>NC_091438.1:148238756-150638756 GCF_964237555.1 Oryctolagus cuniculus
CATGCGTATCGGAAATAAAACCCATTGAGCTGGAGGAGAAGCCAAGCTGGTGACTAGAGCCCCCCTCACCCGCCCCGCTTCTCCCCCAGCCATAGTCTTCCCTCCTCTGCATTCTATGCCGTGCACCTGGGGCTGCCTAGGAAAGGAAGCTCTCCAACCTCTCTCATCTTCTGGTGACCAACTGAAATGCTTCCTCCTCCAGGAAGCCCTCAGTGACAGCCCTGGCCCTTCAGGCTCTGACCGCCTCCAGCCTCTGGTGTACCCCGTTTCCTGGACATGTGGCTCACTGGACCTGGCTAAGGGGGGCTCCTCATCCATCTCCATATCCCACAGGCATCTCCGACACAGAGCAGGTGTTCAGTACGGTCTGAGGATGGGTTCTCAAGGCGGGAGGAGGAGGAAGGTACTAACAGGTTCTCAGGGAAACAGCTGATCCCACGGGCAGGGGGCTGGGACTGAGTTCAGAGTTCTGGGACCTTGAGGCCTGTCTGCGACCAGACGGCTCTGGCTCTGGGCCTGCTGAGTGGGCTGTCAGCGCCTCCTGGCATGCTTTCGCCTGTCTGCAAGGTGGTGGTGCCACTGCCAACCTCCCAGAGAGACTACGGAAGGGACACAGAAACCCCGTCCTCTCCACATGCCTGGTGAGCAGGTGCAGGAATGCAGACCCTGCCCGCACCTCCGGGACCCTGGGGGCGCCTCCCTGAACCTCTGAGGCCCGGCCTCTGCTGCCGCACCCTCCCAGGGCACAGGGGGTGCTCAACTCCCTGCTCACCCTGCCCGGCAGCACCCACGGCTCCCTGTGGACCTTGGCCCTGGAGCCGTTTTCCCACGAGATGTGCTCTTCTGGGGGAAGGGTGTCTTTCCTCTGGGGAAAACCCGAGACCGGCACCCCTGAACCCCAAACAGAGCCCAGTCCTCTGGGGATGCTCCTCAGAGCCCCAACTTCACTCCTTAGACTCAGCTTCTCCCTGCATAAATGGGCGTGCAATCCTACCTCCTGGGGCAGACGAGACCAGGGAGGGAAGTGAATGGGATGTATGCAGTAGGTGCTCAGGGTAAGGTTACTCCTTACGCTCCAGGACATGTCAAGGGGGTAGGGATGGAAAAACTGGGACACACAGGCAAAGCTGAGGCAGAATTTATTCTCACCGGGGGAAAGTTCCAGACTCGGGACAGGGCCCACAGAGCAGACCCCTGGGCCCCTTGAAGGGGGACCCACATGGTGAGGGGGGCAGGCCCACCGTGTCCCCGAGACCGCGAGGGCCCCGAGCCCAGAAACCGAGTGAGGCGGGGTCCAAGATTCCCCCTTCCATAGGAAGGACGAGCGGCTGGGCTGGATCACGATGCAGATCCAGAGGTGTGGAGCGCGGGCCGCGGCTCCCCGAATTATTGCAAGAGAGGGGCTCGGTGCTGGTGTCTCTGCGGGACGGCTGTGCTGGCCAGGGCTGGGGCCACACTGCCCCTGCGAGGGGCGTTCTCTCCCTGGGTGCTTCCCATGTGCTTTGAGGACCATTTTTGCATTGTCAAGAGTGAGGAAAAAATATTCCGACAGGATAGAAAACAGATTATTTATATACCCTGGTGGGCCGGAAGGGGCAGGGCCAGTCTTCGAGGGGAGGGGCTTCCCAGGGCCCCTCCCAGCCATGGTCCAGCCCTAAAACCCGGCTGCTGTGTGGCCCTGGCCAAGGCACAACCCGGGCAGGCCCCTCCCCCACTGGCGCAGGGAGGGCTGAGAAGTGGGGTCTCACTGTCCTGGGCATGGGGTCAGGGCTGGGCAGTGAGGGGTTGGCAAGGGGGCTTCCGAGTGAGGAGAGCTGGGCTGTAGAGAGAGGCATCGGCGGCTGGGGCCAGCGATGGTCGCCCAGCCCGGCCGGGCAGCCACGTCCAGCCGAGAGCGGCTCAGGAGCCAGCAGAGAGGTGGCCGGAGGGACTGGCCAGGAACCCTGTTTTCCTGTTGAAGCAGCGGAGGGAGGGCCCGACCTGAGTAGCAGCCAGGGGTGGGCTTCCCCGGGCGGAGGTGAGGGCGGGCCCGGTGCTGGTGTGGTTCAGAGGGGGCCCGGCTCCAGCCTCCCCACGTGGGCAGGTAGGCATGAGCCTGGCACCAGGCCCCAGGGGCGCTGGGCCTGGGGTGGGGGGCGGCACATGGACTTCCTTGCCCAAACACCTGTGACACCTGCTCATTCACGACCCTCATCCACAGTCACGCCTGCTTGTCCCCAGCCTTAACGGATAAGTACACGCACATGCGTGCTGGGGTCCCAGTGAGCAGCCACACACGTGGTCACACATCATCTCGAGAATCCGCCCCCAGGGCGGGCACTCCAAGACAGGCCAGCCACCTCTGTCCGACGAAGCCCCAGGCTCCGGAAGAGAGATGGCTTCTGCCCTGGGCAGCAGGTGTCCCGGCCAAGGCGCCTGAGCCCATGGCGCGCTCCAGCCTGGGGCGGAGCCTCGGGCCAGGAGGCGGGGTCAGGTGCGCTGCCAGCTGTGTGGCCTGGGCTGGCCGGGTCTGCAGTCAGAGGTGCCGGCGCGGGCCCTGGGTGCTGCTCAGCTGCGCTCTCATGGTCTGGATGCTGCCCAGGATCTTCTTCTGGTGGCCCATGAGGGTGATGCCCAGGGCACGCACGTCCCTGCGGAGGGGGGCGGCGCTGACCGGCCAGGCCAGCGGCCAGGAGGACAGGGCCGCGCCCACCCCCTGGACGGCCCCACCCCCGCCCCGCTGCCGGCACTCACTGCGCGTTCATCCGCAGCACCATGCCCAGGGAGGAGTATCCGCCAGCGGCGAAGTGGTCTCGGTAGCGGCCCATGCGGATGGAGTCCAGCCAGTCCCCCACCGTGAGGCCCCCGCCCCCACCCCCACCTGCTCGCAGGTCAAAGCAGCTGCGGGCAAAGGCAGGGGGCGGGCACCTAAGGCACAGGGGTCCTCCGTAAGCAGCTGCCGGAACCTTAGGACCCCTCTTCTGCGGGGACCCCTACACGGCCTCCCTCCTCGCTTAGGGCAGGCAGAGCTTTGACAGGCCCGACGCCAGGAAGGAGCCAGCTGGGCAAAAGGCCAGGGGTCAGGGCGGGGACGGAGTCTGGGCCTGGTCTGGGGCAGAGCTGCCACGGCGGCCGGCTCACGTGGCGCTGGGCGGGCACGTGGTACCTGCTGGCAGTGGCCGTGGCCCGCAGACTCTCGGGACTCCGGATCAGCGCATCGAGGACGCTGACGATGTGGGAGAAGCGGGGCCGCTGGGCCCGGTCCTTGTGCCAACAGTCCAGCATGAGCTGGTGCAGGGCGCGGGGGCAGCCCATGGGCGCCGGCAGCCGGTACCCCTCCTCCACCGAGCTGATGACCTGGGGGCAGGGCACAGGTGGACTCCCGCCGCCCTCCTGCCGCGGCCCCACAGTGCCACCGCCCGGCCGGAGCCCGCACTCACGTCCCGGTTGGTCATGTTCCAGTAGGGCCGCTCCCCGTAGGCCAGCACCTCCCACATGACCACCCCAAAGCTCCACACGTCGCTGGCCGAGGAGAAGGTCCGGAAGGCGATGGCCTCGGGGGCTGTCCAGCGGATGGGGATCTTGCCTCCCTGCGGGGGGCACAGAAGTCGGGTCTGGTTTCCCGGCCCAGAGGGGTGACACAGCCGCTGCCTGTTCTGATGGGGGAGGGGGCCTGCCGCTGTAAAGACCCAATGCAGCCGAGTGTGCAGGCGGCCCGGCACACAGTAGGTGTGCAATAGAGATCAGTCTGCAGGGCCGGGCCTGGCAGGGAGGAGGCTCAGAGAAAGGCCTGGCACTTCCTGCCTCTGCCTCTTCCTCCTCCTCCCCTTCTTAGGGTCACCAGGTCCTCTCCCTACCGGAAACCTTACTCAGAGGTGCGGTGGGGGCATCTGGCTCGGGCCAGGCCCACCCGGCTTCCCGTCTTTCGCACACCTCTAGAGAAACGTGGTTTTCAGCCAACTCAAAGACAGGGAGCCAAGGAGCCCTCCCCGGAAGCACCCGTGGATGACCGCAGTGGGGGGGGGGTAGCCCCGGTGTCCCCAGGCCGCATGGTGAGAGAGGAAAGACAGGCAGGCCTGTTCCCTCGGGGAGAAGTCTGTGCTGCAGGTCGCCAGGAGAGCCCGCCCATGGCTCCTCGCCCCTGGCCTGGCCTGGCGGGCAGGGGCGCGTGCAGCGTACCGTGGTGGTGTAGGCAGCCTCTGGGTCGTCCTCCAGCACGCGCGAGAGCCCGAAGTCAGACACTTTGCAGACCAGGTCGCCGCCCACCAGCACGTTGCGGGCGGCCAGGTCGCGGTGCACGTAGCCCAGGTCCGAGAGGTAGCGCATGCCGGCGCCCACGCCCCGGAGCATGCCCACCAGCTGCATGATGGTGAACTGCCCGTCGTGGGTCTGCAGAGGACACGGCTCGTGTGGGCGCCGGGAAGGCCCAGCGGGGCTCTACAGAGCGCCTCCGTGTGCGTGAGGCCCCCCGCGGGCTGCGGTTTATTCTCAGGGGCTCATCTGCACACACAGCAGCCCCGGGAGGAGAATGGTGGCCCAGAGGGGTTAAGCCTTATGCCTACGAGCGCCCAGCAAACAGAGGCAGGGCTGGAGCTGGGAACCCAGCCGCTCCCACCACACTCTCCACGGCTCCCAGCCGGTGGCGAGGGAGGGGAGGAAGGGGGCGAGGGCAGAGGTCCCTGGTGAGCAGTGCGACTTCCGTGGTGGGGGCTGAGAGGCAGGCTGGCGCACTGTGAAGACCCCTCTGGCACAGGCCTCCCCTGCCCAGGTCTGCTGGGTCCCGGGTGGGTGGGTGGCTGGAGGGACCACGTGGCGGCTCAACATCCCGACTGAACACGCACCCTCAGGAAGGCGTCCAGAGAGCCATTCTCCATGTACTCGGTCACGATCATCGCCAGACGGCCTGGGCAAGGGGAGCGGGAGGGGGGCTCCTGGTGAGGAGCACGGGAGACACTCACAGACCTCAAGACACGCCCCTTCCCAGGAGCTGGCCCGGGTGGGGGGTCTCCTTGGGGGGAAGCTCCTACCCCGTGTGACGACGCCCTCAAGGCGGATGATGTTGGGGTGGTCGAACTGGCCCATGATGGACGCCTCGCTCAGGAAGTCCCGCCTCTGCCTCTCCGTGTAGCCGGCTTTGAGGGCCTTGATGGCCACGGGCACGTCCCGCTGCCCTGGCACCCGCAGCCACCCGTAGCAGACTTCCCCGGACTCTCCTGGAAGCCCCAGAAAGGCAGGGAGGGCAGTGGGACCCCCTCCCTAGGCCCCGGTCCCCGGGCCGCCCCCACCCTCACTCCCCGGGGCTCACCGGAGCCGATGATTTTCTCGATGTGGATCCGGGAGGCCTCAATCTCGCGGGTGAAACCGCGGCCCGCCCGGCCCGGCTCCTCGTAGTTGTGGGGTTCTGCGCAGATCTGGGGCTCTGGAAACTTCCCTGGGGGGTGGTGCAGGGGCAGGAAGACAGGTGGGGGCGCTGAGGGGCGGAAGGGGAGGACGGGCCTTCGCTGGGGGTCCAGGAAGAATTCCCCTTGCCCAGCTTCCCCTGGACCTAGGACCTGCGTGGAGTGGGGGTGTCTCTTGGGTCTGGGGACATGGTGACAAACGGCAGGTGTCGAGTGAAAGGGGGGGTCTCTGCAGAGTAGCTCTGGGGTGCCGATGGGCTCTGAACTCTTGGGCGAGTTGGGAGCAAGTCCATCTTTTTCTGGGGTCACTGCCAGAGTCCTAGCAATCTTTTTAAACTGTTCTGGAGGAGGGGTATAGTAAAAAAAGAAAAAAAAGCCACCCCCCCCAAGTGCCAATCCTGGCGAACTGGAAGTGGCTCCCGGAAGACTGTGTTAAGAAGGATGCTGTGGCTGCCCTCGGGCCCGGTGGGAATCAGTACCTGGGTGTGGGAGTGGCGTGTGGGGTGGGATCCCCACGGCTGCCTTGTTTTCTGGGTGAATCCTGACAACCTGTCTGCAGTTGGGATCCTCGTCCAGGAGTGGCCGAGCCCTCGGGAAATCCTGGTGCGACCGCGTGTGGATGTGCAGACCCAGGTCTCCGGCAAAGGGGCACGGCACTGTGCCTCGGGGGCTGGGCCCTCGGGCCACCCCGCTCTGTCCCCGGGCTCTCGTCCCCTCTGTGGACGCCTGCTCCTTCCCCGACTCACCCTGCCCACTCTGGTAATGCATCTTCTCCTCGTCCGAGTCCTGGAAGGCCTTGCTGTAGCCGCAGTGCCTAGGGACGACAGTCACCGTACTGACAGCCTGGCCTGCCCAGCCCCGCCCCGCCCCTGCCCAAGGCTGCAGGGCACAGTGCCCACCCTCGGCTCTCAAACCAGCTGGATTGGCACGGTCCCGATGGTCACAAAGCACCTGATGATCACAAAGCACCCCCCCCACCCAGCACCTGGGGGCAGGGCTGGAAGAGGAGGTGTCAAAGGCCAGGTCCGCTCGGCGCCCCCCCGCCAGCCCCTCTGCCCGCCGGCCTCAGCCTCCCCACCTGCCATGTGATCTTTCCAGTTCTCACCTCCCGGAGTCCGACGCCCCCACTCAGCACCACCTCACCTCTGCCTCCCTCCAGAAGCCGTGGGAGAGGGCGGAGGGACCCAGAACATGGGCTTTGGTTTGACAGCCTGGGTTCAGGTCCCAGCTCTGCTGTCCATCAGCCGTGTGACTCCGGCAGGTGGCCTAAGCTCTCTGATTCCCAACACACCTACCAAGCGAGAGCAGCTTCGCAACCTCTCTTGAGTATCATTAGGATTACGTGGGATGGTGTGTTTGTGCGGAAGCTGGCCCAGGCATGAGGGGGTGGGCTCAGCGCTGGGAGGAGGGGCTTGCAGCGACCGGGGAGGCCAGGACCACCCACCTCTTCTTGCAGATGAGCAGGACCAAGAGCACGACCAGGCCAGTGATGAGCGTCAGGCAGATCCAGACGATGGTGCGGGTGTCGTAGCGGGGCCCTGCAGGGGAGCCAGGTCGGGAGACCAGGCCCTGCCTGGGCAGCCCAGGGGCCGGCCAGCAGCTCCTCAGCTACGAGCCAGCCCTCTGCTCCCGCCCAATCTCCCCCAAGACTCCCCTGCAAGGTCCAGCCGCCCCAGGCTCCCCCCAGGGCTGGCGCCACTGCTTCCTGGGACCGCGCAGCCCGGGGAGAGTCATTCCACTTCTCCAAGCCAAAAGCAGACAAGCCGAGAAGGGTGCCCGTCCACCCCATGTTGCTCTCACGGCCAGCACAGTGCGGCCAGGTCTCAGTCCCCGCCCCCCTGCCCCCCTGTCCCCGCTTCTGTTTCCAGATGAGAAGCCTGGGGCTCAGCGAACGCAAGGAACTGATGCAAAGGGCGGGCAGGGGCAGGGGGCCCAGCCGGGCAGCCTCAAGGGTGCATCAGGTGCAGGTGCACAGGGAGGGCGGGCGGTGGCTGTTGTGCACACAGGCGAGGACACTGGCTGGCTGGAGGCTGGGGCAGGGGAGACGGAAGCCTCTTAAGTCCCCCACAGGGAGTGACTTGGATCACCCTCAGGGCCTCCTGAAACCCACCCCGCCGGGCCCGCGCGTCTGTCCCCGGCTCCGTTCTGAGAACTCCTGGTCCTGGGGAAGGGGCCTGGAGTTTGTCCAGACTGCCCAGGTTCAAACCTTGCTCTGCGGGCTAACCCTGGACAAATCAGGTTCCTGCTCTGGCCCTCGTTTTGTTCATCTGTAAGGCGGGGACACGGAGAACACCGGCGCTCACTAGAGTGGACCCCGGGGACGCCCAGGAGGCTGTCCGCCTGCCGGGGCACCAGGAGGCCCCAGGCCACCCTGGCCCTCGCTGGGCAAGCTGCCTTCCACCTGCAGAAAGGCCAAGGGCGGGCACACCCGGCGGGACGGCGAGCAGGCGTGTGCTGGCACTGGCTCAGGGCACGCTCACTCCCCTGCCCGCCCCCGCCCATGCTCCTGGTCCAGCGCCCTCGCCCGCCCTCCCCGCTCCCTGCACTCACGGGGTTTCCCCGTCTCCACCTCCATGGCCTGGCTGAAGCGGCCGCAGCCTGCCGAGGTACGGGCTCGGACCTGGAACACGTAGCGCGTGCCCGGCTTGAGGCCCGACACGGTGGCACTGGTGGTGACAGCCTTGAGCGTGGAGTAGCTCTGCATCTCCTTGTCCTGTGCCGGGGCGGGGGGGGGGGGGGTTGGGGTGTGGTCAACGGAGGCGCCCCAGCCCCACCCTGCCCTTTGCCCCGCCCCCCGCAGTACCTTCTCATAGTACTTGATCTCGTACTCCAGGATGATGCCATTGGGCTGCTCCGGCTCCTGCCACAGCAGCGACACACTAGTCTGCCCTGTGCGCTCCTGCCGGATCACCACCACCTGGGACGGGGCTGGGGGGAGGCATCCGCTCCATCAGCCGCCACGGACCACCGGGGTGGCATCTGCCACTGGCTGCCCGGCTCGTCTGGGATGGGGGGCTTGCCTTGAGCCAGCTGAGGCCTGACTGCCCAGCAGCCTCCAGGGGAGGGGAGCAGGTACTCAGGAACAAGGCAGGGAAAGAACAGCCCTACCCGGGCCTGGCTCTGGGGGACGCGGCTGGGGCAGCCGAGCCCAGGGCCCTAGGTGAGCTCGAGGCTTCCCCCAGTCACACCAGGGCACCCCTCAGTGCCTGCCCCCAGGCCAGTTCTTCCCGCATGCTTGAGAGCTCCCTGCAGGCGGGGGCCACACACAGTAAGTGCCCAAGAAATGTCACTGGATGACTCTGACGTGGGAAATTAAGAAACAACTCCAGAGGCAGAGGTCAAGCTGGAGGGTCTGCTGCAGGGGGAACCTCATCTGTCACTCAGCGGAGGCGAGGCCAGGGCCTGTGTTCCAGGACAGGAGCCCGAGGCCAGTGTGGCTGCAGGGGAGGGAGCCGGGGCGAGCGGGGACGCTGGGACTGGGGAGGCGCTGCGCTAGCTAAGGCGCTGACACGGATGAAGCCGGCAAAGGAAAGGCTTGCTCGCTCGGGACAGGGAGTCCTGGGAGGGGGCGGGGCGGGAGGGGCTGCTGCAGGGCCCAGCAGCACTGACGAGGGTGTGGACGGAGCAGGGGCTGAGTGTGGAGACCAGCGGGACCTGCAGGTGGAAGTCAAGGGCGAAACCTGGCTTTGGAGCTTTGAGCGGTGCAGCTGCAGGTGCGGGGTCATGGTTTGCTTTTCCTGTGCCCCGGGGGAGGTGGGAGAGGGCAGCTGGACCCCGGCGGGGGGAGCAGTCGGTGCTGATGAGCTACGCTGGAGGTGGGGTCATCTACGTGAAGGTGGAGTTCAGGGTCAAGGGGGTGGGGGTTCGGATGGCTTCCAGGCGGACTGGCCAGCCACCCGCCTCAGGCTCCAAGCTCTGGGCACCTAGCTCTGCTTTTCACTGTGTAGCCAGCACCCGGCAGAGCTCCTGGTAGGGAGCGTGTTCTCCATGAACACTGCAGAGGGCAGAGACTCAGGGAGGGCGTGCCCGGGCTCCAGGAGGCGTGGGTGGTCCCGGGTTCCAGTGTTGGCTCTGCCGCTTAAGCAGGTGACTGGCGGCCTTGGCCAGTGATGTGGTGGGACCTGTGCCTGCTGGGCCGGGCCTGCAGATGTCAGGGCACGGGGTGGGGACGCCTCCCTCGGGAGGCCCGAGGGCCTGGCTGCCCTGATGAACAGGCAGGAACCCTGGAGTTCGCAAACAAAGAGGTCCCAGGGGCTGGACTTGATGCAACTGGGCCAGGAACAGGTGAGCGGCTGCAGCACACGCCAGGGACCAGACCCCTCCCCAGGCGGCACGGCAGTGCTGGGGACTGAGCTCCGGGGGACGTTTACTGAGCACATGCCATGGGCCAGGTGCCGGGCCAGGCACTTCATCTCTTTATGCCTCACAGGGGTTACCTAGGACAGGCACTGCAGCAAGGAGGGAACATTCTGGAACTCAGGTACATGATGGCCAGGCCGGCCAGTCTGTGAGCTCTCGGGGAGTCCTCCCACTGAGGGACCACCTGCTGCTTCTCCACGGGCTCGGGGTCCTGGCCAGGAGAGCAAGGGCCACCAGGTGGCTGCCTGCCCAAAAGCCACAGCAAATCCGAGGCGGGCCTGGGCTCCGGGGAGGTTGGGGGACGGAGCGACTCCGCCTACCTGCCTGGTTCGTGGTGATGTTGACCACGGCGGCCCGGCGGGGCTCGGGGCTCAGGTCGGACACGCCATTGACGGCCTCGATCCAGAAGGAGTAGTTCATGTGGGCCAGCAGGTTGGCCACCAGCAGGCTGGCCTGCACCAGGCTCGTCTGCTGGGGCACGAAGCGGGGGCCGCTCCCGCACGCCTCGCAGTGGCTCAGTGCCCAGGGGCAGCGGCGGCACACGGCGTTGTAGGTGATGTCGCTGCGGCCGCCGGGGTCCAGGGGAGGGGCCCACTCCAGGGTCACGGACGTCCCATTCACACTGGAGATCAGGTTCACGGGTGCTGAGGGCGGCCCTGGGGAGCAAGGGTGCTTCCTTGAGCTGGTTTAGTGCCCCCCCTTCACAACAGGGGTCCCCCAGGGAAAGGGCACCCCCACCACGTTTGGGGCTCCTTAAGGCTCCATCCTCTGAAGCCCGAGGGCAGCGGTTGTGTCTCTGCCATCAGACTGGGACCACTGGGACCAGAGAGTCAGGGCCTGGGCACAGAAACCTGACAGCCCCCATCCAAGCCAGAACACAGGGGCTCTGTGCTGTGTCCCCCCAAGTTTTCCCCAGCGTGAGAGGGAGACAGCACGCGCAGAGCCACCCTGCCTGTAAAAGGAACCCGCCATCTGTGTCCTATGTCTGCTCCCTAAGCCCCTGTGCGGGTGCAACAGAGATGCCCCTGGCGCTCGCTGTGGGATAAGGCAGACACCCCAGGAAGCCCACCTGGGGCCCCAAGGCCGGGTGGGAGGAAGCCCCCCCCCCCCCGAATGGGAGTCCCCAGTCTGCAGAGCAGAGACTCGGGACGGAGGGTGCTGTGGGGGCGGGGTGGGGGTGGGCTAGGAGGGTGGGGGAGGGGCTGTGGGGACCCATAGGAAGCCTGGATTCCAACTCAAGACCCCGACAGGGAACCTCGGCCCTGATTCAGGGATCTCTGAGTCACAGAGCCTGGCCATCTGGGAGATTTACAATCTGAAGGGCAGGGATGCTAAGAGCCCAGGCTCTTCCGGTCCTAAGATCTCTGGAAGCATACAGCACCGCAGAGGCCGCACTCAGGCTCCTGAGCTGGAGCCAGGCTCGCCTCGCCTGAGGAGCCCCCGGCCACCACCCGGCCACGTGCCACACGGGGCTGACACGCAGGCCTGGGCAGGGCGGCACACGGGCGTGTGCGTTCACACCTGGCACGCCTGGGTTTGACTACACTCCCCTCCCCCATGCAGGGAGCCCGAGCGGGCACAGGGGGCGGGCACATGCAGCCATGCCCTCTGGGCACACGCTGAGCTCGCCTGACACTGCGCAGCTTTGCAGGGACTCACGGGCCCCCTTCTGGGACCAAACGTTCCCCCCTCCCGCCACCAGAGGCGGTTACAGTCCGCGAGACGTGCTCCCGCCTGGGTGACCGCTGTGGACACACACATGGCACATGCTGACAGCAGCGCCGGCCAGCTCACCCAGGGGGTCGTGGAGGGGGCGCCTCTGATGCCCACCCTGCTTGTCCCAACACGTTGGCTTCACCACCAGCTCAAGGGTCAAAGCCACCCAGGCTGGCAGGTGACAGGAGATAAAGGCCACTGCTGAGTGGTCACAGGCACCCTCCTGGTCCCAGTCCGGACTAGCCCCCGCCCACCCAGGCCAGTGGGACTGAGCATGGGGTGATGGCCCAGGGTTCGAGGCTGGTACTCACGGGTGCAGGCTGCAGACGGCGGGTCCAGGGCTGCACGGTAGTAGCTGAGGTCACAGCGGCAGGCCTGGGCAGCCGGGGCTGCAGAGTGGCTGTGGGGAGGGCAGCGGGCACACAGCTGGTCCCCAGGGGCCGACTTGTAGAAGCCCAGCTCGCAGGCTGTGGGAGAGAGAGGGACTACAGGGAGGCCGGCCAGGCTACCCTGCCAGCTCTTGTCCAACCTGGAGCGGGGCTTCCTGGGAGATTCCGGGAGGCAGAGGGGCAGAGCTTCAGCCTCAGTGTCACCCTCATCTGCAGACGCAGAGTCCGACACAGAGAGAGCCCCTGGCTTATGCAGGGCTGCGTGGTGGTGGGGTCGGCACCGGGCTGCCTCAGCCCCAGCCCGAGCTTCTCCAAATCCCTCCACGCCCGCCCACCCAGGCCCCGCCTCCAGCCTCGGCTTCTGTCCTCCAAGGGACACTGCGGTCCTTGGGCAGGACACCAGCCTTGGGGTACAGCGGGCGTGGTGCTGAAAATTGAAGGAGTGGACAGGGAGCGGGGTGGGAAAGCAGCAGTGGCTCCCAGACGTGGGCAGACACGGAGCCACCCCCATCAACCACGGAGCCGCCCCCACCAGACAGACTCCTGGCCCCTCCACAGACACCGCGGTTAGAAGAGCCCGGGCCTGGGGATCTGCATTGCATAGCCCTACCCCCACTCCCAGCAGGACCGACTGCAGGAGACAAGCTCCTCCTCTCCCAGACCCCCACCGCCATGTCTCCTGTCTGACCCTCTCTGCAGCCGCCACCACCACCGGCTCCGGGGAGCCCCTGGACAGTGACAGCAGCCTCCAAACCCTGCCCCCAGCCCCGCCCCGCCCCAGGCCAGCGGCTGAGGCCAGATCTTGTGAGTGCCGCCTGGGCCAGGCATGTGCAGGGCACTGGAGACCCGAGGGGAACAGGTGCCCCACCAGGAGCCGGCGTGGGAGAGGGGGAGGCAGTCACCAAGGCCGCGGCCGTATCCAGGAAGCAGACGAAGAGGGGGAGGTGGCGAAGGGTGACCTGGGCGGGAGCTGCCTCCTGGGGGAGGCGAGGACGTTGGTGGAGGGAGCGGGCTGCTCTAGGCTGAGGCATCTCTACGATGCACGTCTCATTCTCCCCTGCCTGTTCAACCCTCTCAGGCATCCCCAGCCAGAGCCTAACCAGGAACACCTGGAGTCCAAAGTCCTCCCTGCCAGAACAAAACCCACCTGCAGGCTCCCTCAGTACCGCCCCAGCGCCCAGCCCCAGGCCACACTGACGCGCTAGCCATCCCTTGCATAGGTCAGGCTGCTTCCTGCCTCAGGACCTTTGAACATGCTGGGCCTGCCTCTTGGGACGCCGTTTCTCTCTGGTCCACCTGCTAGACTCCTCTTTCTGGACCCTTCGATGAAGCCTTTCGGGACCTCCCCTTCACACACGCGCACTGACCACTCCCCTCCCCGCTGCTGTAGTCCCTCGGTCTCGCTTTAACGAGTGTGCGAGACCCGGGCCGGTTAATGAGCTGCGTGTCTGGCTCTCCTGCTGGACAGGGGCTGCTTTGCTCGTCTGCACGTCCCCAGCACAGCCACAAGGCAGCCCAGAGCTCAAACCCTTCCCCCACCGTTGTCCACCCTGGGCAGAGAAGGACCCTGGGCTCGGGGGGGGGGGGCAGGGCCACCCAGCTAGGCGGCTCCCAGCTCTGCTCCAGCACTGGAGACCTTGGGGAGCCTCTGAGGCCCCTCCCTCCGCTGAGTCCTGCTCTGGAGCACTGGGTGCAGGCAAAGCCCCCCACCCCCACCCCGGGACGGCATCTCGGGGTTTGCCTTCCTGGGCGGGCCCTGCTTTGTCGCAAGAGCTGGCGCCGGGTTGGTCCGCCAGATCCCACAGACGGGGGATGACAGGACTCGGGAAACACTCATGCCCTAAGATGCTTCCGACTCAGAGGCTGGGGGCCAGGAGGGGCTTCGGGCAGAGGCATCAGGGAAAACGGGCCCCAGTCTCAGGGCCTCTCCCACCCCAACACCGAGGGCTCAGACCTAACGGGGCTGGAGCTCGGAGCGGGGATCCTGGCTGATGACGCACCGTGATCTTGCCTCCTCCTCCCAGCAGCCTTCCAGGAGACCCAGTCCTGCAGCCCATCCCACGCACAGGCTCCTTCCTGCACCCAGGGAGCCGTGCAGGGCCCCCTCAGAGGGAGGTTCTGCACTGGGTCAGCAGGTGTTTGCCGGGTGAGTTGTGGGCCACACAGCGAGGGCCAGGCCCACGGCGGCCAGCATCGCACGTTTATGCCTCACCCGGTGCCTGGGATGCGTCTACCATGGACCCGAGAGGAACGGAGCAGACGAGAAGGCCTGGGGTGGCATCCTGGCCTCGGTGAGGCACCAAGGTGCACAGGCTCTTGGCTGAGCAGAGCTGCACCTGGGGAGGGAACAGCTGCCCGGGCACCTTCCCTCGCCGACCCCTGCCTCTGCAGGGCACTGGGCCTGTGGCTGGGACTCAGTTTCCGCATCTGTGAAATGGGGACACTAACAGCACCCCCACACACAGGGCTGTCGTGAGGGGAACACAGGTGAACTCACACAGGACAGCGCCCCACACGTGGCACCAGCACACCGCAGCACAAGGCTCCCTGCCGAGCCAGGATGCGGGCCAATCTGGGGACCCTGGAGCCGTGGCCCGACCCCCTGCCGAGCCAGGATGCGGGCCAATCTGGGGACCCTGGAGCTGTGGCCCGACCCCCACTGGCCCCGGGGCTCAGAGACGGCCTCCGTGCTCCATAGCCCTCAACACCCGTGCGCTAATGCCCATGGCTCTACCGTGTCAAGGCCAGGTTAATCCATGCAGTGAAAGTAAAATAATCTTTAATAAGACGACTAATCACCAGGCCTCAGGGAGCCCAGGCCCCCGCGGTTGGGCCGGGACATGCGGCTGAGACAGATGGGGCGGCTCTGCCGGGGCCCGGCCCTGCCTGCCGCCCCAGGGTGCCTCCTCGCCAGGAGGGGCCGCGGCCCTGCACAGGGCACCTTGCCCGGGCGCCTGCGGCCCCGGCCCCCTCACTGCTCTGCTCCCCTCCCCCGCAAAGGGCTTGCGCTTTGACAAATACGGCGTCCGCCGGTGCACGAGCGGAGGAAATTAATTCTAAATCAGATTTTAAACCCGGCCAGGAAGGCACGGGAGCCCGTCGCTCCGCTCCCCTCCGAAATGAGCCTCTGATATTTATAGAAAGATGATTAGGGCGAGGGGGGAGGGTGATGTATGTCACGCCCAGGTGACAGGAAGGACGGCCCCTGCGGCCCTGCGCGGGAGAGGGGGTGCAGCCAGGGCTGGGCTCAGCCTGGGGGAGGCCGCCCCGTCAGGAAGGGGGCAGAGCGCGGCTTTCTGGAAGGTCACTGGGAAGAGCTGAGACCCCAGTAACCCGGCCCCCGGCTGCGCCCCCGCTGGGTCTCCAGCTCCCCACTGGCAAACGGGCCCAGCGCCACATGGCTCAGGGAGGGGCCCGGGCAGCATGGAGGGTGGCCTGGCCACCTGCAGGGGCAGCTCCAAGGGCAAAGCCACCGGGGCAGGAAGCGCGAGGCTGGGCAGGCTGCCGTCAGTGAGCGCCCGACCTCTGCCACGGCCAGGGCTCCCTCGGCTTCCCGGGGCACAGGCACGGAAGCTGGGCAAACGGCTACCCTCTCCAGCCCTTCCGCTCCGCAGCTCCCCACAGTGGGTGGGGCCGCCTGTGGGGGGCGGGGCAGGCACAGGGAAGCCTCCCCCCAACCCCCACCCCACTGCGTTCCCAGCTCCGCCTGACTCTTGGGCTCCAAGGAGGACAAGGGGGTGGGGAGGCCCCGGCTCCTGACACGGGGATCCCAGGATCTGTCGCTCCTCCAGCGCCTTCCGACTGGTGTTCCCCTCCCAAAACGCACTGCCTGCAGTGCCCTGTGAATTAATATTTTCCATAAAACCTGTAATTATCTCGCAACTGGCATAATTATGTTACATTATGACTTAAATGGAAAACTCAAATACGCAGCCATCCCCTAGCCCTGCCCCCGAGGGCCCTTTGTTGCTCCGCTATGGACGGGAGAGGGCGTGGCCCCACCTGGCCCCGGGGTGGAGGTGGGGGGTCTCCAGCAGGAGCCCCGCCCAGTGCAATGTGTGCCCCTGAACCCGGGGTGCGGCGATCCCAGCTCTGCCCCGTGGGGACCGCAGCAGCAGCTGAGACCCAGAGCGCCACGTGACAAACCACGAGCTCCCTCCGTCCATGGTAGGGGGCAGCGGCTGACCTTGAGCAGGTGAGAAGAGGCAGGCCTGCCCGATGGTTACAGCTTGTGCTGTGCCAGATCCTAACCACCTGACCAAGAGCCCGGGGCAGAGGGCAGTGGGGCTCAGAAGAGGGCTTTTGGGGCTGAGGTAGGAGGTCAAGGCTCAGGGGTCAAGGCTCAAGGCTCCGTGGGGACATCACGCCCAGTCTGGAGGACAGTATAAAGAATGACGTGATTCCCCCGAAGGCAGGGACTCCCTGTGCCGGGGGCACAGCGGGTGCTCAAAGAGAAGTCACGGGCACACCTACCCAAGCGCCCGGCCCTCGGCGAACACTCGGGAAGCTGCCACGAATCACGTAGGTCCTTTCTTCTCCCCACCGGAGAGGGAGGACCCAGGGAGCCAGCTCTGCCAGAGGCAGCGGCCAGGGCCAGGCTCAGAGCCATGCACACCTGACCTCCCACCGGCTGTGGCCGCAAGCACAGGACACCACCTCTTGTGCCCCGGTTTCCCTACAGGTAAAGGGGAATCCTGACGGCTGCCTTGCTACAGGGAGCCACAGGCTGAGGCGGGACGTGCCCCCTTGTAGGCTGCAAAGGCACGGGGCCACCTGTCCCGAGCACTGCCCAGCAGAGTGGAGAAGAGCAGAGAGCTGAAGGAGGAGCCTGGCAGACGGGCGCGGGGAGCGGACACGAGACGCAGAGACAGAGCGGCAGAGGGGCGGCTGCTCGGAGGCCAGCCCCAGTGGCTGCTGGGGGCCGAACCCCAGTTTTCCCCGAGGGTGTCTGGCCCCTGCATGGGAACACCCCACCCCTCCCCTCCTGTGCCCAGGGCCTCAAAGTCTCACCAGCAGTGCGTCCCGTCCCTAGGGAGACCAAGGCAGGCTGAGAGCAGCACCGGCTGGGCCCCCGCTGGCTGTCACACAGCCCTGTGTCGCCTGCGCACTCACCCTCGGTACTCAGCTGTCCCTCACAAGCCTCTTGCCTGTCCATAGCTCCCTGGGGAACCCCCTGAACACAGGCAGCCCCGGCCAGTGCCCAGGGGCAGAGCCAGCAAGGCCTGTCTTCTCCAGGGGCCCCCGTCCTGCGCTCAGTCACCCAGGGCCCGGGTTCCACGTCCCTCCACCCCCAGGCAAGACATTCAGAGATTTCCAGCAGGGACTCTGGAGTCGGGCTTCCGGGCTCAAATCCCAGCTGTGTGACCCAGGGCCGGTTGCTCGGACTCTCTGTGCCTCTGTCTTCCCCTCTGTGGGACTCAGACACTCCAAGGCTCTGATTTCACAGGGTGGGGGTGGGGAGGAAAAGTCCACGCCTAACCCAGCGCCTGCCCCATGGCAAAGCTGGCGGCACAAGTACCCCTCGCCGTGTCCTCCACAGTGGCCCCAGGCTTCCACCTGGCTGAAGCCCGTCGGCCACCTCTTCACCCAGCCGGCACGCACGCAGGCAGCCTGGCATAGCTGCCGGCTCAGGATCCCTGGGGCTGGCCATCTCCCCTGCTGACACGGCCATCGCCCCTGCCCGTGCCCCCATGGCCCTGCCCGCGGGTGCCGCGCTCACCCACACAGGCATCCCGCCGCTCCTCGTAGCCGGCACTGCACACGCACTTGCCAATGGGCACCAGCCACTCGCCCTCGGCGCTGCAGTACATCTTGGGCGTGTCCCGCTCCTCCGAGTGCCGCACACACTGGCCCCGGACCTCCACCAGCGAGGAGGAGTCGGCCCCGGTCACCGCCTCCGAGAAGGCGGCCAGGTTGCGCACCATGGCGGGGCACTTCTTGTAGTAGATGCGGAGAGAGAGGATGGCGAGGCAGGCGCCGATGTCCTGGAAGGCCAGGTAGAAGCCGCGCTTGCTGAGGGGGCCCACGCCGCGCACCTCGGTGTTGAGCTTGAGCCGCCGCACGCCCAGGTCGGCGCCGGTGAAGCTCTCGTCGGCCGCGATGGTGTCGATCTTGAGGAACTGGCTCTCCTGGGTGCTGGAGCCCAGGTCGCGGTCCGACTCCAGGTAGTAGAGGTTGAAGGTCTCCTTGCAGGTGCCCAGCACGCCGGGCATGCTGTTGCAGTCGCGCAGGGTGAACTTGATCTCGGCGTAGACGCGCCGTGCGCCGTCGCGGGGCACCCAGCTTGTGCGCAGCCAGTTGTTCTGGTTGGGGCTCATGACGTTGCACACCTGGTACGTGTGAATGGGCTGGAAGGCCTCATCCACCTCGTTGATGGAGTCCCACTGTGGAGAGAACACAGCCGCTGAGGGGCGGCCCCGGGGCCTCTCCTGCCAACACCCCCCCACCACCACCAGGGCCGCACGTGCTGGGGAGCCGGCCTTCTAGTGGGTTCTCCCAGCTGCCGGGTGCAAGGCACCTGCAGCCGTGACTGCGCGGGGCGCCACAGGCCCCCCCGGGAAGAGCCGCCAGGCGCCTGCCCCGCTGCTCACACCCAGGCCATTGCAGCCATTGGGGGAGTGAACTAGCAGGTGAAAGATCTCTCTCTCTCTCTCTCCCTCTCTCTCTCTCTAACTCAAATTAACGGGAGGGAGGGAAACTATAATGATTCAACATGGATGACCCTGGAAACATCAGGGGCGAAATGAAGCAAAAGTCAGAAACCAAAGCCCAGACCCGTGCGGGGGCGCTTATGTGAGTGACTCCCAGCGCCTGGCGCCCCGCGGGGGTGGGGGTGGGGGTGGGCAGCTGCGGAGCCGGCCCAGGTGAATGAAGGCTTGGAGGCTGTGAGGGCCACGCAGTCGTGTACACGCCCTGAATGCCGCTTAGAAACGGCCGAGATGTTAATTTCACGTGCATTTTACCACAGTAAAGAAAGACGGACCAGGGCACTTCAAGAAGTTGGGACTGACAAGGTAAGTTTATCTTGATGCACAAAAATGTTGAAGAGTGTGCAGAGTTTTCCAGAATACAGATTCTCCATGAACTTCTGGAAAAGCCCCTCGCTTGCATAGATCTCAATATTTTTTGCACCAAAATAAACTGGTCTTTTAATTCTGTTTTCCATGACATTTCTCAGATGAGGGGCTGGACGGTGACCTCTGGGGCGGTGGGAAACTAGCTGGGGGGTGGGGTGGAGAGTCGCAGGTGATCCCAAGGCCTCCTGGCTGCGGGCACCTGCATGTGTCACCTGCCAGCCTGGTGCTGGGCTGGAGCGGGCTCCCCTAGTAAGAGGACCCAGGCCCAGGAGGGCCCAGTGCAGCCCTGGCCAGTTCAGGCCTCCTGAGGAAGAGCCAGGGCCGAGGACAGAAGCCAGGGGCAGGCTCCACCATGGAAGCCCCGCCTTGACCCTCTCCCCTGGACCTCCACCTGCACACGCCCTTGAACTAGAGATGCCACTGCTTAAAGGAGGAGGGGCCGAAGAGCGCTGCTCAGGACGCCGTGCGCCGGCCCTGCGCGGGGTGGAGGCTGTGCCCATCTCAAGCCCACTCCCTCGGGTCCCTGCCCCTCCACCCAGCCCTGTCTCTGCCAGGCGCGCGGGCCTGACCCTTGGTGCCCATATCTGTAGAGCAGGGGGCAGACGAGGCCCGAGAGGATGTCAGGAGAAGATGCCTGCCAGGTGCCCTGCTCCGGCCTGGTGCAGGCGGCACCTGGCTAATGGCACTGCTCAACTGGCAGGGTCTTCCTGGCCCACCTGGCCGCCTCCAGGGACCTCAGGGAAGGGGGTCCCACTTCCCAGGGGCCCCAGGGAGTGCCGGCCTCACCCAGGAGTTTCTTGCGCCCCACCCCCCACCCCAGGAAGGACCCCTGCCCCACACTCCACTCCGCAGCCGGGCCTCCAGCAGCCTGTGTCACATCTGGGTTTAAAGTCATTGTCACAATTAATGGAACACCGAAGAGCCTGCCAGCTGCTCCCTGTCTGTTTCCTGCCAGGGGCCCAGATAAATTAATCAGCTCGATCTGAGTCCGCTCCAGCCTCCCCACCGGTGCCAACGGCCCGGCCCCGCCCTGCCAGCCCCAGGAGCTGCTACACACGCCTGCGGTGGCACGGACGTGGAGGCCTGGCACAAGGGCAGGATCAGCCCTGTTCTGGGGACTCCACCTCGCGCTGGGTGCCAGCAGACTGCTCTGCCAACACAGAACCTGCGGACCAGCTGCACGGCCCTGGGAACACCACGTCCCCTCTCTGAGCCTTGGGCCTCCCAGCTGTGAAATGGGCTGCTCGTGGTGCTGGATCCTTCCAGGTGCTCCAGGGGGTGGTGAGGATCGGGTGAGACGAAGGGAATGAACGGACCCCCCCCCCCCCCCGGCGGCAGATCCTGGCACGGGGAGGGTCCCAGAAGCAGAGGGAGGGACACAGCCCAGCCGAGGGCACCGACTTCCCTTCACCCTGGGGGAGCTGCGGAAACTCTCGGGGCTTCTGGCTTCCCACTGGGAGGAAGCCCCTTGTGTGGCTCCGAGGACCCTGCGCGCAGCGGGTCCTGGGCTCGGCCAAGGAGACGGACGTGAGCAGAGCCTGACCACTGCGTGATTTTCCTACCCTGGAGGTGACGTGGGAGCCTCTGTCAAACAGACCCCCAGGTCAGAGAGGGGACGGAGCCTCAGGAGCCCCTCCCCATTGAGCAGGACAGGCACCTGCAAAGCTTGCTACCCAGAGACCCCCGGGCCCTTGCCAGGCCTCCTGGACGTGGACGCTCTCGGGCTTTGCCTGCTAACCGGCCTGGGTCCCAGGGCTCGAGTCTGAGAACCAGGCGCCTCGTCACAGCCTTCTTCCCTGTCTCCGCCGCCCCCATCTCCGGGACGCGGCCAGTCCCCAGCTCAGCGGACAAACCAGGACTGCCGCCCTGCCAGCACCACAGGACACAGACCGGGCCTCCCCACTGCACGCGCAGGGCGGCACGTGGCACTCGGCAGGGACTCCAGGCCCAGAGGGAACGGAGTTACAGCCCCAGCCGCCCTGGGCCCATCTGATGTCAGGCCCACTCTTTCTCACTGCCCTGAGCCCCTGGGCGGCCACGTGGACCCCGAGGACCGGTTGTGAGGATGAAACGAACCCTCCGGGAGTTGAGAGCTCTGTGAGCGCAAGCTGCGTGTTCTAATGCCAAGTGCACCCGGGGCTCCCGGAGCCGGGCTCCACGGCGTCCTGTGAACACAGGGGCCTTCGTGGACTGGGGTGACCACCTCCTCACCTGCTTAAAACCCTGACATAGGGCCGGCGCTGTGGCACAGCGGGTAAAGCTGCCGC
This sequence comes from Oryctolagus cuniculus, assembly GCF_964237555.1. Taxonomy (NCBI): domain Eukaryota; kingdom Metazoa; phylum Chordata; class Mammalia; order Lagomorpha; family Leporidae; genus Oryctolagus; species Oryctolagus cuniculus. The sequence goes on from NC_091438.1 coordinate 148,259,942, forward strand.
CTGCAGTGCCAACATCCCATTGGGGCTACTCCACTTCCCATCCAGCGCCCTGCTAATGCCCCTGGGAAAGCAGTGGCGGATGGTCTAATCCCTTGGGCCCCTGCACCTGTGTGGGAGACCCTGAAGAAGCTCTTGGCTCCTGCCTTGAGCCTGGCCCAGCTCTGGCTTTTGTGGCAGTGTGGGGAGTGAACCAGCAGAGAGAAGACCTCTCTCTGCCTCTGCCTCTCTGTAACTCTGCCTTTCAAATAAAAAATAAATAAATAAAAACACTGATGATTCCATAGTGCCCTAAAACCAAATCCTGAGCTCTGCAGGGGCAGACACACACCCAGAGCCAACCAGGCGCCAGGTGCAGCCCGTCCTGGCTGCTGGGACTCAGGGAAAATCCAACTGAGCCAGGAGCCCGGTGGTCAGTGTGGGACCTGGCCCCGGCCCAGGGCCGGACCCCTTCACAGCCCCGCTTCTCGCTGGCCACGGCCGCAGCCAGGAGCACTTCCTGGAGGCACCTGCTCAGCCTGCAGCCCAGGGCACAAGCCGCAGGCTCCCTCCTGGCTCTCGGACCACAACGATCCGGGCCTTACCCCTGCGGCTCCCTGAAGCGCCCATGGGTGCAGCCACACTGCCGGTGATGAGCGCCCCTGAGGAGCAGTGGGGCCACGTCCTGACCTCTGGCCACAGGCCACCAATGGCCCGGATGAAGACCCTACCCCAAAGCCAGGAAAGCCCCCGCTGGGCCTGTGACGCTGGCGTCCCCCATGAGCACCAGTTCCAGTCCTGGCTGCCCACGTTGGATCCAGCTCCCTGCTCCTGCGCCTGGGAAAGCAGCAGAGGCTGGCCCAAGGGCTTGGGCCCCTGCACCCACGTGGGGCACCTGATGGAGTGCCAGGCTCCTGGCTCCTGGCTTCACCCTGGCCCGGCCCCAGTCGTTGCAGCCATCTGGGGACTGAACCACTGGATGGAAGACCCCTCCTCCTCCTCTCTCTCTCCCTCCCTCCCCCTCTCTCTCTCTTCCTCTCCCTCCCTCTCTCTGTCTGTCTCTCTGCCTTTCAAATAAACAAATCAATCTTAAATAAAAGGCCCCTTCAGTCATGTTAACTCGTGGTATTGTGATCACTGTCATTGTTAACAGTTTCATCCCCTCGTCCCCAGAGCCGTGGCAGCTGAATGTGTCCAGGAGAGAAGCCAGGTGTGTGCTCACACACACACACACACACACACACACACCTGCAGTGGAATGTGGGTGTGTGGGTCAGAAGTGGGCATGTCTGCAGTGTGTGTGTGGGGAGGGGTGGAATGTGTATATGTGTATGTGTGTGTGTGATGTGGGTGTGTGTGTGAGGTCTGCAGTGTGTGTGTGATGTGGGTGTGTGTGTGAGGTCTGCAGTGTATGTTGTGTGTGGTGTGTGTGTGAGGTCTGCAGTGTGTGTGTGATGTGGGTGTGTGTGTGAGGTCTGCAGTGTGTGTGTGGTGTGGTGTGTGTGTGTGAGGTCTGCAGTGTGTGTGTGATGTGGGTGTGTGTGTGAGGTCTGCAGTGTGTGTGTGATGTGGGTGTGTGTGAGGTCTACAGTGTATGTTGTGTGGTGTGTGTGTGTAAGGTCTGCAGTGTGTGTGTGTGAGAGAGAGCACACCGATGGGGGGAGGTGCTCGCTCTGGACACTGTGCGGGACCACAGCACAGGCCTGTGCTGACGGAGGGCTCCCCGTGTGAGCAGACGGGCCGGGCCGGCTCGCTCGCTCTCCGCCAACCCTGGAAGCAAAGCCAGAGCACAGCACAGGCTCATCCCTTACAGACGCTGGGCAAGGTGACGTGGCGACCCGGGGGCCCCCAGCGTGGGCAGAGAGCAGGGCTGGGGTCCCGCCAGGCTCAGGGCCGCACTGCCAGCCCCCAGGATCAGAGGGCCTGGTGCCCCAGGACGGTGGGAGGGGGCGTCCTGGCGAAGCCTAGCGTGGTGAGGGCCCCTCCCCGCCGTGGTTCTGCAGGGAAGGCTGAGCAGCTGGGAGGCAGGGGACTGATCCCGAAGACGGGCAGGCCCGGCCTTGGCACGCTGAGAACCTCCAGCCCCACGGCTCCGCCTCTGGCTGCTCTGCATCCTTGGGCAGCCGCCTCCCGTCTCTGGGCCTCCGCTCCCCTTAGAGACTCTGCTATAGCCCTGCCTCAGCTCAGACAGCTGCCGCCACTCCATCACTCACCCCGTGAGCCGGATACGTGAGCCAGCCCCAGTCCCCGTGGATGGTCGACGTGTCCAGCAAGTTCACTGCAAAACAGGAGACAAGGGAGCATCAGGCCCCTGGGACCCCTGCCCAGCTGGGCCCAGCCCCCACCACCGCGGCTCTACCTCTCTGCCTTCCTCACTTCAAGTTCCCTTCCTTGAAACCTTCCTCCGCCACCACAGCCAAGGCCATGGTCCAAGCTCCTGGAACTCGAGCCGCCCTGGGTGCCAGCCTGCCTCGGATGGGCAGGGGCTGGAGACAGGGAGGTGGGCTCAGTCCGGCACGTGAGGGTCAGAGTCCCGGTTCTGCGGTTTAGGAGCTGTGTGTCCGCGGGCAAGTCCCCTGGCCTCCCTGAACCTCAGTCTCCTCATCTGTAAAATGGGGCCCTGTGACACGATGGCTTTCAAACGTCGCAGGCGCGGAGCCTCCCTCACTCCCGCCCGGGCACCAGCCCCGGCTTTATAACCACCCGTGTCCCCCAGGACGGCGCCCGGTGTCTCAGGTCCTCTGCACATCTGACCTGGAGAGATTCTGAGGAGCAGGTAGGTGCCTCTTAGTGAGCACCTACCGCGTGCTGATCTCCGCAGGGGGAGCTTGGGATGTGTGACCCCCACAGCAACGCCCGGGTGGTCACCACTCTCTCCAGGTTACAGACGGAGGAACTGGGCCCGGACTTCACTCCGCCTGGAGCCCTACAGATGCAGCTGGCTGGGCTGAAGCTCAGGGCACCTGCTGCGGCAGCCCCAGGCACCACCGCATCCCCGGAGGCCCGGGCCCGGCAGAGCCCTCTGAGCAGTCCTCACGGTGGGGAGTCCGGCCGCGTGCCAGGGGAACCCCCTCCCCCAGTCTCAACCACACAGGAAAGGAAAGGGCCCCCCGGTGGGGTCAGACACGCGGGCTCCTATCCCGACACCGCTGCTTATGCACAAGCGACCTTCGCTTCTTTGGCCTTAAGTTTTCTCATCTGTACAATGGGCTAACGACACCCAAGGGTGAGACGCCCAAGCGAGTGCCGGCTCCATGCTGGTCTTTACCAAGGCTGGCAGCTCTTCTCCAAGCCCTGGCCTTCCGGCCTCTCCACATCACCGGAGCCGGCTGCTCCCTCACGCTGACAAAGGGGCACCTGTGTTTAGACGTCAGGGCTCCACCCAACCCCAGCTCTGTCTCTGAGTGTCCTGGGGCAGGTCCCTGTACCTCTCTGGGCCCCAGCTGGTGACAGGTGCAGGAGCAGTTTTTGGCTCCATTTCACTGTCTCCCAGTCATCGGCAGGGTCCAAACCAGGGACCTCGCAGGACTGCCCGCCGCGGGGCGGGGCGGGGGGGGGGGTGTCCTTGTGCCCGCGCCTGGCCCCGCGACACGGAGACAAGCACTGGGAAGAGGATGCTTTCCATCTCCCAGCCTCCCTACTCCTCCTGCAGGGGCCCCAGGAGGCGGCTGGGGAGGGGCCTGGGAGAGCCTGGGAGGGGGCTGCGTGGGACCAGGGGAGGCAGCGGGCATGGATGTCCACCAGGGACCTCCCCGGCCCGAGCCAGCCCCACGCCAGGGGCATGGGCGGAGGGAAGAAGGCTTCCCGCCTCCCTCCTGCCTCCCTCTCAGGCAACATGGAGAAAACTGGGTCAGGCGCTCGCTCCTCCTGCTGGCTGGGGAGGGGGAGGGGAAGGGGGAGGGGAAGGGAGGGGAGGTGAGGGGAGGGGAGGGGGGGAGGGGGAGGGGCTGCATGGCAGGACCCAGCTGGGGAGAAGGGGGGAAAGCACGCCATGCGCTCTCCCACCCCCAGCCCATCCCTTGGGGTCCTCTCTGGGCTGGAGGGGTCCGGCCCCCAGCACAGCCTGGGGACAGCTCAGCTTGCAGATGCCACCCCCGGGGGCCACCCCAGCGACTGGCCATCCTGAGCACCCCGCCTTCCTGGGGGGCCCCACCAGCCGGGGGCTTGGATAAGCCAAAGCTAAGGCAAAAGTCAATTCTATCGGATTCCAGGAGGGCCGTAGGATTTCCTGGCTGTTTGTTTCCATCCTTTTCAGACCCTTCTCTCCCTTTCTCTCTCCTTGTCCCCAGCTTCCTCCGAGGGTGGCAGAGCCAAGACTCTGGAGCGAAGCCCAGGCCCACGGTGTGGTCAGGGCAGGAGGGGATCCGACGTCAGGACCGCCCAGCCAGGCCAGGCCAGCATTCCCTCGGGCACTTCCGGCCACCATGGCCAGTCTCCCTGGCATTGCCCACCTCAGGGCCTGGCCCTCACAGCCTCACGGGCCCTTCAACGAAGCCAACCACCGAACCCCTCTGTGCCTCAGTCTCCCCACCGAGAAGATGTCCTGGGGCATCCCTCCTGGGCCACCCGCCCGGGCTGCTCCGGGGACGTCAGCCGGGCCCCTTGCACGCTCCGAGCAGCACCGATAATTCCCAGGCCGTCCCTGCTCCTCCGTGGAAGGCATTATGTGATGTCTTTTTTTTCTCTGGCACCGTCACCTTCCCCCAATCCATTTCGCTGAGCCTAATACTTAAATTGATTTACATTCCCCGAGGACACCGTGCGATGGTGAGGCTGGAGGATTTGGGGTGGTCAGGGGATGTCCGCCAGGATGGGAGCGCCTTGGAGATCACCCCAAAGCGGAGGGGACTCCACTCCCAAGAGCAGGAAGCGGCCTGCTGCCTGGCCAGGCTCCGAGGCCCCAACCCTTCACCAGCCCACGCTGGCCCCGCATAGCTGGGCCCCAGCTGCCAACAGAGCCCCTTCCAAGTTCCACCATCCTCTCTAGCCACTTAGGGTTCTGCACCAGCCAAGGGACAATGCAGGGACGGACATGCGCATGTCCCACGCGGCGTCAGCAGCCCTGTGTCCTCCCTGTGGCTTGCTGTGGGGTCCAGATCCACCGGCCCTTCCACAACACCTCCCCTGCCCACAGTGTCCCGCTGCCTCTCGTCCCCAACTGCTGCTGCTCCCACGGACGGGCACACGTCCTCTTCCCAGGCATGCAAGCCGGAGCAAAGTCCCTCCCGGAGGGGAGTGGGGAGGTGGGGAGCTGCAGGTGCCTGACCAGACTCCCAGAGCCTTGCTGTCGCTTCCTCAGAATCCTGCCGTCCACCCACCTGCCCCCTGCAACCCTGGGAAAACTGTCCTCCCAAGCCACAGCTCAGGACCCCTGGGCGCCCTTGCTCCAGTCCTGCCCTCCTCCCCCTCCCCCAGCACTGGGCTCTGCCATCCTCCGGCTGCCTCATCCCCTGCCACCCCAGCTGGCCCTCGCACCTGTCAGCAGCCGGCAGTGGCCCCTGCTCCCTGCTGGGCCCCAGCTTCAACAGAAACTGGGGTTTCATCTATGTCTGTGTGCTCCTCTGCCCCTTCCTTTCGGTGGGCATGAATAAGAGTTGGAGGTCTCCTTGCATACATGATGTAGACATGTATCCACAGATGTGCACACATGTGCGAAAGTGCACATGTGCTTGGCTACATTTCTGGGTACAGGCCTGTGTGTTATGTTACGGCGGTAGGGTCTGTCTGTGCATTGAATCGCCTCCACCCTGGGTCTACACGTGTGGACCCCGGGGCGCGTGTGCGTGTGTGTGCAGGGTGGGGTCGCTGTGAGCTGTGTGTGTGCGGGTTGGGGGTGGATCTGCACTCCTGCTGACCGTGGAGGAGCGACGCTGGCCCCACAGCTCGCTTGCATCTGGAAGTTCATCCTGCCAGGGCGAGGACCGGCTCTGGACCCTGGACATCAGCCCCGGCATCCTGCAGCCGAGCGCCAGGGTTTGCTCGCTCCGGCAGTGCTGTGGAGCAGGGGCCCAGGCGGCATGATCCGGCTGGCCCTGGAGCCCCTGGTGGGGGGACAGAGGTGTGTGTAGGTGGGGAGTCCCAGGTGCCCCCCCCCCGGCTCTCCCTGCCACCCCCCACCGGGGCAGGAGACACTCCCAGACATTTCTGGTCCCTATTAGACACTGCGTACAACCTCTGCCGCTCCTGCCCCTCCCTCCCCAAAGGCCACCCTGAACAAGACCCTGCTCTCCCTGGCCCTGCCTCCCCAGGGTGCCCACCCCTGCAGCCGGCGCTCCTCCACAGTCCCTTCTTCTCCCCCGCTCCCCACTCTCAAGACCCTCATTCCCTGCCCCTCCTTCCTGGCCCCTAAGCCCTATCTGTCCCCTGGCCCCTGCCTCTCTGAGCCATCCCCTGCCCCCTCTTCTTTGAGCCCCTGAACCCTGTCCTCATCCTCCTGTCGACAGCCGCGACCCCAGTGCCTGCCACTCTGCTCTCTGTCCTCTGTCCCCTGCCCTCTGTCTGCTCCGGTTCCTCCTCCACAGCCGTCCACTTGTCTTCTGTCCAGCCCTGCGCCCCCTCTCCCGTGCCGGCTTCTCAGTGCCCTGGCCCAGCTCCGCTCCGGCCCCCACCCTGGTCCCCGTCCCGTCCCTCCCACCGACCGCCGGTCCCCAGCCCCATCGCTCTGTCCCGCAGTCCCAGGTCTCTCCCGCGGTGCCATCCCTGCCCCCAGGGCGACAGATTCCGGACGTTCCCGAGCTCAGGGTCGAGCAGAGAAGTTGAGCCGCAGGCAGCGCGCGCCGCGCCCCCAGCCCCTCGCCGCCCCCGCCCCGCCGCCGCCGCCGCCGCCGCCGCCACTGTCACCGCTCACCTTCGCCGCGCGCCGCGGACACGCAGGTGGCCGCCGCCGCCGCGGCCGTGACGACCCAGAGCGCGGGGGGCAGGCGGCCCCGGGCGGGGGCCATGGCAGGCCGGGCGGGCGGGGGCGCCGCGCACCCTGGGCTCGGCCGCGGCGGCCCGCGCGGCGGCGCGCTCGCTGGCTTCCCGCACCGCCGGCGGCCGGGCGCACACACCGGCGCACACGCGGCACACAGCGCACACGCGGGCACCCGCGCCCGCCGCCGCCGCCGCCGCCGCCCCGGGCAGGGAGGGGGGCGGCCCGTCACGGCGCCGAGCCAATCAGCACCGAGGCGGGGGGCTCGCGCCAGCCCCGCGGACCCCGGGCCGCGGACCCCGCCGCCGCCGCACGTGCGCACGCTCACTCACGCGCTCGCACCTGGGCGGCCGCACGCGGGCTCGGGCCGCCGACCCTCCGGCCCTCCCGGGGCGGATGGACGCTCGGGTGCCGCACGCCCACCAGCCGCCGCTCGCAGGCGCGCGGGTGCACACGCAGTAGTTCACGGGCAGCCTGGAACTCAGAGGAGGGACTCTTGGGTGGAAAATCGCTCTCCCTTCCCCCACTGCAAGGACGGGCGGGTTTTTGGGAGGCGTCGGAGTGGTCACGCGTGCCGGCTCAGGGACCAGACTTACGGTGTAAGTCCTAGCTCTGTGGCCCAAAGCAAGTTTCCCAGCCTCTCTGAGCCTCGCTCGACTTCCTGTCTGTAAAACAGTATCTCTGCCCTAGGGTGGTTGTGCGAGGCAGCGGGCACTCAGCCGAGCAGCAGCGAATCCTGGCACCTGCTCTCAGGCACGGAGACGCTCACTCATCCCCTGCTCCGCCTGCACTGACTTGCCCCACCTCCGCCCCCTGCCCAGGCAGGGTCTCATCCTGGAAGACTACAGGGCCGTGAGGGAACACAGGGATGTAGGTCCCCAGGAGGGACCCCACTCACTCACTGTCAGACCCCAGGTGCACCTGCTGAACCAATGAGTGTGGGAAGCAGGTCAGAGCCACACCTTCAGCCTCCTGTCGACTGGCCCTGGCTGGGGGTGGGGGGCCAGAGGACAAGCCCCTGACTTTGCCTTCAGCTTCTCACTGGCACAGACCATCATTGGGCCCTCTCCACCTCCCAGCTCTGGTGGTCACCAGGGAAAAGTCGGACTTATGGCAGGAGGTCACACAGGACGATAAAGGCCGTTTGGGGGACACTGGCCAAATGCCAGGTCCTGCCCTAGATGCACACCGACTGGCTCTGGTTAAACCGCAGGGGAGGTGCAAGCCAAGGACCGGGAGCTCAGAACAGCCAGGGTTTGCCTTGGATCCCATGGTTGGCCAGATCCTGGAGAGGTGCCCAGGTCCAGAGCTGGCTGACTCCCAAGCCCGTGTCTTCGCTCTGCGTCTTTCTTCGTTACATCCTCCTAACAGCACAGACTGCCTGCCTCATGGAGTGAGCCTCCTGTCAGCGGAGGCATCCAAGCAGACACCAAGCAGATCGTTCAGGGTTGCCGAGGGGAACAGAGGGGCACAAGGAACAGATTGGCCTAGACCCAACATGGCGAGCTCAAGTGCCCGCCCAAGACAGGCCGGTGCCCTGGTGACACCAGCTGGGAGAGTGTACCCAGCTCCGGGCAACACTGGCCATCTCCCACCTCTTCAAGAGCAGTTGTACATAGATGTGATTTTCACGTGGCACCTCCTGATTCTGAAAGTTGGTGGCTAACGCGGACGTGTGCATCACTCTGCAGGGCGTCAATGCCACAGCCTCCTTCGGGGAGCCTCAGAAGCGGGGAGTCCCTGGCTGGGGGCTCACTCCTGGGGCACGCAGGTGCAGACAGCGGTGGAAAGCAGCGGTCACAGGCTTCTCGTACCCCAGCAGGGGCTCCTACGGGTATGAGTTGCTGGGGGAAGCTTTGCTGGGGCTTGGGGCTCGGGGTCCCCTGGCCGAGGTGGGGTTTGCCCATTTCGTAGGTGAAGAAGTGAACTTTCTGGAGCCGAAGGGCCTGGTGACCACGAAAGACGGCTCTCCATGTTCCAGATCCCCAGCAGCCATGCATGAAATTCACTCCGCAAACCGCTGTCGCCTAGCCCATCGCGACACTCCCAGGCTGCCCCAGCGCGGCACTGCCGGCTCCCTCCCACCCCTGCCCCTCTGCTGTACTGGGTTTCAGTCTGCAGCAGGAAGGAAGAAGCCATCCGATCCCACCGACCGACCAACTGATCGACCAGGCTACTGGAGACAGGCAGAGAAACTTGCCCTGTCGGGGGATGGGCCGGTGCTGGAGGAGGGGGCAGGGTCCCTGGGGGCGGGGCTTGCCCAGCTTTTCATTCCCTGGGCGCCTTCCAGGCTGGACTACACAGCCCTCTTCTCATTGGAGCCCTGCCAGGTAGGATTTACCCATTTTAAAGATGAGCACAGCGAGGTGGATGGGTAGACGGCGTGAGAAAGCCCGAGTGGTGTAGCTATCGTGTCTCCTCCTCCCCATTGGACTGCTCTGTGTTTTTATCTTTAGATTTCTATTTATCCCCGCGGCAGAGAGAGAGAGCTCCCATCCCCTGACTCACTCCCCAGGGGCTGGGGCTGACCGGGCCAAGCTGGGCGGCTGCCAGGAGCTGGGAACTCCGTGCAGGTCTCGCACGTGGGTGGCAGGAACCCAGTTATGTGAGCCCTCCCCGCCGCGGGAGCTGGAGTCAGAAATGGAACCAGACTCTGATGTGGGCTGGCAGCGTCTTATCCACCAGCTCGATGCCCGCTCCCCTGTTCCCCTGCCCGGTTGGGAACTGCTTGTGGGCAGAGCCCATGGACCGGTGACAACGCCAGGTCCTCCGGTGCCCTGGGCACGTTTGCTGACTGGCTCAGCCACTGGATGGGCGCTCATCCAAGTGTGCCAGGTGTGTGTGGCTGAGGCAGTTGCGGAGTCACGGGCGGCTCTGTTTCTGGGTCACAGCTCCAGTGGACTTGACCTGAACTCTCCAAGGGGTGACTGTGAACGGTACTCACCCTTCCCCGTCAGCACACTGGGCCCGGGATACAGGGGTGGGGATGGCAGGGCTGCCCCTCCTCCCAGTTGGTCCTTCGGTCCTCACATGCCCTGCCATGGGAGCCACAGGGGGCATCAGACAGAACCCTCCCAGGAGTATTTCTTCTCAGTTTCCCCAACTACAAAGATGAGGAGGAGGCCACCGACCCAAAGTCTTGCTGTGACGGCTTGCCTGGGTGGGTGATGTGCTTGGGCACCACCGGGGCAGGGCATGGACAGCCTTTAAAGGTGGAGCTGGAGCTGAGCCAGTGACCCACCCAGGGCCCCGTTTTGGGCACAGGTAGGAGATGGGTGTGTATGTCAGCCTGTGGGCTGGGGGCGGGGGCAGTGGCTAAATTCCCAGTTGTACTTGAGCCATGCTGTCCTGGACACCTCGTGGCCCCAGCAGGGTCCGGGCCCCCACAGAGAAGCCCCCGCCCCCAGCCCAGAGCAGGCTTGCTTCACCCCCAGAGGGGCCTGGAGGGGGAAGGGCATCCCTAAGCTTTGCCCACAAATCTCTCCTCGCCCCTGGCTGGAGAACAGAGCCTCTCCATGCCCCGTGCTTCAGTTTGCCAATCTGTAAGGTGCTGCCCGGGGTGCACCCAGTGCATCCAGTGTTGTACGGCGGGAGCTGGCACAGTGCACGGCTGGTGCTGGAGTTCCCAGGCCACCAGACCTGACCTTGCCCTGCAGGTGAGGAAGAGGAGAGCTGTGCTGGGGCAGCAACACAGCGGGCGCCCCAGGCATCAGCTACATTTTGTCTAGTGTCTGCTAAAAAGTGAGATAAAGCAGAAAGATTATATATATATATATATTTGTGGACTGCACAATGCTGGTGTGTGGTATAATTGATTAATCAAGTCACTAATCAACAACCACGAATTAGGCACCCTGTGTGTCCCTGAGCCAGGTGACGGGCCTGGTCCCGTGCTCTATCCAAGAGCGTTGGTGTGACAGGGAGGCTGATCATTAAACAATTACAAAGTCCCCTTCGACATAAAGGAATATTCCAGAAGCTGCAGGCACCAAAACGTGAAATAAAATTTACAATTTAAAATATTTCCCAAAAAAGTCCTTTATAAGCATAAAAAAAAAAAACCTGAATGCAATCGAGCCCTTTCTCTGTGCCTCCAAGTCATCGACTCTGCGTAAAGACTCACTGACTCTTGAAAGGACGGAGAGATGCGTTAGCCCCCACCGCCGCTGGGCACGTGGTTGGGCAGAGCGGCCCCGCACCCTTGCTCGGAGACCCCAGGCCATCGGCTTCCCCAGTGCCTCCGTCCCTTCCCTCCCACCCCGGCCGCCGTCTAATCTCCGCCCGCCAGTTCCCAAAAGCCTCCTAAATTGCTGTTGAGAATTAAGAGGACAAGGTGTGAAGACCCCGCGGTTCTGGGAGGGGGAGAGGCTCCCCGGGGTGAGCACTGACCTGGGCGCCCGGGATGGTGGCTGTTCCGGGCCTGTCCCCAGCTGTGCTCGGGTCGGAGGGCGAGCGAGGTGTTGCTAGAAATACGTAAGAGGCTTATTAATGGCCGGGCACGCGCAGACTAATTGCTTCCTCCCGTTTACACATAATCAATCACTACCTCCGTTTGGAGTGGAAAGACTGGACGCGGGCGGGCCTGGGGCGGGGGGGGGGGGGTCGAGGCTGCTCCATCCCTCACGTTCCAGGCTTTCCTGGAACACCCCCCCGGAGGTGTCACTGCCTGCCTTGCTTCCTCTCAAACCTCTCCAACGGGCTCCCCGCGGTCCCCCCATAGGTACACCCGGGCCTCTCCCAGTGCCACGGGGCCCTCAGTGGCTCAGGCCAGGAGCCTGGACTTTGTCCGCCCCTGCCTCCCACCTCCAGGGGCCTCTGCGGAACCGGCTTGCCCACAGCCACGACCCCAGCCGCTGTCTGGGCCCCGCCCCTCTTGCTGGGGCATCTTCGGTGGCTACACCTCTGTTCTCGGTGCACAGAGAAGCTGTTCGGTGCCTCAGATCACGGCCCCGCAGCCCCACGGCCTCCCCTCCCCTGCACAGAACCCTTCCGGGGGTCTCCTGTTGCCCTGTCTGGATAAAGAGCCACATCTGCATCACACCTGCAAGGTGTCCCAGGAGGCCAGGACCCCGCCGCTCCGCCCATCGCCTCCCCCTCTCTTCCGGCCACGCGCTGCTCCTTCTGCCTGGAGCCCAGGTGCTTGGGGGTGACCCCCGATTCCCACTGCCCTCGGGCGAGAGCTGGACCCCAAATCCCAGCCTCTGGCAGAGGGACAGCCTCGTGGGTGCCGCTTGCTTTAGTCCAGGCCCTAGACCATTCTCTGCCGCTCCCGGCCATCTGCAGGACTGTAGGCCAATCCCGAGCCGCTCTGCGCTGCTCAGCTGGGGGTGGGGGCCCCTGAAGACTGCAGCCCCCAGGTGCACGACAGCCTGTTCCCGTTCCTATTCATCTCATCGCAATCCTTTGAAGGGAGTTCTATTCTTATCTACATTGTCTCCATTTAAATGCACTCAGATGGCAGAGGGGTGATGTGACTTGTCCAAGATGTCACAGCTGTGAAGTGACAGCCCCGCCTGACTCCACTGACTCCCAAGACGCTGGCAGAGGGGAGGGTCGTGCGGCGGGGCCACGTGGGTGCAGAGGAGGGAGCCGAAGCCACGACGGTTCTGGGGTGGGATGGCTGGCCCTTCCCTGACGTCTCAGGCCCTTTGGGGACAGTCAGGGGGACAGGCCTCCTGGGGAGCAGCCAGCAGCTTGGGCTCCAGAGTCAGACCTGGCTCTAGCCCCAGGCCTGTCCCTTCCTGTGTGCTGTGTGGGTTCAGGAGGCCACTCTGACTCTCTGAGTCTCAGCCCCGACCTGTACCATGGGGACCACCCTGCCCTGTAGCTCGTGACACCTGCTGCAGGGTGGACCTGAGGCATCACAGTGCCCCGCCCGCCTCTCCTGCCAGCCCCAGGACCAGGCCAGGCTCCTTGTCAGACAGAGGAGCAGCAGTGTCCCTGGCCACCGCTTTTCCCCTTTGGGGAGGTGGTGAGTCCACGGGGCATCTTGCCCGGCCAGTAGGGGCTCCCGCGTCTGCTTGTAGGGGTTTCCAGACAGACAGACAGCGTGGCTGTGGGTGCATGTGCGCATGTATGTGAGAGACAGCAGGCGAGTGCTGGTGGGACAGTGACTCGCTTGGGGCGGGGTGGGGCAGGCAGGCGGTGGTGACAGCCCCTCTCTAGAGCGGGGTGCTGGTCTCGGAAGGTGGCTCGGAGAGACCCGCCGGTGAACGCACCGGGATGCTAAGCAGCTCTAAAGAGCTGCGTTTGATTTTCATGAAAGCTGCGAGGCCAAGGGCACGCTGAGAGGGTCCATGTCTCCGGCACTGCTCAGACGGCCTGACTCCAGGAGGCAGAGCCGGTGCGGCTGGCTGCACCACTGCTTCCCCGCGGCTATCCTGGTCTGGGAGCCACCAGGACGCAGTGGCTTTGGCTGCTGGTGCTGCCGTGACAGGAGAGAGGGCCAGCCCGGGCTCCCCGCCCCCTGGTTTGGGGTCCGTGCGCTCCTCTGTCCCAGGGCGCACAGGAACCTCTGCCCCACCTCCTCCCATTCCCTCTGCCCACCTGCTCTGGGGCCTCCGCGTGTGGGGGCGCTGTGTTGCCCTGGGGGAACTGCTAGTCTGACGGCAGAGGCAGCCTAGGATAGACCATTTCCTGGCAATGAGATAGGAACAGGAGCAATTAGCAAAAGCTATAGAGGAGGGAGAGCCAGACAGTGGGGTAAGGAGGAGAGTGGCTGTTGAGACCAGAGAGGGGAGGAGATTTCTCCAAAGCCACACAGCCAGCAGCAGATCTGCAGCCGGAAGCCAGCCTCCTGGGTCCCTCTCCAGTGCTCTGGCTGCTGCTGCCTAGACCCTCCCACCAGGGGGCGCCCAGAGCACTGAGAAGGCACAGGCCTTGTATGTTCAGGTGGGTGGGGACCCTGTGTCCTGACCCCAGCAGGAGGTGCTCACCGTCGGGGGAGGGGCATCACACTGTTTCTATCAGCTCCCCTGTGGCTCAGAAAGGGAGAGCAACCTGGGCAAGGTCACCCAGCCAGAAGAACCCCAGAAAATCTGTCTCTCAGCCTGTGTGTGGCCCCCCTCAGCCACAGAGCTCCCCAGGGTGGGTTTTGGGGAGGGAGGCAGCTGCGGACCCATGCATGGCTGAGGGTCGCCTAAAGGAGCCCTCCAGGGTCCAGGTTAATCTGGATTTGTCCCAACCGCGGACTCCACCCCGCTCCCTGCAGCCCCCACTGAAGGCAACTGGAGGGGGGGCAGCGGAGCCTCCAGCCCTGCCCCCACTGCACAGCTCTGGCTGTTGGGGCCCAGGCTGTCTGAGTGGCGGCCCAGTGGGGGCCAAGGTCGCTAGCCGGGAGGGAGAAGGGCCATGCATTGGTGTGGAGCGGGGAGAGGCCGCAGGCCCGAGTTCCTGGTGAGGGCGATGCCTGCAGGGGCTGCTGCATCAGTGACAGTGACAGGTGCACCGGGCCCTGCTCCTGGTGACAGCCCTGCCTCCAGCCGTGGAGGGCTTGCGGGGGTGGGGACAGCTCCGCCTTGCCTGGGCTCCACGGCCTCCCTGCTGGCCTGTGGGCAGGGCTTATTCCCGCTGCTGCCCCCACCCACCCCGCGCCAGGAACTGCACAGTCACAGCCCCGTCCTAGCTCAGGAACATTGATCCCGCGTCCCCTCTAACTCAGTCACCACCCCCTCCTGACCACAGCCACCCGTCTCCAGTCTCTTCCACCCAGCCAGGGCCGTCTCTAAGCCCACAATCCCCCGAGTCCCTGGGGCTGGTGCCTGCCCTTCTACGGCTGCCTCTTGCAGCCCCCCAACACCACCCGAGCTTTGGGCCTTTGCACGTGCTGCTTCTTCCAGGAGCTTCCCCCGACCCTGCCCCCACCCCGCAACAGGACTTGGCTTCTACACCTGCCGGTCTCAGCTCGGACATCACCACCTCCTTGAAGCCTTCCCTGCACTGAACCCTTGGAGCTGCGCTTGCAGCCCCCAGTGTCCCCACACCGGCCCCTTGGTCATCCCCGGCATCGCAGCAGCTGGCTGTGATAGGCTCTCAGACTGCGCGGAATGTTCTGCCACACTGAGTCCACCCTGGCACTGCCCACGGCCCAGCGGTGCCTGTGCGTCCACTGGGAGTGTGGGATGACGACCTGGTTAATAAAGAGGGAACGGGACGCTGGCTGAGGATCAAGGATCCTGACTTAGGTCTCCGCCCCTTGCCTGCCCCTGGTTATCCGGGCATCCTGGCGGCTCGTCCCGGGTTCTGCAAGAGGCCGACCCCGCTGAGGGAGACAGAGCCCGGGACCAGCCCTGCCCCTCGCGCCACCATGGAGAAGCTGCCAGGGGCTGGCGAGGTGGTCCTGGAACCCTGCTCCTCCGGCTCTCCCGGCTGTGTCCCTGCACCCTCGGCCGACCCCTCGCGTTCCTGAGCTTGCCCAGCCGCAGCTGCCTAGCTCCCAGGTCCCTCCTGGCCCTTGCTCGAGCTGAATGCCTGTCTCTGCACTGCACATCCACCTCCAGGCCCGGCACGGCCTCCGCCTGTGGCTTCTCCGGCCGGGCCCCGCCCGATGCCCTGCCCTGCCCTGCCCTCCCTGGCCTCTAGTCTGGGCTGGCTCTGTCAGCCCGTCCTGGTCCCTGACCAGGGGGCTGTGAGCCCCAACCCGAGCAGATGGGCGGGCGCTCAGCACGCCGGCCCCACCTTCTCTCCCCCCACCAGTGCCCAGGGGCTGGGGGGCTGCGGCTGATGAAGTCGTCTGAGAAGCAGAAGCTGAAGACGTAAAGGAGCCCGTGAAATCCTCGGTGACAGCCGTGACCACTGCGGCTGCAGCCATTAAGCACGGAGCTTTAACGGCCCCCGAAATCCACCTGGGGCCCTTGGCAGCAGCTCCCGCTCGGTACACGAGCTCACGCGTGCGCGCACACGGGCTCGGCGGGCAGCATGGAAGGGTAGGGTGGGGATCTCCTTGGCTCACTGATGGGAGGCTGGGGTCCAGGGTCGGGGTAGTACCCGCGCCTCCAGCCGCGGTCTGAATCCCTTGCGGCCGCGCCTTTTCGGATCACATTTCTATTTGCCCAGCACTCGCCCGTGCCCCACCCCCACCCTGCCTCCTTCCAGAAGGGCTTTGATGTGGGCTCCGTGCTAACACCGCCCTCCTCCTGTGCCTCAGCCCAGCCTGGGGACCTACGCGGCACACGTGGCTCGTGGCTCGCAGCAGGTGCACTGGTCACCTCGGAAAAGCCCTAGCTGATGGCCCTGTGATTGGTCTCAGTTCTACTCGGTCAAGGTGAGAGCCCTGGGTGGTGGCGGGGGGTGGAGTCTGGGCTCTGACTTTGCGTCCTGCCACTCACTTGGGTGCAACCCAAGTCCCTCCGGCTTTGGGCATCAGTTCCCTTACCTGGGGAGTCTCTGGCCTGCCCTGGGCTGGGGGCAGCCTGGGGGTGCTTCCTGGAACCAAGTGGTAGGTGTCCTGCAGCCTGGCCAGGGAGGGTGGCCTGGCTGTGCGAGGCCTGGGTGCCAGCCGGGCACTGGGAGGTGGAGGTGCCTTCCTGGTGGCCCACGGCTGACGCTCGGGAAGGCTTGCTGCTGTCCACCTCACCACCAAACCCGAGAGACCTTTCAGGAATCCCTTTTGAGTGCTTCCCACCAAGACAGCCCCTGGCCCGGCTCCCGCTTCCCTCTCCAGCACCGACCCTCTGCCCGCGCAAGGAGACAGCCCCTGTCCTGTGCCGCTGCTGTCCCCTGCCTGTGCCGCTGCTGTCCCCTGCCTGTGCCTTGGCCTGCTGGACTCCACTGCTCACCCCCCCAACTCCAGGTCTCCCACTGCCTTCCCTGTGTCCCCCCACCCTGCTGGCTCAGGTGCATCCTCAGGCTGCCTCAGCCCCCTGAATGGTGTCACCCAGGACTGATGGCGGCGCGGCCACGCGGGGTAGCACGTCTCTGACGCCAGCCACACATGGCCTTGTGCGCCTGGCCTGGGGGAGGCTGGGGCAGCTGCCCTCTGCAGACCGGTCCAAGGCAGCCTAAGGGCCTCCCCCACGTCCCCGGGCCTCAGGGCCCCAGCTTCCCCTCTTGGTCCTGGGGGTCATCCACCAGAACGGAACAGAAGCGGGGATCAAGGACGCTTATTTTCCAGTTCCTGAGCTGAAAACCGCCTGTCCCTTGGCGGTCGCAGGGGAGAAGCCCGGCCCCTCCAGGGCGGTCTGTGGTGGAAAAGGGGGCTGGCGGGCGGGTGACAGCCCCACTCCGCCAAGCTGCTCCGTTAGGGTGCAGCACCAGGCCTGGGGTGGGGCCCCGGGCGTGTGCCTCGACTTCTCAGCCTGCTCCCCTACCCGTGCAAGGGCATGACAGGGCTCTGAGGGTGACCTGAGCTGGCCTGAGTGCCCGCCCCGCGCCCTTGCCCACGTCACCATCACCGACAGTCGCCACTGCTGTAGGTGTGGCCGCCGGCCACCACTCCGACCCTGGTTAGCAGCACGGGTGAGGTCGGCTGCCCTGCTCACACAGCCAGCACAGGGGCCGGAAGCCGCCAGCTCTGGACGGCAGCTGTGGGCGTGGGCCGTGTTTGGGGTGCCTGGCCGGGACGGTGACCCTGCCCAGCCCCTCTGCCGCCGCCTCTCTTCAGCGGGCACTCAGCTCCGGTTTGCTAGCGCACTTCAAAGATAGTATTTGATGAGTTTAGCGGCTCCGGCAAAACTCTCATTTGAATTTCAGGCACTGGTGTGTGATTTCCTCGGTGACAGCTCCAAGGGATGCTGGGGCTCGGCTGTCATCCAGTGGGGCTCCTGCTGCCCGCCCGAGGAGGGGGCGGGGGCCGGGAGCTGCAGCCCAGGGAGGGGAGGCGGAAACCAGTGACAGGGAGAGAGGCCGTGGGGGGCGGGGAGGGAGGGGAGGTGCTGGGGCCTCAGGGAGAGACAGCAACAGAGAACAGGGAGAGAGGGGGGGAGATAAGAAGACCCAGAGGGAACAAGGCGGGAGAAGAGAGGAAGCAAGGAGAGAGAGAGAGGGACAGATGGACAGACAGAGGGACCTGCAGCAAGAGTCCGACACCGGACATGGGGACCCTGGGGAGACGGGGGTGGGGAGGGACAGAGCCGACGACCTCCTGGGGAGGGGGAAGGAGAAAGATGGGAGGGTGTGAAAGGGAGACTGAGAGAGAGGGGGAGAGAGAGGAGAGACAGGAAGAGAGGGAGGAGAGACCCACTCAGCCCTTCTGCATTAACCAAGCACCTGCTCTGTGCCCAGCCCCCACCGGTGTGAGGCCCTGGGTTCCAGCGGGAGTAAGACAGACAGGACCCAGGGGCTGGCAGGGGGTCTGGGCGCTGGGCGTTGGGAGGGGTGGGGGTTCTGCCTCCCTGCGCCCACCCCCTGCCCCAAGCCCCTCCCACCTTAGCCAGGGCAGCTGTCTGTCCCCAGATGAGGGTGAAGTTCTGTGTCTCCCAGTCCTAGAGCAAGCAAGCCTGTTCGCATGCTGCCCCCACCCCCAGCCAGCGGGCAGTGAGCCAGCCAAAGCCTCGAGGCCCAATCCTGAGGCTGGGGGGAGGGGGCTTTACTCCCCGTGGGAGACCTGCACACACACACCCATGCCCATGCCCATGAGCTGTGTCCGGGAAGCAGAGGCTGAACGCAAAGGGGCCTGGGAGCCAGGAACAGCCGCCCTCCTCTCTGTCAGCCTCAGTTCCCCGTGTGCCACAGTCACGTGAGGCCTGGACGCGCTCTCGCAGGACTCCTGGGCGCGCAGACTCAGATGAGCGAGTAACTCGCTGGATCGGAGACAAGGGCACAGCCCCACCCCCGCCCCCACCGCAGGCACAGAACCCAGGTTCTGAGATCCTTTGCCCCCTGATGTGCGCTCCCTGGGGGACCCTGCCCCTCCCCTCTCTCCTCCCCGGCTGGGCAGGGTGGGAAGCCTCAGGCCCAGGTTGGGAGGGACTGGGAGAGACAGGGCAGCGCCGCCTCCCACACCTCCATCGGGGAAGGAGCCCCTAGCGCTCTGCTCCGAGGCTGACGGCGCTGTCAGGTGCTGCAGCCACAGCCACGCCGGCCACTGCACCCTGGAAATGCAGGTTGTCTGACGTGAGAAAGCCACGTAAAATGGCTCATCAGCGTTTCTGCATTGATCACCTGTTCAGATGAAAAGGATTTTGATATATTGGGCTAAATGAAGTAGATCATTGAAATCAATCTCACCTGTTTCTTTTTATCTTTTTATCAGAACATTTCATTTTCATTTAAAAAATTATTTTATAATATATAATAACTTATTTTAAAGTTATTCATTTTTATTTGTGAAAAAAAAACACACACACACAGAGAAAGAGATTTTTCATCCGCTGGTTCACTCCCCAAGTGCCGGCCACAGCTGGGGCTGGGCCAGGCTGAAAGCAGAAGCCAGGAGCTCCGCCGGGTGGGACACTTGAGCTGCTGCCTCCCGGGCACAGTAGCAGGAAGCTGGACTGGAGGCAGAGGAGGAGGCAGGACTCGATCCTAGGCACACTGGCATGGGACGTGCACCTGCTGTGCCGCGTCTGCCCCCTCCAACATTTTAAATTATACGTAAGACTTACAGTTCCTACTTTTTAAGCTTTATTTATTTCTATCTTATTTGAAAAGCAGAGAGACCGACACAGGGTGATCTTTCACCCACCGATTCGCTACTCAAATGCCTGAAACAGCCAAAGGCGGGAGAGGAGCCGGAAGCTCCGTCCGGGGCTCCCCCGGGGCTGGAAGGGACCTGGCGGACAGGAGCCATCATTGCTGCCTCCCAGGAACCTGATCTCAGGGGCGGAGCCAGGACGGGAGCCGGGCACTCTGACACAGGGCGCAAGGACCCCAAGCGGCGTCTTAGGCACCGTGCCAACACCTGCCCCTCGTATTATCTGCTGTCAGATGGGACATTCTAGAATGTCTGGGCTAGAAGAACCCTTACACATCAGAGCTTCAAACCTGCACGGTGCATGCGGGGAGACTGAGGCCCAGGGGCAGGGACCTGCTCCAGGTCTTACAGTCAGAAGGCAGTGTTGGGGAGACTCGAACCCAGGTCCCGGGGCAGAGCGGGGAAGGCGTGCTCGCCAGTTCACTAGGGTGAGATGAGAAAGCGGGTTCTGAGAGTTCAACGCACTGCCAGATGGACCAGGAGCCAGGGCGGTCAGGGGCTCCCACCTCATCCAGAGGCCACACCCGGGGAACCAGTGACACTGAAGCCATGGACGGAGGGTGCGCAAATTAAAAAGCACCAAGGAGAAACAAGATGAGGCTGAGCCATGGGCAGTAGGCAGTCTGGGAGCCCTGGCTCGGCGCCCGCGCCCCCAGGGAAGACCAAAGCAGTGTCTGTGCCAGGCCGGCAGCCTCACTTGTGACCCGACGCCCAAGGCTGTGAGTGTGGAATCCGGTGCAGCTGGCTCCAGGCTCTGCCACTGATCAGCCACCTCCCCTCCCTGGGCCCTGCTTCCTCCTCCAAGACGGGTAGATGCCTGGGAGCAGCGAACGAGGGCGGATGGCCCTGGCCACGCGCACAAGTTCAGCAGACGTGTCCTGGGCACCTACGGCGGCCTAGGCTCTGCGGAGCTGCTGGCCAGGCCCACCCCCGAGACAGACCACCGAGGGAGGAGTGCAGACGATGTCAGAACATTCTAAGAGCTGTGCAAAACAGCAAAGGCAGGGAGGGGAACGGAACCCGACACGGGACTTCGGGCGGCACGGACTGGGGCTCTCTCAGAAGGTGACAGGTGGGTGGTGGGCTTACCAGTCAGGACCCCGAGGGCCGGGACGGTCTTCGAAGTCCCCTCCCCTGAGTGCCCACCCAGCTCAGCTCCCAAGGTTTCCTCCCACTTTATCCCACGTGACCTTGGGCGGGTTGCTTCCCCAAGACTCCACCGGCCACCTGTCTAAGGGGGAGACTCGCACAGTGAGCCCACCCACAGATGCCCACTCTGGCCTGGCTCTGGGCTGGTGAGGCCGACACAGAGGCTACTGGGGAAGCCCCGGGTTGCAGGCCAGCGAGAGGAGCGGGCGCAAGGGGAGCCCCAGGGAAGGCTTCCTGGAGGAGACGGTGTCCGAATCACGCCTCAAAGCAGGCCAAGCGGGTTGTCCAGGGAAAGACGAGGGGCTGGGGGCACAGCATGGGCGGGGGCTGGGAGAACAGGGAGCGGCTGCTCCTCCAGGCCCCAGAACGAGGCCAGCGTGGGCGCACGGAGGCTGCTGGCAGTTTGAAAAGTGAGTGAAGGGTGAGGCAGGGAGAGAAGCGAGGAGGTCGGGGGCCGGCAGAGGAGGGGTCTCAGAGGGCCCTGCCTGGCAGCTGAGCCTCCAGGATTTCCTATTGGGCGCTGTAGGGGGTCGGAGCAGGCCGTGATGGGGTCGCCTGCGAGTCCTGAGCAGATCCGGCTGACAGGTGCCAGGCCTGCGGAGGCAGCCTGAGGCCCCTGGGGCCTTCCCTTTTCTGTCTCCGAGGCTCGGGGCCTCCAGCCACCCCGAGGCCGTCTCCCCTGCACGTGCGTGGGTTGTGAATGGCCCTGCGGCTGCCCGTGCCCCTCCCTGAAAGCTTGGAGGACCCGAGGGCCGCCCCACTCCCACCCCGGCTGTCTTCTCCGCCATTGGGTTAAGATCCTGGCTCCCTGCTTACCACCTGTGTGACCCGAGGCAAGCAGCCAACTTCTCTGTGCCTTTCTCCCCAGCTGCCAAACAGGTGCCAAGTGGCCGGGAGGAAGGGGCAGACAAGGAGGTCAAGGGTGAGAGGCGCTGCCCCCTCCCCCAGCCTTGGCCATGGCCGGCCTGGACTCAGCTCCCTGTGGCAGCCAGTCCGGGGTTCGGTCTCCTCGGCAGGCTGCCGTTAAGAAAGCTCAAGTCGACTGTGGCCAGGGAGTGCAGTGGAGGATGGCCCAGGTGCTTGGGCCCTGCACCCCATGGGAGACCAGGAAAAGCACCTGGCTCCTGGCTCCTGCCAGCGGATCAGCGCGGTGCGCCGGCCGCGGCGGCCATTGGAGGGTGAACCAACGGCAAAAAGGAAGACCTTTCTCTCTGTCTCTCTCTCTCACTGTCCACTCTGCCTGTCAAAAAAAAAAAAAAAAAAAAAAAAGAAAGCTCAAGTCGAGGAAGAAGCTCGGGGGAGGGCTTCAGGCTTCTGCCCTCAGTGCCCGCCTGCCCGCTGGGCACCCTCCGCCCCAAGGGCTCGGCCTAGCCAGGGTCGGCTGCCTCTGCCTGGGGTGCCCGCAGTCTTCACCTGCTGCAGGCCCCGTCCCTTGCCTGGCCCTGGTCATTTGGAGCACCTGCTGCCCGCTTCCTCTCCCGGCTGTGGGCTTCTCCAAGACAGTGGCTCTGGGCTTGGTCGCCGCGGGTCCCAGTGCTAGAACCGCCCTCGCTTACTGCGTGCTCCCGGCTACCTCCCCCGTCCCGCGAGGGCGGGCAGGCTACCCCTGCTCTCCTCCCTAGGCCGAGGTGGCGGTGGGTCTCTGGGGAGCCCTGGTGACTCGGCAGACAACACTGAGCTCCGAGCAGGGTGGTCTTTCACACGGTGACGCCACATGCCCCAGGGGTCCTCCTCTGTGGCGAGCTCCCCATCACAGCACGCAGCCACTCTGTGCTTCACTTTTTTTTTTTAATTAATTAATTTATTTGAAAGTCAGAATTACACACAGAGAGAAGGACAGGTAGAGGTAGAGGTTAGAGGTAGAGGTAGAGGTAGAGGTAGAGAGAGAGAGAGAGAGAGGGAGAGAGAGAGGTCTTCCATCTGCTGGTTCACTCCCCAGTTGGCTGCAACGGCTGGAACTGCTCCAATCCGGAACCAGGAGCCAGGAGCTTTTTCCGCATCTCCCATGCAGGTGCAGGGAGAGCTGCATCTTCCACTGCTTTCCCAGGCCATAGCAGAGAGCTGGATCGGAAGAGGAGCAGCCGGGACTAGAACCGGTGCCCATATGGGATGCCGGCGCTGCAGGCCAGGGCGTTAACCCGCTGTGCCACAGCGCCGGCCCCCTGTGCTTCCACTTTCACAGCCACAGTCCCGGGAGCCTCCCTGAATCCTTCTTCTTAAATCCCTGCCCGATCCATCAGCAAATCCTGTTGGCGCGACACGACGACGCCTCACCACCGCCAGCGTTTTCCCTCTTGGCTAACAAGTGAGCCGATCAGAAATGTCTTCGGTTGCAGGCTCATTTTCCTTTCCATGAGCTTCTGCTGACACAGCCCCTGAATAACCTCTTTATCCTCAAAACGGTGACTGCAGCACCTCTTCTCCAATCCCCCCACCCCGCACCCCGCCCCAGCCACATCCTTAAGCAGCCTAGCAGGTCCTACAGGAGGTGGGCCCTACTGACCTCCCTAACTCTCTCCCACTCTCCTCTCCTTTGTCCACCACCCTGCAGCCACGCTGGCCACCTCAGGAGTCCCCAGCCAGGCCACGCCTCTTCCTGCCTCAGGGCCCTTGCACTGCTGTTCTCCCCTAGCCATCCACAAGGCCACTCCCTCCAGCCCTCAGGTCTTGGCACAAGTCCTTTCCCGGATACCCCACGCCGGCCCCGCCCGATGCTGTCCCTGCAGTGGCCATGAGGCGGCGCTCTGGATGCACTAGCGCCCGTCTCCCCAAAAAAGGAGAGCTCGCCCTTCGTGGCATCCCAGCGCCCAGAACACCGCCTAGCCACGGTAAGGGCTGGCATGAACGAACGTGTTCAGGGACATGCGAGGTGGGTGGTGGAAGCCTTGCACATGACCTTATTGACTATTTATTTGAAAGGCTAGAGAGAGAGAGAGAAAGGTATCTTTTCCATCGGCTGAGTCACTCTCCAAATGCCCACAACAGTCTCCTAGGTGGTGGCAGGGACCTGAGGACCTGGGCCGTCTCCTGTGACCTCCCAGGGTGCATGGGCCAGGGCAGGAATCGATGCCAGTGCCCCAAGTGGCAGAGCCATGGGCCTTGTGCCCCGTTCTCCTGGGCCAGGCGCTCCCCCAGCTCCGGAAAGTCCTCTGTCCCAGCCGGTTCCTCCCCAGGCATAGCCCCCAAGGCCCATGCCCCAGTGGGTAGGGCAGGGCTGCCGCAAGGGACTCTCTCTGGGGCTGCTGTCAGCACCTGCACCAGCCTCTGGGCCCCAAAGGCACCGGGTTCCCCTCCCACTGCAGGATGGGGGTTCTGCCGGTTCCTCGCACGGGGGGCCCTGGGGCATTGTGCGTGTAGCACAGAAGCCCACGGGCCTTCACATACACTGCTCCCCCACCCGCCAGCTCTCACCAGGGGGCGGCCCCCCGCCTAGCTCTCCCACTGCAAGTCCCCCCCAGTCCCACCCTGTGGGCGTGGCATGATGGGCGATGAAGCCACGGAGGCCGAGTAAGTGGCCTGGTCCAGGGCAGTCGCCTGCTTTCCCTGTGACCTGGTGCTCCGGCCAGGGACTATGGAAGCCCTCGAGTCCACTCGCTGGCGTGGGCTGAACACTCCGCCAGGGTCCCGCGGCTTAGCCCGGGGTGACAATGCACCGCGTCTGCCTACACACCGAGTCTGCCGGCATGTCACCACGAATCGTGTCCGCCTTGAGCACCACGTGGTTTTGCCAATGGTCGCTGGAAAGCCACGTGCACAGCGGCCCTGCCGCCCACTCGGTGGGCGGGACCCGCTGGCGCCGGTGAGTGGCTCAGTGTGGCGCTGCCGTCTCACCCGCAGCAGGAGGCACAGGGCGACGGGGCTGCCACCAGGGCACTTCTGGTTTTGGTTCAGCTCCTCTCCGGAGCTGGTGAGAAGAAACAGGAGCGAGAATGAGGCGTCCCCACTTGTGCCGGGGTGACCCTTTCTGCGAAAGCTGGGTGACCCCGGGCAAACGCCAGCACCATTCACTCCTCTGTGAACCAGGTGACCATGCCGTCGCCATCCCCGCAGTCAGTCCCGGGCTCAGTCACTCGGCCTGGGGCGATGGCTGTGTCCTCCGTCCTCAGGCCCGGGCGGCAGGCAAGGAGCAGGGACTGCACGAACCATGGGCGCAGAGCAAGGGGCGGAGACCTGGGTTTGAATTCGGACTCTTCCTAGATGGCCATCATCCCCCTGAGGCGCCATCTAGTTTTTACTTTTTAAAGATTTTTTTTTTTAAAACAAGAAGTGACAAAGAGGGAATGACAGATCTGCCTTTCACTGGTTTATCCCCAAACAGCTGGGGTTGGTCCAGGCTGGAGACAGGAGCCTGGCACTCCATCCAGGTCTCTGCCATGGACGCAGGAACCCAAGTCCTTGGGCCATCTGCCACCTCCCACGGTGCACGTCAGCAGGGAGCTGTACGCGAAGCGGCACAGCAGGACTCGAACGAGGGCTCCAACGTGGGATTCTGGCATCCCAGGCAGCACCGAACCCCGCTGGGCCACGCCATGCAGGTTCATGCTATATGTTAATGCGACTCTCTAAGTGAAAATCTTTGGTTCTTTCGTCATAGGAGCCACACTTCAAGTGCTCAGTGGCCATGTGTGGCCAGAGGCTCCCGTGCCGGCCCACACACGACAGCACACTTGCATCAGGGCAGGCATCCTAGGACAGCGTGGCGGCCCGGCCCAGGCAGCGGTCAGTGCGCGGCGCGCTCGTGCTACCCCTCCCAGGCTGCGCGAGCCCCTCCTCACTTGACCTAAGGTGCACTTGTCCTTGCAACCGGTGCAGCTGCTGGGACTATAGGCCAGCGACTGCCTCCCTCCCCGTGTGGGCAAGCAGCCGACTCCCTGGACCTCGCACTCTGCATGGGCGTGGCTCAAGCCCCCCCCCCCCCCCCCCCCCCAGCGCTGCAGCCAGGACTGCACGGGCCTGAAACACGGGGCCATCACAGACACACGAGCACGGCGGGCCGGGGAGAGCTGCACGCGGCCTCAGCATAGCCGGCTCCAGTTCCGCTGCTCGCCAACGGGGGAACCTTGTGTAGAGAAGACAGAGGTCTTGTGTGGTCTGATTCTTCACTGCACAGGGCGTAAATTTCCACGTCGCTGGAAGATCAAAAGGAATCGTGTGTGCAAAAGCATCCGCGAGCTGAGGCGCGGACTGAGGTCCCCCATGAGGGCGGCCCCGGGCGGTCAAGCGTTTGCCACCTCTTTCTCTGCACTGCCCCTGCCTAGGAGCCCTTCTCCAACCAGGCAAGGCTCGCTCCTCCTAGAGGCCACTGTTGGGCACAGAAACGGGGTCACCACACGGGTGACACAACCTGTTCCGCTGAGGCCCCGTGGCGCAGGCGCCCGGGCGGCGTCACATGGACAGCACGCGGGAAGCCCTGCCCTGGTGCTGCAGGATCTGCAGAGCCGGCTCTCCTGTGCGCCAGACACATGATGCCTCCTGGACTCACTGTCCAGCTGAACACCAGAGGCATGCAGTGGGGTCTCTGCGCTGGGCAGGGCCATCCTGGAGCCGCAGTCCGCTCACACCATGAGCAGCATCGTGGCAAAGAGCATTCGCCACGCGCCAGGCGCTGGAGGAGAACCTCCCGTGCCTACCTTTTCATCTTTGCCATCCCCCTAAGAGTTCTACCGTCCCCAAGGTGAAGCAAAGGCAACATGCCTGAAGTGACACACCCGATAAAGGACAGGGCAGTGACCCCAACCCAGACCTGAACCATCCCGGAGCTGGCTCTGCACGAGGCCTTTTGCTGCCGTCTTGTGATCCTCCTCTCCAAGCAAATCTGCGGCTGTGGAAAACATTCCTGCTCTAGGAGCCCGGGGTCAAGGTGGAGCCCGGGAAGGCGAGGAGCGGAGACGCCTCCCAGAGCTGCCGAGGTGAGGGGCCCACCCTTGCACAGGAGCCCAGGCGGGACCTGCATCCCAAGGACAGCCCTGACTTGTGCCCCACGTGGCCTCCTGCTACTAGCGGAGCAGGGCAGGGGGCGTGACTTGCCACCGGTGACTCCTCCAGCGGCTCAGTTTTAGGCTAGGGTGGTCGTCTCAGGCAGGATGGGTGCGAGGGAGCAGGAGAGAAAACAGGTACAGACAAGGTTGTGTGAGGAACGGAAACACGTGGGAGTGACCTTTTTCTGGCCAGTGAGGTACTCAGAAGTGCTCTATGACAGCCTGGTGTTTGAACGGTTCTGGGTTCAAGTCCCAGCTGTGCTGCTCACTGGCTACGCAGTGGTTCTGGTAGTGATGTCCACACCACAGGGTAACAGAGCCAGCAGTAGGGCCCGGGTTGCCCTGATCTTAGGAAAGCAGAATTACATAAAGGTACTAGTGTCCACGTCGTGGAAGCTCTTAATAACAGCAATTATTGTGAGACTAATTTTCTCAACAAAGATTTATCTATTTGAAAGGTGGAGAGAGAGAGAGAGAGAGAGAACGAGAGCGTGAGCGAGCAAGCAAGCCGGGAGCCAGGAGCTTCTTCCAGGTCTCCCATGTGGGTGCAGAGGCCCGAGCACTTGGGCCGTCCTCCACTGCTTTCCCAGGTGCATTACCAGGGAGCTGGATTGGAAGTGGAGCAGCCGGGACTTGAACTGGTACTCAAACAGGATGCTGGCGTCGCAGGCAGGGGTTTAACTTCCTGTGCCACAATGCTGCCTCCTATGAAACTATTTCTAAAATTTATTAATCCTCCCCCTCAAAGAAAACCAACAAAAAACTGCACAGCATTTGCAGGTCCCATGAGCTGCTGGCCCCCGTCCAGCCCGGCACGCGTTTTCGGCACCTGCTCCTCATCTACAGCCAGCGCCCTACGAACCTCAGCCAGGCAGCGCTTCAGGCTGATCGGCCCCAGCCTCCTGTAGCCTAGGGAGCGGGCACATCCCAGGACTCCAGGGACCCAGGTCACTCAGCGTGCAGACCCCCGAGGCGCCAGCCAATGTGCACGCGTGTGCATGTCCGAGTGAGGATACTGCACAGGTTTTGCCCTCGAAGGGGTTGTGGGATAATGAGGGGGAGCTAAGTCACCCTGTGACAATCCAACAATCCACGGGCTCTTCCTTGCCATCTCCCACCCCCACTCGTTCACACACAGCGGCCCTTGCTCTAGGCCCCGTGTGGAGCACACGGACTTCACCCTGAAACGGAGCGAAGGTGTTCGGCCTCAGGCCAGCCCCATGGGCCCTCTTGCCCACCCCTGCCCATTTTTATCAGAGCCTCCTGACGGCAGGGCTGTGAAGTCTCCCCTGGAGGGGACTGTGGGTCCCTGGACTGACCTTGTCCTGATGTGTTTGATCAGCTGCTTCTGGCCTACGCTGGGGGACCCGGGGCAAGAGGAGGCGGCAGGAGTGCTGTTTGATCAGAGAAGCTGGGGAGCTGCAGGGCCGCCAGCCGCTCTCAGCCCTGTGCTAATCTCTTCTCAGAGGACAAAGAAAGGAGGATGCTCTGGTAGACCGGCCCAGGGTAACCTGGGGACAGCCTCCCTGCCACACGCCGGCCTTCACAAGCAGGGGTGTGCCCCGCGTGGGCCAGACTCAGCCTCTGCGCGCCCAGCACAGAGCCCCCTACTCGGAAACCAAACTGGCAGGGGCAGTCCCTGTCCTCCAGCTGTTTAGGATGCAACGCGAGATAAAGCAAGGTGCAACACGCCCCGGCCGTCCAGGGTAGGACACGGGCTGGGAATCTCAGAATGCAGATTCCCAGATGGGGGGAGCTGGACGAGCTCGTCCTCGACCGCGGAGCTCACCGAAGCCAGGCCGAGCGCCGCCCCTCTGCCTAGAGGCGGGCGGAGGAGGACACGGCAGGGTGGTGACTCCGAGGGGAGCGAGGACCCACAGCTGCGGGGCAGGAAGCAGCTCCCCTCTTCCCCACAACACCTGAGTCTGAGATCCGAGTCGTCCTCTGCTTGCGCGAGCAGGCCATGTCCAGGGCACGCCCACACCGCGGCACAGGACACCCTCCTAGCGCCTGCGTGCAGACTTGCAGGCGTTAGTAACAACATTTGAGTCGATTCACCAAAACCAGGCTTTGAATTCACACCACAATTCTGTAAGTGCAATGATTTCCCCTTTACAGCTGGGAGCTGGGAAGGAGCGTGGAGCGGCGAGCACCTTGCCAAGGTCATGGTTATTCAGGGCACAGCTGGGGAGGGCCAGGCCAGACACCACCGCTGCCCACACCTACTCCCGGGAAAGAGGGCTTAGCAAATGAGACTCATGTGACAGGGGAGCGTTTCAGTCCCCAGGCCACGTGGTCACGGTCGGAAGGCACCCAACAGCCCCGAGACCAGGCCCTGCAGCCCGAGCACCTGACACCGCCAGGCCAGAGAGAAAACAGGTCTGTGCACAAAGTGTGATTTTCTTCAAGAATGCATTTTATTTATACACACGAGTACATGTTGAACATCGATAATGGTTTGCAATGCAATGTATACAGCGGCACGTGGGGGGTTGTCTATGCAGCCCCGGGAAGGGCTCCTGTCAGTAATGTGGTCCCCAGGGGGCACCCAGCTTCTGTCTCCCTCGCACGCCCAGCTGCAGGTGCCCCGAGTTTTGGAGTTTCCACTGTGCCTCTGGTCTAAGTCCTACCACCTCCAATGTTTCCATGGCAACAAAACAATTAATAACTCGTCCCCAAAACTCCCTCTAGCCCTAAATCTGTTTTACTTCCCCCTTCCTGGGACACTGGGCCAAGCAGGCCAGGGCTGGGGCTGCTCAGCTCCTCCTCTGGTTATGCCAACTGAAGCCCCCACCACTCCTGAAGCAGCCACTCAGGTCCCACCCAATTCTGCGGCCCCCACTCCCCAGAACACCGCTCAGTCCTTGGAGCTGCCTGCCCGGCTCCCGCTCCTCAGCACAGGAGACCTGTGAAGGCACAGCCCCAGCCCGTCCACTGTGCTGGCCGCCAGGCAGCAGCGCGGGCTCGGAGGACCTCCCAGGACGCCCTCACCGCTCCTGATTCTGCGGTCCACCTGAGCCTGCGGGCAGAGGACAGACTTCGTGTCCCCAGGCACCGCCCACCTCTCAGCCCCTCACCACCAGCGCTCGCCCGGGGGACGAGGCTGGGGCGCCTCCGGAGGCAGTGCAAAGCGGAACGCCCCACACAGCCCGCCCCACTGCGGTCCTCTGGTTCCTGGCCCGGCTCAGGGACCAGGTCAGTAAGGGCCTCACATTCCTGCGGGGCCCCTGTGCTTGAGCCACCTGTTCGCACGTCACCGTGAGGACAGCTCCTGCTGCGCAGCTGACTCACTGCTCCCACAGCAGGGCTCCAGCTACGACGCTGACCACCGTTCCCTCCTCACAGTGGATCCCGGGCTCTGGGAGCCACGAAGGCTGGAGGCCGACGGAACCAATCCACGGGTCCCAAAACGTCGGCAGACTTCTCCACAGCCCTGCAATGCCTCAGCTGGGCTGCACGGGCAGCGCCTCCGGAATGAGGCAATCAGAAGGTCTCTTGGGCAGAAGCGCAAGAAATGAATAAAACGGCCAAGCAGAGTGGAACAAGCGCAATGGAACCCATGCCTGGGCTTCTCCAGGGGGCGACTGTGAACTCAGCCGGCAGAGGCAGAGGCAGGGGCGCAGTGGGGCCAGTAGCTGATTCAGGCGGGCCCTCCCTGCACTCCGACCAGACCCGCACTGGGCCCCGCCCCGCACTGAGGGCCCCTGAGGTCTCAGCAAGTCCCGCCTCTCCACTGGCCCCGCCCCGCAAGCTGCCACTCCGGGGAGTCAGGGCCCGGCCCCGCCGTGGATCTCCAGCAGAGCCCTCCGTCCAGCAGCCCTTCAGCCAAGGTCACTGTCCCCTGCAGGCCCTCGGCAGCTGACTTTCTGCTTCCGTTCGTTTTCTGGCTGGAGTCTGAGCCACACTCGCGCCGTGCTGTGCGAGGAGCTGCAGCCTTGTGCGCTGGGCTTGGTGCCAAGGCCTGGACGCATGTGCTCCCCCTGCCTTTCAGCGGGCTTTACCTGCTGCCACTTGCCATGTGAGGGCTTCCGGTGGCTCCCAGGGCTAAGCCCTAAGGAGACGGGCAGCCCTAGTCGCAGCAGCAAGGTCTTTGCAGGGAGGCAAAGTCTTAAAGGCTTGAGCACCATCTTCTGGTCAGTCCCTGGCTTCTGAGGCCGACTCTCTTTAACACTTCACTTACTTCAGAATCGGGAGATTCTGAACTGATAGCCCAAGCGATTTGCCTATCAACACAGGGACAGGCCAGAGGCCAGCGGCTGCCTGGGGAGCGCTGGCTGAGCCCTCTGCGGAAGCTCTGTGGGGGCCAGCTGCCTGTGCACACGGTGGTCAGCGGGAAGGCTCTGCGGCCTGCCCTGGCACAGCGCAGCCCCGCCCACACTGAGCCCTGCCACGAGCCGGGCCTGTCTCTGCCAGTCTCAGGCTCCAGGGCTGGTGGCCAGATCAGAACACCCCTCCCGGGAGTCCAGCCACACTGTGTGGCAGGGAGGCCTGCCTGGTGTAAACACGCCTGCACATTGCAACCTTTGGCTTCGAGGAAAGAAGAAGGCTAGTGATTCTCTCTAAACGGGGAACCATCCATCCAATTGCACTTCGTAATGGCTTCCACGAACCATTAATTATCAGATTATATCTTAGGAACTAAAGATAAGAAAGCTTCATGAAATTCCGACTCCAAAGGCTCGGTGCCCTGTGGCAGCGGCGGCCCGCAGCCAGCACTAACCGCTCCTCACGGCAGGACGCACGGCCTGTGAGGACGCACGGCCTGCAAGGCAGGCGGAGGTGTCGGCCTCTGAGTGCAGGAAGAGGATGAGGCTGAGCATGCAGGGGAGACTGCGGGCGCCGCCTTCAGGAAGGGACACCACGATGGAAATACTGGAAAGGTGGGGACTGTCTCCGGCCCCAGATGGTCTCCATTACAGCCAGGCGGCAGGAACACCCCAAGGGCTCTGTCTGGAAGAGCTGTCCCTCCTGCCAGGGAAAGACCTCCCTGTACCACCACGCTGGGCACAGCTTCTGGGTGCAGGGGAAGCCCGACCCAGGTGGGGGGCAGGGGCACGTGAGCTCAAAGCCGGGGCCCAGGATGGGCTGGCTGGAGGCACTGGCAGCATTTCTAACTGCCATTCTGCCACCAAGCACTGCCGGCACACGGCACGCCCCACTGCTCGTGCCCTGGG
Source organism: Oryctolagus cuniculus (assembly GCF_964237555.1). Taxonomy (NCBI): domain Eukaryota; kingdom Metazoa; phylum Chordata; class Mammalia; order Lagomorpha; family Leporidae; genus Oryctolagus; species Oryctolagus cuniculus. The sequence continues at coordinate 148,291,760 of NC_091438.1, forward strand.
TTTTGGAAGCTGTCCTTGGCAGGGGATCTGGCGGTGTCTCAGAGGCCAAAGGCACAGGCTGCCTGCTGTGGCAGATGGTGGTGTCAGACGTGTGGGCTCCACGGGAACAACGATGCTCCGCGTGCTTTCCAAGGGAGCCGCTCTGGTTGGCCGTAGGCTCAGGACAGCCGGGGACGCGGGGCAGATGGCAGCTACCGGGCTGTCTCTGGTGCACACGCAGGAGCCCCTCCCCTGGACGACAGCCACTCACTTGGCTTCTCCACAGATCAGGGTCACGGTGCCGTCCAGCAAGTCCTCCACAGTCACGGCCACGAGCTCAGAGCTGGTCTGAGGTGTCTGAGACTCCGGCAGCGTCACAAACACCTGCGACCCGGCCAGCTGGGCCTCCTCCAGCGTGATCACCTGCTCTGCCGAAGCCGCGGGCTCTGCGGTCTGGATCACCTGAAAGGGAAGGCCGGGAGGCTGCTCTGGCAGTGGCCGTGGCTAGCGCCCCAGAATGTACACGGTCCCATCCCAGGCTGTAATGATGATATTTATGTCTTCACCTGAGGAGAGCAATTACACATGCCTAATGGGAAGAGGCAAGCCCAACACACCAGCGATGCAAAAGAGAAGGCAGGCACACCATTTAAATAACTGCGCACGAAATTGCTGTAATTTTGCTCAGTACGCCGTCGCAGGGCGCCGGGACGCTATGATTACACGCCAGTGAACACAGGCTCCGTTTCTCGCCCTGGGTTTCCCTGTCTCGAGGATTCACTGCAGCCCCAAGTGCCGTGTGAGAGGAATGCTACTGAGGGTGGCTGGTCTCATGCTCGAAGCACGGACACGAGTGGCTACCAGAGGCCTTGGCTTGCCAAGGGTGGCGCCTCCGGGCCTCTGCTCGGCCGAGGCTGTCCGTGGAAGCCAGCAGACGGAGGGCCTGAGAAGGCAGAGAATGTGGACAAACTCTAGCCTCTGACCTGTGCACCCCAGAACAACGAGATGCGGTGAGGTTTACGAGGCAGGTGCCCCCGGAGGGCACGGTGAGGACAACTGCGCTGCTCCTCTGTGAACCGGAGCGGAGGGAGCAAGGGTGATGTCCAACTGATAATTCACCAGGAGGGGAGTTCGCGGACTGTTTTTTTGTTTTTATTTTTAAAGGAACGAAGCCTCCTCCCTTCCTTTTTCTCAGAGGGCATCTTACAAAAAAACAAAGCGGAATGGTGCTGGCTGATGAGCAGCCTGCAGCGCTGCCCCCCTGGCCACATCTCTGCCCCTCCAAGGGCCTGTGAGGACAGGGCTGAAAGCGACTGACCCAGGGCACTGGACAGTGGGACGGCCAGACTCAGACCTCCCTCAGTTTCCGGTTCCTCTCTAACCCACTGCAACCCACAGAACCCAGCCCGCTTCCTTTCCGCCCTGTCTTTGGAGTTGGGAAGAGTAAACGAGGACCTGGGGGCAGAGAGAGGCTGGATTACACGGGCTGCGGAGGCAGGTTTTTCATCAAGAAGAGGTGGGTTATTTTTGCCCAGGTAGAGGGGGCAGCCCAGGGGTGACAATGTGTGCTGTGTCCAGCGCAGGGGAGCTGCCCAAGGGTCTGTGCTGCAGGTGGTCCCTGACCAGCACAGGCTTGACCGCCCTTCCCCACGACTTCCTGCGACCCTCCCCACGACCACCCCCGACTGTCCCCTGCCGTGTTCCTCAGGAGGTGGGAAGGCTGTGGACGGTGAGAAAAAACCTCTACAAGTTCTCCCTGGTGGGGCAATCTCTCAAGGGACCCTGAAAGAGCCCCAGAGTCAGCCTGGGGGCTGACAGCGCTCCCGCCAGAGAAGCCCCGGGGCCCACGCCAGCTTTCTGTGCAGTTGAGGGCCTTACTCACCTGTACCACCTGGGAGGCAGCTGCCTGGGTTTCGGCGCCCATCACCTTTGGGTGCTCAGACTCCAAGTGACCGTCGCGCTGGGCCTGGGAGGTGAAGAGCTCCCCGCACAGCTCACAGGGGAAGGTGCTCTCCGACTGCTTGAAGTGCTCGGTGGTGACGTGGTGCTGCAGCGCCCCGGGGAAGCGGAAAGTCGCCGAGCAGTACAAGCACCTGAATGGCTGGGACCCTGCAGGGGGAGACGGAAGGGCAGGTCGCGGATGGGATCCTTGGAGAAACAGGAACGGGGAGAGGCGAGACGAAGGCGCAGAGACTGAGGCTACGCAGCAGACCCCGGCTTTGCGGCTCTGAAGCTTGGAATCCTGGAAGGGCCGACGCAGGGGAGCGGCCCCGGCACGGCGTTTCGTTAGCACTGGTCAGGCCGCACCCTCCGAGGCCCGGCACGGCTCCCACTGCCGACGGCGATGCCGACGGTGCTCTGCTTCACCACACCTGACAAGCACACTCCAGCGTCTCTGCAACAGGTGCCTCGCGAGTGCTCTGGGCAAGGTGGCACCTGGCGCAACTCTCAACGGCCGCGCATGCCTGAACGCCGGAGCGGCAGACTGCGACCTGCAGGACAGGCGTCCACGGCCTGGGGCAGGCCTTTACCTCAGGGGACACGATGCTTTCGGAGGGAGGAGGTAAGCGATGAAGGCTCAGTTCATTGCCAAAGCAGGAATCCAAAGCCGATTCGTTCGACCTCTCATTCAAGAGACTAAAACCAGCGGCCTTCAGCCCTCACCAAATCTGCTCCCCGCGCTCCACCACCGGCAGTCAGAACTGCACCCACTCTGAGGAGCTGGTTTCTTTCCATAATCAATTTATTTCTTACGTTTTCCTTTAAAAAATTATTTTTATTTATTTGAAAGGCAGAGTTACAGAGGCCTTCCATCTGCTGGTTCACTCCCCAATTGGCCACAACGGCTAGAGCTGCATCAATCCAAAGCCAACAGCCAGGAGCTTCTTCCGAGTCTCCCACACGGGTGCAGGGGCCTAAGCATCTGGGCCATCTTCCACTGCTTTCCCAGGCCATAGCAGAGAGCTGGATCGGAAGCGGAGCAACCGGGACTAGAACTGGAGCCCATATGGGATGCCGGCACTGCAGACAGTGGCTTAACCCGCTGCACCACAGCGCGGGCCCCACGTTTTCCTTTTTATGTGCACACACGAGTAAGTGACATGATAAAAATCTATGTCAAGGGGCTCGTGCTGTGGTGCACCAGGTTAAGCCACTGTCTGCAGGGCCAGCATTCCATATGGGTGCTGGTTCAAGTCCTGGCTGCTCCACTTCTGACCCAGATCGCTGCTAATGCTCCTGGTAAAGCCAGAGGAAGATGGCCCACGTGCTTGGATCCTTGCACCCTTGTGGGAGACCAAGATGAAGCTCGTGGCTCCTGGCTTTGGTCTGGCCCAGCCCCGGTGGTTGCAGCCATTTGGGGATTGAACCAGTGGATGGAAGACCTCTCTCTCTCTGCCTTTGCTTCTCCTTCTCTGTAATGCCACCTTCCAAATAAACAAATAAATAAATACATCTGGAAAAAGAAATCAATATTAAATTAGTCCAAAACATTTAGATAACCTACATGTGCTAAGTGATAAGAAAACATAATTTAATTGACAGCAGTTGTGTTTTCTTCACGGTTCATTAAAAATGTGCACCTGGCCCTGTAGATCCGATGAAATAGGCAATGACAATGACATTCACGGACGAGCTCGGGTTTTCCTGTTACCTTATGAGGTGGGTATTAAAACCGTCCCCATTTTCTAGATGAGAAAACGAAGCATAGAAGTCAGGGGAGTGCCGCAGCCCGGGCCGCACAGCTGTGGGTAGTGGTGGTGATGCGACTCCCGCCCAGGCAGTCTAGTTCAGGAATATGGGAAAGGGGAACCAACCTGAATGCTGGCACTTGACGTGAACCTGCAGCAAAGCTGGCGTGGGGAAGAGCTCCTTACACTGGTCACATTCGTGGAACTTCATATCTGGGAGGTGGAGAAAGAGAAAGAAGTGATGGCAAAGAACAGAGGACGGCTCCGAAGGCTGGGGGTACAGGGCTGTATCCCTAGGGGAGACGCGTGCAGACAGAGCCTGGGGACAGCACTGGGCCTGCCCCGGACTGCCTGGACGTGAAGAGGGTTGTGAGGGGGACACGAGAACACACACCGGGAGTGTTCGGCTAGTGCCTGGCATGTAGGACACACTGAGAGCTTGGGATTATCCCCAGACTCACCTGCCAGGTAGGGATGAATAACGCTATCCTGAAGAGGAGCAAGCAGGTTCGGAAAAGCGAGTCCCTTGCCAAGGCCGAGCACCTAGACCCAGCCGGGCCGGACCGCTGCCAAGCCGACCCCCTTCCCGCGTGCAGGGGCTAGAGGAGCTCCCATGCGCGAGGTTTCCAGGGCTGCCTCCGTCAGCCCCAGCCCAGCACACCGGACCGCGCGAGGGCAGGGCTTCCAGAGAGCCCAGGACGCTACGCTACCTGGCCCTGCGCACTCGGTCGGTGGCACCACACCTCACCTGCGTGCTCTGCTTTGATGTGCTTCTTGTGCTCGATGGTGTTGGGAAAGGCTTTGTCACAGGAGCTGCACTGCAGGGACGAGAACTTGGAAGACCGGTGGTTCTGAGCGGCAAACACGTCAGGGTGGTGGGTCCGATTGTGGTACCACAGACCAGATAATTGCTGCAAGAGATTTGGCAAATGTTAGGTCTTAGAAAAGTTCCAGCAACCTGGAGAGCTCCCCTGGTCCTTGTGAGAGAGAAACGTTCTGAGGTGAGCTCACGCAACTAGAGTCGCACTCTCTTACCCAACATACTGAGTGCCCACGCTTGTGAAAACAAGGCAACCACCCGATCTCAAGAGGCCACCGCAGCGGCCTGGTCCTTCATTAAGCCTCACACCTGGCAGCAAGTCCACAAGGCAAGTGTCAGGGTCCTGCCAGTAGGCGGAAGCTGGGGCACTGTCTGATTAAATGATTCCCCAAGGTCACACGATCAGCGAGCAGCTCCAGGGTTAAACCCTGGCCTTCCAGGGGACACCTGTGTTCTTCACCACTGGGCTGCAGCTCTGACCGGGAGTGCGGCAGGGCAACCTGCAGAAGGAGCACGAGAGGGAGGGCCTCCCTTCCCAGGCTCCCGTGCAGCCCTGGAACAGCCGGCCCACACCCGCCCGGGTCTGATCCAGCTCTGAACAGCCGCCGCGCAGCACGAGGCGTGGCCCAGAGTTAGCGGCCGTTTCTGCTGAGCTGGAGTGAGCAGCAGTCTTATCTGCAGGCAGGTCTCACAGGTGCCAGCAGCGACCGCTCCTCTCTCTCTGACCGTTTCTGGGAGACGTGCTTCCTTTTTAGCCCTCTGGGGGTACTTCAAGAAGTTAGTAGGAAACTAAATGAAAAGATAAGTTTATTTTTCTGCCAAAAAAAAAAAATTGAGGAGGCTGGTGTTGGGGCACAGCAGGTTAAGCTGCAGCTCTGGGTCGAGTCTTGGCTTTTAGCTTTGACCCAGCTCACTGCTAATGCATTTGGAAAAGCAGCAGCAGATGGCCCTAGTGCTTAGGGCCCCCTTGCTATCCACGTGGGAGAACTTGAAGGCATTCTAGGTTCCTGGCTTCAGCCTGGCCCAGGCCTGGCTGTTTTGGCCATTTGGAAGAGCTGTCTGTCACTCTGCCTTCCAAATAAATAGAACAAAATCTTTAAGAAGCTTATGAAAATGTGCATTATGAAAAACTATGCGTGAATTTCAAAATTTCTTTGCACCATAATAAACTTTTTTCCCCAAGGTTTTTTTTTTTTTTTTTTTTTGAAGTATCCTTGTATATGGTTTCCTGTTAATAAGATACCAAATTCCAAGGTAAAAATGTAGACCCCTTCTCAGGAGTTTAAGAAAAAAACCAACCAACCAACCAAACAGAAGTGGTGCTAAACCCAAGGTAATTTCAGGAATCATCCTCTCCTGTACCATGACACAGGGGCCAGCACGTTCTGTGGAATGTGAGATAAACAGCACTCAGTTGACGACAAGGCTGAAACTCAGACCAAGGGGCGTGGAACGCTGTGCTGCTGTGACAGCCCCCACCCTGGCCTCACCTGGCCTCGATCTCCTCTAGACCCTCATGGAACCGGGGGCAGGGGTTGGGGGAGAGCTGCCAGTGGCCCCGGCGGTCACCTGGTAGGCCTTGTTGCAAATGCCACAGCTGAAGGGCTTCCCCCCGACGTGGGTCACCATGTGCCGCTCCAGCATGGAGGGTGCACTGAAGATCTTGCCGCACGTGGGGCAGGGGTGGTACTCCTTGGAGTGCACCTCGTGGATGTGCTTCCGGTGGTCCTGCAGCGTGGGGAAGCTCATCCGGCATTTCTTGCAGTCATAGGGGTCTTCTATGTCTGGTTCCGCGAGGGACATCCATGCAGGGAAGAGGCAGAAGGAAAAAGAACACCACAGATGGCAGTCAGTGCCATGCGACTGCTTTGCCTGGCAACAGGCCTGAGACTGCTTAGATGGCGCCCGGGACCACTGGCTCCCAGGACGAGAAGTCGGTGCAGCACAGTTCGACTCCCCCACCTTCATCCCGGGAGCTGGGCTTCCTCTAAGCACGGATAGGTCACCCCTGTTGCAGTGGGCACTGTTTTTCACCCACCGCCCAGAGCATCACTGTGCCCTTGGTCTGCAGAGTCTGACCAGAGAAACCTCTCCTTGCTCAAGTTAGGCTCCACCATCGAATCGTTTGCACAGATACGGTTTAATGAGTGGTTTGTGACAGGCGTTGTCTAAGTGCTCTGTCACATTACCGCACTGAATCCTTCCAAGGACCCTCTGGCTAGGGTCCATTCTCATCCCTACTTCACAGATTAGGAACCCGGGGTTTGGAGAGGCAAGCGAGTACCTTGCCCAAGGGCACAACTCGGAAATGACTGAACTTGGCAACAGTCCTGGCTTCGCCCTGCAAGTCCCTGCTCTGTGCCACAGCTCACCGGGACCAGCAAGTCCTCAGGGAGCCCTCCCAGAGAGACCTGGCCCAGCGAAAGAACACATTTGCCACCCTCATGACAACCAACTTCAGCCTTTGTTTTGTTTTGTTAAGCAACAGAAACAGAAAGCTAGATGTCCTACTAATAAAACCCTCCATCTACAAGGGCTCAGCCTATGGAGCCAGTCTTGCATATGCGCAGAGTAATTCCGCAATCCTGACACGAACCTCTGGTGTCGTGAGCTAGCTGCCCTGTGGATGCGAGCTCCTGGAATCTGTTTACACTGCTGTTCTCTTTTCAAGGACTTATTTATCTATTTGAAAGGCAGAGGGACAGAGAGGGTGAGACACAGAGAGATCTTCCATTCACTGGTTCCATTCACTGCCCACAGCCGCCAGGGTTAGGCCAAGCCCAAGACTCCCTTCAGGTCCCTCCTATGGGTGGCAGGAACCCAAGGACTTGAGTCCGCGCCCCCCCAGGCAGCCGAGCAGGGAGCTGCATCAGAAGCGCAGGGTACCCAGGACGGGAACAGGCGCTGCTGCATGGGATGCCGACCCCAGCACACGGCGCGGGCCCCTACACTGCCTGTTAAGACTCTGATACAGGTTTCACAAGCAGCGATCTGTCCTGAGGAATGGTGGGGGACCGGGGGGGGGGGCTAGATGCCGGGTCTGCTGCTGCTGATAGATTCTGGGCACAGCCAAGTACTCTGGGCCCTTCTCCATTCTGAAAATGAGAAAATGAGTAGTGTCTTCCCCTCTCCTGACCCCACATAGTGGAAGCAGACGTCATTTACAGAGGCTGGAAGACATCAGAATGGCAGTGCTGGATCTCAGTCATCGCAAGTTTACTGTGCCTGGATTTTCTAGGTAGGCTTGCAACCTCCCTGGGGAATAGGGGCCGCACTTTATGTTCCCCCGCAGTGTCTAGCACCCAGCCACGTGCGGGGCACACAGAAGCTGCAGCCAAGTCCCCGCTGGCTGGCTGGTGACGGACTTGGACGGTTCACATAAGCACACGCTGTGAGACGCTGTATCTGCCAACAGCTAGAAAGTGGTGTGTGGGAAGCGGGGTGAGAGACGGGTGTGCGAAACACACAAACGGCACCCGACGGGGCTGCTCTTGTCATCAATAGGCCTGGTGTTTGGTGAGCATTTTCTGTCAGGCAGGGAACTCCATGTTCCACGTAAACTATCTCGTTTAATTCTTACAGCCATCCAAGGGGACAGCACTATTATTTGCTTCGGCTTACAGAAGGACTCTAAGAGGCTTATAAAGGAAAAGTTGTTTAAGGTCTCCAGGAAGTTAAGTAGCAGGGTCAAGATTCAAGCCCACGCCTGTGTGATTTCAGTCTGAGTTCCTAGCACCCTGCTGGGCTGTGCTGATTACACTCGGCTACAGAGAACGCCGCGTGGCCAGACACACAGCGCCCCCACAACGTCCTGAGCGTGAAATAGGAATCACAGAGCTTCTTTTTCCTCCCTGTGTGCTGTGTTTTGAATGAGAGTGTGTTCTTGTCTGTGTGAGTTCTAGCAGGAGGAGTGGAGGATAGGAGCAGGTCACACTATGAGCAAATTCACAAGGGAACACTGGGCAAGCGACCACCTGCGATGGTGGACGCGCCTTGCAGAGTGCCTGGGATTCTTCCGCACGGCAACGGGATGAGCCCAGGACGGAAGCGGGCGGGGGTGGGGAGGACACGGCAGTGTGGCGACTACCAGAGGCATTCCCGTGTCTGCAAGCCCCGCAGCTACAAAGGCAAGAAAGCCTTCACACGTGACTTGTCAGTCAAGGAGGCCCAAGAGGAAGACAAGGAGACCCGCTGCACAGAGCGCGATGCGTGGCGCACGGCGCTGAGGCAGAACAAGCCTCCTCAAAAACAGGATGAGGGACTCTGGGTTCTGCAGGGAAACACGGGAGGGGAAGGACTGAAAGGGACCCGGTGCTGGTGGTGACACCTCCGTCCCAGCTGCCGCTGAGCGCCCGCCAACGCACGATCTCGGGACATACTGTGGAAGGTGTGCAGGTGGATGGAGAGGCCATTGGCTTGCCGGAAGCCCTTGCCACAGTCCCTGCAGACATAGGGCTTGTCCCCGGTGTGCGTCCTCACGTGGCGGGACAGCTCAATGGACTGGGCGAACACGGCATCACAGTACTGGCAGGCGTACATCTTCCCTGCAAATACAAATGAGCGGTTAGAGCAGCATGCACCATTCCCGGCACTCCTACAGAAAAGCAGATTCTACGCCACGCCTCCTGGGAGGGGCCCTGAAACACCAGGTGGTCTGCAGCACACTGGATGAGCAGGCTGAGCTGTCGCACACTCCTCAGACACAGTTCTCACCACACAGGAGGACCCGTCTGGTTCTCAGGCCACTCCTCTCCCAGCCAAGAGATATCCTATGTTCAGAAACGCATGGGCTTGGATTCCCTTGACACACATACAGTGCAGCACCACAGCTGCACACACAGCTAAGGTGTGGATTCCGAGAAGAATGAAAGCTTCCTTCCAGCGACTGCCTGTGCAGTGTCACTCCATTTCTCACGCACGCGATGAGACTGTAACCCAGGCACCCAGTGAGTCTGGAGAAGAGCATCGCAAACAGCGCTGGGTCGAAGGGCGCCCCACTAAGGGTCCCCTTCTCCTGGAGCAGTCAGCCTCATTTTATTTTCGACCTACTAAGCACAGAGATAGGACTGTGTAGAAAAAAGGGGCTCTTGAGTGAAGAGCTGCAATTACTGAAAAGTCTGGGGCTCAGTCCGTGACCTTCCGGGTGGCATCATTTTCTGGGTGTGCTCATCTCACAGCCCCACTGGCCATCCACAACGACAGCTCCCACATTTCCCGACTCCAAACACACATATCCAATCCCTACTGCTTTACTGCTGTATGTGAGGGCTGGCAAGTCTCCCAGATTCATTATATCCCAAACATATTTCCTGATGCCGTATCCCCACCCTCCTATAAGCCTCCCCCCCTCCCCCCAGTTTCTCCCACCTCAGTAAACAGCAGCGTCATACACGTAGTTGCTTATGCCCCAAACTCCAAAGCCATCCTTAATTCCCACCTTCCCTGCGCATCTATTTCCGGAGTCCCGTCACTTCTACTTTCCCAGAGATCCTAAACTTCAATGTCTGGAAACTTCTCCTCACTGGACTTATGCAACAGCCTCTCATCTCCCTGCTGAGCCCATCCTCTTGCCCTAGCCTAACAGTTTACTGTCAGCCAGATTCAACCTGTGAGGAGGTAAATCACATCCCATCAGGACTGTGCTTAGGTTTTCCTATGGCTTCCCATGGAAGACAAAATACTGGCCCCCAAATGATCCCTGAAATCCATGACACACAGCCAAGGCCTTCATGGCGGGGACTGAGCTAGGCGCTCGTGAAGCAGCTGTAGCAGTGATGGGGCCTGCAGCCACGGCATGCAGGCAACCTCTAGAAGACAGAAAGGCAAGGAACCAATCTCTCTTCCGGCGTCCAGGAGGAACACAGCTTTGCTGACACTTTGATTTCAGCCTTGCAAGACCTCCAGAACAGCCAGAGACTGCACTTGCTACAGCAGCAGCAGTAACGGACACGCTTCACAGAAAAACCAAAGGTCCTCACACCTGGGCTTGCTGGGCCCTTCGGGGACCTGGCTCTGGTGATCTCTCTGGCCTAACTTCCACCACTCTGCCTCCCTGCCTCTGCTCTAGCTCCTCCTAGTTTTCCATGGCCTCTCAAGCAAGGCCAGCTCATTTCCTGCAAGGAGAGGGCTCTGCACTCATGATGTGCTTCTAGGTCTTCCCCTGGCTACCCCTCTCACCCCACTTGGGTTTCTGTTCCAAAGCCAGCCCTCTGAGGCCCCCAGAGAGTGCCAGCGCCTCCACCCTGCATCCCACTGGCTTACCCTGCTCTGTGTTCCCCCGCAGCAATGACTCCAGCTGAATTTATATCACACAGCTGTTTGTTTATGGCCAGTCTCATCCCCTGTGAGAGTATCTACATCAGCCCCATGCCTGCAACAGTGCTCAGGAAATGCACTCAGATGCAAGTATTTATCAAGGCCTACTATTACCAAATGTCATTCTAAGTTCACCCAACACAGCAGCAGGGAAAAAGAAAACTAATAGGCCTCCCTTCACAAAGCTTGCCTTTTAGTAGGGGAAGACTGGACCTGAAATAAATGGATACTATGTCACATGATAAGTACTATGGCAAAAATTTAATGCAAGGAAAGGGGCTGGGTGCCGAGATTCCCCTAGGGGTCGAGGAAGGCACGGACGGCGTGAATGCGGACTTGGAGGCAAGGAAGGAAGCACGCACGCAGGCGGCTGCAGGGAGCTGTCCCAGAGAGGGACTGGCAGGAGCAGAGGTCCTGGAGCCAGTGCCTGGCAGGTCTGAGGCCTCGCAAGGAGGTGCAAACGGGCAGCAGAGTGTGGGAACAGCGGTCAGCCCAAGAGAAGCGAGGAGGGAATCGAGGGACAATCAGGGAGGGCCTGGCAGGCAGCTGTAGGGGTTGTGACTTCCACACGGAGATGAGAAGCCAGGCAGGGTTCTGAGCAGAGGCAGCGGGTACTTTTTCAAGTCCTGAGCAAAGGAGACCGGTGAGAAGGCTGCTGTGTCCATCCCTGGACGACAGCACTGTCCCTTATGCTTCCACGCACCGCACCGCCCTTCCTCCAGCTGCACCAGAAATGCCCACTCCACTCTGCCCTGCTGCCCGGGCACCAATCCCATCACCACCTGCCCGTGACTGTCTCAGTACTCCCTGCCCGCTGAGACGCCAGCTGTGAGAGCAGATTCCAGCTGAGGGGCTCAGTACCTGGCATCACCTGATCCACAGCAGGAGCTCAATCAAGGTCTGTCCCATGCTCAAGTTCATCTCAAAGCTCCTAGAATTCCTGGCTGTATGTGAACCCTAGAACAGTAACACGGTAATACCAGGGGAGCCAGTCTTTGTTCAGAAACTCTCACAGTAAGCATTTCACACGCCTGTGCACACACGTGTTCCTAGTTGTCTGTGTGTCTGGAGGCTCAGTTCTGGTTTTGTTTTTAGCCCGATTCCAAATGGGTGCTCGGGCAGCTCAGGAGAGCCGCTCCAGGAGCAGCGAGGGGCTCGCCCACGCCTCACCTTCTGAGTGTTTCTTCTTGGTGTGGTAGGCCAGGGCAGAGGCTTGGGTGAAGGTCATGAGGCAGTGTTTGCACATGAACGGGCGGTCCCCGGTGTGAAGGCGCAGGTGGTTCTTCAGGGTAGAATTGGCGGCAAACTTGGCGCCACACTCCTCGCACGAGAAAGGTTTCTCATCAAAGTGCTCCGTCAGCTTGTGGTACTGCATGCCTGGGGTGAGGGGAGGGGGAGGGTTGGGCCAGGGACCAGAAAACACACAGGAATCCACGTCACGGGGCCAGCATGGGGACGCCCAATTCTGTCACAGGCCAGGCCGCAGAAGGAAGCAAACATGAACCTGGGGGCCAGGCCGTGCCAGCTCCTCCCTCACATAGCCACGCTGCTGGTCTGCCTACCACCCAGCCTCCCTCCTAGTGAGATCAGGCAGACAGCGATGCTGGGCTTATCGTCCCCCACCCTGCTGTCCCTCTTAAACAGGACCTAGCCACCCGGAAAGAGGGAAACAAACCTCGTAAATTTCACTACGCTTATCCAACATCTGGGACGTGGCAAATAGTTCTGATGTACAGCCCGTGGTTTCTGTGACTCGTTTATCATGAAGGGACAAGTACATGGAAATGTGCAGGCCAGGCACTGAACAGCTGGTTACAAGCATGACTAATAACAGCCACCAGTTACTGCGGGCTAATCCTACTCTGAGTGCTGTACTGGTGTTCTACTCTAACTCCTGAGAAAGGAAGTGGTGTCAGGGTAGCCGCTTAACAGGCAGGGCGACCGAAGCGCAGGGCTGCTCCCACGGCCATGCTGTCGTGCCGACACTGCCCTGCCGCCAGACGAGCTGGGCGCCTGTGTCTGTGGGGCCCCTCCGTGTTCCTCACTGCACACATTGGAGGCAAGGCCTGGAACCCAAGTACGACATCCAGAGGATGTCAGCCCCGACTGTACCTGACGCGTGGGCGAACTCCCTCCCACAGAGGTCACAGGTCACCGGGAGCCTTTTCTTCTTCTTCTTGGGGACCTCAGCCTCGCCGCTGGCACCATGGACCTCGAGCTGGTGCCGCTCCAGGTCCTTCTTGGACTCCCTGGTCTCGCTGCACTCCTTGCACTGCACCTGCTTGCTCCTGGCCGCCCGGCAGCGCTTCTCATGCACCTTCAGGCGGCAGTAGAAGTGGAAGCTTTTGTCGCAGGCCTTACACACGAAGCTCTTCTTGGCAGCGTCCGGGGAGGCAGAGGTGTCTTTCCCCGCAGGTTCTGGCGAGGAGCCAGCCTCTCCCTGACCGTTCTGTCCCCCAGACCGCCGGGCGTCTGCTGCTGGCTCCGCCGCCCCTGCATCTTCTTTGTTGCTGGCTTCCAGGTGAACTTTGTTGCTCACCTCCCACGCTCCCTTCTCTCCGTCTTCCTTAGTAAGGAAACCTACACAGGAGAGAGATGTTGTGGCTCTGGAAATCTGTTTCTATTTTCCTCTAGAACTTTGCTAATACACTCTTAGAGGACACTGGGGACTGCAGAGTGCATCACTGTCACCTGTACTTTTCCAGTAAACACAAACAGCATCATCTTTCACCTGTGTCTCCGGCGGCTGGGACTGGGAGCACGTGAAACACCAAGTGACTTAAGGCAGTGAGGAGCCCTTACGTGAACCACTGCCTCTTTCCTCATTAAAGAGACAAACAGCCCGGGACCTCACAGGCCCCCAGCCCCACTCTGTTCCTTACCCAGCGACGCTAACTCCTGCATGACGGGCTGCAGGCCTGGAGAAGATTTATGGACAGTGCACAGGAGGTGACATATTTCAGTGACGGAGACTGACTTGTCCGTGGCTCTGCTCAGCACCGTTTTCAGGGAGGCTTCAGGGCTGGCTGTCTCAGAGGAAACACTCAGAGTCTAGACGAACACCAAAGACAAAGTGCTGGGTTAATATCAGCAGATTTCTCCATGGTTTTCAACTTAGGAAAAAAAAAAAAAGCACTAATAGCAGGAAAGCAGGAAGGCACCACTAAATCTCTAAGGAGTTTATATTTCTTATGATAAATGTAGTAGAGAACCTGCTTTCACAAAAAACACCAGGGAAAGTAGCAAACCACAAATGGAGCACAGACCCAGACCAACGCGCGAGCACCTGCAGACACAAGCAGGGGAGCGTGGAGGTGTCCATGAAACACTTCTCAGAGACAGCGCTCCTCAGGGCTCTGCCGGAGCTCAATATGAAACCGGGGAAAATTATGGAACTGGGGTGCTTCCATTTTGAAGCTCAGGATAATTTGTTTTAAAAGATTTATTTATTTATTTGAAAGTCAGAATTACATAGAGAGAGGAGAGGCAGAGAGAGAAGTCTTCCATCTGCTGGTTCACTCCCCAATTGCGCACAACGGCCAGAGCTGCGATGATCCAAAGCCAGGAGCCAGGAGTTTTTCCGGGTCTCCCACACAGGTGCAGGGGCCCAAGGACTTGGGCCATCTTCTACTGCTTTCCCAGGCCACAGCAGAGAGCTGGATCGGATGTGGAGCAGCCAGGTCTCGAACCACCGCTTATATGGGATGCCGGTACTTCAGGCCAGGGTGTTAACCCACTGCACCACAGCACCGGCCCCAGGATAATTTTTCATAATAGACAATTGTCTTCATGTGTGGAAGTGATTCTGTACAATCACTAACTTCAAAATTTTAGATATGTAGAGGGACCTCTCCCCTTTTAAAAAATTTATTGACTGATTGATTAGAAAGGCAGAGTTAGAGAGAAGGAAAGATGATTAGAAAGGCAGAGTTAGAGAGAGGGAAAGAAAGAGAGTGAGAGTGAGAGTGAGAGTGAGAGAGAGACAGAGAAGTATCTTCCATTTGCTGGTTTACTCCCCAAATGGACAAGCAGCCAGAACTGGGCCAGGCTGAAGCTAGGAGCCAGAATTTCATCTGGGTATCCCACGTGGGTACAGACGCCCAAGTACTTGAGCCATCCTCTGCTGCTTTCCCAGGTGCATTAGCAGGGAGCTGGATCAGAAATAGAGCAGTCAGGCTATGAACCAGTGCCATATAGGATGCCAGTACCACAGGTGGTAGCTTAACCTGCTGTGCCATAGCACTGGCCCCAAATACGGACATTATTTTCTTTCATAATGAAACAGTGTTTCAAAGAAGGTTCAAATAGGGGCTTTAAAGAGAGCAAGAATATAATTTCAAAGCCATCCTCTTTCAGAAAGTTAGAGCTATCAGCAAATTCAGTACACTGAGAAAACAAAGCTAGTCCACCCACAGATGGCCAAATGGAATTTTCATTTTGGAAGATACTTTATTTCTGCTCTTTTCAAGTCTGTCTAAATAAACCCAATGTCCCCAAAGGCAGCCATGAAACTAATTAGTGAGGTTAAAACCCCTCAGCCGAGAAGCTCCATCTTCGACGTGTGTGGCATGGGGGAGTCTCGCAGATGACTCTTTCGTCTGATGTCCCGAAGAAACACAAGCCATCTTTGTCAGCTTCAAGAGTCAGACCAAGGTGTGGCTAGGCAAAGAGTCAGAAACCAGCCTTCGGCACTCCCATGCCTGCCTGGGCCAGAAGGGCACCACAGGCGAACTCGCAGTGTAATTCTGTGTTCCTTGGTTCTTCTTCTCTCCTTGAGATGCATGTGATCCTGGTCTGGACATCCCTGGATTCCCCTCCAGCCCCACCTGGCTTTTCTGGTGCTGGCCACATTGTGAGAAGCCTTACAGAAAATGAGTTGGCATTATTTGCTACCCCATATGGGAAAAAGCTTTGTTCTGTGTTTATCTTGGCTCTTTTTAGGAGCCAGAATAGAAGGTGTAATACGATCAATTTCATTTCCCCTTATCTGAGAGAAGACGCTGCTTACAACACGCTGGAGAACACTGTCCTTGTGTACCTTGAGTTTACCTAGGTTTAGACGAACGAAACGAGTCCAGATTTGAGGCACATGGCCCTGGATGAGTCCTGGCTTCAGGTGCAGGCACCGTGACACAGTGGGCTCAGCGGAAGCTTGAACCTACACAGGAGTGCCGGAGACAGCCCTGCCTCCTCCGCTCCCTGCTATGCGCCTGTGGCATAGGTGATGCCCCAAGTACTGGGTCCCTGCACCCGAAGGGAGAGCTCCCGGCTCCAGGTTTTGGCCTTGCCCAGGCCTGCCTCTCTCAGGCATTTGGGAATCAAACCAGCAGACGGAAGATTTCTGTGTCTCCCATTTCATCACCCTGCCTTTCAAATAAATAAATAAATCTTTCTGGGGGACAAAAAGTCCCAGCTTCATCTCTTACCTGCTGGAGCATGCTAGACATGTGAATTACCCTCCTGGAGCCCAGGCTCCCTCGGCTCTTAGATTTGGTAGGTCTAAAGGAGTCAGGCGGTTCTGACACCGGCTGAGCACGAGGCTGAGCACAGAGCCGGGGCTGTGCAAGCACGGTCCCCAAGCAAGCAGGAACGAAGGCAGCCCCAGACACCCACTTGGCCAGCACCCTGGACCGTGACCTGCTTGTCCCCCCTCACACCTCGTTCACAGCCTCCGCCAGGCGCTGCTGCTCCAGGGTGAGGGACTTGAGCTCCAGCCTTTGCTGGATGGCCTCTCTGATCAATCCGCTGTGCCTCACGACTGCTTCTAAGGCAGCACTTTCTGGAGCGGTCACTGCAAGAAAGGGGATTGAGGGATCGTTAAGAGCTCAGCTCCTTCCCTCAGCTCTTCATAAGGAGAACACACTTCACCTGCCTCCCATATAGCAAGGCAATCAGAATACAATAGCGAATGTAAGTTTAGAGTTTACAACGGCTTTTTTGTTCCTTTAAATTTACAAACTACGGTGAGCTGGAACAAAACTGCCAGTCCCTGAATCAGGGCCGAGATGTGGACAACGACCGCGGGGGAGCAGGCGGATGATAATCTCTGGTGGAGGCAACACCACGCAGAGGTCAGGTAACTCACCTGCCCGGAAGAAGGCGTCTGCACCAGGCTCCCTTCGTACTTGTTCCATGAGCAGGTTCAACGGGCAGGACTTGGTTTCCTGAGCCACCAGCAGCAACTGCCAAATGGCTGTCGCAGAGAGGGTCTGCTTTTCTAGAACTGCTGACGTCAGGGAGCTGAATCCCCCTGAACCACGGTCACGTTTCACAAGCTCCTCCATGACCTTCAAGATGCAGCACACACGCACATGAGAGACGCAGTCACACCCGGCCCGCTGCAGGGCTGCCAGCCTGGAGACTGGCCGGCAGTGCAGGTGTTCTGGTGGTGGGGGAGGGCAGTTTCCAACTTCTTTCACCTCCCTCAACCTGAGACCTCCCATGCAGGACGGAGGTCTCCATTCCTGCTTCTCAGTGCCTCTCCTCATCACCACAGGCAAGACAACCACCCTAGTTGCTACCCTACCTTAGAAACTGAGTTAATTTCTATGATTCCTTCTCTACTCAGTATTTCTCAACACAGCTGTGCATGTACATTTATGGGAACAGAAGCATAAGGGTGAAAAGTTTATGGAAGATGGAATTAGAAGATGTTTGTTTTGGTGCAAAGTTTGAAATCCATGCAGTTTCAGGAAACGAACTGTCTGAAGCCCCCGTGTGTACGGACACACACACACATACATTCTTGTTTATTTTTGTTGTTTCCCTCTCATTCCACTTTACATCCCCTCTCCCCAGCCCCGCTCACCTCTCTTTCTCCAGGGGCTAAACCCCTCACATGTGAGATCATCTTTAGTAACATCTGGTTGTCTGTGAAAATCTCAGAGAGGTTTTCCTGATACCGTCTCAACAGCTCTGTCCCATAATCATCAGGGCTCGACTGGCCTGTGAAGATGTGACCAAAACAACGCGTGATGCGACAAAGCCTCCTCAGTGTCTCCTACAGAAGACTCCGGGATGTTACCGACGAGAGAGGAAGAGAAACCTGCCCGCGAGCTGTCTCCTCTGCAGAGCTGAGCCCAACTCCCAGCTGAGGCCTCACACAGCTGGAGCCAGATGCCTCTGCTCTAACTTAATCATAAAACCACTAACACTCTGAAAGTTGGTGCCTGGTGGGAGAAGCTGGGAACTGCCCACAGCGGGGTAGTTAGAAGGCTGCGTTACTGAGATCAGATGGGCGGATTCAAGGAGTGTCACTCACACGGGTGCGGCCCGAGGGAAAGCACCCGTGTGGCACTCCAAAATACAGCAGGCAGAGACGGGGCGTGAGGCTGACCCAAGTTCTGCTCAACGTCCTTGGAGCCAGTCTGGTAGGGATTCCCATTTAAGAGGTCATGTTTATTTCAAAGTGAAGAAAAGCCAAGTTTCCCTTAGGTTTGTAGATATTTTTTTTTTTTTTTGACAGGCAGAGTGGACAGTGAGAGAGAGAGACAGAGAGAAAGGTCTTCCTTTGCCGTTGGTTCACCCTCCAATGGCCGCCGCGGCCAGCGCGCTGCGGCCGGCGCACCGCGCTGATCCGATGGCAGGAGCCAGGAGCCAGGTGCTTTTCCTGGTCTCCCATGGGGTGCAGGGCCCAAGCACCTGGGCCATCCTCCACTGCACTCCCTGGCCACAGCAGAGGGCTGGCCTGGAAGAGGGGCAACCGGGACAGAATCCGGCGCCCCGACCGGGACTAGAACCCGGTGTGCCGGCGCCGCTAGGCGGAGGATTAGCCTAGTGAGCCGCGGCGCCGGCCCGGTTTGTAGATATTTAAAAAATTTTTTCACCTCTTTGTCCCAGCAACTCTACTAGAAACCAAATCTTAAGAAATTATCTGAAGGCATAAACAAAACAAACCACATACAATGACAACTGGAATTGCATATGTCTGTGGTGATGACCAGGATACTAACAGCTAACGCTCATCTCAGTGCCCACTCTGTGCCAGGCACTGGGCCAAATGTTTCCCAAGAACTATCTCATAGCAGGCACATATAGGATGAGTGCGATAGGCACCAACTTATCCCCATTTCACAGAGAAAATGAGGTCCAGAAAGGTTAAGTCACTTGCTCAGGGTCACACAGCTATAAAATGAACCCATATTTTGCATACACATTCTTATGTGTGTCTGCATACACATCCTTATGATGGGAAGTAAACAACTGCCAGAAAAACAGAATTGTATTATTTAATGAGGGAAATCCTAAGAGTAAAAATATGGTAGAATTTCAATACTATAGAAATAATGCAATAGATCAAACATGTCAAAATGTTGATACTGACATACTTTAATAGGATTTAGGTCATTTGCTTCTTTACTTCTTGAGTTATTCCAATTTGAACGAGTGTAAGTTAGAAGAAAGTTCTTTCCCTTCCCGAATAGCCTTCTCCTGAAATCCACCTCGGTCCTAACTGTTCTAGGGTAGGACAGAATGGCTCAACCGGCAGTCTATCTAAGGGATGGGATGTGGGTTCCTTTCCCCCAGCTGAATGGACACAGACAGAAGTCAGTTCTGGGACTGCTGCAACCAGGCAGCTGTCAAGTGGGTATGGGGCAACCAAGCTTTTGAGTCTCTGCTGCTCACATCTGTCTACCCGGCTCCTCCAAACGCTCAGCCTGTGAGACTGCTCCTTTGCCTTTCACAGGTGATCCTGGAAGATCCTGGGGAAGCTGTATGTTAGTCAACAGAACCAGAGAAGCACCATGAGGGAGAAAAGTCATCCTCAATTTCAGCTCTTAATTTTGGCAATATTGAGAATTGCTGATTTTGATAGCTAGCTTCTGTTTTGCAATGACATTTCTGAATATTATCTTATCTCCCCCAGCACGGAGCCAAAAGGGTGCTGTGAGCCATAATTTTCTGCAGCAGTAGTTCCAGCCCAGAGAGTCAACAATTAACGAGTACCTGTGGCACTGGGCAGAGCAGCTAACCTCTGCAAATTCTCCAGCAGAAGGCCCAAGTTTGGGAACGTCATCCTCACGGCCTGGAGGAGTTTTACCACGCTCTCAGCAGTCAGGGTCTTCTCTTCAGACATTCTGTGCAACAAATTTTCTATCGTCTCCTTGGGTGTTCCGCCCTCACAGCAATTCAGAATCACCTGCAGTGGCAAGCAATCATCCAGACACCAGTGATGGCAATTGGAAATGTATCTGACACTCCACTGGAAACCCCAGCAAGCTGGCATTATGGGACACTCTGTCTCCACCATCCTCCCCCCATGGCCTATAGCATTATTTTTTTCCAGTCTCTTCCTTATTCCATTTCAACAACAATCGAAAAAATTCTCCAAATCGCACTACGGAAACCTTTCTCAATGGCAGATCAGTGCAGATGCTTTTTTACTTGCTTGCGTTTTGTGGAAATATTCTTACACGCAGCCTGCAGGACCCTGCAGGGAGCTTTACATCCAACCTGGTTCTTCAGAAGAAACAGAGACTGGCAATTAATTAATATACTTACAACGCTTTTCAGTCTCTGCTCAGTAAAGTTCAAGATACTGGTGTAGGGCCGGCGCCGTGGCTCAATAGGCTAATCCTCCGCCTTGCGGTGCCGGCACACGGGGTTCTAGTCCCGGTTGCCCCTCTTCCAGGCCAGCTCTCTGCTGTGGCCAGGGAGTGCAGTGGAGGATGGCCCAAGTGCTTGGGCCCTGCACCCGCATGGGAGACCAGCAAAAGCACCTGGCTCCTGCCATCAGATCAGCGTGGTGCGCCAGACGCAGCGCGCCGGCCGCGGCGGCCATTGGAGGGTGAACCAACGGCAAAAGGAAGACCTCTCTCTCTGTCTCTCTCTCACTGTCCACCTCTCACTGTCCACTCTGCCTGTCAAAAAATCTAAAACAAAACAAAACAAAACAAAAAAAAACAAAAAAGATACTGGTGTAGGTTATAATCACAGCAATTCTATTATTTTATTTCCTTTTACCGTATCAGAGTGGTAATTTGAATTCCCAGATAATCTGCGTACTGCATTAACAGACGGCCTTTCTGGATTATTTTCCTTGTGAGCTGTTTATTGCCCACTCCTTGCGTTCTCAATGGCCACATGCATCAGTCTTAATTCAACAATGCTACCCCCTGCTCTCCTCTGGTATGCAAGGGGATTTTCTCAGTCCAAAGGGCATAGGGCTCTAGCAAAAGGTAAAAAATAACACATACACACACACACACAAACCCACGAGATATTTCACAGATGTTTTCCTATTATAAGAGGACTATTTCTTATCAGACTACAATGGGCTATGTATGGCTTGGCTCTCTCTAACTCTCATGGATTCGATAAAGCAGGGGACTATTTTCATACTTATACTCCACAGATCCAAAGCAACTGAACTATGAGCTTGCCCTTGGGATGTGAGCTCTCAGGAGAACAAGTCAAGCCAATCAGTCATGGCAGCATGCTAGAGGCTGCCATTATCAAATTAACTCTCACTATAAGATAATGCATTTACCTCTTAAAACTAAATTGGTTTTCCATACATACGCGTGTGCACACACACAATATATCTAGTTGTTATATTCCTTGTCAGTACAGAAAATCATGCTCTTTAAGGTCTAAATATACAGTAGATTAACTAAATGAATCATAATTTAACAGCTTATATCTAAAAATTATACCAATTTCAGTGCGAAATCTTAGTTCCTAAGCCATAACCTGATATACATGAGGCAGCCAGTAAGCATTTATGGGCCTTACAGTCAGATCCAGTTGAAACCCTAGTTCTATTATTTATTGTTTGTGTGACCTTGGGCAAGTTATTTAATTCTTTGAGCCTTACTTTCCTCATT
The DNA here is from genome assembly GCF_964237555.1 of Oryctolagus cuniculus. Classification (NCBI taxonomy): domain Eukaryota; kingdom Metazoa; phylum Chordata; class Mammalia; order Lagomorpha; family Leporidae; genus Oryctolagus; species Oryctolagus cuniculus. The sequence goes on from NC_091438.1 coordinate 148,313,389, forward strand.
TGCAAAAGAAGTAGCAATACCAACTCTTGCACAGCTGTTATGGGGGTTCCGTAACACGAAGCTGCTGTGGCACAGGCTAGAGCAACGCCATGGACATGTGTGATCTTCAAGAGGTAACAGCAGCGTTGATACCACTGGGAGTCGAAACGCAGGGGTTAAGAAGCTGTGCTCTGATGAGAAGCCCAGGTCCCTGCTGAACTCGGGTGAGTTCCTTAACCTCCCTACGCTTCTGTCTCCTCATATTTCAGGTGAAAATAAAATCCATGACTTAATGTGCATGGGAAGCAGCAGAAGATGGACCAAGTACTTGGGTCCCTGCCACCCACAAGGGAGACCTGGATGGAGTTCCTGGCTCCTGGCTTCAAACTAGCCCTTCTCAGATTTGCAGCCATTTGGAGAGTGAATCAGTAGATGAAGATACTTCTCTCTCTCTCTCTGAAACTTTGCTTTCCAAATAAATAAATAAATTCTAAGAAAAAAAATAATAACAACAAAAGGTCCTCAATAGGGGCTGGCATTTGGCACGGAATGAAGTTACCTGAATTGAGTTCAAGGTGCCTGCTTTGGCCAGGCCTAGTCCCTGGCTTACGTAGGCACTTGGGGAGTGAAGCCGAAGATGGAAGATTTCTTTCAGGTAAAATTAAAAGAAATACGAATTTTTAAATGTCCTCAATATATTGCTTGGCACACAGTCAGCAATAAACAGAAACTATAGTAATTCCTATTTTTTTTATGTCTGTTTCCAGTCCTGACATAAAAACATTTCTATTTACTGTTTCTTACAAAAAGAAACCAAAGCATTTAAGGATAAGAGACAGGGCACCCATAAGCAGCATAATTTCATCATGGAATTAAGTTCTAGAAAGCCCAGTTATACTTTCAGATGATGTAAAGTACTCTGGCTATTCAATCAACATTCACCTCTACACTCCCATTTTATCAGTTTGCTTCAATTTTCACGAGAAGGAATAGCTTAATGAAGATCTGGTGGAACCCCAATCTTAAGAAGTGTTTTTGTGATTTATAACTAAATCAAGTTCTTCTCTTTCAGCTTTTTGTGTCAAGTAAACTGAAAGTGACAGAGAAAATGACAGTGTGGTCTCTCTCGCTCAGACAACAAGGCTAAGTTTGGGCTCTATCTATGAATGCCATTTCACCAAGATAATGAAACAGTTCAAAGGACACATTCAATCTAGCTAATAAGGAAAGGGTTTGAATGAGTAATTGAATGAACTCACTAAACAGGGAATCAGGTACCACGACAGCTATAAGCAACTTACATAAACTGAGTGCCTGAAAGGGCAATCTGAAGCAAAGGAGAAAAGAGGAGTGCAATCTCTTCTCTGTATCATTTTTCTCTAAGACATTCAAATAACATAGAGAGTTCAAAACATAATTTGAAAAACAGTTTTGAGATTAAATGTTTCCATTTACACACACACACACACGCAATAGAAGATCAGAGAAAAATAAAATCTGGGATCCAGTCCTATGAATCCAGCACTCAGCTATATTAGTGTTTTCTCAACTTCTTCGCTGCTAAATATTTAAGTCACCCCCCTCCCCAGTTTTAAGAATTGATGCCACAACAGTCCTCTATCCCTATTCTTCCCTTCCAGATATAAAAATATTTTTAGCACAAAGTTGAAATCAATAGCACCAACAACTACAGTTATCTAGTTGCACTGTGCAGTCCCGCCAGCAGTTTTATGAGGATTTCAGATGCTAGCTGGGGGGAGAGCAAATCGGTCCAACCTTCCTGAAGGGCAGTCTGGCAGCAGGCACCCAGCAGCGGGAAATGTTATCCTCTCTTTCCAAAATGCTACTTCTGGGAAATTATTCTAAGGAACTAAGTTGAGAAGCTTGCACACAAAGATATGTTTGCAATGATGTTTTGTGGAGTACCAAGTATAATGGCAAAGAAATTAAAAAACAAAAGCCCAACGATAAGGAATTAGTGAATTACGGTATACCCATTAGAATATGACACAGCTACAAAAATCCACATTGTACATATTGAAATAGAAACGTACTAACATACTAAATTCAAAACCCAGTTAGGAAGCCCTGTGTTCTGTATAAACTCGTCCCAAGATGACTCAAACAAGGAAGAGTGGGGACACTCGCTCCAAATGGTGGCAGTGATTATCTCTGAGTAGTGAAATTTGAATTTTTCTTATTTGCTTGTTTCCCAATTTTCTACATAGGGTCATTTCTGTAAAGAGGAAGCGTGTCATCATAATGACAAATGTGCCTCACACTTTAACTCTTGTGTGCCTGTTTATAACAAAACTTCCCCGAGTGTGAGCAGGAGAATCGCGTACTGGTCTGCCTGCATCCAGCGAAGTGTTAACCACTGCTGCAACGTGCACAGCTCTCGAGGCTGCTGCAAGGGACACGAAGGGTCTGGATTCCGAGGTATTGACTATATACCAGGCACAAAATACCAAGGTCAAAAGTGCTATGTGCGGCAGACCTGGTGTTCACTTGTTTATTTTTTGAAGTGCTGTATGAGTGAGGAAGGGGGAGGAGCTACTTGACAGTTACCCTTTTCTCAGTGCAGGGCAGGAATCCCTCCTTGGCTGTTTCCAGGAACTCCATAATGGGCCTCAGCTGTGTCACACACTGTATCAGGCCCTCTTTGTGTTCTAGTAATAGGACAGACAAGGTCTTTCCCTGCTCCGTGCTCCCTGGGGGAGAAAGAATTAGAGACACACAAGAGAAGCTAGTCAATTTGAAGAAAATGACAGCATGGTTTGTCAAGAGATCTAACAGAATAGTAAAGTGATTCTCAGCCTATTCTGAGCACCTGAATGCAGAATTGCTTTTAGAGAGGAAAACACTTTATTATTCTGTTTAAACTCTATGAAAGGAAAAATGTTTCATTTATCTGTCGAAGCACAAAGCTGGAGAGGCAGCCAGAGGTTAACTTTTGGTTGGCAAGGCCACTGCTTTGTACCTAACCCAAATGAGAGAAGCACCCGCCGTTAAGTGCTGTCAGTGAACCAGCTCACCCTGGACACTCAAGCCACGGATTTGGCTATGTGGCTTCTGAAAGGCAGAACACGGCTGGTATTCTCCAATGTTAAGGTAAGAGACTAGTTAACCAGGGGCTATAAATGGAGACTCAAATTTAGTTTGTAGATATTTAACATGCAGCTTCTAGAACTGGGCCCAGAATGCATATGGAAGCCACTTAGTGACTAAGCCACTGGAGGCAGGCACCTTTGGAAGGAATGAACATTACAGCACCCACCTGTGGGAAGCCCTGTTTCTGCATCTTTGGGTGTTCTGTGTAACAGAGCTGTCTTGACTGCAGGATTAGAATCCTGGCACAGCCTCAACAGGGCCACAACAGTCGAAGCATCCAGGCTCTCCTCTCTTACTTTATTCAGGATTCTCTGAAATGCTGAATGTCCTTCACCCCTAAGACATTCCACTAGGGTCTGTGGAACAAAGGAGAGAGACATTAGCCAGGAATAAGAACCCCACAGGCACTTTCTCCCCCACTCCTGCTGTCTCAGGCTCCCACTCTGTCCTCAGGGAGACCCTGACTCCCGGCATGGACCTTGCTCAGGGTCACCTCGGCCGGGGAGCCTTTCCCACACACAGGCTTCCCCTCTTTGTCGCTGCTCCTGATTCCGATTTGTCATGCGCTAGGACAGTAACTTGCCTATTGTTCCCTCCTCCTAGAGTTCTTCATGACAGGGCTTGTATATTCCAGAGCTCTGTATGCTCAGCCACTAGCACAGCCTGCCGCCTAATAGAAGTTTGGTGAATTTTTAACAAACTTCATGCATGTCTTTCCTAATTATACCTCTGTGGATCTTATGACATTTTGAGTATTTCTTGGACAAAGATATCTGAATTTCAAATTTGATAAGCTGTCATTTTATTATTTGAGAATGCAATTAAAATCTCACAATTTATGAAAAAAGCACACTTAAATCATTTATAATATGAATGACAATTTAGAAAGACATGGGTCTTACTACTTTCAGATAAATTCTGTAATAATTAAGGCTAACAACATGTGGGCTTGTAGCTGTCAGTTCTAAGCACATACAACTCACATATTAAGTACCCCATGTTAATCACTTCCAATCTGAAGGGGCTTCAGAATTTCTTAAGCAACAGTCTACACAGCAGGCCTTGCCTCTGGCCTGGACCGCTTGATCTTTCTGCGGCACGTGGCATTCCTATTGCCTCTAGCACCGTTCTGCTCTGCCCTCGTGGGCGTCCTGGGTAAGCCCGCTCACTCCTCTGCAGCCATCCTCGCTGGTTCTTCCAAACGCATAACCACAGGCAGCTCCTGTGATTCATCTGGATCCTTCATTGTTTCTCCCTTTGTACTTCTCTCTTAAAAATCTCTAACATGTACAGCTTTTTTTTTTTTTTAAAGATTTACTTATTTATTTGAAAGTCAGAATTACACAGAGAAAGGAGAGGCAGAGAGAGAAAGAGGTCTTCCATCTGCTGGTTCACTCCCCAATTGGCCGCAACAGCCGGAGCTGCGCCGATCCGAAGCCAGGAGCCAGGAGCTTCTTCTGGGTCCCCCACACAGGTGCAGGGCCCAAGGACTTGGGCCATCCTCCACTGTTTCCCAGGCCACAGCAGAGAGTTGGATCGGAAAAGGAGCAGCCGGATCTCAAACCGGCACCCATATGGTATGCCGGCGCTTCAGGCCAGGGCGTTAACCCACTGCGCCACAGCGCCAGCCCCACAGGCACAGCTGTAACTTTTACCTTCTGCAGGTGACCTTCAAAACAGGCTCCAACACCCACCCCCATTTCAATCTGCACAAACTGGTTCCTGCAGGCCATGCCTCGTGCTCCAGAGGTCTCAGGGCCACATGTAAAACCCAGCTCCCCGTCTGGATGCTTCTGCCTGGTACTACAATATCAACTAGCCTAGTGGCAAAAACATTCCAGTCAGCATTCCTCTCTTTGGTCTGACAGACTCTCTCTCACACAAATGGGAAGGAGGCCACCCCACCCGGAAGGGAGATGCTGATGGAGCTCCTGGTTCTTGGACTTGGCCTGGCCCAGCCCTGGCTGTCCAGGGCATTTGGGGAGTGAACCAGCAAATGAAGATGGATCTCTCTTTTTCTCTCTCTACTTTCTGGATAAACACATAAATAATAAAGTTTTTTATGTTTGTGGTCATCTCCAAAAGTTAGCTTAGATAAAATATAGTTTAATGGTCCACATTAAGATTTCATTGGGGTAACTTACATGAACCTAAGTTAACTCATTTTTCTCTATCAAAAAGAAAAAAAAAAAAAGAAACGAGGATATCATTAAAAAATGTATTTATTTGTTTGAAAGTCAGAGAGAGGGGAAAGACAGAAATCTTCATCTGCTGATCACTTCCCAGATGGCCACAACGGCCAGGACTGGGCCAGGCCAAAGCTAGAGGTCAGGAGCTTCATCCCAGTCTCCCACATGAGTGGCAGGAGCCCAGATACTTGGGTCATCATGTGCTGCTTTCCCAGGCCATCAGCAGGGATCTGAATCGGAAGTGGAACATCTGGGACTCGAACCTACGTCCACATGGGATGCAGGTGTCACGGGTGTTGGCTATACCTGCTATGCCACAAAGTCAGGGTCTCCCACATTTGGTAGCAGGGGCCCAAACTTTTGCACCACCTTCCACTGCTTTTCCCAGGCCATTAGCAGGGAGCTGGATCAGAAGTGGAGCAGCTGGGACACAAATCAAACCAGTGCCCATATGGGATGCCAGTATTGCAGGAGGTGGCTTACTCGCTGTGCCATAACACCAGCCCCACGAATATCATTTAAATGGTTAATCCCCTTTAGTCAAATTAATTCAATGTTCATGCTTTTATCAGCTGATCTATTGTCTCCTTAGAGCACCTTTTTGTTGCTCATGTGGTGCGGCCCTGAGATAGCAGACTCCAAAATGGCTCTGGGGGACTTCCACCTCCGTATTCATCCATGCCTACGGGCTGACTGGCAAGACTGCACGAGTAATGGGATACTATTTTTTTTTTAAAGATTTATTTGAAAGAGTTACAGAGAGAGAGAAGGACAGTCAAGGGGAGAAAGAGAGATCTTCTATCCATTGGTTCATTCCCCAAATGATCACAATGGCAGGGGCTGGGTCAGGCTGCAGCCAGGAGCCTGGAACCCTATTCTGGTCTCTCACATGGGTGACAGGGGCTCAAAGACTTGGGCCATCTTCTGCTGCTTTCCCAGGTGCATCAGCAGGGAGCGAGATCAGAAGTGGAGCAGCCGGGACTTGAACCAGTGCCATATGGGATGCCAGTGTCACGGGTGGTACCTTAGCCTGCTGTATCGCTATGCCAACCCCAGGATGCCACTTGTGAGGTCAGGCCATCATGACTTCCATCTTGCACATCTCCATGCACGTGCTTCTCTGCCCATGCTCTTGGAGAAGCCAAGCGGCCATACTGTGAGCTGACTGAGGTAGAGGCCCACATGGCAGGGGACTGTGTGTTCAGCCAACAGCCTTGAGAATGGAAAAGGAAGAGATACTCCCCAGCTGAGCCTTGGCAGGCAAGCTGCCATCCTGGAAGGCAGCCCTACAGGGGCTGAGTCAGAGCACTCAGCCAGGCTTCACCCGTATCCCGACCCTCAGGAACTGTGAGGTACGAAACGCGCTGTTTTCGGAGTAATTGATGAATTACAGTTACAGATCGTAAGGCGGACCCACCCCGTGTAACAGCCCTAGTACACACGCTTCCTCCTCTGTTTCCCCCTCACTTCCTGCGTCTGCTTGTGCACCTGAACAGGTCCAGCACATGGCTTTCTCAGCCTGCCCTAGGCTGCTTTCTTTTTACTTGAAGTTCTCTGAGTAATCCAAGCCCAGCTCTCTCCTTATCCAATTTGTCTGGCGTTATTATTCGAGCTAGTGGGGAAGAGCCGCCTTCATCAATGGTGGCATCTGATGTGCTTCTTATTATCCCTTCTGCAGAACTACTCAGCAGTGAAATTAAAACATTTGTTAACTTCACTGCACAGCAGTGATGCGAGGGTGACCATCTGGGAAGAGAAGCAGGAGTGGGCCGATGAAAGGGCCAGGAGGGAGCAGTCAGCTGCTGGCACAGTTCTGCTCTCCAGTCTTTGTTCCAGAACCTTCTGGGCACCCACACCAGACCCAGCATTACCGTTATTACTCCACTGGCCGCCCATGCTGACTGGGGCTCCACGATGGAGTAAGCCCTTTTCAGAAAGAGTATCTCTGCCTAAACAGAAGGGCGTCACACACTGTGACAGGCTGAATCATGTTAACGAACTCCAGGAGCGGAACCAAAATGGAGTCTGCCAAAGTGGCTCAGTTCTTTCCCCACACATTTGGAACTCCTCTGACTCTCTGGACTTACAGGGACTTTCATAAATTCAAGTTAATGTATGGTCACACAAATAAAATACTCATGTATAAATACAGGGGTAAATCTGGGAGGAACCACTTGGTGTCCCCTCAACTCGAGGCTTCTGGGTGATGTACCTGCTTCCCCCAAACGTGCGCTTCCTGCCCTGGCAGCTGCGTGAGTTCCAGTCTCTGCCTGCTGACCCAGGCTCCCAGAATGCGGAGGGTCAGGCAATGGCGAGAAGCACCTGAGCACGGTCACTCAGCACCGTCCGACACTGCAGTGGTGTCACTCCACTTCAGACACACAGAGAGCTTGAGTCACTTGCCGAAGGTTTCAAGGACAGTGTAGAGCAGTCTGGATGAAACTGCACACTCCCTAGACCTGAACCCCCTTTCACTCAGTCCTAGCTCCCAGATGTGGAGTGGAATCAAATCCTTTTAGACTGCATTCTTTTGGACTTATAGATTCAGCATTGACTTTGAACACTGGGAAATATCTAGATAATCTGTACCACTGCTCAATGATTAGTTATGGAGACTGGGACACAGTAGGTATCCAATGAATGTTTAATTGAATGGAATCCCTTGGCCATAAAACCATTAGCTCTTCTATCTATGGCTGCATATCTCCAGACTTAATAACTGACAGAGAGGAGGTTGAGAAAAACCACAACTTATTTTCACCTCTCATAGACTTGCATAACCAATCCCATTAGCTCACTCTTAAGAGGGTTACCCAACTCTGCCAGTGAATACAGTCCTCAAAAGAGAGGCCTATAACACTGGACAAACCTCCCAAGCAGTGAAATGGTTGAAAACACCAGATTTACCTAGAAGACACTTGTTTGCTTTTGAAATAAAGTTGAAGGAGAAAAAAATATCACTAGGTCTTCAGCCCTGGGAGTTTTTCTAGAACTTTAGGTAAAAAGTGAGTTAAACAGCACAGAAACCAATAGTAGGAAAAGTTACCCCCTTATTCTAGTCCAAGATCCACTTTGCTTTATATGCAATTCATTACAAGCAAGGATACGGTTAGGAGGAAAGAAGGACGACAATGCAAAGTCCCAGCACAAAGACGGAAGGAGATCTGAGCTTGGCTTCACATCAGCTTCACTCGGCTTAGTCAGAGCCTCCCAGTTCACTCCTCGCTTTTTCTAATGGGCAGGGGATGTTATGCCAAGATGGACAAGGCAGAGGCATTTCCCATGAGCCCTTTCCTTCATCAGTTCTGGCTTTGCTTTCACATGATCCACACAGCTCAGCCTCTTCTCGTGCTGCTGCAGTCACTGCTCAGGGAGTGGCTTTGCCACCTTTCATCACTTATCTCAGGACATAAAGTAATCACGACACTGGTTCACATCTCCCTAAACTCAATCCAGGCCACCAGCCCCTGCCCATCTACTGTTCAGAAAAGAAACTGGCTATTTGACCCACCTCAGCCACAGCCCCCGTCACTCCGAGCCTTCACAAGCTCCAAAATGCTGTATCCCTTGGGAGGCTCCTTTACTGACTCTCAAGTTACGTTCTCATGACGACCCTGACAACCGCCACCAACTGCTGCCAACCACCAACAAATCATTCAAAGCCATTTGGGAGCTAAAACTGTATAATTAGAAAAACAAACAAAAATCTTCAAACAACCTTTAAAATTGTACTGACTCAAAATTAGGCTGCTCCCAGTGCACAGTCCTTACTACTGTCGTCACCGAGGTCTCCTACGACTGCTGCACACGCATCCCCACAAAGAATCGCAGGACTTCCTTGCCATCAAGACACCGTAAGGACAGGGATTGAGTCTTACATTTACTTTCCTGGTACAGAGCAATTGCTCAGTAAACATCAGCAGGGTCAAGGGGAAGCAACACTTGTGAAAACATGAGTATTCCATGGCCTCCCACAACACCAGGAAGTACCAGAAGATGCACACTAAGAGCTCTGTTAAGCTGTTAACCTCTCCAGCACTGCTTCTCAAAGAGTGGTCTGCAGATGACACCACAACCAGCAACCCAGGGAAATTTGTTAAAGATTTGTTAGATTCCCGGGCAGGCGCTGTGGTGTAGCGGGTAAAGCTGCTGCCTGCAGTGCTGGCATCCCACATGGGTACCGGTTTGTGTCCCGGCTGCTCCACTTCCGATCCAGCTCTCTGCTATGGCCTGGAAAAGCAGTACAAGATGGCCCAGGTCCTTGGGCCCCTGCACCCACATGGGAGACCTGGAAGAAGCTCCCGGCTTCGGATCGGCGCAGCTCTGGGTGTTGTGGCCATCTGGGGAGTGAACCAGCGGATGGAAGTCCTCTCTCTGCTTCTGCCTCTCTAGCTCTGCCTTTCAAATAAATCAATAAATCTCAAATTTTTAGATTCCCAAACTCCACCACAAGGTAAAGACTGGGTTCTGGAAATCAGGCCATGGAGACTCACATTTTAACAAGCACACCAGGCAATACTGAACATCACTGCACCACTGTGCTACAGACTCACAGCTTCACCTCATACCAGACAATGTCCCTGCAGCACAGAGAGCTGCTTCCGAGTGCGTGGTGGCGCCTATTTGAAGTACGCCTTACAAATTAAGCTTGAAGTAGCAGCAGATCATCTCCTGTGTCAGAAAAGATGACCATGGAATAAGATATTAAAAGGCATTGGGGAAAATGGGCATTTTGAGGTCTATTAGGTCCAAAAGTACAGAGCTACTAAATCAACAACAGTTGCTACTTAGCTGCTACTGTGTGCCTGGAATTTTACTGTGAGTGTTGTATAAATAATCTTTTTTTTTTTTTTTAAGATTTATTTATTTAAAAGACAGAATGACAGAGAAAGAGGGAGAGATGTAGAGATCTTCCATTTGCTGGTTCACTCCCAAAATGGCCGCAATGGCTGGTGCTGGTTCAGATTGAAGCCAGGAGCCAGAACTCCATTTGGGTCTCCCACGTGAGTGGCAGGTGTCCGAACACCTGCATCATCTTCCTCTACTATCCCAGGCACGTTAGCAAGAGTCAGATTGGCAGCAGAGCGCTCTGGTATGGGATGCCAGCATTGCAAGCTGTGGCTTTACCTGCTGCGCCACCATGCTGACCCATTAAGTAATCTTGATTAATTTACTGTGATCCTCTATGCAGGATTTTTATAAATTAGGAAGTAAGGCCTATAAAGACTCAGTTGTTCAAGGTCACAATGCCAGTAATTGGTAGAGCCGGGTAAGAATGCTATGTCCTCACAATGGAACACTGCCCAGCAATAAGAAGGAATGAACACACAACAGCTTGGATGGATCTCAAAGTAACTATGCTGCATTAGAGAAGTCAATGAAGACATATTCCATGATCCCATCTATGTAACACCCCAGAAAACACAAACTAGTCTAGTCTACAGTGACAGAAAGATCAGTGGTTACTGGGAAGATGGCTAACTGAAAGGCGGCAGGAGGGGCATGACGAAGAAACTCTTCGCGGTGCTGCTTCATTGTGGAGATGGTTCCAGGGCATATATCACAACTTCTCAGGCTACGTACTTCACGGAGGCCCCGACTCCTGCATGGCAAGCAAGCTGCTATGAAGCTAAAAGTGCCAGAGAAGTGGAGTGCCTAAGTGCAAAGTGGCACCTCCCCAACTCCATACTTAATGTAATCTGATGTTCTTAAAGCATCTTTTCCCTTTTTTCTTTCTGGAGTTGAAAGATTTATTATGGACTCTAACAGAATCAATTTTAAACACAGCAGCCAAGTAGTCTGTAGAGCTCTTACTCTGACCTCTAAAACCGGAGAAGAAACAGCATAAGCCTATAATGATCACCAACAGAGAATCTCTGCTCTTTCAAAGTACTATTAATGTCATTGCCATCAAAAGATTAGAACAAGAACTGGGAAAAAAGAAAGAAATGTTGAATGAGTCCATCCATGTATAACAGACATTTCTTGAGCGCCTATTATATGTCAGGCACTTTTAGGTACTAGTGTTAGGAAAAAATTTCCAAGACACAGTTCAAGTAAGTATAGAGGTGATGTTAATAATTCGATCCTGCTAATCTAGGGAATAATGTTGCTTCTCTGTAGCCAAAGGAAAGCGAGAGGAAACCTTAAGAGAGAAAATGAGGAGATAAGGCTGTAACCTATCAAGGAAAACAACAATAATAACAAAGCAACAAAAATGATGAACAGTTAGGAGGACAAGCAAGTGCAAAATATAAAAAAAACTTAATGTCCTTCAGCATAACAGGTACAGTGTCTCAACTGAGTCACTAAAAACCGAAAGGTCAGCTAAGAAACACAGCCTGATAACCAGCGGGCAGTTCTGTCAGGCAATTCTGAAACCTTCTTGCCACATGTACCATCTCTGCCCTGCTGGGATGCAGTACAACTCAGAAGGGAACAGCTCTGAAGGCAGACGCTTAGGTCTGAATTCTGGCTCAGAGTCTCAGGAGCTCTGCCTGTGATATCTGCCAAGTTACATCACTGCTTTTTTTTTGTTTTTGTTTTTTTGTTTTTAATTTTAAATTTTATTTGAGAAGCAGGGAGACAGAGAGAACTCCCATCTGCTGGTTCACTTGCCTAAATGCCCACAACACCAAAGGCTAAGCCAGGGCCAAAGCTGGGAATGTAATCTAGGTCTCCCATATGGCTGTCAGGAACTCAACTACTTGAACCATCACCACTGCCTCCCAGGGTGCACTGTAACAGGAAGCTGGAGTCAGGAGCTGGGAATTAAACCCAGGGACTCCAACGTGGCACAAGAGTGTCTTAACCACTAGGATAAATGTCTGTTCCTGTGTCAACTCTTTGAGAAAGTTTTCTCATCCATAAAACAGAACTAAAAAATAGTGCCCACTTAATTATGAAAGAATGGTATCATCAAAGAAGAATTCCGGAACAAAACTAACTGCCAGCTGGGGTTTGCATGGTGAGCAAAACGGGTAGAATACCCCTTATCCAGAATGCTCAGGAACAGCATCATTTCAAATTTTGGACTTTGGAATATCTGTACAAGCTTTACTCCTTCAGTAACTCTGTCTGAAAATCCAAACCCAGGGGCTGGCACTGTGGCTCTGCCCGTGGCACCATGTGGGCGCTGGTTCGTGTCTCGGCTGCTCTCTTCCAATCCAGCTCTCGGCTGTGGCTTGGGAAAGCAGTGGAAGATGGCCTAAGTTCTCGGGCCCCTGCATCCGCTGGGAGGCCTGGAAGAAGATCCTGGCTCCTGGTGTCGGATTGGCTCAGCTCCAGCTGTTGTGGCCATTTGGGAAGTGAACCAGCAGATGGAAGACCTCTCTCTCCCTGTCTCTCTAATTCTGCCTCTCAAATAAAAAAAGAAATAAATCTTAAAAAAAAAAAAAAAAACAACCAAACCCAAACCCTCTGCAAGGCGCCCACAGGACACTCAGCAAGTTTCCGGCTTTAGAGCTTTCCAGACTGCGGGTCTCTGGATTAGAGATGTTCATGCCCTGCACTTCACTGGGCGAGTATTCTGCCTTGTACTTTGCAAGACTGCCCTTGAAGGAGGTCAGAAAATTTAAAGCTTACAACACCTGCAGCCCCACAGTAGTGTGCATTTCCTCCAATAGCAAACTAAAATAATATCCTGAGAACATGAAACCAGCAAACAAATAAAGCTCAGAGATGCCTACCTCCTTCTGCGGGCCTTTAATTTCTGAACATTCTTCTAGTCTTTTTAAAACATCCTGAGTAACCAAGACTGCGTCTGAGAAGACACTTTCATTTTCCAGAAGGAAATCCAGGTGGCAGCGCTGCCTCTCACATTCTGAGGTAGAACACAATAAAATAAGTCAGTCACTAATCCCGTGAAGCAGCTGAAAAGCTGAAGCTGTCTGAGGACGCTCAGGTCGCAGCTGTGTCCCAGCCCCTCTCCCAGCTCCCTCCTCTGTCCTCTCCTCAGCCTGGTAGCAGCACGGATCATCAGCAGAAATTTCAATCCTGCTTTTGCGTGCTGTAGTTCACCTCCAGCCTCTCAACCGTGGAAAACACAGGCACTTTTAAAAGAACGCCCCAGTAAGGCACTGTACTCCATCTTGGTTTCCTGCCTCAAAGAAGTATTGGGTAAATTTATCAATGAAACAAACAAAAGCTAATAAAGATCATGGAACCTCATAACTGACAGAAAACAAAGCAATAAGTAAGCGAGTGTTACCTGGCTCGGTGCTTGCCTCCTCTGCCTCACTAAAGGTCTGGACAACAGGGGACGGGCAACGACTTTCAGCGGTCGGAGAAGGCTCCACTGGAGCTCCTGCGCCACCCACCGTCTCCTGACCACTGGCAGGGTCCACCCCGGTGTCCTGTGGAGCTGCAGGGGCTGCTTCCTCTGCCTCAGCTTTCACAGGGCCCCCAGCCGTGGCAGACACCTCGGCGGGAGGAGGTTCTGTAGAGGAAAGAACTTCTACTTCAGACTTCTCCGATTCCTTCCTGGGCGGTTCGGAGGCTGGCGGAGACACATCCCTCACCACCTGGCCCTGGACAGAGCAGCTCACGAGGCTGGTCAGAAGGTTTTTACAACTCACGGCCACATCGAACATCTGGAGGCTGTCGGCTAAGGAGATGATTTTGGAGAAGTTGTGCTTGCCCACAGGCAGTCTGCCAGTATACATCATCTCCAACAAGAGGGCAAACTCCTCAGGGCTCACCACACTCGCATCAATGGAGATGGTGTCTGTGTTGTCCAGCAGGGTTTTGAACAGGAGGCTGGCTGCAGCCAGGACGAGCTTGTGGGCCCTGAAGTAAATGGTCCCGATGGAAATGGTGCAGTCACAGAACTGCTGCTCCTTGCACAGGGTGTAGAGCTGCTGCAGCAGCTGCCGGCTGTAGTTGGGGAGCTCCATGGCGTCAGCCCGGCCCCTAGGCCCTCTCTTCCTCTCTCCTGCCAGAGTTTGCGGTGAGGATCAGTCCTGGGGAAAGCCACAACACCGTGTTACAAGTTCACAGAGAACACCTTGAATGAAATGCTCAACAGACAAAAGCTAATTTCACTCCTTCATTCAACAAACGTTGCTCCACAGGGAGGGGCAGTGCGCCAGGTTTGCTGAAGTAACGGCTATTAGCAGGTGTCTACGTGGGAGGGGCTCGTTTGTGCTTTACACGTGTGATCTGCACGACTCAACAGCAAAGGTCCTGTTTCCTCCCCATTTTACAGATGTGACTAAAGTGCACAGGGACAGAACGAAGCGCATAAGAGAAAGCAGACAGTAAAACTGAGTGCCGGCCGGCGCTGCGGCTCACTAGGCTAATCCTCCACCTGCGGCACCAGCACCCGGGTTCTAGTCCCGGTTGGGGCGCCAGATTCTGTCCCTGTTGCTCCTCTTTCAGTCCAGCTCTCTGCTGTGGCCCGGGAGTGCAGTGGAGGATGGCCCAAGTGCTTGGGCCCTGCACCCCATGGGAGACCAGGAAAAGCACCTGGCTCCTGCCTTCGGATCAGCGCGGTGCGCCGGCCGCAGTGGCCATTAGAGGATGAACCAACGGTAAAGGAAGACTGTTCTCTCTGTCTCTCTCTCACTGTCCACTCTGCTTGTCAAAACAAAACAAAACAAAAACAAAAACAAAAAACCTGAGTGCCACACTTCAGTGACTTCAAAGCTGCAGCCACACTCCAGATGCCAATCCTGGCCCCTAGGAGCTCTCAGCCCAATGGAGGTGACAAACATGTAGGCACAAACTTATGATGACGTCCTCCGCTTCCTCGATCTGTCCACAGCATTGGCCGGATGTCACCATTCCCGCCCTGGAAAACACACTGTGCGCGGATTCGACTCCACTCACTAGCCACACCTTCTCAAGTTTCCCTTGGTGTCAACTTGGCCTCCAAACTCACTCATCCACCTTTCAGCTTCTCTCTCATCTGATTCTATCACTTAGAAATATCACGCAATGCTCACAGCTGTTGGGCTTCTGTCTGCTCCTCAGTCCTCCCCGCTGAACCCCAGATGATACTTCCATCTACCTACTCAACCCAAGAGGTTTCTGAAACCTAAGACGCCCAAAACTCTCCTACCATCTTCCTCAGTTCACAATTATGTCCTAGTTGTTCAGACTAAAAATCTAGAAGTCATCTGTAGTCCCAGAATTTTTTTTTAATTCTAATAGCCTATATCCAATCCTTTTTATTTTCTACTGGCTCTACCTTCAAAAAAAATGTAAAAAAAATTCAATCACTAATCACTACCCACTGCTGGCTAGTCTCCTCACCAGTCTCCTGCTCCGTACCTTGCCCTAACTTCCATCCTGCAGTCATGGCCAAATCTGTCACGCTGCACAAAAGACAGTCTTAGGGGAAAATTCAAGGTTCTCATAACGATCTACCAACTCCTTCATGCTCTGGCTGTCTTCAGCTTTCTATCCTCATCTACCACCTAGCCTGCTCCCAGGCATGCTTCAGTCTCCAAGTTGCTTCTTAAATGAGGGTAATTATAAAAGTTCATGGAAAAAGGAAGTTTATTTTGGCATAAAATTTTTTTTGAGATTGATATAGTTTTTACATATACATATTCCATGAACTTTAAAAAGTATTTACTTATTTGAGATGGGGGTGGGGAGGGAGAAAGAATGCAAGCTCCCATCCACTGGCTTATGCCCCAAAATGCCCACAACAGCCCTGGGCTAGGAGCCAGGAACTCAATTCAGGTCTCCCAATGAGTGGCAGAAGTCCAATTACCTGAGCCATTACCATGGCCTCCTAGGATTTGCATTAGTAGGAAGGAAGTCAGAAACCAGAGTCAAGTTTCTACCCCAGGCACTCTGAGAGGGGACCCAGGGGTCTTAGCTGGTATCTTAATTACTGGGCCAAATGCCCACACGCCTCCCTCCCCCAGTGTGCATGGTTTGCTCTCTCACTATCATTAGGTCTCTGCCCAAAAGCCAAACTATGGGGCAAAAACCCCGAAAGCACTGGTCACTGTGTAGGGACATAGGCTCACCAAAAGACTGAGACCTGGGGCCTGCATTGTGATGCAGAGGGCTAGGGCACCACTCAACACTGGCACCCCGAATTGGAGTGCTGGTTCCAGTCCCAGCTGCTCTGCTTCTGATCCAGCTCCCCACTAATGTGCATGGGAAGGTAGCAGAAAATGGCCCAAGTACTTGGACCTCTGCCTCCCATGTGGGAGACCTGGATGGGGCTCCTTGCTCTTGGCTTATGGGGAGTGAGCCATCAGATGGAGGATTGACTTACTTTCTTTCTCCCTTCTCTCCCCCCACCGCCCTGTCAGTCTGCCTTTCAAATAAAAAAAATTAAAAAGAATAAAAAAGGCGAGACCTAATCATCCTAATTGTGGACTACAGGATATTCTCCCCAACCCCTGGCTGCTACATTCCTACAGCCATCTGCAGCAGCTCCGTGCATGCAGTACAGCACGTCAGCTTTCAACAAAAAAGTTACAAGGCATACTAAAAGGCAGACAGTGTGGTTTGAAGAGGTGAGCATCAGAACCAGACTCTGACATAGCAGGAATGTTAGAATTATCAGACTGGATTTTTTTTTAGAGACTTATTTATTTGTTTGAAAGCCAGTTAGAGAGAGAGGAAGGAGAGGCAGAGAAACATCTTCTTCCATCTGCTGGTGCACTTTGCAAATGGCCACAGTGGCCAGGGCCGGGCCAGGCTGACGCCGCGAGACGGGAGTTCACCCAGGTTTCCCATGCGGGTGCAGGGACCCAAGTTTCTGGGTCCTCTTCCCCTGCTTTCACAGGTGCATTAACAGGGCGCTGGATCCAAAGTGCAGCAGTTTAACCTGCTACACCCCAAAACTAACCTCTAGACTAGGAATTTCTTAACAGTATGATTAATATACTAAGTAAGGGGTTTAATGGAAAAAGTGGAAAACCCCAAGAAGAGACGGATAATGCAAATGGAAATACGGAAATTCTAAGAATAAGAAATTCTAGCAGTCAAGAACATCATATCAGAAATGAAGCACCTGATATCACCCCATGCCCATCCATGATAAAGACTTTCTGCAAATTAGAAAATAGAGGGGAACTTGATAAAGAGTATCTATAGGAAACCTACAGTTGACACTTACTTAATGGCAAGAAACTAAAAGTTTTCCTGCTAAGATCAACAACACAGCAAAGATATTCCTTCACATAACTGCTTTTCAATATTGTCTGGGAAGTCCCAGCTAATGCAACAAGTACAGGAAATAAAAGGTATAAAAATTCAGAAGAAAGATATCTCTCTTTGTTTGCAGATGAGATGGTGGTCTACACAGGAAATCTAAGAGAATTGTCCAAAAACAAAACAAAACAAAATTTCCTCCTGGAATTAATAAGAAATTACAGTAAGGCTGCAGGATACAAAGTTAATATAAAAAAGTCAACTGCTTTCCAACAACCTAGAGGTGAACAAAAAAAAAAGTCTGAAATTTAAAAGCATCACCAAAGTAAAACTACTTAGGTAAAACCTAACAAAATATGCCCAAAAACTACATGAGGAAAACTACAAAACTCTGATGAAAGAACTCAAAGAACTAACTAAAACAGATACATTCCATGTTCTTGGATAGAAAGACACAGTTCTGTTAAGATGTCAGTTCCTCACAATTTGATGTACAGATTCAACACAATCCCAGCAATTTACTTTGTGGCTCTCAACAAACTGATTTTACAGTTCATATGGTAAGGCAAAAGACATACTAACCAACAGGATACCGCAGGACAAAGTTGGAGGACTGATGCAACCTGACTTACTGCAAGGCCTGGCGCTGTGGCATAGTGGGTTAAGCCTCTGCCTGCAACACCAGCCTCCCCAAAGGGCGCCGGGTCACTTCCCGGTTGCTCCTCTTCCACTCCAGCTCTCTGCTTATGGCCCAGGGAAAGCAGTGGTAGATGGCCAGAGTGCTTGGGGCCTTGCACTCATGTCGCAGACCTGGAAGAACATCCTGGCTCCTGGCTTCAGATCGGCCCAGCTCCAGCAGTTGCAGCCATTTGGGGAGTAGAGTAAACCAACAGACGGAAGACCTTTCTCTCTGTCTTTCCCTATCTCTAACTTTACCTCTCAGATAAATAAAATCTTAAAAAAAAAAAAAAAATCATACTACAGGGAGCAGAGACTGGGTCAGGCAGATGCCAGAAGCCAGGAACTCCATCCATGTCTTTTCACATGGGTGGCAGGGGCCCAAACACTTGGACCATCTTCGGCTGCCTTCCCAAATACACTAGCATATAGGTAGATCAAGAAGTGCAGCAGCCAGGACTTGAAACGGCACTCCTATTGATAAGAGATGTTGGTGTAACAGGCAGCAGCTTAAACCGCTGTACCACAATGCTGCCTTAAGTCAAATGATCTTTGACAAAGAAGCAAAAATGGTCTTTTTCCACAAATGGTATTGGAACAACTAGACATTCACATAGGAAAATACGAAACTAGACACAGACCTATTCCCTTCTCAAAAATTAACTCAAAATGTATCCGTGACCTAAATGTAAAATTATAAAACTGTAAACTCCTAGAATATAACACAGGGGAAAACCAAGCTGACTTTAGGTGTGGGGACAATTCTTTAGGTATAGCAGCAAAGGCATAATCCATGAAAGAAACAATTGATAAGCTGAACTTCATTATAATAAAATAAAAACTTCTGTAACAAGCAAAGTCAAGAAAATAAGAAGATAAGCCACAGATGGGGAAAAATATTTACAAAAGATTCATCTGATAAAAGACTGTTACCGAAATATACAGAGAACTCTTAAAAATCAACAAGAAAATGAACAACCTGATTTTAAGAATCTGTAAAAAATGTGAACAGAAGAAAGATTCTTCACCAAAGAAGACACACAGATGGCAGGTGAGCACACGAAAAGCTGTCCCACACTGTGTATCAACAGGAAACTGAAAGTCAAACCAGCGAAGATTCCACTGCACCCCTACTGGACTGGCCAGAACTGCAAACACAGCAACACCAAGTGACGACTACGCCGTGGGCACACAGACCATCAGTCGTGACACCGAAAGCTGCTGAGACGGCAAAGCAACACACCTACACTTAGGAAGGCAGCTTGGCAGCTTCCTACAAAACTGAACATACTTCTCCCACACAACGCGGCAATCTCACTGCGTGGTATTTACTCAAAGGAGCTGGAGACTTACTTTACACAAAAGCCTGCACGTGATGTTTACAGTAGCTTTCTTCATAGTTTCCAAAATTTGGAAGCAACTAAGAAGGAGGTAAACAGGTAAATGAACTGTGGTATAACCAGACAATGGAATATTAGTCAGCACTAAACAGAAATGTGCTGTGAAGCCAAGACAAGACACAGAAGAAGCATAAATGCGCGTTACTAAGTGAAAAGCCAGTCTGAAAAGACTACACATTGTGTGATTCCCACCACGTGATGTTCTGGAAAAGGCAGAACTACGCGGACAGTGAAAAGATCAGTGTTTGGGCTGCTCAGCGAGGGAGGAACGATGAAGTAAAAAAGAGATTTCCAGGGCATGAAATTATTCTGCATGAATATAATGGTACATACAGGCCACGAGACATTTGTCAAAACCCAGAGAATTCACAACACTAACAGGGAACCCTCATGTAAACTGTGGACTTTGGGTAATAACGATGTGTCAATATGTGGGTAATAAAGATGCTGACAGTGGTGGAGGCTGTACATGGCGTACAGAATGCGGACTAAACAGGAACCCTTTGTGCTTTCCATTCAGATTTTCTGTGTACCTAAAACTGCTCTAAAAAAAAAAAAAAAGAAAGTAAGCCATTACAATAAAAATTCCCTAAAATGCATATAAACTTTTCCATCCTGACAACCTCAAACTTCATCTATACCACTGTACCTGAACACTGTTGGTACTCATGAATTTATGTAGTTTTTTAAGCTTGCCCGAAGAGGAGCTTTGAGAACATCCTGCCCTCTGTTTAGTAGTTTGTTTTAATATCTGTATTATCAGACTGTGTGTGTGTATGTATATATACATATATATAGATAGATAGATAGATAGATTTAAACAGATGAAAAACATAGTCCTAATAGCTAAATGACTTGCCAGAACAGTAGGCAGACTCAGGAACAGTAGGCAGACTCAGGAACAGGTGCTGGCGCTGTGGCATTGCAGGTAAAGCTGCTTCCTGCAGTGCCGGCATCTCATATGGGCGCAGGTTCAAGTCCCAGCTGCTCTACTTCCCATCCAGCTCTCTGCTATGGCCTGGGAAGGCAGCAGAGGATGGTCCAAGTGCTTGGGCCCCTGAAATCGCATGGGAGACTCAGAAGAAGCTCCTGGCTCCTGGCTTCAGATCAGCGCAGCTCCAACTGTTGGGGCCATCTGGCTCACTCTCTGCCTCTAACTCTTCGTAACTCTTTCAAATTAATAAATAAATCTTAAAAAAAAAAAAAAAGTCAACCAGCAAAATGTTTGGGAAAAAAAAAGCAAGAACAGGACTGAAATTTCTATCTTTTTTTTTTTTTTTTTTTTTTTTTGACAGGCAGAGTGGACAGTGAGAGAGAGAGAGACAGAGAGAAAGGTCTTCCTTTGCCATTGGTTCACCCTCCAATGGCTGCCACGGCCGGCGCGCTGCGGCCGGCGTACCGCGCTGATCCGATGGCAGGAGCCAAGTACTTCTCCTGGTCTCCCGTGGGTGCAGGGCCCAAGTACTTGGGCCATCCTCCACTGCCTTCCCGGGCCACAGCAGAGAGCTGGCCTGGAAGAGGGGCAACTGGGAAAGAATCTGGCACCCCGACAGGGACTAGAATCCCGTGTGCCAGCGCCACTAGGTGGAGGATTAGCCTAGTGAGCCGCGGCGCCGGCCGAAATTTCTATCTCTTGGTACTTATGGAGAGAGAAAAAAATTTCCATAAAACTTAAAATAAGCAAAGGTAGTACCTATCTAAGTAAAGGAGTAACCAAAATTTTTAAAATAAGCTTATTTAAACATTTAATATTTTAACAAAAAATTAGAGCATGAATTTAGTTTGCAACTAATAGAAAGCATAAACTACTAGAAAGGCACTGATGTGAATAAGTAAGACCAATGTACCTCCTCCTCCATCCCCCTAAACCCCTGACAACCACTGATCACTTTACTCACAAATCCTATCAACATAGTGTGAATTTCCTTTCACAAGAATCAGGCCTTATGGATTATAGTAAACCAACAGACTTTCCTGGACATCTGTCTGAACATTCTTATTAATAAGAAACAAGAGACGGGATTATATTTTCATGGCACACTAAATTCTGCTTTATGGTCATTTTTCCAGGGAGGGTATCCACATCTTCCATCAGGTTAAAAAGTAAGACACACCAGGGAGCTGTTTTAAGCATTAACTACAGGTACTTGCAGTCAGAGCTATTTAACATTTTCAACAACTACATTAGGAGAGCTGTGGCGCAGTGGGTACAGCTGAAGCTTGCAGTGCCGGCATCCCACATGGGTGCCGGTTCAAGCTGCAGCTGTACCACTTTGGATCCAGCTCTCTGCTCTGGCCTAGGAAAGCAGCAGAAGATGGTTTAAGTCCTTGGGCCCTTGCACCCACATGGGAGACCCAGAAGAAGCTGCTGGCTCCTGGCTTTGGGTCAGCCCAACTCTGGCCAATGTGGCCATTTGGGAGTGAAGCAGTGGACGGAAGACCTCTCTCTCTCTGTAACTCTGCCTTTCAAGTAAATAGATAAATCTTTAAGGGGGGAAAAAAAAAGAGAAAATGGAATAACTTTATAGCAGAATGTATAGCTGGAAAGGGTTAAAAAATACTGAACCACTTTTGGCTTACCAATACGTAAGATATTAAAAACACAGATATAAACTTGAGCAACAGAAGGAAACAGGGTAGCAAAGGCTGAAAACATTCAAGGGCGGTCAAGGGCTACACGATGAATGTAAACTGGCAAGGCTGGAAGTTGAAATTTTATTGTGATTAATAGGAATACTAATTAAAGAGCAGACTTTTAGCAAAACGGCATGCTGAGCTGATGCAAACATTCTTTCCTCCCACCTCAAACACATAGAAATGCTGGATAAAGCATTAAAAAATGCTTTTAAAATACATAGCCAAGATTTTTTAAAAATGAAATCCCCAGGCACCTGAAATGAAAGAGACACCAATATCAAAGTTACAACAGTAAGTGGCAGCTGAGACCATGGTGGTCCACAGAGGCTTTAAATTCCTATACAGACTCTGAGCTTGAAGGAGGAAACAGTCATGCTCACAAGGAAACTGGAGACGTAGCTCCAAGCAGGTAGAAGGTGGGCAAGTTAGAACTGAGATCTTGCAAAAAGCCCAGGGCCTCACACACCTATTCCTCCACTGTGTGCAGTCTGACAAATCCCTGCTCCCTGGTGCAGGGAAACAGACACAGATGTTGCTAACTGTCTAGGGCTTGAAGAAGAAAAAACATTTCCACAAAAAAATCTAAAATGTAGGCCCACACCATACAGAGGTATTCATGCTAAAATTTTTCTTTTCTTTTTTTTTTTTTTTAAGATTTATTTATGGGGCTGGCACTGTGGGATAGCGGGTAAAGCCACCGCCTTCAATACCAGCGTCCCATACAGGTACTGGTTCAAGTCTGGACTGCTCCACTTCTGATCCAGCTCTCTGCTATGGCCTGGGAAAGCAGTAGAAGATGGCCCAAGTCCTTGGTTCCCAGCACCCACATATGAGACCTGGAAGAAGCTCCTGGTTTCTGGCTTCAGAATGGCCCAGCTCTGGCCGCTGCAGCCATTTGAGGATTGAACTAGCAGATGAAAGACTTCTCTCTCTCTCTCTCTCTGCAACTCCACCTTCCAAATAAATAAATAAATCCTAAACAAAACAAAACAAAACAAAAAAAAAAAAAAAAAAAGGAATTGTCCTCCTGCTGACACATCCTAGAAAAATTCTCCTAAAGGTCCATAAAAAAATATGGTCAGGAAGATCACTGGGCCGTTGTTTGTGCAGCAGGGAGATAAGAGGCAATTTAGATTCTTCACCAAAAGAATGAATAATCAATGTGTACGATGTATGCTATGGAACACAGGGTATCACCAGAGAGGAGGACAGCTTGCTATTCACTCAGGAACATGGAAAGATCTTAAAGACCCAGCACAAGTGAAAAAAATAAGAAATGAGATGAAGCCTAGAGCATAACATATCAAAAATAATACTATGTACTGGATAAGGCTACACATACTATCAAAGACAAATGTGTTATCAAATACATTAGACTGAGTGCCCGTAAAGGGGGCAAGGGACAGGAACAGGACGTAGGGATGAGAGGAAGATACGATGTGAGAGGTTCTAATCAGATAGACGAATGCTAAAGTCACAAGAGGTTCCCCAAGCCTTCTCCTTTATTTTTTTTTTAAACAGGCAGAGTGGACAGTGAGGAGAGAGAGAGAGAGAGAGAGAGAAAGGTCTTCCTTTTGCCACTGGTTCACCCTCCAATGGCCGGTGCGCTGCGACCGGCGCACCGCGCCTATCCAAAGGCAGGAGCCAGGAGCCAGGTGCTTCTCCTGGTCTCCCATGGGGTGCAGGGCCCAAGTACTTGGGCCATCCTCCACTGCACTCCCGGGCCACAGCAGAGAGCTGGCCTGGAAGAGGGGCAGCCGGGACAGAATCGGGTGCCCCGACTGGGACTAGAACCCGGTGTGCCGGCGCCGCAAGGCGGAGGATTAGCCTATTGAGCCCCGGCGCCGGCAAAGCCTTCTCCTTTAAAGGACATAAAAAGTCACATGATGAAGTAAGATTTGCAAATTCACCAAGAAAAGTCATTCCATGCAGAAAACAGGGGAAACAGCATCTCCAAGAACTGAGAATGGTAAAAACTATAGAATACTATAAAATACTACAAATTATTCATGTTTTATTTTAATAAACAGATAAAATGAAGGGAAGTCATAATAAAGGAAAAAACAGGAGGAGAAAAGAATAGACAGATGTGAAAAAGAACCAAAGGGCCAGCGCCGTGGCGCGGTAGGTTAATCCTCTGCCTACGGCGCTGGCATCCCACATGGGTGATGGTTTGGGTCCCAGCTGCCCCTCTTCCAATCCAGCTCTCTGCTATGGCCTGGGAAAGCAGTGGAAGATGGCCCAGGTGCTTGGGCCCCTGCACCCACATGGGAGACCAGGAGGAGGTACCCAGCTCCTGGCTTTGGATTGGTGCAGCTCTGGCTGTTGTGGCCATCTGGGGAGTAAACCAGCAGAAGGAAGATTTTTTTCTGTCTCTCCCTCTCACTGTCTGTAACTCTGCCTCTCAAATAAATATATAAATAAATATTAAAAAAAAAAAAAAAACCTTCCAGGACTAAAAAAACAAGTCAAGGAAATGCATCTACTGATGCATAAAATAGATTAAAAACACCTAATGAAAAAAATCAGTGATTAGGAGAAAGTCTGAGGAAACTGCTCAGAAGGTAGCAGAAGGTAGAACAGTTAGAAGCACGGAAAATCCGAGAGGCATGAGGACAGGGAAGACAGAATGAGTAGGTTAAACATGCACTGAACAGACAGACGTTCCAGACAGAGACAAGGGAGAACACATAGGAGAAGTAAATTGAAGACATAATGTCTGAGAACTTTCTAGAACTAAAAACAGACACAAGTCTTTAGAATGAAAACTTCAGAGCATCAACGGAAAAAAATGCAAGCAAACAAAGAGAAAAGATAACACAGGAAAATGACAACTAGACTGATACAAACTTTCCATTAATAACAATAGATGTCAGAAGAAAATAGTTTTCAAACATTATGGGAAATACTAATCAGCCACCTATCTATATGATAAGAAACTATCTTTTGAAACTGAGTTTCAAAAAGACTCAGTGTCACTCAATGACACCGGAAGAAGAAAACTGAACCAGAACAAATAGTGTGTAAGGAAAAACTTGGAAGCAGCAAGCAAAGAAACTGCTAAATACCAAACTCACTAAAATGGTTAAAATCAGAAAGACTGACAGCACCAGATGTTGATGAGAAGGCTGAGTATCAAACTCTGAAATATCCTTGGTAGAATGAAAAATGGTCTAACTCCTTGAATAACTGTTCAGTCATTTCTATAACAAAGAATGAACTACTAAATATGCAACAACATGGATGACTATCATAAATGTCATTCTCAAAGAAGGAAAATACACAAAAGAGGAAATACCATATGATCCAACTTAACAGGAAATACACAATAAACTAAGAAATACAGATAAAAATAATCTATTGTAATAAAAATCTGACAGCAACTGTGGAAGTGTTAGGGATGGTTTGGGAAGAGATTTGAAAGGAGTTGAGAGAATGGAAATGTTCAATTCCTTATTTTGGTGTGGCAGTTACAAGCTCTCCAAATAGAACACTTAAGATCACTGTACTGGGGCTGGTGCTGTGATATGCTAGGTTAAGCATCTGCCTGCAGTGTCAGCACCCCATATGGGTGCCAATTTGAGTCCCGGATGTTCCACTTCTGATCCAGCTCCCTGTTAATGGCCTGAGAAAGCAGTAGAAGATGGCCCAAATGCTTGGGCCCCTGCACACCCATGGGAGAGCTGGAAGAAGCTCCTGGCTCCTGGTTTCGGATCGGTCCACCTCCAGCCATTGCGGCCATTTAGGGAGCGAACTAGCAAATGGAAGACTGACCTCTCTGTCCCTCCCTCTGTCTGTAACTGCCTCTCAAGTAAAAAAATAAATCTTAAATAAAAAAAGATCGCTGTACTGCTAATTATATCTTAATAAAAATTACTTTATCTAGATGCCCAGACTGTTTAAAACTGATAGGGGAAGGGGAGGGTTAGAAACAAGGAATAATAATGGCCACCAGAGCTGCTACCACGTGTTGACTGCTTCCTATTGCCAGGTACTGTTCTAAGTGCTCGCATACATTCGTTTGTTTAATCCTTTCAAAAACCCTACAAAATTGGTGCTCTTATTTATCATCCTCATTTTCAGATAAGATCGTAACACAGAGAGGTTACATAACTTACCCAACTCACCCAGGATCACACAATTTGTGTGTCACAATGGGATTCAAAATCAGGCAGTCTGGCACTGTAGTCTATACTATTTATCAAACCTTGTAAGCCACTGCTTCTCTGGAACTAAAAATCAACAAAATGGAGGAGAGAAGCAGACTAGAGTCAGAGCAGTCTAAAAGTCAAGAGGATGACAAAAATAATTAGTTTTAGTCTTTTAAGTGATGTGTTTATTAACATGTAAGCGTATACGGGAAAATAAGATAAATAAATAAATACAAATAAGAGGTATAAAACTAAAAAATGAATAACCCGGTAGTAAGTGGGAAAAGGAAAAAAGGCAGGCAAGAAAAGTGCAGCAAATAGAAAGCAAGATAGCAGAGATAAACCCAAATGTACTAGTGCTCACAACAGAGACAGTTAACCCTGGTTAGAACCCAAATGTACTAGTGCTCACAACAGAGACAGTTAACCCTGGTTAGAACCCAAATGTACTAGTGCTCACAATAGAGACAGTTAACCCTTGTTAACAGGCAGACTCCCTGGGTTTTTCAAGACAGCTGCACATTACTCAGCAGTATGGGTGTGTTTACACTTGAGTGCCACACATGTATTAAGCACTGTGTTAGCACTACCACTGTCGCAAAGAGAGGCTATGAAATCAACTGCATTGAACAGTTTTGAAACAGCCATCTGACTGAAATGTGTGTGTGTGTGTGTGTGTGTGTAAATCAATAGTTAAACTATACAATCTTTATAGACCACAGTCAGGTACAAACTTCCATCATTAAATAAACATGCGGGATCCACTAGTGGTTTGGGAGCTGGTGAAATATACCACAGAGACTGTATCTTGCTGATCGTACAGCTGAAATGTAAAAGCCTCTAACATATCTTACTGTGCTTCTCCCTCTGCAAGGAAGCGAAATGGAGAAGATAAAATTCAGCACCAGATGTGATGCAGTCAGTGTGCTTTCCAGAGGCAAGAAACTATAGTAGGCTCTGCAGGTTGCACTAAGTCCTACAGCTTCACGTACAGACAGAGACAACCTAAATTATGTTATTAAGCACTTATGAAAATTGCTAGGCCTGGAAAATTGTCAAAGGTCCCATGGGAAGAATGTTTAAGCAACAAAAGAGAACCAGAACGATGGATATTCCTCAAAGGAACAATATTAAAGCCTCAAGAAAAGACTATAC
The DNA here is from genome assembly GCF_964237555.1 of Oryctolagus cuniculus. NCBI lineage: Eukaryota > Metazoa > Chordata > Mammalia > Lagomorpha > Leporidae > Oryctolagus > Oryctolagus cuniculus. The sequence continues at coordinate 148,340,809 of NC_091438.1, forward strand.
TGATACAGAATAAAGACACTTAGAAAGAAGAAACTTAATTGGCTGAACCAAGTGCTGCATAATGACCCAAAACACAAATGGGAATTCAACACAAAGTAGAAACTAGGCCAGCTTTCTAAAAGGAGCACAAAGAATATTTATTTAAATTTTTATTCTGTCCACTTCCAAAAAGAATTCCAAAAAGTTTGAGTGTTCTCTGAGTTACCAAAAATCGAAACCGGAGACGAAAGCTATGAAAAGCCCAAGTGAAAACTAAGTCATAGGTTGTAGGAAACATGGAATCCCTTTAGTGAACAGGAAAGAAGACAACACTCAAGATTCAGCCTCGATGTACATCGCCTAATTAAATAAGCAGATGTTCTGCGATCCACACTGCTGACAAGTCCCCAAGCAAGGCACTCAAGCAAGGCCTCTGCAGCCACTACTGGAGGTACGGGGCTCTTAGTGCTTTTCTCCAATTTACTGTCTCCAGCCAGCAACACACAGAGGTCAACCAGTAACCATTTATGAGTCAACTGCCCTTCATTTACTCAGCACATTCTAGGTGCTGTGTGAGAGCAAGTGAAACACAAAACAAGACCGGGAGCTGCTAATAAAACTGACTTCACACCAGAATGACCAAAAACAAACTCTTCAAGAGATGAGAAGAGGGAAAGGAAGAGGAGAGAAAAATCAGAATGACAGCAGTGAGTGGCAGGGAAAGGGAAAGAGCGGGAACTGCTAATTCCAAATTAGGGACAATTTCAACAGGCAAAGGCAAAAAGGTAAAGCGCCACGCACACAAGGAGAAGCACACACCTGGTTCCAGAAGAGGCATCCTTGGCATGTGTGCAGCAAACAGCACATTTGCATGGGCAGGTGGCACCGCACCTGGCATCTCAGAGGCACCAATGAGTAGCTGCCACCCCTCTCCTGGAAACTGGGCTGACTACAGCCCATTTCCTAAAGCACCCACGCAAGAGGAAGTGCGCAGTACAAGGCCAGATAATGAGCAGAGAAACTTCATGCCTGCTTTGTGAGGCAGGAGCTGCAGACACCCAGCAACAGCACTGTCAGTGACGGGGGCATGCCCCGAGAAGGAAAGAGATGAGCTCCAGGAAGAACAGGCATAGACAGACCGGCTACCAGTGAACGACGACGGAAGGTCCATGGAGCAAAAGCTGCGGATTTCTGAATTTCAATCTCCAAAGGACAAAAGCCATTCTTATTCTTGATCAAGGGTCCTCAATTCCAGGTCCCCCAATGACTCTGCTCTCTCCTTGGGTACATCTATCCCATGGTCTGAGACATCGTCGGTCTTCTGGCCTCACTTGATGCATACCTGTTTAAAGGTTGTTTTGTTTTGTTTTGTTTTGTTTTTTTAATTGTGGCTAGCGATAATCCCTGCCATCTGAACAAAATCTTTACTTCTACCTGACGCCTGGGCTCTGAGAACCAGAGAGCTAGAAGGGACCTTTGAGAGCCCTATTCATCGCTTTCACTGAACAGGAGTCATTACTTTATCAATCACGTACTCTCATTGCATGACCACATGACCTCAGTGCAATCCCCTTCCTTTTTAAGGGAGGAAACTGAGGTCCTGAGAGGCCGAGCTGCTCTGAGCTGCTCTCTGATCCTCGTCTGCTTTAACCCCATGGCTGTTTAGCATCTCACAAACAACCAGAGTCAGGTGAAATAACAGGCACTCTCAACATAATTAGAGCAAAGATCACACATTCAGAGACAAGAAATGGGGGATTTGCTGCACACAAAAAGATGATTTAAAATGTAAGGTATCTGAGGAATATCAGCCAAGTTAAAAGAGAACCCCTAGCAATTATTTCTGAGAACGCAAGGAGGATTGGAGAGGTTAGAAAAGGGTGACTGGAGCTTTTAGCAGGCCCAGATTTCTCAAGTTCAAAAGCAGCTGTCATTTGGTCTTCTCTTATGCTGAAGGTCTGACAGGCAGAACGGTACCGTGTAAAAGGGAAACAGACGTGTGTGTTTTACACTCCTGGGTTCCTGGCAGTGCCTTCCACATGTACTGTTGTGTCTGTTTCTAGGTTGCCATCATTTGTCACCATCACTTCATCCTAAATGCAAGGCTATTCTGGTCCAGGCCCAAGGTTTAGAGCAGTGTCTAAATGGCCTGCACACTTTCCTGAGGCGCATTCTGGCCGCTGCAAGTCCAGGCAGTCAGAAAAGCTCCGAAGATTCTAAGGGGCTCAGTCAGACATGAAATTCACCTGCAGGGATCTGGAAACTCTTATGCAGACACCAAGTAAGGGATTTTATATACATTATATATGTGTGTGTGTGTGCGCGCGTGCGTGTGTACCCGTATATGTATATATACATACGTACACACACAGTACACACATCCATACACACATAGTATAAAAATGTGTGGATATATTATTTGCTATTTATTTATAAATGTTATCCTCACTGAATTACACCCCTTATAGTAACATACCCTTCTTTCCTCACTTTATCATCTTTGTCATGAATCACACGTTGAATGATATTAATATTCCTTTCAAGAAAAAGTATGCATATGTACATATAATATTAACATATGAAGTGAAGTGGCAACATGTTAAAAACTGTTAAATGTCTGTGTACTCATTGAACTCTTCTTTATACTTTTCTGTATTATTTGTAAATATTTTAAAACAAAAAGGGGGGCCAGCACTGTGGTGTAATGAGTAAAGCCACTGCCTGAAGTGCCAACATCCTATATGGGCACCGGTTCAAATCCCAGCTGCTCCACTTCCAATCCAGCTGTCTGTTGTGGCCTGGGAAAGCAGAAGATGGCCTAAGTACTTGGGCCCCTGCACCCGCATGGGAGACCTGAAAAAAAAGCTCCTAGATCCTGGCTTCAGATTGGCCCAGCTCCAGCTATTGCAGCCATTTGGGGAGTGAGTCAATGGATGGAAGACCTCTCTCTCTCTCTCTCTCTGCAACCCCGCCTTTCAAATAAATAAATAAATCTTAAAAAAAAAAAAAAAAAAAAAAGGCAAAGGAGTCAGCATAGCAGGTAAAGCCACTGCCTGTGATGCAGGCATCCCATATGGCTGCAAGTTCGTATTCTGGCTGCTCCACTTCCAATCCAGCTCCCTGCTAACGGCCTGGGAAAAGCAGTGCTTGAGCCCTTGCTATCCAAGTGGGAGACCTGGATGAACCTGGTTCCTGGCTTTGGTCTGACCCTGTCCCAACCATTGCAGCCATTTGGGGAGTGAACCAGCAGACGGAAGAACAGAACTCTGCCTTTCAAATAAATAAATAAATAACCAGTTCTAGTCCTGGCTCCTCCTCTTCCGATCCAGCGCCCTGCTGTGGCCTGGGGAAGCAGCAGAAGATGATCCAGGTGCCTGGGCCCCTGCACCTGCGTGGAGACCTGGAATAAGTCCTGGCTCCTGGCTTCAGCTCAGCACAGCTCCAGCTGTTGCAGTCATTTGGGGAGTGAACCAACAGATGGAAGACCTTTCTCTCTGTCTCTCCCTCTCACTGTCTGTAATTCTACCTCTCAAATAAATAAATAAAATCTTAAAAAAAAAAAAAAGGAAAAATGCCTTTTCAAGTCCTTTGCCTATTTCTAAAAAAAAAAAAAAAAAAGGCAAAAATAAAATTTAAATGAAACAGATAAACTATCTTTTAACAAACTATTGCATGGACACAGGAGGGACCATCACTGTGGTGCAGGTCAAGCTGCAGCCTGTGAGGCTGCCATGCCATGAAGGTGCTGATTCCAGTCCTGGTACTCCACTTCCAATCCAGCTCCCTGCTAATGCACCTGGGAAGGCAGCAGAAGACGGTCCAAGTATTTGGGACTCTGCACCCATGTGTAAGATCTTCCTCTCTCTCTCTCTCTCTCTGTAACTCTGCCTTTCAAATAATAAATCTTTATAAAAAAAAATAATAAAATGGACACAAGAAAAAAACAGAAAATTTCAATATTCCTTTATATCTATATATCCATTGTTCTGTATATATGAAATTGAGTAGTTCTATATATACTAAAGACATTGAAAGAACTGAAACATCTTTTTATAAAGCAAAAAAATGCTAAGATAATACCCTCTTTGCACACTGGGATTTAGAACTCCATTTAGAACCCCATTTTACAGATAAGGGCTAAGGCCCAGAGATGGTAAATGCCTTGGTGAAGGCCACAGAGCTAATGAAAGGCAGAATCTGTGGTCAGCACAAGTCTCAGTTCCTAAGCCACGGCTTTTCCAAGTACGACACACAGGTCTCCCTGGCTGCGAAGACTTAATTACTCCCCTTCTGCAGGTAATTCTCCCGTCCAGGAGCTCAGCAGCTATGAAGAGGTGCAGCTGTCGCCTCTTGCTAACTGAATATAAGCACTCACAGTCTCACCCCGAGGGCACTGGCCAGGGAACCAGCCACATCCACTCCCCGCCCACTCAGGAGACGACATTTCTCAATTACCAGTCCATACCTACAGCAGAGTGGGCCCTAAGGATCTGCTCGCTTTCATATTCTGCCACATCATACGAAGATATTATTTACCAAATAGCCACTAATAGCTACTGATAAAAACTTACTATGTTCTAAGTGCTTTTTACATATTACTTCCTTTAATACTGACAACCTAGCAAGAGGGTTAAACCCAATTACTTCCCTGATAGTGGAGAGATCGAGTAAGATTCAAGGACACACAGCAGAGCAATAGAGGAACTAATATTTTCATCTGGTTCAACCTGAAAGCTCATGCTCTTTTATCTGCTGGAATAATTTCTCAAACTCTAATGTGCATAAGAATCACCTGGGGTGGGACTCGAGTTACTGCTTGTCCACGGCGTATTGCCTAGCTGTTAAGGTGTCCATATTCCACACTGGAGTACTTGGATCCAATGCCAGTCCCAGCTCCTGACTCAACCAACACAGGCAGTGGAGATGGCTCAAGCAATTGGGTTCCTGCCACCCACATAGAGAAACGGACTGAGTTTCCTCTCTTGGTTTTGGTTCTGGCTGATGCAGGCATTTGGGGAATGAACTAATGGACAGAAATTCTCTCAAAAACAAAAACCAAAAATAACCCCACAAACAATAATAAGCTCCAGGTGACAAAAATGCTGTTGGTCCAAGGAACCCTGTGAGTAGCCAAATACTGTGTGACATTGCATTTTTAAAAAAAATTTATTTAGGGGCTGGCGCCATGGCTCACTTGGTTGATCCTCCGCCTGCGGCGCTGGCAAACCATATGGGCGCCGGGTTCTGGTTCCAGCAGCTCCTCTTCCAGTCCAGCTCTCTGCTGTGGCCCGGGAGGGCAGTGGAGGATGACCCAAGTGCTTGGTCCCTCCACCCACATGGGAGACCAGGAGGAAGCACCTGGCTGCTGGCTTCGGATCATCGCAGCGCCGGCTGTTGTGGCCATTTGGGGAGTGAACCAACAGAAGGAAGACCTTTCTGTCTCTCTTTCTCTCTCACTGTCTATAACTCTAGCTGTCAAATAAATTTAAAAAAAATTTATTTATTTGAAAGGCTGACTTAAGAGGAGGACAAACAGATCGATCTTCCATCTGCTGGCTCACTCTCCAGATGGTGGCAATGGCCAGAGCTGGGCCAAGCTGAAGCCAGGAGCTTTATCCATGTCTCCCAGTGGGTAGCAGGGGCCCAAGCACTTGGGCCATCTTCCATTGCTTTTCCCAGGCCATTAGCAGGGAGCTGGAGCAGAAGTGAAGCGGCTAGTACAGGAACCAGTGCAGCTATGGGATGCCAGTGTTGCAGGCAACACCACAACACCAGACCAACACTGCATGTTCTTTTCTTTTCTTTTCTTTTTTTTTTTAAAGATTTTATTTATTTATTTGGGAGGTAGAGTTACAAAGAGGGAGAGACAGACAGAAAGGTCTTCCATCCATTGGTTCACTCCCCAAATGGCCACAAGGGCTGGAGCTGGGCTGCTCCAAAGCCAGGAGCTAGGAGCTTCTTCTGGGTCTCCCACGCAGGTGCAGGGACCCAAGGACTTGGGTCATCTTTTACTGCTTTCCCAGGCCATAGCAGAGAGCTGGATTGGAAGAGGAGCAGCCAGGACACCAACTGGTGCCCATATGGAATGCCGGCACTGCAGGTGGAGGCTTAGCCTACTTCGCCACAGTGCCAGTCCCCATTGCATATTCTTAAATCACATATAATTATCAAGCAAGTCTTAAGCAACCCCTCACTTCTAAAAGGTCCTCATTTTTAAATCCCTTCCTTTTGCACCTGCCCTTGGCTCCAGTAAGAAAAACTCCACAGTAACTCTTGAGACCACATCTATGAGACGTGGAGGAGTCTAATAACCAGGCCCTAGGCAAACAGCTCCATGGCCTCATAGTACCAATCCAAATGCCTTTGGAATACATTCCAAAAACCTGTTCTTCCAAGGTCAGACCAGCTTCCTTGGCTCCTGTCCAAGTTACTAGACCCAACAAGCCCCTATCCCGGGTCAAACTGCTTCTGATTAGAGTGAACTGGTCACCTGGACCTGGTTAAGGCTTAGAAAACTAGGATGGCAAAGCCAATCAATAAATGTATGCAGTGAAGAGATCTTGGCTCACGAAACTATGTATGACCTACTGTGACATTTTCTTTCTGGCCACTGTGCCATCTGTCTTCCCCTACAGAATCAGACAACTCTACTTCTATTCCACAGCCTCCTACCCAGATCCTCTGAAAGCCACACGACACAGCCCTACATGGCCAGTATTCTCCTTTGCGGTGTAAAGTCTACAATTAAAACTCTATTATTGTGTGCTGCCTTGACATCTGCCTTGAAATTGGGCAGCAAACAGCATAGCCAAAGTACTCCTTCCCCTCTTTGTTCCTGCGGGTGAGGCAGCCTGGTCAAACAATCTTCCTATCAAAAGAAGCAGGTGAGCCGGCGCCGCGGCTCACTAGGCTAATCCTCCGCCTAGCGGCGCCAGCACACCAGGTTCTAGTCCCGGTTGGGGCGCCGGATTCTGTCCCGGTTGCCCCTCTTCCAGGCCAGCTCTCTGCTGTGGCCAGAGAGTGCAGTGGAGGATGGCCCAGGTGCTTGGGCCCTGCACCCCATGGGAGACCAGGAGAAGTACCTGGCTCCTGCCATTGGATCAGCGCAGTGCGCCGGCCAAGGCGGCCATTGGAGAGTGAACCAACGGCAAAGGAAGACCTTTCTCTCTCTCTCTCTCTCTCCTCACTGTCCACTCTGCCTGTCAAAAAAAAAAAAAAAAAAAAAAAAAAAAAAGAAGCAGGTGCAATTCATGCCCACCCTGACAGCTCCCTGCCAGCCCCTAAAATTTTTCAAACAAGCCAATCAAATCCTCTGGCAGGAACCAGGGGCACTTCACCCTCTAGGTACTACCCCTGGCTGTTTAGTCTGCTCTTAAGGGCATCACCTCATGTGGCCCTGTGTGGTGGGTAGTACCTTCCTCCCCCAGGCAGTGGGCAGATGTGATGATAAACTGCTGTCCACCTCATCTATTACGAGTGTCATGTCTTCAGATATCCCCACACCAACACGGTGACTAGGAGGCAACACCTTCTGTGCCCAGTCCACTGCTCTCAGCTCTTTTTCATGTTCTTGAACCTCTCAGATGCCATTGGCAAGGTCATCCCTGCTCTACACAGTCGCAATGTCTGCATGGGTTAAGCACTTTCCATCGACTTTCTCATTTAACTCCCCCAACAACCCTGTGAGGTAGATACCATTATTACCCCTATTTTACAGGTGAGAAACGAATGGCCAGCAAGGTTATGCAATTTGCCAAAGACCACACGGCTGGCAAGTTGCAGCAGAGCCCAAAGGCTCCCTGCTCTTAACTAAGACCTTATCCTCACTGCCATCATTCCACAGCCCCCTCACCATCAGAGACGTCCTGCCGACGGCCGACAGAGCTGCACTCGAGGCTCCTTGTAGCTTCTGCTGCTGGGTTCTGCTAAAGACGGATGGAGGAGGTGGGCACCTCGAAGGAGCACTGCTGGAACAGGCCAGCTGGCTGGCTGGCTGCCAAGAGACTTCTTAGGACAGCTCCAACTTACTTGCCAGAAGGTCTAGCTTGGTTGCCAACCTTGCAGATACAGACACCCTCCTGTTAGTTTCACAGTTAATTAGGCCTGCGGAGGTAGGATTATACTCTATCTAAACTCTGAAGAATACAATTCAAAAATTAATTCATTAATTCAAAAGGTGAAATATGCCTATTCTTTGCAGTGTCTGTTCAATAATTCAAGTGGCAAGATCAAATATCATCAGAAAGCTTTCCAGAAATCATAGGAGAGAGCACGGAGAGTTGGCTGGATGGAAGCAACATTTAGTAGAAGCCTGGAGCATCGGTCTTTGCCATTAAATGCTTGGCCCCCTAACTGGCAGGGAGAGTCTAAGGGTTAGCACATACTGCCAAGTGACATCCTGTCTTGTACCTTCCCTTGCCAAGTTCCTGGACTGGGCTGTGGCTCCAGCCTCTAATTTAGGCACATTGCTGGACTCTGCTTTGTCTATGAGAAAACCTTTGGCAGGTATCTGATAGCACTGACCTATTTTTTTAGTCTCTCTCAGAATGCAAGGAGTACCTCCTGTTGACCTGACCACAGGTGTTCTCTTTTCGTGCTCTGGGCTTCTCTCTATAGCAGATCAGAATGACTTGTTCCTTTAAGAAGCCTAAGTCCAATGAAGCCCCTTCAAACTTATCCCCCTCCAGTCGCCTTCAGGGTCATCTCCCATGCGCAGGAGGTGGCAGACTTAGTCTTTATTCCCTCCTGTCTGTTCCCTCCCCTCCTTTCTCCCACCCACTTCTTTCACGTGTTACTCTGCCTTCCCTCAGCCCACTCACCACCTATTAAAACTTCTAAAAAATGTACGTACCAATGCCAAAAATATATGAAATGATTCCTTATGAGAATAAAAATCAGAATTAGAAAAGTTTTCAGTCATAATAGTGAACTGCAAAGCAGTGGTTTGGATCACAGACTGATTTGGCATTCAGGAACCTGAACGCTACTCAGCGACCCTGGGCAGGGCACTTTAATCACCGCGAGCCCTGGTCTTCAGAGGTTTGCTGTGACAGTGAAATGAGGGAAGACATCTGAACTGCTTCAGTGCAGTGACTGTCAACAGTAAACACTCAGTGTGCCATGAGGAGAAGAAATACTACCTGCATTAATACTGCAGAAGAGGAAGGAATGAGACAGGTGTGCACACAACACTCACGGCAGTAGAAGCTGGCAAGATCTTTCAGGGAAGTAATCTGCTCATCTGTAGCTATGAAAATGCCCTGGGAGAGAGACATGAGAATTTGGGAGTGGGGAGGGGTATGGTCGACTTGCACTGTTTGACCATTTTATCACAGTGACTGTTTTGTACCTGTTGTATAATTACTGATAGACAATGAGAAATCCAGGCTGGTGTTGTGGCACAGTGGGTTAAGTTGCCGCCTAGGGTGCTGCCATCCCTATGGGTGCCAGTTCATGTCCTGGCTGCTTGATGTCTGACCCAGATCCTGTTAAAGTGCCAAGGAAAGCAGTGGACGCTGCATTCATGTGGGAGACCTGGATGGAGTTCCAGGCTCCTGGCTTCAGCCTGGTCCAGCCCTGGACGCCGTGGCCATTTGGGGAGCAAACCATTGGATGAATAATCTCACTTTTTCCTGTCTCTCCCTCTTTTCTGTCACTCTGCCTTTCAAAGAAATTATCTTTAAAAAAAATGAGAAATCCATAATAGGGCAGAGAATTTTTTCTTTTAATGTTTATCTCTTTAAGAGCCATTTTTAAGGATCTATCAAGATGGAAATAGAGATGCAATGAAACACTTATGCATACTTAGGCTGGATTCGGGGCAACAGCACTAATGGTAAGCAAAACAAACTGGAAGCTGAAATCTGTGCCAGGTCTTTAAATAAACATGGTATACAGCCATGTTATAGAACATTACACAGCCATTAAAAATGGGTCTCTCTATATGCTATCTAAAGGATAATTAACCAAAGAATAAATTAATTGGACTTGATCAAATTTAAAAACTTTGTGTATTGAAGACACTATCATTAAAGGAGAAAAGACAATCACAAAATGGAGACAAATATTTTCATTATATATCTAATAAGAATGTACTATCTAGAATTATTTATAAGCCAGAAGCTAGTATTCAGAATTCATTATATATCTAATTTTCATTATCTATCTAATATATATCTAATATCATATATTTAATATAATTTTCATTATATATCTAATAAGAATGTACTATCTAGAATTACCTATAAGCCAGAAGCTATAATTCAACAATAAAAGAATAAGCCAATTTTAAAATGGACAAAGGAGCTAAATAGACATCTCCCAAAGAAGACTGACAAAAGAACCAAGAAGCTCATGAAAAGGTGTCCAATAGCATTTGTCATTAGGAAAATGCAAATCAGAATCATGAGGAGCAGACATCTGGCACAGCGCTAAGACACTGTCTGGGACACTGCTTCTGATTCCAGCTTCCTAGTAACATATCCTCTGGGAGACAGGTGAGGATGGCTTAAGTACTTGGGCACCTGCCTCCCATGGGACAGAGCAAACTGAGTTCCAGGCTCCTGGCTTCCGCCTGGCTGAGTCCATTGTGGGCATTTGGGGAATGAACCAGAGGATGGAAGACCTCTGTCTCTGTCTCTCAACCTTTCAAATAAATTTTTAAAAATCTTACTGAGCTATTACTTCATACCTACTGGGACAGGCATAATAAACAAAAACAGAAAATACAAGCACTGCTAAGGACGTCGAGAAAATGAAACTTTTTTTTTTTTTTTTTTTTGACAGGCAGAGTGGACAGTGAGAGAGACAGACAGAGAGAAAGGTCTTCCTTTGCCGTTGGTTCACCCTCCAATGGCTGCTGCGGCTGGCGTGCTGCGGCCGGTGCACCGCGCTGATCCGATGGCAGGAGCCAGGTGCTTCTCCTGGTCTCCCATGGGGTGCAGGGCCCAAGGACTTGGGCCATCCTCCACTGCACTCCCTGGCCACAGCAGAGAGCTGGCCTGGAAGAGGGGCAACCGGGACAGAATCCGGCGCCCCGACCGGGACTAGAACCTGGTGTGCTGGCGCCGCAAGGTGGAGGATTAGCCTAGTGAGCCGCGGCACCAGCAAGAAAGTGGAACTCTCACAGAACTGCTGGCAGGAATGCAGAGAGGTGCAGACACGGTGGCCAACAACCTGGCAGTTCCTCCAAGTTACCAGGGGCCGACAATCCCACTCCTGGGTATCAGGTGCAATGGAAGCACTTGTCCATGCAGAACTTGTACATTAATATTCAGTGGAGCATCAAGCATCAACAGCCAGAAAGTGAAAACAATTTAAACGTTCATCTGATGAATGCACAAAATGTTGTCTATCCATACAAAGAAATATTATTCAGCCACAAAAAGGAGTATTGTATTGACACATGCTCTAACATGAATAAAACTGAAAGGCAAAGACATACAGAGATTTTCCACCCACTAGTTCAGTCCCCAAACACCCTCAAGAGCTGGGGGTGGGCCAGGCCAAAGCCAGGAGGCTGAAACTCAATGTAGGTCTCTCACGTGGGTAGCAGAGATCCAAGTGCTGGAACCATCACTCGCTGCCTCCCAGGGTATCACTGGCAGGCAGCTAGAATCGAAGCAGAGCTGGACCTCAAACCCAGGGTACAGATGTCCCAGCAGCATCTTAACCACTAGGCCAGAACTCCATCCTCGTGAATGCATCTTGAAAACATTATGCTATGTATTAACAGATACAAAAGGCTACATAGTATTCCGTTTCCTTCATATGAAATGTACAGAACAGGCAAAGCCATAGAGACAGAAAGTAGATCAGTGGTTGCCACCGGCTGTGGGGTGAAGGAAATGAGCAGCTGCTAACAGGTAAGGGCTTTTTGAAGGAATCGAAGATATTTGGGAATTAGAAAGTGGTGATTGTACTTAGCCTTTCATTTATTTCTCAAAAATTAGTTTTTACTTGAAACGGAGGAAAAGAGGGAGAGCAGGCATAGCGTCCATCCTCTGGTTCACTCCCCAGATGCCTGCGACAGCCAGGGCTGGGCCAGGAGCCTGGAGCTCAACCTGGGCTTCCATGGTCTGCAGGGACCCTATCGCAATCTGGGCTTCCCTGGTTATGCAGGGACCCCACCTCCTAGGGTAGGCGTTAGCAGGAAGTTGGACTGGAAGCTGAGCTAGGACTCAATTCAGGCATTTTGATATGGGATGTCGTTATCCCAAGTGGTGTCTTAACTCCTGAGCCAAACGCTCCTCCCACCCCAATACTGACTTTTAAACTGTACACTTAAAAACATACCTAAATATAGCTTTTTAAAAATGGGCACTTGATGATTTTTTAATTTATTTATTTGACAGGCAGAGTTAGAGAGAGAGAGAGATCTTCTGTCTGCTGGTTTACTTTCCAAATGGCTGCAACAGCCAGAGCTGGGCTACTGAAGCCAGGAGCCCCTTCCAGGTCTCCCACAAAGGTGCAGGGGCCCAAGGACTTGACCATCTTCTGCTGCTTCTGGGACTTGAACTGGCGCCCATATGGGATGCTGGCATCACAGGGGAGGCTTAACCCATTGAGCCACAATGCAGGGCCCTAGAAGATTTTAATACTCATAATGTGAAGAAATGCTCTCCATATACTACAGGAAAACAACTAGCATGCAAATGAATTTATGTGTAATACCAACTTGGTTTAAAAATATGTGTGAACACATATACACAGTTATATAACAGATACAGAAAGCATACCAAAATGCTAACAGCAGTTATCCCTATGCAGTGTCATTATGGAGACTTATTTTCTTCCTCATAGGATTCAAATTTGCTTTTGTAAACATGCAATAACTAGGACATTTAACAAAAACCTAAGCAGGTCTGGTTTAAAAGCTAGTGCCATTTCCAACATACTATCACCCATTAAACATTTATTTAGCTCCTACTATGGACCAAGCACAGTAAGATAAGTCTAGGGTGGGGTTCAAATCCAAGTCCATGAACTGAGTAGGGGTAGAGGAATCCACATGCTATTTACTTAATTGTTTTTATCAGTGTAAAGCAACCATTTATTAACTGACAGACCTGTGGTTCAGAAGTCCAGGTGGGCACAGCCTGGGATTCTGGTCTCAAAGGCAAAGTCAAGCTGTTGGCAGGGCTGCATTCTTACTGGGGGTTCTGGGGAAGAGTCCACTTCCACATTTATTCAGGTTAAAGGCAGAATTTGGTCTCTTATGGCTGTAGTGCTGAAACCCTCCATCGCCTCCACCTTGAAGCCAGCAACAACATGCTGAACTCTGCTTCAAACCTCTTCACTGTTCTCTTCCCCTGCATCTGATGCAGCCAGGAGAAAGTTCTCACTTTCAAAGGCTCATGTGATTAGGCAATTCAAGATAATCTCCCTATTTTAAGGTTGATAACCTTTCTTTCACCTGCAAAGACTCCTCTACTATAACTCTAAGTAACATATTCACAGGTTCTGGGGACTAGGGCATAGACACTCTGCACAGAGTTGGGGGTTGGTATTCCGCCAACAACACTCACAAAGTTATATCCGTGTGTTTGGCTCCTCCCTCCTTCTTAAAACACCAAAGTTCTTTTCCAAAATAACCACAGACTTTTCAGGGGATTGCCTCCCTTTCCATTCTCAGTAAATGCCATTCGGGGGCTCACGATCAGGACTAGCACCCCATCAACCAGGCATCTGAAGGCGGTGGGCCACGGCGAAGCGCGTGTGGAGGAGGGAGCATGTGGTAAGCTAGGAGACTAGTTTTTTTCTTTTCTTTTTTTTTTTTTGGACAGGCAGAGCGGACAGTGAGAGAGAGAGACAGAGAGAAAGGTCTTCCTTTGCCGTTGGTTTACCCTCCAATGGCCACCGCAGCCAGCGCACTGCAGCCGGCGCACCGTGCTGATCCGATGGCAGGGGCCAGGTACTTCTCCTGGTCTCCCATGGGGTGCAGGGCCCAAGCACTTGGGCCATCCTCCACTGCACTCCCTGGCCACAGCAGAGAGCTGGCCTGGAAGAGGGGCAACCAGGACAGAATCCGGTGTGCCAGCGCCGCAAGGCGGAGGATTAGCCTAGTGAGTTGTGGCGCTGGCCAGAGGCTAGTTTTTAAATTACATTCAATGTTGTCTCACTGCACACTTCCTGGAGAAGAAAGTCCATGGCTATCTAGAGCACAGGACAGCCTAGGGGTTAAAGATTGAACTGGAACCAGACTAACTGGGCGGGAACTTTCAGTGTCCAGTTACAAACTGTATGCTATCAGACAAATTACCTAACCTATATGGGGCTCAGTTTCCTCATCTATAAAATAGGGTGCTAATGGCCGGCGCCGCGGCTCACTAGACTAATCCTCCGCCTGTGGCGCCGGCACACCGGGTTCTAGTCCCGGTCGGGGTGCCGGATTCTGTCCCGGTTGCCCCTCTTCCAGGCCAGCTCTCTGCTGTGGCCAGGGAGTGCAGTGGAGGATGGCCCAAGTCCTTGGGCCCTGCACCCCATGGGAGACCAGGAGAAGCACCTGGCTCCTGCCTTCAGATCAGCACGGTGCACCGGCCGCAGCACGCCAGCCGCAGCGGCCATTGGAGGGTGAACCAACGGCAAAGGAAGACCTTTCTCTCTGTCTGTCTCTCTCACTGTCCACTCTGCCTGTCAAAAAAAAAAAAAAAAAAAAAAGGTGCTAATGGTCCCTGTCTCACGTGGGCTGTTCAAAGACTGAACAGGTTAACACACCTACAGCATGGGACATAATAAGTGCTCAGTAAATTAATAAGCTGCTTCCATCCATCACCAACCCCACCGCCGCCTCGCAACCAGACTCTCAAGGAAGAAGAGACATGGAGAAGATGGTGGTAGCCAGCATTTGTCTTTTGAGGAACCTGTAAAAACCATTCTAGTCAACTCACTTCTTTTTCCAGATTCTCTCAATTTCTAATGAAACTCTTCCTTTGAAACATTCCATAAAATACAATGAGGCAAAACATCAAAATGTCCATCATGACAAACTGTTTATGCTCTCTTATCTTTGACTAATTCAGAGGAACAGTGATTTCTGAAGGCTATTACAACAGAAGGAGGCTTTGAGAGATTTAGGTACCGTCCCGAACTCTGCTGCCCTGAGCCACTAGCTCATCCACGATTACTCTTCAGACAAGGCTGCAAAGTCTCCTGAGCAAGACATCCATCTAATGAGCGACTGGGGATTGGGACTGCTTTATACTTAATGCCAACTTTCCTTCCTGCAGTCCAGAGTCTCAACAAGCAATCATCACTTCAATGCTTTCAAATCCAACCTCTTAGGTGATAAAAAAAGACCCATGGCTTTGTCATTGGTGCTGACAGGCATTTTGCTTTGACCTGAAAGCATGGTTGGGTTCTGGGTTTTCATCACCCTAATGACCAGAATTCACTTTTCTTTAGTGGAGAATAAGGCCAGACCACACATTAACGCAGCACCAAACTTCACAGATCCTCATTCACTGTAAGAATTAGAGGGCGCTGGCAACTGAACACTCTCCCAGGCCCTGCAACAGCACAGGCTGTGTGCTCCATGGTAACAGGCCGGAGCACAGGTTCCAGAGATAGGCAGCCCAGCTATGAGGCCCAGCCCCGGCCCCCTGACTACTCCACGATTCCAGGCAAGCTGCTTCACTCCCCAGGCCTTAGTTTCATATATATGTGAAACAGGAATAATATCAGGGCCTATCTCACAAGGTAGTTGCAAGAATTAATAAGCTGAGGCTGGCGCTATGGTGCAGCGGGTTAAAACCCTGGCCTGCAGCGCCAGCATTCCACATGGGCACCGGTTCCAGTCCCAGCTGCTCCTCCTCTGATCCAGCTCCCTGCTAATGCACCTGGGAAAGCAGCAGAGAATGGCTCAAGTGCCTGGGCCCCTGCACCCACATGGGAGACCCGGAGGAAGCTCCTGGCTCCTGGCTTCGGATCAGCCCAGCTCCGGCTGTCACAGCCATTTGGGGAGTGAACCAGTGAATGAAGACCTCTCTATCTGTCTCTACCTCTCTCTCTAACTCTGCCTTTCAAATAAATAAAAATAAATCTTTTTAAAAAAAGAATTAATGTGACTATATAAATGAGTCAATACGCATAAATAGTTCATTTAACACTGTAAATATTGATTAAATGTCAACTATTATTACCAGCAGTAACATCCTGCTTTTGAGAAAGAAAACACAATTACACCTGCCAGGGGCAGCCACTGTGGCTCTGCGGGTTAGTAGTATTTGAGATATAGGCATCCCATATCAGAGGGGTGGCTCAAGTTCCAGGGGCTCTGCTTCTGTTCCAGCTTCCTACTAATGTGCCTTGAAGGCAGTGCAAGATGGCACAAGTGTTTGGGCCTCTACCACCCCTCTGGAGACCAGAATGGAGTTCATGCTTCCTGGCTTTAGCCTGATACAAACCAGGCCATTGCAGCCATTTGGGAAGTGACCCAGTAGATGGAAAATCTCTCTGACACTTTGTCTCTCAAATTTTTTTTTTTTTTTTTTGAAAGTCAGAGTTACACAGAGAAGGAGAGGTGGAGAGAGAGGTCTTCCATCCTCTGGTTCACTCCCCAGTTGGCTACAATGGCCAGAGCTGCGCCGATCCGAAGCCAGGAGCCTCTTCTGGGTATCCCATGTGGGTGCAGGGGTCCAAGGACTTGGGCTACCTTCTCCTGCTTTCCCAGGCCACAGCAGAGAGCTGGATCGGAAGTGGAGCAGCCAGGATTTGAACCAGCGCCCATATAGGATGCTGGCATTGCAGGTGGCAGCTTTACCTGCTACGCCACAGCACTGACCCCAATAAACAATCTTAAAACAAGAAGAAAAGTATTACACCTATCAAATATCTGTTTTTATCACTCTGCTTCATCACTTTTAGTTATATACATTTTCTATGCAGGTCAAATATGATGCGCTTTTTATAAAAATAATTGAAAGAACCCATAGACAACTGCATTTCATACAGTTAGCTTCATACCACTAATCTAGGACAGGAGTTAGCTAGGAGAGGGAAAGTGGGGGAGTTAGGCCTTTCACGACAGTGCTGGTGTACAATCAAAGGGATTTCAAACACAAACTTGAGTTCACTGAAAATTCAGAACACTGGGGCTAGCACTGAAGTTAAGCATCTGTCTATGATGTCAGCATTCCCTATCAGAGTCTAGGTTCAAGCACCGATTACTCTGCTTTCAACCCCACTCCCTGCTAATTCACTTGGCAAGGCAGTGGAAGATGATCCAAGTACTTGGGTCCCTGCCACCAGGTAGCAGACCCAGATGGAGATCTATTTTCCTGGCTTCAACCTGGCCCCGCCCATGATGTGGTTGGAGGATCTGTCTTTCCCTCTGTCACTCTGCATTTCAAATAAATAAAGTAAATCTTTTTCAAAAAAATTAAGAAATAGTGTTTTTCTTTGAGATTTATTTGAGAAGCAGAGAGATGGACAGCGAGTCCCATTCACCAGTTCATCTCCTAATTGCCCCCTGGTGGAGACTGAAGCTAGGAAACAGGAACTCCATTCAGTTCTCCCACAAGTGTAATAGGAACCTAATTACTTCAGCCATTAGAGTTACCTCTCAAGATTTACATTAACAGGAAGCTGAAGTGAGGAGCTGGAGCCATGTATGAAACTCGGGCACTCGGGGCCGGTGTTGTGGTGTAGCATGTGGAGCCGCCGCCTGCAGTGCCAGCATCCCATATGGGTGCCAGTTTTAGTCCCAGCTGCTCTACTTCCGATCCAGCTCTCTGCTACGGCCTGGAAAGCAGTAGAAGATGGCCCAAGTCCTTGGGACCCTGCACCCGTGTGGGAGACCTGGAAGAGGCTCCTGGCTCCTGGCTTTGGGTCAGCTCAGCTCTGGCCCTGTAGACAGTTGGGGAGTGAACCAGAGGATGGAAGACCTCTCTCTGCCTCTCCTTCTCTCAGTGTAACTCTGACTTTCAAATAAATAAATAATCTTTAAAAGGAAGGGAGGGAGGGAGGGAGGGAGGGAGGGAGGGAGGGAGGGAGAGAAGGAAGGAAGGAAGGAAGGAAGGAAGGAAGGAAGGAAGGAAGGAAGGAAGGAAGGAAGGAAACGAAACTCAGGCACTAGGATGGGACACAGGCATCTTAACTGCTAGGCCAAACACTTGTCCCCAAAGAACTTCTGAAATCACCTGACCCAATCCTCGCATTTCACAGATGAGAAAACCAAGGCCTTGAGAAGTAAACTATTTTATGATCTTCTAGTTCATTATTGACAGAAAAGAGACTCTTCCTGTTACCTAGGCCTTTGATATGAGAACACAGTCATCCCTCAGACCAGGGGACTGGTTCCAGCAGCCAGCAGATATCAAAATCCAGGGATGCTCAAATCCCTCACAAAATGGCACAGTATTTACATATAACCCATGCACACCCTCTCGTATACTTTCAATCATCTTCAGACGACTTATAACACCTCATACAATGCAAATGCTATGTAAATAGTTGTATACTGCATTGCTCAGGGAATAATGACAACGGGACCAAGTCTGTAAGTGTTCAGTGCAGATGTGATTTGTTTGCAAGCGTTTTTGTCTGCAGTCGGTTGGCTCTGTAGATGCAGACTCACAGACTTTTCTGAGGAGGTCATGTTGTACAGGGGAAGGTTAAGGCAGTCACCTCCCCACAGCAGCCAGCATTCATCCAGCATTCATTATAGCCAAGGCACTATGCCAGCTACTTTACATGGGTGGCCTTAGATAATTCTTTGCAAAACCAGCAAGGCAGTTACTATTATAAACCCTGCTTTCAAGTGAGGAAGCGGAGGCCTAGAGAGATGAAATGACTTGCCCAAAGCACAAAGCCAGCGAGTGGCAGAGTCTGTAAATGAACCCACACTGTCTGACTCCACGGCCACAACGTTCACCTCTAAGTCACACGACCACGCTTGAGAATTTAAGAAACAGTGAAGCTCTTCATCCTACAGTCTATCTCCTACTTTGGGGACAACTCCTCTGTTCAGAGGGACAGTAAAAAAGTATTTTTAGGGCTGGCGCCGTGGCTCACTTGGTTAATCCTCCGCCTGCGGCGCTGGCATCCCATATGGGCGCCGGGTTCTAGTCCTGGTTGCTCCTGTTCCAGTCCAGCTCTCTGCTGTGTCCTGGGAGGGCAGTGGAGGATGGCCCAAGTGCTTGGGCCCTGCACCCGCGTGGGAGACCAGGAAGAAGCACCTGGCTCCTGGCTTCAGATCGGCGCAGCGCTGGTCGTGGCGGCCATTTGGGGAGTGAACCAATGGAAGGAAGACCTTTCTTTCTGTCTCTCTCTGTCTCTAACTCTACTTGTCAAATAAATTAAAAAAAAAAAAAAAGGTATTTTTAAACAAGAGTAGGTAGAATGGTGCTGTGGCACAGCATGTAAAGCCACCACCGCCTATGGTGTTGGCATCCCATATGGGCACCGGTTAGAGTTCTGATCCAGCTCTCTGTTATGGCCTGGAAAAGCAGTGGAAGATGGCCCTGGTCCTTGGGCCCCTGCATCCCCCCGTGGGAGACCCAGAAGAAGCTCCTGGCTCCTGATCGGCCCAGCTCCAGCCATCGTGACCATTTGGGGAGTGAATCAGCGGATGGAAGATCTCTTTCTCTCTCTGCCTCTGCCTCTCTGTAACCCTGCCTTCCAAATAAATAAATCTTTAAAAAGAAAACAAATAAAAAAAAACAAGAGCAGGTAACATCATTCTGTGCCATGTGTGTTTGTGCGGCACCATGCACCCAATCCTCAAGCCCCCAATGCCAACTTGTCCATGGCCACGCAGCCGGTACCAACACAAAAGAGGGACATGTGAGCCTGTGCATCCCCGCAGGGTCCCTAAGCTCAGTTCCCCATCCTGGCCAGAGGTCAGGGTGTGCTTGTCCACCCAGCAGATCTGCTCTTGAGCGCAGCCAAATGCCCTTCGCTGCGGCTTGGCAACACATACAGCAGAAAGTCAGCCTAATCCCTGCTCTCGCAGCGCGCACAGCACGGCTGGGAAGAAGAGCCCGCTGTCAGCTCCAATCCCCCGTTCCTCCGCCTTTGTAGTTAAGCAGCAGAGGCACCGAGCAGAGGCAGACCCCACTTCCTGCAGTTCTGTCCTATTACACCCGCCAGATCACTCGGCCTTCCGTAGCCCTCTGTGTACATCCGCGTGAACTCCCTTCTCCTCTCCTCCTAATGCTGTAAGCTTTCTCTTTTGTCTTTGAAGAAGTAGGAATTACTTTCATCTCTATCTTTCCCTCGTCCATCACCAGGGAGTATGACAAGAGGGTTATCTTAAGGAGCTAAGGAAAAAAAATGCAGAAGAGAATAACTTCTCTATGCCTTTAACTTTGGAAAAGAGCCTGTGGGATTCCACAGTATTTGCTCAAAAATGTTCAAAGGAAGACATGGAAAATTTTATCTTCAACATCTTGCTGCCCAGGAAAAACCCCCAGAACTCTAGGGGCCAATTATTCAGCTCTCTTGGACTTTGACCTTTGAAAGTCTCCCTCTGGTTTTAACCTGACTGGAACTGAGGGCAGCTGACAGCAGAGTGCCAGCTGAGTGAGCAGCTGTGTCTGCAGTGGTCGGATTTAATGACTGCCAGGCCTTCAGAGGAGCACTCAAAGTTTCAGGACAGGGCCAAACCTAAGGCTAAGTGAGCAGCTAGTGTCGCCGACTTTTAATTTAAATGTATTAGATCCTACTGGGCACTCAAAACGGTGGCAATCCTTTGAAAATCAGGGAATATCAGACTATCCTAATAAACCGGAGATAGGAAAGACAGAGAGCAGAGCACATCAGAGAAGCAGGCGAGCTTACTGACTGCAAACTGGAGAGAGGGCTTGGGGAGTAAACAGGAGAGACACGACTAACATACTTGACTCCTGCCTACCTCCGTGGCCAGCTGGAACTTAGAATCTGAAAATAACCTTACACGGAGCTAAAACGAACTGGCTTAAAAAAAAAAAAAAGATTTATTTATGTATCTGAGCAGCAGTGGCAGAAAGAGGTCTTCCATCTGCTGGTTCACTCCCCAAATGACCACAACAACTGGTGCTAGGCCAGGCCAAAGCCAGAAGCCAGGAGCCAAGAGCTTCATCTGTATTTCCCACGTGGGTGCAGAGGCCCAAGATTTGGGCCATCATCCACTGCCCTCCCAGGCACATGAGCAGGGAGTTGGATTGGAAGTAGAGCCGCCGGGACTTGAACCAGCACCCATATGGGATGCTGGCTTTGCAGGTGGCAACTTAACCCATTATGCCAGAATGCTGGCCTCATACAAGAAAGTTTTGAGTATGTGTGTACGCCTTTTCTGAGAAGTTCTGGAGAGAGTCTAAAAGAAATTACTTTTTTAAAAGCTAAGAATAAAAGCCTAACAAATAGTACAACAAACATTCAGAATCTATGTAAGTAAGCACATAAAACATTCCTGAAAAATCACGAAAGTAGCCAAAAGCAAATGAAAAGACAGACCATCATCTAGGACAGAAAAACTCCACATCATAAAGATATCAGCTCTCCTTAAACTCGGCCTCTCACATCAGAGTGCAGGTTTACGTCCCAGCTACTCTGGGTGAGACCTGACTTCCTGCTGACGTGCCTAGGAAGGCAGGTGACGGCACCTGCCACCCACAATGGAGACCCAGCTGGAGTTCCTGGCTCCTAGCTTTGGCCTGGCCTAGACCAGGCCATTGTGGCCATTTGAGGAGTGAACCAGCAGATGGAAAACACCTCTCTGCCTCTCTCTCTCTGTTGCTCTGCCTTTCAAATAAATGAATGAATAAATCTTTGAGAAAAAATAAATCAGACATGGAGAACACGAATGGGTTCCTTATAAACTGAGAGCAGGACAAACTTCCTGACTATGATTCATGACCCAAAGCAGCACAGGGTAACTCTGACAGGTAAAACTGTAAAACTTTCACATAGTCAAGCATATGACAGACTGGAAAAGCAGTTCTGAAACACACCACACACACAGGCAGACCTCCTTCCTCACACAATGAGAGCACACTGAAACTCTACTGAAATATCACATCTGACACACTGGTAAAACTCCAAATTTTGGGGCCTATGCTGTGGTGCAGCGGGTTAACGCCCTGGCCTGAAGCACCAGCATCCCACATGGGTACCAGTTCAAGACCTGGCGGCTCCACATCCAATCCAGCTCTCTGCTATGGCCTGGGAAAGCAGTAGAGGATGGCCCAAGTCTTTGGGCCCCTGAACCTGTGTGGGAGACCTGGAAGAAGCTCCTGGCTTCGGATCAGCACAGCTCTGGCCATTGCGGCCAACTGGGGAGTGAATCACTGGATGGAAGACCCCTCTCTCTCTGTGTAACTTTGACTTTCAAATAAATACATAAATAAATATTTTTTAAAAGGAAAGAGTTAGAGAGAGACAAAGAGAAAGGTCTTCCTTCCGTTGGTTCAGCCCCCAAATGGCTGCTACGGCCGGCATGCTGCGCCGATCCAAAGCCAGGAGCCAGGTGCTTCCTCCTGGTCTCCCATGTTGGTGCAGGGCCCAAGCACTTGGGCCATCCTCCACTGCCTTCCCGGGCCACAGCAGAGAGCTGGACTGGAAGAGGAGCAACCGGAACAGAATCCAGCGCCCTAACCGGGATTAGAACCCGGGGTACCAGCGCTGCAGGTGGAGGATTAGCCAAGTGAGCTGCGGTGCCGGCCAATAAATAAATCTTAAAAAAAAAATTTTTTTTTTTACAACATTCTTTGTTAGCAAGACTTAGGAGGAAGGAGTCAGACATGAAACAAGAAAGTTCCATGAATGTATCATTTTTATTTGGAATCATAAAAATGGCTTACATAGGAAAAAACCAAAATCAGATACTTGCAATTCTTAAACTGTGAAATAAGTGAGCCTAGCTGTCAAGCTTATTAAGTTGGTAGCTTAGCTAAAGAGAAAATGATGACATCAAGGACTTCAAAACAATTTTTCATGCTTTTACATCTCACACAGCACATATTCTAAGGACAAAAGGAAGCACAGAGAACTCTGAAAAGACATTCAGCAACTAAACAGCGCAGGTAACAGCATCGTTACTGGGTGTTCAGTGTGCCGAGGGACTCCTGGGAAGGCAGCAGCACCAAAGCCCTGGAATGTGGTGCCCTGGTCCAGGAAGTGGCGAAGTTCTGAGGCCCAGAGGCCCCAGCAGAAGGCTGAGAGGGGAGGAGAGGGTGCCAAGAGAGAGGCAGGCATGGTCGGAGTGGGAGGGTGGCACACACCAAGCCAAGGAACTGCAAGGAGGCCAGGGGCAGGCCAGCCAGCCAGCCAGGCAACTGTGCGAGGGACGGCCCGTGCAGACTTGGGCTTTATAAAGATCACTGGCCCCAGCACCCCAAGGAGCTCGCTGGAGGACTGTTTGAGTAATCCGGGATGAGAGATTAGAGTAGCTACCCACCAGCGAGGAGCAACCGAGGGACCTGCAGGCTACGTAAATGCGTGCTATTTCTGGGTGGGGTGTGAAAGAAAGGGAAGAACATAGGGTCACTCCCAGGTTTTTACCTTTGGCAACTCCAAGGTGCCATGCACTGGGACCAGGAACCCAGAAGTATCAGATGGAAGAAAGACGATGGCTCCCTGACGCTGAAGCCCCAACGCCATCTCCCGGGGCCAGCAGGTCGGAGAGCTAAAGGAGTTAAGCTGAGAAACGCAAAGCTAGCGGGTTACAGCACCCGTTGCGGTATTTTCTAAGTCAGAAATAGAATCACACACTGTTCGCTTTTGGTTTTACATTTAAAAAAAAAAAGTCTGTCCAAGCACCCTGTATTCAGAGCCTTCTTTACACTGGAAGGTCTTGGTTTTAAGTTCCCTGATCTTTCCCGGGCGCTTTCCTTCGCGAAGCATTCCGATTGTTTGATCTGGTGCCAGACCAGACTCCAGCACCCAAGGCAGAGGTCACTCATACAGATGTCTCCAGGGCTCAGAGAGATTAAGATCTCCAATGCTTAAATGTAAGCAACTAACTTTCGAACACTGTGGGGTCCAAACTCTGGCCTAGAGCAGTTTTCTATTGAGGTCTACCTTTACAAAAAAAAATCCCAAAATAAAGACATCTCATTCTTTCTCTTCCTTTGGGTACTAAGAAAGCCAGAAATCACATCTGCAGATTGTCTTTTTTTTTTTTTTTTTTAAGGTCCCAGTATTAGTCAAGAGCTGAGACAAGTTTATCTCAAAATAGATACAGGGGGCAGATACATAGGGGTTTCTGCTGGACACAGGCTGCTCCCGGGTGGGTAGCTACCCTAATCTCTCATGGGGATTACTCGAACAGCCCTCCAGCTGGCTGGTCAATGGCTTCCAGCTTTGTTCCCCTCTCATCTCCTTGGGGCGCTGGGGCCAGTGATCTTACAAAGCCCAAGTCTGCATGGTCGTCCCTCTCGTAGTCACCCGGCAGGCTGCAGGTCCTTAGCGTGGTGTGTGCCCCTGACAGGGAACACGTCCTGTCTTGATTTCGCTTCTTCCTCACATCATCCTTTCTCCTTCTCTTCTTTCCCTTTTCACCCAGCTTTCCTGAGGAACTGACTCCACCTGCAAGTGGATGCCTAGAAACAAAGTCCTACCTTCTACCACCTCCTCCTTGCCCCTGTCAGAAGGAGAAACCGGCCGGCACACCCACCCCACCCCACCCAACTCATCTCCAAGGCACTTCTGGCACTCCACCCGGTGGCTATCTTTATTATGCAAATACCCAGCTGGACCACTTTCCACAGGAAACAAAGCCTAAAGGCAGAGGAGAACTGGGAAGTCAGGGTCACAGAACAGTGGACAGTGACTGGTGGCACTGGTGGCGGGACCTGCATCACCTGCGATGCTTCCCTGTTGGCTCTGCACCTTCGGGGGGTCGAGGACCCCTCTGAGATCCGATTAAGGTTAACAGGGTCTCTCGCACATAAAAACACCATTCACACAAATCTGCCGCATCGTCAAAGGATTCGTGGGTCCTTGCATTCAAGCATTTACCCCAAGCTCAACAAGCTCTGATTGAGGCGGACAGCCTCTAATGGATTACTTTATGCAAGGAAATGAAACTCCTGGCAACGTGGTTCTGAGCATTTGGAGTTCAGGAGCAACACTGGGGCAATATAAGGGAAGCCGGCTTTCTTTCCCTTCTCTTTTCTCCCCGGAGGGACGCCAGTCTCAAAGCTGCGCACAGTCTGCAAATGAAACACCCAACCCTCTGCCAGACTTCAAGAAAGTGACAATCTCATCTCTGCATTTAAATGCCCTTAATATTTAATTCTTTCGTCTATGAGGTTAGTAGCCTGCCTTCTCCACATTATCAAGATGACGGCTTTAGAAGGCAGGCTACTGGACAGAAAACCACATATCCCAATTCCATTTTCTTGGGAAAATCAAAGAGCTAGCTCTGTTGAAGAGCTCAAAGAGGCTGAGGGGCCACTGCCCTCCCCCAGGGCGCCGGCATGGGCTGTACTCGGGCAGACTAATGTAAATACTCCATATGAGGCAACAGGGCACACCAATTTGTTTTTCAATCTATTTTATTTCAGCTCAAAGCATCCTTGCAGACAGACAGCCCAGGAAAGCAAGCCACACCTTGCTTATATGCAGTCTTCCTCAATCTCCAAAGGCAGCTGAGTGTTGCCAAAGTGTGGCTTGTTTTCCTGGGCTGCCTGTCTGTGAGGATGCTTTGAACTGAAATAAAATAGATTGAAAAACAAATTGGTATGCCCTGGCTCTCCCTGCAGCTTCATATTATCCTTCAAAGCTCGTGCTACCACCTACTCCTTGTTGGAACCCAACAGACCCAAATCACAGAGTAAGACTGCAATGCTTCAGATGTGAAGGACCCACCCAAACCTGAAATAGCAATTTAATTTGGGGCTTGTTGTTTAACATTGCATTAACATGCCACTCTGACCGGCTCCCTGCTCCATCTGCTGCGCTGGACTGTATCTTCGGATGACATGTGCAGAATGGTTACTGGTTACAGTTTAAAGCAAAATTTGACACTGCTGATCTTTCTGTATAGCACCCTCGATTTACTGCTGCCTCTTCACGTTCAGGAGCCCACACATCATCCTATTTTTACCTGTTCAAAAAGTCTGCTCCTATTGTCAAAGCATTCAACACTGCTTTAAAGTATGCGACGTTATTTTGCGAACCTTTAAAGGAAACCTGAAATCACTAGCCAACAAATTGTAAAATGACCACCAAGGAGACGCCTCACACTTTCTTTCCTGTTTGCTATGCGAAAGGCCAGCTGGTAGCAGAAGGGGCGGATCCAACAGCTGGTTTATTCTCCAAGATCCGACCAGCGGGCCAAAGCCAGGCAGTGCATCAGCAGAGAGCCAGAGTGGCAGTGGAGGTGCTGGGACAGGAACCAGTGCTCCAGCATGGAAACCAGCGCCCCAGGCAGCAGCCTGACCCCTGTGCCACGGCACCCACCCCACCCAGCACTTTCTTGGACTGCCCTAAGAAAACACCTCTACCTTTGGAGAAGCAAAGAAATAGTTTCAAGCTTAAAACACTAAAATACGGAAAAATGCTCTGTACACAGTTGAATAATTTGGTTTAAAAAATAAAGCCCATTTGGAAGAGTTCCTCTCTAAATAAAGGCACTAAGAAAAGAATAAGATTTCCTCTCCCCAATAATAGAAAAACCATCCCTCCTTCAAATTTTGTCTGTAATACACTTCTGGATTTTTCCTATTATTTAATACTGGAAGTAAATTTCTATTGGGGCTAGATTTGGAATTCAGCAACGTATTCAGCAACAAGAAACAAACACTGAACCTATTAATCAGCACGACTCTGAGGAGGGCCTGCTGTCCACGCTGTCCACACAGAGAGGATGAGCTCTGAAGATCAGAAGGACATACAGCCGCCCGGAAGGAAAGCCGGGACAGGGACTGGGCTCGGGACAATCAACCACAGCCCAGCCACTGCTTCTCCCCTCTCCCACTCCCCAGGACGCAGAGTTCTTCCCAGCTTCGCTCCCTTTCCCTTCCTCACTACACTTTTTGTCACTCATCAAGTTTCAGCCTCAACTCCCTTCTCAAGAGCCGTCTTCCCCGGGGATCCAGGTAAAAAGTGCCTCTCCCAACCAGTCTCTCTGCCAGCACTGTTCTACCAGCTGGGAATAACGTGTCATTTCGTTGCCGTCTGGACACAGGGTGCCTCAGGGCCATCCCGCTCACCCCGCACAGAGGGCCCCGCACAGCGGCAGCTAGTGCACAGCAGGCAGTCACATTCCGCTCAGTGGTGACTGGATTTGCTTCTGTACTGCCCACCTGGAAGCCTCAGGTAAGGTGTGGGCCTGCCCTTGAGGACCTGCCGAGCTGGCAGGAGACAGTCAGCAGATGGAAGGGTTCAGCGCCATGTGTCAGTGTGAGGGGCCGGTGCTATGTCGGAGCAGGTAAAGCCACCACCTGACACCAGCACCCGTATGGGCGCTGGTTCAAGTCTCAGCTGCTCCACTTCCCTTCCAGTTCCCTGCCAATGCGCCTGGGGAAGCAGTGGAAGATGGCCCAAGTGCTTGGGCCCCTGCACCCACGTGGGAGATCCAGAAGCAGCTCCTGGCTCCTGGCTTCAGCCTGGCCCAGCCCCGGCCATCACTGTCATTTGGGAAGTGAACCAGCAGATAGAAACTCTCTCTGTAATTCTGCCTTTCAAATAAACAAATAAATCTTTTTTTTTTTTTAAGATCTATTTATTTACTTGAAAGCCAGTGTTACACAAAAAGACAGGTCTTCCATCCGCTGGTTCACTCCCCAGATGGCCACAACAGCCAGAGCTGCGCCGATCTGAAGCCAGGAGCCAGGAGCTTCCTCTGGGTCTCCCACGTGGGTGCAGGGGCCCAAGCACTTGGGCCATCCCCTACTGCTTTCCCAGGCCACAGCAGAGAGCTGGATTGGAAGAGGAGCAACTGGGACTAGAACCAGCGCCTGTATGGGATGCCGGCGCTTCAGGCCAGGGCGTTAACCCGCTGTGCCACAGCGCTGGCCCCACAAAAAATCTTAAAAGCAAAAAACTCCTGAAAGACGAATAACTAGGTTTGGGACCAATGCCAGATTAGAAACATTTCTACAGCAGAAAGGAGGTGAAGGGCAAACGCGTGCTATTCGGCCAAGGAGTTTCGCGATTGAGCCTGCACCAGCATCCTAAGATCCGGATACAGCTGTAGGGGGAGAAAACCAGAACCAAGCCCGCAGCACGGCCGTCTGGCCCCGGCCCCGGGCACCTGCCGCACCCGCTCTCCGGCCCTGCACCCGGCTGCTTTTCTAAAGCGAAACGCCGTGTACCCGCGAAGCGCTACCAAAACCGCGGCAAAGCTACGGACGAGCAGACAGAAGCAGCCGGCCCGCGGCGGGCTCCGTGTGGACGGTGTGACTGCTACACAAGGCGGCAGAAACAGGCACCCCCCCAAACAGTCACCAAGACCAGAGGGCCGCGAGGGGCGGGCGGGACGGCCAGGCCCCCGCCGAGCCCATCGACTCCCCCGGGGCGGGGTGCGCAGGCTTCGCTCCGGGCGCTGTCACTGTCGCACTGTCGGCCGGGCGGCCACGCAGCACCCCCGGACCGCAAGCGCACAACAAGCGTGGCCGTGCTCCAACCAAACTTCACTGACGGACACTGCGATCTGACAAGTGACATCGGATACTCTTCCCCCCGCCCCCAACCGTTTCAAACGTGAAGACCGTTTTCAGTCCCGGCTTGCAGAAACCGAGACCCGGGGCGACAGGGGGCGGATGTGGCTGGGCCCGGGGGGAGGCCGAGGGTCGGGCCCAGCTGGCCTCCCTCGGGACCCGGCCCGGCCCAGCGCCCCGACCGGGTCCCCGCGGCCGATCCCCCCGCCCGAGCCTGCGCTCGCCGTGGGGGAAGCCCCGGGGGAGCCACGTCCCGGGGCGGACTGGGGGCGGACAGGACTTAGGAGGGCCCCGCGAAGTGCGCCACGCAGAGGGGTCTCCGCGAGCCTCTTATGTCGGACGCCTCTCGGGCCTCAGTTGCAAAAGGGGTCTCCACGTTGAGTCCCAGCCCGTTTCTATGGTTACCTGTTCAGCACCGATTCAAACTGCCGTTCTTTATTGATAGCGCCATAGAGGACACGAACACTCCTACCCAAAGGGAACAATAAAGCTTTCGCCATTCAACAGCCGCGCAGACTCCAGAGGGCGGCCATCTTGAGGCCGGCGCGGAGGGGGGGGGATGAGACCGAGGGGAAGGCCCGACAGTCCGTGCGCCAAGTCACGTGCCGGAGGCGGTCTCGCGAGAGGGCGGGGCCTGCTCTCCACCAATCCTAGGACTCGGGTGAGCCGGCTGTTTGCCTTGTCTCCAACCTCGTTTCTTGGCCACGCCCCCTCCCCGGCATATCTTGGGAATGTGCTAATATTGTTCCACCTCTTCTCGCAGGGGTATCTCTAGGGTTAGGGCATTATTTCAAAGAATAGCAGAGAAGTAGGCGTAAAAAAAGCTTTTTACTTTCTCCCAAACAACCCGTAACACGTGCAAGGCGGAGGTGGGACGGGATCCGCCGCCTCAGGCGCACTCTCATTGGTGGGGCGGTTTGGCGCCGCTCGGAGGTAATAGGCTGCCAGGCGGAGTATCGGCGAATCACGGTCCTGGAGGGCATTCTGGTCCCGCCCCCTCCGCCGCACTTGAGGCTGCCGCGTTGTGAGGGAAGGCGCTGGGTGTCCGTCGCCCCGCGTCCCCCACTGCGTGTCCTACGTCAGAGGCCCCTCCCCTACACAAGCGGGTGTAGACCGAGCCCGACAGGCCTGCGGCCTCCGGGTCGAGCTCCCGCTGTGGTCACGGCCGTTCCATCCGCGTGTCCGTGTTGGGCCTGGGTCCCTCGCTGTCGCGCGGACTCGCTCCCTCAGCGTCATTTTCATCCCAACGTGAGCCTGCGGCTCGAACTGGCAGTCCCCCGTTGCCGTCAGGGGTCCGACGCGCAGCTGTCGCTGTTGGCCGCGGACCGTCACTGCGTGGTCACTTGGTCAGGCCAGCCTTCCGCGGTGGTGCACGGTTGCCATGGTTACCCTCGCGCCGCCTCACGTCAGGGTCCTGACCCCTCGCCCCCACATTCTCTTTCAGCGGGAGCCCCCCGACCTAGGGTTGTCGGGTGGATCAGACGCCTGAAGCAGCGCTTGGCACACAGTAGGTGCTCCAGGGATACTGATGGCATTCACGGAGTTTTTTTAAAAGGCATTTTTGCCAATGTGCTGTGTGTCCCATGCGCTTGACTTGAGACTTAGGACCCTCAAAAAACTGGAAGTCAGTGTCCAGGCACAATCTGTCCCCCCAGTACCACTCATCAAGACTCTGTCTTCCAGGGAGAGAGGTTGAAACCCTGACTGGATCTCAGACCCGTCTCCCAGTGCCTGGTTGGAGTCCAGCTCTGTGCCGGTGTGCACCCGGGGAGGAGCAGTGGATGGCTGAGTGACAGGGCCTCCGCCACTCCTGGGGGCACCCAGGCTCATGGCTTCCCTCTGGGCCAACCCCAGCTGTTGTTGCAGACAGTTGGGGAGTGAACCAGCATATGGAAGATCTCTACCTATCTCTCTATTCCTTTGCTTTTCAAGTGGACAAGAAAAAAATTTAATTAAAAAACAATTTTAATGAAAATTTAAGATGTTCAAAAAGAGCAAGAAAAGTGGCTATCACCTAGACAAAAGTCCTGGGACCATAGTTACAAAAATTTGGACTTTTTAGTTCAAATTTATTTCTAAAGGAATGCATTAGATAGTAATACTGGAAGGATTGTTTTAGACATAAAGAATGCCTGCGTTGGGGTACAGCAGGTTAAGCTGCCACCTGCAATGCTTGCATCCCATATCGAAGGGCTGGTTTGAGTCTCAGCTGCTCTGCTTCCAATCCAGTTCCCTGCTAATGCACCTGGGAAAGCAGCTGAGGATGGCCTGAGTACTTGGACCCCTACCACCCACTGGGAGAACGCGATGGAGTTCTAGGCTCCTGGTTTCAGCTTGGCCCACACCTGGCTGTTGCAGCCATTTGGGGATTTAAACCAGTAGATGAAAGACATCTCTCTCTCTCTCTCTCTCTCTCTCTTTCTCTCTCTCTCTTTCTCTCCGCTTGTCTGTCGCTTTGCCTGTCAACTAAATAAATATTTTTAAAAACCGTTGCACGCAGAATCAATGGTTACTGCCTAGATCGTCTAAGGGCCCCACCTACCTGGAGAGCCTCCAGAGCTTTGGAGAAATAATTTGTGCTTCTCACTGCCACAAGGGCCCAAACTTTGACCTTGAAGGAGAAGGTACCGAAGTCTCCTTCAGCCTACAGGGCTAATTTCCAAGCCCCGCAGCAGATGCTTGAAACCGTGGGCAGTATCGAATCCTTGGGTTTTTTCCATTGGTACATACATAATACCTATGACCCAGTTGAGTTATCAGTTAGGTACAGTCAGAGCTAAGCAACAACAGCTAGTAATAAAATAGCACCTCGGGGCTAATGTAACGTAAGGGTCACTCGCACACGAGCACTGTGGTACTGCAGCCGTGCGTCTCATAAACCAGGACATCAAGTACGAGACGCAGGGGCCAGCAGCGCATGCTTCAGGAGTGGCCGGGCTAAGCGGTGATTCCTGTCCTCGGTGTGATGGGGAGGGCTGGCACGAGATTTCATCCCGCTACTCAGAATGGCGCACGGTCCAAAACCTCGGCACTGCCTCCTCCCTGGCCAAACGGGGACTACGGAACTGGATGACTTCTCAGGGTGTTTTCTGCCTTGACAGAGAACGCTGTGAGTCTACCGTCCCATGTAAGATGCCCAAGCTGGTGCCACTGGTGCTGAGACCGCCCGGGTGAAGGAAGCCATATTCCCTGCAAAACAGCCACCACCACCCACCCACCCCCCGTTGGGAAAGCAGCCACCGCTGACCTCCCTCTTCCTCCCCACCTAGATCACCTCCTGTAGTTCTCACCACCGCTGAACGAAGCGGGTGACACCTGTACGCTGGTTTATACAGGAGAAAACACTGCAGGAAGGTTAATCTTGGCTCGAAGAAACACAGCCGCTAACCAGTGCAGCTTGGGCTCAGACGTCACTAGGAGGCCTGAGTCCACAGCCTGCACTTTCGTCAACACACAGCGATCGCTGGGTTTTCACAAGATAAATGTGCTCATTATAAGGAATTCAAGGGATTACAGCAAGATACAAAGAAGCGAGTAAAAGCAGAATTGCTATAAATCCTGCCACTGCGCAGGAACCTATCATTATAGATGAGCGTTTTGCCATCTCTGGGCACATTTAGATAAATAGGTAGATGGGGAGATAATAATGGTAGTAATGACAGCTTCCATCCAGTGAGCCCTCTGCGCCGGACACTATTCTAAGCACTCTCCATGAATTAACACATTTAATTTACTCAAAGAGAGATGGAGAGACCTCATTTTATTAAAATGAGCTCATTTAGCACAGTCCGGGTGCGCATCAGCCTCCAGCCACCTGCTGATGCTTCCCCCCAAATCCGGTTTCTTCCTTGGTTTTGCTGTCTTCTCTCCGCCTTCCAATCAAGGCCTAAGCCCAGAGCTCTGGGGCTGCGAAAGCCGAGGCTTTAAATAGCACCGTCTGCACAGCTGCGCTGGGCCAATGTCCCTGCCCTTCCCCAAGGCGCTGGCGGTATTTGTGCAGGTGAAGTTTGCTGGGGCCACCACTCGTGCCTCCGACCTGCTGGAGCAGGTGTCTGGGCCTTGGTCTCCTGAGCTTTCTAAGCGCTGGGATTTCACTGCCCTTCCCTCCGGTCCAAATGGAGCTCTGTCTTCAGATCTTGCCCGGTGGACGCCAGAGAGTGTCCGATGAGGATGCCGGTGGAATTTGCTGGAAAAGCCAGCTGCCTGCTCTTCTAACCAGGATAGATAAGGAAGAGAGAGCCTGCCTTGACCAGTGGGACTGCCCAGCTGCTGGGAACCTGCAGCACTTCCGCGGGCTTGGCCTGCCCATGGCTTACGAGTCCATGCCTCAGTTGCCCCCAAGGAGAAAGACACTCTCACGGTTGGAAAGTCGGGTGGGGCTCCTGCTGTGGCATAGTGGGTTATGCTACTGCCTGTGATTCATTATGGGTGCTGGTTTGTCCAGCTGCTCCCCTTCCGATCCAGCACCCTGCTAATGGCCTGGGAAAGCAGTGGAAGATGGCCTAAGTGCTTGGGCCCCTGCACCTGCGTGGGAGATCCGGATGGAGCTCCTGGTTCCAGACTTTGCCCTGCTCAGCCCTGGCTGTTGTGGCCATTTGGGGAGTGAACCAGTGGATGGAAGATATATATATATATATATATATATACGCATATATATATATATATATATCCCACTCTATTTCCCCATAACTCTGCCTTTCAGTGAATAAATACATAAGTTTTCAGGAAAAAAAGAAAGATGGGCTCAACACCCCTGAAAGACAGTCACAGGCCCCTCGTATCCACCTGATGTGAAGCAGAAGCAGAGATCCCAGTGGGCCCGTTTCTCCTCTGGTGCTCTTCGGCTCGGAGAGGATGCCTGTCCACTGTCCTCTGCCCTTTTGCTCAAGTCCGACGCCTGGGAATTGTCCTCGACACGGCTCTCTCCAGCCCTCAGTCACCACAACTCGCTGGTTTTCCCTCTGATGTGTTCTGTCCACTTCCATGCCAGAGTCCGGATGTCCGTCCCCTGTGGTCGCGGTGACCTCCCCCTCCTCCTGAGGTCCCTTTCAGTAGCGCTTCCTCTGTCCGCAGACAGCAAGGCTGCGCGGTCTTTCATTGCCTCTAGAATCAACTTCACGGAGGGGCAGAGTCCACACGCAAAAATGCCCTCAGGAGAAACAGGAGTTCTGGCAAATATATGCACCTGTGTGACCACTACCATATCAAGATATAAAACATTTTATTGTGATTTCAATTTGTTAGTTGAAAAGCAGAGAGCCAGAGACAGAGATCTTTCCTCTGCTGGTCCACTCCCCAAATACTCACAATAGCCAGGTCTGGACCAGGCCAAGCCAAGAGCCAAGGACTCCATCTGGGAGGTGGCAGGGACCCAAGCACTAGGCCAGCATCTGCTGCGCCCCAGGATGCCCAAGAGCAGGAGGCTGGATCAGAAGTGGAACAGCTGGGACTGGAGCCACGCATTCTGATACTGGGTGTGGGTGTCCCAGCACTAACCTAAGCTACTGTGCCAAGTGTCCCCCCGGAATGATTTTTAAAGTAGCCTGTTTTTTAGAGCAGCTGTGGGTTCACAGCAATATTGAGTGAGAAACATGCAGATATATTCCCTATAACCCCGCCCACACACATGCACACCCCACCACCATCAGCTCCCCACACCAGAGTGGTACGCTTCTTAGAATCAGTGAACCTACAGTGACACAGCATTAGCACTGAGAGTTCATGGTTTTCTTTAGGGTTCACTCGAGGTGTTGTACATTCTCTGGGTTTTGTTAATTAAAACTTACAGGAAACCATTCTTTTTTTTTTTAAGATATTTCTGCAACGGCCAGGCTGACCTGATCCAAAGCCAGGAGCCAGGAGCCAGGAGCCAGGAGCTTCTTCCAGGTCTCCCACGTGGGTACAGGGGCCCAAGCACTTGGGCCATCTTCTGCTGCTTTCCCAGGCCATAGCAGAGAGCTGGATCAGAAGTGGAGCAGCTGGGACACGAACCAGTGCCCATTGGGATGCCGGCACTGCAGGCTGCAGCTTCACCCGCTATGCCACAGCGCCAGCCCCTAGCTGTGAATTTTTCATGAATGAGCTTTATTATGTTGGGAACCTTCCTTCTATATCTAAATTGTTTAGAGTCTTTATCAGGAAATGAGGTTGTCCCTTGTCTAAGACTTTTTCTGCATCAGTTGAGATGATCATGCATTTTCTGTCCTTCAACCTGTGAATACCGTAAACCACACTGATTGGTTTGCGTGTGTTTAGCCAGCCTTGCATGGCCAGGATAAATCCCAGCTGGTCCTGGGTTATAATCTGTTTTATGTGCTGCTGATATTTTATTGAGGATTTTCGCGTTAATGTTCATCAGAGAAACTGGCCTGTGGTTTCCTTTTCTATGATGCCTGTCTGGCTTAGGTATGAGGTGATCCTGGTTTCACAGCACGCTGGGAAATATTCCCTCAGCTCTATTTTTCAGAAGAGTTTAAGAGGTACTGGTATTAATTCTTCTTGGGATGTTTGGCAGGATTTAGATGGGAAGCTGGGTGGTCCCGCGGCTTCCTGTGCGGGCAGGTTTCGGATCACGTCCATCTCTTTATTTGTTATTGATCTGCTCAGACTTTCTCTTTCCTGACTCAGTCTTGGTAGATTGTATTTTTCCAGGGACTTACCCATTTTTTAGAGGTTATCCAATCTGTTCCCTAGAATAGTCCCTTATAATCCTTTCTGTTATTGAGGCATTTGTTGTAATTTCTTCATTCTCATTTTAAAATAGACTTGAATTATTTCTGTTTATCTTAGATTAGCTAGGGGTTTGACAGCTTTGTTTTTTTTTAATAGTGCTTAGCTTTGTTGATTTTTCTATGGTTTTTCTGTTCTCGATTTATTTCTGTTCTGATATTTATTATTTCTTTTCTTCTGCTAATTTTGTGTTTAGTTTGTTATTCTTTTTCTTTAGTTCTTTAGGTTTTCTTTAGTTCCTTGAGGTATAGTGTTAGGCTATTTATTTGGGATCTTTACTCTTTTAAAAAATATTTATTTTTCACTTTTCTAAGACAGAGAGAGAGAGAGCAAACTTCCACCTGCTCGTTCACTCCCCAAATGGCCGTAACAGCCAGGAGGGGCCAGCCTGAAGCCAGGAGCCGGGAACTCCACCCTGATTTTCCACATGGGTGGCGGGGGCCCAGGTGCTTGGACCATGCTCTGCTGCCTTTCCAGGCGCGGTAGCAGCAAGCTGGGTCAACCCGAGCAGCCAGGACACCAGCACTCCAGTGCAGGCTGGCGCCATAACGTGTGGCAGCGGAGCCCACTGCCCCCGGCCCTCCTTGTTCTTGATGCAGGCATTCACTGCTACAACTTTCCCTCCTAGAACTTGTTTCATTGCACCCTGTAGGTCTGGGTATGTTGTATTCTCGCTGTTGTTCGTCTCAAGGTATTTTCAACCTTCTTTTTCATTTCTTCCTTGACACATTTGTTGTTCAGGAGCGTGTTGTTTGATGCCACACGTTAGCGAATTTTCTAGATTCTTGTTACTGATGTCTTGGTTTATATCGCGGTGGTCTTAAATAGCATGAGATGTTTTTGATCTTCTTAAATGTGTTAGGACTTGTTTTGTGGCCTAACATATGGTCTACCCTGGAGAATATTCCACAGGTGCTGGAGAAAAATGGGTATCCTGCTATTTTTGGGAAATTCTGTCTGTGTCTGTTAGGTTCATTTGGTCAAAAGTGCAGTTCAAGTCCAACATTTCCTTATTGATTTTCCGTCTGGCTGATCTATCCATCGCTGACAGTGTGGTATGAAGTCTCCTACTGTTACTGCATTGCTATCTGTTTCTCCTTTCATGTCCATTAATATTTTTCATTTATGTATTTAGGTGCCCCAGTGTTGGGAGTATAGGTAGTTTCAGTTGCTACAGCCCATTGATGGATTGACCCCCTCCTCATTAAATAATGACCTTATTTATCTCTTGTGACAGTTTTGGACTCGAAATCTCTTTCATGAGACATAAATGTAGCCACCCTGCACTCTTTCGCTTGGTGTGGATGTGAAATATCTTTGTACAGCCTTTCGCCTTCAACCTCTGTGTGTCCTTACAGCTTAGCCAGGTCTCCTGGATGCAGAAGACGATGCATCTTGTGTGTTTGTTTTTAATCCACTCAGCCACTCCATGTATTTTCTTTGGAGAATTTAATCCACCTACATTCAAGGTTATTACTGATAGGTGAGGACTTACTCCTGCCATTGAACTTGTTTGGTTTTGTAGCTCTATTGGTCCTTTATCCCTTTGTTGGTGCACACCTTTGTGATCTGATAATTTCCTGTACGGTAAGCTTTCTTTTCTTTCCCTTTATCAAGTGTATATCTGATGTAGGTTTTTTTTTCTTTTTAGTCTCCTTGTGGCTACTACAAGGCTTACCTAAAACATATTATGCTTATAGTTTACCATTATAAGCTAACAACTTCCATCATATACAAAAACTCCAGAGTTTTATTTTATTTTATTTAAAGACTTATTTATTTATTATTTGAAAGGCAGAATTACCAAGAGGTAGAGGTAAAGAGAGAGGAAGAGAGATCCAACCGGTGATTCACTCCTCAAATGGCCGCCACAGCTGGAAATGGGCTGATTCGAAGCCAGGAGCCAGGAGCTTCTTCCAAGTCTCCCACGGAGGTGCAGAGGCCCCAGGACTTGGGCCATCTTCTACTGCTTTCCCAGGCCATAGTAGAGAGCTGGATCGGAAGTGGAGCAGCCGGGACTTGAACCAGCGCCCATATGGAAAGCCGGCGCTGCAGGTGGTAACTTTGTGCCACAGTGCCGGCCTCTATTTTATTTATTTATTTTTTAAAGAGTTTATTTATATATTTGAGGGATAGAGTTACAGACAGTGAGAGGGAGAGACAGAGACAAAGTTCTTCCTTCTGCTGGTTCACTCCCCAGATGGCCACAATGGCCGGAGCTGTGCTGATCCAAAGCCAGGAGCCAGGAGCTTCCTCCTGGTCTCCCACGTGGGTGCAGGGGCCCAAGGACTTGGGCCATCTTCTATTGCTTTCCCAGGCCACAGAAGAGAGCTGGATTGGAAGTGGAGCAGCCGGGACTAGAACCAGCGCCCAAATGGGATGTCGACACTGCAAGCAGAGGATTAACCTACTGTGCCATGGCGCGGCCCCCCTATTTTATTTTTTAAAGATTTAGTTATTTATGGAGCAGTGTTGTGGTGTAGCAGGTTAAACTGCTGCCTGCAACACCAGCCTCCCCTGTGGGCACCAGTTCAAGTCCCAGGTGTTCTACTTCTGACCCAGCTTCCTGCTACTGGTCTGGGTAAAGTGGCAGAAGATGGCCCAGGCGTGATATCCAGATGAAACTCCTGGCACCTGGCTTCAGCCTGGCTCAGCTCTGGCTGTCGTGGCCATCTGGGGAGTAAATCAGTGGATGGGAAATTCTCTCTCTCTCTCTCTCTCTCTGTCTGTCTCTTCCTTCCTATTTGTCACTCTGCCTGTCAAAAGATTTATTTATCTGAAAGGCAGAGTGATGCAGAGAGACCTCTTCCATTCACTGGTTTATTCCCCAAATGCCTGCAATAGCCAGAGCTGAACCAGGCAGGGCAGGAGCCAAGAACTTCATTTGGGTCTCCTACGTGGGCGGCAGGAGCCCAGGCACCCCAGCCATCATCCGGCAGCCGGCTGGGCAGCAGAGGTAGCACGTGATCCCAGGCACTCTAATACGGGATGTGGGTGTCCCGCTCTTCGGCTTCACCCATTGGGCCACAACCCACCCCCATTTATGTTTCAGGTGTTAACATTTAATGTTTACTTGGAATTCCTTAACACATTGTTTTGCAGTTTGAGTTGTTTCTGACTGTTTTGAATTTTAGCCCTCCTACCAGAGATGTGTCTGATTGATTTCGCACTAAATTACAGTCTTGGCGGATTGTGGGGTCGACTCTGTTTACCCGTGAGTGAGTCTCGCACATTCACGTGCAGGCTTTCTAGTGTCTGTGTCCCTTTATTTCTTCTCGAAGAATTCAGGTCTACTGGTAATGATTCTTTTAGCTCTTTCTTATTGTTGAGCTTCGAGAGTTCTTTGTATGTTTTGGATAACAGTCCTCTATCAAATATCTTTTGCAAATGTTTTCTCCCAGCCGTATCTTGTCTTCTCCTTCTTGATGTTGCCTTCTGTGGAGCAAACATTTTTCATTCTAATCAAGTCCAGCTTATCAATTATTTCTTTCATAGATTGTGTCTTTGATGTTGTATCTAAAAACGCATCATCATAACCAAAATCAGCTAAGTTTTTTTTTTCCTCCTATGTTATTTTCCAGGAGTTTCATAGTTTTGCATTTTACATTTGGGTCTTTGACCCATTTAAAAATTGTTTCCTTATTTATTTTTAAATTTTCTTTAAAAGGTAGAGAGAGTCAGAGACAGATTTTTCCATCCACTGGTTCATAACCCAAATGCCTGCAACAGCTGGGACTTGGCTAGGTCCGAGCCAGGAGCCTAGAGTTCTATCTGAGTTTCTCACGCGGGTGGCAGAGACTTGAGAGTACTTGAGTCATCACCTGCCGCCTCCCAGGAGGCACATTAGCAGGAAGCTGGACTGGAAGTCAAGTAGTTGGGACTAGAGTCACACACTGGGATATGCAATGTGGGTGTCTGAATTGTTATCCCAAACATTCACCCTTTTTGAACCATTTTGAGTTAATTTTTGTAAAAGGTTCAAGGTCTGTGTCCAGAGTTTTGTTGTTGTTGTTTTTGCTTGTTAATGTCCAGCACCATTTGTAAAGACTGGCTTGGCTCCACTGTGTTGGTTTTTTGCCAAAGTGACTCAATTTCTAGGGGTGTGTTTCTGGGTGCTTTTGTCCCTTCGATCTGTTTGTCTATTCTTTTGCCAGGACCACACTGTCTTGACTGTCGCAGCTTTATATTAAATCTTGAAGTCAAGCAGTGTCCTCCAGCCTTGGTCTCCTTCAATGTTGAGTTGACTGTTCTGGGTCTTTTACTTTTCCATATAAACTTTAGGATCAATTTGTCAATATCCACAAAACAGTTTGCTGGAATTAAAATAAATTTTTTTCTTTTTTTTTTTTTCTTTTTTGACAAGCAGAGTGGACAGCGAGAGAGAGAGACAGAGAGAAAGGTCTTCCTTTTGCCATTGGTTCACCCTCCAATGGCCGCCGTGGCCAGCGCGCTGCGGCCGGCGCACCTCGCTGATCCGATGGCAGGAGCCCGGTGCTTCTCCGGGTCTCCCATGGGGTGCAGGGCCCAAGCACTTGGGCCATCCTCCACTGCACTCCCTGGCCACAGCAGAGAGCTGGCCTGGAAGAGGAGCAACCGGGACAGAATCCGGCGCCCCGACCGGGACTAGAACCTGGTGTGCCGGCGCCGCAAGGCGGAGGATTAGCCTAGTGAGCCGCGGTGCCGGCCTAAAATAAATTT
Source organism: Oryctolagus cuniculus (assembly GCF_964237555.1). Lineage (NCBI taxonomy): Eukaryota > Metazoa > Chordata > Mammalia > Lagomorpha > Leporidae > Oryctolagus > Oryctolagus cuniculus. The sequence goes on from NC_091438.1 coordinate 148,380,798, forward strand.
ACTTATTCATTTATTTGAAAGGCAGAGTAATGGAGGGGGGAGACACACACACACACACACACACACACAGAGAAAGAGATCTTAAATTCCCTGCTCACTCTCCAAATGCCTGAAGCAGCCAGGGCTGGGCCAGGCTGCAGCCAGGAGCCAGGAGCCAGGAGCCAGGAACTCTGTGTGGGTCTGCAGGATTGGAAGCACAGGGATGGGACTCTAACCAACATTCCATATGGGATTAGAGTATCCCAAGTGGCAGCTTAACCTGTGGTGCCACAAGGCCCACCTGACTTGCTGGATTTTTGTTGGGATTGCATTGAGTCTACAGATCAGATTGGAAGAACTGACATCTCGCTAAGTTTCAATATAGAAGAACATGGAATACCTCTCCATTTATTTAGTTCTTTGATTTCTTTCATCAGAGTTTTCTAGTTTTCCTCAAAGAGATTTTGTGCAGATTTTGTTAGATTTATACCTATTTCACTTTTGGGCTGCTAATGTAAATGATCACTTATGTTATTGTTTTTATTTTTCATTTTAAGTTGAAATGGAGGCAGAGAAGGAGAGAGAGAGAGAGAGAGAGAGAGAGAGAGAGAGAGAGAGAGAGATCCATCTGCTAGTTAAGTCCCCAAATACAAGAGCCAGGGCGCTGGGCCAGTCCAAAGTCAGGAACTCAATTTGAGTAACCCACATGGGTGGCAGGAACCCAGGAACTTGAGCCATCGCCTGCTGCCACCCACTGTGTGCATTAGCAGGAAGCTGGATCAGAAGCAGAGGAGGGGCCAGCGCTGTGGTGCAGCGGGTTAACGCCCTGGACTGAGGCGTCGGCATCCCACGGGGGCTCTAGTTTGAGTCCAGGCTGCTCCACTTCCCGTCCAGCTCTGTGCTGTGGCCTGGGAAAGCAGTAGAAGATGGCCCAAGTCCTTGGGCCCCTGCACCCACGTGAGAGACCCGGAAGAAGCTCCTGGCTCCTGGCTTCGGATTGACACGGCTCCAGCTGTTGAGCCAACTGAGGGGGTGAACCAGTGGATGGAAGATGCACTCTTTCTCTCTGCCTCTCCTTCTCTCTCTGTGTAACTCTAACTTTCAAATAAATAAGTCTTACAAAGAAGAAGAAGCAGAAGCAGAGTAGCTTCTCTGTTCCGACCAGGACCAGGCACTCTGCTATGGAATGGGATGCGAGTGTCCCAGGTGGCCACTTAATCACTGCCCCAAATATCCACCCCAGTAATGTAGTTTTTTTTTAAGATTTTTTTATTTATTTGTTTGACAGGTAGAGTTATAGACAGTGTGAGAGAGAGACAGAGAGAAAGGTCTTCCATCTGATGGTTCACCCCCCAAATGGCCACTACGGCCGGTGCTGCACCAATCTGAAGCCAGGAGCCAGGTGCCTCCTCCTGGTCTCCCATGTGGGTGCAGGGCCCAAGCACCTGCGCCATCCTCCACTGCCTTCCCGGGCCACAGCAGAGAGCTGGCCTGGAAGAGGAGCAACTGGGACAGAATCCGGCGCCCCGGGACTAGAACCCGGTGTGCCAGCGCCACAGGCGGAGGATTAGCCTAGTGAGCCGTGGCGCCAGCCATTAATGTAGTTTTTTTTGTTTTGTTTTGTTTTGTTTTGTTTTGTTTTGTTTTGTTTTTTTTTGACAAGCAGAGTGGACAGTGAGAGAGACAGACAGAGAGAAAGGTCTTCCTTTTGCCGTTGGTTCACCCTCCAATGGCCACCACGGCTGGTGTGCTGCGGCCGGCCCACCGCACTGATCTGAAGGCAGGAGCCAGGTGCTTCTCCTGGTCTCCCATGGCGTGCAGGGCCCAAGCACTTGGGCCATCCTCCACTGCACTCCCTGGCCACAGCAGAGAGCTGGCCTGGAAGAGGGGCAACCGGGACAGAATCCGGCGCCCCGACTGGGACTAGAACCCGGTGTGCCGGCGCTGCAAGGCGGAGGATTAGCCTATTGAGCCGTGGCGCTGGCCTCATAATATAGTTTTAATTTCAAATTCTCCTTGTTCATTGTTGGTATATAATAAAGTAATTGATTTTTGTATATTAGCCTTGTATTCAGCAATCTTGCTACAATTGCCCTATGCAGTCCAGAAGTTTCTTTGTCTACTCTTTGAGATTTTCTGTGTAAACAATCACAAGATCTGAGAACTAAGACCATTTTACATCTTGCTTTGCACACTGTATACTGTTTATTTCCTCTTCTTGTCTGGTTGCACTAGCTAGGACTCCCAGTACGATATTGCAAACCAGGGGCGAGAGGGACATCTTTGCTCTTCCTGATCGCAGTGAAAAACTTCAAGTTTCTTGCAGGTAAGTATGATGCTAGTTGTAGCTCTTGGTGTAGACGTTGTTTATCAAATGAAGGAAGTTCTTTACTTTCTAGTTCACTGAGAGTATCTTTTACAATCATGAATTGCATCAGGTTTCTGTCAAATGATTTTTGTACCATTGGTATAATCACATGATCACTATGTCTCCTGACGTGATGGGCTTCGTTTCTTTCTTCTTCTTCTTCCTCCTCTTCTTCTTTTTTTTTTTTTTTTTTTTTTTTTTTTTTTTTTTTTTTGACAGGCAGAGTGGACAGTGAGAGAGAGACAGAGAGAAAGGTCTTCCTTTGCCATTGGTTCACCCCCCAATGGCCACTGCAGCCAGTGTGCTGCAGCCGGCACACTGCGCTGATCGGATGGCAGGAGCCAGGTGCTTCTCCTAGTCTCCCATGGGGTGCAGGGCCCAAGTACTAGGGCCATCCTCCACTGCCTTCCCGGGCCACAGCAGAGAGCTGGCCTGGAAGAGGGGCAACCGGGACAGGATCCGGTGCCCCGACTGGTACTAGAACCCGGTGTGCTGGCTCTGCTAGGTGGAGGATTAGCTTATTGAGCCGCGACGCCGGCCGTGATGGGTTTCACTAACTGGTCTTTCAGTGTCCAACAGCCTTGGCTGCTTGGAATAAGGCCCCCTTGTGTAGATTTTGCTCCTTGTCTTATTTTCATATTTTTCCACAGGGAATATGTTACTTGTGTCATCAGGGAGTAATAGATGCTAAACTAAATCTATTTTACGAACTTAAAAATAATGTTCGGTAGAATTCACCAGTGAACTCTTCTGGGCCCGTTGCTTCCACTTCGGGATGTTACTGGTTCCACGTCTTTGAGTCAGACCCAGGGACATGGCTTACTGCTGCCTGTGTGAGTCCTGGCAGATCGTGTCTTGCAAGCAATCACTCCCCTTCATCAGATGAGCCATCTGTGGGCATGGGGTTGTTTTATTAGCCTGCCTGTGACCATGGGGCTTCCTTCATTTCTGGTCTTGGCACCTTATGTCCTCTCTTTTCTTAGTTAGCCTGGACAGGTGTGTGTTCTCTTTACTCTCCTTTTCAAAGAGCCAGCTTTTGGTTTGTTGATTTTTTTCCTACTGATTTCATGTTTTCACTTTCATTGACTTCTGATCTAATTTTTAAAAAAACCTTTGTTCAATTTGCTTTTGATTTTATTTGCTCTTCTTCATTTTCCAGGTTCTTAAGGTAGAAGTTTAGATGATTGATTTTAGGTCATTTTTTCTTTTCTAATATATGCATTCAGTCCTATGCATTTCTCTCCAAGCGCTGCTTTTGTTGTATCCCATAGGGTCTGATAACTGGTGCTTTTATTTTAATTTAGATAAAGACACTTAAAAGGTTTTCTTGCGACTTCTTCTTTGAATCAGGAATTGTTTAGAAGTAGGTTGTTTAATAATATCCCAAGTACTTTGAGATGTTCTGGCTAACTTTTTATCATTGATTTCTAGGTTAACTCCACTGTAGTCTGAGAGCAGACATGGTGTGGTTTCTAGTCTTTGTGTGTATGTGTGTGTGTGTGGCTCCAGAGTGTGGTCTACCTTGGTGACTGTTCTACATGAACTTGAGAAAAACGTGTCACCTGCTGTCGCTGCGAGACGCCCATTGATTGATGGCATGGCAGTGTTCAGTGGGTCCCAGCTCGCTGTGTGTCTGCTGGACCTCTCTGTTCTCATGGTGGGTAGCCGTCTCTGCCTGTGATGGTGGATCCTTCTCGCAGTTCTACCAGTGTTTGCTTCACATCTTTTGAGGCTCTGCTATGAAGCAAACGCACATGTAGCAGTGTTCTATCTTACTGGAATGTTGACCACCTTATCATTATGTAGTATTTTATAACTTACAACTTTCCTTGCTTGAAGCCTGCTCTGTCTGAATTAATAAGGTTTAGACTTTCTTTTGAAGATTGTTAGCATCGTACATCTTTTTCTAGCCCTTATTTTACTTTGTGAATTAAATTTAATATTTTTTTAATTTGAGAGGCAGAGAGACAGAGAGATCCTCCATCACTGGTTCACTCCCTAAATGGCCACAATGACCAGGACTGGGCCAAGCTGAAGCCAGGAGCCAGGAACTCCATCCACGTCTCCCACTTGGACCATCTTCCACTGCTTTTCCCAGGCACGTTAGCAGGGAGCTGGGGCAGAAGTGGAGCAGCCAGGACACCAACTGACACTCCCAAGGACACAGGGCTGTGCCACAGTGCTGGCCTTCTAAACAGCTTCTTACAACCTTTGCTGCAAATAATGCCAGTCAGGCTTCCTGGCTACAAATTCTAGCTTCCGATTGTCTGGGAGAGCCTTGTGTGTCCTCCTCTGGGGGGCAGGTTTGCAGCGTTAGTGGGTTTTCCTCTCAACAGTTTAAGTGTTCCTTCCCACTCTCTTCATTCCACATGGTTTCTAAAGACCTTTCATGGAAAACTTGGAATTCTTTTTTTTTTTTAGAGGATTGATTGATTTTAAGGCAGAGTGATACAGAGACAGAGACAGAGAGAGATGGAGAGAGAGGTCTTCCGTCTGCTGGTTTACTCCCCACATGGCTGCAATGGCTGGGCCTGGGCCAGGCCAAAGTCAGGAGCCCAGGAGCTGGATCAGAAGTGGAGCAGCCAGGACTTGAACCGGCGATTATGCGGGATGCTGGCATCATCGCAGGCAGTGGCTTAACCCACTGTGCCACAACCTTGGCCCCTTTTGTTTGCTTCTCTGTGGGTGAGGTGTGAGTTTCATGTTTGACTTTTCTGATTTTTGTAAGTGACACGCTAAGGTGTAGGGTTTTTTTTGGGTGACAGGGAGGGAGATTTATCCTGTTTGATGTTCTCTGAGTTTCCGTGATCTGTGGTTTAGTGTCTGACATTGGTTTTGGGAAGTTCTCAGTCATCTTGCTTCAAATATTTCTTCTGTTCTTCTCCGATCATGTAAATACATGACAAGTAGTTACATCTCTTATAGTTGTCCTATAGTTCTAGAATATTCTGTTCTGTTTTCCTTGTTTGTTTGTTTGTTTTTTTCACCATTGCTTTTCAGTTTTGGAGGATTCTATTTTTTTTAAAAAAATATTTATTTATTTATTTATTTGAGAGGTAGAGTTACAGACAGAGAGAGGGGGAGAGAGAGAGGTCTTCCATCTGCTGGTTCACTCCCCAGATGGCCTCAACACCTGGAGCTGCACTAATCTGAAGCCAGGAGCCAGGAGCTTCTTCCAGGTCTCCCACATGGGTGCAGGGGCCCAAGGGCTTGGGCCATCCTCCACTGCTTTCCCAGGCCACAGCAGAGAGCTGGATCGGAAGTGGAGCAGCTGTGACTTGAACCAGTGCCCATATGGGATGCCGGCACTGCAGGCGGTGGCTTTACCTGCTACGCCACAGTGCCAGGCCTGGAGATTTCTACTGATATATCCTTAACCTCAGAGATTCTTTCCTTGGCTGTCCCATCTAATAAGTCAATCATAGACCTTCTTCATGCCTTTTACCATGTTTCTGATATCTTTTTTTTTATGATTATTATTTGAGAGACAGAGTTACAGACAGAGAAGAAGAGTCAGAGAGAGGTGTTCCGTCTGCTGGTTCACTCCACAAATGGCTGATCAGAAGCCAGGAGTCAGGAACTCGTCCAGGTCTCCCAAGTGCTTGGTCCATCTTCCATGCTTTCCCAGGTGGGTTAGCAGGGAGCTAGATTGGAAGTGGAGCAGCCAAGACTCGAACTGGTGCCCATATGGGATGCCAGTGCTGTAGGTGGTAGTTTAACCTACTATGCCGCAGTGCCATTCCAGGTTTTGTTTATATATATATATATATATATATATATATACACATATATATATATATCTAGCTTCTCTTTTTGGTTCTTTTTTAGAATTTCCATCTCTCTCTCTATGTTGTCTCTCTGGCCTGGCATGCTGTATACTTTATCCATTACAGCTGTTAGCAATCATGGTTGTCTTTAATTTCCTGTCTGATGATTCTAACACCCCTGTCCCAAGGGTTTGTTCCTGATGACTGCTCTGTCTTTCCAAAACATGGATTTTTTTTTTCTTTTAGTCTGCTTTGTCATTTTTTCTTGGCAGCCATACTGGTAAATGGGAACTTCGGCAAAGAGGCCTTTGGTGACGTGGTGGTAAGGGGCGGGGCGGGGAGAGGGCTGTGGTGTAGCAGGTAGAGCCTCCGCCTGCAGTGCCAGCATCTCATTTGGGTGCTGGTTCGAGTCCTGGCTGCTCCAGTTCTGATCCAGCTCTGCTATGGCCTGGGAAAGCAGTGGAGGATGGCCCAAGCCCTTGGGCCCCTGCACCCACGTGGGAGACCCGGAAGAAGCTTCTGGCTCCTGGCTTCATATCATCCAGCTCCAGGTGTCGAGGCCATCTGGGGAGTGAACCAGCAGATGGAAGACCTCTCTCTGCCTCTCTGTAACTCTGCCTTTCAAATAAATTAATTGATTAAGAAAAAAGATTAGGCCTTGTTCAGAAACACGGAATGCCCTGAGGTATTTAAATTGTCCCCACCATCCAAAACAAAGATTTTGTTTTTATCTTTGTTTTTCCCTCAGATAATCCTTCTGTGAACTTGGTTAGTGCTCCGGGAGGCAAAACTCAAAAAATGCGTGAGCCCCCCGGTTGACTACGATGGGAAGTAAAGCAATTCCACATATTTGTGCCCCTAATAACGGCCCTTCAAATACATGAAGCAAGAACTAGCAGAATGGAAGGCAGAAATACGCCGTCTATATTAGCAGCCGAGACATTACCATTCCACTCTCAATAATGGGTAGAACGACCAGGCAGAAGCGAAGTAAGGAAAATAAATAATAATGCAACTAAACCTGACAAAGTGTCTTTCCTGCCAGTGGAACAAAGTTAGAAATCAGTAACAGAAGTGAACTTGAAAATTCACAAACTTGTGGAAATTAAACACTGCCGTCTTGAACAACCAGGGGTTCAAAGAAGAAACCAAAGAGACATTGGAAAATACGGAGAGATGAACAAAAATGAAAATACAGCCTACGAAAACTTGAGGAACCTGGAAAAAGAGTGGCAAGAGGGCAATGTGCAGCAACCAATGCTCAGAATAAAAAAGCAAAGATCCCAAATCAACAACCTAAATTTATAACTTAAGGAACTAGAGATAGAACAAGCTACACCCAGAGCTACTGGAAGGAAATAAATAGTGAAACTTAGAGCAGAGGTAAGTGAAATGGAGAATAGAAAAACAGGAAAATTAAAAGTTGGTTCTTCGAAAAGATCAGCAAAACTGACAAAGATTTAGCTGGAGGAACTAAGGAGAAATAAGTGGATATTCAAACTGCTAAATCGGAAATGAAAGCTGGGACATTACTGTCAATTATAGAGAAATAAAAATAAGTATAAGAGTAGCATGAATAATTGTATATCCACAGGTAGGACGACGTAGAAATGGGTAAGTTCCTAGAAATACAATCCTGTGAAGACTAACGCAAAGAAATCGAAAATCGCAACAGCTCCGTGACTAACAAGGGGATCGAATCAATAACAAGACTCACACAAGAAAGACCCTGGACTTTCACAGGTGAATTCTACCACACATTAAAGGAGAAACGGGCCGGTGTTGTGGCGTAGTGGGTAAAGCCACCAGCTGCAGTGCAGGCATCCCATATGGGCGCCAGTTCTAGTCCAGGCTGCTCCACTTCCGATCTAGCGCTCTGCTATGGCCTGAGAAAGCAGTGGAAGATGGCCCAAGTCCTTGGGCCCCTGCACCCACGTGGGAGACCCGGATGAAGCTCCTGGCTCCTGGCTTCAGATTGATGCATCTCTAGCCGTTTTGGCCATTTGAGGAGTGAGCCAGCGGATGGAAGATCTCTTTCTCTCTTTGTGTCTCCCTCTCTCTGTCTGTAGCTCTACCTCTCAAATGAGTAAATAAAACCCTAAAAAAAAAAAAAAAAAAGACTCAGATAAAAACATAGAGGGAAAGCTTCACAATGTTGGATTTGGCGATGATTCTTAGATCTGACTCCAAAAGGCACAGGCAACAAAAGAAAAAACAGAAAGATTGGATTTCACAAAAATTTAAAAATTTTGCTCATGAAAAGACAATTTACAAAGTCAAAAGTGCACGAAATTGGAGAAAGTATTTGCAAATCATGGAACAGATAAGGCACTGCTATCCAGAATATAGAAAGAACCCTAAAACTCACCAAAAGACAAAAGGCTCTGAAATAAAAATGACTCGAACAGGCGTTTCTCTAAGGAAGATTTTCAAATGCACAAAAAGCACCTGAAAAGATGCTCAACATCGGATGCCCTTCAGATCTGTGGGATCGCTGTTATGAAAAGCCAGAAAGCAGTAAGTGGCGGTCAGATGTGTGGGTGGGAATCCAGGATGGTAAAGAAAAGCTAAGGGAGAATTGCGTGTTCCTAGCACAATAGGGAAAGTGGGGACGCAACCCAGTGACCCTCGATGGGAAAATAGGTAAACCAAAGGTGATCAACAGAGTGTTACTCAGCATTAAAAAGGAAGAATGTGTGCAATGGGTTGCAATACGGATGAGACTTGGGCCATTATGCTAAGCGAAGAAGCTCAAATTCTCACGCGGCGTGATTCCACTTGAGCCAAAGACTTGCAGCAGTCAGGATCCGAGACAGAAAGCAGAGCAGCGGCTGTCGCGGGCCAGGGCTGGGAAGAAGGGGAGTTACTGTTTGTGGACGTAGACTTGTGGTTTTACAAGACACAAAGAGTTATGGGTATGGTTGCACCACGCCACGAAGCATTCAGTAGCGCTGAAGAATACACTCACAGGTGCTGAAGGTGATACATCAGGTGTGCTGTGTACTTTACCACAGGAAAAAAATTGGAAAAAAAGAAGTGTGGCTTCTCTGTGACGAGGTCCCCTGGAGTTATTTTTTTTAAAAGATTTATTTTATTTATTTGAAAGAGCTACAGAGAGATGCAGAGAGAGAGAGAGAGAGAGAGAGAGAGAGAGAGAGGTCTTCCATCTGCTTTTTCACTCTCCAGATGGCTGCAACAGCTGGAGCTGAGCTGATCTGAAGCCAGGAGCCAGCTGCTTCTTCCGGGTCTCCCATGCGGATGCAGGGGCCCAAGGGCTTGGGCCATCCTCTACTGCTTTCCCAGGCCACAACTGAGAGGTGGATCAGAAGTGGAGCAGCCAGGACTTGAACTGGCGCCCATATGGGATGCTGGCACTGCATGCCAGGGCTTTAACCTGCTGCACCATAGCACTGGCCCCAAGGTAAATGTAGTCTTTATCTCAGCTAAATGTCAATTTGTCTGTTACAACCAAGAAAGAAAGGGAGAGCAATTGTTGGAGATAGCTAAGAACTGTACAATGAAGAACACCCCAGATGGGTTTAACTGGCAATTAGACTGGGAGAGCAGATTTTCAGTATATATGACTGAAATTGAATTCTGAAATGCACAGTGAATCAGAGCAAAAGGGGGAAGTCTGTATAAAAATGTGCAAGCGTTATGAGTCGGCAGTTCATGGAGAAGACGGGACTGCTGATACTGACATGCCTAACCTTGATGATAACCAGGGAAACGCAAAATAAAGTAAGAGCTGGATACTACTCCACCCAAAGGCAACCTATGCAGTAACATCAGGGAAAACGAGAGCCTCGCCCACTGCTGGGGCGGGGAAAACCAGTGCAGCCAGCTGCGAGGACCCCTGGAGGCCTCTGGTGACACGGGCCCAGGGCATTCCCGGCTTCAAACCGCGAGTCCCATTCTGTAAGCCTCAGAGAATTCTCGGTTCAGACACAAAGAAACTGTGTTCAAGGGTGCTTATTGCTACACTATTTGTGATACCAGAGATGGCAATAACTTGAATGGTCTTCAACAGGGAATTATATAAAATTCAATGCGTGTTTGTATAAAAACCATATAACAATATATAAAATACAATGCGTGTAAATGAAGATAGCATAGCAGTCAGAAGACAAGGAGGGATCTACATTGTGAGCATCAATAAATCTCAAAGAAACAGAATCAGATCCGTGGCCGTGTATCACCACGTACGTGAAATATGCACACGTCATACACACGTTGCTTATATGAATGTATAGACACACACTTAAATTCTAAATACATATACTAATGTAAATCAAATGGACAGAGAACTGGAAAACCATGCCTATTGGGCAGGAAGACTAGAAATGGAAGATGCACAGGAAAAAATTCAATGAAAGAATAAGATAATAGGGGCCAGTGCCATGGTGCAGCGGGTTCAACCCCCAGCCTGCAGTGCCGGCATCCTATTTGGGCATTGGTTCGAGTCCCGGCAGCTCCACTTCCGATCCAGCTCTCTGCTATGGCCTGGGAAAGCAGTAGAAAACGGTCCAAGCCCTTGGGCCCCTGCACCCGCGTGGGAGACCCAGCAGAAGTTCCTGGCTCTTGGCTTCAGATCAACTCAGCTCTAGCCATTGCAGTCATTTGGGGAGTAAATCACTGGAATGGATGACTCTCTCTGGCTCTACCTCTCTCTCTAACTCTTTCAAGTAAGTAAAATAAATCTTTTAAAAAAAGGATAAAATAATAAATAATGAACCTGGGACCAGATCAGAGTGCCTTAAGGGTAGATCCGGCCTCAGTTCCTCTTTCATGCCACAAACAGCTCAGCTTTACAAATAATTGGGTGCCCCACATACTTCTCAAGTAAATAGACGACTGTTGCCCTAACTGAATATCGGCGCGTCTGACGTGCTACAACCTGGGATTTGTGTAAAGGTTTATATGAATATTTTCCTCTTCGGGGCTGGCATCATTTGCCTCCAACTGTTTAATCTCATCAAGCTGCGCACTCACAATTTCAAGTTCTTTCTTTTGAGGCCATTATCATCGCTGGGTTTTTCTAGTTTTGTTTTTCATTTGGAATTGCATTTCTAAAACGGCTCTTTCTCTGCAGGTTTTGAGCTCTTGGATAAAGGAGGTACTTAAGATTTCAATAACAACAAAAACAGATTAACTAAAGGTTTGCCTTTCATGTTGAGCACATTCCTGCTCCACTCTTAGGTGCCGGACTACAAAGAGGATTTTGTTTCAGTCGATTGAAAATGCGCCTAAGTGCTGGCTGAAACTCATTCGTTCCCTTTTCAACTGTTTCCAAGTGTGGCGATCTCTTCCCTGGATCCCCGCATGGCCGCCTTCACGCCTCTGCCCCGTGTCATCTTTTGGCAGGCTTCTCACCACGTCTAATCGCGTCTCTGCGACTCGGAGGTCCCCGATTCCTGGTCCCTTCACCACACCTGCCTTTCCTTCTGGGCCTTCCTCCATCACACTGCGTGTTTGTCCATGGCCCATCGGCCCCCTGCCCCCACCCCCGGGGACGTGAGCACCCGGAGGACTGAGACCTCCACCTGGTTCCACTGTGCGAGCCCCACCTTGACAGCGGCACCTGCAGCCCAGAAGGCGCTCGCGAAAAATCTGCAAGCTGCGCAGGATTTGTTGAGAACCTGCAGATTCTATGAACGTCCATCAGAAATTCGTGGAAATTGGGGTGAAAAGATGAGTTGATTGTGGTGCACAAGATTTTGGAGTCCACGAAGCTTTTGTGGAATATGCATTTTATGAACTTTTTGAGGATCCTTCTATGCGTGAATTTCAAATTTTTTTACACCAAGTGAACTTATTTTTTAACTCCATTTCCATGAAATTTCGAAGGACGTTTGTATTTTTAAAAATATTTATTTATTTGAAATGCAGAGTAACACACACACACAAACAAGAGAGAGAGAGAGAGATCTTCCATCCACTGGTTCACTCCCCAAAGGGCTACAATGGCTGGCGCTGGGCCAAGCTGAAGCCAGGAGCCTAGAACTCCATCCAGGTCTCTCACATGGATGGCAGGGGCCCGAGTGCTTGGGTCATCCGCTGTATTCCCAGGCTGAGCAGCAGGGACTGGAACCTAAGATAAAGGGATGTCTGTCATAGACGGTGGCTTAACCCACTGCACGCGTCGCCAGCCCTGACCCTCGTGTTTTGTATCATAACCTGATAAGCGTTTCTCCTTCTTGCTGCTCATCTTTCCATCCTGACTGTATACTTATTCATTCAATATTTGAAGCAGTGCATTCTGGGAGAGTCCGTGGCGAATGAGACGGACCGTGGCCGGTACGATTTCCTCTCGCTCTCCTCACTATCCACGCCCCCACCTTTTTCATGTTGCATACGCGCACTGGACGCTGGCTCCATGCCAAACACGGTCTTCTTACGTCTAGTACTTTTTTTTTTTTTTTTTTTTGACAGGCAGAGTGGATAGTGAGAGAGAGAGACAGAGAGAAAGGTCTTCCTTTGCCATTGGTTCACCCTCCAATGGCCGCCACGGCTGGCGCACCGCGCTGATCCGATGGCAGGAGCCAGGTGCTTCTCCTGGTCTCCCATGGGGTGCAGGGCCCAAGCACCTGGGCCATCCTCCACTGCACTCCCTGGCCACAGCAGAGAGCTGGCCTGGAAGAGGGGCAACCGGGACAGAATCCGGCGCCCCGACCGGGATTAGAACCCGGTGTGCCGGTGCCGCAAGGCGGAGGATTAGCCTAGTGAGCCGCGGCGCCAGCCACGTCTAGTACTTTTCACACAACTCACAGCAGTCATATACAGTTGGTATATTATAGCGGCTCAAGATTTCTTTCCCAAATATGCAGCTTATTGGTAGTAAATAAAACAACGAGATTGTCTGGTGAGACTCAGCCAATGGTTTGTCATAGAGGCTTCCGGAGGGGTCCCCAAGGAGCGGCCACGTGGAGCAGGAGCCGAGGCCCTGCGGACTCTGTTCACCCCACCACCTGCTCCCCTCCAGCCCGACGGAGTCCCTTCTCACCCGGCAGCAGCGCTGTAAGACGTGTCTGAGCGTGACACCAAACACTCTTGCCTGAGACCAGCCTGTTCCACGGCACACGCAGCCCAGCCCGCCACGAGAAAGGACTTGGAGACACCTTAGTATTTTCAACATCATTTTAGAGACCAGAGCCTGGACGGTGGCGAGATCAAGAAACGCACAGGAGACAAAGAAGCGGCAGGTTCAGGATGTGTTTCTGAGCCCGCCTTCCAGCTCATCCACTGAGCTGTGCCCACCGCAGGGGGACCTGTGCCCATCCCTGCCTCTCTCTGCGGGGAGACGGATGTGGATTGTTGCCCTGACTCTGACCCTAACTCACAAGTGGCCTCGGGCTGGGTGTCTTTCCCTGTCTGCCTTGCAGTTTTCTTGTCTGCAAAACAAAGAGAAAATAGGAGTATTTTCCACATTGCAGACAATAGCCGCTTTCTTCCAAGGAAACCGCGTGCTACAGCACAGCTGCGAGTATGTCCTGTGGGTGCACGTGGGCTTCTCTCGCTGCGTCTGGATGTGGGGTAGTTTCAGGGCTGAGACCCCGTGGCTCCCCTACCCCCACCCCACTGGGGAGAAGGGCAGCCAGGCTTCAGAAGTGGGCGTTTTGAAGCCGTGTGCTGAAGTGTCTGCGCGCACCCGTGCCCTTTCTGTCCGTCTCAGCAGGGTACAAGTGGCGGCGGCGGCAGCGGTGGTGGTGGTGGTGGTGGCGGTGGTGATATAGACGATAAGGGCTGGCGCTGTGGTGCAGCAGATCAAGTTGCAGCCCGTGACACCGGCATCCCACAGGGGTGCTGGTTCAAGTCCCGGCTGCTCCACTTCCAATCCAGCTTTCTGCTATGGCCTGGGAAAGCAGTGGAAGTTGGCCCAAGTGCTTGGGCCCCTGCCACCCACATGGGAGACCTGGATGGAGTTTCTGACTCCCGGCATTCTCTTGGCCCAGCCCCAGCTGTTGTGGGGCTCTCTCTCTGTCACTCTTTCAAATAAATAAATATGCTTTTTAAAATTAATTTATTTATTTGAAAGGCAGAGTTATCGAGAGGGAGAGGCACAGAGAGAGAGAGAGGTCTTCCATCTGCTGGTTCACTCCCTAGATGGCCATAGCTGGAGCTGCGTCGATCCGAAGCCAGGAGCCAGGAGCTTCTTCCAGGTCTCCCACGTGGGTGCAGGACCCAAGGACTTGGGACATCTTCTGCTGCTTTCCCAGGCCATAGCAGAGAGCTGGAAGGGATGTGGAGCAGCCGGAACTTGAACCGGCGCCCATACGGGATGCCGACACTGCAGGCAGCGGCTTTGCCCGCTATGCCACAGCGCCGGCCACCCTGGTAATGGTTCTCCCACACGTGTGCCGAGCTGCACGCTCTCTGGCAAGGGTTAACACCACTGCTCTGTTCAGCAAGCAAGCCGAGGCGGTTACGTAGAAGCGATGGTCGGGCCGGCGCCGCGGCTCACTTGGCTAATCCTCTGCCTGCGGCGCCGGCACCCGGGGTTCTAGTCCCAGTTGGGGTGTTGGATTCTGTCCCGGTTGCTCCTCTTCCAGTCCAGCGACCTGGGAAGGCAGTGGAGGATGGCCCAAGTGCTTGGGCCCCTGCATCTGCGTGGGAGACCAGGAGGAAGCACCTGGCTCCTAGCTTTGGGCCGGTGAGCACGCCAGCCGTAGCGGCCATTTTGGGGGTGAACCAACGGAAGGAAGACCTTTCTCTCTCTCTCTCACTGTCTAACTCTGCCTGTCAAAAAAAAAAAAAAAAAAAAAGCAGACGGTCACCACAGCTGAAGCGTTCATAGGCAAGCTGATAAGGACCACGTCCCATTTCCAGAGTTTCTTTTCTTCTTTGACCTTGGGGAGGCCTCTACCACATTCCATCTGCTGGTGCATTCCACAGATGCCCGCACAGCCAGGGCTGGGCCAGGCTGAAGCCAGGAAGAGCCGGGAGCTCCGTCCCAGTCTCCCGCGTGGGCAGCAGGGACCAAGTCCTTGAGCCCTCGGCGGCTGCCTCCCCGGGGGCCCCTGAGCAGGAAGCCGGCCTGGAGGCAGAGGCAGGGCTGGATCCAGGCTCCCCCGCAGGGGGTGTGGGCGCCCCTGCCCCACCCAGCAGGTGCACCTCCTCACCAGGCCCGCCCAGGGCACGCTTCCCACAGCCCATTTCCCTAGCGCTGTCCGCTTCAGCCTCGCCTGAGCGCTCACGCCTTCTCCCCAGGCCAGTGTTTTTCTAAAGGGGGTCTGGGACCTCCCTGGGGTCCACGGGGAGTGCCGGTCACCTCTGCTCTGGTCAGCGTCTCTGGCATGGGTGGGGTGAGCATGTGTGTGGTGGGGGGGTGCAGGGTGGGAGATTCAGATGCTGAGATCCTGCTCTTGCTTCCCTTGAACCAGGCCAGTCTGGCAGCGGGGGCGGGGGCGGGGGTGCAGGGGAGGCGCTGAGAACAGGAAGGGAGGAGGGGAGAGAGCTGAGGGCACCCAGCCCTCTGCCACGCTCTGCACTCAACCCTTTAACCTCCGTGATCCCAGAGCGGGCAGTGCTGCCCCATTAATCAGAAGGCTCGGACAAGCTTGTCCCCAAATGAACGCGGTGGGGCTGGGGCTCGGACTGGGAAAGCAGAAGAGTCCCCTACCTTTCCCTCTAGGAGATGTCCCGTCTTCCCTTCTGTGCTAAGACCCACGGCCCACTGGGCTTTTCTGTCTGTGTTGGAGGAAATGGTCGGAGACACACGCGTTTCCCCTGGGATGTGTGTTATCCCATAAGCGTTGGTCACAACACCCTGGTTCTCATGGTGTGTCTCTGGGCTCCCGCCTAGAGCTCCCTTTCTCTGCCAGTGTCCCCCTTTGTCTGCGCTGGCCCCACACTCACTGCCCCAGTGTCCCCCTTTGTCTGCGCTGGCCCCACACTCACTGCCCCAGTGTCCCCCTTTGTCTGCGCTGGCCCCACACTCACTGCCCCAGTGTCCCCCTTTGTCTGCGCTGGCCCCACACTCACTGCCCCGGTGTCCCCCTTTGTCTGCGCTGGCCCCACACTCACTGCCCCGGTGTCCCCCTTTGTCTGCGCTGGCCCCACACTCACTGCCCCGGTGTCCCCCTTTGTCTGCGCTGGCCCCACACTCACTGCCCCAGTGTCCCCCTTTGTCTGCGCTGGCCCCACACTCACTGCCCCGGTGTCCCCCTTTGTCTGCGCTGGCCCCACACTCACTGCCCCAGTGTCCCCCTTTGTCTGCGCTGGCCCCACACTCACTGCCCCGGTGTCCCCCTTTGTCTGCGCTGGCCCCACACTCACTGCCCCAGTGTCCCCCTTTGTCTGCGCTGGCCCCACACTCACTGCCCCGGTGTCCCCCTTTGTCTGCGCTGGCCCCACACTCACTGCCCCGGTGTCTGGAGCTCCATGGCTCCCCTTGATGGGCAGAGGGTACATGCTTCCACCCGGCTCTTCTCCAAGCTTCTGCATGTTTGCCGGGCCTCAGGGCAGGGCTCCCTGGCCACACAGAGAAAGGCCGCTGTCCCCAGCACCATCTCCTCGGCTGCTCCGTTTTCGCCCAGCACTTGCCAGGACCAGACACCGCGCTGTGTGTTTTTCTGGATTTCTGGACGGACAAGCACCGGAGGTGAATGCCGCGAGCAAGGGCAGGGACTTGGCCTCCGTCTGTGTTCCTGCTGCTGCGACAGCGCTCGGCACGTGGTGGGGGCCTCAGGACGTCATTGTTTGAAGACGTGAAGGACTGAATGGCTGAGCGGGTGGGAGGCTTTTGGGCAGTGGGATTGGATCCGCCAGTGGAGTGATACCCCAGGTGTAGGAGGGCAGATGGGTGATGGTGGGATATGCAGGCTGCCTCTGGCAGCTAGGGTCCAGCACACTCCCGAGCTCCGGAGGACTGGTGTGGGCACTGTATGGCATGAGAGGGCAGGAGCTGATGGCCAAGGGGCTGAGGACAGGTAGGGGTCATAGATGGTCGCCACAGAGCGGACCTGGGTGAGTGGCTGGTGTGGCACTGTTGGCAGATGTGGCTGTAACCTGCTCGAAGTTGGGGCCTGCAAGAAGCGTGGTGGCCCTGCCAGGGTGGCTCCAGGAGACACTAACTAGAGGCTCATCTCCATCCACACCCATTTTCCCCTGCCCCGGTGGGGGGGAGGGCAGGGGGGGAACGCCTGCCAATCAAAGTGGGGGCAGGGCGTGCACCTGCTGCGCAGGGGGCTGCTGGGAAGAGAAGATGCCAGTGAGTCCGGGGACACAGCCATTCAGGCTTCCTGGCGTTCGCACATCAGAGGCTCCCTCAGGGCACCAGAAGAAATATCATCCAATAACTGGCAAATGCCCCCAGCCTCCCGCACACGCCGTGTTGCCAGTGACCTTCGTGGTAATGACCTTCAGGGGAAAACCCAAGCAAGCGCAGAGCTGGTTGGAGAAAACGCCCCCACCCAGGAGCTGCAGCTCCACCAACCTCAGAGGGCGCGGCCACTTGCCCCTCGGGGGGGCCGAGGTGACACAGCGTGGGGGGGTTGGCCGAAGATCCCCCTGGGCTGGCGACTCTCAGGATGCAGTAGGACACCTGGCTTTCATGCCGGGCTCGGCTCCCCAGTGCCACGGGAATTCGTACCCAGAGCAGAAAAGCCAGAGGCAGCCAGGCTGCACGGCAGTCTCTCCTACAGGCCGCTGGGGTGAGCACTGACTGTCTATGAGACCCGGACTTTTTTGGCCCTGTTGTTTCTTAACCAGGGGCAGCCATCCTGCAGCGGGGCGCTCGCTGCCCAGTGAAGGCTGGGGAGCGCGTGGTTCACCCAGATGTGACCTGTGTGGTCCCAGCATGGGACACTCTGTGCTTCCTCGGGGCTCCCGGCTTTGGCACACGTGGTTCCTTCTGCCGGAAAAGCCTTTCCTGCCTCCTCTTCCCTCGCCATCCCTCTCCGTCCTGAGGAGCTCAGATCGGCTGGCCCTTCCTGCGACAATGTCCCGCTGAGCCTCCCACCCGCCCACCTAGTGTCCCTCCAGGGGCGCCCAACCAGGGGTGCTGCCTGCGTTTGTCCTAATGACCTGGGGGGCCCACTCAGTGTCTGGCCCGAGGCAGCTTTGGGGAGGAGTGGGATAGGTTTACAATACGGTGTTGGTCAGAAAGACTTGGAAGGTGCAAATTCCGTCAACGACAGAGGCGGTGTGATTCCTTCGCACCAAGTGGCGTGGGGCAGATTGGGACGGGGAGACCAGGAGTCAGGCCCCTGCCGCCAGGGGAGGCCGGCTCTGTCTTCTTTTGGGCCAGATGTCATGAACTTCCGCCTGGAGACCTGGGACTGAGGCTCTGCCCAGCCACCCATTTGCTGGGGGCACTCGAGCAGGGACAGCTCCGTCTCTGGGCTCTGGCTTTCTAATACGTGCGTAGACTGTGGGTGCTTACGGGTGTCCGACGCTGTCCCAAACGCCTTACTTGTATTATCTCATTTAATCCTCGCAACAACGGCACAGCAAGGGTGGTGTTATTGTCTGCATATCCTTAACGGGGATACCGAGGCACAGAGCGGTTGAATAACTCCCTCAGAGTCACACAGCGCATCGCTAATGGTGCTGATTCAGTGTCCAGAGCCCTCCTGTCGCCCCCAAAGCTGAGCTGCTTGTCGGCGGGGTGATTTGGGGGCCTACTCCTGTTTGACCAGCACAGTTCCCGCGCTGAGGCTGCTTCTTCTGGTGCCGTCAGAGCCCAGGGCTCGCTGGCTGCTGCCATCAGAGGCCGGAGGAATTTCGCCTTTTTCTCTGCCTCTTGTGGCGACGAGGGAGGGGACCAGTGAGGGTGGAGCGAGCCTGCAGTTCCTTCAGCCGCTGGAGCTCTGGCTACGGTGCTTGCAAAGGGGAGATGGCCACTGTCGGGGGAAGGCTGGGCGCCGGGTTTCGGCAAACGGAACGCAGGGCGCTCAGGTACTCCGGATTCCCGATCAACAAGGGCCGGTTTTGGGTGCATGTGTGGCCCGTGCCACGGTTGGGACAGACGTATGCTCACGAACTATTCTCATTGGTCTGGGGTCTCCCATGCAGGGGGAGCTCCTGACACCGGGCCTGTGCCATCAGAGCCATCGGCAAACCCAGAGGGAGCGGCTGGAACTGTGCTGTGCACTCCCTGGGATCCGCTTGAGGGGCCTGGCCTGCAGTTAACATCTGCATTGGAGGGCGCTGCATGGTCTGGGGACCCGACAGGACGACCCAGGATCTCAGCAGAGGAGCCCTGAAAGTGTCTTTGAGAACCACAAGGCGCCCCGCGGAGCCAGGTTCACTGCAGCCGGTTCCTCGGCCAAGGGCGCCCCCTTGTGGCAGCACTGGGCTCGCCGGCTGGGCGGACGGCTCCGGTGGAGTTTGTCTAACTGTGCCACAGCTCCTGTGAAGTTGTCCTAATCCCTGCCTTGCACCCCTCCCCCCCTTTTGCATTTTATTTGAAAGGCAGGGTTGGAGGAGCGGGGAGAGCCTCTATCCACGGATTCATTCTCCAAATGCCTGCAACAGCCAGGGCCAGGCCAGACCAAAGCCAGGAGCCCAGCCCACGTGAGTGGCAGGGACCCAAGTACTTGGGCCATCACCTGCTGCCTCCCAGGGTGTGCATTACAGGAAGCCAGATGGGAAGCAGAGTAGCCAGGCCTCAAGCCAGGCACTGGGGCGGGGTGGGGGCGCCCTCACTGCTGCCCCGTGCCCACGCATCTTCAAGGACGTGTGCGAATGTGGTCTGAACACTGCAGCGACACGGGACATTGTCACACAGCCATCTGTATAACTCAATACATGAGTATTATCAACCGTGGAACAGCACCCGAGCGCGGCAGCTGTGACTACTAACACCTGGCGACTCCCCCCACCTCCCCGCGCCCCGCCTCTGCCCTTTGCTCCAGCCCCAGCCCACGCCCTCCAGGGTGGCTGCTCACTGGCTCCCTCGGGGCTGCCCTGGGGACTTCCACCAGCCAGGAAGCAGAGGGGCCCCCAAGGTGGTCTGGGTGCTGCATCCGCCTGCCTTTCCCAGGCTTACCTATTCAGGGAGGCTCATGGGCAGCGGCCTCTCTTCTCGAGGCGCTGGGTGCGGAGGGTGGGCGGTGCCGGCTCTGGCATTCCAGTTTGGATTCCTTTTGGATGCTGGCTGTGCACCCACCGCTCCTCTTTCGGAAGCAGAGAGGGAAAATGGGAAGTGGGACTGGCAGCCAGACAGAAGCCACCATGGACATCAGCCCTGTCGCCAGTGTGGCCCCACGGTGCCGTAGCAGGTGTCTGTTTCCTCGCAGGACAGGGCTAAGGACAGAACTCATCTCTGCGGCTGGGGTGGACAACAGCACTCCGTAAAGTGCATTCCATGTGCCCGGAGCTGCCTGTGACTTTTTTTTTTTTAAAGGTTGATTTATTTGAAAGTGAGAGTATATATATATAGAGAGAGACAGAGACAGAGAGAGGTCTTCTATCTGCTGGTTCACTCTCCAAATGGCCACATCAGCCAGGCTGAAGCCAGGAGCCTGGAACTTCATCTGGGTCTCCTGTGTGGGTGCAGGGGCTCAAGCACTTGGGCCGCCCTCTGCTGCTCTCCCAGGAGCATCCGCAGAGAGCTGGAGCAGCCGGGATTGGACCAGTGCCTGTACGGGACGCTGGCATCACACGAGGGAGCTTAGCCCACTCGCCAGCCCCAACTGCCCCATTGCTAGATACTTGGAAGCTCCTCCTCTGCCAGCCACAGCATCCACCCTTGGGTTCCTCTGTCCACCCACCCACCCACTCCCCCATCCATTCTTTCCTCCTCTTCTTCTTCCCTCCCTCCCTCCATCTAGCCACCCAGCCACCCAGCCGTGTATTTAAAAACCTCCACTAAACTTCTACCGTGGTTCAGTTCCCAGCTGTGCTGCTGGGGATACAGGGACAAATGCGACGCGAGTCTTATTCCAGGGCCGTGCAGGGGAATGGTGATGACAAAAGTCACTCCATTCCCTGACCCAGGGCGCCGGCCCCTCGCTCTCGGCCTGTCTCCCAGGTGCGCTGATGGGGCAGCATGAGGACCACGGAAGCTGAAAGGCATTCCTGGGGGTGGGGCAGAGGAGACAGCACTCAGCTCCAGGCGGGGAGAGTTGGGGACGACGACGGGCAGTCACGGAGGGCTTACAGAGGAGGTGTCGGAGAGGGACCTGATGGGTGGCTGGGGCCGTAGCAGAGGCTTGGAGGTGCAGAGCAGCTGGGAGTCTTCTCTCTGGGGACACTGCATGCTTTGGGGCGTTTGGCGAGGGAGGGAGGTGAGAGCGGATGATGCCGAGGCGATCATGGGGACTTTGGTGTGTGAGGTGTGGACGGAGACGAGGTACCCACCCCGCAGCCGCCGGCAGCAGGAAACCCTAAGGACGTTCTTGCCAAACCTCATCCTGGGAGAGGTGCAATGGCCGAGGCAGGTGGAAGGGCAGTGAGTGGCGCTGAGCTGAAGGAAGCCGAGGGCAGGGCCGCCCTGGCTGGCTCCGTGGGTGGCCTCCACCTGCAGGGACGGGGAATCCCGAGGGCGACCAGGATGGGGGTTTGATGCTCAGTGGGCCAGACAAAGAGCCACGTCCCCGGCACAGGGCTGGACACGTTATCCCGAACCCAGCGGTTCTGGACAGTTGCGGTGTCACCCGCATCTCACAGGTGAGGAGGCTGGGGCTCAGAGAGGTCGAGGCTCTGCCCAGGGTCACACAGCTCAAGAGCGCAGGCCAGGACTTGAACGCACACCCGCCTGGCTCCAAGTTGGCTGGGGAGGGGACATTGCAGAGGGATTGACAACGTTCCTGCCGTCGTCAGCTTGAGCTGGCTGGTGTCCACCTGCGGGTGTCAGGAAGCCCAGGAAGGCCCTGACCAAGCCTCCCAACGCGTCTGCTCTGGGCTCCCGAGAAGTCCTCCCGGGTTTCAGCCGGGCCACGCTGAAGCCAGGGCGGGCGCCCGGGGCCCTGGGGGCAGAGGTCCGCACAGGGATGGCTCCTCGTGCAGAGCCCACGTGGCACACGCAAGAGCCACGCCTGCCCGCAGGCTTGGTGAGAAGACATGTATGTATGTGTGTGTGTGGGGGGGTGGGAAGCTTGGGAGACTCGTGGCTGCTCAGAGGTGGGCCAGTGAGGGGTGGGCGTTTGGCATACAGCGGGGACACCTGTGTCCCCTGTTGCAGTGCCTGGTTCCGCGCCAGCCTCCCGGGTCCTCACTCTGGCTTCACCCAGGCCATTGTGGGTATCAGCAGTGAACTGGAAGCTAGGGGATCTCTCTCTCTCTCTCCCTCTCACATGAATAAATAAAAATTTAAAAGAAGCTTGGGCATCCCCTCCGTTTGTCCCCCAGGTACACACTCGTGCCGACACACTTCCCTAAGAACAAACCGCTGTTAATTTATTGGTGAAAAAAATCCATCGGAAAAGGAGCGATCTAACCAATCCTAGTAACAGACTGATTAATTTTAAAAAACTGTGGCAGGCGTTACCATGGCTACGGACTGCTACCACCTCCCGGGCATTGTGCTCTGGGCCTCTCTTCCCTCACCCGCAACTGGTCCTCACAGCGAGCCCCTGACACACGAGGGCACTGCAAAGGGCCTGGAGGGTGGTAATTTTAGGGGTGAGTGTTTGGCGCAGCATTAAGGCACCACGTGGTGGGTCAGGGCTCTGGTGTAGCCAGCTAAGCCGCTGCCTGTGACACTGGCATCCGTGTGGGCGCCAGTTCGTGTTCCAACTGCTCCACTTCTGATCCAGCTCTCTGCTATGGCCTGGGAAAGCAGAAGAAGATGGCCCAAGTCCTTGGGCCCCTGCACCCATGTGGGAGGCCTGGAAGAAGCTCCTGGCTCCTGGTTTTGGATTGGCATAGTTCCGGCCATTGCAGCCAATTGGGGAGTGAACCAGCAGATGGAAGACCTCCCTCTCTGTATTTCTGTAACTCTGTCTTTCAAAAAAATAAATAAATCTTAAAAAAATAGGTACCACTTGGGACACGTACCTCCCGCAGACATCAGAGTGCCTGGGCTTGAATCCCAGCCCCGCGTCCGGTCCCAGCTCCCTGCTGACGCGCCCTGGGAGGCAGCAGGTGCCAGCGCCGGTGGGCGATCTCCCACGTGGAAGGCCCCGCCTGAGTTCCAGGCTTCTGGCTTTGGCCTGGCCCAGTCCCGCCTCTTGTGGGCATTGGGCTCTGGAGTGAACCAGTGGGTGCAAGGTCTCTCTTCTGTCTTCCTCCCTCTGCCTTTGGACTAAAATGTTGCGACATTTATGTTTATTTGGATGCAAAGTTTTTGAAATCCATGCAAATGAGGAAATTAAAAAAAAAAACAAAATGCATATTGTGAAAAAGAACTGCATAGATTCCAAAACCATTTTGCACCAAAATCAGTTTATTTAAAAAGAAATCCCTTACGTTCATGCACTTTCTGAAGTATCCGGTGGGTTTTCCTCATTTCATGGAGGAAACCGGCACAGAGAGCCGTCAAGTAACCCTCACGAGGCCACACAGCCATCGAGTGTGGGTGTCCTCACTGTCCCTCCTCCTCCTCGGCCCCGTAACGGTGCAGCCCCGAGGGCAGCGGAGAGCACCGGGCGGGGGAGGGGGGGGACGGGGCTAGTGACCGCAGTCCGCCTGGACTTCCTGCTGGAGCTGAAGGCGGAGCGCCGATGCGGGCTCCGACGCCCCCACTCTGGCAGAGGACCTGTTGGCCCCCAGGCTGGGACGTGGCTACTCGGGCCATCCAAGCGGCCGCGACCCTGGCCCGGAGCTCTGGGCGCAGAAGCTTCCCTCGCTGCTCTGCGCAGAAACCACGAGAGGGCGCTGTCTCCTCACAGTTCTGGCCGAGCTCACGTCCACGGTCCGCACTTCCCGCTGGAGGCAGGGGACACCTTGGGGCGGGGGAGGGGGCGACTCTGGACACAGCCCGAACCTCTCAGGCCAGCTGGTCCGGTAGGATGGGATCCAGTGAAGGGATTGGCCAGGGCACTGCCTGGGAGTCAGCCCCGGGCTTCAGCCCACGAACTCATGGTGAGCTCGGGGCAAATATCTCCTCTTTTGAACCTCGGTTTCGGCATCTGTAAAGTGGGCACGGGGAGGCCTCCCTCCTGGGATTGGTGTGTGAATGCCAGAAGAGGCGCGTGCCATCGCTGTTGCTGGCACCTACGGACAGTGTGGAGGGTGGAGAACCGCGTTCGGGACAGTGTGGAGGGTGGAGAACCGCGTTCGGCTGGGGCTGCCTCCGACCTGCCGCTGGCTTGGGTGTAGGCACTCTCCTTACAGTCTCACCACGGCCATGACCATCACGTCCAGAGCTGTGGCGTGGCGTGGCCTGCCCGGGTCCCCCGGCCGCTAGCTGACTGCCCGTGAACCAGTGCACCCTGGGGAGTGAGGCCAGGGATGCCTGGAAGAGATTCTGCCCGTGGAGCTGGGAGGCAGAGCTGGCCCTGCCATTCGGGGGGCCCTGCCGTGTCCTTGCACATGCGAGTGTCAGGTGTGTGGGCACAGCTTGTGTCGCCGGCCACCCTTGGGCCCGCTGGGACGGCCGGAGGCAGGACGTGGGCTGGCAGAGGGCTGGGCGGAGGGGAGGGTCCTTCTCCCTCCCTGGTGTCTGTGTGGACGAAGGCTCGTGCCCCGTGCGTGGGTGTGGCTGGGACACGTGGGGCTTGTGCCTCGCAGTCTGTTTTTTCCCTTCCTGCCGCAGCATGAGGAGGGGGTGGGGATGGGGGCGCAGGCAGGGGACGCTGGGGCCCTGAGGGTGTGGGAGGGGGTGCCGGGAGGGGCCTTAGAGCTCCAGTTAGCCGGGCCTCTCAGCCGAGGCCAGGGAGTGGTCAGTCCTGTCCGAGGCCGCCCAGCCCGCCAGCACCGGGCTGGGAGCAGGGTCGCTTTTCTCTTGGTCGCACGTCAACATGTCTTGCCAAGAACGAGTCCCCCGCAGCCGCCTGGCTGCGGCCAGTTTAGGAAGTCAGAGGGGGACGGAGAGGCGGTGCTGACCTTGCCTGCGGAAGTCCTCGTGTGACGTCGGCCCCTGGGCACATACAGGCCATGGAAAGCAAACATCACACGCTCGAAGGCGGGCACACGGCTGGGCTCGGCATCAGCCCAGCCCCGGGGGCAGGATGCAGGGAGAGGGTGACCGGCAGGGCCCCCACCCACCACCCCGAGGGGCTGCCCGAGGGTCCTGGAAGAACTGAGGAGACACAGCACGCCCCGGGGTCTAGCGGGAAGGTGCAGGGGTACGGGGGTGGGGCGCGGGCGGCCACCTGTAGCTGTGCACCTGCCCCGCGCCAGGCCCACCTGGGCACAAGCTGAGCTTCACGTTCTGGAATCTGCCCAGTAGCTCAGAGGAAAGGAATTGTTCTTCCCATTTTGCCGATGAGGTCACTGAGGCTCAGAGAGGCTAAGCAGCTTCCCCAGAGTCACACAGCACAGGGACAGAGCCCAGGTCCGTGCAGTTCCGCTACCCACGTGTGTTTCACAGCCTGGCCGTGGGCCTTCCTGGAGCCCTGGGCGGCACGGACACACCCTGGCCTCACCCAGACCTGTCGCAGGAGGTGCCTGGGGGGCGTGGCTTCCAGGGAAGAGGCGGGAGGAGGCTGCTGGGGCCTGGGAGTTATTGCTCAATAACAGGCGCCAGCCAAATTTTTCCGTCAGGGGCTGGGTGGTAAACATTTTAGACTTTGCAGGCCTCTGTTGCAAGTGCTCCAGCGGGAGCGGGCCGCGGGCCGCGCACAGGGGCCGAGTGTGGCTGATAAAGCTTTATTTGCGAAGCAGCAGGCTGGGCCAGGGCAGCTTGCATGGCGTTGCTTAGTCTACAGCACGCCTGGCCCTCTTGCCGTCTTCCTAGCAGTCCCACGAGGGTCCCTGTTACAGATGGGGAGACTGAGGCCCGGGGGGGGGGTGTGTGCTGGCCGTGCAGGGTCACCCAGGGAGTGTAGGCTCCCAGCTGGGATTGGGACCAGACCTCCTGGCTCCCAGGCCAGGGGCACTGGGAAGCGTGAAACATCGTACAAATCCCCGGGCCCGGGCAATCAAAGCGGCCGCCACTCCCACCCGGAGCGCTTGTTACCACGCGCCGGGCGCTGGGTCATTGCCGCCCGTGTGCGGCAGCCCAGATGTGGGATGTCATTGTCTCTGTCACATGGGGCCGCCCTGAGCTCCCTGGGAGGTAGAGGCAGGCATCTGCAGAGTGTCAAAGCGGCTTATCTTGGTGCCCACGCACCTGACATGCTGCAGCTGGACGCGGCGAGGTGCGCGTGCTGACAAGACGGATCGGC
Organism: Oryctolagus cuniculus; assembly: GCF_964237555.1. Lineage (NCBI taxonomy): Eukaryota > Metazoa > Chordata > Mammalia > Lagomorpha > Leporidae > Oryctolagus > Oryctolagus cuniculus. The sequence continues at coordinate 148,407,125 of NC_091438.1, forward strand.
TTCTCCGTTCTTGAGTGTGTAGCTCAGACTCTCTCTCTCTCTCTCTCTCTCTCTTCTCAAACAAACATCCAGCCGACATGTGGTCCGTCCGGTGACCTCCTCCTCCCAGGCGGGAGATCACGGAATGCGAGGCCTGGCAGCGCCCAGTCTGGCTGCCGCAAGACCAGGAAGCAGGCACGGGTGGCTGTGGGGGAGGGAAGAATGCCGGCCTTCCGGTCGGCCTGGATTCCTCGTCACCGGTGCCCCAGTGCCTTCGGGTGTCACCTCCCTCCTTTACGGAGTGGGTGTCGCTTTCCTAATTCCTGTGTTGGGTGCGAGAGCTGTGCTCGTCAGCGCGGGCGTTCCTTTGTTCTCTCGCAGGTCCTGCGCGTGGAGCGCGGCTCGGCTCGGTCACTTTGGTGTTAGGTGTGGACGATTGAAGACCCAGCCCTTCCCACGCCTGTTTATGGCTAAAGCACACATTACAGGTCCTTTGGCTCAGGGAAGTTTTGTCCTAGGATTTCTCTCGGGCTGGAAAGTTTGCTTTTAACATGGACTTCTGCAAGGGTGAAGCAACAGCTCCGTCACCAACCCGTTCACCAATGCAGTGGTGAAGCATGGATGCTTCATCCCTCCCTCCACCCCTCCCTCCACCCCCACATCAATTTATCCATCCATCCTCCATCCTCCATCCTCCATCCTCCATCCTCCATCCATCATCCATCAATCATCCATCATCCATCCTCCATCCATCATCCATCCATCATCCATCAATCATCCATCATCCATCCTCCATCCTCCATCATCCATCAATCATCCATCCATCCATCCTCCATCATCCATCCATCATCCATCCACCATCCATCCATCCATCATTGTATCCCTTCTTCCCTCCCTCCCTCCATCCATCCATCAATCATCCTTCCACCCATCAACCCATCGATCCATCCATCCATCCATCCATCATCCATCAATCATCCATCCATCCACCATCCATCCATCCATCCACACATCCCTCCCTCCCTTACTCCTTCCCTCCCTCCCCGTCTATCCATCGACTCGTCCATAAACTCATCCGCTCGAGTCCTACATGCAATTATCCACCCAAGTATTTGCCGGAGCTGCACTGCCCCTGGCCCGACATGGGGCCACTGAGCTGCCTCTCCCCATGGCCCACAGCAGCCTGGGATCCGGGGCAAAGGGGATGCGAAACCTGACGTGTCCACAGCAATAATTCTCAATGGCTGGAGTCCAGGGAATTCCTGGAATCCCTTCAGGGCGAACAGGGCCAGAGACTGGTCTGCACAGGCTGCACACACTTCCCCTGTGTGGACGTGGCCCCTCTTCTGCTTCTGCCCTGGCCTCTCTTTTTCCGAAAACACCTGAGGCTCCTGCTCTGGGCTGTGTGAACCAAAAAGAACCCTGCAGGCATGGGCACACGAGCTGATGGGGCCACACAACAAAGCATTATTTAGCCACCAAACAGATGGGCTGACTGGACCTTGGCCACGCTATGCTCAGCGGAAGACGCCAGGCACGAAAGGCCATTCTGCCTGATTCCAGGATGCGAAGTGTCCAGAACAGGCGAACCCACGGAGACAGAGGGTAGATGGGTGGTTGCCAGGGCCTGGGGGCGGGAGGGAGGGAAGCGATTGCTAAAGGGTGCGGAGTTCTTCAGGGAGTGCCGAAATATCCCGGAATGAGATAGTCGCGATGGTTGCACAACCTTGTGGTATAATAAAAACCGCTGGATTGTGCTCTGTAACGGGGCATTTGATGGGATGTGAACGATTAAAAAGCGATTTTAGAGAACACATGAAGAGTGGAAAGCGAATTCCAGGCTCCTCCCCCTCTTTCTGGTTTTCTGGTGGCAGAGTATGGGGGGAGGGTCAGTCCGGGGGTGGGGCCAGGGGTGGGGCCAGAGGCGGAGTTAGACTCCTTCTCCAGTGCTCCCCCCTCCAGCAGCTGGGGCTATGTGAGCCAATCCCCAGCTCTGTCTGTGCCAGCCGCCTTTAGTCCAGCGGTCCCTGAAGCAGGGTCCCCGCAAGGCGAGGCTGCCGTGACAGCTAGTGGCTTGGTGCGGGGCTCCGGGGGGTTGATGGATGTTGTCTTATTTCATTCTCCAGGACCCCTCTTATGTCTCTTGTTGATAACCCCAAGCCCTGTCCGCGTGAGCACCCTGCTCTTTCTTGGGGACCCCCAGTGAATGCAGGCTGGTGGGTGGCCATGCTACCCCATTTTGGAAACCGACGAGATGGTTAGCAGACAGGAAGGGGACTGAGGCTGGTCTCGGGCATCGAGCAGGTGAAGCGAAGGCTCAGGGACATGGGGTCCTGGACACTGACCGCGCGGCCCGCAGGCGAAAGCTGCCCCACCCGCTCTGTGTTCCGCTGCCCTGTTCTCCGTCAGTCCCTGCGTTCTGTTCTATTGCCTCCATGCATTTTTTTAAAAAAGATTTATTTATTTAAAAGGCAGAGAGAGAGAGAGAGAGAGAGAGAGAGAGATGTTCCATCTGCTGGTTCACTCCCCGAATGGCTGCAATGACCAGGGCTGGGTCAGGCTGGAGCCAGGAGCCGGGAGCCAGGAGCTCCATCTGGGTCGCCCACGTGGGTGGCAGGGGCCCAGGGACTTGGGCCATCATCTGCAGCTTTCCCAGGTGCATTACCAGGGAGCTGGATTGGAAGTGGAGCAGCCGGGGCTCAAACCAGCTCTCATATGCGATGCTGGTGTCCCAGGCGGCGGCTTAACCTGCTGAGGCATAGCACGGCCCCTCTTCTCTCCATCTAAGCCTGGTCTTCCGTTCCCTGCAGGTCGTGCTAGCTCCCAGTCTCCTTCCCACAACCCCCCTGTGCACCCTGAGAGACAGAGTCAGGTTCTGTTGCTGGCCATCATCACCAGCCTCTCTCATAAGCACCACGTGAGATTGGAGGCAGCCTCATTTTGTCCATTTTATAGATGGGGACAGTGAGGCTCACAGAGGTGAAGTGAGTGGCAAAGCCGAGATTTAAATGGAGGCCTGCTGGCCGCCAGAGTGCACGCTGTCCACCTGCGCTGAGAAAGAGGGGCTGAACCACTTTCCTGGCCGCTGCCTGCCGCCTGGCCCCGCGTGGGTATTTCCTTTCAACCTCTCTGTTAGGGAAGGGTTATTCCCATTCTAGAGATATGAAAACTGGGGCTCAGGGAAACAGCGTAGCTGGTTTACAGGCTGCAGAGCTGACGTTAAACCTGAGGCTCACCTGCTCCAAATCCCTGCCTGCTTGTGCTGAGGTGAGGACCGAGGCCTGGGTCGGGGCCAGAAGTTCTGGTCTCTGCTCTCGGTTCCATCAGTGCCTCCCTTCCAAGTCTCCAGGGGTAGAAACCTGACTCGAGCCATTAATACCCTTGGGCAGCTCCCGGGGGGACCCTGCCCCTGGCCCAGGTCTCCTATAAATCAGAGGCCCAGGAAGCCACATCACTGATAAATATTTATACTGCCTCCAACAAGAAACGTCTCCCTTGATCTATCTCGGTCGGGAGAGGCAGTACGTGGCGGAGGCCCTTGCTTTTGGCCAGTCCAGCAGAGCTGAAAGGTTCCAGCCACATGTCGGCGTCTGGGGCCACAGCACCGGGCCACAGTGGGGCGTTATGCCTGGGACCCAGTGGCTGGCGGGTGGGGATCCGGGAGGGCCCCTCAGTGGGCTCCGTGCAAGATTCTTTTCCGGAAGGGCCTGGGGCCCGGGGCGGCGGGAGGAGAGAGAGCCTAGATTCTGTTCTTCCAACAGCTCCCACACCCGCCTCCGCCCACATCCCAGGGCTGTTTCCCAAAGCAGCTGCCATGCAGGGTGCACAGTGCGGGGCCTGCTGGGACCCCTGCTCTGGCCCCAGCCCCAGCCCCAGGTCTGAACCCCGCCCCATGCATGGTTGCAACCAGCCCGCAGCTTGATCCCAACCTCAACCAGGCCAGGCCCACCTCAAAGGCACTGCAGCTATGGGGCCCAGTCGGACAACTCAGCGTCTACCCTGGCCTGAGTCCTGCTCCACACCCTGCCCAGCTCCCCTCCAGAGCCCCAAAGCCAAACATTGGTCCACTTGGGTCAAGGGCAGGGGGGTCACCAGGGGTCCAGAAAGCTTCCTTAGCACAGATTTGTCAGGTGCCACCTCCATGCCAGGCCGCCCCCTCGGTGCTGCGGGGAGGGTCTCCCGGCTGCAACACCGCCTCTCCCCCCTCCGCGCCTCCCCTGCAGGCAGGAGGCTGGCCGGGCTCGCACAGCCTCGGTCTCACTCCGTCTCTTGGGTGGTCTCCCTCCCTCCGAGCCTTGGATGCTCTCCCTAATGGACGAGCTGGCCTTTGGGGTTCCGGCAGCTGGCCACCTTCTGGACAGCAGCGGCCGGCGGACAGAGCTGCGTGTCTGAGACGGGCGGTGGGCTTCCTGGGTGGGATCTCAGAGCTGGAGAGAAGGCTCTGGCATCGGGGTGCACGCAGGTGCAGACGCCACTGTCACCCCGGCCCAGAGCCACGTGGCCAAGGAGGTCACGGGGCTCGGGCGCCACTGCAGCTCTCTCCCCCTCCAGCTCTTCCTGTCTTGGCCAGGCCTCGGTGTAAGCGCTTGAGCCCTGGGCCCTGGCCAGGTCCCGAGCCCTGCCATCTGCCTCCAGTGGCCCCCCTTGCCACGCCATGCTTCCCCCTCCCCCCCCACCCCTCCCCTCTCCCATTCCTCACTTTTGCTCCTGGCATCGTCTGCTCCTTCACGAGTGACTTTGTTCATGTCCTGTAGTCTGTTCTGCCTTCTCCCAGGTCTGGCCCCACCGTCCATTTTGGCTGGCCGGTCTGTCTGTCTCCGTCTCTTTCCTTTCTCCGTGTCTGCAACATGTGACCAGAAGAGAGCGGTGGGAATGGCGCGTGGGACCCATGGCGCTCCGGGAAGTAGCAGGAAGGTTGCCCGCAGTGTTCAAGACAGTCTTCTGACCTCCTCCCCACAGTGCCCCGTCCAGGGGGGCTCTAGTGACGGCTGGTGACCCCTGGCCCGTTGCCCCTTGAGATTCCTAACAAGTCCCGTGACCCCAGCGCAGCCACCCAGCCACCCCTGGGCAGGCAGGGCCTGGGGGCGGGAGGGAAGAGCCCGTTCCGTGCCCAGTGCTTCCCTTTGGCCCCTGCAGGATGCTCCGTTTTGTCCAAAATTTATACTCATGCATTTCTAATTGTCTTGTAAGAAATCGTTGACTGGCACGGTGATGGTACATGCCCGTGGGCCCCGTGTGCTAACCTGGGGCACGCATGCGCCATGCAGCGATCAAACAGGGATGAGACTGCCTGTCACCCCAAGCCTTGACCATTTCTTTGTGATGTAAACATTAAAAATCCTCTCTTTGAGTTCTTCTTTTTTTTTTTAAGATTTTACTTATTTATTTGAGAGGTAGAGTTATAGATAGAGGGAAAGACAGAGAGAGAGAGAGGTCTTCCATCCACTGGCCGCAATGGCCAGAGCTGGGCCGATCTGAGGCCAGGAGCCAGGAGCTTCTGGGTCTCCCACGTGGGTGCAGGGGCCCGAGAACTTAGGCCATCCTCCACTGCTCTCCCAGGCCATAGCAGAGAGCTGGATTAGAAGTGGAGCAGCTGGGACTCGAACTGGCGCCCATAGGGGATGCCAGTGCCGTAGGCGGGGACTTAGCCCACTATGCCACAGCGCCGGCCCCATCTTCGAGTTATCTTAAGATATACAGTAGGCTGTTGTGAGCCATAGTTACCCGCTGTGCTAGGGAACCCCAGATGTGTTGGTGTGCCTGTGTGGTAGCATCCTCTGTCCAGCCCCTCCCCGCCAGCCTCTGGCTAGTGCTGATCCACCCTCGACTTCTAGGAGGGCAAACGCCTTTGCTCCCAGCCGTGGGCGAGAACGTGCAGTGTTTGTCTCTTGGCGCCTGGCTTCCTTCACTTCACAGGGGGTCCCCCAGGTGCATCCACGGTGCAGCGAATGACACGGTTTCATTCTTTTTCTAGTGGAATAATATGCAGTGGAGTATACGTAATTTTTTAAAACACTAGTTATCTGAAAGGCAGGGACAGAAAGAGAGGGAAATAGAGAGACAGAGAAAGAGCTTCCATTACTGGTTCGCGCCCCAAATGCCTGCAAGAGCTGGGTCCGGGCCAGGTCAAAGCCAAGAGCTGGGAAGCTTCCCACCAGCTGTCCCCGCAGGAGCAACAGGGAAAAGGTGCCCAGGAACCCCACAGGCAGCTCTCTGGGGGATTTGGAGCAGAGGCTGCCGCTCTGCCGAGGCCGGAGGATCGTCCACTTCCCCAGGAAGGAGAGGAGGGCCGGTGAGGAAGGCTCCGAGCCAGCGTCTCCTGCCCAAGGCTGTGGCTCTCAGGAGCACACAGAGCCTGCTCAGGGCGCAGGCTTTGGGTCGAGGGCTGACTGCTGTGTGATCGCCCCTTCAGGAGGGTCTCCGTGTCCTCAGTGCAAAACAGGGAGGCTGCCCCTCAAAGTGCGTTGGATCCGGAAGCCCCATGCACATGGCAGGTGCTCGCTGCTCACAGCGCCGGCCGTCTGTGTGTGACGGCCAGGGCCCAGCACCAAGCAGAGGCTCTGCTCACTGCTGTCTCCCCGGCGGTCTTCCGTGCTGTGTGGTCCTCAGCCTGCATGGACAAACAGCCGAGTCTGAATCTTCTTTGTCCCATCCTGAAAACAAACAGCTGCCAGCTGATAAACCATTCCTTCAAGTAGGCTTGTGAACAATTGGGATGGAATCGCAGGCGATCCAAAGACAGCAAGCATCGGGGAGCATGTGGACAAAGGGCGATCCTTGCACGCTGCTGGGGGCGGGGGGTGCAAATTAGCATAGCTGCTATGGAAGACAGTACAGAATTCTTCAAAATTCGGGAATAGCTCCTGCTTCTGGGGACGTAGCCCAAGGACAGGGATGGAATGTCGGAGACGTCAGCTCCCGTGTTCACGGCGGGATGTGACCCGATAGCCAGGATGTAGAACTCCTTAATCAGTGTGGACGGATAATGAAACGTGGCGTAAAGGCACAGCTGAGCAGGATTCAGCCGGTACAGAGAGGTGATCTCGTCACTCGTTGTAATGGACCCGGGGGACATCACGCTAAGGGAAATAAGCCAGGCACAGACAGACAAATGTCACACGATGTCACCTCCACGTGGGTGTGGAACCCAAAGAAGTCAAGGTCACAGAAGCAGCAAGAAGGATGGCGGTCACCAGGTGGTTGACGGGTGCAGGTTGCCCTTCCCTGGGAGGCGTCAGCTCTGGAGCTCCACGGCCCCGTGCGTGAACTGTGGCTGGCGACGTGGTGCACACTTGCGCGTTGCTGAGAGCAGACTTTCAATGTGCTCACAAAAAGAGCGATGTCGATTAGCATGACCCGGTCACCCCGCCTCCCGTGCCTTTCAGCCTGCTGGGCTGTGCACCATTCGTCCGTTCAAAACAATCATTTTATTGTATTTATTTTTTTAAAGATTGTATTCATTTACTTGAAAGAGTTACAGAGAGGCAGAGAGAGAGAGAGAGAGAGAGAGACAGAGAGAAAGAGAGAGAGGTCTTCCATCTACTGGTTCACTCCCCAGTTGACCGCAACAGTCGGAACTGTGCCGATCCAAAGCCAGGAGCCAGGAGCTTCTTCTGGGTCTCCCACGTGGGTGCAGGGGCCCAAGGACTTGGGCCATCCTCTACTGCTTTCCCAGGCCACAGCAGAGAGCTGGATCAGAAGTGGAGCCGCTGGGACTCAAACCAGCGCCCGTATGGGATGTCGGCGCTGCTACGTCACAGGACTGTCCCCCAAAACAATCATTTTAAACATTTAAATCATTTAAACATTGGATGTGAAGAGGGAGGCCGCGAAGTTACTGCTTGTGCTACTATTTACTGACTCTGCTCTGTTATCGAGCACCCGTCACCCACCCGCAGCGGCCAGCCCCTTCCCGTGCATTCTCTGCCCTCACACAACAGGCTCACCGTCCACCCCACAGACCGGGAGGCTGAGGCTCTGGCAGGGGAGGTGGCTTCCCCAGGACCTGCACCCAGGCAGTCTGGCTCCGAAACACAGACGCTTAACGACCGCACACTCCCGTGCTTGCTGGAACCTCGCCTGCGCGAGTGGAACTGGTCTCACGGGAATTCTGCTACAGAGCAGTCACCATGCTGCCCGGTCCCCTGCATGCCCGGCTTCCCAGAGCGCCCTGGCACTGTGTGCCCCGGGGCCTTTGCAAACTCTGTCCCGCTTGCCTGGGATGCCCAGGCCCTCTGCTGTTGGTCAAGCCTTAACCAGCCTATTATTAGGTCACATTCCAGCAAAATACCCAAGACAACTCACTGTGCACAGCGACGAGGCTTACTGAGCTCCCAGTTCTGGAGGTTCAAGTCCAGGACTGGTGGCCCCGTGGGTCTGGCCTCTGGTGAGGGTGGTGGCACCACGGCTGGGTACGTTAGGAGCGGAGGGCACGTCTTGAACCTGGGCTGGGAGAGAGCGGGTGGGTCCGACTCTGATTTTGCAGCAACCCTTTTGTGCGAGGCCAGGAGGCCTCATGAGAACCACCTCGTGCCCTCAGTGACCGAAGGAGCTCCCCTGAGGCCCGCCACCTCCCAACAGCACTGCCCTGGGCCTTTGGGCAGCATTAAGCTTCCAGCTGGGATGCCACCTCTTCCAGAAAGCCTTCTCTGATTGATTGTGACCAACCGCTGCCCTAGCTTTGCTCCTGCATGGACCTCTGGCCCCTGAGCTGCTCATCAGCACCTCTGTTCGGTCAGTTTTCTCCTCTGCACTGGAGCCCCGAGAAGACAAAACCTCGTCTGAGATGTTTGCTGTTGCCTTCTTGGCTCCCTGCATAGCCGCTGACCCCAGTAAATTCTCATCTAATCCTTGAGCAGATAGTAAATAAAACACTTCAAAGCAGACAAGGCTGCTACGCTGCTTGAGTGCTTGCCCAGTGCCCAGTGTTGGACACGTGTCATCTTGGTCAATGCTGGCAGCAACCTGGGGAGATAGAACCTACCAGAACCTCTGCTTTAAAGGTGGGAGGCTGAGGCACAGAGAGGTAGACCCTGGGCTCGGGATCACACAGCTGCTGCTGATGAGGCTGAGCTGCAGACCCAGATCGCTGGATTCCAGCATCCCTACGCTGGCCTGCTTCTAGGATACCTAAAGGGAGGTAGAAATACTTGGAGGGGCTGGCGCTGCGGTATAGTGGGTAAAGCTGCCGCATGCAGTGCCGGCATCCCATAGGGGTGCTGGTTCAAGTCCCGGAGGCTCCACTTCTGATCCAGCTCCCTGCTCATGTGCCTGGGAAAGCAGTGGAATATGGTCCAGTGCTTGGGCTCCTGCACCCACGTGGGAGACCTGGAGGAAGCTCCTGGCTCCTGGCTTCAGATGGGCGCAGCTCCGGCCAGTGCAGCCATCTGGAGAGTGAACCAGCAGATGGAAGACCTCTCTTTCTCTCTCTGCCTCTGCCTCTCTCTCTGCCTCTCTGTAACTCTGCCTTTCAAATAAATAAATAAATTTTTTTTTTAAAAGAAATACTTGGAAAGAGGTAAGCTCATAGCATAATGATAAGAATACAATTCCAGGTGACAATTTAAACGCGCAAGCACATTCAGAAACAAGGCACTAAAGTAAATATCTTTGAAGTGCTCGAGAGCAGGCAAGAGAAGTGGGGAGCCCCCTCCAAGGTTAGCAGGTTCACACCCCCACCACGAAATGCTGCTCACGCACCTCTGCTGGAAATGGGGGTCTGGCAGAGGCCGGGGCCGTGCTCCCCTCGGCCCTCGCGGGATGCAGCCAGGCTGCTGGAAGATGGGCGGGCGGCAGCTGAGGTCCCACGGGCCGGGGCCCTGGGCCTCCCACGCCCAGCCGGGCTCGGAGGGTGCGCTCGCAGTGCCGGGCCGGCGTGCGTGTGACTGTTATCTGTCTGGTTTGAATTAGATGCTGGGCTCCGCACAGCCTTGGGCTCATTAGCGGTTTCATCAACCAGCCCGGCGCCTGCAGGATGGTAACATTTTATTGTGTCCTTGCTTTTGCTGGCTTTCTTATTTCAGTCTCATTCCCCCTCTTTTTTATTATTTCAAATTTCCGCCTCATGCCACAAAAATGCGAAGGCTGCCATGGTCCCCCTGGGACACACAGTCACTGTCACCTCTCAGGACCCAGGGCAGGGGTGGGGACAGCTGCGTGCCTCCCCGCCCCCAGTCAGCACACACATCTGGAGCCTCGGGGTGGCAGGAGCGTGACTGGGCACTTCCAGAGACTCTGCCTCCGCGCTCTTCCTGGACCCGGGTGTGAACTCTGATCTACATTTACTGTTTTGGTGAATAACTCAGCCTTTTCTGACCGAGGCTGTCCGAGGTATGTTGGTCTCTCCCCTTTGATGGCAGGCTGAAAGGTCAGGTGTGAGAGGGGGCTCATTCCAAAGTGGGCATGCAGCAAGCACTCAGGAAACGGTAGGTGTGATTATGGCTTGCTCAGGTCAAGGGCAGCCAGTGCCACTGGGAGAGCACCCGGCTCAGTGGCTGCCAGTGAAGACATTATCATCATCACCGTTATCACCATCGCCACCACCACCATCATCACCATTATCACCATCGCCACCACCACCACCATCACCATCATTGCTGTAATCATTATCTCCTTCAACATCAACATTGCCATCACCACCATCACCATTATCACTATTACCATCATCACCACCGACAGCCTTATTACCATTATCATCACTGTAATCACCATCATTATCACCACCACCACCACCACCACCACCATCATCATCACCACCATCATCACCATCACCATCCTCATCACCATCATCATCACTATCCTCATCAGCATCATCCCCACCACCGCCATCACCATCATCCCCACTGCCATCACCATCATTACCATCATCATCTCCAACATTATCACCACCACCACCATCATCATTACCATCATCATCACCAGCACCACCACCATCACCATCACCATCCTCATCACCATCATCATCACCATCATCATTAACATCTTCATCACCATCCTCATCACCATCATCCCCACCACCGCCATCACCATCATCACCATCATCCCCACCACCGCCATCACCATCATCCCATCATCACCATCCTCATCACCATCATCCCATCATCACCATCCCCATCACCATCATCCCCACCACCGCCATCCCCGTCTGCACCTCTCACTGCAGCTCCTGTTATTCAGCCCTGCTTGTTCCTCTGCAAGGGGTGGGAGTCGGCAGGCTGAGAAGAGAGGGAGGAAGGTTGTGAATGAGATGACCACAGAGACCCTGGGACGCAGAGATGGGCTGAGGGAGGTGGCGCGGGCTGGGGGGGGGGGCTGAGGAGAGGGAAGGAGGATGGAGGCCGCGGAGGGAGCAGGTTCTGGCGGTGTGGCTGACGTCTATGATGCCGGAGGGTTGCTTTCAGGTTCTGCAGCCCTCGCAGCAGTCTCCCTGGGGAGGCGTCGCTACCACCTTGTCCGGGTGTGGCCTCAGGCCTCGGTGGTGCTGGGAGTGGAAGGTGGAGACCTACAGGGCGGGGGCTCTGGAGAATTGCCCCCCGCCCTCTGCACACCCACACTGGTCCAGGCCAAGGGGTGTGTGCCTGCTGGGGGTCGCAGAAGATTCTGCCCAGACACTGGCTACCAATTCCTGGGCCCTGCGTGCTGGTGGTGCGGAGGTCTGTGGGTGGAGCTGGGCATCAGATTGGGGGAGGGGAAGGGGCCTCGCCGGCAGGGCCCCTGCCGGCAGGGCCCGTGCTGCCTGGAGCCATTGGTTTGTCCCGGCACCACACAGCCTTGGTCTTTCCCCTTCCTCCCCGCGACTCCTGCTCAGGCTCGCTTCTGGAGTCTGTCCTCTTCCAGGTCCAGCCAAGGGAGGACACCCCGAGGCCCCGTCTCCACTCCCTCCCTGGACGCTGTCATCCAGCCGAGGGTGTAGGCAGAGTCTGTCTCCACCGCTGTCTCCCACATGCCTGGCCCGGGGCCAGACCCTTCCCTCCGCTCGGGACTCCTTCTCATACCCAGCTCTGCACCTCCGCTGCCGCCTCTCGGAGCAGCCCGCCTCCCGAAACCGCTCCTCCTCCTCACTCGCCGGCTTCTGGGGCAAGTGCCCCCTGGCTGCTCAGGCCCCGGCCCCCGGAGCTGTTCTGCGGCGTCGCTTTCCCTCGCATCCTGCATCCGGCTCACCTGCCCATCGGGCCGGCGCCACTTCAGTCGCGGGTCCTGACTCCTGGGCACCTGCTGGCCACCAGGTCTCATCCCGTCAGCTGTGCCTCTGTCGCTGGCCTGGCCTCACACCAGCTCCCGGCTTCCCCATCACCTGCTGCCCTCAGGTCCAGCGACCTTGCGAAAGCAGGACAGCCGATCGGGCCGCCGTCCTGCTAGAGGCTTTCGACTGCTCCCTAGTGCGCAGCCGTCACCTTACCTGGAAGCCGCATCCCTGGGGTGTGCTCCTGACCCCTGCCTGCCTCCCCTAGGGTTCTCTCCAACTCTGACCCAGACCCACGAGCCTCCATGGAGACTGTTGGCCTTTCCAAGCCTCAGGGCCTTGGCACGTGCTGTTCGTCAAGCCTGGGTGACGCCGCCCCGCACGCTGGCAGACACACGCCCTCTCTGCCCAGATAACGCTTCGCAAGCCACGTGACCTGACAAGCCTTCCCTGAAGGCTGCTCTAAGGGACCCCCATTGCAGCTCCCCGGGGGACCTCCAGCCAGCCTGCTCCAACCGCGCACTGCTGTAGGGGCCCCACATTGAATCAGACCCTCACCTGCCTCCCTTCCAGGGTGCACCTGTCTCCCGCTTGCAGAGAAGCTGAGCTGGGGGGCCTTGGTGGTTTACCCCTGTCTCCCCAGTGCCAGCACCATGCCTAACACATAGTTGGTGCTCATAAAATAGTGGTTGGCTGGCCAAATTCATATGAACAGCCACGGAGGCTGGATTGAGAGGCTGTATTCATGGGAACCTCACGCAGTGTTTGTTGAATGAATTAAGGTGAAGTTGTTATAGATGCCCGCTTTGAATGTTGGTTTCTGGAGGGTGTACTCATAGCTTGCTCCTCTTAGAATATCTCACAAGGCTTTAGTAAGCTGTGTGACCTTGGACAAGGCACTTAACCTCTCTGGACTTGAGTTTGTCTCTCTGTAAAATGAGGCTGGCAATGGCATCCTTGTCAGAGAGGTGTTGTTGGGCGGCTTAAACGGGTTCATTTAGGGAGCAGTCTCAGAACATGGCCTGGCCCAGGCTCAGTTCTCATGAACATCGGCTGCTGGGATCAGCCTGGCTTCCCGCACAGTAGGCGCTTTGCGGCCTGGAAGGCAGGGGCCCGGGCAGCCGGGGGCTTGGGCCGAGCTGAGCCCAGAGAAGCCGGCTGGGACTGCACACGCCTCTTCCCATTGTGCGAGCTGGGGAGCCGGGCGATCCTGGGAACCGGATTGGAACGCGAAACCCTATCTCGCCGTGGCCTCGAGCTGAGGCTGCGGTCAGCCAAGCCTCAGAACTTTTCTTCAGAGCCTCCCGGCTCGGCCAGGGAGCTCTCAGCCTGTATTTGTGGCTTTCACTTTATTTTTTGTGGTCTTTGGCCTTTTTTATGTTCCGGATTATAAAAGTAATATATGCCCACTGCGGAAAGTTTACAATGAGCATAAAATTACAAAGGGCAGGACCAAAGCAGGTTACAAATCAGCAGGGATGGTTTGAATCCACTTGCGTAAAATGTTTTGATGTATTTAGAGAGAGAGACGGGGACAGACTGGAATAGAGAGCAAGAGGGACGCTTGGACGAGGCCCGACCGACACGCCCACCGCAGCTGCTCGGGCCGTGGCTGTGTGCCACGGGGTTTTATGCTTCCCTGGTCTGTCTTCCTTTCGGCTGCCTGCGTTTTTACAACAAACACATATTATCTTTTCAAAATTGCGTATTTTGAGGAATATCAGTAAGTGGGAATCAGAGAATTTAGCCCCAGACTTAAAATGCTCAGCCGCTTTTCCCTTCGTTGGAGAAATCACCATCGCGTGGGAATGTGGGGCCAAGCCCACTCCCTCTTCCCCCTCCCCCTCCCTCCCCCCTCCCTCCCCATCCTCCCTCCTCCCTCCTTCGGGTCCTCGTGGCTCTCGTGGGTGTCTCAGAGTGCTGTTCCTCCCGGGCCCTGGGTTCGACGCCAGTGCCTGAGCTGAAGGTGCGCTCTGTACCAGCGTCTCCACCAGCCAGACCGCCTGTCTGGTGTGCGGCCTCTCCCTGGGTCCCGAATCCATGGCCGGCAGGTGATAGGTGCCCAAGAAATAGCTGCTGAGTGATGAATGGATGGGCTGTAAAAAGGAAAATGTGTCCTACTTCCAACCCCACAGTGGGGTTCACGGGATCTTGCTGTATTTCCTTGTATACTTGTCCCTATGTTGTATATGAAGATAGTTGAAAACACATTTTATATGGCTTTTCCTTTTTAAAGATTTATTCATTTGAGAGAGAGACAAACAGAGTGAGAGAGAAAGAGGTCTTCCATCTGTTGGTTCACTTCCCAGATGGCCATGATGGTTGGGGCTGGGCCAAGCTGAAGCCAGGAGCCTGGAGCTCCACTGGGGCCTCCCACGTGGGTGCAGGGGCCCAGGCATTGGGGCCATGCTCTGCTGCTTTCCCAGGAACATTAGCAGGGAGCCGGATGGGAAGCAGAGCGGCTGGGACTCGAACCGGCCCTGACGTGGCATCTGGTGTGGCAGCTGTGCCCCCGCGCTGGTCCTTGCATTGCGTTTTCTTCTCCCGGCGCGACAGCAGAAGAAGGTCTTGGCAGGGAGAAGGGGTTTCTCCTGAATGAACAGGAGTGGCTGTGGGCTGGGGGAGATTCTGCCCCCTGCCCTCCGAGAGCCTGTCTGGCTTGTTAGAACTGGGTGCGGCTTGGGGCTGCTGGACACCCCTGTCCCACTACAAAGATGTCCCCAGCTGTAGCTGTCCACGGGGCCTCGGCAGAGGCTCTGCCGGCTGATTGGTCCACACAATTTCACTGAGCACGCTTCCTCCTGCTGGAGGCGGGTGGCTTCCCCTTCTCGGTGTCACAGAGAGGCCTGTGACAGCCTCAGACCATGGCCATGGCATTGCCCCCGGGTGAACCGCAACGCCCGATCTCACAGGAGGATAAAGGAAGGACCACGCTGACCTTGCTTGAACTTGGCTGTGTCCATTTCAGCCGGCCAGTCCAGCTCCTCTGGGCGTGCTCTCCTCCGCCACACTGCGGTCCCTCCCAGCTGCGAGCACGCCAGGGAGGACACCCCGACCTCTGCGGCCAGGGCGCTTTCTGGGGTGGAGGTGGCCCAGCAGCACCTGACCTGCCCGAGATTTCGGGCCCTCACTGGGGACAAGCTCGGCGAGCGGTGACCTCTAGATGGCAGAGAGCGGGATGAGGATGAGGGAGCAGGAGCGGGGAGCAGGTGCAGGGTAGGGGGTCCTGCACTTGGTACTTTCCGCCCCTGCCTTGCGCCAGGAAAACTGCTGCTGTCTGAGGCAGTGTGGACCCCTGTAGGAATTGCTTAAGGGTTGCAGGTGCAATTAGAGCTTCGTGGAAGTGGGGAGCGTTGCTATGGGGACAAATACATCCCATGCACAACCAAGTATTCGGCCAATGCAGATTTCCCGAACCCCTGACATAGGCCAGGTGCTCTTCACTCCACAGGTGCGGAGGTGACACAGGACAGAGCCAGCCTCTGTCCCCACACAACTTGTTCCTGAAAGGGGCAGAGTCACACAGTGAAAGCGGGTGAAGTGTCGCGACACCCACGTCCCACTTTAAAGTGCCCGGAGTTTTGGGGCCGGCACCGTGGCTCACTTGGTTGATCCTCCGCCTGCGGCGCCAGCATCCCATATCGGCACCGGGTTCTAGTCCCGGTTGCTCCTCTTCCAGTCCAGCTCTCTGCTGTGGCCTGGGAGTGCAGTGGAGGATGGCCCAAGTGCTTGGGCCCTGCACCCCATGGGAGACCAGGATAAGTACCTGGCTCCTGGCTTCAGATTGGTGCAGCATGCTGACTGTAGCAGCCATTTGGGGGGTGAGCCAACGGGAGGAAGGCCTTTCTCTCTGTCTCTCTCTCTCTCTCACTGTCTGTAACTCTACCTGTCAAATAATAAAAAAAAAAAGTGCTCGGGTTCCCGGGTTCAAGTCCTGGCTCTGGCTCCTGACCCCAGCTTCCTGCTGCTGCAGACCCTGGGAGGCAGCGATGATGCCACCCATGTGGGAGACCCGGATGCAGTTCCTGGCTCTTGGCTTCAGCTCCAGCCCAGCCCTGGCCACTGTCGGCATTTGAGGAGCAAACCAGCAGATGGGAGCTTCCTCTGTCTTTGTCTACCTGGCTCTGAAATAAAGTTTTTTTTTTTTTTTTAAATAGAGAAAAGGAGGAGTTGAGAACGAGCAGCAGCCGGGAGTTAGCTGGGAGCTCGTGGGCCCAGGGGACCTCTGTGCTGGAGCCCCCATTTCCATGGTGAGCCCACAAGGGATGGAACTCAAGACCTATAGCCACTCCCCTGCACATTTCCAAATTCCCAAAGCTCCGCTCCTGGGCGTCGCATTGTGTGGACCTTTGCTACCCACACAAGGTGTGCCATACTGCCCGGGCCCCAGGTCGATCCCGCGGCCACGCACCTGGAGGCATGGCGTTCCCTAGCGTCTCGGGGGGTGTCTCGGATTCTCTGAGTGTGATGAAATGTCTTCCATCGGAAGGCGACTTTTAAACGGCAGTGCTGTGAGTGCGACACGGCAGAGGACAGTGTAGTGAGGCCCGGCCTCAAGGTCAAGGTGAGAGCGGCAGCAAGGACTTGGGGAAACTGATATTGTCCACCCGTCCTCGGGGCCGCTGAGTGCTGGCCTTTCCCGTGGGTGGGGTGGACTGAGAGAAAAGTGGACAGGAGTTTGGTTAAAATAGACCTTGATTCAAATCCGGGTTCTGTTCTCACTAGTTTCAGAATTCCACCTCTCTGAGGCTCGGGTTTCTCATCTGTAAAATGGGATGACTAGTTCCAGTGGTACAGAATTATTGCCAGGGGCTGGTGCTGTGGTGCAGCTGGTTAAACCACCACCTGCAGTGCTGGCATCCCATATGGGCGCCGGTTCAAGTCCCGGTTGCTCCACTTCCCATCCAGCTCTCCGCTATGGCCTGGGAAAGCAATGGAAGATGGCCCAAGTCCTTGGGCCCCTGCACCCACGTGGGACACCTGGAGGAAGCTCCTGGCTTCGGATTGGTACAGCTCCAGCTGTTGTCGCCATCTGGGGAGTGAACCAGTGGATGGGAAGACCTCTCTCTCTTTCTCCCAGTCTCCCCTTCTCTCCCTCACACCCTGTAATGCTGCCTTTCAAATAAATAAATAAAAATAAATCTTTAAAACCAAAATGATTGGACAGAGCTGGGTGCCTCTTCCGAGGACCCCTGGGTCAAAGCAAGCCCCGCGGGTGCGCACGCTGGCAAGGGGAGGGCTGGTTAGGCTCGCACACATGGGGGTCCGGAAGATGAGGGGCTTCCCTCCTGTCCCCAAAGTACCCCATTCTCTTCGGCCCCAGGGCTTCAGAGAAGACAGCCTTCACCCCGAGTGTGCCAAGGAGAAGTAACCTACAGCAACAACAGCCCGGATCCCACGCTGTTCGTAGACAGCACCAGCAAGGGGAGCGTGGTGTTCAGAGCTAACAGCATTGGGTCCACCGGTGCCTCCTCCGTCCCCAGCACAGATGACGAGGACAGTGACTATCACCAGGAGTCATACAAGGAGTCCTACAAAGACCGGCGGCAGCGAGCACACATACAGACTGAGCAGAAGAGGAGGGACGCCAAATAAAAAAATGATCGTGGTGATTCGGTGAGACAGAGTGTACAAGCCACGTCGCCGCTGCCTGGAGGAGAAGAGCTGATTGGGGACCGGCAGCGGTGATGCTGAGTGCGGTTCCGAGGGCTGCAGGAGGCGTGGGGTGACACGGGACCGAAAACCTCGCCATTCGGGTTTCCTGTCCTTGCCGAAACGACGGTGTCTCACCCTCTCGTGGTGCGCAGGCCGGAAGCTGCCCGCATGCTTGCTGGGCTAAGGTAAGGCCCTGGCCGGGCTGCCCTCCTGCTGGAGGCTCCGTGGTGGAACTCATGTCCCTGCGACTTCTGGACCCTCGAGCTCCCCCTCAGTGTGGGGGTCACGGCTGCTGCCTCCACCTGTGAGGGCAGCCTTGTCCCCCCGACCCCAGGGTGGTCACATCCCCCGGACTACTCCCTGGGGGGCTTCTCCGGGTGTGGGAACTCAAACGCTAGACAGACCCCACCCAGAGTCACAGACCCGTGTCCAGGGCCTTAACTTTCACCACATCTGAAAAGTCCCTTTTGCGTGTAAATTAATGGCTGCAATGGCCAGAGCTGGGCGAGGCCGAAGCCAAGAGCCAGGAGCCAGGAGCTTCTTCTGGGTCTCCCACATGGATGCAGGCGCTCAAGGACTTGGGCCATCCTTTGCTGCTTTCCCAGGCCATAGCAGGGATCTAGATTGGAAGAGGAGCAGCCGGGACTCGAACCAGTGCCATATGGGATGGTGGCACTGCAGGCTGCGGATTTACCTTCCATGCCACAGTGTAGCCTCCCCAAGCAACGTCGTAACTATGCACCAAATGCCTGCCTCTCCATGAGCTCTTCCGAGTGCCCTCCTATATTCAATTTCAATTTTGCTTGCGCTTCAATAACTCTGTCTTTTAATTCTAGTTTCCCACCAACTGTTGGCAGCACCCCGGTTTGTAGGATGGGCCATTGACCTCCACACAGGCTGACGTGCGGCTGGCTGGCGCGGTGAGCCCGGGCCCCGGGCCCCAGGCCACCAAGCTGGACGCTGGCCAGCTGGCAAGGCCAAGTGCACTCCAGGGGTTTTGCCCCAACCCCACGCTTCCATTCACTCTGGGGACCAGCCTCTCACCCAGCGCCGCGGAGCAGCTGTGCCTTGCAGCCAAGGCCTGTCAAGACAGGGGCCCATTGGCCGGGGGCCAGCCAGCCGAGCCGCCTGAGCCTCTTCTCGCCTGCCCCCTTGGCTGGGAGCGAGCCCGGGGCTCCTGATGAAAGCTGAGACACTCCGGGCCCTGGCTCTGGGGAAGGCCGCTGCCCACGGGGCTGCATGCTGGGGAATAAATTAACACTTCCTTTCTGGAAGAAAGTCTGCTTTTTGCTGTGGGGGAGCAATGAAGCGTGGGAAGATGTTGTCTGTCTGTTCATGGGTGGGGTGGGGGGAGGTGAGGAGAGAGAGTGGGGGGCACAGGGACCCAGGCACAGGGACAGGCAGGGCAGCCCTGGGCAGCTGCCCTCTGCCGGGTGGGAGGAGGAGGTCCTGGCCTTGGGGGTCTGGCTCTCCGTGCTCCTGGAGACTCGGCTGGGCTGTGGGTGAGGACATGGGGCTGTGGTGGGGCGGAGGGGATTCCACTCCCAGTGAGGAGTGTCTGGGGGCCAGGGCCTTTGCCCAGCCTTGGGTCCGGCCTTGGCTCCTCTTCTGCTAACGAAGGAGTTGGTGGCAGTGGCCTCTCGTGGGGTGGGGGTGCTGGCTGTCCACCGCTGTCCGCGGCCTTGTCTGCAAGCGACACAAAGGTCCCCGAGGAGAGCAGGGGTGAGGATCCTGTTCGAGGAGAGGCTGTGGGTCAGGGTGCCTGGGCACAGGTGGGCATCACTTTTTTTTTTAATTTATTTGTTTGAAAGACATAGTAAGGAGAGAGGTAGAGATAGAGAGAGAAATAGAGAGAGAGAGAGAGAGAGAGAGAGGTCTTCCATCCGCTGGTTCACTCCCCAGATGGCCGCAATGGCCGGAACAGAGCTGATCCAAAGCCAGGAGCCAGGAGCTTCTTCTGGGTCTCCCACGTGGGTGCAGGGGCCCTAGCACTTGGGCCATCTTCCACTGCTTTCCCAGGTGCATTAGCAGGGGGGGTGGGTCAGAAGTGGAGCAGCCGGGACTTGAACTGGTGCCCATAGGGGATGCCAGCACCGCAGGACGAGGCTTTAACCCGCTGGGGCATCACTTTCATTAGGACAGGAAGTGCACGAAGCAGATGAGACCGCAGTCTACACACACACACACACACACACACACACTCATGCATGTGTGCATGCACACACACTCACGCACACACTCATACACACACACTCACTCATGAACACACACACTCATTAAAACACACACACATACCCCATCTCTGGACTGAGCCAAGAGAATTAGGGTTGGTCCTGCCCCTGCCAGCTCCCCTGGGGCGCTGAGGCCCCAGGGTGAAAGCCCTAGAGGTGGGTCCTGTGAGTGCCTTGGGCAGGGCATCCAAGCCCCGCGGGGAGGCTGTGATCTGTGCAGACCACGCCTCCATCTGCCCTGAGCTCCTTTCTACAGGACACGCTGTTCACACGTGTCCCTGAGAAGCCCGGGGCCGCATGGCTGTGGCTGCCCTCCTGGGAGCAGACCTGTGGCCTGTTGCTGCTGAGGCTGGAGCTGGGGCAGCAGGCGCGGAGCGAGGGCACCGAGCTGATGGCAGGGGCGTGTGCGCTCACTCAGAGCAGCCTGGCCCAGGCACCCTGGGGGCTCCCCCGCCAGCTCCTTCCCTGGCTGCTGCCGTCCCAGCTCAGGCTCCAGAGCAGGGCTGCTGGCAGCCGCCGCCTGCGCTGGCGCGGGGAGCCAGCCGTGGAGAGCCCTGCCCTGTCCCCGAGGACGCCTCTGTCTGCACGGTGGACTTGCTCCCTCGCCGCCTCATCGGCTTCCAACCTGCGCGGCCAGTGGCGGCCAGCCGCGCGCTCTGCTTGTCTCCTCGGTGGGCAGCGTTTGTCCCAGGTCCTCGGAGGACAGGGCGGGACCGCCCCCACCCCCGATGATGTCCTATGCAGATGCCTGGCATTCCACCCTCAGTACTTCATCCGTTTGGAGGGCGCCACTGCCTTATCTCAGTCGCACCCGTTCAATACGAGCCCCCTGGGGTCTATAACATACCTGAAGGCAGACGAGCCTGTCAAAACATTCTCCTCCCCTGCCAAAGGCGTCCGCGCTCCCCGGCTCCAAGGTCAGCCTCTGCCGTACCCGGCTCGCTCCGTCGCTCCACAAACAGGAGCAAAGCCCCTCCTGCGAGTCTCTGCGAGCCGCACCGAACGGCGTCCCCGGCATCCCCTGCGGCATGATGTAGGCAGTTCTGCACTGACAAACCTGAGGGCGTGAGCATGAGCGCTGGAGCCCACCCCCAGGGCGCGCCTTCCCCTCTGCCACTGCCCACCACTGGGGTGACGTCGGGCCTCAGTCTCCACACTGGTGCAATGGGCATCCTAACGGTGTTCATGTGTAGAAAGCACTGGGAACACTGGGCACGCGGCAAGGGTGATGTGTTCGTTACATAACACGAACCCCACCACGCTGTTGGCTGCCCATGGCACTGAGGGTGCGTTACAGCTCTCCCGGTCCACAGAGGCTGGCACGGCACAGCCATCAGCACAGTCGATGTGTGGGACTGACCTTGTGGCCTTCTGGGTGCACCTCAGATCCCACCCCCCATACTGGCCGTGGCTGTGCCGGAGGCCACACAGGGCTGGCGCATCCTGGCAGCCCGGGTTCTTGGAGGTGCGATTGTTGCCGGGTCACCCTGCCTGTTTGGGTGCCCACCGGAGCTGTCCATACCGAATCCACATTTCCCAGGCAGAGACTCGCGGGCTGGCAGTGGACCTGGTGGGGGTGGGGCATGGTAGACCCTGGCGGGGACCGTGGGGGAGTGTGAGCGGCTCTTGGTAGATGCTCTTTAAGGATGTCTGAGCGAGGTTCGGAGCAGCTCAGCTCTTCCTGACCATCCCCCGCCCCGACACCTACGATGCCTGGAAGAGCTTCTCCTTGTTCTCGCTCTTAGTTCCCGGTCCCTTCGGGGTCCACCCTTAGTTGCAAGGCTTCGCCCCAGATTCCTGCCTACTGTTTGTTCCGTATCGGCAAACAGCCCCATGTAACTACTCCATGGTTCTTGTTCCTTTGTTCGACAAACATTCACACATAGTCACTCAGCAAGCGCACACTGAGACTCTAGACCCTGTGCTGGGGCTGGAGGACCCCAAACTTACAGCGGGGTGGGGGAGGAAAGGGGATGGTAATTCAGCAAGTAATTAAACAGCCACAAGTTGGCGAAGGAGGCAGAGGCTGCGGTGGGACACAGAGCACCGAGCCCTGATCCAGCCCCGGGATCAGGAATGGCTGTGCCGGGAGGGGGTTACGCTGTCTCTGGGGGCAGAGCTGTGCAGGAGGGGAGGGAAGCATGAGTGCAGGGTTCAGCTCCACACCAGGGGAAGTGGGGCCGGGGATGCAGAATGAGAAGGAGCTGTCAGTTTTCGGTACAAAACGAGACTGAAGTTTAAAATATACAACTGGTAACTTTTAAAAAATCAGGTGTATCAAGGTATAATTTACATATGACAAAACCTGTCTATTTTAAATGTGCAATGCAGTCATTTTTTTTAAAGAGGTTCTATTTATTTATTTGAGAGGCAGAGTTACAGAGAGACAGAGAGGGAGAGACAGAGAGAGAGAGGTCTTCTATCCACTGGTTCACTCCCCAAATGGCCGTAAAGGCTGGAGCTGAGCCGATCCGAAGCCAGGAGCCAGGAGCTTCTTCCAGGTCTCCCATGTGGGTGCAGGGGCCCAAGGACTCGGGCCATCTTCTACTGCTTTCCCAGGCCATAGCAGAGAGCTGGATGGGAAGTGGAGCAGCCGAGACTCGAATCAGCACCCATGTGGAATGCCGGCGCCGCAGGTGGAGGCTTAGCCCATTCCACCACAGCGCCGGCCCAAGCTTGTCTGTTTTCTCTGCTGTCAGCAGGTCCAGGAGACTTATGGAGAGTTGGGGTCAGTTAGGAGAAAGGAACGCACGCTTGGTGCACGTGTGAGGTGGGTGCAACCTGTCCTGCTGTGGAAGCCGCTCTGGCAGAGGTTGGAGGAAGGTCTGAGGGGACACCCAGCTGTCTGTGACTCTGAGGCCCAAGTGGTCAGGATCTCTGGAGGTCGGACCCAGGCCTTGTTTAGAGACCCCGAGACGATGTTACTGCACATGGGAAAATAGGAGAAGCAGGGTGTTGGCGGTCCTGGGACTCCCAGGGGACACTGCCCGGGGGCCTGTGGTGGGGCCGAGAGGCAGCTGTGGCTGCCATTGCGCCACGGACCACACTTGGAGCAGCAGGTGTCTAGACACAGGTAGGAGCAACAGGACTTGGTGGTGGCCGGGTCGGGAGGGGAAGGGGAATTCCAGAAGGAGTTCCAGGTTCGTGGCTACAGCACCTGGGCCCCAAGGGCCTGCGTACACACGAGGAGACCCAGCATCGGGCAGTGAGGTGGGCGTGAGGGCTGGGAGGTGCACACGGCTCAGTCTGGGTCCCTCGGAGTAGAGCTGTCCGCTGGCGTGGAGCTCAGGAGACACAGTGAACTTGAGATCCGGGTTTGAGGGTTCTTCGTACATCACTGCCACCTGCCCTCACGCATGTACTGAGTGCTAACTCTCTGTTGGGCTCTAGTGTAACTGGCAGAATGTCAACTCGCTTACAGACTACTGCGGCCCTGTGACGTGGTGGTATTAGCCCCATCTTACAGATGGGAAGCAGGGAGACCAGGGAATCCCTCCTGGTTGTACGTCGAGTACTTGGCTGAGCTTGGACTTGAAGTCAGGTGTCTGGCCCCCGACGGATGCCCACTAGAAATGGTAATGGAAGCCAGAGGGAGCCCACACCCGGGGCTGTGACTGCCTCTGTGGCTTCGTTTGCTCTGCTCGCCACCCTCTGATCTCTGGGAGGTGGGAGCCAGCTCGTAACTGATCTTTCTCAGCATTACCCAACCCCGGGCACATCCCAAGGCATGGTCTAAACTCCCCAGGGCACGGCTCAGCATCCTGCTAGCTAGGGTATGACGCCACTTCATAGCTGATCACACGTCCTGGCCGCTGCCTGCCACGCCAGCATCCCATGTGAGTGCTGGTTCAAGTCCCGGCTGCTCCACTTCCCACCCAGCTCCCTGCTAGTACACCTGAGAAAGCAGTGGAAGATGGTCCAAGTCTTTGGGCCCCTGCCACTCCTGTGGGAGACCCAGATGGAGCTCCAGGCCTCCTGGCTTCAGCCTACTGGTCATTGTGGTCATTTAGGGAGTGAACAGCTGATGGAAGATCAGTCTCTCTCTCTCTCTCTCCCGGCCTCTCTCTGTAGCTCTGTGTTTCACATAAATAAATAAGTCTTTTAAAAAAGATATCAGTCAATTTCTTTTTCTGCCTGAGCCAATCTGAGTTGGCTTTCTGCCTCTTGGGACGAGAGTCTTGACCAATATAGTCCAGAAATAAAGTCTGCACGGGCAGTGTGGGTGATTACACGGCTGAAGTCGTAATGCACGGGCATGTGAACTAATCAATGCAGTGAGGAAACAGTGACGCCTGAACTGGGAGTGAAGGGAGCACGTGGGTTCTTTTAAAAAGCTTGTGGTGGGGCCGGTGCTGTGGCGGGGCAGGTAAAGCTGCTGCCTACAGTGTCACATCCCATATGGGCACCGGCCAGGACCCGGCTGCTCCACTTCCGATCCAGCTCTCTGCTGTGGCCTGGGAGGGCAGTGGAGGATGGCCCAAGTCCTTGAGCCCCTGCACCCGTGTGAGAGACCCAGAAGAAGCTCCTGGCTGCTGGCTTTGGATCAGCGCAGCTCCGGCTGTTGTGGCCATCTGAGGAGTGAACCAGCAGATGGAAGACCTCTCTCTCTGTCTCTTTCTCTCTCTCTGCCTCTACCTCTCTGTAACTATACCTTTCAAATAAATAAATAAATATTTTTGAAAAATTTGTGGAAAATGGAATTAAAAACATGTTTATTTTGGTGCAAAAATTTTTGAAATTCTTGCACAAGGGGACTTCCTGAAGTTCATAAAAAATTGGAAAAATTATGCATGGATTTCAATTTTTTTTTGTATCAAAAAAGCTTACTTTTTGGGGATGTCATTGCAGTATCGCTGGTAAAGCCACTGCCTGCAACATCAGCATCCCATTTGTGTGTTGGTTCGTGTCCTGGCTGCTTCACTTCTTTTATTTATTTATTTTTTTTGACAGGCAGAGTGGACAGTTAGAGAGAGAGACAGAGAGAAAGGTCTTCCTTTGCCGTTGGTTCACCCTCCAATGGCCGCCGCGGCCAGCGTGCTGCAGCCGGTGCACCGCGCTGATCCGAAGGCAGGAGCCAGGTGCTTCTTCTGGTCTCCCATGGGGTGCAGGGCCCAAGGACTTGGGCTGCTTCACTTCTGATCCAGCTCCCTGCTGATGCACCTGGGAAAACAGCAGAAAATGGCCCAAGTGCTTGGGCCCCTGCACCCACATGGAAGACCCTGGTAAAGCCGCCGGGCTTCAGCTTGGCCCAGCCCTGGCTGTTGCTGTCATTTGGGGAGGGAACCAGCAGGTGGAAGATCTCTCTCTGTTTCTCCCTCTCTCTCTGTAATTCTTTCAAATAAATAAATAAATCTTAAAAAAAGAAACCCTTCTCTTTCAATTCCACTACCCATGAACTTTCTGAAGTGCCGCGTGGTCTAGGAATCACTCCGTTGTTGTCCTCTGAGCCTTAGACGCCAACGCCTTCTGTTCCTCCGTGGCTCTGGGTTTCAGAACTCACAGGGAGGATTTTGCAGTGTGTGTCATAGGGTGGCCAAATAGCTTAGGCAAGGCACTTAACCTTTGCATGAGCCTCAGTTTGTTCGTCTGTGAAATGGGGAGAAGAGGTCACGTCTCCCAGGCCGACCAAGGTGGTTGCATGAGATAATGTACGTGCGGTACTTAGCACAGTGCCTGGCACTAGAATCATCACTGAACTTTCTGGCCCAGCTCACGGCCCCCAGGAAGTACCCCCTGATTGCCGGAGCCCCCACCAGCCATCCTGCCTCGAGGCTTTCATCCAAAGCAAGCGGTGCACTTAGACGCTCTCCTGCAGGGAACCTGCCCCAACTGGAATCTTCCTGTCCTCGTGGGAGACCTGTGGCAGCTGCAGAGTCCCAGCCTGGGTCTTGTGGACCTTTGCTAGAGGGGGCGAGGCCCAGGAATCTGCATTCTCTGCACGGCCCTCTCCCATGCCACAATGGTTCTGCAGCAAGAGGTCTGCAGACCACACCTAGAGAAATACTGAGGTGCAGAAGGGCACAGACTGCCCCAAGCTCCCCTAGCGGTCCACTGGCAGAGCTGGCTTGCACCAGAGCTTGTGCCTTGTGGGCCTGGGCTGATGCCCCACGGCGCCCAGAGCCCTGGCTTACGCTTCCTACGTCTGGGCGCTGCCTGACATCTCTGGCCTGTCTCCTGCCCTGCACCGAGGCAAATTGCTGCCAACACGTGCCGGAGGATGGGCCTGACTGCAGCTGGGCCCGTGTGTGCAGCAGGTTTCTCGGCGGGCGGCACACGTGGCGCAGGTGCCTTGGCCGTGGGAGTTACGGCATCTGCAACAGAACACGAGGGGAAAGCCATCCGTCGTCCCAAAGGGTATGGGGTTTTCTTGTCTCTCTCGACGAGAGCTGTGATGTTGACAGTGACCGTGACAGAGCTGCTGCCTGCTTGGCTGCCAACTCCAGCTCACCTGGCTCCTCTGGACTTCACGCCCCACCCCGCCTCCCCACCACACCCCCGTCTGATCGCCGTGGGTGCTCAATCCGTGTAGGTGAGATGAGGGAGACGACCTTGGACTCTGCTTCCCATTCCAAGTCGTTGGTTTGCGCCATCGATGGCCTGATGCTAACAGAAGTGTTACACTTCCTGGTCCTTTCTCCACGCCCCCTCCACCCATCCAGCTCCGGAGATGGGGGACACAGAGGCTGAGAGGTTGAGAGGTGGTCCTGGCTCCTGGGCTTGGACCGTCTTCCCCCAGTCCCATGTGTCTGTGGGGCGGAGGGAGAGGGTGGGTTTCTGCCGAGCTGGTCCCTGCGCAGCTGGGTGTGCCGGCACCCTGGCTGCCCACCCTTCCTCCATCAGCGCTTTGGCACTGCCGGCCTCGCTCAGCCGTGGACTGGATTTGATTGATTCTTTATGGGCTGCAGACTGGATACCCCCATGCTCAGAGCCCATTGAGAAGCAGCCAGGGAGGGGGCGGGGCAGAGAGGGGAGGCCTGGGGAGCGCCGTGGGCCAGACCGTAGCCCTCACCAGGGTACCCCTTCCTGCCACACCCGTGCCGATGACTGCAGTCTCTAGAATTGTCCTAAACCTCATTTCCCAGCAATGTCTGATCCGATGGGGATGTCCAGGGCCAGGCCCTTCAGAGGGACCAGCCTGGGCAAACGTCCTCCCGAAAATATGCGATGTGAGCATCGTTCATCTGTTATTGATTGGGAGGCTGTGCGCTTTGCTTCCAAAATCTCCAATAAAACTGGCTTGGAGGAGAATTTCCTGAATCCCCGGGTAAGTGGATAAAGATGTTCCAGGAGTCCGGGGTGGTGCCGGCGGGAGGCTCGCGGGCCACGCGCAGTTGCTTTTTCCCCTTTGTTACTTAATGAGGACCAGAAAAACCATAGCCTCATCTCTGCTCCAGAGACAGCTCCCTTCTTCCTTTGAGTTAATTTCCGGTTGGAGGCTGGGGCCTGCTTGGTCTGAGGGCCCCTGGCAGTCTGCTGTTCTCCTCTTCTGGTCGGGGCTGGGGGCCGCTCATTGGCAAGGCACCTGCAGAAGCCGTGCAAGGTGGGCGGTTTCAAGCAAGCGCAGTTTGGCACTGCGGAGCCGGGGCAGTGGCTGCGGCAGCCCAGGTGACGGAGACGGCGCCATCTCCTCTCCGAGATCCCCTCTGCCCTTCCCCACCTCGGTGAGCTTCAGCCAGGAGCCTCCGCTTTCCACGCTCGGCTTCCTCCATTGCCCAGCCTCTGCCCCACGGGGCTGATACCATGATGGAGGTGAGCACACACAGGTTCTTCAGGAAGCTCACGGAAAATGCTAACTATGGGAAAACAATGCATGTGTTTCAAAAGCTGTTTTTGCATCCACATAAACTTATCCTCTAATTCCAGTTTTACAGGCACTTTTGGAAGCACACGCAACACGCTCTGCACGGGGCCTGGCACACAGCAGGCGCTCAACAAGCACGCACTGCTATGAAGTTACGCCCTGACATCAGCAGCCGGGACTCCGCTGACTTCACAGCGAGCCCAGAGACGCCAGGGAGATGGGATCACCCCATGCTGGACTTCTTCTGCCCTCCCCCACCCCCACCGCCTGCCCCCAGGCCGGGGGTTGGAAGGCTGAGCACCGGCCAGCTGAGTCAGTGCTTGTAATCCCGGGGTGGGGGCTGCGCCCCTCGGGAGAAGAGCCCCAGGCTGGCCAGGAGCCGGGGAGGCCTCACCCGAGCCAGGGTGTGGCTGGAGAGGCCAGTCCTTGGCCTCACGTCTCCGCTGTGAGGAGCTGAACCCTCAAGCAGGCCTGTGGAGCAGCACCTAAGTGTGGGCCGTGCCCCGCGGGAGGCTGTGGGCTCTAAGTGCTCAGCTCTCCACGAAGGAGGTGAATTGCCACCCCTGTGAATCCCAAAAGGTTGGTCTAAGGCCTCAGATCAGGGCAGGGCTCAGAAAACTGGAGACACCCCGACAAGCCTCAACCAAGCCCAGAGCTGATTGTCCACCAGACAGACTCAAACCCAGGCTGAGACGGCTCTGGGAGCCGAGCAGGGAGTCGCCCCCAGGGACCACACAGAGCTGAAGCCTGTACCCAGCCAGCTTGCTGTGTTGCGCAAAGCAAAACTTCGAAGTTGTCCGGAAGAGACAGCCATGATCCAGATCTACACAATGTCTAGGACACAATTCAAAATTGTCGGGCACACGGAGAGCCAGGAAAATGTGAATGTTCTTCCGCTAATAAAGGCGTCCGTGAGAAACCCCGAGCCCACGCATTCCTGCTGGGTCTTGCATCGCAAGTAAAACTGAAACCAAGATAGATCACGGACCCAGACACAAAACAGCGACATAAAAATTCTGCAGGACAACGTGGGAGGAAGTCTTTGAGCTCTTGGGTCTGGCAAAGCTTTCTTGGGTTCTGCACCAAAAGCATAACCCAGGAAAGAAAAAAACGGAGAAACTGAACTTCATCCAAATCAAGAAGTTTTTCTCTTAGATATTGGGTTAAAAAAAATGAAACGATAAGCCACAGGCTGAGAAAAACTCGTTGTAAATCATATATCTGTTAAGAGACTCAGAACTCTCCCAAATAATAAGAAAGCAAACAACACCACCACCACCAGAAAATGGGCGAAACATCTGAACAGACCATTCACCAGAGAAAACACGTGGATGGCAAGTGTGCATGTGAAGAACTTCTGAAATAACTAACCAGGCTCCGTGCTGTGGCACCGCATGTTAGGCCTCTGTGTGGGATGTCAGCATCCCCTATCTGAGCACTGGTTCAAGTCCTGGCTGCTCCACTTCTGATCCAGCTTCCTGCTAATGCAGCTCCCTGACACCCACAGGGGAGACTGAGATGGAGTTCTGGTTACTGGCCCCAGCCTGGCCCAGCTCCAGTTTTCGTGGGCATTTGAGAGTGGACCAGTGGATGGGAGATTTCTCTCTCTCTCTCTCTCTCTCTCTCTCTCTCTCTCTGTCACTCTGCCTTTCAGATAAATATTTTGGGAGACAGATCTTCCATCTGCTGGTTCACTCCCCAGATGGCTGCAATGGCCAGAGCTGTGCCAATCCAAAGCCAGGAGCCAGGAGCTTCTTTCGGGTCTCCCACGTGGGGTCAGGGGCCCAAGGACTTGGGTCATGTTCCACTGCTTTTCCAGGCCATAAGAGAGAGCTGTATCAGAAGTGGAGCAGCTGGGACTCAAACCGGCACCCATATAGGATGCTGGCACTGCAGGCGGTGGCTTTACTTGCGACGCCACAGCACTGGTCCCCCAAATAAATACATCTGAGTAACAGATCATTAGCAAACAGCAATGAAAACCTCAATGAGATACCATTCACACCTACCAGCTAAATATCAGTCACACCTTTTAGCTAATGGCTAAAATGAAAAAGACGGAAAAAAAAGAGAAAAAGACCATATTGAAGATTGTTAAAATGGAACTCTTACTCACGGCTGATGGAGACATAAAATGGTATAACTGCTTTGGAAAACAGCACGGAGGTCTCTCAGTTAAACAGATCCTTAGCCAGGGACCCAGCCTTTGCATTCCTTACCCAAGGGAAAGGAAGTGCGTGTGTTCACAACAACTTGTCCACGGATGCCCACAGCAGCTTTATCTGTGACAGCTAAAAACTGGGAACAGCTCCGATGTTTGTCAACAGGTGGCCAGAGGCAGTGCCGTGTCGTCTGCCCACGTGGGATGACCCTGAACAATCAGAGGGAATAAACTATTGATCTAGAGGGAGCCGGTGGATCCTGGGATGATGCCACCGAGGGACAGACGCCAGACAAAAAAGAATACACACTATGTGATTCTGCCTGTAGAACATTCTAGGAAAGCAAAGCTAACCTGGAGTGGCCGATGGGTGGTCGCTGCGA
The DNA here is from genome assembly GCF_964237555.1 of Oryctolagus cuniculus. Lineage (NCBI taxonomy): Eukaryota > Metazoa > Chordata > Mammalia > Lagomorpha > Leporidae > Oryctolagus > Oryctolagus cuniculus. The sequence goes on from NC_091438.1 coordinate 148,437,516, forward strand.
ATGGTAGAAGGTTGCTGCCCTAATACAGCAAGGACTTCACGGCTGCGGGAGCACGTCAGAGCGGATGAGGGGATTAGCACTTCAGGAATGCCTCAGGAAGCCGGGGAGAAAAAGCCTTGCCCTACACTGACACCACATGTCCACCCCCGAATCACCCCACGTTGTCCCCCAGGCCGGCCGATGTCCAGGCTCTGGCTTCGGGAAGACACTCTCCGGGGCCCAGCTTCCTCACAGCCTGAGTGCTGGGAACCGGACAAGGGAGGAGGAAAGCCTGAGAGGGTGGAGTCCCGGGAGGGGTGGCCTCTGTCCTAGACCAGGTTGCTCTGGAGCAGCCAATGGCGAGGACTCATGCAGCCTCGGGCTGACTCGGTCCAGCCGCGCTCCCTGCACCTGCTGGCTCCGCGGCCCCCTGCTGGCTGCCCTCCCTGCAGGTGCTTTCCCCCTTGCTTGTAAAGTTGCCCGGCACCAGCTGGCCATCCAGGCTGGCATCCTGTCAGCTTAGCCACAGCTGAAAGAAGATGGTGCCTCTTTCCCAAGAAGCCCGGCAAAAATCCCAGAGAGGCCTCTCATTGGCCTAGCCTGGGTCATGTGATCGTCTCTGACCCAATCATGGTGTCTTAAGGGTTCTGATTGGCCAAGCCTGGCACTGGGAATAGCTTGGTGTGTGATTCCCAGGAGACAGAGCAGGTGCCAGGAAGGCAAAAACTAGGGGTGTCTTCTACGTGGGGGGAAGAGGTTTGCATTGTCCTGGCCCCTCCCACCAGCCCCAGCTTGCCTCTAATTGTTCCACTAATGGTGAGTCCTCTGGGCTTCTTGGGGAAAAGGCTCCTGGCTCTGCTGGGGTCAGCAAGTGGGCAGTGGGCAGTGGGCAGTGGGCGGGGCTCCCAACTTAGAACTGCTCAGCAGGAAGCGTCCACCACTGGAGGTTTTCTGAGACCCGGCCCAGCGGACCAAGGCCTGATTTCCCTGCACTGGCCACAGAGGTGCCGGCTGCACGGGGATGGGCCTACAGGGAGCAGGGTTCGGCCAGGGCACACCCTCCAGGAGGCAGCTCAGGCTTCCTGGCCCTGGTATGTGCTGGGCTATGCGGGTACCAGGAACCATGACCGTTAGTGCCACAGCAATCCCAGGGGCTTGCAAACTCACAGTGCCAGCGCCACGGGCAGGCGTGCAGTGGGAGGGGCACGAGGCCTGCTGTGAGCAGGGAATGGCAGGCAGCAGGAAGGTGTGGGCTTCTCGCTAACAGGCAGGGTCACCCCCAGCACCTGCCATGTGGGAGCTGGAGCCCTGTGCTGCCGGTTGTCTGAATTTCCTGACAGAACCCAGAAATCTGGAGTTTTCAGGGAGTGCCTCCAGTCTTTAAAAACAGGTTAGAGGGCCGGCGCCGCGGCTCACTAGGCTAATCCTCCGCCTAGCGGCGCCGGCACACCGGGTTCTAGTCCCGGTCGGGGCGCCGGATTCTGTCCCGGTTGCCCCTCTTCCAGGCCAGCCCTCTGCTGTGGCCAGGGAGTGCAGTGGAGGATGGCCCAGGTGCTTGGGCCCTGCACCCCATGGGAGACCAGGAAAAGCACCTGGCTCCTGGCTCCTGCCATTGGATTGGTGCGGTGCGCCGGCCGCAGCGCGCCGGCCGCGGCGGCCATTGGAGGGTGAACCAACGGCAAAAGGAAGACCTTTCTCTCTGTCTCTCTCTCTCACTGTCCACTCTGCCTGTCAAAAAAAAAAAAAAAAAAAAAGAAAAAGAAAAAGAAAAAAAAAAACAGGTTAGAATTCCAGGCCGGCACGTGGCGTGGTAGGCTAAGCCTCTGCCTGTAGTGCTGGCATCCCTATGGGCTCTGGTTCGAGTCCCTGCTACTCCCCTTCCAATCCTGCTCTCTGCTATGGCCTGGGACAGCAGTACAAGATGGCCAAGTCCTTGGGCCCTTGCACCCATGTGGGAGACCCGGAAGAAGCTCCAGGCTTCTGGCTTGGATCGGCACAGCTCCAGCCGTTGCTGCTGTTTGGGGAGTGAACCAGCAGATGGAAGACCTCTCTCCCTCTCTCTCTGCCTCTCCCTCTCTCTGTAACTCTGCCTCTCAAATAAATAAATAAATCTTAACTAACTGGTTTGAATTTTAAAAGGACGCTGTATGGGCTAAGCCAACATGTCTGCAGGTTTGAGGACCTCACCTTGCTTTACCATTGGGCATATGGAGTCCCAGAGAGGGCAGGGAATGTGCCCAAGGTTACACAGTCAGAACGAGAGTGGGGTTTTCTGCCTCTGTGATCCCGAGCCTGGCTGCCGAGCCGTCCCACGCGGCCAGCACAGCGCGGTTTCCACAGCGCTTTTGAAACCTGGAGTTGTAGATGTTCTCCCCCAGTTCCTCTCAGCCCCGGGGGAGCAGGGTGGGGATCGCTGGCTCCGTTTACAGGTGAGGAAGCAGAGGCTCAGAAGAACTCAGCACTCGCCCAGACCCCACAGCGGGGAAAAGGAATGCGGGCATCGGCTCCAAGTGCGGGGCTGCTCTCCTGCTTGTGGCCTGGGTTTCAGCCAGGATCAGGCCTGCCAGGGGCCTGAATCCTATCAGGCGAGAGACAAGGCTCGAAGCATATAAGCCCCATGGAGCACAAACTGGGGAGACAGCCAGTGCGGGGCACAGAAGAGCCGTGGCCACCTCGGGTCAGGGCCAGGGCTACACGATTCGCGTGAGACATCACTGGATCTGCACAGCTGCCTGTGTGACAGAGGGGCTGCTATTCTACAATGGGGAAGGCAAGGCACAGAGAGGTTAAGAGGCTGCCCAGTGTCCCAGGAGGTGCTAGAGCTGGAATCTGCGCCCTGTGGTCTGGATCCAGAGAGTCCGTGCTTCGGACGTACGATGGGAAGGTGGGAGTTGGCTGGCTCTGGCAAGGAGGATGCAGGCATTTCAGGAAGATGTTCAGAGGCAGGAATCTGCAGGCTGATTCATGATGAGCAAGGAACCCAGCCAAGGATGCTCTCAGACACAGGACTCAGCCCTTAATGTCAAGAGCACGCTGATGTCCCGGGAGGTGCAGGTGCAAAGCCACACATCAAGTGGAGGAAGAACCAGGTCTCTCATCTCCCACCTGCTTTCCCTGTGGCCGCAGCTTTGCTTACCCAGTGCCCTGGTGAGATGGAATTTCCGTTTATGGAACTTTCCCACAGGGGGATCCATAAGCTTCAGAATCCTGCCAGTCTCTTGTCACCATTGCTTCATGACAAAGCTGGCCACAGCACAGTGGCTTAAAACAACACCCAGGCTTATGACCTTTCCTGTGCATGTGTGGACTGGCAGGGCTCAGCGGGTGGTTCTTCTGCTCCACACGGTGCTTGGTGGGCTGCAGTTGTCTGGGGGCTCAGCTGGGGCGGAAGATCCAAGATGGCGCATATACATGGCCAGTGGTTGATGCTGGCAAAGGCTGGGGGCTGGGCTGCAGTGGTCACACAGAGGGCCTACCTGCGGCCTGCCCATGTGGTGTGCGGTTCCCAGAGCGTGGCAGCTGGCTTTCAAGAGAGGGAAAGCCAAGAGTGAGCAATCTATAAGACCCAGGCAAAAGCTACAAGGCCTCTCTGACCTAGCTTCTGAGGCTACGCAACATCCGTTGGCCAGAAAGGAAGCACAGGCCAGATTCAGGGGGCGGGGCCTGCTGGGTGTGAACTAGGGGGAGGGTCCATCTTCGGGGACTCACTGCTGCCCTGTCACTCCAGAACCCCACGCGTTTCTCCATTCCAGTTTCAAGGACTCCCTTCGATTCTTCTCTGCTGACCAATGAGTCAGTCAGCTCATCCAGGAGCTCCCGGAGCCCCAGTGTCTAGTCCGGGGCCTGACGTGTGGGAGGTAGTCAATACACACAGGAATACTTCAAATTCAGGAAAAGTGGAATTAGAAGATAGGTTTATTGTTGTGCAAAAACTTTGAAATTCATACACAGTTTTATCATAATGTGCATTCCATGAACTTTTGGAAGACCTCCCAAATGCACGAATTTTAAAATTTTGGCACCAAAATCAATGTATTTTTAAATTTCATTATCTGCCAACTTTCCAAAGCTCCGCTGGTATTTGTGAAAGGGAAGAAGGAAGCGGGGTGGGGGGAGAAAAGGTGAACCAGCCCTCCAATATGGGATGTTGGCGTTGCAGGTGGCGGCTTAACCTGCTGTGCCACGTGCTGGCCCCTGGGCCCACGCTTCTGCGCTCTCTCCTCTCACCCCTGCACCCCCCCACCCCGGCCATCTGCATGAAGTGCACACCTTGAGATGGAGGTGCGCGCACCTGCCTGCATACCCGCCCGGTGGCCGAAGTGGGGACCTGCCTGTGTGACCACACAGTGGCGGCTCCCGGTGATAGAGACGCACGCACGGCACCTCTGACAGGGCTGACTGTCAAAGGCAGAGAAAGACCAGCCCACCTTTGACAGAGGCCTCTCACCTGGGACAAAGAAAGTAAGGCAGACAATGCATCCCATGGAAGCAGCGGGGAGCCGAAGGCACTGTGAGCACTTGGCCTTGCAGTGCAGGGAGGGAGCCGGGTCACCCCGGGACAGCAGCTTCACTTGCCTTTATCTGCAGTCAGAGCCACCAGCCCGGGGAACAGAAAGTCAAAGTCAATCTCCCTCAGCTGACCTTTGAACTCGCCCTGACCCAGGGTGGCCCCCTTGGAGGCTCTGTGCTTTTCGCTCACCTGCACAGCGCCTGTCTTGGGAAGGGAAATGGGGATCTACCGGCTTTGCCTCACTGCCGCCCAGCAACCCGAGGCCGCTGCTGCCCGCTCAGAGCCCTGATGTCCTCGTCTGAAACGGAGCAGTTGCACCTGACCAGCTGTCTCCCTCTCGTGTGCCAGATTCATTCATTCCCTATCTCATTCATTCCTCCTACACATCCGGTGTTCTTCAGATGCATTGTGGTCAGCCCCAGATTCTGACATCCCCGTTCCGTGGCCAGGAGGGAGGAGCACTGGGCTGGGTGCTGCCAGGGTCCTGCTCTGTGCCACAGAGTGATATCGGGGTCACCTTTTCCTTTTTATTTTTACTAACCTTTTGTTTCCTCTGATTTCCAAAGAAATAAGAAAGCAAGAAACTCAAGAAAAGCTAACATTTTGCATATGTGCTAAAAGTTTACATCCCATGTGTATATGCAAGGGTACGTATGTACACACACATATATGTAACACACACATATATGTCACACACATACATGTTGCAGCATGTTGGGGTTTGGGTTAAGCAAATTCTTTCATCTTTCTGACGATTATAGTGCATGTGCCATACTCATGTCCCACTTCTAGGTGGGGAAGCCATGCCTGAGAGAGGTTAAGATCTTGTCTGGGGTCACACAGCCCCTAAGTGGTGGCGGCCCCTACAGGTGGCGGGGGGGGGGCAGGTAGGGCAGAGCTACCTGAGTGGGCAGAGAGCACAGGAGAAGCTGCATAGACGAAGTGATTCAGGCCTGGAGCTGGTTCCCGGCTCGGAGAGAGCTGGGGCGAGAGGTCAGTGCCGGCTCACAGAAATGGGGCGCGCTCACTGCACAGAGCGGGGAGCCGCAGGTCAAGGAGAGTGAGGATGGACTCCGAGGCCACCCGCCAGCCAGGGGCTGTTAGCTTAAAAGTCAGGGACGGTTTTTCTCTCCTGTGCCAGTTAATTCTCGAATCCATGCCTCTGTTCTCCATGCCTTAGGGCTCTTCTAAAAGCACTTTCTTCATCTTTTTATTTTTGGTAATTTTTATTTCTTTATTTGAAAGGCATAGGTACAGAGAGACAGATAGTCGGGGTTCTTTCAAGAGCTGAGCTGGGATGTTAGCGTTGTGGTGCAATGGGTTATGTCACCGCCTGCAAAGCAACATCCCATATGGGCCCAGCTGCCCCTCTCTGATCCAGCTCCCTGCCAAGGCACCTGGGAAAGCAGAGGAGGATGGCCCAAGTCCTTGGGCCCCTGCACCCATGTGGGAGACCCGGAAGAAGCTCCTGGCTCTTGGATTCAGCCTGACCCATCTCCAGCTGTTGCAGCCATTTGGGAAGTGAACCAGTAGGTGAAGATCTCCCTTTCTCTCTCTCTCTCTCTCTCTCTCTCTCTCTCTCTCTCTGGCTCTGCCTTTCAAATAAAAATAAATGAATAAATCTTTGTAAAAAGATATGCCAGCTCCTGCAGCACTGGCATCCCATATGGCCACTGGTTCGAGTCCTGACTGCTTCACTTCTGATCCAGTTCCTCGCTAGTGTGCCTGGGCATACAGCGGAGGATGGCCCAAGAGCTTGGGCCCCTGCACCCACCTGGGAGACCCGGATGAAGCTGCTGCCTCCTGCCTTTGGATGGGCCCAGCTCTGGATGTGGTGGCCATTTGAGGAGTGAACCAGCAGATGGAAAATCGATCTCTCTCTGTCTCCCCCGCTTTCTCTCTCTCTCTCTCTCTCTCTCTCTCTGTAACTCTGCCTTTCAAATAAAATCTTCAACAAAAAAGTCGTCCCAGGCATTGTGCTATGAGGCTGCCTGCACACGGCCAGCACTCAGCATCCACGGGGGGGCATTGGTGCGGGACCCCTCCCCCAGAAAGCAGAACCCACAGATGCTCAAGTCCCTTCCATACGCTGACACAGCACTTGCACAGAACCTGCACAGAGGCTCTTGGTGCTTTAGATCACCTCCAGATAACTCATAACACCTGCTACCGTGTAAACGCTATGCAAATAGCTGTGTTACTGTGCGTATAGGGAATAATGGCAAGAAAAGCCCGATGCCACTTTGATTAGCTGTAATATTTTTTAAATCCATTTTTCATTTGGTTTGGAAGGTGGAGAGAGAGAAGATAGAAAGAGATCTTTCATCCACTGATTCACTCACTCCCCAAATGCCCACCGTGGCCAGGATGTGCCTTGGCAGGAAGCTGGATTCAGAAGTGGAGGGGCTGTGACTTGAATTGAGAACTCTAATACGGGCTGTGGGCATCCCAAAGTCAAATGCCTGCCCCCGATGTGAGATTTTTTTAAAGGATGTATTAATTATTTATTTATTTGAAAGGCAAAGTGGCAGAGAGAGAGACATCTTCCACCTGTTAGTTCACACCACAAATGGCTGCAACAGCCAGGGCTGGGCCAGGCTGAAGCCAGGAGCCAGGAGCCGGGAGCTCCATGCTGGTCTCCCAGGTGGGTGGCAGGGATCCAAGCACTTGGGCCGTCTTCCGCTGCTTTCCCAGGCCACAGCAGGGAGCTGGATGGGAAGCAGAGCAGCCGGGACTCACTCGAGACCTCTGAGGCTTCCTGTGCCTAGGAGCAGCGCGGTGATACGGGATGCGGGTGTCGCGAGCAGTGGCTTAACCCACTGTGCCACAGCACCAAGCCCCTCCCCCACCCAAGGCTGATGGAGTTTTCAAAAATATTTTTAATCTGTGGTTTTTTGGATCTGCAGACCAGGAGGTCAACTGTGTGTCACCTCATTTAACCTCTGCCCCGTGAAGGGCGCCCCACTTTTCTCTCTTTGAGCAGATGCAGAAAGTAAGGCTCCGAGAGTGGGTGACTACCTGATGTGGGGGTGGTGGCTGTGGCTCAGGCCTTCACGGCTCCGTCACAGCACAGGAACTGTTCATACACACTGGTGCCAAACAGCACAGAGATGCTATCCCAGTGTGGTTGGCCACACCCGCTGCACACGCACAGACAGTCCCCGGCAGTCCCACTGCTCCTTTCTCGATGGTTCTGTTTCACTCTTCCTTCTGCGCATCTAACGGCCTCCCCTTTGCAGAGTGAGCGCGTGCCCCGTGGTTAAGACAGGCCCCAGCTTTACTCCGCGCCCGGGTAGCCTCGTCTGTGCGCCTTGTCCTGTCCTCTCTGCTCACCCAGGGGCTCACCCCCACGCACCCCTGCCCACCTGGAGGCCCATAGACATGCGAGATCTGCATGCTCACATCCATCGCAGACCCAGGGTGCATTCCGACACCCACAGGGCCATGGTGATGCCAGGAGCCAGGTGCTTCCTCCTGGTCTCCCACGTGGGTGCAGGGGCCCAGGCACTTGGGCCATCCTCCGCTGCCTCCCAGGGGTATTAGCGGGGAGTGGGATCAGAAGTGGAGCAGCCTGGGCTCGGACCAGTGCTCAAATGGGATGCCGTCGTAGCAAGAGGCTTAACCCGCTGCCCCCCGGTGCCGGCCCAGACCCGACTTGGGCGCATGCTGTTCTGCAGGGTCCTTGTCAATGGCTGCACGCTCCTCCCACGTGTGGCTTTGCTCCTGCTTAAACATGCATTTTAAAAGTTTCCAACCTTTCACTGCTGTGAAGCCTTGCGGCTCACTCTGGCCCCTGAGAGAAGAGAGAGGGTCCCCAGCTGGGAGGGGCTGGCACCCTGCAGGCCAAGGGGACAGCCAGCAGCATCAGAAGCTCCACCTGCTGGGGTGAGCAGAGAGACAGACAGGGGCAAGGACCTCTGTCCCCACCTTACCCCCCACCCTGCCCCCAGCTCTCCCCCGGGTTCTGATGGGGAGTGAGGGGAGGGAGAGCTTCGCGGTGGTCTGCGGCTCAGCGGCGGTGCTGAGTGCCGGGAGCAGCCCGCCAGGCACAGATCGCGCCTTGTGCCTCCCTGGCCGTTCCAGGCTGAAAGCGTGCCTGTCTTCCTCCCTTGAATTTCATTGAAAAGCCTCCTTCTTCTCCCTCAGCCTCAGGAGACGTCCGGCTTCTGGAAGGAACTGGCAATGAAAGTGACCTTGAAAATGACGTTGACCTGGTGCTTTCTGCAGGCTACTTCACTGGTTGCTCCCCACAGCCGGCCCTGGTCACAGTGCGGGGCAGTGACGGGTGAGGGTCCCCAGCCTGCAAGCCCCCGGGAGCTACCTGGGCTGCAGACACAAGGGCTCGGCGCCTGCCCAGCCCCACCCAGGCCCACAAGGCTCAGCTGATGGAGCCCGGGCGGGCTAAGGTTAGCACTGGGAGGCCCCGTGGAGGAAAGGAGTGTTCCAGAGGCTGGGAGGAGCCTGCGCTGGGGTGGGGGTGGGGTCATAACCGACTTGTCTTCCCTGCTTGGGAGGGACGGGCCTGGACGTGGGAAGCAGGGGGTGTCGTGTTCTTGGCGCCAGATGGCCATGTAGCTGCCCGGCTGTGGCACTGGTTCCACTGATGCCCTGAGTCTCCTCCAGTATTTTTAATTTTTAGCAGACACAGTAACTACAGATCATGGGGTACGGGGTGACATCTCCATACCTGTCAACAATGAGTGATGATCAGGTCAGGGCCGCTGCCTGATAGATCAGATTTGCATCGTCTCTTGGTGTTGAGAACATTCCAAATCATCGCTACCATGCATTATGAAGTACATGTTCAATGTCGACCGCGGCTATCCCACTGTGCTGCAGAACATCACGGCCCGCATTCCAGGCCAGCGTTCTTTTAAAACAACATTGTTTATTTATTTTTCATTTTATTTGAAAGGCAAAGACAGGGAGAGTGAGCAAGCGAGCCATCATCCATCTGCTGATTCACCCTGCAAATGCCCCAAACAGCCAGGATGTGGCAGGCAGAAGCCAGGAGCCCAGAACTCTATCTGGGTGTCCACCATGGCTGGCGGGGACCCAAGTGCTGGAGCCGTCACCTGCTGCCTCCGAGGGCGCACATTAGCAGGAAGCTGGGTTGGAAATGGAGCTGAGACTCACAGCCAGGCACGCCGCTGTGCGACGCCGGCGTCCTAAGCAGCCCTGTGGCTGTTGTGTCACAACGTCCACCTCACACGAGTCTCAGACCTGTCACTGCTGCTTGATATGCTAGTGCTGTTATTGAACAAATTCCAGATGCGTATTTAGCTATGAAGCCGCCTTTTACTGCTCACTCACACTTTAGCAGGAATTCGTGTGCAGAGCAGTAACTCCGGCAGTGAGGAGGAGCCCAGGACCGATCAGCCCAGGACCGATCAGATCGGGAGAAAGTGGTGCTCGTGTGCTCGAGGGGAAGAGAGGCCTGGGGCAGACCTACAGCCAGCAGGGCCCCTCCCGTTCTCACAGGTAGGGAAACTGAGGCTCGGTGTCAGAAACGGACTGTCGGAGGCTGCAAAGCAAGGCGGGAGCAGAGCCGAGTGTCCCCGCACTGAGGCTGGCACTGGCCCCCGGGACTGCCCCCTCCCGTCCCAAGCGGCCAGAGGGTGGCGGGTCGTCTTCAGGCGTGGATTTCCAGGGAGGACACTCAGTTGCCTTCATTCTCCGTGTCGGTGACCCTGACATCACGGACTCGGCAGGCAGGGGGAGCGCCTTCCCCCGCGTCCTCACTCCTCTGAGGGCCGAGGGAGGGGGAGCCCCAGCCTCGCAGGGCAGGGCAGGGCAGGATCGTCCTGTCCTCGCTGTGCACCGACTCCCAGCGCTGACTGCATTGTGATTCACCCGCGCCCCGCCCCCTGCCTCTGCTCACCCCCACCCCCTGACTTGCCCACCCTTGCAGTGAATGCGGGGTCCAAACTTCAGCCCGGGGGGGCCGCCTCACTTTCCCACTGCAAGGAGCTCCAGGGCTCCTTCCAACAAGCAGCTCCAGCCCCCACAGCCAACATTGAACCTTTCCATTTTTTTTAATATATTTATTTATTTTGAAGGTCAGAGTTACAGGGAGACAGGGAGAGACAGAGAGGGAGAGGTCTTCCATCTGCTGGTTCATTTCCCGGGTGGTTGCAACAGCGAACGCTGGGCCAGGAGCTTCTTCTGGGTCTCCCACGTGAATATCAGAAGCCGGAGCCCCTGGGCCATCTTGCGCTGCTTTCCCAGGCCATTAGCAGGGAGCCGGATCAGAAGTCGAGCAGCCGGGACTCGAACTGGAGCCCATATAGATGCTGGTGGCATAGGTGGTGGCTTTACCCACCACACCTCAGTGCCACCAGCCCCCCAAAATTGAACCTCCAGTGGTGGCAGCACCCACCCCGGTGCTTGGGATGAAGGCATAGATTCTGTCTTGGTCGGGTTCCCTGAGCTGGGCTCGGCTGGGCTCCTGTGGTCCATTGCAGAAGAGCGAATGGAAGAAAAGAGTGAGGGGCTTGTGGCACAGCAGTTAAGCCACTGCCTGAGACACCAGCACCCCATATCAGAGCGCCAGGCTGAGTCCCGGCTGTTCCACCTCCCATCCAGCTCCCTGCTAATGCACCTGGGAATACACAAAAGGTGGCCCAGGTCTTGGGCCCCTGCACCCACACGGGAGACCCGGATGGAGTGCCAGGCTCCTGGCTTTTGCCTGGATCGGCCTTGGTTGTTCCGACCATTTGGGGAGTGAACCTGAGGACAGAAACGCTTTCTCTCTCTCTCTCTCTCTCTCTCTCTCTCTCTCTCTCTCTCATTCTGCCTTCCAATTAAATAAATAAATAATCTCAGGGGAACAAAATCTTTGAAAATTAAGAAGGGAGCGAGGGAAACGGGTTGGGCAGCTGAGCCGGGCTGTGGTCCCAGGGCAGCTGTGGGCTGGGGCTTCAGTGTCTCTGCTCTCCTGCCGGTCAGGCCCCGGCAGCAGGCTGTGTGGACTGCTGGGGAGCAGCTCCCCTCGGCCAAGAGCTCTGCTCCAGGGAGGGCGCGTGTTAGCTGGGGGTGGGGTGGGGTGGGGGAGGGTGCGCCCACGGCAGTGGACTTCAGGGAGGGGCCACAGCCTCTGCCATGCACACCAGCCTCCCCCTCCCTCCGCCACACCGAATCCAGCCGCAAGGGCTGTCAGCGCCACCATGCTGGGGTGTTCCTTTGACAGGTGCCACCACGCACGGCCACTGCCTCCCCGCCAGGGCCTCCTCCCAGCCCGTCTCCCGGTTTCCACGTTGGCCTCCACCAGCCGTTCTGTGGCCGACACGGACCCCGTGTTAGATCATTGCATCACTTTAGTCTGCGTCTGAAACCCTCCCAAGGCTTGGCGTGACACCACAACACTGGCCTTGGTCCGCGGGATTCCGGGTGACCTGAGCTTTCCCTACCTTTTGACCCAATTTTGTATCATTCTCTTCCTCACTTTAGACTCCACCCACCTACCCGGAGCCCTTTTTCTCATTCTTAAGTTTGCCACACTGGTCCCAACCTCAGGGCCCCCGACTGTGCTGTTCCTGGTGACTCAGATGCTTTGCCCTCATCTTGACCGAGGCCTTTCCTGTCTCGCGATCCCCTCCGGCTCTGCGGGTCGCGTGGCTGGACTTCCTTACGGCAGCCGTGTGCGCTGTGCACTATTTCCCGGCTGCTGACTGCTTTGTCCCCTCTAGAGAGTGCGCATCTGTAGTGCAGGGGTCTCCCTGTGTCTCATCATCGCACGCCCGGCGTCCAGAATAGTGCCCGGCGCATTCGGGGCTAAAGATCTGTGAGTGAGTAAGCGACTCCCTTCCCATGCACCTGTGAGCGTGTCCTCTCCCACTTTTGGAGCCATGAACTTGGCGCGCCTCCCGGTCTCTGGGCTCTGTTCAAGGGCGCCTTGTTCTGTCCTCCTGGAGCACTCCGGTCCCCGGAGCAGCTGTGACCTGGATGCTCCCTCGGGGCTGGGGAGGGGTGCAGGGCAGCCCAGCGGGAACGGACTGGCACACGGCCTGCTCTGCTCTTGCCTGGCTTGGCTTGGCTCCACCTGGAACTCTTCTTGCAGGACCTGGCTGAGCTCCCGCCCCACAGGTCGGCATCCGGGCCCCCTTCCCACCAAATTCCCCAAGGCACCAAGTATGCGTCTCAGTATAAAACCGGCGCAGCTTAACCGAGGGCCTCCTGTTACACCACAGGGATTGCCACTTCTTCCACCAAGGACCGGGAACCCTCACAGCCCCACCCCCACCCCCACTCTGCAGGTGGTCATCTACAACACCTCTGGGTACTGATTTCTGGCTACACGGGTACTCTTTCAATTGCCGATCACCAGGGACATAGCCATGGTGAGCCTGAGCCAAAAGGGGGAAGGCACTGACTCCCATAATTAAAATATTGGAGGTATGACTGTGTCAGGCATGGCTGGATCCAGGGACGCAGGCAATGCCGGCAAGAGTCTGGCTGTCTTTCTTTACCCTTCTCTCCTGTGTGTCGGCTCAATCAGCTTTCCTCCAGGGACGAGGAGGCCTGCCACTCCCACGTGTTCTGTTCCCATAGAGTACCTTTCCCGGTGTCCAGCCATCTAACTTCTCCGAAGCGATCGCTGTGTTTGGGTCAGCTGCCCAGCCCTTGGGCCAAGTACTGTACCCAGAGGGATGGGGACGATGGCGAAGGGACAGGCAGAGTAAGGGGGACGGGACAGGATGGGGTACGGGGGTACGGCCGGGGGACTAGGAACACATGGGCCGGGAACCTGGGGAAGGCATCCTGAGAGACGGCCCTTGGCTTCTGCCCCCAGTTCACCGTGACTCCATCGGAGTCGGTTGTAAAAGCCACAGCCGCAGCTCTGTGATTGCTGCCACGCGGGTCATGTCCACCGTGCTTCCTCGTGAGGCGGGGCAAAGCCCAGGGGCCGAAGCACAGCTCTGCGGATTTCTCTGTCAAGGGGGCGGCTTCTGAGCGGGAGGGAGAGGGAGCCTAGGCAGCTCTGCCCCGCCCCCGAGTCCCGAGGACGCTCTGTGGCCTGGGAGGAGACGCAGCTGGGATGACCACATGCGCGCTGTGAACGAACACGATGGCTGGGGGCACAGTACAGGGGTCCCACCGCGCTCCCCAATACAGGGATCCCATGGTGCCCCCCACACGGGAGTCTCACTATGCCTCCCAAGGCAGGGACCCCTCTGTGCTCCCCAACACGGGGGTCCCTCCATGCCTCCCAAAGCTGGGATCCCACCACGCTCCCCAATACAGGGGCCCCACCATGATTCCCAATACGGGGGCCCCACTCTGCTTCCTAAGGCACAGCTGTCAGGAAGGGGGGAAATGTTTGCCTGGTCAAATAGATTCAGTCAGAACCTGGATTAAACAAAATCAACCCAGCTCCCTCCACGCAGGACTTCGCAGAGCCTTTAGCATACTGATGAAGACGTGACTTCCCAAGAGGGAGAAAACGAGTTCGCAGCTTTTCCCAAAAACTTGCTCCAAGGAGCTCTTTTCTGGCACGGATCTGGTGGCTCCCATGTCCTACGGCAAACGCAGGGGAAGATGACAGAATTTGGAGACAGAAGGCGTATTCGGGGTCCAGATTTGCCATCTGGCAGCTTCCTCCTGGTCCGATGGGATCCTGGCCTTCATTATTGCCCTGTTGAGGGGGACGTGGACGGAGCCATCAGGCGGGGGCCTGGCACACCGGGTCACCCCTCTTTGAGGTTAGAGCGGCTCTGGCAGCAGGATCGTCAGTGGATGTGACGACAGCCCGGGTGTCACCACACACGGAATGCCCTGGCAGAGCAATCTGGCGACCTCGGGAAGGGATGACTTGCTTGTGCTGGCCGTCTGGGGGCCGTCCTCTGGAGGGCTGCCTCTTGGAAGCCACAGAAGCTTCCAGAAGGGGAAATGTCACTGTCAGATGGCTCTGGCCGGCAGGCACCAAGCTTGCATCAAAGGGGGGGCACTTAACGTCCTGGGCACCCTCTTTGTCCAGTGACGACCGCCGTCTGATGAGCCTGGGAACATCTGACTCTCCCCTTTGGAACCCCCAGAGCTGTGTTTTAGCTTCCTAAAACTTTGTCACAAGCTGAATAAATTCTCCCCTATGCCTGGGGTACACAGGATACTGGGAGCAGGCATGTCACCTAGCAGGTAATGTGCCTGGGTCCCACCCCAGAGTGCCTGGGTTTGAGTCCTGGTTCTGGCACCTGGCTCCAGCTTCCTGCTAACGCAGACCCTGGGAAGCAGCCCCTGCCCCCTACGTGGGGCACCTGCATCATGTTCCCATTTCCTGGCTCCAGCCATGGCCACTGGGGCATCAGGGGAGTGAGTCCTTGCTTGGGAACTCTCCCTCTCGCCGAGAAAGGGAGCTGGGTGTGGCTGTCGTTTGGGGAGCACCTCCGCCCCATTCCATGGCACTCAGGGAGAGCAGGGAGGCTGTGACTCTGTAGCTGTCAAGACCCTTTTCCCGGCTGGACCCAGGGCAGCCTGAGCGGGCGAGAGGCACAGTAGGTGGCCCGGTCCCCAGAGCCGGCTTTTAAAGCTGTGCCTTCCACTTGTGGGTCTCTCCTTTAGCAGGGTTACGTTTCTGTCTCTTACCACCCAGCATCCTGACTGATGAAAGGCGTGCCTGGGTCACTTCTCCATCACACGTCTCCTGAGCGTCTCCCACGGGCCGGGCTGTGCTGTGAGTTCTGGGAACGCGACGGGCACAGAAGCCAGGATCTGTATGCAGTGTAGACTCATTGTGTGAACCGATTTAAAAGCACTATATCTTATACCTGATTATTAAGCAAATCCAAACTCCTTGGAATATATATATATATATATAGACATGCACCAAAAAAAAGTAGGAAGAAGATTAAAAAAATCACTCATGGGCCCAGCATCCGGGAACAACCATGATTAACATTTTCATGTATTTAGTTTTTCAACACAGCTATATTTCGTAAAAATAGAATAGTGCGGAATATATGGTTTTTAATCTTGCATTTCCACAGAAGGCATCATGAATGTTTTCCCATGTCATTAAATATTCTTCAGAAATGTTATTTTGGAAAAACATGATTCAAAACAGCTGTATTATATTTTATCCCATGGATAAACAGAATTTCAAAAGCGTCTCCCGGGGCAGGCGTTTGGCACAGGGGTTAAGATGCCTGAGAAGCCTGCGGCTCCCATCCAAGTGCCTGCTTTGGGGCCCAGCTCTGCTGCCGATTCGGCTTCCTGCCAGCAAACACCCTGGGAGGCGGCGGACGACGGCTCAGGTAACCGGGGTCCCTGCCACCCACGGGGGAGACGCGAGTGGCCTCCTGGGCTCCCTAGTCACCTATTGTCAGTTAGTGAGTTATTTATAGATGATGCTATTGTACATAACACTGGAACGAACATCTTTGTGCAATTCTTTTTTGTCTCTATCAAGGGGTTTCTTGAGTTAACTCTGGAGGTGCAAGGCAAAGGGGCGTGTTCATGTTTCCAGTGCACAGAGCTGTGTACCCTGCAGAGGTGTAGGTGTGGTCTGCACCCCCAGCAGGCAGGATAAGCCCCAGTCACGCCGTCCAACAGGGCCAGCATCGGGTGAGGCCTGGGAGGCACCTGCCTGGGACATGGAATTTAAAGGGGTGTCAAAAATCAGTGACCCAGATAAATAGCATTTTAATTCAATGTGTATTTAGTAACCAAAGGTGATGCAAAGAACCTACTATGAATGAACTATCAGACTTGTAAAGGGAGAGGAGGTTGGGCAAGCCCAGGGCGAGGAACGTGGCCCCACTGCACACCACCGGATGTGTTGTTCAGGCGGGTTGAGTAGTTGCAGAACACTCTGAAAAGTGTGTCTATGAGGGTATTGGAGGGGGCGGCTGTTGTGGCTCAGCGAGTTAAAGTCACAGCTTGGGGGGCCCACGTCACTTATGTGAGTGCCTGAGTTCCAGTCTCAGCTCCTGGGCTTCTGTGCCAGTTCCCCGCTGATACACGCGGGAGGCAGCCGATGATAGCCCAAGTCCGCTGGCCCCCGCCACCCACGTGGGAGCCCCAGACGGAGTTCCTGGGTCCTGGCGTCAACCTGGCCCAGCCCTGGCTGCTGCGGTCATTTGCGGACTGAACTAGCAGATGGAAGATCTCTTTCTCTCTCTCTCTGTCTCTCTGCCATTCAAATGAATAAATAAATAATAAATCTTTTTTTAAAAAAAGAGAAAATTTTTTTGAAAATGGAATCAAAAGATGAAGTGATTTTTGGTGCAAAACTTTTTGAAATCCATGCATAGTTTTTAAATAATACGCATTTTTGTGAACTTTTTGAAGGCCTCCTCCACGTGCATGGATTTCAAAATATTTTTGCAGGAAGCTGGTGCTGTGGTGTAGTTGGTAAAGCCACTGCCTGCAGTGCCGGCATCCCATATGGGCGCTGGTTTGAGTCCTGGCTGCTTCACTTCCTATCCAGCTCTCTGCTGTGGCCTGGGAAAGTGGTGGAAGATGGCCCAAGTCCTTGGGCCCCTGCACCTGCGTGGGAGACCTGGAAGAAGCTCCTGGCTCCTGGCTTTGGGTCGGCCCAGTTCTGGCCATTTGGAGAGTGAACCAGTGGATGGAAGATCTCTCTGTCTCTCTGTCTCTCTCTCTCTGTCTCTCTCTTTCTCTCTCTCTCTCTCTGCCTCTGCCTCTCTGTAACTCTGCCTTTCAAATAAATAAATAAATAAATCGATCTAAAAGATAGATAAGTAAACTTATCTTTCCATCCATTTCCGGAACTTTTCGCAGTACCCTCATAGAAAAACCCACAGAAGTATTTTAAGCTTTAACACTTGGGGAGTGTGAAGGATTCCCCTCTTTGGCTGGAGTTTTGCATTCATTCAACACATTCCTAGGGTTTTCTCTCGCTTGTTGTCACTTGAAACTGTCAATCAGAAACAAAGTAATGGAAGGCGTAGGTCTTGCATTTTGATTTTTATTGGTGAGTTTGTTTCCTTTGAAGCCAGGAAAGTCAAATTATAAGTTACAATTCTGATTTGGGTTTACATAAAATACCTAGGCTTGAAGTGATCTTGTGACCTTTGGTGCATCTGCTTTTTCTCTCCCAGTATTTTTTTTTTAAAGATTTTATTATTTAGTTGAGAGGTGGGGTTACAGAGAGAGACTGAGAGAGAGGTCTTTCATCTGCTGGTTCACTCCCCAGATAGCCTCAATGGCCAGAGCTGCGCCGATCCAAAGCCAGGAGCCAGGAGCTTCTTCTGGGTCTCCCATGCAGGTGCAGGGTCCCAAGCACTTGGGCCATCTTCCACTGCTTTCCCAGGCCACAGCAGAAAGCTGGATGGGAAGTAGAGCAACTGGGACTCGAACTGGCACCCATATGGGATGCTGGTGCCACAGTGCAGGCCCCTCCCCCAATGTTCTTTAACTGCCTGAATATTCTAGAAAAACATTCACTGGTAAAAACACTACACAAAGAACTGGATGGGACTGCACGTTTCCGTGTGCTTTGGGCTTCAATACGGCTTGGCACAGTCCTGGGATTTAGCCCACTGGTTGTTGACGTGGGAATGACCGTGGTCGCGTGTCCATCCATTCACCCCCTCGCTCAGGGCTGTGCACGTATTGTGCTGAGTGCCAGGGATGGGAGGAGGTGAGCACAGCCCAAGCCCCACCCTCTGGGGCAGGGGCAGGGCCCTCTCTGCAGTGGGGGTCCCGTGGGCTCCGTCACACGGGGTGGAGGGCAGACAATTCCTTTAAGGCCGCCCTGACACAGGAAGGCAGGGATGTCAGAGTAGAGGTCAGGGTTAGTGGCTGGCTTCGGGGACAAGCGTTCTGGGTTCCCTGTCCTGCCCTGGGGAAGAGGAATTCCAGTTTCTGTGGCTGGCCCGGGGGAAACTGAAGGGGGAGAGTCGGAGGGCTTGCCTTCTGAGGCTGCTTCCGAGGCTTGCACTCAGGGGTATTGATTTTTGAGGCCCAAAGTGATCATGATCATTGATCATGTGACCAGTTAACTCAGGCATGTCTGCGAGCAGTTCCAGAGCGGCACCTAGGATTGCCGCTAAGAATCGTGCCCACAAAGCCTACACCTGCTTCCAGCACCTTCCGAATGGGGTGCATCCATGGCAACCTACAGCTGTCACCCCTGGATGGAGCCTTGCAGGGGGAGCAGGAGTTTGCTGTTGGAGAAGAGGTAGGAAGGGCCTAGGATGCAGGTGCTTTTTTTTTTTTTTTTTTTTTTTTTTGACAGGCAGAGTGGACAGTGAAAGAGAGAAAGGTCTTCCTTTGCCGTTGGGTGCCGTTGGTTCACCATGGCCGGCGCACTGCGGCCGGCGCACCGCGCTGATCCGATGGCAGGAGCCAGGTACTTCTCCTGGTCTCCCATGGGGTGCAGGGCCCAAGCACTTGGGCCATCCTCCACTGCACTCCCAGGCCACAGAAGAGAGCTGGCCTGGAAGGGGGGCAACCGGGATAGAATCCGGCGCCCCAACCAGGACTAGAACCTGGTGTGCCGGTGCCGCTAGGTGGAGCGTTAGCCTATTGAGCCACGGAGCCGGCCAAGGACGCAGGCTCTTAAAGTCCCCGTGGCTCCAAGGCGGTAGGTGGAGGGCGCCCAGGAGGAAAGGATGTGTCTAGGATCCCAGCAGCTGGGGCCTGAGCTCATCTCTTCCCATCTGTCTGTGGTCGGCGGACAGGTGCTGAGTGGCCGAGGGATCCGATCCAGGTCACAGGGCAAGGGAGTTTCGGGCGATTACTTTACATTTGCTCTTTGGGAAAGTTGCCGAAGCCGTGGGCTTTGGGTTTGCTTTCCCTAAAGAGACGCTCCTGCCCTTCGCTGCCCTCACCTCGTCCTGCCCCCGGGCACGCAGTCCCCCTGACAACAGCATCTGTAAACTGTGGCTGGGGGACACGGAACCTGCGCCCCCTTCCCCACCCCCAACACCCTGGTGTAGGCTCTGCGGGGCGGGCTCAGCCTGGCCGCTTCCCCACTGCTGGGCACTCTGGGTAGAGTAAGGGCTGTGCTTGGTCCCCTCGGGGATGTTTGGTCCCCAGGCGGGTTGAAGAAGCGGGGGCAAGGGGAGGGGGCCTCCCGGCTGCTCTGCCTCTCCCCAGTTTCCCTGGTTGCTCCGGGCGGCGCCTCCCAGCTCTCTTTCTGGAGGTGACTGAGCTATAAACAGACACTTGAAGGAAGCAGCTTAGTCTTTAAGGAAGGCTTTGAAGCAGGACTGCCAGTCCTCGGTCTGCACATTTGCATTTTCCGACCATGCCCAGTGCTCTGCGCGGGGGAGCCTCCCATGCCGCGGGGACAAGGGCAATTTTGAGCCGGGGTTGAGCTCCCCATCTGGAGGTCACAGATGCTTGTCTCTCTTGACATGAGCGCCCTTATATTGTCTTCCTGTCTGCAACAACACTATACCCAGGCAGGGGCGGGGGAAGGAGGCGGAAGGGGCAGGGCAGAGGGCTGGTGCAGGGGCAGCATCGGGCAGCAGGAGTGGGCAGGGGCAGGCAGCACCCAGGCTCCAACCCCGCTCTGTACCTGGAACCGCCCTTCTGCTCTCTGTCCCTCCCCCCGCCCCTCCCCCACCCTGAGCCAGGAGGAGCTCCGGCAGGATTTATGGGGCTGGCCCCTGTGGAGAGGATCCGGGGATAAATCTCAGCTTATTTAGGAGCGTGATCTACATTTATTGCACTTAATGTGATCTCTAACGTGTCCAAAAGGGGCCCATAAATCGCAATCTGGCCGGCGCTGCCAGCAGGGCCCCGGGCTGGCCCCTCCCTGGCTGGGGCGAGCTGCCATGAGTTCCTAGGTCTGTTTGCTCCCCGGGCCCTGGGGCTCCCGCCCTGGCCCGCGCAGCCGGAGCCGCGGGCCCCGTGAGGACCCTGCCCACGCGGACCCGGCCTCTGTCGAGACCAAACCCAGCCAGGCAACTGCAAGCATCCTCTCCAGGCTGGGTGTGAAAAGGCTTCTATTTCGCCCTTGCCGCGCTGTAGGGACAGAGGACACAGGTGACCCGAGCCTCCCAAGGTCAAAGGCAGAGGAGGGAGAGGCGGATTCTAAGAGCACCGTGGTCACTGGGATGTCTATAAACACACTTCTCTGTCTACACAATAGTGGGGAGTCTGTGGTATGGACAACCCTCCATGGTTTACAAGGCATGTCCCCACCCAGCCTTCCCACACCCCAGAAGACACAAACAAGGGCCCTGGGAGACAGGCACCACTTGTTCACATTCACAGGGCTAATGGACAGCGAAGCTGGGCTTGGGATGTGTGGCACTTGAATGAACCCTGCAAAGACGCAGGTGTGTGTGTGTGTGTGTGTGTGTGTATGTGTGCAGTGCACAGGCACTGGCACCTGCGGGAGCACTCCCGGCAGAGATCCCGAAAACACTCGAGGCCACCCTGTGCATGTTTAAGTCCCTTTTTCCTCCTTTTCTCCCAGCTCAGAGAAGCCGTGCCTGGCTATTAGGAGCATGTGCCTAGCTCAGCCTGTGTCTCGAGCGTGCTTTTGGGGCTGAGTGGGCAAGGGGTGGGTCCATTCTGGGAATGATAAAAGCAGCTTCCGGAGCAGCTGTGACATCACAGGTCTCTCTCTGCTCGGGGTCTGACCATAGCCTCAGCCTCTGTCTAGCCATCTGCCCAGCCCCAAGAGACAGCGCTATCACCTGTCTGTGCACACACGTGCCGGGGTGCAAGGTTAAGCTGCCAAGGACCCAGCAGAGCTGCTGTGAGCATCGGGACGGACACAGCAGGTGGAGCGGCCCGGGTTTTCCTCTGGCGAATTTCTGTAGATGGTGTCGCGTCCGCACTGAGGGTTGTTAGTAGCTGAGTGCTGTGGGGCAGGGAAGGGCTGGGAGCGGTGTTCCGCTGGAGTTAACGACAACAGGCTGCACTTGTGCGTCTAACCCTCTGATTATAGTCACCGCAGACAATCAAGAAATCAGGAGAGGCTAATCAAGGAAAACCGACTTTTACGAAATCATTGGTAATCCTTCCATATAGAGGGAACCAGCTTTTAACTTTTCCAGGGTCCACCCAACCAGACATTTTTTCTTTCTTTTTCTTTTTAAATATTTATTTATTTTATTTGAAAGACAGTGATTAGGAGGTGGGGAGACAGAAAGATCTTCCATCCTGCTGGTTCACTCCCCAAATGACCACAATGGCTAGAGCCGGGCCAGGCCAAAGGCAGGAGCCTGGAACGGCATCTGGGTTTCCCATGGGGGTGGCAGGGGCCTGAGGACTTGAGCCATCGTCTGTTGCTTTCCCAGGCACAGCAGCAGGGAGCTGGACCAGCGCTCGTGTGGGATGCCAGTGTCGCGGGCGGTGGCTTAAGCTGCTCCCGCCCCTAACGGACCTTTTTGTATGCTTGTATATATTTCTGAAAAAGCCAGATTCATCTCCTGAATGTTATTTTGAAAGCTGTCTTCACCCGTGTCAGGAGCTTTCTCACCTGATGTCCCCTCTCCTCCTCCCTGCGCTCGGGCACGGGCGCGCTGCGACTTCCCTACCCGAGCTCCACGCGGGGTTCTGGTCATCACCCCTGTGGGCAGACCTGGAGGCTGAGGCTCCGCGCTTCCGGGATGGGCTCCTTCCTGGGCATCCCTGGAAGTCACGGCCTGGCCTTGGGGCATGTGCCTGTTGGCAGGCTGGCCTGAATTGGTCCTGCTGAATTGCGCTCCAGCACCACGGATCTGGGCACGTGAGCCAGGGACAGGAGAGCTTCGATGACAAAGGAGGAGTCTGGGAGCCGGGGGCCCAGCCACGGGGTCTTCTGCCATGGGGCAGGGTGGCAGGGCCTGGGATGGCATGGTATTGGAGAGGAAGTTCCGGCCCCAGCAGTCCAGTGAGAGGGCTGACCCAGCTTCCAGTGGGGCAGGAAGCTCTGTCCCTGCCACCGTGTCCTCAGCCCCTGTGCATGGAGTGGGAGCTGAGTCAACACTGTCCAGAGAACAAATATTTGTCCAGTGGACCCGTGTTTGCTGATTGAACAAATGTTTGTTCAAAGGACACCATTGTTCTTGGAAGAGCGGTTGCTGAACCACAGGCCGTGTGCCCCTCTCCGAGGCTCCTGCAGTGGAAGGTAAGCTCAGAGCCACCCTGGCAGGGCTGCACGGGGCAGGGGCGGCGGGGTTGGGGGTGGCTGCGCCTCCTTCCTGCCCGGCCACACAGGGGTGGGCCAGCGCCTCCTCCCTGCCTGGCCGGGCTGGGCGCTTGCCACCCCTGCGACTCCGGGGCCCATTCCAGTCTCCTCTCCCTGCTGTGTTTGAGAACTGTCAGTGGAACGAATAAATGACCTGTGTTTAGATCCCTGCTGCGCTGGCCGCCGGCTCTCACTGTGGCCTGGGGTCCGTGGCTTAATCTCCCTAAGCCCCACTGTCAAACGTGATATGAACAGACTGGCTCTTCCTTAAAGCAGATTTTTTTTCTTCCAACACATCCCACTTCAAACCCTCCCCTGCCTCAGTGGAACCCCTGGGTTCCAGGGCCCATGGTTTGAGAACCTCTAAGATGGCTCAAGTCAGAAGTGACCCGAGAGGCTGGCGTCCTGCTGTGCTTGTCACACTGGTGCCCTGTACTGGAGCACGGGTTCGAGTCCCGGCGGTGTGCTCTGCTTCCGATCCAGCTTCCTGCTAACGCGTCTGGGCAAAGTAGCAGAAGTTGGCCCGAGTGTCTGGACCCTGCCACCCATGTGGGAGACCCTGACGGAGAGCCTGGCTCCCGGCTTTGGCCTGGCCCAGCCCAGGGCATTGAGGCCTCTTGAGGAGTGAATCAGCAGGTGGAAGATCTCTCTTTCTCTCTCCTCTCATCTCTCTCTCTCTCTCTCTCTCCCCTCATCTCTCTCTCTCTCTCTCTGACTTTCAAATAAAAAACCTAAGAAAAAATTTTTTTCTTAAAACTCAAGGGCATTGTGACCGGAAGTCACATCACTTAGCACAAGGAATTCTCCCCAAAAGGTTGATCTGTCCAAGAAACTGAGAGAAAAGTGACTTTTAAATTCCGCGTAAGAACTGCGCCTTAGATCAAAAGCATCAGTGCTGAGCTCCCTGACCGCAGAGCGGCAGGATCTCTGGTTATGTAAGAGGAGAGCTTTGTTCTCAGAAAAAAGCACGCGGGAGCGGAGGCCCAGGCAGCGTCACCGTCACCGAGCCTGCTCTCAAGGAGCCCGCGTGAGTCACGGAGCCGCAGCCAGGGGCCACGGCAGACGGCGGAACGTGGTAACGCAGGCGCGGGGCTTTTTGTGCTGCTCTCAAGATTTCCCTCTTAGTTTGATCCCAGAATAGGAAGGTTGAAAAAATTATCCTTTTAACCCGCTTGGCAAAAAATATCCTAAAAACGTAAAAATTCCTCCTGTCAGAAGACGCTGGCGGGAGGTGTTCAGCCCAGCTGCTGAGACGTCCGCCCGCGTCCCGCATCCCAGCACCTGCTTTGTGCCCGGCTCCTACCCAGCCGCCAGCCCCTGGGAGGCAGCAGGCGGTGGCTTGGGAACCTGGGTTCCTGCCACCTGTGGGGGACTTGATTGCGCTCCAGCCCTCGCCCTTCAAATGGTCTTGCGGGCATTTGAGGTCTGACTCAGCAGATGGGAGCTGCCTCTCTGCCTCTCAAAAATATTTAAACATTAAAAAAAAAAATAGAAAAGAAAGGAAAGACCCGCGACAAGGGGAGCAACTGAGCGTCCAGAGCCCGCCCAGGTGACGGCTCCCGCAGAGGGCGGGCCCCTCTTTGTGAGTAGACCCCTGGGGCAGCATTTTATCCACCTGCGCTGCGCCCCGTCCCTCTTTCGGAACCTGATGTGGCCAAAGTCCATGGACCCCTCCGCCTGCTCCCGGCTGCGCCTGGCCAGACCCCGAGGGCTGCTTCCTGCCGCAGATCCAGGAGCTGGGGGCCGGGTGACCACTTGCGGGGGATGTCGTCGAGGGCACACAAGCGGCGCCTCTGAGGCCCCTCCCAGCCCAGCCCGAGAGAGGCCCCCAGGGAGGCCCCCAGGGTTCAACGCGGGTAAGGCCTGTCCTCGTGTGTGCCGCCACCCCCGGGTCCGTGTGCAGAGGGCCCCGGAGAGGCGTCCACCTGCCGGCCCGAAACCCAGGCAGCCCCAGGGCCAGGCTCTCTCCTCCTCCAGAGCCTGCAGGACCGACTGAGATGTCCGAGGCTGAGCAGGGGCTCACCTTTCCCCGCGTGCTGTGAATATCCGGGCGTTTGCCTCCCGAGCGCTGCTCGGCCCTGTGGGAGTTATTATGAAAGACACAATCTGGAACTTTCTGACGGCTGAAGGTTATCTGGCCCCAAGACTTTCCAATAGAGGACGGTGGGCTGGCACGAGGGTGACGGTGTGGCCTGCGGAACAGGGCGGGGCGAGGGCAAGCTGCCATGTGCTGCTGTGAGTGTGAGCGAGTGTGAGCGAGTGTGAGCGAGTGTGAGCATTCAGCCTTGATCTGGGTGCCAGGGTCTGCCCTACTTTCTTTCTTTTTTTTTAAAGATTTATTTATTTTAAAGGCAAAGTGACAGTGGGAGAGAGAGAGAGAGGTCTTCCATCCCCTGGTTCACTCCCCCAAATGACCATGATGGCCCGGGCTGGCCACCCTGAAGTCAGGAACCGGGAATTCCATCCGCGTCTCCCCCGATGTGGGTGCCAGGGCCACCTGGGCCATTTTCTGCTGTTTTCCCAAAACTCATTAGCAGGGAGCTGGGTCAGAAGAGGAGCAGCTGGGATTCAAACCGGTGCTCCGGTATCAGATGCCAGCTTTGCAGGCGGCAGCTTAGTGTGCTGTGCCACAGCGCCGGCCCCTGTATCTGGCACACTTGAGCGCTGTCCTGGGCATTGGATATTGGCTCAAGTCTTACAGCAGGAGGGGATTCATTTATTCATTCATTCATTCATTCACAGGAGACATCGGTACAGTTGGTTGAGAAAGCTCACCTTATGCATTCAGCAAGTCACAGGGAACCAACAGAGCTGACACTCCCGGCGGTCGGGGTGGGGATCGGGGGGCTCCTCGGCACCCTTTCTACCTCTGTTCCCATGAGCCCTTTCCAGCTTGCCGGCCGCAGTGTCCAGAGGCACCGGCTCCCGTGGGCAGATGGGCAGCCGCAGTCTGGAGTGGGGACCCTGGGCTGCGTCCTGGCCCCCACTCTGGCCTCAAGGCTGTCCTGCTCTCTGCTCCTCTCCCCCCACCCCCAGAGGGTCCTCCCTCCACAGGGGGTGACGCTGGCGGAGGCAGCCAGCCATCAGGAAGTGCCATTTCCGTGTGAGCGGTCACGGCCGCGCAGCCCCTGGGTCCTAGCAGGACCTCCAGCTCCCTGGTCACCAACTCCTCGCATCAACCTGAGGATGCTGGCCCCTTCTCGCCGTAGCCTTCTCCCCTCCCCAGGTCATTCCCATCAGCATACATGCAGGTGGCAATGCCTGTGATTAAAAATTTTTTAAAAAAGATTTATTTATTTATTTGAAAGTCAGAGTTACACAGAGAGAGAAGGAGAGGTAGAGACAGAGAGAGAGAGAGAGGTCTTCCATCCAGTGGTTGACTCCCCAGATGGCCACAACAGCCGGAGCTGCGCCAGGAGCCAGGAGCTTCTTCTGGGTCTCCCATGTGGGTGCAGGGGCCCAAGGACTTGGGCCATCTTCCACTGCTTTTCCATGCCATAGCAGAGAGCTGGATCGGAAGTGGAGCAGCCGGGAGTAGAACTGGCACCCACATGGGATGCCGGCACTGCAGGTAGTGGCTTTACCCGCTGCGCCACAGTGCCAGCGCAAGTTCGTTTTCGAAAGCCCCCTCTTGCCTGCACACCCGCTCCCACGTTGTGCTTGCTGTTGGATGTGGGCTCTCGCTGAGCGCTGTCCACACTCTCTGTCCTCGGTGAGCCTGGAGCCTGGGCAGGGCTTCCCCCCGGGCGCGGCCCCAGTGCTGCTCGGGGCGCGGTCTCCGGCGGCCCCCACGGTACTAAGCCAGGCAGGCGGTTCTCAGCCCTCCAGCAGGTCTCCCCATGGCGGAGCCGATCCTTTTCACTTCGCTTTGACCTCGTGGCTCCGCCGTCTCCTGGTTCCTCTGACATCACCGGGCCTCCTCCCTCTTGTCCATCACTGCATTTTCCCTGCAGGTGCGGGGTGGAGCCCCTGGTGTGGCCTTGGACGACCGGCACGCACTCCCCGACACCCCAGTGCTTCAAAGTCCAGGTGCCGCGGCCCCCACCCAAACTCAGGTCCTCGGGACCCCTCTGCCCAGTGGCACAGTGGGCTCCCCAGGCTCAGGGGCTCAGCTCCCCAGGCAGGGATCCCAACCTCCTGCCCATCAGCCGTCAGCCAGAGGCAGCCGTAGCTTTGCAGGCGCTCTGGCCAGAGCTTGCCCTTGACCTGTGCTTCCCACACATGCAGCCAACCAGCAATCAGCAGGCCCCAGGCCCCCGCCTCTCCCCACCTCCGCGGCAGCCACCCTGTCTCAGGGGGAACTTGGGACCCTTTCCGTGGCTGTCCTGCTCTTGCCCTTGCCTCGCTTAAGTCTCTTCTCAAAACGGCGGCCAGAGGATGGACAGTGAGCCGGTCCTCTGCTCTGACCCTTGCCCTGTCATTCTTGCTATGAGTGGCAGTCCTGATGGTGGCCGGCCCGTTCCCGTGTGACCAGTCCCCCGCTCCTCTGACCTCGCTTCTCCCCACTTCCCCTTGCTGGCCTTTTGCTGTTCTACAATGGTGCCAAGCGTGTTCCTGCCTCAGGGCCTTTGCATGTGCCATGAGCACCTTTCACAGAGTAGCAAAACCTCCAGTCTCTCCTCAGTTCAGTCTTCCCTCTCGCATGCACTGTGCCTGCCGCTTTCTATGTTGACTGTCAGTCCTCCTGACAAGGCACAGGATCCGGAAGTCAGAAACTCAAGTTTGTTTCCTACCCGAGCCCAGGTGCCTCTGATGGAGCCGGGAGGGGAAGAGGTTTTCTTCGTCTGAAGAAAAACCGACCTGGGACAGGTGTCGTGGCACAGTGGGTGAAGACGCCATGCGGGACACACCTGACGAGTGCCTGGGGTCGAATCTTGCCTCTGCTTCCCATCCAGCTCCCCGCCGGTGCACCTGGGTGGCCGCTGTGGCTGAGGAGGCCTGGCCGGCTGCACTCGGAGCTCCGCTGGGTCTGTGACCACCCCGGGTGACTCCCCGTGCAGGTGTGCACGGACGCTCACTCCCAGGCATGTGGCCAGTGTGCCTGTGCACACTAGGGGTGCAGGAGCGTGTGGGGAGCACTCGGGGGCTTTAGGCCCCTTATCTTCCCAGGGGTTCCTGTGCCTTCCAGGGTGGATGTGGGTCTGGTCCGAGGCCCATGGGACGGAAACTTCAGAGGCTGCGGCCCTCCAGCCTCCCTCTGGTGGCTGGAGTGGTGGTTGAAGAGGGGCCAGAGCCCACCAGGGGCACGGCCGGGGTTGGGGGTGGAGGTGGGGGCGTGCACGGTGGGAAGTCCTGGCAGGGTGGGGGTGGGACAGGTCTGGCAGAGGCAGCCCTGCTCCCCCACTCCCAGCTGATGGACTGGACCCCTGCCCCCAGGCCGCCTCTGTCTCCCGGCTCCTTCTTGTCTTGCTCTGTCTTTCTCTGCCTCTCCATGTCCCGCTCAGTGCCTCTGTCTCTGGCCCAGCCCTCCCTCTGCCTCTGTCTCCCTGTCTCCCCTCCTCTCTCCCTGCTCTGTCGGTCTGTCCGTCTGTCCGTCTGTCTGTCCGTCCGCTGCCTCCCTCCCGCCCTCCCTGTCTCCCCGTCTGTCTCTCCCTCCACTTTCCGGGAAGGCTGGTGTGATTTACGAGCTGCGGACAGGGCCAGCTGCGGGTGCGGGAGGCCCGGCTCCGCGTTTCCCGGAGGAAGCTGCCTGCGCCTGCGCGGGGATGGCAGGGTGACAGCACTCGCACGGAGCAGCCCCGGGCTCGGAGCGCGCTGTCAGCCCGAGACGGATGGAGTGCCGGAGAGGGCCCATTACTTCATTCACACCTCCGCGGGCAAACAATAAAACACTCACACGCGGCCTGACGCGGGGCGGGGCGGGCCTCCCCCCAGAACATTCCCGGCCTGGGCCCCGCTGAAGAGAAATAGCATGGGCAGGGGGCAGGGGTGGTCCCCGGGGAGCCCACCAGGCCCAACCCCCGAGAAAGCCCCAGACCTGGCTCTGAACCCAGGCTTCGGTGCTGCTGCCGGGCCAGCCACTTGTCGCCCGGCCTCCGTCTTCTCATCTGTGAGATGGGATGTAATGTGTCGTTATCCGTGTCAACTTTTTTTTATTTTTGACAGACAGAGTGGATAGTGAGAGAGACAGACAGAAAGGTCTTCCTTTGCCGTTGGTTCACCCTCCAATGGCCGCTGCGGCTGGTGCGCTGCGGCCGGCGCACCGTGCTGATCCGATGGCAGGAGCCAGGTGCTTATCCTGGTCTCTCATGGGGTGCAAAGCCCAAGTACTTGGACCATCCTCCACTGCACTCCCGGGCCACAGCAGAGAGCTGGCCTGGAAGAGGGGCAACCAGGACAGAATCCGGCACCCTGACTGGGACTAGAATCCGGTGTGCCAGCGCCGCAAGGCGGAGGATTAGCCTAGTGAGCCGCGGTGCCGGCCCCGTGTCAACTTTTAAAGAACGTTCCCACTGTGGACCTGGGTGGAAGGAAGTGTCCAAGAGCCTAGAGCTGGCCCTGTAAGAGGGGGCGCCCGTGGCTTGGAGCGTGCTGGGCAGGAGGTGGAGGTCAGCGAAGGTGCCCCCTTTCTGCCTGTTTTCTGGGAGCCCCTTCACCCAGGCACCCACCTCTGGGACCAGCATTGCCCCTGCTCCCCACACTGCCGTGAGAAGCAGCGTTTTACCCAGGAGCGAAGACACCGCTTGGGTCGCCTACGTCCCGGGTCACGCAGGCCTGAGATTGAGGCCTGGCTTTGCTCTGGATTCTGCTCCCTGCTGACGTCGACCCGAGAGCAGCAGGGGCCAGCCCAAGTGCTTGGTCCCTGCCACCCACATGGGAGAACCGGATGGAGCTCCCAGCCCCTGGCTTTGGCCTGACCCAGCCCCAGCCATTGTGGGCATCTGAGAAATGACCCAGTGGATAGCAGACCCCCCTTCCCCTCCCTCTCTGCGTTTCTCTGCCTTTCAAATAAATAAATTAAATAAATAAAATAAAGAGCGTTGTCCCAGTGGTGGCCTCCCAGGCACCATCCGGGCTGTGGAGAGAGGACTGGAGACGGGGACGGAGGGTGGGGGGGTGGTTTTACTAATCTGGAGCTGACCCGATGCTTCTGGGAGCAAGCCTGGAGTGGACACGCAGCGATAGTGTTGCGCACTGCACACGGGGACCGGAGCCGCCGGGCCGCCCTCACGCCCCTCTCGCGTGCCGGGCACGGGCCACGCTCTTCTCGCTCATTGCTCCATGGAGTAGCCACAGCAACCGTGCAAGGCGGGCGTTGTGGTCCGCAGCGGACAGCCGAGGAAACTGAGGCAGGAGCTGGTGGCCAGGGACGCCCCCCCCCCTGCGGGGGCTTGGTGGGACTGAGGCTGGGACCCAGCTCGGAGGCCTGCGCCCACCCCCGGGTGTGAAGTGAGGGGCTCTGGGGCCCGTGCAGGTCTCTCTGCTTTGAAGCCCTGTGACCTTGGGCAAAGTGGCGCAGCTTCTGTGTCCATCCAGGGAAGAGAGCAATGGTGAGTGTCTCCCACGTGCAACATATCCGAGGCCGTGACAAAACCCCACGTCTCCATCACGGAGCCTCGGGCCAGGCCCTGCGTCCCACCGCTCCCTGCTCCTCGGCCCCCGGTTCTCTGCTGGCTGCTCCACGCCGGTCCCATTCGTGGGCGAGACAGGAGGGAGCTCACCACAAAGAGACCTAACTCAGGGGCAAAACCCTTCACTAACCCTCGCCCCGATAGGGGTGCGTTCACACGCACACAGACACACACATTCACGCACGCACATACACACACGTGTGCATCCCTGCATGACCCTACTGGGGAAGGCAGGCAGCACACACCACAGCTCACCACTGGGAGTGACCACTTGTCCTCACTAGCGCCTCGGTTTCTCCATCGGCAGAATGGAATTGCGGCCGCCTGCCTCGAAGGGTGTCGTGAGGATTAAACAAGATAATGCTGATCCTGTGGGAGTGAGTCCAGTGGGTACTTATTGAGCACCTACTGCATGCAAAACCTTGCTCCAGACCTGGGATGTGGGAAGAACCTCCATCATGGGGTGAGGGGGGCAGATCTCAGGTGTGTGGGTGGGGCATCTACAGTCAGGGTGGTTATGGAAGCCCTCGGCCCAGTCACTCCTCTCCCTGCATGGGCACACACCCCGCCCCGACTCAGCTCTCTGGGCCCCTCTGTGGGTGCCTCTAAGGGAGGCCCTGGCAGGGGCATCCTCCATGCCAGCTGGGGTCACCGGGCAGAGTTCACACAGAGGGTGTCACAGATGGGGCCGCTGCGGCCCAAAAGCAGCAGGTGTCACGGCTTCAGCAGGGTGCAAGTGGCAGGCCGGGCTAGTTCAGAGCTGGGGACACGGAGCCCTGTGGCATCAGGGATGGTTCTGGGCATTCACTGTGGACAAGGGAAGAAGCTGGGACTCGAACCCTGGCTCGCCAGTGCTGAGGGGCCATGCCCTTCACCCCTGCACCACACGCTGAGGCTAAGCAGGGGCCTGGCAGACAGAGGTCCCGAACTCAAAGGCCCTCTAGGCTGGAAGGGACCCTGCTTACTCACGTCACGGACGGGGAAGTGGCAGGAGGAGCCCCCTTCCCCACCACCGCGACCCACGAGCTCGGAGTTCTGGGTTCAGGGAGGAGGGCGGGAGTGGCCCGGACCACTGTGTCCTGAGCACCTGCTAGATGTGTTGTCACTACGCATGTACACACATGCACACACACAAATGCATGCACAGTGCACACACATGTTCAAATGCACACACATACTGTGCACACGCACATTCAAATGCATGCAAACGCTGCACACACACACACAAGTACCAGCATCGCATTTTTCTCCAAGGATCCCTTCCCTGGATCTGTCCTGAGCATCCGCTCCGCTCCCACAGCTGGGCTGACAGCAGAGGCCAGGCTGGGAGGACGGGGAGCCGAGGCAGGGAGCCGGCGGCGGGAGTCCCGCCGTGGGCCCGCAGGTGACTGCGGTGATGGGGCTCCCTTCACCGTCTGCAAAGGCTGCGGGAGCTGCAGGGGCTCCCGGAAGGGCCTGGCCTCTCCCCGGGCTCTTCACTGCCCTGAAGCTGCAGCCCGGCCCACTTGCAATGCCTGCGCCCCTCCAGGGCCTCCCCCACTGCCCCCTCTCTGTGGCCCCCACTCCCTCTGGCCCACTCATGCCTCTGCTGTCCACAGCTGGTGGCCCTGGCCCGTGGGAGCCCCCTCGCCGGTCCTCCAGACATGACTTCCCCTCTTTCCTGGTGGATGTGGGGTGGGGGGGAGTCAAGACATAAGGACTGCGAGGTGCGCCTTTAGCACAGGGCCTGGCCTGCAGCAGTCAGCCGCCCCTGGGTACACTGAGCTTAGAGGATGCGGGAGAAGAGGCGGCAGCAGGGGCCCGGGCGGGGGACAGCGGCCTGGCCTGGCTGAGCAGAGGCCTGCACAGAGGCTGCCCGGGAGGGAAGTGCGTGCAGGGGTGCAGCTGAGAGCTCTGAGCGGCCTGGAGCCCAGGAGAAACGGGCAAGGAGGGAGGAGGCGCTCCGTTCCCGGAGATGGATGGCTCCAACAAGGACCCGCACAGGGCCTGCCCCGCCCTCCCCTGGCTGTCCTGTCAAGGTTTGAGCGGAGGCTGCTGGCCACTTCTGCCATGCCTGCCTTGCGAGGGGCTGGGGTCTTTCTCCAGGCTGGGGGGCCGGAGGCTTCTCTGTTGACCGCAGCTGCACAAGAAAGCCCAGGGGAGAGAGATCTGCTACAGACTCTGTGTCGGTTAATTCCTCTGCTTCCGGGAAGCCCTCCCTGACCAGTCTCCTTGATCTCCCCCTCGATTTGCCACCCCACCCTCCGTGGGCGCCACTGTTTGTCCCCTTCCCAGGACACTCGCTCTAGTGCTGGTCCCCAGGCGCCCAGTCTGCCCTGCCTGCGCCACTCTGAGCTGCCCTCGCGTCTTCTACTGCAGGAGAGTAGGACATGGGTCATCTGCTTTTAAAAAGAATTTTTATTTCAAAGGCAGACTGGCAGAGAAAGAAGACGAGACAGAGAGAGAAAGGGATCTTTTACCTGCTGAATCACTCCCCAAATGACTACAACGGCCGGGGCTGGGCCAGACTGAAGCCAGGAGCCTGGAGCTCTCTCCAGGTCTTGCACATGGGTGCAGGGGCCCGAGGACTTGGGCCACCTTCCGCTGCCTTCCCAGGTGCGTGAGCAGGGAGATGGATCAGAAGCTCCAATCGGGGCTGCCCACGTTGCAGGTGGTGGCTCAGCCCTTCACCACGACACTGGCCCTGAGATGTGTCCTCTTTAAGGACCTGTCACTCCCTGGCTTTGAAACTCAGCTGCAGCACCTGCCAAGTGGGAATCGCAGTGTTCGTGTGAGGTTGGAGAGAAGCGCTAGTGTGAGGCCCTGGCCCAGGGCGCGGCGGCAGGTGCCGCCCGGGACAGGTACGCACGGGGCTGCCAGCAAGGCCGTGACACACCTCCTGGGCAGGGCCTCAGGGGTGAGAGCCCCACTTCCACCTCTCTAGATTGAACGTGGTTTCGGGAGGGAGGCAGGAGGAGCTAAGATCTGGCGCAGCCCCTAAAGCCCCGGCCACCCGATGCTCACTGGCGTTTCCAGCCCGTCGGTGTCTCCGTGCCCAGGTACCGGATTTCGCTGGCTCCAATTTCTTCCTTAGCCAATGACTGCTTAGCTACTTCATCCAATGACGCTCTGGCTTACCACGGGGCCGTCAGCAGCGTCTCTTAACTAGGGCTGCTTGATTGGAGCGGTGTCCTTTCACGGTTTATTTATGTGCTTAGGTACTCTTCAAGACAGTGTGCCCAGTGTTCACTTATGAGAGACAGAGACAGACAGACAGACGGAGCTCTCATC
This sequence comes from Oryctolagus cuniculus, assembly GCF_964237555.1. Classification (NCBI taxonomy): domain Eukaryota; kingdom Metazoa; phylum Chordata; class Mammalia; order Lagomorpha; family Leporidae; genus Oryctolagus; species Oryctolagus cuniculus. The sequence goes on from NC_091438.1 coordinate 148,470,937, forward strand.
CACTGGTTCACCCCCCAAATGCCTCTAACAGCCAGGGGCGGGCTGGGTCAAAGCCAGAAGCCAAGGACTCCATCCAGTTCTCCCACGAGGGTGGCAGGGGTCCAAGTACCCAAGGTGCCCATTAGCAGGCGCTGAGTCAGGAGCTGAGGCTGGGGACCAAAGCCAGATCCTGCCGTGTGGGACACAGCGTCCAGACTGGCATCTTATCTGCTAGCCCAAAGGCCCTAGCTGGGGTCCAGGTCTTTAAAATTTACAATCTTGTCATCCAATGCAGTTCCAGCTCACTGCATCTAAACTCCATTATTGTTTGAGAGAAGCACCCTGTTTTGTTTTTAGTTTGGGGACACTGAAGATAAAGTCCGCCCCCTACAGTGGGAGCCCATGGAGTGGGGCGGGCTCGCTCAGCTCCGCCATTTAGACCATGGACAGAGGCCGCTCTGCCTGGTGGAGGCGGTGGAGCAACATTGAGATCCCCAGGGCAGGAGAGAAGAAGGAGTTTGAGGATTTGGGAGAAGAACCACATGGCAGGGGTGGGGGGTGACAAGGAAGGAGGAGGGGGATGCCTGAGCCAAGAGCCACCAGGCAGGGTGGGTCCTTACCTGTCACAGCCGGGAGTGCATTTGGGGCCCGTGGCCATGTGCCGTGTGGTGGGTGGGAAGAAGGAAGGTGAGGAGGGGGCGGAGGCCCCGGGAGGGTCCCCCGGGCCCCACTCCTGGTGCTACCCTCCGGGCCCTGCAGCCTGGGCAGAGGCAGGAGCTGCAGGAGGAAGCTGACCGGGACCGGGACCAGGACCGGGACCTGGGCCCTATTCCTCACCGGGCGACCTCCCTGCACAATTTCTCTATCTCCTGGGCTGCTGGGAAGCCCAGGCACCCACGTAAGGTCAAGGGGGATGGAGTCCACCCTGGGGGCGGGAGCAGCTGGAGCAGGGAGGGGCACGGGGTGGGGTCTGCACAGCAGGTAGGGGGAGCCTGCCCCAGGCTGGAAAGCTTGGGAGGGGAGGGAGGGAGTGAACGCCAAAGGGGCAGGGTCCCGTCAGCCTCCTCTGCCCCATGGGTGGGTGCTGCCGCCCTGGCACCCTGCTCCCAGCTGTGTCCACCAGCAGCACCTCAGACGCGGTGGCTGGGGCTGAATCCACAGCCTCCTCCCGCCTGTCCTCACCTTGTTGCCCAGAAGGACCTCAGGCCGATGGAGGGCACCTGGCACGCAGCGAGCGCTCGTTCTCCTGAGGCTCCTGGGCAACCCCCACCCCCACCCCTTGGCCTGGCAGAGACCCAGGCACCTCCGCGCTGGGACCCAGCGGGCAGGGACTGCGACTCCAGCAGAGAAGGCCCTGGGGTCCTCTGGCCGAGACCCCGGCTGGGCTGAGACGCGCGGTGCGGCTGCTTTCCAAACACTTGCCCAGTGCAGGTTCTGGCCTCCCTCTGTGTGGGGACCCTGCTGGGAGCCCTCGGACCGGCCTGGGCACCTGGCACACTGAGTCCAGAGCTGGGAAGTGAGAGGTGGGTGGGGCGGGAAGTGTGGCCCCAGACACGCAAGGAGAGTGGGGATGACCCCCAAGCTTCGTCACCGTTTCAACTTTTCACATTTGAACCCAAGACCAAGGATGACAGGCCCAGGCCCCTGCCCAGACTCCCCCAGCCTCCCCTGCCCCTCCGGCCTCCGTGTGCCTGTAGCTCACGGATGGCTCTCAGCCTCGCCCTGACACCGTGGGATCCTTGCTTCCTGTGTTTATCTTGGACAGGGATGGGCTTTCTCCTCTTACCCCTGGCCAGCTGCGTGAGCCTCCCCACACAGGTTCCAGCGCTGCTCGTACGCATGCGCACGCGTGTGTGTGGGTGTGTGTGTGTGGGTGTGTGTTGGGGGCGGGCATAGGGCAGGTCAGGTACATGAGCGGGACCCCCGCAGCGTTTGGGGTGTGCGGGCTCCATGCTTTCTGGGTGCCTGGCTGTGTTTGCTGGGGACGGCAGTGCACAGGTGCATGCCCCAGGTAGGGGGCATCTTCGGGTCCCAGCCCTTTTAGTCCTCCCGGCGCCCCCTACACCCCGGTTTGCTGGGGACGGATGAGGCCCGGGGAGGGGAGCTACCAGGGCAGAGTCAGAGACTTGTGGAGTGCGGCGCGGAGTGCGGCACGGGGGCTGGCACCCGGCGTGTCCCGGGCTTTTGTCTTCTTAATAGCTGTGTCCTTTTGGTTCCCAACTGGAAAAAAATAAAGAATATAAAGGAGACAATGAAAATCATTCACAATCCCACAGAGATAACTATGGCTAATATTTTTATATATGCGGGGCCTTCCAAAGGTTTGCGGAAAATGTATATGATGAAAAAACTACACATGGATTTCAAAATTTTGGCACCAAAATAAACTTAAGTTTTAATTCCATTTCCATGAACTTTGTGACGGAGACTCGCATGTACGCCTTCGCGACTTAATTAATGGGCAAACAAACAGAATTATACAAACCTCTTCTATCCCTCCCTCCCTTCCTTTATGCCTTCGTGTTACAGAAAAACTCAAATATTCAAAAGCAGACAGAGCAGAAGTAACTCACAACACACTTTAAAAAAAATCCTTCTCTTGGGGCTGGCGCTGTGGTGTAGTGGGTGAAGCCGCTGCCTGCAGTGCCGGTATCCCATATGGGCGCCGGTTCAAACCCTGGCTGCTCCACTTCAACTCCTGCTCCCTGCTAATGCACCTGGGAAAGCAGTGGAAGACGGCCCAAGCCTTTGGGCCCCTGCACCCAGTGGGAGACCCGGATGAAGCTCCCGGCTCCTAGGTTCCGTCTGGCCCAGCCCTGGCCGTGTGCCCATTTTGGGAGTGAACCAGCACATGGAAGACCTCTTTCTCACTCTGTCTCTGCCTCTCTGTAACTTCGTCCTTCAAATCGATAAATAAATCTTTAAAAAAATCCTCTACTTTTTAAAAAACGATTTATTCATTTATGTGAAAGGCGTTACAGAGGAGAGAGTGAACACGCAAGACAGAGTGAGCATGATCCATTCATTCACTCTCCAAATGGCCACATTGGCAGCGGCCAGGCCAGATTGAAGCCAGGAGCTTCTCCCAGGTCTCCCATGTGGGTAGCAGTGGCCCAAGCACTTGGGCCACCCTCTACTGCTTTCCCAAGCACATTAGCAGGAAGCTGGATCTGAAGCGGAGCAACTGGGACCCGAACTGGCGCTGATATGGGATGCTGGCATCGTAGGCTGTGGCTTTACCTGCTGCAGCTCTATGCCACAGCACCGGCCTCTCCCTCTCTAGCCATGGCTGGCACCGGAGCAGAGGCTGAGGGAGCCCCGGATGTGCAATGGGGGCTGTTTCTGCACTTCTGGTCCCGTCCCCCTCCCCAGCACCCCGCAGCCCTGGGTGTGGGTGGGGAGCCGTGGGGAGCAGGTGTCAGATGTGGTTGCCCCATTCTCTCCCCAGGGAGCCGCCCCAGAAGGCGAAGCCCTGCTCCTCTTGTTGAGCCGCACCCTCCCAGACCTGGGGCTACAGCGCCCCCCCATTTCCTGCAGCCCAGGAGACCTCCAAGGCCCTTTGCCAGGCCAACAGAAAACCCTGGCTCACGACGCCCCCATCCTCCCCAGCTGCCTTCCGCCCCGCCCAGAGGAGGTATGGCTCCGGGCATGAGCAAACTCGCCCTCACTCCTGTGAGCAGATGGCACCTGCACACGGTGCTCACCCCTGCAGCACCCAGGGGACCTGGGCAGCAGCGGGAGGCACAGGCACGCATCAGACTCTCGGGGTCCAACACTAATCCCTCCCAGCCTCAGTCTTTCTGTCTGTGAAGTGGGACAATACTTGCTCTGCCTCACTGGGCTGCTGTGAGGATGCACTAGACTCCTGGAGGGGAAGTGTGTTGCTGATGGTGTGTGTGTATCCGAGCAGCCGATGCCTGCGCCCAGAGCAGGGAGCCGGGCGCACTGGCCCCCTGCCTGAGGGCAGACAGCCCGCCCCCTGGAGCTGACAATCATTCACTTAGAGATTCTAACCGTTGTCATTCAAACCTCATAATTTAGCTGTGACTAAAAAGATAATTTACGAAATCATTGATAATCAGTGAAACAAACAATGATAAACCACGCCTACTGCATCAGGAAAGCAGGGTCCCAATTGGAGAATGGGTTGTTTTTAATATTTTTAAATTCATTTGAAAGGCAGAGTGACAGAAGACACACACACACACACACACACACACACACACAAAGAGAGAGAGAGAGACAGAGAGAGAGAGAGAGATCTGCCATCTACTGGTTCACTCCCCAAATGGCCATGTTGGTCAGGCATGGGCCAGGCTGAAGCCAGGAGCCAGGAACCCCACCTGAGTCTCCCTTGTGAGTGGCAGTTGGGCCGACTTCCGCTGCCTTCCCGGGTACATTAGTGGGGAGCTGGGTCAGGCAGACAGTGGCTGGTGCTGGAACCCGTGCTCCGGTATGGGATGCTGGCCTCGCAGGCAGAGGCTTAACCCGCTGCGCCACAGCGCTGGCCCCTGGCTGGGCTCGAGGCCTCTCCAGGATCGCGGGGTCTAATCAGAAGCCTGGAGGTTAGGAGAACTGGGGCGGGGCGGCCGCTGGGGGTTCCAGGCAGGGTGAGTAGCAGAGCTAAGGCCGTGAGGTTGGGGGCGAACGTGCTGTCTCGGAGAACAGAGCAGAAGCCCGAGTCGCCGGGGCAGAGTGAGCGAGACAGAGAGTGGCCAGCGAGAGGCTGTGGGGGCCCCTGGGAGCCTGTTGTCGCACTTGACATTGGCAAAGTCCCTTCCCCCTGCCCCGCCCCCCACATGTGAGTTTACTGTCCCCAGGAGAGGGCTCTGGGTGCCTCACCCCTCTCCCCACCCGGCCGCAGCCGAGGATGGCGGCAGCTTTCTCCTGGGCTTCTCTGGGCCCTCCAGCCCCGACTTGGCCTTGACCAGCGTGTGCAGCGGGCCCGGGGCCAGGCCAGGCTGTGGGAGGCCGGCTTCCCTCCCGCTTTCATCTGCAGGCAAGATCTCTTTCATCGTCTCTGTTGTTTGTGGACCCCGCGCCAGGCTGTGCTCTGTGAATGAGAGCTCAGGAATGCACCCTATAAATCTGCGTGGAAGGAAGGAGGGGTGCGAGCGTCAGCATGTCCCACACCCCGGGGCCCTCCCCGGCCCGCTCTGGCTCATCTGCTACTCCCTGGGGCCTGCGCTCAGGGAGGCTGGGGGCAGAGGCATCCGGGCTGCGGGAGAGTGTGGAAATACCCAGCCCAGCCCAGCCCGGCGGCGCTCAGCACTTCCGGCCAGAGGCGACTGGAACCCAGGGCTTCTGACTCAGGGCTGGGAGGAAGAGAGAAGCTTCGAGACAGACACCAGGTGTGAGACAGCCCCCGGCCAGAGCCAGCCCCAGCGCTGCAGCTGGGTGGCCCGGGGCGAGCGCAGACTCCTCTGAGCCCCCCTCCTGCTGGGAGGTGGGGAGGCCACCTGGGAGCCGTGCAGAGGGAGGCCCGACCCTCTGTTGGTCTTTAGCCAGGGGGGCACGGTGCTCCGGCCTGGCTCCGGCCTCTCCCCTGCGCTCTGTCTAGCTCTGTTAAAAGCGGGAGCTGAGTTAGAGCGTCCACGGCCACACGGCTCTGATCGGGGCTGGTTACACAGTTTCCCTGACCACTGGTGATCCCTCCAGAATCCACAGCCCGTGTGGGCCCTGCCAGCGGTGGGCCAGGCTGACTCGGGCTGGGGCCAGGGCCAGGGTCGGGGTCAGGGCCGGGGCCGGGTAGGGGGCTTCCCTTTCTCTGCATTTCTGAGAATAAGTCGGTGCTACTTTATTTCCCTTTAAATCCCACATTCACCCACGTGATTTACGAAGCCCCGCAGTGCAGCACGTGGGAAGCAGAAGCGGAAGCCCCCACTCCGCTCCCTGCCCAGGCTGTGCCCGAGGCCTGGAGGGACGATCTGCCGCCTTTTCTCCATTGTGCTAGTGAGTCTCCCCAAACCCAGAGCAGCACCGCGGCAGAGGGCACGCGAATCTCACCTCCTGACCTCAGTGTGCCTATCTGTAAGATGGGCTCATGTGGTTCCTGCCTCCCGGAGCTGCGGTCAGGAAGGCCTTAGTGCACACGCACAGTTCTGAGACCCGCGCTGCGTGCGCACAAGCCGTCACTGGTGTTTTAGTTACAGAGATGGGAGCTAACATGTGCTTCGTTCTGCAGCTCGCCATGGGAGCCTCTTAGCCCACGGTGCCGTGGGAAGAGCCGGGGAGATGGTTCCAGAGCTGGCGGCCACAGCTCCCCCACCCCAGCCCACCTGTCAATCAGATGACCCTCCCCAGGATGCACCTGCAACCTGGGGTGGGGGCAGTACCATGTAAGCACTCCCTTTTCGGAGTTGACAAGAAGCTTGGTGAAGGGGAGGGGGCTCTCTCCGTCTTCCTCCCCTCGTGGACCCAGGGGAGCAGGATAGGAAGTCCCTCTTTCCCTCCCTGGCCCACTCTCCCTAAATAAGGCCCACGTGTTCCTGTGTACGCTTCTCACACCGTACCTAACCCTTACTGCGCCGCACGGCCTGTTTGCGCCTGCACTCAGAATCCTGCTCTGAGTGAGAGGCCAGAGCCTGGGAGAGGAGCTGGGGCCTGACCTAGCCCCCTATGCCGGGCTGTGTCCCCTGTTCACATCGGGGAGCCCCAGGTGCTGATGTTGTCTTTTCCTGAGGAAAACTCTCGGGTTCTCTCCTTGGTGGCCCACAGTGGCCCCGAGGCGGGGGGGGGGGGGGCGGCGGGCCAGCTCTGCGGACCGGGCAGCTGGGACAAGCAGGGTTCGGCCACAACGATGGTGGTAACTGGCCCCGGGTGGGTGCAAGTGGCGACTGCTGACCTGACAACGCCTGTGGTGTACCTACGGCCCTTCAGAGAGGCGGTCCACGGTCAGGGCGAGTCTGGGAAGGCTTCCTGGAGGAAGCAGACTCAGAGTGCCGTCTTGAGGAATAGAAGTGGAGAGAAAGACGTGGTGCTGGGCGGGGCGCACTCTCAGCAGAGACTTCCTGTTGGGCAGCGAGGGGTTGACGGCGTTCAGAGCTAATGGGGAAAGGAAGCTGCATGTGGGCAGTGGGCAGCCACAGAAGGTTGTAGAGAGGGGCTCTCCACCTCGCCTGGGCCTGAGAGCGGCCTTGGCTGCCTGTGGGAGGCATGCGGAGCTGTGCAGGGGCTGGGACTGGGGACTGGGGCCTGCGTCTCCGAATCCAGCAGCAACGCCAGGGGTCCAAGCCGCCCGCCGGCGCCCCCTCAAACAATCCCAGCTGTTTCCTTTCCTTTCAACCTGCCGGCTTTCCAGGGAAATCTGATTTTGCAAACTTGTTTTCTTAGCCCAGGGGAACAGAGCACTGTGCAAACAAGGAGATAGCCAGTGCGATAAAGGCCGGGGCTACTCTGGCCTGGCTGGGGACTGGGGGCGGAGCCAGCCAACCAGCTGGGCCCTATGGGACCTCGTTTACCCAGAGAGCACAGCGCGGCCCGGTCAGGGTCTGGCTGGTGCTGGCCTTGCTGTGTCTTCCCTATCCGGGATCCACAGTCTTGGGGAGGAGGGCTGGGGGGGGCACAGTTTGTCTTCTGCCTCAGCCTGTTTTTTTTTTTTTTATTATTTTTGAACATTTATTTATTTGAAAGAGTTAGAGAGATGAGGAGAGAGAGAGAGCTTCCTTCTGTGAGTTCTCTCTTCAAGTAGCCACAACAGCCAGAGCGGAGCCAGGCTGAAGCCAGGAGCAGCTAGCCGGTCTCCCGTGTGAGTGCAGGGGTCCAAGCACTTGGGCCATCTTGCGCTGCTTTTCTCAGGCCATTAGCAGGGAGGTGGATCAGAAGTGGAGCAGCTGGGACTCGAATTGGTGCCCCTATGGGTGCCGGCGTCACAGGCAGCGGCTTAACCTGCTACATGCACCATGCCAGCCCCCTGGCTTTGAGCCTGGAGGGAGACGGGGAAGAAGCAGCCGCCCCTGGCTGATGAGGTCTGTGACAGCCCCAGGACCCAGGTGACCTGGCCCCGCCCCTTGACCACCTCCCCGTGGACACCAAGGCAGCAGGGGCCCCTGGCAGCTCAGGGTGTCCATGGTGGAGGGTGGCCGCTGGGGGGCTCCGTCAAGGAGAGGAGAGGGTGGCGGGTGTGTTTCCGTGGGGCAGGCGCCACCTTGGCAGGTACAGAAGCAACTGGCTTTCTGGTTGGATGGGGAGGGCACCTATGTGGAGGGCTGAGCCCCCCGCTGGGTGTGGCCACCAGGTGAGCTCATGGTTCCCAAAGAGGCCTCTTTGTCGCCTGGGCCAGGAGTTTTCAGGATCACACGGGTTGGCGCTTGCTCCAGGGCTGAGAGCTGACCTCAGAGACTTTGCTACCTCCTCCACGCGCCTTTCCTGGGAGAGCTGCTCCCGGCGGGGCTCCTGGCTTTGCCATAGGCAGTGTGTGGGGAACGCCACTGGGCTCCTGCGCTCCGCTCCTCGGGTGGCCCGGAGCTGGAGCCACGGTCCTGGGAGGAGCTTCCAGGCAGCCCCGCCCCTCAGGAGCCTCCCTGGTGGTTCCCCACATCCTCTGGGTTTCCTCGGGGCCACTCCGCGTGCCAGGGGCACACAGCCCATCCAGTCTCTTTGTCGGGAAGGAAGACGCCCAAGTCAGTTCAGCCCAGTCTCAGCCACCAGACCAGTGCAGACACAGCATCCTGGCCCGACTTAGCCCTGGACAAAGAGCCAGGCAAAACAGCAGAGCTCACGCTGCCCCCACCTTCCTTGTCCCAGCCACAGCCTTCCCAAACCGCTTCGTACAATTTTGTTGAGCCTCAGTTTTCCCATCTGTAAAATGGGGTCATAGAGACAACACTTCATAGGCCTCTTGTCTCTCTCTAAGGCCTGCCGCTGGCACTGAGCGAACTTGAAGGCCCTGGTTTCCTTGCGCCCTGTCTTCCCTGTGGGCTTCCCATCCCAGCCAGGGTCACCAGCAGCTCTTGGGAGACGGCGCTGCCCTGGGGTCAGAGGCTCTCTGATCAGACGCCCGAGCTCTCCACTTGCCAATCGCCTTCACCGCTGAGCCCTGGTGTCCTCACGCCTAGGATGGGCACAGCGGCAGGGCCCCGCTCTCGGAGCTGTTTTGTGCAAAACTCAGCCTCGGGCCTAGCATTTAGTTGGCGCTCCATAAACACCAGCCACGAGTGTAGCCAGGAAGTTCAGTGACTATGAAGCAAGGAGAGTGTTCCGTCCCGGGAGGCCTCATCAATCTCGCTTTATGAGGTCGTAAGTGCTTTTAACAAGGCTAACAGCAGAAGGCAGGCAGCCCGCCAGCCAGGGCCGAGCCCCCCAGCCCAGCTCCCCGAGCCCCCGGACATCAAAACCCACCACGCAGGAGGCCAAACATCAAAGCACGCACAGCAAGCCCCGGCGGTCCCGGCGCGCTCGGCTCAGCGAGCGAGGCAGGCGTGCAAAGCCAGGCTCGGTCTGATGAACTGTCAGGGACACCCACGGAGAAGTGTGTGACTCGTCCAAGGTCACCCGGCACCCGGGGGGGCCAGAGCCAGGCCTCAGATGCAGGAGCCTGGACTCTTCCGTAACCTGGTGCCTGGCCCGGCCTGACCACAGGGGTCTGGGCTTGGGGTACCGGGGTGGAGGCGGCGGTGGTGGTTTATCGCGGCCCTGTGCCTTTCATCCTCTTTGTGGAAGGCACCGCACCAGGCTCTCGGGCTCCAGGGGGTGAGAAGCCGGCAAGAACAGATCTGGGTACGTAAGGGCGCCATTGCTCTCATGGTAGTCCGAGGCTGCGAGGCTGTGTCTGGCCCAGCGGGTTGCCATGGAAACATCACTGCAGTGGACAGTGACTCCCTTCTCTCTGGACCCAGCCGCCATGGTGTAAGGAAGCCCAAGCCACCTGGCAGAGAGGTTCTGGTCACGGGCACCCCCACCCTCACCCCACCCCCGGCCCATGTCGACCGACCCCAGCTGACGCCACATGGCACCGAGTTCGGGGCTCCTGCCCAGGTCCAAATGGCAAATCCACCAGCAGGGCGAAGGGCTGCCGGCTTCTCCACCGCTGGGATTTAGGATGGTTTGCTCTGCCACAGTAGACACCAGAACACGGCTTGTCCCCGCCCTGGGGTAAGGTCAAGCCAATCTTTTTTTTTAAAGATTATTTGTTTGAGAGGCACAGTTAGAGAGAGAGAGAGAGAGAGAGAGAGAGGAGTCTTCTATCTGCTGGTTCACTCCCCAGATAGCCGCCAGGGGCAGGTCTGAGCCAGGCTGAAACCAGGAGCCAGGAGCTCCATCCGGGTCTCCCAGGCAGGCAGCAGAAACTCAAGCACTGGGCCCTCAGATGCCGTCCCCCCGGCGCATCAGCAGGGAGCTGGATCGGAAGCAGAGGATCCAGGCTCAAACCAGGCACTCCCAAATGGGGTGAGGATGCCCCAGGTGGCAGCCCGCCCACAGGTGACATTGAAGAAAGGGGTGCGGCGCCGGCACTGTGGCTGCGGCACACCCGCGAGCGTGCAACCCCCCCCCCCCCGTGTGTCTTCACGCTGACCGCGTGGGGCAGGCGGTTACCGTTTGTGCTTTCATGCAGGTGAAGGTGCGGGGGCCCGGCGGGATCGCGACTAGTCCAGTCCCGGACAGTCGGCCTGTGGCTGCAGAACCTCGTCTGTGGGTGGTTCGACCCCGCGCCAGCCAGCAGCTGTGGCGACAACGACGAGACTGCTGCGGTCACCCCGCCCCGAGCTCGCGCTCTGTGTGAGGCCCAGCAGATCCTCGCCGTGGACCAGATCCACCCGAGACCCACTGATTTAAAACAAGGACTGTCCCAGTGTGCCTCGGCGGGGACAATCCCGGAGCCTCTGGTCCCCACTGGACAACGTCCTCAGGGTGGCGCACCCCTCACCCGCCGACGGGGGTGGGGGCTCCCAGACGCTGAGCCTGACACAGCCAGATTCCGACGTCACTGCTGCGGCATTCCCTGGGCTACAGGTGAGCGCCAAGGCCAGCCCAGGTTCAAGGGCGGTGAACATGCCCCAGAGGTCAAAGGATCAGTGGTCGCCCTGATTCACCTGGCTTAGGTTCTTATGTAAGAATCTTTGGCAAACTCATTTATTTATTTTCTTTGACTTGAAAGGTAGTGACAGAGACAGACAGAGATCTTCCATCTGCTGGTTCACCCCTCAAATGCCCACCACAGCCAGGGCTGGGCCAGGCCAAACCTGGAACCATGAAGTTGTCCATGAGCCATTCTGTGCTGCCTCATAGTGCATGCGTGAGCAGGAGCTGCATCAGCGGGACTTGAACCTGGGACATGGGCATCCCAATCAGTGTCAAATCTGTGGCCCCAAACGCCACAGTTCCCCTCAGTTAAAGATCTGCAGGATAACTGAGACTCGTTCACTCACTCCCATTTTTTGGCAGCTCCCATACCCCAGACACCGAGGCATGTCCTGGAAGCGGAGCGGGCGCGGGGCGGGGTTGGGGTGTTATACCCATTCTGCAGATGAGATGATGGAGACCCACAGAGATCCAGGTGTCAAGGAAAGGGCCCCACACTCTCCCAGCTGCCTCTCGCTGGCTCTCTTCCGGAAGCCAGCCTGGAAGTGGAGGAGCGGGATCCGACCCTGGCACTCGCCCAGCACCCCACTGCCTTGTCCGGGCCAGGGTCTGAGCCCGCATGTCAGTGGCCCCAGTGGACACTGGCATCCCGCAGGAAGGGCCTGGTGAGAAGGCAGCCCTGATGGGAGCAGGAGGGAAGGAGGGAGGCCTGAGGGGGGCAGCGTGGTCCAGCCCAGCCTGAACCTGTCGCCACGGCAACCGCAGGGGCCGTCTGGAGGCAGCGGGCTGCCAGGCCTTGGGCCGGCAGAGCCAGGGAGGCAGGCGGAGGGGGAGGGCCGGCGGGGCATAAATCAGGGAGTTCTATGCCCCTGACTCCAGGCAGACGATTTATGGGGCTGCTCCGAGCCCACGGGATGCACCCGGGAGAGCTGAGAGGGTCTCCCTGTTCCCACCGCCCCTGGGGCCCTGCCTGGGCTTGGGTGTGGGCAGGAAGAGGCGTCTGAGCCCGCAGCCCTCCAGGCCACCCTCAGCGCTGCCGGAGGTCCCAGCCCCCGCCGCCCACACTGCAGGCCGGCAGGACCCCGCGTGCCAGCGAGCCGGCCCGTGACAGAGCCCCGGTTCTGAGAAGCGGCCGTCCCCAGCTGCGTGCACTGCACTCTGCAGCCTGGGCCGCTGTTCGTCCTGAAATGCTGATCACAGTGCCCTTAGGCGACCCCGTGCCTCCCTGATGGTCCCGTGGCTTGATGAACACTGAGCCGTGGGACCTGCATGGGGAAACTAAGGCTCCCTCCTCCCGCCACGCAGTTGGAGCAGACTTGGCACGCCTCCGTCTCTTCCCTCCCTACAAGCCCTGACTGCGCCCAAGGTGCAGGCTCATCGCCCACCACCCAGAGCAGCTGATGCAGATGGAAGTGGCGGCGTCCTCGGGAGGGAAGGAGTGAGCCAAGTGAAAGCGGAATGACCACCTGTTGGGGTGCTTGAGGGGACCCCCACATCTCTCAGTGGGGGCAGACCCATGGACGGTGGACAACGCTGACCACACCGTGCTGGGATGGCCCAGGGGAGAGGCTGCGAGCCAGCCAGCCCCCTGGGGGGGACTCGGAGCTTCAGGTTTGCTCAGACACTCAGGGGACAAGGCTGTCCTCTCTGGAAGGTCATCGTAGGGGCCGGTGCTGTGGCGTAGCGGGTAAAGCCACAGCCTGCAGTGTCGGCATCCCATATGGGTGCCAGTTTATGTCACTGCTGCTCCACTTCCGGTCCAGCTCCTTGCTGATGGCCTGGGAAAAAGCAGCAGAAGATAGCCCAAGTGCGCGGGCCCCTGCACCCATGTGGGAGACCCAGATGAAGCTCCTGGCTCCTGGCTCCATTCTGGCCCAGCCCTGGCTCTTGAGGTCATCTGGGGAGTGAACCAGCAGAAGGAATTTCTCTCTCTCCCTGTCACTCTAACTTTTGAATAAAAAATCTTTAAAAAGGGAAAAGGTTGATGTGCCTGGTGGGAGCCTGGCAGAGACAGCAGAGGGCAGCAGGCACCTGGACAGGGGCAGGCGATGCTTGGGGGCCCCGGCCCCTCCCCCTGCACCCCTGTTCCTCCCTGGCTGAGCGCCCCAGTCACCCTGCTCTGCCCCACCCCCGCTTCTGGAGGCAGGGCCCCTTCCCAGCGGTGCCTGGGCCCAGCCGATCCTTCGGCCTGGATTCCGGAACCTGCTTGGCCCCTCCCTTGTGTGCGGCCTGGAGCAAAATATGTCACTCCCTCGGCAGAGTGGAACGGGGACCTGGTGTCTGCTCAGGGCCGCTGCTGAGGGACGATGTCCCCAGAAAACCCCAGAAGCCAAAGCTGCCGATTGTATCTGCACTGTGCAGAAGGCTTGGAAGGAGACTCCTCAAACAGGCAGGAGAGGGGAGAGGGAGGGAGCCGAGTGGACTCCACACCCCTAAGGTATTGGAGAAACCTTCAGCCAATAAGCGCGCGTTAGCTTTGCATGGAACAACGGAGCGGTGGGCTTTGCCATAGTGGTTAGGACTGGGACTCCTGCACCCATCGTCAGAGGGCCCGAGTTCCGGTCCTGGCTCTGCCTCCCACTCCAGCCTCCTGCGACTGCGCACCCGGGAGACAGCAGGTGACGACTCAAGTAGCTGGCTTCCCGCCCCCCCCCCCCCCCCCCCGCCGTGGGAGACCCGGATGGGGTCCTGGGCTCCTGGCTTTGGCCTGGGCCAGCCCTGGCTACTGTGTGGGTCACATCCTTGCAGAGGGAGCCAGCAAATGAAGATCTGTCTGCCCTCAAATTTAAATATGTAAATTATATAAGAAATGGAAAAAAAAATAACCATTTACCTCCCTCCCTGTGACAGTGGAATGCTCGGGGAAGGCCCGGCCCCATGCCCAGCCCCTCCCCCACCTCCCCCCTTCTCCCCTGCCAGGGTCTGATGCATTCTCCGTTTCCTAAAGTGGTGCAGGGGGCGGGGACGGAGTTCCAGGCCGTGACTCCCGTAGTCCCCACTGCCGGGGCCTCTCATCCCCAGGGGAGACCGACCGGTCATTGTCCCCTCTGGCCGCCCGCCCGCAGTGTGAGTGTCCCATATCAGGGACCCGCAGTTATCTGCCAGAGCAGGCAGCCTGTGAACCTCGGAGCTGTCACGACGTGGCAGCAGTGACCGTGGCCGTTTTACGCACAGGGAGGTGACGTGCAGGGCCCAGTGCCTTATCCAAGGTCAAAGGGCTGGTGAAGAACGGGGCTGCGGACCCCAGATCCTTGCACCCTCTGGAGCAGGGGTGATTTCCTGTCCTAGGTGGCCGGGGACAGCCCTAGGACAAAAGCTGTAAACGGGGGACGGGAGGCCCCACCGATGCTGGGCTCAGCAGGCTGCAGGCCGGAGCCGGCTCCTGGGCTCAGGCCGGCTTCACAGCAACCCTGCCTCTGCTCCAGACCTCCGTGCCGCCGGCCCTCGCCTGCATCCCCAGTGACGCCACCACCTCTGTGTGCCCCTTCCTGCTCTCTTGGGTGTACCAGGTCATCACAGGATGTTCCTTCCGTGAGGGCGGGGCCTGGCCCGTCGCCTTGGGAGCCCATTTAGAGTGGCACTCAGTAGAGACCTGGCCAACCCACGACCCCTCAGCGCTCCTCCCCGTGCCCCTGGACGCCCAGCCCACACCCATCGCCAGCACCTGCCCTTCCCACCTGGGGCCCCGTCTGCCCTCTGGAGACCGCCCCCTCTACACCCGGCTCAGACGGGTAGTGTCAGGGCCAGCGCTCCACATGGCGTCCTTGGGAAGCTGGTGGAGAAGGGTCCCAGGCCCCCTCCCAGCCGAGGTGACCCAGGCATGTCCCACCCTGTCTCCCTGCTGTCCCCAGAGGGACCGAGCCTCAGTTTCCCCAGTCGCACCCGCGGAACACTTGCCCCTGCCTCGGCGGGGATTGCTTTCTGCCCTCCTCATGTTGGTTTCCCGAGGGCTCTGGGAGGCTTCAAACAGCAGAGAGGACGCTCACAAAGCGGAAGTCAAGACGCAGGCAGGGCCGGCTCCTTCCTGGGCTCAGGGGAGCTCTGTCGCAGGCCTCCCTCCTGGCTTATGGGGGTCGCTGGCCCTCGGTGTCCCCCAGTGTGGGTCAGCTTCTCTCCGATCCCGGCCCAGGCGTCACCTGGCATTGCCCACACGTGGCCATCCTTCCTCCGTGCGTGTCTCAGTACCAAAGTTCCCATCTTGCAGGACCCCCACCATTGCACTGGGGCCCGCTCTGACCTCGCAGGGGTGACCCTAGCTGGGTCGCATCGGCAGAGACCCTCTCGCCAAACCCAGCGACATTCATGGGCAGGGGGCGTGGGACTGGCACCTGTGTTTTCAGGGGCACACGATCCCACCCACACCACCTCCCGCCTGCTCTCCTCCTTCTGTGACTTGCACCCAGATCCTGCTCCTGTGTCAGCTTCCGGAGATGCCCAGGCGAAGATGTAGTGTTTGTTGGATGAATATTTGACCAGGGAGGAAACAAAGGCGCAGGGGGTGCCAGCCCCTGCGTGGGGTCTGATGTTGATACTGGCGAGCTTCGGAGCTGGCGTCTGAGCCCAAGTTCCTCCATGGGCACAGCCCCCGAGCCGAGAGACCACGGAGGGCAAGGTGATGAGCTCCCCATCCCTAGAAGGCTGCGACTGGAGCCCGACCAGGACTGTGCCAGCAGTGACGCCTGTGCGAGGCTGGGAGTGCGTCTGAGTGACCTCAAAGGCCCGGCCAGCCCTGACATCTGAGCCGCATTTTAGCAGCGTGCGGTGGAAGATCCGGACCTCAGGGTCAGCCAGTGGGAGGGCCTTCCCGTGACCTCCCCGGAGCCCCGGCGCGGGGCCGAGTTTCTCCAGAACCAGCTCTAACTGGATGCCTCTCCTCGTTTATGAAAGGGACACACCAGAGAGGAAACCACTGGCCGAGTCCCGGGGCTGGCTGCCTGGCGATGTCTGCACGAGCCTGGGCTGGCGGCCGGCAGTGCCCTGCGCCGGGAGCCGCCCACACCACCAGGCCAGGCCACCAGCCCAGGCGCCTTGCCTTCCCCACCGGGTCACAGCCCGTGGGCCTCCCTCTTGGGGGAGGGCAGGCTCCGGACCCCAAGGGACCGCCCAGCTGGCCCTGGGCCCACTCAAGGGTGGGGAGGCTGTAGGGTGCCCGGGCATTGTTTCCTGCCAGCCTGCTGAGACAGCCTGGGCAGCACTGGCAGAGCGAGTTCTCTGCACAGCCCCCGCCCTGCCGCGCCCCTTCCACGTGGGGCAGGTGGAACCCTCCTGTGTGGGGAGCAACTCGGACTAGACTAAGTTACTGGAATTAAGACTTATTCTATGCATCTGCTTTCCCACAATATGGCGCTGAGAAGGGAGAAACAGCTTCTACACAGCTGCCTCCAGTTCAACCAATAAACTGTAGGACTTGCTCCTGATTGGAGGAGAGCAGCGTACTCGGCGTGTGGGTAGCAGAGTTGGGATTGGTGGAAGAGGACTATAAAGGAGGAGAGAGACAACATGCACCAGGAACATCTAAAGGGAACATCTAAGAGGAACACCTATGTAGCCCCCGAGAGAGCCGGCCAGCGGTATGCCGCTCCCCCGCGGAAGTGAGGGAAGTGGCTAGGGGGAACCGCCCTTCCACGGAGGTGGAAGGGATGGTAGCCAACCCGGGAAGAACCAGCAGCAAACCCGGGGAGGGCCGAGCAGACAAAAGAACAGCGCAGGGTCCTGTGTCGTTCCTCCGCGAAGACGGGGAGCGACACTCCTGTCCTCTCAAGCCGTGCGTAGCTCCCTACTGCCTACTAAATTCCCCATCTGCATAGAGGAAGAGAGCAAAGAGAGCAAGCTAACAGCACAGTGTGGGCTCTGGTTCAAATCCCAGCTCCCGCTCTTACTGGCTGTGTGACTTTAGGCAGGTTGCTGTACCTCTCTGAGCTTCTGGATCCTCGTCTGTTAGATGGGTGGATGATAATGGTACCACTTCACAGGGCTATTGTGACTGTCAAATTCAGGGTTAACGGTGATAAGCCCTTTGCACAGTGCCTGCCCCGAGGAGTACCCTACCCGGCCAGGTTGCGTGCCTGTTGTGCCTCACAGAGGGGCCGTGCGCCAGGTCCTTGGCGGGAATTCTCTCACTGGATGCGCGTTAGCCACTGGGGAAGTTGATATTGTTGTTGTCCCCCTTCTGCTGGGGACAAGACCGAGATGCCCAGCGGTCAGGCAGCGCCCCCTGCCCCCCGCACCGTCTCACGGGAGAGGGGGTGGGGCTGGGGTTTGCATCCTGCTGTCTGATTCCAGGAATGGGGCTCCTGCAGGGCTCAGGGTGTCCTTGGATGGAAAAGGAGGGCCTGGGCCCGAGTCTGCCCCAGACACGTTTAGTCATGCGTGCCTTCAATCACGCCTTCATTCAGCAAACGCACTGAGCGCCTGCCACGACACAGGTGCCGGGCCGAGTCCTGCGGACAGCGGCCCCCGGGGGGTCATAGGAGCTGCTCCCTCTGGCTTCCTCCCGAAACCATGGTTTTACCTGAACACCTTCCAGAATGTTCTAAGGATCCGTAGAAGCCCAGCTCAAATGCCTGTCTACAGGAAGCCCATCCCAACCAGATCTCTCCCCATCTGATAATCACACTTAACACTTCCTGAGGCTGACTGAGTGCCAGTCCCAGTCCTGGGTCCCGGCTAGGTCCTGGCCCATCGGGGCCGTAGCGTGGAGCGAGCGCCTGGCCTCTCTGCAGAAAATGCGAGTTGATTTCCTGTGCCTCTCCCTGGGGTAGGGCCCCTTGTGTGTGCCTAAAAGCCGAAGTCTTTCCAGCAGCTGAAACTGACACGCCCCGACCCTACCCCTGTTTTCTACTACTCACGTCCTCACTCTGCTCCAGCCCCGCGGGGCTTCTCGCTATTTCTAGATCTACCAGGGACATTCCTACCCCGGGACCTTGGCACCTACTGTTTCTTTTGTCTAGAAGTCTCTTTTCCCAGATCCTAACACGGCTGACCTCTTCACCTCTCCAGGGTGATGCTCACATGCTGCGTGGTCGTTGGGGTCTCGGGACCACGCCATTTAGAACTGCAGCCTTACCCCTACCCTGCACAACCCACCCCACCAGCTTGTTTTTCCTTGTTTATCACCACCATGAAACATTAAAATCACTTCCTGACATTCGCCTCTGCACCCACTCCTCTCCCTAGGCTGTGAGCTCACGGAGGTCAGAGCTTTTGCCTATGTTATTGACTGAAACAGTCCAGGCCTTATAGCATCCTACCACACACAGAGGGTGTTCAAAAAGTGCCTGCTGGACAAATGAATGAATGAATAAATGAGTGAGTGAGTCTTTGGAGTCCTGAAGGTGCTTTGTAAATAACAGGTAGTAGCTTATGAATGATAAGTAGCCACAGAGGATGTGTGGCTTTTTTTTTTAAAAAAAATTTTATTTATTTATTTGAGAGGCAGAGCCAGAGAGAGAGAGAGAGAGAGAGAGAGAGAGAGAGAGAGAGAGGAAGAGACAGAGAGAGAGGTCTTCCATCTGCTGGTTCACTCCCCAGATGGCCGCAACGGCTGGAGCTGAGTTGATCAGAAGCCAGGAGCCAGGAGCCTCTTTCATGTCTCCCACGCAGGTGCAGGGGCCCAAGCACCTGGGCCATCCTCCACTGCCTCCCAGGCCTCAGCAGAGATATAGTCCTTAATTTTATTTGAAATGAGGAGAGAGAGAGAATCTTCCACCCACTGGTTCACTCCCCCAGATGCCTGCAACGGCCCAGGGCTGGGCCAGACCAAAGCCAGGAGCCAGAAACTCCATCCTGATCTCTGGTGAGGGTGGCAGAGCCCCAGGCACAGAAGCCATCACCTGCCCCCCCCCCCCCATTAGCAGGAGGCTGGGTCAGAGTGGAGGCGGGGCTCGCTCCCAGGTACCCTGTGGTGTTGACTTGCCGCGGTCCCCAGTGGTGGCTTAGCCTGCTGAGCCACGGTGCCTGTCCCAGATGTTTGACGACACAGCCCCATTTCTCTGTTTCTTCTTTTAAGGATCGCACTTCTGACGTCCTATCTAGGAAATATTTGTTTAACGTGAGGCCACAAAGATTTTCCCCTGTGTTTTCTTCCAGGAATTTTACAGCCTCAGATTTTGCATCTAGACCCACGACCCACTCTGAGTTCAGCGTTTAAACACTGAATGAGGTGCAGGTGGGAATTCTTTCCTCCTGCCTGGTCTTGTGTCTGCCTGTGGGTAACACTTGTTCCAGCACCATCTGGTAAAGTCAGTTGTGGGCCAGGTGTTGACAGCGGCCAAAGAGACACTGCTTAGGACAGCGTACCCCATATCAGAGGAGCTGCCTTTGTGTCCAGCTCGGCTCCTGATCCCACTTCCTGCTAATGCGCTCCCTGGCAGGCGGTGGCGGCGGCGGGTGATGGCTCGGGTAGCTGGACCCCTGCCTCCCACATGGGAAACTTGAACCGAATCCCTGGCTCCCAGCCATAGCCCCAGACGTTGCAGGCATTTGGGAAGTGATTCAGTGGCCGGGAGCCCACTCTCTTTCTTTCTATCTCTGTCTCTCTGCCTTTCAAATAAATACAAATAATGAGTTAGACATTTTTAGAAGAGTGCTCTTTGTCCGCCGAATTGCCTCTGCAGCTTGGTCAGCACTCGGTGGTCCATACCCAGGTGGGCTTTTCCAGACTCTCGCTTCATTGCCATCGCCCTGTGTGTCCAGGTGCCCCCCCCCGCCCCGCCCCCGATCACCATGGCCTGTAGGATTCGGACAGCAGGCGGCGTTACCTTCTACTTCGTTCATTTAAGTTGCTGGGACTCTTCTAACCCCTTTGCAATTCCCTCCGACCGTCGTCCACTTCTAGGCAAAGCCTGGGTGGCTCTGACCAAGGTTTCGTGGACGCGGTGGGTGAGGCTGAGGGAGGGGGAGCTGCCGTCCTCATAGCATGGAGTGTTCTCGCGGGCACGGCTGCTCTCACTTACTCAGGGCTCTTCAACGTCTCAGCCATGGATGGGAGAGAGAGAGAGAGAGAGAGAGAGAGAGAGAGGTCTCCCATCCACTGGCTCACTCCCCAAATGCCTGCAACAGCCAGGGCTGGGCCAGACAGAAGCCAGGAATCCAGAAACCCATCTCTCTCACCGACAGGGCGGCGAGGTCCCGAGTGCCTGGGCCGTCGCCTGCTGCGTCTCGGGTGTGCATTAGAAAGCTGGATCAGAAACAGAGTAACTGGGACCTAAACCGGGACCTCCAACAGGGGAGGCTGGCATCCCAAACGATGACTTAAGCCACGTGCTAAACACCCCCCACCCACCCCCGCCGTTTTTTCTAGTTTCTTTAGGTGGAAGTCAAGGTCACTGACTTGGGACCTTTTCCCTTTTTAAATACAGATATCAGGGGCCGGTGCTGTGGCGTAGCGGGTAAAGCCATTGTCTTCAGTGCAGGCATCCCATATGGGTGCCGGTTCTAGTCCTGGCTGCTCCTCTTCCAATCCAGCTCTCTGCTATGGCCTGGGAAAGCAGTAGAAGATGGCCCAAGTGCTTGGGCCCCTGCACCTGTGTGGGAGACCCGGAAGAATCTCTTGGCTCCTGGCTTTGGATCGGCCCAGCTCTGGCCGTTGCAGCCATCTGGGGAGTGAATCAGCGAATGGAAGATCTCTTTCTCTCTCTCTGTCTCTACCTCTCTGTAACTTTGCCTTTCAAATAAATAAACCTTTAAAGAAAATAAATACAGATATCAGTGCTACGCATTTCCACCTAAGTATTACTTTGTGAGCATCCCGTACATTTTCCTAAGTATGCTTTCAACTCATTCAGCTAAACTATCTTCTCATTTCCCTTTTAATTTTCCTTCAACCCGTGGGTCACTGAAAAGCATGATATTTTATTTCAAAAATACGTAGAGAAATTTCCCGAGATCTTCCTTGTCGACTCCCGGGGTGACTCCATTATAGCTGGCGGGCATGTTCTGCATGACTGTGGCCTTTTACATTTGCCGGCACTTGTTCTGCGGTCCAGATCATAGTCCATCGGGTACCGCACCACGGGAGCCTGAGGGAGTGCACATCTGCTGCCGGGGTGGGGTGGGTGGGGTGGGGTGAGCGGGCCTCTGCGAGTGTCAGTTACGTCAGATTGGCAGGTGATACTGCTTGGGTGTCTACACCCCTACTCACTCTCCTCCCACGTGTCCTATCAGTTACTGAAACCTCTGATGATAATTGCTGCCAGTTGAATCAGTGTTTGTGTCTTCTCTTGGGAATCTTTTAAAAATTAGATGTATATATATATGTTTACTGTTATTATGTCCTTGGATGATTAGACCCCTTTCTGCTTATGAAATGACTCTCTTTATCCCTTGCCAAATTCTGTTTTTCTTTCTTCATTTATTCGAAAGGCACAGTGTCAGAGAGAGAGAGAGAGAGGTCTTCCATCTGCTGGCTCACTTCCCAAATGGCTGCAAGAGGCAGAGCTGGACCAGGCTGAAGCCGGGAGCCAGGAGCCAGGAGCTGTATCCTGGGCTTCCTGGTGGGTGCAGGGGCCCGAGCACTGGGGCCGTCTCCCGCTGCCTTCCTGGGCGCATTAGCAGGGAGCTGGTTGGGAAATGGAGCAGCTACGACTTAAAGCAGCACTCTGATACGGGCTGCTGGTGGGGCAAGCAGCAGCTCACCGCGCCACGCACAACACCAGCCCCCAGTCCTTTATTTTAAAAGACACCGGCATAGCCACTCTGGCTGTCTTTGGATTGGTGTTAACGTGGTCTATTTTTCCTACAACTTTACTTTTAAGTCATTGGGTCTTCATATTGAAGTTTGGGGTTTTCGTATGTAGGCTTGTTACGGGCAGCGCACAGCTGAGCCTTCTTTGTCCAGTCTGTCCAGGTATTCAGGTCGCTCCTGCCTAACGCGATCATGGGGCTGCTTGGGGTTAGAGCGACCGTGGCTTCTTGACTGGGCCGCTTCTCCTCCCTTTCTCCTCGTGTCTGCCTTCTTTTTAGGTGACTTTGTGTCATCCTGTCTTCTTTGCCATCTTAGTAGCTATAGCTCTTTATTTTGTTATTAGACTGCTTTAAGGCCTCTGGTGTACGTTCTTAACTCACCATTCGACCTTCAAGTAATGTTACGCCACTTCGTGGACAGTATAAGAGCCCTAAGATAGGAAGCTTCCGTTTCTCCTCTATTGGCTTCGAGGCTATCGTTTTATACGTTTTCCTCTACAGATTCTATAGACTCCTATTACTTTATTGGTTTTCCTTAGGCAGTTAACGTCTTAACATTTTTAAGCAACAAATAATAATTATATACATTTACGGGGCACACTATGATGTTTTCGTATGTGTATATAGTGTGTGATGATTAAGTCAAATGAGTTAACATGCCCATGATCTCACATATTTGCTTTTTTGTCATGAGGACATTCAAGCTTTTAGCTATCTTCAAATGTACAATACGACACGACTTTGAACTACAGCCCACACAGAGCAACAGTTCTCCAAAATGTATTTTTTTTAATTTATTTATTTGAAAGTCAGAGTTACAGAGAGAGAGAGAGGAGAGGCAGAGAGAGAGAGAGAGAGAGAGAGAGAGGTCTTCCATCCGCTGGTTTACTCCCCAGATGGCCGCAACGGCTGGAGCTGCACTGATCTGAAGCCAGGAGTCTCTTCCGGGTCTCCCACGTGGGTTCAGGGACCCAAGGACTTGGGCCATCTTCCACTGCTTTCCCAGGCCACAGCAGAGAGCTGGATTGGAAGAGGAGAAGCCGGGTCTTGAACCAGCGCCCATATGGGATGCTGGAACTGCAGGCCAGGGTATTAACCTGCTGTGCCACAGCGCCGGCCCCTCCAAAATGCATTCTTACAGTCCTACTGCCACCTGGTGCACATGGACCAGTATCTCCCCTCCCCAGGCAACTCCCGACCACCCACCTCCCTGCCGTGATGAGTTTACCTGGTTTGGCTTTCGCATGTGAGTAAGGATGTGTGGTGTCTGTGAGGCTGTGTGGTGTCTGTGTGAGGAGTGTGGTGTCTGTGTGAGGTGTGTGGTGTGTGTGTGAGGTGTGCAGTGTCTGTGTGAGGCTGTGTGGTGTCTGTGTGAGGTGTGTGGTGTCTGTGAGGCTGTGCGGTGTCTGTGTGAGGAGTGTGGTGTCTGTGTGAGGTGTGTGGTGTCTGTGTGAGGTGTGCAGTGTCTGTGTGAGGCTGTGTGGTGTCTGTGTGAGGTGTGCTGTGTCTGTGAGGCTGTTTTGTGTCTGTGTGAGGTGTGCGGTGTCTGTGTGAGGTGTGCGGTGTCTGTGAGGTGTGCGGTGTCTGTGTGAGGCTGTGCGGTGCAGTGTGTGTATGAGGCTGTGTGGTGTCTGTGTGAGGAGTGTGGTGTCTGTGTGAGGCTGTGCGGTGCAGTGTGTGTATGAGGCTGTGCAGTGTCTGTGTGAGGCTGTGTGGTGTCTGTGTGAGGTGTGTGGTGTCTGCGAGGCTGTGTGGTGTCTGTGTGAGGAGTGTGGTGTCTGTGTGAGGTGTGCGGTGTGTGTGTGAGGTGTGCGGTGTCTGTGAGGCTGTGTGGTGTCTGTGTGAGGTGTGTGGTGTCTGTGAGGCTGTTTTGTGTCTGTGTGAGGTGTGCGGTGTCTGTGTGAGGTGTGCGGTGTCTGTGTGAGGTGTGCGGTGTCTGTGAGGTGTGCGGTGTCTGTGTGAGGCTGTGCGGTGCAGTGTGTGTATGAGGCTGTGTGGTGTCTGTGTGAGGTGTGTGGTGTCTGTGAGGCTGTTTTGTGTCTGTGTGAGGTGTGCTGTGTCTGTGTGAGGTGTGCAGTGTCTGTGTGAGGTGTGCGGTGTCTGTGTGAGGCTGTGTGGTGTCTGTGTGAGGTGTGTGGTGTCTGTGTGAGGCTGTGTGGTGTCTGTGTGAGGCTGTGTGGTGTCTGTGTGAGGTGTGCGGTGTCTGTGTGAGGTGTGCGGTGTGTGTGTGAGGTGTGCAGTATCTGTGAGGTGTGCGGTGTCTGTGTGAGGTGTGCTGTGTCTGTGAGGTTGTGCGTGTCTGTGTGAGGTGTGCGGTGTCTGTGTGAGGCTGTGCGGTGTCTGTGTGAGGTGTGTAGTGTCTGTGTGAGGCTGTGCGGTGTCTGTGTGAGGTGTGTGGTGTCTGTGAGGCTGTTTTGTGTCTGTGTGAGGTGTGCTGTGTCTGTGTGAGGTGTGCAGTGTCTGTGTGAGGTGTGCGGTGTCTGTGTGAGGCTGTGTGGTGTCTGTGTGAGGTGTGCGGTGTCTGTGTGAGGCTGTGTGGTGTCTGTGTGAGGCTGTGTGGTGTCTGTGTGAGGTGTGCGGTGTCTGTGTGAGGTGTGCGGTGTGTGTGTGAGGTGTGCAGTATCTGTGAGGTGTGCGGTGTCTGTGTGAGGTGTGCTGTGTCTGTGAGGTTGTGCGTGTCTGTGTGAGGTGTGCGGTGTCTGTGTGAGGCTGTGCGGTGTCTGTGTGAGGTGTGTAGTGTCTGTGTGAGGCTGTGCGGTGTCTGTGTGAGGCTGTGCGGTGCAGTGTGTGTATGAGGCTGTGCAGTGTCTGTGTGAGGCTGTGTGGTGTCTGTGTGAGGTGTGTGGTGTCTGCGAGGCTGTGCGGTGTCTGTGTGAGGTGTGCGGTGTCTGTGTGAGGTGTGCGGTGTGTGTGTGAGGTGTGCGGTGTCTGTGAGGCTGTGTGGTGTCTGTGTGAGGTGTGTGGTGTCTGTGAGGCTGTTTTGTGTCTGTGTGAGGTGTGCTGTGTCTGTGTGAGGTGTGCGGTGTCTGTGTGAGGTGTGCGGTGTCTGTGAGGCTGTGCGGTGTCTGTGTGAGGCTGTGCGGTGCAGTGTGTGTATGAGGCTGTGCAGTGTCTGTGTGAGGCTGTGCGGTGTCTGTGTGAGGCTGTGCAGTGTATGTGTGAGGCTGTGTGGTGTCTATGTGAGGCTGTGTGGTGTCTGTGAGGCTGTGTGGTGTCTGTGTGAGGAGTGTGGTGTCTGTGTGAGGTGTGTGGTGTGTGTGTGAGGTGTGCAGTGTCTGTGTGAGGCTGTGTGGTGTCTGTGTGAGGTGTGTGGTGTCTGTGAGGCTGTTTTGTGTCTGTGTGAGGTGTGCGGTGTCTGTGTGAGGTGTGCGGTGTCTGTGTGAGGTGTGCGGTGTCTGTGAGGTGTGCGGTGTCTGTGTGAGGCTGTGCGGTGCAGTGTGTGTATGAGGCTGTGTGGTGTCTGTGTGAGGAGTGTGGTGTCTGTGTGAGGCTGTGCGGTGCAGTGTGTGTATGAGGCTGTGCAGTGTCTGTGTGAGGCTGTGTGGTGTCTGTGTGAGGTGTGTGGTGTCTGTGAGGCTGTGCGGTGTCTGTGTGAGGTGTGCGGTGTCTGTGTGAGGTGTGCGGTGTGTGTGTGAGGTGTGCGGTGTCTGTGAGGCTGTGTGGTGTCTGTGTGAGGTGTGTGGTGTCTGTGAGGCTGTTTTGTGTCTGTGTGAGGTGTGCGGTGTCTGTGTGAGGTGTGCGGTGTCTGTGTGAGGTGTGCGGTGTCTGTGAGGTGTGCGGTGTCTGTGTGAGGCTGTGCGGTGCAGTGTGTGTATGAGGCTGTGTGGTGTCTGTGTGAGGTGTGTGGTGTCTGTGAGGCTGTTTTGTGTCTGTGTGAGGTGTGCTGTGTCTGTGTGAGGTGTGCAGTGTCTGTGTGAGGTGTGCGGTGTCTGTGTGAGGCTGTGTGGTGTCTGTGTGAGGTGTGTGGTGTCTGTGTGAGGCTGTGTGGTGTCTGTGTGAGGCTGTGTGGTGTCTGTGTGAGGTGTGCGGTGTCTGTGTGAGGTGTGCGGTGTGTGTGTGAGGTGTGCAGTATCTGTGAGGTGTGCGGTGTCTGTGTGAGGTGTGCTGTGTCTGTGAGGTTGTGCGTGTCTGTGTGAGGTGTGCGGTGTCTGTGTGAGGCTGTGCGGTGTCTGTGTGAGGTGTGTAGTGTCTGTGTGAGGCTGTGCGGTGTCTGTGTGAGGTGTGTGGTGTCTGTGAGGCTGTTTTGTGTCTGTGTGAGGTGTGCTGTGTCTGTGTGAGGTGTGCAGTGTCTGTGTGAGGTGTGCGGTGTCTGTGTGAGGCTGTGTGGTGTCTGTGTGAGGTGTGCGGTGTCTGTGTGAGGCTGTGTGGTGTCTGTGTGAGGCTGTGTGGTGTCTGTGTGAGGTGTGCGGTGTCTGTGTGAGGTGTGCGGTGTGTGTGTGAGGTGTGCGGTGTGTGTGTGAGGTGTGCAGTATCTGTGAGGTGTGCGGTGTCTGTGTGAGGTTGTGCGTGTCTGTGAGGTTGTGCGTGTCTGTGTGAGGTGTGCGGTGTCTGTGTGAGGCTGTGCGGTGTCTGTGTGAGGTGTGTAGTGTCTGTGTGAGGCTGTGCGGTGTCTGTGTGAGGCTGTGCGGTGCAGTGTGTGTATGAGGCTGTGCAGTGTCTGTGTGAGGCTGTGTGGTGTCTGTGTGAGGTGTGTGGTGTCTGCGAGGCTGTGCGGTGTCTGTGTGAGGTGTGCGGTGTCTGTGTGAGGTGTGCGGTGTGTGTGTGAGGTGTGCGGTGTCTGTGAGGCTGTGTGGTGTCTGTGTGAGGTGTGCGGTGTCTGTGAGGCTGTTTTGTGTCTGTGTGAGGTGTGCTGTGTCTGTGTGAGGTGTGCGGTGTCTGTGTGAGGTGTGCGGTGTCTGTGAGGCTGTGCGGTGTCTGTGTGAGGCTGTGCGGTGCAGTGTGTGTATGAGGCTGTGCAGTGTCTGTGTGAGGCTGTGCGGTGTCTGTGTGAGGCTGTGCAGTGTATGTGTGAGGCTGTGTGGTGTCTATGTGAGGCTGTGTGGTGTCTGTGAGGCTGTGTGGTGTCTGTGTGAGGAGTGTGGTGTCTGTGTGAGGTGTGTGGTGTGTGTGTGAGGTGTGCAGTGTCTGTGTGAGGCTGTGTGGTGTCTGTGTGAGGTGTGTGGTGTCTGTGAGGCTGTTTTGTGTCTGTGTGAGGTGTGCGGTGTCTGTGTGAGGTGTGCGGTGTCTGTGTGAGGTGTGCGGTGTCTGTGAGGTGTGCGGTGTCTGTGTGAGGCTGTGCGGTGCAGTGTGTGTATGAGGCTGTGTGGTGTCTGTGTGAGGAGTGTGGTGTCTGTGTGAGGCTGTGCGGTGCAGTGTGTGTATGAGGCTGTGCAGTGTCTGTGTGAGGCTGTGTGGTGTCTGTGTGAGGTGTGTGGTGTCTGCGAGGCTGTGCGGTGTCTGTGTGAGGTGTGCGGTGTGTGTGTGAGGTGTGCGGTGTCTGTGAGGCTGTGTGGTGTCTGTGTGAGGTGTGTGGTGTCTGTGAGGCTGTTTTGTGTCTGTGTGAGGTGTGCGGTGTCTGTGTGAGGTGTGCGGTGTCTGTGAGGTGTGCGGTGTCTGTGTGAGGCTGTGCGGTGCAGTGTGTGTATGAGGCTGTGTGGTGTCTGTGTGAGGTGTGTGGTGTCTGTGAGGCTGTTTTGTGTCTGTGTGAGGTGTGCTGTGTCTGTGTGAGGTGTGCGGTGTCTGTGTGAGGTGTGCGGTGTCTGTGAGGTGTGCGGTGTCTGTGTGAGGCTGTGCGGTGCAGTGTGTGTATGAGGCTGTGTGGTGTCTGTGTGAGGAGTGTGGTGTCTGTGTGAGGCTGTGCGGTGCAGTGTGTGTATGAGGCTGTGCAGTGTCTGTGTGAGGCTGTGTGGTGTCTGTGTGAGGTGTGTGGTGTCTGCGAGGCTGTGCGGTGTCTGTGTGAGGTGTGCGGTGTGTGTGTGAGGTGTGCGGTGTCTGTGAGGCTGTGTGGTGTCTGTGTGAGGTGTGTGGTGTCTGTGAGGCTGTTTTGTGTCTGTGTGAGGTGTGCGGTGTCTGTGTGAGGTGTGCGGTGTCTGTGAGGTGTGCGGTGTCTGTGTGAGGCTGTGCGGTGCAGTGTGTGTATGAGGCTGTGTGGTGTCTGTGTGAGGTGTGTGGTGTCTGTGAGGCTGTTTTGTGTCTGTGTGAGGTGTGCTGTGTCTGTGTGAGGTGTGCAGTGTCTGTGTGAGGTGTGCGGTGTCTGTGTGAGGCTGTGTGGTGTCTGTGTGAGGTGTGTGGTGTCTGTGTGAGGCTGTGTGGTGTCTGTGTGAGGCTGTGTGGTGTCTGTGTGAGGTGTGCGGTGTCTGTGTGAGGTGTGCGGTGTGTGTGTGAGGTGTGCAGTATCTGTGAGGTGTGCGGTGTCTGTGTGAGGTGTGCTGTGTCTGTGAGGTTGTGCGTGTCTGTGTGAGGTGTGCGGTGTCTGTGTGAGGCTGTGCGGTGTCTGTGTGAGGTGTGTAGTGTCTGTGTGAGGCTGTGCGGTGTCTGTGTGAGGTGTGTGGTGTCTGTGAGGCTGTTTTGTGTCTGTGTGAGGTGTGCTGTGTCTGTGTGAGGTGTGCAGTGTCTGTGTGAGGTGTGCGGTGTCTGTGTGAGGCTGTGTGGTGTCTGTGTGAGGTGTGCGGTGTCTGTGTGAGGCTGTGTGGTGTCTGTGTGAGGCTGTGTGGTGTCTGTGTGAGGTGTGCGGTGTCTGTGTGAGGTGTGCGGTGTGTGTGTGAGGTGTGCAGTATCTGTGAGGTGTGCGGTGTCTGTGTGAGGTGTGCTGTGTCTGTGAGGTTGTGCGTGTCTGTGTGAGGTGTGCGGTGTCTGTGTGAGGCTGTGCGGTGTCTGTGTGAGGTGTGTAGTGTCTGTGTGAGGCTGTGCGGTGTCTGTGTGAGGCTGTGCGGTGCAGTGTGTGTATGAGGCTGTGCAGTGTCTGTGTGAGGCTGTGTGGTGTCTGTGTGAGGTGTGTGGTGTCTGCGAGGCTGTGCGGTGTCTGTGTGAGGTGTGCGGTGTCTGTGTGAGGTGTGCGGTGTGTGTGTGAGGTGTGCGGTGTCTGTGAGGCTGTGTGGTGTCTGTGTGAGGTGTGTGGTGTCTGTGAGGCTGTTTTGTGTCTGTGTGAGGTGTGCTGTGTCTGTGTGAGGTGTGCGGTGTCTGTGTGAGGTGTGCGGTGTCTGTGAGGCTGTGCGGTGTCTGTGTGAGGCTGTGCGGTGCAGTGTGTGTATGAGGCTGTGCAGTGTCTGTGTGAGGCTGTGCGGTGTCTGTGTGAGGCTGTGCAGTGTATGTGTGAGGCTGTGTGGTGTCTATGTGAGGCTGTGTGGTGTCTGTGAGGCTGTGTGGTGTCTGTGTGAGGTGTGTGGTGTCTGTGAGGCTGTGTGGTGTCTGTGTGAGGTGTGCTGTGTCTGTGTGAGGTGTGCGTGTCTGTGTGAGGTGTGCGGTGTCTGTGAGGCTGTGCGTGTCTGTGTGAGGCTGTGCGGTGCAGTGTGTGTATGAGGCTGTGCAGTGTCTGTGTGAGGCTGTGCGGTGTCTGTGTGAGGCTGTGCAGTGTCTGTGTGAGGTGT
Source organism: Oryctolagus cuniculus (assembly GCF_964237555.1). Classification (NCBI taxonomy): domain Eukaryota; kingdom Metazoa; phylum Chordata; class Mammalia; order Lagomorpha; family Leporidae; genus Oryctolagus; species Oryctolagus cuniculus. The sequence continues at coordinate 148,500,183 of NC_091438.1, forward strand.
GCGGTGTCTGTGTGAGGTGTGCGGTGTCTGTGAGGCTGTGCGGTGTCTGTGTGAGGCTGTGCAGTGTCTGTGTGAGGTGTGCGGTGTCTGTGTGAGGCTGTGCGGTGTCTGTGTGAGGTGTGCGGTGTCTGTGTGAGGCTGTGCAGTGTCTGTGTGAGGTGTGCGTTGTCTGTGAGGCTGTGCGGTGTCTGTGTGAGGCTGTGTGGTGTCTGTGAGGCTGTGTGGTGTCTGTGTGAGGTGTGTGGTGTCTGTGAGGCTGTGTGGTGTCTGTGTGAGGTGTGTGGTGTCTGTGAGGCTGTGTGGTGTCTGTGTGAGGCTCTGCGGTGTCTGTGTGAGGTGTGTAGTGTCTGTGTGAGGTGTGCAGTGTCTGTGTGAGGCTGTGCAGTGTCTGTGTGAGGCTGTGCGGTGTCTGTGTGAGGCTGTGTGGTGTCTGTGTGAGGTGTGCAGTGTCTATGAGGCTGTGCAGTGTCTGTGTGAGGCTGTGCGGTGTCTGTGTGAGGCTGTGCTGTGTCTGTGTGAGGTGTGCGGTGTCTGTGTGAGGCTGTGCAGTGTCTGTGTGAGGCTGTGCGGTGTATGTGTGAGGCTGTGCTGTGTCTGTGTGAAGTGTGCGGTGTCTATGATGCTGTGCTGTGTCTGTGTGAGGTGTGCGGTGTCTGTGTGAGGTGTGCGGTGTCTGTGAGGTGTGTGGTGTCTGTGTGAGGCTGTGCGGTGCAGTGTGTGTATGAGGCTGTGCAGTGTCTGTGTGAGGCTGTGCAGTGTCTGTGTGAGGCTGTGTGGTGTCTGTGAGGCTGTGCAGTGTCTGTGTGAGGTGTGTGGTGTTTTGTGAGGCTGTGCGGTGTCTGTGTGAGGCTGTGCAGTGTCTGTGTGTGGTGTGCGGTGACTGTGAGGCTGTTTTGTGTCTGTGTGAGGTGTGCTGTGTCTGTGAGGCTGTGCGTGTCTGTGTGAGGCTGTGTGGTGTCTGTGAGGCTGTGCGGTGTCTGTGTGAGGTGTGCTGTGTCTGTGAGGCTGTGTGGTGTCTGTGTGAGGTGTGTAGTGTCTGTGTGAGGTGTGCAGTGTCTATGTGAGGTGTGCGGTGTCTGTGAGGCTGTGCGGTGTCTGTGTGAGGCTGTGCTGTGTCTGTGTGAGGTGTGCGGTGTCTGTGTGAGGCTGTGCGGTGTCTGTGTGAGGCTGCTTTGTGTCTGTGTGAGGTGTGCGGTGTCTGTGAGGCTGTGCAGTGTCTGTGTGAGGCTGTGTGGTGTCTGTGAGGCTGTGCGGTGTCTGTGTGAGGCTGTGCGGTGCAGTGTGTGTATGAGGCTGTGCAGTGTCTGTGTGAGGCTGTGCGGTGTCTGTGTGAGGCTGTGTGGTGTCTGTGAGGCTGTGCTGTGTCTGTGTGAGTTGTGCGGTGTCTGTGTGAGGTGTGCTGTGTCTGTGTGAGGTATGCTGTGTCTGTGTGAGGTGTGCGTGTCTGTGTGAGGTGTGCTGTGTCTGTGAGGCTGTGCGTGTCTGTGTGAGGCTGTGTGGTGTCTGTGAGGCTCTGCGGTGTCTGTGTGAGGTGTGCTGTGTCTGTGAGGCTGTGTTGTGTCTGTGTGAGGTGTGTAGTGTCTGTGTGAGGTGTGCGGTGTCTGTGTGAGGCTGTGCAGTGTCTGTGTGAGGCTGTGCGGTGTCTGTGTGAGGCTGTGTGGTGTCTGTGAGGCTGTGCGTGTCTGTGTGAGGCTGTGCGGTGTCTGTGTGAGGTGTGCGGTGTCTGTGTGAGGTGTGCTGTGTCTGTGTGAGGTGTGTGGTGTGTGTGTGAGGTGTGCTGTGTCTGTGTGAGGCTGTGTGGTGTCTGAGGCTGTGTGGTGTCTGTGTGAGGTGTGCGGTGTCTGTGTGAGGTGTGCGGTATCTGTGTGAGGCTGTGCTGTGTCTGTGTGAGGTGTGCGGTGTCTGTGTGAGGCTGTGTGGTGTCTGTGTGAGGTGTGTAGTGTCTGTGTGAGGTGTGTTGTGTCTGTGTGAGGCTGTGCTGTGTCTGTGTGAGGTGTGTGGTGTCTGTGAGGCTGTGCTGTGTCTGTGTGAGGTGTGTAGTGTCTGTGTGAGGCTGTGTGGTGTCTGTGTGAGGTGTGTAGTGTCTGTGTGAGGCTGTGCGGTGTCTGTGTGAGGCTGTGCGGTGCAGTGTGTGTATGAGGCTGTGCAGTGTCTGTGTGAGGCTGTGCGGTGTCTGTGTGAGGCTGTGCGGTGCAGTGTGTGTATGAGGCTGTGCAGTGTCTGTGTGAGGCTGTGCGGTGTCTGTGTGAGGCTGTGCTGTGTCTGTGTGAGGTGTGCGGTGTCTGTGTGAGGCTGTGTGGTGTCTGTGTGAGGTGTGTAGTGTCTGTGTGAGGTGTGCTGTGTCTGTGTGAGGCTGTGCTGTGTCTGTGTGAGGTGTGCGGTGTCTGTGAGGCTGTGCGGTGCAGTGTGTGTATGAGGCTGTGCGGTGTCTGTGTGAGGCTGTGCGGTGTCTGTGTGAGGTGTGTAGTGTCTGTGTGAGGCTGTGCGGTGTCTGTGTGAGGCTGTGCGGTGCAGTGTGTGTATGAGGCTGTGCAGTGTCTGTGTGAGGCTGTGCGGTGTCTGTGTGAGGCTGTTTTGTGTCTGTGTGAGGTGTGCGGTGTCTGTGAGGCTGTGTGGTGTCTGTGTGAGGCTGTGCGGTGTCTGTGTGAGGTGTGCTGTGTCTGTGTGAGGTGTGTAGTGTCTGTGTGAGGCTGTGTGGTGTCTGTGTGAGGTGTGTAGTGTCTGTGTGAGGCTGTGCGGTGTCTGTGAGGCTGTGCGGTGTCTGTGTAGGTGTGTGGTGTCTGTGTGAGGTGTGCGGTGTGTGTGTGAGGTGTGTGGTGTCTGTGTGAGGTGTGCTGTGTCTGTGTGAGGCTGTGTGGTGTCTGTGTGAGGTGTGTAGTGTCTGTGTGAGGCTGTGCGGTGTCTGTGTGAGGTGTGCGGTGTCTGTGTGAGGCTGTGCGGTGTCTGTGAGGCTGTGCGGTGCAGTGTGTGTATGAGGCTGTGCGGTGTCTGTGTGAGGCTGTGCAGTGTCTTCGTGAGGTGTGCGGTGTCTGTGTGAGGTGTGCGGTGTCTGTGTGAGGCTGTGCAGTGTCTGTGTGAGGCTGTGCGGTGTCTGTGAGGCTGTGCGGTGTCTGTGTGAGGTGTGCGGTGTCTGCGTGAGGTGTGCGGTGTCTGTGTGAGGTGTGCTGTGTCTGTGTGAGGTGTGCAGTGTCTGTGTGAGGCTGTGTGGTGTCTGTGTGAGGTGTGCGGTGTCTGTGTGAGGTGTGTGGTGTCTGTGAGGCTGTGCATGTCTGTGTGAGGTGTGTAGTGTCTGTGTGAGGTGTGCGGTGTCTGTGTGAGGCTGTTTTGTGTCTGTGTGAGGTGTGCGGTGTCTTTGTGAGGCTGTGTGGTGTCTGTGAGGCTGTGCGTGTCTGTGTGAGGCTGTGCGGTGTCTGTGTGAGGCTGTGCGGTGTATGTGTGAGGCTGTGCTGTGTCTGTGTGAGGTGTGTGGTGTGTGTGTGAGGTGTGCTGTGTCTGTGTGAGGCTGTGTGGTGTCTGAGGCTGTGTGGTGTCTGTGTGAGGTGTGCGGTGTCTGTGTGAGGTGTGCTGTGTCTGTGTGAGGCTGTGCGGTATCTGTGAGGCTGTGCGGTGCAGTGTGTGTGTGAGGCTGTGCAGTGTCTGTGTCTGGCTGTGCAGAGTCTGTGAGGCTATGCAGTGTCTGTGTCCAGCTGTTTCCTTGGGCACAGAGTCCTCCAGCTTCCACCGGGTCGTCCCCTGTGATGGGATTTTCTGCTTCTCTGAGGCTGCACGGCCCTTGGTCGTGTTGATTTGCTTTGTTTCTGAATCCACTCTTCACCGATGGACACCGGATGGATTCCACACTTGGCTGCAACAGTGAGCTGGGGATAACGCTGTCGTAACCATGAGAGTGGGTAAGTCATCTCTCGGACAACTCCAGCCCCTTCGTGTATATTCCCAGAAGTGGGCTTGCTACATTATGTGGTGGTTCTGTGGTGAGTTTTTGGAGGACCCTCCATATCATCCTCCACAGCGGCTGTGCCAAGGTACACGTATGTACCACAGTTTCCTTTCCTCCACATCTTCTCAAGCCAACACTTGCTACCTTCATTGTATTGATAGTAACCATTCTACGTGTGAATAGTCAGCTATCTTCTAAAGAGATTTGAATAATAAGAAAAAACACTGTAGTTGTTCTTTCTAGTGCTCTTCATTCCTTCGTGCAATTCTGTATTCCACCTGCTATCATTTTTCTTCTGCCTATAGGTCTTCCTTTAAAACCTGTTACTACATAGTCTGTTGGTACTTCATTATTTTGGCTTTCAAATATCTGAAAAAGTCTTTATTTCACTTTCATTTTTAAACTTTTTTCTCCCCCGTGGGTGGTTCTATGGTGTAGTGAGTTAAGCCTCTGTCTGTGGCACTGTTGTCCCATATAGCCACTGGTTCAAGTCTCAGCTGCTGCACTTCTGATCCAGCTCTCTGCTGTGGCCTGGGAAAGCAGTGGAAGATGGCCCATGTCCATGGGCCCCTGCCCCCATGTGGGAGACCTGGAAGAAGCTCCTGGCTCCTGGCTTCAGATCAGCACAGCTCTGGCGTGGTGGCCATGTGGGGAGTAAACCAGTGGATGAAAGACCTCTCTCTCTCTCTCTCTCTAACTCTGCCTCTCAAATAAAATAAATAAATCCTTAACACCTCCACCCCCCACCCCCAGACCTAGAGCTCTAGATCCACAGTTCTATTTTTCCAAAACTGTAAAGGTGCTGCTCCACTGTCTTCTGACTTGCATTGTCTCCAATGAGAAGTCTGCTGTCACTTTTGTCTTTGTGCAATCCCTCTCTTTACTCTGTTTTTAAGATTTTTTTCTTTCCCGTTGCTTTTCTCTTTCTTTAAACTTTTTGTTTATTTTATTTATTTGAAAAGGGGAGAGAGAGAGAGGTTTCCTATCTGCTGGTTCTCTCCCAAATGCCCACAACAGCCAGTGCCAGGAGCCAAGAATTCAGTCTGTGTCTCCCATGTGGGTGACAGGGACCCAACTACTTGAGTCATCACCCATTTCCTCCCAGAGTGCACGTTAGTGGGGAGCTGGAATTGGGTGCAGAGCCAGGACTCAGACAGGCACTCCAGAAGGGGATGTGTGAGTCCCAGGCGGCATCCTGACTGCTGTGCCAAACACCCACTGGCTCTGAGCAGTTTGACTGTGATGTAACGCGGTATAGTTTTCTCCATGTTTTTTGGGGAAATGTCAGGTATTATTTCCTTTTTTTAAGTGGTAATAATAATGCTTGTTTTTATTTTTTATTTTATTTTATCCCCCCCACAAAAAAACCTTTTATTTAAGTAGCACAACCTTCATGCATTTCCTAAGTAAAGCATTAGTTCTTTGACTATTTTTTTCTAAATTAAAAAAAAAACTTATCTTTCCCCCTTTCTCATCTTTCCCTCAGGGTTAATGGGCTGCCTGAGGTTGGTTGGCAGGTTTCCAGTGCTCTGTCCATTTTTATTTTTGAGCTTGTCTTACACATGTTTCATTGTGATAATTCTTACTGATATGTCTTCCGGATCACTAATCATTCCTTCTGCATTGTTAAGTTAGCTGTTAATCACATCCATTATATTTTTCATCTCAGACATTGTAATTTTGATATTTACATGTTTGATTTTGGTTCTTGTTACATCTTCCATTAGTCTACATGTTCTAACATATTTGATCTTTCCACTAATTCTTTTGTTTTTAACATATGAACACAATTATGAAAACTGTTTTAATGTTCTTGTCTGCAAATGTTAGCATCTGTGTCAGTTCTGGGCTGATTTTGATCTATTTTTCTCCTTGTTATAGGTCATATTTTCCAGCCTTTTTTTTTTTTTTTGGATGCCAGATCATTTTTGACTAAATGCCACACATTATGATTTTGCCTTATTGGGTGTTGCATAGTTCTTGTATTTCTATAAAAATTTTTGATCTTCATTCTGGGATACCATTACATGGCTTCGAAAGCATTTGATCTTTTCGAGTCTTGTTTTGGAGATTTGCTAGGTGGGATCAGGGCAGCATTCATTATCAGGGTAATTATTTCCACCACCGAGGCTACAGCCCTCTGAGTAACCCATCCAGTGCCCCATGGAACATGCGGTTTGCTGGTCTGGCTTGGGGATAGGCGCACTCCACACTCTGTGTGAGTGTTGGGTAGTTTTCTCGAACATCTTTGGGTGGGTTTCTCAGCTCAGTGATTTCTTCACATGTACATATGCTTATGGGACTTGGGAGCTCTTCCAATGTCCTGAAATTATGCACAGAGCACCTCCTGTGTGGGTGCACCTGACACAGGGGCCTTCGCCTGATTTCCCAAGGCCGCTCCATATTCAAACGTCTCAGCTCCGAAGGCCAAGAACTTGTCCTCCGATCCAACACCTACTCTGAGCAATGACAGGAATGGGGCCATGTAGACCAGACAGGCGTCACTCTTGGTCATCAACTTCTGTCTTGCATATGTCCCATATACTGCTAACACCATCATCAAGCCTAGCAGAAACCCCTTTGTTAAAGCAAGCAGCCAGGGCAAGTTGTCAGCTGAGCAGTTAGGGTGCCTGCTGGCTGGTGCCGTGGCTCAATAGGCTAATCCTCCGCCTTGCGGCGCCGGCACACCGGGTTCTAGTCCCGGTCGGGGCGCCAGATTCTTTCCCGGTCGCCCCTCTTCCAGGCCAGCTCTCTGCTGTGGCCTGGGAGTGCAGTGGAGGATGGCCCAAGTGCTAGGGCCCTGCACCCCATGGGAGACCAGGAGAATCACCTGGCTCCTGCCTTCGGATCAGCATGGTTGGTATGCCGGCCGCAGTGCGCCAGCCATGGTGGCCATTGGAGGGTGAACCAACGGCAAAAGGGAAGACCTTTCTCTCTGTCTCTCTCTCTCACTATCCACTCTGCCTGTAAAAAAAAAAAAAAAAAAAAAAAAAAAAAAAAAAAAAAAAAAAAAAAGGGTGCCTGCATCTCACAACAGAGTGCCTGACTCTGAGTCCCAGCTCTGCCCCCTGACTCCAGTTTCCTGCCAATGGATCAAGGACTTGGGTCCCTGCCACCTGGATGGGAGACCTGGCTCCTGGCTTTGGCCTGGTCCAGCCCTGGCTGTTGCAGGCATTGGGGAGAGTGAACTTGAAGATGGGAGATGGATTCTCTCCCTCTCTCTCTCTCTCTCTCTGCCTTTCAAATAAAATGAAGATAAATAATAAATTCAATTTTTTAAAATTAAAAGAGGGACGATGCTATTTACCTAGTCGCGAGGATCAAATGAGACACCAAGCATCAAACATCTGGCATGTAAAACGTGCTGAGTCATACCAGGTACGACCCCTTCATTTACGGCAGTTCCTGAGCACGCATTCCGTGCGGGTCTCGTGCGAGGTGTTGGAGATACAGGAAGGCAGGAGCTGAGCAAGTGACAGAGCTGAACATTCAGCTCCCATGGAAGCTTGGTAAGAGATCCTGCCGACGTCGGAATACAGTTATGAAAGCAGAGAGCACAAGCAGAGAATGTGGGGTTACATGCATTTGTGTGCGTTCTGCCCGGGGTCTGGGTACGAAGGTTGGATGGGAGTGGTACCGCTGAGCTCCGCTCCCGGCGGGTGAGGTGGCACAGGGCTGTGACTAAGCCTGGCCAAGAGGAACCTCACATCGCAAGATCTTCCAAGAGACTTAAAAATATGTACTTATGTATTTGAAAGAGTTACAGAGGGGGAGGGCGAGGGAGAGCTTTCAGCTGCTGGTTCAGTCCCCAAATGGCTGCAAGGGCCGGGGCTGGGCCAGGCTGAAGCCAGGAGCTTCTTCCGGGTCTCCCACGTGGGTGGCAGGGGCCCAAGCACTTGGGCCATCTCTGCTGCTTTCCCAGGTGCATTAGCAGGGAGCTGGATCAGAACTGGAGCTCATGCGGGATGCCGGCGTCACATGCGGTGCCTTAATGTGGAGTTGCCAGTGGTGGCTTAACCTGTTGCACCACAAAGCCCGCGCCCTTCTGAGAACCGTGAGGACGCTCCGGGACTGCTGGCAGCTGTTTTTCCACACTGATAACGAGGTCACCGTGGAAGGAGCGGAGATGGAGGATGTTCAGAGACCCAGCCGTGATGATGAGCTTGGAACTGCTGGATCCAGCCCCACCTGAAGCAAACTGAGCTGGCTAAATCTCCCGTGCCTTTCCCCTAGATCACCTGGGGTGGTTTTTCTACTGCCCATGGCTGACGGGTGCCGGGCTGCTCAGTGGCTGGTGGGAGCCGGGGGAGGCAGGAGCTGGGTGACCCTGCAGGCCCTTCCTGTGGCCGAAGCTGTGACTCGGGCACTGAGGGGGCTGAATTGGCGGTTGTTGGAGGGGGGACGGCAGAACTGAGCAGGCGGCACAGTGCCCCCGCATTCCTCCGACTCCAGTTTCCATTCCGGGAGCCGGGAGCGCTTCCTGGTGCGTGTAAATGCGCCCCTGTGTGTGAGTGCCTTCGGGGGCTTTCAAAATAGCCTGAAATATAAACAGACTGAAATGCTCCCTCTCTTCTTCCTTTCGGCCGGCCAGGCCGGGCCGGGGTGGGAGCTGCCGGGCTTCTGTTTGGAGGGCTCGGGAAACAGCTCCCTCTCTCTGGGTTTGGGGAGGCCACCGGCCGGGTGTGAGACGGAAAGAGCAGCCGGTGGTGCTCCAGCCAGGTCCTCCAGGGACCGCGGTCCCTGCAGCCTCAGGTTCCCAAGGGAAAGGTGCCTGCAGGGGAGCAGGAGGGTCCCTGAGAGCCACCCTGAGCAGGCAAAAGCAGGGAGCAGCGAGTGTTTTAATTCAGGTTTGGGAGTCTGAAAGTGTCGTCGCCAGCGCTCGGAAAAATGCCACCTTGGGGGGGGGGGGGTGGCTCCGAAGCAGCCTCAGAGGCCCAGCCTCCCTCTGACCTCACCTACCCCTCCCCGCCTAGGCTCCCCCAGGCCAGCCGGAGGAACTGGAATTCCAGGGCACGGAACCCAGAACGCTTGTCCCCGAAGCCAGCCACTAACCCTGACCTCTACTCTGACATCCCCGCCTTCCTGTGTCAGGGCGGCCATAAAGGAATTCTCTGCCCCCCACCCCGTGTGACGGAGCCCATGGGACCCCCACTGCAGAGAGGGCCCTGGGCGGGAGGGGGCACAGCTCTGCCCCCCACCCTGTGTGACGGAGCTCACGGGACCTCCACTGCAGAGAGGGCCCTGCCCCTGCCCTGGTGGGAGGGGACGCAGCTCAGAGAGCCCGAGCAGCAGCAGGGCAGGCAGCCTTGCTGGGCTCCCTCCTGCGTCTGTGGCTGATGCCCAGCCCCGCCACCCCAGTCCGGGTCCACACGGCCGGCCCTGCTCCCTGAAGCCTGAGCGTCCACCCACACTCGGCACCCGGGGCCTCCTCATTGTCCCTCTGAGGACTGCCCTGTGCGGAAAGCACCGATCCAGCGACTACGTTCGCGTTTCTCTTGGTAACCCATCTGCTGTTATGGGGTGCCGGCCGTGACCCTTGATAACGCCATCCTTTCTACTCCCACCCATGAGCCTGGTTTCCAGGGCGGCTCCCCAAACACCTCCCAGAGTGTGCACCCCGTGTGGCTCCGCCCCGGGCTCCGCACAGGCTCAGGAATTCACTTAGGAGCCACAGAAGCCACTGGAGGTGCGGCTGGGAGAGTAAGTGGGAGGAGACCTCACAGGTCCTGGTGTCTCCCAGGACGCCCCACGGCTGTGCCCTCGAGGGACCCAGCGCAGCCACAGGGTGAGGTCACAGTGTCGGAGCGTGGCAGTGTCGTCTGAGGTCCTGTCCCCCAGATCTCGGCATTTTCTGTTTGGAAATGGGGTCATCTCAGATAGAACGGGTACAGTGAGGTCATCCTGGGGTAGGGCCCCTCATCCAGCATGCCTGGTGTCTTCTACAGGGGAGATGTGGACACGGGGACACACGCGGGGAGCAGCCCAGGGGTACCAGGGAGGCCCGCAGGACCGCAGCGCAAGGCCAGGGGAGAGGCCTGCGGGCAGGCGGGCTCGCCCTGAAGGACTGACTGGCCAGGGCTCTGGCTCCCCTGGCTGTGCGAGGGGCTGAGTTGTTTACAGAGAACATGCCGCTGCAGAGGCTGTGGGCTTTTTCCACGCCTACAACAAGGAGCACCTCCCTAGACCAAGGAGCACCTCCCTAGACCAAGGAGCACCTCCCTACACCAAGGAGCACCACCCTACACCAAGGAGCACCTCCGTACACCAAGGAGCACCTCCCTAGACCAAGGAGCACCCTCCCTAGACCAAGGAGCACCTCCCTAGACCAAGGCCTGGGTCCGCACGACTGCTCCCACCTCTGACACTGCCCGTGAGGCCCCAGCCAAGCCACTGCGGACGTGGGGTTCCCAGGCCTCCTCCTTGGGTTCAGCCATCGGCCAGGGCAATTCAGAGTTGGAAGGCACTTTATTTAGGATCGCTGGCCCACTATAAAGGCCCCAGTGCAGGAAGAGCCGGATGGAAGAGACGCATGGAGCAGGGCCCCGGGGGTAGGGGGCACAGAGCCCCCTGGCCCTCTCGGGGGCCCCCAGCCCCTGCACGTGTTCACAGAGGCCGCTGTCATTCAGGCAGGGCTGGGGAAGCCCTGGCCGCTGGCGATCGGCTCCATCCCCAGCCCTGCCTCTGCGCGGGAGGCCTGGGCCTGGGCCTGGGGCTCCAAGCCCCAACCCTCGCTTCGCACATTGGGCTCTCCCCGTGAAGCCCCCAGTCCTCTCAGCAGCATGCGAAAGACCCTCCTCACTCCGGACAGCCCTGGGGTCAGGAGCCAGGGACAAAGGGCTGATGGTGTCCCCCAGGAGGCTCCCCTTACCCCTGCCTCTCGGGAAATTACACGGGTCCTAGGGACCGTGTGCAGGGTGTCAAGGATTCAGGTCAAGCGCACATTTTAAAAATTGTATTTTCTTTATTTGAAAGAAAAAGAGAGAGATGGCCCAGCTGCTGGTTCACTCCCCATATGCCCACCACAGCCAGGGCTGGGCCACACGGACGCCAGGAGTCTGCAACTCCATCGGGGCCTCCCACATGGGCAGTAAATGGGCCTCCCATCGTCCCCTGCTTTCCCAGGTGCATTAGCTGGGAGCTGGACCGGAAGTGGAGCAGCCAGGACCGGAAGGAGGCAACCCCGCGTGGGAGGCAGGCCTTGCAAGTAGCGCACCAGAGAGGCTGGGCCCACTGTGCCTCACTGCCGGCCCCGCATGTTCTCACTGCACCCCGACGTCACAGCAGCGATCCCATCCTCCAAGGAGTCTTGCTGCCTCTGGGTCAGAGACCACCCGCGGCCCCCTGCCACGTGGGTGCCGCGCACACGAGCGAGCCGGGGAGAGAGGCTCCAGCAGCCACAATCCCACGCCCTGCGGCCACAGCCGAGACACCGTCGCATGCACGGGTATAGGTCCTGCTCACTCAGCCAGGGGAGGACCCCAGGCGAGACTGCAGGAGGCGAGGGTCACTGGGGCTGCACTGGGGGCTGCCCACCAGCTGCCTGGCACACAGAGTGACTGTGACTGGGTCCCGAGCACCCACGGTGTGCCAGACACTGCCCCACATGCTTTACATATGTTTGCCCACTGGGCTGCACATGCCTCCTGGGAGAAGAGGCCCAGGGAGGCTCAGAGAGATTGAGTGACCTGTCCAAGGTCACACAGCAGAGAGCTGAGCCCAGGCTGCAGCCTCGCATCAAAGTCCTGGCTCGAAAGCCGGAGACAGCCGTGGAGACAAGGTTGAAATCCATGGCTGCTGTATCGGGACGCGTCTCTAAAGATAAAAACAAAGGTCAGTCCCTGTCCCGCGCGGAGAAGATGAAAGAATCGGGTGTTTGGTTAGCGAGGGGAACAACCGGAGATCCCGGCGGCTGACCTTGGAGCTCAGTGGCTGCCACAGGGAGAAGCCACTGTTCTCTGGACGGCTGGGTGGGGTGGGGGGGTGCAGTCTGTGACGCTCCCACCCCGAGGTCAGCATCCGTCTCCCTCGTGCGCAAGGAGAGACTTGAGCTTGTCTTCGCAGCTGAGCAAATATTTCCACTTCCCCCGTGCAGGCTGGAGTCCACCTTTCCTCCGGCCGGCTTGGCTGGGCCTTCCAGGCAGCAGCCTTGGGCTGGGGGTCAGCTGGGCCCCTGGGACCAGATGGGACCAGAGCAAGGCCTGTGGGGCCCCGGGGTGCTGTGCGGTCATTGCTGACGTGTGTCGCCACCGTCTGGACCACCTGGAGGACTCCAGGCCCCTTTCCCCCCGCCCCCCGGAGCTGTCTCCCTACAACTTAGAGCTGACCAGGTGCCACTCCTGCTCAAACCTTCCATGGCTCCCTGCTGTCCTCGGGATTCCTTTAAGCCAGCTGCAAGGCACTGCAGGACATGAGCCTGCCCCCCCACCCTGCCCAGACCCTTCCTTCAGCTGCTTCTGATCCCATGGCCACCTGTACCTCTCGCCGTTCAGGCCCCCCAACACACCTGTCGTTCTTCCACCTGGAGCACTCTTCCATATCCTTCAAGACCTAACTTAAAGCACCGCCTCCCCTGAGAAGCCCTCCGTGCTTCTCTTCCTGTGCCCCACTGAACCCAGACCCAGCAGACGCTCACTTTTGTCTAGCCTCCACCCTGAGCTCAGTCCTGTGCCTGGTGCTTTGCACACATGAGCTAAGTCCTCCCAACTTGTATCAGTTTCTTATCCCACTTCCCAGATGAAGAGACTGCAACAGAGAGGTTAAGTCCTTTGCTCTGGGGCACACAGCCAGCAAAAGGCGAAGCCGGCACAGGAACCTCTCTGTCTGACTCAGAACCAGTGTTCTCTACTGTCTGCTTGTTTATGTTTATGTACTTAAGCAAAGGAATTCACGCAAACGGGAAGAAATGCTTTAACAGCAAAGAGTAAAGAAAAAACAGGAACAGACCAAAGGCAGGAGCCGGGAGCTCCACTCAGGTCTCCCGAGTGGCTAAAAGGAACCCAAGGACTTGGGCCTTCATCTGCTGCCTCCCGGGTGCAGTGGCAGGGAGCTGGATTGAAAGCAGTATGGAGGCCTGTGCTGTGGCATGGCGGGTGAAGCCCCTGTCTGCAGTGCCGGCATCGCACATGGATGCCAGTTCAAGCCCCGGCTGCTCCACTTCCCATCCAGCTCTCTGCTGTGGCCTGGGAAAGCAGTGGAGGATGGCCCAAGTGCTTGGGCCCCTGCCCCCATGTGGGAGACCTGGAGGAAGCTCCTGGCTCCTGGCTCAGCTACGGCTGTTGTTGGCCATCTGGGGAGTGAACCAGTGGTTGGAAGACCTCGCTCTCTCTGCCTCTTCCTCTCTGTAACTCTGACTTTCAAATAAATAAATAAATCTTAAAAGAAAGGAAGCAGTATAGACAGGACTCAGACCAATGCTCTGAGTGTCTCAAGCCACAGTTAACGCTACTGCGCCACAACATTGGCCAAAGAGAAAAAAAGGGGAAGTTTTGAGCAAACCAGAGTCTGGAATGTTCTCCATCTTCTGGGAGCTGGGATCCCAACAAACCCATGTCCTCCAGACCAAGCTGAGCAGGTGCGTGTCCCGGAACTGAGCCTGCTACAGTCTCCTCTGTCCTCCGAGGCTCGGGGAAGGCGGCCCCTGCCATGCAGCGGGGGATCCAACGGGGCCAGAGCCAAGGACAGGCTGGGCCCAGTGAACCCCAAGCTTCTGAGACCCCCACGCCCAGGTCCCCTTCTCTGGGGACCGAACAGAAGCCTCCGCAGGGGAGCTCAGTGCAGGAGCAGGGGCGGCAACCAGCGCCCTGACACCCCGAGCCAGCCCAGGACTAGCACGTCCGCGGGGAAAGACCCCTCACGCCAACGCAGAGGGAGGGTTTAGAGCCGGGCAGCTACAGACCCTGTCCAGGGAGTGCTGGGGGGCACTCGCTCCCGACAGTTCCCTAAGCAACAGCCAGGACCCTCGCTGTCCTATGGAATATTCCATGGAAACCCGCCGCGGCAGGAGACAGTAGCAGGAGCTGCTACGTGTTGCAGCTCACCCTGGATCGGAGCTTTTCCAAGCGTGTCGTAACACACCACGGGGCTTCAAAAGGTTCACGAGGGAAGTGGAATGAAGATGCTTATCTTGGTGCAAAAACAAAAAACTGAAATCCAGGCATAGTTTTCGGATGATGGGTGTCACCCATGAACTTTCCGAAGATGTCACAGCCGTTGCATGAGTCCTCACAGGGGACACCAACCCCACTCCCGCATGTGGAAACTGAGGCACGGTGGGATAAGGGGCTCATTCCAGTCACAGCTCACAGGTGCTGGAGGGGAGATGCACAGCCAGGCAGTGCTGTTCCCAGCCCTTGCTGCTGCTGCCTTTTTTTTTTTCATTAAGATTTATTTATTTATTTGAAAGGCAGAGTTAGAGAGAGGCAGAGACAGAGAGAGAGAGGTCTTCCATCTGCTAGTTTATTCCCCAAATGGCCGCAATGGCCAGAGTTGCACCAATCCAAAGCCAGGAGCCAGGAGCCTCCTCCGGGTCCCCCACGTGGGTGCAGGGGCCCAAGCACTTGGGCCATCTTCCACTGCTTTTCCAGGCCACAGCAGAGAGCTGGATGGGAAGTGGAGCAGCCGGGACTCGAACCGGTGCTCATATGGGATGCCGGCGCTGCAGGCGGCAACTTTACCCTAGCGCCGGCCCCCCGCCTACGCTTCTTCAATCCCCCCCTAAATAAGGCCACTGTGGTCAGGACTGGCGGCAGAGGGACCTATCCTGAAAACCACCGTAATGGGGCAATTTTAGGACACCTCAAAGCCACAGACCTGGTCCTACCGTGTGCTTCCCAGACCAAGCCTGTGGCTTCACTGGTCCCACCCAGGCCAGGCTGGAAGTCCCCAGGGCTCGTGCCTTGAGCTAACTCTGGGTACCGAGAGGAAGGTGACACCTGGAAGACAGAAATGCGAGGTTCAAGCCCCCACAGTCTGCAGCCAAATCAGCCCTGACGGACACGAGGAGGAGGGAATATTCTAGAAAGGGGACATGGACTCTGAGCCAGCAGAAGTGAGCTCAGCAGAGGCAGGTCCCAGGAAGGCTCTGGAAGCTCGGGAGGGAGGCAGGGACCATGCCTGTTTGTGTGCGCTGGGTCCCCGCCCCTGACCCAGTGCCTGGCCCAGAGCGGCACTCCCAGGATGGCCACAGAGTGAATGAATGAAAGAGCCTGTGGCCCAGGGAGAGACTGACCAGGGCAGGCCCCCAGCCATTGCTGTGCCTTTAATTCAAAGATGGAGCCGGGCACGACGGCCAGGGGGCCTGGGGTGGGGGTTGGGTCTGGGAGGGGCGGGGGCTACTCCTCTGCTCCTGGGGAGGCAGAGCAGCCCTGAGCAGCCCTCCTCCCGCCGTCACCACCACAGTGATGTGCCAAGTGCAAGGCCATTGCCCCACGGAAACCAGTAGTTGGGCTGGGGCTGGAGCCGCCGGGTAACGTTAATCATGGAATCGTGCTGGCCGGCACTAGCACTGGCCGAGCCTCTGCCACCCCGGACCGCGCCGGGTGCCTCCCTTGCATCATCTGGCTGACCCCTCATCATGGCCTGCAGTTACAACTCCAAGGTTTGTTTAAAAACATTATTTATTTATTTGAAAGTCAGAGTTACAGAGAGAGAGAGGGAGGTCTTCCACACAATGGTTCACTTCCCAAATGGCTGCAATGGCCAGGGCTAGGCCTGTCTGAAGCCAGGAGACAGGAGCTTCCTCCAGGTCTCCCACACGGGTGCAGGGCCCCAAACACTTGAACCATCTTCCGCTGCTTTCCCAGGCCATCAGCAGGGAGCTGGATCGGAAGTGGAGCAGCGGGGACAAGGACGCATGCCCAGATGGCATGCCGGAATCGCAGGCGGTGGCTTTACTGGCTATGCCACAGCACCGGCCCGTTCCCACTTGATAGATGAGGAAACAGAGATTCGGAGAGGCGGAGAGACTTGGCCAAGGCCGCAGCCAGCAGGTGTTGTTAACAGAACCCAGAGCATGGGACCCCGGCTGCTGTGACAAGTGGCTTTCTCCCTTGCTGAGCCGTGACCTGGAGCAGGTGAACGGAGCCGCCAGCTTTCTCATCGGCACAAAGTGGCCTGCACGGGACTAGCGGGAAGGGTCCCGGGACCCGTGTGGCGCGCAGGAGCCGGACAGCCCGTGGCTGAGCAGCCTGCGATGCCCTGGGTCCTGGCCCCTGCACTAGTGCCCAGAGGACCGGGCAGGCTCTTGGGCGTCACAGCCGGCGCCCGGGCTCGGTGGCCTTGTGGGTCCCAGAAGGGCCGGCGGGGGCGGGGCCGGGGGGCCCTGAAATCCGCGCGCTCCCCTCCGGAAGGCAGCCCGCGCGGTGCTCGGTGTCCTCCAAATGAATGCTGTAAATTTCCCGTCCTCCCAGGGCCCCCGCCTTCCACACCGCCCTTCCTGACGGCTCGCACTTTCTCTGCTTTCAGGGACGTGTTTTCCAAGCGTCCCGTGCGGGGCCCAGCGACAGCGGCGTGCAGAGGCCCAGCCCCGCGCTAATCCCGGGCGGAAAGCGAGCGGGAAGGAACGTGCGGCGCCGAGTGCCAACGGGAGGCCTCGCCCCCCGGCTTTCGAGTGGCCGGAGCAGGGTGGAGGCCAAGGGCCAGGCCTGGGGGGAGGCCAGCGCGTCCTCTGGGAGGGCCTCACTTGTGCTATTCATAGCCCAGGGTCCCCGCCGGAATCTGGCAGCCAGGGCCAGGCACCGGCAGTGTCTTGCAGGTCTGTGGCACCAACACAGGCCGAGTTGTTAATGCTGCCCATACTCCTGCCCCCTTTCGCTGTCTCAGACCACATGCATCTATCCCGCAGCCTGAATGGGGGTCTAAGACCCACAGTGTGGTCTGCGTGCTGCACACAGTGAAACGAGCACTGAATCTGGAATGGCAGATAGAACTGCGAGGTTTGGCAAGACACTGAATAGGGCTGCTATGAATGGGCGTTCAGGTTGTGCACTGAACAAGGGCACCTGGGGTGATGAGGTGGATGGGGCAAAATCTGTCCTGGGCCCTGTTCACCAAGATGTGATTGCCCAGAGGGGCAATTTTCTAATGACCACAAAGGTGCCTTAAGCACTAGCTGTGGTCCTGACCCTGAACCTGAGTTCCCGCTTCTGTCTGGAATGACACACAGTGAGGGCACAGTAACATAACCCATGCCAAAGTGCCTAGTAATTCCTGAGATGTAATTACTATCGTTTGTTCATTAAATGTCTTCTTCCACACAGGCTTAACGACAGTTTATGAAATTACCTATGGAGGTCAGCGCCATTGCCTAGTAATTCCTGAGATGTAATTACTATCGTTTGTTCATTAAATGTCTTCTTCCACACAGGCTTAACGACAGTTTATGAAATTACCTATGGAGGTCAGCGCCATGGTATAGCAGGTAAAGCCACCGTCTGCAGTGCCGGTATCCCATATGGGCACCGATTCGAGTCCCGGCTGCTCCACTTCCCATCCAGCTCTCTGCTATGGCCTGGGAAAGCAGTAGGAGATGGCTCAAGTCCTTGGGCCCCTGCACCCGCGTGGGAGACACAAAAGAAGCTTCTGGCTCCTGGCTTCGAATTGGTGCAGCTCCGGCCATTGTGGCCATCTGGGGAGTGAACCAGTGAACGGAAGACCTCTCTCTCTGCCTCTCTGTAACTCTGCCTTTCAAATAAATAAATAAATCTTTTAAAAAAAATTACCTATGGCGGAATAGAAGAAAGGAATTCATATAACACTCCCCACTGCATGAACGAAGCAAATTCAGAGCATGTGCCCTAGCACGGCCAAGGCAGACATCACTAATCAAAAGGCTCCATGAGGCACCTCGTCGGTGCTCTCAAAGTCCATTTCCAGGCCAGCGCCGCAGCTCACTAGCCTAATCCTCCACCTGTGGCGCCGGCACACCGGGTTCTAGTCCCGGTTGGGGCGCCGGATTCTGTCCCGGTCGCCCCTCTTCCAGGCCAGCTCTCTGCTGTGGCCAGGGAATGCAGTGGAGGATGGCCCAAGTGCTTGGGCCCTGCACCCTATGGGAGACCAGGAGAAGCACCTGGCTCCTGGCTTCGGATCAGCGCAGTGCACTGGCCGCAGCGGCCATTGGAGGGTGAACCAACAGCAAAGGAAGATCTTTCTGTCTCTCTCTCACTGTTCACACTGCCTGGCCAAAAAAAAAAAAAGGCCGTTTCCTCCTCAGTAAATGAGAAAATCATCTGAGGCCTCGTGTCTTACCTGCTCCAGTCAATAGTGTGGAGCTGGTGGAGGAAGCAGGCGAGGTGGGGTGGACGCGGCCGTCCTGCGGTGTGCAGGTCACAGCCTAGCCTTGAGCTTCGTCGCAGGCAAAGACGTCGACACTTGGGGAAGTGCACGCATGCCCCTGTGTGCAGGTGCACACACACACACGCTCCATGTGCACCACGCAGAATCCTGTTTCTCAGGCTTCCTGCGAATTGTCTACACTGCATTCTCAGTGACTCCTCACAACCAGGCCGTGGGGTGAGTCAGAGAACACTCCCAGGTGGGCAGGTGGCCTAGCCATTAAGACGCTGCACTGAGACGCCTGTGTGTGTCCCGTGTCAGAGTGCGTGTGCTCAAGCCCCAGCTCCGCTGCAGATCCCGGCTTCCTGCTAACACACCTGGGACAGAGCAGGCGATGGTCTAAGCACTCGGGTCCCTGCCACCCACACGGGAGACCAGGATTGGATTCCTGGCTCCTGGCTCTGGCCTGGTGCAGCCCCAGCTGTTGCAGGTAAGAGTTCTCTCTCTCTCCCTTTCTCTCTCAAAGAAATCAATAAAGTGAAGCTTTGAATTTAGGAAATGGGAGCGGCCTTGCCAGCCCTAGCCGAGCCATCGGCAGGTGTTGTGGTGGCTCCTTCCTGGGCCAGGTGAGCGCTGAGGCCAGCCCTGGCCCATGCACACCCTGGGGACCAGGAGCCCGAGCCTGCGCTAACTTCCCGGCATGTGGAAGGAGCCTTTGCTCTGAGGAGGTGCGCCTGGCCACCAGCAGCACTTCATGGTCCAGCTTGATCTGCAGGTAGGGTGGGCGGCCACCTCCACCCCGTGGCCACGCCCCCACAGGGAGGACCCACTCAGAAGCACCCCCTGGAGAGAAAGGCTTTGGGTCAGGTTCCTCAAGGTGCCCCCTTTGTACACGCCAGCGTCTGTGGGCACACAGCTGCAGCCCGTGGTCCTGAGGCCCACGGGGGTGGCTTTGGAGTGGACGTTCAAGGCCAGGCCCCTCCTGCCCCCTAGCTTGGCGGGGCTGACAAAGCCAGGCTGTGGGGAACAGGCTCAGCTCTGCTCAGAGCCCAGCCCTGCTGCTCACTCACGGAGTCCTGGGGAAAGTTGTTTTGCTCCTCTGAGCCCAAGTTTCCTCCTCTGCAGGGTCAAGTTCATGGCTGAGCCCTTTGGAGGGCACTGGTGAGGCCTGTAGGAGATAAAAGCTTCACACACTGAGTCCTAACTCACCGGGAGCAGACAGAGCACAGACAGGAGTCAGACAGGTGGGTCCCAGCCCCTGAGTGTGGCAAAGAGAGAGAGAGAGAGAGAGAGAGAGAGAGAGAATTGATTCACTCCAAATGGTTCAGAACAGCCAGGGCTGGGCCAGGCCGAAGCCAGGTGAAGTCAGGAACTCCATCCAGGTCTCCCACATGGGTGCAGGGGCCCAGGTACTTGGGCTGCATTCTCCTGCTTTCTCAGGTGCATTAGCAGGGAGCTGGATTAGAAGTGGAGCGGCTCGGACCTGAACTGCTGCCCACAGGGGTGCCAGCACTGTACGTAGCGGCTTAATCCACTGTGCCACAACGCTGGCCCCAATCCTGGCTTTGAAACAACTTAGCCCAGTAAGCTTCTGTGCCTCAGTTTCCCCATCTGTTAAGTGAGCCTGGGGGTTACGTTTCCATTGGGGGGTACAGTTTCCATCTGGACTCTGCAGAGGCCGGGGAAGATGGGAGGGCCTGTGCGGTTGCTGCAGGAGGCGGGGCCCCAGAATCCAACCAGCAGCTCCCCCACCCCGGGCCTGGGCCGGGGAATGTGGAGGAGGGAGGTCTGGGGTAGGAGGCCCCGGAGCCGGCAGGAAGAGCCCTGGTGGGCGACGGGCAGCGGTGTGGTGACCCACAAGGGAGAGCTTGGCTCGGAGCTCATCACTCAGCGAGCTGTCTCCCTGCAGCGGGAACCCCAGCGGCCCGTCCCCCCCACTTCCTGTGCGCTGGGTCAATATTGTGATTTGCACGCGCCGTGCGCCTGGGACAGCCTGGTCCTGTGCACCGGCCGGGGTCACGGGGCTGGGGGGAGACAGGGGTAGGGAGCGGTCACCCGCTGCCTGGAAGATGACTCAGGACTGCAGGCTGCAGGCGGTGTGGCCGAGAGCCAGGCGCCCCAGCGCAGCCTCACCTCCACCCCCCGCCAGCCCTGCGAGACCCGGTGGTGCCCGAGTGAGGCCGCGTGATCTCCCATCTCAACGGTGGGATCTGCCGAAGGCCGTGGGGGCAGGCCCTGCCCAGGTCGCCCAGCCAGTGTCTGGCTGAGGCAGGACCTGAATGGCATGTCCTGACCTCGAGTTGCCCAAGCCCCATGCCCTACCCAGCTCCATCCGAGGAGGTCGTCTCCCTTTCCCTCGCCCCCGTCCCCTCCCCTCCCCTCCCTTCCCCTCCCCTCCCCTCCCCTCCCCCGCTGTGATCACCTTCTTCCTACTTCTCCTGGGCACAGGACAGAGGACAAGACTGACCTGAGCAAGAAGTCCCAGTATAAGGGCTGCCCCAGGGGTGAGGGCTCAAGAGGGCACTGCTTGGACCCCTCCCCCCAGGTGATAGGTTATGGAGATGGCGGGGGCAAAGGCGCCATCTGAGAGTGGGGACCTGTAGCTTCATCTGTCTCTGTCTTGTGAGTGTGTCTCGTCTGGACTCTGGTACACTTCACCTCCTGCGGCCAGTCCCCCGCTCGCCTCCAGAACAAGCAAGCTGTTGTCCTGGTCTGCCCCCTCTACACCCCATGGCCTGCCCCTGTGGCTCGATTGCTACCGGGGGAAGGGGTGGTGGCCCAGCCTGGGCTCTGAGCTGGCACCTGCAGAGCGAGGTCCTGCCCCCTCCATTTCCATGGACTCCATGGGGCTGAAGCTCCTGCCTTCCCAGGGCTGCTTCTCCTGGAAGCTCCTCCTTGCCCTCCCCGGCCACCTCCTACTCTTCCTTCAGCTCTCCACTTAGCTATGGCTTCCTCCGGGAAGCACACCCTGACTGCCTCGCCAAGGCTCCTAATGGAGCTGGCTTTGCACTTTCCTATCAATGCTCCTGTCCCAGAGAAATGGAGCAGCTTTTTGAATGTTCTTCCCCCGAACTTGAACTTGAACTTGGGTCCCCAGCTGTGAGTGAGACAAGAGGCACAAGTCTCACCACCGGGACTCTCGCTGAGGGCCTGGTTGAGCAGATGGGAGGGCAGACGGGTGGACAAATGGATGGGTGGGTGGTTAGACAGACAGGGGGTAAGCAGACGGGTGGGTGGGTGTGTAGATGGATGGATGGACAGACAGACGGACGGACGGATTCCTCACCGAGCCTGGCCTGCACCGGGGATTGGAGAAGTGGCGGCAGGTGCTAACAGGGGATCCCTCCTGCTCTTTGCCGTCCATCATCCCTCATGTCCCAACTCTCGTCCACTATGAGCCACCAGGTCATCTTCAGGAACCCGCCCCTCTCTGCCCATGATTCTGTCCATCAAGCACCACAGTGCCCCACCCACATGTGCCAGACTTGGCCAAGGAGTGTCCTCCTCTGCCCTGTGAATGGCTGCGGGCGGGCACACGACCTCAGCAAGGCCAGGCAGGGCTTCCCGGAGCTCCGGGGGTCTAGGGTGAAGGCAGCTCTCCCGGCGAGGACCCACAGGGAAGCGGATTGGAGCAGAGGCCACCCTGGACTGTGATTCCAGCCTCCCCAGAAGCCCCGGGCCACTTGCTCAAGGGGAAGTGATACGCTTCTGCCGCGTGTGGAGAAAGGATTCCGAGTCGCCGCAAACGGAGAGGAAAACGGTGAGAAGTGCCAGGCGAGTGCAGGTGGAGGCGCAGCGGCTGACCGTGGGCTCAGGGGGAGCAAGGCCTGCCGGGGCACAGCCAGGGCCTCCCGCCTGCTGGGGGCGGCCCAGAGGACAGAGGTTGTGCATCCCAAGGAAGGACCGACGGCAGGTGTGGTGCCCTTCCACCGCAAGGAACAGCAACCTGGCCCAAACCTGCATCCCAAGCAGGAAAGCCAATTCATCGGCTCCCGTAACCACAGTGTGCATGGGCCTTTAGCTTCAGGCACAGCTGGATCCAGGAGCAAGCTCTTTTTCTATCCACTCTGCTATGCTGGAGTCATTCGCAGGCACGTTCTCCCAACACCACGGTGGCTCTGGCTTCCATCCTAACAGCAAACCCACATCTTTCCCCACTGGTGCGGCAAATTCCCAGAAGCTACTCTGAGAGGCCTGGCTCAGGTCGCCTGCCTGCCTCCCTCAACCAACCCAGAGACCGGGGGACTATGGCACACTCAATGGCCAGGCCTGGGCCACAGTGTCCACCCCAGGATAAGCTGTGTCCACACCCCCAACCTGAGTCGGGGTGGTGGTGGGTGGGACACGGCGCTGCCCCCGGAAGCGGACGAGCTGTAGGGCCTCCAGCGCCTGGGTCCAGCCTGGAGGCTGCTCCCCACAGCAGTAAAGGCCTGGGAGAGGAAGGCGCCCTTTGGGGGAAGATAACGCTCCCCTTGGCCGGGCCGTCCTCGTGGGAGGGCGGAAACCCCCGCTGGAGGCGAGAGGATGGATGGAGGACGCTCGGTTCCTCCCAGCCCCGGACGGCCTGGTTTGCAGCTGTGACGCCAACTGTCTGCAGCCAGACACATTCCTGGATGGGAGCGGGCGGGGATGAGAGCCACGGGTCCCGGTGCACCTCTGCCTCCCCCGTCTGCGCGCTCCAGGGAACCCCGCAGCCCGAGCCGCCCGTGGGAAAGAGCCCACCGGGCAGTTGGCTGCGGTGGCGGAGCGCACGGCTCTCCCCAGGGGACTCAGAAGGCCCTGCCCAGCGCCTGGAAAAAAAGAGGCAAAAAAACCTGCCCGGCCCCTCGAGGCTGCCAGAGCCCCTCAGCGCTACAGGGCTGACCCTGCCTCGTGGTGTCGTCACACGCGGCCTCCAGCCTGGACCGGGAGCCGCCAGGTCGCTGCCAGGTCGCTCCCCTTCTCAACGCCTGCAGGGCCCAGGGGGGAACCACGGCGCAGGCGCACGGAGGAGGCGCCCTCCCCAGCACCCCCCCCCCCAGTAGCCTAGGATGTCCCAATGAGCCAGGCTCTGGGGGTGATGAAGCCCTTCACAGGCTACTTCCCCATGACCCCTGCACGGGCACTTGGTGCGGAGGCGCCGGCCGCGTGGGGTCCGCGGGCTGGAGGCCCGGGGCGAGAACGGGGCACAGGAGGCGGCGTTGACCTCGGGGTCTCAGCCCTTTCTTAGTTCCCACCAGAGTGGTCCGAGCCCTCCAGCACGTGCCGGGCACGTGACAGGAGCTCTGAAAACAGGCACCAGGCGGGCGGCACCGCCTCTGGCCCTCTCATCCACTCTGCCAGCTGGCCCTGCCAACGACCGCGCCCCCTGAGCCCCGCAGTGCCCTGACTCCTCCCCACCCCCACAGCGCTGCCTCTGCCCAGGCCAGCCTCTCCACCTGGACCCTGCGCCTGCACCTGTGCCTGGCACCCTGGCATCCCGGCACCACGCGGCCGCCGGCGCAACCGCACGCTGCGAACCTCCCACGAGCGCCCCATGCAGGCTGTGGAAAATCGGAACGAAAAGCTGAGTGTCTTCTGGTGCAAAAAACGTTCTGCAAACCGTGCATACTTTCTGCGTCGCACACGTCTTCAGGAAGTTTCTGAAGTGCTCCCGAGTTTGTTTTGTATCTATGCTCCTTCTGACAGCCCCTCCTCGCTCTTAGAAAAAATATCCAGACTCTTGACCAAGGAGAAAAGAGGATGTGAGCTTTCTTTTTTAAAAAAGTGTGGTAAGGGGCCGGCACCATGGCGCAGTGAGTTAATCCTCCTCCTGTGGCACCAGTATCCCCTATGGGCGCCGGTTCCAGTCCTGGCTGCTCCTCTTCCAATCCAGCTCTCTGCTGTGGCCTGGGAAAGCAGTAGAAGATGGCCCAAGTCCTTGGGCCCCTGCACCCACATGGGAGACCCAGAAGAAGCTCCTGGCTCCTGGCTTCGGATTGGTGCAGCTCCGGCCGTTGCAGCCATCTGGGGAGTGAACCATCGGAAGGAAGACCTCTCTCTCTGTCTCTCCCGCTCACTGTCTGTAACTCTACCTCTCAAATAAATGAATAAAATCTTTTTTTTAAAGTGTGGTAAAATACAGATAAGATCTGACATCTCCATTTTTAAAAAATGATTTATTTATGTATTTGAATGGCAGAGTTACAGAGAGAGAGAGACAGAAAGAGAAATTTTCTATCTGCTGATTCACTTCTCAAATACCTACAACGGCCCGGTCTAGGCCAGGCTGAAGCCAGGAGCCAGGAGCTTTTGCCAGTTCTCCCCCATGGGTAGCAGGGCCCAAACATTGGCCCATCTTCTACTGCTTTCCCAGGCCATAGAAGAAAGCTGGATCAGAAGTGGAGCAGCTGGGACTCAAACCGGTGCCCATGTAGGATGGTGCTGGCTTTACCTGCTACGCCATTGCACCAGCCCCTTAACCATGCTTCAGCAGGTGGCTTCCCGCTTTGAGCTACCATGAGCCAGCCGATGAGCACGCAGGATCGCTTCCGGGTCCTGTCTTCAGTTCTCCTGGGGCGCAGCTCAGACGGGAGTCCCGAGTTCAGCAGTGGTTGGAAGACCCACAGACCGTCTCCCCAGCCGCAGCCCCATCTCATTCGCCCACTAGTGGGATGTGCGGGCTCCAGCCCCACTCCCTGCCAGTGCTTGTTGCTTCCAGGGTGTTCGTCGGCTGGTTTGTCCCACAACAGGCACCCTAATGGGTGTGCGGTGGGGACAGCTCTGAGTGGGCTCCCGTGCCCTGCCAGCTGCCTGTCACCCCTGCCACACTGAATGCCAGTCTCATGTCCCCCAGTCCCGTGAGAACCTGGGGAGGGGGTGTCTCCAGTTAAGAAGCAGCAGCCCCTCCCCTCCCCCAGCCCTCCCCCTGGCTCGCACTGCAGCCGTGCTGGCCTCCCTTCTGTCCCTCGGGGCCGCTGAGGCTCAGAGGTGCCCGCCCACACACGCAAACCTGGTTGCACACCAGCGGGCACAGACCCTCCCTGTCTCCACGTCTCTGTCTCCCCACCCTGAGGGTGGCTGCGTTTGCGTTGGGGCACACGGATGGGCATCGTCCCCTGAGAAAGGCCGCAGCAGCCCCCCCACAGCCTGCCCCGATCCCCTCCGCTCCCGGTCCATTTAGGGAAATCTGGGCCTCATCGGTGAGTGGAGCGCTCAGCCAGGGGGAGACGCTTCTCCTGGGAGGGAGGCAGCCCCTCCAGCCAGGCTGAGCGGGGCTCAAATCCCAGCCGGGCCCCTCGTGAGTCAGAACCAATCACTGGTTCCTGACGCGGGCGTTTCCTGTCCTGCGGGGGAGTCGGGAGGGTGACACAAGAGACTAATGCGTGCCAAGGGGGTGGGCGCCTGGTGCGGCCGTGAAGACACCGCCTGAGATGCCTGCGTCCAGCTCTGCCCCGACGCCAGCTCCCTGCTCATGTGCACCCTGAAGGGAGCAGGTGGTGGCCCCAGTACTTGGGTCCCTGCCACCCACGTGGGAGGCCTGGATGGAGTTCCAGGCTCCTGGCATCTGTCTGGCCCAAATGTTACAGGTATTTGGGGAGTGAACCAGCAGACGGAAGACCTCTCTCTCTGTCTCTCCCTCTCTCTCTCTGTAACTCCGCCTCTTGAATAAACCAATCTTAACAAGGAGACTCGATGGTTGGTGCACCCAGAGGCACAGAGAAGTACGAATGGGAGCGATGGGCTCACCCTGATCAGCAATGCAGGCCACCTGGTGCACTCAGGAGCCCGAGCCCTGTGCGGAGGACAGCAGCTGCTACGCCCACAGCCACCTGGGAGCAGGCGCCATTCACCCCCACTTAACAGACGAGGCGACTGAGGCTAAGAAAAGCTAATCAGACTGTCCAGATCACGTGGCTAAAAAGTGGCTGGGCCGGGCTGGCGCTGTGGCGCAGCGGGTTAACTAGCCGTCTGTGCCACCGGCATCCCAAATGGGCGCCAGTGCATGTCTCGGCTGCTCCACTTCCCATGCAGCTCCCTGCTAAGGACCTGGGAGAAGCCCAGGTGTTTGGGCCCCTGTGCTCACATGGGAGACGCACATGGAGCTCCTGGCTCCTGGCTCTGCCTGGCCCAGCCCTGGCTGTTGCAATCATTTGAGGAGTGAACCAGCAGATGGAAGACCTCTCTCTCTCGCTCGCTCTTGCTCTCTCTCTCTTTTAACTGGACTTTCAAATAAATCAATAAATCTTAACTGTGTTCAGAGTGGCTGGGCAGGCAGCCTGGAGCCAGGAGGAAGAGACCTGAGGCACCGGGGTCCACCCAGCACGCCGGGAGGGTGGGGCAGGCTCTGTCCTGTGCTCACGTGTCAGGGCGCCCCCCTCGCCGCTCACTCCTGCCTGAAACGGCACCTCCGCCCTGCCACCTCTCCCACCTGCTTCACCTGCCTTCTTGTCTCAGAGTGCACAGAACCACCTGACAAAGGTTTGCCCAGCCCGAGAAGTGGACAGAAGCTAATCAGGCAGTAAAATGTTCCGATTGCATCTGTAGCTCCCTGGGAAGAGGGGACGGGTGATGGAAGCAGCCCCTCCAGCACACACACACCTCTTTGTGCCACCTGCATGCCGTCCACTCACCCAGCAAAAGGCTACTGAGCTTCTGTGCTGTGCCAGGCATTGGAGAAACGAGAATAATCCATAGCAGATCGGGTTCCTGTCTTCATGGAGTCCTGGAATACCTAGAAAGCTCCTGCACATCCCTCAAAACCCTACTTCCGTGTCCCCTTTTCTCTGTGAAGCCGCCTGACCCTTTAAGCAGTGAAATGCTTTTTCCCAGTGCTCTCTTAGTGTCCTGTGACTTCACGTGTCCAGGAGTGGGAGGGGGGCCACAAGTACTTCCTGGGTGAGGGTACTTTGTGCTCGGTGCTTGAGGCTGTCCGCCGCACTGCAGGGGAACAAGCAGTGCCCCTTTCTGCAGCTGAGAAAACAGGCTGGAGACGTTCTGCCTGTTGCCCAAGGTCACGGCGTGCTGGGGAGTGAGGAAGCAGAGGCAGGAACCGGTGCAGTCCCACTCCAAGGTCGGCCCTCGTGCGAGCCATGAACCTGAGGACCGGGTGGTGGGTCCTACAGGATCTGCATGGGGGAGGGGCGGAGGAGCGGCCCGGAGCCCGGCTGCACTGCGCTGCCCTGGCCGGGGCCTAGGTGGCGATGTGCACACTTGGCTTCCCTCCTCGCTGGCGGCCACCTGCACCTCCCCAGCTTTGAGAGCCTGAAATGCGCGCTCTTCTCCAGCAGCTCCTGTCCCTGGCAGCGTCTGGGACCCTTCAGCCTCTGTCCCGTTGGCTGGGTCCCCACACCCCTGGCTGACGCTTACCGCCATACGGTGGACCCCAGGATGGGCCAACTCTCCTTTCCCAAACTGTCTCGCATAGGAGGGGCCCTCTCAGAGCTGATCCCGCTGGCCGGGGCACCCAGGGGACTGCGAGGACCCATCCTGGCCAGGCCTCCCTCCCATTCTGCCCTCGTGGGACCCTCACCCAGCCTCTCAAGGCCAGCAAGACCAAGAACTGCCTCCGCTGAATTCCCGAGACCAACACCCCGGCCACTCTGCATTGTCCGGGTGGGAGGCAGAGGCCAAGGGAGGAGCAGGGTGGGGTCTCGTCCAGAGCGCCCCGCGGGCCACCTGGGAGCCGAGCAGTGCTGGACGTCCTGGTCGGCGTCCTCAGTAATTTCTAGCACAGGATCCTGCAAGGGCCAGGGCAGCCGGGAAGAATGCGGTCCAACCAGCTCCGCCGTCCTCTCACCTGCGGGGTGTGTGTGTGTGTGTGTGTGTGTGCACTGCCCCTGGGAAGGGCGTGATGTGGGTGGTGGTCAGGTCCCAGCTCCCCGCCCAGGGAGGGCTGGGAAGGGGCAGAGAGCGCAGAGGGGAGGGGAGTTAAGTGTACACCGGGGTGCACGGGACTGTCTCTTCTCACGCTACCCCCTCCTCCCCCAACTTCTTCCAAAGCAGCAGCCAGGCCCCGCCCTATGCCATGACATCCCCTGGCTCCCCCTGGCCAGTCTGCAGCCTCCAGAGAGCCACTTGGGCCTCTGCTGGCCTGCCCCTCTCAGATCTGGCTTCTCTCACCGGCTTTAGGAGGCCCCTGACCCTGTCTTGGGCTCAGTCTCCCCATCTGCAGATGGAAGTTGGTTCGGCTATGAGTCTGGTCTTTTGGCTCTCGTGGTCTGGGCCCTCCAGGGAAGGGGGTGAGAATGAGAGAAACAAAAGCAGGTGGGAGCGGCCGAACGCTGGGGCTCCACAGAGTGCCAGGTGCCCGGTACAGAGCAGCCCAGGGCAGATCCTGCCCAGGAGGCTGAGTCCATGGGCGCTGCCTGCCCCAGCCGCAGCTTCCTCATCTGCCTGGTGTGATGACAGGCCCACCTCGTAGGCTATAGGCAGAGCTCAGCGGGATTGTGTGTGCGGTCCTCAGCCTAGCTGGCAAAACGTCACCTTCATCATCACCATCATCACCATCATCATCACCATCACCAACATCACCATCATCATCATCATCATCACCATCGCCATCATTATCACCATCATCACCATCATCACCACCACCATCATCACCATCACCATCATCATCACCATCATCACCATTACCATCATCATCACCACCACCATCATCACCATCATCATCACCACCACCATCATCATCACCACCACCATCATCACCACCACCATCATCACCACCACCACCATCATCACCATCACCATCATCACCACCATCATTACCATCATTATCACCACCACCACCATCATCACCACCACCATCATCACCATCACCATCATCATCACCAACATCACTGTCACCATCATCACCACCATCATCACCATCATCATCACCAACATCACCGTCACCATCATCACCATCATCAATGTTCACCATCACCATCATCACTGTCACCGTTATCACCATCACCATCATCCCATCACCACCACCATCATCATCACTGTCACCATCACCATCACCATCATCATCACCATCACCACCATCATCACCATCATCATCACCATCACCATCGTCACCACCACCATCATCGTCATCACCACCACCATCATCACTGTCACCATCATCACCATCACCATCATCACCGTCACCATCACCATCATCATCATCAACATCACCGTCACCATCATCACCATCATCACCGTCACCATTATCACCATCACCATCACCATCACCATCATCCCATCACCACCACCATCATCATCACTGTCACCATCACCATCACCATCACCACTGTCACCATCATCACCATCTTCACCGTCTTCATGAGCTCCCTCAGCCTTAGAACGGCGCTCCTGACTGGGGATCACAGAAGCCAGAGCTCAGCCCCCAGCTGTGCCGTTCCTCCACCAAGTCACCCCAGCCTCAGTTTCTTCCCCTGCAAAATGGGCCTAGGAAGCTCTAGTGAGGGAAGTGGAACAGGCAGGGAGAGCATCGCTGGGGCTGGCTGGCGGAAGGCACCTGCTGGGCACCCGTTTCCTCCCCTCTGTTCAGTGAATTAGGAAACCTCACAAGGGAGCAGAGCGAATACACAACAACACCGCCGTACTTTTCACTCCGTGCCCCACAGTGCCCTAAAGACTACGTAACCCACTCAGCCCTCACAAACAGCCCCATGAGGTGGGCAGAGCCATTATCCCCATTGCACAGAGCAGAAACCTGAGTCACAGAGAAGCATAGTGTCGTGTTTTCAAAGCCTCGAAGGTGGCTTCAGGCCTATGAATGGCGAGTAAGCGCTCTGTCTCACTGAGCAGCTCTGTGTGCCAGGCGGAGTACTAGTCCCCCCCCCCACCTCCGCGGAGCCCTCAGTCCTCCCAGCGGCTGTCATTATCCCCATTTTGCCTACAAGAATCTGAGGCACACAGAAAGGCAGAGTCACATCCATATAGCAGGAGACTGAGTCAGGATTCGAACCCACATCTGAGTGATGCCTCGACCTGGTTCTCTCAGAACCACTGCTGCAGACGCCACCGGGAGTCTGGCACTCCCATGAGGTCTCAGCCCCACCCAGGGGCGCAGGCCACACCTCCGGGCTGCAGGGTCCTGGGGGGGTCAGCACCCCCTCAGAGCTGGGGGTTCTCTCTGGGAGAACAAATCCGCTCTTCCAACCCCTCCTGGGCCCCTCCCCCACCAGCTCCTAGCCGGGCAGGGAACAGGTGCACTGGGCCCTGGCCCCGGGCTAGGTGAGGGGGGACGGACTTGGCAGTGAACGAGAAGAAAGCCAGCCTGCAGCCCAGGCCCTGCGGGAGATTAATAAAACAAATACTGGAACAATCTCCATTTCAACACTTGGGGAGGGGGCCGGGTGTCAGGGCGCAGGGGGCAGGAGGGAACCGGGGAGACGGTTTACCACCTAAATAACTTTCCCTCTGTTTAGTTTCACACAAATGTACACTCAAGTGCTCTCCTCTCTCTTTTTTTTATATTTTTATTTTATTTTGACAAATGCTCAAACTTTCCTGCCACAAATTATTCTTGGCCAGGTTACAAGTAGAAAGGCCGGGCGTATCCTTGACTTGACAGAAGGGCTGGGGTGGGGAGGGAGGGGTCTTATGAAATATTTTGGTTGTGGGCTTGAGGTGGGATTTCTTCCTCTGTTTTCCCGGCTGCACCTCTGCCTGGGAGCCCTGGGGCAGCCGCCTCCTGGTCCAGTTCCCCCGGCGGCGGCTGGGCTGCTGCGCTCACCCCAGCCGCTCTAACAGGATTTCCAGGTTCTGGTTTCTCAGAGCCCACGGAGCCCACGTGGAGCTGGCACTGCTGCCTCTTGCCTGGCCCAAGCTCTGCAGGGCGCCGTCTGCCCTGCCCAGGACCCAAGGAGAGGCCGGTGGTTCCCTAGGTGTGAGGCAGGGGTGCTCTCCTGCAGGCGGCACAGGCTCCCTCCCGGCCTCCTCTCCGCCACTCTGCCCTCGGTGGCTTCACTCCTGCCATGTCTGAGCTTGTCCGTGGTGCAGAATCCCCCCTCCACTCCCCTCCCAGGGTCTCAGCCTTGTCGCCCCCCCCTTTGCATAGACGCTCTGGCCCGCCTCATTCATAGCCAAGACCCTCTTGTTTGCCAGCTCAGCCCCTGTTGGTTTCCTTGGTAACGTTTGGGCAATGATTCCCATCTGTTTTGCCTGTGTTCTTGCATTTTTGCCAGCCCGACCTAACTACAGTGATTCAAGGAATGAATTAGTGATGGAGGGAGCAGGTGAATGGATCAGTGAATGGGTGAACCCATGAATGAGTGAGTGAGCGAGTGAGCGAGCAGGTGAGGGGATGAGTGAGTGATGGGGAGGAGCGAGTGGGAAAGGGAGTGAATAAGCAGTCAGGGTGAGTGAACTGGAGAGTATGATTAATTGAAGAATTTGTGCATGGACCAATGAATGAAGAAGTGAATGAGTGAATGAATGAAGGAGCATGGACCCTGGTGGGAGAGGGCATGCGGCTCAGTGGAGGGGTTGGTGATGGCTTCAAGCTCTCCTTTGCGGAGAAAGCTGGCAAAGCTCTCTGCTGGGGAGAGCGTCTGAGGCTG
Source organism: Oryctolagus cuniculus (assembly GCF_964237555.1). NCBI lineage: Eukaryota > Metazoa > Chordata > Mammalia > Lagomorpha > Leporidae > Oryctolagus > Oryctolagus cuniculus. The sequence goes on from NC_091438.1 coordinate 148,531,905, forward strand.
GGTCCGCTCTTCCCCGCCGGAGGACGCGGGGGCCGGGCCGGTTGACTGGTGCGGGGCTGGCGCGGCCCAGCCCAGGTCAGCGGCAGCTTCGCTTCCACCCCAGCTGCCCCCTTGCAGATGCCCACTGGGCCTGCACATCCCCCAACAACCTTGCAATGGCCACTGTCCGTGAAGACACCGTATCTCAGGGCCACCTGCCCTCTGGGGCCACATCCTGGTCCTAGCTTTGATTCTCACCCGCACCATCCGTGGCTGCCCCCTGTGAGAGGCACCCTTCCCGGGGGCTGGCTCAGAAGGGGGCACAATGGCTTTGGTGCAAAGGGTTTGTGGTCCCCCTGCTGGGTGGGAGCGTCTCCGTCCCCAGGCTTCCGGCTGCATCATCAAGTGATGAGTCAGTGCCCTCTTCTTGCCCCAGGGCTTGGAGTCCTGGGCCACGCTGATCCAACCTAAGTCAGACAAAGTCGTCAAAATTGTGGCTTAAGTGGGCGGCGTGCGGTGCTGCTCACTGCACACCCCGTACCCCAAGGTGCTGGGAGCCAGAGACTGCGATAGAGAGAGGTGATGTGATTGGCACAAAGCCACCTGCAGCTCTCGTTCTAGCCTCTAGCACTGCCGCTGGGCCTTGTCTCCTGTTCTGAGTTGTCATCGCCTCCACTGCCCACCCCTGATATGCAGGCCGGGGGCCCGGGAATCAGCCTCGGCGCACAGAAGAGTCGCGGGGGCCTGCCTCTCCCACCCTATGCCTCTGCACACGCCGGCGGGAGCGTCCCGTGGGAGTGTTGCTGGCCTCAGTTGGCATCGCCAGGGAACAACTGGCAAAACCAGGAGCCCTGCTTGGTCTAGGAATTTACCTTTTTATGAGCATGATGAGCGAGTTTATGGAGCTCCGTACTCTATAATTAGGCGTGCGTTTTATTGATTTGCAGCTCCAGGCTGGAGGTTTGTACTCCTTCCTAGAAACCCTGCCCCTCCTCCCCAGCTACTAGAATGGAAACTGATGGGCGCTTCTACTTGATTGAGCTCATGAGCAATGACTTCGGGGCCAATCACGTGTGAGTGATGCGGAATAAAACCACGTCTCTTCCGATGGGTTGTCCAGCCAGCACCCTGGCCGCCGTGGACGCACTGGGTTGGGTGGGAGTTACGGGAGGGAGCGGGGATTGTGTGGGCCACCTCTCTGAGAAGCTGTGGCGGGGACACAGCCCCCCCTATTTCTCTGGTCCAGCTCTGAGTATGGCAGGTGCATGAGCCTTTGATGAATGCCTCTCTCCAGCACCCTCCATCCATGCTGCCTTAGCAAGGAGAGACATGAGTAGGGAATGGGGGAGTGTGTGGGCTGGGAAGAGGGGTGGGAAATGGGGCTCCGGGAAGGGAAGGGCCCCTCCTCTTGGGACAGAGGCCCCCAGACATGAGGCAAACGTTTAGGGAGGCAGCAGGAGAACGGGCTGGGCCACCCGCACGCCCAGGTCAGTGCTGAACAGGTGTGTCCTGGGATGACCCAGCCCAGTCTCAGTTTGCACAGGCTCAGAGCAGGCTCCCGCTAAGCCCCTCGCGGCCTTGGGTCTGGGAGGCCTGAGACCTGTCCTGCTGCCCAGCTCAGCTTCCGGGTATTGTGTCGCCAGGCACCTTCCCGGGGCCGGGGACACGGTGCAGGGCAACACGGACCAAGCAGCCTGGGTGGGGGAGGGCTGGACAATGAACGGTAGACATGCAGCAGCTGTGGTGTGTAGGGGCAGCACCGCACAAGGCTGGAGGGAAGAGGGGACGGGAGGCAGCCAGCCCAGGAAGCACCTGTAGCACCTTGGTGGGAGCCCTGCCTCCGCCAGGTATGAGCCCAGAATCGCGGATGAAAGACTGATCAGTATAGACGTGGAAACGTTGACCCTTGCAGAGCCAGAAGACTTTGAGCAGGAGAGGGACCAGGAAGAAATGACCAGGAGCACAGGAGGCCCCTGGGTGAGAGCGGATGCACAGGGCAGCCCTGCTCACCCCGTGCCCGTCTCCAGGCGCGCACTCCACCCCTGCCCCACCGCCCAGCCCCCCCCCCCGTATCTGCCAGGTTTCTGTCCCCACCCAGGCTCCCTTCCCTGCCCCCCAGTGTCCCGTCAGGAAGCTCGGGGTCCTGGCTGCCTCTGGCCCCGCAGCTCCCCTCGCAGTCCCCCTCCACGCAGGCCGGGGGATTTGCCCTGGAGAGGGCTGGTGGAATGCTGGGAGGGCCCTGAGGAAGGCACCTGCGCCTGCCCTGAGCCAGGCCCCCTGTCCTCCCACACCATGCCCGGGCCGCGTTCCCAGGCCCCCTGCCCTGCCCTGGACCTGCTCGGGGTTCCTCCGGAAGACCGTCAGGCCTGAGCGAGTCCCGAGGGCCAGCCTGCCCTGCCCAGAGCTGCCCACCTCCCTCGGGGCCAGGCCTGGGCATCGGGGCTTGGGTGTCCTACCGGAGGCCTTCTCGGCCTCAGCAGCTAACCCGACCTGTGGCCAGGAGCCAGCCCGGCTCTGGCCACCTCTCACCGCCTTTTGCTCTGCACCTGCTCACTGGCGGCCACCTTGCTCGGCAGACCTCCACCCTCCCTAAAAGCCACCGAGCTCCTCCGTCCCCTTGCAAAGAAGGAAAGGTTGAATTGTTGAGGCGTTTGTGTCCTTACAACACCCGGAGCAGAGTCTAGGGTGTCGGGAAGGGGAGGAAAACTCCCTGTGGTCTGGGCAGGATGGGAGGGACCGAGCGGCAGGGGAACCGATCCAGACAAGGGGAGGCAGAACCAGAGTGAGGGAGGCAAACAGGAGCCGGAGCCCAGCCGAATGCTCCGGGGCCCCATGCAGCCAGGACAGCAAGCCCTGGGGCACAGGGAGCCCCCAGGACACAAGGAACCCCCCAATACATAGGGAACCCTCCTGGGACACAGGGAACCCCAGGACACAGGGACCCCCAAAACAAAGGGAGCCCCTGGGCACAGGGACCCCCAGGACACAGGGACCCCCAGGACACAGGGACCCCAGGACACAGGGACCCCCAGGACACAGGGATCCCCAGGATACAGGGACCCCGGGACCCAGGGGCCAGGCCCCTCTGTGACTAGGACAGGGAGACAGGGCCACAAGGCCATGCAAGCGAGAAAGACACTGCGTGCTCCCAGGGATCCCAAACCCCGCGGCGCCGGCTGGAAGCTCCCATGCCCTCGCCAGGCCTCAGTGCAGGCCTCGGGTGCGGAGGAGGGCGGCGCTCCAGGGGAGCAGGATCAAAGGGGAAGGCGCCTCCCGCCTGCTCTCCACGCACCAGGACGCCTTCCCAGAGCTGCCCCGATGTGGTTCAAGGACCCCTGGGAGGCCCAACCCGGGACCGTGAGCAGGTGGGGGGGAGGGGAGGCCTCCCCCAGGCTTGGGCTTTCACCAGAGGGGTCTCCCCTGCCCCTCCAACCCTGACCCCCCCACGCACGTACACGCACACGCGTGTTGAAGCCCTACACGTTCATCCAGATGGCAGACAAGGTCAACAGGGACACCAGCAGGCAAAGACACACTTACACCCCACTCTTACTAACACACACACGCCGCACACATGGCGTCACACACCCCTGCACAGACACCCTGCCCTTGCGCACACCCACTCCGAGGCCCTCTGTTCCAGCCCCACGTCACCCTACACCCTCTTCCGGGCAGGGGGAGGAGCCATTCCAGTGACGTCATTGAGGGGCCCTTGAACTCCACCGGCTCCCTTCCGAAGCTGACTTGGCTGCAGCCTGCCTTGTAATCTGCCCCCGGATTAGTGCTCACAGGCGCTGGCCTCGCCTGGGGTCAGGACCTCGTCCCTTCTCCCAGGAAACCCCACTGCTGTCCCCCGCTCAGCTGGCCACTCCCCCTGACCAGTAGAGCCTGCAGAGCTGAATTCCTGCTATATTTTCAAACAATTCCCACGGTCTGGGGGGAGGGGTGGCACCGTGTGCGCGTGTACACGTGTGTGTGTGCCTGTCTGCGCGTGCCCTGACTCCAGCCTCAGTGCCTTAGAGCATCCCGCCCCTGGGACGTCCAGGCTCCTGCCCCTGTAGTGCTCCTGTCCTGAGGGCCCTTCCTCACTGCCCCAGCTAGCGACCTCCTCCGCGTCCTGCAGGGCCTCAGCCGCGTGTCCCTGACACTTCCCGGCTGGGCCTGCCTGCACCTCCACCCGTCCTCATCTCTGTGCTGTCCCGCTGTCAGGCCGTCTGCCTCCCTGACTGGCCGAGGGCTTTGAGGACGGGAGACACCTGAAGCCTCGTGCGCACTGCAGAGGCCAGCACAGGGCAGGCGCACGGCACAGGCCGGGAAGCGTGTGTGGAACGTGAGAGAGGGCTGGGGGGGCTGCAGAGGTCTGGATCAGTCACTCCCTCACGTGTGACCCTGAGAAGGTCGCCTGCCCCTTCTGGCCTCATAGCTGAGAGCCTAGACTCACAGAGGCCTCTGTAGGGCTGTGGAGTCACTGGTTCCCTGGGGAGGCTGGTGCCAGGAAGGGCTGCCACAGGCCGTGGTGAACCAGGCCCCATCCCTGGGGGTTGAGGGAGTGTCTGGGTGGGAACATAAGGGAGGCGACAGAGCTGGCACTGCCTGACACACGTCTGCTCTGTCACCAGCACATGCGTGTATGTCACGTGCACATGTAGACATGTACAGGCGTGGACATACATGTCCACTCGTACAGACATGTACACACATGCACACACACACGGACATGCACACTCGCACGCATGCACACACACATAGACACATGCACATATAGACACATGCACACACACACGGACATGCACAGACACGTGCACACAGGCACAGACATGCACACACAGACACACACATAGACATGCACATGCAAACACATGGAGACTTTGTCCTCCCCCAAAGCATAGCTGTATCTTTGCATCTTGGTCCTCTCTGGACCCCACCACCCGGCAAAGAACCTGGCACATTCTAGAAGCTCCACCGACAAAGGAAGTTCTTAGGAGGATGAGGGGGTGACCCGAGGAGCTGGTTCCGCTCGCTGCAGCTCGCCTCGCCAAGGGAGACGGCTGGGACTGGGCAGGGCCCCAGGTCTAAGGTGATCCCAGTGATCCCTCTGCCTGGGACTTCAGCTGCCCCTGCTGGTCCCGGCCGCCTGCCCCTCTGCCCGGCCGCCAGCAGCAGCTCTGTCTTCACCTGTCACCCCGGGGAGCAGCAGGGCCACCAGGGGTGATTTCTCCCTGAGTCCCCAGGGGCTTCTGCAGGAGCTGGGCTAAGCCTCTGGCCTGGAGTTCCAGGACTCCCAGGGTGCATCAGGGTACTCGGGCAGGAGGCCCTCCAGCCTCAGTGTCCTTGTCCGTAAAATGGGCTGGGAGCATGAAGAGAGAGCAGCAGAGAAAGCTCAGGGCCTGGCACGGGGCAAGCAGCGTCCCTGGAGCCTGCTGGAGCCCCGCCCCCGCCCTGCGTGGCTGCTGGGCCCCACCTTCCGCTCAGGTCGGGTCGGGGCCCAGAGGTGGGCACTGACCGTGGAGCTGGGCTGCCCTTGACCTGGATATGTGTCACAGAGCAGCCTGGGAAAGAGAGGCTGCATCTCCACGTCACAGACAAGCGAAGGGTGACTCAGGGACCCCAGGCCCTCGGCTCCAGTGGCCCCCTCAGCAGGTCCGAGGCCCTGAGGAGCACTGTGATGCCCCGGGCACCAGAGCCCAGACCTTGAGTCACTGGGTGGCCTGGGCCACGGCCCGGAAGTGTCGAGCTTGGAGGCATCCCGGGAAGGGGTCTGCCTGGGAAGTCCTTCCCCTCGTCTGCGGTCTGGGAGTCATCCCTGCTGGGCCCCCACCCCCACACTCACCAGGCAGACAGGAGACTGGCAGCCCAGGCCAGGCCCTGCCCCCAGGCCACTTCCTCTAGAAGATTCCAGGGGCTGGGACTCCCCGGAGACTGTTGTCCCACCATCCTGCGGGCGCAGCTTCCTGTTTGCAGGGATGGGCGCCTGCGTTGCTGTGGCGACAGCAGGAGGTGCCCCCTCCAGGTGGCTGATAGCTGGCGAGCCCCTCCCTGGGCCTGCGCCTGTGGCTGCAGCAGCTGGGCTGGCCGGACCATCTGGTCTGGGATCAAAGGGGTTGCAGGCAGGAGCTGCCCAGGCGCCTGGGCAAGGCACCCCTTATCTCTCCCAGGCCCAGGGAACTTTCCAGGCTCAGGGCACCACGATGCCGGTGGGGCAGGAGGCGTAGGCCAGAGGGCGTGGGAACAGGCAGAGGGCTCCCAGGGAGTGGCAGGAGGAGCTGGAACTGGAGAAGGGAGGAACAGGCAGCGGCTCGTCTCTGCCCCTCTTCCCTCTCCTCTCGACGTGGCTCCAGCAGCTGTGGGACCCCGGGCAGAGCGCTCCACCTCTCTGAGCCCTGCTCTACCCTCAGGCCGACCATCGTGGCTGCGAGAGCCTGGTGGGGACTGGACAGTGAGCACAGATGTCGGCTGTCGCTTACTGGGGACAGGACCCTGAGTGCGCACTCGCATTCAACACCCAGGGAAAACCCAGGGTGCGGGGCTTCCCACCAGCCCCAAGTTATAGAACTCTGATGCTCAAAGGGGTGCGGAAGGGCCCCAGGTAGCGCAGAGCATGGCTGCCTGGGACTTGGGCTGCTGATATTGCCTGATGCCCACGCTGGTCCCGAACCCCCAGCCCACTTCCCGGCCGCCAGCAGCATCTTCATAGTCATTTGTCATGCGCCTAATTAGAATGACCAGGAATAATAAGTATCGGTGATGAATATGCAATAGCCCTGGGTAACAGCCAGCCAGTGCCCAGCCCAGGGGTGAGACCCCGCGACAGCTGTGTGGGTTGGCAGTGGAGGACAGGGAACAGAACCCAGGCCCAGGCGGGGCCGAGGCTCCCCCAGGGTCACACAGCAAGCAGGTGTCGGGATTGCCCCTCTAAGCACAGACAGGCTAGGAGGGCAGAGCCGTCTCCATAAGGACCAGAAGCCCCGAGCCCAGCTCCAGCCGGGTTGGGGTCTGAGCAGGCAGGAAATGCTAGCAGTGGCCAGGTCAGGAGGCCGAGGAGGGTCCCAGAGAGGTCAGACTGTGGAGGGCAGGAAACATCACTGCCCCCTTCCCAGTCCCTGCCCCTACCTGGGCAGCCCGGGCTCCCAGAAGACTCTGCTGCTGCCCCCTCTCCACCTCCCCCTGCCCCACTGCCTCCATCTGTGGTCAAAGGTGCGGAGGGGCCATTGGTGGGGGAAGCCCCACCCTGGCCCAGCTGAAGTGCCCCCGTCCCCCGGGGAAGCCCCTGACACCCCACGTCTCAGTGAGCCGTTCTCCACGGGGCCAAATTGAAGCTTCTAACTTCCAATCCCACCGTGCCCACCCCTGCTCCTGCCCTCTAGCACAGCTCCCCATTGTTCTCAGCGCAAAGGCCAAGTTCCTGAGCATGACCCAGCCTGTGTCACTCCCTGTCCTGCCCCAGTGTGCACTCGCGCTCACAAACACACACACACACTGCGCGCCAGCCCACGGAGCTGAGGCTTCTGGAAGAGTCTTGCCTCTGCCTCACCTGCAGGCCCGTGCCTGGCTGCTCACTGGGCTTGGAGCGGCCTGTCCCTTACAGCCCGGGTCTGGAGGGGACGCCAGGCTCCGGGGGAGGAGGAAGGAGGCGACCCGGCTGTCACTCCAGCGCGGGAGGCTCCGGGATGCAAACAGAGCTGGGCTGGGTTAATAAACAAAGCACTGGCGAGAGCCCAGCCCCTGTGTCTTTCCAGATGTCTCCTGATTACAAAGTCCCAGCCCCTTTAGCATTGCGTGCCTCACCTGCTGGGACCCTGAGTGTCCCGAGAGCAATAAATGAATGAGTATGGGGTTTTGCGAGGGGATGGATTTGTACGTGTGCGAGAGGGAGTGAATGTGTTCAGGAGAAAATGAAAGGGAGGGAGGGAGGAAGAGGACAGACAAAGCACAAACACATCCCGGGAAAGGGGCACGCGCAGGGGCGGGGTCAGGGCCCTCCGATCCGCAAGCTTCCGGGAGGAGAAACCCCCAGCCCCAGACCAGGTCAGCAAACGATAGCTCTGGGGTCCCATCTAACCCACTACCTCTTTTTGTAAATAAAGTTTTATTGGAACACGGCCACTCTCATGCATTTGTGTGCTGTCTGCAGCTCTGTTCACTACGCAGCCTCAGAGCCGCGTAGCTGGACAGAGACGCGCAGGCCTGCAAAGCCTACAATATTCACTTCCCAGGCCCATTCCAAAAGACCCTCACCCATCTCTAGGGCTCTCTGGCCCTGGGCGGCCCTGACCTCGCGTCCTGCCTGGCACCTCGCAGCCTCCAGGGGCTGCCCCACCTGCACAGCCCGGCCAGCAGAGTGCTCGCCACCTCTCCCCGCAGGGCCCCCCAGCCCCTGGCAGCCCCAGGGCTGGGGCCAGCGAGGCGTCTTCCTTCTGGTCCCCGCCCACCCTGAACCCCGCCGTGACCTCGGTGTTTACCCTGACCTCTGCCCCGCGCCCAGCTCCCCAGCAGCCGGCCAGATCCCTCTGTCCACCAGGGAGACTGAGTGAGTCACCGCGCCCGCAGAGGGGCCGTCTGCTGGGCCCCGGCTCCCAGCTGATCGCAGCGATGCTGAGCGAGGCTCCGGCCTCCCTCCCGGGCTGCCGCTTGTTTGCTCAGGGCCTGGCGTGGACGTGGACGTGAGCCAGCTCCAGAGGGGACTCGGGGAGTGCAGAGCGTTAGGGCCCCGGCTGTTTATCTCAGCGCTGCTTTGGTCTTCAGCTCCTGGGATGCTTTCCCGAAAAAGCGGAGGAGGGAGGGACCCTCTGGCTCCCGCCAGGCCTGAGCATGGAGTCAGGTTCTTCTCCTGTGGCCCCGAATGTGTCCAGTGCCTGGCTGGTCCCTGGGGGAGGGGGTTAAGTCCAGATGGGAGCTGAGCCTGACCTTCCAGGAGCTGTGGTTGCTGCCAAGGAAGGAGGCGACAGCTGGGTCCCCACGGAGGCCCCAAGACCCTTCCCGGAAGCACACACATGGACATCTTGGTCCCAGTCCACAGGTGGGAAGACCAACTCTTCTAGAAGCTTCCAGAAGGTCTGGAGCCTGGAAGACAGATGCCTTTGGGGTTTGCGCTGCTTCTTGCTCTGTCCCGTTTGCCCACGGCCTCTGGAACGGTGTGGGGAGAGGGAAGCAAAGGAAACAGCAGTGACAAACGTGGCTCTAGAAACAGCCTGGCCAACGACCGCTCACCAGCAGGGCCTCTGTTCTCCTGTCTATCACACGGGGGTCCTGACGCTGAGATCACAGCCTTCTGAGGGTCAAGGCGGGGTCACACGGTCAAACGCCAGGCCCAGCTCCTGCCCGTGGCAGGTGCTCGGCCAGCCCATGGCCCGCCTTCCTTCGGGCGCAGAGCGCTTGCCAGCCCTGGCTTTGGATTCCACAGCTCGATCTCGAGCCCGGCGTGAGTGATGTGTGTGGACCCCCCTGCACCGTCCCCAGGCTAACCCAGGGAGGCCCGGGCGGGGCCGCGTCTCCGGGAGCGTACCTGGCCTGCGGCTGCCCCCGTGCCGTCACCTGTGCACGCTAATGAAAAATGCACGGCGCGGAGCAGAGCCAGGCCAGACCAGGAAATTGCAAAGTCGCGGGGGCCTTACCTCAGCCCTGCTGCACCCTGTCTGCTTTTACGGCTCCACGTGTAATAACATAAAAGCATCATTTATTAAAGTATCACTTTAATGGGGATGGCAGGAGGGGGTCCGGGCCCAGGGCCACCAGTGCCACGTCGACTGGGGATGCCAAGGGAGGGGGAGGGTGGCGTCCGGAGCTTACCGCCTGTTGTCACGCACAGCTGGGCTGCAAGGGCCGGGGAGCTGTCGAGAAGCCACCATACAGGCTGGTAGAGCCGAAAGGCAAGAGCGGAGCTGAATGGGTGACAGCAGGGAGAAGCCCGGTGACACACCTCTCCCCCTTGGGCTGTGTGACCCTGGCTGGGCGAGTTGCCCTCTCTGAGCTGTACACGAGGGGTCCCGGGTCCCTTGTTAGCAGCTCTCCTATCAGGCCCGTTCCTCCCGGAGTGAGAGACTTCCAGGCACTGAGCCGTGCCAAGAAATGGCCCCGGGATCGCCTCATTAAACACGAAGGGGTATTTACACTGGGAGAAACAAATATTTATCTCTGGATCGGGATGGAGAAAGCTCTTTGGAACCCCAGGCTGGCTCGGCCCTGTGAGGGGGGAGGAGGGTGCAGGGGCTGGGCTGGGAATCGGGCAAACTCGGGTTCAAATCCCAGCTCTGGGGCCACCCAGCATTAGCCCTTCCCACTCCCGTGCCTCTGTGGCCTCCCTGGAAATGGGGTGCCAAGAGCACCCCACCTTCTCAGGGTGGATGGAAGATTCAATGAGGTGGTGCATGCCAGGAGCCGGGAGGAGTTCGGTTAGTGCCCAGGGGGCAGATACAAGCTCTGAGGCCCTGCAGGGAGGGGGCGCGTGCACCAGGAGAAACGGGGTACAGGGGTGCATGGTGACCTTCGACACCCAAGGAGCAGGCAGCTCGAGGTGCAGAGAACCTGCGACCTGTGCACTTGGTGGCGGCCCCCCCACTCAGAGGCAGCCCGGGGCGGCCACCTTGCAGGGACAAGGTGAGACGGCAGAACCCAAGTTCAAGAGGCTCGCTTTGACGAGGTGTTTCCTGCACGGGGTCCGCGTGCTGAAGTAGCGCGTGGGTGGGTCCTGGCCGCGCCTCTAGCTGCACATTTCCCGCCGTCCCTGCCACCATCCCGCCTGCCCGCACAGTCGTGGGGGGCCCCCACTGGAGCCCCCTTCCAAGCCCCCCCCCACCCACCAGGCTTCTCATAGCAGCAGCACCACCTTTCACCTTGGGAGAGCCAGGAGGGGCTTGAAGCCGGCTGGGGGTGGCGGGCAGAATGCGGGTGGGGAGGTGATCGGGTATGGGAAGGGCGGGAGGACCACCTCCTTGAAGAGCCCACATCGCCGCCCGGCTGGCCCTTTATAAAGTGGCCCTGACCAGAGCATCGGTCGCTGGGCGAGACCAGCCCAGGCCGGTGGGACAGCGGCAAAGGCCTCCCTTAACACCCGCCAGGGACGGAACAGCCGCCTGCCGGGCCGCCAGATGGTCATTACGTAACGCCGCGGTTGCCGAGCGCCGAGCTCAGAGCCCCGTGTTTGCTGAAATGACGCCGGGCTCGGAGCTCAGCGCTCCAGGCACCCCCGGGAGCTTGAAACTGACGCTCTTGCACCCAGGGCGCGAGCCCGGCCAGGGGACAGCACAGGGAAGGGCAGCCGGGGACAGGTCCCTGTGGGAATCGGGTTGGCTCAAAAAGGGGGAGGCAACGGGATTTCCAGAGAAGTGGGTGGGGCTGAGGGAAACCACAGTGGCGACTGCCAGCACCCTAGCACCTGTAGCTGCGGGGTGGGCTCCCAGACCCAGACAGGAGAAGGAGCCGGGGTCAGCCCCAGGGCTCCCACCCTCCCACCGGCTGAGGCCACACAGACAGCAGAGAGCAGGGGCCACAGGGACGCCAGCTGGACTTGTCAGGTCCCAGAGCCCAGGGCAGTTCGGGGAGGGGGCGGGGCGGGTTGGGGGGCATGCAGCCCCCGCATGGTCCTTCTGCAGGGTAGTGGGGGTGGGGGTTAAGCTTTCCTGCCTTGGCTGAAAGTTCCAGCCCCCCCACCCCACCCAGTTCCCTGGCAGCGGGCAGCTGCCTTCTGTGGGGGAGAAGGAGAGGGTCCAGGCCCCGGCCTCTGGCAGCTGACCCCTCCCCAGCGCCTGCCCTGCCTCTGCTCAGGCCCCTTGGCTCTGTCTGCCCCCAGGGTCACAACACTGGGCCCGTCCTCTTGCCCAGCCCAGCTCCAACCCCACCCTGTCTTCCTTGAGAGTGACAGCTACTCACTGAACAGGAAAGACTCCAGGGATGGGGCTTCAAGGTCAAGGTCACTTGTGTCAGCCGCACCTAGGTTCAAACTCTAGGCTCACTTTCCAAACTGTGAGTTCAGGCGAGGGACCTCCCCTCCCGGGAGCCGAGGGATGGCCATGAGGATTAATACCGCCCTGCGTGCTGGCACCGTGTCTGAAACAGCACTGCCGCTGCTGTCTCTTTGCAGGGAAGAACCCAGGGCTCCCGGAGGGGCCGTGACAAGGACACCCGGGGCAAAGGACCAAGCTGGGTTCAGCCCTGGGTTCAGCCGGCCTGCCTACCATTGCAGCAGGTTTCCACCTCCTGCAGGCAGCCCTCCTGGTTGCTGGGGTGAGAGCCACTCCACCCCGGGTGTGATTCCATGGCAGACCAGGCTGCAGGACATCACTCACTGGCTCAGTGCCCAGAATGAGGCCGCTCGGTCGTTCCTGCTGTCACCCCTAGTGACGAGGAACCTGGAGCCCCGAGGTCAGCATTTGCACCTGGGCAGCCCGCAGGCCCTTGCTCGGGGCCTCCGTGCAGCCCTGCCTCATCTTTGTCTTTGCTCTGGCACGAGCCCCTCCCCACGAGACAGGAAGGAAGCTCCCTGAGGCCGGGGTTGGCTGAGCGCTCTGTGTCCTCGAAGTTCAAGTGCGCAGTCTCTTCTGGACCTGGGCTGGGGGCGTTTAAGGCCTGCTTGCGAGGGGACAGCGATGGGGAACCGCGTGAGCGGTGAGAAAAGCCGGGGTCTGGGGTCGCCCCACCAGACCCACAGCCTCCTACCCAGATGCACATTGGCCTCCTGTGGTCTTGGGTCCCAGGCCCCCGCCAGCTCCCCAAAGAAGCCGGGTCCTCCAAAAACACCATCTGCTGGGCCCCAGGCCCCCCACCCTGGCCCCAGCCTCCCACCCTTCCCGTCTCTCTCTGGAGCAGACCAGGCTCCCCAGGTAGGCAATCCGGACCCCAAGATGGAGCCCCACCTGCTTCTCCAGGGCTGCCCCCCAACGCCTGCCCAAGCGCCTCCCTGTCCCAGGACCTCCCAGCTTCCTCCCTTTCCAGAGCCGGATGGTTCTGGACGGCTGCCCACCACCTCGCGGCCTGACCCATGTGTCGCACGCAGGAGTGCCCCCAGGTGTCGGTTGAATGGGAACTGCTGGCCTGAATTCTGGCCCAAGCTGGTCGCACTCTGACTCAGCTTCCCCACTGATGCAGGCAAGGTTAGAAGAGCATTGTGTCGGGGCCAGCGCTGTGGCGTAGCAGGTAAAGTCACTGCCTGCAGCGCTGGCATCCCGTATGGGAGCTGGTTCATGTCCTGGCTGCTCTGCTTCCGATCCAGCTCCCTGCCAATGTGCCTGGGAAGGTGGTAGAAGATGGCCCAAGTGCTTGGGAGACCCAGATGAAGTTCCTGGCCCCTGGCTTCCGCCTGGCCCAGTGCTGGCAGCTGAGGACCAGTGGATGGAAGATCTCTCTCTCTCTCTCTCTCTTTGGAACTCTGCCTTTCAAATAAATAAATCAGTCTTAAGAAGAAGAAGAGCACCGTGCTTATTAAGAGCCTTTCTCTCCCTCTCTTGCTCTCCCCCAGCCCCCATCACATGCGGCTCGTGCCAGCCTGTGCCCAGGACGCTGAGCTCCTGCCTAGATTGAATTACCAACATTTCATTGCCAGGAGGAAGGAGGGGCCAGGGGCGGGAGCTGTGAATTCCACGCCCGCCTGGAGCAGCTCCCTGCAGGGCCTGGGACCATCTGCCTCGGGGTGGGGCTCAGGGTAGGAGCTGGGGTACAAGCAGGGTGGGGTTCCCAAGGCCAGAATGCCCAAGAAAAGGCAGGTGCAGAACCATGCAGGCGCACACACCCCTTCCTCGCAGACACGCCTGTGTTCACCTGTGTGCACGGGCTGAAGCTCACATCCGTGTGCTACACGCACTGACACACCTGCACCACACTCTTTCATTCAACAAACATTCATGGAGCCACTCGGCCACAGTAGCCTCTCTCTCTTCTCGCTCAGTGAGGAAACATGGCCCCATGGGGGGTGGGAGGGTGGGAGACCATCGATACAATGTTACCATCTTTCCTCCCTCTTCTTGCTTAAACACAGCATCGCTTGCTCTGCTTTCTAGTTTTAAGGATGCTCTAGTGCTGGGAATTCTGCATTCTTTCTCCAAGAAAGTCCTCAACCGTGGTCTCACCTCGGCTGACCTGCCCCTGTAAGCATGCAAACTCCCCACCCTGTCCCACCTGCTGCTCGCACCCCCGCCCGGTCTGATCCATCAGTGTCACCCACGCCCTGTCTCCCCCGACCTCCCACTCTCACTGCAGGCAGGCAAGCCGGGGCCCTTCCAGCCCCACCGGGCTCAGGGCAGACTCCCTCCCTCCAGGGTCCCAGCTCCCGCCCCTGATGGCAGACACCTGAGCTTCCTCAGACCCACCACTGCTCACAGCTCCCACCAGCTGCCGGCACTCAGCGCTCTGGCCAGCAACTGGACCCCCAGAGCCACACACCCCGACTGTCCCAACCGTGGACCCCTGGGCTGCCCCATCCCCGCCCCCACCATCTCAGCAGGTAACCGCTCAAACCCACAGAACATTCTGGAACTTTCCCCAGTGGTGGCCGGCATTGACAGAGGACACACGAAGCGGCATCACACAGCCCTTCCTGGGTCTGGGCTGATTCTAATGCCTGCTCTGTGCTGGTGGACACGCCAGTCGACTTCCCGAGGCTCCGGGTGCTGACCGACTGTCCTCACAGGCAGGCCGTCAGCAGGGAGGTGGGTGGCGTCCCTGGCCCCCCTGGCCCGGCCCCTCCTCCAGGCCTCCGCGGGGTGCAGCCCCCCTTGCCTCACCCTCTCGGCTCACGGGCGCACCTGCTTCCCCGGGCTCTCATTTCCTGTGAGTGTAAGAATTCAGGTCAGACGCAGCCCGAGGCCCGTGGCCCCCTCCCGTTGGAAACCCATAAATAACCCGGCTCAGTCGCCTGGCCCCGGGCACGAGGCTCTCTCCTTCTCAGCACAGCCCTGCCAGGCAGCTGCGGCGAGTTCCCCGGGCACGCAAGGGAAACTGAGGCATGCGGTGGAATCCTCGTCTGAGCTGTTGACCTAAGCTCCAGGAGGGAATTCCTGAAACCAGGCCTGGCCCAATAAACACCCCTGCTCCCCCCACCCCCGCCCTCACAAGTGGCACTGGCTTCTGCCTGAAGCCGGCCCCCTGGTACAGGGGTCGGCAAACCTCCCCTGCGAGGGCCAGGGCGGGGAAATATTTTCGGATTTGAAGCCAGACGGTCTCCGCCGCAGGTGCTCCGTGCCGCAGCCGCAGCCGCAGACAGCTCAGAAGCCAGGGCATGCGGGCGCGCACCGGGGCAGCCTCTGTAGCAAAGCAGACCACCACCACCACCACCACCACCATCACGGGCCTGCACGAAGCCCTTCCAGGCCCCCGCAGAGGAAGGAGTCTGGAATCCAAGATGGCCCAAGCCTTGAGGGAGAGCGCTCACAGCCCAGCACCCACCGGAGCCCAGTGGCGGGAGAACCGGGCTGTGGACTCCTCGTCCAGTGCTCCTTCCTCCTCCCAGCGCGGGGCTGGCTGCCCACACGGGTCTCTCTGGAAGCACCCCTGCTTCGAGGTCAAGGCCAAGCCAGGTTCCTGTCCGACTCCCACCCTGGCCTGGAGGGTTCCCTGCATACCTGGAGTTGAAACCGGCTCACCATGGGGTCCCCAGTGGCCGGCCTGGGGCAGCGAGAGTACTTGGAGTGGGGGATGTCAAACCCCGTCCCACCCCAGCCCGAGACCAGGGCCCCTATGCCAGGGCTTCCTGGCTTGGGGGTCATTGACAGGTCCTGGGAGTGTGGGGACCGTTCAGGGATGTCCCGGGCCTCTGCCCTCCGGGCAGCAATGGACAGGCCAGGGCATGCACTCAGCCAGGCGTGAGAGCCACACTCACTCCCGACGGGAGACGCCCATCCGTCCTGAGCAGTGAACACCCGGGCGAGAGCAGGCTCACTCTTTCTCTGCACGTGGCCCTGGCAGCCTCAGTCTCCACAGCACGGAATGGGTCTGTGCCCCGCGCTGTGGCCCAGGCTGCGTGGAGGAATGCAGACGGCAGTGCTGGGGCGACACCAGGCCGCTTCCCTGTGAGTCAGGACCCAGGAATGTGTCGCCCAACGTGGCCTCGAGCCAGAGCCCCCCACCCCAGCCTGTCTCCCCCAGGGCATGCCTTTTATTAGAAGAGAAAAGGAGGCAGGTGCCAGGTCTCCATGAGCCCGTTGTTAAGGACCCAATAAAGCCGGAGGAGGGGGCCACTGGGTGGGAAGCGGCCCTGAGCTGGGGGCGCTGCTGGTCCAGCCCAGGATCGCAGCCCCAGCCCTGGCCTGCCCTGGCTGCGCCGCCTCAGCCCCTCAGCCTGTGAGTCCTTCTTTTTTCAAATTACTGTTTTAAAATCTTTATTTGATCAGATTTTGATTTTTTCCTTTGTTTTCAGTAATCCCCAGCCCATAACAAGCTACAAGGGATTTTGCAGGGGGCACAGCGCAGACTCCCCTCTGCCCTCTCCCCCGCTTCTGAGAGACCAGCATTCCACTCTGGGCCTCAGTTTTCCCATCTGTAAAGTGGGCTTGCTCCCCAGGGGGTGTGGGGAGAACCTGAGAATTGCGGAGGCTTCCTCCTCTCTCGTGCCCCTTCCTCGGCACTGCAGCTCCCAGTGTGGGTGCAGAGCTCGCAAGCCCAGCCCAGCCCCCACATCACCTCCTGCTTGACTCCGCCTCCGGGCTCTGCCAGCCACTCCCAGAGCTCTCTTCCCAGGGCTGCTGCCACAGGGTCCCTCGGGGACTTTTAGAACAGCTTCAGAGAGGTGACCCCTCCTCCTGGAAGCCTGCCTGGCTGACTCATTTCCAGCACAGATCAAGCGTGAGACTGCGGGAAGCATCTCCAAGGCCCCTTGCCGGGCCCTTGGCCAGCGGCGTCCTTTAACCCCCATGGCACCACAGCGAGGCAGGAGCTGCCCCCCGGTGAGCCTCAGGGAGGCGGAGCGCCCAGCGCACAGTCCGGGCCTCCCCACGGCGCCGGGAGTGGGGCGACCAATCCAGCGTTCAAGCCCAGAGGTTTCCCCAGAGGTTTCCACTACCTTTGGGGCCCCTGACCTCAGCCTCCTTCTGACCCCGACCCCCGACCCAGCTCTTTGTCGCTGCTAAATGGGGATTTTTCACTTTTGGAAACTCTGGGGGGGCCGGCGCTGTGGCGTAGCAGGTAAAGCTACCACCTGCAGTGCCAGTATCCCAATGTGGGCGCTGGTTTGAGTCCCGGCTGCTCCACTTCCCATCCAGCTCCCTGCTAATGCACCTGGGAGAGCTGCAGAGGATGGCCCAAGTGCTTGGGCTCCTGCACCCATGTGGGAGACCAGGAGGAAGCTCTTAGTTTAGTCTGGCCTAAGGGTAGCTGTTGTGGCTATTTGGGGAGTGAATCAGTGGATGGAAGATCTCTCTCTCTCTCCTAATTTTTCTTTAAAAAAATAAAAGACAGCTCTAGGGCAGAAGAAAGGCAGCTGGCGGGGTTGGGGGGGTCTGGACTTCAAGACAGGGACCCGGGACCTGGCCTGCCACCGAGAGAGGCACTGGGGGCTGCGCCCCCTCGGAAGCTCCCCCTTCCCTGCCGGGCCCATGTCCCTGGCCTCCCAGCTGCCCCACCCCCACCCCGCACCGTCCCCTGCTGTCTCACTCATCCAGGAGCAGCCTTGTCCCCGTTTCCCAGATGGCGCACAGGGCCTGCGGGTTAAGGGTTAACCCACTGTTCACATAAGGGGTGTGCGCCCCGAGCACTTCCCCGAGCTGGAGCCCTGGCTCAGGAGAGCTGATGCCCAAGGAAGCCGTTCCCAGGGCCCAGGCCGTGCCAGGCAGGTGGCCAGCCCCGCCAGGAGGCGGCCGCCAGTGAGGGCAGGAGTGTGGGTGTCCTCGGGGGCTCCAGGGACACCCTCACCCTCCCCTCAAACCGTGTCGGCTGCTCTCCCGGCCTCTGTGCGGGGCCAGCAGGAGGCAGCCCCGGGGCCCCTCTGTGCTGGCCGCGGGCCCTGCTGGCCCTCCCGGCCTCTCCCACCCACCTGGGGCGCCCACTGCTGCGCCTCCTGGCCCGCACTGCTCACTGAGAGGAGGTCAGCATCCTGCCTCTGGCTTGGATCTCAGAAGGTCTGAAGTGAGCACCAGCACAGGACCTCCCCTCGCTTCCGGGGACGGCATCCAGGCTGAGTGAGACCGGGCATCTCCAAATGAGACCCACGGAGACAGTGGGGCCCAGAGAGGGCTAGTGACTTGTCCAAGATCACACAGCAAGACAGCGGCAGGGCTGGGCCAGTCGCCTGGGCATGAGGTTTCTCTCCTGATGCCTGCAGCCAGGAGCCTCCAGCCCCTGGAGCCGGGAAGAGGTCCCCTTGGGCCCCTGGCCCTACCTTCCCAGTGTGCCCCTGCTCCTACCTCTGGAATGGCCCGGGGCCGGGCCCATGTCCCAAGCCTGCAGCAGGGGCAGGAGGCACTCCTCCCCCCGGCAGGGTGCCTTGGCCTCTGGTGCCACCCCCGAAATAGCCCGGCTCTGCGGGCGCAGATCAAGTTGCAGCCTTGCTGTCCCCGCGGGGCTCCCCTCACACGTCAGCGCTTGGGCCCAGCCTTCCTCTGCAGACTGAGGACACACAGGGCCTTCTGGGGACCAGGAGCAGCAGGGCAGTGCCTGGGGTGGGGCGGAGGCCTGGGGGGGGGTCCTTTTCCTGTCATCCCTCAGCCGTGCAGTCTTGGGAGAGTCCCTTGTGCTTCCCAGACCTCAGTTTGCCTAACTCTAAAATGGGGAAAATGCCCAGCTCACCCAGTGGCTGTGACACAGCGGTGATCAGACAAAAGACCCCATCTGCTAGGAGGCCGCATTCCTCAAGTCAACAAGCCCTGGCCTAGGCGCTGTGTGCCGGTGGGGGGCAGGCAGCCAGGAGAAAGCGGGGAGCCACTCTATCTAGGGTGGGCCAAGAAGGCCTCTCCGAGGTTGGAGCAGAGCCCTCCACCCCTGCCCCTCACTCTGGGCTCCTGGGGCGGGACTGAGTTTTCTGTGGAAGCCCCCAGCTGGACTCAGCGCAGCGGCCCCCACCCCGGCTGATACTCGGCAGAGCCAGGCCCTGCAGTTGGAGGAGCCCAGCGCCGAGGGAGCCCAGCTCCTGCCCTGGAGCCCTGGGAAGTGGGTGGAGGCCCCGCTGGCTTCTCTCCCGGGGCCTGGGGAGTGAGAGGGAGGCCGCGGGCTGAAGGCTGCCAGCCTCCAGGACACCCCTGCAGAACAGGCCCGGAAGCTTCAGGGGCGCTGGCGTGGGTCGGGGAAGACCATGGGTGTCTCAGTGAGGGGCTCTGCCCCGGATACCCCAGGAGCTTGGGAGCCAGCATGATGCACCTGACCTAATCCTGACGGGTTCTGGAGGTGGAAGGGCTCGCCTGAGGCCACACAGGTGGCACGCAGCAGGGTGGCTGTCTGACCCCTACCTTGACTCGCTTTAGGTTTTAGCTGGGGTTGGGGGCGGTGGCGGGGGAGGGGTCTCTGGCCTGAGCACCCCCCCCAGGCCCTCAGCCTCTCCCTGCCTTCTAGATGATTCTTCCTTAGTACAGAAACATCTGCTGAGAGCCCACCATGGGCAGGTGCACAGCCAAACCCCAACTTGCTGGGGCCCCTGAAGACAAACCCAGGTGGCTGAGCAGTGGCCTCTGCTTGCCAGGTGAGTGCCCTGGTCCGCTTGCTCACCACGGTGCCCCAAGCCCCTAGCGCGGGACTTGCCACATAGCAGGTGCTCCTATGAAGAAGAACCCAGATTGTGGAGCCAGTCCAGGAGAACTTGATTTTGAACTTGAGGTACCCGAGGGCCACTCGAGGGAGCCGGTGGCGGTCAATGACCTGGAGGGGCTGGACGTCAGAATTTGGGGTGCAGCAAAGAAACTGAGAGGGAAGCCGGGAGAAGTGTCCATCTGTTTGGCTCAAACTCAGCTGCCCCCTCCTCCCCACACGCCTCTCCCAGGGCACTGGTGGGGTGGGATTCTGCGCACTGCCCCCTCCCGTCCGGCCCCAGACTGGCCAGCCCTGCCTCCCTCCTTCTCCTAAGCCGCCCCAACAAAAGCTGCCCTTGTAGGAGCCAGGCCCATTGTAATTAAAAAGGAAACATAATAAAGTCCCTCTCTGCAGCCAAATCCCCGTCCCCAGAGCCAGGCCCGGCCGCCCGCACTGCCCACAGAGGACACACGGCCCCTTTGTGTGCCCTGGGTGAGGCCACGCCCGCCCCACCCTGCCGGCCACTGCCCTCCCTCCCCGTCATCCCGCACACCCCGATGGCCCTCGAACCCCGGCCCCGAGGCCCTGGTCTCCTCTTTGCAGAGAGGAAACTGAGGCCCGTGGAGGCAGAGTCTGGACCCATTGCTCCTTTGGCCTGGCCTTGGCCTGCCAGTGCCCCCATCCAGGGCCCCAGAGTGGGGATCCCGGGTGAACAGGGAAGACCACTCATGCTACCACACTGTAGGGGACCCCAGCAATTGCCCACCACCCCTTGTGAAGGACAGGATGGGAGGTGGCTTGTCCCGAGCTCACACAGCAGCGGGCAGAGCTCCAGGTCCTTGGAGGGGACAGGACCAGCTTGTCCTGAACAGAGCCTCTGTCAGGAGGGGCCCGCGTTTGGCTCCAGGCCTCAGCTGCCCAACTCTGCAGCCAGGGACAGGGCGAGGGAAGTGCGTCCCCTGCATTCCACCTTGGTTGGAGACGAGACCCTTGGGAGGAAAACTGAGGACCCCTGGGGGCTGCCTGGACCTGGGGCAGGGCTGCGGCCAGGAGCTGGCAGCGGCAGCTCTGGGTGCTTCCTTCTGACCCTGCAGAAGCGAAGTGGTGCGCTCAAGGCCTGGCTCAGCACCTCCCGCTACTCAGGTCGTCTAAGTAGCCCTGCACGCTGAGGTCAGGGCCAGCAGCCCCGGGGTCCTCTCGGGGACCCTCTCCTATCAGCCCCCTGGGGTCAGCCCATGGAGGAACCAGCACCTGCTGAGGCCGCCCGTGGTCCCACCGGCTCCCCTGTCAGGGCTCCCGTTCCTGTCCCACCTCCTCGTCACCCTTCCAACCACCACCCTCCACGCCCACACTCACCCCCTACGCGGTTGCCAGGCGACCCCCACAGGGACCTCCCAGGAACTGGTCCCCTTGGAAGCTTGCAGTGTGGGGCACAGGGAGTGACAGGGCTGCCTGGGGAGGGGCTGGGTGCAGACAGACGCAGACGGCTGTGCGGGGAGGCAGGAGCATGTCGGGTGGACATGACCGACGACAGACAGCCCGCCAATTCCAAGAGCTCTAACTTGCCTCCTTCAAGTCTCCTCCCCTCGAGAGGAAAAATACTTGTTATGCCCATTTCACAGGCAGGGAAAGTGCCAGGGTCATAGCACAGCGTCTGGTGCACCTGGATTAGAAGTCGGCTCTGCCCATCCCCCTCTTCACCCCCACAAAACGTGCACAGCGGTTCCGGTCCTTGGTAGCAACACCCATCTTGCCTGTGCACCATCAGCCCTCCTTCAGGGCAAAGTGGGGGTGCAGAGTGCCAGTCACCCACTCGCCCGTGCATCAGCCAAGTCCAGGAACCCCCAAAGCGCATACCCCTGGAAGAGCGAGCAAGGGTGCACCTGCGTGCCCACACGTGTCCAGGACAGACCCGGGACAGGCCCCTCCTCCTCCACTCTCTCCTCCCCCCCACTCCGAGGCCCAGCACCTTGGCCGGAGGGGCTGAGGAGAGAAGAGTCCCTGGGCACCCCAGGGAAGGGGGTGGTGCGAGCCCGTGCACTCCTGTGCCCCCAGAGCCCGCCAGGCCGCCAAGGCCGCGGGCAGAACAAGGGGTTGTTACTGAGGGAAACCAGAGTGGGGGGCCCAGGGCCAGTTCAGATTTCTCCTGGGGTGAAAACTGACCCCCCGGGAGGAGGCGCCCGCCTGCCAGCTCCTAATCCTCCCGCGTCTCCCCAGCGCCCTGCACCAGCGGCTCCTCTGGCAGCCGATTCCTGGGACTCATTAATTCAGGATTTGCAGGGGGACCGGGGCGTTCCTCCTGCCAGCAGCTACCTGAGCAGGGAGGTGGGTGCTGCGGTGGGGACCCCGGTGGGAGTGGCGGGGACAGGAGGCCGGGCTGGCGGGATCCCCCCTGCCCCGGCCCCCACTTCCATCCTGAGGGCCCCGGGGGCAGCTCGGGGGCTGCTCTCGCCACCCCACTTGCCTCCCCCGAGCTGCTCCTGCTTCACCAGCTTTTACCCGCTGACACTCCTCTTCCTAAGGGCAGCTCCTCGCCGTGCCCAGGGCTGAGTCCTGGCCCCGTCTCTGGCCCCGGGAACCACCGTGATCTCACAGAGGACGCCCCTCGGAATCCTCCCTGGCGTCACGGGGCAGGTCTGCCCTCGCAGAACCACAGCAAGTGCACTGCTGCTGTCCAGACGCGCCCGTGCGGCCGTGGAGATCCGCGCCCCACAGAGGGGTCCCTGGCTGAAGTCAGTTTGCAAACCCAGGGGACCTCCCAGCCGGAGGAGGCTGGGCCCCTGCAGAGCCGCCGGCTCCACTTCTGCGAGCCTCCCAGCCCCGTGTGGATCCCTCCCCCAGCCTCTGCCAGCTCTGACACCTGCCCCGGCACACACGTCCCTGGCAGACCCCCCCCCCCGCCCGCAGCTGCTCCAGCCACCCCCACCTGCACCCCAAATGCACAGGAATCCTCCATGTCGCTCCGCTGCCCGTAGGAGGGGGCTCAAGCTCTTGGCCTGGATTCTAGGCCCTTTGAGGGCCCCTGCCCTTCTCCCAGGTGCCGCCCGTGGGCTCCACCCACAGCCACTCTGGGCCACACCACCGCGTTTTCCCTCTTCCACTCCTCTGCAAACGCTGAGCCTTGAAAGCCACCCCAGGAAGCCTGCCTGGCTCTCCCCTGCCCCCACCAGGCCAGGGTGTGCTCCCCCTCCCTCACCGTGTCTCCGGCGTCCAGGGACCGTGTCCAGTTCAGATCTGGATTCTGGGGCCCGCGCCAGGCTTGGCACATAATAAATCTCAGCAAGGTCCTGCCCCCACATCTCCCCTTACCCTCCCCGGCCCTGCCTGGCACACACCTGGGCACAGAGAAATCACACTGCGTTGAACTGGACAGGACCGAGCCGCCAGGAGGTGGCACGGCTGGGAAGGGCAGGATCCCATCAGGTCCTCCAAGGGCTGCAGTGGTCTGGGGACAAATCCAGCCCCAGGGGGTGAATACATTGACAAAATCTCTTCAACTCCTTTAGCCTCAGTTTCCCCATCAATAAACTGGGCACACAGAGGATATCTGTGTCACTGGGTCCTCATTTTGTCTTTTTTTTTTTTTTTTAGATTTATTTGAAAGTTAGTTACACAGAGAGGAGGAGAGGCAGAGAGAGAGAGAGAGAGTGAGCTCATTCACCTGCTGGTTCATCCCCAACTGGCCTCTACGGCCAGAGCTGTGCCAGTCCGAAGCCAGGAACCAGGAGCTTCTTCCAGGTCTCCCACACAGGTGCAGGAGCCCAAGGACTTGGGCCATCTTCTACTGCTTTCCCGGGCCATAGCAGAGAGCTGGATGGGAAGTGGAGCAGCCAGGACTTGAACTGGAGTCCATATGGGATGCTGGCACTGCAGGTGGCGGCTTTACCTGCTACAGCACAGCACTGGCCCCTTATCTTTGTTCCTTGCAGGATCCACGGGCATTCTGTGTGCAGAGGTCTTGGCGTAGCACTGCCTCTGTCACTCTGCAGAGGCCGAGGAGCGAGAGGACGCCTTCTCCCCAGCCTCAGCTACCCAGTGCCCACTCTTCTGAAAGTCCTCCCCGCACGGAGCAGGGGCCAGGGGCTGAAATTCCCAAACCAGGCAGATGCAGGCGGAGGCCGCTCATTAAGGCGTGAGTTTTACAGCAGCATAGCCAACGCAGGGAGACAGCCCGGAGGGAGAGACCAGCAACCGTGCTCTGTGTCCCGCGGGGGACACGGACCCCTGCGGTGCCGCAGCCGCACCTGGCAAACGCCGGGCCATGAGAAGGGAGCCGGGCTCCCCAGACCACGTGTTCTACAATTCCACGCACACGAAATGTCCAAATAGGCAAGTCCTTGGAGACAGACATGAACAGGCAGCTGGGGAAGACTGGGGGATAGGAGCAGTTGGCAGCCTTCAGCAGGTTGGGGGTTTCTCCCTGTGCTGAGAAAAACACCCTCAAAGTAGCTGTGCCGGGGCGGGAACTGTGGCTCAGTGGGTAAAGCCGCCACCTGCGATGCCAACATCCCAGATGAGCACTGGTTCAAGTCCCAGCTGCTCTACTTCTGATCCGGCTTCCTGCTCATGCAGCTGGGAAAGCAGCGGAGGTGGCCCAAGTCCTTGGGTCCCTGCCCCCACATGGGAGACCCGGATGGAGTTCCAGGCTCCTGGCTTTGGCCTGGGCCAAAGCCAGTTTTGCAGCTCTCTGGGGAGTGAACAGCAGAGAGAGTGTTCTCTCTCTCTCTCTCTCTCTCTCTCTCTCTCTCTCTGTCACTGCCTTTCAAATAAATAAATAATGAAATAATGTCAGTATACACCGTATACTTCGAACAGGAGAGTCGAGGGCCATGTGCCTTAGGCCTGCTGTGTCGAGTTGAAAGGAGGAAAGGAAGGGAGAGGTGGGAGGTGAGGGGAGGTCTCCCACAGGGCTGGCGCGGAAAGCCTTGCTACCCATTTTACAGAGGGGAAGGCTGAGGTTCAGGACGTGTTGCCTGAGGTCACACTGCCGGGAAGCCAGGCTCTGAAATCAGAGACAGGCCTGGGCCGGGCCTGCCCATGCTGCCACTCCTTGGACTTCTCAACCCCCCCCCAGGAATGTGAGACTGGCGTCCCCGGCCTGCCACAGGCCACCCTGATAGGCTCAGGGGCGAGGGAGCGGCCACTGTGCTGGCGCCCGCCCCAGACAGGTCAGCGCAGGTGTGGGCATCCTAGCTCTGCCCACATAGTGGCTGCCAGCCCTGTGCCCCGGGCCGGGGCCTGGTCCCCAGCCTCGGGGCAAGCCCAACTGGTAGAAACACCTGCTTCAGCCGACAGGCACCACCTGGGGGCCGAGGGGCTCTGCTGCCCTGGGCAGGGGGTGGTGTCGGGGCCGGGGCAGTGGCCAGGCCCAGGGAGAGGGGCGTGGGACTGGTGTGGGGACAGCAGCATGTGCACCTAGGTAGTATGTGAGCCTTGGGTTTCTGGGTGCCTGGCAGGGGTGGGCAAGAGACCATAAGCCCCCAGGTGTGGTGGAAAGGAGGGCGTGTCTGGGCGGGTCCTGTTTGGGCCTTGTGGACAGGACAGCCATAGACGTGGTGGGTGTGCAAGGTGTGAGTGTGGGACGTTGCATGACAGGCCATGTGACAGACCACGGCGTGCTTGGGGGACCTGGGGCACCCGAGCCGAGGGTGGCAGTGGCCCAGGGAGGGGTGGGTATTGTGAGTGAGACCATGGGTGTGTGATGGGTGCCCCTCCTCCTCCTCACATGGCTGTCACCCTCCAGGACCACCCAGTGCCCCCCACCCCAACTCCCTCCAGGCTGTGGGCATCCGGGGGACAGACACAACCCTCAAGGCCCGCCTGCCACCTCCTGCAAAGCGTGACGCCCGGGAGAGCGCCTGCCCCTGAGCCTCAGCCTCCACGTCTGTGCAATGGGGAGAAGCAGCCCCTACCGTGGAAGGTTACTGTGACATCAGCACCGTCAGTGGCCAAGGGGAGGTGGAGATTTCAGCAGCTGTAGCAATGAAGGAGACAACAGAGGGGCTGGGGGGGCCCTGCCCCCTGACTCCGCCCTGTCCCCACCCTGACTCCGCCCTGCCCCCCGACTCTGCCCTGACTCTGCCTTGCCCTCCCCCCACCCTGACTTTGCCCTGCCCCACCCCTGCCCTGACTCTGCCCTGACTCCACCCTGATGCTCCCTCCAACCCCAGCCCCAGAAGATTTAGGCTCAGGCCCTCTTCTTGCCTGGGCAGCTCAGGGTAGGGGGGGACGCGAGGGTCAGGTCCCACCCTCCCGGGCGGGCCAGGGCAGGCCTGGGGCCACAGGCTACATGGAGACGACCCCCGGTGCTCTACCCCGGTGGCCACAGGCAGGCACAGTGGCACAGGGGGTGGGCATGGGAGCATAGGGGACGGGCACGGGGCCACAGGGGGTGGGCTCAAATTCAGTGTGTGCTGTGCAGTGACCCAGGGGGAGGCCCCAGACCCTGCCCGGGGTCATCTGGGGAAGGGTCCTCATGGAAGAGGCCTGGGGAAGAGGCTCTGAGGGCAGTGACCCAGGGGCTGCTGCCGGGGGGACAGCTCAGGCCAAGCCCAAGTCCTCCTGTTGGGCAAGGCCATCAGCACCAGCAGCAAGGTCGGCACACAAGGCCCAGTCTGGGCTGTGCAGTGGAACCTTGTCAAGGGTTGTCATGGTCACCCCATCCTGGCAGAGTGCTCCTGGCTTCTGATTGCTTTCACACCGGGGTCTCAGTCCTTGACACAGTCCTACATGACAGTGGCACCAGACACTCACTCGTCCCTTTTCACCTTGGCCGCTAGGAGACTCCAAGGCTACACTGGACTTTAACGACGAAGGCATCTCAGAAAACTCCTCCGCCCCTCTCTCCTGTCTCCTTCCCCTGCCTGCTTGCCTCTCGGGAAGTCTCCTGGCAGTCAGAGGTGGAGGGCGGGCTGAGTGGGTTGCCCTTTGGTGGTAGATTTTGCTGGGGTCAGGGAAAGTTGTGTGTGCCCAGAAATATTTATGATCATTCACATGAGCACGTGTGTGCAGAGGGCCCCGGGGAGCTGACACACGTGTGGTTGGGGCTGTGCCTTCAGGCAGCCGTGCAGCCACGGGCACCTGCATCTGTGTGCAGGAGGACCTGCCTGGAGCGGCACGCGGGTGAGAGAACAGGTGTGCAGTGGCGTGTGCGTGCACACCCCCTGCTGACCCCACGGGGCTCCCTGACCCTCTGTGCCCTCTCCCGCGTCCCTCCCAGCCCCCTCTGCTCTCTGCTGGGCACATCCGCAGTGCTGAGGGAAGCGGAGGCCCCGAGAAGGGGTAGTGCCGGCTCCAACTCCCTCAGCGGGGCCAGAATCTGCAGCTCCAAGCCCCGGTTTGGGATGTGTCGCCTTTCACCTGCAGAACTAGCCCTTTCCCGCTCTGCGACTGGGGTTGGTGGGGCACGTGGCTTCTGCTGTCTGGACCCCGGCTCTGAGCTGGCTCCACACCCGCCGGAAGCCACATAAAAGCCCTGGAGAAGGGGGGTGACGGCACCCGGGCACCCACACCCCATGCCCGAGAGCCTGCGTTTGCGTCCAGCTCTGCTCTGTTCCAGTGTCCTGACGGTGCACACCCTGGGAGCCAGCTCGGAGACCCGGATGGAGCTCCTGGCTCCCAGCGCAGCCTGGCCCAGCCCCAGGTATTGAGGGCGTTTGGCAGGCAACCAGTGGGCAGAGCATCTGTCTCTCTCTCCCAGCCTCTCACAGGAAGAACCTCATCAAGTGATGAGAGCCCAGAGAGGCTGTCAAACGCCGCCCGGCTTTACAGCACAGAGATCCCTGCCTCCACTTCTCCTTGAGAGGAAACCATGCCCTCCCCGGGGCTGTGGGACGATGTAGTGACCCAGCCTTGGCTGTGGGGCCACAGGGCCCCGGGCGGCAGCTTCGCCTCTGTGCACCTCAGTTATATCGGCTGCAAAATGGGGGCAGCGTGCCCTCCACGCACACGCACACGCACACACACACTCCCGCCTGGATTCCCCACCCCCGCCTGGACTCCGCACTGACCAGTCTCCTCCCAGCCCCTGTGGCAACTCAAGGAGCTGTCGCCTGGTCCCTTTCACACAGAGGACACGGGGTGCCACCAGGAAGGCTTCCCGCTGCTGCCATTCTGGATGGGACTTGGAGCACTTGACTTAAGCTCCCCCGTGCCTCAGTTTTCACGCCTGTAAAATGGGGCCAATCACAGTGCCGAGCCCCTAGGGCTGTTGTGAGGAGGAGAGACCACAATGCAAGGATAGCCGGGTGCCCAGCGAGGCCTTGCTGCGTGCTGGCTGCGGCGTGCTGGTCAGCGTTGGCAAGGGGCTCTCAGAGTAGCAGTGGGGAGTCCTGGGGGTCCACCGCGTCGGCCAACAGCCATAGTGTACATCCTGTACAACGGGCACAAGCACCGACAGGACACCCCGACTGGGGTTGGAAGAACGGAGCGGGAACACGCCGCGGGGCTGCAATTCCAGCGCCCAAGGGAACACGAGGGAAAGCCTGGTGCACACCAAGCCTCGGACTTTCGATCACCTGTGGTTTGTTGACGCGCAGGTTTATGTCCTTGAACTTGAAGCGATGGCTGTGCCTCAAGAGCCGTTGTGGGAATTCCAGGGCACTTGAGCCTCAGCTTTGCATGCCGGTGCACGCCAGTGCACACCGGCTCCGCAGGCTCCGCTCCTGCCCCGGCCCCACCCTGCATCCCGCCTGGCTCCGCACACATCCTCCCCGCACCCTTTGCTCCTGGCAAACTCCCTGTTTCCTCAGTCACCCAGCCTGCACTGTCTTAATCCCTTCTCCATAAGGACACCGCCTGGGACCCCCGGAATACCCTGAACCCCTCGCTCCATGAAGCAGATGTGCATGGCTCCATTTTTCAGATGGGGAAACTGAGGCTCAGCGTGGGGCCAGGCGATACCAGGCATCGCCTTCCACAGGGACCAGGTGGGCGGATGCCTCCCAGCACGGTTGGAAGACGTGTCACTTGCCCACCCCCACTTCCCGGCTTACGCCATCAACTCAATCACTGGACCTCCAGTCCTGTGGGTAAAGCACCACTCTGTCCAGGAAGCCGAGGTACTGCTGCTGGGGATGACCCAGCGTGGGAGAGCAGAGCCGGGCAGACGCTGGGTGCGCCTGAGAGTTAGGGGACCTGGGACAAACTGCCGAGGCTGGGAAACAGAGCCCCTGGTGAGCACTGTGCAGTGAGACAGGAGGACTGTGAAATGAGAAAGGAGGAGGACTATGCATGTGAGACAGGAGGACTATGCAGTGAGACAGGAGGACTATGCAGTGAGACAGGAGGACTGTGCACATGAGACAGGAGGACTGTGTTCATGAGGGAGGAGGACTGTGCAGTGAGACAGGAGGACTGTGCAGTGAGACAGGAGGACTGTGCACATGAGGGAGGAGGACTGTGCATGTGAGACAGGATGAGGACTGTGCAGTGAGGGAGGAGGACTATACATGTGAGGGAGGAGGACTGTGCCTGTGGGGGAGGAGGACTGTGCAGTGAGACAGGAGGACTATGCAGTGAGACAGGAGGACTGTTTACATGAGGACTGTGCATGTGAGACAGAAGGAGGACTGTGCACGTGAGGGAGGAGGACTATACATGTGAGGGAGGAGGACTGTGCCTGTGGGGGAGGACTGTGCACGTGAGGGAGGAGGATTGTGCCTGTGGGGGAGGAGGACTGTGCCTGTGGGGGAGGAGGACTGTGCAGTGAGACAGGAGGACTGTGCACGTGAGACAGGAGGACTGTTTACATGAGGACTGTGCATGTGAGACAGAAGGAGGACTGTGCACGTGAGGGAGGAGGACTATACATGTGAGGGAGGAGGACTGTGCCTGTGGGGGAGGACTGTGCACGTGAGGGAGGAGGATTGTGCCTGTGGGGGAGGAGGACTGTGCCTGTGGGGGAGGACTGTGCACATGCAGTGCTGACCCACCTGCACTTGGGGTAGAGGCTTTCAGAGGAATGCTGACTAAGAGGGAGCAGGGGCTGGCTTCCAGGAAGTCCCAGCATGGCCTCCTGGGAAGGCACGGGGAGGGTACTCAGTGCGAGTTGACCATGGAGGCTCCTGGCCTGGACGTGCCGGAATAAACAGCCGCACACGCCTCCATCATGGGGGCCGGGTGTTCCGGTGTGCCGCGGAGAGAAGGGATGTGGTAGGCCCACTGCTGCCCTCTCACAGCTCTGAGAGGTGGGGCAGGGGGTACAAGGACATTACTGGGTGCAAATCCACCCAGCCACTTCCTGGACTGTGACCTCTCTCATGACCCCTGCCCCCAGTCCAAGCCTCAGTTTCCCTCCTGCAACCTCTGCTCTGAGTGTGTGGCGAGACACAGTGCAGTCCCAGAGCAGGTGGCAATGGCATCGCAGTAATGGCCGCCAGGGCAGCCAGCAGGGCTCACCCAGGTGCTGCCAGGCTGGGAGCGTCATACAGTGCATGGCACTCGGCTGCCCGGTGACGCTAGGAAGGCCACGTGCAGCAACCACACTGGACAGAGGGAGAGAGCAGAGCCACGAGGTCCCGAGTGCAGCCCTGACCACGCTGTGCAGACACGCGCCCCGTTTCCAAGTCCCCACCCCGGACTGGTTGCAGAAGGCTCCGCGGCTGTTGAATGAACAGAGGTGGCCCGGGCGTGGCAGCTGGAACCCTGCATTCCTGAGCCCCCCTCAGTGGCCCCCAGCTCAGCAGCCAGACTCCCCTGGCAACCCAGACACTGCTTTTGCCCCCAGGCCCAGTGGGGACACCGAGGAACTGGCACCCCGGGCAGACCCTTCTCAGGGCCACGTTCCCCTCTGTGCCAGCAGGTGAGGAGTGGGGAACCCCGACAGCGCGGCGGCCCCGGGGCTGTGGGCAGGAGGATACACAGCTGGGCAGGGCACTTCCCCCGCAGCCACAGGTCCTGGTTATGAAATTCAGAGGTGACCCCGACAAGCCCCACCCAGGCCTCAGGGCACAGACAGCAGGGACAGGGCAGCCTGCCCGCCACGGGGCCCCAGCCCCGAGCTCACATCACATATACAGGCGCACAGGCACACACACATACACACATGCACACACACACAGGCACACATGCACACAAACACACACAGGCACACACACATACACACATGCACACAAACACACACAGCACAGGTACACAGGCGCACACGTACACGTGCATACACACATGCACACAAACACACACATACACAGGCACAGACACACATGTGCACGTGCACATTCACACCCACACAAGCACAGTCACACGCATACAAGCACAGGCACACACACACATACACACATGCACAGGCACACAAACACGCACAGGCACACACAGGCACACAGGCACACAGGCACACACACAGGCACACACGTACACATGCATACACACATGCACACAGACACACACATATGCACATGCACATGCCCATTCACACTCAAGCACAGGCACACGCACACAAACACAAGCACACAGGCACAGGCACACACATATGCACACACACACACAAGCGCACACACAAACACATGTACAGGCACACACAGCACAGGCACACACATGCACACATGCACATGCACACCCACACACTGAAGAGCCAGACCCAGGAAGGCCTCTCCAGGGTCTGCCAGCCCAAGCTCTCCTCTCCCCACCTCCTCCCAAGGCTGGAACCCAGGAGCCCCCACATTGTGCTTCTTGGGGCCATGGGGAGCCTTGCACAGGCCTTACCAGGTGCAAAAGCGGGTGGGGGGGTCGAAGAGATGGAGCAGGCCCCCAGCTTGGCCCATGGTGCCTGCCTCAAGTGCTAACATTTAAGTTGTGGGGTGGGCGTTTGGTCCAGCGGTTCAGCTCCCGCGTGGGACTCCCACGTCCCGTGTTGGAGGGCCAGGCCATCTCGGCCTCACTTGATATTCCAGCTCTTACCAATGCGCACCCTGGGAGACCCCAGACGAAGGCTCAAGTGCTCGGGCCCTGCTGCCCAGGAGGGAGACCTGCACTGATCTCCACCCCGGCTGTGGCCCGGCCCCGCCCTGGCTGTTGCAGGCATTTGTGGGGGAGCCAGAGGTTGAAGAGCTCTGTCTTTGTCTCTCTGCCTTTCAAATAAATGACAATTAAAGTTAGAAAATAAGTAAATAAAAATAAATTGAAAGTGTGCCACTTGTAGAAAAACATCTGTACCCTGAATTTTGTGAACTAGGGCAGGCTCGTGAGAGTCTTTCTGGGTTTGGTAGAGACCACACTAATGATTAAACCACATCAGCTTAATCCCAATCCCAATCACCACACCATCACCACCACCACCGCTACCACTACCACCACCACCATACCACCACCACCACCATTACCATCACCACCACCACTACCACCACCACCCCAACACCCTCACCACCAATGCTGCCACCACACCACCATCATCACCACCACCACCACCATCATCATCATCATCACCATCACCACCACCACCACTACCACCACTGCCCTAACACCCTCTCCACCAGTGCTTCCATCATCACCATCAGCACCACTACCACCACCACCACCACCACTGCCCCAACATCCTCACCACCAGTGCTTCCATCATCACCATCAGCACCACTACCACCAACACCAACACCATCACCACCATCACCACCACCACCACCACCACTGCCCCAACATCCTCACCACCAGTGCTTCCACCATCATCACTACCACCACCACTACCACCACTGCCCCAACACCTTCACCACCAGTGCTTCCACCATCACCATCATCATCACTACCACCACCACCACCACCACCATCACCATCACCACCACCACTACCACCACATCACCATCACCACCACCACCACCACCACCACCATCACCGCCACCACCTCCACCACCGCCCCCAGGCCTGCAGAGGCACACACAGTGACCACTTTGGCCACCACCCGTGGAGTTTCCATGAACTTGACACAGAGCCCGGGACGCTCGCATCTTTTGTCCCACTCCCTGCAGGACAGGTGTGTGCCGCTCCCCAGGGAAACTGAGCAGCTCCGAGGGTGTGGGGTCTGCCCAGGTCACAGAGCAAGAGGAGCCCTGCCCATCCAGACCCTGCTCCATCTCCACGGCAACAGCCTGTGGCCTGGAGCAGCTCACACATGTGTGGCATCTTCTGTCAGGTGTGGCGGGCATGGGCTCCAGCACCATGGCTGCCAGGGAGGGGAAGAGCCGTTCAGCCTACCTGGGCCTGGTAGGTGACAACGGAGGTGAGGAGGGAAGAAAGACTCAGCAGAGCACAGCTGCTCCCAGTGTCAGGAGGAGAAAGAAGCGAGGACCCAAGCCAAGATCTGGGACGGTTCTCACACTGACATTCACTGTCTGGGCGGCCCCTGGCAAGACACCTCCCCGGCGTGTCGGCTTCCTCGAGTCCACGGTGGAGGTGAGCTGCCCACCCTAGCGTCAACGCAGGGTCAGGGAGCCCCACCTCTCCAGGATGAAAGCCCAGGACAACCTTTGTCCAATCAGGCGGTCTCTGTGGGCTGCAGGACACCGGACAGGGCACCTGCTGCCAAGAGCTTCCATGGCTCTGCTCCTGCTTCCAAGGCTGCTCAGCAAAGACCCAATGACTATTGCCAGCCTGCACCAGGCCCACGTCCCACGGGCTGGCCCTGGCAGGGGAGTCAGGCACAGAACCCCCACAGGCACTAAGCAGGAGGGCAGGGGCTGCAGGGCCCAGGCAGCCAGCCAGACTGGGAGCCGTGTGTCCTCTGAGGGGTTTCCTGGGAGGGAGCTGGGGGACCATGAGCCCCGACAAGCCAGGCTGGGAGAGCAAGGAGTGCGGCAGGGGTGCCGGCCTGCCCACTCCCACTCCGCCTGGTCACTTTACAGCGAACACCAGAAATGGGGTCCCTTCAGGAAAGGGGGGCACTGGATTGATCCTGGGAAGGTGTCTGGAGCTCCAAGGTCTGGGACTGTGCCTGTGACCAGGAGGGGCTGGGAGATGGATGGATGGATGGATGATAGATGAGAACATGGATGGGTGGGTGATGGATGGGAGAGAAGATGCCTGAACGGATGGGTGGGTTGATAGATAGGTGGGTGGATGGATGGGAAGATGAATGGGTGGATGGGTGGATGGGTGGGTGGATGGGTGGGTGGATGAGTGGATGGGTGGATGGGTGGATGGGTGGATGGGTGGATGGGTGGATGGATGGGTGGATGGATGGATGGGTGGATGGGTGGATGGGTGGGTGGATGGGTGGGTGGATGAGTGGATGGGTGGATGGGTGGATGGGTGGATGGGTGGGTGGGTGGGTGGGTGGATGGGTGGATGGATGGACGGACTTGGATTTTGCAAATCTGAGTTATGAACAATTCCATTCATAATGGCTGTCTGTGCCCCACCTAATACTCGGCACTTCGTGAGCTTGTCACTACAAGGACCTGCGACGCCGCCTCCCTAGCCAGCCCACGCTGGCACAGACGTGCCTAGGACGGCCTCAGGAGTTGGACAAGCACCCCAGCTTCCGGACCCCGGAGGGGGAGAGCTGTGATGCAGGCTCTCCACACCCTCCCAGAGGGCACAACCTCCTGTCGTGCTCACCTGCTTAGCAACACCCCCCTCAGCCGCTTTCCCTCCGGCTCCCTGTACACCGGAAGTCACCTCCCACACACCCTACTGCCACCCGAATCCTTGACTCAGGGTGTGCATTTGGGACACCCAATTCCACCCAGCCACCTCTGTTCCCTGCCTGTTCTAGGCTCTAGTCATTCCATGTCCTGTGCCTCAGTCTCTTCGTCTGTGAAATGGCTGTGATTACTGAACATGCATGACAGATCTATGGGCTTGGCACTGGGCAGGGTCTCCCCCACCTCACCCTGGGCACTGAGGGCACAGGAGCAAGGCCAGCGACAGTCCTCGTCCTGAAAGAAGTCACCAAAGGCCGGGCAGAGAGGCTGCAGGTAAGAGTCAGGGCCATGGGAGTGGGAGACCCAGAGTCAAATCCTAGCTCCGTGCCTCAGTTTACCTCCCTGTCAAGTGGGGGTCTCTTGCGATAAAGATGAGGGGCCAGCACAGGGCCTGCCTCGCAGCACAGGCCAAGGGAAGGCTGTGTCGTTGCTGCGGCCAAGAGGGAAACACCCAAGGTACTGGGAGGGGTGAGACTGAGTCCCTGACGCTCTGCTGGGATCAGAGGGGCAGCACTGAGCTGGCCCGAGAGTCAGCTGGGGCCAGGGGAGGACAGGCTGGGCCTTGACCCTCTGCACCCCCCAGCCCACGGGCTGCCCTCTCCACAGGGCTGTGCGCTCCCCTCCACCCCCGGTGACGGCCCCCGGTCAGCGTGACAGGGTCGGGCCGAGGGGGCTGTACCCAGCCTCGTGCTCCCCGTGGGGCGCGGGGCCCTACATTCAGCCTCAACCACGTTAGGGAGCCGCTATTTGGTCCATGACGCATCCCCATTTTACATAGGGGGCAACCGAGGCCCAAAGAGCCGGCCCATTAGCGTGCCCAGACCGGGCCCAGCCCTGCGCTCACCACGCCTCCCGCCCCTCCCAGACAACACCTGCCTGGAGGCGGCACCAGGCCACCCTCTCTGGGTTCCTGCCTCAGGGGGTGGGGGTGGGCTCACCTCCCAGCCGCCCTGCCCTGGACGAGGGGAACGCAGGTGTGCCGAGGCTCTGCCAGGGCTTGGCAGGTGGCAGCGCTGGGCGTGGGGGCGGACAGGGCCCAGCCTTGAGTATTTCAATATTTGCTTTCTTACAGAACGGCATTCTTGGGAATATTAGCCAATTTGTATAGAATCAGTCCGTGCCCGGCCCCCAGCTGCCGCGGGAAGATTCCGGCGCAGAGGACTGGACCTGCCTGATGCAGCAGCCTGGCAAGTCTTGGCACAAGATCCGCCAGCTGCCTGGGACGGGTCAGGAGGGGAGGTGGTGGCAGCCGGGAGGGCGGGCAGCCCAGGCACTCCTCGGACGGCCTGTGGCGCACTAACCACCTTCCCCGAGCGGCAGCGGTGAGGCCAACGAGCTCCCTTCACACAGATGCACGCACTGACACCCGGCCCCCGGGCCAGACCAGGGCAGCCGGCAGGGGCCCAGGAAAAAGCCACAGAGTCCTCTGCCCGAGCTCGAGAGACAACCCTGGAGCTATCGTGTAAGAGTCTCTGGGGGCCAGTGCTGTGGCAGAGCGGGTAAAGCCACCCCCTGCAGTGCCAGCATCCCATATGGGCACCGGTTCGAGTCCCGGCTGCTCCACTTCCCATCCAGCTCTCTGCTACGGCCTGGGAAAGCAGTAGAAGGTGGCCCAGGTCCTTGGGCCCCTGTACTCGCGTGGGAGACCTGGAGAAAGCTCCTGGCTCCTGGCTTCTGATCAGCCCAGCTCCAGCCATTGCGGCCAATTGTGGAGTGAACCAGCGGATGGAAGACTCTCTCTCTCTCTCTCTCTCTCTCTCTGCCTCTCCTTCTCTCTCTGTATAACTCTGACTTTCAAATAAATAAATAAATCTTAAAAAATAAAAGTCTCTGAACTCACTGTGTGACCTTGGGCGAGACACTTTACCTCTCTGTTCCCACCTGTAAAATGGGCATAAGAAAAGACCCTGCCTGCAGCTGTGTGCACGAACAAACATGCTCTGAGCCGCTGAGGCGGTGTATGGGGCTGCGAGCCCAAGCAGTGGGATTCGGCTAACAAGCCCGCTGCCCAAGTGTAGCCCCTGTGTCTCGCTGACCCCCTGGACAAGCACTGAGGGCGCCTCCTCCGGGGAACCTGGAGGACGCCGCTCCGCTCCCCGGCCTCAGTGTCTCTGCTTGCCGAGCGGGCAGGTTGGAACACAGCCCTGGAATTCCTGCCACAGCTGCCGTCTCACGCACCTACAGTCATGAAGGCAAAGCCCTCTCCTAGGAGGAAGGTGGGGGAGGGGAATTCTTACAGGGCAAAATATCTAAGCAAAAGGGTGCATGTCTAAGAATGAAGTCTCAGGGGCCGGAGCCATGGCGTAGCGGGTAAAGCCGCTCCCTGCAGTGCCGGCATCCCATATGGGCACTGGTTCGAGGCCTGGCTGCTCCACTTCTGATCCAGCTCTCTGCTACGGCCTGGGAAAGCAGTAGAAGATGGCCCAGGTCCTTGGGCCACTGCACCCACGTGAGAGACCTGGAAGAAGCTTCTGCAGGGCTCCTGGCTTCAGATCAGTGCAGCTCCAGCCATTAAAGGCCACTTGGGGAGTGAACCAGCTGATGGAAGACCTCTCTCTCTCTCTCTCTCTCTCTCTCTCTCTCTCCCCCTGCCTCTCTGTAACTCTGCCTTTCAAATAAATAAGTAAATCAAATAGATAAGTAAATCTTTTTTTAACACAACATGAAGCGTCAGGCGTGGGTGCTCCGACATGTGGGGAAGAGTGACGCCCGGCATGGGGGTTTCCCAGGCGCGCGTCCCCCGGGCTGTGTCCGTCAGCACTGAGTGCTGACTGCAGGCTGTGCAGCCTGCGCTGGGGTATTCCAGCTGCACCTGGCTCTGCCGTCTGCGCAAGGGGCAGCGATCCGGCTGCCCGCGACGGCGCCAGGGTTCAGGCCTCCGGCACGAGGGGAGGCAACGCCGAGCTGGGCAGAATCTCTCCTCCTGCAGCCACTCTGCTCACCCACTCAGCACCCACGAGGCCCTGGCACCATCCTAAGGGGGACAGTGGCCAGAAGCACCGCACAGTACGACCCTGGGAGAGACAGGGAGAGGCCGCAGGCAGAACCCGGACACACGTGAGACGGGATCCTGGGGCCTCTGGGATGGCACCAGGCCGGCAGACCTCAGCTGAGAGCAAGAGCAGAGGAGGCACTGCCAGCGGAGGGGCAGCCTGTGCAAAGGTCCTGAGGCAGGGACCAGCTTGGTGCTTTTTAGGAGCAGAAAGACCTCGGTGACTGGAGCTTGTCGGGTGAGCAGAGAGGCCAAAGAGGTGCCCACACTGGGCCTTGGAGGCCACCACGGCCCCCAGGCAGGTCTTCGTCCTTATCAGCGACCCTTTCACCCATTGCCCTGATGACCCAGCAGGCCCAGGACCCGGCGGGCCGGCACCGCAGCCTCCTTCAGGGGGCTCAGAGGCCCCCGCAGCTGCGAAAGCTGCAGTCTCTCTTTCCCAAAGACAAGGAGCACCCTGCTGGGCGGAGCGAGCCCCCGACGTGGTGCGATGCGGTCCCTCCTAGGAGAGGGGATGCCGCGGGCAGGAATGCGGCCCCTCTGGGAGTTTTTCAGGCCAAAGTCAGATCTTGAAAAGGCTCAGCCCCTCGGCTGGGGATTAGACGGCCACTGGGAAGGGAGGGGATTACGGCAAAGCCCCCAGCACAAAGCCAGGCAGGGCGGCCGCTGCCCCGGAAAACCCCTCGGCTGACCTCCAGCCCAGCTGGGGGCTGAGCCTTTGTCCCTCCCTGTCCATCAACTCTGTGGGCTGTGGAGACCCCCGGCCAATGCCCCGCAGAGTGGCCACCCCAACCCCTGACCGGCAGCCCTCCCCTGTCCGGCCTGGGCCGGCAAGCCTCCAAACCAGGGCATTTGCTACAGCCAACTGTGGTCCCTGAGCCACCCGCCTCCTGTTCCCAGCGGGGGGCATTGGAGGCCCGCTTACTAAGATCTAAGGGTACAAGTGTGTGCACGTCATAAGCACACAGCTCAGTGAGCTTCGCACACAGGACACAGCCACGCAGGCAACCCTGCGGGCCCCTCCCAGCCACCCCACCCACCTCTGTCCAAGGGGAGCCATTACCTTGACCTCGGACCTCAAGAATGAGCCTGGTCTCAAGCAAATGTGCTCTGCTCAGCCTGGCTTCCCACGCCAGGGGCAGGTGAGCAGTTTCCGCCAAGACACGTGTCTCCATTATCTACAGCTGGCGGCACGTGGCCGCTCAAGGCAACACCAAGTGTTCCCAGCCTCATGGCTTCTGTGGGTGCGGAATCCACGGAGCGCTCTGCCTGGACTGGCCAGCGCCAGGCAGGGCTACAGGCGGCCCGGGGCTACTTCCCAGGCCACTTGCAGTCCAGCGACGGCCCCCAGAGTGGGGATGCAGGGGGCCGAGGGGCGCGGCTGCAGCCTTTGCTGGCATCACCTGGGAAGTGGCCTGCGTCTTGGGTTCCAATCTCCCCCCAGCCTTCCTCCCGTCTTCCAGCCTCCCCAGTCTGCGCTCCCGTCTGTGTGGCTGGGAGCCACCCCAGGCCCCAAGTGCCTCCTGGGAAAAACAGGGGACCCCAGGGCATTGGAGGACTGACGCTCACCCTGGGGGAGTCCCCGGCCCTGAACTCCAGCCCCGCCACCCTCCTTTAGAATCGGCATGAACCCGAGTCAGAGACTTCGGAAAGATTCAAATCGGTTTCTTCCAAAAACTTCCATGTCTTTCCTGCCTCCCCCACAGGGGAGTGCTCTCAGATGCTCCGTGACCTGGGCTGCATCCGATTCCCCAGATACAGGTTCCCGTGGGACCGTGCCGGCCATCCAGCCGCGGTTCACCCACTTGAGCCAACACGTGGGGAGCACCCGCTCCATGCTGGGGGTGGGGCAAAGGCCCCGACACAGCTCACCCCACACAGAGCTTCCCTGAAGGGTAGCCAAGGGGCTGCGAAGCTCTAGCTCATGATCCTGTGTGCTGAGACCAGCTGGAGGGGCTCAGACCAGCCCGGCCACCTGGTCTCCCCAAGGGAGCTCCCTGGAGGCCACCCGGGAGGGGGCTGAGAGCCTGGCACGGAGAAGAGATGGCGAGCTGGCACGGTGGCAGAGCCCAGACCCCAGCTCGGGCACTTGGGCTCTATGCTGCACACCGGGGAGTCCCCAGCCAAGAAGTAACAGGTCCTGCCCGGCGGCTTTACTGCGCAAATGTTCCCGCTCAGCCCAGGAGCCAGCCACTCTGAAGCCATCTGCTTCTTCACCAACCCCTGGCTGCGTGGCCCGCGCTAGACGGCTTGCCCACCCTGAGCCTCGATGTCCCTGGCAGAGAAGAGCAACCCTCCAGGGTTTCCCAGCAAAACCCAGGAGAGGAAGACGCCGTGCACCTGCCTCAGACCACGGAACCCAGCCCCCGCTCCCGCGTCTGTGCCCATCCCGTCCTCCAAGGCTGCTGGGACATTGACATGGGCTCCTGTGCCTTGGCCAGGAGATTCTGGGCCACTCCCCCTCCCTCACCTCCTGTTTTCTCCTCCTGTGTCACCCAACTCCCAGGAACACTGTGAGAAAACAACCTCAGGGTGCAGCCAGTCTGATGCCACGCACACGGCAGGGAGGGGGGACATTGTTCCTGCGCGCTTAACCTGCCCCCGCCCCGGCCCCGCCCTGGTGCTGTTGGGCGCTGTGCCAGCCACTTCATGTATACGGTCACCTCTAATCCTCCCAGCACCCCCGGGACGGGGGATCATCCAACTCCATCTTTCAGGTGAACAAACCATGGCTTAGGGAGACAAATCGCACCTGCTGGAGGTTACACCAGGGCTCAAGCCGGGTTCACGTGCTCAGAATGTCGGTCTCTGTTTCTCACACGTGCACATGTGCACGCACACACACAGGCAGGCCTCTGTGCTTGTCCACGTACCACAGCGTCCCTGCCACCCCCAGGTCGTCGGCTGCTCCCCCTGACGCTGTGCTAAAGGGGCCCACGTGGACAGTCCCACTGAACGCCCCCTGCATCACTGCCACATTGCAGAAGGTGAAGATGGGGCCCCCCGAGAGGCGGAGCCCCATGCCCAGCGGCACTGGGCAGAGCGCAAGGACTGGAGCCAGGAACTGCTCACTGCCCTGGGAAGCTGCTCACGCCGACCTCGGCTCCCTCAGCTGCACTCCCAGGAGCCTCTGCGCCCCACGGCCATGCCACCTGGAGTTCACCTCTGCCCAGATCCGGTGGTGCCCGGGCTGGGACCCCCACCCCACCACGGCCCCTGGCCTGGCTGACCCGCGCTTACCCCATCTGGCCTCTGGGGTGCTGTCTGCCCGTGAGCCGCCGCCCCCTCGGGTTCCCAGGCCCCAGGCTCTTCTTTCCCGGGGAGCCGAGCAGGTTAACAACGTGCCAACCGAGCCCCTCTCGCTTTGCTGCACTGACATAATGTGCGGCGGGGAAGGCCGCATTCAGGCGCGGGAGCCACATTTTTCAGTGACATTAATCTCTCGCCGGAACAGCCTCTCCGGGCAGCTCTTTTCAGTCTGCAGGCACTTAGCGCTGGCCAGGGGAGAGGGGCCCGCCTGGAATTCCTCGCTAACTCCCCAACACCACACCCACTGGCTTCCCCGGGCTGGGGGCAGGGGGCGGGGCGGGGCGTGCCTGCAGGGGCTGTGGGGGCACAGGGGAGGGCGAGCTGGGAGAGAGCTGGGGTGTGCCTGGAGTGTACTCACCCATGGGCCCAAGAAAGGTGGGGTGGCAGCAAGCATAGGCGTGCACGCCTCGCGTCTGCCTGCAAGAGACGTGCTTCTCCGTGTGCGTGTGTGTGTGCACCGGGACAGGGAACCTGTGGCTCGAAGAACGGGGTGGGGGTGTCACTGAGAGTGTGCAACTACGTGTGAGATCAGGGGCTGAGCACAGTGGACGTGCGCACTCCTAAGGGTGTGCATACAGGAACACACGACCACACAGCTGTGGGCCAGAGGAGAGCTGTGTGTGTGTGACTTCTATGAGCACCCATAGCTGTGAGCAAGATGTTAAGATGTTAGTTACAAAGTTGCATTGGCTGGGCACAGCCGGACCTGCAAGCCGCAGAGGGGTGCCTGCTTCTAGCAGTGTGCACAGGCAGGGGGGGCGGGGAAGACGCCGTGGGGGAGGGGCTGCAAGGTCCGGGGTCCCTCTCGCCTGCACGCGGTTAGGAGAGCACTAGTGTGCTGGCTGCCACGTCGGGCCCAAGGGAGATGGCGACGAGGAAGGGTGTGTGAACCTCTCCCGGGAGTTGATCGCACACCTCTTCCCAGCTGCACACTCAGCCACCTCCTCTCGCCGGCCTGAGCCGACCGTGGGGGCAGCGTCTGCACAGGGGCACTGGCAAACCTCGGTCTCCCACATGGGTTGAGCTTCTGGCAGCTGAGACACCGTGCATCGCCCGCCTGTGTGATTTTCTTGTACGTGAATGAGCAGGTGTTCGTGCGGGGACCTGCTCCGCGCATGGGGACAGACTCAGAGGAGAGGGACAGGAGGCAGTGGGAGCAAGCTCGAAGGAGCGTGGGTCTTGCAACACTGCTGCAGAGGGAGCCTTCCCACCCCAAGGGCTGCCTGTGAGCTTCGCGGACATCCCAGACAACTGCCCAGGAAAAAAAAGTCTCCATGACCCGCTGTCCGCGCGAGGAGCGCTCAGTGAGACCCCCGGCTCAGAGAGGCAGGGGGCCAGGATGCAAAGTGAGGGGGAGGTCGCAACTCCCATCCTGCTCACTCCCCTGTGGGCCATTGAACAGGTGGCCTGGCCCTTCTGGACCTGTTTACTCAGTACGAAACAGGGGTCAGAAAACCAGCTTTGTAAGGCTTTGCTGTGCGGATCAGATGGGCGTAACTAGAGCATGATGATGAACCAGTGGGCGTCCAGCAGCCCATATCCAAGAGCCTGGGTTCAGTCCTCACCTCCGGCTCCTGACTCCAGCTTCCTGCCAGTGCAGACCCCGGGAGGCAGCAGTAGTGGCTCAGGGAGTCGCATTCCTGTCACCCACGTGGGAGACCGAGGTTGCACCCCCCCTCCCAGCTCTGGCTCTGAAATAGCCCCAGCCGTTGCGGGCACTTGGGGCATGAAGTAGCAGGCGCAGCTACCTTTCGCTTTCTTTTTCTCAAAACAAACAGAACTAAGGCTTCAGCGGCGCTCTTGTTGGTAACACACAGTGCTGGGCGCAGTGCATGACCCAGGCGAGGAGCAGTGCCGTCAGCGCTGTTGTTAAACCGGCAGCACCGTCTCCTACAGAGGAAGCGCCGGCCGGGGCGCCCCAAGGCCACCGCCAGAAGAGGACTTAGCAGGTGCCCGGGCCTCCAGCTGGTATTGCAGCTCCTTCTCCTGCCCCAGCCTTGGTTTACCCTTCTGTACATATCAGGTGGTCCTCCCTGCCTCCCAGGAATTCAGGGTACAGCAGAGACCAGCCCCCTGAAAGGGTTGGGGTACCAGTCGCCATCATCCCCATCACTACTACTCAATGCTTTGCACCACCCGCTTGGTGCTGCACACGCCCCGGCTCCCCCACACCTAATCTTCGGCACACTCGTGGCTATTTTCACTGTCCATCTGTGGATGGTATCTCTGGGGCTCAGAGTCTCAGGAGACTCACCCAGGCCATCCAGCTGGGAAGCAGTGAACCCAGCTCCGTAGGACACCAGGGATGTCAGCTGCTACCGGCTCGAGTCCTGGATGACCAAGGCAGAAGAGCCTTAGGTAACCTCTCGGCCACCAGCCGGCTTGGAGACAGACCAGGCAGCGAGGAAAAGCCTCTTGTGCCAATGGAGCTGCGTGTGCAAAGGCCCAGAGGCAGGACAAAAAAGGCTACCCACCCACCTGGCAGAGAGGGAGGGGGAGACTGGCTAGAGCAGGGGTGGGCTCAGATCCTGGAAGCCCCACAAAGCACCAGGGAGTTCGGGATTTTGCCCAGGAACCACAGGAATCTGTTGACAAATGTTGAAACAGAGATTGTGACATGACCAGAGCCACGTGTCCACCTCACAGCCTGCAGGCAGGGCGGCCTGCTGGGAAGTGACTGCAGCATCCGGTGAGCGGGACAGCCCGGGCCCAGCCAGTGACCAGGGTGGAAGGAGATGAATGGCTCACGGAACTCCTGGAAGATGTCGGTCTAATGGGCCATGGTGGCTCTAGGCAGAGGGAGAGATCCAAGTTGGGGCTAAGGTTTTCAGCCAGGGGACAAGGTGGACAGTGGCAGGGCCGGGATGGGCACCCAGGATGAGGAGCGGGAAGGGCGTGAGTGGGGGTGGAACCTGCCCAGGAGGGGCTGCTCTGGGCATCTGGGGTGGGGGCAGGGCACGGACAAGGCCTCCCTGTGACTCAGGGACAGAACTAAAGCCTCGAGGCCTTTGCCAGAGGGGCTGGAAAAAGCTGCCCAGGCCAAGGGGACAGAGTCGAGAGACAAAGCCCCGCGTGCGGCAGGCAGAAGCCTGGCCCAGGGCAGACCTGCCAGGAAGCGCCAGCCCGGCCCTCCACGTGCTGGACACCAAACCGTGTGCAAAGGGCCCCCCTTCCGGGAGCTTGCTGACATCCCTGGGCCACTCTCGGAGGCAGGCAGTGGTGTTGGCTGCGTTCTGGGTGTGGAGAAATGGAGGCCCCAGGATCACGTAACCAACCTGCCCCCCCCCGCCGCCCTTGGTCCTGAACCCCGGGCGCCTGGCTCCAGAGCCCCTGCTCACGACCTCACTGGCACGAGTGGGGACAGAAGATGTGGCCAGTGGGGTGGGCGGGGACGGGGGGCAGGGCCACCCTGCCGGCGGTTGGGGTGGGACAAGGAGAAGTCGCTCTCTCCCTCTTTGGCACTGGAAGTCCTGGGGTTCTGGGAGCTCCAGAGTCACAGGCGGGGCCAGGCTCACCCGGGGACGCCTGGTACCAGGACGCCCTGAGGGTGGGCGGGCAGGGAGGACCTGGGCATTTCTCAGCCTCCCAAGTCCTCCAGTCCCCTCGACCAGCCCGGCCGCCCAGCGTGCTGGCCCAGAGGCAGGCAGGCCTCGCCCTAGGAGGCCTCCTAGGGACGCCAGCCCCAGCTGGCTTCCGGGGTGCTGAGCAGCCGGGCAGTCAAAGGCCCCCGTGGGGAGATCCCTGAGCCCCGTCCCCCAGCAGCCCCAACTCCCCTTGGCTGCCTCTGCGGATCCCTCTCATGGGAGGACAGCAAGAGATACTTTTAATCAGAGGCCGGGAGGCCTTGGGAGCTGACC
Organism: Oryctolagus cuniculus; assembly: GCF_964237555.1. Classification (NCBI taxonomy): domain Eukaryota; kingdom Metazoa; phylum Chordata; class Mammalia; order Lagomorpha; family Leporidae; genus Oryctolagus; species Oryctolagus cuniculus. The sequence continues at coordinate 148,576,307 of NC_091438.1, forward strand.
GGGCGAGGCAGTGCCGGGCAATTAATCCCTGGCTGCAGCGGAGCCCCCGCCCGGGGCAAGCGGAGCCCCCGAGGACTGCTGGGCCCACGGCACCTTTCATCTGTGCCGAGGCCGCCCTGCGTGGGCTCCTGGAGTGCCGTCATTAACTCGGGCCCCAGGGAACCGGGCAGGCCTGGGGGTTGGGTATCTGGGCATGGATCCGTCCAAGTGTACAGTGTGTGCAGTCGTACCGATGCACACGGGTGTGCCCACAGGTGTGAAAGACAGACCCGAGCACGGGCTCAGAGGACAGCTGCAGAACTACGGGCCCTGCGTTCCAGTGCAGGCCCCACCCCTTTCCAGCTGGGTCACCCTGGGCGAATTCCTTAATCTCTGCAAACTCTCAGTTGTTTATCCATAAACTGAGGACCGCAACAGCAGCAGTAACTCCTGCATATTCTTTTCTTTATGTGTATTTATTTTTATTTATTTGAAAGGCAGAGCAACAGGGAGAGAGGGAGGAAGGGCGAGATTTTCGATTGGTGGTTACTCCCCAGATGCCTACAGCAGCCCGAGCGGGGCCAGCCCGAAGCCACAAGAGCTCCATCCGGGTCTCCCACGTGGGTGGCAAGGATCCGAGAGTGTGGACCATCATTCGCTGTCTCCCGGGCTGTGCACTGGCAGGAAGCTGGATCCTCATTGGAGGTAGGACTCGGTCCCAGGCAGCTCAACCCCACAATGCCCACCCCCTGCATATTCTTGTGGAACCAAGGCATACTGCTCATATGGCAGGCACGTCCGGGTTAAATAAACACACGCCCGCACTCTGCTTATACATGGATGGGTACATGCATGTGTGTGTGGTCAGCAGATTGGTAAGAATGAGCCCAGATGACCCACCCTTGGGGTGTGGGAGGAGCCTGTGAACACAAGCAGGTGCCACGCCCATCACTGCACTCACCACAGATTATCCAAGCAGGCCAAATGCAATCGCACGAGCGCTTTGCAAGCTGAGCTCCCTGCAGGTGCCGGCAGGCGTCAGGGAGACTCGAAGCACAGGGGATTAGCACCGAGGAGCCACCTTCTGTGCTGCTGGGCTGGAGGGGGCCGAGGGAGGGGCCACTGGGAGTGAGCCGAGAGGGACCCCCATGGACAGGCAGCAAGAAGAGGGGGACCCAGTCCCACAGCTGCAGGAGGGCACGAAGCTGGAGGGCTCGGAGGGGTTCGCTGGGGGAGCCTCCAGGCCCGCACAGCCGACACCTGGATTTCTGCCCCAGGGTTAAGCAGGGAGCTCCATCAGGGCTGCCCCACTGCTGGCTGCTCACCACAGTGGGCCACAGGGAGACGCCAACAGTGACACACAGGTGTCTGTCCTGGGCTCTGGGCGACACCTGCTCCAGCCTCCCTGGGAGAGTCTGGCTGAGATCACCTACGGGGACTCTAGCAGGTCACTTACTCACTTGGGCCTTAGTTTTCTCATCTGAGCAATGGGACACCGGCTTTGCAGCACCTCATCACACGGATCTGTGGACTGAATGAACAGAGGGGGCCAAAGCACGGGGGTGGCTTAGAACAGCAGCAGGCCAGGTGGCGTCTGTCTGAATCCAGAGTCCCTTCCAAGAGCGGCCAACCTCGACCAGCACAGCCAGGGGAAAGGCCGGTCTCCCCTCCGCCAGCTCCCTTACCCACGGCTGCCCATTCACCTCCCAGGGCTTCCCACCCGCCCTCACCTCCTCATCCCCAGTGCCCCTGCCTGCAGCCCCGCACCTGCATCCTGCCCTCCTCCAGGCCCCTCAAACCCCTCCCCACGGCCGCGCCCGCGGCCCACCCAGCACTGCTGCCATTCTCCGTGTCAAGTCCAGACGCTGCTCTGAAGACCAGCGATCCTGTTCACTGGGGCCAAACGAACGAGAGAAAACAGGAGGAAGCTCTGGGTGCGTGTTTCCCCAACCCCGGCAAGCCTGAGCTGCCTCTGTGGGTGTAGCCCCCATCACCGTCTTCCCACCCTTCTCCACGCCCTCCCCAGCGGTCACAACAGCCAGGGCTGGGCTGGGCCAAAGCCAGGAATCCCGAACCCTCCCACAAGGGTGGCAGGGGCCCAAGCACTTGAGCTTGTTGCCTCCCAGGATGCATTAGAGGACGCTGGATCAGAAGCAGAGTAGGAGCCGGCATTGTGTTGCCATGGGTTAAGCCACTGCTGCAGCATCGGCATCCTATAATATGAGCGCTGGTTCGAGTCCCGGCTGCTCCACTTCTGATCCAGCTCCCTGCTAATGGGCCTGGGAAAGCAGAGGAAGATGGCCCAAGTGCTTGAGCCCCTGCACCCATGTGGGAGACCCAGATGAAGCTCCTGGCTCCTGGCTTCAGCCTAGCACAGACTGTGCAGGCTTTTGGCTCTCAAATAATTTTTTAAAAAATCTTTAAAGATAAGAATATTCAGTGCAAATCATTTTGAAATCCACACATTTTTTTCCCCTAACGAGCATCTTCTGTGAACTTTCAGAGGACCCCTTGCATTACAAACCCGGAAGTGCTTTTCCTACAGAGCCGGCTTGGGAAAGGCTGCGGTCCAGCCACCTTGGACAGATGAGGTAGGGCAGTGGCCCAAGTCACCGAGGCCCGGCCCAGGGACTGAGGCAGGACGAGCCGCCCGGGTAGGGGCTGGGGGCTCTCGCCCGTCATCCTGCTTCCTTGAAGAGCAGAGGGAAGGGAAGGAAAGCCTTGGGGACCCCTTTTCTGTGGATCCCCTGGCCTCTCACCTGGGCTGGGTGGGAAGTGCCAGGGCCACAGCCTCCCCTCCCCGGAAGATCAGCTCGGACAGCCAGACAGCAGGGCCGCGGCCATCCTCCTGGCGAGGAAAGTGTGAGCTCATCCTTGCCACGCCAACGGGCGGGCCGGGCAGGACGGGCGGCTCCACCTGTTCCCGATAATCTCCCTAATCCAGCCCCATAATTGTTCTTTATTAACGGAGGCCGCGGCCCCCATTCCCCGTGGCAGGGAGGGCGTCGGGAGCTAAGACATCGGCATCAGAAGCTGCTCACATTTTCCAGAGGGGCTTATTTGCCACGACCAAAATAACCTCCCAGGGGGAGGCAGGGCTCCTGCCCTGCCTGCCCCAGTGCCCAGCGTGGGAGCTCCGGGACCCCCACGGCCCCTGCATCAGGCCCAGAGACCGGCCAGGCTCCCCCAGCCCACCCGGCTTCATTGGTTCGTCCCAACATTTCCAAAGAGTGGGCATGGGCTTTGCGGAGACACAAGTCAGCAGTGCGTGGCTCTGCCCTCCCTGGGGGCTCAGCGTCCAAAGGGGCAGGGACACGGACCCCAACCGGGACAGCGAAGACTGCTAGATGCCACGGTGGGGGAGGGGGCTGCAGGGGAAGACTGGGGGTCGGTGGGGGAGAGACTAGAGAACCCCGTCTTAAGGCACAGCCCGAAGTGCTCCAGGGGCTGAGGAGTGGAGCGGAGACGGCTCAGGAGGACCAGCGGTGCTAGGATGGAGCGGAACTGTGATCGCCTGGTGTGGGGAGGGCTGTGACTGGGGTTGGAGGGGTGGACAGGGCTGAGTCACCCCAAGCCCCCCCCCGGGGGGGGGGTCCTAGGGAGTCACTGAGAGTCCCAGGCAGGGAGCTGATGCGGTCGGATCATGCCTTAGGAGAACCGGGCAGGCTCAGAGAGCAGGCGGCACTGCAGCAAAGGTGCTGGAGACAGGAGCGGTTGGGCCGCTGGGGACAGCCCAGGGGAGACACCAGGAGTTGGGACGCTGAGCAGTACCAGGGGCAGGGGCGCAGGTGATGGAGTCACACACCCCCTCGGGTGCTAGTGGCCACCGTGTCATCAGGGCACGTAGTCAAGCAAGAAACGGGGGCGTCCGATGGTCCCCAGGATGTGGCGCCCCTGCCCCTGTGTATCGCCAGCACCCTGTGTGCAGCCTGCAGCCAACACTGCCTCTCGGCCCAGGGAGAAGGGACGCGGCGACGGCAGCCCTTGAGCCCCAGCTCCTGCCCGCTGCGCGCGCCCCACCTCTGCCTGGCTGCACCCTCTCCCACCACAAACAAGCCCAGCCCAAGCTTCCTCTGTGAGCCCCCCGCAGCCGTCCTCGCCCCTGTCCTGGCCACACCTGGGTCTCCCAGAGAAGCCTGGCGTGCCAGTCCCCCTGCCGGGAAGCCTGCTGTGCAGTGGCCACCACCTGCCTCCCCCAGGCGCCCCCCTCCCCGCCCCCTGCAGGTCTCTGCCTCACCTGTCCCTCCTGTCGGTGTGTGGCTTGTCCTCTGCGCTGCCTCCATGCCTCTGCTCACAGGTCTCCAGGTCCAGTCTTCTCTGCACGCCTCTCTCCTTTCTCTCCCCCTACTGAATCCGCTTCCTGACTCTTGGGCTGTTCATCCGAACCTGTGCTGAGCACTGAGCCAGGGCCAGGCCGCGGGCTGGGATGGGAACAGCGGTGCCGCTCTGGCCCCAGTGTCCGTCCCTGGCTGCTTGTGCTCCAGAGGCCACGGCGGGGCAGCAGGGGCCGGAAGTAGTCTCGGAAGGGGGATCAGCAGGGTCGCGCCAGCGCCAGCGCCCGCTGCTCTCATCATACAAGTAGCCATCACCTCTGAGCCCCAGCCCTGCCTTGCAGCAGCCAGCAAAGGGAGCTGGCCCTGGGCACCATGGTTGGACATGACAGCGGCTCACTCCCTGCCCTCCGGGAGTTCCCGGTCTAGCTGGGGAGGCGGACAAACCCACTCTAGGTCACTGTGCAGCCAGTGCTAAGCAGGGCTGAAGCACGTGGCCCCCAGGGCCCCGCTCTGCCATCTCACTGTTCAGCCAGCCTGAGTTCAGGCACCACGCAGCCTGCCCTGGCCGCTGGCACCAGCCTCCGCGTCTGTACAATGGGTAGATGGGAGTTCTCCTGAGGCTTAACACGTGGCAAACATACAGTGCACGAGCCAGCAGACGGGAACGTGGCCTAGCGATAAGTCTGGCAGGGAGAAGGCTCGGGAAGGCTGGCTTGTGCTTGTTGAGTGGTTCTGTTCCATTGCGGGCTTGGCGCACAGCCCGAGACGTGAAGCGACCTCTCTCTCTGGTCCCGGTCCTGCCACCACCTCGCTGCAGACCCCGAACCCCTCCCTTCCTCTGCGCTCTGATGGACAAGGAGCTCCCTTCCCACCCGGAGCTCCTGAGACTCGGAGAGAAAGCCGGTGCCCCGTGATCTCTCTGGTCCTCCTCCTCTGAGGAGCACTCCCTGACCACCCTCATCACGGGCTTCTTTCTGAACCTGCTGTAGTGGTTTTCGCATGCATGGGAACGCCAGCTGTCTGCATCAGGAACGGGGTCTGCCTGGCCCGTGGCTCTGTCTGCAGAACCCTCACCGGGCCAGCCCAGGGTCACACTCAGCAAATCCCGGAGGGGCCGGCTTCGTGGTGCAGCAGGCTGAACGGTGGCCTGCGCCGCTGGCATCCCATATGGAAACTCTGGCTCCTCCACTTCCTATCCAGCTCCCTGCTAATGCGCCTGGGAAAGCAGTGGGAGATGGCCCAAGTGTTCACCCCCTGTCGTCAGTGTGGGAGACCCGGATGGAAGTCTGAGGTCCTGGCTTTAGTCTGGCCCAGCCCGGGCTGCTGCAGCCATTTGGGGAGTGAACCGACGGATGGAAGACCTCTCTGTGTCTCTCCCCCTCTCTCTCACTCTGTCACTCTGCCCTTCAAATAAACAAGAGAACTCTTTAAACAAACAAGCAAACACATGCATGAGAACCAGCGTGTGCCTGCAGCCCTGGAGAGGCAGGGGGCGGACCCAGAAGTCTCCAGCAGCCCTCACATGCAGGCTAGGGAGCCGCCGGGCTCTGGACTCACAGGCTGAGGCCTCCCACGGCCTGGAAAAGCACAAAGCTCCCCACAGCCCCCCGCAGCCCCTGCCCTCGGGGTCAGGGACCTGAGCCGACCCCCCGAGCCCCACCGCCCTCAGCTGTTTCTCCTTTCGGGCCGTGGGGGAGGGACCCTCATCTCCGGCCTTCCACCTTTGTCCCAGGCCCCCGCAGAATTTAATTCCAAGGTTCAAAGCGCCCCTGCCCCTTCCCAGATAAAAGGGCACTGAGGCCGAGCTGAGCGGGTTAATAAAGGCCGGGCGAGGCCGGGGGAGGCCGGCCCGCTGCGCTCTGGGCCCTCGCTCTCCGCCCGCCCGGGTGCGGCTCCGCCCGTCGGCCGCCGTTCCAGCCCGCTGCCCCACAAGAAAAGCCCATTAATTTAACACTAATAGGATTTTCAATTTGTCACAATCCTTGGAGACCCTGGGGAGGAGGCGGGCGGCAGGGCTGTGTTAGGGGCATTGCGTGGGGAGAGAGGCCTGGATGGCAGACAAGCCCCGTGCCCCAGGTAAGCCACATCCCGCCTGGCCTCAACCTCCCAACAGAAAGGGATTTACTAAAAGCCGCTCAGAGAGGAGGCGGCACACTGTGGTAGACCACGAAGGAACGCCATCCAGCACGTGCCGCCGGGTGGGTGATGGGTGGGTGATGGGCACTCTCTAACTATCGCACCCCCAGTCTCAGTCTCTGCCCCCAGGGAGCGCTGGCTGCCCAGGCAGGACACCTGCGCAGGGGCCGGAGCTGTGGCTCAGTAGGTTAATCCTCCACCTGCGGTGCAGGCATCCCATATGGACACCGATTCTAGTCCTGGCTGCTCCTCTGCCGATCCAGCTCTCTGCTGAGGCCTGGGAAAGCAGTAGAAGATGGCCCAAGTCCTTGGACCCCTTCGCCCACGTGGGAGACTCGGAAGAAGCTCCTGGCTCCTGACTTCAGATTGGCTCAGCTCCAGCGTTGTGGCCATCTGGGGAGTGAACCAGCAGATGGAAGACCTTTCTCTCTCTGTAACTCTACCTCTTAAATAAATAAATAAAATCTTAAAAAGAGTGACCTACAGCCCTGCTACCCAGCCTTTCTTGTCTCTAGCCTTGCTGCTGCTCAGCCACACACGCCCCGGGGGGCCAGGGTGAGCGTCTGGGAGCCCAGGGCCTCCCCATCCTAGGTGGGATCAGCGTTGCGGATTCCCCCCCTGCTCCAAGACAGCTGAGGCTTCGGAGCTGCCAAACACAGCTGCCGGAAGGGAAGGCCCCAGCCGTGCCACCCAGCTGCGTCCCGGTAACAGCTAAGAACGCCGTGCACCAGCCGCCTAGCCTTGTTCTCCAGGCGAATTCCACCAGGGTCGGGAGATGCTGGACGGTGTGGGGCAAGGACTGCTCCGGGTTTCCAAAGCCAAGGGCAAAGCCGCCTGAGGGGCCCCACACCTGGCCAGGAACTACACACACTGGACGCGCTGCTGTGGCCATCCAGGAGAGCGAGCTGGGGGCAGGGGGGCGGACACAGGAGGCTGCTCAGTGGTGTCCTGGCGACCAGACTGGACAGGAGTGGGGGCGGGGAGTGCTTTGGCCGACACTGCCAGCGGTCCCTTTACTGTGCCTCCATCCTGGCCCCCGGGAGACCCCCGCCATGATTTACAGCCCTGGCACCATGTGGTCCCCGCCCAGACGGGGATGGGAGGGGAGACAGCAGGGAGACAAAACGGAGCGTGGTTTCGGTTACTCCGTATTTCAGTCGCCGGGGGCAGAGAGGACCATATATCTTGTTAGTGAAGCGAGGAGAGGGGCCGGTCCGTGTCTGAGTCATCTCTCCAGGATCGGGAGTGAGCTCCACGGGAGCCCCACGCTCTCGGGGACAGCACAGAGCCCTCACCACGGAGGTGGACAAGGCCAGAGACCCTGAGACAGAAGCTCGTGGGTTTCCAGCTCCAGGACAGTATGCAGAGAAGATTCTAGAAAAAGAGTGTGATTCATGAGCCACGGTCAGCACTGTGGAAAGCCTCCGTGGGCTCCAGGTGGAACTCAAGGCAGGGCTGAGAAAGGGGGGCAGCCAGCTTGACACAGGGCGAGGCATGCGCTGCCCAGGCCCCGTGAGTGGGGCGGGCAGCCACCCTGCTGCCTGCACCTTCCAGAACAGCTCCGTGGGCCTGAGTCACGTCTCGGGCTGCAGCACCCAGCGTCCAGCTCTGGGGCCCCCGGGAGTCGGAGGCAGCACCTGCTCAGACCAGAGGGGGACAGTGCCAGCCTGAGGATCCTCGGAGGGCCCCCAGGGGCGGTGACCACAGTGCCCACCTGCTCCTCTGCCAGACCCCCCAAGTTGCCAGTTCCCACACTGAATGTTTCCCAGGGTTCCGCCCAGCGTCCAGCTACCCTCCAGTCTGGCTGGGGCCGGCTCCGCGCTTTAGCTCACTGAGCGAAGCCATGAAGGAGAACTCAGTGGGGTCCTCCAGGGATGGGTGTCCTGAGCGCACCCTGGATGAAGAGGGCGGTGTGCCGCTGTGAGGAAGGAACCACGCATCTGTCTATCGGGAAGGGCTTTAGATGGGATCGGAGCCGAGGATGGGGAGAGTAAGAGCTCTCGTTCATTCATCACACAAGGATTCCCTGAGTTCCTACCTTAAGTCAGGCCTCACTCCAGGGACTCACACAGGGGAGCAGAGGTGCAGAGAGAGTCCAGGGGCCACCTAGGAGCCATCGCCCAACGCCTACTGGCCAGCTGGGGAGGAGCGAGCCAGGCAAAGTGAGGGTGGCCCCGAGGCGTCCTGGGCAGGACCCAATGCTTGCTGGGGCACAAAGCGTCTTCCTCCCAGCTCCCTTCACTTACGGCAGCACACGGGACCTCTGCAGAAGTGAATGAATGGACAAGTGACGGCACAAGTCAGTGGGCAAGAAGTGGAAGGGACACAGAGCACCCTGGTTCCTGAAAACAATCCCCACGGGCACTGAGCACGCTGTGTAGGGCGCTGGCCCAGCCTCCCGGGTATCTCAGCACCAAGTGCAACGGCCAAGGGCCTGGCTTCTGCTGTACGCAACGAACACAGGAAGGACGTAGTCTGCCCGCCCCGCTCCGTGCGACCTGAGGTGACCTCTGTTCCACTCCAAGCCTGGGTACCAGGACCAGAGCTGTGATGCAGCAGGGTAAGCCACTGCCTGTGACACAGGCATCCCATACGGGCGCCGGTTCGAGTCCCAGCTCCTCCACTTCTGATCCCGCTCCCTGCTAATGCACCTGGGAAAGCATTGGCAGAAGGGCACCTGCCACCCATGTGGAGGACCCAGATGGAGCTTTTGACTCCTGGCTTTGGCCTGGCCCTCTCCTGGTAGTTGTGGCCAACTGGGGGAGTGAACCAGTGGATGGAAGATTCTCTCTCTCTCTCTCTCTCTTTCTCTGTGTCCCTATCTCTCTGCAACTCTGCCTTTCAAATAAAAAAATAAATCTTAAAAATAAATAAATAAGCAAGGCACCGTCAATTCCTTTGCTGACTCAACAGCATCTCCTGATCATCAGCCGTGTGCCAGGAGCTGTGGCTGGCACGTGGAGGGACCTCCAACCAGCCCCGTGCTGCCATCTGGGCGTGCTCGCCCACCTCCGCCAGTCAGCATCCCAGCCAGGAGCCCCCAGGGGGACGTTGCACGGTTGGAGCCATCCCAAAAAGTCACAGCCGACGACAAGATGGGGCCTGTGGAGGAACATTCCTCCTCCCGCTCTCCCGCCCAAACTCGTGGCCGAAGGCAAGGCACACGCATGGCTGAAATCCCATCGATGGCGCCAAGCCAACTGGCTGCCACTTGCTTATTTGGCTTGGAACAGGAAATACATTTTTCTACTATTTATACTGCTGACCTCAGGAATAAACTAATTACTGCCGCGAAGCTGCATTCCCACACTGGCCGGCTCACATCTGCAACCCCTGGTGGGGACCGGCACAGGGGAGGTGCCAGAGCGGGGGTCCTGGCCCAGGGGACACGCCTGCCCTGCTCGCCAGGCCTCTGCGGGAGGAGGAACTGTGACCACGCGTCACCTCGGCTGGACCTCCAGCTCAGCCCCAGAGGGGTCTGTCCACTCTACCCTGGGCCTGGGGCACACCACCTCTCCAGGTCTCAGTTTCCCCATCCGCACAGGGGAGCCCCTGCGACACCATGTGTGAAGGCAGCTCCGAGCATGCGTGGTTCCCCCAGGGCACCAGGTCCCAGGGCTCGGCTCAGGGCCGGGAACAGCATCACCAGACACCGCGTGGATCATCTCCCCAACTTTACGTCCTGATGCGTGGAAGCAGCCACCTGTCCCAGGGCTGCTGCCCCCAGCAACCACACCAAGAGGCAGGTAGGAGCAGGCGAGAGACGCTGAATGAATGAACACGAGTGTGAGACGCCGAGGGCTGTGTCTTCACACTGTTTTGATCGGTTTTTAAAACTTGACTGAAGGTAGCAACTGTTTCGCTCCGAAACTCACCTGTGAAAAGCAGCACAGGAAATGTGTTAGGCTTGTAGGGCCACCCAGTCTCTTGCACAACCCCTCGGTCACCATTCTATAAAACCAGCTGTGGATGACACACACACACACACACACACACACAGATGTGCATGGCTGTGTTCCAATAAAACTTTATTTATAAAACAGGTCAGGAGCCAGATTCAGCCAAGCCAAACTGTCGCTACATAACCTCAACAGTGTCCTCGGTTCTTCCCGTTACCCTCTCCTCCGATGGAGCACCAGGTCCTGCCTAGCTCCCTTCCAAACTGCCCCCCACCCACACCCCATCGCTTCCCAGCATCAGCGCCTGGCTTCGGGGCCATTGCCACTCAGGAGCAAGGGGGAGCTCTCTGACTTGGGCAATGCCCTTTCCCGGTTCTCGGGTCCTGACCGGGTCCCACACGTCCTCCGCGCGTGGACCCCACTATTTGTCCAGCCCCTTGTCTCTCTCCCCTCCCCGAGTCCCACTCACCACTCACCAGGCTGAACACCTGCTCCCGCTCACACTCGAGCCCCAGCCTTGCCTCCTGCAAGGAGCTCTCTGCTCTCTCCTCTCCCCCTGGCCACCCACTAGCTGCCCGTGGTGCCCGGCCAAATGTCTGACTCGGTGACTCCCACAGGGCCTCCAGCTCCCCCCCGACAGGAAGCAGTCACAGTGCGACACACCACCATGTGCTCAGCACACCCCGCTTCCCTTGCTTTCTGCACCTTAGCAGGACCCTGCAGGCTCATTCTCTTTCCCCGTCTACCAGCAGCATGGGGAGGGTGCAGGGTGCTGAGGATCCGCAGGGAGGCAGAGCCACGGGATGGGAGGAGCCCGAGTCCCTGCAACACTGCTAGGATCAGAACCGCTACTGTTAGCCCCCCGGCCAGAAATCTCACGTGAGTTACTCCCTGAAATGTTAGGGCTGTTTGTAACAGCAGCTACCTATCCCAGCTGTACCCTACTGGACTCAACTCCTTGTCCAATCTCCCTACTAGACTGTCAGACGCACCAGGACTGGGACTTGGTGATATCACGTAACACCGTCGTCCCAGAACTCAGCACCACGCCCTGCATATGTTAGGGGGTCAATAAGCATCTCTAGGTTGGAGGAGGATGGTGTAGGCTCAGACAAGCAAGGCCCGAGGTGGGGGGCTTAGGAGGGAGCACCATGTGCAGATTCCACTTCAGGAAGTCAGGGCCAGTGTCGCCCGCCAAGGAGGGAGCTGCGGGGCACACACAGCGCCCATCGGAGCCTGGGAGAGACAGCAACAGGAGAAGGCACGAGGTCGGGGTGAAGCGAGCACTGGGCCAGGGGTTGGGAGCCCCAGGTTCGGAAACCAGTTCTTCCCTCTAATTTCAAACTTGACCTTGGCAAATGACTTCCTCCATCTGAGCCTCGGTTTTCCTCTTATAGTAAAAAGGGGGTTGTAGGGGGCTGGCGCTGTGGCACAGAAGGTTAATGCCCTGGCCCGGAGTGCCGGCATCCCATATGGGCACCGGTTCAAGACCTGGCTGCTCCACTTCCCGTCCAGCTCACAGCTATGGCCTGGGATAGCAGTAGAGGATAGCCCAAGTCCTTGGGCCCCTACACCCATGTGGGAGTCCTGGAGGAAGCTCCTGGCTCCTGGCTTCAGATCTGTGCAGCACCAGCCGTTGCGGCCAACTGGGGAGTGAACCAGCAGATGGAAGACCTCTCTCTCTCTCTCTGCCTCTCACTGTAACACTTTCAAATAAATAAAATAAATCTTTAAAAAAAAGGGGGGGTTGTAGAGCTGGCACTATGGCATAATGGGTAGGGCTGCAGTGCCAGCATCCCACGTGGGCACAGGTTCAAGTCCCAACTGCTTCACTTCCGACTCAGCTCTCTGTTATGGCCTGGGAAAGCAGTAGAAGATGGCGCAAGTGCTTGGGCCCCTGCACCTGCATGGGAGACCCGGATGAGGTTCCCGGCCCCCAGCTTCGGATGGGCCCAGCTCCAGCCATTGCAGCCATTTGGGGAGTGAACCAGCGGATGGAAGACCTCTCTCTCTCTCTCTCTCTCTCTCTCTGCCTCTGCCTCTCTGTGGCTATGCCTTTCAAATAAACACATACATATTTTTTAAAAAGAGGAGGGTGTGGCTATCAGGTTTCTCAGCGGCTCCTAGAGGCAGACCTTTCCCCACCCCCACCCAAGCTGTCTCTTGAGTCTCAAAATGAGAAGCAGACACGGGTGGAGCGGCTCCCGCTGAAGCCGGGACGGTGTCAGAGCCGACCCCAGGCGACCTCCTGAGGCCCTGGGCACCATCCTCTCCGACGCAGGCTAAGGGTCCCCGGCCTCTTGGCCTGGACAGAAGTCCTGGCTCATCCATCTAATTCCCCAGCCCCTGTTTGAACGCCTCCAGCGACGGAGAGCTCACTCTTCCCGGGCAGCCCGAGGTTGACCCACCTGTGTGGGCTGCACCTCTGGGTCTCCGCTTCAGCCACCACAGCCTCTGAGCACCAGGCAGAGACCAGGCCCTGAGGAGCTGACCTCCGGGAGGCGCTAACAGGGTCTCATCAAGCACCTTTCTAAGCAACTCACGTGCACCCCCTAGCACCCCTGCAGTGGCTACAGTGGTTGTCTTACAAATGAAAACACAAAGGACGGGGGTTTAGGTAGGGGCCAGCGCTGTGGCATGCTGGGTAAAGTCACCCCATACAGGTGCTTGTTCGTGTCCTGGCTGCTCCACTTCTGATCCATCTCCCTGCAGGGTCCCAGCCATCCATGTGAGACCCAGAAGCTTCTGGCTCCTGGCTTTGGCCTGGCCCAGCCCTGGCTATTGTGGCCATTTGGGGAGTGAACCAGCAGATAGAAGATCTCTCTCTCTCTCTCTCTCTCTCACCTGCTCTGTAATTCTTTCAAATAAATAAATCTTTTTGAAAAAATGGGCTTGTGTCCCTTCTCCAGCTTGCAAGTGACAAAGCTGGGACTCAGCCCAGACCACCTGACCACCTGCTTTCAAATGCGTCTCTTACGTACGGTGATCCAGCTGGGATAAAAGAAGGGGCCGTGGTGGTGAGCAGCGTTGCTAATCAATGGATCAACAATGACAGTAGCGTTTTAACAATGTTTGATAAATAGTACTCGCTATGTGCAGGTGTTTATATAGTAAAAACTTTACAAACAACCCACTGATTTAATCTTCAGGCAACTCTATGAGGGAGACACTGCTGCATCCCCATTTTATAGAGCAGGAAACTGAGGCCCAGAGAAGTGAGGTAACTTACTCAAGGACGCCCAGCTGGTAATCGGTGGAGTCAGGACTGGAACTCGCGCAATGGGCTCTGGAGCCCGCATGTCTGCCGAGCGCTATTTCCCTCAACGACAACACACGCCTTTGAGCGTTGTCCACCTGCCAGCCTTGCCCTGGGTGTTCCACATGCATGACTTCTGCAAAACCTTGTATGGGCAGGCAAGCACTTGGAAAATCCAACATCCATTCACGATTTAAGAAAACAGAAAGCAAAAAAGAAAACTCTCTTGCCCAAGTAGGAATAGAGACAAATTTCCTCATCTTGATTAAAAGAGAGGGAGAAATAAAAAAACAACCCCAGAAACCTCTAGCCAGCATCACTCTTGATGACAGAAACTAGCTGCTTACCCCCAAGTTCGGGAGCTTGGTGAAGGTCCTCTCTCACAGCTCTGATCCACTTCATACTAGAAGGCCTGGCTACTACAATCAGACAATAAAAGGAAATAAAAGTCTGCAGATTGGGAAGGAACAATTCAACTGCGATGTTCACAGCTACGTGACTGTCCGTGTACAGAGACCAAAGAGGGGGCTGACACGTGGTGTAGCAGGTCACCTGCCACCTGCGATGCCAGCTCCCATATGGGCACCTGTGCAAGTCCCTGCGGCCCCACTTCTGATCCAGCTCCCTGCTAATGGCCTGGGAAATCAGAGAAAGATGGCCCAAGAGTCTGGGCTCCTGCCACACACAGGAGACCCGGAAGAAGCTCCTGGTTCCTGGCTTCAGCCTGGCTCAGCCTTGGCCTTTGCAGCCACTTGGGGAATGAACCAGAGAATGGAAGATCTCTCCCTCTGTGTCTGTCCCCTTCCACCCTGACTTTCAAATAAATAAATAAATCTTAAAAATAAAAGTTCAAAAGAATAGACGAAAAAAATCCTGGAACTGTAGCAAGGACTTGCAACAAGGCTGCAGGACACAAGGTCAATGTTCAGTCAATTGTTTCCCTGTACACCACCAAACAACTAGAATTTGAAATTAAAAGTAAAGGATTTTAATCATTTATATTTCTACCGAATATAAATTCTTTGGTATAAAGCTAACAAAATATGTGTGCGACCTTATGAGAAAAGCTGCAAAACTTTGATGGAAGAAACGAGAGGTAGTCCATGTCCATGAACAGGAGTTCGCTGGTCTTCCCTGGGCTGTGGCTTCAGTGCCCAGGGTTAACCACAGTTCAAAACATCAAACGGAAAATCCCAGAAATAACCGACGCGTGCGTTCTAGACTCCTCGTCACTCTGAGCAGCCCAACGAAATGTCGCGCCTCCGCCTGCACCTGTGCCGGGCATGAACCAGCATCTCAGCCGGGAGCAGCGCTGCCCGCCACTGGTCACCCAGCGGCCGACTCAGTGGTGTCGGGGTGACCGTTGCCATTTTGCAGTGCTTGTGCGGGAGCGCTCAGCCCTAGCCGCAGTGTCAGGCAGCCCCGGGGCGGGGGGGTCTTGGGGTGCCTCCTCCACAGATGTTGTTGTTGATGCTGTGCAGTTGCCAGTGTTTGTCAGCTCACTCGAGAGAGTCGAGGCAGGTCCAACCAAAAACCCAGCAGAGGATTTGGGAGACGAGTGACCCACAAACTACTTCTAAAACTGCTGGGCTTGTCAGAAGACCCAGACTAGCCGACACAGCACTACGTAAGAACAGTGCGAGAGCACGGAGTGCCTGACACCAAGACTTACTGTAAAGCCACAGCACACACGACCCTGCAGGACTGGCCAAAGAATCAACAGATCAGTGCCGCAGAGAACCCAGGAACGGGCGCACACAACACAGTCAACTGGTCTTTGACACAAGAAGAAAGGCGGGGTCTTCAATAAATGGCACTGGGATGACTAGGCAGCCATCCATTTGCATGCGTCTAGGGGCCAAACATTGTGGAACAGCGGGCAAAGCAGCCACCTGCAATGCTGGCATCCTATGGGGCTCTGGTTCAAGTCCCGGCTACTCTGCTTCCAATCCAGCTCCCAGCCAACAACCTGGGGAAAGATTGGAAAAGCCCTGGTACCCACTTGGGAGAACTGGATGAAGCTCCAGGCTCCTGACTTCAATCTGGTCTGGTTCTGGCCATTGTGGCTATCTTGAGAGTGAACCAGAGGATGGAAGATCTCTCCCTCTCTCTGTCTCTCTCTGTAACTCTGACTTTCAAAATAAACCTTTTTTAAAAAATTACTCTAGAGGGCTGGCACTGTGGCGTAGCAGGTAAAGCCACCACCTGTAGTGCCCATATGGGCGCCCGTTAGAGTCCCGGCTACTCCACTTCTGATCCAGCTCTCTGCTATGGCCTGGGAGAGCAGTAGAAGATGGCCCAAGTCCTTGGGCTCCTGCACCTGCATGAGAGACTTGGAAGAAGTTCCTGTCTCCTGGCTTCAGATCAGCACAGCTCTGGCCATTGCAGCCAATTGGGGAGTGAACCAGCGGATGGAAGACCTCTCTCTCTCTCTCTCTCTCTCTCTCTCTCTCCTTCTCTTTCTCTCTCTGTGTAACTCTGACTTTCAAATAAATAAAATAAATCTTTTTTTTTTTTAATTTTTGACAGGCAGAGTGGACAGTGAGAGAGAGAGACAGAGAGAGAAAGGTCTTCCTTTGCCGTTGGTTCACCCTCCAATGGCCGCCGCTGCAGCCGGTGCACCGCGCTGATCCGATGGCAGGAGCCAGGATCCAAGTGCTTTTCCTGGTCTCCCATGGGGTGCAGGGCCCAAGCACCTGGGCCATCCTCCACTGCACTCCCTGGCCATAGCAGAGAGCTGGCCTGGAAGAGGGGCAACCGGGACAGAATCCGGCGCCCCAACCAGGTCTAGAACCCGGTGTGCCGGCGCCGCAAGGTGGAGGATTAGCCTATTGAGCCACGGCGCCGGCAAAATAAATCTTTTAAAAAATTAATCTAGACATTGACTTCATACTGTTCCCGAAAACTAACTTAAAAGGAATCAGAGACCTAAAAGTAAAACTTGGAGCCATAAAAGTGCTCAGAGATGATCTAGCAGCAAATCTAAATGCCCAGGAGTTCGGTAGTGCGTTCTGAGAGGCACCAAAAGCATGACTTCTGGATGAAGAGACTGGCAAGCTGGACTTCATTCAAATTTAAGACGTCTGCTCTGTGAAGGCAAGAGAGACTGAGAAAGCGTGCCGGGCCGCTGTGGTGCCGAGGGCTAAGCTGCCCCCACAACACCTGCGTTCCCTTTCGAGAGTCCAGCTCCCCGCTGATGCTCCTGGGAGAGCAGCCGCAGATGGCCCGAGTGCTTGGGCTCCGGCCACCCAAGTGGGAGGCCTGCATGGAGTTCCTGGCTCCTGGTTTTGGCCTGGCCCAGACTTGTTGCAACCATCTGGGGAGTGAACCAGCAGATGGAAGATCTCTCCTCACCGCTCCCCACCGCCACTCTGCCTTGCAAAATCAATCTTGGGAAAAAAAAAAAAAGAAGAAAGAAAGAAAGCAAAACAAGCCATAGCTTGCAAAACTTGTCTCTGCTAAAGCACTTGAATCCAAGATGTACAAAGCACTCTGCAACTCAGCAATAAGAAAGCAAAAACCCAGGCGCAGCCGTTCAACCTGGCAGTTAAGACACCTGCATCCCACGTCAGGGTGCCAGCCTCCAGACCTGGCTCTGGCTCCGGCTTCCTGCTAACACAGAGCCTGGGAAGCGCCCAGGGATGTTGCAAGCAGCCGAGTTCCTGCTGCCTGCAGGGGAGACCTGGCCTGAGCTCCTGGCTCCTGGCTCCCACTCTGGCCCCAACCCAGCTGCTGTCAGCTTTGGGGGACAGAATCAGGGGATGGTGTTCTCTCACACATGCGTGCTCTCTCCCCGCCCTTCTTAAATAAAAATACATCTTAACACATTTTTTTAAAGAATAAGCAAGCAAAAATCCAATTTTAAAAAATGGGCCAAGATCTGAACAGCCACCTCACCAAGATTTACAGGGGGTGAATCAGCAGAGTGAAGGGCGCTCCGCACCTGGGCAGTGTGAACCAGAGCAGCAGTGGGGGACCCCCGCCCACCTAAGGAGCAGCGAAACCCAGAGCTCAATGCCGGCAGGTGCAGCGCCACAGGGACTCGCGCTCCACACTGGGGAAGTTTGGCAGTGCCTTGCGATGCCAAACGTCGTCTCCCGCACAGCCCAGCAACCACCATCCCGGGTATTCAACCAGGTGAGCTGGAAACAGGCGTCCACACAAAAACCTGCGCACAAACCTTTATAAGCAGCTTTCTTATTCAGAACTGCCTCTGAGCGGAAGCTACCAAGAAGTCCCCACAAGGGGGGATGATAAACAGAGGCAGAGGCACATCGGAAGGAGCGTCAAGCCAAGAAAAGGCCCGGGGGAGCCCCCAGTGCACAGCCCTGAGCGGAAGCGGCCAACTCCAGGACTGGAGACGGTGAAAAATCGGGGGCTTCCAGGTGAAAAATCGGGGGCTTCCAGGAGCTCTTGTGCTGAGGGTGGGCATGAGGAAGGGGATGAAGAGGAGGCATGGGGAGGGGCTCAGGCGGCAAAGCAGCCCCGTATGACACCGCACTGGGGGACAAAGGACACCATGTACTTGGCAAAGCCGTAAACCTGTGCGTCTCAAAGACAGAAATCCAGTGTGGACTACACACGGCAATCAGTAGTCTCTCAATACCGGCCCATCGGTGATCACACACATGCCATACTAAAGCGAGTCGTTAATAGAAGGGAAGTGGGTGTGTGTGAACACGCACATGCCACGGCCCAGGGGGACCCCCTGTACTGCCACCCAGCCTAACATCTCCCACAGACCAAGGTCTGCTGATTGCAGAGAGCACCCTGGATGGGCAGACGGCTGTTACCGCTGCTCTATAGCGATCAGTGCCGCCCCCGTGTTAGGGAGGCATAGTTCACATACCCTCCTTTATACAAGAGGAAATTAAAGCTTAAGGAGGCTGTGCGCACTGTTCAAGGTCACACAGCTGCCACAGGACAGGGTCAAGCTTTGATTAGTGGGCAGGTGGCCAGGAAACCCTCCGGGTGTGGTGCCCAGAACCTAACAGTCCTTGGAATAGACACGCTGACATCTGAGTCCCTGCTGCACTCCCTCTGGCCAGCCTCCCCCCGTGTCCCTGCACCATGGACCTTCTGGGGGACCTGCAGGGATCTGCAACCCCCACACTGAGCCGCCACGCGTGAGGTCATCCTGGGCTCTTCCCTCTCACCATTCCCCACCCTCTACATGCAGGGAACCCGGGAGAGGTCTGCAGAAGTCTGCCCAGGGCCACCTGGCTCTGTCCCAAGAGGTGAGTAGTGGATGCACAGAACAGACAGGTGGCTTAGGGTAGGAGACTTGACCTTGCACCCTGTTGTCATGGTTCCAGATGGACCAGAAATGCAGCGTGGGAGCCTACGCCTGTGCGGCCACCATCACTTCTTGCAGCACGGGAAGTCCACAATGGAAGGACACCTGTGAGGGCATCAGATCCAACCATCCGCTCCTGTCATGAACTCGCCTCTTGGCGAGGAGACACCTGCCAAGGGACAGCACCAAGACCACCCTGGGCGTGGGACGCCATGGTGAAGCAGCAGGTGGCTGTCCTACGTGCGACTGGAGAAGCTGATCTCAGACAAGACAACGGCAAACTCCCGGGACAGCCTGGAAGACCCCCCCCCCCGAGACACTGATCAGGGGTCCTAAGACTCCTGCCGACAGTCTGCGGCCAGCAGGGACGGAGGACACACGTCCATGTGGTGTCTGGTCAGAGAAGCCCGGGGTCCTAGAGGCAGAAGGAAGCCCGGGAGCCCCTCTCGTCCGAGGAGAGGAGCCGGGCAGAACGAGACTCCCGGCGGGGACCCAAGGCCACTCCTCAGCCAGCACAAGGCCTTCCCCGGTGGGATGGGCCTGGGGTGAGGCCGCTGGGAACGACCCGGAGCCTACAGGAGGCAGTCTATGTCTCCTCCGGGCCCGCAGGCTCCAAACCAGGCACTCGGCCCTGGAGGGAGAGGACTGGACGGGTCAGCTTGGGTCCTGGCTCTGCCACTGGCAGGCTCCGTGGTCAGAACCGAGTGTTCCATTCCTGGAGTCTCTCATAAGCCAGCGAGAGCTCCCGCACACAGGTGGCCCCACCGTGCTACTCAGAAACCAAACGTGCGGAAGCCGTCCAGGTGTCTGCCCACAGGAGGCCGCTGGGTGGACCAGGGCACCTCAGCGCCTAAGTGACCTTCTTAGTGACTGAAGGTCGTGTTTGTAAGGAGTCTGAGTTAACTTGGAAAAAATTGATCTTTGAAAGTTCGCTGTAAATTGGAATGCACATTTGGCCATTAAGTCTGGCCCCAACTATGTAAAGTAAATGTGTAGTGAGAGAGAGGGAGGGAGGGATTAAAGGAGGGAGAGAAAAAGAGAGAGAGAGAAGAGACAGCATCATGTCTGCACTGGGCACTGGTAGGTTAGGGCATAAAATGAATATAAAGAAAATGGCTTCTTTCTACCTTCCCAATTTTTCCACGTTATTAGTTCGTAAAGGAAAACATTACATTGAGTTTATTTTTAAATAAGATATAAGGTGGATCTGAAGATTCAATCCCATAAAGATGCCAGTTCTCGAACTGACGTGGAATTTCAACGCCATCACAATTTCAGAACTCCCCTCGCGCTGTGTGCCCGTGTGTGCTTCCTTGCAAGGCGATGATGGGAACGCAAAGAACTGAGAATACTCAAGTCAGACTTGAAGAAGAAAGAGAGCTGTGTCCACATCTGTGGTAAGGCGTTGGTGCAAGGACGTGCAGACCGGCAGAACAGTCTAGAAGGTTCAGAAACACGCACCCGGTACTGATGTGCAACTGCAACCAAGGCAACCTCGGTGTTGCCGCCCTTTCAACACTGGATCCATTTGAGCCGCGTCGTGAGCGAAGGGCTGACCCCTGCTTCGCACACCGTGCAGGAAATTCTCCCAGAGACATTGCAGACCTGAGTGTGAAGTGTGAAACAGCAAAGTCTCTAAACCTTCATGACCTCCGGCTGGCAGAGACGCCTTAGACAGAAAACAGCATTATCATAAAAGCAAATAACGGATAAATTGGAACACATTGAGATTTAGAACTTGCACTCATCAAAAGATGCCGGTAAGTGAGAGGAAGAACAGGCTAGAGGGCAGGGGAAAATATCTGCAACACAGAGATCTGGCGAAGTGCCTCTACCCTGGGTGTTCAAAGAACTCTATGGGGCCAGCGCTGTGGTATAGCGGGTAAAGCCACCGCCTGCAGTGCTGGCATCCCATATGGGTGCCAGTTAGAGTCCCGGCTGCTCCACTTCCAATCCAGCTCTCTGTTATGGCCTGGGAAAGCAGAAGAAGATGGTCTGAGTCCTTGGGCCCCTGTGCCCACTTTGGAGACCCGGAAGAAGCTCCTGGCTCCTGGCTTCAGATCAGCACAGTTCTGGCCATTGCAGCCAATTGGGAGTGAACCAGCGGATGGAAGACCTCTCTCTCTCTCTCTCTCTTTGTCTCTCTCTCTCTCTCTCTACCTCTCTCTGTATAACTCTGACTTTCAAATAAATAAATAAATCTTTAAAAAAATGTTTAAAAAAAAGAGAACTCTACAAATCAATTAGGAAAGGTCATCCCATATAAAAAATGGGCAGAAGAAATGGACAAGGACTCCACCCAAGAGGCTACCCCAAGCCATGATAAAAATCACAACACAGTGCTGTTTCCAGCTCATAAGAGTAACTGAAACGAGCAGCAGGTGCTGGGTGTAGCGGTTAAGACGCCACCGGGGATGCTCACGTCCCACGTTGGAGTGAGTCCCAGCTCCTCCGCACCTGACCCAGCTGCCTGCTAACGCACACCCCAGGAGGCAGCAGGTGATGGCTCAAGTGCCTGGGTCCCTGCCACCCACGTGGGAGACTCAGACTGAATTCTGGGCTCCTGACTTCGGCCCCACCCAGTCTGGTTGTTGGTAGCATTTGGGAAGTGAACCAATAGATGGAAGATTTCTCTTTGTCTGTTTTTCTGTCTCCCCACCTTTCAAATAAAATGAAAACAGATAAATAATTTAAACAAAAAAAGAATAAATGGTGGAGTGGAATAGAGACCCTCTAAATGAAGAGCCGGACCACAGAGCATCGGCAAGGACGTGGGACAGCCGCTGGAACCCTCGTTCACTGTGGCACGTGCAAGAGGACAAGGTTGGGCAGAATTCACTGAAGTGAGGGAACTTCAAAAAGTGCGGGGAGCCAGCGTTGTGGTGCAACAGGGTTGCAACCCAGCTCAAGTCCCAGCCACCCACTTCCCGTCCAGCTCCCTGCTAATGCGCCTGGGAAGGCAGCAGGTGGGCCACTGCCACCCACGCGGGAGATCCGGATGGAGTTCCTCGCTCCCAGCTTTGACCTGGCCCAGGTGCCACTTTTCAAATAAATAAATCATTTTTTTAAAAGTTCATGGAAAATGGAATTCATAATTTTATTTTGATACAAGAAGTAATTTAAATTTCATGCATACAACAAGCCTTCAAAACGTCCATGCAACCGTATTCACAGGGGTCGATGCTGTGGCTCAGTGGGTTAAAGCCACAGCCTGCAGTGCCAGCATCCTATGTGAACACTGGTTCGAGTCCTGGCTGCTCCGCTTCTGATCTATCTCCCTGCTAATGCGCCTGGGAAAGCAGCAGGGGACGGCCCAAGTGCTTGGGCCCCTGCACCTGCATGGGGGACCCAGAAGAAGCTCCTGGCTCCTGGCTTTGGCTTGGCCCCTTCCTGACCATTGGGGCCATTTGGGGAGTGAACCAGCGGATGGAAGACCTCGCTCTCTGTCTCTCCTTCTTTCTCTCTGTAACTCTGCCCTTCAAATAAATGATAAATCTTTTAAAAATGCATACCATGGGAAATTGCAGGTATTTCAAACATCTTTGCATCAAAATGCTACCCTTTAATTCCCATTTCCCATGAGCTATTTGAAGCACTCTCATGTGTGCACCACATAACCCAGAAATCCACCCACCCAAGATTAATGGCCGTGCGCCCCTCAAGGCGTTCACAGAACTATTCTCAGAGCATTATTCCTAACAGCCACGACCTGGAAACAGCCCCCGTGTCTGTGAACAGGACAAGAAATAGCTGTGGGACAGTCACACAGTAAATTCTACTTGGCAATGAGAAGGGGTGATTTACAGCTGGACCGGCACACAGCACCATGGATGAGAGAAAGAAGCCAGACGCAGGGATGCCACGGCCCCCTTCATATAAAAGACAGAAACAGGCAGCATTAATCGATGTTGACAGTGTGATCGTCTTGGAGGGACAGTTCAAGAATGGAAGGGGGAACAGGGTGGGGTGGGGGGAGAGGTCCTGGGGTGTTAATGAAGTCCTTGACCTGGGAGCTGGGTGTCTGGGACCTTGGCAGAGAGAGTGCTCCCCCACTCACCTGGTCTTCCCCTGTGGCTCCTCCATGACCCCCAAGCCTGGAGCCCTCTCCCCCCGGGCACCCTCCAGACCCCCCCATGAGAGTCTCAAACAGCTTGCTCAGCCTAGACACTCCTGTGACTGTTTCCTCCTGGGACATCTCAGCCATCAGCCTCCCTCTAACACCACCCAGCATCTCCGCCCACCCAGACTCACTCCCACTGCTCCAACCTCAACCAATCAGCATGGCCGCACCTCTCCCCACCCCGACTCCGCTCACTGACAGCCCGGCTCTCAGTGTCAGCTGCACATGGACCTGTGTCTTCCCACTGGGCTGTGCGTGGCTGGCTTGCAGCGGGCACTCTGTACACATGTCCAGTGATGACCACAGGGACCACGTGGCTCTGTCTGCAGTTACCAGCATCTCTCCTCTCTCGCATGGTGCCTACAAAGCCTCCACTTTGCCAAACTGCATTCCAGGCTCGCCCGAGGGTCTCTGTTCCACTCCCCCCAAGCCTGTCAGGACCTTGAGTTGACCTTGGTTTCTCGGGACTGTTCTGATCACAGGTGTGAGAAGCAGCTTCGTGGAGGAAGCTGTGGCTGGACTGGCTCCCACCGGAGCCTGACTGACTGGCGGCAGGGCGTGGGGCCTCAGCTCCCTCTCCCCATTGCTGGCCAAGGGACAGCCTCTTCCCTGGGGGAGGCACAGAGGCCCCCAGCTGCTCTCCCACCCTCTCCCCCACCCCAGGATTCCTATACGAGTCCTAGAATGTGGTTGCCCAGCCAGGGCCGCCTGTGTAGCCTGAGTCATCTCTGGTCAGGGGCGCGATCTCTCTGGCTGGCCGGCCTGGCCGGGTGCCCGAGTCTTGGTGTTCAGCTGGAGCGAGCACCCGGCATGGCCGCCACTGCCTGCAGGCTTCACCTGTCCGGACCTCGTTAGTCCTACAACTGCGCTCCCTTTCTATTTTCTTTCTTTCTTTTTTTTAAAAGAAGGTTTATTTATTTATTTTTGAAAATCAGAGTTACAGAGAGAGCGAGGGAGAGACACAGAGAGAGATCTTCCATCTGCTGGTTCACTCCCCCCGTGGCTGCAATGGCCGGCACTGGGCCAGGCTGAAGCCGGGAGCCAGGAGCTTCATCCGGGTCTCCCACAGGGGTGACAGGTACTTGGGCCATCTTCTGCTGCTTTCCTAGGCCGTCAGCAGAGAGCTGGATTGAAAGTGGAGAAGCCAAGACTTGAACTGGTGCCCATATGGGATGCCAGCAATGCAGGAGGTGACGTTACTCGCTACGCCACAGTGCCAGCCCCTCCCTTTTCATTTTCACAAAGATCTCACAAGGTCAGGATTATCTCTCCATTTTAGAGGCCAAAAACTGGAGCTCTGGCAGGAAGTGACTTTCCCAAGGTCGGGAGGCGGGGTGGGGGCGGACAGGATAAGCACGTGACCCCCAAGTCCACAACTTTGGCCGGGCCAGCCCCTCCCGCCTCCCTGGTCCCATCCTCCATTCCTCAACCCCCACCCCGGCCCAGTGGTCTCTCACCCAACACTCATTGCCTCCCAAACACGGGGAGAGCCCCACAGGAAAACCTGCCGGACGGAAAAGGCCGCCCTCCAGCCGCCCGGACGCCCACCACGGCTCCTGACAGGAGCAGCCACCACGGGTCACCTCGGCCCTCCCCCACTCTGTGCTCCTGCCCCCCCCTCCCCGCTCCCCAGGGCCGACTGCCAGGGCTGGGCAAGGGGCCGCGGGGAGGAGGATTCCTAACTGGGCGGTGGAGGGGCTTCAAGGGTCCCCTCCTGAAGGGCAGTTCCTGCAGCCCAGGGAGGCCAGCCTGCTCCCACCACTCCCGGAACAAGGGAGAAGAACTGGCCCCGTGCCAATCACAGGACAAGGCAGGATTAGATTCGGGCCTTAAGCGCATTTGTCCTTTGCAAGTCTCTGATCAAACCAAGATAGTCCTCATGCCCGCTTTTTAAATCCTTCCTTGAATCAAGTCCCAGAAGCGCAGTCCTCCGTGCACTCACACCTGCGGCTTTGCCCTGCGTTGCAATAGCTCCGTGTCCCTGCTGTGTGAAGCCCTGTGCGTGGAAGAGCTCAGGCAATCCTCGCCACGGCACTGCGGGGGAACCGTCACCCCATTTACAGACAGGAAACCGAGGCCCACGAGAGTCGCTAGGAAGCAGCCTGACCCCACGTGGGTGGTCTCTGAGGCCAGCACCGGCGGCAGCAGGAGGCCCTGGCATAGATTCGACCCGGAGCCCACACGGGATTCTGGCATCGCAGACAGCAGCTCAACCTGCCGTGCCACAGCACCAGCCCTGAAACATCTGGACACTGAATCCACTTGTTCAGCAAACAGCATCCAGGGCCGGCATCGTGGGGCGGCCGTAGGGCTGCTGCTTGGAATGCCTGCACCCCACGCTGGCGCGGCCGGGTTTGAGTCCCACTTCCGCCTCCGATCCAGCTTTCCACTAATGCACACCCTGGGAGGCAGCAGGTGGTGGCTCAAGTAGTTGGGTCCCTGCCACCCACGTGGGAGACCAGGATGGAGTCAGACTGGCCCAGCCCTGGCTGCCGAGTCCGTTTGCAGAGTGAACCTCCAGGGAGAAGATTCTCTTTCTCTCTGTCCGTCTCTCTCATAACGTAAATTTTAAAAATGATTAAACACGTGGCCGGCGCCGCGGCTCACTAGCCTTGCGGCGCCGGCACACGGGGTTCTAGTCCCGGTCGGCACACCGGATTCTGTCCAGGTTGCCCCTCTTCCAGGCCAGCTCTCTGCTGTGGCCCGGGAGTGCAGTGGAGGATGGCCCAAGTGCTTGGGCCCTGCACCCCATGGGAGACCAGGAGAAGCACCTGGCTCCTGGCTTCGGATCAGCGCAGTGCGCCGGCCGCAGCACGCCGGCCATGGCGGCCATTGGAGGGTGAACCAACGGCAAAGGAAGACCTTTCTCTCTTTCTCTCTCTCTCACTGTCCACTCTGCCTGTCAAAAAAAATTATTAAACCCACACACACACTCAAGGAGCATCTGACGGCAGGGCTAGCAGGGACAGACAGGAGGGTAGGGGACAGACAGGAGCTGGGTCACACAGGACCCATGAACCATAGTAAGGAAGTGGGATTTTATCAAAAAGCCCCCACCGCCTTGGCAGTTAGGAGTGTGGGCTGGGCGGCCAGGGGCCTGCATCCGAATCCTGCCTCTGCCACTGAGCAGCTCCATCACTTTGGGTAAGCCACTCACTCTGGGCCTTGGGGCCGGCACGTGCCCCGTGGTTTGGACTGGATGTCTGTGGGTCCCGATACCCCCTTGGCTTCTGTCCGAGACGCATTCACAGTGCCAGGCCGAGCTTCATCCCAGGTGCTGGAGCCTCAGAGAGCAGTCACCCGATGGTTCAGTCCCGGAGGGCTTGCTGGCAGAGGTGGTACCGGGGCTGGGTCTCACAGGATGAGTGGGAGTTGGGTGGGTGACAGAGAGGGCACACAGTGGTCCCGGACGGACAGTGTGGCTTAGAGAAAGCACCTTGGCAACTCTGTGGAAGAGGGACTGAGTGGGAGGCGGAGGAGGTGCCTGGAGTCCAGAGAACAGTCAGGGGCAGGCCAAGGGATTCAGGTGGCCTGTGGTCTTCCTGGACTGGAGCTCATCACAGAATGTTCTGGAAAAGATCGGGGCCGCTGGTAGCCAAGGCCATGGAGCCAGACAGGACTGTTAAGAAGGCGCACCCCAGCACCTGACAGCCGAGAGCAGGGGGAGGAGGTGCAGCCAGGGACAGCCTCTGTGCTCCATGCCCAGCAGGACACGGTGGCTCCCGGCACCTCCGGCTCGACCCAGCACAGGCCGGCGGCAGGTGCTCCCGAAACTCCTTTACATCAACAGACTGAGAAAACGGAAAGGGCGAGGGGAGTGAAGCCCGGGAGGAGTGGGCTGCGCGGAGGAGGGAGCAAGCCCCGGGGTCACCACTACCACTGAGCTGTGCCCAGGAAGGCCCCGGGGTGGGGCAGGGACCACAGGGCAGACGGCGCTGGCGTGAGAGGACACGGAGACACCGAGCGCAGGGTGGGTGGGAGGAAACAGCTCGGGGACAGGAGCCGACGGAGGCTTTGGATCCCAAAGGCGCCTCTGGCTGACGGGGCTCAGGTGGGGCAAAGCCCTGCTCGGAGCCCCACCCGAAAAGTGACTGGGGGCAGCCAATGAGTTGACTGCAAAGTGCTAGCACGCGGCCCGGCGAGCACGGCTCCTGGGAGATGTGTTCTCACCTCCCACCAGTGTCGCTCCCCCTCTTCGTGGAGGAGCGACACTAAACCCTGCCTAGGCTTCATATCCGAGTCACGGCACCATTATGTCGCTCCCCCTCTTCGTGGAGGAGCAACACAGAACCCTGCGCTGTTCTTCTGTCTGCTCGGCCCTCCCCGGGTTTGCTGCTGGTTCCTCCCGGGTTGGCTACTATCCCTTCCACCTCCGTGGAAGGGCAGTTCCCCCTGGCCGCATTCCCCACTTCCGCAGGGGAGCGGCACACCGCCGGCCGGTTCTCTCGGGGGCTGCACGGGTTCCCTTAGATGTTCCCCATAGATGTTCCTGGTGCATGCCGTCTCTCTCCTCCTTTATAGTCCTCCTCCGCCAATCCCAACTCGGCTGCCCACACGCCGAGTACGCTGCTCTCCTCCAATCAGGAGCAAGTCCTACAGTTTATTGGTTGAACTGGAGGCAGCTGGGTAGAAGCTGTTTTCTCCTCTCCCAGCGCCATATTGTAGGAGAGCAGATGCATAGAATAAGTCTTAATTCCAGTAACAGTCTAGTCCGAGCTGCTCCCCACAGAGGAGAGCAGATGCATAGAATAAGTCTTAATTCCAGTAACTTAGTCTAATCCGGTTTGCTCCCCACACACCAGGGCCCCATCCAGCTCAGGGGGTGGGGGTCAGGACTAACCACCGCCACCGCCACCCCCCACCCCCCAAAGCGGAGTCACAGAGACGAGGGCTCGGTCAGGTTCCGCCTGCTCAGTCCCAGGCCCCAGACACCGCAGGGCACCCCAGTCCTTCAGGGGTGTGAGAAAGGTAAGAGCCTGGCACAGGGCCTGGTGCCAGAACATGCCATGACTGAAGGGAAGAGAGAGAGAAGCTGGAGGAAGGCAGCTCTGGCCTGGCATGGCTGCCAAGTAGACCGAGCTCAGCAGGTGGCCAATCGGAGGCGGGCATTTGGGTCACGGGAGCCAATCAGAGCCGGGCATTTGGGTTGTGGGAGCTAATCAGAGCTGGGCATTTCAGTCATAGGAGCCAATCAGAGCCAGGCATTTAGGTTGTAGGGGCCAAGCTGGTCACGGGAGCCAATCAGAGCTGGGCATTTGGGTCATGGGAGCCAATTAGAGCTGGGCATTTGGGTCCCTTGCAATGTCTCATCAGGGGATTCACCCCAGGGTGCTTTAGGTGCTGGAGTGCGTGTTACAACCTGGCTTCCTGGGCACCCCCCCCAACCCACAACTTACTGAATAAAACTAGAAGCGGAAAAGGCGCCATACCTCTGGGGTGATGCTGGGAGCCCATGGGTCATGCATTCCTTTTCCAGAGAAGAGAGCCCCCCTAAGACCCCATGACAGAGCCAGCCAGGGCCTGACCGGTCACCCGGGTGCCCCAGCTCCAGCCCCCGGCACTGCCGGTACCTGCAGGTGCCCTGTGGCTGCAAGGCAGGCAGAGGAGCAGTGAAGAGGAAGTTCAGCGTGACAGCGGCCAGAGGCCCCGCCTCTGCACCGGGTACCTCGCTCTCCCCATCAGCCGCCTGCACCTCCATCACGTGGGTTTGGTATCACTGTGTCCATCGCTCAGGTGAGCCAACGACACTTCAAGAGGTGAAGCTGACTTCCTGGGATCTCACGGACCAGGGAGCCAGACCTGCCTCCCGCAGGAGCCGACCTCCTTGGGCACCTGGGCACACGATCTCCCAGAGAACAGGAGATGGGGAAGAAGGCCAGTGAGGAGAAGCCCCCGGAGGGGGAGGACAGGGGCGCGTGTGCCCTCCGTGCCCACCCAGGTGGCCGAGCCAGGCTGGCTATGGCCGTGGGGAGCTGCCTGCCTGTCCCGGTGCCCTGTGGTTGCCATGCCGACCCTGGGGCTGTGTTTGCGGATGTTGTATTTGATTTCACACGTTTGGAACTCCGATTACGTCATTTCGCAACACAGGGTTGCCATGACAGCAGGCCCCACGTTCCCCGGGTGGCTCACACCTTGGGGTAAAGGGAGGGGCCCGGCTGGCTGCCCCCAAGGAAACTTTACCCAGAACCGCCTCGAGGGACAAGGCCAGGAGCGTGGCTCGGACTGCACCTCGGGGGTCGCTCACCATCCACATTTGGGGAAACTGAGGTCTGCGTGAGGAGCCCACTCCCTAACCTCCCATCCTCCCCCCAGCACCTTGCAAGGGCTGAGGGCCTGGCAATGGCTTCTGTCCTGGAGCATCCCATGACCGCTGCCTGGTCGGGACGCCCGTCGAGGGGGTGCGCCGGTGTGGAGGGGCAGGGGTCTGCGGACGTGGGCTTTGGCGTCGGGCCTGGGTGCAAGCGCAGAGGACACTCTGGATGGGCCCCCTGCTGGGCTGCCCTTTCTGCATCTGAAAGCAGTGGGCAGGTGCTTCCCCCCAGGTGGCCACAGGACCCAGGGGGAGGGACGCCTGCCCCAGAGAAGGCTCCCGCACCTTCCCTCTCTCGCTCCCTCCCCTCCTCTCTTCCTTTCCCTCTTTTCTTTTTTGCCATCGCCCTGTCACTGTAGCTAAGTTCTGGCCTCGGACTCACCACCAGCCTGCTCTGTGACTTCGGGCAGCCGGCACTCCCTCTCTGGTCCCCTAGAGCAGGAACCATGCCATGAGCTTTCTCCGGGGCTCACCTCCTCACCATCAACCTCTGCGCCCCTTGGCCCCAAGTTCCTGTTCTTTAGCCTCTTACCTGCTGGCTGCTGGCCGGAGCTCAGACACCTCGGTGTGACACAAACAGCCCCGGCTCCCGCTGTGCAGAGAGAAACCACGGCCACAGCCACGGCCAGAGACTCCAAGGGGTCCTGGGACTGGGCCTCATTCGCCCACCTCTGGGCCGCAAGGCTCCCAGGGAAGCTGACAAAGCCTCACAAGAGATCCCCGGGGCACTGTCACAGCCAGCCTGGCAGCGGCTCTGCCCCCAAAATCCGAGAGAGAAGCAGCCGTTCAAATCCCGTTATGTAGCTGAGAAAAGTGAGAAGCGGAGAAGTGACAGGAGTTGCCCAAGGTCTTAGTAACCGGTGGGCGGTGACTAATCCTAACACAGGCACACGCACGTGCCCACGCACGCGCACGGACTCCCAGAAAACGCGCCGGGCTGTTGTGCAGGGAGGCCGAGCCCAGGGGCAGCCATCACAGGCCTCAGACCCACCTCCTGCCGCCGCACCTGCCCAACACCCCCCACGTGCCCCACACCCAGAGCCAGGCCCAACACTCTGCCTACAGATGCTGAGTTTGCTGGGAAACCAGAGGCCGCCACACGTGTGGGAGACGTGCACTGGGCGGGTCTGCCTCGGGCCCAGCCTTGGCCAGGAGCAGAGTACTGGCTGGGGGTCTGACCTCCCCGGTTCTACCCTGCTCTTTCCCACGGCCGCACTGTGCAAGCCCAGCCCCCACCCCGCCCCCCGCCTTCCTCGCCTGCGGAATGGGAACAAGGACGCAGCTATTGGGAGGAAGGTGTGGGCGCGCCTGGCAGAGCTGTCCACCAAACAGCCACGCCTGCCCTGCTTCTAAGAACAGGGAATGAGGCCACTGTGGTCCCTGCAGCCAAGCAGCCTGTGCCCAGCAAAGCTAATCTCGGCGAGAGAGAACCAGCGAGCACTGGATGCTGCAAGGTGCCTCTGAGTGTGGAGGAGTCAGGAGGGGCTTCCTGGAGGAAGAGGCGGGACGTCGAAGGAGCTCCTGGAGACAGATAGGGAAGCAAGGACTCACAGCACAGCCTGTGAGTGTGCAAGGTCACAGATGTGAGCGGCGAGGGGCAGCGTTGGGAGCAGGGACCCAAGGCACAGAGAGGGGGCCCCTCCAGAGCAGGCCCTGAGGATGGGTGGGCGGTGCAAAGGCGCAGAGGCAGGAGACGGCCCAGGGCGCTGGAGGAATCAGTGGATCGAAAAGAGGGAGGTGGAGCCAGGAGAGACAGGGGGCAGATCAGGGAGGGCCCAGGAGGCTGCCTGAGGGGCTCCAAATCTGTCCCGGAGGCCCGGGGAGCCCTGGGGAGGGCAGGCGGGGGTCTAAGCAGGCCTGGGGAAGCATCTTTGCCTCACAGGGACCATCACCGCGGGCTGTGCAAAGCCTCATTAAAGACCCCCTGCTGCGGACTCAGTGAGTTTCCAGTTCCACCTGCGGTTGCCTGGCAGGACCAGAACCAGTGAATTCGCAGGCCTCATAGAGCACGTGGGCCGGACGCCCCGCCCCACCCCCCGCCGAACCCTGCTCCACGGGAGGCAGCGGCAAGAACAGAGGTGGGGTTTAGAGACGCCTGCGGACCAGGGAGGCAGGCGGTGGGTGCTGAGCGTGAACGTCAAGGCCCTGAAAGCAGAAGGTTCTACAGCAGCCCCGCTGTGCGTCCACAGCCTCGAGGAGACCAGGAAGGGACGTGAGACAGGCGGCAAAGTGCCAGCTCTGTCATCCTCCTGGCAAACTCTGGTGTCGCAGGCGTGCGGTTCTGCAGCCAAGCCCAGCGCCCTCAGCCCCACCCACCCCCGCCGGCGGACTCCCCGGCCCCTCAGTGCCAGCCGGCAGCCAGCACAGCGCTTGTGTCCATGAACCTGACCGCCCCAGCATCTCACATGAGCCTAATCCTGCCATGTTTGTGCCACTGGGATCTACTGGCGGGTCTCGGCGTCAGGTCGGCGCAGTCTTGGTGGCATCTCCCTCCCTCTATACAGCTGCGGGTGCTGACCCATGGGGCCCCCACAACACTGACAGCGGGCTTGCTCCTTGCTCCTGCCTTGGGCTGCGGCGAATGCCGCCGCTGGGAACGCGGGAACTCCGCTCGCCGAGGGACCACCCTGTCCTGCAGGAATTCTGTGCTATATTTTTGAGCAACCTCCCTACTGTGTTCCATGGTGGATCAGAAGCCTACTTTTGTCTTTTAAAGATCTATTTTATTCCTTTGAAAGGCAGAATGACAGGTATGGGGGAGGGGGGGTCTTCCATTCACTGGTTCACCCTCGAAATGGCCACGACGACTGGAGCTGGGCCGATCCAAAGCCAGGAGCCAGGAGCTTCATCGGGGTCTCCCTTGCAGGTGCTGGGGCCCGAAGACCTGGGCTATTCTGCTGTGTTTCCAGTCGCATTAGCAGGGAGCTGGATTGGAAGCTGAGCAGCAGGACTCGAACCAGCGCTCAGATACAGGATGCTGGCATCAAAAGTGACAGCTTAGCTCCCGGAGCCACCGTCTGTGCACAGTGCTCCAGTCGCCCCCCCCACCCCCCCACCCCCCCACCCCCGCCTTCCCCAGCATTGTTACTTTTGGGGCTTCTGAGAACAGCCACGATAGTGGAGTGCAGTGGAAACTGCAGGATCTTGGTGACTGGCTGTACGCTTGGAGCTGAGGGGCCAGGACGGTGAGGAGGAGGGGGGAGTGACCTGTGGGTTTGCCCTGGGCCAGCCGAGTGGAGGGAGAGCCGGCGGCTTCACTGGGGCTCCTGGGGGGCACGAGAAAGACTCTGGGGCCACTGGGCCTGAGGGATTTTCAGCACCCGTTGATGGGGGCCTGGGGGCTGGAGACCCCGAAGCCACCGGCGCCCGCAGTGAAGCCCCGAGCGAGAGCAAGGCTGCTTAGGACGGGTGGGCAGCGAGGGAAAGAGGAGGGTCGGGAACAGAAGCTGAGGAGGGGGCCATGGAAGCCACTCAGCCGGAGACGGGGGGCGGGGGGGGGATCAGCCCGAGAGGAGGCAGGAAAGTCAGGAAGCGTCCGCCCAACTCTGCTGCTGCGCAATCCAGAACCAGGTTCAGCCCAAAGCAAAGAAAATGCAAATCGGTGGCTTTGAGAGGCTGCAGGTTCATCTGCAGAGACATCGGGGTTGACGCTCGCCCCTGGCCGCCGCGGGCTCCGAGCCCAGCTGGGAACGCGGTCTCCACATCGGCGCGCGGAGCAGCCTCCAGGACAGACCGCACGGGGGGCCGCGGAACAAGTCTCAGCAAAAATCAAAATCACGGCGCGCACCTGTTCTGACCGCAGTGGACCAAAAACTGGAAATCGGCAGCAAAAGCAGCTGACGCAATGACACCGACACAAGGAGACTGAGCACCGCGCTCCTGGCCGGACGGCGCGTCCACAAAGACATCAGAAGGCAAATCTAGAAGTTTTCTGAATCAAACGAGGAATAAAGATATCAGAATCTGTGGGATACAGCAAAAGTGGCTCTAATAGGACAATGTATAGCACTAAGTGCCTACATCAATCAAAAAAAGAAAGCTCTTGGGCCTGGCACTGTGGCGTAGCGGGTAAAGCCTCCGCCTGCAGTGCCGGCATCCCATATGGGCGCTGGTTCGAGTCCCGGCTGCTCCACGTCTGATAGTTCTCTGCTTTGGCCTGGGAAAGCAGTGGAAGATGACCCAAGTGCTTGGGCCCCTGCTCCCGCATGGGAGACCCAGAAGAAGCTCCGGGTATTTCAAGGGCCTAGAAAAGCAAGAGAAAACAAAACAAAACAAAAGGCAAATCAAACCCAAAATTAGTAGAGGAAATGGAATGAAGATCAGAGCAGAAATAAACAAAATGGAGACGGAAAAGATAGGGGTTCAGCCATCTTTGGAGTGGGGCGCAGAAGGGGCAGCCTCCCGTCCTCAGAGACTTGAGTTCTTTACTATTCAGAGCTCTGATTTCCTCCATCATGATCACTTCTGGGCACAAAATTGCTACTACAGCTCTAGCTGTCACACTCATATTCCAGCAGCAAGAAGAAGGGAGAAGCAAGAGCAGGAGACTGGCCTCTCAGGTGAGACTGCCCACACTCTTAAAGAATGTTCCTGGGAGTCCCCCCCCATCTCTCTCTCTCTCTCTCTCACACACACACACACACACATAAACACACACACCCGTGGCTTTCCCTAACATCTCACTGGCAAAGCTGAGCGCTGAGGTCTTTGGGCAGAGCACGCGACTTCCTAAATAAAGTCTGGATTGTGTTGGTAAAGATCCAGGGGGTGTGGCTACAGGGGCTAGGTCCGCTACAGGCGCTAACACAGAGGGAGAAGAACTTTCCAGAAGGAAGCAGTGGATGCACCCACAGGGTGTAAAGTGTTAACCATTGGACTTGGCAGGGAGGCCACTGGCATCTTGCTGCAGGCAGGGGAGGGGAGATGGCCCTGGCCCTGAAGGCCACACTCAGGGCTCTCGGGAGGGCAGGGGAGGGGAGGGCAGGGGAGGGGAGGGAGGGCCCTTGAGCACCGATCAGCAGTAAAGCTGAGCAGGCTGAGCCATGGAAGGCAGCGGCGCAGCGGCCCGGGAGAATGGGGCCACGCAGGGGCCAGGCCCCAGGGGAGGCGGAGCAGAGCAGGTGCCCCAAGCAGGAGCCCAAAGCTGGGGACGGGTGGCCAGCAGGTGCAGGAGTGCAGGGGGTCGGTGGGCGTGGTGGCCACGGCCTGGGGTGGATCCTGGGGAGGTGGCCGGCCGTCACTTCCTCCAGGTGAGGAGACGGAAGGGGGTGGTGAGGGTGAGGACAGAGAGGAGGAACTGGGGAGGAGCCGCCGGCCACAGGACCCGGCCTTGCAGGGAGGTGCCGAGGCCGGGGGTGGCTGGAACCCACAGGCGGGGATGCGGGTGGCAGAAGGGGCATAGGGCTAATGGGGCTGGGACTCCCTGGGCAGGCAGAGCACCTGGGGCAGGAAGGGCAGCTCCGGAAACCTTCAGGGGCTGCGCGGGGCAGGGGTGGGGCGAGGGCCTGGAAGGGGAGGAGGTGGTCCCTGCCTGGCAGTGGGGATTGGCGTTTAAGGTTCCAGAGTGGGCCTGACCGGGGGGACAACAGGGCCAGGTGGCCGTGGCTGTGGCCCTGGGAGGTGTGGAGTCCCAGAGATGAGAAGGAAGTGAGTGGCCAGGGTGCTAGGGGGCCGTCAACGAGGTCACTCGAGTCCCCCCAGGATGACGGTGCCGTGGGGGAGGGGAGGAGCGTGAGCCCAGGCCAAGGGGAAGAGCATGACAAGCAGGGGGTGTCCCCACGGACAGCAGGGTCCCAGGAGGGATGGGGAGGGGGTCAGGCTGAAGAGGGGCCGGGGCACTCTGGGTGGGTAAGGGTGAGGCAGCGAGAGCAGGAGAGTGGATGGCAAGGCTGGGGGAGGGCTGTTTGCTCGTGAAGCAGAGAGAGAGAGAGAGAGAGAGAGAGAGCGCTCCCACCTGCCCGTTCACTAGGCCGAAGCTGGGAGCCGGGAGTCCCGTCCAGGTCTCCCCCGTGAGTGCAGGAGCCCAGTTGCTGCTGCCTCCCAGGTCCGCGTCAGCAGGAAGCGGGA
This sequence comes from Oryctolagus cuniculus, assembly GCF_964237555.1. Lineage (NCBI taxonomy): Eukaryota > Metazoa > Chordata > Mammalia > Lagomorpha > Leporidae > Oryctolagus > Oryctolagus cuniculus. Next base: position 148,611,643 of record NC_091438.1, read on the forward strand.
GTGGGAGCCGAGCTGGGCCCGAGCTTCTGTCTGCCCGGGAAGACGGTGCTTCCAGAGCCGATTCGTGGCTCCACTTCACAGATGACCGAGCAGGGCCCAGAGAGGATGAGGATTTCCCCAGACTCACGCAGAGAGCGCAGAGCGCGGGCCCCCGGCCTCTGCCCTGGCCACTGGAGCCTGTGCGAGTCCCTTCCCCCGACCCCGGGCCGCCGTGTCCCCGTCGGTGAAATGAGATCGCTGGTGTGGCTGGACCTTAGCTGTGACCGTGAAGATCCGGGACTACACAGATGTCCTTGGCGTGACAGATCCCCTGCCCCGCCCCTCCCTGCTCCCCGAGTCACCCCTGGAACGGCAGAACTTCCCCAACTCCCTCAGCGCCGCGCTGGGGCCTCGGGGGGCTGTCACGGGCGAGAGCAGGAGGCAGGCGGTGACGGCGACAGGTGAAACCAGGCTGCCCCCGGCCATCACGCAGGCTCCCTCTTCCCGTAGACGCTGCCTCATCTCCGTCCTCGCCAATTCACCTGTGATGATCGGCCAACAAACCCTGGAGAGGAGCGGCGCCCCCCCACCCCCCGCCAAGTGCACCTGCCCGGTCTCACCCAGCTCCAGTCCAGCCTCCAGGCGCTGCCGGAGCCAGCTGCCCATGGCTAGCATGCTCCTGTCCCGCTCCTGCTCCGAAGCCTTCCACGTTTTCCTGTGGCCTCCAGAGGAAGTCGAGTCATAAGGCCGGTGTCATGGCACAGCTGGCAAAGCCACCACCTGCAGCGCCGGCATCCTGTATAGGAGCACCAGTTAGAGTCCTGGCTGCTCTACTTCCGATCCAGCTCCCCGCTAATGCACCTGGGAAAGCAGCAGAAGATGGCCCAAGGGCTTGGACCCCCGCCATCCATGTAGGAGACACGGACGGCGTTGGGGGCTCAGCCCCAGCCATCTGGGGAGTGAACCAGTGGATGGAAGATCTCTGTCTCTCCACCCCCGCTTTGCTCTGCTTTTGAAAGAAAAAAAGAAAGAAGATAGGAGAGAGGGAGAAGGGAGGGAGGAGGGAGGGAGGAGGGAGGGAGGGCCAAGTCCCCTAGAGCGCCAGGTCCGTCGTGAGGCCCCATCACCCCCTGCAGGAACCCCGTCCTCAAGTGCCCCACGCCACCTACTTCACAGGTTTTTTTTTTAAGATTAATTTATTTTTTGAAAGTCAGAGTTACACAGAGAGAGGAGAGGCAGAGAGAGAGGTCTTCCAGCTGATTCACTCCCCAGATGGCTGCAACAGAGCTGTGCAAATCCAAAGCCAGGAGCCAGGAGCTTCTTCCAGGTCTCCCACGTGGGTGCAGGGGCCCAAGGACTTGGGCCATGCTCCACTGCTTTCCCAGGCCATAGTAGGGAGCTGGATAGGAAACGGAGCAGCCAGGGCTAGAACCGGCGCCCATATGGGATGCAGGCACTGCAGGCGGCAGCTTTACCAGCTACGCTACAGCGCCGGCCCTGACTTCACAGTTTTTGACCGCACACCTGGGGTTGCACCCTTCCCCCATCTGGTGGGGGTGCCTCGCTGGCAGTCACCATAAGCCAGCGCCCCATGCTCTCTGGGGCCCCCACCTCCTCCACGTCAGTTACCAATGGTCATTACTGAACACTTCAAGCCCCGCCTGCCATGCCGCAGGCATCCCGACGCCGTCTCGGCATCTCTGAGACCCCTCGGTGAGGCGAGGGTCCCTGCCTGCTTCACCCCGGCTCTGCCCTGGCCCGAGCCACAGCCTCACTGCCCCTAATGTCACCGGCCTCGCTCTGCGCCCCGAGCCCCACCCGGAGCCGTGTGTGCAGTCGCGGACTTGGCTGAGGTCGGAGAAAGGAGAGGGGTCTGGACCCTCCCCCCCCACATCTTGCTGAGCGCTTCACTCACTGCTGGGGGCCGTGCTGGCCCTCCCCGCCGGCGGCTGCTTGGTCCTGGCTGCCCCTGTGCTCCTGAACCCCTCTTCCCAGGGACCCAGCTCCTCTCCACCCTACTCCCAGTCCATAGGAGCTGCCTACGTCACACTCTGCTCCGGTGACACAGAGCCACGCCCTCCTCCTTACAAGGACCGGACTCTCCTAATGGAAGCAAGACGGCAGCCTCCTTCAGCAGGGAGCAGCTGCCTCCGGCCCTTCAATTAAGCGGGGGGGGGGGGGGGGGGGGCTTCTTAGGGGGGCTGTTGTATTTTTCTCGCAACATGGAAGTTTAGAGTCGCAGGTGGGGCCATCAAGTCCAATGTCACCACTTAGTGCGTAGGAGGCCGCCTGAGATGCCAAGGTCAGAGTCGAGCCCTGCGAGTCAGTGCCACACCCCGGTCCTCACTACTCCCCACAGCCCCGCCCGTCCACAGCAGTGGGAGGGGCCAGGAGGCATCTGGCCTTGACCGAGCACCTACTACGTGCCAGGCCTGGTGGGAGATGCTCTCTGCCTCCCGTCCCCTAATCCTCACATCCGCCCTGCAGGAGGAGCTGCTGCCCCCACTTTCGGATCAGCAAACGGATCCCCACGGAGGAAGCCGCCCGTGTGGCCCAGGGTCACTCGGCACAGAAGCACATCACAAGCAAGGCCAGCTCTTGAGGAAGGGAACCCAGCGTGGGCTGCAGCAGGGCCCCTGGGCTTCGCAGCAGTGAGAGCAGACGCCAGCACCAGGCTGGTGGTCTGAAAACACGGTTCAGTGTCTTCAAGAAAGAGCTATTGATTCTTTGAAAGGCAGAATGACAGGAAAAGAGCTTCCACCTGCTGGTTCTTTCACCCCACAGATGGCTGTGACAGTCAGGGCTGGGCCAGGCCAAAGCCAGGAGCAGCCTGGAACCTGGAGCCCCACCTGCGTCTCCCTGGCAGGTGCAGGGGCCCACGCACTCAGGCCGTCTTCCGCTGTTTGCCCAGGCACATTAGCAGGGAGCCGGATTGGAAGCAGAGCAGCTGGAGCCTGAACTGGCGCTTCGTTGTGGGAATCCGGCGTTACAGGCGGCGGCTTTACCCGCTGGGCCACAACGCCGGCCCCATGATTTGTCGTCTTAGATGCCCCCATAAGCCCAGGAAGTGGGCAGGGTTCCTCCCACTCACAGACAAGGAAACAGAGGCTTAGCGAGGCCGGGTACTCTGCCCAAGAGGCACAGGGAGCTCCCAACCCAGGCCCAGGAGTCACAGCCAGGGTCTCACTGCGCCCCTGCTTCCTGCGTGGGCACAAAGGCCAGTGCCCGGGGCTGGCCCTCCCTCGGGCTCCCCCATCTGGGCGCCTCCCTTCCTCCCCACGTGTGAGCCCACTCCTGGGCACTCAGGACCCTTCAGCCTGGAAAGAGCCCTCCCAGAACGGACAGTCCACCCCCCACCACTGCCAACGCTCGGCAGGGAGCGGTGGGGTGGGGCTGGGAAGCACTTCTGGGCAAAGTCCCAGCTGTGGCCCCGGCTGCTCCTGGGGCTGCACACTGGGCACCATGCAGGGGTGGAACCAGCTGTTCTCGGGGCCCCATCCAGGGCCAAGACGGGGCCTCCCCTCCTGCAGGCACCACCCCCTGCTGCCCTCTGCAGGGGCCCCAGCTCTGAGCCCCACCCAGCCGCGGCTGGAGAGGCCCCGGGCTCCTCTGTGTGCACAGCCATGTGTGGGTGGACGTTTCTAGACTTAAATTTTTAAAAGATTTTTATTTATTTAATTTAGAGGTAGAGTTACAGACAGTGAGAGGGAGAGACAGAGAGAGAGGTCTTCCATCCGCTGGTTCACTCCCCAACTGGCCACAACGGTCAGAGCTGGGCCAACCTGAAGCCAGGAGCCAGGAGCTTCTTCCAGGTCTCCCATGCGGGTGCAGGCTCAAGTCCTTGGGCCATCTTTCACTGCTTTCCCAGGCCACAGCAGAGAGCTGGATTGGAAGAGGAGCGCTGGGATTAAAACTGGTGCCTTTATGGGATGCCCGCACTGTAGGTGGAGGATTAACCTACTGAGTCACAGCGCAGGCCCCCATTTGTAGATTTGAGAGGTGCTCCCACCAAGCTCCTCAGTGCCGAGCAACAGAGCCCAGTGTGCCTCCTTACAGAATCTCCTGGCTCCTGGCTCCAGATCGGCCCAGCTCTGGCCATTGCAGCCATTTGGGGAATGAACCAGCAGATGGAAGACCTCTCTCTCTGTCTCTCTCTCTCACTGTCTGTAACTCTATGTGTGAAAGAAAGAGAGAGAGGAGAGGGAACTAACTGTGATTTTGGGAATTTGTTGAAACAGATTCGTGTTGTATCCATCCCCCTATTAGGCGTGTGTGGGTGCACCGTGCACGCGTACTCTGTGTGCAGCCTGCAGACAGCGCCTGGAGCCCTGCGAGCGGTAACTGGAGGGCCCTCCGCGGTTACGGCACCAGGCTCCCCGAGAACAGGCCTGCTAAGCGCACAGACGGGGCCTTGTGGGACAGGACATGGCCCGTTTGACCGGGCTTCTCCGCGGGTGACAGAGCCCACCAGCACCGTGTTGCACTCCCTCCAGCTGGTGGGTCATTCAGGACTTTTGGGTTGCAAGCCACAGAGATGAGCTTTGCTAATGTCAGTGAAAGGAGACAGACTGGACAGCCACGGGGAGCCCACGGGTCCAGGCCTGGGGACCAGGGATGTTGCAGGGGTGCGATGCAGAAGGCAGAGCAGGGGGCTGGCAGAGGGAGCTCCGTGTCCAGCTCGGGATCGGATTCCAGGGAAGGGACCTCTGCTCCGCCCACCTGTAGCTAAGGCGAGGTGGGGCCCGAGATAGTTCCAGGAAAGGAAACCAGGGGCGTGGACGCTGGGAGCCAGGCGCAGAGCCGCCTCCCCGCGGGGAACGGCACAGCCCTGGTGGCTCGCGCGGGAGCCTCGCCCTCACCGGGAGCGATGCTCAGTGATTTCACCACTGCCGCTGCCACCGCTTGTTTTTCCCTTTGGTTACTCTGGAAGCCTGCGCTCGGATTTTTCCCGGCTCTGGTTTTCTTTATGTTTCCGTAATCTCTCGGCTCCTGGGTGGTCTGGTTTCCGACAGGCAGCAGCGTCAGCCGGTTCTCACGGAGTCCGTGTGCTCGTGGAGGAAATGTGGCCTGAGCCGGTGTCACCCCACCCACGGAAAGGAAGTGGCAGCCACATGCGCTGGGGGAGCCCACAAGCAATCCAAGAAGACCAAGTTCAGACAGCTTTAAGCAGTCAGGGTGACTTACGGGCTCCCATTAGGAGAAGACCTTCAGGAAAAGCTTGATCCAGCAGCTTAAGAAGGCCAGCAAGAGCCAGTCTCTTAGTCTTTTCCAGCGCTGGCTCCTTTTGTAGTCCCAGACTCCTGCCAGGTGTTCCAAAGAAGCAGGCTGTGCTCCCCAGGGAATTAGCGAAGGGTCTTGGCCCTGGGTTCACATGGACTGGGCAGGTCTCAGACACCTGCCCACCCATGAACCAGCCATTGAACTGGGAGAATGTATTTATTTATTTATTAAAGGTTTTATTTATTTATTTGAGAGGCAGAGCTACAGATACAAAGAGGGAGAGACAGAGAGAGAGGTCTTCCACCCATTGGTTCACTCCCCAAACAGCCTCAACAACCAGGGCTGGTGGAAGCCAGAAGCCCAGAGCTTTTCCAGGTCTCCCACGTGGGTGCAGGGGCCCAAGCACTTGGACCATCTTCTACTGCTTTCCCGGGTGCATTAGCAGGGAGCTAGATGGGAAGAGGAGCAGCTGGGACTTGATCCAGTGACCATAAGGGATGCTGGCACCCCGCAAGTAGATGCTTAGCCCACTACACCACAGCACCGGCCCCTTGTATGTATGTATGTATGTACGTATTTGAAAGTCAGATTTACAGAGAGAGAGAGAGGGAGAATCTTCCATTTGTTGGCTCACTCCCCAGATGGCCACATGGCCAGGACTGGGCCAGACAGAGGACAGGAGCCAAAAGCTTCTTCCAGGTCTCCCACACAGGTTCAGGGGCTCAAGCACTTGGGCCATCTTCCACTGTTTTCCCATTAGCAGGGAGCTGGATTGGAAGTGGAGCAGCCAGGACTCGAACCAGCACCCATATGGGATGCCAGGATCCTACATCAAGAAACAGAGTAGCCAGCGCCGCGGCTCACTGGGCTAATCCTCCGCCTTGTGGCGCCGGCACACCGGGTTCTAGTCCTGGTTGCCCCTCTTCCAGGCCAGCTCTCTGCTGTGGCCAGGGAGTGCAGTGGAGGATGTCCCAAGTGCTTGGGCCCTGCACCCGCATGGGAGACCAGGAGAAGCACCTGGCTCCCGGCTTCGGATCAGTACAGTGCGCCGGCCGCAGCACGCTGGCAGCGGCGGCCATTGGAGGGTGAACCAACGGAAGGAAGACCTTTCTCTCTGTCTCTCTCTCACACTGTCCACTCTGCCTGTCAAAAAGAAAAGAAAAGAAAAGAAAAGAAAAGAAAAGAAAAGAAAAGAAAAGAAAAGAAAAGAAAAGAAAAGAAAAGAAAAGAAAACAGAGTCCCTCTTGGACCTGCGCAGATCGCCAAGCCAGAATCGAGGCTTATATGGGAGGAGGTGAAGGGTAGACACTGAGCAAACGGCCCCTCAGGCCCTCAGCACTGGGCAGACACAGCTGTGGGACGAGAGTTCGCTGGTTCACCATCTCCACTGCAGCGCCCCCCAATGGCAGGTCGCGAGTATCTCCCAGGCATGAGCTCGGAGACAATTCACTAAGTCCCGAGAAACTCATGCATGGGTGGTGTCCCCTTCATTCTGTTTTGCACACAAGGAAGCAGCAGGTTAGTGAAGCGACTCGAAATGTCATGGCCAGGCTGTCAGAGACTTTGAAGCCAAGTCCATCGCATCCCAGAATCCCTCTCCTAACCTCTCCCCAGCGTGCCTCCTGCCCGTGTGCCTGTTGGGATCCCCCCCTCCCCGCCAGGTAAGGAGCCCATTACTCAGCTCCTTACGAGCACCTGCTGTGCGCCAGGCGCCAGGTAGTCAGCACAGGTGTGGTCTGGCTCCTGTGTGGTCCCTGGGGCTGGAAAGAAGTCAGCTGATTGCCGCTATGGAGGCATCACAGGCCTGGTTGCCCTGGGGAACCTGGCCTTATCTTGTCTGGATGCTTGCAGAGCCAGTGAGGGCAGGAACTCCAGGTCGCTGGGCGCCGAGGGGTCATTTGGGAAGGTCAGATCAGCAAGAAGACAGCCACGTCAGAAACAGACGGGCCAGGAATCTGAGGCCCGGAGGAGGGGTGGGGCACCCGGGTTGGGGTAGGCAGCGAAGGCTTCCTGGAGGAGAACAGGTGTTGCTGAGCCATGGGGAGTGAGGGGATGCGTGCTAGGTGCCCAGGCCGGCTCCGGGGCTGACCCCTCCACAGCGCCCTGGGGACTGGCACTGCCACGGGCCCCGCCTCTGAAATTCCCACCCAGAGTCTCCGGGTGCTGCGCGAGCCCCCGGTGAGCAGGGGCCGGCATCGGGGCTCAGCACCGGGCTCCATCTCACCCTGCAATCAGCCTGCGAGGCAGGAATTGCAGCCACGCAAGAGAGCGGAGCTCAGGAATCCGCCTCCAGGCCCGATCCGGAATCTCTGCGGGTCCTGAGGCCTGGGCACTCTCCCCAGGCTGGGGGCCTTCCTGAGGACTCCTCCCCCACCTGCCCTCCCGCCAGCCCCATATCTGACCCAGGCTCCTGGCTGCGAACATTCTAGAACCCCTGGGCAACTCGCAAGCCTCAGGGATACCGTCAGCAGGGACCTGGGTTACCCAAGCCTCTCCCAACCTGCCTGTCACTCCTCGAAGCCTTCCTGGAGGAGGTCAAGGCAGAGAGACAGCCACGGAGAGGAAGAGCATTGTGTTTCGAAGACCGGCAGACCCGAGTTTGAATCCAGACTCAGACAGCCCCACGCTGTGTGACCTGGGGCAGGTCATCGCCTGTCCGGAGCCTACTTCCCATGGTGTTAACTGAGTGCCAATGATCCTTCCTCAGGAAGAACTGAGGGGTGCAAGCCAGGAATCCGGACGCTGGCCTGGGAGGTGTCTCCCCACTGCCCCCCCTCCATCCGACCAGGCGCCAAGTCCCGTTCACTTTACCTCCGAAATATTTCAAATCCCTCTGCCTGCCTCTGACCCCTGTGTCCCTCCCTGGCTTCTTCCTGCGGGGGCCACTGCCATAGCCAACCTGCTGACCCCTCCTCCCCCGTCCCAGTGCACACGCGCTGCCGATGCCACCGCCTCCTGCCCCGAGTTGGACTCCCCAGTGGCTTCCCACACTCTCAGGGCGACTGCAGCCTCCCTGCTGTTTGCACAGAGGCCCACGCGGGCTGACCTGCCCGGTCCCCTCGAGGCGCTCACGGCTGCTCTGTTCCCCCCGCTTAGGACGCTCTCTCCCCTCCCAGGCTGGCTAACTCCTACGCATGCTTCAACTCTGCGTTCAGGGGCCACTCCCTCAAGGAAGTCTTCCTTGATTTCTCTGCCAGGTGAGAGTCTCCTGCTCATTGATCTCGCCCTGCACTTGTCCTGTGCGGCTCCAGTGACCAGTGCAATCAGCTAAGTGTTGGGTGAACTGGTTCTTTTTTTTTTTTTTTTAAGATTTATTTCTTTATTTGTGAGAGAGAGACCTTCCATCCACTGGTTCAGTCCCCAAATGGACACGATGACCGGGGCTGGGCCAGCTGAAGCCAGAAGCTTCACCCAATTTTCCCACAGGGTGCAGGGTCCAAGCACTTGGGCCATCCTCTGCTCCTTTCCCAGGTGCGCTAGCAAGGAGCTGGATCAGAAGTGGAGCAGCCGGGACTCAAACAGGCGCCCATATGGGATGCCGGCATCTCAGGCGGCGGCTTTACCACTATGCCACAATTCACCACCACGCCACTGACTATTGAACGTCTGTGGTCCCAGGCGCGGATGTGCTGTTCTTGCCCCTTCCCCAGGGGGATGGCTTCTGCCCCACCTGGGCCCAGAGGTAGGTCTGGACGCAGACAGGATCCGGGGATCTGATGGCCCAGGGGAGCTGTCGCCCTGGGACAGGAAGCCCCAGACGGAGACGCAGAGCCAGGAGACGGAGAGCAGTGGAGGCCACCATGTCCTCTCGCCCTGCAGCCAGCCCTGTCTGGGAGTCGCCCGTCCCCACCCCAACCCCGCACCGCACGCGAGCCCCTCCTCCCTGCGCCGTCGGCGCCACCTTCCTTGAGTGGCCACTCCGGGAGGACCCCCAGCCCAGAGCACCCATAGTCAGCTGGCTTCGCCATGTTTCCAGGGAGGCAGCCCACGACCCGTTGGGGAAAGGGGTGGGAAATAGTCAGAAACCGATGCCCTAGCTCCCTCCCTCCCCTTGCGTGGGCCGCACCTGAGCAGAGCCCCCAGCTGTCCTCGCAAGCCCTCCTGGGCAGTCGGGGTAGCTCGGTCACAGCAGGCTCCTCAGGGCACCCCCTCGCTCTCAGAACCTCCCGGAACATTCCAGAGCTGACCCAGGAACCCCGGGCGCGCCTGAGTGGCACTGTTTACCTTCCGCCCGGAGAAACCACCTCCGGCTGGTGGCCGTGCCCACCCCACCGCCGCTGTCTGCCCGCGGCCTGGCCGAGCAGGCAAAGGTGCTTCCCGCCAGGGGTTGGCACTGCCAGGCTGGGCTTCTCACCCCTCCACGCCCCCCGCTGCTCCCACAGACACACACTCAGCTGTGGCCATCCGGGAGCCAGAACCCATCTCCTGCGTCACCTCCGGCCACACTGTCCGGGGCCTCAGCACACAGCCGAGCAGCACGGAGGACTTGGCTCAGCGGTCAGAGGCCCACGGCCAAGCCCGGCCCTGCCCCGTGCAGCTCTGTGGCCTCAGGCAGGCCGCTGTCCCTCTCTGAGTCTCTTGATCCCTTCAAGGCCTGAGAACAGTGACAGTGGCCGTGCCCAGCTGCTGTGACAATCACGTCAGCATGATGGGACGGGACCTCAGCCAAAGAGCTGACCCCATCCTGGGTGGACGCCGAGGGCTCACCCCCTCCCCGAGGGCTGGCCAGGGTGAGAGAACCTGCCACCCAGTGCGGGGAGCAGCCCCTGGTTGGAAGGCAGCCGGGGTGTGAGCCGAGGCTGTGGCGCGTGGCCGGCTCCCTGCAGCCGCCTGCCTGGGGTTTCTCTGTCTGGAGGTGGACCGGTGGCTGCCGAGCTCCCAGCCTGGCCCTCGATGCGGCTGACACCTCCTACAGGAAGCCGTCCTTGCTGCCTCCGGGACAAGCTCCCTTTCCCATCACCCATCACCACTCTGGCATCAGGGCCTGTATCAGCACAGGCCCCCAGTGCCATCTGCTGAGACAGACAGACACACACACACACACACACACACACCCTGTGCCATCTGCTGAGACAGACACACACACACACACGCACACCCAGTGCCGTCTGCTGAGACACATACACACACACACATGCACACACGCCCCCAGTGCCGTCTGCTGACACAGACACACACACACACACACACACACACCGTGCCGTCTGCTGAGACAGACACACACACACACACACGCCCCCAGTGCTGTCTGCTGAGACACACACACACATACCCCACCAGTGCAATCTGCTCAGACAGACACACACACCCCAATGCCATCTGCTGAGACACACATACGCACACACACACACGCACACACACGCACCCAGTGCAGTCTGCTGAGACACACACACGCACGCACACACATACCCAGTGCCATCTGCTGAGACAGACACACACACACATACACCCCTAGTGCCGTCTGCTGAGACACACACACGCACACACACACACGCACACACACACACACACCCAGTGCCATCTGCTGAGACAGACACACACACACGCACATACACACACGTCCCCATGCCCACCGGCTTTGGAGTCGGAGGAGCCAGGCTGTCCTCCTGGCTGTGTGGCCTTGGCCTTGGCCGGGTCACTAACTGTTCCACATGCATTGGGACCAGGAAGACGGTGCCCAAGCCCTGCACACCATGAGGTTAAGCCCAGGGAGCTGTGCACGCAGCAGCCCCGGGGCCGTGGTGTGCGGTGTCGGGAGCTGGGCCAGCGGGGGCTGTGTAGGTCAGAGGGCCTTGCAGGAACCGAGCCGTCTCCATGGGCACACACGTGTGTCCCCATTCACCCTGCCCGCGGCAGGAAGGCTCCCGGGCCGATGGCCACGCTGAGATCCAGGCCGTGGCAGCTCCACTCTGCACACACTGCCCGCTCCTGCGCTGTGGCCGCACAGATGGAATGACGGACGCCCGGCAAGGGGTCGCGCCTCGCCCTCCTCCCTGACCCCCTCTCAGGCGCTTCCCAAGGAGGGGGCGGCCTGGGGCGGCCTGGGAGAGGCGAGGAGCGGAGCGGCTGAGCCGGGCTCCGGTGGGCGCTGGCCGTCAGCTGGAAACAAGAGCAGGCCTTGTGGATGCCAGTGAGAACCCCATGAAGGCCTTCCTCTCCCCACCCCGGCCACACCTCGCAGCCCCGCCCAGGCCCCCACCAGCCCCAACACCTCCTCGGCCACCTCCCGGCCCAGAGCATGGGCCCTGCACAAAGCCATCCTCCCTTGGGACAGTTCGCAGGGAAGGGCCCACACAGGCCCAGGGGTGGGCCCAGGTCTCGGGCAGGCCAAGCCTGCACAGTGTGGCCCACAGGGGGTGTGGCATGGGCTCATGGTGGGCACATCCCCTGGGCCCTTTAGGGGGTGGAATGTGGGCCAAAGGTGACCACAGAGGGGTCCAGGCTCAAGGTCAGGGCAGTTACGGACAGATTGGCTTTGGGGCCTTGCAGCGGAGCGGAGCAGAGAGCGCAGATGTCACCCAGGGAGCTGTGAGAAGCTGGGCGCACCTGTGGCAAACACGCCTGACCTCAGCGAGGTGACATCCTAGCGTGGAGACAGACAGAAAAGCAAACACGCGACACGGTCTCCAGGTGGTGCTGAGTATCACAAGGACAGGAGAGCTCAGGGGAGGCTCCATGGAGGAGGTGACAACTGAGCCGAGACCTGGAGGATGCAAAGCCAGGTGCAATGACCGGTCAGCAACGCGGCCGCCCCCCCTCCAGCCGGGCCTGGGGAGTGGGGAGTGGGGAGGGCAGCCGCTGGCGCAGAAAGGCCGTGCTTCCTCCCCCAGGAGAAACCTTCGCACAGTCAGCACGCGGGGAAGTGGTGACGCGGCCCCCACCACACACAAACAGGCCCGGTCGCTCCGGCGTCGCCCTGGCAACCTGCGGTCAGCGTGGACTTAGCTTACAGCCGGGCTTCTGGCCACCACGAGCCCAAAACGGCTGAACAAACTCCGAGCTTCGAGGTCAAGGCCAGAGCGTTTCTCCAAAATCAGAACCGCAACCGGAAGGCACAGAAGGCGCCCTCGGCCACGGGCCGGCCTGGCCCCAGGGCTCGGGCCAGGCTCCCCCAGGGAGGTCCCGGACGGCGCAGGGCTGGAGGGGAGCCAGGCGCGTCCCCAGCTGCGGCGCCCCTGCCCGGCCAAGATGCCACCGTGCCCGAAAGTCCCCCTGGGAAAGCGGGGCCCGGGGCCAGCACTGCCCTGCCGCGGGGTCCCAGCCTCCAGCCGGAGCGTGTGTGGTGCGGCAGTGCCGACTGCGGGACTGAAGTTTCCTTGACTGTGCCAATTTCCCCTCGTCGGGACCCATTTCCCCAGAGAAGCCACCAGGGTCTCGTTGAGAAATACAAGGATCCTCGTGGTTAGCTGTGGCAGGGAGCCCGCGGCCCGGCTCTGCCACTCGGCCAAGATTCCCGCCCCGTCCCGGGCCTCACTCTGTTCACCTCTGCCTCGGGGAGCGGGGCCGAACTGTCCAGGGCCCTCCGGCCGACCCTTCCCCGACGGGAGGGAGGGCTCTGGTCAAGGACGGCAGCCGTGGCCCCGCGGGAGGACAGCAGGGTTGGAAAGGCCCCGGGGTCGGAAGGAGGGGACGCCGGGCCAGGCCACCTGCTGCCCCCTGGCCCGCACCTGCTTCCTTCTCTGACCTACAGGCCTCCGGGGAGCGAGACCCAGCTGTCCCAGACCAGACCCAGGCCCAGACTCAGGCAGCCAAAGCCAAGTGCCAGGGCGAGGCCAGACCCTGTGAGAGAGAGGCGAGGCTTTGCCAAAGCTGCCGGGGCTGTGACCAGCACAGAGGCCCGAGCACTGTCCACACAGGAGACAGCACAGGAGCTGGGGAGGCAGGGACCTGGCCTGGACGCTGTATGCCATCTGCTATTCACCGGGTGGCCTTGAACCAGCCAGGCCCTCAGCCCCTCGGGGCCTCAATGGTACCACCTGCAGAATGGGCCAATGACTCCTTGGAGAGCCCAGTTGTGGGCCTACTCTGCCCAGCTCAGCCCCTGGCATGTGGCAGGAGCTCTGGAGAAGAAGCCCGTCCTCCCCCTACTGCATGCGAGCTGAACCGCACACTTGCTCCTGCCCGGGCATCTAACCCAGAGGCCAAGCTTCCTCCACCAGTGGATCGGGCTTCTCCCCGTTCAGTAACAGTCACCGCCCTCCCGCACGTTTGTCACTGTGTGAGTCCTGTCCAGCCACTGCTGATCGCACACCTGCCGTGTGCTGGGTACCGCACACGCCTCGCTAGGCCCTCACAGCGTCACGGCCGAGGAAATGCCCATTTCACAGATGTGAACACTGAGGCTCAGGGCAGTGCATTCCAGCTAGGGGTCTCCAAGAAGGAGAGAGGGTCTCGGTCCCACTCTCTGCCTGCACAGCCATGCCTTTTCCACAAGGCTACCCTGCCTCTCGAGGCTGGGGGAAGCCCCCGCTCCTTCAGACCCCACTGAGGGCAGAGGGAGCCTGGAGGAACAGCAGAGGCCCTAGTGGCTCCCCTAACCAGTGACCATCTGACCCCCAGAACCCGATTTGCCCCATGGGAAGAGCTCCTCCTCTTTCTTCCCATAGGAAGTCCTGGGCTTCAGGGTGGACTCAGCTCGGGAGGGGCCCAGAGTGGGTTGTGATGCTGGGCGCATTTCGAGGGTGAGCATGCCGGCCCGAATGGAGCACCAAGTCCCCCAGATGGGTGGATTCAGGGCCACTCTGGACAGCAGGATGGGGGCTGCGGCGGGCAAATTCCCATGATGCCTCAGTGCTCTGGGCAAGTGCAGTTGCGCAGACTGGAATCCAGGGTCCACATCGACGAGTCAGCCATGGTCGTCAGGCTCCTGTGGGTGGTCAGGGAAGGCTCCCTGGCAGGATGGGTGAGAAGGCCTTTTAGGGAGAGAGGACGTGGAAGGCAGAGAACACGCATCTTCTCCAGACTCCGTGGAGAGGGTCGCCCTCCATGATCAAGCAGGCCTGGGTTTGACTCATTGGAAGGACGGATGCATGGACCGATGGGCAGATGGGCGAATGGGCAGATGGAGGGACAGACGGACGGGTGGGTGGGTGCATGGATGGATGGTCGGATGGACAGATGGATGACTGATGGGTGAATGGATGGGTGGGTGGGTGGGTGGGTGGATGGACAGACGATGGGTTGGTGGGTAGGTGTGTGGTTGGATGGATGAGAGGGTGGGTGGATGGTGGATGAGTGGATAGACTGACTGGTGGGTTGGTGGGTGGATGAACGGATGAGTGAGTGGTTGGGTGGATGAATGGGTAGATGAGGGATGGCTGGATGGACAAATGTACAGATGAACGGATGAACAGACAGTTGGGTGTGGGTGAGTGAGTGGGCAGGAGGAAAGGTGGATGGACAGACAGGTGGAAAGTCGGATGAAAAGTTAGGACAGGACAGAGGACCAATCACGTTAATTAGCGAACCCTAGGGTGCAGCCCACCCGCACCTGCACCTCCTGCAGACCTGGCTCCCCACCAGTGGGTCCACGGAGCCACACGCGACCCCACAGCCTCAGAGGCGCCACCAGTGAGAGCCTGACTCCTGCCCGGGCTCCACACTCGCGGTGGCTGGGGCTCTGCTTCCTGCCGTCCTCACACAGGCCCAGCTGCCGCCTTCTGCTAGTCGCTGGCTACTGTCACATTTCACTGGCCAAAGCCAGTGCCAAGGCAGTGGGAAGCGTGGTGGTCCCTGGAAAGGGGAGAGCCCCGACATCCGTGCGCAGTGCTAGGAGCACGACCCCTGGCCAGCGAGACAGGGACTCTGCAGGGGCAGAGCAGCAGGGCCCTGACCCCGCCCCCAGCTCCCAGCTGCCCGAGGCGGCTCCCAGCCCGGCTCGATGCGGGTGCAGACGAGGGGTCAGATGGAGCCCGTCTCCCACCTGCACATGACCCCAGGAGCCGGGGGAAGATGCCTGCCCTGCCTTGGCCGGAGTCCCACCCTGAGCCCGGTGTGCAAACACGGCGCCCTGGGAAGAGCTGGGGGCCTGGCCCGGATGGCGCCCCCTCTGCAGCGTAGGGGCACCAGCTCTGAAGCGAGGCGGCCCGGTGTTCACGCGTGTCCCAGCCAAGTGTCCTCGGGCTCACCTCACCCCGCTGAATTCAGTTTCCTCGGCAGCGACGTGGGGACAAGGGTGCCTGCCCTGCTGACTCACGGGGCTCTTGGGAGGAGGGCCCCCTTGGTGACGTGTCCGCGTCCGCCAGCAGCCTAGCGGTCCTGGGTCCCCCGGAGCCGTCGCGGCGTGTTTTGAAGACTCGCATTTACACGTGCTCCGTTCACTTCAGCCAGCCCGCTTCAGGGTCAGGGCCGCCGGATCGAGTGCTCAGACACTTCTGTTAAAGACGCAGGCAAACAAGGAGTCCCGGGTCACCCTGGACACTGCGGGCTGCTCAGGTCACGGGTCTCTAGCCCCTCTGCCCCAGCAGGGACCCGGTGTGACCTTGTTGCTTCCAAATCCCCAGTGCCTGGCATGGGGCCGCTCATGAAAATTTATGGACTGAACGAAGGATCCCGTGGCCTCCAGCTCTGGTCCTAGATTCTTTATCTGTAAGATGGCCGAGTTGGGGGAGGGACAGACGGTTAGCCTAGTGGCTAAGACGCTGCCTGGGACACGCATGTCCCGTTGTGAGTCCTGCCCCCACTCCTGACTCCAGCTTCCCGCTACCATGCACCCTAGAAGCCCACGAGTGATGGCTCGAGTGGGAGACTGGGGTTGAGCCCCCTGCTCCCAGCTTCGGCTGAGCCCTCACGATGGCAGCGTCCGGAGAGTGAATCCGCACATGGGAGCCTGTGCCCTCCACACCAGCGCCTCTTCATTTAAAGAAATATAAAGAGAGGGGGAGCTGGGTGAATGAGCTAACACGGAACACGGAAGACTTGGTCTGCGAAGTCCCTGGCTCATGAAGGGTGCCAGGGAGTAGGTTTCTGCTAGACTCGCAACCCCCCCTACCTGCTGGGACCCTGTAGAGAGGAGAGGAAGCTGGGGGAGGGGCTGCAGAGGCCACGGGGGGCTCCAGCCTGGCCCACAGTGTGTCCCGAAGCACCTGCCTCCCCCCCAGGTTCGGGATGAGAACAGTGAGAGAACTCACCCAGGGCACACAGCACCTACATGCCAGGATCGTGGCAAGTGGCTCCTGATCACCCCCACCTTACAGGTAGGGAAACTGAGGCTCACAGGGGTAAGGGGCCTTGCCTGAGATCCTTGCCAGTGAGTAGCAAAGCAGCAGCTCCGGGGCCCACCCAGGCCTTGGCCTCAGACCCCAGGGCCCGCTCCCCCCTGGGGGGTGGGGATCTGAGCAGCGGCCCTGCCACCTTCCGCCACTCCCGGAAGTGCCCTGTGCCCACACCTTGATCTGCACACCCACAGTGCCAGGAAACCCCAGCAGAGGCGGCGGGCCGGGGGGTATTTATAGCAGACAAGCAGAAAAGCTGCCACCCCCATCTGTTTACCCAACAAGGCCCTTCTGGGCGGACACTCACAGCCCCGCCGGCCACAGACAGACCCTCGCGGCCGCCTCGTCTATTTTTTCCTCCCCACTTAATTTTGCATCATCCCAGCTTCCAAAATAAACTTCCCCAAACCAGCCAAGCTCATTCTGGCCCAGAATCCCTGCCCGAGAGCCCCCTTCAGCCCCTGCCCCCACTTCAGCCCGTGCAGAGCCACCGAACCAGCCAGCCCCGCGGCTGCCCTTGGCCTTGATTTAGAAGCAGCTGCTCCTGCCTTGGCGGGCTTCTGTCTGCATCTGCGGGGACGCCGGCTGGGCATCTGTGCGCTCGGCTCCCGGCTGGAGCTGCCGATGCTACCTGTTCCCCGCACAAGCATGCAAACATGTACAAACACGCATGTATACAACACAGGTGTGCATGCGTGTGCGCGCACACATGTAGCACTGCGAGCATGTACACACATACAGGATATGCATGCACATGTACATACAACACATGTGTGCACACCAGCGTACAGCCAGTGTCCCACGAGCTCCGGCCTCCTCCAGGCTTCCTCCCTGTGTGGAGCGACCTCCTCCCAGCTCAGGCCCTGGCCACTTCATCACACGCCCCGCCCACACCTCATCTGAACTTCTCTGATACGCATTCGCACCGTGCCTTCTTGCCTCCAGGCCTTGGTGCGTGCAGTTTCTTCAGCCTAGAATACTTCCCCTCCTACCATTGCCAAGCTAGCCTCATTGACCCCACAGGATCAGATGTCAACTAGATGTCAGCTCCTCCAGGAAGTCCCCCAGGCTGCACAGGGAGGCAGGTGTTCTGAGCCTCCTCTCTCCCACCTCAAAGGCCCAGAGAAGCTTAGCGGTCACACCCCAGGTGGGGAGTGGAGCCCCACAGGTCCCCCACGGAGTCCTCGGCCCAGAGCACACGCAGGTCAGACAGCTCGCTCCTCCCCAGGTGTAGGTGCTCCTGCTCCTCAGTGCCCGGAGGGCCGCTTGGTGTCCACCCCCCAAGTGCAGAAGCCAGGACACTTCCATCATCCACTTGGGTTACAACTGCAGCTTCAGGTTCAATCCTTTGCATTGTGGGCTTTTTCAGGCTAGAAATTTCAGACACCGTTTATTTCTGCAAAGGATGAGGATAGGAAAGGCACTCTTGTTTCTCAGGTGCATCTGTTCCCATTTAAAAGAAAGCTAACAGGGCTGGCGCTGGAGAACACAGGGGAAGCCGCTGCCCGGGTCGCCTGCACCCGCATCAGAGCCCTGCTCCGACTCCGGCTGCCCGGCCTCCAATCCAGCTTCCTGCTGACGCGTCCTGGGAGTCAGCAGATGATGACCCAGGTGCTTGGCCCCTGCCTCCTACAGGGGCGGCCAGGATGGAGTTCCTGGCTCCTGGCTTCAGCCTGGCGCAGCCTTGGCTGTTGTGGGCATTTGGAGAGTGAACCAAAGGTTGGAAAATGTGTGTGTGTCACTCTGCCTTTCAAGTAGATGAAAATAAAGACTTTCTTAAAATAAAAGATACTCACAGACCCATTTTTCAGATGCAGAAACTGTGGCACCAGCATTTCCTGAGCCCTCCTGTGTGCCGGGATCCCAGCACGCAGCCGCGGCCCCACAGGGCAGGCGTGGCCCCTGCCCTCCTGGAGACCGCGAGCTTCAGAAAAGACACGCTAGCCAGGTACCTGCACGGGTAATGACTGGACTCCCGTTTTTATTTGCTGTGCTTCCAAGGAAAAGAGAGAAAATGTAGCTAGGAAGGCAAGGACGTGAGAGCTGAGACCAAGGGAGTTAGTCCAGGAGAGCGCGGGTTCGAGCGCTCCCGGCAGGGACGCGGCACAGAGCGGATGAGGGGCAGGCCCACGCCTCGCTGGCCCAGGGCCCTTGCCTATGCCCCTCCACCACACCGGCACCTCGGAGACGCCTCCGTGGCTGCCTCTCCGTCCAGGAAGCTGGATCTCAGCCGTAAACATGACAGACGAACATCACTCATTCCACTTGGGAATGTTTAAGAAAATTGAGTCCCTGATTCAAACACCTAGCAGCCCTTTTTTTTTTTTTTTCTTTTTTGAGGTTCTGAAATAAACAAGTCAAGAATATAAGTGCTCAAGGACAGTCTGGCCCCTTCCGCGGTTGTCCCGAGCCGACCCTGTGTCCTTGACCTTGACACCGGCCACTCCTCTCCTACCTGGGCTTCTCTACAAGTCAGACCTCATCCCAAGGCTCCAGGACGCAAGTGGCCGAGGCCTCTTGGACCGTCCACCTCCTCTCTGTGGTCACCACAAGGCGAGCGCTTGGCTCCTCCACGCTCCTCTGACTCCTTCCCCAGGAGGGAATGTGAATGAGCTTTGAGAAAAAGGCCAGGTTCACACTGCCCACCCTCGAGCTCCCTCCTGGGCCGTGAGGGGTGGCTCCAACAGGGCTGGCCCGCACCTGTGTAGTCGGCTTCTCGGGCTGGGTCCTGCTGAACGCAGCTTTCTGCCCAACAGGCTCAGGACGCAAACTTCCGGGGCGAGGCCCAGAGAGCCCGCAGTCTCCCCGAGGAGCCAGCACCCCGTCAGGCTCAGGCTGTGCTGCGTGATTCAGGCAGAAGCCTTGGCTGCAAGAAGCAGTGTCTGGAGGGGCTGAGCCAGCCCCCAGGCGCCGGGGGAGAAGCCCCACCCTCGGGAGTTGAGCAGGTGCGTGACCTCTCCCAGCAGGAGCTGGAGGCACAACCAAGGCAGAGCGTGGTGAGCACTCCAGGGACAGACAGGACTTGGAGTCCCGGCAGCTCGAGTCGGGTGGCTTTTCTCCTCGGTGCTGGCAGAGCAAACAGCGCCTAAAGCAGCAGAGACTGCAGCCAGACACGCAGTAGAAACACCAAATGACAGCATAGGGGACAAACCCCAAGGCCGCTGCAGGTCTTCTCCCTGGAGGGGCCGGACTGTGGAGGGACCTGCCCTGACCGGCGAGGCACAGTCGCCAGGGCCCAGCTGTGCTGAGAACTGACCGTAGCCATGACAAAGTCCAGCCGTAACGCGTGTACTTGGAGTCTATGTGGACAGAAGAACAACAAAAACCACCGTGGATTCAAAACTGCTTTTCCGTGAGTTTGCATCTCACTCATCCCCAAGCCATCTGCAAGCATTGAAAAATGAATTGCGTGAGCCCAGCAGCAGCCATAAAGCCCTCCACCCGGAAACCTGGGGCAGAATCCATCCAAGTCCACAGCACCCAGGGGCAAGGCAGGCGGGGACAGAGGGACATGTGAGAGACCTGACGGATCTGCCAACCTCGCGTCTGCAATGACCCAGCGCATTAAAAAAAAAAAAAAAAGCCACAGGTCGGGGACAGAGGGGCACTGCCCAAGTTTAAAAGAAATGAAGACAGATCACTCCCAAATGTCACAGCCAGATCTTGTTCCGGCCGGGATTAGACAGACAGCCACTTTCTCCAAACTGTCGGGGATGTTTGGTGAGGCTGGTAGGTGAGACACTGAGGCAGGGGTCGGGTAGGAGTCTGTCCGTCCACGTGTTCTAGACCACGGGGTGCTGGGAAACATTTCACAGCCGGCTCTCCGCGCTGGGGCTGTCCGTGGCGCCTGCGGTGTCCACGTGCAAACACCCCCAGCTGCCAGACGACTCCACTGCACGTGGAGTTGGGAAGAGAAGCGCAGTGAGGTGCCGGCTGCTCGGCGTGCCACTGGCTACAAAGATGTACAGGTGGGTGGAATGACAGGTATCTGGCAGGTGTTTGCAATAATTCAGTAAAGTTTCTAAATACGATTTATGTATATGAAAGGCACAGTGACAGATAGAGACCTTCCATCTGCTGGTTTACTCCTCAAATAGCCTCAACAGCTAGGTCCGGGCCCTGCCAGAGCCAGGAGCCTGGAACTCCATCCGGGTCTCCCACGTGGGTGGCAGGAGCCCAGGGACTTGGACCATCCTCCGCCCCTTCCCCAGGTGCGTTGACACAGAGCTGGATGGGCACTGGAGCAGCCACGATTCAAACTGGGGCTCCGATGCGGGATGCCAGCGTTGCAGGAGACAGCTTAACCTGCTGCACCCCAACAGCAGCCCAGGAAAGAGGTTTAAGAGCAGATGAATAAAAGAAGGAAATATTAACCACTGAGGATCTGCGTGAGCCATATCCGGGGGTTCCCTAGACCATGGCTGCCTCCTACCGTGTGTATTTGAACTTTTACATAATAGATAACTTGAAGGCTGCCACCACCTTCTGTGTAGGAGGGAGACTTTCATCCCGAGAATTCTAGGCGGGCACATTGATTCCTGGGCCCCTAACCCCGCAACCTCCTGGTGGTCTGGAGGTCCAGGATGGGAACCTTAGCCACGGACATCACATACTAAATCCATCTGTCAATCACTATCACCCGCTGAATCCATCTGTCAATCATCATCGCACACTAAATCCATCTGTCAATCATCATTGCACGCCAAATCCATCTGTCAATCACCAGTTGGTCAGAACCAAGGTTTCTCCAAAGACTGTGTGCAGGGCAGAGAGCACACAGCAGCCAGGGCGCCGCCTGGAAGTCCTGTCTGTGCTGTCTGCTAACAGTGGGGCCTCGGGCACCTCACTCCAACTTCCCTCCTGACAAATAAGGGCACAGACAATTTAGGGTGAGAGCATGCGCACTACACAGAGAGAGCTCCTGGCCCGGCCTGGGACGCACAGCAGGACGCTCAGGAAGCACCGGGCGCCCTCCTCCCCTCCGGGCTCTGCCGGGTTGCAGGGAGGTGAACGGACGGCTGTTTACCACGTGGTGCCCGGCTAACGGCAGGTCTCCCTCCTTCACCCAAGACCGATGTGGCCAGCTCTGCCCCTTTTCCCAGAGCAGCCGTGCACATCTGCCCAGAGCCCGGCATGGCGCCGGCAGGGTGGCGCTACCTTTCGGCTCCTTGGGAAACACACGTGTGAGGGTCAGAACTTTCTAGATCCCAAGCCCAGGCCTCGGGTTTCTCCATCTCAGAACTTGGAGAGGCTGGACTAGCAATTCCAGGCACGGGCCGAGCAGATGCTCCGTCCCCACGCGCCTCCAGGCCTGGGCTGGAGACACCACCAACCACACAGCTCTGGACGGCTTCCCCAAGAGCTGGCGATAATTTAGACACGCTGTATGTGATTCTTTCTGATTAAAAACTTGGCCGGGCGCCCCGCCCTCCGTGAATTTTCATAGTTACTAAGGAGAACTCACTCCAAAAATGGGCTGATCAGAAAGTCAAGAGATTGGCCTGGTGGAGCTGGGTGAGTTCGGATTCTGCCACGTGGGGGGAGCTCCAGGCGCCAGCGCCACCGCACCTCGGGCCTCGAGGCTCTGGGCCCAGCAGTGCCCTCCTCGGCGGAGAAGACGCTGGCCCAGTGACGGGTGGAGCAGTGGTCCAGCGCCCGGCCCTCCGGCCCATTTAACCCTTGCGTGCCTCACTTTCCCCGTATGTAAAATGGCAAATTGCAGTAACAGTCCCAGCACTGTGGAGGTGTCGATGTCTCCTAGGGACTCAGAACAGTGCGCGGCTTCACAGCCCAACAGTACCTGCCTCCCAGGGCTGTGGCCAGGGCTGAGTGGGTTCACCCAGGAGAACCCCTTGGAACAGTGGCCGGCGGGGAGGAAGTGCCAGACACGGCCACCTATTAATACCAGGGAGCTGCCGACGACTGAACTTTCTGGAAGTAACCAAAGGCTGTGCTTTCGCGGCAGAACTGCTCCTGAAAGCCTGGAGAGACGTCCACTGACTCAGCCACAAGGGCTCCTCCGAGCCCTTATCTCAGATCAGGGCGCGTCATTCTGGCCAGCGGCTGCGTCCCCTCCCTGGGTGGCTCAGCTGGGTCCAGCTCCCAGCGCTCAGGCAAAACCACTGCTTTGGGTCCATCTCCGGCCCCCACCGGGGAGAGGGAGAACACGGATTAGGCTGTGTTGTCCTCACCCGAGGGACACAGACCCTGAAGCTCCTGTGGCTCCCCAGTGTCGAGGACGTGTGCTTGGGGACAGAGGCTCAAGTCCAAACACCCGCGTCCCAAGTGCACCACTCTCCTGGGGCAAGCCGCTCGTCCCTCTGCTACGTGGGGACGTCACCCCAGCGGCTCCCGAGGTTTGCGGCAAGGCTTGCTGGAGTGAGTGTGAGGTCCTTAGAGCAACGCCTGGCCGGGGCTCCACGCTGCGCGACACAGCCCCGGTGCCTGGCGCGGGCCACGTTTGGCCTGATTCCCCCTGAAAATGTTCTGATTGGGAAGGAAAGTCCATGGCCACCCTAAACTAATTACCTGTCGCTCTTTATTATTGCTGCTCTCTGCCGTACTACAACCCGGTATGCCCAGCTCAAAAGAGTTCAGAAACCCAGGAGCGGCCTTAGTCCCGGGGGAGGGCAGCCTCTGCACTGAGGACGCTGTGCTCCGGTCCTTCTCTGACCGCTCCACACCCGGGCCAAGGGGCATCCCTAGCCCCTCCCCACTGGGTCACACTCAGGCTACCCAGCCCCTGGGATTCCCACGAGGAGAGCCCTGAGCCCACTCCTGGGACCTGTGCGGGTCTCTTCCCAGATCCAGCCTCTGAGGACAGACTGTTCCCTGCTCCAGTGCCTGAAGGGTGGCCAAGAGGCAGCCCTTCGTGGGGTGCAGGGGGAGGGGTGACCCCAGCTTGCACGCACAGGCTGAGATGTGCACATATGTGCACATGTATGCACGAGGCCCTGATGGGCGGGACAGAGAGCAGGGTGGGGCGGGGCACAGGCCAGGCACCAGGGGCGCCCTCCCCTTTGCGTCATGGCGCTCCCTCGTGGGGTCGCCGGATTCTGAGGCTGCCGAGGGCAAAGCTGGCCAGCCAGGTGTGTCTGTGAGAGGAGGCACGTTTGGTTAGCTCCACTGACAACCTGCACATATTTAGACACCGGGCATGTCAGCCTCCATCTGCACTCCCGCAGACCCCTGCCCCCTTCCTGCCCACTCTCAGGGCCCGATGTACCCACTCGCACCAAGCCCCTCCTGGGTGCCAGGCACCATCCCAGCAGCCAAACAGGAGCAGCTCTGTGGGAGCCAACCTCCTGGGGATTCTTGCCTCTGTCCCCAGCCCCGGTCACATGGAGCCGGTCCCTGTCCCTCGCAGGGCCACAATTTCCCCATTTAGATAAGAGGACCCTCTAGCTCTGAGTGACAGCTGAGTGCAACTCCAGGCAGGGTTGAGGTAGAATCGGATCAGCGACCTGGGAGGGTGTGCCCCGGGGCGTGGGGAATTACCGTGTGGGTCTGGGCTCTCTGACCAGCCAGGCACAAGCTCTGGCAACCTCTCTCTCATTCATTCGTTCATTCTGCAATTGCCGCAGCCACCCACCCTGTGCCAAGCTCTGGGCGACAGCTTCGGGTCTGGGGACCGAGGTGGCTGAATCGCCCCGGTGTGGGAGGAGAAAGCAAACCAGCCCGCAGAAAACCGACACGCAAAGCCAGACTTGGCGACCCTGGGCAAAGGAGCCGTTCCCTCGCTCGGTCCTTCCTCCTAAGCCCTAGGGGGTCCTATGCTGACTTCTCGCAGGAGAAAACCGAGGCTCCGAGAGAGTAAGGGGCTTGGTCAAGACCTCGCAGCTCAGGGCGTGCCCAGAACTTGTGGCTAGCCAGAAGCGAGGTTTCGGATTCCGCAGTCTCAGGCCACTGTCCCGAGCTGCCCGAAGCCGGAGAGGCCCCGTCCAGCTCCCGGAAGGCTGGAGGGAGGTAAGCGCCAGGGAGGGGCTGGAAGGCAGGACGTGCGGCCCCGGAGGCCGGGAGGGGCCCGGCCGGGGCGTCCAGGCAGCACCGAGCGCCCGGGTGCGCGCAGCTCCGGGCGCCCGGAGCGCAGAAGCCCGGGTGAGCGCGAGTGGCAAGCGGCGCTCGGGCCGGTGGCCGCGGGCGGGCCGGGGCGTGGGCTCCCAGGCGCCGGCGGCGGGCGGGGGGCGCGGCGAGGGCCGCGCTGCAGTGCCCGCAGCGGCGGGCTGGGGGAGCTGTGCCCGCCTGTCCCCAAGGCCCCGGGCGAGGACCGGGCAGCTGGGGCGGCGCGCCTCTAGCCCGGCCGGACGAGGCGGCGCACAGCCGGGCGTGCCCCGAGCGGGCTCGGGCCCCAAGTCCTCCCGGGCGCCCGGCCGGGGAGGCCCCCGGAGAAGCCCAGTCCCGCGGGCTAGGGCGGCTGCCGCGGCGGCCGCTCCGGCCCGCCCCCGGGGGGTGTCCCGGGCCGCTGGGCCCGCCCAGGTAACCCCATCCTCGGCCCGCCCCCGGCCCGCCCCCCCGGCCGCCCGCCCGCCTCCGCCGCCGCTGCCGCCGCCGCCGCCGCCGCCGCATCCCGGCTCTGGGGCGGCGCTGACAGTCTGGTCCGCGCCGGGCAGCGGGCGCACAGCGGGCAGGGCGGCCGGCAGGCACGGAGGCAGAGCTCCGCGCGCGCCCCGGCCCGCGCCCCGCGCCGCGCCGCGCCGCAGCCCGCCCGCGGGCGCCCACCTGCCGCCCCGACGGGAGGCCCCCCGCGGCCGCAGCCGCTGCCCCGGGCCGGGCGCCCGCGGCGGCACCATGAGCCCCCGCTCGTGCCTGCGTTCGCTGCGCCTCCTCGTCTTCGCCGTCTTCTCGGCCGCCGCGAGCAACTGGCTGTAAGTCGGGCCGGGACCCGGCAGGGCCGGGCCGGGGCCGGGCGGGGCGGGGCGGGGCAGGCCCCGGGGGCAGCGGCCGGTGCCAGGCGGCGCGGGGCAGCGGGCGCGGGGGGCGCCCGGCAGGTGTCTCGGCCGCCGGACGGGAGGCTCGCGGGCTCTGCTGCCGCAGCCACTGCCCGGGCCTCCCTCCAGAGAGCCGCGTCCCCCTGCCCAGGTCCGGCTCCCGGACCGGAGGTGGCGGGGCTGGAGGCGGCGGCGTCCGCACCCGTATGGGCGGCCCGGGGCGCTCGCGGACACGAGGGGTGCTAGCGCCGGGCAGCGGCCCAGGAGGGGTGCCGGCACCGGGCGCAGCCCAGCGGGGTTGACAGGTCGCGGGGGAAGCCCATTACGGGGAAGGGCTCCGGGACATAATAGCAGGTTAATCCCGAGAAGCCCGGAACGAGCTCCCCGCGCAGAGCTGCGCCGATCTGCGGGCTGGGCGAGAGAGGCGTGCAGGGACCTGTTTCTGCTTGGGGGGCAGGAGCCCGCGATAGCAGGAGGGAAGGGCCGGGGCCGCCGGCCGCGGGGCCTTGGTTTCCCCGGGGCAGGAGGAAACTCCCTCCAGCCCTGGGAGCCGAGCACAGCCCCGCACTCCCTGCGTATGCTCAGGGAGGAAGGGGTGGTGACTGCCGGTGACCCGTCTGCCCGGCCGCTTCTCCTGTGCTCTGGGCTCCTTGGCAAGCGGCAGAGGGTCGCTGGGAGTAGGGGTGTAACCGCGCCAACCCGGAGCAGGGGGACCCTGGACTGCTCCACCCACCCCCACCCCCAGGGATGGTTCCGGGTGCCCCAGGGGGTAACCCTGCCCAGAGCTCTGCCCGCTGCGGGCAGCCAGTGGGGAGCCAGGCTCCAATATTGATCTGAAAAGCATGAGGTGGGAAGGGGGCTAGCCGGCAGTGTAGCCGGGTTTCCATGGAGACAGCGGGAGAGGAAAAAATTCTCTCGGCATCAAGACTGAAGAACAAATATCTCCCATGAAATTGCCCCGAGTGTCCAATGGCTGTTGCTATGAGGTCATTGTGGCCAGCCGGGGCCCTGCAGGCTGGAAGGAGTGTGTTCGTCGGGGTCAGAGCCACCCAGGGCTTGGGGGACGGAGGTGATGTGGAATTCTCCCAGCTGTTCCGGGAGTGAGCGGCTCCAAGGCAGCCCAAAGTGGCTGCGGGGCTTTTGTTTTTCTTGGAGCCTTAATTTGATTAACACTTCAGGAGCAGTGGCAGGGTGTACAGAAACCAGGGCACCGCCACCTCCCACCCCGAGTGGGGCCTGGGCCACCGCCACCGAGCCAAGGAGGAGAGCTGGTTTGGACTTTGGGGGAGCTTGGGATCCGTGGAGCTGGCTCTCCAATGAATGGGCTCAGGGCTGGAGTCGCCCCGACAGGCCTGAGCCCAGGAGGAGCAAGAGGTGGCTCTGACCTGCCCAGCACAGACAGCTGCGAAAAACAGAGCCGGGGGGGGGGGGGGGGCAACTCCAGCGCCGGACCCAGGCCATGAGGGAAGACAGCGACATCTGCAGAGCAGAGTCCTCCAGTGGACTGTAGCCTTTCAGGACACTTTACAGATGAGAAAACTGAGGCCGGGCAGGGGAAGCCCCTTGCCCACACCGAGCTGAGCGCTGCGCCCAGGTGGTCTGATTCCCAGGCAGTGACGCGACCCCCTCCTCCCTGAAGCTGCCCCACAGATGAGCCGATGTGGCCCACATGGGCCCTGTAGCCACCTTCAGCCACGTCCACGCCCAGAATCCCAGCCAGGGCGGCAGCTCCGGCTTTGGGTCACGCACACCGTGGGGAATTCCAAGAGCTCAGTTCTCCGACCCGAGCCATGCGGGTGGGTGAGGAGGGGCGGCCCAGAGGGAGGAGAGAGGTGGGCAAACCTGTTTTCTGCACGGCGATGGTGCAGGTTGCCACGAAGCAGGTCTCTGGATGGCCCCGCTCGCTCCTGCTCCACCCGGGCTCTGAGCCAAAGGTCACTGCTCAGCCCAGGAAGAACAGGGGTGTCCCGGGACCCCACCAAATGAGGGAGCTGAACGGGAGCCCAAGCAGTCAGAGGGGGCAGCTGGCCCAGAGCTTGTAGGATCTTGACACTGATTGTTGTCCCAACTCTCACGGCCCTGAGTCCCGGCAACATTTCAGTCCCATTGTACAGATGAGAAGGTTGGGGATCCCACCGGCAATTGCCCAAAACCCCCTAGCACGGAAATGGCAGAAGTGTGGGACCAACAGCTACTTCCAGAAAGGAGCACTCCCGGCGGGACAGGGGGATGTGCCTTTGGGGCTGGTGGCTGGCACCGTGCCTTTGCAGGTGGGAGCTCTGCTGGAGGCCCGGCCCCCATAGCCTGGCCAGCAGTCGGCACGGAGCGCAGGGGCTCCCTTCCCAGTACCTGGAGGCAGGCTTCCGTGCAGGGGTGGGCTGCTGTCTGTTGTCTCAGGAGGGCGGGCAGCCTGGCGGGGAGGCCAGGTGTCCCGCTGCGTGCAGCTGTCGGGCAGGACAGGGCTTGGAGCTGGGAGGGCTCGGCAGCCTGGGGCCTGGGCAAGCCCAGAGAAGCTGAGAGCTGTTGATCAGAGTCGAGTCTGGCACCCAGGCCAGGTTGACAGCTTGTGGCAGCTCCCACCACTGAGGGAGGAAGGGAAGGAGGGAGGGAGGGAGAGAGGCTGGTGGAGAGAGCCCCTCACTGGGAGGCCTGGGCTCTGCCCTCTGGGGGCTGCCCTGCCACCGACTCGGGCTCAGCACTGTGTCTGAGTGTGCCTCCCGCACCAGCACCACATGCTAGGTGGCCCCGGGCGGCCTCTTCCTCCCTCCAGGCCATAGTCCTCAGCAGATCAGCCCGAACCCCGGATGGAAGTCCGGGGACGAGCTGGCGACTCGATCAGCCGAGGTCCCACTGCTGTGAGTTTCCTGGGGAAAGGCAGGATCTGCTGAGCTGGGGCCCAGGCAGGAGCTCCTGGGGTGAGGGAAGAGATCCTGAGCTGCAGTCCGGGGCAGCCAGCAGAGGGCTGAGACCTGGGACCCGGGGACAGGCGGCACCTCGTCCAGCCCCAGCTCTGCCACTGCCCAGCTGAGTGACCTGGGACAGGTCATTAACCTCCACGAGCCCCAGGTGCCTGTTCTGTAAAACCATGCCCATGGGTGCAGACAGTACAAAGTGGTAGGCGGGAGGAAGGGGTGAGTCGCTGGGTGCAGCCTGCAGGTGCAGGACCAGGCGCCCTGGTGGGAATGTAGCTGTGGCGGTGCTGGGCGCCGGGGGTGGGATTGGTGAGCTGCACATGGCCCTGTCTCTGAGAGGCTGGGGAGAGCAGGTGCTCAGGCTGCCGCTCCCAGACTGTCCTGCCTGGATCCTGTGGTCTCACCCAGATGGGATGCTGTGCCCCTGCCCTTCAGCCAGGGCCCCCCACAAGTCTTCTGGAGCCGGGGACACCCCACCTGGCTCACAGGCACTGGGCCAGAGGCGCTGGACCTGGGAGCACCCTGCGGTGCCACTGGGGGAGGCGGAATCTTCACACACCTTCCTGGCTCGGAATCCGCACAGGTGTGTGTCTTTGGGCCAAGCTCCCATGTGCCTGCTTGCCTGATTGCGGGGCGGGGTGACTCCCTTAGCTGTGGTGGGGTGAGGCCCGATGCCTGGGCACAGCTCCGTGGCCAGGTGTGGGGCAGAGCAGCCAGCCCCACAGGTAAGGATGTGGCCAGTCTCCCCCAGAAGTGGCCCCCTGGCCCCAGTTAAAAGATCCCCTCCTTCCTCTCTTGAGAGTAAAAACTCATCTCCTTGGAGCTCCTCCCTTGGCTCCAGGAGTCACAATCACAGCCCCACCCACCGAACTTTACAGTTTACACTGGTTTCTCTGCAGTGCTATTTGGGGCCTGGTGCTGCTGTGTTCCGAGTCTGGCCCGGGCAGCATTCCCAGGCCTCTCACCATTAGATGCCCATAGCACCCCTTCCCTTTCCAAGCGACAAGGTACAGATGCTGCCACAGATACCACGTGACCCTCCTCCCTAGTCTTACTTTCAACCCGACTTCCTACTCGAGGTCGTCTGCACAGCCAAAGCCAGGACTTGAACTTGACTCGCTCTCACGCACAGTCTCCTGCCCCTGCCTCCAGAACCGTTTCCTACTGCACAGAACTGCAGGCCCCGCGGCTGCTATTGCAAACACGTGGAGGCCAGGGCGGGCACACAAGCTCCCCGGGACAGCCTTGCAGGGCCTGGCGCCTGCCTGTGGGGAGTAGGCACTCGGTCGGCCCTCCATGGGCCGTGGGTCTAAGCCGTCACCAAATGGCAGCTCCCCTCCAAAGACCCTGCTCCCATGACCCCCGGAATGTGCCCAGGTGGGTGCCAGCAGGTGCGGCTGTCCCCCAGCATCTCCCGTCCGTCCTCGGCTGCGGCAGCCCCGCAGAGCCAGGCCGGGCCGTTGCTCACCCTTCCGTCCCAGGGCCCCAGGCCCGGGCTCTGCCTGAGGGGTGTGCACAGGCGGCAGTCACGACCCAGCTGTCTGCCACGGTTTGACTCTGCCTTCAGCCCTGGATTAGCAATTGAGCGACTCAGCAAGCATCCGACAAGACAGCGCTCCCCAAACCTGTTGAAACCCGCCCAGCTCGGGCCCTGGGGGTGCCTCTGCAAAGCTGAGCCTTTGCACCCAGCCTCCTCCTCCTCCTCCTCCTCCTCCTCCTCCCCTCCTCCTCCTCCTCTCCTCCGCGGGAGGAAGGGCTTGGGCTGTGCTGACCACGGGGCACACACGGGCCAGGGCGCCGCTGGTGGGGTGACAGCCTCCGGTCACCCCTCCGCTCCAGCCGAGCCTGCAAACCCAGCTGCAAGGCGGAGCTGCGACCCCGCGCGCTTCCCAGATTTCCGCAGGAGTTGCCAGCTTTTATCTCGGAGTCCTGAGCTGCATCTTCTATGATTCAGCCAGACTCGAGAAGGCTCGCTCCCTGCCGTGACCCCACCGGCTCCCCCTTCCCCCGTCCCAAGCCCTTGCCACCTCCCCCATCTCCCAAACTATGTCTTGGAAGTTCCCAGCCAAGTCAGAACCCCTGCAGCAGAGGGGACCTGGTCGGCGGGGGAGAGTGAGGGAGCCCCCGTGTGTCTTTGGAGGGGCCCTCCGCTCCGTGGGGAGTGGCTGTGGGCCTCCAGGGGCCTCTTCCCAGCTGTGACGCACAAGGTTCCTTCCTGCCCTGCTCTCGCCGTGTTCCTGAGCAAACCCTGTAACCCCGGGATGGATCCCAGGACCCCTCCCCCCGCCCAGGCCTGCAGACGGCAGCCTGTCCCCTCCAGGGTCAGGGATGCACTGCTGTCCAGGCGCCCCAGGCTCCAGAGAGGCATCACAGACTGCAGAGCCCGGGGTTCTTGGCCCCACAGGGGAGTGAGCGCCTGGTCTGCCCAGTGGGGCAGGCAGGCATCAGACCCCCGCGCCAGGCACGCGGGGCCACAAGCACGGATCTCTGCCTTCTCCCCAGACTGTGGCCTGCAGCAGATGGAAGCAGAGCTGCAGCCCCCAGACCCGCTGGGGCGGCGGGGCAACGGGGCAAGGGAGGAGTCAAGGCTTCCCACTGCCGGGGCCTGGAACGTTGGGGATTCAGCTACTGGCTGATTGGGCCTTTAGAAGCAAACTCGGAGGCAGCGGTCTCCCTCCAGGAGGCCAGCGCGGGTGCTGGACAGCTCAGCTGGACTTTGCCCTGTCCCTCCTGGCTCCCACGCTTGGGGGTTCCATTCAGTGGCAGGAGGAGCTCTGGGGATGAGGGTGGGGGGGGGTCTGCAGAGAACTCTCTGCTGCCACATTAGGGGTCCAGATGAGGCCAGGCGCACATCACCCGCCAGCTACGCCTGCCTCGGGAGCCAAGGATGATTTTTCTCCCTCCTGGAACCATCCAGACTCAGGCCTGAGTGGCTCTTTCTAGACCCTGAGTCAGCCACCACGGCCCTGGGGACAGACGCATTGAGGTGGGGGATGGGGATCAGGTCTGGGGGCTCCCAATCAGGAAATGGGGGACATGGAGCCCTGCCGTGTGAAATATATGGGGCTGGATCACTAGCGTCCTGGAAGTGATGGGAGCCAGGAAGCCAAAGACAGCAGTGTGGGTGATGGGGACCAGAGGGAGGTAGGATCCCGGGGAAGAGTCCTTGGGCACGGGAGGGGGTCTGGGCTCCAGAGGCCACCATTTCTAACTAAGGAACGCCCTTGTCCCCAGGAGTCATGCTATGGCTAGGAGGAAGGTGGGGGTAGAGATGACACCCCCGCCCTCCCAGGCCACCAAGATGCTGCCAAATGCAGGCCCTCCCCACCGACTGCCCTCCAGGGTTGCAGGCCAGAGGTGGCGACTCCTTCCAAGCCCACAGATCCAGGCACAAAACCAGCAAAGCATCACCCTGCCGCCCACCCCACCCCATCCTCACTGTGGCTCGGAAGAGGCAAGTGCTCTAGAAACACGGACAGGCAGCGGAATCCCACCTCTCCCCTCTGGGGACCGTCAGACTCAGTGCCCCCGGCCAGCTCGGAGTCTGATCAGCCACCCTCAGACCCAGGAACCAGAATAACCCGTTTCCTAACTGCCCCTGACGGGGCTGTGGGACCTTGAACACAAACCTCTCCAAGCCTCAGTTTCCCCATCTGTAAAATATAGCAGGAGATGCCTGCCTGGCCAGTCCTGCACTGTTGGAACAAGGGAGTAGACTAGGAAACACGTTCTCTGGTCACGGACCTGGTGGGGAGGGGCCGCCCAGGCTCCGCAGGTGGGAGTCCCCCAGGTACGCTTGGCTACTGTTGGAATCGGGTTTGTCACTCCCTGACTGCTGATTGATGGCACAAGTGACAGGGAGGGGGAGGAACACGCCTGCAGGCGTTCTTGTCCCCACACATGGTTTCCAGTCCCCTTGGCACACGTGAACTTGACACAGGCCCTGCCTTGGCCACCCCAGCGTCCCCAGCTCTTGCTGGCCCCATGCCTCACCCTGCGTGTTCTGGCAGGGTGAGTCTCTGGGCGGAATCACTAGGAGACGCGTTCTCCGACTGCACACGGGGTCAGAGGGGGTCTGTCCAGGATCTGCCCCCGAAGGAACCCGCTGTGTCCACTGGGAGTGGCTTCTACCCCGAGGTGTGCTGGGCTAAGCAGAGGCTGGGCCCCAGGTGCAAGAGGGGGCCCAGACAGCCAAGCCCGAGAAACAGGAATGAGCAGAGCTTGGCGCTGCGCCTACCTGGGGTGTAGCCGGGGTGCAGCTCGCGAGAGTGCAGAGGGCTTGGGAGGGGGTGGGGGTGACGACAGGGAGGGCAGCATCTCCATGATGATGGCCAGGGGATAAGGCGGGTACAGTGGCTTCCGTGTGCCCGTCTCATCACCATGAGCCCTGAGGCGAGGACGGCCAGCACCCCCAGAACACCCCGAGGTGCAGAGACGTGCACCGGCTCGCCCCCAGGGGGGCACAGGGGCGTTCTGACCCAGGCTGTCCCCCCACCCCACCCCCGTGCCTGTCCTGACTCCGCGGGGGACAGCAGAACAGATCGCTCAGAGCCGGCCAAAGACCCGAAGACCACTGGGGCTGTGAAAAGGATCCTGGGGGACCAGGACCCCCCCGGCCGCCCCAGGACCCGATCCCACTCCCTCCCGCTTCCTTCCGCTCCCCCGCCTGCTGCCCTCCTGGCCTCCTTCCTCCCCGGTATCGTAGGCACCACCACTCCTGAGGAGGCTCTAAATGTGGCCCGGGCAGCCAGGGAGGCCAGAGGGAGGGGGCGGAGAGGCCTGGGCCGGCGTCCCAGCCCCCACCTGGGCACCCGCGGGGCCGGGACCGGCGACACTGACCTGCTCGGCCTCCCAAACGCTTCAGCTATTTCCCGTCCCCTCTCCTCTTGACGCGCGGAGTGACAGCCGGGGAGGAGGTGCGGAGGTGCGATTTTCCTCTAGGAATTTGTATGTATATATATATTTTTTTAAAGTAAGCGAACCTGGAAAAGCTTGGGACAAGCCCAGCTAATTTTAGTTTCTAATGAAAACAGCAGGTGGCTGAGAGGATCTGATCTCCTGGCAGGCAGGGCCAGGCTCTCCAGCCTTGCAGGCTTGCAGGCGCGGGGCCGTGCGGGGAGGGCCGGCTGGGAGGAGCCTCGAGGACCTGTGGCCCCGTGGAGAAGAAGGGCACGAGCTGGCTGGCTGCTGGGGTAACCCGATCGACGGCACAGCCGTGGCTGCGGTCCGGGGTGGCCAGGGCAGCAGGTGGCAAATTGCTAGGCCAGGGCTCGGCTGCAGCCGCCGCCACCGTAGCAGGGAGAAGCCTGAAGTGGGGCAGTGTGGTCAGGCCTGGAGAAGGAGCAGGAGTGGTGGGCAAGGCCCCTGTGGGCCGGCAGCAGCCAACACCCACCTTGCCCTGGCTCTCTGCCTCCCCCGGGAATGACCTGTGCTGTGGGTATTTGAGGCCGGCCCAGCTCCAGGATCAGCAAGGGGCATGCATTTCTCTGGGTGTGGGGGGGGGGGCGGAGTTGGGCCACCTTAGGGCACTAGGAACCCAGCCTCCAGGACTGGCTGGGCCCAGCCCAGTGGGTCTCCAAGCCCTTGGCAGTTCCCCTTGTCTCCCTACACCGCGGCGAGCAGAGGGGCTTCCTCAGGACAGAGCCGTCCGTCCCTGCCGTGAGCATTTGCTGAACACCTTTCTATGCACTGAGCCCCGTGCAAGGCGCCGGGGGTGCCACGAGCCAGGTGTGACATCCAGGCTGCTGTCGGCTCTCCCTGCCGCCATCCACAGTGCATGCCGGGGCCAGGGAGCTGAGGGCCAGAGCAGGGCTGCCACCCCAGCTCGCTCTGGGGGAGTCGCCTCACCCCCCTGGGCCTCGGCTTGCTCATCTATGACGCGGGGCCAGGCACGCACCGGAAGCCAGGAGCAGCAAGAGAGGCAGTGCAGGCCAAGCCTGTGTCGCCTGCTGTCCTGCCTCCCCCAGCCTGCACCAGCTCCGTCTGCAGCTGGTAAGCCCCTGGGGTCTGGGAGGGCAGGGGTGGGCCAGGCCACACGTGCATGGAAGGGGACAGCTGCCATGCCAAGTGAAGGCAGGGGCTGGGACGGGCACTGGTGCCCGCCGGAAGAGGTTTCTCAGTTTCTTCCTGGACGTGGTCCCAGTGACTCACAGCCGTGGCAGCCCAGCGGCTCGCCCTAAGGCTCCGCACTGTCATTTCAGCTCCCCTCGGAGGCTGCTGAGCCCAGGGGAGGGCGGGCGGCTCCGCCGGCCCACCTCACTGCTGGATCAATGGTGGGGGTGCCACCAACAGCTTGGCCGGGGGCCTGCCGGCCTCGGAGGCCCGGACACCCCACTGTGCATCCCTCCCTCGGAAGGATGCCCGCCTTGTGTGCAGACCCACAAGGAGGTGAGCTTGGAGACTGGGGGAGGGGGCCTTGCCAAGGTCACCGTCGGCTGGGGGCTCTGCCAGGCCTGCCCAGCCCGCTCCCCCGTCCCTCACCAAGGCCAGCGCCCAGCATGGCCTGACCTCGGCTGGATAGAGGGAGCAGAATCCGAGCTGGGGACGGGCCAGCTCTGTGTCCCCTCGCCACAGAGGGAACGGGGCTGGGCAGGAAAGGATCCCATGTCAGGCTCAACCCCCGTCCCCTCACTGAGGGACACCTGTGACCTCCCCAGCATGGACCTGGCCCTCCGCCAGTAGCTGGGCTCTTGGCGCCCCCTGCAGGCCATGGGTGACAGATGGGACTGGCTCCAGAGGAGACCCCTTCCCATGCTGGGCTGAGGCCTCAGGGCCAGCCCACCCAGAATCCTCTGGGCAGGACCTGGGAGAGAAGAAAAAGGAAGAACCAGGGAGCCCCTGGGGGACCAGGGCGCGAGGACTGCGCCACCCTGAGAGCGGCCAGCCCATCTCCCACCAGCCCTGCCAGGGAGGGGAGGAGCCTCACAGCGCCCTGGGCCCTGGGCCCTCACGGTGACGGCACAGCGGCCCTCGCAGGGAGCGTCCCTGAGTCTCTGCCCCTGAGTCCAGGGTCCCTCGGGCTCAGCGGGAACCCTCGCCCATGCTAGTGGCTTCAGACGCCCACCAAACCCCAGCTGGAGCACAGCCCAGGCACCTGTGCTGCCCACAAACCTGCCAAGGTTTCCCCTGCACAGCCAGACTCGGAACCGGTGCGGGGGTCGGGGAGGGTCCGCTGCCGCTCGCCCGCCTCCAGGGTGGGGAGGCGGCTGCTGGCCGCTCGTGCGTGGGTCAGCATCCTTAGGTTCAGCAAGGCCAGCTCCCAGCCCTGGAGCCACACAACGGGACACTGGTGCTACCAAAGACTGGGAGGTCATTCATTCATTCCTTGGCTCAGCAAGCAAGCGGTGGGTCCCGGCTCATTGCTGCACACTCTTGGACACACAGACCCCCTTCTGCTCCTAGCTGTGGGCAGTAAGAGTGATTCCTTCCCAGGTGCTTGGTGAGAACACGGGGAGAGCAGGGACCTTCCCCACACTGTCAGACAGGAAGTGTGTGCAGCTTCACCCCCCCACACACACACCCAGAAAGCCCCATGTTTAGGGAAAGCCACTGGGGAGGGGGGGTGGGGGGCGGCGGGGAGGGTGCAGCTCCCTGCAGAGGCCCGGGCAGCAGGACATGTGCTTTTCTGCCCAGGACCCCCAGCTGGTGGAGCTAGGGCTGCAGGTGGAGCCGAGGCCTGCACTTCCTCCCGCGAGGCCACAGGAAAACCGTCTTGCTCACCTCTGGGTGTTCCACTAGGAAACGAGGGGTCTGGACCACACCGGCTGTTGGAGAACATTCTGGGAGTGTGTTTCCCCGCACCCCGCTGCTCCATCAAGACCCTGGATGGCAGCCCCCCCCACCACCACCACCAGATGCACCTCCCCTGGACAGATGGGAAAGGGACATCTTCCAGAGTCACCACGCAGCTCTCCTCCTGGGCAGGTTGCTGCCTGCGCCCCTACTATGCACACTTGGCCTTGACTGGGGATGCTGGGGCAGGTTAAGAGGCAGTGGTTAGAACGCAGGCTGCTGGGTCGTCTGGACCTGGGCTGTAACCCCAGTCTGCACCTGCAAGCTGGGGACTGTGGGTGTCACTCCTCTCTGAACAGTACCCAGCACTTAGTAACTGCTCAGCTAATGCAAGCGCCCCTTCCCTCAAGAGGGGGGTCTCTCAGCTCTGCAGGGCAGCTCTTCCACCCTCAGTGGGAGAGCCAGGCAGGAGGGTGCCTCACCCTCGCCTGGGGGAAGTCAACAGCCCGGGGGAGCAGCAGAGACCCGGATGGGGGCGTGGCCTCACCCTGGCGTGGACAGAGGAGGGGCCGGGGTTCCAGCGGGCTCAGCATCCTGTTCTGCCCCCTCCCCAGGTACCTGGCCAAGCTGTCGTCGGTGGGGAGCATCTCCGAGGAGGAGACGTGCGAGAAGCTCAAGGGCCTGATCCAGCGGCAGGTGCAGATGTGCAAGCGCAACCTGGAGGTGATGGACTCGGTGCGCCGCGGCGCGCAGCTGGCCATCGAGGAGTGCCAGTACCAGTTCCGGAACCGGCGCTGGAACTGCTCCACGCTCGACTCCCTGCCCGTCTTCGGCAAGGTGGTGACGCAAGGTGAGGAAGGGTGCGCGCGCCTGTGTGCGCCGGGCTGCGGGGGAGTGACGGGAAGAATGCGGAGCTGCGAGGGCGCCGGCGTGGGGTGGGCCTGCGGTGCGAGACAAGACTCCGGCAGGGGCTGTGGGAGGGCGCTGCTCCCTGCGGTCGGTTTCGGGGGAAGCCGAGGGTGGACAGGGGCTGCTCCCCCCATTTTAAGGAGGAAGAAGGCGAGGGGACAGGCCTGTGTGGCCCGAGGCTCCTGAGAGGGTGAGGAAGAATCAGGTCCAGGCCTGGGTCTCCCAGCCCCCAACCCGGTGCTCCCCCACCTCAGCCCCCCCCCCCCCCGTGGACTCCCAGCCGCCACACAGGGGCACAAGTGGCTCACTCACCTGCAGCCCCAAGCCCGGCCCAGACCACCCTGTACGCTTGCTCAGGGTCACAGAACCAGAAAGTGGCAGAGCCGGGGCCTGGGGCCAGGCAGTGCCGCCCCAGGGTCTGTGCTGTCACCCACGCGGGACACAAAGATGGACGCGCTCCCCGGTCAGGCCTGGGGTGCCCAGGGAAGGCTCTCTCGGGGAGGTGGGCCCTGGGCCAGGATCCGGAGGCCAGAAGGCAGGGAGCCAAGGGGAAGGAGCCAGGGCACGGAGAACCATCGATGGAGCTGGAAGGCGCCTCAGGAGGTCAGCGGGTCGAGCCCTGCCCTCGAGGAAGTGCTCAGAGCCGGCAGCCTCCCTGTCTACTTCCTGAGCGTGAAACTGACACTCCGGAGTCACCAAGAGTCACGGGGGCCCTCGGGAAGCAGGAAGGGGCTGCCCGGCCACCCCGCGTCTTGGCACCTGTGGCCCTGGACAGCCAGGGCTGCGGGCTTGCGGCAGGCCATTTGGACGTTGCTGGAAACCACCTGTGATAGAAATTTGGAAGCCATTCTCCTGGGAGCTGGCAAGGGCCACCAAGGCTCGAGCGCACTTGGCATTGCTGAACATGGCTGCTCTTGCAAAGGAACAGAGACCCAGGGAGCAGCCTGGGGCGGGGGATGATGGTGCCCCGGCCCAGAGCCCAGGGCTGCCTGGGTGAGGAGGCTTCAGAATCAAACCCCGGCTCGGGAAGCCCTCTGCACACACAGCAGGTGTTTGGAAAGTGTTTCAGGCGAAGTGGGGGGGGGGGGGGGGGCGGGGCAGCAAGATTCCCTATGCCAGGCCCTGCCACACCCCTGGGCCTTTGCACATGCTGTTTCCCCAGAGACCCCAACCCCTCCCAGACCAGCTCAGCTGTTCCTTCCACCTCCACGCCTCCCAGCCTCCCTCTGGGCTCCAAAGCTCTGTTCTTACTGGGAGAGGATGGTCCTCTTTTGGGTACAAACTCAAGATAGTTACAAGGGCTCCCTGTAGGCTCTGACTAGATGCACAGGTGTGTGCACCTTCCTCTGCTGGCCACACTGTTCTCTCTCCAGAGACAGATACGCAGGCACCCACGGATCCGTCTCAGCCGTGTGTGTCCACACACCAGTGAGAAGCACCTTCCCAGATGCCGGGCACGAGCCAGGAGGGGGACCTCACATGGTTCTGGGGACACCGGGAGTCCGGCCAGGCTGGGCCAAGCTGCTCCAGGTTTGGTCTGAGCCTCTTGGCCAAGCGTTTAGTCAGGCCTGCAGGGCTGAGCTCCTCCCACTCGTGCACCTGCACACATCCGTGTTTTGTGTGTGTGTATGTGTGTTTAAGATTTTATTTATTTGAGAGAGTTATAGAGAGGCAGAGGCAGAGAGAAAGAGGTCTTGCATCTGCTGGTTTACTCCCCAGATGGCCGCAACAGCCCAGAGCTGGGCCACTCTGAAGCCAGGAGCCAGGAGCTTCTTCCGGGTCTCCCATGTGGGTGCAGGGGCCCAAGCACTTGGGCCATCTTCTACTGCTTTCCCAGGCCATAGCAGAGAGCTGGATCGGAAGTGGAGCAGCCGGGGGTAGAACCGGCGCCCATATGGGATGCCGGTGCCACAGGTGGAGGATTAACCTACTGTGCCACAGCGCTAGCCCCCACACATCTGTGTTTCAACAATTTTTTAAGAAGATTTATTTATTTGAAAGGCAGAGTTAGAGAGAGGGAGAAGGGTAGGGAGAGAGAGAGAGAGAGAACTTCTGTCTACTGCTTCACTCCCCAAGTGGCCACAACCGCCGGGGCTGGTCCAGGAACGCCAGCTGGGTCTCCCAAGTGGGTGACCGGGCTCAAGGCCCAAGTGCTGAGCCATCACTGCTGCCTTCCCAGGCGCACGAGCAGGGAGTTGGATCACAGCTGGCAATCCACCAGGGGATGCAGGCATCGCAGGCGGCAGCTTAACCCGCGTCACATCACCAGCCCCTCCTTGGAGAATTCAGCTGTCTCCACTGGGCAAGTAAGGGGCGGGAAGCGTCCATCCCGGCTTCTGAGAGCAGAGCGTTGGCCCTCAGAAGCCCCGGGCTTGGGTGATGAGGCTGATGGAGGGACAGCACGCGCAAGCGCAGCCTGGGGCAGTGCCCGCGCTCTGTGAGGTGTCCCCGCCCCCAGCCCCATCACGGAGAGGGGCTCACAAAGATGCAGTGACACGGGAGGCCCTGAAGAGACCCCTCCCCACCTGCTATTGCTATCTGCGGTCTGGGAGCCTCCTGCCCCCCACCGTCCAGGCATGGGGGCCTGGCTGCTGTACACACACACACACACACACACAGTACAGCCACCTGTGTCTGGGATGTGGGGCGGGCCGGCTGGTGGGAGCTCCTGCAGTCTCAGGCAGTCCATGCTGGGAAGGGGTACGGGGACGTGCAAGGCTCTGGCCTGTGGGGGCGGCACAGCGGTCCCCGTGCCAGTGAGGGGACAAGGCTCAGAGAGGAAGGGCACACCACTGGTGAGTCCAGCGTGGCCCCGTCTGGCCCTACCCGGTTCTGGAGGTGACTTTTAGAAAAGCGAGGCCTCTGCAGACTGGAGGAGAGAGGATGCTGTACAGCCAGGCCGGGGGCAGAAGCAGGGGCTGGGCGACAGGGTTCCTCCCAGGGACCAGCTCCCACCGGCTCCGCTGCCTTGGGTCTCCCACTGGGTCCGCTGGGGAAACGCTCGTGTTGTGCCCATTCCCTGACCCCTGCCCTGTGCCCAGGGGGCCCCTGTGCCCAGATCCAGCCTGACTCGGCCTCAGCCGGGTCTGCACCACACTCCTCCCTGCGCCAGTGTCCTGCCTTCCAGCGTCTGGGAGAGTCAGCGCCCACTGAGCCAGGGCTGAGCAAGGACCCCCTTCCTCCTGCAGCTAGAGCGGACCCCTCGAACAGGGGGCCGTAGCCACCATCTGCTGGGGAGCGCCCTGCGGCTGCACGCCCTGGCCCGACCACAGCCCTGTCTCTGTGCCTGAGCAGCCCTGAGAGGCCCTCCACTGGCGAGCAAGGGTCTGCCCTGGGCACCTGGGCAGCTGGGGGCTGAAGCCAGGCCTGTCAGACAGGGTTTTAGGTGCTAGATGTGTGGGCTGTTGTGCAGAGCCCAGCGGCCCAGTGCCCACCCTCAGGAACTGGCTCCCACCACACGGAACACTTAGGGGAGACCTAGGGAAGTCGTCGCCAGTGCACAGTGGGAGGCAGGAGATCCACTGAGGGCGCA
Organism: Oryctolagus cuniculus; assembly: GCF_964237555.1. Lineage (NCBI taxonomy): Eukaryota > Metazoa > Chordata > Mammalia > Lagomorpha > Leporidae > Oryctolagus > Oryctolagus cuniculus. The sequence goes on from NC_091438.1 coordinate 148,652,066, forward strand.
GTCCCAGGGGCTCAGGCCAGCGGGAAGCAGGCAGAACACGGTACAGAGCCGAAGCCAGGCTGCTTGAGTTCAAGTTCCAGCTCCACCACTTCCTGGCGGGGTACTGGCGGGCACACGGATCCACCGCTCGGTGCCTCAGTCTCCCCATCTGTAAAATGGGGGTTAGAGCCATCTGCGCCGCAGAGCTGTGAGCAGCACACCACTGCAGATAGGTAGTGCTTGGCACCCAGAGCACGCAGCTTTAGCTCTTACTGTTGAGGGGCCTTCAGAGTTCATGAACAGTGCAATTAAAAGATAAGTCAATTTCGGTGCAAAAAACCATTTGAAGCCCATGCATTTTTCCCCCATAACGTGCATTTGCTACGAATTCTTTGAGGCCTCCTCTTTTCCTTCCAGAATCTTCTTCCAGCTGAGGAAACTAGTGGCCTTGTCCTCCTGCAGCCCAGTGGATGGATGTTGGCTTGGGGAAGCAGGCAGAGGGCTCCCTGCGCCCCAGGGACCCCTGGCACTCAGGGGCCAAGGTCAGCCCAGAGCTGGAGCCGGGCTGGGGCTGGCCAGGAGTCAGGAGAGGCAGAGAAGGGACTAGGTTGGGAGCTGAGGCCACCGCCATTCCATCAGCCCTAGCTCCTGCCTCCCCTGCCCTCCCCCCTTGGTCTTTGGGGCAAAGATTTGTGCTGGTTCAGGCCTGGAAATACCAGAAATACCAGAAACTGAAGTCGTCTCTCTTTGGGCGGCCACAGCATAAAACCAACCAACATGATCCTGCTATTAACCTCGATTAACTTGGAGAAGATTCTGTCTCGGGCTGTCGAGGCTCCATTGCTCCGGCCAAGCCCCCCAACGCTGGCCCACCACGGCCAAGCCAGGGCAGGGCCTGGGCAGCGGAGCGCGGGTGGTGGGCAGTGTCCCCAGCTAAGGGCCCAACCCAGAACAGGGCGTCCTGCGTGGTCGGGGGCCGCGCGGCCCCCCACCCTGCGCTGGGCTTCTCCGGCTCTGTCCACAGACACCGGCACAGAGGCGGTGATTGTCTGCTCTGACCACGGGGACTGCTCCCCAGGGCAGCCGGGAGCACAGGCCTGGGTGTCACACAGGTAGCTGCCAACCGCGGGGCCGAAGCCTGCCCGCTCGGCTCCTGCGGACACAGAGCCCGCGGCGGCAGACAGAAGGACAGTCATGGCACACAGAGGCCCTCACAGGGCCAGGAGAGGAGCAGGACCTGCTGTCTGCCCCCACCTCCCCCTGGAGACTCCACAACAGCTACGCCCCCGAGGCCCCTTCCTGGGAGGGTGAAAACGTCCATTCAGGCAGGGAGGAGGCGGGCCCCAGACCAGAATGGTGGGGAAGTCGGGGCACACGCAGGGGCACACAGGCTCAGGCCCGAGGCCCCGCCTGTCCCTTCCTGGCTGGGTGACGGGGTCCAAGCCCGTCCCCTCTCGGAGCCTGCGGTTCACCTGTAAACTGGGGACAGACGAGGCTCCAGGGGCGGGACAGGCAGCCCCCAAATCAGCACAGGGCAGGGGCCGTCTGAGGCTTTACTGTCCACGTGCTGAGTTACAAGGAGCAGCGGGACCAGCCCCAGGAGGAAGGGGCCAGGCAGGATCGAAAGGAGCGGAGCCACTCTCTGCGAGCCCAGCAGGGCCAGCTGGGTCGGAATGGGAGGAAAAGGGGTCCAGCTCTGCCAGGTCACGGCTTTGCAGTACGCGTCAGGTGACCTCTCACAGTCTGTCTGGTTTACCTAAACTGTGTGACTTAACGAGTTTCTGGAGAAGCAGGGCTGTGCCAACTCAGCCACGTGCTGTGTGACCTGACAAGCCGCCTAACCTCTCTGTGCGGCGGGGATAATCAGTCCTCGGCTTGCAGCACCCCTGTGAGGGTGAGAGGATCCGCTTGTGCCTGCCAGACTCGGCTGCCAGCTCAGAGTCCAGCACACAGGGCTCTGGGGTGTCGGCCGGCCCTGCCCAGCCCCCCGCCAAGCAGCCGTGCTCTCCCCACTCCCACAGGGACTCGGGAGGCGGCCTTCGTGTACGCAGTGTCCTCTGCAGGGGTGGCCTTCGCGGTGACACGGGCGTGCAGCAGCGGGGAGCTGGAGAAGTGCGGCTGTGACCGCACGGTGCACGGGGTCAGCCCCCAGGGTAAGCTCGGGCCGCGGGCCACGCGGGAGGGCGGGGCCGAGCCCGGGCCCAGCTCACGGCGACCTCTCTCTGCCCGCCGCGCCCCAGGCTTCCAGTGGTCGGGATGCTCGGACAACATCGCCTACGGCGTGGCCTTCTCGCAGTCCTTCGTGGACGTGCGGGAGAGGAGCAAGGGTGCCTCGTCCAGCCGGGCGCTCATGAACCTCCATAACAACGAGGCCGGCAGAAAGGTAGGCGAGAGCCTGGCGGGGGCCTGGGCGCCAACCTCCCGCCGGAGACCACCATGCAGGCCCGCGCCAGCCCGGGTGCCTGGAGTGCACCGGCACAGTGCAGACCAGGCTGGGCGGGGAGTAGACGGGGCGGGGGGGAGGGGGGAGGGCAGGTACACAGCCAGCAGTGCCGCCCTCCGTCCATGCCTGCACCCACCCTCTGTGACACGCAGCAGAGCGAGGTGCTGACCCCTTCCTGTGCTAACCATGACACCCTCTGCTTCCCGCCACCCACTCCCCAGCTCCCTGGGGGGAGAACTCCCCTGGGACCACCTGTCACTCCATTTCTCTAGTCTCTCTTGCATCAGCTCCAAGTGCCCCAGGCTCAGGGACAGCATCTGGTCCCTGTGGCCCATGCATGGCATCCAGTAGGCGCTTACTGTGGGGGAAGCACGACAGGCAGCCCACCCTGACTCAGTGGTATCCCCACCTTCCTTGCTCCCGTCCCCGGCGTCTCCTGACGGCCGCCTCTGTCCCGTCCCCCAGGCCATCCTGTCACACATGCGGGTGGAGTGCAAGTGCCACGGGGTGTCGGGCTCCTGCGAGGTGAAGACGTGCTGGCGGGCGGTGCCGCCCTTCCGCCAGGTGGGCCACGCGCTGAAGGAGAAGTTCGACGGCGCCACCGAGGTGGAGCCACGCCGGGTGGGCTCCTCCAGGGCCCTGGTGCCGCGCAACGCGCAGTTCAAGCCGCACACGGACGAGGACCTGGTGTACCTGGAGCCCAGCCCGGACTTCTGCGAGCAGGACTTACGCAGCGGCGTGCTGGGCACGAGGGGCCGCACCTGCAACAAGACGTCCAAGGCCATCGACGGCTGCGAGCTGCTGTGCTGCGGCCGCGGCTTCCACACGGCGCAGGTGGAGCTGGCGGAACGCTGCAGCTGCAAATTCCACTGGTGCTGCTTCGTCAAGTGCCGCCAGTGCCAGCGGCTGGTGGAGCTGCACACGTGCCGGTGACTGCCGCCGGCCCAGTGCCCGGGAAGGCCAGTAATTTAAACAGTGTCCCACCAGCTACCCCAAGAGATACTGGTTGTATTTTTGTTTTGGTTTGGTTTTTGGGTCCTCATGTTATTTATTGCCGAGATGAGGCAGGCAACCCCAAGGGCACCGACTGGGGCCTCCCCAAAGCCTGAGCCTTCGTGGCTGCCGCTGACCAAAGGGACCGTGTTCGTGCCCCTGGCTGTCCACACATGGCCGCTGCTGACCACTCGGTTACCTGTGTCCGCCTGGCTCCTTGCAGACTGAAGGTGGCTAACACGGAGTGCACCAGCCCTGCCCGCCAGTGGGGAGGACAGGCCCCCTCCTGCCTGGAAGAGGGCTCACGACTGTCCACCCCACACTGGCATGGAGAGCCCTGGAAAGGGAACGGCGGATGGCAGGTCAAGGGCGGCGGGTCACTTGAGCCCTCACCTGAGCACCTGTCTAATCTCCGTGGGACCTTCCAGCAAGCTAGAGCAGGCGGGATGAGGGCGGGAGAAGGCCACAGCCCCTGCTCGGACGCCAGCCTGTCCCAGCTGCCCCTTGGGAGGGGACAATGCCAACCTCCCCTTCCAGTCCTTCTCGACAGGAGCGTGGGCTGCCATCCTGGCTCAGAGCACAGCAGCCACAGCCCTAAGTCACCGCCTCACGGTGACTCTGGGAGGGAACACACACACACACACACACATGCACACGCACAGAGGGAAGGGCTGTACAAAAGTCCTGTCCCATGATGTCACTCATTTCATACAACTCACTGAGCACCATCCGTGCCATGTCCCCTGGTGATCACAACAGTCTGAAGGCAGACGAAACAGGGGTGAGTGCTTCTCTTCCAGCAGTGGGGGCAGTGCAGGCCGGGCCCCAGCAGCTGAGTGGAGAGCCGCAGACACCCCCTACTCAGAGGCGGGCACTGCAGGTCTCCGTGGGGCCGGGCTTTGGGGAGGGGACTCCAGCTGGAGGAAAGGGGGCAGGGAAGCAGCAGGAGCCAGAGACCACAGGATGAGCTGGCCATGCTGTTCCAGAGGGTGGAACAGGCTTGGAGGGAAGAGGGGAACAGCTGGAAGGCTGGTGAGGCCTCAGCCGCTGAGGACGCCCTCATACTGGAACCTGTAGGCCGCCGAGGCCTGGGGCACCATGGGGACTGCCAGACTCCAAGTCCAGGCCTGACACTGAATATCATCGGGAGCCCCAGCTTTCCCAAGCAAGACTGGCCCTGGACCCAGCTGCTTCTCAGCTGGACTCCCAACCACCAGAGGAATCTCCCATCAGCAGTCACCAAGTGGCCCCACGCTGGGGCCCCAGGCTCCAGGTTGATGGTCTGCCGTCCGGACCCCCCCAGGGGTTCCAGACTCCAAGCTCTTGCCTCCTGGGTTCAGTACTGAATCCCAAGTTCCAGATTTGTGGGCTTCGGCCTGCAGAAGCTCCCCAGGCCTTGTGGTCCGTGCCTCCTGCCACTGGCTCCCTCACCAGGAAGGTCGACCGCTTTGGCCCCCAGCCAAGCTCTCTGCTCAACGTCCATCCGAGGAGGCCAAAACCAAGTGGGATGCTTGAGCCACATTTGAATGGGGGGTAATCTCGGGGCAGGCCGGCCCTCATGGGGATGAAAGCTGAGCCGACTCAGTGTCCCCACAGCTGTGCAGCTAGGCTCAGCTCCCTCGCTGGCAGACAGAGAGAGCGTGGGGACCCCTCCCTTCAGAGACAAGGCAGAGCCATTCTCCCCGACCCAGGGGACCGAGGGCACTTCCCCAGGACCAAGTAAGAAGGGCTGTGCCCTCTGCCCGCCAGGGAGCTCCTCAAGGCTGACCCTCCTGGGGTTCTGAGGGCCAGGACCCCGGTCTGAGATGCTGGGAGTCACTGCCAGCACACCACCACTGCTGAGGTCAAGGGCATCCACAGCCACAGGAGGGTGTTTCCTTGGACACGCCCAGCCCCAGACTGTCCGTCTGAAAACAAGAGGGACTCGTGTACACCTGACAGCCCGCCCACCCTCGGTCCCACAGGGGCCTGGAAACTGGCCGCAGGGGCTACGTCCTGCCCAAACCGCCTTCCACTGGTCTTGTCCCAAGGCAAAGGCGATGTCCTCTGAGGCCTGCGTCTGGGTGAACCCCAGCTCTGGATGCTGCTACCCCACGCTGCGGCCCCCACCCCACCCCACCCCCAGTTTTTATACTAGGCTCCTTGCCACTGTGACAGCCCATGACATAGTCTGATGCACGATAAAATGATTATTTCTTTATCTTGTAATTGTGCCCGTGACTTTTTTTGTAGAAGAGAGGGAAGAGACTCGGGGAAAGGCACAGGGAAAGCAGGTGAATAGCAGCAACAGCGGGACCCCCGCTGCCTTGCTTCTTCTCAACAACTCGTTTGCAGGGGAAGAAGGACCCACTTGAATGTGGTCTGAGACGCCACCATGACCACTCAGGAGCTGTGTGTGTCTCACTGAGCCACAAGCAGGTTACCCTGGGCCCGAATGAGGTGAGCGGACCTCGGGGGGTGCGACACAGGAGGGGCACAGCAGAAGAGACTGCGGCTCCTGTCCGAGGCCTGTGGCCAGAGGTCAGTGCTAGGGTTAGGACCCGGTCAGAATGAGTCTGGGTGGACAAGTTCAAGTCACTCAAGTCAAAGCTACAGCTGATGGAGCTCCCTGCTACGGAGAGACCCAGGGCGGCTTCTCGGGAGCCTTCCCCCTGGCTGGGCGACATCCTCACCCTTACCCCACCCCCGCGGCAGCAGAGCCACAACAGCAGGGGGCAGTTGGCAGTCACACACTTGGCTTTCTAAAAGCCAGCAGGTGCGAGTGCAGGCGTGGGTGTGCGTGTGAAGAAAGGAGGGGCGCTGGAGACCGAGGATGGGCGGGGCTCAGGTGAGGGTGCATGGAAAGGACCCCTTCATCTTCACATGAGGGCCAAGGCAGAGGAAGGGACGGGCAACGCAGAAGGTCCCGAGGGCAGGGCCAAGGAGTGACAGTGCTCCTGCCCGCGCCCCCTGTTTTCTGGAACCGAGATAAGGTCCCAGGCCCTGCAGTCAGAGGGACCTGGACTGAACCCAGCGCTGCTACTTCCTCTCTAGGCGGGGACTTAGATAACTCTCTCCTCTCTAGGAGGGGCTCTCAGCTACTCCCTGCCCGCCCCCGTCACACACCTCACACGGGGAGGACGTTCCATATGCTAATGTATGCAAAACTCAGCACGAGGCTCCCTGTTCAGGGATGCAGGAGGCAGGTAAGGCAGTTACAAGAAACAGGGAGCCAGAGCAGGAAAGCAGAGTGGAACCGGTCAGGGGCTGAGGCAGGCGGCCCCCTCCCGGGGAGCAGAAGCAGGCTTCTAAAGGAGAGTCCCAGGCAGGGACGGGGCTGGCAAGGCCTGGGCAAAGCTGCCCTGGGGACCAAATTTGGGAACCCCTCATTTACCGTGATTCTTGTGAACGACTGCCAGGGGTGAGGCCAGGGAGCAGGAATCAAGTGGGCACAAGCAGGAAGGGAATACAGCCGGCTGGGGCTCCCCCGAGGGGACGAAGCTCTGGAGCCCATCCTTGGAGGCTGCCCTCCGAGCTCAGGCTGCAGGGCCCCGAGAGGGGTGTTAAACGGAGTGATACAGCGGCCCCCCCTGCTCGGCCTCGTCCGGAGAACAGCAGCTCGTGCACGGGAAACCTGGGGAGCACCAGCAAGCCTTCAGGTCCAACAGCAGCCACGCAAGGGCCGGAGGGCACAGAACAGGCAATCAGGGGACTCGGACTAGAAACAGAGGAAGGGAAAGGCAGAGGGAGGGAGGACGGGAGGAGCAAGGGGAGAAGACACAAGGAGACGGCGAGGGCAGCGCGGACAGACCTGCGGGCAGTGGCTGCAATGCAGCGCCAGGCAGCTCCCAGTCAGACAAAGTGCCGGGCTTCAGGAGAAAAGTGTCTGATCGGGGGTGGGAGGGTGGGAGCAGCAGTAGGGGGAGGGGTGTGCAGAGCGTGGCCCGGCCTAGCCCAGGCAATGACTTCATAGGCATCTGCTCCCATTCCTTCCTGAGCCGCCGGTCCTGGTGACCCCCTGCCCGGATCTCAAGGGTCTAGGCCAAGCAGGCGCTGACAGGGGAGAAAGGGGGCCCTTCTGGGCCAGGCCCCCAAGCCTGGCACGGTGCCTGCCAGGGGGAGGAGGGCCCAGAGGCCAGCCCTTGTCAGCATCCCGGCCGGCACTTCGGAGGCAATTAGCAGTCCAGCTGAGCTAATCCCCCGCCTGGCGAGGCCAACACAAACAGGCCCAGGCCGGGTGCACACTCGCCTCCCTGTTTGCTGAGGGGCCCAGTGGTCCGCCAAGAACAACACCAATAACCCAGGGCCTTCTCTGGGTTAAGAGGAGGACTCAGGCCTGCTGAAGAGCGGACAGTGCCCGGCAGAGCACACTCTGGCCAGGTGCCCTGGCGGCCCCAGAAAGGCAGCCACTGTTTCCAAGCCGTGGGCCAGGCGGGAAGAGGAAGCCGGACACAGGAGCCGTATTTTCTGATTCAGCACACACACACACCCCCATCCTGACCCACGCCACCTGCGAGGGAGCAGGGCCCAGCCCACACTTGTGCCACCTGGGCCAGTGCAACAACTGAGACCAGGAGGGGACAGGCCCTCTGGTCAGGCGCTCCCGGCCCAGGAAGGGACGAGACCACGAGTCTGGCCTTGGAGCAGGACCAGGCTCCAGCCCATCGGCAGCATCCCTGCACCTAGAAAGGCTGATGTGGAACCCGCAAGTTAGAGGAGGCTACGGGTGACCCAGGAGGAGAAACAAAGGGAGGCTCAGAGACTGCTGCCGGGGGAGACAGTGCGCAGGGCGGCAGGACTCCCAGGCCACGCTCTGCTGTGCGCTGCTCCTGCACCAGAAGTGGCTGCCCTGGGTTTCATTAGCTCAACCAGCAGCCACGGGAGAGCTCAGCTTAAGCAGACCCGAGCCCTCTTGCTCAGAGATGGATTCTAGACTGGGAGGCAGCATCTCCTCTTGGAACCAACCCCTCTACCCTCAATGTGGTTCCTCTCCCACCCAGGGGCCCTCTCTTCCCCTCACCCCCGAGTCCTCCCAGGCCTCCTGTCAGGAACATCAGGAACTGGCTTCCTTGGAAGATGACACCGCGACCTCCCAGTCGGGCTGGGTCCCCGGGACATGGCACCACGCTGGTCGCCAGTACTCAACATCACGCCCTTCGTGAACCCAGCAGCCAGGGCCAGTCCCGCACCCCCACAGCCCTGGCCAGCACTACTTCAGGTCCCACATGCAGATGAGAGCTGCGCGTGAGCACACACTTCCTGCTGTGTAGACCAGCCCAAAGGCAGCTGTGTGACTTATCCCCCCTTCCCAGATGAGACTGAGGCTCACCGCGGGGAAAACACTCGCCCAAGCCCAGAGCCCAGTCGGACGCACCGCCTCGCCATTTCCCTCACTCTCCGCTGGCTGGCGCTCTGACGGGTCCTGGCCACAGGTCCCCACCTCCCCACCAGGCGGTATCAGCTGCCTCTCGTGAGGCTGGGCAGAACTCTGCCCCTGTGCTAGAGACCTGCACCCCACTCTCCAGCCGGCCTCCTCTGCAGGGCACCCTCAGGACGGCAGCTGGGCCAGGACACTTCAGGCCCAGCGGGGCTGTCGGCCCACCCCAAGCCCCCCAGGGGCTGCTCCCACACCTGGCTTAGAACATCGAGCCCGCCCAAGGTACAGACGAGCTGTTGAGTCCTTTTCCCCTTCAGTTCAGCCAGACAGGGAGGAATTTTTCAAAAAGCTCTTCTACGAGGACACTGAAGGAAAACAAACACACAGAAACAAGCAGACTTTAACCAGCACCCAGCCAGCTCCCAACACATGCTGCTCCCAGGGCTGCTCAGCGGCGCGGCCAGGGGTCACGGGCCAGCATCCTGGCTCCCACCTCGCGAGCGAGGGAAAACATGCTTTGGGCTGGGGTGGTGCTGAGGTCCCGGGCTGATCAGGTTTAGATGACACTACAATTTGCAGGGTCTCTCTCCTTGGAGTCTCCCCGTCCCTCCTCCTCTCCCTCCTGCCAGCACCTCCTGCAGCCTGGGCCTCCTCCCCCACCTCCTTGGAGAGCAGCTGCAGCCACCTGGGAAACTTCAACAATGGCTAATGGCTATCACAGCCAGGACAGGGCAAGCGGCTGCCCCTCAGATTCACCACGGGGCTGGACTGCATCCCGAAGTGACCAAAAGGGCTGCTGCTATGAATTCCTACTGCTCCAACCGTGAGCAAACCAAGCTGAGAAGGAGCAGCCCAGCGATCCAAACGAGCAGGGGCTGAGGAGGGGACCGCAGACCTGCTCTTCAGAAGGAGGAACGTGCCAGTGTGTGGGACGAGCCCCAGAGCTGAAGCTGCACGGACGCAGGCCACGCCTCACCAGCTGACCACAGGCGAGTTCACCCCTGGAGTTCTCAGCTGCCACCATCTGCTGTTGCAAAGGTCCATGTGCTAACTGAACCATAGTGCCGGTGGGTGTCCAGTAAACAGTGCCCTGTCCCACTCCCTTCACGTCTTTCTGGGGTCTCCTCCTCCAGCCACCCCAACCTCTCGGAACCTGGGACACACTCAGTGTGGCAGATGGTCCTGGTCCCCAACAGCTCAGGTGCCCATGCTCAACCACAGCGTGCCCCAGCTGACAGCAGGACCCCAGCCCGTGGAGGACAAGGCAGGGCCCTGGCCGATATCCACTCAAGGGTCAGAGCCCCACACAGGTCGCCCAGCAGAGGCACTGCTCGTGAGCCAGCAAGAGGTCCTCCACCTCTAACCTAGGTCCCTCCCCTTGAGAGACAAAACTCCTGCCTTGATAATTCTGACATTCCAAAATAAATCTTATGACCAAAAACAGATCAGAGCAACAGCGATTTAAAAACAAGCATTTGGGTTTGTACATACCACGTGTCCACCGATCAGTGGGTTCCTCCCCAGGGCGAGGGGTGTGGTAGAAACCTCTGGTGTCCCATCATCCCAACTCCCCTACTTGCCCACTCTGAACCTTGAACAACTCACTTAACCTGCCTCCCTGGGCAGAAACTGGCACTGAGTGGGTGTGAAGAAAAGCAGGCAAAGCACTCGCCTGCCCCTGTCACCGGCTGTGACTACTCCTGTTAACCTCAGGGACAGTCCTGCCGCTACCCCGGTCCTGGGAGCGTGTGCTGGGAGAGGCTGCAGATGTCAGAGGACACGCGCTCCTCACTGTGGTTTGTATCCCCTCAACTGCGAGCCCCTCCGGGTGGGATCGGCAACCTCTACTTCAAATGGTAGGTGGGTAGGGAGTTGGGGAGGTGGTATGGAATGAACGGCCAATGAATGTAAATACGAGTGCTAGGAAAAAAGCAACACAACCATCTCCAGAGGCCTAGACAGGCACAAGAGGCTGAAGCTGACGGCGGACGCCACGGGAGAGGGCGCTAATTCTCTAAAGCTCCAAACCCATGGCTCTGCGGCTGCTTCTCTGTACTCCTCCTAAACAAAGGAGTCCGGGCAGTGGATTAAACCACCTCCGCCCACTGCTGTCCTGCATTTCGGGACCCCGTAATTTCCCTTTCAGAGCCCCTGGGAAGAGACTCAGCCTAGGTCTACGGCCCTGGTCCCTGTGCAAGGCCTCCCTGAAGGCCCTCACGGCTTTGTTCTAAACGATGCCCTGGGCGGCCATCTGACCCGCTGTCTCCTGGTCGTGTCTGCGAGTTCCCGAGGCCTCGGCCAAAGACAACAGTGTGGGCGCATTTCTTTGGGGCCCAGAGCGGAAGGCTCCCCAGCACCTGGGAGCAGCTGGAAGTTGGATCTCAAGGACTCATCACTGCTGGTCTCCCCGTCCCGTGCCAAGTACACTGTAAACAAGTCTTCCCGGTGGCTCCCTGCAGCTGCTCCCCGAGGGGTCAAGAGGGAGACAAACAGCCTAGAATCTGGGCAGCCCACAGCTTGCAAGAGAGAACCTGCTCTGAAAGGTGGTCCCTTGCTGCAGCCAGGCCTGCACAGCTGGCCCTGTGCCCAGAGCTTTGGATGGGCTCCCTACTGCTGAGGACTGTGCAGGGTGCCAGGCTGCTGGGACCCCAGGAGCCGCGGGGCCTGTGTCACACTGCTGTAGGTCCCACTGTTTTACAAGCTGGCGGGGAGAACGAGCTCACTGGGGCGGAGATGCCTGGATGCTGGGCTGTTGTGCGTGATCCTGTTTGCTATAAAACAGTCAGACATTCCTAGGACCTGGAACCGCGCCGAGGCCATGGAGTTAGCCTTCCCGGCCATATATCTCCAGGCGGGGGACAGGCCTGAGACATCTGAGATAATAAAGACATGACTGTCTCAGTCCTGGGGCTTGTCTCCCCTTCGTCCCAGGGCTCAGCAGCCAGCAAGGAGTTTAAAGACGTCCTCCCCCTTCTCCTGGGAAAGTACAAACGTATGGGCTCTACAGCCCCACTCGGGGAGCTTCCCCAGAACCAGGCCTAGCCCAGGATGCCTGCTCTCGGCTCACCAGAGCTCAGCAGAGCAGAAGGTGGCGATCGGGGCGCCACACAGAAGCAAGGAGCTGGGTTGGAGTGAATGCTCCTCACATGCCATGGTCTGTGCACATATCCCTAATGCTCACCAGCCTTACATGACACAAGGACTTAATTTTAGGAAAAAAGAAACTAAAGCTGGAGAGGCTAATGGACTTGCCCAAAGCCACAGTGATCAGAGGCACAGACACAGCTGAAACCTGGATCTTACTCCAAAGCCTGAAACTCGGGGGGAAGTGTTAAACTGTTCAAAAAAAAAAAAAAAAAAAAAAAAAAAAAAAAAAAAAAACTCGTTCTCCTCTAACTTCCAGTTTCTCATCCTCAAAGGGGAGAGGGAGAAGGTGCTTCTAAGATCTCAAGAGAAAGGCTCAAATCAGGGAGGCAAAACCCAGACTCCTCGATGTGGAAGCCGATGCAGCAGCTCCACCTGGCCGCCCACAGTCCCTCCTGCCTCCATCTAACAAGCGAGGGCAACGGCCTGTCCCGCAGGTGCCTGGCTGCACTGGGGAAACTCAAGGACATGAGAGGAATTCAGGAGGCGCTTGCCCACCCTGTGCAGTGGTGGAAGGCCAGTCCTAGCCCTCCTAACCAGAGCGCACTGGCTGGAAAGGGGCATCTCTCTCTCTCTCTCTCTCACACTCTCACACACACACACACACACACACACCAGGTGCTCAAGTAGAGAGAGCACGAGACTCAGAACCAAAAAGCTCCAGTTTAATCCATGAAATCTTGGAGATGCTAGACTCCCAGCCAGTTTTCTCCTTTATAAAATAAACACCTGTTCGACTTGCTGTGCAGGCTCTTATGACAACAAACATGAGAGCGTGTTTTTAGCAGCTTTATAAACTGATGGCATTATCTATCACCCACATATCCCTTTTCCTTGTTGGCGTCTTCTGCATTTCTGGCTTCTCCTCTTCTCTCTGCATTTCTTTTCTTCCAACATCTGAACTCAATAGGTGCTCAAAGCCACGCTGGATACAAAGAGAGGCTCAAACACAGGTTAAGAGAAGGTGACAGAGACCTAAGACCAGAGTGTGAGACCAGAACCCACTGGCTGCCAAGGAACTGAAGGATCAGGCCTGCCGAGGGACAGGCGGGTCCGAGGTCTACTTGCTTCTGTCTGCAGAAGCGTCAGCCCTGTTCAAGGCCCTCTCGGTCTGGCTGCAGGGCCTCGAGACTACAGTTTGGCTTCCCCCTCATCCAGTTAGGTTCCACTAGCCCATAGGATCCTAACAATCTACCCCTAAGTCACCTGCTTTTTCCATAATCTACTCACAGACGTTTGCAAACTGGGGAGCGTCAACTATTGTTTGTACAACTGCCCTCCTGGGAAGCAAAATAGGATTTAGAGAAAACAAGCAGTTGGGATTCTTCCCGAATAACACAGGGGAAAATTGAACACTCCCCTTACCTCTCTGGCCACCTGGGTTGAGACCTGTATGGGAACGGGGAGGCCACCTGGTCTAACGGTCCCAATGCACGCTTCTGCTCACTCTCAATCAGCCCAACTTCTCTAGAGCCCTGAGATAAACCAATGCTGCCCAAGCCCCACCTCACATCCAGGACTTCACTATTCCCAAATGCGATGCAGTAGGTAGGAATGGAATGTCTATACAGAGAAGGCCTTGGTCTACAGCTGCCCCAAAGACATGGTCTGCACCAAGGCTCAATGCATGGCCCAACCTAAAAAAAGAGACAGTAAGGACCGATGGTTGGCTGAAGGTTAACGACAAGTCATGCAGTTTCAGGAGAACCAAGCCAACTCCAGTCTGTGTAAGGAATGGAAAGCAGTATCCCTGGCTTTACAGGGTAGTAGTCTCCAACGTGGAAGCACAGGTTATAGCCAGAGGGCAGGGGGACTTTTCCCAGTAATTCTGGAGACTGTTCTCTTAGGGGCAGTAAGAGAGAAACTCAAGAAATGCTGCCAAGTCCCAGGTGCACAACCAACCAGACTTTTCCTGCTGTTTCTCTGCCATCTAGTGGCTGCTCTGGGCCATTGCAGGCCCACATCAAGGTCTTTCATCCCTTCTATCTCCCTGTGGGTACCACTTAGCCAGGCACACTGCTGGGTGCTTCTCCTACATTATGCTTGGTCTCCACAACACTGCAAGGTAGGCATCAGTCCACTTATCAAATGGGATACCCAAGGCTTACAGAAGTCACCTGTGGTAGGTTGCAGAGGATCACCAGAAAAAGTGATACCAAAGTCTACTCTCATCCCTGCATCACCCCTCCTGAAGAGTCAGAGGTCCCAAGGCTATAGACAATTCCAATTTCTCCACGAATCCTGCATGCTCCAAGCAGTTCCTGGCTGGTTACTCTCCTGCTCAATGGGATGCACACTGACGTGCACACCCAGCTGCCTCCAGCCTCACAACACAGCACTGAACACTGGAAACACTACCTGAGTGACCCTCTCCACGTGAAGACTGAGAGGCCACTCAGATACATGTGCCTGACCGTTCAGTGGGAGATTACCCATAACAGCCAAAAGGTGGAAACAACATTAGCACCTATCAACAAGGAAAAAGCAATCTGCAGTACATCCACACAGTGGCTACTACGCACATCACAAAAAGGAACCAGCGCTATGGCATAGCAGGTAAGACCACTGTCTGCAGTGCTGGCATCCCAAAATGGGCGCTGGTTTGAGTCCCAGCTGCTCCACTTCCCATCTAGCTCTCTGCTATGGCCTGGGAAAGCAGGAGAAGATGGCCCAAGTCCTTGGGTCCCTGCACCCGCGTGGGAAACCTGGAAGAAGCTCCTGGCTCTTGGCTTCAGATCAGTGCAGCTCCGGCCGTTGCAGCAAATTGGAGAGTGAACCAGCTGATGGAAGACCTCTCTCTCTCTCTCTCTCTCTCTCCTTCTCTCTGTGCAACTCTTTCAAATAAATAAATAAATAAATAAATAAATAAATAAATAAGCAACGGTGTAATGTAATGGCAGAAACTGCAACATGGATTAACCTTGACCACAGTTCAGGGACACAAGCTGCCACAAATTATACATATTCGGACGCCACTGAAATGAAACGTCAGAACAGGCCAATCTACAGAGACAGAAGATGAATCCGAGGTTACTTAGGGCTGAGGGGCATGGTGTAAGGGTTTTGGGGGATGAGAGCTCAAGGGTATGAGGTTTTTTTCCGAGATAAAATCCACTGACTTGCACACCTTAAGCATGCGATCTGTGTGGTACATGCATTACATCTCAAGAAAGCTTTACACTGGCACCAACCCACTAAAAGGGAGGGCTGACCAACCTCCAAACGCCTGGCAGCTGTCCAGTTAGCTGAGAAAGGTGCCTACCACTGCCATCCCCAAACTGCTGTTAACCAGCTCCACCAGGGCCACCTGCTAACTCCACACACACGCCCTGGAGCCGCGGCAGCCTCCGCCTGCCAACGCGCTTTCCCTCCCTTCCGCCTTGGTCCTTCCTCTTCAAATAAATTTTTAAAAATTCAAATAAATAAAATAAATTTTTAAAAATTTAAATAATTTATTTGAAAGGCAGAATGTATAGAGAGAGGGAAAGACAGAGAGATCTTCCACCCACCCATTCACTCCCCACATGGCTGCAAGGGCTGGAGCTGGGCCAGTCTGAAGCCAGGAACCAGGAACTCCTGGGTTTCCCACATGGACTGCAGAGGCCAATGACTCGGGCCATCTGCTGCTGCTTTCACAGGCCATTAGCAGGGAGCTGGAAGGGAAATGGAGCAGCTGGGACTCGAACCGGCACCCCTATGAACTGCCAGCATCACAAGGCGGCAGCTTTTACCTGCTACGCCACGGTGCCAGCTCAGTGCTTACTCTTTCACGGCGCCCCCTAAAGCATGAGTCCAACCCTTCTGAGACTGGTCATTCATTAGTATTTAGGAGGCAGTACACATTGCAGGAAAGACATCAGTTTCAGAATCAGAAGAGACCTGGAGGCAAGCTGTGGTCTTAGGGTTAGATGCTTTGTTGTGGACAACTTAGCCACTCAGCATCAATTTCCCATAAAATCCTTGTGAGTAAGCGCAGGCCACCATTATGGAAATAACCCTGCATCATTTGGGGGATAATATTCAATGACACAGGCCACAGTGCCAGACATCAGGAACACATCGGGCAATCCTACCTGATGTTCCCATCTCACTGCTCTTAACTTTCAGTCTTGTGGCCCACAACCTAAAAAACGCCTTGTCTGCGGAGTTCCTGCTTCCCATAATCTGCTAAAGCCCGAGTTCTACTACTCTTCATTATCAAGTTGCCCAGCCAGTCCTTTGAGAACGTTAAATGCTCTGATGTGTGACCATACAAAGTCCTGGAAGAGCATACGACCCAGGTTGGTTCTGCCACTGACTATGCTTTCTACAACTCTGAGCAGCAGCCTCCCTTCTCCTCATGTAAAATGAGGGACTGAGGACAACCTCAGATCTCTCCGAAGTGGACAAGACATTCCCCTAAAACCTGTGGTCACTAACTGTTTAAAAAGCAAACAATACAGGGGAGAACATTGTGGCATAGTGGGTAAAGTCACTACTTGTGACGCCAGCATCCCATACAGACAATGGTTCATGTCCTGGCTGTTTCACTTCCAATCCAGCTCTGTGCTAATGGCCTAGGAAAACAGCAGAGAGTGGCCCAAGTATTTGGGTCCCTGTCACCCAATGGGAGATTCGGAAGGAGTTCCAGGTTCCTGGTTTGGGCCTAGCCCAGGCCTGGCTATTGTAAAATCATTTGGAGAGCCAACAAGTGGATCAAAGATCTCTTTGTCTCTCTCTCTCTCTCTCTCTCTCTCTAACTCTGACTTTCAAATAAATAATTTTTTAAAAAAATTTTATAAGCAAACAATACATTTAAATGAGGCAGAAAAGATACCTGTAACCAGAAAGCAAAATAAACTCTTGGGGTCAGACTGGGCTCTTGCTAAATTTTCACTGTCACTGGCGCCATCCTGTCAGCCTTTCTCCAACACGGGCTGTAACTCTTCTTTTTCTATAGGAATGCACTGGGATTTGTTACTACAGTGTCAAAAAACTCCTGAGAGTGCTTTAAATACTTCAGAGACTACAATATCTTCAAGACAATTAAAAACCACAGGAGAACTAAACAATAATCTAAAAGCTGTCTAACTCTTTAAAAGAGTTCTGTGTCATAAATCCTAGATTTTTGAGAAGCAGTTCTTCCCCCTTTTTGGCCTTGGAAGATTTTTATTAAAACCTCAAAAGTTTACGGTCTCAGAGCTGACAGCACTGCAGGGCCCCTGCCTCTGCTGTGTCCAGGACACTGACCGGCATCTCTGACAGCTCACGTCTTTTACTCGCTTGCCTGTCTTCCCCTACTAGAAGGTAAACTCCGTGGGCAGGAGGAAGTTTGTCTTGGCCACCTGCTCATGGTAGGCATTAAATCAATCAATCAATCAATCCATCAATGGGTGTTATGCAGGTGAAGGAACTACACAATAACCCCAAGGCACACCACAGAAAACTGCAGCTCGATAAGCAATGTGGCTGGAAATCACTGTGGGCAGTGAACAGATGTGGCAGAACTCAAACTGAGTACTGACAAACAATCACATGCGCTCCCACTGTCCCCACGAGCCACCCTCCCTGAGGGAGGCCAGACTGTGCTTTCTCCATCACTACTGTTACTGCTCCCAGAGGGGCACAGGTCACCAATCCCTAGATCACTGGTTAATCCTTGGCGACCTCAAAGTTACACTTCCTTAGAACCCCCATCAAAGCAAAGAGAATAAGGTTGATGAAAAGCAACACTGGCCTGGCCTAAAAAGGGTTTGGCCACTAAACAGCTATACAAACCTAAGTGTCTCCCTTCCCAGAGCCCACACTGCTATTCTAAAATATAACGAATTACTTCTGGCCTGCCTACCTCCCAGAGATTGTGGGGATCAACTGAAAGAATGTGCACCACTGTGCAAACGTAAAATCCTGCTCATTCCTTTCAGGGAGGAAACACAGGCCTCAGCACATCTTAGCAGACACTGGGGTCTTACCCAGAGGGACTGGAGGGGTCACAAGAAATACTGCTGGGACTGCCTGACAGATTTCTGAACTATTAAACATGGCCTCCAGGAAACACCCCATTCAAACAGAGCAGCCATTCAGGGCATCTTCGTAGGTGTCGGGATCTCTGAGCAGCAAGTTCCCCTGCAGATACCACACAGCAGCTAACAATAAACAGCTAAATACTGTTTGAAGTACGATACCCATATTAACTTCTCTTTTTTTTTTTTTTTTTTTTTTAATTTTTGACAGGCAGAGTGGACAGTGAGAGAGAGAGACAGAGAGAAAGGTCTTCCTTTTGCCGTTGGTTCACCCTCCAATGGCCGCCGCGGCTGGCACGCTGCGGCCGGCGCACCGCGCTGATCCGATGGCAGGAGCCAGGAGCCAGGTGCTTTTCCTGGTCTCCCATGGGGTGCAGGGCCCAAGCACCTGGGCCATCCTCCACTGCACTCCCTGGCCACAGCAGAGAGCTGGCCTGGAAGAGGGGCAACCGGGACAGAATCCGGCGCCCCGACCGGGACTAGAACCCGGTGTGCCGGCGCCGCTAGGCGGAGGATTAGCCTAGTGAGCCACGGCGCCGGCCTCCATATTAACTTCTCTAACGCTGCCCAACCCCTGCGAGGTGATTACTGATACAATCCTCACAAAACAGCCAAGGTCAAGAGCTTGCCCAAGATCATACGGCTAGTAACGATGGAGCCGAGATTCCAACCTGGGCAGTCTGGCTCTTGAGTCCCTGCTCCCAGTCACTACTCTGTCTCCTGCAAAATGGACAAGACCCAGACCAGTGTCCTTGAAAGGAATGCCCCTAACCAAAAGTAAATCACAGTGGGCGATTTACTAACATTATAAAAGGGGATGTCATTCCATGAGAATTCTTGGAAAGACAGAGCTGTGCCTGTCCTTTCATTGGAGGAGGGGAAGAAGGGAAAGATAGATTATCCCTGATCTTCACGACAACTCCACAAAACGTTAGCAGATATTACTAGCTCAATTTTACAGATGTATCCAGTCAAGACTCAAAACAACATAATATGCTCAAACGTGGCTAGGTATTAACAGAGCCAGATCAAATTTAGGCCCTCCTACTTCAAGGTGGAGATACTTTTTCTACTATTCAATACTGTTTCTCTTTGAAATTAAAAAGTTCGATGTAGAACTGGCACTGGAATGATTCCTTAAACGTGAATAACAGCAGCAAATGTGCCACCGATTCTACATGTTCTCTAAGGGGGGCCTCCCGAGTACCTCTAAGAATAGACACTTTAGCAATCTAGTTGTACCACTGAATTTTATTTATGCTTGGATCCTACTGGTACAGGGAAACAAGATCCCTAAAAGGGAAATACCTGTCTGCCACCATTAAGAAGTCTTATTAGGGGCCGGTGCTGTGGCATAGCAGGTAAAGCCACCGCCTACAGTGCCGGCATCCCATATGGGCTCCAGTTTGAGTCCCGGCTGCTCTATTTCTGATCCAGCTCCCTGCTAATACACCTGGGAATGTAGTTGAGGATGACCCCAGTACTTGGGTACCGCTGCCTGCATGGGAGATCTGGATGGAATCCCAGGCTCCTGGCTTCAGCCTGGCCCAGCCCTGGCTGTTGCAGCCATTTGGGGAGTCAACCACTAGTTGGAAGGTCTCTGTCTTTCTCTCTCACTGTAACTCTGCCATTCAAATAAATAAATAAATCTTTAAAAAGAAAAGAAACTGCTGGGTCTGCATCAAACACAGAAGCTGTTTCATGTGACACCTGTGCTGTTTCTAAACTGGGGTTCTACGTAAAACTTTGCTTAGGGGAAAAAAAAAGCCTACTGTTAAAAAGACTCAAACCAAAAAGGAATAGGAAGACATTTTATTCATACATGAGAAAACTGAGACCCAAAGAGGTGCAGCAGCTTGTCCAAGGAAAACTCTGGAGCCCCATTTAGAACCCAGGTCTCCAACTCCCAATCCAGAGCTTTGCTCAGTAGTTCTGTAACTACCACGGAGGAAGGAAGTGAACACATCAAACACTGAAATGCAAGCTAAAAGCAAAAACAGGGCTCCATCGGTCACACTATTTACCAGGGCTTGGGTCTCGCGGGGAAGCGGGTGCTAAGGAGAGACTGGTTTTAGATTTTACTGGGACCCCTGACAAGGGAGTTTTTGTCAGCAGAGGAGACAGCCACCAGTTCAGCCTCCCGTGAGGCCAGCAGCCCCACCCTCCACAAACTGCTGGTGGATGCACCCAACTCCCAAACACCTCTAACTTCAGCACAACTGACAAGTTCCCAAATTATGAAGAAAAGAGTTTAGTTCTTTCAGAAGTTGAGGCTTCAGAATCAAGCCAAAACCCCTTTGCCCATTAAACCAGGTTGGATATGATAATGCTTGAAAGGGAGAGCCCAGCAGCTCACCCGGTGGCTCTGCCATCTCCAGCCCCGTCTGAGTCGGTGAGATGCGACGAAAGGGAGCACGATATACTCTCCAGCTCCCCAGGCCTCATCCCACTCCTGGCACTCACGCAGCAGCCCGAGACCCAGAAGTCAAGCATTCTGTGTCCTGGTTTGACACAAGGATGACAGTCCCGGTGCTGGAGGTGCCAGCTTCTAAATACCCCATTTACAGCCGAGCCCCTGTGACTCACCAGGCCCTGGGCTGCGTGCTTTTCTTATCACCAGTCTTGGAACTCTCGCAACTCTCAGCAAGGTAAGAGGAGTGTGCAAGAATCAGGTCCCAGTCACTTGCTCAGAGACCAAGTTAGTGGCAAAGCCAAACCCATGTCCAAAGCTCACGCACGCTCTATATGATACCACAACGCCAAGGCATTTATTAGCCTCAGTTCTGCCACCTCACCAAGGACACCTGTTCCTGCCACTCTCTCAGGGTTGTTCGGAGTCAAGTGAGATCACTGGTGCAGACATGACTTAAGTTTATGATTTACCACCTGAACTCAAAACCACATGAGGAATGAGGACTCCTGACTGGTGGGGAGATGCAGCTGGAGCTCCAACCGTCTCTATATTTGGGTCAAGTCAGAGAAAAGAACCAGGTTTCAGAGTTGGCTGTCATCCACCAAGCCTTGGGTACACACTAAGGTCCAGCTCTCTCACCAGAGAAACTCTGCTCTGCCCAATTTACAGGCTGAAAATATAATTGGGTTTAAAAAAATGGGGGGGGGAGGTGACAGCTCAACACAGACGACCTGAATTAAATCTGTTCCCTTCCTAGTTCTGAAGTCCTGGGCAAGTCATAACACGCCTCAGTTTCCACCCTAGAAAATGGACTGCTGTGAGGAGCGAATGAGTTAAGTCACTTAGGGCTTAGAAGAGTGCCAAACACAAAGTAAACACCCACTTCAAAAAAAAAGACAAAACACAAAGGGTGACAGCACCTCAAAAAGGAAAAATGTGACCCTAAAGCCATCTTCTCGGGTCTGGCATTGTGGTACAAGGGGATTAAGCCGCTGCCTGCAACACTGGCATCCCACATGTTTGAGTCCCAATCCTCTGCTTCCAACCTAGCTCTGTGCTAACGTGCCTGGGAAAGCAGAGGAAGATGGCCCAAGAACTTGGGCCCCTATCACCCACATGGGAGACCCAGATGGAATTTCTGGCTCCTGGCCATTGGGGTGTGAACCAGCGGATGAAAGATATTCGTCTTGGCTCTCTCTCATCACTCTGCCTTTCAAATAAATAAAATAAAGTCTTTAAGTCTGTAAAAAGCCCCTGATTATCCTATCCTTGTAGAAGACAACTTTGGACTTTGCTCTGTTGACCTAGGCATTATATGATGCTTGAACTTCTATTAGTCACGTACATTTTATTTCCACAATGACACTGCAACAGTCAAGCATACAGGTTCCAGAATCGGAGAGCTATGAGTCCAACTCTGGCTGGAGGAACGGAATATCTTGGAGTCCTTCTCTGTAAAACACAGATACCTGTAGTACCAACCTCACTGAGCTGAGCTGCCGTGTGGTAACACAGTGTTAGTGCAAAGCACTAGTAAGAGTCCAACAAACACAGCTTCTGTTTCACCAAGGACCATGTTGTGTTTGTTCCATGATCCTCAGCAGCCAGGGCAGAGCCCTCCCAGAGCGTGAATGATGTCCCCTCTTCAGTGCACTCATGTGACCGGGTGACTCTTTAAAAGCAGCCAGCTTCCTTCCCACTGGAGCTTTGTCGCATGCGCTGGTGAAGCACGACCCTCCATCTCTGTTCATATTCCCTCTCCACTCAAGAACTCATACTCACCTACCTGATCACTCCAGCCCCACATACCTACACATGTCTAAGTCTGACCCGTCTTAGCAGGTAGAACTGAAATATTACCCTTTTCAAGAATCCTTTCCTGATTTCTTCTCACCTCTCTTTCCCTCCCCCAGATACACAGCCAACAAATGTGATTCTCTCCCCCGGTGGATCCAGTCACCTCCCCCCTTTCATTCCTTCTACAGCCATCCTCACCCACAGGCCATCTCACAGAGGGCCTCTCCATGTTAAATATCCTATTACACTGACATTCTACACACACAGCAGGCATTTGGGAGATTTGCAGCGATTACTGTAACAGTGTCTTCTGAACACTTCTTACCCCTTGGTGTTCATAAACTGCCTGGGACTGGCACGATTCTCATGCTGGCTTCACATACTGGCCCATCCGAGACAACCAATGCCGACAATCCTGGGACACAGGAGATGCCTCACATCTGATCTGATCATCACAAGTTTCTTATCTCCTTGACTCCCAGGGATCCCAAAAAATAGGAATTTCAAAGGTGAAGCATCTAGGGCTCTTTAGAAACATGTCCTACACACACGAAGCACCTATGACATTAAGAGCTTGAGGGGAACCTCTCCCTTACGTCTTAGGCCCTTCTTAAAGACAGCATTAAAACTAGCTTGAGCTACCAATATTCTAGTCCCAAAAACACTGAGTAAGTAACTCCTGTAACTACTAAAGCACAAATCTCACACCCACAACACAATGCAATCAGTAAAGTCTTCCCACTGCTGTGCAAACCTGATGTCCGCACTGCGCTCCTGTGCTCCCTGCTGAGATGTGGACGTATTATCTTTCCCAACCCAGAGAAGACGCAAGCGGAGCTTAGGGACGCCCACAGACTTCCCCAAGACTGCGGCTAGTGGAGGCGGAGGGGAGACTCCAGGCAATTATTTTCCTACAGAAGACACTCTCTTGAATTTTAAATTTTGACTGACTGACTATATATAGCTTCAGACAGATTAACAGCCTCTCTTGAATAATCCAGCATTCTCTCCTGCCCAGCAAGAAACTGACTCTGCTTGTATTACTTTGTGCTATCCATCAAGACCCCATGAGGAAACTGTGTCCAGAATTAGGTAGAGGGCACCTTGGACCCAACTACAAAAACTTTAACTTAGATGCACCACTGGGTGAAGTTAATCTCAACAATCTAAGTATCCCCTGGGATAGCTCACCAGGGGAAAAAGCGCAGAGGAGCCAGACCTAAATTTCTGCTCAAAAGCATGGTACAGGTACAAGCCTTTTGACTTTATAAGACACGTGATCAGAAAACTTCGAGTTAAGGGCTAGTGGCTTAGGAGCCAGCGCTGTGGCGCAGCAGGTTAACGCCCTGGCCTGAAACGCCGGCATCCCATATGGGCACCAGTTCTAGTCCCGGCTGGTACTCTTACGGTCCAGCTCTATGCTATGGCCTGGCAAAGCAGTAGGAGATGGCCCAAGTCTTTGGGCCTCTGCACCCATGTGGGAGACCCGGAAGAAGCTCCTGGCTCCTGGCTTCGAATCAGCGCAGCTCTGGGGAGTGAACAATCAGAGGGAAGACCTTTCTCTCTCTTCTCTCTGCCTCTCCTCTCTCTGTGTAACTCTTTCAAAAAAAAAAAAGGGGGGGGGGGGGGCTAGTGGCTTAAAAACCTGAGTGTTTATAAGCACTCACCTCCAGTTCCCATCTCTGCAAAGACTAGTTTTGTTACTTTGCATCAATTCACACATATCAAGACATAGTTTAAGGCCCTATCCAATCAAGAATCAATTCATCACTATTAGACACATACACAAAGAAATCAGGTAACTGTTTAATCATTCAGACTTAAAAATGAACCCACCTGAAACTATACAAGTACTGACAGGAGGGACCCACATTAACACTGTCCACACCCTGCCCTAAAGTCTGACTAAAAACAAAGATGGGGGGGGGGGGGTGGATATCTGTAGTCAAAGAATAATGCAGGTTCATTTTTAAGTTAGCAAGAAAGTTCACTGTCCCAGAAGTCCAATCTAGACTGTTGGAACAGCTTTAATTTAATATTCTAGTGCAAACTTAGAGTATGTGGAATTAATTTGATCCTGTGTACCCTCTACAGATGACTTAAAATATTCCCAAGGAGTAAAAAAGATAACCATCTCCAATGAAGCTCGTATGGCATGCTTGTCAGGGAGGTATCAGGGAAATACGGCCTTCTACATTCTAGCTCTCACTTGGAAAACCTCCGCTGACCTCCGTGATTCAAACATCTGCCCTCTCCAACAGCTGCCTCAGCAATCTAATTACTCAGGAGTCAGCCAAACGATCTCAGTGCCAGTTCTGCAGTAAGATTACAGACGGGGCCAGTGTTGGGGCCTGACAGGTGAAGCTGCTGCCTGTGATGCTGGCATCCTCGGTGAGCCAGTTCGTGATCTGGCTGCTCCTCTTCGGAGCCAGCTCACTGATGATGGCCTGGGAAAAGCGGTGGAAGATGGTCCAAGTGTTTATGTCCCTGCTGCCCACAAAGACAACCAGGAGGAAGGTCCTGGCTCCTGGGTTCAGTCTGGCCCAGCACTGGCCATTGTGGCCATCTTGGGAGTGAATCAGGGGATGGAAGATCTGTCTGTCTCTCTGTAACTCTTTCAAATAAATAAATGAATTTTAAAGAAAAAAAAATTACATGACAATGAACTCTGTAAAGGACCCAGTAAGTGAAAGATGGTTTGCAACAACAAACTTTACTCCTTTTGAAAAAACTGGCAAGACCTGTATGTAGCACAGATTTACTCTAAAATTCAGGTAGAATATGAAAGAAGCTTAAGAGATCATCTTGGGGCCGGCACTGTGGCACAGTGGGTAAAGCCACTGCCTGCAGTGCTGGCATCTCATATAGGCGCCAGTTCAAGTCCCAGCTGCTCCACTTCCAATCCAGCTCTCTGCTATAGCCTGGGAAAGTAGTAGAAGGTGGCCCAAACATGTGGGCCCCTGCACTTGCATGAGAGACCTGACTCCTATCTTCAGAACAGCTCATCTCTGGCCACTGCAGCCAACTGGGGAACAAACCACCGGATGGAAGACCTCTCTTTCTCTCTGCCTCTCCCTTTCAAATAAATTTAAATCTTTAAAAAAAAAATAGAAGAAAAAGGATTGCTATGGTTCTTGAATCTTTTGGCAATCTGATGGGCTGTAAAGAAGTTATGTCTCCAAAAAAAATTCTTAAAAAAGTTCAATGATGGGACATGCACTGTGGCGTAGCTGGTTTTAACTGCTTGTGACACCCAAACCCCATATTGAGTGTCAGTTGGAATCCTAGCCACTCTACTTCCAATCCAATTTCCTGTTAGTGTGCCTGGGAAGGCACCAGAAGATGGCTCAAGTGCTTGGGCCCCTGCAACCCATGTGGCTCTTGGCATTGGAGTGGCCCAGCCCTGGTTGTTGCAGGCATTTGCGGGGGTGGGGTGAGCCAACAGATATCTCTTTCAAATAAGCAAGTCTTTAAAAAAATTCTAGGGGCTGGCATTTTGGCATAGCAGGTAAAGCCGCCACCTGCAAATGCCAGCGTTCCATATAGATGCCGTTTGAGTCCTGGCTGCTCCACTTTCTGTCTAGCTCTCTGTTAATACGCCTGGGAAGGCAGTGCAGGATGGCCCAAATGCTTGAGCCCCTGCACCCACATGGGTGGCTCCTGGCACCAGACCAGCCTAGCTCCAGCCGTTGAGGCTCCGTGTGGGCTGGCAGTGGCCATTTGGGGAGTAAACTAGCAGATAGAAGATATCTCTCTCTCTCTCTCTCTAAAACTAGCAGATATAAGATCTATGTCTCTCTCTCTCTCTGTCCCTTTCAAATAAATAAATAAATCTTTAAAGTTTTTTCCAGTGATACAGCTAGACCTCATCTTCAGAGATTAACTTAAAAAGCCTCAGGCACTGTTTTCCTTTTTTTAAATGGTAAGCTCTTAGGTGACATTCACAAATTTTTAAAATACATAAGAAAAAGAAATAAAATAAAATCTGTACAGATTCTGTCACCAAGGTATGCACTGGTCCTCAAACATAGCTATCAAAGTTCTATACAGGAAACTTTCAAAAACCATATTGTTTCCCAAGTCCTAACTGTTTACCAACCAGGCTCCTACCTTGCGTTGAGACCTCAATGTGTGTATATAATTTTATACAGATAGAGAGGACAAGAAAGTGAAACCTACCTGCCAAAGGGTATGTGGCTGAAGTAAGACGGCAAGTAAGACAGGTGGACCATAGGTCACGAGAGAAATACTGCTCGTAATCACCTTTGACTGGAAAACCTGCAACTTGCATTTCACAGAAAAATGCAACAATGAACCAAAGTTCACTGGGCACGTATTTGCCTTTGGGAAATCACCTATGCAATAAATTCAGAGCTTCCCTCCCATCCTCACCCCACCAGTCAGCAAGGTGCTTGGAAGCCTCCCACTGGCCTCCTTTACCACACTTTTCTGCAACATGAGGCTTTCCTGGCTCCCCGGATATGCCTCTGACACTCGGAGATCTAATTTTACCAAAACTGAAAGTTTCGATCACAAGCTAGCTCTTACACCCAAATTGCCTGAAGGCAAGACAAGACGTGCGACAGGTTTTAGGCAAGAGCAAGTTCCGCGGGCAGGCAGTGCTCAGCTGTGAGGGCGGCCAGAGCATACAGCCCTAAGATACAAAACTGGACCCACACCAGGGAGGGAAGCACGGAGTGTGAGCTCGAGGTCCAGCTCTGCTACTGTACAGCCGCGCAATGGCAGACAAGTCGCTCGCCAAGTGCGGAACAAAGGGAACAAACTAGCTTTTTGCAGTTCCCTGATGCAGCGTCTGAACATAAAGAGGACTAGACAGCTTCTCTCCCACAGTGACCCACCCTACGTACTTCATCTACCTGAGCACAATGTACGCAACCACTGCAACACAGCACTGCATACAAACTGCGAGCTGTGCACCGCACCAGGACACAGCGAAGCCAGTGTTTCCCGCCTACAATCAAAGCAGATTTGTGTTCTTACTCTAACAATTCTAGCAGATGGCAAAATTTCAAAAAGCTTCAGTACGGCATTTCAACACATTGGGGTGTCTTGGGAAGCGTGGAATGCACAGAGGCTCCGTGGGCCTGGCGGTGGCCCAGATCCCCATCAGGGCCTGCAGCAGGTCCTTCCCGCGGCAGCACGCACAAGCCACGCAGCACACAGAGCACGCTATGGGATACTCAGAAAGAAGGCCTTATTTCTGCTTGCTTTCAAATTCGCGTTGCCTGAGACTGTCATTCTCCAATGTCTCTGGCTCCCAGTACAGACAAGGGGCTCAATAAATAATAGCAAATGGATGTGTGTCACGGGTATGCACACACAGACAAGGGTTTCACTCTATGAGATCAATTCAAAGTGGGATAAGACCACATGGTTATTCAAGAAGAGACAGCTATCAAGTTGCAGGAAAACTTCAACTAGAAGTCAGGGGACATCTATTTTATTCTTTGCTGTATCTTCAGTGTCATGAATGATTAAACAAAACAAAACAATCCTCCGCATTATTTGTTGAATTTCCTAAATTACTATAAACATGATTGAACTGGGGTCTAGTGCTAGGGTACAGCAGATTAAACTGCCACAGCATCCCATATCAGAGTGCCAGTTTGAGTCCTGGTTGCTCTCTCGATCCAGCTCCCTGCAAATGTGTCTGGGAGGAGCTGGCATCATAGCACAGTGGGTCGAGATACTGCCTGTGACGCCAGCATCCCTTGGGGCACTGGTTTCTGTTCTGGCTGCTCCACTTCCAATCCAGCTCCCTGCTAATGACATGAGAAAGGCAGCAGAAGATGGCCCAAGTGCTCGGGTCCTTGCTCTCCACATGGAAGACCTGAAGGAAGCTCTTGGCTTTAGCCTAGCCTAGCCCTGGCCATTGTGGCCATCTGAGCAGTGAACCAGCAAACGAAGTTCTCTCTGTGTGTCTCTCCCTGTCTCTCTCTTTCAATTAACTAAATCTTTAAAATAAATAAATGAATGTGTGGTTAAGTATGGGATGGGTCCCTACCACCAGCGTGGGAAACCCAAGGGGGTTTCAGGTTCCTGGCTTCAGTCTGGCTCAGCCCTGGCTGTTGCCCGTATTAAATGGGAGTGAACCAGTGGATCAAAGATCTCCGCCTCTCCCTTTCTCTTTCAAAGAAATTTTTTTAAAGTATTTTTTTAACATTTATTTATTTGAAAGGTGGAGTTACAGAGAGGGAGAGGCAAAGGCAGAGAGAAGTCTTCCATCCACTGGTTCACTCTCCTAATGGTCACAATGGCCAAGAGCTTCATCTGGGTCTCCCATGTGGGTACAGGGGCCCAAGCACTTGGGTCATCTTGCACTGCATTCCCAGGCACATTAGCAGGGAGGTGACTCAAAAGTAGAGCAACCAGGATCTGAAACAGCACTCATATGGGATGCCAGCATCATGGGCAACAGCTTTACCTTCTTTGCCATTATGGTGGCCCCGTTTTTTTTTTTTAAACTTCATCTTACTAGCTATTTCCCTCATGATTTTGTGTTCCAAACCACAGACAATGGCTTACTACAGTACAAGGTTTTTTGTTTTTTTTTTTTTTTATTCATGGGTCAACAGGCTTGCCTCCACAATCTAGTTGGGCTCAGATGGCCTCCAAGCTCCAAGTTTCTTTCTTTGAGGAAGAGACAGAGATACAGAGATTTTTTTTTTTTTTTTTTTTGGACAGGCAGAGTGGACAGTGAGAGAGACAGAGAGAAAGATCTTCCTTTGCTGTTGGTTCACCCTCCAATGGCCTCCGCACCACACTGATCTGAAGGCAGGAGCCAGGTGCTTCTCCTGGTCTCCCATGGGGTGCAGGGCCCAAGCACTTGGGCCATCCTCCACTGCACTCCCGGGCCACAGCAGAGAGCTGGACTGGAAGAGGGGCAACTGGGACAGAATCCGGTGCCCAGACCGGGACTAGAACCTGGTGTGCCGGCGCTGCTAGGTGGAGGATTAGCCTATTGAGCCGTGGCGCCGGCCAGAGACAGAGATATCTTCTACCCACTGATTCACTCCTCAAATGGCCACAACAGTTAGAGCTGGTCCAGACTGAAGCCAGGAGCTTGGAGCCTCTTCTGGGTTTTCCAAGTGCGTGCAGGGGCTCAAGAACTTGGGCCATCTTCCATTGCTTTCCCAAGCACATTAGCAGGGAAGTGGATTGGAAATAGAGCAGCCAGGACTCAAACCAGTGCCCATATGGGATGTTGGCATTGCAAGTGTTGGATTTACCTGCTACGCCACAATGCCGGCCCCCAAGTTTCTTATTCTAGAGCCCCGCCCCAGAGTGCAGTGGCTACCTGATATTAGAGTTCTCAGGCCATAGAGGGGCAAGGTCAAGCACATTTAAAAAATATCAGTTTCTGTTGCCCAAAGTTATGCAATAGAGCTAATCCCAAAGTCATTGCCATTCACACATTCCCCCCACACATACTTTTTTTTTTTTTTTAATTTATTTAATTTCTTTGACAGAGGGGCCAGTACTGTGGTATAGTAAGTAAAGCCACTGTCTGCAGTGCTAGCATCCCCTGCACCCACATGGGAGACCCAGATGAAGCTCCTGGCTTTGGCCTAGCCCAGCCTTGGTCATTGCAGCCATTTGGGGGAATGAACCAGCAGATTGAAGATCTCTCTGTTAATTCTTTTAAATAAATAAATAAAATCTTAAAAAATAAACAAACAAACAAAAAAAAACACCAAAATATGGTGAGAGCAGCTTGGAAAGACTCAGGGTAGTGCTTGCAAGTGTTCAAGTAGCCCCGGAAAGAAAAAAACCAGGTTGGTGAGGTCTTTTCTTGTTCTATGTAATTAAATCACCACACCCTAAAGTTGGGTAATGTAGGTTAAGACTTGCAAAAACAAGGAAAGCTAAAACAGGAGTGCAGTTTAAATCCACTTCCCTCATATAATCAGCCAGAATTGTCTACACGTGAAAAGTGCAGCCCTAGCTGCACTTCCTGGTGAGAGGCTGTACTTTCGGTGTTACATGACAAAGCTCTAATTTACGTTACCTGTACTCAGCAAGGAATAAGCTTCAGGCCTTGAGCAGGGCCTTGTATGCTAAGATTATTAGCATACAGCACCCAAATAATCACCGAAAATCTCAAGATGGGGACACAACAATTAAACCCCCCTTAAGGTCCCCCTACCTCATGTTCAAGTGCCGGCTGGAGCCCCAGTTACTCTGCTTCAGTCAGCCTCCTGTTAATACACCCTGGGAGGCAGCAGATAATGAATGGCTCCAGTCCTTGGGCCCCTGCCCCCATGTGGGAGACCTGGATGGATCTCCAGGCTCCTGGCTCAGCCTGGCCCAGCTGATTGTTGTAGGCATCTGGGAGTGAACCAGCCAGAAGATCTCTCTCCATCTATTCCTCTCTTTGCCTTTCAAATAAATAATACATTTTTTTAATCTCAAAATTGGAGGAAAAAAAAAAGGAGAAAAGCTTAGCAATGACGAAAAACAGGTATCGCTATTTTACACATTCTGTAACAATTACAAGACACTATTGATTTAGTGACAGTTTTTCAGAAAGGAAAAACTAGGGGCCAGCACTGTGGCACAGCAGGTCAAACCACTGCCTGCGACACTGGGATCCCACGTGAGCACCAGTTCGAGCACCAGCTGCTCCACTTCTGATCCAGCTCTGTGCTGACGCACCTGGGAAAACAGCAGAAGAAGGCCAAGTACTCGGGCCCCTGCCACCTTCATGGGAGACCCAGATGGAGTTCTAGGCTCCTGGCTGTGGCCTGGCCCAGCCCGAGACACTGCAGCTGTATGGGGAGTGAACTAGAAGATGGAAGATATCTCTCTCTCTCTCTGTCATTCTAACTATGCAATTCAAATAAATAAAGTAAATCATCAAAAGAAGAAAGAAAAAAGAATAAGTACTACTACATTAAATGTACACAAACTTTAAGAAGCATTCTCATAATATGAAAATGTGAAAAATACACGTGAGAATCAAACAGTGGAGTTGCTCTCTCCACAACTCTTTCACCCCACTGAACACAGTTCCCTACTACAAAGCTCAGCTCCCTGAGGATGCAGCTTGAACAGTCTAAAGAAGCCGTTTCTAAGATCTTCAGTACAATGCTTAGATTTTACAACACCAGCAATGTATCACTGCATTATATTAAAAACTGTAAATTCTGCCACATACTCAGTCTTCTAAGGATGGTTTCCCTTTTTTAAAAAAATATTTATTTATTTATTTATTTGAAAGTCAGAGTTACACAGAGAGAGGAGAGGCAGAGAGAGAGCGAGCGAGGTCTTCCATCTGCTGGTTCACTCCCCAGATGGCCGCAACGGCCGGAGCTGCGCCCATCTGAAGCCAGGAGATTCTTCCAGGTCTCCCACGCAGGTACAGGGGCCCAAGGGCTTGGGCCATCTTGTACTGCTTTACCAGGCCAGAACTAGAACCGGCACCCATATGGGATACTGGCGCTTCAAGCCAGGGCATTAACCCGTTGCACCACAGCACCAGCTCCCATTTTGTTTTGTTTTGTTTTAAGATTTATTTAGGACTGTTTTCTTTAACTCCTTTCCAAACTCTAAGCCACACTCCCTGGGAAATATCATTCAACTACTAAGTCAAGACTAAATAGAAGTTTTCTTAAGTCAAAGAGAAAACAGTATTTAAATAGAAAACAACGCACGCTTCATTCTTTTGCTAGCTTTGTTCTTCCAAAATGCGGAGTCAAACTGAAAACATTTAGATGAAAAAGCAATGTTTGCTTCCATCAATCCCTTTGTCAGTCAGCCTGGTTCTGACATGTGGATAATGCATCCA
This sequence comes from Oryctolagus cuniculus, assembly GCF_964237555.1. Classification (NCBI taxonomy): domain Eukaryota; kingdom Metazoa; phylum Chordata; class Mammalia; order Lagomorpha; family Leporidae; genus Oryctolagus; species Oryctolagus cuniculus. The sequence continues at coordinate 148,684,001 of NC_091438.1, forward strand.
TGTAACACGCAGACACGCTTTATTTGACTTCTTCATTCTTAAACCACCCATTTAACAATTACTTTTAGAGCTGTTTCAAGTGTAAAGCACTGTTCTAGGACACAGACACAGCAATAATCAAACACCTGTTTGTCACTCTCCTAAGAACTATGATACAGGGCCGGCACTGTGGCATAGTGGGTAGAGCCGCTGCCTGCAGTGCCGGCATCCCATATGGGCGCTGGTTCGAGACCTGGCTGCTCCACTTCCAATCCAGCTCTCGGTTATGGCCTGGGAAAGCAGTGGAAGACGGCCCAAGTCCTTGGGCCCCTGCACTCACGTGGGAGACCCAGAAGAAGCTCCTGACTCTTGGCTTTGGATTGGCACAGCTCAGCCGTTGCAGCCATCTGAGGAGTGAACCAGTGGATGGAAGACCTTTCTCTCTCTGCCTCTGCCTCTCTGTAATTCTGCCTTTCAAACAAATAAATAAATCTTTAAAAAAAAAAAAGTAGGATACACAAGTCTCTGCTCTCTAGGGTACCACAGCATGACCCAGGATTTCTCCCTAGTATGGTCAACAAAGAACAAATACAACACACTGATAAATCCCAGATCGCTATCTTTTTAACCCCTTCCCAACCAGCCTTAGTTCTAGAATGATATGGAATCACACCAACCAGGACTGCATGTAATGAGACTATACTCTAACAACTGTACAGAAGTAAGGCTCCTCAGTTTCTAAGAGTTTCATACGGATCAGCATCATGACTCTGAGGTAAATAAATCATCCCTAACACCTAACAAAATTGCATCAAGTCTTATTGAGATTCACAGCACAGAATCTGGAATCTGATAATAGCAATTTGGGACAACCACTTAGAAACAATACCTCTCAATCTTGGCTGCATTTTAGAAAAAACAGGAAAACTTTTTAAAATCTCATTGCTCAAGCTATACTCCAGTAAGCAGCCAAGTTTGGAGAACCACTGAGGCAGAGAACGGGGGAAAGCTGGCTGCTTTTCAACTAGTCTATGGTTTGGAGGTGTACCAACAATTCTTTCCAACAACATGAGCAAAAGCTTCACTAAGAACTATTACAGACCTATTCAGTGTTTTGTTTTGTTTTAGAGATTTATTTAGGGGCTGGCACTGCGGTGTAGTGTGTAAAGACGGCACCTAAAGCATCAGCATCCCATATGGGTGCTGGTTCAAGCCCTGGCTGGTCCACTTTTGATCCAGTTCCCTAGGGGAGAGGGGAGAGGGGAGAGGGGAGAGGGGAGAGGGGAGAGGGGAGAGGGGAGAGGGGAGAGGGGAGAGGGGAGGGGAGGGGAGAGGAGAGGAGAGGAGAGGAGAGGAGAGAGGAGAGAGGAGAGAGGAGAGAGGAGAGAGGAGAGAGGAGAGAGGAGAGAGGAGAGAGGAGAGAGGAGAGAGGAGAGAGGAGAGAGGAGAAAGAAAGAAAATCAATCTTCATCCACTGGTTCATTCCCCAAGTGGCTACAACAGCCAGGGCTGGGCCAGGCCAAAGCTAGAAGCTTCACCTGGGTTTCCCATGTGGTTGCAGGGGCCCAAGCATTTGGCATCCTCTACTGCATTAGCAGGGAGCTGGATTGGAAGTGGAGCCACTGGGACTTGAATCTGCACCTGCTAAGCCACAGTACTGGCCCCAGACCTATTCATTGTTTAAGGGGAAGTTTCTGGGTTGCCTGACAAATGTATGGGAAAAGGCACAAGGATGAACTATAGAGGGAACATCAACTCAAAATGAATGCCAAAAATTAAATGAAATAATAAAGCTTTAAATTCTTGTCCCAAAATCTGATGACATGTTAAGAACCAAGTTCCCACTCCTAAATACCTGAAAGATAAGAGGCGAAAGGAAAATAACAACCCTCAGGCTGGCTTGTGAAGGGTTTTGTTTGTTTAATACATCTGAAAAGAATGCATATACAAAGAATTGAGACATGAGAAAGCATTGGTTGGTTCAACACTAATGAATCTATAAGAATTAGGATTCTGGGAAGGTGGAAAATATTATCTAAACATTTTAAAAATTGGAAACTTAAACCGAAATAAGCTGATAAAGTCCCTATTAACACTTAATGAAGAGTCTTAAGACTCCTTCCAGGATTTTTATTAAACTAGAGAGCCTCAACTGGCTGCTCTAGTCTAGTTCCTCTTATGCAAAACAAAAATAAGGGGTCCCCCTGACTGGTCCCCATGTTGTTAAGTGTCTCCCCACCCTATCCTACTCTCAGCTTCTTAACGAAGCAGACCTGCATCCGCACAGTCCCCAGGGATCTTCTTCTACCACCGCCCCTCAAGTTTCCTCTATATACCAGATCTTCCACTGGGTTCTAAGAACACCATGTAACACACTACGCATTGCAAATCTATGCTAAGCACATAAGACAATGACTGACAGGGAAAAAAATATTTTTAATTATGAACTCAATCCATTTGGTGTATTTCAAAAGGTGCAATACTTTTTTTCATTTATCCATGAAAGAAGTTAGAAATTAACTTCCCCAAAATCAGCAAATGGCAAACAAATTTCCTTGAAAGTCACAGTCACATATATAGTGCATCCTAGAAAAGAGGAGGGGCAAGACAGGCTCCACCCACTTCCACGAGTTTCCTCAAAGACTGCATCTACTCAGGGTGGAGAGAAAAGGCAACTTTCAAGAAGGAGTATGTTATGACATGAGGCGTTTACTGTACTCCTTCCCAAGAGCACCAGGTGGGGGACGTGTCTTCCAACACGAGGTCCAGGAAGTGGGATGTGGAGTCAGTCCGTCCTCCTCCCCTGAAGGGCTGTCCACTGGTTAATGAATTAAAAAAACAAGACTAAAAAACCCCACACACATCCCCCCCCCAAAAAAAAAGAAGAAAAAAAACTAAACAAACAAAAAACACTAAGATGTCCCAGATTACTCTCCAGAGTGGAACCAGGGAGCAACTCCAACAATTCAAATTAGTCTGTTACAGAGTCATCACAAAGCATGCCTTGCTTTAAAACAATGACAACAGAAATTTTTTTGGGAACAATAAAACATAAACTAGTACTGATCACTTTTCTGACAATACACAATTACTCAAAATTAACTAGTATTGGAGGGGGAAGGGGGGCCATACCTATGGGCCTTGTCTCACACGAGTGCATGTGGGCAGGTGCAGGGCATTTGTCATTATTGCAAAAATGAATTTTAATTTTTAATCTTTAGTTTGATTTAAACATTGCTTTTAGTACGATGCCGACACCAGCTGTGCAGAAAGGGCTCTGGAGAGTGTTCATAGCAGCACACACCTGCGGCTCTTCTTCGGTTCTGGAGGCTCCAGGGCAGCCAATATTGCTTCATCAAATACATTCTTTAGGCCTTTCTGAAAAGGGGTAAAAAGAGAAAATGGGCAGTCTGATTTTCAGTAAAATAAAGCTGGAGTTCAAATTTGAAACATTCAAAACCCCAGAAGTTGGCAAAGACAGAAACATTAGAAACAACTCTGAACCTCAAAGAATCATCTCACTTCACCAAGTTGTGTCCGGGCAGGGCACTGGGTCAGGAGCAGATATTCATGAGTGAGACAGTGGTCATCTGAGAAAGCTTTCTGCAGACCAATCAATGTATGTCACAAGAAGCGAACAAGCCTAAGTGTCACTTGCTCATTCAATATGAGTTCTGTGATGGGCTACTGAAACGTTTGACATAAAAACAAGGAAAGCAGCTCTGCATTCCAATGAAACAGCTGGATGTGAAACAGGACTGAGAGGTGGTCACAGGGCAGTGGCATCCTGATTATATGGAAGGCACAGGCAAAGAGAGTGCAAGTATGGTAGCTGCAAAGATATTCACCTTGAACTCCCTTTATCCCACCAGACAGAGTCAGGGGGACTCAAGGAAGCAAAAATGTGGGTACTAGGTACATATGTAAAATCAAAGCCAGTCAGTGCGACAGGAATAAAGCTTCATCAGGCATTTATACAAACAATTGTTTTTTTTAATTTCAAAATTTGAAGGTAACCACAATTGTATGTTCCCCTCACAACAATAAAATCAGAAGCAGGAAAATATAAAGGCAGCAGCTTTACATCTCAACATTAACAAACCTTAAGTCAACTGTTAAAATGGATACTATTCTTCAAAGATAATGTAACAAATGAACTCATAAAGCAGTAGCAGATACATCAATATCCTCCCCACCCCAGACTGACAAATACTCCACTACAGCACAGACAGCCAAAGCAATTGCAACACAAAGTTTCACTGCACAAAAGAAAACCAGAAATGAATCCTCCCTTCCCCATTACACTCTACTAGCAGATCACCCTTTTTCCATTAAGTTTGTCATGCAATTACAATTAACAATAGATCATAAGAGTAAAATGATGTTGTATTACTTTCTTCATCTAGAACTAAGATCTAGAAGTGTTAAAACTCTTCTTATTTTCTCCAAGAGGACATTCTTAATGCCAGACCAAGTTCCCTTTTGCAATAGTAATCCAAACCAAAAGCTCTGAGCACCAGGCAACTCAAGCAGCAGAAAGTTAACTACTGATCACAAAAAATATTCCGTAAGATATTGCATTCTTGATCAAAAACTAGTACAGAGGTTGCTCTAAGGTGGTGAGTAAAAACACGCAGAGGCTTTCCAACAGGATGCTTTTATTCCTTTGTTTTTAAACGCTCTTTCTACAGTAGTGGGACAGGAAGCAGCAGCAAAGAGGGGAAGGAGAAAACAGTTTAGAATATACAGCACTTCCTTTTGGGTTGAGTTTCCGGAGGCTCGAGGGCAGCTAGGATAGCCTCATCAAACACATTCTTCAGACCTCTCTACAAGACAGAGGGGAGGAGAGAGAATAGCAGCCAGGTTAGAGGATTAGAAAGACTAGCAGATATAATAGCAGTCTGGATTAAAGTGAGCTGAATTCACAGAAGCAATGTGCATTAACAATAAGTGCTAGAATTCTAGATCCGAAACCCACAGTTGGGCAAGAAGATAACGGAACAGAAGCTTCACTCCAAAAAAGGTCAGCTGAACAAGAAGGCAGCTTCTGTGAAAATGGCAATATTTTGACTTCTAAAATCATCATACACTGGAATTTAGTATTAAACATTTCAATAACAATAATGCCAGGCCAGCAAAAGCAGACCAGTAAACACAAAATCGATGTGCTGGATAATCACATCTTACAGAGTCTCCCAGTATTTCTACTGTAAAGAACAGCATATACTCTTCGGAAGGAAATCTCTTTGAATTCCAGGCTTATGTGAATTCAGCCCCTGAATAACTGAAGGACACAAATAGCAGACTAACAGGCATGCTACATGTTTCTAGGTTCGGTGACATATTTGGATGGGATTAGTCAGGACTTTTAGAGTACACTAGTTTCCCAGAACAAAAAAGTTCAGACATTTAGAAAAGGTATTAACTGAGCAACAGTGTCAACTGGAAGGAGCTTAAAAAACAGACTCTAGAAACAGCATATGCTTCAGTTATTCAGAAATGTTACTGGAGCAAGTAACCACCACCCAAGTCATAAGAACACAGGAATGGGGTCCTAGAATGAGTTTTAAGCAAGCAGTCCAATGCTTTAAGATGTCTGCATGAGTATCAGAGCATAAAGCATGGAGGTGAAAACAAAGACTATTCTCAGATTTACAGGGATTAGGATGCAGAAACACACTTACACCTCAGCCAGAAACTCCGTGACAGTGTGACTCAGTAGCAATGGTACCGTGTCCCAGGTCTATAGACTCACCTAAACTCACCTAAATCTGAAGCCAAAGATTTATACCACCCAAGCCATTTCACATGTTCTTTAGGTCATGTTTGATCCCAAGTAAAAATGTCCCCCAAATCCCAGAACACATCTTCAACAACAAGTGGCAGTCCCAGATATCCCCAGGTGTTCCCCACCCCCACCCTATTCCCAAGCTCAGCATCCCAGAGGACTGGTACCCCCATATTAGCAATCAGTACTTAAAAAGAGCAAAGAAGTTCAAATATTTTCTTCTTCCTACATCATGTACAAGGTAGAAAAGCTATACAAAACAAAGTTTCTCTCCAAGTCTTTTCTACACATCTAGAAATAAACTTTAGTAGTCAAATGTAAAAGGAAGGAGTGTAGATGACAAGGGAAATATACTTCACAGGGGGAGGGGGAACCATTAGAAACTAGCATGTGTCCCTTAACAAGAACTTCCTTATTTATTGTGAACAAAAAACTAAGTAACAAAACTACTCTTAGCTTTACCCACTCTTTGTTTATATAAAGCTTATTTTAGAGGCTCCAACAAATACAATTCAGAGTCCTAAAAGTTCTGGCTCCCAAACACAACCACAGATCCTATTTTCTAACTACTCCTTCTTTTGACTTTTCCAAACTTCAAGATCTGGTAAGAAAAATGCTAAGACCTTTCTATTCTCGGCCAAGTGATTTACTAAACAACCTTGATCATACTGTAAAACTCTTATATGAGGCACACAATTACCCAGAGTAAGCCTCACCAGTGACCTAAAACCAGGTACCTGTGGCCTCCTTGCTTCCACTTCTCCAAAAACAATCTGTATCTGGAGGGTAGGGGTATGGTACCTATGCAAACAGAATTAGTGTCTAACCGAACATGTTCCACACATCTTGTTCTCCTCCCCAATCCCCAATTTACACACTAGGGATAGTATCAAAACACAGAGAAAAGCACCAGGCATTTTTTTTTTTATCTCAGTGCTGTGTATGAGAACATGTAAAATTCTTCTACATTTCGGGGCCAGTGCTGTGTTGCAGCGGGTAAAGCTACCGCCTGCAGTACCAGCGTCCCATATGGACGCCTGTTTGAATCCTGGCTGCTCCACTTTCCATCCAGCTCTCTGCTCTGACCTGGGAAAACAGTGGAAGACGGCCCAAGTCCTTGGGCCCTGCACCAGTGAAACCTAAAAGAAGCTCCTGGCTCCTGACATCATATTGGCGCAGCTCCAGCCGTTGCAGCCATCTGAGGAGTGAACCAGAGGATGGAAGACTCTCTCTCTTTCTCTCTCTGCAACTCTGCCTTTCAAATAAATAAATAAACCTTTTTTAAAAATCTTCTACATTTTTAAATACCTGCTTTTACAATGGTATTAAACTAAAAAACCAAGTCGGTGAGGGGTGTGAGGCATTAGTGGTTAAGATGCCACTTTGGAGACCCGCATCCTGGAGTGCCTGGGTTCGAGCTCTGTTCCCAATCCGAGCTTCTTCCTAATGTGTGCTAGGAGGCAGCAGGTGATCGCTCAGCTGGTTGAGTCCCTGCCACCCATGTGAGAGACCTGGACTGAGGTCCTGGCTCTTAGCTTCAGCCGGGCATAAGCAACTAGTTGTTGCAGGCATCTGGGGGTAAACCACCAGATGGGAGATTTTTATTTATCATTCTCACAAAAATTAAAAATAATTTTTTTAAAAAGCTGGGTTTAAGAATATATATTTAAATCATCTAATATTAGGCCTTGCAATTATCCTGTAGACTGTCCAGTGAAGCATCAAAGTTTTACCTTTAGGGGTAAAAGTTTGGCACAAGAGGTTAAGATACCACTTGGGATGCCTGCATCCCATACTAGAGTGCCTGATTCAAGTCCCAGTTCCACTTCTGATCCAGCTTTCTGCTATATATACCCTGGGGAGGCAGTGGATGATGGCTCAAGTACTTGGGTCCCTGCTACATACATAAGAGACCCCAAATGAGTTCCAGGCTTCTGGATTCAGCATGGCCTAGTCCTGGCTGTTGAGAGGGATTTGGGCAGCCAACTAGAAAATCAAAGATTTCTCTATGTCTCAATAGCATTTCAAATAGAATGAAAATAAATTCTAAAAATAAATGCTTTAAATTTTTATCTTTAAATATCTAATCAAGTGTTAAACTGGAGATTATGTAATGCACTAGGCCCTATATACTAAATATAGTATTTAATTATGTATGTCATTTATCCCAGTATACAAGTAATCAAGAACAGTGTTTAAAAACAATAAAAAGTTACTTTAAAAAGTAAGCATGATCAACCAGTGGATTTAATATAACTATTAAAAACCTGTACCCTAGGAGATGACATTTTGGAACAGTGTCTAAAGCTGCCACCTGAGATGCCAGCATCCCATAAGGGTGCTGGTTCAAGTCCTGGTTGTTCCACTTCTGATCCAGCTCCCTGATAATGTGCCTGGGAAGGCAGCAGAGGAAGGCCCAAGTACTTGGGCCCCTGCACCCACATGGGAGATCCGGAAGCTCCTGGCTCCTGGCTTTGGACCAGCCCAGTTCTGACTGTTGCAGCCATTTGGGAAGTAAAGAAGCAGATGAAGATCTGTCTGTCTGTCTCTCTAATTCGGCCTTTCAAATAAATAAATTTTTAAAAACAAAAACACATATACACACATACCAATCAACCCTATCTTATTTTAATTAGGCATGAATGCTTATTGTTCAAACTTCAAAGCACCAGAACTAGTGAGAAGTAAGCACTCTATGCTAATTCTTCCCTTTGCCCCAGAAGGGTGCTCAAAGGAGGGAAGCAGCACTACCATAAAGGTGAAGATGATGACACCAGGCTAAGTCCGTATAATTCTCACTCCAATTAGTCTAGCACTGCTCCCTACCCTCAGAATCGGAGTTTCCCATCAATTGCATCATTTGGAAATGAACAGGAGGACAGAGAATCCACATGAGGAAGGAAGACCTCCAAAAACACAGGAACAGACATTCTATAAAGCAGGCCTGAAGACTGTGGCAGAAACAGCCAAGGCAGCCTTCTTTGACATGAAACTCAGTTATTGTCATTCATTCCTTGTTCCAATTAACTACCCCAGAAACAGCATAGCATCAAGTGTCAGACTGGCAAGAAAAAAAATCAGACATATTTAAATAAAATTTTAGGTCTTTAGGGAAAAAAAATCATTCATATCCCCTCTTGCTGGATTGTGCTTATCTGAACCTCTCTTATAAATCTTGTGTTTTGCTTTGAACACAACCCTGGGAACGCTTCACACAAGAGTTTTAGAGATCAATAATGTTTTCCATAAATACAGACAGTTCTGGCAGAAGAACATACAACACAAAGTTGGTCATATTCTTTCTGGGTAGTTTTGATCACTGCTGACCACATTAAAAATAACCCATTAGAAAGCATCCCTGTATCTTAATGCTCTAAGAAATAACTCAACCATAAACACACATGGAGTTTCACACAGTCCTTACCTGTGTGAGCGCAGAACACTCCACATACTTGACAGCCTTCAGATCACGGGCCAGCTTTTCAGCCGTCTCTGGAGTGATAGGCTTCTGTTTGTTCTTGGCAAGTTTCTCAATAGTAGAGGGGTCATCTCTGAGATCAATTTGGGTCCCGACAAGCAAGAAAGGAGTCTTTGGACAATGGTGAGTTATCTCAGGCACCCACTAAAGAAAATGTATTTTGAAAAATACACCTTCATTAATCCACAAGTCTCTAAAGCTATCTGCAACAGGTCAATAGCAATTCTGTGATAGCCTTTCTCAGTGAATGGTATCTGATCAACTTACCTTTTCTTTCACATTTTCAAATGAGGATGGAGAAACCACTGAAAAACACACTAAAAATACATCTGTTTGTGGATAACTCAGCGGCCGTAATCTATCATAATCCTCTTGCCCTAGAAAAAAAGTTGGAGAAGTCAGCAACTAACTCTTGGTGTTCTCACAGTATTAAAACCACAAATCAGTCAACTGATCAAGTATGCAACTTAATAGCATTCAGATAATTAGCCAGAAAGCAACTTATCTGATGAAACATTTGGCTGTGTAATATAATATTTGGGCAATATTCTCACTTGGCTAATTCCTTTTATTATCAAGAACTCAGACAGCAACCAACTTCCTATTAAATTATTTGCTTTCATTACCAGTTTGCAGTTTTCAATTTTTGTGCCCGTTAGTGACCTAACAATAGTTCACAACAATAAACTGCTACAGAAACAGTTAAAAATCCATCCTAGTCAGATCCAGCTAAGAAACAATCACAGTGTAGCCATCTAAAGGGAACTGCTATCAAAGTTATTGTACATCATGACCACCAAAGCAGGCTACATGTTTAGTTTCTGCGTGCATTTCAGACCAATATCCGAAGCAGAGCCCAGGAGGAAAAAAAAAATCTATGGCAAAAATCAATGGATACTCAAAAGAAATAAAATACATAGGAATTAACCAAGGGGGTATAACATCTGAAATACAAAGAAAATTATAAAACATTGCTAAAAGAAACTAATGACATAAAAAAAGGGGAAATGTTCATGGACTAGAAGGCTTAACATTGTTAACCACTTAAAGCACCTTACAGATTTAATCCAAACCCTATCAAAATCCCTTTTTTTTTTTTTTTGCAGAAACAAAAAACTCATTCTAGAATTCACATGGAATCTCAAGGACTCCGAAGTAGTAAAAACAATCTTTTTTAAATACAGATGTTTTAATTTATTTGAAAAACAGAGTACAGAGAGGGACACAGAGAGATCTTCTATCCTCTGGTTCACTCCCCTGATGCCCACAACAGCCAGGGCTGGCCAGGCTAAATCCAGCAACTCCATCCAGGTTTCCTACATGGCTCAAGCACTTCAGCCATCATCTGATGCTTTCCAGGTAGTTTAGCAGGGAGATGGATTGGAAGTGGAACAGCCAAGACTCAAACCAGCACTCAGATATATGTATATATGCATATATATGTATATGTATATATGTATACCAAGAAGTAGCTTAACCCACTATGCCACAACATTGTGCCAGTTAAAACAATCTTTAAAAAAAAAAACAGAGGGACCCACACTTCCTGATTTCAAAACCTACTATATAAGGCTACAGCAGTCAAAACAGTGTGGTGCTGGCATAAGGTAGACATACAAGGGTCTACTTCAAAAAGTTTGTGAAAAAAATGAAACTAAAGTTTATTATGCTCTAAAAATTTTAACTCACATATTTCTTCATAACACATAATTTTCCACACAATATTTGAAGCCCATGAAACTTTTTGGACTTGATGGTCATACAGACCAAAGTAGAGCATGGAACCTATGAACAAATCCTCACATATACCACCACATTACATGTGACAAAGGAGCAAAGACCATTCAGTGATGAAAGGACAATCTTTTCAAAAAATAGTGCTGGGAAAGCTGAATAGCCAAATGCAAAAAAAAAAAAAAAAAAAGTTGAACCCTTACCTAACACTATACATAAAAATTAACTCAAAAATGGATCAAGGGGCCAGCGCTGTGGCTCAGCAGGTTAAGCCATCACCTGCAGTGCTGGCATCCCAAATGGGCACCAGTTCAAGTCTCAGTTGCTCCACTTCTGATCCAGCTCTCTGCTATGGCCTGGGAAAGCAGTGGAAGATGGCCCAAATCCTTGGGCCCCTGCATCCACGTGGGAGACCTGGAAGAAGCTCCTGGCTTCGGATGGGCGCAGCTCCGGCCGTTGCAGCCATCTGGGGAGTGAACCAGCGAATGGAAGACCGATCTCTCTCTCTCTCTCTCTCCAATACTGCCTCTCAAATAAGTAAATAAATCTTTTTTTAAAAAAGGATCAAATACCTAAATGTAAGAACTAAAACTAAAAAAACTATCAGAAAACATAAGGGAAAAGTTCATGTTACTGGATTTAGCAATGATTTGTTTCCAGTGTAACACAGGTAACCAAAGATAAAACAGACAACTTAAGACTTCACAAAAATTTAAAAATGTATGTTCCAGAGTATCAATGTAGTAAAAAGGTAGTCTACAGAATGTTTTTACAGACTTGCTTATCATCTCTCTGATAAGGGATTAATATTTAGACTCTACAAGAATTCTAAAACTCAATCAAAGAGCAGGCATCGTGGCACAGTAGGTTGGGCCACCACTTGGAATGTCTGCATCCCACACGGAGGCATCAGTTTGATTTCAAGGTCCTCTGCTTCTGATCCAGCTCCCTGCAAGTATGCCTGGGAGACTGCAAATGATGGCTCAGGTATTTAGGTTCCTGCCACCTGCATGGGAGACCCAGATGGTCTGGGTTCCTGGTTCCTGGCTTCAGCCCAGGCTGTTGCAGCTACTGGAGATGTGAACCAACAGATGGAGGATCTCTCCATGTCACTCTACCTTTCAAATAAATAAATATATTATAAAAGGAAAAACAAAAACAAAAACAAAACCCAATTTGAAAATGAGTAAAGGACTTGAATAAACATTTCTCCAAAGGTGATACACATTATCATTTTTAGGGTTTTTTTAGGGGGGCTCAGTTTGATACGTAAGCACATGAAAAGATGTTCAACATCACTAATAACTAATCATAGGAATATGCAAGTTAAAATTATCCCCAAGATGTCACCTCACACTCATTAGGATAGCTATCATCCAAAGGACAGAAAAAAACAAGGGTTGGCAAATATGTGGAGAAATTGAACCCTTGTGCTTCAGTGGTAGGAATGTAAAATGGTACCGTCACTGTAGAAAACAGTATGAAAAGTTAAAAACAGAACTCCCACATGATTAGCAACCCCACTTCTGGGCATATATCCCAACAACCTGAAAGCAGGGACTCAAACAGCTCCTAGCAGCATTATTCACACTAGCAGTTCACAGTATGGACATTCGTAATGGCTTAAAAGTGGAAACCAACCATCTGTCAATTTGTAAGAAAAAACTGTGACGTAATCACAGACTGCAATACTACTTAGTGATAAAATGAAACTACCAAAACATACAGCATGGATGACACTACTATGATGCTAAGTGAAAGGAGTCAGACACAAAAACCTACATATTGTATGATTCTATGCATAGGAAATCTTAGAAAACGAAACTGTGGAAACCCGTAAACCAGATTTGTGGCTGCCTGGGGCCCCATCAACTGAGGGGACGGACTACAAAAGTGGACTAGGGAATTTTACAGAGTGACAAAGATGTTTCAAACAAGCAGCCTGGTTACAGCAAAGGTGAGCAAAATTCATCAAAACTGAATACGTAAAATGAGCGAATTTTATCATAAAGATTTAAAAATAATTGATTAAAAATGTAAAGGCTTACCAAAAAATAAGCTCTGAAATTTGAAAATAAATGCCAACTCTGGCAAGCATGGTGAAAATTCTTTCAACTCCTCAGCCCTTCTGTTACGTGTGGTAAGCAACAACCCCACACACTGACACAGTGCTTGATATGCTGTGTGCTCAGGGAGCGTGGAGCTACCACAAAAAGCAGAGTGGCTGTAGAGAACAAACTACACCAACTTGCCAGAAAAAGGCTAAAACTACAAAGATTGTACTGAGGTTTGACAGCACTGAGCCTAATGGTAGATCGGAGGGAGCACTGGCTATTAAGAGATATAAGCACTTTGAACTGGGAGGAGATAAGAAAAAGGGCAAAAAAGCTCAGTTCTTCATCTTCTGTTTTATTATAAAGATAATAAAATCTTGAGGTTAGTGTTAATAAATTGTTTTATTAATTTTCAACCACAAGCAGTCATAAATTATTTTTTCTCTACATGTAGATTGCCTCCAATGGTACACAGAAACACAGGTTGAGAGAAAATCCCTCACTTATCACAAGATTATGGGTTATAATTTTTTTTTTTTTTTTTTTTTTTTTTTGGACAGGCAGAGTGGACAGTGAGAGAGAGAGACAGAGAGAAAGGTCTTCCCTTTGCCATTGGCTCACCCCCCAATGGCCGCCACAGCCGGCGCATCGCACTGATCCAAAGCCAGGAGCCAGGTGCTTCTCCTGGTCTCCCTTGCGGGTGCAGGGCCCAAGGACTTGAGCCATCCTCCACTGCAATCCCGGGCAATAGCAGAGTGCTGGCCTGGAAGTGGGGCAACCAGGACAGAATCCGGTGCCCAGACCGGGACTAGAACCTGGGTGCCGGCACCACAGTTGGAGGACTAACCTATTGAGCCACAGCACCGGCCAAGGGTTATAATATTTTAAGAGTGAATCAATATCTAGTCACAATTGGACATTTGTCATCAACTATTCAAATTATAATAACAAATTACTAGAGCTGGTGTTGTGGTGTAGCACATAAAGTTGCTGTCTGAGACGCCAGTATCTAATACAGGCACCATTCCTGTCCCAGCTGCGCCACTTCTTATCCAACTCCCTGCTAATGGCCTGGGAAAAGCAGCAGAGAATGGCCCAAGTGCTCGGGCCCCTACAGCCACATAGGAGACCTGGAAGAAGCTCCTGGCTTCAGACTGGCCCAGCTGCTGCAGTTGTGGCCGTTTGGGGAGTGAACCAGTGAAGGAAAGATCTATCTCTCCCTCTCTCTGTAATTCTGCCTCAAAAAAATCTTTAAAAAAAAAAAAATTACTTTCTTCTTCAATATACCTAATTCTCAGTGTTAGTCTTTCCCCAACTACTAACATAGTCCCCAATTCTCTGCAAGATGCATACATCAGCTTTTTATTAAATCAAAGACAAGACTGTCTAATACACAGTGTTCTCATTCCACTGCTTTCTTCTACTACATCATCCACCCAGGGTACCCCAAACTCCTACCAGCCATCCCATCTGATACTACTCCTTGATCAAGCATCAGTCATCATTATACTCATTTCTGCTCACTAAGGGCAGGTGGTTCACCAATATGCTGGTTTCCTAAAATGTACAAAAATGACAACCAACAACTACTAAAGTTAGACATCAAAGTATTATAAGAGATATTAAGTTTGCACCTGCAGTATCAAAAAGTCCAAGAGTATATGGCTCTCCACCAATCATAACTGTGACTGCATAGTTGTCAAAAACCTAAAAACAAAAAAGAATACGACATTGTTAGCGTACAAGGGGAGGGTCAAAGTGGGACAGGACAGCTCTTAAGCTAAGGTTACAGTTTCCTTCCTGAGACTTAATCTTCCCTTAGCCCATGTTCCTTATACAACTAGCCTTGCCGACTAAGCTCTTGCATGAGCTGAATGGTTCATAGAGCAGTGGCAGAGGATGTCTTCTGGGATAGCTGCACTATCCCAGCAGCTGCATAAAGAGACACGAAGACTGAAAGGTGTCACAGCAGCAGTGTTCTGGCTACACAACATGATCCTGTTTGACTGAAACTTTGCGGACAACGGTGTATCTCAATGAACAATATGATTTCTAGGCAACTTTCTTCTTAGGCCATTTATTTTAAATTTAGAATTAATATCTCCTTGATCTATGACCATCTCTTTTCCAGATAACAGCCTTGTTACAAACAAGCCCATCTGGGAGAAAAAGTTCTCTCAAAGTACTCACGGAAAGTGTCCAGGAAAAGGCTGGTAGATTATTTGTTGGGGATTTCAAGAATAAAATTCATGTTATTGGGTACAAACCACATGACCTAAGATATCTACTCCGCCGAGATGCCTCATTTATAAATAGATCATTTAGTCCTTTAAAAAACTCTATCTACTAATTTTGGTTATACTAAGTTTGTGAAAATGAGAGGTAATGGTGCTAATGGGAAAAGAGCCAAAACTAATTTATGGGCTCCTTTGAAAAATTTTAATTGAAAAACAATGCTTTCACATACAAATGTAGCTGTTGATTTACAGCAAAGTTTTTAAATTTAAAATCAAAATTAAGGACTGGTGTTCTGGCAGAGCGAGTTAAGCCCAGTCTGCAAGTCCAGCATCCACATGAGCACTGATTCAAGTCCTGGCCTGCTTCACTTCTGATCCAGTTTCCTGCTAACGCACCTGGGAAAGAAGCAGAAAATGGCCCAACTGTTTGAAAACCCTGCCACCCACACTGGAGACTCCTGGTATCCATCTGGCCCAGCCCTGGCTATTATGGCCATTTGGGGAGTGAACCAGCACATGGAAGATCTATCTCTAATTCTGCTTTCAAACAAATTAATAAATCCTTTTTAAAAAGAAATAAAATTTAAATTAATTAATTAAAAAAAATTTTAAGGCGCTGGCGCTGTGGCATAGTGGGTAAAGATGCTGCCTGCAGTGCCAGCATCCCATATGGGCGCCAGTTCGAGTCCCAGCTATTCCACTTCCGATCCAGCTCTCTGTTGTGGCCTGGGAAAGCAGTGGAAGATGGCCCAAGTCCTTGAGCCTCTGCACCCAGGTGGGAGATCTGAAGAAGCTCCTGGCTCCCAGCTTTGGATCAGCATAGTTCCAGCCATTGTGGCCAACTGGGGAGTGACCCAGCGGATGGAAGACCTTCCCCCCACCCCTTGCTCTCTCTGCCTCTCCTTCTCTGTGTTAACTCTTTCAAGTGAATGGATAAATCTTTTAAAAAAATTTTTTTAAGAAAAGCAATGCTTTTTAATCAGGAGGATGTTATATATTGAAAGCAGCCTCACTTAATCTTCTGGCTATGTAATATAATTTTCTGGTTCCCATTATACTGAGTTGTTTAGAAGATCAATTAAGTTAGATGTAAAGGAAAGCGGAAACAAGGGCAAGAGGGAGATGGTAAGGAAGTCAGAAAACTATAAAGGTTATTTCATTTAAGACACACTTAAGATACTCAAATAGCCCTTCTTTAAAGGGTTATTTACATACAAGGCTGGGCTAACAAACAGAAACCCTGCCTTTCATTCTAGACTCTACCTACACCAGTGTGTTTGATTACTTAGACTTCTAAGTCTCATCCCTAAATTGGCCTGAATTTCCTAACCCAGAAGAGATGGATAAGATGGTACGTATGATCCCTTCTAGCTCTGAATTTCTATCAGTCTAAAAGTGGCAGCTCCCAGCTCATAAATGGATACAAATAAGCACCACAATCTCATAACAACTTATATAAACAATGAGAACATTTTTTGTGCTTTATTGTCATTGATTTACCTAAATAGGCTCAGTTTAAATTTTATCCCACCACTACTCTTCCTCCCACTCTACCCCTTTTCTGGAGATCCACATACAAACACAAATATGAAGCACCCACAAGTCCACCTTAAATATCACCAAATAATCAGTCATAAAATAAGACTCTGAATAACGCTGAGTAAATACCTTCATGGAGACTGAAATACAAAATCCTGACAGTTGTCCTTATTTGAAACAAGACCCATACATCTCTAAAAGTCCCTTGCAACTTTAAAAGGTCTTCCATTTATACTGTCCTCATATGGAACAGTTCAAAAATAAGACTTTTGAGTTTAATTATACTTTCCAATTCTCTTCCTCAAAGAAATTTTGTCTTCTCTTCTCCTATTTCCTTGGCCTAACTCACTACCTGCCCTGGAACTTTATAGAGCCTATCAATCCCAACAGAATGCAATCACCAAACCTTAAACCTGTATTTACCTTCCTAATAACGCTCAAGTCTCTGAACATTAACCTCAAGTACCCAATCATTTTCTCCCTTTTCACTTCCAAAGAATACCAGTTGCACATTAATTACATACGAGTCTTTCAAAACATTTAAACCTGCCAGAGGTGGAGGCCAAGACAGGCTAACTCCAACTGGCCTCTACTCATTCAAGGAACAAGTATGTTTAACACAATTATACCATTGGATGGGTCAAGCAATTTGGGACAAACACTAGATTCCCAAATAATCTTTCACAGATAGGTGTTACTCTAAGTAACTCATCTATCACTTCAGTATCTTCATTATCCCTCCCTCTATCCTTCAGGGGAGCTGATAATAAAGTAACTGTCAGGGAAGATTCCCAAAGTTTTCTGTTGGTATTCTCGCAACAAAACAGGTCTTCTCTAGGAACCAGCGTGATGCTCCATTGCTGCTCAGAGAACAGCTCTACAGAGATTATTTTCTTTGAAATTACAGAACCCCAAATGCATCCCAGGAGACCTTCAAGTGCTGGTCATTTATTGGCCAAGATATCAAAAGAAATCTCATTCCAAGACATAGGGCATATGTCTCTAAACTGACACCACCACTGGTCAGAATCCTGTCTATGGAGTTTGCCTCCCAAAATTTCTTGCAAACCCTTATATCACCCCTTCCAACTTTCCACTGATTTTTCTGCTAATTTTAAAGTGTATATAATTTACTCATGAGAAGTTAAGCTCTTTAAAAATAGGAAACAAGGTAGACAACAGAAAAATTTCAGCAGAGAAAGCATTGTCAAAAGGTATCAAATTATAATACATTTCATTAACAGATGGAAGCCTTTATACTCACAGTCGGCACATACTCAGATGGAAATTTGTTTGTTGTGTAGGAAATCAGGAGACATGTTTTACCAACAGCACCATCGCCCACAACAACGCACTTAATCGTCTGCATTGCTGAAATAGTTTTGTATCCACTTTAAGTATTCAAACTTGATGATGACCTAGAAAAAGATTTAAATATTTGTTTTATTTATACTTACATATTTTTTCCCTCAAATGGCAAAAATCTCTTCACAGAAAGAACAGAGCTAGCACAACTACCACGACTGAAGGACTCTAAAGGGGGAAATAATGACTTACTCAAAGTCATAGTAACAACAGTCGATTTTCTAAGTTTCTGATCCTGGATTGCTTCAATTTCTCTCTCTCTCTCTTTAAGAAGCAGGAGAGACAGAGCACCTAACATTCGTTGACTTCCTAAATGCACATAACATCCAGGGCTGGAGTTGGGCCAGTCCAAAGCTGTGAGCCAGGTACTTAATCTAGGTCTCCCAAGTGGGTGGTAAGAATCCAAATACTTGAGTTATCACCTGCCGCCTCCCAAGGTGAACATTAGCAGGAAGCTAGAATAAGGAGCAGAGCCAAGATTCAAACCCAGGCACTCCAATATAGTATGTGACTATCTTAACTGCTAGGCGAAATGCCTGCTCCCATATTTTTTTTCAGACTCAAAGAAAAGGGCTGTATCCGAAAGAATCCTATGTAATATGCCAATTATTGTGTGAAATATTTCCTCCAGTGTGTGCACACACATGCATTTGTATACATGTATGTGAATTGGACCACAATGCAAAGGCCATTTCCTTAATGAATGGCTCTTTACCCAGCCTGGGAGTTACACTCAGGCTATAACCAACAAGCAGCAGAAACCAGTCTCCCCAGTTACCCCTACTCCATCCCAAGTATTCTACTAATATAACATTAGAGGTTAAAGGTCCTGATCCCTTAACTAAACCAAACCTGTTCTCAAACAGTAACTCTTCTGAAACAAAAAGCAGCAAGCACGTACATAGTACTTACCAAGTACATTTACTGCTCTAAACACATTACATACACTGACACATTTCATCTTTCCAACAACCTTAAGAGGTAGGTGCTGTATCACCCCTATTTTATAGGTAAGGAAGTGAGGCTCAGTGATATCAAATAACTAGGGCAAGGTTAATCAGCCAATAAATGATAAAACTGGAATTTAAACCCCAGCAGCCTGATCTCAGACTCTCTGCTCTTAAACATTACACTCTACATCCTTTCTTGGGAAGTGACATGATAATGGAGTGAGCCAAGTATATACCTATGAATTGCCAGCAATACAAAGAAGAAGGCAGAAATAAAGGGGGGAAGAAATAAAGTTAACGACCACTTCCTGTTTGTTCATTCTGCAGGCTGAAGTTTAGACAGGGGAGGCAAGAAGAGAACTTCAGCAAGATAGACTCTGCTCTTCCTCTTTCTATTTCCCCATAAACCTTCCACTGCTTCGGCCTCCCAACCTGACAGCTCAGCAAGTGTTGAAAACCAATTGTGGGTCCTCTGTTCAGAGCTAGGGTTTGAGTCAGATAGGCTCTACCACACTCCAACTTTAATGACTTTGGGCAAGTTAGTTAACATTCCATGGTTCAGTTTTCTCTTCTCTAAACAGGAGATGCTGGTAGGACCTTCCTGATAGGGTAAAATGATTGAATAAGATAATACACATGAAGAACTTCAACTGTGCCCGGCACACAGTTAATGCTTACTACATATACATGTTAGCTAGTTGTCTCAAATGAGTACAAGCACCTTGAAATCAATGAAAGCAGTTTGAAAACAGCAACAATTCCAAACCACTTAGGAACATACAAAAATTTATTATTTCCAAAGTATAGTACTCATTGTTCTTATTAAAAATACAGCTAAATTTATAACCACCATTACAAAGGTAGTTATTTTAGAGTCAAGTTCCAACTATTCTGCAAAGTGTTTGTAATAATTTAATCATCAGTTATTTCATGCATTAAAATGTCACCAAGAGGATGGTGCTGTGGCATAGTGGGTAAAGCCATGCCACCTGCAGTGCCAGCATCTCATATGAGCACTAGTTCGAGTCCCGGCTTTTCCTCTTCCGATCCAGCTCTCTGCTGTGGCCTGGGAAAGTAGTGGAAGACGGCCCATGTCCTTGGGCCCCTGCACCCACGTGGGAGACCTGGAAGAAGCTCATGGCTCCTGGCTCCGGATGGGCGCAGCTCCGGCCGTTGCAGCCAATTGGGGAGTGAACCAGCAGATGGAAGACCTCTCTCTCTGTATCCTCTCTCCGTGTAACTCTTTCAAATAAATAAATAAATCTTTAAAAAAAAAGTATCTTCCATTTAAAAAAAAAAAAGTCACCAAATGACCCACAGATTGGGGTGAGTACAGGTGGGGCAACTAGGGGACAGACTTTATTTCACAATGCCCATGTCAGCTTCAAGAAACTAGCCACACATGTGTATATATCATATGTTAATTTCCTATTGAACCATGGAAAATCACTGTGACAGGAACAGAGCTACATAGCACTAATTATCATTTTGCTATCTAGAATGGGAAGAAAAGTAGTTCTGCTCAAATAATTAAATATATCCATCTTTAAAAGGGAAATTAATTTGCTCCATAACTTAGAATTGAGGTTGGGCAATTTACAGCATAAAAATTACTCTTGGGGCTGGTGTTGTGTCATTAA
Source organism: Oryctolagus cuniculus (assembly GCF_964237555.1). Lineage (NCBI taxonomy): Eukaryota > Metazoa > Chordata > Mammalia > Lagomorpha > Leporidae > Oryctolagus > Oryctolagus cuniculus. Next base: position 148,704,765 of record NC_091438.1, read on the forward strand.
CAGGTTAGCCACCATTTGCAATGCCAGCATCCCATATACGTGCCAGTTGGAGGCCCAGTTACTCCACTTACAATCCAGCTCCCCGCTAATGTGCCTGGGAAAGCAGAAGAACATAGTCCAAATACTTGGGCCCCTGCCACCCTTGTGGGAGACCTGAAAGAAGTTCTTGGCTCCTGGCTTTGAGCTGGCCCAATGCGGCCATTTGGGAAGTGATCAAGCAGATGGAAGATATCTCTCTGTGTCTCTTCCTCTCTCCCTCTCTCTCATTGTAACTCTGGCTTTCAAAAAAATAACATTCTCTAGTTCTATCATATTGCTGAAAATGACAATTTCATTCTTTTTTTTATAGTTGAAAAATATTCCGTTGCATACATACTTGTATGTCCCATTTTCTTATTATGGTAAACAAAGAGACAAGTATCTGTTCTCACTCACGTGTGGAGCTAAAAACCTGATCTCCCAGAAGAAGAGCTACCAGAGCATGCAGGGTGGGGAAGTATGGAGAGATGATTAATATGTACAGGGATACAGCTGAGTAGGAGTGATTCACTCTAAAGTTCTGCAACACAGTAGGGTAACTACAGTTGACAAGAATTAACTGTGTATTTCAAAATAGCTAGCAGAGAAGATTTTTTAATGTTCCCAATAAAGCAATAATAAATGTGTAAGGTAAGAGATACATCAATCACACTGGGCTGATCATTGCAGGCTGATGCACATATCAAAATGCTACATTGTACTCTACAAATGTACAATTGCTATGTATTAAAAATAAAAAACACAGGAGGCCTGTGTTGTGGCCTAGAAGCTTAAGCCACCTCTGGCACTACTGGTGTCCCATGTTGGAGTGCTGGTTTTGAATCCCTGGTGCTCTGCTTCCTATCCAGCTTCCTTCTTATGTGTCTGGGAAAACGGGAATATGATCCAAGAACTTGGGCCTGCCATCCACATGGCTCAACCCTGGCTATCACAGCCATTTGGGGAGTAAACCAGGAGATATAAGATGCTTCTCAATCTCCAACTGGCCCCACTTTTTCTCTTCCTCTTTCAGATAAATAAATAAATCTTTTTAAAAACAATAAAATTGAAAAAAAAGTAGGGGCAAGCAACTGGCTTAGCAGTAAGTTGCCATCTGGCCCAGAGGTTGAGAGGCCAACTGGAACACCCGTGTCCTTTATCAGGGTGCCTGCCACCAACTCCTGACTCTAGCTTCCTGCTATTGCAGACCCTGGGAAGCAGCAGAGAAGGCTCAAGTAACTGGGTTGCTGTGATCCATATGGGAGACCCAGACTGAATTATATGACTCCCAGCTTCCATCTCGGCCCAGCCTCAACCATCCCAGGCAAACTAAGAGTGAACCACCAAATGAGTGCTCTCTCCCTTTGTTTCTTTGCCTCTCAAATAAACAAATAAATATGTATGTATTTAAAATAAAGATGAGCTCTGAAAAAAAATTCTGCTGATCATAGGAAAACAAAATTACGAGGTAAGGTCAGGTCACTTCCACGTTCCTTCCCAATATCTATCCCTCCACTAGACAGCCATATCAATATGAGTATCTTCCAGATTCTTAACACTCTAGGGGTTCAAGTACTTTAGATAACCCTAGAGTTAAAGCTCCTGAAATTCTGTAGAGCTCACAAGGTATAGCTTCGGAGTCTGGTTATTAAACCCACTTCTTTACTGTCATTATCATTGGCTGGCTCCCAACTAAACTCACCAAAGACAACCCCTGGAAAAAGGATTTGTATGCAGGTAGGGGAGGCTCCCAGCTACAGATGCCCTATTTTCCCATGCCCCATAATTCATTCGACGAAAAAAGAGACTTGTAATACATGAAATGATTTATGAAGTCTTTGTTAATATGTATGTTTTGCCAAAAAAAAAAGTTTTCGCAGTCACATTATTATGCATCTTATAAAACTATGTCACATACTAAAAACATGGGCAGGAGCTATAACACAGTGGGTTAAGCCAGCATTTGTGATGTCTGCATCCCACTGTCAGATAATGGGTTCAAGTCTCACCTGCTCCACTTTCAATCCACCTCCCTGCTAATGAGCCTGGGAAGGCAGAAGATGGTACAAGTGCTTGGGCCCCTGACACCCACATGGGAGAGCTGGGTGGAGTTCCTGGCTCCTAGCTTTATCCTGGTCCAGTTCTGGATGTTCTGTTGCAACCATATGGGGGGGTGAAAAGTAGATGGAAGATATATCTCTATCTCTATCTCTCTCTCTCCCCCTTGCCTCCTTACCGCCCTCTGATGCTCTGCCTAGCAAATAGGTAAATCTTTTTTTTAAAGCATGAACAAAAAATATTACGAATAAAAGGCAGATCAATTTTTTGGTAATCCACTACATGGTAATATTTGTTCTCTGTCCCCTGTTCCTAATACATAGTTTCTAAAAATTTTCTGAGCAGTAGGAGCTTTTTTGTGATTCACAAAATCATACCTGGATTTATATTAATAAAATGACTTCGGAAAAGGCCAAGTGATTATAGAGGATCTTAACTGTCAGCCCCACCCACCAAACTCCAGGGAGGGAAAGGGGCTGGAAACTGAGTCTTATGATAAGGAATATGGAATTTCCAGTTGGTAAACATACTGTAGTGCCTGGGAGGTGACAGCTCAGAGACAGCAAGGAAGCTACCCCCCTACAGTTCTGTGTATCTCTTACACGCAGCTGTTCTTGAGTTGCAGCCTTTATAATAAAGGAATAAATGTAAGTGAACATTATCCTGATGTCTAGTAGGTGTTCTAGCTGATTACTGAAGCTGAGGAGGGCCATGAGAATCACCAAGTTTGTAGGAGACTGAGCAGAGGTGTGGTGCCCCAGGCACCAGTTTTCCGCTAGTGCTTGGAGGCAGGGAGGGCAGTCTTGTGGGACTGGGCCCCTTCAGCTGTGGGGTGAGTGTCAGAACTGAACTGACAGAAAGACACCAGATTCACATTAATCCAAACTATACCATTTAAAACTAAAGCTATTTTCAACTGAAATAAATATCCCCCAAAGTAATCCAAGTTTCTACTTAGGAAAGAGGAGGCACCCTTGAAATCACCAGAATGACCCAATTTCACAAGGCTTCCTTCCCAATCCAGTGGAGTCTCTACTCTGACCGTGAGACTGGGGAGGCTGAGTACAATCAGAACAACTGTCTCTCCTATCAAACTCAGTTACTTCAGAGCAGTGGTAAAGAACCTTTTTTCTGCCGATTTCTGCCATTTGGATATTTAGAACATCATTCAAGGGCCATACAAAATTACTAAATTAAAAATTACCTTACCAGTGCCAGAGCACCCATATGGCCTGAGGGCTGGACATTCCCCACCCTTGCTTTAGAGAATGCAGTTACAGAATGCTATCAAGTTATAGTAGTATAAAATAAGGCAAAAATTTTTAAACATCTGGCCCTGTGATTAAATAATCCAAAGTACTACTCAAACTACAAAGACGTTCTTCATGTAACTATTCACTTGCATACAAGTGTCTCTCCACAGTGTCTTGTCAGAAAACAAAAAGCATACAGCTGGCCTTGTATGTTCAACTGAGAATACAGTATTACTCAGCAGGCTGATCCCAAAACTCCTATACAGCTCGACTGCAGGCACCTCTGTCCCCCCAAACAAACAATACATTCAGAGGTGTGTTTGGCACCCTAAATGTTCAGCTTCAAACAAAATTTAAGACAATAGAACTGGATGAGTTCACCCAACATTATTCAAAAGAACCAAATTAATGAAATTCTTTTTTTAATGAATGAAAATTCTCTAACGAACTAACTTAACCCTATTATTTTACAGATAACAAAATTCTAGTCCAAACACAAGGACTTGCGCAAAGCCACAGTTGGTGCTGACATATCCCGACATTCCTTTAGCCCTGGCCAATTGGGAGTAAACGAGCGGATGGAATATCGATCGATCGATCAATTAATCTCTCTCTCTCTGTGTAACTCCACCTTTCAAATAAATAAATTTTGAAAATTTAAGTTTTACATATAAGTAAGTAACAATTAAATAGTTTCTCAGTATATAATTATTTGAGTAGATTCTAGGTAATGATATCCAGTCTCAAATATTCATTATGTCGATTTTTTCATTATATGAGATATTCCTGAAATAATATTAAATGCTTTTCCATCTTCTCCCACTTACTTCTACATCCACCAGCATATCTCTAGGAACTGTTGTTTCAATTTGTTTATGCTGCATTTTCTACGAGTCTATACTTCCAAGAAAGAAATTAACAAAGGCTAGAAATCCACTATCAAGAAGGGTAGTAGAGGGGCTGGCATTGTGGCATAGCAGGTAAAGCCGCCACCTGCAGTGCCGATATCCCATGTGGCTGCCTGTTCAAGTTTCACTTGCTCCATTTCCAATCCAGCTCTCTGCTACGGCCTGGGAAAGTAGTGGAAGATGGCCCAAGTCCTCGGGCCCTTGCACCTGAGTAGGAGACCCAGAGGAAACTCTGGCTCCTGGCTTTCTATCGGACCTGCTTGGCCATTGAAGCCATCTGGGGAATGAACCAGCAGATGCAAAACCTCTCTCTGCCTCTGCCTCTCTGTAACTCTGTCTTTAAGATAAATAAATAAATGAATGAATAATAAATTAATTAATTAATTTTTTTTAAAAAAGTAAGAAAGGTAGTAGAGGGGCCAGCATTGTGGTGTACGGGCTAGGCCACCACCTGCAGTGCTGGCAACCCATATGGGCACAGGTTTGAGTCCCAGATGCTCCACTTTCGATCCAGCTCTCCACTATGGCCTGGGAAGACAGTGGAGGATGGCCCAAGTCCTTGGGCCCCTGCGCCCACATGGGAGACCCAGAAGAAGCTCCTGGCTCCTGACTTTAGATCGGCCCAGCTCCAGCTATTGTGGCTATTTGGGAGTGAACCAGTGGATAGAAGATGTATCTCTCTCGCTCTCTCTGACTCTCTGTAACTCTGCCTTTCAAATAAATAAATAAATCTTTAAAAAGAAAAGTAGTAGAAAAGTAGTTTGTCATAATAAGCATATAAAGATAACCGAGAAACAACTGCAAACTACAAAGAAAGAATAAAGAAACAATTCTTAGCTTGTTCTGCTTTAATTTAGCAAGGCTAACAAAATTTAACTTTTTAAAACAACCAAACTTTATTATTTTCTATCCTTAAATAGCTATAAATAACTCTGCTTTCCCTAAAAAGTCCATTTATTCATTGCCAGTATCAAATCACTACAGAGACTTAAAGGACAAAATCTCCAGGTTACATGGCAGAGAGGCCTGTTGCTGCCTATTCTATTATAAGTGAATATATGGAAAATCAGTAGGTATTTTACCAAAATAGTCAAAGCAATCAGAGAGACAGAATGAGGCAAAAATGAAAGTAGTAACAGCTATACTACATCTTTGCTTTTAATTCACTTGAGAGGCAGACAGAATTTCCATCTGCTGGTTCCCAAAAACAATTACTTGGGGCATCACTGCTGGCTCCCAGGAAGCTGGAGTCAAGAGCTAGAGCTGGGTGTCAGACCCAGGTGCTCCAAACTGGGACACAGAGACCTGATCCCACTACAGCTTTTGATATTGAGAAAGATACTGGGATTTTTCCCCTCTCTCTCTTACAGGTACTTTTCAAATCTAGTAATAGGGGCCGGTGCTGTGGCAAAGCAGGTAAAGCCACTGCCTATAGTGCCTGCATCCCATATGGGCACCAGTTTCAGTTCCGGCAGCTCCAATTCCAATCCAGCTCTTTGCTATGGCCTAGGAAAGCAGTGGGAGATGGCTCAGGTCCTTGGACCCCTGCACCTGTATAGGAGACCTGGAAGAAGCTCCCGGCTCCTGGCTTCAGATCAGTGCACCTCCAGCCATTGTGGCAAATTAGGGAGTGAACGAGAGGATGGAAGACCTCTCTCTCTCTCTCTCTCTTTCTGCCTTTCCTTCTCTCTCTGTGTAACTCTTTCAAATAAATAAATATTTTTTTAAAATTTACATAACAAAAATATCTTTGGGTTTTTAATGTCACACTAAATGTTTGCAAAACCCCTACAATCTCCAACTGCCAATGACGACAGCACCATAAAATGCAAGCGCTGGCTCCCTCTGGAAAAGGATGTTTCCAGCAATGCTAGAAGTCTGTCTGTCGTCTCTGCTGCACTTCCAAATAGGATTTCATTCTGAAGGGTCTGTTCTGATGAGAAGTCTTTACTCTTACTATAATGTAAAGTTGTTCTTCAAACTGGAAAAAACTAAAGGATGCTAGCCAGATGCATTATTTCATACAGTATTTGAAACAAAAATGTTTAAAAACTCAATTAGTAAATATATAAATAAGCTGCATAATTTTAAATCTAATACTTAAGAATACATAATTTGGAAAAACTGAAAGTGTATATGATAACACAAACACAACACTAACAAAGCATCTGAGCAGATGAGAATGGAGGGGCCAGCACTGTGGTGTAGCAGGTAAAGCCACCACCTACAGTGCCAGCAACTCATAAAAGCAGTAGAAGACAGCCCAAGGCATCTGCATGGGAAACCCAGAAGTTGTTTCTGGCTCCTGACTTATGACTGGCCCAGCTCTGGCTGCTGTGGTCATCTAGGGAGTGAATTCGCGGATGGAAGACCTCTTCTCTCTGTGGCTCTGCCTTTCAAATAAATAAATCTTTAGAAAGGGGGTGGGGGGACACAGTAAGGTTCTCAAAATAATCAAGACACGGCACAGCAGGCTGAGCCACCGCCTGTGACGTAAGCGTACCATATCAAGAGTACCAATCTGAGTCCTGGCTGCTCTGCTTCTGATCCCTGATAATGCACCTGGGAAGGCAATAGAAGATGGCCCAAGTACTTGGGTCCCTGCACCCACACAGGATACAGGATGGAGCTCCTGGCTCCTTGCTTCAATTGACCCAGCCTTAACAATTGCAGACATCTGGGAAGTAAAACCAGCAGATGGAAAAATCTCTTTCGCTCACTCTAACTCTGCATTCAAATAAATAAATAAATAAATTTTTAAAAATAATTAAGACAAACATTTATTAATTCACGCCACATTTTTAAAGCACCTACTATGTGCCAAGCATTATCCTATCCACAGTCATTATCCCCCAATGCAGAAACAAAGTTCACATCTTGAGGCAACAATATTGGTGGGCTACACAGACCAAAAAAAAAAAAAAAAAAACAACAACAACAAGTAAATCTCATCCCTTGCATATTCTTCTTCATAACATTACCGATAACTGCCACCCTTACAAGCAATTTTCTCATTCTGGCCTCTTAATGAAGGGCAATATAATAATACTCTTATTACCTACATGCACAAACCTCCCTTCAATTTCATGTAAAAGATCAGGTAACAAAAGAGCATCTGGTTTATTCCAAATCTCAAACCTGAGTTTACTACAGCTCTGAGGTCTAGATAGTCTGGGGAAAACAGGACAGAAATTGCTCAACCAGCTTCTACGATTTAACTTTATCCACGTAGTTATCTGTAATCACTGATACTATTCAAATTATCCAAATGGTGTGGTGCTTATTCAAGACCTATGCCTTTATTCTCTGCCTTAAACCCTGATGGCCCAATCTTCCCACTGACCCTACTTCTATTCTAATTCCCTACACAGGAATCTCTATCAAATACCTGCCTTAACTAGTCTAGCTATTAAATACTGCTCCAGTTATCTAGTCTCTTGTTGTGGTCTAAGTTTTTGTGTTCCCACAAATTCATATATTGAAATTCTCACCTCAGAGTTGAGACCTGTGAGGTAAGTATGTCATAAGGGTTGATCAGGACTAGGGCCCTCATGAAAGAGCCCTCTAAGAGCTCCCCTGCACCTTCTACCATGATACAGTGAGAAGGTGCCATCTACGAACCAGTGAGTAGATCCCTGCCACATCTGCTCTTTGAAGCCCCAGCCTCCAGAACCTGAGAAATCAATGTGTTGGCTACAAGTCACCCAGTCCTGCTATTTTGTTCCAACAGGACAAGGACAACTCCACGGCAAGGCCCTTTTTAGCTCTCCAATCTCCTTTTCTTGTTCTCCTCTCTCCTTCGCTCCCCAGCTCCAAATACACATGCTTGTTCATAAGCTCAAACATGCCAGACTGTGTGCTGCCTTGAGCCCACTACCAATAATACAAGGATTCATCAAAAAGTTCATGAAAAATGGAATTAAATAACTTTAGGGGCTGGTTCTGTGGTGTAATGGGCTAAGCCTCTGCCTGCAGCATCGGCATCCCATAAGGGTGACGGTTCGAGTACCAGCTGCTCCACTTCTGACCAGCTCTCTGCTATGGCCTGGGAAAGCAGTGGAAGATGGCCCAACTCCTTGGGCTCTTGTATCCCAGTAGGAGACCTGGAAGAAGCTCCTGACTCTTGGCTTCAGATGGGCCCAGCTCCAGCTGTTGTGGACATTTGGGGAGTGAAAGAGCAGATGGAAGACCATTATCTGTCTCTCCCTCTGTCTGTAACTCTCTCTCTCAAGTAAATAAATAAATCTTAACATAAATAAATAAATCATAGTTTTATTTTGCTCAAATTTTTTTTGAAATCACATTTATGAGGGATCTTCAAAAAGTTCATGGAAAATATGTGTCATCAGAAAAAAAATGCATGGATTTCAAAAATTTTTGCACCAAAATAAACTTAAAATTAATTCCACTTTCCACACACTTTTGAAATACCCTTATATCCCATTCCATTCCCTTGCTGTTGCTTTCTCATCCTGTAGATCTCAACTCCAGTCACTATCTCCTCAGAAAGTCCTTCCCTGATCACATGAACCAGAGCAACGGCTCCCTCCCTCTTTGCACCCTGTCATATTACCCTGTGTATTTCCTTGACAGTACAGTCATAAGCTATTATTATCCTGTTTGCTTGTTACATTACAGCAAAGGAGACAGATTTAAGAATAAGGAAATCTCCTAAAGGCATCAATTCTGCTGTGTGCCCAGAAACTGGTTATTACCAGCCACACAGTAGGTGCTCACTTACTGCTAAAATGCACCACATATACTTACACGTGTTATTTTTACTTAGATGTGCTTGTGTTTATTCTGATACATTCAAGCTTTCTGTGGAAGAAGTAGGATTATCCTGGACTTTATCTCCTTCCCCAGGCTCCAACTCTAATATAGTAATGAACCATGTATCAGGACAAGAAGAAACAAAATGTTGAAATATTTGTAAAACCTTGTTGACTACTAATAACATTAAGAAAAGCATGAGATTTTTCCAGACAGGCACTTATGGATTCCATGTCAGCTCTAACCCCACCTATGTGACCCAACAAGTTTCTCTACTTCTACACCTTACAGTTCTCATTTACAAGTAACAGAAACTCACACAACTGCTATCATGAGAAATGGGGTCATGGATACAAAGCCACTAGCACACACCAGCTGGCTCAGGGTAAACGCCTAACATAGCACCTTATTCTTCAGCTCCATTAACACTCACAGACACCAAAATTAACAGTATGGTAAAGATCAGAACCACTGCTGCTAAGTGAGAGCGAGTGAAAGCAGCTAAACCCTATAAATAAGAAGGAACTCAGGAAAAGCCTGGCTTCCATGTGACACGGTTATTTGCTAATTTGATCAATCCTGCAGTTTAAACCACATGTGACATTTTGTAGCCAGGGGACTTGCAATGTTACATAAAGGGTGTAACCTATATCTCTTTTAAAAAGAGACAAAGTAACATTACTTAATCATTAACCAAATATTTTTTATAAAGTCTATCTAGGAAGACAGTACAGAATAGTAGCAAACAGCACAAGCTTTCAAGCCAAGTAGCTGTGAAGCACATTATTCCCATTCCTGTGTGATTTGGGGCAGGCTTCTTAACCTCTTTAAACCTTTCTTTCTCCATTTGTAAAACAGAGAAAAAAGCATCCACACCCTAAGTTGTTTGTGAGAACTGAGTTCCTAGCATACAGCACTAAACACTCAAATATGAGCCCTTGCTATCACTGTGAAGGTATCTAGATAAGCAGCCAATTTAGAATCGAGGCAATCTTCTAGAGCAGGTATGTGTTCTAACTCCAAGAAAGTGAAAGCCAATTGTGAATCCCTGAAAACAAAACAAAACGAAAAATACTAACAAAGTATTTCCTAGATGAGACTGAAAATTACAATAAGATTTTGTCTCAAAATATAGGACTTAACACACAGGGAGTGTAGTGTCTAAAATAAAAGCTAAATTGTTGCTTTCAAGAACTATTAGGATTATTAAGAAACAAGCCTTCCAGGTTTAGACAAGTAAGCACCAAAACTTAGCACATACACTCTCTGTCCTGGCAATTCCATTTCCAAGCCTTTCACAAAGCACACAAAGAGGGAAGTTCAAGGATATTCACTGCAGCCTTGCTTGCAGGAGTGAAATGAGATTATCTACATGTGCAGTAACAAGAGGCTAGCAAAAAGGTTACAGCATTAAAGATTACTATACAATTATTAAAGAGAATGATGCGTATTGCACCTTATCAGCTGAACTATCCACCCCAAGACCCCACAAAATTCCTAAGTTCAAGTCCTAACCCCCAGTACTTTCCAAAGTGACTGTGTTTGGAGAATAGACCTTTAAGGAACTAAGGTCATAGGTAGGCTAATCAAGCATGACTGGTGTCCTTAACAAAGAGTGGATTAGGACACAAACAGCTACATAGGGAAGACCACGTGAAGACATCCCAAGTCAGTGATCTACAAGCCCTTCAAAGAAACCAACCCTAAGCTGGCACCACGGCTCAGTAGGCTAATCCTCCACCTAGCGGCGCTGGCACACCGGGTTCTAGTTCCGGTTGGGGCGCCGGATTCTGTCCCGGTTGCCCCTCTTCCAGGCCAGCTCTCTGCTATGGCCCGGGAGTGCAGTGGAGGATGGCCCAAGTGCTTGGGCCCTGCACCCGCATGGGAGACCAGGAGAAGCACCTGGCTCCTGCCTTCGGATCAGTGTGGTGCGCCGGCCACAGCGGCCATTGGAGGGTGAACCAAGAGCAAAGCAAGACCTTTCTCTCTCTCTCTCTCACTGTCCACTCTGCCTGTTGTTAAAAAAAAAAAAAAGAAAGAAAGAAAGAAACCAACCCTGGCGATATCTTCATTGTAGACTTCTAGCCTCCCAAACTGCAAGGAAACAAAACATTAAAATGAAAAAATCTCCAAGAAATATTCAACAATCAAGAAAAACACTAAGGTCTGAGGTCTACAGCTATCAAATCCTGATAAACCACTCTCACCAAAGTCCTTGATCTACTTCATGACCCAGGTAATTCTTTTTAATGCCCTTCACACATTATTTTAAGAGCTATATAAATGCATCAATAATTTCACTGAAGATAATTTATCCCAAAGGAAGAAGACATCTTATCAAGAAAAAATGGAATGCCGTAACATCAAGACAGTTAATGCAACAGAAAAATGGCAAATGATACATCACTGGATGAAATACTATATACCTATTAAAAATAACTATGATGACTACCAACATGGTAATGTAATATTGTTAGAAACATATTAAGTGTTAAATTTTTTCTTGTTGTTCTAAAGGGAAAAAAAAAACAATGCAAAAAGTTCTACAATATTTCTGTTGCTAAGTGTCACTTGAAGAACAAGACTCCAAGTACCTAACAGTCTTATTCAATCAGGTCACAAGTTAGGACCTAAAACATTTATTACAATATGTTCATCGAAGAAACAACTCTATTAACTGTGAAAGTCAGCAGGATACTGAAATGTCCATTACAGCAGTACTCTGGGGAATACAGAAACCCTGCTTTCAAAGCCAGAGACATTTCAGTAATTTACCACATGCCTACTGTACCAAATACCATGCCAGACAGCATAACATGCATCATCGTGTATGTCACTGGTCACAAGCAAAAGAGGCTAACAACAGTAGCCTCAGATTGATACAAATTTATACTGAAAACCATAAGTACCATATTTTTCAAAACAAATATGGGAGACTGGTCCAAAATAAGGTGAGAATGAATCTCTAGTTTCCTGGAGCATCAGGAGAAAAGGCTAACAAGTGGACGAAACCAACAAACTGCATGATCTAAGCCATACAGGCCCTGAAAGCTAGGCAGAGTATTAACTGCAAGTGGATGAGGAACAGCAAGTGTCCGTTTCTTTCATGTTTATGAACAAGTTTTAGAAACACCAATTGTGTCCTGTTTTCCAAGGTGGATGGACTGTCAGAGGGAACCAGATAAAATCAGGGAACTCAGCTAAGAGACTACCAGAGTAATTAAAGACTTAAGTGGGAAATTTTCACTAGAGAAGTAGATGTGCAAATAAAGAATAGGTAATGTGATTGAAAGTGCAGGGTTTAAGAGCAGGGGGTAATTCTGAGGAAGTTCCAGAAATTAGAAGATATGTTTGTACAAGATAGAAGAAATCTTGAGTCAGGCTACATGTGTTCTTATACAAGGTACTTCAAGAGGTTCATGGAAAAACTAAAGTTTTTGGGTGCAAAACAACTGAAAACCATCTATAATTTTTGCATAATGCACAATTTCAGTAATTTTCTGAAGATCTCTCATATGTGCAATGACTTTCCTGTTCATGCTGCTGACCTAACCAGATCGAAGGACAAGTTGTAAGGACAGTGCATTTTCATTTCCATGTAAGATGTGCAACAGGAAAAGCAGGGATACTAATCAAAAAGACAAGACGTGAGTTTATCAGGGGAGAGGAGAGCAGGGGCAGTATGTGTGACAAAAAATAAGAAACAAAACTACATGAAAAAATTATAAAAAGAATGTACAGATCATCATCACCAGCTCCCCAAATAATTTAACTTCTGGTACATGTGAACATAGATTAAGAAAAATGTTCAGCAATACCCTATACCTTGTGCGGTTGTGTGAGTGCAGCCTGTTGAAATCCTTGCTTAGTACGTACTAATTTGATCTTCTGTATATGAAGGTAATTGAAAATGAAACTCGATGAAGGGCAGGATGGGAGAGGGAGTGGGAGAGGGGAGGGCCGCGGGAGGGAGGGAGGTTGGGGGTGGGAGCCACAACAATACAAAAGTTGCACTTTGTAAATTCACATTTATTAAATAAAAAAAAGAATAATAAAAAAAAATGTTTGTGTCCCCACAGTGGGTTATGAGCACTAAGGAGTCCTGGCTGTTCCACTTCCAATCTGGCTCCCGGCTAATGTGCCTAGGAGAGCAGCAGCAGACAGCCCCAATGCTTGGGCCCCTGCACCCACCTGGGAGGCCCAGAAAAGAGCTCCAGGCTCCTGGCTTCAGCCTCGACCAGCCCCAGCTCTTCTGGACATTTGGAGTGTGAAGAGCAGATGCAAGATAGCTCTCCCCACCCACCACGCACCACCCCCAGCAACATGCCCCATCTCTCTCTCTCTCTGTAAGTCTGTTTTTCAAATAAATCAATAAACAGACCTTTATTTAAAAGAAAAAAAATTATTTTAATAAAACTGTCCAAGGGCTGGCGCTATGGCACAGCGGGTTAACGCCATGGCCTGAAGTGCCGGCATCCCTTATGGGTGCCGGTTCTAGTCCCAGCTGCTCCACTTCCTATCCAGCTCTCTGCTATGGCCTGGGAAAGCAGAAGATGGCCCAAGTCCTTGGGCTCCTGTACCCACATGGGAGACCCAGAAGAAGCTCCTAGCTCCTGGCTTCAGATCAGCGCAGTTCTGGCCATTGCAGCCATCTGGGGAGGAAGACCTCTCTCTCTGCCTCTCCTCTCTAACTCTGACTCTCAAGTAAAAAATAAATAAATCTTTAAAAAATAAATAAATAAATAAATAAATCTGTCCGAAAATTTTTGGATCACAAACAGAACCATTTATTACATGAATCTGGGAGCCAGCATTGTGGCAAAGTGGGTTAAGGCTCCTTCGGCGACAATGGCTTCCCATATGGGCACAGGTTGGAGACCTGGTGGCTCCACTTCCAATCCAGCTCCCTGCTAATGCTTCTGGGAAAGAAGCAGAGGATGGCCCTGGTGCTTGAAGCCCTGCACCCACATGGAAGACCCAAAAGAGGCTCTGCCATGCTCCTGGCATCCACGTGGCCCAGCCCCAGCAGCTGCAGCCATTAGAGGAGTGAACCAGCCAATGGAAAATTTGTCTCTGCTCTCCCTCTCTCTAACTCTTTCAAATAAAAAAAAAAAAATCTTAAAAAAAATAGACTTTGAAATTACTGCAAGCTTATCAGAATACCGTAAAATAATAAAATACTCAAACTAGTATCACTGACCCAAGAGGAAACTGAACACACTGACCCCATTTCAGAGTCTTGGAGACCCCACAATTGTGACACGATTTTTCTGTTCATGGATCTGACCTAATGAGAACCAACAGCAAGCTGTAAGGACAGTGCATCTTCACCAACATGTAAGACATGCAGTAGGAAAGGGGGTCAATCCTGAAGATAAGAGGTGCATTTTCCAGGGTGCATTGAGGGGAGCTGGGGCAGTATGTGACAAGAAAGAAAGCGCAAAATCATGCTAAAATTGTCAAATACAAAGAACGTACAGATCACTAGTTCAAGCTCCCAAAAAAACTTAATTTCTGGTATAAGTGATCACAGATTAAGAAAAAATTTCATAGCAGCAGCTATTTGAAAAGTCTCTGGATCAGAAACAGAACGGGTAATGACGTGAGCTGCAGAGTAGCAGAAGCTTGGCTTTGAAATGACTGCGAGCTTTTCAGAAGACCTGACAAGAGTCAAATACTCACGCTGGTGTCACCGACCCAAGAACAGAGGAAACTGGACACTGTGGCTCCATCTCACAGGCTTCCCCTGCAGCCAGGGACAGTCACTTCTGTCCTCATGCTGGCCTGCTTCCCCCCTCCAAACCTGTGCCTGATTTTAAGTGGAGATGGAGCTACTGCCTATGGATACCCCAAAGATGCCTCTCGTACACATCATGGGCAGTCCCACCCCTAGGAGGGTTCAAATGAGCGTAACTGGACCACCATTCTCCAGTGGAGTTTAGGCCACAGCAAGAATAAATCAAATCCACGCCTCTCCTGGAGTCTCCACCACTCACCTGCCTCAGAAACCTAAAGGAAACTTTTCCCATTTTTGTACCCACAGCAAACATTTGGCCACACCAACAGCTATGAGCTGTATGGAGATTACTGACTCACCAAACACTAGTGTTTCCCAGTTCGTGTTTTGCAAAAAATCAGTATTCCATGGTGGGGGTTGCAGGGGACAGAACTCCATCAACCAAGTATAAGGAAACATCAAATTAAACAGATTCTCTGATGACCTTAATTTCTCTGAACATCTAATGAATTTATACACATGAATTTGCAAGATGGGGATAGAGTTTGATACTCAACCCAACATAAATATCTTTCAGGTACTCTGAAACGTAGGCATTATTCGAAAACCTAAAATTATTCCTTACACCATCTTGACTGGTTTATGAGCTACTCAAATGTTCCAACACTTCCTTTCGCCCTGTGATGAACAAAGTAAATAAAATCCATGACCTAAAATAATTCAAGCATAGCTTAGCTTGTATTTGAGGCACTATCTCAATACTTTCTATTTTACTTTATATTTGAGGCACTATTTCAATACAAACAAATTATATGAGATAGTGATTTAAACAAATCAGAACTGAACTGACATTCATAGGAATTATCTTTTCCAAGTTATATAATACATGAATGTTTCTATTTTAAAATCTAATGATTTAATTTAAAAACATACTGTTAATTAAACAGTAAAAATATGGTTTTCAAGGAAATTATTAAGTGATATGGATAGTTTAACTCCATTTCAGGAGAGATTTAAAACTCACTCTGCCCACAGCATTGTGAGTGAGCAGCAACAGTGAGCTGTATCACAATGACTCTGAAACCAGAGGAAGACAATCATTCTTTAAGAAACTTCATCCATGGGGGCTGGCACTGTGGCGTACTAGGATAAAGCCTCGCCCTGCAGTGCCAACATCCCACATGGGCTTCTCCACTTTCAATCCAGCTCCCTGCTAATGCTCATGGGAAAGCAAAGAAGATGGCCCAAGTGCTTGGGCGCCTGCACCCACATGGTAGTCCTGGAAGAAGCTCCTGGCTCCTGGCTTTGGACAGGCTCACCTCCAGCGCTGCGGCCATTTGGGGAGAGAACCAATGGATGGAAGACCTTTCTCTGTCTCTACCTCTCTCTGTAACTATCTTTCAAGTAAATAAAATAAATCTTAAAAAAAAAAAAAAAAACCTTCATTCACTTTTCATTCAGCTGATTTTAGATTGAAAAATAAGCCAAAAACATTACAAATATCCTTCAACTGCCCACCAACACAGCAAATGGACTGCAGCTCAAATTTTGCTCATGTTTTCTATTAAATGTATCCTTTTTCCACACACCCGAACACTGTTCAACATGGTACTCCCCAATTCCAGCTCCACCTCCCGCCTTGGGTTCATCTGTTCCTTCCTCAATTTGTTCTCAAACCGCTCCTCCCCTCCAGGGGCGACAACAGTGACAATTCTTCAACTGAATGAATGACTTGGGGGAAAGAGGAGACAGGATGGTTCATAGGTACAGGGGGTTAGTTCTGTAAGAGGAATAACTTGTAATAAATATTTAACTGAATAATCAAAATAGCTAACAAAGGACTTTTAATGTTCCCAATAAAAAGAAATATCTGAGGTAACAGATATGCCAAATACCCTGATCTGATCACCACACACTACATACATATATGCTGAAACACTACACTATACTGCATAAATATGTACTATTACCATGTGTCTATTAAAAATACACATGGGGGGGCCAGCACTGTGGTGTAGCAGGTAAAGCCACCACCTGAGTGCCGGTATTCCATATGGGCGCTGGTTCGAATCCTGACTGCTCCACTTCTGATCCAGCTCTCTGCTATGGCCTGGGAAGGCAGTGGAAGATGGCCCAAGTCCTTGGGCTCCTGCACCTGCATGGGAGACCTGGAAGAAACTCCTGGCCCCTGGCTTCAGATCGGCACAGCTCCAGCCATTGCAGCTGATCAGGAGTGAACCAGCAGATGGAAGACCTCTCTCTCTGTGTAATTCTTACAAATAAATTAATTAATTAAAAAAATACATATGGTGGGTGCTGGTGCTATGGTGTAGTGGGTAAAGCCACCTGCAATGCCGGCATCCCATATGGGGGCCAGTTCAAGTCCCGGCTGCTCCACTTCCTATCCAGCTCTCTGCTAATACACCTGGGAAAGCAGTGGAAGATGGCCCAAGTCCTTGGGCCCCTACACCGACATGGGAGACCCAGAAGAAGCTCCTAGCTCCTGGCTTCCAATCAGCCCAGCCCCAACCATTGCAGTCATTTGGGGAGCAAACCAGCGGATGGAAGTCTTCTCTCCCCACCCCACCGCCCATGTAACTCTGCCTTTCAAATAAATAAATCTTAATATATACACACATACACACACAAAACACACACAAGGAAGAGCATTCAGCATAGCAGCTAAGTCGCCACCTGGTAGATCCACAACCCTGCAACTGGTATCAAAGTACCTAAATCTCAGTCCCAGCTCTGCTTCCAATTCCATACTGCTGCTAGTGCACACCCTGGGAGACAGAGGTGATGGCTCAAGTACTTAGGTCTCTGCTACCTACATGGGAGACCCAAGTAACTTCCAGACTCCTGGCTTCAACCTGATCCTGCTCTACCTGATGCAGTCATCTGGGAAGTAAACCAGGAAATGGAAGATTTATGTCTGTGTCTATCCCCTTACCCTCCATCTATCTTTCTTTTTTTTTTTTTTTTTTTTTTTTTGACAGGCAGAGTTAGACAGTGAGAGAGAGACAGACAGAGAGAAAGGTCTTCCTTCCGTTGGTTCACACCCCCAAAGCCAGGAGCCAGGTGCTTCCTCCTGGTCTCCCACGCGGGTGCAGGGGCCCAAGCACTTGAGCCATCCTCCACTGCCCTCCAGGCCACAGCAGAGAGCTGGACTGGAAGAAGAGCAACCAGGACTAGAACCTGAAGTACCAGCGCTGCAGGTGGAAGATTAGCCTAGTGAGCCACAGCGCTGACCCCTCCATCTTTCAAATACAGTGAAAAATTAAAATATGAGGCAGGCATTTGCGCAGAGGTCAAGACACCTCTTGGGACACCTACATCCCATATCAGAATGTCTGTGTTCAAGCCCTGGCTCTGCTCCTGATTCTAGCTTCCTACTGATATGTACCCCGTGAGGCAGCAGGTGATGATGTAAGTGGCTGGGACCCTGGCACCCATGTGGAAAACCTGGATTAGGTTCCTGGCCCCTGGCCCAGCCTTAGCTATTGCAGGTATCTAGGAAATGACCCAGCAGATGAGATAGCACTCTTTCCTTTTTGTATATATTTTATTTGTTTGTGTGTGTTTGTGTGTGTTATGACTGGCTTTAAATATCCAACAGAAGCCAGCTCCAGGTGCCACTTAACAGAGACTAGACACAGGTGTACCTGACACATCACTCCCCAAGCTTTCCTGGCATGTGGGGTCTGCCAGCAACTTTAGCCAACCAAAAGCAACCTCTCCTTTGTCTCATGGTGGCACACAAATACTTTCCATGGCTGTCTTGATTCAAACAGGGTAGAGCCCTCTAGAGCACAGGTGGGGAACATCCAGACTGTGGGCCACATGAGGCCTGTGAACTCATCTGGTCTGACCCTGGCAAGGCAACTGCAAGTGGGACTCCAGATTCAATAAATGTACAGCAGGCTAATTTTTTAAAGATTTATTTATTTTTTAAAAAGCAGCACTACAGGGGGTGAGGGAGAGAAGGGGAGACAGGGAGAAAGAGGGAGAGGGATCTTCATCTGTTGACTTACTCCCCAAATGGCTGGAACAGCTGGAGCTGGGGCAGGTCAAAGCCAGAAGCCAGGAGCCAGGAGCCAGGAACGCAACCCTGGTCTCCCACTTGGGGTGGCAGGGACCCAGGTACTGTGTCATCTTCTGTTGCTTTCCCAGGCCATTAGCGGGGAGCGGGATCAGAAGTGGGCAGCCGGGACTTGAACCAGTGCTCGTACAGAATGGAGGCCTCACAGGTGGTAACTTAACCTGCTATGCCACAACGATGGCCCCAGCAAGGTAACTTTTAAGTTGATCGTTTTAATGGCCTGCGAGTAAATATCCAAATAGCAGTTGGCAGAAAACAGCTTCTTTACCCTGCTCTCGAGCACACACTGCACAGGAATAGCACTGCTGAACATCTCCACCGGAGCTCAGGAGAAAGGAAATGTATCAGAGAAATAAATGCAATCTTGTCCTTGAAAAACAGCAATTATTTTTTCAGGATGGCAGCTAAGAAGAACTAGACTTTAGTAACACTTTTCCTTGAGTGGAGATAATGTTTTATGCTTGCTTTGCTAAAATAAACTTTTTTAATTTTCCATTTGACCAGTTAAATGCCAACTCTGCATTTCATGTGAGTTTTCATAACCAGTATCAATCAGTCTGATCTTATGGTTTGGAAAATGGCCCAAGTACTTGTGCCTCTGCCACCTATGTGGAAAACCAGGATGGAATTCCTGGCTCCTTGCTTCAGCCTGGCCCAGACCTCTTCATAGCAATTAGTTTCCAATAAAACATCATTTAAGTTCAAAAATGTATAATTCACATACTAAACTAAAATTTACATTAATTATTACTAAGTGGGCAGTAGCATTTTTAGAATGTTAAACAATACAGCCGCTCCTAATAAAGAGCGCAGATAAACAACAGGCAAGAAACCCTGATTCCTTTAAAAGACGAACAGGCTTCAAATCACTCCTGGGACCTGCCCGGTAGCACAGCAGACTACACTGACACTGAGCGTACCAGCATTCCACACGGGGGTGCTGGTTACTGTCCCTGATACTCCTCACATTCAGCTTCCTGCTAATGCTCCTGGGAGATAGCAGATGTTGGTTTAAGGGCTTGGGCCCCTAGCAGGCACTTGGTAAATTCAGATGGAGTTCCAGGAGTCTCTGACCTGAACAGCCCAGGCTGTTGAGGCCATTTGGTGAATTAACCACCAATCGGAGATCTCTCCCTTCTTCCCTCCCTCACCTGATATTGTTGTCTTGGAAGCTGATGAAAACAAGTGATTTTTTTTTTTTAAGTAAAGAGGTGAAATTTTTAAATTTGTTTTTGGTTCATGAGATTGGTCTGGAGAGGGAACTTTTTAATATGTTTAGGTTGCAGACATTTGCAGAATGAACCAGCAGGTGGAAGATCAATCTCTGTCTCTACCCTTCAGTTACTCTTCCTAATTAATGAAAAATACATTTTGCTGCAAAAAAAAATTGAAAGCACGTATGAATATTAACTGAGCTAATCTTTGTAACACTGTGAGGTGGGCACTATTACCGCCTTATCTTTACAAGAGGTAAACCAAAGTCATAATGACATTATCTGGACTTCCCACAGGTAATAAATGGCAGAGCCAGGAGTTGAATCCAGCCAGTCTTACTACAGAGTCTACAGTTGGTCGGTTTGAATTATTTATTTAGTTATGAGGCAGAGAAAGAAGAGAGAGCTCCCATCTGCTAGTTCACTCTTTAGCCCACAATGGCCAGGGCTGGGTTGGGGCCAAAGCCAGGAATGCAACCCAGGTCTTTTTCACGAGTGAAGGAATCTGATTAACGAACCATCACTGCTGCATCTACACTGGCAAAGCTGGAATCAGGAGCTGGAACTGGGCACCAAACTCAGGCATTCCAGTATGGGATGTGGGCATCTTAACCAGCAGGCCAATCATCCCCAGGGTCTGTCGTTCCCCCTCTTCGTGGAGGAACGACACAGGACCCTGCGCTGTTCTTTTGTCTGCTCGGCCCTCCCCGGGTTTGCTGCTGGTTCTTCCCGGGTTGGCTACCGTCCCTTCCACCTCCGTGGAAGGGCGGTTCCCCCTAGCCACTTTCCCCACTTCCGCGGGGGAGCGGCACACCGCCGGCCGGCTCTCTCGGGGGCTGCACAGGTGTTCCTTCAGATAGATGTTCCTGGTGCATGTTGTCTATCTCCTCCTTTATAGTCCTCTTCCACCAATCCCAACTCTGCTACCCACACGCCGAGTACGCTGCTCTCCTCCAATCAGGAGCAAGTCCTACAGTTTATTGGTTGAACTGGAGGCAGCTGTGTAGAAGCTGTTTCCTCCTCTCCCAGCGCCATATTGTGGGAGAGCAGATGCATAGAATAAGTCTTAATTCCAGTAACTTAGTCTAGTCTGAGTTGCTCCCAGTTGCTCCCCACAAGGGTCTATACTTTTAATCACTTTACTTGTTTGAATGGATATCAGAAATATTTTCACCAATATAAATTTATTATTTAATTCCATTTTCCATGAACTTTTTAAAAAGTACCCTTGGGAATGGCGATGTGGCATAGCTAGTGAAGCCACTGCCAGAGGTGCCAGCATCCCATGTAGTCATCAGTTCGAGTCCTGGCTGCTCCACTTCCGATTCAGCTCTCTGCTACAACCTGGGATAGCTGTGGAAGATGGCCCAAGTCCTTGGCCCCCTGCACCTGCGTGGGAGACCTGGAAGAAGCTCCTGGCTCCTTGCTTTGGATCAGCACAGTTCCAACTGTTGCAACCATTTGGAGAGTGAACCAGCAGATGGAAGACCTCTCTGTCTCTCTCTGACTCCTTCTCTCTCTGTGTAACTCTTTCAAATAAATAAATAAATCTTTAAAAAAAAAATACCCTGGCACTTCCTGTCCACACTTTGAAGCACTGTAATGGCAGTACACACTTCAAGAATACACAGTGCAGAACACTTGGTTTCACGACAGAGTAAGCAGTTTTGAGATCAATGTCCCAAATGTGACTGTCACCAGTGAGAAAGAACTCTGACATCAAACGACTTATAACAGCAGCAATGGTAGACATAGCTGAAATGGGCGGTAATAAAAACTGCTTTAGGAAAAATATTTTGGACTAAAGGCATGAGTAACTAAAAGTAGAATCTGGTAAGGAACAAAGCATAAGATGACCAGGAACTTGACACTGCAGAGGGAAAGAGGAGGCAAAAAAAAAAAAAAAAAAAAAAAGAGGAAAACAAACATTAACTGTGCTTAATTTTAGGAGAGTAAGAGAACTAGTTGTCAAGACTTCCCGGGGCTGGGCGCTGTGGCGTAGCAGGTAAAGCTCCGCCTGCAAAGCTGGCATCCCGTTTGGACACAGGTTCGAGACCTGTTCGAGACACTTCCCATCCAGCTCCCTGCTAATGCACCAGGGAAAGCAATGGAAGATGGTTCAAGTCTTCAGGCCCCTGCCACCCACTTGGGAGACCCAGAAGCAGCTCCAGACTCCTGCCTTCAGCGTGGCCCAGCCCCAGCCGCTATGGCAATTTGGGGAGTGGAAAATCTCTTTCTCAGTAACTCTTTCAAATAAATAAATAAATCTTTGAAAAAAAATCCCAAGTGATGCTATACTGTCCAAATAGATAAGATTTTCAGTCCAGTAAGATTTCCCAAGTGCTGGCAGCTGCAGAAGATCCTGGCCTGAACAGATGAGCAAGGTCAGGTAAATGGAGGTCCCCTATCATCGGTCCGATATGCCCAGTTATGGAGCTGACTGACAAAGCACAAAGCCACCTCAGGAGACATCACACAAAGGCCTATGGGATATGCAGGTGGGAAAAGGTTCCCCAGACATCATCAAGTTCATTCAGCTGACAAACATTTCTTGAAGCCTGCAGTGTGGCCGGCAGCACTCTAGAGCTGGGGATACAGCAGTGCCCGGGCCAGGCCAGAGCTCTGCCCTCAGGGAACTTAACTGGACAAGAAATGTATCTGGAAGACAACGGTGGACAAGGCTTTATCACAGAAGCCTGGAATGGGGCCCTTACCAACCTGGGCTACAGAGATCCATTTATGGGAGATAAAGGGACACAATGTTAACCCCTTCCTCTCAGGGGAGGGGTCATCACCTGTTCCTCATCCTCTCAACAAGAGAGACCTGCACTAAAAATCTATCTAGGCCAGCGCCACGGCTCAATAGGCTAATCCTCCGCCAGCAGCGCTGGCACACCGGGTTCTAGTCCCAGTCGGGGCACCGAACTCTGTCCCAGTCGCTCCTCTTCCTGCCCAGCTCTCTGCTGTGGCCCAGGAGTGCAGTGGAGGATGGTCCAGGTCCTTGGGCCTTGCACCCGTGTGGGAGACCAGAAGCACCTGGCTCCTGGCTCCTGATCAGCGCGGTGCGCTGGCCGCAGCGCCCCAACCGCAGCGGCCATTGAGGGGTGAACCAACGGAAAAGGAAGACCTTTGTCTCTCTCTCTCTCACTGTCCACTCTGTCAAAAAAAAAATCTATCTATAAATAAAAATACAACTGACTTCTACGTCTAAGCAAGCCTAACACCGCTCACCAGACATGCACGCAGACTGCACCTCAGTGCTTTCCTAACTTGACAGCTCCTGGATGAAAATATCTAATTACTCTAACCACTTCAAAAACAACCAGATCAAAAAACGCCAAGTGGAAAAGGAGACTAATAAAGAGAAACCATCCTTGCAGTGAGAGAAAGCTCCGGACCCTCTCGGCCTCTAAGCCTCCACCTACTCTAGGCCGTATATAGACCCGGCGTAACCAGGCACGTGTCGGCCACAGCAGGCGAGCATTTTCAGGCAACAGTGGGTGTGATACCTTCCAAGTAGTGGACAAGTAACTGCAAAAAGAGCTCATCTGTCATACTCAGTTATCAATCTCTTATCTCCTCAAGTCTAAAAACTTAAACTACCCTGGTACATTTCTAAAGAAAAGATACAAATTTATGTACACGAGGAAAGTTCTCAAATATTGACTCACGAAGTTCAGCAAGAGGCGAGTGTCACAACTGTGCGTTTCTCAAAAGAAAGCCCACCGAGGCTCCCAGCGCATTCAGAAGACCCCCCACCCCGCACCTGGCCAGCTCCACGGCCATCCGCGTCCTGACGCCCACACCACAGAAAGCTCAGGTGAACCCGTCACCCCTTAAGCAATCCATTCATCCGCACAAACGAGACGGGCTGGGAAAGACCTGTTCCGACACGAGCTACCTCCCCGCAGCGCCTACCACAGCTGGAGCAGCTGTGCCGGGCAGTGATCTCTCTGTGCGCTGCGCCTGGCACTCAGGGGAGACGGCCGCGGGACACCTCAAGGGGGACCCATCACAAAGTCGCTAGCAGTAAGTACTGTTTTGGTTCAAAATCCAAAATTAATTTTAATGATAAAGTGTCCAGCAAGCAACGACTGGGTGTAAAAACAGGTTTTCAACATATCCCTGCACGAGTCCACGTGGGTGGGTCCTCCGCCCCCAAGAAGTCCGCCATGGGGGGCGGTGGGGGGTCACAGAGCCTGGGGCAAAGGATCCCCCGGGCCCGGCCCGCTCCAGCAGAGCACGGTCCGCGCGGCGGGGCAGGTGCTCCTGAGACCTTAAACCTCCCCTTTCGGGCGGCGGCAGGAGCTCACCAGCACCTCCGCGCGGGAGCGTGGCAGGGCGGCCGGGGGCACCCACCCGGGACCGCCCGAGGCCCCGCGCGCCGCCGCCCTCTGCGGGGCCCCGGCTTGGAGGAGTGAAAGCGCTCGCCCCTCCGACGGCGATGACGTCATCGTCCACACCGCGTTTCCCCCGGACTTCAAGGGGAGGAAAAAAACAAATGAACAAAGAAAATGTCCCCCCACCCCGCCCCGGTCAGACGACCCCGCAGGCGGCCCCAGGACGGCTCCGCGCGGCGCTCCGGGACCGGCCCGCAAGGGAGGGCGCGACGGCGGGGGAGAGGGCGACGGCGGCTCGGGGGCACCGGGAGGGCGGCGGAGGCCGGCTCAGACCCGCCCCGGGCCGCGAGGCGCAGGCCCAGCCTTGGGCAGTGGGCGAGCTGCCCGCCCTGCCCGCGGCCACGGCCCCGCCGAGGTCGCAATTCCGCTCCCCTCCCCCGCCCGCCGCAAAATGTCCGCGGCGGCGCGCGGCGAAGCAGGAAGTGGAAGCCCGAGCGCGGTGGGCAGCACCCAGCCCTGCCACTCCGGGGCCCGGCGCCTGCCCGCCCGGGCGCCCGCGAGCGGCTCCACGGCCCCCGGCCCGGGACCAGGGCCCCGCCGCCCGCGCGCGGCCGACCGCGGGGACCGACCGCGGGGGAGGGGAGCCGGCGGCCGGGATGGGTGTGACCCCTTCCTTCCGCCGCTGCCCGGTGACAGCCCGGCCCCGCCCGCGCGCTCGGCCCGGCTCCCCGACCCCGGCCCAGCCCGGCTCCGCGACCCCGAGCCCCCCGCCCTCCCCGCCACAAGCCCCTGCCCGCGGCTCCCCCCACAGAACCCGGCCCGGGCGCCTCCGGAGGGCGCAGCGCGAGCCGCGCACTGCCCCGCGCTCCGCGCTCGCGGGCTCCCCGCGGTGCCTGAGCCAGGCTGCCCCCGACGACGGGGACAAGCAGGGCGCGGCGCGGCGGGGACGGGACCGCGGGGAAGCCGCATCCGCGGGGAGTCTCGGGCCCCGCACTCACCTCAGCTTCTCCACCGGGGCGTTGGCAGCACTGCGCGGGGTCTCCTCCGCTGCCGGACAGGGGCACGCACCTGACGTCAGCACGCAGGAGACGCACGGTTGGGTGCCTGCGGAAGTGGGAGGGACGGGGAGGGAGCAGAGGCGTGGGCGGTCCCGGGCGGTGCCTGCTCGCCCTGGCCCCGCCCGCGCCTCGCGCACGCGCAGTCTGGTGCGTCCGTTTGGGCTGTGCTCTGCACGGCTCTTTCCCGTGGTTGTGCTGGCGAGGATGCTGTGAGCTGCGGTGTTCCGAGCGCTTCCGCTGGCGAGTCTTCGGGGCTTTGCAACCTTGTGAAGCAAAGTATTCTCCCTGTTTTCGCAGAGAAAAGGAAACTTCTCCACGAGGGCCTGCGCGAGGTCACCCTGCCAGCCTGGGTCAGGGAGCTGCAGGCTGCTTTACTCTGTCTACACCGCGGTGTCCCTGCTGCAGCCTCCTGGGCCTCCCCGTGCCTCCCCACCACGGGCCTTGCGCCTCCTGCTTGCCCCTCTCGCCCAGGCCTTTGGGTGGCTCGCAGCCCTCAGGTGTTGCCGCTGCCCTGGGCCATCCTGCTGTCACCGCCCCTGCTCCTCTGCTCCCTTCTGGTGCGCGAGCCTCGGGAGAACAGGGCGCTCCTCGGTTATTCTCAGATGTCCCCCAGTGCTGGAGAAACATCGCTGATCTCAGGAAGGATTCCCTTACTGACCCACCAAGGCAGAGGCGTGATTCTGGTAGATCAGTAGGCGTGCTTTCTTTTGCGTTGTCTATGCATGAAGACGACACTTAGAGGGTCTGCTGTAGGCCTGGTGCTGAAGCTTTGCCTGTAGTAGTAGCTAACTGAAAGCACCCAGGATGGCTTCATGGCATAACAGGTTAAGCCACTAGCTGAGATCCACTGGCTCCAGTTCCCGCTGTTCTGCTTCCAACCCAGAGCCTTCTAATGCACCTGGGGAGGTGCAGAGGATGGCTCAAATGCTTGGGCTGCCGCCACCCGTGTTGGAAACCCAGATGTGTTTCCAGGCTCCTGGCTTCCCCATGTGAACCAGCGGATGGAAGATCTGTCTCTCCTTCTGTACACATCACTTTGCCTTTCACATAAATAAATCTTAAAGAAAACACAAAGCCACCCTAGGATATAAGAACTGTTACCCAACCCAAGTCCCATTTATGATGCCTAGACTGAAGTTCAAGCCTGTTAAGGGACTTGCCTGTGGTCACCAAGACTGGCTGTGGCAGCGCTGGGCTTCGGCTCAGGCGGCTGCCTGTAGTTGGCCACCAGGGTTTCCCAGCACAGGGAAGGCTGAGTATCGAGACCAGCAGACGGGAGCCAGCGAGTGGCAGCAGGTTCAGCCACCGCTTACCCTGCTCCTCCTTACTGCAGATCCAGAGTCCCGCCAGTGTCCCGGGAGGCGGCAGATGATGATCCAAGTACTTGGGTTTCTACCACCCAGGTGGGAGATCCCCGTGGAGCTCCGTGCTCCTGGCTGTGGCTGTTGCAAGCATTTGGGGTGTGAACCCGCAGATGGAAGATATTGCTCTCTGTCATTCTGCCCATCAAATAAATAAGCAAATCTTTTCTCTTTTTTTAAGAAAAGAGAGGGATCTGCAGGTGAACTTCAGCAGTATTCTACAGCCGATGACACCAACTGCTGACACACTGGTGTGCACCTTCAAGAACTTTTTCTATGTGTGTACACATTCATTGCACAAAAAGAGACTGCAGTCTGATGGATATATGATTTTATTTCTCAAAACTACACTATGAGCGGCTTTCCTGGTCAAGTGGAACACCATTTGTCAAGGCTGCTTTCCGAGTGTGGGCCCCACCTCCTGCCCTTGGAGTCTAGGTTGCCTTGGGCTTTTCCAAATTGTCCGTCACAGCAGTGCATAGCGCATTTTCTGAAGCTTGACAGCAGGTGATCATCTTCTCCCTCCATGAGACCAGCTGCCGGCGCCCATTCGGCTGTGTTGCAGGCCCATTGGTCCCCAGTGTCCTGTCTATCAGCGTCGCTGTCTTGATGGAATGCCACCTGCCCGTGGGCTTTTCCCGCCTTTGAGGACATGCACTTACCTAGCACTCTGTCTATCATGTTCTCAGGTTTTGTCAGAAGGGCTCCCCTCGCCTTGCCACAGCCCCACGTGTTAGAGGCCTTACTGCTTGATCCTCATCGACCCCGTTTCTTGCTGCTGGGTAGACCCCAGCCTCCTCGGGCCTGCTCTCCTCTGCCCCACTGGCTGTAGCTGCCTCGTATGAACCTGAAAGTCAGCCCCTGGGTCCCCAGCTTCCCTCCCCTCTGGTTACCATTGCTGTGTCCAGTGCACATCCTTCTGGTAACAGCGTTTCCACTTCTCCTCCCCCAACGTCCAATCCATGTGACTGTGGAGATGGCTCCGCCTGCATCTGCAGGGAAGGGCCGTGGCCCAGGCTTGGCCGTCGGGGGCGTTGCAGAAAGCCCTGCAGCCACAGCATTCCGACAACAGGCCTGGGCCCCAGTGAGCTCAACTCTGCAATTTTGGTCAGAACCGTCCAGTTCAGTGCACCTGTTTGCTGAGGGTAGGCTGTGACAGTGACACTGCTTGCTGCCAGCTTCCCACTGTGAGGGGAGAGTCTGCCTGAGAATGAGATCAGGACACAGGAGGAAGAAACAGAGCTCAAAGATGGACATGTGAAACCCATTCCCAGTGGCACTGCCTGACCTGGTGGATCCGACCTGATTCAATGTCCAGTGACATCAGCCAGTGAAGTCTCTTTATGGCCTGAGCCAGGGTGTGTAGGTTTCCGTCACCTCCATCACACTGCTGATGAATCACTCTGCCACTCCCTCCACCTTGCCCACTGCTGACTGTGCTTGGCACTCCCTCTACACAGGTGACCCCCTACGTCTCTTCCTCCTCCAGCACCCCGCCCCAACCCACATCCAAACTTCCCGGTACTCAGACGTCCCATCAGCACTACAGCAATCATCCTCCAGTCCCCCCGGCTCTGGGCTCTCTGGCGCCCGCGGCTGCTCTTGGTCCCTGTATCCTGGTACCCAGGAGTTCCCAACCTTTCTTCTGCATCATAGGTCCCACACCCACGTCATTCACATCCAGTTTCTAGAGGCTTTATTTCCCTTGACCCAGTGCAGAATTCAGACCATAGGTCTCAGCAAGTCACTGCCTGCTCAGAATCCTCAGATTCTGTCTTCTCAACAAAATCCCAAGTCCTTTAGCCAAGCCTCTGGGTCCTCTGTGATCTAGCACGAATACGCCTCTCCTTCCGCATTCCTCAGGGTCTCCCAGGGATGCATAACTAATAGGATGTGGACAGAGAGACTTTTTTTTTTTTTTAAGATTTATTTATTTGAAAGGCAGAGTTACACAGAAAGAGACGAAGAGACAGAGATTTTCCATCCACTGGTTCAGTCTTCAAATGGCCAGGCTGGAACCAGGTGCCAGGAGCTTCTGTCTCCCGCATGCTTCGCAGGGGCCCAGGGACTTGGCCATCTTCTGCTGCTTTTCCAGGCCACAGCAGAGAGCTGGATTGGAAGTGGTGCAGCCGGGACTGGAACCAGCACACATGTGGGATGCCGGTGCTGCAGGCAGTGACTTAACCTGCTGCGCCACAGTGCCGGCCCCTAGACAGATTTGTTCTAAGGTTTGGGCTCACGTGTTACGGAGGCTGACAAGTTCTGAGAGCTGCAGGGCGAGTCAGCCAGCTAAGGCCCGAGAACAGGACAGCTGATATTTCCCTTCCAGGCCAGAGCCAGGAGACCCTGGAACTGGGAAAGGCTGACGTCTCAGGCTGAGTCCGGAGACAGGAAAAGTCGCCCTTGCTTGAGGAAGGGGCAGCTTTCTGTTCTAGTCAGGCTCCAGCTGGTGTGGTGAGGCCCACCCTAGTAGGAAGAGCAGTCTACCTTGCCCAGTCCCCTGACCCAATGCTGATCTCACCCAGAAAAACTCTCGCAGACACACCCAAAGAGAATGTCGGAAATAGTATATCTGAGGAGGCGCTGGCGCAGTGGCATGGCGGGTAAAGCTGCTGCCTGCAGTGCTGGCATTCCAGGTGGGTGCCAGTTCGAGTCCCAGGTGCTCCACTTCCGATCCAGATCTCTGCTATATATAGCCTGGGATAGCAACAGAAGATGGCCCAAGTGCTTGGGCCCCTGCACCCACGTGGGAAACCTGGAAGAAACTCCTGGTTCCTGGCTTCGGATCGGCGCAGCTCCGGCCATTGTGGCCAATCGGGGAGTGAACCATTGGACAGAAGACCTCTTTCTCTCTCTCTGCCTCTCCTCTCTGTGAGTGACTCTGATTTTTAAATGACTGAATAAACCTTTTAAAAAATAGTATATCTGGGCAACCCCTGGCCCAGACAAGCTGATGTATAAAATCAGCCACAGGGGCTGGCGTTTGGCCTAGCAGCAAAGGTGTTGACTGAGATGTGTGTGTCCCTTACCTCTGCCTGGGTTTGTGTCCAGGCCCTGCTCCTGATTCCAGCTTCCTGCTAATGTACACCCAGGAGGTTAGGGTTAGGGTCAGGGTCAGGGTCAGGGTCAGGGCTAGGGTTAGGGTCAGGGTCAGGTTAAGGTTAGGCTTAGGGTCAGGGTCAGGGTCAGGGTCAGGGCTAGGGTTAGGGTCAGGGTCAGGGTCAGGTTAAGGTTAGGCTTAGGGTCAGGGTCAGGGTCAGGGTTAGGGTTAGGAGGCAGCAGCAATGGCTCAAGTAATTGGATTCTTGACATCCACATGGGAGACAAAGATTGAGTTTCTGGCTCCCTACATCAGCCGAGACCCTCCCTGGCCATTGCCAACATTTGCAGAATGAGCCAGCACATGGGAGTGCTCAATCTCTCTCCCTCCCTCTCTCCTCTCCCTCCCTCTCCTGACTCTGAAATGAAATAATATAAACTAAAACCCAGCCATCACATCTGACATCAAGGCCCTTGTTCACCGCCGGGCTGCCTTAGTGTTACGCACACAGGCGCTGTGATCGCTGGCTTCTCCAACCCTGAACACCGTCTGCTGCTTCCCGTCACGGTTTGCACCCTGTGCCGACACTGACCTTGTGTCCTGGCCCACCTCTGTGCCTCTGCAGGTGTGGCAGGGCCCTTCCTGTCTGCTGCACTCCTATAGTCTCTCCAAGGCCCAGCCCAGGCCCCAGCTCAGAAGCCTCCTCTGGCCAATCTCGCCAATCTCAGCAACCGGTCACCGCTTTGTGTGTAGCCATTGCTTGTCTCATTCCTGTGACATGCCAGATTGGAATGACTTCCGTCTGTGCTACCTAAACCACCAGGCCACAAAAAGCAGGCATCTGATCTTATTCAGGTTTGTATCCTTCTACCTAACTCCCTGGCACACTGCTGGCCCTCACAAATGGTTCCTAAATGATGCAAGAATGGACACAATGCCACCTGTGCCCAAAGCCAACTCAGCCTTCCACAGCCAGAAAGTGATCCCTGCCTCTTCTAAACTCCCAGGGCACTTAGCTGAGCCCTCTCGAGGAGCTGGCCTGCTCAGTCATGGGTACCCATGCTTTGTGTGCACTACTGGGAGCTCCCAGGTCACGCTCTGTCTGGGGTACACCAGTTTGCCCCGCGCAGTGCTCTTCTGATGCCTGGCAGGCTGCATGAGGGACCCTGACAGTGTATTCTCTGCCGAAGCCCCTACCATCTCCCCAAGGGCTGCCAAGATTGACTGCAGAGAGCAGGTCCTGGGGGCGGGTACTTGGCATGCGGGTAGGATACCACTTAGGATGTCCGGAGCTCACATTGGGGTGCCTGGATTCAGGGCCCAGCTCTGCTCCGGATTCTAGTTGCCCGCTTATGCGCACCCAAGGGGCAGCAGGTGATGGCTAGGTAGTTGGTTCCCTGCTGCAGCCACTGGGGGAGTGAACCATCCAACGGGAGACCAGCATGTTTGTGTGTGTGTGTGTGCGCATGTCTGCCTTTCAAATAAAACAAAAGAAAACAGTATGCTCCCCTCTGCGGTCTTCAGTCTCGGAGTTCAGTGAGAGAAAACGTTCATTTAAGACTTTCTGTGTCATTCACAGGTGACAGAGCCACAGGGAAGCCAGGCAGTGACAGGGCTGTGACCCGGAAGGGGTGAGAGGGTGGGGGCGGCAATGCTCCCTCTCGTGACCTGGCTGATCATGGCACAGATGTTTGCTTTGTAATTGTTTACTGTACTCACACACTTGTCTGATGGGCTTTTCTCATGCGTTATATTTCATAGAAATACAGCTTAAAATAATTCTATTAAAGTAAAATAAAATATCTCTGCCGTTATCAAAAGGTTGTTGTTGGGGTACAAATCTGTCTCACCGAGACTTGAGCCCAGCCCTCTGGCCTGAACTCCTGGCTGGGCCCGGCCCAGGCCTTGCCAAGGGCCCCACCTGCCTCAGACCACAGACCTGATCCACAGACCACAGGAGGGGGCCTTGTCCCTCCCCCACCTTCCCCTCCACTCGCGCCCACATGGTTAAGTTACCCAGGGACCTGGGCCTTCTTGGAGTCAGGGAAAGGAGAGGAACTAACCCAACCTGTTTCCCACTTGCCCTGCCTCTGACTGGTCCAGGCTTGCCTCCTTCAGCTCGGTTACGCAGCTCTGTCAGCGATGATCTGGGTCACTGAAGACAGGTGACGGGAAAATCTAGAAGTAATTGAACAACTCCATCCCCATCTTGTAGGGTTTAGTACGGACCCACAGGCACGTGGCGCAGTGATGCAGCTTTAACTTGAAAGCTGAGCATCTCTCACGTCCTCCAACTGGTCCTGGGCACGTGATGTCCAATACTCATGTGTGAGACCCCTCCCTGCTTAACTCTTCAATGGCTTCTTCTGGCCCCTGGAATGAAATCCAAACCCATTCCCCACAACGCCCTCAAGAGTTGGTGCTCGTCCGTCTCCCTAACCCTATTCTGGACAACACTTGCTCACGGTTGCACCTCCGCTGCCCTCTGTGCTGTTCCCGTTTCCATTTATCACACCTGCCTCAGTGCCTTTGCACTTGCCCTCCCTCTCCCACTCTGCAAACGCCTGCCTCTTTGCCCACAGGTCTTGGCTCAAATAGCAGCTCTTCCAGGTCTCCTCCTCACCTTGCTTAAGTAGCACCCCCTTCCCAGTATCACACCGCACTGCTCTGTTCCCTGGGTAGCATTTATCACTATCCAAAATGGTCTCACGTCTTTATTTTACCTATTATCTGCCTCTTCCCATTGAAAACTAAAGTCAGGGGATGGTTTCACCCCTGCATGCTCAGTCCTCACAAAGAGGGCACACTGACTAAATGAAGCCAAAGCCTCCTAGTGGGACAAAACATAAAGTACTGGGTCAAGGGCAGGCATCAGGATGTCGGGGAATCGCAAGCAGAGTGCTAACAGGAGTGACCGCTGACTTTGACGAAGGACTCCCTGTGCTCTAAGTGTTACAGGTTTTGTCTCGCTTGAAACCCACAAGAACTCTAAGATAAGAAACCAGTCACAAGAGTCAGGCATGGAGAATGGAGTCACAGCTAGAAGGCAGAGAAGCAGGGATTCAAACCCACGGCTGCAGGCAACATCTCCCAGAGGAGCAAGGTTTGATCTGGGTCTGCAGAAGCTGCCCAGACCGGCTGGGCAGGGGAAAGCAGGCGCCATCCTGGCAGAAGGAACAGGCAGGTGCCGGGACACAGGTCCAGGAAAAGCAGGATGCAGGGGAATCTCACAGATGAGAAGAGACACAAAACGATGCCCTTTGCTTCCAAAGCGTACACCAGTCTAGGGCAATGGACAGCATACCAGGAGCCAGCTTTCGGGGGGCTGATGACCAGGAGAGGGCCCAAGGGGTGCTGGGAACTCCCTGTACTTGGATCCGGATGGCAGCCACAGGGCTACGCCCCCTTGGGGCAAATTCATGGAATGAGGATTTGTGCACTTCATTTCAGATTTATTTTTCTATATGTGTTTGAAAAGCAGAGTGATGGAAAATGAGAGAGAGAGAGAGAGAGAGAGAATCTGCTGGGTCACTCTGGAAATGGCTGCAACAGCCCAGGCTGAGCCAGGCCCAAGTGCCAGGGCCACCTTCCGCTGCTTCCCAGATGTAAGAGCAGCGGAAAAAGAGTAGGAAAAAAAAAAATGAGAGAGAGAGAGAGAGAAGGCTTCACTCTGGCGGTTTTTTACTCTGCCCTGCACCTGACCTTGCAACGAGCCCTAGGCTGGCTCTACTTGGAAGCTCAAGGGCCCCGCTGGTGCCTAGCAACAACCCAGACTGCCCAGAACGGTGATTTCGAGCTGGGTGTGTCCGCTGGGCAGGAAACCACCCACAGCACCAAAGCAGCCAGGGCCTCCCCTCCACTTCCTCTGAGCCACAACTCCGCCCCGACCAGGCAGCACTCAGTGCTCCGAGCCCTATCTTAAGCCCAAGGGGGAGATTTCCAGCTATGACGCCCTCCTCTGTTCACGAGGTGTGCGCCTCAGTGGAGCCATTCACCTCTAGCTTCAGCTCCCACACCTGTCTCATACCCACCTTACTTATGGGGGAGGGGTGGGGTGGGGTCTGCATAGCCCAGCAGCTGTGGCACATAAATGCTCAATAAAAGCCCTTGCACCAGGATCTGCTGGGTGAGGGGAGCTTCTGTGAGCAAGTCTTTCTCGGCTGAGCCTTAATCTTCTGAGCTCCTTTCTAAAAGTCCGAGCTTCAGAGAGAGACGGAGGGAGAATCTTCTATCCGCTGGTTCACTCCCCAAATGGGTGCGACAGCCAGGGCTGGGCCAGGCTGAAGCCAGGAGCCCGAAGCTCACACAAGGGTGGCAAGGGTCAAAGTACTTGATCATGACCTGCTGCTTCCTAGGCACATTAGCGGGGAGTTAGGTAGGAAGCAGAGTAGCCGGGACTCGAACTGGCGCTCATATGGGATGCCGGCGTGCCAGCAGCAGCTTAGCCCACTGCACCACAGTGGTGGTCCCCTGAGCTCCTCCTTTGAGCCAGCTTCCTCTCCTGCCTGTTTTGTGTTTATCTGTCCCCATCCATTAAACCTCATTCAGACACCCCCAAATTTCACATCTCTTAAAAAAAAGACAAGTGGTTTTTAGGCCACACTGTGCTGCAACAATGTTGCATTTTAAAATTTAAATATCACATGGATTCTTTTTTGTTGTTAAATATTTATTTATTTATTTATTTATTTGAAAGGCAGAGTTACAGAGAAGCAGAGGCAGAGAGAGAGAGAGGTCTTCCATCCACTGGTTCACTCCCTAGTTGGCCGCAGTTGCCAGAGCTGCAGCGCTCCAAAGCCAGGAACCAGGAGTTTCTTCTGGGTCTCCCACGTGGGTGCAGGGGCCCAAGGGCTTGGGCCATCTTCTACTGCTTTCCCAGGCCATAGCAGAGAGCTAAATTGGAAGTAGAGCAGCCGGAACTCGAACTGGTGCCCACATGGGATACTGGCACTGCAGGTGGCAGCTTTACCAGCTATGAGACAGCACCGGCCCCGACAAAGATTATTTAATGCGCACAAATCCTGGGGGAGGGGTTGTGGCACAGACAGTTGTGCAGCCACTTGCAACACCAACATCCCATATCAGAGCACTGGTTTGAGTCCTGGCTGCTCCAGGTTCCATTCAGCTTTTTTTTTTTTTTTTTTTTTTAATTTGACAGGTAGAGTTATAGACAGTGTGAGAGAGAGACAGAGAGAAAAGTCTTCCTTCTGTTGGTTCACTCCCCAAATGGCCGCTACAGCCGGCACTGTGCCAATCTGAAGCCAGGAGCCAGGTGCTTCTTCCTGGTCTCCCATACGGGTGCAGGGGTCCAAGCACTTGGCCCATCCTCCACTGCACTCCCAGGCCACAGCAGAGAGCTGGACTGGAAGAGGAGCAACTGGGACTAGAACTCGGCTCCCATATGGGATGCCGGCGCCGCTGGCAGAGGATTAACCAAGTGAGCCACGGCGCCAGCCCCCATTCAGCTCTTTTTAATGAGCCTGGGAAGGCAGCAGAAGATGGCCCAACTCCTCGGGACTATGATACCCATATGGGAGACCCAGGGGAAGAACCTGGTCCCTGGCTTCAGTCTGGGCTTGTTGCAGCCATCTGGGGAGTGAACCAGCAGAGGGAGGCGCTCTCTCTTCGGTATTCTGCCTTTCAAAACCATCTTTTTTTAAGTGAATTAATGGAGCAGGATGGCAAAGGTGAGGGGAGCCATGGGGGCGGATCATCTCAGGTCAAGGGAAAACCTCCAACAAATGCACAGCACTGGGTGGAAAGAAAATGCCAGAGAAACGGCCGAGTCCCTGCCACGTGCCTTGTCCTGAGCTGTCTGCGGAAGCTGGGGAGGGCCAGCTGCACTCGGCTCTGCAGCCATCGCCTCCACCGTGGTGGACTCCCCGGGCCCCCACGGCTCCTGGAGCTGCCTCCTCTCCAGCAGCCAGGGCCTGGCACCCACCCACTGCTCGGGGCGTAGCCGCCCAACACATGACATCTTTTTCCACGGCCACAGCCAGCTGCTAGCAATCCCGGATTACTCTGTGGTCCCGGCACCGGTCCCCACCAGCAGCCGTCTGGCAGGAGCCTCTTTCAACATGAGACGTCTTAGAAATCCGGGGCAGGGGTGGTTCTACGTTGCCCTTCTCCCTCTCCCCATCACTCACAGGACTGAACGTTCTCAGGGTTCCTTCGAATGGGGTCTAGCTCACTCACCATGGTAACCCGGCAGGCCGACTGCCTCGCCCACTGACGCCATCTCAGGGAAGGGGAGTGGGACAGCAGAGCCAGGAGCTCTCTGTTCCACATCTTCACAGAACCCTGAAAACCCTGCAGCTGGTCTGCTCCTGGCGACCACGCAGTGTGGCCTCGTGGCTAGGCCAGAAGGGATGGAGACGAACTTCTCCACTTCTGAGGGTTGTTGGGGGCAGGGAACCTCAGTGGGGAGACAGCGCTGGCTTCAGGGCGTGGAGGCTGAGCTGTGGCTCCGTTACTCACCTCTCTCCGCCTCATTCAGCCATCAGAGGTTTGATGCCACACTCATGTCCCCTACCTCACACCCCTGCCTGCATGGTGTAAGGTGGGCTACACGAGAGGCTGCTAAAAAACACTTCTTTCATAAAACAAAACCCTGTACATTGCTAGCAAAAGACCTCTGAGATTTACTGGGCAATGAAAAATGTGTACTAAAAATGCATAATACATATTGTGTGTAAATAAAAAAGGAATACATGTATCTGCTCACTTGTGTATAATTCATATTTTCGGGAAGCACCCACAAGAAAATATCAATAATGAGCACCTTGGGTTTTTCCTTTTACCCCTTCCATGCTGTTGGATTTTTCTTTCCACATGGATTTCTTTAACCTTCACAAAATGTTACAAGAATTTCCTGGGCCAGGGCACCATCGTGGAGCACTGGGTTAAGCCTCTACTTGCAATAGCAGCATCCTGTATCCTCCCTGCTAATGCACATGGGGGATAGCAGGTGTGGCCCAAGTGCTTGGGTCCATGGCTCCCATGTAATGAGATCTGGGAGGCGTTCATGGCTCCTGGCTTCAGCTGGTCCAGCCCTAGCTAATACAGCCACTTGGGGAGTAAATCAGTAAAAGGAAGATCTCTCTTTGTCTCTGCGTTTGTGTTGCCCATGGTGGTTTCAGAGACCCAAGGGCTGAGGTCATCCTCTGCTGCCTTCACGGGTGCATTAGCAGGGAGCTGCATTGGAAGTGGAGGAGCTGCGACTTGAACCCACACTTTAATACGAGATGTGGTTCTCTCCAGTGGCGCTTAACCCACTGCACAGTGCCCGTGCCCATGCCCCTAGAACATCCTGAAGGCTGGTGATTTAGTCTTTTTTCAACTATTTATTTTATTTATTTGAAAGAGTTACATAGAGAAGTAGAGCCAGAGAGCCAGAGAGAGAGAGGTCTTCCATCCACTGGTTCACTCCCCAAATGGCTGCAATGGCCAGAGCTGAGCTGAGCTGAAGCCAGGAGCTTCTTCCAGGTCTCCCACGTAGGTGCAGGGGCCCAACCACTTGGACCATATTCTACTGCTTTCCCAGGCCATAGCAGAGAGCTGGATCGGAAGTGGAGCAGCTGGGACTTGAACTGGCACCCACATGGGATGCTGGTGCTACAGGCCAGGGCTTTAACCTGCTGTGCCACAGCGCCAGCCCCGATGGTTTAGTCATTTTTTTTTTTTTTTTTTTTTTTTTGGACAGGCAGAGTTAGACAGTGTGAGAGAGAGACAAAGAGAAAGGTCTTCCTTCCGTTGGTTCACCCCCACAAATGGCCGCTACGGCTGGCGAGCTGCGCCGATCTGAAGCCAGGAGCCAGGTGCTTCCTTCTGGTCTCCCAAGCAGGTGCAGGGCCCAAGCACTTGGGCCATCCTCCACTGCCTTCCTGGGCCACAGCAGAGAGCTGGACTTGAAGAGGAGCAACCGGGACAGAATCTGGTGCCCCAACTGGGACTAGAACCTGGAGTACCGGCACCACAGGCGGAGGATTAGTGAGCCGCGGCGCCGGCCATGGTTTAGTCTTAACCTTCACAGTAGAGACCTTCTGAAAACTCACCAGAATAGACCCACACACGTCAAAGGAATACAGAGCCCACTCTTCTGCAGCATTCTCAGTCCCGCAGCCAGCCTGAGGCCAGAGAGCCGAGGGTCCCGCGTCAGCACAGCTCCGTGTCCCGACCCCCGGGGGGCCGCAGCTGCTAGCCCAGCGGTTCTCAGATGGAGACATTTCTGCACTCAGCACACATGTGGCACTGTCTGTGTCATTTTCAGCTTCACATCCTGGGCGGGTGGGGGTGGCGTTATTAGCATCTACAGGATACAGGCCAGGGGCACAGCCCGGCATCCTCCAATGCACAGGGCAGCCAGACAGCAAAGAACTCTCTGGCCCAAGATGTCAATTGTCAACACTGAGGAACCCTGTTCTAGGTTCACCGGAGTCATGAACCTCAGCTGTCCTGCTATAAATCCCAGAATGTATCCTGGCCCCACTTCTAAATTCCGGTCCCT
The DNA here is from genome assembly GCF_964237555.1 of Oryctolagus cuniculus. Taxonomy (NCBI): domain Eukaryota; kingdom Metazoa; phylum Chordata; class Mammalia; order Lagomorpha; family Leporidae; genus Oryctolagus; species Oryctolagus cuniculus. Next base: position 148,743,133 of record NC_091438.1, read on the forward strand.
CACTCCCACAGTCGGTCAGCCCCAGCAGTTTTTCTGCAGACCGCTTGGACATTTATACCACCACTTGCAGGATATTTATAACACATCAATTGTCAACCTAAAAACATTCTCCTGCTGTAAAATTGAGTTTTGAGTCTCGCCTGCGGTTGCTGGGCCAGCACGAATGAGGTCGTGGGCCTGACCCGACCTGCGGGCTGGATGTTCCCCGCCTCTGAGACACCGCCGAGGGTTGGGAGATTCCTCGCCGCCAGGGATTCCCAACCCCTTAACGAAAGGAAGTGTCTTCACAACGCTTAGGACAAACTTCAGGACTGGAGATGCCGTAAAGCCACCCAAGTCACCGACCCCTTTGCCAACGGCAAATCTCACTTCTTAAATCAGGCGTAAAACAATCTCACCCGAGAGCTGGCAAGGGCCTCACACACTCACCTCCACGCCTGCTGCCCCTAGCTGCTCTCCGTCTTTGCCCACGCTCTCCCCCAAGCTGTGCTTTCTGTCCAGGGACCTCTTCCTTCTCTTCTGAAGTTCAACTGAAATGTCACTTCCCCAACTTGTCTGTTCCCTTTTCTGCTTTTAACTCTGTAAGAATGGGAGATGTTTTTTCTTTGCGCTACTTCCAAACCAGAAAACAAAGATTTTACTCTAGAATTTCTCACAGAACACTTTATAATGATTTATTTGAAAGGTAGAGTGACAGGGAGAGAAGGAGAGACATACCTTCCGTCTGCTGGTTCTCTCCCCAAATGGCTGCAACTGCCAGGCCAAAGACAGGGAGCCTGAAACTCCATCCTGGTGTCCCAAGAGGGTAGCAGGGGTCCAGGTACTTTGGCCATCTTCCGCTGCTTTCCCAGGTGTACTGGCAAGGAGCTGGATCAGAAGCGGAACAGCCAAGACTGGAACCAGCACTTAAATGGGATGTTGGCATTGTAAGTGGCATAGTAACCTACTATACCACAATGCTGGCTGCTCATAGAGTGTTTCTGAGTGCTTATTCCACTCTCCTCACACCCTACGCATTTCTTTAGAACTGGGTGTTGTATTTGTGTTCCATTACAACAGTCCCAGAGGCACAGGAAGCAGTAAGCAAACACCATCAGGGTAAACATGAGTCCCAGTGTGGAACCAGCCAGCCCCCACCCCGGAAGCACCTTCTGAGTTGGTCCTGAGTCATAGCAGCAGCCCCGGAAGCCTGAGAGCAGGCTGCAGGGGAGAAAGGCTCCTGCGGACAGGCAAGGTCGGGTGTTTTCTCTCCGCCTGGCACAGCCCCAGCTTCGCTCCGTGTCAGCCGTCAGCCGCAGCACAGGTCCCCACCCACAGGAAAGCAGGCAGAACAGAGCGGAGCAGTCAGCCCCCTTGGCCTGGAGTCCCCGCAGGACTGGAGAAAGTGCAAACGCCACAGCAGGGGTGCGAGCTCCTGACCTCCCGCCTCCGTTTTACCCCTTTCTCCATTCTCCTCCAATTTAAATCCCGAGTCTGCAAAGCAAGGCCAGGACCGGTCCAGCTTCCCAGCTCAGCTCACACACAGCCACAGGTCTTACCTCTGCCTCACACCTCTCCTAATGATTCCACCTTGCTCCAGTTCTGAATTACAACAGCTCAGCCAGTCCCATGGGGCCTGTGAAGGATCGAACGTCAACATTTCAAGGGCTTCCTGTGTAAGCCACCACCTGTGCCGCTGGCCTCCCCTGGGAGCACAGGTTCCAGTCCCTGCTGCTGCGCCTCCGAGCTTTCCTCGTGGGCCTGGGAAAGCAGCAGAAGCTAGCTCAGCATTTTGGTCCATGTACCCGCATGGGAAACCCAGATGGAGTTCCAGTCTCAGCTTTGGTCTAGCCCAGTCCTGGCCACTGAGGTCATTTGAGGAGTGAATCGGGGAATGGAAGATCTGTGTATGTGTGTCTCCATCTCTCTCTCTAATTTTACCTTTCAAATAATTAAAATAAATCCTAAAAAAAAAAAAAAAGGGTTTCAAGGGCCTCCCCATGTTACTGGCGGGGTCACTAGAACTTGCATTCATGCCACCAAGGCAAGAAGCACGAATTCTGAAACTTACAACTGATGATGTCTCTGTATACACAGGAGCAATATTTTTAAAAATTCATCTTTTTTTTAAAAGATTTATTTATTTGAAAAACGGAGTCACAGAGTGTGAGAGTAGGAGTGGCAGAGGGCGAGGTTGGGGAGAGAGGGAGAAGGAGAGAGAGAGAGAAAGAGGGGGAGAGAGGGAGAGAGGGAGAAGGAGAGGGTGAGAGAATGAGAGAGTAGAGAGGGAGAGAGAATCTTCCAGCACAAATGGCTGCGATGGCCCGGGCTGGGGAAGGCTGGAGCCAGGCCCCTGGAGCTCGATGTGGGTCTGCCCAGTACTCAGACCTTCACCCGGGGAAGGATTTGAACACTCGCTCTGATAAGGGACGCTGGCATCGTAGGCTACGGCTTAACCTGCTGTGCCACAAGGCCGACCTGGAGAGCACTATATTAAAGCAGGTCATAAAGTTCAAAAACAGAGGTGGGGCCGGCACTGTGGTGGAGCAGGTAAGGCCACTGCCTGCGACACCCACATCCCACACGGGCGCTATTTCATGTCTCAGCCGCTCCACTTCTGATCCTACTAATGACCTGGGAAAAACAGTGGAAGACAGCCCAAGTATTTGGGCCCCTGCCACCCACATGGGAGACTCAGAAGAAGCTCCTGGCTCCTGGCTCTGGTCTGGCCCAGCCCGAGCCGTTGCAACAATCTGGTGAGTGAACCAGCAGATGGACAATCTCTGTCTCTTCTCTCTCCCTTTCTCTAACTCTGCCTTTCAAACAAATAAGTAAATCGTAAACAACAACAACAAAACCGGCAGAAGACAAACAAGCCCTCGGGAGCACCTGAAGCAGCAGGTTGCCTATCTTTATAAGAAGGCAGAGGAACTCCTGGAATTCATAATCCCAGGAAATAAAGCTCTCAGCTCCAGGCACAGGTTCTGCAGGATTCTCAGGATGTCAAAGGTAAGCGCGAAGGCAGCGAAGGTTCAGATTCCCCACAGCGGCTGCTGGACCCGTGTCCAAGAGGACCCTCGGTCCACTGCTCTCACAGAGGCTGGCCGCGAAGCAGTGAGAGAACCAGATTCGGACTCCAGGGTGACACCAGGGCACTGGGGAAGAACCACTGGAGCTGCTCCTGGGCCCGCGCCCCCAGGCTGCCCCTCTGTGAGAGTGTCGGGGCTCCGTCACCGCCCAGCACTCCCCCAGACCCAGCCAACACCCACAGTGGATCTGCCCAGAGGCTGCAGGACAGGATGGGAGATTCTGTGGCATGGAGTCAAGGTGCTCACCATCATCTCCAGGGTCTCTGGGGGGAGCTCAGAAGGTTCCTGAACCCGGACCTGGGAAACTGATATTAGGACTTCTGCTCCTCGGCCGTCACCTTACTCCTGGGATGGGGGGCGGGGTGTGGGGAGGGCAGGCTATCATCATTCTGGGCTTTTCTCTTTCTTTGCCTCTCTGGGTACCCTCATCCTCCATTCTGAACACTGGGAGACAAGTTTCAGATGCCTGGGCACGAAGAGGAAAGGCAGGTCAACAAACGGAACACAGAGGTCAGAAGGTCACCCTCCTCTCAGACCCAGGTTCCATCCACTTTCCAATCACAAGTTGTTGTTGTTTTTAAGATCTATTTATTTATTCAAAAGGCAGAGTGTCACGGCAGAGGGTAGACATCTTCCATGCCCTGGTTTACTCCCCAGATGCTCACAACAGCCAGGGTGGGGCCAGGAACTCCCTCTGGGTTTCCTGCCCGGCTATCAGGGACCCAAGTACTCGAGCCCCCATTTACTGCTTTCTCGGCTTCATTAGTAGGAGCAGGGTCAGCAGCAGAGTGTCCAGGATTGAAAGGAGCACTTCCCATGTGGGCTCTGGCACTGCAAGTGGCGGCTCAGTCTACGGCACCACAATACCTGCCCTTCAGCACATAAAACACTTAGAAGTTCCATTTTTGTTTTCTTCTTGCTGGACCAGTTGGTACAACTGAAGACATGTGCCAAAGGCTAACCAAACTGAGCAAAGCACAAAGAATGAGAATGCTGGGGTTGCGAGAGACTTTTTTTTTTTTGGCAGGGAAGGTTTTCTTTCTTTATTTTTTTTATCTTTTATTTAATGAATATAAATTTCCAAAGTACGACTTATGGATTACAATGGCTTCCCCCCCATACCGTTCCTCCCACCCACAACCCTCCCCTTTCCCACTCCCTCTCCCCTTCCATTCACATCAAGATTCATTTTCGATTATCTTAATATACAGATCAGCTTAGTATACATTAAGTAAGGATTTCAACAGTTTGCTCGCGAGAGACTTTTTTTTTAAAAGATTCATTTATTTATTTGAAAATCAGAGTTACACAGAGAAAGGAGAGGGAAGGAGGGAGGGAGGGAGGGAGGGAGGGAGGGAGGGAGGGAGGGAGGGAGGGAGAGAGAGAGAGAGCTCTTCCATTCACTGGTTCACTCCCCAGATGCTGCAATGGCTGGAGCTGCACCAATCCAAAGCCAGGACCCAGGAGCTTCCTCCGGGTCTCCCACGTGGGTGCAGGGTCCCAAGGACTTGGGCCATCCTCTACTGCTTTCCCAGGCCATAGCAGAGAGCTCGGTTGGAAGTGGAGCAGCTGGGACTCGAACAGGTGCCCATATGGGATGCTGGCACTGCAGGTGGCGGCTTTTCCCGCTATGCCACAGCGTCGGCTCCACTAGACTCCTGCGCCCATCTTTCTCCCCAGCATGAACCACTCACATAATGCTAAGACTAAAGACATTCACACACACATTTAGGAACCAGGCTTTAAAATCATGCTCTCAGCTTCCTCCAGCCATTTGTATGGAATACTTACAGGTGCACAAAGTAGTTTATGAAGAGAAAAAAAAAAAAAAAGGCAAAAAAAACCGTGTGTGCACCTACAATTATCCTTCTGTCTTTTCTCTACCTCTCCAGGTCTTCGGTGACTGTGATGATGAAATGCAGAAGTGTTTAAAAAGTCTCACTTGAGGAGCTATCATCACATCATCAGGGTGGGGCCTAAGCTCCCCCACCCCCGGAAAAGCCTTTATGTTAACAACCCTATCCTAAGCCCCCCACTCAGCGTATGGGAACTCCTCAGAACCCTAGTCGTGTAGATGTCCAACCCTGGGATGAGTGGAGCGCCACGATTATTGAACCTGCCATAGTGCGGTGAACAGGGTTGGGAGATAAATGGCCATAAAATGCCAGGAAAAAAGCCTTGGCTTCACTTAGGTTAGGAATGCAGTCCAAAAGAGAAGCTACTGACAGGAAAACCACATCCCACGCTATTTAGAGAGAGAGAATGAGAATATGGGGTAACCCTCACATTAGTGTATATCCGATCAAAGGGTAGTGCACTGTGACGCAGTCACTTTCCAAGGGCCACTGTCGCGCGCACACTGCCCCCCTCCCAGTCCTGGGCCTCTCAAGCCTGTTTCCCAGGCAACAGCTACCGGAGGCCAAGGCTGCCCAGCTGCCCTGCACTGACCAGGTCACTTCGTCTTCTCGAAATATTGTCGGGAAGCAAAACCTTGGGCACAGCCCAAGGGGCCCTCAACAGGGCAACGACTCTCAGACATTCGGGGGCTCCTGCGCAGCCCTGTAGTGAGGAAGGTCTGTGAGCACCGGTCGGCCTGTCCCTAACACAGCACACGGCCTGTCCCTAACACAGCACACGGCCAGCACGCAGACCAACACACCAGGATGCTCCCTTCCGAGCAAACAGGCACCCTGCTGGGTCCACAGCGGCATCTGCAGGGTCAGGAAGGAAACCGTCGTGGGCAGCATCGGGAGAGGCATTTTCACCCGGCACCCGCGCGGCTTTCCTTTTAACTGGGAATGTGTGTCTCGTTTCCCAACAACTCAAGAGGAAGAAAAATGTTCCCGCTTTCTCCTCCTGCCCCAAAACCTCCTTGTAACATCCCTAAACCACCCAGGAAAACACCCTTTCGTTAATACTTCCAATTCCCAGCGCCCAAGGTCTTTCCAACCTGAGCTCCTGCGACGTCTTCACGGCCGGCTGCACAACCGACCCCGCCCCCGGACCCCACCCGCGCTGCGGGAGCACCTGCCAATCACAACGCTTCCGCAGCAGCCACTGACCCGGATTACTGCGCCCCGACTCCTCTCTCCCAGGGGTGGGTGATGCCCTCGGCCCCTCGCGGTGAACTCCCCACACAACCAGCGCCCCACGGTCTCCACGGGCGGCCGCGGCCATTCAGCTCTTTGTGGGATTCCACGGGCCAAACTCCTCGGGGCTTCCCCCACCCAGCCCTCCGACAACCCACGGCCCCGGGGCCAGACGGGCACCAGACGCCACCGCGGACAGGCGGGGCTGCAGATCGGCGCCCCCCACCTCCGAGCTGAAGCGAGACTCCCCCGACCCCCAGCAAGGCAGCCCGAGGAGGCTGCGGATCCCGCGGGCAGGGCCCGCGGACCCCGGGCCGCCCGCTGGCAACGGGCCGGGTCGGAGGGCGGAGGACGCCGGGCGGGCGCGGGAGGCAGCGGCCGGGGGCCGCGACCCTCACCCCCTCCACGGAGTCCGGAAACGGGACACCGCCTTGGGCGACAAGCGCCTGACCGCTTCCCGGAAGCGGAAGTCGCCCCCGCCCGGAAGCAGGAAGGAGCCGTGCAGGCCAGGCCGGGTCTCTCTAGGCCCCGGCGGCGCCCCGCAACTCCGTGGTCCCATCTCGGTGGTCTTTGGCCGTCCTGGTCTCCGGTGCTTTCGTACCGAGCTGAGCTTTGGGGGCGGCGTACGCAGCTTCTTCGCTTCTGAGCTGCAAACTGGACAGAGATGAAGCGGGCACTGAAGTTCCCTAGGGGCTCAGCGCAGCTGCGTCTGCGCCCACCCTGCCCTTGCGCCCCTCGGCCTTGGCACCTCTCCGAGGGACCAGTGAGAGCGAGGGCTGGCCGCCGTCTGGGGACGGTGGTCCCGCGTGGCGCCCCGTGCTGACCCTCCCGGCGGGGCAGTGGGCACCGCGTAGTGAGCAGGTGACCTGACGTGTGTGGGGGGGTTGACACCGTCTGTCCAGGAGGCCCAGCCTTAGCCCTGTGTGCTTCTTTACCAAGACTGGGCACTGAGCCTGTGGTTAAGGAGGGAAGCTGCAGGTCACACCCACGTGGTTTGAGTCCGGGCACCGTGCCTGTGGCACAGCCAGGAGGAAGAAATGGTCACCAAGGCATCCTGCCCACCTCCTGGGAACCCTCTGGGAGAAGGGGCCGTCGGGGAGAGGCTCGCCAGCTCTGGCCCGGGTCTTTCCAACAGGTCTCTCGGGATGGAGGGGGCTAATGGATTAAGGGAGACACCCCAGAGCCCTTTGGCTGGATGAAAATCCCGGAGCTGACCTCCTTGGGCAGGGGAAGGTGGGCTGTCTGCACTACTGTTGCTGGGCTGTGGCCTCCTGGGTGACCTCCACCCCACGGTCCAGGAAAGAGGGCCCCTTGCCCTGGCCCTACCCCTACCTGCCAGAGCAGCCTGCGCCTTCTACACCTGTGCTCCCACCTTGCACCTCCTCTCTTAGCCTTGGTTTCCCCCCCTTTTTTTTTTAATTTTATTTATTTATTTGACAGGTAGAGTTATAGATAGTGTGAGAGACAGAGAGAAAGGTCTTCCTTCTGTTGGTTCACTCCCCAAATGGCCACAACGGCTGGCGCTGTGCCCATCTGAAGCCAGGAGCCAGGTGCTTCTTCCTGGTCTCCCACATGGGTGCAGGGGCCCAAGCACTTGGGCCATCCTCCGCTGCCCTCCCGGGCCACAGCAGAGAGCTGGATTGGAAGAGGAGCAACCGGGACTAGAACCCGGCGCCCATATGGTTTGCCGGTGCCGCAAGCGCAGGATTAACCAAGTGAGCCACGGCACCAGCCCAAGTTTCCCTTTCTGTAACATGAGAGGGCCCCACTGACCGAGGACTCCGGCCATCTTTCCCAACTTGGGAGGGAATACTCAGAAAAATCCTGGGCATTGGGGGGAGCAGCATGGTGTCTTGGCTGTGAGGGAGGCTCCAATCCACATCTCCTCACTCTGGGACCAGGCTGGTCAGCAGCCAGCAGACGTCATGGCAGAGGGAACCAGAGCTTGCAAACCATTGTCTCCAAGCCTCGCCTTGGCCAAAGCAAGCCCCCTGCCACAGCTCCCCACAGGAGAAGCGACAATGCTTGGTGCACAGTTCTGCACCCATCGTGGTTAGGGCCTCTGGGAAAGCACAGAGAGGCTCCTATGGCTAATCTTTTTTAAAATGTGAGGAAATGTGAAATATGTCACTTCCTAAGGGCAGATACCTAGGTTTTAGTGATGATATTTTATTTTCCATGTTGTCTCTTTTAACTCGGCCAACACCTGCTTCCCTACAAGTCTAATTTTTTTCTAGATTACAGATTTGTTTATTTTTTGAAACACTTGCAGAGAGAGGGGGAAAGGGAGACGGAGGGAAGAGAGCCTTTCCATCCATTCATTCACACTCAAATGGCCACAACGGCCAGGGCTGGACCAGGCCAAAGCCAGAAGCCTGACTCCCATATGGGTTCAGGAGCCCAAGCACTTGGCCATCTTCTGCTACTTTCCCAGGTGCATTAGCAGGGAGCTGGATCAGAAGTGGAGCATCTGGCTCTGATGTTGGATGCCAGCATCATAATTGGGAGCTTAGGGGCCGGCGCCGTGATGCAGTAGATTAATCTGCAGTGCTGGCATCCCAAATGGGTGCTGGTTTGAGACCCAGCTGCTCCTCTTCCGATCCAGCTCTCTGCTATGGCCTGGGAAAGCAGTAGAATATGGCCCTGGTCCTTGGGCCCCCGCACCTGTGTGGGAGAACCAGAAGAGGCTCCTGGCTCCTGGCTTCGGATTGGCGCAGCTCCGGCCGTTGCGGCCATTGAGGAGTGGACCAATGGAAGGAAGACCTTCCTCTGTCTCTTCCTCTCACTGTCTGTAACTCTACCTCTCAAATAAATAAATAAATAAAGTCTTAAAAAATAATTGGCAGCTTAACCCACTGTGCCAAACTCTGGCCCCCAAAAGTATAGCTTCTAAAGGAAGAGAACAATGGAGCACACCAATACTGACAGTGATTGATGTGTGTCCTTGCGGGCCACGTTTCGTTCTGTTCAGGAGGAACACAGCTGCCGGGACTGGGCCGTGTGTGTTTCTTCCACCTGCACAGCAGAGGGCGCTCTGACCTCCGGGACTTCCTGCAGGGCTCAGGCCTGTGTGCAGCACCGCTGGTGTCCCTGTACCTGTGAATGGCTCCTCGCCCAGCGCCCAGGGTCCCCCTCGGTTGTCCGATTCACTTCTGGACTCCCATCCCAGAGCCTCCCATGGGCAGGCAGCCGGTCAGTGTTTCCTGAATGCGGTGATGACCCACTTCAGAGCAGGACCCCGTGTCCCTCCCTCTTGGAGCCCTCCTCTGAAATAAGGAATGAATGATACGGAATGAATGAATGACACAGTCCTCCTTCTCCTGACAGCCAGTGGAAGTGGGAAGCCCCTGGTCCTTCCCAGGAGGCGGCAGGCTCAGTTTCTCTGAAGGTTTTACTGTGTTTTTTTTTTTTTTTTTTTTAAGATTTATTTATTTATTTCAAAGGCAGAGTTACAGAGGCGGAGAGAGAGAGAGAGAGAAAGAGAGAGAGAGAGAGAGAGAGGTCTTCCATCTGCTGATTCACTCCCCACATGGCCACAATGGTCAGAGCTGGGCCAATTGGAAGCCAGGAGAAGCCAGGAGACAGGAGCTTCTTCCAGGTTGCCTACGTAGGGGCAGGGGCCCAAGGACTTGGGCCATCTTCCACTACTTTCTCAGACCACAGCAGAGAGCTGGATTGGAAGTGGAGCAGCCAGGACTAGAACTGGCACCCATGTGGGATGCCAGCAGCACTGTAGGCGGTGGCTTTACCCGCTACGCCACAGCACCAGCCCCAGTTTTACTATTTTATGTCTGCATGGAAAAGCCATTGCGGTCTGTGGGACTCTACCCTGGGGTGACCTACTTGTCCCAGTTTTCTGGGCACTGCCTCAGTTTCCACAGTGAAAGTCCCCCAGCCCCAATCGAGAGGGTTGTTCACCCCATTGCGACTCCTTCTTCTCCCTTGGCCTTATGTGAGAGAGTGACTCTCGTCTCATCTCTGCAAATTGGCTCTCAGGTTTAGGACCAGGCCAGAAGGGACGTCACTGAGAAGGATCCAGCTCGGGGCTTTCTGAGATGTCGACTGGGCGCCGCCCGCTGGGCCTTGTCCTGTGGCTTGCGACGGTGTGGAAAAGGACAGGGAGGGGAGAGAACAGTCGAGTTAGGCTCCCGCACTGGCTGTGGGGATCAGAGGGGTGGCAGGGAGGGGCAGGGCCTGCGGGACATGGCTCATTGCCATGACTGGGTCTCCCCTCCCATCAGTTCCATCATCCTGCGTGCTCTGTGAACCTCCGCATCCCCAGCCCTGGCACACAGGAGACTTGTGCCAGGCTGGAGCTGAGCCGATCCAAAGCCAGGAGCCAGGAGCTTCCTCCAGGTCTTGCACGCAGGTGCAGGGGCCCAAGCACCTAAGCCATCCCCTGCTACCCTCCCAGGCCACAGCAGAGAGCTGGATGGGAACAGAACTCACAAGAGGAGGAAGGTGGGAGTCAGAACCCAGTCCAGGGCGAAGGGCCCCCTGCCAGGTGCGCTCCAGGCCCACTCGGCCCCCGGTGCAGGGAGACCTGGTGGTCCAGGAAGAAGTCTCAGAGGTCCAGGCCCACAGTGAGGGTTGCTGTGTAGGGTGTGCACTGCACAACTCCAGAGGGCGCCATTCATTTAGAAAATAGTCCCTCTGAAATGTGCCGTGTCCCTGTCACTTTCCCACTGGCATCACACTCTCTCCAGTCTCCTCACTCCAGGCCTCCAAGGTTCTCTGCCCTCTGGGGCCTCCCTGAACCTCTGTCTCCCGGGAGCCCCCAAGACCCTCTGGCCTCTCAGACCCCCGTCCTGCACCTCAGCCCTGCAGGCCTCTCGGGTCCCCTGGGGCTCCACTCCCCCGAGTCCTCTCCCTTCCCGTCTCCTGCACATTCAGGTTTTTTTTTTTTTTTAAGATTATTTATTTATTTATTTGACAGGTAGAGTTACAGACAGTGAGAGGGAGACACAGAGAGAAAGGTCTTCCTTCCGTTGGTTCACTCCCAAGATGGCTGCTACGGCGGAGCTATGCCGATCCGAAGGCAGGAGCCAGGTGCTTCCTCCTGGTCTCCCATGCGGGTGCAGGGCCCAAGCACATGGGCCATCCTCCACTGCACTCCCGGGCCACAGCAGAGAGCTGGACCAGAAGAGGAGCAACCGGGACTAGAACCCGGGGCCCATATGCAATTCCGGCGCCGAAGGTGGAGGATTAACAAAGTGAGCCACGGTGCCGGCCCCGCTGCACATTCAGGGTTTCACAATCTCCCTGGAGACCGAGGTTGACAGCTATGGCCCCCAGCCCAGGGCGCCCATGGTCTGTGCTGGACGTAAGCGTTCACGCACACAGGCCGTAGCGCACACACAGACCATCTCTGGCTGCTTTCCTGCTGCGATGGCGGGGCTGAGTCCCTGCTGGAGAAACCACGTGGCCAACGCGGCTGCAGCACCTGCTCTCTGCCCCCTCACAGAACACGCCTGCTGATCCTGCCCACGGAACATTCTGGGCTATGGAGCGGTTCTCCTCTCTGCTGTCCACGGTCGGAACCACTGGCCCCAGGTGGCTCCGGAACACTTGGAATGTGGCAGGCATGGGGAAACTGAGTGCTTGGCATTATTTAATTCACTTAAACAGCCCCGTGTGGCCGATGGCTATCTGCCCCACAGCACAGCAGGCCTCGGCCTCACGACTGCCCTGGTAAAACTCTCCACTCTCTTGCTCCAGGGTGTCCACAGCCCGAGATGAGAGAGGACAGGAGAGGTGTCCATCAGCCAGACGTGCATGGCTCCAGTCCTAGCTGTGCCACAAACGGACTGCTTGAGCCAGTGCCAACCACCCTCCCTCTGGCTCAGCAGCCACCCATGCCCAGAGAGCCCTGGGGCTGCAGCAGGACTTTCCGGAGTCCCAGAAGCCCAATAATGGACATGAAAATGCAGCTCCGTCAATGGGCGGACGGAAGAGGCTGTGACTTAAACCAGTGCCCCCCACCCAGCGCGTCCTCTGGGTGATGGCTGTTGTCACCGAGAGTGGAGGCCCTGGGTGCGCGTTTGGTGCTGTGGTTGAGACACCCGTGGAACCCCTACTTCCCATGTCAGCGTGCCTGGGCTTGAGTTCCGGCCCTGCTCCGGAGCCAACTTCCTGATGGTGCACTTGCTAGGAGGCAGGGGTGTGGCCAAGTACTTGGGTCGTTGGCTTCCACTGGATCTTTGTTTCAGCCTGGCCCAGCCCTGGCTGTTGGAGGCCTTTGTGGAGTAGAAGGGAAGATGGGAGACCTGTCTCTGTCAGTCTGTGTCTCTCTACCTTCAAAAAATAAACAAAAGCAATGTTTAACGTGGAGTGGGCGTGGGAAGTAGGACTGCCAGGTGACTCCTCGTTCCAGGATCAGCTGCTTTCCTTCTCTGAGGGTCAGTCTCACCATCTGTAAAATGGGGACAATGGTACTGACCCCGTGGAGCTGGGATGAGAATTACATGAGATCACATAAGAAACTATGCTGAGCCTTCTGCCTGGCATACAGTAAGCACCCAGCAGATGTCTGTTCCCATGACTGCCAGTCAGGGAGGCTGCTAGAGGAGGTGGCCCTGAGCTCCAATGTCATGCAGCAGAGAGACCAGGAAAGGCTGGGCCACAGGCCATGGGGCGGGTGGGGGTGTGTGAGTGGGGAATTGGAGAACTGAAGCGTCCAGCAGGGAGTGGAAATCCCACCCCACGCAGTCTGAGCACAGAGCCCGACTCTTCACCACCCGGCTGCGTTCACTGCCCCCACCATGTCGCCCGCCCCAGCCCTGGGTGCTGCTCCCAGTCCTCCTGAGCTGCTCCATCCCCTGATCCGCCCTCCCCTCCTCCCCAGCACCAAGCTAAAGCCCCCACTGCTGTGCCCCAGGTGTGAGCTGAGACCCCTCCTGTGGGGGCAGGGTCTGGGACCACGGGCCCAGTGTGGGGAGCAGATCTCAGGGCTCCTGGCCCAGGCAGCGCAGGGCACAGACGCGGGCTGGGTTCTTACCAAGGGCCACCAGCAGGAGGGCGCTCAGCAGCCGGAGCATCGCGAGTTTGGAGAGAGAGGACGAGCGACAGAGCCCACGTTCTAATATAGGGCAAGCAGGCAGGGGGCTGGACTGGGCCCATTCCCAGCACAGGTGGTGGGACACCAGGTCTCTCCCATGTCCAAGGCCACAGCCCCCACCCACTGCAAGTGGAGGAGCGCCAGCCAATGGAAGTACCCAGGGTTCCCTGCACCATGTGTCTACCTGGTGCCACCTGTGTAACAGGGGACCAGGGTGGAAAGCTGGTGTCAGAACCCACCACCTCCTGCCAGGAAGAACACAGGTGCTGGAGCCCTGTGTCACCTGGAGTCACACCCTGCCTGTGCCGCCACCCGCCGCTGCCCAGCCCTGAGAACCTGGGCACGAGGCTCGACTCCTCCTGGTCTCAGGTTTCCCGTCACTAACAGGGGATCACTATTCACATCCATCTCAATCAAGAGGGCTGCAGAGCGCCTGCTCTTGGTGTAGCGGGCACTGCTCTAGGGGCTGCCGCTGGGCATCATATGTGGTCCCCACCATCCAGGAAATTGAGTCCAGTGGGGGAGATGACGACAAACCAACAGAAATCAGCAAAGGCAGCACCCGCCCACGGGGGCAGGTGCCCCGGAGAGTGAGAACGCTGGGGTGGGAGTGGCAATGACTCACTTAGGGGAGGCTGGGGAGTGACATCTGAGCCGAGGGGACAGTGTTTGGTCGAGTACTAAAGGAAAAACAGAAAGCAGCTAAGGCCGTGTGGGAGTTGGGCACATTGGTCATCACCTAGGATTCCCACATTGCACAGTGCATTGCCTGGGCTCTGTGGCTGGCTCTGCTCCCAAGTCCAGCTTCCTCGGCTGAGGTGAGTGGATGCACGTGTGGAGGTCTGGCACACGAATCACCAGACAGAAAGTGAATCGTGGTGACAGACCACATGTGGACACCTGCTAGGGATATAAACAAAGGAGAAGGAAAAGTAGGTTCCAGGGATTACATGCAGCTAAATACGCTTTTTAAAAATGTGGCTGTTTATTAGAAGGGCGGATACTAGGCCAGATAGGCAGACTCAGAGAAAAAGCCAAATGCCTACAACAGCTGCTGTGAACCAGGTAGAAGCCTGGAACTCCCGTCTCCCATGTGGGTGGCAGGGACCCGGGTACTTGAGCCATCCCCGCTGCCTCCCAGGAGGTACATTAGCAGGAAGCCGGAGTCAGCACAGCTGGGACTTGAACCCAGGCACTCTTAAGTGAGATGCAGGTATCCCAAGAGGTGTCAGTGCTGTGCCAAATACTCACATGCACAAGTTTTTTGTTTGTTTGAGAGGCAGAGAGCAAGAAAGTGAAAGTGCTCCCATCCACTGGTTTGCTCCCCAAGTGCAGACAGAACTGAGGCTGGAGCCAGGAACCAGGATCGTAATTCAGGTCCCCTACATAGGAAGCAGGAACTCAGTTGTCTGAGCCATCATCACAGCCTCCTAGCATCCGTGCTAGCTGGCAGTTAGGCCAGGAACAGCAGCCAAGAACGAATGTCTTACCCATTGGGCTAAACGCCCACTCTCATAACATCATGTTTAAAGAATTAAAAAACAACTGAAGTATTAAAATGCACTTAAAAGATTTATTTATTTGAAAGGCAGAGTTACAGAGAGGCAGAGGCAGAGAGAGAGAGAGAGAGAGAGAGAGAGAGAGAATCTTCCATCTGCTGGTTCACTCCCCAAATGGCTGCATTGGCCAGAGCTGGGCGGATCTGAAGCCAGGAGCCAGGAGCTTCTTCTGAGTCTCCCACATGGGTGCAGGGGCCCAAGCACTTGGGCCGTCTTCTACTGCTTTCTCAGGCCATAGCAGAGAGCTGGATCGGAAGTGGAGCAGTCAGGACTCGAAGCAGCACCCATATGGGATGCCAGCACTGCTGGTGGCAGCTTTACCCACTATGCCACAGTGCCGGCTCCACACACCCCCCCTTTTTAAAAAAAGATTTATTTTATTTATTTGAAAGAGTTACAGTGAGAGGTAGACAGAGAGAGGTCTTCCATCTGCTGGTTCACTCTCCAGATGGCTGCAATGGCCGGAGCTGCGCCGATCCGAAGCCAGGAGCCAGGAGCTTCTTCTGAGTCTCCCACATGGGTGCAGGGGCCCAAGCACTTGGGCCATCTTCCACTGCTTTCTCAGGCCATAGCAGAGAGCTGGATAGGAAGTGGAGCACTGCAGGTGGCAGCTTTACCCACCATGCCACAGTGCTAGCCCCTAAGATGCATTTTTTAAGGACTACAAATAGGTGGACAACACTGTATAACAAGGCAGGCAAAGGCCTGATGAACACAGGACCTGCGTGATGGTTGGCTCAGGTCTGCAACAGGGGATAGATTAGGTACTGCTGGAGGTTCTGGCTTTGTTCCGCCTTTATTGAAGGTTGCTTGACATGTGATAAAATCAACCTGACTTCACTTAAAAACTTAGGTGGGTTTCAGAAGTTAGAGAGATTTGACAAACATCTGCCACCACCACACAATCATCATACATCCCACTACTGTACGTGGCGCTCTCTCCTGTCCCCCACACCTGGCCCCTGGTACCCAGCCATCTGCTTCTGCTGTGAGAGCCCTGCCTTCCCAGAATCTGTGCACAGACGGAACCACACGCGGGAACCTCTGTTTCTGGACACCTCTCGCTGAGCACAGCGCTTCTGAGACCCATCCCCATGCTTGCAGTCCATGTGGTCTGGCAGGTGCTAACCACGGTACTGAAAATCTCTCCGGTCCTAACTAACAGCGGCCGTGAGTGGACTAAGCTATTCCGTGTCAAGTGTTGGTGATGACAGTAGCACACGGCATGAAGATTGCAATTCACCCATTCTGCTTCCCTTCCCTGGAGATAAGGAGCAGGCCAGGGAAGGTCAAGGTGTTGGGTCTGTTGCGGCCTCAGCCTGAAGCAAAGCAAACTGCTTCTGGAAGGGAGGTCAAGGTTCAGGCGGGGGATTTGCATCACCCTGCGGATGCTCCTGGGGAAGCAGAGGACAGCTGGGGAGCTCGGGCCCCTGCCACCCCCATGGGAGATGGAGACAGAGCTCCAGGCTCCTGGCTTCGACCAAGCCCAGCCCTGGCTCACGCAGTCATGTAGGAAGTAAACCAGCTGATGGAAAATTGCTCTCTTTGGGGCTTTGCCTCACAAACAAGTAAGACTTAAAAACACACAAACAAAAACCTAAAGATGGGGGGTTAGCAGCCAGGTCTGAGCAGGAGCAGGGTGTGTGGGGGAGCTGGGGGACCTAATTCTTGGGGAGGGAGCGGGTTCCGTAATGTTTAGCTCCTACTGGGTGGGAAGCTCCAGGGAGGCCCAAACGTTCATTCACGGTCAAATTCCCAGGGTCTAGAAGGAGCACAGAGCAGAGGGTTGACAACAACATTTATTAAAAAGGCAATGAATGAATGAGTGAATGAGTGAATGATGAAGCTGCAGGACCTGACGTCCTTGTCCTCCACCCTGGAGGTGCGGTCGGCCTTGGCGCCCACACTGCCGCTCTGGAGGCCCCGTGTGTCCCCGACAGGCTCAGCGGCAGTGGCACTGCCTGTGGTGGGGCCTGGACAGAGCACTGGGGGCATCTCAGATTCTCAGGTGCAGGCTCTCAGAGGCTTTAAGGAGCCAGCATTCACTGGGGGTCACACATGGTGGTCTCACGGCCAGGACTCTCTGATGCCCCAGGGGCCTCCAGCGCCCCTGCTACCGGCCCCTTCCCCAGGCGGTGCAGCCCAGCCTCAGGGAGGGGAGGAGACCCAGGGGTGTGAGGGTGCCCTGGGTGTGGCAGGAGGATGCCCCAGAAGGGACCCAGGGCTGGGCTGTGTGCAGACCACTCTTGTTCCCAGGAAAACAGCGCTTCAGTGGGCTCCTGAGTGGGGCGTTGGGCAATGGCCCCGGGGGAAGGGGACAAGTGCCTTTCTGCCCAGGCCCTGGGGCCGGGGCTGCGCTGGCTGGGGTGGGAGAAGCCCTCCAGCCCACTGTGCGGTGTGGTGGGTGGTGGCTGCGGGAGTCCCACCTTAATCACCTTATTTTACAGCCGTCAGGACCAAGACACTTGCAACAAACATTGGTTGAACACTGACCCAACCCTGGGCACTCTCCTAGTCCCCTGAGCCCCCGGGGGCTCACATCTCGGGGTGGGGGAGGGGCGCAGGCACAGTGCAGAGGGCACGCATTCCCCACCTGCCTGTCCCTCCCCACCCCCGCTCCCCGCCGCTGCTCGAGTCCCTCCTGGCTGACAGGAGGACACCGTGGACAATCTTGGTTCTGTCAGTGGCAGGTGCCAGCCAGAGACTCAGGACAGGAAGGGGGTGCAGTCAGGGCCCCTGTTCCCCGGCTGCCTCCCCCCAGGCCCCAGGTGTGCAGCAGGTGCATCCCTCCCCCACAGGCCCTCACTGCCACCCAGCGCCCTTCCCCTGGGCTCCCGTGACTGCTCCCTCTGAGGTCCCTCCAGGCCGAGGGGCAGCCCCAGCTCTGCTGCTGCTGGACCCAGAGGTCACCACCCTTTGTGAGTTCTCCAGCTGTGTCCCCATTTTATCAGATATTCCTCAGTCACCTCCGCGCTGACATCTGTTCCCTCCAGGCCCTGACTGATGACGCAGGTGTGGCTGAGGTCGCAGACACCCAATCACAGTGCATCCATAGAGAGAAGCTTGTTCCCCTTCAACCCCAACCCCACGGTGGCCTGTGAATGCAATTCCAAACCCAACTGGAAACCCAGGTGAACGCAATGCTAAGAAGCCGCCTCCCAGGAAGGACGGAGAGGACAGAGACGGGCAGACGCCAGTAGCCGGAGTCCAAGAGCTGCCGCCAGCGGAAGCGAGGCCAGCCCCGGCCTTTCTGGTGAGGACCAGAGGGAGGTGTAGACAGAGAATTGCCCTGGTCATCCTCCCCCGCCCTCCCATCTCACCCACACCTGCTGTTCCAGGTACCTGCAAATCCAACCTGCTCCTGCCCAACCGTAACACAGTGAGGGGCACACCTAGGGCTGGGGCTTCTGGGGGTGGGGCAGAGACCCCTGCAGGGCAGGCGCCCCAGGCCCACAGGGAGACCTGGAAGGGTTTCCAACAAGAGAACAACAGATTCAACTTGGGTTTTCCTAGCGGCTCTCTGGCTGCTCAGTGGAGAAGAGGCTGAAGAGGAGTGAGAACCCCCCGGAGCAGCCCAGGTGGGGTGGTGGGGTTCTGCAGAGACGAGCCGGGCGCTCAGACAGGGCAGTGAGCAACTGGTGGGCTGCGATGTGGGAGGGGTGGCAGACAAAGCCTGGGACTGACAGAGGCGCTGAGTAGGATACGACCAACTCATGTCCTGGATACACAGCCACTCAGCAGGGCTGGCCCAGAGCGGGCGTCCATGCCCGCGTGCACACATGCACACTCACACACACTCGGCAGTGTTGTGTCCACCACAGCTCAGCCACACTTGGCCACCCACCTGCCCTTCCCACGGAATCCATCCTTAGAGAGCGCTATATTCTTAGAAAGCTTTCGGCCACAAGGAACAGATGGCCCCAATCAACAGCCCTGAACGCTAGGGGCTCTCGATGAGCTGGAAGGTTGGCAGCCCCTGGTGGGCTAGTTCCGCTGCACCGCGCCGCCGCTGCAGACCCAGGCTCCCGCCTTCTTTGTGTTCCGTTGGCCTCGGTGAGCTGCCTCTCTTCTTGCATCCTCCACTGTCCAAGGAGCAGAGGGCGGCAGGAGTCAAGTGCAGGCAGTCTGTCTGAAAGGTGACCCTGAGAAACGAGACTGGGACTAGTGAAGCGAGACTGGGAAGGAAAAGCTGTCGAGACGAGGGCCCCGTCCTGCCAGGGCACTCTGGGAGCTGCAGAGCTACCCTGTCCAAGTGGGAGTAGGCTGCTGCTCACCTTCCCGCACCTCCAGCTGGGTACACCTGCTGGGTCCAGGCGAGGCTTATGCTTTGCTCCTGTCCCCAAGCCCAGAGCACCACGCACAAGCACACACCTAGAATCCGCACCCTTGCACAGACTCCTCACACCTGGAACCCAGGGGCACACACAAACAGGATGCAGGACCACGTTACGGGGCACGTGACTCCCCCACTGCCAAAAACAAAACCTCTCTACTTGCTTCTTACTCCAGCCTGTGACCAGGGCCTGGAAAATGCCCGGACATTAACGTTTCTGACAATACCCCAACCTAGAGGCCCCCACATGGAATTTCCAGCCTACATTGTAGAGCAGGAGCCACGGGGACAGCCCCGGGGGGAACCCTTCCTGCAGTGGTACCAGTACGCTCCAGCCCAAAGTGTCATGTCCCAAATGACCAGCAGGGGGCGGGCGAGGGCCATGGATCTCACTGCAGGCTCTCTCTGAAGGGGAAGATAAGCATCAGGAGCGTCCCCTAGGGGTCCAAGAAGGGTACTGACACACTCAGCACCAGTTCTAGGGGGAGGCTGTGCCGCAGGAGGAGCCAATTACGAGGACCTCTGACAGTTTCCGAAATCAGAAGGCACGCTGGGGCAGAGAGAAGAAGACAGACTCAGAACTGTTAGGCTACGAATGTTCGTATCCAAAGGTCCTTCAGAAAGTTCATGGGAAAGTTCACATCTTGGCATAAAAACTGAAATCCAGGTATAGCTCTTGCATAATACACATTCTCGGGGAACTCCCGGAGAGCCCGCGTTTGTGGAATGATTGTTCTGTTCTTGCCTCTGACTTATCTAGAACCAGGGACAAGCTGTAAGGACAGTGACCTTCACCTCCACGTAAGACGTGCAGGGGCTGGCGGGGGGGCGGGATCGATCTAAAAGATAAGATGTGAGTTCTCCGGGTGGAGTGAGGGCAGCTGGCGCAGTATGTGTGCAAAATTCTATGCTAAATTATCAGACACAAAGCCTGCACAGATCACTATCACAAGCTCCCTCCCTCCCCAGTTTTGGTCCATGTGAACACAGATTAAGACAAACTCTCATAGCAGTCACATAAAGCTACCTGAAAGTCTCTGGATCAGAAACAGAACGGGTAATGACGTGAGCTGCAGAGTAGCAGAATCTTGGCTTTGAAATGACTGCGAGCTTTTCAGAAGACCTGACAAGAGTCAAATACTCACACTGGTGTCACCGACCCAAGAACAGAGGAAACTGGACACTGTGGCTCCATCTCACAGGCTTCCCCTGCAGCCAGGGACAGTCACTTCTGTCCTCATGCTGGCCTGCTTCCCCCCCAAAACCTGTGCCTGATTTTAAGTGGAGATGGAACTACTGCCCACAGATACCCCAAAGATGCCTCTCGTATACATCATGGGCAGTCCCACCCCTAGGAGGGTCCAAATGAGCATAGCTGGACCACCGTTCTCCAGTGGAGTTTAGGCCACAGCAGGAATAAATCAAATCCACGCCTCTCCTGGAGTCTCCACCACTCACCTGCCTCAGAAACCTAAAGGAAACTTTTCCCATTTTTGTACCCACAGCAAACATTTGGCCACACCAACAGCTACGAGCTGTATGGAGATTACTGACTCACCAAACACTAGTGTCTCCCAGTTCGTGTTTTGCAAAAACTTAATAGGTATTTCATGGTGGGGACTTGGGGCGGGGCAGAACTCCATCAAAGATTAATCAGACTCTCTGATGACTTAATTTCTCTAAGTGTTTAACAAGACTTCTACACATTATGAACTTACAAGATGGGGACATAATTTATTTGACACTCAAGCCCGTGGACATATCTTTCAAATACTCTGAAACACACAAAACACGGGCATCATTCTGAAAACTACAGTTATCCCCTGCACTACCTTTCATGGTTTATGAGCTACGCAAATGCTCTGCGTATTTGGCCCTATGAGGAGCAAAGCAAAAACGTCACATGAGCTACCATAATTCAAACACGGCTAACTTATATTCTTGGAATACTATCTGTATGGTTTCTGAAACAAATGAGGAGTTCAGAAAGTAAGTGTGTAACTCAGCACTGAACTGACATTTATAGCAATGATTTTTTCCAAGCTATCTGATAAATGAAAGCTTGTATTTTAAAACTAATGATGTCATTAAAATCATGATGCTGAGGCTGGCGCTGTGGTGTAGTGGGTTAAAGCCCTGGCCTGCAGTGCCGGCATCCTATATGGGCGCCAGATCGAGTCCTGGCTGTTTCACTTCTCATCCAGCTCTCTGCTGTGGCCTGGGACAGCAGTAGAAGGTCAAGTCTTTGGACCCCTGCACCCCCGTGGGAGACCCGGAAGAAGCTCCTGGCTCCTGGCTTTGGATAGGCGCAGTTCCGGCCATTGCGGCCAATTGGGAAGTGAACCAGTGGATGGAAGACCTCTCTCTCTCTCTCTCTCTCTCTCTCTTTCTCTCTCTGCCTCTCCTCTCTCTGTGTAACTCTGCCTCTCAAATAAAATCTTCAAAAACATTGTTATGTTCATCTTAAATCCCACAATAAAAATGTGGTCAGCCCGGAAATGAGTAAGTGATGTGGGTGTTAAATTCCATTTTAAAAGAGATGTGAATCGGAGCCCCTCTCAGAACAGTTGGCGAAACAAATTCTAGCGGCTAAGAGGGGCTGTGGTGTAAGGACCCTGAAGCCAGGAACCACGACGACCCTTTCAGAAGTGTCACCCGTCATCCGTCTGCTTCCCGCAGCTCTGCATCTGCTCCAGCCGCACTGAAAGCCAACCAGAAGCGCTACAGACGTTCCCACGCTGCCCACAGCGGCCGGCTGCAGCCCGGACCTCGCTCCTCTCCCACGGAACCAGCCACCTCTTCCGAAGTCCGGACGGAACACTGCCCCGCACAGTCCTCCCTCGCCCACCCACCCCCTCCCCTTCACTCACCCCCCCTCCCTCCCCTTCGCCCACCCCACCCCCTCTCCCTCACCCACCCCCTCCCTCCCTTTCATTCCCCTCCCCTTCGCTCACCCCCACGCCCTCCCCCCCCTCCCCTTCGCCCACCCCCCCTTCAGGCAGCTCTTCCAATTCCAGGGGTGGTATTGGTGCCGGTGCCGGTGCCGGTGCCGGTCTTCCAACCAAAAGGATGGCGTGGGGGAGCGAGGGAAGGTGGGGGGGGGTGACTGCTGACATTCTGTAGCACCAGAGCATGACCGTGGCTGACAGTGTTTAACTGAGTACTTCAGATTAGCTGAGAGGATTTTCAGTGTTCCCCACAAAGAGGTGTATCTGAGGAAACAGGTACGCCAACCCCCCATGTGATCCTTATACACCACATACATGTACTGCAATGCCATCCCGTACTCCCTAAATCTGTGCTATCAGTGGGCATCAATTAAAATTCCATATAGTGGCGGCCCTCGGCAGAGCAGTCAGGGTGCTGCGTCAGACACCCAGATCCCTGCACGGATCGCCCAGTGCCCGAACGTCAGTGCAGGCTCTCCTTCAATGCCAGCCTCTTGCTGAGGTGCACCCTGGGAGGCAGCAGGTGGCGGCTCAGTACTCCGATCTCTATCACTCACGCTGGAGACCCAGGCAGCTTCCAGCTCCTGGCTCCCACCTGGCAGAGTCCTGGCTGTTGCAGGCATTTGGGAAATGAACCAGGAGATGGAAGATTCCGGTCTATGTCTCTGCCCCGACCTGCCTCTTTCAAATAGAATGAAAATATATACAAAATTAAAAAAGAAGCATGAGGCAGGTGTTTAGACTAGCGCTTAGGATACTCTGGGATGCCCAAGCCCATATCTGCGAGCCTGGAGTCAAGTCCCGGCTCAGCTCCTGTTCCAGTGTCCTGCTGATGTGAGCCCCAGGAGGCAGCAGGCTCTGGGTTAAGCCGCTGTATCCCTGGCATCCACGTGAGAAACCCCAGGGCCGTTCGTGGCTCCTGGCTTCAGCATGGCCAAGCCTCAGCAGTTGCAGGCATTTGGGAAGTGAACCAGCAGGTGAGAGATTCCTCTGTCAACCTCTTCCCCTCTTTCCATGTTTAATGTACACATGTGTGTGTGCATATATATATATATCTGTATATCTATATCTGTATATACATTTAGTAACGACTGGTTTACTATCCAGCAGCAGATGGCCTCTGAGCGCCACGTAGCAGGTCGGACACAGGTGTGCCTGACACAGCGCCCCCCCCGCTCCCCTGGCATCTGGGGTTGCAGCAGCTCTGCCAGCCCAGAGCACCTCTCCGTCGCCCACGGGTGCCACACACGCACTTTTCCACGGATGTCTTGGGAAGCCTCACTCTCGAGCACGTAGTGTGTAGGGCTGGAGCTGCTGAGCCACTCCTGCACCAAAGAGCTCGGGAAAAACCAAACACATCACAGAAATAAATTCAATGTAGTCTTTGAAAAACAGCATTTTTTTTTTTAGGATGGCAGCTAAAAAGGACTCCATTTTTGTTAGTAACGTTTTTGCCTTAAGACTGGAGATAGCCGGCGCCACGGCTCAATAGGCTAATCCTCCGCCTTGCGGCGCCGGCACACCGGGTTCTAGTCCCGGTCAGGGCGCTGGATTCTGCCCCGGTTGCCCCTCTTCCAGGCCAGCTCTCTGCTGTGGCCAGGGAGTGCAGTGGAGGATGGCCCAAGTGCTTGGGCCCTGCACCTCATGGGAGACCAGGATAAGTACCTGGCTCCTGCCATCGGATCAGCGCGGTGCGCCGGCTGCAGCGCGCCAGCCGCGGCGGCCATTGGAGGGTGAACCAATGGCAAAGGAAGACCTTTCTCTCTGTCTCTCTCTCTCACTGTCCACTCTGCCTTCAAAAAAAAAAAAAAAAAAAAAAGACTGGAGAGTACCTGCCGCCCCTGCGTTTGATGTGTGTTCTCAGAACCAGTCTGACTCAGCCCGATCACATGTTCAGACCGCTCCTCTTCATAGAAATCAGTTTTCAATAGAAAAATTTAAATGCAAATGTATAATTCATAGGCTGAATTAGAATTTAAGATGATTTCATTACTACTAAATGGGCAATGGCACTTTCGTAACTCTAAACAGTAGATTTGCTCTGTGTGCAGACATGGGCAACCCCTCACAACAGGCAAGGAAGCTCAACTCCTTGAAACACAAGTAAGTTTCAGATTCGGTTTCAGACTGCCATCCCTGGAGCAGGCTGTGTGACATGGTAGTCAGGCATTGCCCTGGGCCCTCCGAGTCCCGCATGGGAGTGCAGGTTGTGTCCGTGCTGCATGGCTTCCAGTCCAGCTTCCTGCTAGTGTTCCTGGGAGGCCGCAGACGATGGCTCCAGTGCTTGGGCCCCGCTACCCACGTGGGAGACTCCTCGCTTCTGTGGTCATCTGGGGAGTGACCAGTGGACAGGGGAGCTCTCCTGGGAGTGACCAGTGTACGGGGGAGCTCTCCTGGGGGTGATCCAGTGGATGGGGGAGCTCTCCCGGGAGTGACCAGTGGACGGGGGAGCTCTCCTGGGAGTGACCAGTGGCCCAACCATGCCCCTCTTATCTCTGATTCTCTATTGCTTGGCCTTTCAAGAACATGAAAATAAACATACTTTTTTTTAAAAAAAAAGATGTGTTTTTTGGTAAAATTTTTAATAAATTCTTGAGATTGGTCTGGTGGAAGGATTATTTTTCACCATATTTACATTGTGTATGGTGGGCATTGGGGACAGAACCAGCATATTGGAAGATCTCTCT
This sequence comes from Oryctolagus cuniculus, assembly GCF_964237555.1. NCBI lineage: Eukaryota > Metazoa > Chordata > Mammalia > Lagomorpha > Leporidae > Oryctolagus > Oryctolagus cuniculus. Next base: position 148,767,874 of record NC_091438.1, read on the forward strand.
CTCTTGTTGACATTATGTGATTAAAATAAGAGCACCATGGGGCTGATACACACCGTTTTTCAAAGGGAATTGAAGGACTCACACGATGTTGTTTCAAAACCCAACTGTCGGGGCCAGTGTTGTGTGCCGGTGGGTCAGCCACACATGGGGCGCTGGCATCCCCTCTGTGTGTCAGTTTGTGTCCTGGCTGCTCCACTTCTAACCCAGTTCCCTGCTAATGTGCCTGGGCCCCTGCACCCAGGTAGGAAACCTGGATACAATTCCAGGATCCTGGCTTCCGTCTGCCTGAGCCCTGGCCATTGAGGCCATTTGGGGAGTAAACCAGTGGATCTTTCTCTCTGCATCTTGCCCTCTCTCTGTAACTCTTTCAAACACATGAATAAATATATAAAAAAATAAATTTGACAATTGTTATGCACTGTTTGGAAAGCAAATGAAAAACCTTTCTGGCCGTGACATTAGTTGAAAATCTACTTATTGGTTATATGTTATTGAAAAGATTTCAATTGTTGAGACTTGAAGATTTAAATAAAATAAAATTGAATTGCTGATCAAACTGGGGGTGGCTTTTGCCAAGATTTCCTGACCCTCAGCTGCCCTTCTGTGGTGAGAAGGGGTCACAGCAGTTCCTGGCTCCCTGCTGGGGTTGGGGGCAGGACCCCTGCCTGGGGGCCCACTGCCTGCCCACCGCATCTCACCACCCTTCAACCTGAAACTACTTTTAGAAAATTCTCCTGGGCCCTCCACTGACCCTCAGCAGGAAGTAGACACAACCTCTACAACCCTGCTGTGCCATGGCCACCCAGCGGCTTGCTTGTCACCAGTCCCGTGTGTCTGCCTGGGTCAGAGGACAATGTCGGTGTAGTTCCAGGCTCCTGCCACCCTCCCCACGATGCCCAGGGCTCTGTCCCTGCTGCGTCTGTTCCTGCCCTGCCCTCACGCTGGACCCACCCGACCAGCCCTGGGGTTTTTTGGAGTTGGGGGTGATGGCTGGAAGAGGGATTTGTAGGGGGCCATTGAGATGCTGGGAGAGACTATAGGAGAACAGGGGGCGATCTGTCAGATGCGGGGGTAGTGAGTGAGAAAAGAGAAAATGGGGTTTGTTCGCAGTCCCCTTGGAGAGCGATGTGGCCACTGGTGCAGGTGAGAGGGAGCCGTCACACTTCTCGGACTGTTCCCTAGAGGGGCTCTCGCACAGGTGCACTGGACGCGCGTCCAAGGACACGGTGGAAGCACTGTCTAACCACAGGAGATGAGCCCTGCTCTCAGGGGGAGGAGAGAGAACTGGTAGTGTCCTACAAGGGGCACAAACCTGCAGCCATGGGCCAGGGACAGGGAGAGACCCCGGATGCCTAAGAGACAGGGAAGACGCAGGTTGCGGGACAACCCACTCCGCGTGAAGCCAGGCTCGGTTTTTCAAACTAGAACAGCCCAGTGTTTCGTTAGTGGGTGTTTGCACATGTGGTCAACAGGCAGCGGTGTGGAGGGGAAGGACCAACTCCAAACCCGTCCCACCCATGAGGCTAGCGTAGGTCCACGCCACCGTGGCACACCGCTCCTAATGTCTCCACGGTGGTAACAGCGGAGTCTGTGTCCTGTGTCTTGGCTGGGCTGCTCTGCTCTCCTCACTGGGGCCAGCCTGCTCAGCAGCCGGCAGATGCCACGGCAGAGAGAACGAGGGCTTGCAGACTGGCCTGTCTCTCCAAGCCAACTCCACACCCATGTGTAGGGGGCGGGCAGGAGCTAGCCAATAGACGCCTACAAGTAGAAGTGCAGTCCTGTCCCCTGTGGTGAGGCCCCCTGGAAAGAGCACACGGAGACTCCACTGTAACTGTTATTGTCAAATATGAAACCTTGGGCCGGCACCGTGGCTCACTTGGTTAATCCTCCACCTTGCGGCGCTGGCATCCCATATGGGAGCCGAGTCTAGTCCCAGTTGCTCCTCTTCCAGTCCAGCTCTCTGCTGTGGCCTAGGAAGGCAGTGGAGGATGGCCCAAGTGCTTGGGCCTTGCACCCGCATGGGAGACCAGGAGGAAGCACCTGGCTCCTGGCTTCGGATCGGCGCAGCACCAGCTGTAGCAGCCATTTGGGGGTTGAACCACCGGAAGGAAGACCTATCTCTCTGTCTCTCTCACTGTCTAACTCTGCCTGTCAAAAATAAATAAATAAATAAATAAATAAAATAAAAAATATGAAACCTCTACCCCAGTTTCTCCTCAGACGGAATAAATCTTTAGCCTTTTAAAAATATGAAACCAAAGTGTAAAATTTGCTAATTTTGAAGGGCAGATGCCTACCTAAGTATATGCTATAATTTTCCACGTTGTCTCTTTCAACAGAGTGATTTTCATTCCGATTTTTTATTAAGTTTACTTGTAAGGGCGAGAGACAGAGGAAAGCCCCTATCCACTGGTTCACTCCTCAAATACCCACAGCGGCTGGGGCTCGGCCGGGAGCCAGGGGTACAACCCAGGTCTCCCAGGCAGGCGGCAGAAACTCAATTTCTGCCCCAGTGTTGTCACTCCTAGGGTCTGCATTTGCAGGAAACTGGGGTCAGGAGCCAGAGCTGGCACTGAAACCCAGGTACTCAGGTGTAGACGCGGGTTTATTAATCACTAGACTAAACACCTGCTCTCCTGAAAGCTTGCTTTTTAAATTTTTATGCATTTATTTACTTATGAAAGGTAGAATGACAGGAAAAGACAAACACACGCACACACAGATCTTCGATCTGCTGGCTAAACCTCCAAACGCCTGCCACAGCTGGGCCAGGACGAAGCCAGGAGCCAGAAACTCCACCTGGGAGTTGCAGAGGTCCGAGTGCTTGGGCAGTCTTGCAGTGAGCGGGATTCAAAGCAGTGCAGCTGGGACAAGCTGGCACTCAGACATGGGATGCGGGTGGCGCACTCCCTGACTCGACCCACTGCACCAGAATCCGGCTCCAGCATTGCACTGTTTAAAGGAACAGTGGAACCCACTAATTCTGACAGTGACTGATGCGCCCACCAGGGACGGGGCCGTGTGTGTTTCTTCCGCCCGCACAGCAGAGGGCGCTCTGGCCTCCATGAGCGCTGGCCAGGCCGGGCTGTGTGCAGCCCTGCCCGCGTCCCTGTTCCTGTGCGTGGCCCCACGCCCTGCAGCCCAGGGTCTCCCTGTCACCTCTCACCTCTGGACTCCCAGCCTGGAGCCTGCCATGGGGAGGCACCCGTCCGTGTTCGCTGGATGCCTCCACCATGCTCACTTCTCTCTAAACAATGAACCACTTCCGAGCCAGACCCACCTGCCCTCTCTCTCAGAGCCCCCTCTGAAGTAAGGAATGAATGATACTGAGTGAACAAATGACCACAGCCCTCCTCCTGCCAGTCAGTGGAGGCAGGAACACCTGATCCTTCCCACTGTCCCGTGAGCCTCCGAGAGAGGCTCAGCCACTGCAGGTGTCACTCACTGTGTTAGGTCTGCATGGAGATGCCGCTGCTCTCTGTGGGGCTCTACCCCAGGGTGACCTACTTGTCCCAGATTTCCTGGTTCTGCCTCAGTTTCCACACTGGAAGTCCAGGGCCTGAACCCCCAGCCCCAGGCACACCAAGAGGGTCGGTCTCCCCATCACACTCCTTCTTCTCCTAGGGCCGCGTGTTGTCCTGGTGCTCCCAGGAGAGGGGGCTCTGGTCTCGTCTGCAAATCAGCTCTCACCAGGACCTGGCCGGGGGGAAGTCACTGATGGACACAGATCCACTTGAGACTTGAGAGAGCTCTTTATTCTTTACACAGGACGTGGGGTCAGCACGGGTAGCCGGGCCTTGGTTCTAGTGGCTTGCAATGGTCTGGGAAAAGACAGAACAGTGGAGTGAGGGTCACAGGTTCTGGAGTCAGTGGAACTGGGGCAGCTCCCAGCCCCCACTCACTCTCCATGTGGCCCTGGGGGAGTCACTTGCCCTCTCCAATGGGAGTGGTGATCCCAGCACTCAGCCTGTAGGGTCCTGATTAAACCATAACCAAGGCCCCATCCCAGTCCTGGTGCTCATCTGCCCAGTCTATACGGTGCTCACTGCGGTCACCATGGACAACCCTGACCCTCTCTGACCAGCTGTCCCCAGATGACACTAAGGGGCTCAGCTTCCCCTGGCTCTCCCAGCCTTCACCATTATTTTTTTTTTTTTTTTTTTTTGTGACAGGCAGAGTGGACAGTGAGAGAGAGAGAGAGAGAAAGGTCTTCCTTTGCCGTTGGTTCACCCTCCAATGGCCGCCGCTGCAGCCGGCGCACCGCGCTGATCCTGGCAGGAGCCAGGAGCCAGGTGCTTTTCCTGGTCTCCCATGGGGTGCAGGGCCCAAGCACCTGGGCCATCCTCCACTGCACTCCCTGGCCATAGCAGAGAGCTGGCCTGGAAGAGGGGCAACCGGGACAGAATCCGGCGCCCCAACCGGGACTAGAACCCGGTGTGCCGGCGCCGCAAGGTGGAGGATTAGCCTATTGAGCCACGGCGCCGGCTCGCCTTCACCATTATTGCTCACTTCCCGTCTCCCCCAGCAGGGGGCGCCGTGGCCCTCTGTGCTCTGTGACAAGTAAGGACCCGACCAGAGCACACCCCTGAGAAGCCCTCCTGAGTCAGGAGGTGCAAACTCCACCCAGAGCCTGCGGATTCCTGGGGCCACGCAGAGCAGAGGGCATCCCCCTGTCCTCTGCCATGTCCCCAAGGCCCCACCCCCTGCCCTCCCAGGACCCCTGCAGCCCCTCCCAGGATGTGCCCCTCCTCCCTGTGCCCCAGCCCTCTCAGGACATCCCCCACCCTGCAGCCCTCCTGGCTGCCCTGTCCTCACCTCCTCGATCCAGTCAATGAAGGCCGACACTCGGGTGAACACCGTGGGCTTCCTCTCAGTGTTGCAGCCGCGGGAGGAGGCGAAGCTGGTCACGCCGTGCACCTGCCAGGAGCCATCTGCCGCGGGGCAGTTGAGGGGTCCTCCAGAGTCACCCTGTGAATAACAAAGAAACTGTGGGGAGGGCGAACCTAGTTGGGAGGAAGCCCCGGGAGACGCCGGCTCCCACTGCCGGTGGCGCAGTCACTCATGGATGTGACGCTCATGCGTGCCTCTGACACAGGGGCTCAGGGTCCCTTCAGAACACAGTGTGGGTGACGTGGGAGGTCCTGGTACCAGTGCCCCCTGCTGTGCTGCTGGGGCCTCAGGAGGGATGGCGGCTGCCCCAGGTCAGGTGAGCCTGGAGCCGGGGTCATGGTCAGGGCTGTCTGCATGGTGCTGACTTCCCCCATGCCCTGCCTGGATGGAGACAGCCCCTCCACCTCCACGTGCCGGCTGTGGGGGTCCCATGGCCTCGCCCACCCGGGGCAGGTGAGAGCCTACTCACGTTGCAGGCAGAGACGTCGCCTCCGCCGGCGCACACCATGCTCCTCCTCACGAGTAAACCCCACCAGGTCAGCCGTGCGCAGTGTGCGTGGTCCACCACGGGCAGAGGCGCCTGCTGTAGCTTGTTCGGGAGTGACCCGCCGGCTGCAGCGATGGAGAGGGGGAGCTGGGGCGCTCCCGGCCTGGTGGGGTCTCTGCTCCCAGCAGTTCCCCCGCCCTCATACCCTGTGCACCTCTACATCCCAGGCCCCTGCACGACGCTCACTCGGACACACCGCGCTTGAGAGGCTGGCAAGGAGAAAGGACCAAAGCCCAGGCCTGGCGTGGCCATGTGTCCCCGGCCCCCAGGACCTGCTCCCTCGCCCCTCAGTACATACTGGAGGTGGTGCCCCAGCCGGTGACGTAGCATTCCGTCCCATGGGCCAGGATGTCCCCAGCAGGAGGGAGCTGGGCGGGCTGCACTTTGGCTGTCAGCTGTGCGCTGCGCGACAGCTTGATGAGGGTGATGTCATTGCTGTGGGGAGGGAGGAGTCACGCGAGCCTGGGCCTCCAGGTGCACCAGGTGCCACGCCAGTCCTCTGTCCGGGAGTTTCTCTCTGGGAGACCCCCACTGCTCCTCTGCACCCTGAGGTGCTTCCTGTCCCGTTCAACCCTGCCAGCCCTTGACCTTCCTGGTTGTCCTGTGTCCCCTGTGGCCCTCGCACTGCAGCTCCCTGGGGGGCTGTGACCGCAGTAGGAGGGCGGGCGTTTGGCACCATGCTTAGGGCTGCATCCCACACCCAGGCAGGGCATCACGGCCCATCCTGGCTCCTGCCCCCGTGCCTGCTGGGGTATTGAGTGACAGTGACGGGGTCAAGTGCCAGGGTCAGCCCCTGACTTGGGAGATCCAGACTGAGCTCTGGCCCCCTGGCTTTGGCTGGATGAAGGCTTTTGGGGAGGGAACCAGATGAGTGATCTCTCCCTCTCTCTTTCTTTAGTCAATAAAAACAGGTAAGTAAAAAAATGTTTGAAACAAACACAGAGTAGAGAGCTTGCTGAGGCTTTCTAAGGCCGTGTTCTGTCTGAGGCCCGAGGTCTGACGTTCTAACAGGGTCCCAGGGGATGCTGCTGCCGCTGCCCCTCAGACCACACCTTGGGCACCACGGCTCTGCTGCTGTCACCCGGGACATTTCGCCTGGGTCTCCCTGGTCTCCCTAAGGCCCCAGGAGCCCTGCCAGGACGGGCCGGGGTCTCCATCACGGTGGCCCCTCCCTCCTGCACTGTGGTTCCCAGGGTTCCACCCCCTCCTGTGCTCCTCTCTCAGAAAAGGCGGAGCCTCGCGGACACACAGGTGAGCACACAGTGAGGCTGAGCGGGGGGCCTCCCTGCCCGTCACCACCACCAGGAAGCCCTGCTGCAGGTCACCCTCTGACCAAGGGGAAACTGAGGCCCAGGCCACTCAGGGAGTGACTGCTGGGGCTGACTTCTCCGCCCCGTGCTCCTCCTTCATCCCCATGGCCGGGAACCCAGCTGTGCGGGATGGACCTCTGCTGACCACAGGAAACCTTGGACTTGGGGCAGGTGCCCGAGGGGTCCTGGGCTGCAGAGCCACGGAGCCCAGCAGCTGTGGGGGCTCTCCCTGGTGCTGCTGTCCCCTCTGCAGGGAGGGAGGTTGGTGCTGAGGGTCTCTGAGGCTCTGACAAGTGTGTGGGGGCTGGGCTCAGGCTGCTCACCCTCCCCGCTGTCCCTGGGAGTCCCCTGGGATTCATGGAGGGATGAGCACAGGAGCCCGGGCCTGGCTGGGGGCTCACTCACCCGCAGGGTACACAGTAGGACTTCCATCGCGGGTGCACGAAGATGTCCCCAGCATTGATGGGGATCACCTGCTCCGGTCCCTCTGTGACTGCCCGGTCGTACTCGCCCAGCACCACCCGGTACGTCTGGGAGCTCCTGCCAGCAGACGAGAGGTCACTCGGGGCCTGACTTCAACCTCCGTAGCCTCCGGCTGGCCTGAGCTGCCCGGGTCTCACACGGGGACAGTGACCGGGGCAGGGATGGGGGCAGTAGAGGACTCACGAGATGCAGTGGCCGGCAGTGATAACCCAGTCAGGGCTGATGAGGGTCCCGCCACAGGTGTGGTACCAGGCCCCACTCACCTCGTACTGCAGGGAGACCTGGTGCCCAGAAAGAAACAGGTTGAGAGGTCCAGCCCACAGTGAGGTTGTGGTGTAGACTGTGCGCTGCACAACTTGAGAGGGCGCCATTCACACAGAAAAGGACAGCCCCTTCTCAATCGGGCAGTGCACGACCTAGACCACTGTTCATGGCGCTGCACTACTTTTCCTATGGAATCACACGTGGTTACCCTGTCTCCCCATCCTAGGTCCTGTTGTGTAACCCACTGAATGCAAAAATGAGGCCCTCAAACTCTGCCTTCCTAAACACAGCACCTGAATTTCTAAATGCACCAGCCCCTTGAGTTCCGCCCTTCCATGTCCCCAGCGCCTGCTTCTCTTTGGCATTTTGTAGTTGGGACCGGAAAAACCTCCGTGGGAAGTGGGAAGTTCCAGGGCTCCTGGCCCTGGGCAGCTGCAGTGGGGACAGGGTCAGGGCCAGAGGCTTCGCGGTCAGAACCTGGCGTCCAGCGCCCAGCGTGGGAATCAGAGCTGCTGGCACCACTCTCACCTGCCAGGGCCAGCTGTAGGGGACCGCGTCCTCACCGTTGACCACGCGGCTGGAGGGGGGGGAAGGTTGGCCAGAGCCCAAGGCTGGAGAGGAGAGAGAGGAGAGGAGGGGCATCAGTCACCCAGGGTCCCCAGCAGGAAAGGGGGGCAGGTCCCAGCCCTGGCTCTGCCACAAACGGGCTGTGTGAGCGGTGCAAGCCCCTTTCCCTCCCTGACCCTCGGTAGCCGCCTATGAACAGTGAGCACTGGGACTACCGCAGGGGTTTCTGGAGCCCCAGGAGTCCACAGACGGAGAAGACAAAGCCACGTCCATCAGTGGGAGGACCAAGGAGGCAGATGCCTAAACAGTGCCTGACCCCAGTGAGCCCTCCTGGGCTGCGGGCTGCTGTCGCCGAGCGGAGGCTCGCGGTGGGCATGGGTGCCCCGTAGGACACCGATACCCACACCCCACACTGAGCCCTCCTGGGCTGTGGGCTGCTGTCACAGAGCAGAGGCTCATGGTGGGCATGGGTGCCCTGTAGGACGCCGATACCCACACCCCACACTGAGGTCCCTGGGCTTGAGTTGAGGCTCCATTCCGGATTCCAACTTCCTGTTAATGTGCACCCCAGGAGGCTATGGGGATGGCCCAAGTTCCTGGGTCCCTCCATCCAATGGCTCCTGGCTGCTGGAGGCATTTGGGGATGGGATGGGAGGATGGGAGACATCCGTATCAGTCGGTCCATGTCTGTCTCTACCTTTTAAGGAAAAGATGTGAATAAAGGTTTTTGAAAGGAGAGGAGGCTTTGGAGTAAGACCGTTTGGACCCCTTGTTCTGGGATGAGCCACTGTACTTCTCTGAGGCTCAGTTTCCCCATGAGTAAAATTGAATAATAACAGAGCTGACATCACGAGCCGTCATGAGAATTACATGAGATCATATAAGGAAAAAAACATTGGCCGGCGCCGTGGCTCACTAGGCTAATCCTCCGCCTTGGCACTGGCACCCCGGGTTCTAGTCCCGGTCAGGGTGCCAGATTCTGTCCCGGTTGCTCCTCTTCCAGTCCAGCTCTCTGCTGTGGCCCAAGTCCTTGGGCCCTGCACCTGCATGGGAGACCAGGAAAAGCACCTGGCTCCTGGCTTCAGATCAGCGCGGTGCGCTGGCCGCAGCGGCCATTGCGGGGTGAACCAACAGAAAAGGAAGACCTTTCTCTCTCTCTCTCTCACTGTCCACTTTGCCTGTCAAAAAAAAAAAAAAATTAAAACAAAAACAAAAACAAAAACGTTGACATTCTGCCTGGTATACAGTAAGCACTGGGTAAATGTTGTTTGTTCCCATCACTGTCAGTCAGGGGAGGCTGCTCAGAGGAGGTGGCCCTGAGCTGCAAGGTAAAGTGCCAGAGAGGCCAGGACAAGGCTGGGCCACAGGCTACGGGAGCTGGGTGGGGGGAGTGTGAGTGGGGAACCGGAGTGTTCAGCAGGGAGTGGAAATCCCACCCCACGCGGGCTAAGTGCAGAGCCAGACTCCTCACCACTCAGCTGTGTCTGCTGCCCCACCATGGATGCCCTCCTTGTCCCTTGGTGCCGCTCCTGGCCCTTCTCCTGAGCTGGTCTCTCTCCTGCTTCCCTCCTCTCTGCTTCCCAGCACCAGCTGAAAACCAGCGCTGTCATGCCCCAGGGACGAGCTGAGACCCCCTCCTATGGGGGCAGGGGCTGGGACCACGGGACCAGGGTGGGGAGCAGATCTCAGGGCTCCTGGCCCAGGCAGCGCAGGGCACAGACGCGGGCTGCGTTCTTACCAAGGGCCACCAGCAGGAGGGCGCTCAGCAGCCGGAGCATTTCGTCTCGTCTTGACAGGAGCGGACACAGAGCCTGGGCTCTAATATAGGGCAGAGGTGGGCAGCGGGGGCTGGACTGGGCCCCAGGCCCGGCACAGGTGGTGGAACACCAGGCCTCCCAGGGCCCAAGGCCGCAGCCCCGCCCACTGCAGGATGGAAAGTTGGCGTCAGAACTCGCCACCTCCTTCAGGAAAGAACACGGGCACGGGAGCCATCAGCCCTGGATTCCCACCCTGCCCGGGCCGCCTCCAGGCCTTGAGCGCGTGCAGTCACCTCTGAGTCTCAGGCTCCCCATGGCTGATGTGGGACGAATATTCATACTCATTGAGCATCATTTTGTTTAATTATTATTATTATATTATTATTATTATTAGCCCTTATTTAGTTTCCTGCTGAAATAAGATGTTTTTAACTTTTTATTTGCTTAATTCTTTATTGAGTTGAGCATTTGCCTTTGAATAGAATACAAATTAAAAATGTCACCTCAAAAATAATAAAATATTAAAGTAAAAAAGAAAAAGCATAAATAGGTCATATGTCTTGAGCAATGTGCCTATATATACATATGTGTGTATATATCTATACATATACATAAATATATATATATATATCCGTATCCACCTCCATCCAGAGATCTTATTGAGCACCTGCTCCATGGAGCCCCAGGCACTGCTCCAGGGGCCACAGCTAAGCACAATACGTGGCCCCCACCCTCTCGGAGTTTCAGTCTAGTGGGGAGATAATGAAAAATCAACCAAGTCAACAAGGCTGTGTTCGGTCTGGGGTGACTGGTGGGGATGGGAGGGACTCTTGTTGGACTGAAGGGGCAGCAGCACTTGACTGAGTCCAAAAGTTAAAGATAAAAGTCAGCGGGGGTGGGGGGCAGGGTTCGCACAGTGGCTAAGACACCACTTGTGACACCTGCACCCCAGACTGGAAGGCCTGGGGTCAAGTTCTCGCTTGGCTCCTGAGTCCTCTTTCCTGCTAATGGGCACCTCGAGAGAGAGCAGATGATGGCTCATATACTTGGGTCTGTTGCATGCAGTTGGGCAACTGAACCAGTGCATGGAAGAGTTCTCTCTCGCTCTATCCCGTTCTCTTTGCCTTTCAAATAAAATGGAAAAAAGTGTTTGAGAAATGCCAGCCAAGGGAAGCCGTGCCGGAAGCCCTCCAGGGGGAAGGGGAGGCAAGGGCAAAGCTCCGGAGGCTGGGATGCGCTTGGTCTGCTCAAGAGAAGGAGCCCAGGGCGCTCGGGGCTTAGGAGGGGGCTGAGGCCAAAGCAGAGGTCACTCCTGGAGCTGGACTCAGGCTGACGCCACAGGCCCCTCCTCGGTCACAGCTCTTGTACCTGCGCCTGAAGGAACACGGAGGACCGTTCAGAGCACACACACACACCCCCCCCCCGCCCCCAAGTCCGGACTAGCCAGGAGCAGGAATCAACCCAGACACCCACCGCAGTGAGTGGATGCGCATGTGCAGGACACTCACACGGTAGGAGGTGACTCAGCTGCTGTGCCCTCTGGAGTCACTTCCTAGGACGGAAACAGAGAAAAGGTAGGGTCCAGAAGAGTATATGCAATTTAATACCTTAGAAAAAATGGGGTTATTTATTTGAAAGGCCGAGAGACACAGACACAAAGAACTCCCCGAATGCCAGTTAAGTGCTGATGCTGAGTGAGGAGGAAGCTTGGAGCCTGGACTTGACTGGGGTCTCCCATGCGGGTTGGAGGGACTCAAGTTCCCGAGCCGTCACTCGCCGCCTCCCAGAGGCAGGAGTCTGCGACTGGAAGCGAAGCTGGGACTTGGGCTCTGGCACTCTGATGCGGGCTGCAGGCGTCCCCAGAGGCGGCTGCTGTGGCCAGTGTTCACACACTCGCCCTGTTTAACTTGAGGGCAGAGGGCAGAGGGGGACAGAGAAAGCTTCCGTCCACTGTTTGATCCCCAGACGCCCGTAGGACTGAGGCTGGTGGGGGGGACTGCAGCCCGGAATCCACTCAGGTCTCCTGCATGGGCTGCAGGGACCCCATCACCTGAGCCGTCCACACAGCCTCCCAGGCTCCGCATTGGCTGGGAGCTGGCATCGGGGACCTGATCTGAGGACGAGATCCAGGCGTTCGGGTGTATGGTGATTGGGTCAGACAGCCGCCATCCGCTGTCATAACGTCATTTTTAAGAATTTAAAATGATGGAAATGTTAAGGTTTACTTGTTAAGGACTATACATGGGCAGACAGCACTGCATGAAAAGGAACGCAAAGGCCTGATTAGCATATGACGCAGGTGGAGTTGGCGCAAGTCTGGGACGGGGTAGATTACCCTGATTAGCATATGACCCGGATGATGGTTGGTGCAAGTCTGGGACGGGGTAGATTACGTGTTGCCAGAGGCTCTCGCTTTGCTCTTTTTTTTTTTTTTTTAAAGATTTATTTATTTATTTGAAAGTCAGAGTTACACAGAGAGAGAAGGAGATGCAGAGAGAGAGAGAGAGAGAGAGAGAGGTCTTCTATCCATTGGTTGACTCCCCATTTGGCCGTAATGGCTGGAACTGTGCTGATCCGAAACCAGGAGCCAGGAGCTTCTTCTGGGTCTCCCACACGGGTGCAGGGGCCCAAGGACTTGCACCAACTTCTACTGCTTTTGCAGGCCATCAGCAGAGAGCTAGATTGCAAGTGGAGAAGCCAAGGACTCGAACCAGTGCCCATATTGTGGGGAGCAGCCCGGTCTGGACTAAGTTACTGGAATTAAGACTTATTCTGTGCATCTGCTCTCCCACAATATGGCGTTGGGAGAGAAGTAAACAGCTTCCGCACAGCTGCCTCCAGTTCAACCAATAAACTGTAGGACTTGCTCCTGATTGGAGAGCAGAGTACTCGGCGTGTGGGCAGCCGAGTTAGGATTGGCGGAGGAGGACTATAAAGGAGGAGAGAGACGGCATGCACCAGGAACATCTAAGGGGAACATCTAGCTGAAGGAACACCTGTGCAGCCCCCGAGAAAGCCGGCCGGCGGTGTGCCGCTCCCCCGCGGAAGTGGGGAATGTGGCCAGGGGGAACTGCCCTTCCACGGAGGTGGAAGGGATAGTAGCCAACCCGGGAAGAACCAGCAGCAAACCCGGGGAGGGCCGAGCAGACCAAAGAACAGCGCAGGGTCCTGTGTTGCTCCTCCACAAAGAGGGGGAGCGACATAATGGTGCCGTGACTCGGATAGGAAACTTAGGACGGATAGGAAACTTAGGAGGGAAGAAACGGGAAGAACTGGGAAAATACCGGAGAGAGAGACTAGCAAATAGCCTAGGGAAAAGCCGGACGAAAAAGGTGCCGGAAGAAGCTATTGAAAGCCTAGGCATAGACTCGGATACGGACTACGGGGGGAAGCTGGGAGAAATCTCTAAGGTCGAAAGCGAAAGTGAAAGCTAGAACAAACAGACTCGGATGCGGACTGTGGGGAGAGGCCAGGAGAAATGAGGGAGGAATATCGCTGGAGGAAAGTTTGGGGAAACATACCGGGTAGAGAAAAATGTTAGGGAAATTGAAGCCGCAGGGGGCAGGCCAAGGCGGAAACGAAAGCCACTTTGGGATTCTCAAGTTAGCCCGGGAATGGGGGGCGAAAAGTTGAAACCAGAAGCTGAAACGTAAGCCAGGTTGGGATCCGTCTGATTAGCCCGGGGAGCAAAGGACGGGAAGCCAAACCGTGGGGCGGAGACGTATGCTGGGTTGAATTCGCCAGGCTAGCCCGGGGAACTTAGATTGAATGCTAGTGGTGGACACGTAAGCTACGCTGTGTGACTCGCGGAGGCTGCCGTGCGCAGAGAGAGCGTGCGGGGCACAAGTAGATAGGGAACGGGGCTGGCGCGAGGCTGTGGTGCAGACGCGAAGGGCGTGGAGACCGCGGAGCGCGCGAAGCCAAGCCGCGCAAAGCCGAGCCGCGCAGATGAGAGAGGCTGAAGCGGCTCAGAGCCGGCGAGGCGCCGAGAAGCAGCCTCGGGGCGGGGCGAGGCGCCGGGAAGCTGCGCGGAGCCGTGAAGCTGCCGGCAGGGCGAGGCGCCGGGAAGCCGCGGGGATAAGAGAAACAGAAGTTTAGAAGTAAAGTGAGAGAAATAGGAATGCTGGAAGATAGAAGTAAAATGGGAGAAATAGGAATGCCCGGAGATAGAGAAATAGAGAAAAATAAGGCCTCCCCTCAACATGGCAATGAGAAAGCTTGGATTCGGTCTGCCTGATTAAGTGAGGCGATGAGCACCTGCGGGCAGCTAGCAGCTTATGCGCCGCAGGTCACCGAACACAGGCACGCATCAGCGCCTAAAAACCTCCTCACAACATGGCGAAGAGAGGACCCGGATTCGGTTTGCCTGATTGATAGGACTTTTAAGAACCTGTGGCAACTCTAGCAAGTAGAGCAGAGTGTGTGCTGCGGGACACCGAAGACAGGCACGTATCAACGCCAAAAATAAAAAGAAAGGGGGATCTGTGGGGAGCAGCCCGGTCTGGACTAAGTTACTGGAATTAAGACTTATTCTGTGCATCTGCTCTCCCACAATATGGCGTTGGGAGAGAAGTAAACAGCTTCCGCACAGCTGCCTCCAGTTCAACCAATAAACTGTAGGACTTGCTCCTGATTGGAGAGCAGAGTACTCGGCGTGTGGGCAGCCGAGTTAGGATTGGCGGAGGAGGACTATAAAGGAGGAGAGAGACGGCGTGCACCAGGAACATCTAAGGGGAACATCTAGCTGAAGCAACACCTGTGCAGCCCCCGAGAAAGCCGGCCGGCGGTGTGCCGCTCCCCTGCGGAAGTGGGGAATGTGGCCAGGGGGAACTGCCCTTCCACGGAGGTGGAAGGGATAGTAGCCAACCCGGGAAGAACCAGCAGCAAACCCGGGGAGGGCCGAGCAGACCAAAGAACAGCGCAGGGTCCTGTGTTGCTCCTCCACGAAGAGGGGGAGCGACACATATGGGATGCCGGCACTGCAAGCAGCAGCTTTACCCGCTACACCACAGTGCTGGCCCCTGCTTGTCTTTTTTGAAGGTTAACTTACATAGAACAAAAATTGAGCTGCATTCAGTTAAAAACTCAGATAAGTTTTAAAATTCACCACCACCATAACCAGGCTACAGACATCAGCATTCTCCAGACTCCCCCTCCTGCCTTGTCTCCGTCTGATCCCCACTCCTGGCCCTGGCCAGCTCCAGGGAGGGTCCTGCCTCTCCCAGGCTGGAACCACACAGTAGGAACTTTTTGTTTTGGGGCATTTCTCATTGAGGACAACGCTTCTGAGATCCATCCCTGTCCTTGTATGACACGTGGTCTGGAAGGTTCCGATGGCATTACTGAAAACCACTATGATTTTCGGTAGCATTGGCCAGGAGTAAACTAAATGATACCAGTTCAGGTGCTGAGGATGAGACGGGGTCAGCGGATGAAGACTGTGGCTAACGCAGTCCTGCTACCTGAAATGAGAATTTAAAGGCAGCAAAAGGGCCGGCGTTGTGGTGTAGCAGGTAAAGCTACTGCGGGGATGCTGGCATCCTGTAAGAGGGCCGCTTTCATCCCAGGCTGCTCCTGTGCCAATCCAGCTCCCTGCTAATGGCCTGGGGAAAGCAGCAGCAGAGGCCCAAGTCCTTGGGCCCCTGCCACCCTGTGGGAGACCCCAATGAAGCCCCTGGCTCCTGGCTTTGGCCTGGCCCAGCCCTGGTCACTGCAATCATTTCTAGTGAACCAGCAGATGGAAGATTTCTTTCCCCCTCTCTCTGTAACTGTTAAGTAAATAAACTTTCAAATAAATAAATAAACTCTTTTAAAAAATAAAGAGAGCTCCAATGGGAGAGAGGAGAGGGCTGGGCCCTAGAAGACCCCTGGGCAGGTCATAATGATGTGAGGTTGGGCCTTTCTTTTCTCTTAAAACAAATGCATTTTCTTTTCTTTTATTGAGATTTAGTCATTTATTTTTGAAAGTCAGAGCCATAGAGTGAAAGAGGGAGAGACAGACAACTGTGCTGCTGACTGACCTTCTGGGAGTTTTTTCTTATCTTTAAGGATTTATGTCTTTCTATGAAGGGCATAGTGGAGGGAGGAGAGAAAGAGAGATAATAAGAATGAATGGGCCGGCGCCGCGGCTCACTAGGCTAATCCTCCGCCTTGCGGCGCCGGCACACCGGATTCTAGTCCCGGTCGGGGCGCCGGATTCTGTCCCGGTTGCCCCTCTTCCAGGCCAGCTCTCTGCTGTGGCCAGGGAGTGCAGTGGAGGATGGCCCAAGTGCTTGGGCCCTGCACTCCATGGGAGACCAGGAGAAGCACCTGGCTCCTGCCATCGGATCAGCGCGGTGCGCCGGCCGCAGCGCGCTGGCCACGGCGGCCATTGGAGGGTGAACCAACGGCAAAGGAAGACCTTTCTCTCTGTCTCTCTCTCACTGTCCACTCTACCTGTCAAAAATAAAAATAAATAAATAAATAAAAAATAAAGAAAATGTCCTTAAAAAAAAAAAGAATGAATGAATCTTCCATGTGCTGGTTCACTGCACAAATGCTCACAATAGTCAGGTCTGAGCAAAGCTGAAGCCAGAGCCGGAAACTCCATTCTGATTTCTGACATGGGCTTCAGAGGCCCAGGACCTGGCAATCAACCGTTGACTTCCCAGGTGCATTAGCAGGAAGCTGGGACAGGAGAGGAGCAGCGGGGCTCAAAGCGATGCCCCGATATAGGAGGCTGGCATCCCGCTCGAGAGCTGAACCCGCTGCACCACAACCACACCCTCTAGGAGTTTTCTTGTCCAGGAGCAGCGTTGTGGGGAGCAACTGAGACTAGACTGAATTACTGGAACTAGGACTAATTCTATGCATCTGCTCTCCCACAATATGGCACTGAGAGACCGCAAACAACTTCTACGCAGCTGCCTCGCCAATTCGACTTATAAACTGCAGGAGCTGATCCTGCTCCTGATTGGAGGAGAGCAGCGTGCTCGGCGTGTGGGCAGCCGAGTTAGGATTGGCGGAGGAGGACTATAAAGGAGGAGAGAGACACTATGCACCGAGCAACATCTGAGGAACATCTGAGCAGCCCCCGAGAGAGCCGGCTGGCGGTGTGCCGCTCCTCCGCAGAAGCGGGGAAAGCGGCAGGGGTGCCGTCCCTCCGCGGAGGCCGGGGGGCCGGCAGCTAACCTGGGACGGCGTCGTTCCTCGGCGAGTGAGGGAACGGCAGCTAACCCGGGAAGAGCCGGGCAAAGAGAACAGCGCAGGGTCCAGTGTCGTTCCTCCACGAACGGGGGAGCGACACCGCGTGAGCAAAATCCCTGAGGAGGAGCCCCGCCCTGGACGGTCTGGCTGGGAAGATGGAGGGATTAGACCTCCACAAGTCTCAGTCTGAAGCAAAGCAAGCGGCTTCCCGGATGGAAGGCGGGAGTTCAGTGAGGGATCAGGAGAGAGTGCCGGGGTCAGCAAGGGGAGTGTAGGAAGTTCGGAGACTTCTTGGGGAGGGAGGGAGTTGCCATCAGTTTTAACTCCTACCAGGGAGCCCCAACCTTTCTCATTCATGTTCAAATTCCCAGAGTCCAGAAGGGAGCCTGGCACACAGCAGGGGTCAACAACCATACGTAAAAAAGAGGCGACCATGAATGAATGAAGCTGCCCAGGGGGTGCACTTGGCCTTGGCGCTCACACAGGCTGCTCTGGAGGCCTCGTGTGTCCCTGCTGCTGAGGGTGGGGCCTGGACAGCAGCGTTCTCTAGGACAGGGCGTCCTGGGATGAATGACCGCTGGAAGGGAGCCCCCCAGCAGACGTCTGTCCGCTCCGCCCCCTGCGAGGGCCTCAGTGTTCTGGACAGAGCCTGGAGCCCTCAGTAATGTGAGATCAGGCAGGAGTGGGAGATACAAGTAAAACATGGTTCAAACGAGTCCTGCCTGTGGGACTTCCCCGTGGCCCGCCAGCTCCCGACCCCTCAGGTGGGACATGGGATCTGCACCACCTCTTCCGCACCTGGCCTCACTGGGCTGCCTGGGAGGCAGGGAGATGTGGTTTCCAGTCTACACAGCCCTGTGCACAGCGGAAATCCTCTCACCATGGAAGGAAAGGAGAAGAGAGGGCCGGCACTATGGCATAGTGAGCTAAGCCTCCACGTGCGGCTTCCTGAGCGAGCACTCAAGGGGGCTGCCCAGGGGGGAGTCTACAAAGATGGCCAGTTGGCCAGGGGAGGGGAGGTGGGCATCAGGTAGGCAGGCTGGGAGGAGGGGTTGGACAAGGGAGCTGAGTGGGATGGGCACAAAGACACACTGCAGATCCACAGTGCAGGGCTGGCACGTGGCAGCGCCTGTGCACACACTTACACATGTGGCTGCCACCCTGCCCTTCCCATGGACTCTGTCCTTGTACAGTGTTGTATTTTTAGAAAGTTTTCAGCCACAGGAATAGGTAACCCCATTCCAACAGCCCTAACCGCTATGGGTTTTCTCACCGAGCTGGAAGGCAGAGCCCCTGCTTGCTTGGTTCAGCCGCGCGGCACTGGCACCACCGATGCGGGCTCTCGCCATGTTTGTGCTCTGCTGGCCTCAGCGTGCTGGGGTTTCCTCTCGTTGTCCCAGGAGCTGCTGGCGTTGAGTGCAGGCAGGGTGTCTGGACGGTGACCCTGAGAAACTGAGACGGGGAGAGTGGAAGTGAGATCGTAGGGAAAGGCAGCCAAGACAGGGTGCGTCATGGACAGTGGGCCATCTCACCAGGACACTCTGGGAGCCTCCGAGCCACCCCATCCCCTGTCACTCCCCTGTGAACACCTGGTGGGTCCAGGTGAGGCTCACTGCCTTCGTCCTCTCTCCCACGCCCAGAGCACCAAGCACAAGTACACACCCGGAACTCACGCGCTGATGCCCCAGCACACATTCCTCACACCTGCAACCCCAGGGCGCACACACACACGCTGCACACCCACATCACAGAGCAGCGACCCTCCCAACCCCATGCCATAAACTCCTGTCATTGCTTCTGACTGCAGCCTGTGACCAAGGCCTGGCAAATGTCAGGACATAACGTATCTTTGACCAAAGGCCCCCAAGTGGGATTGCCAGCCTAAGATGCAGTGCAGGAGTGAAGAAGACAGCCCCAACAGCCCCTTCCCATAGCATCTCTGGGATTCTCAAGCCCCTGATACACTTTCCCAAGCTACCAGCAGGCGGCGCAGGAGAGTCACCATGATCCTCAACGGTTTTTTTTTTTTTCAAGAAATACTTTATTCTTTTTCATGTAATTCATAATTTTTCATGTAATACATACAGATTTAGGAACATAGTGATGTTTCCCACCCTACCATTCCTCCTGCCCACCCTCCCTTCTTATTCTTATTCCCTCTCTTAATTCCTACAATGATCTACTTTGTTTACTTTGTACTCATAAGATTAACCCTACAGTAAGTAAAGACTTCAACAAATAGTAAGAAGAAAAAAACACTATTCTTCAACAGTACATATAAGGGCTGTAAAAATCAATGAGTCTCGGCCGGCGCCGCGGCTCACTAGGCTAATCCTCCGCCTTGCGGCGCCGGCACACCGGGTTCTAGTCCCGGTCAGGGCGCCAGATTCTGTCCCGGTTGCCCCTCTTCCAGGCCAGCTCTCTGCTGTGGCCAGGGAGTGCAGTGGAGGATGGCCCAGGTGCTTGGGCCCTGCACCCCATGGGAGACCAGGAAAAGCACCTGGCTCCTGGCTCCTGCCATCGGATCAGCGCGGTGCGCCGGCCGCAGCGGCCATTGGAGGGTGAACCAACGGCAAAAAGGAAGACCTTTCTCTCTGTCTCTCTCTCTCACTGTCCACTCTACCTGTCAAAAAAATAAAAAAAAAAATCAATGAGTCTCAAAGTGTGAATTTCACTCCTATACATTTTTCACTCTATTAGTCACCACAGGTCAGGGAAAACAAATGATATTTGTCTTTTTGGGACTGGCTTATTTCACTAAGTATATTGGTTTCCAGTTACATCCATTTTGTTGCAAAAGAGGATCTGATTCTTTTTTACAGCTGAGTAGAATTCCATTGTGTGTGTGTGAATATATATGTGTGTGTGTGTGTGTGTGTGTGTGTGTGTGTATGGCACAATTTCTTTATCTGGTCATCAGTTGATGGACATCTGGGTTGATTTTATATCTTAGCTATTGTGAGTTGAGCTACAATAAGCATGAGGTACAGATAACTCTTTCATATGCTGATTTCATCTTGTTTGGGTAAATTCTCAGGAGTGGGATTGCTGGGTCATATGGTATATCTATTTTCAACTTTCTAAGGTATCTCCATACTGTCTTCCAAATGGCTGTGCTGGTTTACATTCTCACTAACAGTAGATTAGGGTGCCTTTCCCCCCATATCTTCACCAGCATTTATTGTTTGTTGATTTCTGTAAGAGAGCCATTCTAACTAGGGTGAGATGAAAAATCATTGTGGTTTTGATTTGCATTTCTCTGATGGCTAATGATCCTATGCATTTTCTCATGTATCTGTTGGCCATTGAATTTCTTCTTTTGAAAAAAGATATTTACTTTTTAGGTATTATGAATTACCTTTTCTATAGATTACCTTTTGGTACTCTATTAGTTAACACAGATCAGGGAGAACATATAGTATTTGTCTTTTTGGGACTGGCTTATTTCACTATGCATAAAGTTTTTCAGTTGCATCCATTTAGTTGCAAATGGAAGGATTTCTTTTTTTCACTGTGTAGTATTCCATGGTGTGCAGATACCATAACTCTACATCTGGGTTAATTCCATTTCTTAGCTATTGTGAATTGAGCTGTAATAAACATGTGGGTGTGGGGAGCAACTCGGACTAGACTAAGTTACTGGAATTAAGACTTATTCTATGCATCTGCTCTCCCACAATATGGCGCTGGGAGAGGAGGAAACAGCTTCTACACAGATGCCTCTCACCAACTTGACAAGCTGCAGGAGCTGCTCCTGATTGGAGGAGAGCAGCGTACTCGGCGTGTGGGCAGCAGAGTTGGGATTGGTGGAAGAGGACTATAAAGGAGGAGAGAGACAACATGCACCAGGAACATCTAAGGGGAACATCTATCTGAAGGAACACCTGTGCAGCCCCCGAGAGAGCCGGCCGGCGGTGTGCCGCTCCCCTGCGGAAGTGGGGAAAGTGGCAGGGGGCCCGCCCCTCCACGGAGGTGGAGGGATGGTAGCCAACCCGGGAAGAACCAGCAGCAAACCCGGGGAGGGCTGAGCAGACGAAAGAACAGCGCAGGGTCCTGTGTCATTCCTCCACCAAGACGGGGAACGACATGTGGGTACAGGTAACTCTTTCATATGCTGATTTCATTTCCTTTGGGTAAATTCCCAGGAGTGGGATGGCTGGGTCATATGGTAGCTCTATATTCAGAGTTCTCAGGTATCTCCATGGTGTCTTCCACAGTCCTTAACCCATTTCTCAACTGGATTGTTTGTTTTGTGGCTGTTGAGTTTCTTGAGCTCTTTATAGATTCTGGATATTAATCCTTAATCAGTTTCATCGTTTTTGAATATTCTCTGCAATTTTGTCAGTTGCCTTTTCACTGTGCTGAGTGTTTCCTGTGAAGTGTAGAAGCTTCTCAGCTTGATGCAATCCCATCTGTCTATTTTGGCTTTGACCGCCTGTGCTTCTGGCATCTTTTTCAAGAAGTTTTTCCTATGCCAAGGTCTTGCAGAGTTCCTCAATGTTCTCCTCTAGAAATTTGATGGTATCAGGTCACAGATTAAGATCTTTGATCCATTTTGAGTTGCTTGTTGTGTAAGGTGTAAGGCAAAGGTCTTGTTTCATATTTCTGCATTCAGAAATCCAATTTTCCCAGCACCATTTGTTGAAGAGACTGTCCTTTTTCCAGGGATTGATTTTAGCTCATTTATCAAATATTGTTTGATTGTAGTGGAAAAGCTTCCAATTTTTCCCCATTCAGTAAGATGCTGGCCACAGATTTGTCATAAACTGACTTTGTTTGTGTTGAGGAATGTTCCTCCTATGCCCAATTTGTTTAAGTTTTTTTTTTTTTAATAATGAAAGGATGTTTTGTTTTATCAAATACTTTCTCTGCATCTATTGAGATAATCATTTGGTTAATGTGATGTGTCACATTTATTGATTTGCTAATATTGAACCATACCTGCATATCAGGGATAAACCCCACTTGGTCCGGGTGAATGATCTTTCTGAGGTTTTGTTGGATTCGATTAGCTAGTATCTTATTGAAGATTTTTGCATCTATGTTCATCAGGGATATTGGTCTATAATTCTCTTTCTCTGTTGTTTCTTTTTCTGGCTTAGGAACTAAGGTGATACTGGATTCACAGATGGAGTTTGGGGGGATTCTATCCTTTAAATTGTTTTGTATAATTTGAGAAGTGGAGTTAATTCTTCTTTAAATGTCTGATAGAATTCAGCAGTGAAGTAATCCAGTCCTGGGCTTTTCTTTGTTGGGAGGGTCTTTATTATTGATTCAATCTCTGTCTTGTTTATTGGTCTGTCTAGGTATTCTATGCCTTCATGACTCAATTTTAGTAAATTTTATGTGTCCAGGAATTTATTCCTTCTAGATTTGCCAATTTGTTGGCATGTAGCTCTTTGTAGCAATTCCTGATGATTCTTTTTATTTCTGTGGTATCTGTTGTTACATTGCCTTTTACATCTCTGATTCTGTTGATTTGGCTCTTCCCCCTCCTTTTTGGTTGGTTGGGTCAATGGTGTATCAATTTTATTTTTTCAAAAAACCAGCTCTTTATTTCATTGATCTTTAATATTTTTTTGTTTCAATTTTATGTTTTCTCTAATTTTAATTATTTCTTTTCTCCTACTAATTTTGTGTTTGACTTATTGTCTTTCTAGGTCTTCGAGATGCACTGATAAATCATTCATTTGGTACCTTTCCAATTTCTTGCTTCAAACTTCCCTCTTAACACTGCTTTTTTTTTTTTAAAAGATTTATTCATTTACTTGAAAGTCAGAGTTACACACAGAGAGAAGGAGAAGCAGAGAGAGAGAGAGAGAGAGAGAGAGAGAGGGAGAGAGAGAGAGGGGTCTTCCACCTGCTGGTTCACTTGCCAGTTGGCTGCAACGGACAGAGTTGTGTTGATCCAAAGCCAGGAGCCAGGAACAACTTCTAGTTCTCCCACGTGGGTGCAGTGGTCCAAGGACCTGGACCATCTTCTACTTCTTTCCCAGGCCATAGCAGAGAGCTGGATCAGAAGTGGAGCCTCTGGGACTCAAACAAGCGCCCATATGGGATGCCAGCACTGCAGATGGTGGCTTAACCCGCTATGCCACAGTGCCGGCCCCTTAACACTGCTTTTGCTGTATCCCGTAAGTTTTTATATGTTTTATTGTCCTCTTAATTCATTTCCAGAAATTTTTGATTTATTCTATGACCCACTGTTGATTCAGGAGCATGTAGTTCAGTCTCCATGTGTTCGCAGATATTCTAGAGATCCTTGAGTTGTTAGTTTCCAGCTTCATTCACTCCATTATGGTCAGAAAAGATGCATGGCATGATTTAGATTTTTAATTGATGAGACTTTTTTTTTTGGCTTAGCATATGGTCTGTCCTAGAGCAAGTTGCATGCACTGATGGAAAGATTGTGTATTCTGCCACTGTGGGACGAAAGGGTCTGCAGATATCGGTTAGGTCCCTTTGGTCCATAGTGTCAATGAGCTCTGTGCGTTCTTTGTTTTCTGTCTAGTTCATCTGTCCATTGATGAAAGTGGGGTTGTTGAAATCCCCCATTACTATTGTACTGGGGTCTATGCCTTCCTTTAGGACCATTAACATTCGCTTTAAATAACTAGGCACCCTGGCATTGGGCACATACACATTTATTATAGTCAAATCTGCCAGTTAATTGATCCCTTAATCCTTACATCATGCCCTTCTTTGTTTCTTTTAACAATTTTTGTGTTAAAGTATATTTTATCTGATATTAGGATAGCCATACCTACTTCTTTTTGCTTTCTGTCAACATGGAATATCTTTTTCCATCCTGTCACTTTCACTCTGCATGTAATTTTGTTGAGGTGTTTCTTGTAGGGAGCAAAGAGATGGGTCTTGTTTTTTAATCCATGCAGCCAGCCAGTGTATTTTTTAAAGATTTATTTATTTGAAAGTCAGTTACACAGAGAGAGAAGGAAAGCCAGAGAAAGAGAGAGAGAGAGAGAGAGAGAGAGAGAGAGAGAGAGAGAGAGGTCTTCCATCCACTGGTTCACTCCCCAGATGGCCACAATGACCAGAGTTGTGCCAATCCAAAGTCAGGAACCAGGAGCTTCCTCTGGGTCTTCCCACACCGTTACAGGGGCCCAAAGACTTGGGCCACCTTCTACCACTTTCCCAAGCCATAGCAGAGAGCTGGATGGGAAGTGGAGCAGTCAGGACTTGAACCGGTGCCCATATGGGATGCCAGCACTGCAGGTGGCAGCTTGACCTGCTATACCACAGCACCGGCCGTACCAGTATCTTTTTTTTTTTTTTTTTTTTTTGACAGGCAGAGTGGACAGTGAGAGAGAGAGAGAGAGAAAGGTCTTCCTTTGCCGTTGGTTCACGCTCCTTTCACGTTGGTTCACGTGGCCGGCGCACCGCGCTGATCTGATGGCAGGAGCCAGGTGCTTATCCTGGTCTCCCATGGGGTGCAGAGCCCAAGCACTTGGGCCATCCTCCACTGCACTCCCTGGCCACAGCAGAGAGCTGGCCTGGAAGAGGGGCAACCGGGACAGAATCCGGTGCCCCGACAGGGACTAGAACCTGGTGTGCTGGCGCCGCAAGGCGGAGGATTAGCCTAGTGAGCTGTGGCGCTGGCCCCTACCAGTATCTTTTAATTGGAGAATGTAGGCCATTTATATTCAAGATTACTGTTGATAAGTAATGATATGGCCCTCCCGTTTTCCCATAAATATTCCTGCTTTGATTTCCTTTGTACTTTTACTGGCAGATTTACTGCCTTCACATTCTTTCAGTGATGGAGCCTATCTTTCTGTGTTTCTGAGTGTAACACATCCGTAAGCATCTTCCATAACGCTGGACGAGTGCTAAAAAAGTCTTTCAATCTCTGTTTGTTGTGGAAGGCTTTTATTTCACCTTCATTCACAAATGACAGCTTTTCAGGATACAGTATTCTGGGTTGACAGGTTTTTTTCTTGTAAGACTTGGACTTGCTCTCTGTTCTCTCTTATCCTGCATGGTTTCTGGTGAGAAATCGGCTGAGTCTAGTTGAAGATCCTTTGAGAATAATCGGGTGTTTCTCTCATTCTCTTTTTAGAGTATTTTTTAAAAATAATTATTGATTGATTTGAGAGGCAGAGTAATAGAGCAAGGGAGAGAACACAGAGAGAGGTCTTTCATCCACTGGTTCATTTCCCAAATGGCTGCATTGCAGGAGTTGATCTGACCCGAAGCCAAGAGACAGGAACTTGTCCCGGGTCTCCCACATGAGTGCAGGGGCATAAGCACTTGGCCATCTTCCACTGCTTTCCCAGGCATATTAGCAGAGAGCTGATAAGAAGTGGAGCAGCTGGGATTCAAACCGATGCTTATATGGGATGCTGGCACTGCAGGTGGAGGCTTAATTCACTATGCCACAGGGCCAACCCATTCTTTATGTTTTATTGTTGAAAATTTAACTACAATGTGTCATGGTTATGATCTTTCCTGATCATATCTATAAGGATTTCTATGTGACTTATGTACTTTGACATCTATTTTTGTGCCAGTACTAGGCTGTTTTCATTATAACTGCCTTGTAGTATGATTTAAAATATGATATTGTGATGCCTTCACCTTTGTTTCTATTGTATAAGATTGCTTCAGTAGTATAGACATTTTGATGATATTAATTTTTCCAATCCACGAACTTGGAAGATTTTTCCATATTTTCTTCTGTATCTTTCTTTAATGTCTTGTAATTTTCATTGTAGAGATCTTTCACCTCCTTGGTTAAATTTATTCTAAGGTATTTAATTTAGTTTGTAGCTACTGTGAATGGGACTGAACTTATAAGTTTTTTTTCTCAGCCATTGCGTTGTCTGTGTATACACAGGCTATTGATTTTTGTGTTACTTTTATATCCTGCAACTTTACTAAACTCTTTTTTGAGTCCCAATAGTCACTTTTTTGTTTCAATTCTGTTTATTTCTTCTCCAGTTTTAATTATTTCTTTCCTCCTACTAGTTTTGTGTTTGGTTTATTTTTCTAGATCCTTGTGATGCACTGGAAGATCATGATTTTATGCCTTTCCAGCTTCTTCAGGTAGGCACCAATCGCTATAAACTTCTCTCAACACTGCTTTTGTTGCATCCCACAGGCTTTTACATGTTGTGTTGCCATCTTCATTTGTCTCCTGGAA
Organism: Oryctolagus cuniculus; assembly: GCF_964237555.1. NCBI lineage: Eukaryota > Metazoa > Chordata > Mammalia > Lagomorpha > Leporidae > Oryctolagus > Oryctolagus cuniculus. The sequence goes on from NC_091438.1 coordinate 148,794,037, forward strand.
TATTTCGATTTCCCCTTTGATTTCTTCTGTGACCCACTGTTCATTCAGGAGCATATTTTCTAGAGATTCTTTTCTTTTTATATCTGGCAGTTTCCAAGGATTTGTCTTCTAGTTCGCATATTCCTTCTTCTGCCTCACCAGGTCTGTTGTTGAGGTTTTCCACTGCATTTTCTATTTGACATATTGAATTCTTCATTCCTAATATTTCAGCTTGATTTCTCTTCAATAGCTCAATCTCTGGCAAAACGTTTCCTTCATTTGTGTATGGATTTCTTTATGTTGTGAATTTGTTTCTCTGTGTTTCTGAGCAATTTTATGATCATTCTTTTGCATTCATTTTCGGGCATTTTATCAAATTCTTTGTGTTCACATTCTAATATTGAAGTGTTGTGTTCCTTTTGGGAAGTCATGCTGTCTGCCTGTTCCTTTTTCTTGTATTTCTGTGTCTATCTTCAGGCATTTGTGGCAACACTTGTTGGCTTTCTCCTCTGTGGCTGAGCCAAGTGTGCTCCTTCAGTGGATATCCAGAGCGTGTGCTTGGTGGGGCCAGGGAGCTCTGGTCAGTGTTCAGGGCTGGGGCATGAATTCAGCCTGACGCTGTTCGGCTTAGTAGATCTCTAACAGCAGGCAAGAGGGCATGATCATGCCTCCTGGAGTAATCACAACCTCACCTCTTCTCTTCCAAGGTCATCAATGCCCTGGGTTAGTCCACTTTGGGTACAACCCCACCCATGTAGGTGCATGAAACAAAGGATCTTGTGGTCCTCAGTGTGAGCATGGAACCGTCTGCAATGACCCACCCCATGCCCTATCATGCAGTCACAGAATTCTCACAGTCACAGCGTGCAAGGCCCCCACAGTCATGGGGTGCAGAAGGTACACTCGCAGTCCCCTGAGCCCGCCCCATCCACAGAGAGAGCAGAGGCATCCCCAGAACCAGCTGCCTTTGTGAGCGCTGCCTTGGCAGTCTGAGTGCTCGAGCTTGTGATAGGTTGAGGGGATGGCAGCACCTCACAGTCCTAAGGCGGTGCCCAGCTCCCTGCCAACCCTCCCAGCAAACTCAGTCAGTAGAGAACACGGATGTCTCCCTCGGGCAAATCCCCTGTTGCACATGCTCTTGCCGCCAGCCTCTACTACCTTCTCCCCGCCAGTCACTGGGCGCCCTTGTGGGGACTGGGAGAAGGAAATGTGCTCTCTCCTCCCTGGAGCAGGTGGGTATCCTGCCCCTTGCCAGGGCTCCAGGCCAGAGACAAAGTCTCCTATCCTGTATGGATGTGTGTCCCACAGGGTTCTCCCCCAGGCAATGTCATCAGTGGCAGAGGCTGCTGCCGCCAGCTCTCATCACGCTCTCAGAAACTGGTGTCCGCCAACCCCCTGGCTGCCGATGTCATGGGTGCTGTCGCCGCTTGCCGCCATGTGTCGCACTTACCATGCTGCTCCATGGCATCCCTCTTCTTCCAGAATGTCCACAACTTCTCTCCTATTCGGCCCTCTTTGTTTGTTTGTTTGTTTCTAAGATTTATTTATTTATTTGAAAGGCAGTTAAAAAGAGGCAGAGGCAGAGGCAGAGAGAGAGAGAGAGAGGTCTTTCCTCCGTTGGTTCACTCCCCAAATGGCCACAATGGCTGGAGCTGGGTTGATCCGAAGCCAGGAGCCAGGAGCTTCTTCTGGGTCTCCCATGCAGGTGCAGGGGCCCAAAGACTTGCACCATCTTCCACTGCTTTCCCAGGCCATTGCAGAGAGCTGGATCAGAAGTGGAGCAGCCGGACTCGAACCAGCGCCCTCATGGGATACAGGCAGAGGCTTCATCTGCTAGGCCATAGCACCAGTCCCCCTCCGCTTTTCTTCTGCTATCTTCTGGTCTAAATCAGCACGTGTTTTCCCTATTCAGCCATCTTTGAATTCCCTCATTGGTTTCTGTGTGGGAAGACAAGTGTCAGAGGCTCCCCCTAGGGGTGGAGCTGAGTGTGGCTGATGCACTCACTGCTAATTCCAGGGAATGAATCACTCTGACTTCAGTGCCCTAGCACCGAGCTGGAGCTTGAGTCACTTAGATGAATGGATGGTAAATGAGTGGATGGATGGAGGACGGGGGGGATAAAAAGAGGAGAGGCAACGTAAGGAAAGGTCAGGGCAGGTGTCTGGCACGGCAGTTAAGATGCCTCCTGGGACTCTGTGTCCCGTATCAGAGTACCTGGTGTTTCCTGGCTCCTCTACCTCCAGATCTACCTTCCACGGACAAGCACCTGGGAGGCAGCAGGTGATGGCTCAAGTACCCTCACTGTTGGGTCCCTGCCAGCCACATGGGAGACCAGGATGGAGTTCTGGACTAACTGATTAATCCTGGCCCAGCCTTGGCTGTTGTGGACATTTGAGGCTGAATTGACAGATTTCACTCTCCATGCAAGTGAAGTGAAAATACACTTAAAATTTTTGAAACATGAAGGCAAAGAGAAGAATTAAGAAGCAGCATGGCCAATAGAGAGATGTGGGGTGGGGAGGAGTTGAAAAGAGAAACGGCAGAAGGCCTGTGACAGGAGTGCAGGGACTAGCAGGTGAGGCAGTGAGAGCTCCACCCGCCAGCCCTGGTGCCTCTGCCCAAGGGCCTCCTCCTCTCGAGCCCATCACTACTGCCCACGGTGGGTGCCAGCATTCCTAGGCTATTGAGACTGGCACCTCCTTCAGGAAGGCCTCAGTGGGATCAGTTCTTGCCGCAATTTTGTTCTCACATCTCTGGGAGATGCTACCAGGACCCCAATGCTCTGGGTAAACTATGGGACCCAGATTTGCCTTGAATTGGGGCTCCAGCAGAACTGTTGTGGCCTTAAAAGCCTACCTTGGCCGGTGCCGCGGCTCAATATGCTAATCCTCCGCCTGCGGCACCGGCACACTGAGTTCTAGTCCCACTTGCCCCTCTTCCAGTCCAGCTCTCTACTGCGGCCCGGGAGTGCACTGGAGGATGGCCCAAGTACTTGGGCCCTGAACCCATATGGGAGACCAGCAGAAGTACCTGGCTCCTGGCTTCGGATCAGTGTGGTGTGCCGGCTGCAGTGGCCATTGGAGGGTGAACCAACGGTAAAGGAAGACCTTTCTCTCTGTCTCTCTCTCTCTCTTTCACTGTCCACTCTGCCTGTCAAAAAAAAAAAAAAAAAAAAAAAAAAAAGCCTACCTTCTCTCTCTGGGCCTCAGTTCCTCAACTCAGGTAACAGCAGCCCCTCCTTTGCAGGGTTTTTGTGAGAATTCAAGCAGATTGAGCACTGAGCACAGGACATGGCCTAGGAGGCACTGAGCAGAGGGGGAGAATGACTGCTCTTGTTTCAGAAAATCCCAATCTTATACAGTCTACCCCATTGTCTAGCTGTTGGCCCCAGTTTTGGATCAGAACATGTGGCATTACAGGCAATGGCGACCACCACTGGGAAGTGGAGTACTCTCCATCACTCATCTTCCATTAATGCATACACTGACATGTACAGGAGTATCTCAGTGCTTCCTGGAATATGAAACATAATCAGAAACTTAAAATGGATATTGACAGAACGTGTCAATCATGGTGTACTTGTAGAATGAAACACTAAATAGTGATAATAGTACAACTAGGGCTACATGCATCCATAAAGAGATCTTGAAAGTATATCCTTGAGTATGTTAAATGCATGGAGTTGTATTCCTTAATCAAAACTTAAAAATGTAAATAAATAAAATCACAGAGATCCCTGGTGGGGAGAGGGGAGGACGGATATGAAAGTGTCAGAGAAAGATTAAAAAAGCAAACAACAGAATGATGCATACAGTTTAAGACCATAATGATATTTGAATGCATGCAAATCAGTGCTATGCTGTGTAAAGCCTGGGGAAGGGTTAGGATAAACACAGCAAAGATAATCAGTGATCAGATGCTGCCACCCTCCAGGAAGGGAGGGAGTTGGGGGGGGGGGGAGCTGAACTTGTTTTTGAGTTCCTTGAGTATGGTGGAGGAAGGGCATTCCTAGACCTTCTCGGTTTTAAACCCCACAGCAATCTAAGTATGAAACAGGAGGAAGCAGCACAGGGGCAGAGAGAGTCCCCCATCATCCAGCCTTTGGGAAGCAGAGATGGGAGTGGCCCAGGTCTCCTGACCCCAGCTGCCCTCCCGGCCCAAGCAGGTTGCTCTGCATTCGTGGCGCTGTAGCTGGTGCTTTCTGGGGGAAAGCGCAGCTGAGCTCTGGCACACTGGGCAAGAGGGGTGGACTTTGGCACCCTGGTCCAACACTCAGCCAGGACTGCGAGAATCCAGGGCCCAGGCCCAGGGAGGCCTCCTGCCTTCTGGTCTGCTCCTGGGTGTCCTCCTGGTAGTCAGTGGTCAAGGCTGTGGGCAGGCTTGGACGGAGTCTCTGGGGCACAAAGTGGAGGCCTCTGAGCCACTGAGACTCCAGCCCTGGGGAGACGCCAGACTCCTGAGCAGGACCCTCAAGTACTCCCAACCCCTTGGGCTTCAATCACTGAGCCCACGATGTGCCAGGGCTGTGCTGGGTCCTGGGAGACAGTGCCTCCCCTCCAAAACTTCTGGTGGGGAAATTGGTCACAAAAATAAACAGGGGCCTAACCCATGTTCAGTACACGCATAGGTTGAAGTAGATTAAAATTATTCAACAAAACTCTTGCTGTGGCACAGCCGGTTAAAACCCTGGCCTAAGGTGCTGGTATCCCATATGGGCGCTGGTTCTAGTCCCAGCTGCTCCTCTTCCAATCCAGTTTTTGGCCGGCGCCCCGGCTCAATAGGCTAATCCTCCGCCTTGCGGCGCCAGTACACCGGGTTCTAGTCCCCGTCGGGGCACCGGATTCTGTCCCGGTTGCCCCTCTTCCAGGCCAGCTCTCTGCTGTGGCCAGGGAGTGCAGTGGAGGATGGCCCAAGCACTTGGGCTCTGCACCCCATGGGAGACCAGGAGAAGCACCTGGCTCCTGCCATCAGATCAGCGCGGTGCGCCAGCCGCAGCGTGCGTGCGGGCAGTGGCGGCCATTGGAGGGTGAACCAATGGCAAAAGGAAGACCTTTCTCTCCCTCTCTCTCTCTCACTGTCCACTCTGCCTGTTAAAAAAAAACACTCTAGCACTGGAAGGCGGCCATCTAACCCACACAGCCCTGAGAAGGGCTGTGGCTTGTTCCAGGGCACTGAGTAGTTCAAGGGCACAACTGAAAGTAGAACCTGGAACTTGAGTCAACCCAGGAACCTTTCTACTGCATCCCACTCCTACCTTTTCTGTTTATTATTCATTTATTTGAAAGAAGAATGACACAGAGGGAGAGAAAGATTATCCCACCCCAGGGGATAATCAAGAGTGAGGAGCTACCTGGCTGAGCACAAGACCCAGAAATGCTGGCCTTTCTGGTCACCAGCCTGAAGCTGCTCAATTTTCCAGGCTCAGCAACCTATTGGCTGCGGGTGTAGAAGCCCCAGAACGGGGAGGCAGGTACCACGGGGAAGAGTCTCCCACAGCCTGAATGGGGGGCGGCCTTGGTCTGAGGAGAGGCCAAGACAGGAAGAACTGAGTCGGCACTTCCGCGCTCTTTCCTGTGCTGTGGTGTCATCAACTCTCGTCACGCCAGTCTTCAGGAAAGCCTGCCACTTGCAGCAACACAGCAGAGCCTGGAGGACACTGCTCAGTGGAGTCAGACACACAGACGCACGTCCTCCCTTACATGTGGGAGTTAAACGAGTTGAATGTAGGAGCAGAGTAGACTACTGGCCTCAAGAGGCTGGGAAGGTTTGCAAGCGAGAGAGGATGGCTAACAGGTGAGTGCAGGGGTGCAGATGGGTAAGAGGCGTAACTACTAACGTTCTACAGAGCTGTAGGGGAACCATGCTTAACAATTATTCAATTAAGACAGGACTTTGTTCCCAACACAGAGATACTGTAAATGTCTGAGATATGCTTCTCATGATCTTATCACTATGCATTGTATACATGTATTGCAATGCCACTTAATCCCTTGTAAATATGAGGTGGCTTCAAAAAAAAACTCATGGAAAAATAGAATTTAAAGTTAATGGGCTTTTCCCATGAACATTTTTCAATCTTGTAGAAGCTTTTATTTAAATGATCAAAAGAATGAAGCATGGGGCTGGCATAGTGGGTAAAGCCACCGCCTGCAGCACCAGCATCCCACATGGGTGCCAATTCGAGTCCCGGCTACTCTACTTCTGATCCAGCTCCCTGCTGTGGCCTGAGAAAGCAGCAGAAGATGGCCCAAGGCCTTGGGCCCCTGCACCCGTGTGGGAGACCTGGAAGAAGCTCCTGGATCCTGATGGGCTCAGCTCCAGCCGTTGCGGCCAATTGGGGAGTGAACCAGTGGATGAATTCTGTTCTTGGCTTAAGTCCTGACTAACTAGAGGCCTCCAGACTCGGGCTGCCTGTACTGTCCTGAGACCATATTTTAATATAGATATTTGGGCAAATCACAGTGCAGGGCAGGGAGGTAATCTAGAAATGCCAGCGTCCTGCACACTGCACTCATGTTTTCCCAGCACTAGCAGTCAGATGCTCCGTAAGGAGGCCTGCAGCTCTGGGCCAGGTTACTCTCCCCCTCACTGCTGCCCTTTTGGACACAAATATCTCCCCAGAAATATGAAATGAATCCACACAAACGAGATTTCACTTTACTATCAAATTATAGAAAGCAGTTCCATTGTCAAATTATAAGGAGTACTTAAAGGGGGCACTGAGAAAAGCATAGTCCCAATACAGACACACATCTAACTGAGCCTCCCACACACCCGTGCATTATGTTCACCCAACTAGAGTCAAACACAACCAGATCCACACGACCTACAGACCCAGCACACAAATACCCAGCAACCAAATCCACACACGACCTACACACCTGGCACACAAATACCCAGCAACTAGATCCACATGACCCACAGACCCCGCACACAAAATGATTGTTCATTTTCGATCACAGGACTTTGTTGCAAGTGTGACAAAACAGGAAAACCATCTCCCCTGGGTGTTTCTGCCACCATCCCACCAATCACTCTCCATGTCCTCAATACCTTCCTTTTCCAAAGACATAATGCTGTGGTCAGTCAGAAAGGCTTTCGGAGAAGACTGGCTTGGATTTCTGAGTCTGCTCCAGTCGATTCAAGATAAACTGGCTTGTATCAATGAAGCGCTCGACGCAGTTCACAAAACAGGCCTCAGCCCGACTGTCCAACCTCGGCCCAGGCTTGTCCACACACTTCTCCCAACAGAGCTCGGTCATCTGGTGCACCAGCTGCTGGAAGCGCTGCTTCTGGGTCTCCACCTGGATGAAGTGCTGCAACTGCGGGTCCACCGCGCCCAAGCCCGCCGTGGACGAGGACGAATCCATCCCAGCGTCCACCAGCACTGAGCCAGCCTCCACGCCAAGTCTCCGACCTTCACATGTCTCAGCGACAGAACCAGAACCATGTCCCATGAACTTCTTGAGGAAGACTCATTGTATATACAATGACTGTGTCTAACAGCAAAAAAAGAGAAAAAAGAGAAACCCACAAACTGTCAGAATATTTGCATTTCTGTGATGTTTTGGCGCATGGACGAGTAACGAGTGGCCACAGTAGGGACACAACTATGCTGAGAAAGGGAAATCACTGGAGGAGGAACAAGATGGGCCGAGAACTAGCCCAGAAGCAGGGATTCAGAGTGAGGAGTGGCCAGAGGACACAGCAGTCCTCAGGGCTTAGAAATAACAGAGGAAGAGGCCAATGTTGTGGTGTAGTGGGCAAAGCTACTGCCTGTGAGGCCAGCATCCCATACAGGTGTTGGTTTGAGCCCCAGCTGCTCCACTTCTGATCCAGCTATCTGCTAATGTGTCTGGGAAAGCAGTAAAGATGGCCCAGGTGCTTGCGCCTTTGTACCCATGTGGGAGACCTGGAAAAAGCACCAGGCTTCAGCCTGGCACAGTCCCATCTGTTGCGGCCATTTGAAGAGTGACCTAGCGGATGGAAGGTAACTCTTTCTCTTCATCCCCACCCCCCCGTATCTTTTCAAATAAGTTTTTTTTTTTTTTAAGAAACATCAGGAAATCTGGAACATCTCACAGTATACAGGATGAAGACTTAAACAGTGACCCCAGAAGGCTGGAGGGTTTAGGGGTGCACCTGTTAGATGCTGAAACTTGTACGACAGGCAAGTGACTTCACCTGTGCCTTTTAGTGTCTGATCTGAAAAATGGGGCTGCTAATAACATCTACTAAGGTTGGAATCAGTAAATGAGTTCATGCACAGCACCTAGGATACACTTAGCACTCTACATGCATTATGATACCTTCATGGAAGAGCAAACAGGTTCAAAAGGTCAACATCTGGCATCATTCAGCTCCCGTGGTGTGCTGGGGAAAAAAAGCAAGATAAAATAAAACACACAAGACAAAAAGAACTCTTGATTTGTCTCACACACCAGTTCTTGTGGTGTAAATACACCACAGATGATTACAAGCTGCCACTGGCTAACAATCCGCTCTCCACATTCCAGACGAGTTAACAAAGGGCACGTCACATCACCACAGGTGTATGCTGACTGTCCATTAGCTGGAAACCTAGTCAGAAATGGATGAGCTGGGCCTCAAACCAGGCCCTCAGACACGGGGCACGGGCATCCCTAGCAGCCATTTAATTGCTGCACTGAATGCCAAATCCAAAAGTTTAAAGTCAGTCCAGTGCTATTATTTATTATACATTCCACCTTCAGATTTTACTAAGTGTTCCTCTAATGCGCTTCCTAGCAACTGTTTTTCTAATCCAGTACATGAACCCTCACCACCAAGTCCCATATTGGAGTCCCTGGCTCTGGCTTCAGCTCCTGACTCCAGCTTCCTGCTAATGCAGACTCTGAGAGGCAAAGGCTCAAATATGTGGATTCCTGCCATCCATATGAGAGACCCGGATGGAGTTCCTGGCTCCTGGCTTCAGCCTGGCTCAGCCCTGGCTGTTGCTGGCATTTGGGGAATGAATCAGAAGGTGTCTTTCTCCCTAACTCTAGCTCTTTTCTCTCTTCTCTGTATTTTGCTCTGTTTTTCAAATAAATAAATCAATCCTTCTAAAGAGTACTAAGCAGGGGGCCAGTGCTGTGGTGCAGTGGGTTAAGCTGCTGCCTGCAGTGTTGGCATCCCATATGGCAGCTGGTTTGAGTCCCAGCTGCTCCACTACCAATCCAGCTCCCTGCTAATACGCATGCGAAAGCAGCAGAAAATGGCCAGAGTGCTTGGGCCCCTGCACCCATGTGCGAGGTCTGGATGAAGCGCCTGGCTTTTCTGGCTTTGGACTGGCCCAGCCCTGGCTGTTGCAGTTGTTTGGGGGAGTGAACCAGGGGATAGAAGATCTCTCTGCCTCTCCCTCTAACTCTGCCTTTCAAATAAAAATGAATAATTTTTCTTAAAAAAGTATAAACAATGTGAATAAAAGGCAAGTCAATTTTTGGTAATTTGCTGTATTAGTAATAAACACTTGGTCCCTGTCCCCTGCTCCTGGTACAGAGTTCCTAGGAATTCCCAGAGTGACTCCATCTCAGAGGCTTCCCCTGCAGCCAGGGACAGTCACTTCTTCAGTCCTCATGCTGGCCTGCTTGCCCCTTCCAAAACCTTGCCCAATTTTAAATGGAGATGGAACTACTGGCCCGTGGATACCCCAAAGATGTCTTTTGTATACATCATGATCAGCCCCACCCCAGGAAAGTGCAAACTAGGGCAGCTGTGCCACAGGTCTTCAGCAGGAATGAATCAAATCGGCACCTCTGCTGAAGTCTCCGCCATTCACCTGCCTCAGGAATCTAAGGGAATCTTTCCCATTTCTTACCACAGCAAACATGATTTGGCCACACCAACAGCCCATGAGCCAAACAGAGATTACTAGGTCAGCAAACACCAGTGTCTTTCAGTCCATTTTGCAAAAACTTAAAGGGTATTTCATGGGTAGGGGAGAACTCCACCAAACAAGTTAAAGAAAATACCAACTTGTTTTATAATGACCTAATTTCTCTGATCTTTGAATAAACTTATACACATCATGAATTTCTAAGATGGGGATATAATTTATGTGACACCGAACCCCATGGAAACATCTTTCAGGGATTCTGAAACATAGGCATTATTCTAAAAACTAAAATTATCTCTTGTACCACCTGGACTGGTTTATCAGTTATTATAATGCTCTAACATTTCCTTTGTGCTATGGTAAGCAAAGCAACGAAATAAAATGACCTAAAGTAATTCAAGCATTTAGTCTATATTTTAGAAACACTTGTACTTATACTTTCTGAAACAAATGAGATCATACGGTGATTTAAAACTCAGCACTGAACTCACAGTCATAGGAATTATTTTTACAAGTTATCTGATAAGTTAAAATTTATATTTTTTAATGTAAATATTTTAATTACAATTTATTGCTGGGGCCAGTGTTGTGGCATAGGGGTTAAGTAGCCATTTGGGGCACAGGCGTTACTGCAAGACACAGGTGCTCCACTTCCAATCCACCTCCCTAAAGTGCATGGGAAAGCAGCAGAAGATGAACCAAGTACTTGAGGCCTTACACTCATGTGAGAGACCCAGAAGAAGTTCCTGGCTCCTGGCTCGCCCCAGTCCTGGCTGTTGCAGCCATTTGGGGAGTGAATCAGTGGATGTCACATATCTCTCTCTCTTCTTTTCCCTCTGTATCTCTGCCTTTCAAATAAATATATAAACCTTTAAAAAAAACAAATTTTTAAAAATTTATTGTCAATCTTTTTTTTTTTTTTTAGATTTTCTTTTTGACAGGCAGAGTGGACAGTGAAAGAGAGAGAGACAGAGAGAAAGGTCTTCCTTTTTACCATTGGTTCACCCCCCAACGGCCGCTGCGGCTGGCGAACCGCACTGATCCGAAGCCAGGAGCCAGGTACTTCTCCTGGTCTCCCATGCGGGTGCAGGGCCCAAGCACTTGGGCCATCCTCCACTGCACTCCCTGGCCACAGCAGAGAGCTGGACTGGAAGAGGAGCAACTGGGACAGAATCGGGTGCCCCGATGGGGACTAGAACCCAGAATGCTGGCGCCGCAGGTGGAGGATTAGCCTATTGAGCCGCAGTGCCGGCCTATTGTCAATCTTAAACCTACAATAAAAACATGGTTTTCAGGGAAATTACTTATGAGTGGTTTAATTCCATATTTAATTCCAATTTTATTTTATTTTAAAGATTTATTTATTTATTTGAAAGACAGAGTTAGAAAGAGGCAGAGGCAGAGGCAGAGAGAAAGTCTTCCATCTGCTAGTTCACTCCCCACATGGCTCAAAGGCCAGAGCTGGGCCGACCCAAAGCCAGGAGCCAGGAGCTTCTTCCAGGCCTCCCACTGGGTGCAGGGGCCCAAGGCCTTGGGCCATCTTCTACTGCTTTCTCAAGATATAGCAGAGAGCTGGATCAGAAGAGAAGCAGCCAGTACTCCAACTGGTGCCCATATGGGATGCCGGCACTACAGGCAGCAGCTTTACCCGCTACGCCACAGTGCTGTCTCCTAATTCCAATTTTAGAAGAGATCTAAAATTGAGCTCATCTCACATCAGCTTGTGAAACAAATATTAGTAGCTAAAAAAGACTGTATTATGACTCTCTCAAACCAGAGCTAATAATTCTTTAAGAAACTTCATTTAATTCCCACTCTATATCCTCTTAAATAGACTGAAAAACAAACCCAGTATTACAAATATTCCTAAACTACCAGCCAACAATGCAAATAGTCTGTACCCGGAATTTTGCTTATGTTTTCTCCTACTAAATTTACCCCCTTCCACGCTCCTTAACACTTCTCAGCACTTCCTTCATCCCACCTCTCCCTCTGGGTTCATCGGTTCCTTGTTCAAAACTGTTCTCAGCGCATCTCTTTCCGGGAATGATAATCCCTCAACTGAAAGGATGACGGAGGAAGCAGACAGAATGGTTCGGGGGTTCAGCTCTATGAGAAGAGTCACTGCTAGTGTTCTACAGCACAGTAGGATAACTATGGCTGACAGTATTTAACTGAGTATTCCAAAATAGCGAACAGAATTTTTAATGTCCCCCCCCCGCCAAAAAAGGAAATATTTGAGGTAACAGATATGCCATATACCCTGATCTGAACATCACATGCTACACACATGTACTGAAATGCCACACTCCAGTGTACTCCATCACTATGTACTGTGTGTCAACTAAAAAACACATACAGTCACTTTGGTGCAGCAGTTAGGAAGCCACTTGGAACACCCACGATTCTGCACCCAATAATGAACTGCCTGAATTTCAGACTCAGCTCTGCTTCCAAATCCAGCTTCTGCTAACGTGCACCTTGGGAGACAGCACGTGACCTGGGTCTCTCCCATCCACACGGAAGAACCAAAGTCACTCCCACGTTCCTGCCTTCAACCTGGTCAAGCCCTGGCTGAAGCATGCATTTGGGAAGCGAAACAGAAGATGGGAGATTTTTGTCTATGTCTCTGTTTCCCAGCCTCACCTCATCCCTGCTTCCAAATGTAATAAAGCAAAACTTAAAAATAAGGCAAGAAGCATTTAGACCCCCCAGTTAAGACATCACTTCGGTTGCTCAAATCCTGTTATCAGAGTGCCTGGGTTCAAGTCCAGCTCCACTCCTAATTTCAGTGTCCTGCTCACATGCACTGGGGATGGCTTCAGTGGCTGAGTCCCTAGCACCCTATGTGAGACCTGGATTAGGTTCCTGCTCTGGATTCAGCCTGGCCCACCTTCAGCTGGTGCAGGCTTCTGGAAAGTAAACCAGCAGGTGAGACATGTCTATCTCCATGTATCTCTTTCTTAAATACACACACACACATTTTAGTGATGACTGTGGCTTTGCATCCAGCAGCAGATGGCTTCAGAGCGCCACTTAAGAGAATGGACACAGGTGTGCCCGGCACATTGCTCCCCAGCTCTTCTCGCAGCTGGGGGCTGCAGCAGCTCTATAACCAGCAGCCATCTGTCCCTTGTCCCAGGTGACATAAATACTTTTCTACAGGTGCGCTGACGCAGAAGGGCTGGAAGCATCTCGGGATGATGTACTGCACAGGACACAGCCACTGAACTTCTACATCAAAGAACTTGGGAAAAAGGAAACACGTTTGGAGAAATAAATTCCATCTTGTCCTTGATACATAGCAATGATGTTTTCAGGATGGCAGCTAAAAAGGACTTTAGGTGAGCGACACTTTCGTCTTGAGACTGGAGATAACAGTTTATTTTAGTAAAGAAAGCAGAAAATTTTATACCTGACCCCCTAAATGACAACTCTGCATTTCATTAAGTTTTCATAACAAATATGAATTAGCCTCATCTTATGTTCAGAAGATGGCCCAGGTACTTGAGCCCCTGCCACCTATGTGGGAAACCAGGATGGTGCTCCTGGCTTTCCTTCAGGCTGGCCCAGACCTCCTCATGGCAATTAGCTGACAATACTTTTTTTTTTTTTTTTTTGACAGGCAGAGTGGACAGTGAGAGAGAGAAGCAGGTCTTCCTTTTGCCGTTGGTTCACCCTCCAATGGCCGCCGCGGCCGGTGCATCGCGCTGATCCGAAGGCAGGAGCCAGGTGCTTCTCCTGGTCTCCCATGGGGTACAGGGCCCAAGCACTTGGGCCATCCTCCACTGCACTCCCGGGCTTCAGCAGAGAGCTGGCCTGGAAGAGGGGCAACCAGGACAGAATCCAGCACCCCGACCAGGACTAGAACCTGGTGTGCTGGCGCCGCAAGGCGGAGGATTAGCCTAGTGAGCCACGGTGCCAGCCAATACATTATTATTTAAGTTAGAATGTATTATTCAGCCACTACACTAGCCTTTAAGATTATTTAATTACTAAATGAGCAATGGCACTTTAATAACTACAGTAGGTCCTGATAAAATGCATAGACTTGAGGTAATTGCTCACAATAGGCAAGAAACCCTAATTCCTTTTATTAAAAAAAGATTTATTTACTTATTTGAAGTGGAGAGTTACAGAGAAGGGAGAGACAGGCTGGGGAGGGGAGAGGGAGGAGAGATCATCCACTGCTGGTTCAGCCCCAAATGGCTGCAAAGGCCAGGGCTGGGCCGGGCCAGAACCAGCAGTCTGGAACTTCACCTGGGTCTCCCACATGGGTGGGAGGGGTCCAACTACCTGGACCATATTCTGCTGCTTTCCCAGGCATGTTCGCAGGGAGCTAGATCAGAACAGTGGGGGCTGGAACTGGCGCTCAGATGTGGGATGTCAGCATCACAGGCAGTTCAGCTTGCTGTGCCACAGATACCCCTGCCCTGCCCCTTTAAAAGACAAAGATATTTCAGATTCATTTTCATATGACCATCCCAGAGGCAGGCCTTGTAGCAGGTCCAGCTGCCACCTGGGGCTCCAGCATCCTGTATGCGAGTGCTGGCTGGTAGCCCTGCTACTCTGCTTCCAATCCAACTTCCTGCTAGTGCTCCAGCGGCAGCGGACAATGGCTCAAGGGCTTAGGCCCCTGCCCACCATGTGGGACACTCTGATGGAGTTCAGGACTCCTGGCTTTGGCCCAGTCCAGCCTTGGTTGTTGAAGCCAGCTGGGGAGTCAGCCAGCAATGGAAGCTCTCTCTCTATTGCTCTGCTTGTCAAGTAGATGAAAATAAACATCATTCAAAAAAATAAAAAGAAGTGAAAGACTTAATTTACAGATTCATGAGATTGGTCTGGGAAACAATGGTTTTTTTTTTGTTTGTTTGTTTTTTTTGACAGGCAGAGTGGACAGTGAGAGAGAGACAGAGAGAAAGGTCTTCCTTTTGCCATTGATTTACCCTCCAATGGCCGCCGCGGCTGGTGCATCGCGCTGATCCGAAGCCAGGAGCCAGGTGTTTCTCCTGGTCTCCCATGGGGTGCAGGGCGCAAGCACTTGGGCCATCCTCCACTGCACTCCCTGGCCACAGCAGAGAGCTGGCCTGGAAGAGGGGCAACCGGGACAGAATCCGGCGCCCCAACAGGGACTAGAACCCAGTGTGCCAGCGCCACAAGGTGGCGGATTAGCCTAATTAGCCATGGCGCCGGGAAACAATGGTTTTTAACATGTTCATGTGTGGGTTGCTGTGGGCATTTGGGGAGTGAACCAGCAGGTATAAGTTATCTTCCTCTACACCCCACTGTCATTTTTAATTATAATTATTATTTTTGGCTACAAAATAAAATTTGAAGCCATCTAAGAGTATTAACTGATTTCGCCTTGTAACAACACTGAGGTGAGCACTATTACTACCTTAATCTTACAAGAGGTAAACCATAGTGACAACATCCAGACTACCCATGGCGAATAAGTGGCAGAGCCAAGATTTGAGCCCAGTCTCCTTCCAGAGTCTATGGGTTTTTCAAATTATTTATTTATTTGAGAGGCAGAAGGAGACAGACAGAGAGAGCTCCCACTGCTGGTTCACTCCCCGGCTGCCAATGGCCAGTGCAGAGCTAGGGCCAAAGCAGGAATGCAACCCAGTTCTTGCTCCCGCGTGGCAGGGGCCCAGGTACCTGATCTGATCGTCTTCTGCTACCTTCCAAGTGCACTAGCAGGGAGCTGGATTGGAGCAAGCAGCCAGGACTCAAACGAGTGCCTATGAGGGGCGGCTTACCCTGCTGCCCGACCACGCCAGCCCCCTACCATTCCCTTTAGGGGGTCCTTAACAAGCAATCCGCCCTCTCAACACATGAGACAATGGGAAAGCACTTGTAGAACAGGAAGTACCCTCAAAGCAGTGCACTACACACTGGATCGCTTTTGCTATAGAAAGTGAACCTTTTCCGGTGCTACTGTGCTCTGGGGTCAAGGAAAGATAAAATTTAGGACGAACTTAACATTCTCAGGGAACAACGCTGTCAACCACAAAGTCGGGAAACACTGGGTTTTTGTTGTTGTTGTTGTTAAAAATCCAAAATTCGTTTTCATAGACAAAACGGAAGTGTCCGGCAAGCAAAAACAGACTGTAAAATAGACGACTGTCTTCTCAACACACCTTTGCCACAAAAAATAAAAAACAACAACCCAACGAACCACACTCTGTCCAGGTGGGCGGGTCCTCCGCCCCCAGGAAGTCCGTCATGGGGGGCGGTGGGGGGTCACAGAGCCTGGGGCAAAGGATCCCCCGGGGCCTGGCCCGCTCCAGCACAGCGCGGTCCGCGCGGCGGGGCAGGTGCTCCCGAGACCTTAAACCTCCCTTTCGGGCGGCGGCAGGAGCTCACCAGCACCTCCGCGCGGGAGCGTGGCAGGGCGGCCGGGGGCACCCACCCGGGACCGCCCGAGGCCCCGCGCGCCGCCGCCCTCCGCGGGGCCCCGGCTTGGAGGAGTGAAAGCGCTCGCCCCTCCGACGGCGATGACGTCATCGTCCACACCGCGTTCCCCCGGACTTCAAGGGGAGGAAAAAAACAAACGAACAAGAAACGCCCCCCCCCCCCCCCCCGCCCCGGTCAGAGGACCCCGCAGGCGGCCCCAGGACGGCTCCGCGCGGCGCTCCGGGACCGGCCCGCAAGGGAGGGCGCGACGGCGGGGGAGAGGGCGACGGCGGCTCGGGGGCACCGGGAGGGCGGCAGAGGTCGGCTCAGACCCGCCCCGGGCCGCGCGACCCCTGCTCTCCCCGCCGCGACCCCCTTCCCGCGGCCCCTCACAGAACCCGGCCCGGGGCGCCACTAACCCCACGCGCCGAGGCTGCCCCGACACCAGAACGGGCCGTTCCCGGGGGCTGAGAGAGGCGGGAACGCACCGTCCCGGGCGCCTCACTCACCTCAGCTCTCCCACCGGGACCGGGCAAGCGCGCGCCATCACCGCGCGGACTCCCACGGCGGTCCACAGGGGCACGCACCTGACGTCAGCGCGCAGGGACGCCCGGTTGGGCCCCTGAGGGAGTGGGAGGGGCGGGAGCAGAGGCGTGGGCGGTCCGGGGCGGAGCCTGTTTGCCTCCGGCCCCGCCCACGCCTTGCACACGCGCAGTCCTGCGTGCCCGCCAGCTCAGGGCTGTGCTCTGCACGCGGCTTTCCAGTGGTTTCTCTGGCGGTGATGACGCGAGCTGCAGTGAGCAGAGCGCTTCCGCTAGGATTTCTTGGGTCTCCCTGTTTCGCGAACAC
Organism: Oryctolagus cuniculus; assembly: GCF_964237555.1. Lineage (NCBI taxonomy): Eukaryota > Metazoa > Chordata > Mammalia > Lagomorpha > Leporidae > Oryctolagus > Oryctolagus cuniculus. Next base: position 148,811,118 of record NC_091438.1, read on the forward strand.
GGAAGCTTCTCCACGAGGGCCTGCGCGAGGTCACCCTGCCAGCCTGGGTCAGGGAGCTGTAGGCTCCTTTACTCTGTCTACACCGCGGTGTCCCTGCTGCAGCTTCCTGGGCCTCCCCGTGCCTCCGAGACTCCCTCCCCACCACGGGCCTTGTGTCTCCTGCTTGCCCCTCTCGCCCAGACCTGTGGGTGGCTCGCAGCCCTCAAGTGTTGCCGCTGCCCTGGGCCATCCTGCTGTCACCGCACCTGCTCCTCTGCTCCCTTCTGGTGCGCGAGCCTCGGGAGAACAGGGTGCTCCCTCGGTTATTCTCAGATGTCCCCCAGTGCTGGAGAAACATCGCTGATCTCAGGAAGGATTCCCTTACTGACCCACCAAGGCAGAGGCGTGATTCTGGTAGATCGATAGGCATGCTTTCTTTTGCGTTGTTTATGCATGAAGACGACACTTAGAGGGTCTGCTGTAGGCCTGGTGCTGAAGCTTTGCATGCAGTAGTATCTGACTTAATGCTCAGCCACCCTATGAGTTAAGGACTATTACTCACCCGTTCCTCGTTTGTTGATGCCTGAAGTTCAAATTGCCCATGGTCGCGGTATCTGGCAATAGCAGGGCTGGGACTTCAACTCAGGAGGCCGGCTGTAGTTGACCACTAAGATTTCACTCGGTCCAGCAGGCTTGTTATCGAGATCATCAGAGAGGCACACAATGGTTTGGATCCAGCCTCCAGGACATTGTGGTCAGTTGGGGGAGTGAACCAACAGATGAAAAATAGAATCTGTGTAGTGCCGGCGCTGTGGTGCTGTAGGCTAAGAGTCTGCCTGTGGCCCGGCATCCCATATGGACACTGGTTCGTGTCCCGGCTGCTACTCTTCCGATCCAGCTCTCCAGGCTCCTGGCATCGGATCGGCACAGCTCCGGTCATTGCGGCCATTTGGGGAGTGAACCAGTGGATGGAAGACTTCTCTCTCTGTCTCTCGCTCTCACTGTCTCACTCTACCTCTTAAATGAATAATAAAATCTTGTGTCCTTCTCTGCATCTCTTTGTTTGCCTTTCAAATGAATGAATGAATAATTTTTTAAAAGACTTCATCAGTGTGACATTTCTTCGGCGGGCTACGATATACAGGACAACCAAGATTGTTTATGAGCAGTTCATTGGCCAAGTTTTAAGTCACAAAGGCCTGTGCCTTAACAAGCAACAGCGCAGGGAAAGTGGACCAAGAGAATGCTGAGAAGAAGAGCCACTGTGTAAGGCAACGAAGAAGAAGCAACAGCCCCCAAGCAGCCTCGGGATGCCGTGGTCCCGAGAGGCTGGGGAGAGAGAAGAGAAGAGACCAGAGCTTTCATCACAGAGGAAGGGCTGGGCCACAAGACCTGAGTGTATTTCAAAATAGGTAACACTTTTAAATTTTAATTTTAATGTTCCCAACAAAGGGAGATATTTGAGGTAACAGATATGCCACGCGCCCTGGCCTGGTCATCACACACCGTACGCACGTGCTGAAGCGCCGCGCTGTGCTCCATCCTGCGCATTATTACCGGGCCAGTGACCAACACACAGAGTGGCTTGACTGCAGTCGTCCGGGCGGGGCTCTCAGCCAGTGCTGAGCTGAACTGCCGGAACTCAGACTCTCTGCCTCCACTGGGCTCCTTCGGCTCCCAGAGCTTAAAGAGAAAACACAGGGTCTTGTTCTGCACCGCTGCCTGGCCTGGACGCAAGGCAGAGGATGGAGAAAGTTGGCCTCTAGTGGGCGGTATTAATTATAATGTGATTTTTCAACTAGGTATTTCACGAGATACACCCCATTAGACCCGGATTCCACAGAGGGACAGGCAATCTTAAAGGAGATATTGCTGAACCAGTGCACTCCAGACATCAGGAGAAAACTCCAAAAATTCATGGTGGTCCCTGAAGACGCCCAAGATGATCTGTTTTTCTTAAAATTTTTTTGACAGGCAGAGTTAGACAGAGAGAGAGAGAGAGAAACGTCTTCCTTTTTTCCGTTGGTTCACCCCCAAAATGGCCCCTATGGCCGGCGCGCTGCGGCCGATCCGAAGCCAGGAGCCAGGTGCTTCTCCTGGTCTCCCATGTGGGTGCAGGGCCCAAGGACTTGGGCCACCCTCCACTGCACTCCCGGACCACAGCAGAGAGCTGGCCTGGAAGAGGGACAACCGGGACAGAATCCGGTGCCCTGACTGAGACTAGAACCCGGTGTGCCGGCGCTGCAGGAGGAGGATTAGCCTAGTGAAACCATGGGAAAGCTGCGTGAGGAGCACAGCCCTGAGCGGGCAGGTACGCCAGAAAGCCCATGCACAAGGCTCCGCCCCGGACTGCCCACGCCACTGTTGCTCCTCTTCCAGCCAGGGTGACCACTCGTGACCTCGGGATGACCTGTGCTCATGAGATTTGTTTATTTATTTGAAAGGCAAAGTTACACAGAGAGAAAGAGAGGCATGAAAGAGAGAGAGATGTCTTCCATTTACTGGTTCACTCCGCAATTAGCTGCAATGGCCAGAGCTGCGCTGATCTGAAGCCAGGAGCCAGGAGCTAACTCCGGGTCTCCAATGTGGGTTCAAGGGTGCAAGGACTTGGGCCATCTTCTGCTACTTTCCCAAGCACATTAGCAATGATCTGGATAGGAAGTGGATTAGCCAGGACTTGATCCAGCACCCATATGGGATGCCAGCTCCACAGGCGGCAGCTTTACCTGCTATACCACAGTGCTGGCCCTTGACAGGCTTTTTGAAAACCAGTGCCCTAAATTTTTCAGACCTTGATCTTTCCTGCTGGCACCTTGGAAATGTCAAAGGACATGTGTCTCATTTTCTAGAGATAATAACTAACTGGGCTATTATATTGTATTATATTATATATTGTCAGGATGCAAAATGAGGCTAAACTCTAAGTTAAGAAATATTCTAGGAAAGGGGTTACAATTGTAACCATGGCGATGTAAGGTCTTCTGACACCCATCATTTTACACTCCTCTCTAAAGACACTTACAATCAGATTACAAACAGACTCCAAAAATGGTTGTTGGATACCGGTTTTCTGATAGCTTTTTTTTTTTAATATTCATGTACAGTTTGTTGCATTGAGGTCAGGTAGTGGTTTGACAGTGAGGCAGCTGCTTGTGGAATGCTGTTGTGTTGGACTGTCGACAGGATGTTGCCTCCTTGGAGTTGGGGTTTTCCTCAGAGAGAGGCACGTGGAGGTGTGGATTGCTGCTCAGATTTGACAGTGCTGCTTCAGGGAGAATTTTTTTTTTTTTGCATGAGTGCTACATAGATAATAAAAAGAGGAGAACCGTGGGGCACAGGACTTGTCTTGATTTTGGTGCACACCCTCGGCTAAGCATTCATTAGTGGTCCTGAGCAGAGGATGGGACGTGCAGTGGTGTGCTGGGAGGGAGCCCACCCACCCTGGGACCCTCTCTGTGCACCTAGTGCTTTCTTTGTTCCTGCAGATGACCCTAAGAGGTGGCAGCACCCACGCCAGGTGTGAAGATCAAAGCTTCTCTCTGTTCCGGTTGTCAGACTCCAGGCTGTACCTCACACACTGCAGGGTGACCAGGTGAGCCGCAGAGTCTCAGCCTGATGGTGCTTCGGCTATCCCAGTCTTCGGTCCTTCTGACTGTTCAGAGCTTTGGGGATGGCCTGGGCTTTTTCATTTCTGAGCTGCAGTTTGCACCACCACAACCAGGGCAGAGATGAAGCGAGCACTGGGATTCTTTGGGAGCCTGCAGCTGAGTCAGCACCCACCCTGAGGTTGCACTGTTTTCTACCCTGGAAGGCAGAAAAAGAGAGGGCTGGCTGGCTTCTGTCTGGAGGGGCCAGACCTGTATGGTGCCCTCTGCAGTCTCCAGATGAAGCAGTGGGCTTGGTCTGTTAGGTAGTGCCCGCCTCGTGGCCCAGGCAGCAGTGGTCACAGTCCATGGGGATTCGACACTACTCGTCTAGGGGGTGAAATCTTAGCCCTGTATGCCTCTTCCCAGGAGTTCCCTGGACTGTGACTGGGCACTGGAGCCTGGTGGCGAAGAACGGAAGCTGTAAGACACACTGTACGGTGGAGCTGGGCACAAGGTTAAATGGCACAGCCAGGGGAGGAAGCAAAGAGAAGCCCACTATGATGTTACACCCACGTCCTCTTCACCCTGAAGGGGAAGGGGCCCTTAGGGAGAGGCACTTTATGGCTCCTCCCCCGGTCCTCACTCCCAGCCTCTCAGGTGAGGTGGGTCTCAGGATTAGGGGATACATTGCAGAGCCCCATTGCTGGGTGATTACCCCAGAGCTGATGTCCTTGGGGAAGGGAAGATGTGCCTTGTGTCCACAGTGCCACTGCTGGACTGCTGGGCCGTATCCTCCTACAGGATCCTCACCTGTTGGTTCCGGAACCTGGGCTGCTTGCCCTGGCCCTCTCCCTACCTACCAGAGCCACCTGCACACCCTCCTCACTCCTGCACCTGTGTTCTGGCCTGCACCTCTTCCTCAGCCACGGTTTCCCTCTCTGTACAATGAGGCTCTCGCTAATCACAGACCAACCATCTCTCCCGATTGGGAATACAGAGAAAACTTCTGGGGTAGGGAGTCAGCGCTTCGGCTCCGGAGCAGCTCCAATCTTACAGGTATGGGTTTAGTCGTTTACATGTAAGATCACTCGACTAGAATTCAAAATCTGTTCCCTGTCCTACTCTGGAGGCCCCGTGTGTCCCCGACAGGCTCAGCAGCAGGAGCACTGCCTGTGGTGGGGCCTGGACAGCAGCGTTCCCCAGGAGGGGGCGTCCCATTGAGCTGGGTTCTGTCTGCTCTGTCCGCTGCAGGGGCCTCCTCTCCCAGAACAGGACACTGGGGACTCTCAGTACAGAATCAAAGGTCAGGGGCCCGGCGTTGTGGCCCAGTAGGTTAATCCTCTGCCTGCGGCGCCGGCATCCCATATGGATGCCAGTTGTAGACCTGGCTGCTCCTCTTCCCATCTGGCTCTCTGCTGTGGCCTGGGAAAGTGGTGGAGGATGGGCCAGGTCCTTGGGCCGCTTGCACCCGCGTGGGGGACCTGGAGGGGCTCCTGGCTCCTGGCTCCTGGCTCCTGGCTCCTGGCTCCTGGATCCAGACTCCTGGCTCCTGGCTTTGGATCAGCTTGGCTCCAGCCATTGCGGCCATTTGGGGAGTGGGCCGGCAGACGGAGGACCTTCTTCTCTATCTCTCCCTCTCACTGTAGCTCTACCTCTCAAATAAATAAATAAAATCTTATAAAGAGAAAAAGAATCAAAGGTCAGAAGAAACTGGGAAACATTAATTCAAACATAGTTCAAATCGTTTCTGCCCACAGGACTTCTCAGAGGCTTTAACAAGCCAACGTTCACTGCGGATCACACACGGGGTCCCTGCTCCCCAGCTGCCTCCCTGCAGGCCCCAGGTGTGCAGCAGGTGCGCTCCTCCCCCACAGGCCTCACTGCTACCCAGCGCCCTTCCCCCGGGCTCCTGTGACTGCTTCCTCCGAGGTCCCTCCAGGCCGAGGGCGGCCTCAGCTCTGCTGCTGCTGGACCCAGAGGTCCCCATCCCTGTGAGTTTCTCCAGTGTGCCCCCATTTTATCAGATATTCCTCAGTTCCCCTCCACGCTGACGTCTGTTCCCTCCAGGTCCTGACTGATGACACAGGTGTGGCTGAGGTCGCAGACACCCAATCACAGTGCATCCATAGAGAGAAGCTTGTTCCCCTTCAATCCCAACCCCACGCTGGGCCTGTGGCTCCGCTCTGGCTCACCTCTTCCTCTTTCACCGCCCCCCACACCTGCTGATCTGGGCACCTGGAAATCCAACCTGCTCCAGCCCAAGCACAACACAGTGAGGGGCACTCCTAGGGCTGGGGCTTCTGTGGAGGTGGGGCAGAGACGGGGCAGAGAACCCTGAAGGGCAGGCGCCCAGGCCCACAGGGAGCCCTGGTAGTGTTTTCAACCAGAGAACAAGATCCGGCTTGGTTTTCCTAGCGAGTCTGCAGCTGCTGAGTGGAGACCTTGAACAATGGATACTTGATCCACAGCAGGTGGCTTAAGTCACTGTGCCCAAATGCCCTTCCCAGAAAACTAAGTTATTAACTAGATGTTATTTAAAAGATTTGAATTCATGAGACTTGAAGATTTTTTTATTGAAATTATTTTATTTATTTGAGAGAGAGACTTACAGAAAGAGGGAGGAAAAAGAAAGTGAGAAATCTTTTATCTGCTGCTTCACTTCCAAATGGCCACAATGGCTAGGTCCAGGCCACATGGAAGCTAGGGGCCAGGAGCTTCATCCAGTTCTCCCACGTGTGTGCAAGGTACTAAGGACCTGGGCCATCTTCTGCTGCTTCCTATCTAGCTTCCAGGGAGCTGGATCGGAAGTGGAGCAGCCAGGACTTGAACCGGCGCCCATACAGGATGCAGGCATCGCAGGCAGCAGCTTTACCTGTTATGCCACAATGCTGGCCCCTTGAAGAATTTTTAAAAGGAAAACTTATGTGTGTCAAATCCTTGGCAGTTTTTGGCCAAGGTTTCCTGACTCTCTGCTGCCCATGTGTGGTGAGAAGGGGTCACAGCAGTTCCCCGCCCTCCCCTGAGGCTGCACCCAGGTCCCCTGCAGGGCCCGCCCCTGCCCACCACAGCTCCGTGCCCTTCATCCTGAAGCTGTTTTGGAAAATCCTCCAAGGGCCCTTCTCCGACCCTCAGGAGGAAGGGGACCCTGAGCCTTCACAGCCCTGCTCTGGTTGGCCACGCTTGCCGGTTACTGGTCACCAGTCCTGTGTGTCTGCCTCGGTCGGAGAGACCAGTGTCTTGTGGTTCCAGAAGCCCCACACGTTCTCCCCAGGATGCGGAACCCAGGCACTAACTACAGTGTAGGACACGGGTGTATTACCAGATCAAACACCAGTTCCTCTGAAAATAGTATATAAACACATATAGATAGATATAGATACAGCTACAGAGTGATAGACAGTTGTTCTTGTCAAAGATTAATTTATTGATTTGCAAAACAGTGACAGAAGAGGGGTAAAAGACGAGAGAGAGAGAGAGAGAGAGAGAGAGAGAGAGAGAGAGAGAGGATATTCCATCCATTAGTGCCTCCCCATAAGACCACAACAGCCAGGGCTGTCCAGCGCAGAAGCCAGGAGACTCGCACTCCACACTGGTCTCTCACATGGCTGACAGGGCCGTGAACCTGTGCCATTTACCCCTGTTTCCCAGGCCCATTAAAAGGGAAATGGATCTGACGCGGAGTAGCCAGGATTCAAACTGGTGCCTATTTGGGAGCTCAGTGCTGCAAGCCGTGGCGTAACCTGCTTCACCAAACACTGGATGCAAGAGTGTACCCGTTAGAGGAAGGGAACACGCTCACACTGACAGGGACTGACCGTGTCCTTGCTGGGGAGCTTCATTCTTCATTCTGGGAGCTCAGGAGGAACAGGAGCTGCAGGGACTGGGCCGTGTGTGTTTCTTCCGCCTGCTCAGCAGAGGGCGCTCTGACCTCCAGGACTGCTTGTCGGGCCACGTCCCTGTGCCTGTGTGGGTGCCTCCCCGCCCTGCAGCCAGGGCTCTCACTAGGATAGTCCCCCTCCCCCGTGGACACCCAGCCCTGAGCCTGTCATTGCCAGGCAGCCAGTCAGTGTTCACTGAATGCCCCTGACTGCTCGCTTCTGATTAATAATCAACAACTTTAGAGAAACATCCACATGCCCCTCCCTCTCAGAGCCCGCCTCTGAAGTAAGGAATGAATGATACTGAATGAGTGAATGACCACAGCCTCATTCTCCTCCCAGTCAATGGAAGCAGAAAACCCCCGGTCCTTCCAGTCTACCACAAGGCAGAGGGTGCACGCTCAGTCTCCCGCAGGTGTCACTGTGTTAGGTCTGCATGGAGAAGCCACTGCTCTCTGGGGGCTCTGTCCTGGGGTGACCTACTTGTCCCAATTTCCTGGAACTGCCTCAGTTTCCACACTGAGAACCCCCAGCCCTAGACAAACAAGAGGGTTGTTCTCCCACCGGGATTCCAAAATCTCTCCTGCGGTCCTGGTCCTCCCAGGAGAGGGGGCTCTGGCCTCGTCTGCAAATCAGCTCTCAGGTTTAGGACCTGGAAGGGGGAAGTCACTGATGGACACAGATCCACTCGGGACTTGAGAGAGCTCTTTATTCTTTACACAGGACGAGGGTCAGCACAGGCACTTGAGGTTGCTACAAACGGTCTGAAAAAAGACAGGGAGGGGACAGAACAGTGGAGTGAGGGTGACAGGTTCTGGAGTCAGTGGAACTGGAACAGCTCCCAGCCCCCACTCACGCTCCATGTGGCCGTGGGGGAGTGACTTGCCCTCTCTAATGGGAATGGTGATCCCAGCACTCACCCTGTAGGGTCCTGATTCAACCATAACCAAGGCCCCAGCCCAGTCCTGGTGCTCATCTACCCAGTCTATATGGTGCTCACTGCGGTCACCATGGACAACCCTGACCCTCTCTGACCAGCTGTCCCCAGATGACACCAAGGGGCTCAGCTTCCCCTGGCTCTCCCACCCTTCACCATTATGGCTCACTCCCGTCTCCCCCAGCAGGGGGCGCCGTGGCCCTCTGTGCTCTGTGACAAGTAAGGACCTGACCAGAGCACACCCCTGAGAAGCCCTCCTGAGTCAGGAGGTGCAAACTCCACCCAGAGCCTGCGGATTCCTGGGGCCACGCAGGGCAGAGCTCATCCCCCTGTTCTCTGCAATGTCCCCAAGGTCCCTCCCCCACTGCCCTCCCAGGACCCCTGCAGCTCCTCCCAGGATGTGCCCCTCCTCCCTGTGCCCCAACTCCTCTCAGGACAGCCCCCACCCTGCAGCCCTCCCTGCTGCCCTGTCCTCACCCCACAAATCCAGGGAATGAAGGCCGACACGCGGGTGAACACTGTGGGTTTCTTGGGGGTGTCACAGCCATCGGCGGAGACAAAGCTGGCCACGCCATAGACTTTCCAAACGCCTTTTCCTATGCGGCAGTTGAGGGGTCCCCCAGAGTCACCCTGCAGCAGTCAGAGGGGGCGGGGCTGAGCCGTGTCTGAGGGTCAGGAATGGATCCTGAACTTGGGGACTGCAATCACACCCTCAGTGTTGACCTCTGAGCCTCAGGGGCTCCTCTGAGCCGGGAGCAGGGTCTGTCCCACAGGAGCTGCTGGGATGAGCTGGGACAGAGCTGACCTCAGCCCCACACCTGCAGAGAGGAAGCCCCGGGAGACGCCGGCTCCCACTGCCGGTGGCGCAGTCACTCATGGACGTGATGCTCACGCGGGCCTCTGACACAGGGGCTCAGGGTCCCTTCAGAACACAGCGTGGGTGGCTTGGGAGTGCCCCCTGCTGTGCTGCCAGGGCCGCCTGAGCACCATGAGGGACGGTGGCCGCCCCAGGTCAGGTGAGCCAGGGGCCAGGGCCAGGGTCAGGGCTGTCTGCGGGGCACAGACTTCCCCAATGTCCTTCCTGGGCAGGAGCCTGCCTGGAGGCAGGGAATAAGTCTCCCCCCCAACCTCCACAGAGATGGTAGAGGGGCCCCAGGGCTGGGACAGGTGTGGGCTGACTCACGTTGCAGCCAGCGACGTTGCCACCACCGGCACACACATGGATCTCCTTCACAGCCGAGCCCCACCAGTCCGGCTGGGAGCAGTTTTCGTACACCACCACGGGCAGCAGCCCCTCCAGTAGAACATTTGAGACTGACCCTCCAGCTGTGGGGACAGAGAGCAATGAGTGGGGGCTGGGGGCAGTGTTACTTTCCCAGAGGTGGGACATATGAGGCACACTGCTCTCCTGACCAGAAGGGCACTGTCCTCCCACCAATTCCAAGGCCCTGCATTATTTGGGCACCTCTAAGCCCTGGCCTGGCCTTGACCCAGACCCTGTCTTTCTGCCCCTGTCCCAGTCAGCACGTACTGGAGGTGGTGCCCCAGCCAGTGATGTAGCATTCCGTCCCGTTGGGCAGGATGTAGTCACGGGGGGCAAGGCAGGCGGGCTGGACTTCCTCTGTCACCTCGGCGCTGCGTGACAGCTTGATGAGGGCGATGTCATTGCTGTGGGAGGGAGGAGTCACACACAGCCTGGCGCTCCAGTTGGACCAAGTCCCTCCTTGGCATTTGCTCCAGGGGTTCACCTCTGGGGTCCCGAGGCTCCTTTGTCCCCAGATCCAATCTCAAGGCAGAGTAGACTTCCCAGCCCAGGCCTCCTGGCCCCCGCCAGCCCTTGGCCTTCATAGTTGTCCTTGTGTCCACCTGTGCCCCTCACACTGCAGGTGCATCAGGACGCCCTGGGGGGCCATGAGCACAGTGTGGGGCGGGCACTCGGCACAGGGCTTAAGCGGCTGCACCCACACACAGTGCCTGGGTTCCCATCCAGGCTCGGCTCCATTCCAGCCTCCTGCCCATGTGCACCCTGGGTTAGCAGGTGGTGGTCAGGAGCTTGGATTTCAGCGACCACGTGGGAGAGACGAATAGAGTTCCAGCCTCCTGTGTTTGCTTAACCCAGCCACGGCTGTAGCAGGCATTTGGGAAGGGAACCAGTAGATAGATGGAAGATCTCTCTCTTTCTTTTCCCTCTTCCCCTCTCGCCCCCCACTTTCGCTTTTCAGTAAATAAATTAGTAAAAAAATTTTAAAACCACACAAGTTTCGGGGCCCGCCCGAGGCTTTCTGAGTCCATGGTCTGTCTGAGGCCTGAGGTCTGACATTCTATCAGGGTCCCAGCGGATGCTGGTGCCGCTGCCCCTCAGACCACACCTTGGGCACCACGGCTCTGCTGCTGTCACTCGGGACATTTCGCCTGGGTCTCCCTGGTCTCCCTGGGCCCCGAGAGCCCTGCCAGGACGGGCCGGGGTCTCCATCACGGTGGCCCCTCCCTCCTGCACCGTTCCCCAGGGTTCTGCCCCCTCCTGTGCTCCTCTCACAGAAAAGGCGGAGCCTCCCAGACACACAGGTGAGCACACAGGTGAGGCTGAGCAGGGCCTCCCCGCCCGTCACCACCACCAGGAAGCCCTGCTGCAGGTCACCCTCTGACCAAGGGGAAACTGAGGCCCAGGCAGAGCCGTGACACCCAGGCCACTCAGGGAGTGACTGCCGGGGCCTGACTCTCCACCCAGTGCTCCTCCTTCATCCCCAGGGCCAGGAACCCAGCTGTGCCGGATGGACCTCTGCTGACCACAGGAAACCTTGGACTTGGGGTGGTGCCTGAGGGTTCTGGGCTGCAGAGCCATGGAGCCCAGCAGCGGTGGGGGGCTTCCTGCCTCTCCCTGGCCCTGGTGTCCCCCTCTGCATGGAAGGAGGTTTGTGCTGAGGGTCTCCGAGGCTCTGCTCAGTGTTGGGGCTGGGCCCGGGCTGCGCACCCTCTCCGCTGTCCCTGGAGTCCCCTAGATGCAGCTGGGTGTCAGGGAGGGATGAGCACAGGAGCCCAGGCCCCGGCTGGGAGCTCACTCACCCCTTGGACGCGTCGTTGTCATCATAGTCTGGGTGCACGATGATCTCCTCCCCGGGGATGATCTGCTCCTTGTCCCCTATGGCAGTTATGTTGTGCGCGCCCAGCAGCACCCAGTAGTTCCCGGTGTAGCTGCCAGGGGAGGGGAGGTCAGTGTGTGCCTGACGCCCACTTCCCATAGCCAGCAAGTGGCGCAGGCTGCCTGGGTCTCCCACAGGGACGAGGACCAGGGCAGGGCAGGGGGCAGAAGGGGAACTCACGGGAAGCAGTGGCCGGCAGTCATAACCCAGTCAGGGTCGATGAGGGTCCCGCCACAGATGAAGTACAGGTTCCCGTCCTCCTCATACAGCACCATGGCCTGCAGACCCAGAAAGAAACACGCTGAGAGGGCCAGACCCACAGCGAGTGAGCTGTGTAGGTTGTGCACTGCACAATCAAGAGGGTGCCATTCACACAGGAAACAGGAGCTGGCTCTGCAATGTGCAGTGTGCGACCTGCACCACTGCTCCTGGTGGCCCTGTCACTTCTCCACTGGGGTCACTGTGGCTCTGCAGTCCCCCACCTCAGGCCCTGTGAACTCCTGGAGACCCCAACGTTCTCTGCTCTCTAGGGCCTCCCCAATCCTTCTGTCCCCCAAGAGCCCCCAAGACCCTCTGGCCTCTCTGACCCCTCCCTGTTCTGCACCTCAGCCCTGCAGGCTGCACCACCCCTCAAGTAAGCCTTCCCTGGCCCCAGATTGAGTTTCATTCTTAGCCCAGTGAGGGCTGTAGGTAGGACCTGAAGACCTGTACATGACGCAGACTGTTCCAGGGTTCCCGGCCTTGGGACGCTGAAGTGGGGGCTGGAGAGGGAGCCCTGGGGTCAGGACTGGAGGCCTTGCAGTCAGACTTGGCGTCCAGAGCCCAGGGCGGGGGTCCGTGCAGCTCGTGTTGTTCTTACCTGCCAGGGCCAGCTATGGGGTTCTACCTCGGTGCCATTGACAACCCGGATGGACAGGCGGAAGGAAGGTTGGCCAGAGGCTGAGGCTGGAGAGGAGAGGAGAGGACAGGCATCACTTAGCCAGATGGATCCCAAGGGAATAGGCTGTGCCACTGACAGGCTGTGTGACCCATGCGAGTCACTGTGCCTCTCTGACCTCAGCAGCCACTGGGAACAGCGAGCACTGGGACTAGAGCAGGGGCTTCCAGAGCCCCAGGAGCCCCAGGATGGAGATGAAAACGATGGGAGGACGGGGTGTGACTCTAACAGAGCCTGGTGACCACGAGCCTCACCAAGGTGATGGCTGCTGTGAGAGTGGAGGCTGGCTTGGTGCTGTGTAATGAACTCCACGGAACACCCATGGCCTGGGTTTGTGTTTTGGCTCCGTTGCCAGTTCCAACTCCCTGCTCATGGGCACCCAGCAGGCAGCAGTGACAGCCCAAGGACTCGGGTCCCTGCCACCCACTGGTTACTGCCTACTGGTTTCACTTAGGAATTTGGAGAGTGAACCAGAGGAAGGGGGATCATTGTTGGTCTGTCTCTACCTGCAATAAAACACATGAGTAATAACTTTTTTTTTTTTTTAACAGAGTGGAGGCTTTGAAATAGAACTTCCTGGGTTCAGAACACAGCATGGTCCCTTGTTCTGGGATGAGCTGCTTTAATGTTTTTAGGTCATTTTGCTGGTCAGTAAAATGGGGCCAATAATAGTACTGATCTCATGGAGCTGGGAGGAACATTGCATGATGTCGTATAAGAGAAATGTCTAAGAATTCTGCCTGGCGTTTAGTAAGGATTCCATAAATGTGATCTGTTCCCATGACTGTCGTCTTCATGCGTAAAAACGCAAAAAAAGTACGCCTATGGAGCTACTAAATCACGCGTTTTCCTGGTGGGTCAGTAAGGGAATCCTTCCTGAGATCAGCGATGTTTCTCCAGCACTGGGGGACATCTGAGAATAACCGAGGAGCGCCCTGTTCTCCCGAGGCTCGCGCACCAGAAGGGAGCAGAGGAGCAGGTGCGGTGACAGCAGGATGGCCCAGGGCAGCGGCAACACCTGAGGGCTGCGAGCCACCCACAGGTCTGGGCGAGAGGGGCAAGCAGGAGACACAAGGCCCGTGGTGTGGAGGGAATCTCGGAGGCACGGGGAGGCCCAAGAAGCTGCAGCAGGGACACCGCAGTGTAGACAGAGTAAAGCAGCCTGCAGCTCCTTGACCCAGGCTGGCAGGGTGCCCTCGCGCAGGCCCCTGGTGAAAAAGCTTCTGTGTTCTCTGCGAAAACAGGGAGACCCAAGGAATCCTAGCGGAAGCACTCTGCTCACTGCTGCTCATGGCATCACCGCCAGGGAAACCACGGGAAAGCCGCGTGCAGAGCACAGCCCTGAGCTGGGGGGCACGCAGGACTGCGCGTGCGCAAGGCGTGGGCAGGGCCGGAGGCGTACAGGCTCTGCCCTGGACCGCCCACGTCTCTGCTCCCTTCCCGCCCCTCCCACTCCCTCAGGCACCCAACCGGGTGTCCCCTGCTGCTGACCTCAGGTGCCTGCCCCTGTGCACCGCCATGGCTTGCTTTTTGTCTTCTTCTCCAATCTGAAATTCCTCTCTTCTCTCAGGAAAGCCTAACCTTAACTGGGTAATCGACCCAGCCTCTTTCTCTACTTAACGTCATGATATGTTGCTATCTCAGACCACTCCCCATGGATGCCTTCATTTTACTAACCTGATTTGTGCAAGCAGAGGTGCCATCTGGGACTTAGATTGGAGTGGCAGCAGGGACATTTGGGTACATCCCACACTGTGCACTGGGTTCACGCACACCCTTGTCTCAGCATCTCTCATTCTAGGCAGAGGTGAGGAGCTGGGGAAGAGACAAAGAAGTCTTGTGTTGTGAACACACTTGGTAAACTGTGAGCAGGTGACGACCCAGCCTGAGGGCTTGAAGTGTGCCAAGCCAAGCAGAGGTGGAGACTCGTGGGGTGCACCCTGGTCTCTGCATCCTTTCATTCCACAAGGTGACCCACTGTGGAGTCCCAGCCTGCCAGGAAGCGCCAGGAAGTGCCTCCTGCAGCAGTGGGACTCATAAGGCGGGTTAGGCTCTCAGGTCATTTGGGACCCATTAGAACACTTCCCTCGTCACACAAACCTCAGCCTTAACCTGCGCTGAGGCCAGGCTGGCAGAACAGCCCCTTCCTCTTCCCTAGTTCCTCCTTCTTGAGATAAAAGGATTCAATGCAGAGAGAGAGAGAGAGAGAGAGAGAGAGAGAGAGAGAGAGAATGGAACCTTCAGCGAGTTGCCCTACAAAATGACTATTTTAACTCTGAGTAAATCAAAAGAATAGGTTAAATAGGCTAATGTTCTGTGTTGGTCATCTGATACAGTTCTAAATTGAGTCTTGGGCCTTGGGGCTTCCAGTTGGATCCGTGGAACTCCCAACAGATGAGATTCTCAATTGAGAACAATAATAACTCTTTGGGTTGAGTTCCTGTTGTGTTTATACAAAGATCTAAAACCTCTCCCGCTTCTAAAATTGTGCTTCCAGGCTGATTTCTGTCTAGATTGGACTCTATAAATTAAATTCAAGGCCGGCCCTCGGGCTAGTGTCGTAGCCTACTTGGTTAATCCTCTGCCTGCGACGCCAGCATCCCATATGGGCACCGGTTCTAGTTCTGGCTGCACCTCTTCCAATCTAGCTGTCTGCGGTGGCCTGGGAAGGCAGTGGAGATGGCCCAAGTGTCTGGGCCCTGCCCCTGCATGGGGATTCAGAAGCCCCTGGCTCCTGGCTTCAGATTAGTGCAGCACTGGCTGTGGCGGCCATTTGGGGAGTGAAACAACGGAAGGAAGACCTTTTTCTCTGTCTCTCCCTCTCACTGTCTGTAACTCTAACTCTTAAATAAAAAATGAATTAAAAAATTAAATAAATTCAGATTGTTTAGGAGAGATTGTGTTTCACTGTGTTGTCATGATTGAATCTGGACGACAACTGGTTGACTACGTGGGTGGATACTATTTTGTTTTTTATTTTTTTATGTTTGACAGGCAGAGTGGACAGTGAGAGAGAGATAGAGAGAAAGGTCTTCCTTTGCCGTTGGTTCACCCTCCAATGGCCACCGCGGCCGGCGCACTGTGCTGATCCAAAGCCAGGAGCCAGGTGCCTCCTCTGGTCTCCCATGGGGTGCAGGGCCCTGGGCCATCCTCCACTGCACTCCCAGGCCATAGCAGAGAGCTGGCCTGGAAGAGGGGCAACCAGGACAGAATCCAGCTCCCCGACCAGGACTAGAACCCAGTGTGCTGGCATCGCAAGCTGGAGGATTAACCTACTGAGCCATGGCGCTGGCCTGGGTGGATACTATTTCATGGTGATAAGCGGCACTGCCTGGGGTGGGGCCAGGATAGCTGGGTTCCCCAGGAGAGGGCGTCCCGGGATGAATGCCCCCCTGGGGGTAGCCCACTGAGCAGGTTTCTATCTGCTCTGTTCGTGCTGGGGCCTCGCACTCAGAAGAAGACCCAGGGAGACCCAATATACAACCAATGGTTAGAAGGGAGAGGGAAACACAAGGGCAACAAAGGTCAAATCGTTCCTGCCCGCAGGACTTCTCAGATCCTTTAAGAAACCAGAGTTCAGTGGGTATCACTCACGGGGTCCCTGATCCCCGGCTGCCTCCCTGCAGGCCCTAGGTGTGCAGCAGGTGCATCCTCCCCCACAGGCCCTCACTGCTACCCAGCGCCCTTCCCAGGGCTCCCGTGACTGCTTCCTCCGAGGTCCCTCCAGGCCGAGGGCAGCCTCAGCTCTGCTGCTGCTGGACCCAGAGGTCCCCAACCCCTGTGTGTTTCTCCAGCTGTGCCCCCATTTTATCAGATATTCCCCAGTTCCCACTCCAGGCTGACATCTGTTCCCTCCGGTCCTGATGACACAGGTATGGCTGAGGTCGCAGACACCCAATCACAGTGCATCCGTAGAGAGAAGTTTGTTCCCCTTCAATCCCAACCCCACGGTGGGCCTGCGGCTCCGCTCTGGCTCACCTCTTCCTCTTTCACCCCCCCCCCCCCCCCCGCAAACCTGCTGATCTGGGCACCTGGAAATCCAACCTGCTCCAGCCCAAGCACAACACAGTGAGGGGCACTCCTAGCGCTGGGGGCTTCTGTGGAGGTGGGGCAGAGACGGGGCAGAGACCCCTGCAGGGCAGGCGCCCAGGCCCACAGGGAGCCCTGGTAGTGTTTTCAACCAGAGAACAAGATCCGGCTTGGTTTTCCTAGGGAGTCTGCAGCTGCTGAGTGGAGACCTTGAACAATGGATACTTGATCCACAGCAGGTGGCTTAATTCACTGTGCCCAAATGCTGTACCCAGAAAACTAAGTTATTAACTAGATGTTATTTAAAAGATTTGAATTCATGACACTTGAAGATTTTTTATTGAAATCATTTGATTTATTTGAAAGATTTACAGAAAGAGGGAGGAAAAAGAAAGTGAGCAATCTTTTATCTGCTGCTTCACTTCCAAATGGCCACAATGGCTAGGTACAGGCCACATGGAAGCTAGGGGCCAGGAGCTTCATCCAGTTCTCCCATGTGGGTGCAAGGTACTAAGGACCTGGGCCACCCTCTGCTGCTTCCTATCCAGCTTCCAGGGAGCTGGATTGGAAGTGGAGCAGCCAGGAGTTGAACCAGCGCCCATACAGGATGCAGGCATCGCAGGCAGTGGCTTTACCCGTTATGCCACAATGCCAGCCCCTTGAAGAATTTTTAAAAGGAAAAGTGATGTGTGTCAAATCCTTGGCAGTTTTTGGCCAAGGTTTCCTGACTCTCTGCTGCCCATGTGTGGTGAGAAGGGGTCACAGCAGTTCCCCGCCCTCCCCTGAGTCTGCACCCAGGTCCCATGGAGGGCCCGCCCCTGCCCACCACAGCTCCCTGCCCTTCATCCTGAAGCTGTTTTGGAAAATCCTCCAAGGGCCCTTTACCAACCCTCAGGAGGAAGGGGACCCTGAGCCTTCACAGCCCTGCTCTGGTTGGCCACGCTTGCCGGTTACTGGTCACCAGTCCTGTGTGTCTCCCTCGGTCGGAGAGAGCAGTGTCTGTGTGGTTCCAGAAGCCCCACACGTTCTCCCCATGATGCTGAACGCAGGCACTAACTATAGTGTAGGACACGGGTGTATTACTCACCAGATCAAACACCAGCTCCTCTGAAAATAGTATATATACACATACAGATAGATATAGATACAGCTACAGAGTGATAGACAGTTGTTCTTGTTAAAGATTAATTTATTGACTTGCAAAACAGTGACAGAAGAGGGGAGGAGGGGGGGAGAGAAAGAGAGAGAGAGAGAGAGAGAGGATATTCCATCCATTAGTGCCTCCCCATAAGACCACAACAGCCAGGGCTGTCCAGCGCAGAAGCCAGGAGACTCGCACTCCACACTGGTCTCTCACATGGCTGACAGGGCCGTGAACCTGTGCCATTTACCCCTGTTTCCCAGGCCCCTTAAAAGGGAAATGGATCTGACGCGGAGTAGCCAGGATTCAAACTGGTGCCTATTTGGGAGCTCAGTGCTGCAAGCCGTGGCTTAACCTGCTTCACCAAACACTGGATGCAAGAGTGTACCCGTTAGAGGAAGGGAACATGCTCACACTGACAGGGACTGACCGTGTCCTTGCTGGGGAGCTTCATTCTTCATTCTGGGAGCACAGGAGGAACAGGAGCTGCAGGGACTGGGCCGTGTGTGTTTCTTTTTTTTTTTTTTTTTTTTTTTTTTTGACAGGCAGAGTGGACAGTGAGAGAGAGAGAAAGAGAGGAAGGTCTTCCTTTGCCGTTGGTTCACCCTCCAATGGCCGCCGCGGCCGCTGCGCTGCGGCCGGCGCACCGCGCTGATCCGATGGCAGGAGCCAGGAGCCAGGTGCTTTTCCTGGTCTCCCATGGGGTGCAGGGCCCAAGCACCTGGGCCATCCTCCACTGCACTCCCTGGCCACAGCAGAGAGCTGGCCTGGAAGAGGGGCAACTGGGACAGAATCCGGCGCCCCGACCGGGACTAGAACCCGGTGTGCCGGCGCCGCTAGGCGGAGGATTAGCCTAGTGAGCCGCGGCGCCGGCCCGTGTGTGTTTCTTCCGCCTGCACAGCAGAGGGCGCTCTGACCTCCAGGACTGCTTGCTGCGCCTGCATCCCCGTGCCTGTGTGGGTGCCTCCTCGCCCTGCAGCCAGGGCTCTCACTAGGATAGTCCCCCTCCCCCGTGGGCACCCAGCCCTGAGCCTGTCATTGGCAGGCAGCCAGTCAGTGTTCACTGAATGCCCCTGACCACTCGCTTCTGATTAATAATCAACAACTTTAGAGAAACATCCACATGCCCCTCCCTCTCAGAACCCGCCTCTGAAGTAAGGAATGAATGATACTGAATGAGTGAATGACCACAGCCTCATTCTCCTCCCAGTCAATGAAAGCAGAAAACCCCCGGTCCTTCCAGTCTACCACAAGGCAAGAGGGCGCAGGCTCAGTCTCCGGCAGGTGTCACTGTGTTAGGTCTGCATGGAGAAGCCACTGCTCTCTGGGGGCTCTGTCCTGGGGTGACCTACTTGTCCCAATTTCCTGGAACTGCCTCAGTTTCCACACTGAGAACCCCCAGCCCTAGACAAACAAGAGGGTTGTTCTCCTACCGGGATTCCAAATTCTCTCCTGCGGTCCTGGTCTTCCCAGGAGAGGGGGCTCTGGCCTCGTCTGCAAATCAGCTCTCAGGTTTAGGACCTGGAAGGGGGAAGTCACTGATGGACACAGATCCACTTGGGACTTGAGAGAGCTCTTTATTCTTTACACAGGACGTGGGGTCAGCATGGGCACTTGAGGCTGCTACAAATGGTCTGAAAAAAGACAGGGAGGGGACAGAACAGTGGAGTGAGGGTCACAGGTTCTGGAGTCCGTGGAACTGGAGCAGCTCCCAGCCCCCACTCACTCTCCGTGTGGCCCTGGGGAGTGACTTGCCCTCTCTAATGGGAGTGGTGATCCCAGCACTCATCCTTGGGGTCCTGATTAAACCATCAACAAGGCCCCATCCCAGTCCTGGTGCTCATCTACCCAGTCTATACGGTGCTCACTGCGGTCACCATGGACAAAACTGACCCCCTCTGACCAGCTGTCCCCAGATGACACTAAGGGGCTCAGCTTCCCCTGGCTCTCCCAGCCTTCACCATTATGGCTCACTTCAGTCTCCCCCAGCAGGGG
This sequence comes from Oryctolagus cuniculus, assembly GCF_964237555.1. Lineage (NCBI taxonomy): Eukaryota > Metazoa > Chordata > Mammalia > Lagomorpha > Leporidae > Oryctolagus > Oryctolagus cuniculus. The sequence goes on from NC_091438.1 coordinate 148,830,741, forward strand.
GCGCCGTGGCCCTCTGTGCTCTGTGACAAGTAAGGACCTGACCAGAGCACACCCCTGAAAAGCCCTCCTGAGTCAGGAGGTGCAAACTCCACCCAGAGCCTGCGAATTCCTGGGGCCATGCAGGGCAGAGCTCATCCCCCTGCCCTCTGCCATGTCCCCAAGGCCCCTCCACCCCTGCCCTCCCGGGACCCCTGCAGCCCCTCCCAGGATCTGCCCCTCTTTCCTGTGCCCCAGCCCCTCTCAGGATAGCCCCCACCCTGCAGCCCTCCCTGCTGCCCCATCCTCACCCCAATAATCCAGGGAATGAAGGCCGACACTCGGGTGAACACCGTGGGTTTCTGGGGGGTGACACAGCCATTGGCGGAGACAAAGCTGGCCACGCCATAGACTTTCCAAACGCCTTTTCCTATGCGGCAGACGAGGGGTGCCCCAGAGTCACACTGCAGCAGTCAGAGGGGACAGGGCTGAGCCACGTCCGAGGTCAGGAATGGATTCTGAACTTGGGGACTGCAATCACACCCTCAGTGTTGACCTCTGAGCCTCAGGGGCTCCTCTGAGCCGGGAGCAGGGTCTGTCCCACAGGAGCTGCTGGGATGAGCTGGGACAGAGCTGACCTCAGCCCCACAGCTGCAGAGAGGAAGCCCCGGGAGACGCCGGCTCCCACTGCCCGTGGCGCAGTCACTCATGGACGTGATGCTCACGGGCACCTCTGACACAGGGGCTCAGGGTCCCTTCAGAACACGGCGTGGGTGACTTGGGAGGTCCTGGTGCCAGCGCCCCCTGCTTTGCTGTGGGGCCGCCTGAGCACCAGGAAGGACGGAGGCCGCCCCAGGTCAGGTGCGCTTGGAGCCGGGCACATGGTCAGGGCTGTCTGCTCGGGGCTGACTTCCTCTGCATCCTGCCTGGCCTGGACCCTCCCAGGAGGCAGCGGGAAAGACGACTCCCCCACCTCCACAGAGATGGTAGAGGGGCCCAGGGCTGGGACAGGTGTGGGCTGACTCACGATGCAACCAGCGATGTCACAGCAGGAGCACATCATGGTCTCCTTCACAGTGGAGCCCCACCAGTCCGGCTGGGAGCAGTGTGCGTAGTCCACCACCTTCATAAGACACTGGTGTAGAACGTTTGAGACTGACCCTCTAGCTGCTGGGACAGAGAGCAATGAGTGGGGGCTGGGGGCAGTGTTACTTTCCCAGAGGTGGGACATATGAGGCACACTGCTCTCCTGACCAGAAGGGCACTGTCCTCCCACCAATTCCAGGGCCCTGCATTATTTGGGAACCTCTACAGCCCTGCCCTGGCCTTGACCCAGACCCTGTCTTTCTGCCCCTGTCCCGGTCAGCACGTACTGGAGGTGGTGCCCCAGCCAGTGATGTAGCATTCCGTCCCGTTGGGCAGGATGTAGTCACGGGGGGCAAGGCAGGCGGGCTGGACTTCCTCTGTCACCTCGGCGCTGCGTGACAGCTTGATGAGGGCAATGTCATTGCTGTGGGAGGGAAGAGTCACGCAGAGCCTGGCGCTCCAATTGGACCAGGTCCCTCCTTGGCATTTGCTCCAGGGGTTCGAGGCTCCTTTGTCCCCCCCTTTGTCTACTCAAGGCAGAGTAGACTTCCCAGCCCAGGCCTCCTGGCCCCCGCGAGCCCTTGACCTTCATAGTTGTCCTGTGTCCACCTGTGCCCCTCACACTGCAGGTGCATCAGGACGCCCTGGGGGGCCATGAGCACAGTGGGGGGCGGGCACTCGGCACAGGGCTTAAGCGGCTGCACCCACACACAGTGCCTGGGTTCCCATCCAGGCTCGGCTCCATTCCAGCCTCCTGCCCATGTGCACCCTGGCTTAGCAGGTGGTGGTCAGGTGCTTGGAGTTCAGCGACCACGTGGGAGAGACGAATAGAGTTCCCGCCTCCTGTGTTTGCTTAACCCAGCCACAGCTGTAGCAGACATTTGCGAAGGGAACCAGTAGATAGATGGAAGATCTTTCTCTTTCACCCTCTTCCCCTCTCGCCTCCCACTCCCGATTTTCAGTAAATAAATTAGTAAAAAAATTTAAAACCACACATATTTCAGGGCCCACCTGAGGCTTTCTAAGGCCGTGCTCTCTCTGAGGCCCGAGGTCTGACATTCTATCAGGGTCCCAGGGGATGCTGGTGCCGCTGCCCCTCAGACCACACCTTGGGCACCACGGCTCTCTTGCTGTCACTCGGGACATTTTGCCTGGATCTCACTGGTGTCCCTAGGCCTCAGGTGCCCCCCAGAACGGCCTGGGTTTCCATCATGGTGGCCCCTCCCTCCTGCACTGTGGTTCCCAGGGTTCCGCCCCCTCCTGTGCTCCTCTCACAGAAAAGGCGGAGCCACCCGGACACACAGGTGAGCACACAGGTGAGGCTGAGCGGGGCCTCCCCGCCCGTCACCACCACCAGGAAGCCCTGCTGCAGGTCACCCTCTGACCAAGGGGAAACTGAGGCCCAGGCCATGCAGGGAGTGACTGCCGGGGCCTGACTCTCTGCCCAGTGCTCCTCCTTCGTCCCCAGGGCCAGGAATCCAGCTGTGCCGGATGGACCTCTGCTGACCACAGGAAACCTTGGACTTGGGGTGGTGCCCGAGGGGTCCTGGGCTGCAGAGCCGCAGAACCCAGCAGCCGTGGGGGGCTTCCTGCCTCTCCCTGGCCCTGGTGTCCCCTCTGCAGGGAGGGAGGTGGTACTGAGATCTCTGAGGCTCTGCTCAGTGTATGGTGTCTGTGCCTGGGCTGCCCACCCTCCCCGCTGTACCTGGAGTCACCTAGATGCAGTTGGGGGTCACGGAGGGACGAGCACAGGAGCCCAGGCCACTGCTGGGAGCTCACTCACCCCTTGGATACATCGTTGTCATCATAGTCTGGGTGCACAATGATCTTCTCCCCGGGGATGATCTGCTCCTTGTCCCCTAGGTTAGTTATGTCATGCGTGCCCAGCAGCACCCAGTAGGTCCCGGTGTAGCTGTCAGAGGAGGGGAGGTCAGTCTGGGCCTGACGCCCACTTCCCATAGCCAGAAGGTGGTGCAGGGTGCCTGGGTCTCCCACAGGGACGAGGACCAGGGCAGGGCGGGGGCAGCAGGGGAACTCACGGGAAGCAGTGGCCGGCAGTCATAACCCAGTCAGGGTCGATGAGGGTCCCGCCACAAATGAAGTACAGGTTCCCGTCCTCCTCATACAGCACCATGGCCTGCAGACCCAGAGAGAAACACGCTGAGAGGGCCAGGCCACAGCGAGTGAGCTGTGTATGTTGTGCCCTGCACAATCAAGAGGGCGCCATTCACACAGGAAACAGGAGCTGGCTCTGCAATGTGCAGTGTGCGACCTGCACCACTGCTCCTGGTGGCCCTGTCACTTCTCCACTGGGGTCACTGTGGCTCTGCAGTCCCCCACCTCAGGCCCTGTGAACTCCTGGAGACTCCAAAGTTCTCTTCTCTCTAGGGCCTCCCTGAACCTCTGTCCCCCGAGAGCCCCCAAGACCCTCTGGCCTCTCAGACCCCCCCCCTGTTCTGCACCTCAGCCCTGCAGGCTGCACCACCCCCCGAGTGAAGCCCTCCCCTGGCCCCAGATTGAGTTTCATTCTTAGCCCAGTGAGGGCTGTAGGTAGGACCTGAAGACCTGTACATGACGCAGACTGTTCCAGGGTTCCCGGCCTTGGGACGCTGAAGTGGGGGCTGGAGAGGGAGCCCTGGGGTCAGGACTGGAGGCCTTGCAGTCAGACTCGGCGTCCAGAGCCCAGGGCGGGGGTCTGTGCAGTGCGTGTTGCTCTCACCTGCCAGGGCCAGCTGTGGGGGTCTGCCTCAGAGCAATTGACAACCTGGATGGACAGGCGGAAGGAAGGTTGGCCAGAGGCTGAGGCTGGAGAGGAGAGGAGAGGACAGGCATCAATCACTGAGCCAGATGGACACCAAGGGAATAGGCTGTGCCACTGACAGGCTGTGTGACCCATGCGAGTCACTGTGCCTCTCTGAACTCAGCAGCCACTGGGAACAGCGAGCACGGGGACTAGAGCAGGGGCTTCCAGAGCCCCAGGAGCCCCAGGATGGAGATGAAAACGCACCTCCGTCCACGGGAGGACGGGGTGTGACTCTAACAGAGCCTGGTGACCACGAGCCTCACCAAGGTGATGGCTGCTGTGAGAGTGGAGGCTGGTCTCGTGCTGTGTAATGAACTCCATGGAACACCCATGGCCTGGGTTTGTGTTTTGGCTCCGTTGCCAGTTCCAACTCCCTGCTCATGGGCACCCAGCAGGCAGAGGTGAGAGCCCAAGGACTCGGGTCCCTGCCACCCACTGGCTACTGCCTACTGGTTTCACTTAGGAATTTGAGAGTGAACCAGAGGAAGGGGGATCATTGTTGGTCTGTCTCTACCTGCAATAAAACACATGAGTAATAACTTTTTTTTTTTTAACAGAGTGGAGGCTTTGAAATAGAACTTCCTGGGTTCAGAACACAGCATGGTCCCTTGTTCTGGGATGAGCTGCTTCAATTTTTTTGAGTCATTTTGCTGGTCAGTAAAATGGGGCCAATAACAGTACTGACCTCACAGAGCTGGGATGAACATTACATGATATCATATAAGGCAAATGTCTAAGAATTCTGCCTGGCATTTAGAAAGTGCTCCATAAATGTGATCTGTTTGCATGCCTGTCAGTTAGGGGAGGAGGCTCGGAAACAGTAGCCCTGAGCTGCAGTGTAACAAGGCAGAGAGAACAGGACAAGGCTGGGCACAGGCCATGGAGCTGGGTGGGGGAGAGTGATGGATGGAGAATTGGACCGTTCATCAGAGGAGTGGGAATCCTATCCCACGCACTCTGAGCACAGAGCCAGACTCTTTACCACCCGGCTGTGTTCACTGCCCCCACCAGGGACGCCCGCCCCAGCCCTGGGTGCTGCTCCCAGTCCTCCTGAGCTGCTCCATCCCCTGCTTCCCCTCCCCCAGCTCCCCAGCACCAAGCTAAAGCCCCCACTGCTGTGCCCCAGGGACGAGCTGAGACCCCTCCTGTGGAGCAGGGGCTGGGACCCCGGGACCAGGGTGGGGAGCAGATCTCAGGGCTCCTGGCCCAGGCAGCGCAGGGCACAGACGCGGGCTGGGTTCTTACCAAGGGCCACCAGCAGGAGGGCGCTCAGCAGCCGGAGCATTTCGTCTCGTCTTGACAGGAGCGGACACAGAGCCTGGGCTCTAATATAGGGCAGAGGTGGGCAGCGGGGCTGGACTGGGCCCATTCCCAGCACAGGTGGTGGAACACCAGGTCTCTCCCATGTCCAAGGTCACAGCCCCCCACCCCCCGCAGATGGAGGAGTTGAGAGTCAACAGATAGACCCAGGGTTTCCTGAACCAGGTGGCTCCACAGGTGACACCAGGTAGCTGATTGATAACAGGACCAGGATGGAAAGTTGGCGTCAGACAAGCCACCTCTTTCCGGAAGGAACACGGCCATTGGAACCCCTCTTCCTGGATTCCCACCCTGCCCGTGCCACCTCCCAGCTCCGAGACCTTGGCACCTGGCTTCTCTTTTCTGCAGCTCAGTTTTCCCACTCTAACCCAGGGTCGGTATTCGTGTCCACCTCAAGGACGAGATCTGGTGGAGCACCTGCTGTACGCAGAGCAGGCCCTGCTCCAGGGTTTCGGCTGACACAGCGCCGTCCTCCTCCTTCTGCTGGCCGAGTGCCACGGGGGAGACAACCTCAGATCAACCGAGATCAGCAAAGGCTGTGGGCACCCCGAGGGTGGGGCCGTGGAGCAGAGGAAGTGTGGGAGCCCAGGTGGGAGTGGGTGGTCATTCAGAGGGGAGGGGAGGGAAAGTGCCCTTGGGGCTGGGGGTTCAGGATTTGGTTGAGTCCTAAAGGAAAGGCAAAGCCAGCTGTGGGAGGGGCAGGTATTTGGCAAAGTAAAGGTGCCACTTGCAACAACCCTGCTCCAAACGTGAGTGCCTGGGTGTGGGCCCCAACTCTGCTGCTGATCCAGCTTCCTGCTAACGCACACCTTAGCAGCCAGCAGAGGACGGCTGGAGGACTTGGGTCCCTGCTACCCACAGACTGCTACTGAGTTCCTGGCTTGGGCTTTTGGTCTGGCTGAGTCCCAGCTGTAGCTGCCATTTGGGGAATGAACCAGTCAAAGGGAGAGTCCCTTCTCTCTCTGATTTTCCAATAAATTGAAATTAAAAGTGTTCAAAAGATTTATTTGTTGTGATGCAGTGGTTTAAGTTGCAGCCAGCAATGCGGCATCGCATATGGGTACTGGTTTCAGGCCCAGCTCTCGGCTTCCATGATGGCTCATTCCAAAAATGGCTTCATGGCCAGGGCTGGTCCATTACAATGGCTGGAACCAAGAATTCCATCCAGGTCTCCTGGCCAGGGACCCAAGCACTTGGGACATCTTCTACTGCATTCCCAAGCACATTAGTAGGCGGCTGGATTGGAAACTGATCAGTCAGTCTGGTACTGGCACTCAAATATTGGATGCTGGGATTTCAGTCGGTGGCTTAATTTGCCTTGCCACAAACCTGGCCTGAAAATAAATGTTTAAAAAATGTCAGCAGGGCCGACTCTGTGTCTCACTTGGTTAATCCTCTGCTGTGGCGCCGGCATCCCATATGGGCACTGGGTTCTAATCCCGGCTGCTCCTCTTCCAGTTCAGCTCTCAGCTGTGGCCTGGGAGGGAAGTAGAGGATGGCCCAAGGCTTTGGGCCCCTGTAACCACATGGAAGACCAGGAATAAGCACCTGGCTCCTGGCTTCAGATCAGCACAGCGCCAACCGTTGCGGCCATTTGGGGAGTGAACCAGTGGAAGGAAGAAGACCTTTCTCTCTGTCTCTCTCTCACTGTATGTAACTCTGTCAAATAAATAAATAAAATCTTTAAAAAATTATGCCAGGGCCGGTGCCGCGGCTCACTAGGCTAATCCTCCGCCTAGCGGCGCTGGCACACCGGGTTCTAGTCCCGGTCGGGGCGCCGGATTCTGTCCCTGTTGCCCCTCTTCCAGGCCAGCTCTCTGCTGTGGCCAGGGAGTGCAGTGGAGGATGGCCCAGGTGCTTGGGCCCTGCACCCCATGGGAGACCAGGAAAAGCACCTGGCTCCTGGCTCCTGCCATCGGATCAGCGCGGTGCGCCGGCCGCAGCACGCCGGCCGCGGCGGCCATTGGAGGGTGAACCAACGGCAAAGGAAGACCTTTCTCTCTGTCTCTCTCTCTCACTGTCCACTCTGCCTGTCAAAAAAAAAAAATTATGCCAGCCAAAGGAAGCCCCAAATGAAGCACACTCCAGTGTGTTCAAACAATACAACGTGGAGATGTATTTTCTGGACCACTGACTGGTGGGCAGCGCAGTGTGAAGGGTGACAGGGAGGGAGGCCCTGCGGCGCCCAGCCCTGGGGCTGCTGGGCTAAGATCGCCCAGCGGTCGCCATCAGCATGGCCGGTACAGCCCCCGGGAACTCTCCCCCTGGCCCGCACACACCGTCCTGATGGAGCGCAGACAGCTGCGGCCGCCTGCAGGGAAACTCCGAGGCCTCCTTGCTCCGGGTTCTGCAAACCCCACGAAGGTGGGAGACGGCAGTGTGGCTGGGGAGTGAGGGCAGGAGCTGTGTTTTCACCCGCAGGGCCACGGCAGAGTCCTCAGCACCAGTTGCCAATGAAATCAAGCCCTGGGGGAGATTCTTGCAAAGAAGGGTAATGTAGCAGGTGCTTTTGCTGTTTTAGATCATGCATGGGGTGGACAGCTATGTCTACCCCTCAAGACACAATCTACGCGGGCTGAGGACAGCGTGTGCTCACAGGCACAGTGTGGGGAAACCTCCACACGGTGATAGCACAGCCCTGCCCTCCCTGGCTGCACTCCCTCTGGGCCTGGGCGTGTTTATTTGCTCAGCTTTGCACCCAGAGACCTTCCCCAGGCCCTGCACTGAGCAAGGAGGGGGCGGGGCCCAGGATGGGGCTCCCGAGGAGAGGGGCGGGTCAGACATCGCCTGAGCCCACTGTGGCGCATCTGGGTCAGACAGGGTCCCACGGGGACTGTGGGAAGCTCCTGCCCAGAAAACCCAGGGCTGACGGGGGTCACCCATGATCACAGGGGACTCAACCCCCCAACTCCAAACAAAACTGAATAAGATGTCTCCCACCCTTACCCTTGTGTAGTCCCAGTGGGTCCTGGCCCACTGCTTGGGCTCAGGCAGAAGGACCTTCGGAAGCCACCGTGCCATCTCAGTCCCTCTCGTTGGCCTCCTCTTCAAGGCCTTGTGGGCAGACACTCAGCTGTGCCACTGTGCAACCCTATGGGGGCGCTGCTGGTGGAAGCCCCCTCTTCCTTGCTCATAGTCTGTGGCCCTGCCAACACACACACACTCAGCCAAGAGTTACTGAACACCTCCGAGATCCCGGGCACACTCCTGGTCCCTGCGAGATTGCACGGAGAAGACAGGCGAGGCCCTCTCCCCTGGGAGCTCACAGCCCGCGGGCGCAGCAGCAGTGTCACAGGGCATCCTCCACCTGTCTGACCCCTCTGCCTGGTGCTCTCCCTGCTCACTGGTTTGGTTCTGTCAATGCAGGACCTGATGGAGGGACCAAGTGGGACGTGAGAAACGTGCAAGCTCACAAACCTGACACAAGGCAGCTCTGCATGGCTGGCACCTGTGGCTGGCACCTGGTGGGCTCAATGCACACCGCCTCTCTCTCTCTCTCTCTCTCTCTCTCTCTCTCTCTCTCTCTCACTGTCTCTCTGTCACACACACACACACTCTCACACACCAGCACTGTGCACTACATGGCTTGGCCACATCTGGCTCTCCATCTGTCCTTCCCAAGGAACCTGTCCTTGGAGAGGGCTGTATGGGTAGAGCTTTGGCCACAAACAGATGACCACGTTCACACAGCCACATGCGCCAAAGCTTTTCTTTGCGAGCTGGAAGGAGGAGCAGCCACTGGTTGGTTAGTTCAGCTGCTCAGAGCTTTTGCCACCAACCCGGCCTCTTGCCACCCCTGGGTTCTGTTGGCCTTGGTGTGCTGGCCTCTGCTCCCGGGCGGTTGCCTTCACTGACCTGGGACTGGACTGTGTTTAACTGCTTGGTGACCAGGAAGAAGGACAGCAGGGAGTTAGACCAGGAGGGAAAGGCAGCAAGGCAGGGTGGGTCACGGACAGAGGGCCCCACCCACCCGTCTCAGAGATGCCCCGTCCCAGTGTGAGAGGCTGCTGCTCACCTTCCCACACTTTCCCCCGAGCACCTGCTGTGTCCAGATGAGGCTCGTGCCTTGCTCCTCTCCCCACGCCCAGAACACAGGGCATGAGCTCACACCCAGAACTCACACCCTGGCACCTGCCTGTACACACTCCACACATCCCTCCCCCACATGAGCCACATCCACATTACCCCACTGTCCATCCTCCCCCCTCCCACCATAAAGCAAATTTCTCTCTCCCTGCTGCCTACCGCAGCCTTGTGACTGGGGCCTGGAAGAGGCCAGGACGTTAAACGTGTCTGACGAGAACCCCAAACTGGAAGATCCTAAATGGAATTGACAACCTAATTTGCAGGCAGGAGGTGAGGGCAGTCCCCGCGGCCCCTCCCACAGTCCCGGGACTCTCAGCCCTGATGTGGTCTCCACGGTGGTCACTCCAGGCTCTCTCTGGGTGGGAGGACAAGTGTCAGAGGCTCTACCCCCTCCATAGGGGGGGAGCTCAGTGGGGCGGATGCACTCACCGCCAATTGCAGGCAATGCATCTCTGAGACTCCAGTGTCCTGGCAGGGAGGTGGATCTTGGTTCTTGTTAGATGAATGAATGATATATGAATGGATGATGGACTGATGAGTTGATCAGTAAGTGAATGGATGGATGCATGCATGCATGGATGAGGAACTGGGGGAACACAAAGAGTGGAGACCCTGATATAAAGACAGTAGGGCAGGCATTGGGACATCAGTTACGATGCCACCCAGGACACCAGCTTAGTAGCGGAGTTCCTAGTTCACGTCCTGCCTCCTCTGCTCCAGACCCCCTTCCTGTGGCCATGCGTCTGGGAGATGCAGACGGCCCCGTCTTTGGGTCCCTGTCACCACATGGGATGAAATTCTGGGCTCCTGGCTGCAGCCTGGCCCTGCCCTGGCTGTCGTGGGTATTTGGTGAGTGAGCCAGCAGAGTGAAGCTCTCTCTGCCTTCAGGTAAATGAAAATAAATTTTACAACTTTTGAAAGATGAAGGAGCCAGTGCCGTTGCTCACTAGGCTAATCCTCCGCCTTGCGGCGCCGGCACACCTTGTTCTAGTCCTGGTCAGGGCGCCGGATTCTGTCCCGCTTGCCTTTCTTCCAGGCCAGCTCTCTGCTGTGGCCAGGGAGTGCAGTGGAGGATGGCCCAAGTGCTTGTGCCCTGCACCTTCATGGGAGACCAGGAGAAACACCTGGCATCTGGCTTTGGATCAGTGTGGTGCACTGGCCGCAGCGCGCCGGCCACGGTGGCCATTGGAGGGTGAACCAAAGGCAAAGGAAGACCTTTCTTTCTGTCTCTCTCTCTCACTGTCCACTCTGCCGGTCAAAAAAAGAAAAAAAAAAGATGAAGGAAAAAAGAGGGGAGGTAGGGAGAAAGGTGGGCAGCAGACTGATGGGGGGGAAGGGAGTAAGAAGAGGAGGCCAGGCAGCCCCGGGGTGGGGCAGGGAAGCGGTGGGCAGGTGAAGCAGGGACAGAGCCGCGTCCGCCAGCCTCGTTGCCCAACTCCACAGGCCTCCTCCTGCCAGGCCTCCCTGCTGCCTGATGACGGCTCCCAACATTCCTGGGCCCCTGGGCCCGGCACCTCCATCAGGAGTCCTCGCTGGGACCAGTCCTTCTTGCCTTCTTGCTCCCACATCTCAGTAGAGGGTACCGGGGCCCCTCTGCTCTGAGTTCAATGCGGGTGATGGGATCAGAGCCGGGTTTGTTTGAATTCTGGCTCCACAGAACATTTGAGGCCCTGGCAGGTGACCTAACCTCTCTCTGCCTCAGTTAACACAAGGGGGACAGCACCAGGCCCTCCCTTGCACAGGTTGTGTGAGAATTCAAGCAGAGTAAGCAGTCAGCACAGGACTTGGCCACGGGGAGCACAGAGCCCAGGGGGACAATGGGATCCAGAAACTCCCACGCTCACCTGGTCTAGCCCATGGTCAAGTTGCTCACCCCAAATAGGAATCAGAACTTGTGGATCACAGGGAACAGTGAGCGCCACTGCTCTGCACGGCCTCTCCCTGGAATGCTCCTCAATGTTTCACTCATGCCCTGACGTGGACGCAACATCAACACTGCTCGAAATAACGACGCAGAAGCCCTAAGTTAACACGTGTATCACAGGAGAGTGAGTGGATCGTGGTGCGCCTGTAGAATGAAACACCAGCGACACGATGGAGCCTGAGGTACATGGATCAGCACGGAGTCGAAAAGCAAGACGAAAGATTATTTCAGTGTGCAGCCATAATAGGGGTGACATTTGAACGAATGCCTGTGGATGCTGTGCCAGGTGTGGTCATGGGGAGGGTTCAGACCAACCTGCACGGCAAAGTGGTCAGAGATGCAGGTGCCACCCTTGATGAAGGCATAGGATGGAGCTGGCCGTGGCTTCAGGCAGCTCCGACTGTGTCTGCACCTGAGCCTGTCTTTGAGTTCCCTGAATACCGTGTGGGCACGGAACAGGAGATCTTCTCGTTAATCCCCAGAGCAAACTAGCAATGACCTAGGCTGAAAATGCAGAGGCCTGGGGTGGGGAGGAAGGAGCTACCATCATCCAGACCTTGAGAAGAAGAGGTGGGAATGGCCAGGGCTCCCCACCCCAGCTGCCCTCCCTGCCCATGCGTCTCTGGGCTGTGGCTGGTGCTTTCAGAAGCAAACAGGTGCCCGAATTGCTGGCTTAGAGCAGCTAAGCTCTGCCACACTCAGCAAGAGAGGGCTTTCCCCGCTGGGCCCAAGGCTCAGCCTCTGCGTGGGAGAAGCCCGGGTCCAGGCCAGGGTGAGGGAGGCCTCTGCCTTTGGTTCTGTTCCCTGGCATTCTCCTCGTGGAGTCAGTGGTCAGGGCGATGGCAGTCTTGGACAGGGCCTCTGTTACAGGAAGGGGAGGCTGCCGAGCCTCCAGCCCCAGGCAGATGCCAGACGTCCTGACCTTGAACCTCAAGCACAGACTCATGCAGTGAGCCTGCTAAGTGCCAGGGCTGGGCTGGATCCTGGAAGGCAGGGGTGAGGAGGCGGCTCCTCCAAGCCAGGGCTTCTGGGGCTCCTGCCGGGGAAGATTAGACACAAACATAAGCAGGTACCAAACAGATGCTAAGTGCACGTGTGGGTTAAAGTGATAGAATTCCATAGAATTCTATCAGAGGAAGCCTGCTAGAGACCTGCTCGTGTGGCCGGGAGAAGGGCTAGTGCTCGCTCAAGGGCCCAGAGCTGTTCAGGACACGGCACCCCAGATTCAGCCCAGGGCCCTTCCTGCTGCATCCCACTCCTGCCTTTCTTTATTTGTAAAAGATTAACTTATTTATTTATTTGAAAGTTAGGGTGACAGAGAGAGAGGTAACGAGTGAGAACGAGCTCACCCCCACTCTGGGCAATTAGGAGCTGCTTAGCTGAGTACAAGAGAGAACCAGCAATGTTGGCCTCTCTGGTCCACAACCTGAAGCTGCTCAATTTGTCAGGGTCAGCAGTCTGTGGGGGCTGTGGGTGTGGGGGTCCCAGGGAGGCAGGTATGACAGAGAAGGGTCTCCCATGCCCTACATGGTGGGAGGCCTGGGGCTGAGGGGAGGAGACCAAGAGACACTGGGAAGTGAGTTGGCACCGCTGTGACTCCGCAGTGCTGGGCCCACGTGGTTGCTCCGAGCTTTCAGGAGCCTCTCCCGAGAATGAGGTCCTGTCACTGCCCTGACACACGTCCACCCGGAGGTCCCTTTGTGAAGTGAAATAAGCCAGACACACACAGACCAGCATTGCTCCCTCTCCCTGCTATACGAAGTTAAAATCGCTTATTCTATAAAGGGAGAGTAGCGGCTGGGAAGGATTGAGGCGGGGGGGTTGGTCACTTGGTGAGTGCAGGGTGCAGCTGGATGGGAGGAGTCACTACCAATGTTTTATAGGTCCCTGTAGGATGATGGTTGGCAGTTATGCACTCAATAGTTCAAAAGCGCTAAGAGAAAGGACTTTGTATGTTCCCAACACAAAGAAGTTACACCTGTTCCAGGTGGTGGATTATGCTGATCTTACTGTGACACCTGCTAGAGGTCAGCCAGCAAGACACACTGTGCTGGACAGAGCTGGGACTCACACTGAGGGGTGACAAGAGGCAGCAGCAGTCCCCTGGGATTCCCTGGAGCTAGCAGGTGACACTTGGAACTTCCCATGGTATCAGGATGGAGCCTTTCAAGGAGAAATGGCCCCAGGGGGCTGGAGGGTTTGGGGTGCACCTGTTAGGTGGTGAAATCTTTAAGACAGTGTCACCACTCAGTAAATGCTAAACAGTTGTCACTTGTGTTGATCGCTACTGAGGCTGTAGAGTGCAGCTGGAAGTCGTGTGTCAAGTTGCTAAAGATTATATTTGAGCCCTACATGTTAGGCAGCTTGCTTCCTCCCACCATTCAGGTTCTCGTTGGATAAACGGGGATGCTGTTACCATCTCCTGTGGTAGTACTTAGGAGTACATGAGACCGTCCTCGGCACCCAGCTGTTATGACGCCTTCTAGGAGAGGATCCAGGTTAAACATGTTAACATTCGTCATCAATCACTCAGCTTCTCTGGTGTTCTGGGAACCAGGTCTTAAAGTAAACAAAAGAAGTCTGGATTTGTCACCTAGGTCAGTTCCCGTGCTGTAAACACACCACAGCTGATTATAAGCTGCCCCTGGCTAACAACCAGCCTGCCACATTCCAGAGTACTCAACAGTGGGCAGCGGCTGGCTCCATCACATCGCCACAGCAGGTGCATGTGGGTGGAGCAGTTAGGGCCACACCTGGAACCCAGGGAGCACTATGCAGACGTTCCCTACTGATGCAGGGCAGTCATAGCAGCAGCCTTTCCTAACCATGTCTCCCAGGACAGGAGACTGAGGCTGAGAGCAGTTCAGCTATGTAGCCCAGGTCACAGCACGGCCAGTCACGAGCTCTCCCACTACCCTTGAGTCCTGTCTCTCTCAGCATGGCTGGACTTGGCCTACAGATGACCCTCACTTAGGCCCCCATAAGGATGGGATTCCTGTCTCCACCAGGATTGTGCTCTATCTAAAGGCTCCAAGGTTTCTGGGCGGCAGGGAAGCTCCTGGTGTCTGGGACTCCTGCCAGGCAACACCTGCCCACTGCTCCTGAGCTCAGATCAGACCTGGGTTGTGCCTGCCGCATGTGGGCTTGGGAAGCCTGCTCGTAGGAGTGGGTGAAGGTGTGAGGATGCGGGTGTGGCACATTGTGCTCCATGGGGGAGCAGGGGAAAAGCAGCATGGGTTTAGTGGCCAGCATTCTGGCCTCAGGGGAGATTTTCAGCCCTGCATGCAAGCGGTTCAAGGCCAGGTACGGACCCAGGAGAGTGGCGTTGCCACAGGGGCCTCAGCCTGGGCACGGAAGCCCTTCAGGTGGGGTGGGAGAGCTCGGGAGGTTTCATGGCTCTTGGTCCTAGCTGTTCCCTGACTGATGCGGGTGTCACTGCCGTATGACTGCTGAGCTGAGCTTGCTTCCACATGAGGTCTCTCTCTCTCTCTCTCTCTCTCCTTCCTTCCTTCCTTCCTTCCTTCCTTCCTTCCTTCCTTCTCCCTCTCTTCCTCTTTTCCTCTCTCCCTCTCTCTTCCTCCCTCTCTCTCTCCCTCTCCCTCTTTCTTTCTCTCTCTTTCTTCTTTCTTTTTGCTGGAGTCCAGCTCCAGCAGATCTAGGGGTTCCTGAAGGTGTGGGAGGTGTCATTGTGGGGAGGAATAAGAGACATGCTCACAGCAAGGCTGCTGGCTCTGATGAGAGACACCAGACTTCATTTTTATACCCTAAGTTACAGCCACTGTTCATTTTACACATTCTTTGCTGTTCTCATAAATTCTGCAAATGTCCACTCATTAGTGATCCTTACAGAGTTAATGATTCTTCCTTATGATAACAAAGTCTGTTTCCCATCCTCTTTAAACTATTGACCTCCCTAATCCTGATTTCCATAGCTGTGTAACAATTTCTTTGATTTTAAATATTTACTTGATATTTTAGATAGAATAGAACAGAGACTCAAAGTGATGCTAAATTATAAAATATTCGATTACAAAAAAACATGGCGGTTATTTTGCAAAGAATCAGAATATCTACTTATAAAAATCAGTTACGAAGATTGGAGCATTTACCTTCATTTTAATTTAACTCTACTAGTAACCATTAACACCCTGCACAAACAACCCATTCATTACACATGTCCTTCCCATAACCCTTCATTACTATTTAGCTCTAGTAGCTCATCTAAGACTTGCTCCCTGAGTTTGGTAATTACTTTATGTTCTTTCCACCAGGCCACACAAGCTAAGGCATTTACCACTGTTTGTATTTCTCTCAGCCACTTAAATTGTTAACTCTCATTTACAAGTCAGTAGTCTGTAATAAGACATCCTCGCAGGTGGATTATAGCGGGAGACTGAGACCTTCCCCAAGGACCCTCCCATCCCTAAATCAGGTCTCACTGCTTACCACATACCCCACAGTGTGGAGTCCCCTCTAGGCTTTTATTGCAGGAACTGGAGCCTCAGAAGGGGTTGGGTTACTCCAGGGGGCTCCAGTCCATCCAACAGCTCAGCCGTCCATGAGGTCATTTTGTGCAGAGGTCATTCCTCAGAGATTTCCAAGAATATAGTGATCATCAGTGAGATCCCCAGGAAACTCCAACTTTTTTCTATCAATAAATCTAAACCCACCAAGGGGACCGCAGCTTGTGGTTCTCATGCCCTGCGGAGAAAGACCTCCTGTTGTGCCCTTGTCAGACAGCCGAAGTTGCCTTGGCCTCTTCATTCTTTCTTGTTTAAGATTTAGAAAGTGAGAGACATGGTTCCAATATGGCAGCATAAAGAGGGAGCTTGCTGATCTAGCCCAGGAGATAGTTTGATAAAAGTGGAGATAGTGTAGTCTCAGGGAAGAGTTAGGGGTAAAACAGCAGAGGAAACTCTTCCGTAATTAGAGGGACACGGTGGATCTACGTGGAGGGCATGGGCGCCTGCGGCTCGGGACCCCAGCTGCCGAGAGTCTCCCCACCAGTGCTGGAAAGGGAGGTGAGACGAAACTGCAGTAGCCCGAGACACTGGCGGACAAGTGGCAGGAGGAGCCTAGAGGGAACGAGGCTTGAAGCCCCATGGGGGAAAGTGCACCACCTAGCTAGAGGAGAAAAAAAATAAAAGGATGGTAGGGACACAATTCTCTCTCTCCAATCACCTTACAAAAGTGTACGAGCCAATAGAGCAGGCACCGTTTTGGACATACACAATAGCTGTGCTATCTTGGGGCTGCACCTGGCAATCAGCCGAGCAGAGAAACCTGACTCTGGTGGGGAGTAATAATAGGCGGCCAAGACCTAGTGAGTGTGTGGAGCTTCTGAACCAGGACCGTGAGAAAAAACAAAACAAAACAAAACTGAGGGTGTGTGGCTGAGACTTTGAGTAGTCTTGGGGGAGGCACCACAAGCTCAGGCGGCCCTGGCTACCCGGTAAGAGACACTCAGGGGAATCTGAGCTTACACCGAGGAGTGCACAGATCCTTTGTGTGGTCCTTGGGACAGAGCAGACGAATATTATACCCACTGGGGCTAGTGCTCAGGCACTGATCACCATAGAGCAGAACTCAGCTGAGTGGAATTACTTCCCTTCTGATTAAGAGAGAGAGAGAGAGAGAGAGAGAGAGAGAGAGATTTACCACACCAACCCTGGGTGTCACTTTAGGCACGGCCTTGGCCTTAACACTGAAGAACTGAACAGAGCTCGCTGGCCACACCCACCACAAGTCTCTAAATATCCTCTGAAAGCTGAAGGTCCACTTATCTACAGAGTCATAGTACCATGAAAAAACCACCACAGCAGAAAAAAAAAGAAACCAACGAGATTCTCCACAAATGCCGAACAACAAACACAACAACCCAAGAAACAAGAATAAGGAAGACAACTTGATGCTCCCAAAAAACATGACACTTCAATGCAAAGATTATGAAGACAATGAGATAGAAGAAATGCAAGAAATGGAACTCAAAATATTGATGGTAAGAATACTTGGAAGTAATCAAAAACAAATGTTCAAACTACTGAAATCCATGCAGGACATGAAAGAAGATCTCTCTCATGAAAATGAAATTTTTTTTGGACAGGCAGTTAGAAAGATCCTCATCCAGAGCCAGGAGCCAGGTGCTTCCTCCTGGTCTCCCATGTGGGTGCAGGGCCCAAGCACCTGGGCCATCCTCCACTGCCTTCCCAGGCCACAGCAGAGAGCTGGACTGGAAGAGGAGCAACCTGGACAGAATCCAGTGCCTCGACCAGGAGTAGAACCTGGGGTGCCAGCGCCGCAGGCGGAGGATTAGCTTAGTGAGCCACAGCACTGGCCCAAAATGAAATCTTAAGGAAGAATCAAAATGAAATGAAGAATTTAATAGAACAAATAAAAAACACAGTGGAGAGCCTTAAAAACAGAAGCAGTGAGGCAGAAGAGAGAATATTGGACTTAGAAGACAGAGCACAGGAAAGTATACAGTCAAACCAAAGACAAGAAGAGGAAATTAGAAATCTAAAAAATATTGTTGGGAATCTACAGGATACCTTTTAAAAACCCAACATTCGGGTTCTAGCAGTTCCTGAAGGCATGGAGAGAGAGAAAGGATTAGAAGGCCTTTTTAGTGAGATACTAGCAGAAAACTTTCCGGGTTTGGAGAAAGAAAGAGACCTCCAAGTACAGGAAGCACACAGAACTCCCAATAGACATGACCAGAAAAGATCCTCGCCATGACACCTTGTAATCAAACTCACCACAGTCAAACATAATTACAAGATTCTAAAATGTGCAAGAGAGAAATGCCAGATTGCTCTCAGAGGATGTCCAATGAGTCAGAGCAGACTTCTACCAGAAATTTAAAGAACTAACTCCAATTCTTCTCAAACTTTTCAGAACAATTGAAAGAGAGGGGATCCTCCCAAATTCTTTCTTTTTTTTTTTCTTTTTAATTTTTTGACAGGCAGAGTGGATGGTGAGAAAGAGAGACAGAGAGAAAGGTCTTCCTTTTGCCGTTGGTTCACCCTCCAATGGCCGCCGTGGCCGGCGCGCTGCAGCCAGCACACCGCGCTGATCCAAAGGCAGGAGCCAGGTGCTTCTCCTGGTCTCCCATGGGGTACAGGGCCCAAGCCCTTGGGCCATCCTCCACTGCACTCCCTGGCCACAGCAGAGAGCTGGTCTGGAAGAGGGGCAACTGGGACAGAATCTGGCGCCCCGACTGGGACTAGAACCCAGTATGCCGGCGCCACAAGGCAGAGGACTAGCCTAGTGAGCAGCGGCGCCGGCCCCCAAATTCTTTCCACGAAGCCAGCATCACATTAATTCCTAAACCTGAAAAAGATGCAGCAGAGAAGGAGAATTACAGACCAATTTCTCTTATGAACATAGACGCAAAAATCCTCAATAAGATTCTGGCCAATAGAATTCAACAACACATCAGAAAGATCATCCAACCAGACCAAGTGGGATTTATCCCTGGTGTGCAGGGATGGTTCAATGTTCACATATCAGTCAATGTGATACACCACATAAACAAACTGCAGAAGAAAAACCATATGATTATTTCAATAGATGCAGAGAAAGCATTTGATAAAATACAACACCCTTTCATGATGAAAACTCTAAGCATATTGGGTATAGAAGGAACATTCCTCAACACAATCAAGACAATTTATGAAAAACCCATGGCCAGCATCATACTGAGTGGGGCAAAGTTGGAAGCATTTCTACTGAGATCTAGTGTCAGAAAGGGATGCCATTCTCACCACTGCAATTCAATATAGTTCTGGAAGTTTTAGCCAGAGCCATTGGGCAAGAAAAAGAAAGTAAAGGGATACAGATTGGGAAGGAAGAAGTCAAACTATCCCTCTTTGCAGATGATATAATTCTTTATTTAGGGGATCCAAAGAATTCCACTAAGAGACTATTGGAACTCATAGAAGAGTTAGGCAAAGTAGCAGGATATAAAATCAATGCAAAAAATAAACAGTTTTTGTATACACAAACATTGCCATGGCTGAGAAAGAAGTTCTAAGATCATCCCTTTCACAATAGCTACAAAAAAAAAACACAAATACCTTGGAATAAACTTAACCAAAGATGTCAAAGATGACATGATAAGAATTACAAAACTTGAAAGAAAGAAATAGAAGAGGATACCAAAAAATGGAAAAATCTTCCATGCTCATGGATTGGAAGAATCAATATCATCAAAATGCCCATTCTCCCAAAAGCAATTTATAGATTCAATGTGATACCAATCAAAATACCAAAGACATTCTTCTCAGATCTGGCAAAAATGATGCTGAAATTCATATAGAGGCATAGCAGACCTTGAATAGCTAAAGCAATCTTGTACAACAAAAACAGAGCAGGAGGCATCACAATGCCAGAATCAAGACATACTACAGTGCAGTGATAAACAAGACAGCATGGTAGTGGTACAGAAACAGATGAATAGACCCATGGAACAGAATAGAAACACCAGAAATCAGTCCAAGCATCTACAGCCAACTTCTATTTGATGAAGGAGCTAAAGCCAATTCCTGGAGCAAGGACTGTCTATTCAACAAATGGTGCTGGGAAAATTGGATTTCCACATGCAGAATATGAAGCAAGACCCCTACCTTACACAAAAATCAACTCAACATGGATTAAAGATCCAAATCTATGACCTGACACCATCAAATTATCAGAGAACACCAGAGAAACCCTGCAAGATATAGGCACAGGCAAAGACTTCTTGGAAAATATCCCAGAGGCACAGGCAGGCAAAGCCAAAATTAACAATTGGGATTACATGAAGTTGAGAAGTTTCTGTACTGCAAAAGAAACAGAAAATTGAAGAGGCAACTGACAGAATGGAAGAAAATAGTTGCAAATTATGCAACTAATAAAGGATTAACAACCAGAATCTACAAAGTGATCAAGAAACTCCACAATAGCAAAACAACCCACATAAGAGAAGGACCAAGGACCTAAATAGACATTTTTTAAAAGAGGAAATCCAACTGGCCAACAGACACATGAAAAAATGTTCAGGTTCACTAGCCATCAGGGAAATGCAAATCAAAACCACAATGAGGTTTCATCTCACCCTGGTTAGAATGGCTCACATACAGAAATCTACCCAGATGCTGGCGAGGATGTGGGGGAAAAAGGGACACTAACCCACTGTTGGTGGGAATGCAAACTGGTGAAGCCACTATGGAAGACAGTTTGGAGGTTCCTCAGAAACATGAATATCACATGACCCAGCTGTCCTGCTCCTCGGAATCTACCCAAGGGAAATTAAACTGGGAAATATAAGAGCTGTCTGCACCTCGATGTTTATTGCAGCTCAATTCACAATAGCTAAGACGTGGAATCAACCTAAATGCCCATCAACAGAAGACTGGATAAAGAAATTATGGGATATGTATTCTATAGAATACTACACAGTGGTTAAAAAAAATGAAATCTGGTCATTTGCAACAAAATGGAAGAATGCTGAGTGAAATAAGCCAGTCCCAAAGGGATAAATATCATATGTTCTCCCCGATCTGTGACAACTAACTGAGCACCTAAAAGGAAAATTATAGAAATGTAACTGACACTATGAGAAACAATGACTTGATCGGCCCTTGTCCTGACTGTTGAGGAACAGCTTACTATTTTATTCTTTTTGTTATTTTCTTTTTCTACTTAATACCATTGGTTGAACTCTTTAATTAACACACAATTATTCTTTGGTGTTTAAATTTAACTGAAAATTGATCCCTGTTAAAAATAAGAGTGGAAATAAGAGAGAGAGGAGACATCCAGTTTGGCACATGCTCCCTCGGACTTATCCCTAATGGTAGGGCTAAAAACGCCATGGGGGGGCCGGCGCCGTGGCTCACTTGGTTAATCATCTGCCTGCTGTGCCAGCATCCCGTGTGGGCGCCAGGTTCTAGTCCCGGTTGCTCCTCTTCCTGTCCAGGTCTCTGCTGTGGCCTGGGAGGGCAGTAGAGGATGGCCCAAGTGCTTGGGTCCCTGCACCCTCATGGGAGACCAGGAAGAAACACCTGGCTCCTGGCTTGGATTGGCACAGTACCGGCCGTGGCGGCCATTTGAGGAGTGAACCAATGGAAGGAATTCCTTACTCTCTGTCTCTCTCTCACTGCCTATAATTCTATCTGTCAAATAAATAAAAAAATGTCACGGGACTGCAAATTCCATCAAGTTGGCATGTACCAAAGCCACCTTACTAGTTAAAGTGATGAGTTTAAGTTCATAGTTGATCATAAAGATAGGATTAAGTGTCAAAGGGATCACATAAATAAGACCAGTGTCCGCTAGTAATAATTGATCGAATTAAAAAGGAGAGAATGACCCAACATGGGAAGTGGGATACACAGCAGATTCATAAATGGCAAATGCCCTAAATAGCACTCTGGCCTCAGAATCAGCCCTTAAGGCATTCAGATCTGGCTAAAAAGCCCATGAGAGGTTCTCAGGCAGGCATGGAAAGCCAAGACACTGGCAAAAAATGACCTAAATGAAAGATCTCTGTGAGTGAGATCCCAGTGGAAAGAACAGGCCATCAAAGGAGGAGGTACCTTTCTCTGAAGGGAGGAGAGAACGTCCACTTTGATTATGGCCTTGTCTAAATAAGGTCAGAGTTTGTGAACTCAAGAGGCTTCCATAGCCTTGGCAGCTCATGACAAGAGCCTCGGCTGATTACTGATGTCATAATTAAGAGTGTCAATTGTTAAATCAACAACAGGAGTCACTGTGCATGTTCTCCCCATGGAGGATCTCTGTCCTTAATGTTTGTACTATGCGAATTAATGGTAAAACTAGTATTCAAACAGTACCCTATACTTTGTATGTCTGTGTGGGTGCAATCTGTTGAAATCTTTACATAGTATATACTAAGTTGATCTTCTGTATATAAAGATAATTAAAAATGAATCTTAATGAAGAATGGGGTGGGAGAGGGAGTAGGATTTGGGATAGTTTGTGGGTGGGAGGGAGGTTATGGGGGAAAAGCCGCTATAATCCAAAAATTGTACTTTCGAAAATTATATTTATTAAATAAAAGTTTTCTTAAAAAAAAAAAAAAGTGAGAGAAACACACAGGAACGTGAGGACTTTATTAAAGGAGAGAGGCGTAAGAAGGGTAAACAGGAAATTCCATGCCAGAATCTGAGGGCTGACCAGGGGCCATGGGCGGGAGTCTACAGGTCGGAGCCGTGCAGAGCAACTGCGCGGGCAGGAGTGGCGGCATCAATAGGCGGTGCGCCAGAGAACCGGGCCCACTGAGGCTTCAAGAGCCATGTTGCTGAGGGGAAAAGAGGACCCTTTTCCTACCATTTCAGGGCAAGAGTAGGGGCGAGGAAGGGGCTAATGAGCAGCCGATGGCTAATGGGCCAGCATCCTAAGGTCTAAGCAGCAGGGATTTGTTCTTTCCACTCTGTGGGAATCCAGATAAATGAGATCATTTTGAACTCTTTGTGCCTGGGGTATGGACCAGCAGGGCTGGAGGACAATGGTAAGACCATGTCCCCTGGGGGGAGGGGCATTCAAGTGACCAATGAGAATGGGAGGGGCAAAGCATGCTAGACATCATGTGATTGGCAGCTGGGTTGGCCAGGAGCCAGGGAGCTCGGAGGCTGCAGGTGTGGGGGAGCACTGCTAGGGAGGGAGAGGCAGCTGCGCTGGAGCTGAGGGTGGGGAAGCAGCACCTGCTTCTTCAATTATTACTCAAATCGACTCTGGGTCAGAAGGCAAGGTTTCAGTTCTGGCCCGCTGGCGGGGCAAGTCTCTTGCGCTCTCTGAGCCTCAGCGGCAGGTGAAATACTGCCTGTTAGGTGTGCCGTGAGGGTTGAATGAGACAGTGGGTGCCAAGGGCCTGGCAGCCAGGACGTCAGAGTCTCTGCACACGGTGGGTGCTTTCCAGATGTGAGGTTTCTGGGGAGAGGCCTTGGCTGGAGGTGAGTCAGAAAGCTTCCCCGAGTCCTCCTCATGAGCTGAAAACCAGCTGGTCTAGCCTAATTCCTGCTGGGCCCTGAGAGCCCAGGATCTTTGGACAAACCTGCTTCCCTTATCGGGAAATGGGAGACTCCTGATTGCTCTGAAAGCCTCCTAGGCCCCCAAGAACCCTGGAGGCCTTGCAGAGACAGAGGCTGGGGAGGGACTCTGTATCCCCGTTCTAGATTTGGGGTTTGAGATGCAGAAGAAAGATAATACAGATAGGGTTGAAGAAGAGAGAGCACTCCAACATGGAAAGCAGTCCATGAAGCAGACGCATAGAATGGCAGTTGCTGTAAGTAACACTCGGTAGCCTCAGGATCAGCCCACAGTGCATTCTGGTCTGGCTGAAAGCACACCAAGAAATTCCCAGTGTGGACATCCAGGCCACTGGAACAAGGAGAGGCCCTCCATGAAGGACCTCTGTGGTCCAGGGCTCCGTGGAAAGAAGTGGTCATCAAAGAAGGATGTACTACTCTCAGAGGGCGGGGAGAACTTCCACTTTGCTCCTGGCCTTTCTAAAGACTGATGGGGCTTGTGGATTCCAGAGGCTTCCACAGTCTGGACATCACACGTCAAGAGCCTCGGGTGGTCACTGACATCCTACACAGAAGTGTTCTTAGATTAACAGGAGTCACTGTGTACTAAGTTCCCACGCCGGACCTCTGTCCTCCAAGAGCTGAATGACTAGAGTGAAGGGTAAAACTTGCTCTCAAAGATTTACTTTTGGTGTGTAATGTAGAGAATATTCTGATCTCTCCAGAGTTTTAGTTTTTTCTGAGTGCCCAACTCCTTTGCTTGAAAGAGATTTGTTACCATCTTAGGTACTTCCTTGTAATCAAGTTTCTCAAACATGGATTCTTGGTTCCATGTCAGTCTCCCTATCTTGACTGATTTAAAGTCAAATGGAGAGTATAAAATGGTTCAAGACCTCAGGGCTGTTAATGAGACAGTTGTTTCAATGCATCCAATTCTGCTAAATCTTTACCTAAAGGATGCTTTATTCTGTATCCCATCAAACCAGGAACCTAGCATAAGGAGGATACAGAGTTTACCCAACAAAAGCTCAGGTTTCAAAAAAGAGGTATAGGGGTGTAGTCTGACCCCAGGAAAGTATACTCTTTTAGTCAAGAGAAAGGAAGCTGTTCTACGTATAGGGCCACCTCAGACAAAAAAGCAGCTAAGGACATTTCTGCAAGTGGCAGGATTCTGTAGAATATGGATTCCAGGATTTGGGTTAATAACCAAACTTTTGTATGAAGTTTTAAAAGTCCCTGACACAGAGCCACTTTGCTGGACAGGGGAACTACAAAAGGCATTCCAACAAACTAAAGAAATTTTAATCGATGTGCCAGCATTAGGAAACCCTACCTGAGTAACCCGTTCAGCTTGCTTGTAGCCAAAAAGCAGGGGGTTGCTCTAGGTTCACCGACTCAGAAATCTGGTCCACTTCCCTGACCAGTGGCCTATTTTTTAAACAGCTAGATTCCGTGGCTACAGGACAGCCTGCATGGTGAAGGGCAGTTGGTAGAAGAAGCCACCAAATTGAATTTAGGCCAGCCACTTGAAGTTCCTACCTATCCCAGGTGCAAATTGTCTTTAAAAATAAAGGATATCGGGGCTGGCACCGTGGCTCATTTGGTTAATCCTCCGCATGCAGTGCCAGCATCCCATATGGCCACCAGGTTCTAGTCCTGGTTACTCCTCTTCCAGTCCAGCTCTCTGCTATGGCCTGGGAAAGCAGTAGAAGATTGCCCAAGTGCTTGGTGCCCTGCACGTACCTGGGAGACCAGGAAGAAGCACCTGGCTCCTGGCTTCGGATTGGCACAGTGCAAGCCATAGTGGCCATTTGGGGGGTGAACCAAGGGAAGGACGACCTTTGTCTCTGTCTCTCTCTCTCACTGTCTAACTCTATCTGTCAAATGAAAAAAAAAATTAAAGGACATCAATAGCTAACAGGAGGCTGTCTCACAAAATATCAGGCACTATTGTTAGACTCAATAACTATTGTTATTGAGTTAATAACTATTATTGTTGATAGATATATTATATATACAATATATAAAATATAGCTAATATTATACATTATAATATATAATAATATATAATTATAATAAACCTAATACATAATAATATATTATTATAATATATAATAATATTATATATTGTTAATAACTACTATTGTTAGACTGAAATAACTCAAAGTGTGCCAAGTCCTAACCCAGTTACTCTTTTGCCACCAGAGGGCACTGAAGAGCTAACTCACTCTGTGGAAACCATAGAAAAAGTGTATTCAGTACACCTGACCTGAGAGACGGATCTCTAGAGAACCCAGATATTGGGTGGCTTGCTGATGGCAGTAGTTACGTGAAGGAAGGAGTCAGGAAGGCAGATAATGCCATCGTAGATCTTACCCCGGTAACAGCAGCTCAGGCATTGCCAAGGAACTTCAACTCAGAAGGCTGAACTCATCACAATAGCTAGAGTTTGCCAATTCAATCTTGATTCAATTTTGTCTTGGTTATGATCTGTTTAGGTTTTCTATGCCTTCATAGCTCAATTTAGGTAGGTTGTGTGTGTCAGTAATCTATTCATTTCTGCTAGGCTTCCCAGTTTGTTGGCATACAGCTCTTGTAGTAATTTCTTATGATTCTTTTTATTTCTGTGGCATCTGTTGTTACATTTCCTGTATTTTCTCTAATTTTATTGATTTGGGTCTTCTCTCTCCTTTTTCTGGTTAGTTGGGCCAATGGTGTGTCAGTTTTGTTTGTTTGTTTGTTTGTTTTAAAAACCAACTCTTCATTTTGCTGATATTTTGTATTTTTTGTGAATCAATTTTGTTGACTTCTTCTCTAATTTTAATTATTTCTTTTCTCCTACCAGTTTTAGGTTTCGTTTGCTGTTATTTTTCTAGATCCTTGAGGTGCAATGAAATCTCATTTATTTGGTGCCTTTCCAATTTCTGAATGTAGGTACAATTTCTATAAACTTTCCTCTTAACACTGCTTTTGCTGTATCCCATACGTTTTGATATGTTGTGCTGTGGTCTTCATTTGTTTCCAGAAATTTTTTGATTTCTCTTTTGATTTCTTCTGTGACCCAGTGTTCATTCCGGAGCATGTAGTTCAGGCTCCATGTGTTTGCGTATGCTCCAGAGATTCCTGAGTTGCTGATTCCAGCCTCACTGCATTGTGTTCTGAGAAGATGTGTGGTACGATCTCATTTTTTTTGAGATTGCTGAGACTTGCTTTATGGCCTAGTTTGTGGTCAGTCCTAAAAAAAAGTTCCATGCACTGCAGAGAAGAATGTGTGCTCTGTACCTGTAGGAGTATAAGTTCTGTAGATATGTGTTAGGTCCATTTGGTCTGTAGTGTCGATTAACTCTGCTGTTTCCTTGCTGAGTTTCTGTCTGGTTGATCTGCCCATTGCTGAAAGTGGGGTATTTGAAGTCCCCCATTACTATTGCGTGGGAGTCTATGTCTTCCTTTACACGTATGTCTCTCTTTACTTTTCTTTTAAATAACCAGGTGCCCTTTAATAGGTACATTTACATTTATAATAGTTATGTCTTCCTGTTGAATTGATCCCTTATTCATTACATAGTGCCCTTCTTTGTCTCTTTTAACAGTTTTTGTGTTAAAATCTATTTTGTCTGATATTAGGTTGGCTGCACCGCCGGAGTCAGCACAAGAAGGTCCAGGGGTTCCTGAAGGTGTGGGAGGTGTCAGTGTGGGGAGGAATGAGAGACACGCTCACAGCAAGGCTGCTGGCTCTGATGTGAGACACCAGACTTCATTTTTATACCCTAAGTTACAGCCTCTGTTCATTTTACACATTCTTTGCTGTTCTCATAAATTCTGTAAATGTCCACTCATTAGTGATCCTTACAAGAGTGAATGATTCTTCCTTATGATAACAAAGTCTGTTTCCCATCCACTTTAAACCATTGACCTCATATGATGGGTAACACCTCCCTAATCCTGATTTCCATAGCTGTGTAACAATTTCTTTGATTTTAGGCTGGCGCTGCGGCTCACTAGGCTAATCCTCCGCCTTGCGGCACCAGCACACTGGGTTCTAGTCCTGGTCGGGGCACCAGATTCTGTCCCGGTTGCCGCTCTTACAGGCCAGCTCTCTGCTGTGGCCAGGAAGTACAGTGGAGGATGGCCCAAGTGCTTGGGCCCTGTACCCCATGGGAGACCAGGAGAAGCACCTGGCTCCTGCCATTGGATCAGAGCGGTGTGCCAGCCGCAGCATGCCGGCCGCGGTGGCCATTGGAGGGTGAACCAATGGCAAAAGTAAGACCTTTCTCTCTGTCTCTCTCTCTCACTGTCCACTCTGCCTGTCAAAAAAAATTTTCATTGATTTTAAATATTTACTTGATATTTGATATAGAATAGAATAGAGACTCAACGTGATGCTAAATTATACAATATTCGATGACAAAAATAATGGTTATTTGCAAAGAATCAGAATATCTATTTATAACAATTGATTATGAAGATTAGAACATTTACCTTTTAGATTAACTCTACTAGTAACCATTAACACCCTGCACAAACAAACCCATTCATTACAAATGTCCTTCCCATAACCCTTCATTACTATTTAGCTCTAGTAGATCATCTAAGACTTGCTCCCTGATTTTGGTAATTACTTTATGTTCTTTCCACCAGGCCACACAAGCTAAGGCATTTACCACTGTTTGTATTTCTCTCAGCCACTTAAATTGTTAACTCTCATTTACAAGTCAGTAGTCTGTAATAAGACATCCTCGCAGGTGGATTATAGCGGGAGACTGAAGACCTTCCCCAAGGACCCTCCCATCCCTAAATCAGGTCTCACTGCTTACCACATACCCCACAGTGTGGAGTCCCCTCTAGGCTTTTATTGCAGGAACTGAAGCCTCAGAAGGGGTTGGGTTACTCCAGGAGGCTCCAGTCCATCCAACAGCTCAGCCGTCCATGAGGTCATTTTGTGCAGAGGTCATTCCTCAGAGATTTCCAAGAATATAGTGATCATCAGTGAGATCCCCAGGAAACTCCAACTTTTTTCTATCAATAAATCTAAACCCACCAAGGGGACCGCAGCTTGTGGTTCTCATGCCCTGCGGAGAAAGACCTCCTGTTGTGCCCTTGTCAGACAGCCAAATTTGCCTTGGCCTCTTCATTCTTTCTTGTTTAAGATTTAGAATGTGCGAGGCATGGTTCCAATATGGCAGCATAAAGAGGGAGCTTGCTGATCTAGTCCAGAAGATAGTTTGATAAAAGTAGAGATAGTGTAGTCTCAGGGAAGAGTTAGGGGTAAAACACTAGAGGAAACTCTTCCGTAATTAGAGGGACACGGTGGATCTACGTGGAGGGCATGGGCGCCTGCGGCTCGGGACCCCAGCTGCCGAGAGTCTCCCCACCAGTGCTGGAAAGGGAGGTGAGACGAAACTGCAGTAGCCCGAGACACTGGTGGAAAAGTGGCAGGAGGAGCCTAGAGGGAACGAGGCTTGAAGCCCCATGGGGGAAAGTGCACCACCTAGCTAGAGGAGAAAAAAAATGAAAGGGATGGTAGGGACACAATTCTCTCTCTCCAATCACCTTACAAAAGTGTACGAGCCAATAGAGCGGGCACCGTTTTGGACATACACAATAGCTGTGCTATCTTGGGGCTGCACCTGGCAATCAGCCGAGCAGAGAAACCTGACTCTGGTGGGGAGTAATAATAGGCGGCCAAGACCTAGTGAGTGTGTGGAGCTTCTGAACCAGGACCGTGAGAAAAAAACAAAACAAAACAAAACTGAGGGTGTGTGGCTGAGACTTTGAGTAGTCTTGGGGGAGGCACCACAAGCTCAGGCGGCCCTGGCTACCCGGTAAGAGACACTCAGGGGAATCTGAGCTTACACCGAGGAGTGCACAGATCCTTTGTGTGGTCCTTGGGACAGAGCAGACGAATATTATACCCACTGGGGCTAGTGCTCAGGCACTGATCACCATAGAGCAGAACTCAGCTGAGTGGAATTACTTCCCTTCTGATTAAGAGAGAGAGAGAGAGAGAGAGAGAGAGAGAGAGAGAGAGAGAGAGAGATTTACCACACCAACCCTGGGTGTCACTTTAGGCACGGCCTTGGCCTTAACACTGAAGAACTGAACAGAGCTCGCTGGCCACACCCACCACAAGTCTCTAAATATCCTCTGAAAGCTGAAGGTCCACTTATCTACAGAGTCATAGTACCATGAAAAAACCACCACAGCAGAAAAAAAAAGAAACCAACGAGATTCTCCACAAATGCCGAACAACAAACACAACAACCCAAGAAACAAGAATAAGGAAGACAACTTGATGCTCCCAAAAAACATGACACTTCAATGCAAAGATTATGAAGACAATGAGATAGAAGAAATGCAAGAAATGGAACTCAAAATATTGATGGTAAGAATACTTGGAAGTAATCAAAAACAAATGTTCAAACTACTGAAATCCATGCAGGACATGAAAGAAGATCTCTCTCATGAAAATGAAATTTTTTTTGGACAGGCAGTTAGAAAGATCCTCATCCAGAGCCAGGAGCCAGGTGCTTCCTCCTGGTCTCCCATGTGGGTGCAGGGCCCAAGCACCTGGGCCATCCTCCACTGCCTTCCCAGGCCACAGCAGAGAGCTGGACTGGAAGAGGAGCAACCTGGACAGAATCCAGTGCCTCGACCAGGAGTAGAACCTGGGGTGCCAGCGCCGCAGGCGGAGGATTAGCTTAGTGAGCCACAGCACTGGCCCAAAATGAAATCTTAAGGAAGAATCAAAATGAAATGAAGAATTTAATAGAACAAATAAAAAACACAGTGGAGAGCCTTAAAAACAGAAGCAGTGAGGCAGAAGAGAGAATATTGGACTTAGAAGACAGAGCACAGGAAAGTATACAGTCAAACCAAAGACAAGAAGAGGAAATTAGAAATCTAAAAAATATTGTTGGGAATCTACAGGATACCTTTTAAAAACCCAACATTCGGGTTCTAGCAGTTCCTGAAGGCATGGAGAGAGAGAAAGGATTAGAAGGCCTTTTTAGTGAGATACTAGCAGAAAACTTTCCGGGTTTGGAGAAAGAAAGAGACCTCCAAGTACAGGAAGCACACAGAACTCCCAATAGACATGACCAGAAAAGATCCTCGCCATGACACCTTGTAATCAAACTCACCACAGTCAAACATAATTACAAGATTCTAAAATGTGCAAGAGAGAAATGCCAGATTGCTCTCAGAGGATGTCCAATGAGTCAGAGCAGACTTCTACCAGAAATTTAAAGAACTAACTCCAATTCTTCTCAAACTTTTCAGAACAATTGAAAGAGAGGGGATCCTCCCAAATTCTTTCTTTTTTTTTTTCTTTTTAATTTTTTGACAGGCAGAGTGGATGGTGAGAAAGAGAGACAGAGAGAAAGGTCTTCCTTTTGCCGTTGGTTCACCCTCCAATGGCCGCCGTGGCCGGCGCGCTGCAGCCAGCACACCGCGCTGATCCAAAGGCAGGAGCCAGGTGCTTCTCCTGGTCTCCCATGGGGTACAGGGCCCAAGCCCTTGGGCCATCCTCCACTGCACTCCCTGGCCACAGCAGAGAGCTGGTCTGGAAGAGGGGCAACTGGGACAGAATCTGGCGCCCCGACTGGGACTAGAACCCAGTATGCCGGCGCCACAAGGCAGAGGACTAGCCTAGTGAGCAGCGGCGCCGGCCCCCAAATTCTTTCCACGAAGCCAGCATCACATTAATTCCTAAACCTGAAAAAGATGCAGCAGAGAAGGAGAATTACAGACCAATTTCTCTTATGAACATAGACGCAAAAATCCTCAATAAGATTCTGGCCAATAGAATTCAACAACACATCAGAAAGATCATCCAACCAGACCAAGTGGGATTTATCCCTGGTGTGCAGGGATGGTTCAATGTTCACATATCAGTCAATGTGATACACCACATAAACAAACTGCAGAAGAAAAACCATATGATTATTTCAATAGATGCAGAGAAAGCATTTGATAAAATACAACACCCTTTCATGATGAAAACTCTAAGCATATTGGGTATAGAAGGAACATTCCTCAACAAAATCAAGACAATTTATGAAAAACCCATGGCCAGCATCATACTGAGTGGGGCAAAGTTGGAAGCATTTCTACTGAGATCTAGTGTCAGAAAGGGATTCCCATTCTCACCACTGCAATTCAATATAGTTCTGGAAGTTTTAGCCAGAGCCATTGGGCAAGAAAAAGAAAGTAAAGGTATACAGATTGGGAAGGAAGAAGTCAGACTATCCCTCTTTGCAGATGATATAATTCTTTATTTAGGGGATCCAAAGAACTCCACTAAGAGACTATTGGAACTCATAGAAGAGTTTGGCAAAGTAGCAGGATATAAAATCAATGCAAAAAATAAACAGTTTTTGTATACACAAACATTGCCATGGCTGAGAAAGAAGTTCTAAGATCATCCCTTTCACAATAGCTACAAAAAAAAAACACACACACACACAAATACCTTGGAATAAACTTAACCAAAGATGTCAAAGATGACATGATAAGAATTACAAAACTTGAAAGAAAGAAATAGAAGAGGATACCAAAAAATGGAAAAATCTTCCATGCTCATGGATTGGAAGAATCAATATCATCAAAATGCCCATTCTCCCAAAAGCAATTTATAGATTCAATGTGATACCAATCAAAATACCAAAGACATTCTTCTCAGATCTGGCAAAAATGATGCTGAAATTCATATAGAGGCATAGCAGACCTTGAATAGCTAAAGCAATCTTGTACAACAAAAACAGAGCAGGAGGCATCACAATGCCAGAATCAAGACATACTACAGTGCAGTGATAAACAAGACAGCATGGTAGTGGTACAGAAACAGATGAATAGACCCATGGAACAGAATAGAAACACCAGAAATCAGTCCAAGCATCTACAGCCAACTTCTATTTGATGAAGGAGCTAAAGCCAATTCCTGGAGCAAGGACAGTCTATTCAACAAATGGTGCTGGGAAAATTGGATTTCCACATGCAGAATATGAAGCAAGACCCCTACCTTACACAAAAATCAACTCAACATGGATTAAAGATCCAAATCTATGACCTGACACCATCAAATTATCAGAGAACACCAGAGAAACCCTGCAAGATATAGGCACAGGCAAAGACTTCTTGGAAAATATCCCAGAGGCACAGGCAGGCAAAGCCAAAATTAACAATTGGGATTACATGAAGTTGAGAAGTTTCTGTACTGCAAAAGAAACAGGAAATTGAAGAGGCAACTGACAGAATGGAAGAAAATAGTTGCAAATTATGCAACTAATAAAGGATTAACAACCAGAATCTACAAAGTGATCAAGAAACTCCACAATAGCAAAACAACCCACATAAGAGAAGGACCAAGGACCTAAATAGACATTTTTTAAAAGAGGAAATCCAACTGGCCAACAGACACATGAAAAAATGTTCAGGTTCACTAGCCATCAGGGAAATGCAAATCAAAACCACAATGAGGTTTCATCTCACCCTGGTTAGAATGGCTCACATACAGAAATCTACCCAGATGCTGGCGAGGATGTGGGGGAAAAAGGGACACTAACCCACTGTTGGTGGGAATGCAAACTGGTGAAGCCACTATGGAAGACAGTTTGGAGGTTCCTCAGAAACATGAATATCACATGACCCAGCTGTCCTGCTCCTCGGAATCTACCCAAGGGAAATTAAACTGGGAAATATAAGAGCTGTCTGCACCTCGATGTTTATTGCAGCTCAATTCACAATAGCTAAGACGTGGAATCAACCTAAATGCCCATCAACAGAAGACTGGATAAAGAAATTATGGGATATGTATTCTATAGAATACTACACAGTGGTTAAAAAAAATGAAATCTGGTCATTTGCAACAAAATGGAAGAATGCTGAGTGAAATAAGCCAGTCCCAAAGGGATAAATATCATATGTTCTCCCCGATCTGTGACAACTAACTGAGCACCTAAAAGGAAAATTATAGAAATGTAACTGACACTATGAGAAACAATGACTTGATCGGCCCTTGTCCTGACTGTTGAGGAACAGCTTACTATTTTATTCTTTTTGTTATTTTCTTTTTCTACTTAATACCATTGGTTGAACTCTTTAATTAACACACAATTATTCTTTGGTGTTTAAATTTAACTGAAAATTGATCCCTGTTAAAAATAAGAGTGGAAATAAGAGAGAGAGGAGACATCCAGTTTGGCACATGCTCCCTCGGACTTATCCCTAATGGTAGGGCTAAAAACGCCATGGGGGGGCCGGCGCCGTGGCTCACTTGGTTAATCATCTGCCTGCTGTGCCAGCATCCCGTGTGGGCGCCAGGTTCTAGTCCCGGTTGCTCCTCTTCCTGTCCAGGTCTCTGCTGTGGCCTGGGAGGGCAGTAGAGGATGGCCCAAGTGCTTGGGTCCCTGCACCCTCATGGGAGACCAGGAAGAAACACCTGGCTCCTGGCTTGGATTGGCACAGTACCGGCCGTGGCGGCCATTTGAGGAGTGAACCAATGGAAGGAATTCCTTACTCTCTGTCTCTCTCTCACTGCCTATAATTCTATCTGTCAAATAAATAAAAAAATGTCACGGGACTGCAAATTCCATCAAGTTGGCATGTACCAAAGCCACCTTACTAGTTAAAGTGATGAGTTTAAGTTCATAGTTGATCATAAAGATAGGATTAAGTGTCAAAGGGATCACATAAATAAGACCAGTGTCCGCTAGTAATAATTGATCGAATTAAAAAGGAGAGAATGACCCAACATGAGAAGTGGGATACACAGCAGATTCATAAATGGCAAATGCCCTAAATAGCACTCTGGCCTCAGAATCAGCCCTTAAGGCATTCAGATCTGGCTAAAAAGCCCATGAGAGGTTCTCAGGCAGGCATGGAAAGCCAAGACACTGGCAAAAAATGACCTAAATGAAAGATCTCTGTGAGTGAGATCCCAGTGGAAAGAACAGGCCATCAAAGGAGGAGGTACCTTTCTCTGAAGGGAGGAGAGAACGTCCACTTTGATTATGGCCTTGTCTAAATAAGGTCAGAGTTTGTGAACTCAAGAGGCTTCCATAGCCTTGGCAGCTCATGACAAGAGCCTCGGCTGATTACTGATGTCATAATTAAGAGTGTCAATTGTTAAATCAACAACAGGAGTCACTGTGCATGTTCTCCCCATGGAGGATCTCTGTCCTTAATGTTTGTACTATGCGAATTAATGGTAAAACTAGTATTCAAACAGTACCCTATACTTTGTATGTCTGTGTGGGTGCAATCTGTTGAAATCTTTACATAGTATATACTAAGTTGATCTTCTGTATATAAAGATAATTAAAAATGAATCTTAATGAAGAATGGGATGGGAGAGGTAGTAGGATTTGGGATAGTTTGTGGGTGGGAGGGAGGTTATGGGGGGAAAAACCACTATAATGCAAAACTTGTACTCTCGAAAATTATATTTATTAAATAAATGTTTTCTTAAAAAAAAAAAGTGAGAGAAACACACAGGAACGTGAGGACTTTATTAAAGGAGAGAGGCGTAAGAAGGGTAAACAGGAAATTCCATGCCAGAATCTGAGGGCTGACCAGGGGCCATGGGCGGGAGTCTACAGGTCGGAGCCGTGCAGAGCAACTGCGCGGGCAGGAGTGGCGGCATCAATAGGCGGTGCGCCGGAGAACCGGGCCCACTGAGGTTTCAAGAGCCATGTTGCTGAGGGGAAAAGAGGACCTTCTTCCCACTGTTTCAGGGCAAGAGTAGGGGCGAGGAAGGGGCTAATGAGCAGCCGATGGCTAATGGGCCAGCATCCTAAGGTCTAAGCAGCAGGGATTTGTTCTTTCCACTCTGTGGGAATCCAGAGAAATGAGATCATTTTGAACTCTTTGTGCCTGGGGTATGGACCAGCAGGGCTGGAGGACAATGGTAAGACCATGTCCCCTGGTGGGGGGGGAGGGACATTCAAGTGACCAATGAGAATGGGAGGGGCAAAGCATGCTAGACATCATGTGATTGGCAGCTGGGTTGGCCAGGAGCCAGGGAGCTCGGAGGCTGCAGGTGTGGGGGAGCACTGCTAGGGAGGGAGAGGCAGCTGCGCTGGAGCTGAGGGTGGGGAAGCAGCACCTGCTTCTTCAATTATTACTTATATCGACTCTGGGTCAGAAGGCAAGGTTTCAGTTCTGGCCCGCTGGCGGGGCAAGTCTCTTGCGCTCTCTGAGCCTCAGCGGCAGGTGAAATACTGCCTGTTAGGTGTGCCGTGAGGGTTGAATGAGACAGTGGGTGCCAAGGCCCTGGCAGCCAGGACGTCAGAGTCTCTGCACACGGTGGTGCTTTCCAGATGTGAGGTTTCTGGGGCGAGGCCTTGGCTGGAGGTGAGTCAGAAAGCTTCCCCGAGTCCCCCTCATGAGCCGAAAACCAGCTGGTCTAGCCTAATTCCTGCTGGGCCCTGAGAGCCCAGGATCTTTGGACAAACCTGCTTTCCTTATCGGGAAATGGGAGACTCCTGATTGCTCTGAAAGCCTCCTAGACCCCCAAGAACCCTGGAGGCCTTGCAGAGACAGAGGCTGGGGAGGGACTCTGTATCCCCGTTCTAGATTTGGGGTTTGAGATGCAGAAGAAAGAATCCTTGGGGTTCAGAGATGTCTGAATACTAGGAAGACATACTGCTTTAGGTGAGGGGAAAAGGCAGAAAAAAAGTGGACGAAGTGCATACACAGTCCTGTAGGACTGGGAGGTGCCCCCAGCCTCTCAACATATCACAGGCTCTGGGGCCCAAACTGATACGGGCTAAGTCAGATCGATAGCTTAAGCTCACAAGCTGGAAGCCACACATTGCCTGCTCCATGTCACCACATTCAGCTTCCTGTCCATCGGATGACCCCTTCCCCAGGAAGTACGTCCCCTTACCCGGAACCTGGGGGTGGTACCAACACTTCCATTTCCTAGCTCCTAAGAAGCCAGGTAGAGCAGAAGCTCGCTCTCTCGTGGACCCAGAGCGAGCAGGGAGTAAAATCCCTCTTGGCCCTTCCCCGTCCACTCTCGCTAAACAGAGCCCACACGTGCTTGTGCATTCTCTCCACTTTGTAAATGAACAGTCCCATCACACGTCGTGTTTGTGCCTGTTCTCAGAATCCCTCTCTGCATCAAAGGCAAGAGCATGGATAGAAATTTAGGCCCAGCCTAGCTCGCAACATATTGGAGGAGCCAGCAGGAGAAAAATTCATTCAAAAACCACAGTGTAGGTAGTGGAGTTTATGTGGTTTCTGCCTTGACAACACACGGTTCAGAAACCACCATGTACTTAACGGAGCTCAAGTGGTTTCGGCCTCAGCAATGCCCTCTTTTTTGCTTTCTTTCTTTTTAAAGATTTATTTATTAATTAAAGGACATCAATAGCTAACAGGAGGCTGTCTCACAAAATATCAGGCACTATTGTTAGACTCCATAACTATTGTTATTGAGTTAATAACTACTATTGTTTATAGATATATTATATATACAATATATAAAATATAGCTAATATTATATATTATAATATGTAATAATATATAATAACATATAATTATAATAAACATAATATATAATAATATATTATTATAATATATAATAATATTATATATTGTTAATAACTACTATTTTTAGACTGAAATAACTCAAGGTGTGCCAAGTCCTAACCCAGTTACTCTTTTGCCACCAGAGGGCACTGAAGAGCTAACTCACTCTGTGGAAACCATAGAAAAAGTGTATTCAGTACACCTGACCTGAGAGACGGATCTCTAGAGAACCCAGATGTTGGGTGGCTTGCTGATGGCAGTAGTTACGTGAAGGAAGGAGTCAGGAAGGCAGATAATGCCATCGTAGATCTTACCCCGGTAACAGCAGCTCAGGCATTGCCAAGGAACTTCAACTCAGAAGGCTGAACTCATCACAATAGCTAGAGTTTGCCAATTCAATCTTGATTCAATTTTGTCTTGGTTATGATCTGTTTAGGTTTTCTATGCCTTCATAGCTCAATTTAGGTAGGTTGTGTGTGTCAGTAATCTATTTATTTCTGCTAGGTTTCCAGTTTGTTAGCATACAGCTCTTGTAGTAATTTCTGATGATTCTTTTTATTTCTGTTACATCTGTTGTTACATTTCCTGTATTTTCTCTAATTTTATTGATTTGGGTCTTCTCTCTCCTTTTTCTGGTTAGTTGGGCCAATGGTGTGTCAGTTTTTTTTTTTTTTTTCAAAAAACCAACTCTTCATTTTGCTGATATTTTGTATGTTTCGTGAATCAATTTTGTTGATTTCTTCTCTAATTTTAATTATTTCTTTTCTCCTACCAGTTTTAGGTTTTGTTTGCTGTTGTTTTTCTAGATCCTTGAGATGCATTGAAATCTCATTTATTTGGTGCCTTTCCAATTTCTGAATGTAGGTACAATTTCTATAAACTTTCCTCTTAACACTGCTTTTGCTGTATCCCATACGTTTTGATATGTTGTGCTGTGGTCTTCATTTGTTTCCAGAAATCTTTTGATTTCTCTTTTGATTTCTTCTGTGACCCAGTGTTCATTCCGGAGCATGTAGTTCAGGCTCCATGTGTTTGCGTATGCTCCAGAGATTCCTGAGTTGCTGATTCCAGCCTCACTGCATTGTGTTCTGAGAAGATGTGTGGTACGATCTCATTTTTTTTGAGATTGCTGAGACTTGCTTTATGGCCTAGTTTGTGGTCAGTCCTAAAAAAAGTTCCATGCACTGCAGAGAAGAATGTGTGCTCTGTACCTGTAGGAGTATAAGTTCTGTAGATATGTGTTAGGTCCATTTGGTCTGTAGTGTCGATTAACTCTGCTGTTTCCTTGCTGAGTTTCTGTCTGGTTGATCTGCCCATTGCTGAAAGTGGGGTATTTGAAGTCCCCCATTACTATTGCGTGGGAGTCTATGTCTTCCTTTACACGTATGTCTCTCTTTACTTTTCTTTTAAATGACCAGGTGCCCTTTAATAGGTACATTTACATTTATAATAGTTACGTCTTCCTGTTGAATTGATCCCTTATTCATTACATAGTGCCCTTCTTTGTCTCTTTTAACAGTTTTTGTGTTAAAATCTATTTTGTCTGATATTAGGTTGGCTGCACTGCCGGAGTCAGCACGAGAAGGTCCAGGGGTTCCTGAAGGTGTGGGAGGTGTCAGTGTGGGGAGGAATGAGAGACACGCTCACAGCAAGGCTGCTGGCTCTGATGTGAGACACCAGACTTCATTTTTATACCCTAAGTTACAGCCGCTGTTCATTTTACACATTCTTTGCTGTTCTCATAAATTCTGCAAATGTCCACTCATTAGTGATCCTTACAAGAGTGAATGATTCTTCCTTATGATAACAAAGTCTGTTTCCCATCCACTTTAAACCATTGACCTCATATGATGGGTAACACCTCCCTAATCCTGATTTCCATAGCTGTGTAACAATTTCTTTGATTTTAGGCTGGCGCTGCGGCTCACTAGGCTAATCCTCCGCCTTGCGGCACCAGCACACTGGGTTCTAGTCCTGGTCAGGGCACCAGATTCTGTCCCGGTTGCCGCTCTTACAGGCCAGCTTTCTGCTGTGGCCAGGAAGTACAGTGGAGGATGGCCCAAGTGCTTGGGCCCTGCACCCCATGGGAGACCAGGAGAAGCACCTGGCTCCTGCCATTGGATCAGAGCGGTGTGCCAGCCGCAGCATGCCGGCCGCGGTGGCCATTGGAGGGTGAACCAATGGCAAAAGTAAGACCTTTCTCTCTGTCTCTCTCTCTCACTGTCCACTCTGCCTGTCAAAAAAAATTTTCATTGATTTTAAATATTTACTTGATATTTGATATAGAATAGAATAGAGACTCAAAGTGATGCTAAATTATACAATATTCGATGACAAAAATAATGGTTATTTGCAAAGAATCAGAATATCTACTTATAACAATTGATTATGAAGATTAGAACATTTACCTTTTAGATTAACTATACTAGTAACCATTAACACCCTGCACAAACAAACCCATTCATTACAAATGTCCTTCCCATAACCCTTCATTACTATTTAGCTCTAGTAGATCATCTAAGACTTGCTCCCTGATTTTGGTAATTACTTTATGTTCTTTCCACCAGGCCACACAAACTAAGGTATTTACCACTGTTTGTATTTCTCTCAGCCACTTAAATTGTTAACTCTCATTTACAAGTCAGTAGTCTGTAATAAGACATCCTCGCAGGTGGATTATAGCGGGAGACTGAGACCTTCCCCAAGGACCCTCCCATCCCTAAATCAGGTCTCACTGCTTACCACATACCCCACAGTGTGGAGTCCCCTCTAGGCTTTTATTGCAGGAACTGGAGCCTCAGAAGGGGTTGGGTTACTCCAGGGGGCTCCAGTCCATCCAACAGCTCAGCCATCCATGAGGTCATTTTGTGCAGAGGTCATTCCTCAGAGATTTCCAAGAATATAGTGATCATCAGTGAGATCCCCAGGAAACTCCAACTTTTTTCTATCAATAAATCTAAACCCACCAGGAGGACCGCAGCTTGTGGTTCTCACACCCTGCAGAGACAGACCTCCTGTTGTGCCCTTGTCAGACAGCCAAGTTGCCTTGGCCTCTTCACTGCACCAGCTCTCTTTTGGTTTCTGGTAGCATGGACTATCTTTTTCCATCCTTTCACTTTCGGTCTGCATGCATCTTTGTTGGTGAGATGTGTTTCTTTTAGGCAGCAAATAGACATATTTTGCCTTTTAATCCACTCAGCCAGTCTTTGTCTTTTCACTGGAGAGTTGAGGTCATTTACATTCAAGGTGACTATTGACAAGTAATGACTTTGCCCTGCCATTTTCCCAAAAATATTCCTATTTTTCACTTTGGATTTCCTTTGTACTTTTACTGGGAGATTTTCTTCCTGTACCTTCTTTCATAGTGATGACCATGTTTCTGTGTTTCTGTGTGATGCACATCCTTAAGCATCTTCTGCAGGGCCAGAAGGGTGGTGACAAATTCTTTCAATTTCCTTTGTTATGGTAGGTCTTTATTTCACCTTTGTCATAAATGAGAGCTTTGCAGGGTGTAGTAGGCTAAGACTTTTCTCTTAAGATATCGGGGCTGGCACCGTTACTCATTTGGTTAATCCTCCGCCTGCAGTGCCAGCATCCCATCTGGCCGTCAGGTTCTAGTCCTGGTTACTCCTCTTCCAGTCCAGCTCTCTGCTATGGCCTGGGAAAGCAGTAGAAGATGGCCCAAGTGCTTGGTGCCCTGCACGCACCTGGGAGACCAGGAAGAAGCACCTGGCTCCTGGCTTCGGATTGGCACAGTGCCAGCCATAGTGGCCATTTTGGGGGTGAACCAAGGGAAGGAAGACCTTTGTCTCTGTCTCTCTCTCTCTCACTGTCTAACTCTATCTGTCAAATAAAAAAAAAAAAAGAGCATCTGGCTTATCCCAAGTCTCAAGTCTCGGTTTACCACAGCTCTCGGAGGTTAGGACACTGTGGGGTAAATAGGACTGACGTTGCTCAGCCGGGTCCATGCATCGTATTTTACCTGTCCAGTCACCTACTAATCACTCACAGTGTGCAAATTATCCAAAATTGCTTGATGCTTCTTCTAAACATGTGTGGTTTTTAAAGGAAAGAAAATCCTTTATTTAGTGGTAAAAAAAAAGTAACAGCATTTCGTTGTTTGGTGAGCTGCTCCAAGTTTTTCCCACAGGCGCACATCGTAGGGACTGCATTCACAGGCACCCAGCTTCTGTGGGGAGAGCTGCTTGGCTCCTTTCACGGTCTCGTGTCTCAGAGATTGAAGACCTAAGAATGCGCCGTATGTTTTCAGGAGATGGGGCCTGTAGGAATTTACTTATGAAGGGCCCTAGGAACATAAACACCTGTATCTGCGCAAAATCTGGATCTTTATCCACACACTCGCCCTGAACCCTGGAGGCCCGGCCTTCCCCACGACCCTATTTCTGCTCTGATTTCCTACCCCAATCTCGCCTTCTGAGTCAACTTCCCTTGCTCTTCTAACTACCAATCACCAGCCAACGATATGGTCTCCTGCCATGTCTGAGCAACACTGTTCCCCTAAATACATATATAGAAATCTCAGCCCAGAAGCAGGACTTTGGGAAGGTGGGTAGGACACGAGGGCTGACCTGGGTCAGGCCCCAGCAGTGCGGATCCTAAGAGCCTCCTCGCCCCCGGCACTGAGGACGCAGTGGGAAGGCACCGATGACACATGAAACCTGCCAGTGCCTTGCTCTCGGACGTCCGAGCCCGAAGAACTGTAAGGAGTAGCTTTGTTGGTGATGAGGCACCAGTCCTGGTGTTTTGTTTCCACAGGACGGACTGAGACCAGTCCCCGGCAAGAGCCGGCTAGCTGTCCCATCGCCTCTCTCCTGTCTTCTCCCCGTCACTCCCAGGCTGCAGCTACGCGTCTCCCTATAACCTCAGCCATGCCATACTCTGCCTTGCCTTCAGGTCCTCTGCCCACAACGCTTGGAAATGTCAAAAGTTCATGGAACGTGGAATTAAAGGAAAATTTTATTTTGCTGCAAAAATTCAAATTGTATATATGAGGGGGCTTCAAAATGGCCAAAGGAATGTGTTATAAAAACAATGCATGGATTTCAAAATTTTTGTACCAATATAAACTTAAAATTAATTCTACTTTCCATTAATTTTTGGAAGTACTCTCACACTCTTTCCCCCTTGCTTTTTTAAAGATTTGTTTATTTATTTGCAAAGAAGAGTTACAGAGAGGCAGAGGCAAAGGCAGAGAAAGAGAGAGGTCTTCCATCCACTGGTTCACTCCCCAGATGGCTGCAACGGCCAGAGCTGTGCTGATCAGGAGCCAGGAGCCAGGAGCTTCTTCTAGGTCTCCCACATGGGTGCAGGGGCCCACGGACTTGGGCCATCTTCTACTGCTTTCTCAGATCATAGCAGAGAGCTGGATTGGAAGTGGAGCAGCGGGACTTGAACTGGTGCTCATACGCGATTCCAGCACTGTAGGCAGAGTCATAGCCTACTGCGCCACAGCACCGGGCCTGCCTGCCCTTGCTCTTAGAGCTGTTGGTCTCTCACCCTGCAGATCTCATCTCCTCAGAAAGTGCTCCTCTCACCAAAAGATCCAAAATAACAGCTCCCCACCCGCCCATCACACCCTCTGATGTTCGCCTGTGTGTTTCCTCGACAGAACGGTTGTAACCTGTCATTATCTTATTTGCTTGCCACTCTTTCAAATAAGTCAATAATAAATCTGGTTCAGTCCTCACTCGGCCACAGGGCCAGCGCTGGAGCACGTGGGCGGGCAGGTACACAGGAGGTGGGAGGAGGGCTGGGGCACGGTGCTCAGCGCCTCGGGAGAATCCAGGAGAGGAATGGCACCCCCGGGCGCTCACTGGGAAC
The DNA here is from genome assembly GCF_964237555.1 of Oryctolagus cuniculus. Classification (NCBI taxonomy): domain Eukaryota; kingdom Metazoa; phylum Chordata; class Mammalia; order Lagomorpha; family Leporidae; genus Oryctolagus; species Oryctolagus cuniculus. The sequence goes on from NC_091438.1 coordinate 148,873,339, forward strand.
TGGAAGCCGTGCCCGGCCCAGACACCAGCAAAAGCCCAGGGACAGCCGGGGAGGGGTCAGTCTTTTTGGTGTCGGCACTGCAGGCAGCAACTCAACCCACGGCGCACTCCCCCCACAGTACATTCACGTTCCCTCCCCTTCTTTTCACGTTGTAACTGATAAAAGCCACCCACGGGCCTCACTGGTGCCATCTCTCAGAACACACCTGCAGTTAAGAGACTTGGGGCTACACCTGGTCATTTTCTGTCTGGTCCGTTAGAGACAGGGTCCACACGGCCATGACGCTGAGGCGTCAGCAAGCCTGGCTGACGGTCAGCCCGATCAGCAAGTGGCCCCATGGGCTCTTCCCAGAGAACAACACAGGGCGGCTGTTAGCAGACGCCAGCCCCCCGCTCCTCAGCACTTGATGGTGATTTAAAGCCTCCGTCTTCGGCCAGGCTCTGTGAAGAAGGCCTTGCTGCGGCTATGCCTGGAACGCCTACCCCTCCAGGTGCGGAAGCCGCAGGTACACTGCCCTAATCAACTCCTCAATTCTGCTTCTGCGACAAGTAGGTCACCCAGGGCAGAGCCCCAGGAAAGCAGGGGCTTTTCCATGCAGGCACAAAGCACAGTAAAACCTGTAGGCTCAGGGCTGGTTGTCCACAGGGGAGTGGGACACCTGAGGACAGCCCTGGCTGGAGGGCGGGGAGACCACACGCAGTACCGGGACGCGTGCAGGGCTGCCCACAGGCCGGAGCTTGCAAGTGGTCCTGGGGTCAGAATGAGCTCTGCTGTGCAGAGAGAAGAAACAGGGAGTGTCGTTTTAGAGGACCGGAACAGGGAACACACCCACCATGCAGGGATCCCTACCAGACCTTGTTGTAAACAGGGAACAAGGGAACACACCCACCATGCAGGGATCCCTCTGGGACCTTGTTGTAAACAGGGAACAAGGGAACACGCCCACAGTGCAGGGACCCCTCCGGGACCAGCTGGGCCAAGCCTCCGGCTGCGGAGGTCCAGAGGAGCGAAGCCTCAGGCGCTGGGCTGTGTCGGAGTTGCTCCTCCTGCACAGCAGACTCAAGCCAGAGCTTCGTGGATGCCTCCGACTCTCCCGCTTCTCTTTAATGAGCACACACTTCAGAGGAGCATCCGCCTGCCCCCCCCCCCCCCGCTTCAGCCGTGCTTGGAAACCAGGAATGAATGATACCAAATGAATGAATGACCAAGCCCTCCTCCTCCTGCCAGACAGCGGAGGCAGAAACCCCTGGTTTCCTCTCCACCGCGAGCCTCCCGAGAGGGCACAGGCTCAGGTGCTCGCAGGTCTGACTGTCTCTCTCCTGCGTGGAGAAGCCACTGCTTAGTGGGGCTCTTTCCTGGGGTGACCCACGCGGCCCTGTGTCCTGGGACTGCCTCGGTTTCCACACTGGAAGTCCTGGGTCTGAGAACCCCTGGCCCCAGGCACACCAAGAGGGTCAGTCTCCCAATATCATGACTCCTTCTTCTCCCAGGGCCTCGTGTGGTCCTGGTCCTCCCAGGAGAGGGGGCTCTGGTCTCGTCCACAAATCAGCTCTCAGGTTTAGGACCCGGAAAGGGGAAGTCACTGACAGACACAGATCCACTCGGGACTTGAGAGAGCTCTTTATTCTTTACACAGGACGTGGGGTCAGCATGGGCAGCCAGGCCTTGGTCCTAGTTGTTTGCAATGGTCTGGAAAAGACAGAACAGTGGAGTGAGGATGACAGGTTGTGGAGTCCGTGGAACTGGGGCAGTTCCCAGCCCCCACTCACGCTCCGTGTGGCCCTGGGGGAGTGACTTGCCCTCTCTAATGGGAGTGGTGATCCCAGCACTCAGCCTGTGGGGTCCTGATTCAACCATAACCAAGGCCCCAGCCCAGTCCTGGTGCTCATCTACCCAGTCTATACGGTGCTCACTGCGGTCACCATGGACAACACCGACCCTCTCTGAACAGCTGTCCCCAGATGACACCAAGGGGCTCAGCTTCCCCTGGCTCTCCCAGCCTTCACCATTATGGCTCATTTCCCGTCTCCCCCAGCAGGGGGCGCCGTGGCCCTCTGTGCTCTGTGACAAGTAAGGACCTGACCAGAGCACACCCCTGAGAAGCCCTCCTGAGTCAGGAGGTGCAAACTCCACCCAGAGCCTGCGAATTCCTGGGGCCACGCAGAGCAGAGCTCATCCCCCTGCCCTCTGCAATTTCCCCAAGGCCCCTCCCCCCTGCCCTCCCAGGACCCCTGCAGCCCCTCCCAGGATGTGCCCCTCCTCCCTGTGCCCCAGCCCCTCTCAGGACAGCCCCCGCCCTGCAGCCCTCAGGCTGCCCTGTCCTCACCTCCTCGATCCAGGGAATGAAGGCCGACACTCGGGTGAACACCGTGGGCTTCTGGAGGGTGTCACAGCCTCGGGAGGAGACGAAACTGGCCAAGCCGTGCACCTGCCAGGAGCTATCTTCTGTGGGGCAGTTGAGGGGTCCCCCGGAGTCACCCTGCAGCAGTCAGAGGGGACAGGGCTGAGCTGCGTCTGAGGGTCAGGAATGGATCCTGAACTTAGGGACTGCAATCACACCCTCAGTGTTGACCTCTGAGCCTCAGGGGCTCCTCTGTGCTGGGAGCAGGGTCTGTCCCACAGGAGCTGCTGGGGATGAGCTGGGATAGAGCTGACCTCAGCCCCACACCTGCAGAGAGGAAGCCCCGGGAGACGCCGGCTCCCACTGCCTGTGGCGCAGTCACTCATGGATGTGATGCTCACGCGCGCCTCTAAAACAGGGACTCAGGGTCCCTTCAGAACACAGCGTGGGTGACTTGGGAGGTCCTGGGCCAGTGCCCCCCTGCTGTGCTGCTGGGGCCGCCTTAGCACCAGGAGGGACGGTGGCTGCCCCAGGTCAGGTGAGCCTGGGGCCGGGTCCAGGGTCAGGGCTGTCTGCATGGCACTGAATTCCCCCATGTCCTGTTGGTACCAGGAGGCAGCGGGAAAGACCCTTCTCCCACCTCCACAGAGATGGTAGAGGGGCCCCAGGGCTGGGACAGGTGTGGGCTGACTCACATTACAGCCAGCGACTTCGTCGCCACCGGCACACACATGGATCTCTTTCACAGTGGAGCCCCACCAATCTGGCTTGGAGCAGTGTTCGTAGTCCACCACAGGCAGCAGCCCCTGCTGTAGAATGTTTGGGGTTGACCCTCCAGCTGTGGGGACAGAGAGCAATGAGTGGGGGCTGGGGCAGTGCTACGCTGAGAGGTGGGACATCGGATACACACAGCCCTCCTGGCCAGGTGGGGACATCCCTCCCTCCATTCCACCACCCTTGGTCCTTTGTGCCCCCAGGCCCTGCCTCTCTGCCCCTGTCCCAGTCAGCACGTACTGGAGGTGGTGCCCCAGCCGGTGATGTAGCATTCCGTCCCGTGGGGCAGGAGGTAGTCACGGGGGGCAAGGCAGGCGGGCTGGACTTCCTCTGTCACCTCTGCGCTGTGTAACAGCTTGATGAGGGCGATGTCATTGCTGTGGGAGGGAAGAGTCACGCAGAGCCTGGCGCTCTGACTGCACCAGGTCCCTGCTTTGCCTTTTGCTCCTGGGGTTCACATCTGGGGTTCCCCTACGGCTCCACTGTCCCCAAAATCCACTCTCAGGGCAGAGCAGACTTCCCAGCCCCGGCCCCCTGGCCCCGCCAGCCCTTGGCCTTCATAGTTGTCCTGTGTCCACCTGTGCCCCTCACACTGGCTGCATCAGGACGCCCTGGGGGGCCATGAGCACAGTGTGGGGCGGCACTCAGCACAGGGCTTAAGCGGCTGCACCCACGCACAGTGCCTGGGTTCCCATCCAGGCTCGGCTCCATTCCAGCCTCCTGCCCACGCGCACCCTGGGTTAGCAGGTAGTGGTCAGGTGCTTGGAGTTCAGCCGCCACGTGGGCGACTGGCAGAGTTCCCACCTCCTGTTTGCGTGGCTCAGCCCTAACTGTTGCTGGCACTGGGGAGGTACCAGTAGATGCAAGATTCTCTCTCTCTCCCTCTTCTCCCCCTCCCTGCTTTTCAGTAAATAAAAATAAATTAGTATAAAAATCTTGAAATCACACAGAATTCTGTAGTGCACTCCAGGCTTTCTGAGGCCATGTTCTCTCTGAGGCCCGAGGTCTGACATTCTAACAGGGTCCAGGGAATGCTGGTGCCGCTGCCCCTCAGACCACACCTTGGGCACCACGGCTCTGCTGCTGTCACTCGGGACATTTCGCCTGGGTCTCCCTGGTCTCCCTAGGCCCCAGGAGCCCCGCCAGGACGGGCCGGGGTCTCCATCACAGTGGCCCCTCCCTCCTGCACTGTGGTTCCCAGGGTTCCGCCCCCTCCTGTGCTCCTCTCACGGAAAAGGCTGAGCCTTGCGGACACACAGGTGAGCACACAGGTGAGGCTGAGCGGGGCCTCCCCGCCCGTCACCACCACCAGGAAGCCCTGCTGCAGGTCACCCTCTGACCAAGGGGAAACTGAGGCCCAGACAGGGCCGTGACGCCCAGGCCACTCAGGGAGTGACTGCCGGGGCCTGACTCTCCACCCAGTGCTCCTCCTTCATCCCCAGGGCCAGGAACTCAGCTGTGTCGGATGGACCTCTGCTGACCACAGAAAACCTTGGACTTGGGGTGGTGCCTGAGGGGTCCTGGGCTGCAGAGCCACGGAGCCCAGCAGCCGTGGGGGGCTTCCTGCCTCTCCCTGGCCCTGGTGTCCCCTCTGCTGGGAGGGAGGTGGTGCTGAGGGTCTCAGTGTGTGGGGGCTGGGCCCAGGCTGCCCACCCCACCCAGTTGTCCCTAGGAGCACCCCAGATGCAGCTGGGGGGTCACAGAGGGACGAGCAGGCCCCAGCTGGGAGCTCACTCACCCCTTGGACGCGTCGTCATCATAGTCTGGGTGCACGATGATCTTCTCCCCGGGGATGAACTGCTCAGGTCCCTCGGAGACAGTAATGTCGTGCTCACCCAGCAGCACCCAGTAGGTCCCGGTGTAGCTGCCAGGGGGAGGGGAGGTCAGTCTGGGCCTGACGCCCACTTCCCATAGCCAGCAAGTGGCCCAGGCTGCCTGGGTCCCCCACAGGGACAGGGACCAGGGCAGGGCAGGGGGCAGCAGGGGAACTCACGGGAAGCAGTGGCCGGCAGTCATAACCCAGTCAGGGTCGATGAGGGTCCCGCCACAGATGAAGTACAGGGCCCCGTCCTCCTCAAACAGCACCATGGCCTGCAGACCCAGAAAGAAACACGCTGAGAGGGCCAGACTCACAGCGAGTGAGCTCTGTAGGTTGTGACCTGCACGATCAAGAGGGTGCCATTCACACAGGAAACAGGAGCTGGCTCTGAAATGTGCAGTGTGTGACCTGCACCACTGCTCATGGTGGCCCTGTCACTTCTCCACTGGGGTCACTGTGGCTGCGCAGTCCCCCACCCCAGGCCCTTGTTCTCCTGGAGACTCCAACGTTCTCTGCTCTCTAGGGCTTCCCCAAACCTTCTGTCCCCTGAGAGCCCCCAAGACCCTCTGACCTCTCAGACCCCCCATTCTGCACCCCAGCCCTGCAGGCCTCTCGGGTCCCCTGAAGCTCCACTCCCCCGAGTCCTCTCCTCCCTTCACATTCAGGTTTTCCTGCACATGCCGGGTTTCCCGATCTCCCTGGAGACCAAGGGTGACAGCTATGGCCCCCGGCCCAGTGCGCCCATGGTCTGTGCTGGACGTAAGCATTCACGCACACAGGCCGCTCGCACACACACGGGCGGTCTCTGGCTGCTTTCCTGCTGCGATGGCGGGGCTGAGTCCCTGCTGGAGAAACCACGTGGCCCACAAGACTGCAGCACCTGCTCTCTGCCCCCTCACAGAACACGCCTGCTGACCCTGCCCACAGAAGGTTCTGGAACTGTTCTCTCTCTGGGTCTGTGCTGTGCTGTTGTGGGTTCAGCTGCCCTGCCACACCAGCATCCCATATGGGCGTTGGCTTCTGTCCCGGCTGCTCCACTTCTGATCCCAAGAGCTTGGGCCCCGGCACCCACATAGGAGATCCAGGAGAAACTCCTGACTCCTCGCATCTGCTGGCCCTGCCCTGGCCATTGCGGCCGTTTGGGGAGTGAACAGAGGAAGGATGATCTCCGTGTCTCTTCCTCTCTCTGTTTACCTAGGATTTTCATATAAATAAAAAATTTAAAATTGGAAACGTTCTGTATTTCTATCTGCCCAGCACAGCTAGCTTCACCCTGGCTCTCGCCCTGGCCCCCTGGCCCCGCCCCCGGCCCCGGCCCCGCCCCCCTCGCCCTCGCCTTCGCCCTCACCCTTGGTGCTGCCTCCTTGGCCCTGGTGAGACTCCTCACTCCCTGCTGCTCCCGACCTCAGGGCCCTGTCCTGTGACCCAAGGCTCTGGAAATCACTGCCCAGACTATGCCTCCCTGACGCAGTGCCTGGCTTCCTCTCTCACTGCAGCTCAGTGAAGCCTTCCCCTAGCCCTAGATCCTGCTTTTAATTTGCAAGCAGCCCAGTGAGGGTAGTAGAAAAAACCTCCGTGGGAAGCAGGCAGTTCCAGGGCTCCTGGCCCTGGGCAGCTGCGGTGGGGACAGGAAGGGGGCCGCGGGGTCAGAACCCGGCATCCAGCGGGAATCAGAGCCGCTGGCGCCGCTCTCACCTGCCAGGGCCAGCTGTAGGGGACCGCGTCCTCACCGTTGACCACGCGGCTGGAGGTGGGGCAAGGTTGGCCAGAGCCCGAGGCTGGAGAGGAGAGAGAGGAGGGGCATCAGCCACCCAGGGTCCCCAGCGGGAAAGCGCTGTGCCACAAAGCTGCCGGTGAGCCTGTGTCGGCCGCTCCCTCTCTGCGCCTTCAGGGGGCGCCCACGAGCAGAGAGCACTGGCACCGCGGCAGGGGTCCCGGGATGGAGAAAACCCGCAGCCTCGCCAGTGGGAGCACTCAGGAGGCTGTCACTAACAGTGCCTGGTGACAATGAGCCTCGTCAAGGTGATGGCTGCTGTCCCCAGAGTGCAGGCTTTGGCGAGGGCATTTGGTGCTGTGGTTATGAACCCCACGAAACACCCAGGTCCCGTTTCGAAGTGCCTGGGTTTGAGTTTGGCTCTGTTTCCAATTCCAGCTCCCTGCTCTTGACACCCCAGCAGGCAGCAGTGACAGCCTAAGGACTCGGGTCCCTGCCACCCACTGGCTGCTGGCCAGAGCCAGGCATTTGCAGAGTGAACCAGAGGATGGGAGAGATCTGTCAATCTGTCTATCTGGCTCTCTCCACCTCTGAAATAAAATACATATGTAAATTTTTAAAAACAGTGTAGGCTTTGAAATAAAACTTCCTGGGTTCAAAGCACAGCATGGCCCCTCGTTCTGGGATGAGCTACTTTACTTCTCTGAAGGTCAGTTTGCACATCTGTATTATGGGGACAATAGTACTGACCACATGGAGCTGGAATGAAAATTACAAGAGATCATAGCAGACAAAGTCTTAGCATTCTGGCTGGCACAGTCAACACTCAGTAAACGTCTGTACCATGACTGCCAGTCAGGGAGGCTGCTCGGAGGAGGTGGCCCTGAGCTCCAATGTCATGCAGCAGAGAGACCAGGAAAGGCTGTGCCACAGGCCATGGGGCGGGTGGGGGGTGTGTGAGTGGGGAATTAGAGAACTGGAGCGTCCAGCAGGGAGTGGGAATCCCACCCCACGCAGTCTGAGCACAGAGCCCGACTCTTCACCACCCGGCTGTGTTCACTGCCCCCACCAGGGACGCCCGCCCAGCCCTGGGTGCTGCTCCCAGTCCTCCTGAGCTGCTCCATCCCCTGCTTCCCCTCCCCCTCCTCCCAGCACCAAGCTAAAGCCCCCACTGCTGTGCCCCAGGGACGAGCTGAGACCCCTCCTGTGGAGCAGGGGCTGGGACCACGGGACCAGGGTGGGGAGCAGATCTCAGGGCTCCTGGCCCAGGCAGCACAGGGCACAGACGCGGGCTGGGTTCTTACCAAGGGCCACCAGCAGGAGGGAACTCAGCAGCCGGAGCATCGTGAGCTTAGCGATAACAGGAGGAGACACCGAGCTTGGGCTCTAATATAGGACAAGCAGGGCCCCCTTCCCAGCACAGGTGGTGGTACACCAGGTCTCTCCCATGTCCAAGGTCACAGCCCCCCACCCCCTGCAGATGGAGGAGTTGAGAGTCAACAGAAAGACCTAGGGTCCCCTGAATGAAGTGACTCCACAGGTGACACCTGGTGCCCTGTTATCAATCAGCCACCAGATTGCAAAGTTGGCGTCAGAACAAGCCACCTCTTACGGGAAGGAACACGGGCGCTGGAACCCCTCAACCTGGATTCCCACCCTGCCCGTGCCACCTCCCAGCTCTGAGACCTTGGCACCTGGCTTCTCTTCTTTGCGGCTCAGTTTTCCAACCCTAACCCGGGGTCGGTATTCGTGTCCACCTCAAGGACGAGATCTGGTTGAGCACCTGCTGTACGCAGAGCAGGCCCTGCTCGGGGGCTGCGGCTGACACAGCGCCGTCCTCCTCCTTCTGCAGGCCGAGTGCCGCGGGGGAGACAACCTCAGATCAACCCTGATCTGCAAAGGCTGTGGGCACCCCAAGGGCAAGGCTGTGGAGCAGAGGAAGTGTGGGAGCCCAGGTGGGAGTGGGTGGTCATTCAGAGGGGAGGCGAGGGAAAGCGCCCTTGGGGCAGGGGGTTCAGGATTTGATTGAGTCGTAAAGGAGAGGCAAAGCCAGCTATGGGAGGGGCAGGTGCTTGGCATAGTAAAGGTGCCACTTGCAACAACCCTGCTCCAAACAAGAGTGCCTGTGTGTGGGCCCCAACTCTGCTCCTGACCCAGCTTCCTGCTAGCGCACACCTTAGCAGCCAGCAGACGAGGGCTCGAGGACTTGGGTCCCTGCCACCCACAGACTGCTACTGCGTCCCTGGCTCGGGCTTTGGTTCTGGCTCCGTCCCAGCTGTAGCCGGCATTTGGGGAATGAACCAGTCAGTGCAACAGCTCCTTCTCTATTTGCTTTTCAAATAAAATGAAAATAAAATTTTGTTAAAGTTTTATTTGGGGCCAGTGCTGTGCCGCAGAATTTAAGTTACGGCCTGCAACGCCGGCATCCCATAAGAGTCGTGGCTTGAGGCCTAGCTTCTCTGCTTCCAGTCCAGTTCTGCGAATACGTCTGGGAAGGCAGCTGAGGATGGCCCAAGAGCTGGGGCCTTGCACACATGCGGGAGACCTGGAAGGAGTTCCTGGCTCCGGACTTCAACCTCGTCTAATCCTGGTTGTTGCAGCCATTTGGGAGTGAATCAGAAGATGGAAGATCTCTCTCTCTCTTTCCCACTCTACCTTTCAAATAAATTAATTGATCTTTTAAGAAACATTTATTTTGTTTATTTGAAAGGCAGAGTGACAGAGAGAGAATTCTTCCATGTGCTGGGTCACCCCAAAAATGGCTTCATTTTCTGGGACTGGCCCATGACAAAGGCAGGAGCCAAGAAGTCCATCTAGGTCTCCTGGGCAGGGGCCCCAGCCCCTGGGATATCATCCACAGTAATCCCAAGCAAATAAACAGGCTGATGGATTGGATGTGGAACAGCCCAGACTGATAACGGCACTTGGATATTGGATGCTAGAATTTCAGTTGGTCCCATAACCTGCTATGCCACCAACGGGCCAGAAAATATTTTAAAAATAATCCAGCCGAGGGAAATCCTGACTGAAACACACTGCAGGAGGAAGCGACAGCAGGTGCAGGTTCTAGAGGGCGGGGCTTGTCATAAAAAAAGAGGGGTAGAGCTCCGCAGTCCACGTGGAGGGGGAGGGGGCTGAGGTCAACGCAGAGGTGACTCCTGCTGCTGGACTCACAGCTGACGTCCATCTGCTGTCTCACTCCCCGAGTGGCTGCAAATGACCAGGGCTAGGCCGGTTGCAAGCCAGGATCCAGGAGCTGCTTCCGGGTCCCATGTGGGTGACAGGGGCCCAGGGACCTCTTCCTCTGCCTTCCCAGGAGCAGTAGCAGGCTCAGGTTCAGAAGTGGGGCAGCCAGAACTCAAATCAGAGCCCATGTGGGATGCTGGCACCACAGGCTATAGCGTTACCTGCTGTGCCATAGTGCCAGCCCCTCAAAGAGCGTCTTCACTGTTTCACTAAATCGCCACCCACACACTTTTTTAAATTGAAAGGCACAGGCAGAGAGAGAGAGAGAGAAAGCGCTATCTCCCATTCACTAGTTCATTCCCCAAACACCCACATGACCAAGGCTGGGCTGGGGCTGGAGCCAGCATCCAGGGATGCAAGCCCGCTCTCCCACATGGGTGGCAAGAACCCAATCATTTGATCCATCGCTCCTGCCACCCGGGATCTCCTGCCTGGCCAGGGGCTAGTGAGGATCCAGAACTGAGAATCCAACCAGCAACTGCAATGTCCTATCTGCTAGGATAAACACTCCCACTCCTGATTAAAGAATAAAAACGCAACGTGGAGATGTATTTTCTGGACCACAGACAGGTGGGCAGCGCAGTGTGAAGGGAGACAGACAGGGAGGCCCTGCAGCGGCCAGCCCTGGGGCTGCTGGGCCACGATCGCCCAGCAGTCGCCGTCAGCATGGCGGGCACAGCCCCCGGGAACTCTCCCCCTGGCCCGCACACACCGTCCTGATGGAGCGCAGACAGCTGTGGGGTCCTGCAGGGAACTCTGATGCCTCCTTGCTCCGGGTTCTGCAAACCCCATGAAGGTGGGAGACGGCAGTGTGGCTGGGGAGTGAGGGCAGGAGCTGTGTTTTCACCCGCAGGGCCACGCTCACGGCAGAGACCTCAGCACCAGTTACCCAGTGAAATCAAGCCCCGGGGAGATTCCGGCAAAGAAGTGTAATGTGGCAGGTGCTTTTTTCTTTTTTAGATTTTATTTATTTGAGAGGTAGAGTTGCAGATGGAGAGAGAGAGAGGGAGAATGAGATAGGGAGAGGGAGAGAAAAAGGGAGGGGGAAAGGGAGGGAGGGGGAGAGAGAGAGAGAGAGAGAGTGTCTTCCATCCACTGGTTCACTCCCCAATTGATCACAATGGCCGGAGCTGAGCTGATCCAAAGCCAGGAACCAGGAACTTCTTTGGGGTCTCCCATGGGGTGCAGGGGCTCAAAGACTTGACCCATCCTCCACTGCCCCCTCCCCCCAAGCCATAAGCAGAGAGCTGAATTAGAACAGCAGCAGAGGACGTGCGAGCCGACACTTTATGGGATGCCAGCACCGCAGGTGGAGACCTAGCCCTCTACTCCACAGCACTGGTGAAGGAACTGGTGACTATGCCCTGACTGGTTTAGCCAGAGGGCTTATTAACAAGGGATTCCGTCACAGCAGTGGAACGCCTGGTGGAATGCGCCGTCCCTGCACACCGGTTCTCCAGTGTGAGATGCATCAGTGGAAGCAGCTTAGCCGCTGCACCAAGGCCACTCTGTGCGCTCTAAGCACAAGGAGACAGCCCTGGGCTTCAGCCTGGGCGATGACGGTGGGGAACCTAAGCCGAGAAGGAGCTGGGGTCTCGTTTACATTTTCCAAATTCTCTTCCTGGGCACTGCAGGGAGGATGGAGGGGTGACAGTGAGAGGGAGCAGCTGAGTTTGGCCACCTGGGCAGAGCCTGGGTTCACGAGGAGTGGGGGAGGGAGGGGCGTGGCCTGGGATGGTGGAGGTGGATGTGCAGAGCCAGGTGGGTCAGAGTGGATCTGCAGCCGGAACAACGCGTGCGGCCATCCCTGCGCCACGGGAAGTGCGTGCCTGGTCTGAGTGCAGTGAGTGTGATTCCGATGGATTCGTAGATCAGACTCGGCTCCTCCCTGGCTGCTGCTGGAGACAGCGTCTGGCCCGGGTTGGAGGGGCTCGAGGACTGGTTCTGAATGAGGCGGGCAGCCGCCGAGACTCCCCGCCGCCCTCCCCACCCTGCTCTGTGTGCCAGGCTTCTTCCCGCAAGTGTCCCTGGCCGTGCACAGCCTTCGCTGGGGCTCCCCTGTGTCGCAAGCCCAGGAGGAGGGCAATGCTTAGGGCCCCAGCGGTGGAAGATCAGGCGTGGGGCAGACAGCAACATCTGCTGCTCCAGACACAGGTCTGTCTGGGCCGCTGTGGTCACAGGTGGAGCAGCTGTGAAAAACTTCACACGGTGATAACACAGCCCTGCTCCCCCTGCCCATTCCCTCTGGGCCTGGCCGTGTGTATTTGCTCAACTTTGCACCCACAGACCACACCCCCAGGAGGGCGGGGCCCAGGATGGGGCTCAGGAGAGAGAGACAAGTAAGACAATGCCTGAGCCCAGACAGGGTCCCAAACACCATGCGATCTAGGGGACTCGTGGGGAGCTCCTGCCCCAGAAAAACCCAGGGCTGGCTTTGGTGTTGCTTGGCCTGACAGGGGTAACCCACAGTCACAGAGGGGTTCGATCCTCCCCAACTCCAAAGAAGGTGTCATCTGCCATTATCCACATGGCCTCGTGCAGTCCCACTGGGGCCCTGGCTGTCTTTTTGGGCTCAAGGCAGAAGGACCTTCAGAGCCACCGTCCCATTACAATCCCTCTTGGGTTGGCCACATCATCCAGGAATGATCAGTTGATGAGTATGTGAATGGATGGATGGGTGAGGAACTGGGGAACACAGAGAGTGGAGAGCCCAATAGAAAGACGGTAGGACAGGCACTGGCACATCAGTTACGATGCCACCCAGGGCACCAGCGTCCAATAGCGGAGTTCCTGGTTCACGTCCTGCCTCCTCTGCTCCAGACCCACTTCCTGTGGCCGTGCGTCTGGGAGATGCAGGTGTCGGCACCCTCTTTGGTTCCCTGTCACCCCATGGGATGAAATTCTGGGCTCCTGGCTGCAGCCTGGCCCTGCCCTGGCTACGGTGGGTATTTGGTGAGTGAGCCAGCAGAGGGAAGCTCTCTCTGCCTTCAGGTGAGTGAAAATAAATTTTACATTTTTTGAAAGATGAAGGAAAAAAGAGGGGAGGTAGTGAGAAAGGTAGGCAGCAGGCAGATGGGGGGAGAGAGTTGAGAAGAGGAGGCCAGGCAGCCCCGGGGTGGGGGCAGGGAAGCGGTGGTCAGGTGAAGCAGGGACAGAGCCGCATCTGCCAGCCACGGTGCCCAACTCCACAGGCCTCCTCCTGCCAGGCCTCCCTGCTGCCTGCTGATGGCTCCCAATACATATTTTTTAAGACTTATTTATTTATTTGAAAGTCAGAGTTACAGAGAGCAGAGAGAGAGCAAGAGAGAGAGAGAGAGAGAAAGAGAGAGCAAGAGAGAGAGAGAGAGAAAGAGAGAGCAAGAGAGAGAAAGAGAGGTTGTCCATGCGCTGATTCACTTCCCAGATGGCCGCAAGGGCTGGAGCTGCGCCAATCCGAAGCCAGGAGCCAGGAGCTTCTTCCAGGTCTCCCACGTGGGTGCGGGGGCCCAAGGGTTTGTGCCATCTTCCACTCGAAAGTGGAGCAGCTGGTGCCCACATGGGATGCTGGCACTGCAGGCGGCGGCTTTACCTGCTACACCACAGCAGCGGCCCCCTGCTCTCAATATTTCTAGGCCACTTGGGACTGGCACCTCCATCAGGAGGTCCTCACTGGGACCTGTCTTTCCCACATTTTTGCTCCCACATCTCTAGTGTTGGGGGAAAACGGCGGTGGAGAAATCATTGTTACCTCAGTTCTCTGTCTCACATGGAAGAGGAGTTTCCAAGCGGACAGCAAAGAGATTTAAAAGTATTTATTAGGGTCAAAGGCCTCCAGTCAGAGTGGCATGGGGCGGGGGGGGGGGGCGGCTTCCAAGAGAGGAATAACCCAAAGGGACTGGTGGCAGTGGACTTTTTAAGGACAATTTCGAAGGAGAAAAAAAAAAAAAACACTTCAGCTTGGCATTCAGTTACCAGGTGGGGACAAAAGCCATCAAAGACCGGATATACAGCCCTCCATCCTGTCTGGCCTGCTAAGGGTGGCAGAGGTAACTTGTTTTCACAAACAGCTGTGAGCTCCGGGAGAGCTCCCTTGCTATAGTAAATCTGGAGATTCAGACGAAGGAACGTGACCTCCTTGTTCTTGCTAAAGATAATGTTTAGGGGAAGGCAGGTAATATTTTACACCTCAAATTGCATTGGGATCGCCCAACTACCTAGTAACCCATCTGACTCCTCGCCCTAGGAGTTGCTGCCAGGGGCAGCGGAGTCAGACCAGGGTTTTGTTTAAATTCTGACTCAACCAGAATGGTTGTGGCCCCGGGCAGGGGGCCTAACCCCTCTCTGCCTCAGTTAACACAAGTTGGGTAGCACCAGGCCCTCCCTTGCACAGGTTTTGAGAAAATTCATGCAGAGTAAGCACTTAGCACAGGACTTGGCCATAGGGAGCACTGAGCAGAGGGGGACAATGGAATCCAGAAAACCCCACCCTGGTCTAGCCCACGATCAAGTTGCTCTCCCCAATTTGGAATCAGAACTTCTGGCAGCACAGGGAGTGGACAGCAGCACCGGGCAGTGAGGGCCTCTCCACGTTTCACTAATCTAATTCACTAATTCACTAATTCACTCAGCTCCTATTCGACAAGAACACTGTGCTCGACCCCAAAAGCCGCACGGTGGCTGGGCAGGAGGAAGCTCCTGGAGGCTGGGCTCCGGCCAGGCCACACCTGCTGCCCACTGCCCCTGAGCTCAGATCTTGTCTGGCTTGTGCCTGCCACCTGTGGGCTTGGGGAGCCTGAGTGTGGAGAGTGTGAGTGCAGGTGTGAGGATGAGGTTGTAGCGTTGTGCTCAGTGTGGGAGGAGGGTGGAAGGTGCCCTGGGGAGAGGGCCGGAATCCTGGCCTCGGGAGGTTTTCAGCCCGGTGCAAGCGGCCCAAGGCCAGGTACGGGCTCAGGTGAGGGACACTGCCACAGGGGCCTCAGCCTGGACCCAGATGCCTTTCAGACAGGGTGGGAGAGCTGAGGTTTCATGCTCTTGGTCCTAGCCGTTCCCTGCACTGACCATGGGCACCTGTGACTGCTGAGCCGAGCTTACCTCCACAGAGCCATGTGCTGAAGGGGCAAGAGGAGCCTCTTCCCACCGTTTCAGGGCCAGAATAGGAGAGAAACCGCTCAGTGGCAAGTGAGGGGTTAATAAGCAGCCTAAGGCTAATGGGCCTGGGTCCCCAGGTCTCAGCAGCCGGGGCTTGCTCCTTCCGCTCTGTGGGGGTCCAGGGGAATGAGGTAGCACTGGACCATTTGTGCCTGGAGTATGGACCAGCAGGGCCAGAGGACAATGGTTGGACTGAATCCCCTGTGGGGAGGGGAAGCAGGTGAGAAAGGAGGGTGGGCGGAACAGAGCACACTGGAACGCAGGTGATTGGCAGCTGGGTTGGCAAAGACACAAGAGGCGGAGACCGGACACTGCAGAGCTGGGGAAGCATTGCTAGCGAGGCAGAGACAGCTGGGCAGGATGGGGAGGTGGGGGAGGGGGGCTCGGTGAGGGTGGGGCTTCAGCCGCTCACCGCCCTCATCTTCAGACCGGATGGAGCTGGAGGTGGGGAAGTGGCTTCCTTGCCTAGTGCTTGCGAGGACCCTGGGACAGAAGGCACGGTTCCAGTACTTGTCCGCTGGTTAAACCGGGCAAGTCTCCTGCTCTCTCTGAGCCTCACTGGAAGGTGAAATACCTGCCTGTTAGGTGTGCTGTGAGGACTGAATGAGACAGGGGTACAAAGGGCCTGGCAGCAGTGATGTCAGAGTCTACGCGCAGAGTAGGCGCTTTCTGGGGAGGGGCCTTGGCAGGGGGTGAGTCAGAAAGCTCCCCCGAGTCCCCCTCAAGAGCCAAAAACCAGCCAGCCCTGCCTAATTCCTGCTGGGCCGTGAGCCCCCAGGATCCTTGGACGAACCTGCTTCCCTCACCAGGCAGTGGGGGGACTCCACCCGGCTCCCAGCCCCTCTCGCTCTGAAAGCCTCTGTGGCCCCCAGCAGCCCTCCAGAGGCAGAAGCTGGGGAGGAAATTCTCTGATCTTCTGGGATGGTGCAGAAACGCACATTCCCGCAGACATAACTGTGCCAGAGCTGCTTCCAGCAGCTCTGTGCCCAGACCAGACGTGTCCTAGATCCAGGGTCTAGGAGCCTGGGAGCCTGCAGGACAAATGTCCCAAGGCCAGCCCGCCAGCGGGGCACCTGTCCAGCCTGCCCCCAGCCTGGAGGTGAACCAAGCCCTGGCCGTGCCCGACATGGGAACTGCTCCCACTCCTTCCCTGGTCACTGGGTTCCCCCACAACCTCTTCCTCCTACTGTTCTGGGCTAGGTCAGGCCCCAGCTCCTCTCCCAGGCTCTGGCCTCACTCAGAGCAGGATTCTGAGCGCAGGCACAAACAGGCCGTGCGGCGCAGTAAGGGTCAGGTACGGAGTGAGAAGTGTACACAGGAACGCGCGGGCTTTATTTAGGGAGAGTGGGCCAGGGAGGGAAAGAGGGACTTCCTATCCTGCTCCCCTGGGTCCACGAGGGGAGGGAGACGGAGAGAGCCCCCTCCCCTTCACCAAGCTTCTTATCAACTCCGAAAAGGGAGTGCTTACATGGTACTGCCCCCCCCCGCCCGCCCAGGTCGCAGGTGCATCCTGGGGAGGGTCATCTGATTGACAGGTGGTTGATAGGATTGCAAGGGAGTGGGGGAGGGTGGCCTCCAGCTCATGAACCACCTGTCTCCCTGAGTTTCCCCACGTCGCCCCCCTCAGAGCTCCCTGGCCTTTCCTCTTAAGGGATGCTGAGGGACGCAGACTCCTCATACCTTCTGTATCTGCTTCGTGCTGGCCGTGGACGCAGGCCCGGCCTGTCCTGAGTCTGGACATCTCGTCCTCTCTCATCTAATGGATCTATCTCAGGAGTTAGTCAGAGACCTGTAAGCCAAGGAGACGCTCAGAAGAAACCAATCCTGCTGATGCCCTGATTGCAGATTTCTTGCCTCCAGAACGGTAAGGAAGCAATGTGTTTGGAGTTTAGGTCACGCCCTCTGTATGTCTTTGCTAAGACAGCCTCAGCAAAGCAACACAGCGCCAGCAGGAACGATCTCCAAGACGGTGATCGGCAGAACAATGTGTAGAATGTGCCAGTTCTGTGGGTTTTTACATGAAGAAACACATAGCTTACAGATGCAGATACCGTTTGCAGAGACAGATGAGCCTGGGAGGGTCGCTGCTTCTGGGCAGGGATTATGGGTGTCTGGGATGAAAGTGCTTGTTTTGGTCATGTTTCCTTTGGTACTAATATTTTTATCTTTGCATGTTGTATTTTTCTGCAATTGTAAAAAACAACACACTAAAATGGAAAGCTCTCCAAGAAACACTCAATGATTAAGAAAAACCACATCAGTGACCATGACGTCTCTCACGATCAAGTCCTAACAGACCAGACTCAACGAAGCCGTTGCTCTGTCTCCGGACCTAGGGCATTCTTTTTAATGTCTTCCACAAATATTCTAAAAGTCACAAAAACGTGCACATCTTTTGTCTCAGTAATTCCATTTCAGATCATTTATCCCAAGGAAGAAAACACCTTCTCAAGAAAAAAATGTAATGCTAAAACATCAAAAACATTTGATGCAACAGAAAAAAAAAAAGTGAGCCATACACCCCTGGATGAAATGTTCTACCTATTACAATAAGTGTGAGGACTACCAACATGATAATATAATGTTGTTAAAAGCATACTCGCTGTTAAATCATTTTTTTGTTCTAAAGGTAAAATAACAATGCAGACGCTTCAAGTATAGTTACGATAGTGTGTGTATCACTAAAAGAACAAGGCCCAAGCACATACAGATCTTATCCAATCATGCCACACAACATTTATTACATTATGCTGCTGTTAATCTGAAACCAACTCTATTAACTGCAAAGCCAGCAGTATATTGACGTGTCTACTACAGCAGCGCACTGGGGAAGGAGAGCAACCTTGCCTTTGAAGGCCTTCGGAAGGTTTCAATGGTTTACCAGTTGCCTACAGCATCAAACACCCTGCCATATAGTGTAATATGTGTCATCTTGTACACTTTACCAGCTACAAGCAGAAGATACTAACAAGAGCAGTCTCGGATTGGTAAAAATCTACACCATAAACCGCAAGTACTGTAGGTTTTCAAGACTAGTGTGGGACAGTGGCCCAGAAGAAAGAGAGAAACAATCCACAGCTGATGGAGGATCAGGACAAATGTTCTAGTGAGGCTGCCGAGAGGAAGAACAATCTCAACAGGTCCAAGCCATGCGGCCCAGAAAGCTAGGCAGAGCGTTAAACTGACGGAAAGGGAAAGCCACCATTTCTTCTTTTTAAAATTTTTTTATTTTTATTTTTTATTTTTTGACAGGCAGAATGGACAGTGAGAGAGAGAGAGAGACAGAGAGAAAGGTCTTCCTTTTGCTGTTGGTTCACCCTCCAATGGCCGCCGCGGCCAGCACGCTGCGGCCGGTGCACCGCGCTGATCCAAAGGCAGGAGCCAGGTGCTTCTCCTGGTCTCCCATGGGGTGCAGGGCCCAAGCACTTGGGCCATCCTCCACTGCACTCCCTGGCCACAGCAGAGAGCTGGCCTGGAAGAGGGGCAACCGGGACAGAATCCGGCGTCCCGACCGGGACTAGAACCTGGTGTGCCGGCACCGCAAGGCGGAGGATTAACCTAGTGAACCGCAGCGCCGGCCTTTTTTTTTTTTTTTTTTTTAAATAAAGATTTAGTATATTTATTTGAAAGAGTTACAGAGAGAGAGAGAGAGAGAGAGGTCTTCCATCCGCTAGTTCACTCCCCAGTTGGCCACAACGGCCGGAGCTGCGGCAATCCGAAGCCAGGAGCCAGGAGCTTCTTACAGGTCTCCCACACAGTGCAGGGGCCCAAGGACTTGGGCTGTCTTCTACTGCTTTCCCAGACCATAGCAGAGAGCTGGATCGGAAGTGGAGCAGCTGGGACTCAAACCGGCGTCCATATGGGATGCCAGCACTGCAGGCAGCGGCCTTACCCGCTACGCCACAGCACCGGCCCCTGGAGAGCTATCATTTCATTCACGGCTATGATCAAGTTCTTCAGGAATATGAATACTGTCCTGTATTCCAAGGTGGACTGACAGATGTGACCCGATAAAGTCAGGGAACTCAGCTAGGAAACCACAGTGAGCGACGTGTTAGAGGCAGAGTCTGCACTAGGGACGCGTGCAGGGAAATAGAGGGGAAACAGGCGGCTCAGCAGGGAGTGGAGGGATTGCTTAAGCAGGCGGCAATCATGAGGATGTTTTCCAGTTTCAGAAATTAGAAATACGTTTTCCAGATGGAGGAAATGTTTGGGACACTTAGGCTAGTTTGCCTGGTACTGAGATGTCTGTGAAAACTGGGGAGAGTCAGCCGCGGCGGCCATTGGGGGGTGAACCAACGGCAAAAAGGAAGACCTTTCTCTCTGTCTCTCTCTCTCACTGTCCACTCTGCCTGTCAAAAAAAAAAAAATGCAGGGCCGAAGTGTTTCTACGATGCCCTTCTCCCTCCCGGTCACTCACGGCACTAAAGTTCTTAGTGCTCCGTGGAGTGATGTCCTAGACCACCTCAGGAGATGGCAATGACAGACACAGTGGGAACTGGGCGGTGCTGACCGTTTAGAGCCCCAGTGACATCTCTAGACGGGCCAATAAAGCTGAGAGCCCTCGGTTCCATCCCCACAGAGCCCTGCAAACATGGCAGCTGATCCACTCCTGACGTGTGCCTGCTGTGGCCTCGTGCGAAGGGCTTGGGCCCAATCCTATGGTTTGTTAGGGCAAGGAATTTGTTGGGACAAAAAGAAAATCCTGGTAAACAGGTTGAATAGTTAAGTGTTAAGTCTCACGTGGCTATGTTCTCTTATCCGTGTCTCTATGGCAACTACGTTTTCCTGCTGGTCAGTGGGCCCAGAAAGGTGACACATTTTCTGCAGTGTAACTCCTGGGCTGACAGCCATTATTGTGCAAACCCGGTATATCAGGAGGCCAACTCTCGTATGGCTAGTTGCTGCTGTTGGTTGAATAAAACACGCCCTGTGTACCTATGATTCCTTGAGTTCTTCCAGTTTCTGTCCCTGCACGCCTCAATGTCCTGGGCAGCCGAGCCGATGTAAGCAGCAGGACTGGGAATGAGTGGCCCTAGTGTCCCACTGGAGGGTATGTGACCTCCGACCAGGCTGCAGCGTCCTGTGGCAGTGATCCTAGTGTCTTGAGCCCTCTCGGAGGAGTAGGGAGAGGGGGATGGAAGTGTCTAAGCCTTGGAAAGGTGGACATGCAGCCAGAGAAACACGGGGCCAGTGCTGCTCAGAGTGGATCCTCCCTCCGGCGTTGACACAGCAATGATGGCCAGGTTCAAGAACTGCAGTGCGAGGAGGAACAATTGGAGGCCAGGGTACAGGTGCACGCTTGGTGCTGTGAGCAGGACTCTTTTCAGGCCATTATGAAAGTTAGAGGTGGAGAGCCACAGATGGGTGGTGCTTGGTGGTGGCTGTGGCTTCGTGAGCTGGGAAACACCCCCCTCACCTCCCCACCCCGCAACGTGGGCTGGAGTAGATGACTGTGAAATCCATATTACATGGGTTCAGAGAGATGTCCAAATAGAGAGACACCCAGATAACAGCAGGGGCTGCAAGGGGAGTCCTTCTCACTGCCTTGTAGGTGGGACATAAACTGCGTTGCAGGCAGAAGTCCAGGGAAAGCAGGGCTTGTAACAAACCTCAGGAGAAAATGGGCAAAAGACAGCCACTTGGAGAGCAGCCATGGTGAGCGGCAGCCAAGGCCTCTTGCTCCACCCCCCCTTCTTCCCGGAGACGGGGTGGGAGGATCGAGAGCAGCCGTAACAGCTGTGGAAACAGCAGTAGAGACCTTGACTCAGATTGCCCTGATAAGGCAACAAGTGGAAAATGCTCCAAGACCAGGGAAGTGAGCCAAAGACCAAGATAAAGGTAGACATGGCTCTGCTGCAGGCAAAGCTGCTGGAGGCCTGTGAGTGAAGGACCCCGAGCCACGGCACGCGCCGGGGCTGCCACAGGGCCAGCAGGTGCGAGCCTGGGGTTTTCACAGACGAGGACGTTGCAACTGCAAGAGGGCGCGTGGAGTCTGTGATCCACAGACAGCCAGACAGCGCCTTCGCCAGTGCCCTGAGACCAGTGCAATGCAACAATGCCACCTGTCCGGGGACATAAAGAGATTGGCCAGACTGTTCTCTACTTGGAAAAGGCTAGAACTGTGTGCCCCATGCGCAGCCCATATGAATCACCTGTATGGCCGGTATGAAAGCCGGTTACAGTTGATGGACGTGGCCAGTGCAGTTTTCTCCATTGACAGAGCTCTGAGAGCCAAGAGCAATTTGTATTTATATGGCAAGGGAGACAAAGGACATTTGTTGTTCTTCCCCAAGGCTATCTGTACAACCGGACCATTTGTCATGACCCGGCTGGCTGGCAGAATCCTCCCCTGGGTTTTTGTCCCATTCTGTCGATCATATAACATTAACCTCGGATTCTCTTGCAGATTTAGAAGCTGCAGCCGACAGTTGAAGATGTGCTCTGGATTTGTGGGGACGGGTGGCCACCAGCGGCAAGGACAAGGTGCAAGGACCTGACCTCTTGGTCAAGTTCTTTAGAGTTGTTCTGAAGTCCCATACCTGACACAGTGATGGAGAAGATACGGGTTTTTCCATGCCCCACCATTGAGACAGTTACAGACCTCTGTGGGATTATTGGGGTTCCCTATTTAGTACAATTGCTCTGCCCCTTGAATCAGTTGTGCCAAAAGGAGGGCCACATGGGTTTGGACGCCTGAGATGGAGGAGGCCCTTGTGGCCACCAAGTGTATTCAAGTATTCCAAATGATGGAGTCCACAAAACCTTCCCAGCAGGATGTCTCGGTGACTACCACTGGTTTTAGATGGGGCTGTAGCAGCTGGCAGGAAAGAGGTGGATTCCTGTTGGGTTCTGGTCCAGTTATGGAAGCGAGCTGCACTGTATTACTCTCTCATTGAGAAACAGCAACCACGTATTCTGCTTTGAGGGCCAGTTTTGTAGGATCTACCCAGGGGAAAAACCAGTACAGACTACCTACCCAACAGCTGGCTGGCTGTGGTCCCAGAAGCCCAGTTAGGTCCGGGGGTGGGGTATGCTTAAATCAGAGGGTGGCTTTAAGTACTACCCCATTTCCCAAGAGTTTCAGGCCTTATTGGGCCCAGAAACATTTGTTATCCTACGTGTGGGAGCACTCTGGCTGTCTGGGAGATCCACAGTCCCTATTGTGAGGTAGAACACCCTTGCTGTTGACAGCTTGATACGTCAGCGGGTCCAGCGGAGGCAGCCTACCTATGTGGATCCCGGTAAGGATGGACGCTGATACGTCTGGTTTGGGGAAGGTCCTGAGAAAAGTAGCCATTGGCCTGCGCTGCAGGCTGAGTGGATGGTTGTGTAAGTAAACCAGGGCCTTTGCACAGTGGGACAGTGTCCCGGGGATTAACTTTATGGTTGGCTCAGTGGGAACAACAAACGGATGTAGGTCATTGACCAGTATGGGGGCATGCAGTGTAGAAGGATCTACGGGACAGAGGTCCCACAAATGAGGTCACAATCCATCCCATTATTGGGCACCATCCACTGTAAATGATAAAGCTAATACAGTAGCCCAGGTCTGTAGTCTCTGGATCCATGGTGAGGATAAGGCCACATAGTTAACATCAGAAATTGGGGCCTGCTGGGCCCTGGGCCATGTTACAGGTGGCCCAGCCTTGGGGTGTAGACATCACTCCCAGGGAAACGATTGGGGTGGTCAGGAGATGCCCAGGGCATGCATCAGCACAGCCAGCACGCTTTGGGCTGGGTTTCACACCTGGCCATGTGCTTCGTGGAAAAGATCCCAGGACCTCTACCCTCGGAACGGGAACTTCAGTGCGTGATAGCTTCTGTGGCCACAGCAACAGGACTTCTTTCTGCCTTCCCACCTTGTGCAGCCGTTACAGGACGTGCTGTATGGACGCTAGAACACCCGAGTGCAGCTTATGGCCACCCAGGCCATGTAGCAGTGACCTGTTCTCACACTTTGCAGGCACACTGTACACGTCTGTGTTAAAGCTCTGGGTAGACACTAGCTGGACTGACACACGCACTGGGGGGTAGCCTTATACCTCTGACAGGGTTCCTACATCGCTGCCTGGGATGCCCCACCCCTGGGACACTCTACACCACCACGGGAAGTGGATGCCTGGATGGTTTTACCGACGGCAGTATTCTTTCTTGGAGGGAGTGCAGGTAAGCTAGAGTTAGAAGGAACTGCCCTCCCAGAACACACTGCCAAGGCTGTCAACCGAACATGACAGGCGTTAGCTTGAAGAAGATGAGACAATGAGATGCAGAGGTGGTTCTCCAAGACCGTGTGGCCTTGGGCATCCTAACTGCAGCCCAGGATACACCTGTGCGACCTTCCATGTAGGATGCTGTACATTCGTGCCTGAGCGTCAACATCACGTCACGTGGGCCCTCACAGAGGTGGGCGCTGGGGTGCAAGCCTGTGACTCTCCAGGAGAGGAGCGGGCAACACGCTCTCCACTGGCCACGGATTCTAATTACCCTTGCTTGACATCTTGTACATCGGTGGGTTGGCGGTTTGCTGTTGTTCCTGTTACTGCTGCTGTGGCGTGAGGGTCCAAGGAGCTACCCTACGGGCCCAAAGAAACCAACCTGTTTAAGGGGTCAACTGCGGGGACAACAAGGCGGCAATCCAGACAAGCAGGTTGAACACTAAGTGTGAAGTCTCATGCAAGTCTCACGTGGCCATGTTCTCTTATCTGTGCCCCGTGGCAGCAGGGGAGACCTGAGGGCTGACGCACACTGTCTGGTCAGTGGGCGCAGTAAGGTGACGCACCTTCTGCTATGTAATGTCACTCCGTGACTGACGGCCACTAGTGTGTAAATCCTGCGTGTCAGGAGGCCAACGCTTGCTGACTCCACGGCTGTTGCGGCCTGTGGAGTAAAGTCTGTCTCATCGACCTGCGGGTCCTGAGTGTTCTTCCACTTCCCAGCCCAGTGTGCCCCACTTCCGGGCGGGAGAGCGCGGAGCCAACAGAATCTCACGTGTGAATTTCCCTTAACGGTGAAGGACCTTGGGGTTGTTGGGAGACGGGGGCAGTTTCAGGACGTGGCTGTGGAGCCCTGGCCGTCGCTCACCTCTCTAACCTCATTCATCCCCCAGAGGTTTGATGCCACCCTCGTGTCCTCTAACTTTCACCTCTTCCTCCGAGGTGTAAGACTGGATAGAGGCACACAGGAGATGATAAACTTTTTATAATAAAGTAAAACTCTCTGGATAGCAAAAGGCTTCTAACACTTCTTGGGCAATGAAATATTATATACTAAAATGTATAAAATATGTCTGTGTAAAGAAAAAAGGAATATATCTATTCACATGTGTCTAATTCATATTTTTCTACAAGGATTCATAAGAAAATGATTATAATGGTTAACAAGCCTTAGTTTTTCCTTCTGTACTGTTGGAGTTTTCTTTCCATGTGTGATATTTCTTTCACTTTAAAAAAGAGTCCTGGGCTAGAGTTGTAGCATAGCAGGTAGAGCTGCTGCCTACGGTGCTGGCATCCCATGTGGGTGTGGTTCATGCCCTGGCTGCTTCATTTCCAATCCAGCTCCCTGCTGATGGCCTGGTAAAGCAGCAGAAGAAGGCCCAAGTGCTTGGGCCCCTGCACGCATGAGGGAGACCTGGAGGAATCTCCTGGCTTTGGCCTGACCCAGCCCTCGCCGTTGCTACCATTTGGGGTGTAAACCAGCAGACAGAAGATCTCTCTCTCTCTCTCTCTCTCTGTCTCTGTCACTCATTTAAATGAGTAAATAATAAACCTTTGGGGGAAAATGACCTGGGCAGTGAGATAGCGGGGCCATTTTGAGGTTTTTTTTTTTCATTTTTTTTCTGTATCAAATGAACATAAGAAATGTTATTTTCAGTTATAAAAAAACATGTACTTTAAAATAATTATTTCAAAGGCCCAGAGACAGAGATCTTCCATCTGTTGATTCACTTCTCAAATGGTCACAACGGCTGGTGCTTAGCCGCATTAGCGGCGGGGGACTTGGGTAGCAGTGAAGCGCCTGGGTAGGATGCTCACCCCTGCCATGGAGCCAGAGAGGGATACTATCCCCGAGCACGCGCTCTTTTTTTTTTTTTTTTTTAAAGATTTAATTAATTTATTTGAATGGCAGAGTTACAGACAGGCAGAGGCAGAGGGAGGTCTTCCATATGCCGGTTCACTCCCCAAATAGCTGCAATGGCTGGAGCTGGGCTGATCCGAAACCAGGAGCCAGGAATTTCTTCTGGGTCTCCCATGTGGGTGCAGGGGCCCAAGCATGTGGGCCATCTTCTGCTGCCTTCTCAGGCCATAGCAGAGAGCTGAAACAGAAGTGGGGCAGCTGGGACTTGAACCGGAGCCCACATGGGATATGGGCACTGTGGGCAGTGGCTTTACCTGCTATACCACAGTGCCAGCCCTTATTTATACATTTTAAAGGCAGAGTGACAGAGAGACAGGGAAAGACAGGGAAAGAGACCTTCCGTTTGCCGGTTCACTCCCCCAAAGCCTGACAGCCGGGACTGCCTTAGGTCAAAGTCTGGAGCAAGGAACTCCATCTGGGTCTCCTGTGTGGGTAGCAGGAACCCAAACTCTCTGCCATCACATACTGCTTTTAAAGTGGAGCAGCCAGGCCTGAACAAGCACTCTGATCTGCAATGCTGGTGTCCTAACTGGTGGCTTACTTTGCTGAACCACACTGGCCCAGAAAATAGATCTTTGATTGCCAGGAGCTGGAGGAGAGAATAGGAGATTACGACCAAGGAGGAGGGAGAAGGATTTCCCATAGGATGGAAATGGTCCATATCTTGTGATGATGGAAACACGACTGCATACTTTTCTGATACTATAATAATTATTTTGCGTATGTTACAGCAGCCCTGTCAGGGTGAGTTGTTGTCTTCATTGTAAAAATCAAATAAGGAGCGTACATTGTGGCTCAGTGGCTAAGCCACCTCTTGGTAGGCCAGGCACGTACTCAAGAGGCGTGCCCCAAGCAGAAGTCACGTACGGCACAGAAGCGAAGGAGCAGCTGACGGGGTGGGAAGGGAAAGGAGACTGCTGCTCTCTCTAGGCGCTGGGGTGACCCCCGTTCTTTGACTTTACCCATCAATGCTTTTTCATTCATCCTAAGCCCCCATCCTTGCGACGTTATTGAGCCTTGGGAAGAGCCTAGGTAGCTTTTTAGATTCTGGGAGACAGTTTTCTCCAACTATAAACTGGATGGAGAAGACGTTGACATTGAGTTTCTCCAGGCACTCACACGTTGAATTTGCACCCTTGGGCCTTGGCAGCACTCAGATGAAAGAGAGGGCTGGCTGGCTGCTGCCTGGACTTGGTGGTCCTGCACGGCGCCCCATGCCACCCTCAGGATGAGGCAGGGGGCACTGTCTGTTCTGTAGTCCCTGCCTAAGTGTGCTTAGATGAGATCAGGCACGTTCAGGGTGGTATGGCCACAGACCTAAGTGTGCTTAGATAGCAGTGAGCGGACATCCTTGGGGATTGATACAATCTGTCCAGGAGGCTGACTCTTAGCCCTGTGCGCCTCTTCCCCAAGACCTTCTGTCGCTCCCCCTCTTCGTGGAGGAACGACACAGGACCCTGCGCTGTTCTTTGGTCTGCTCGGCCCTCCCCGGGTTTGCTGCTGGTTCTTCCCGGGTTGGCTACCGACCCTTCCACCTCCGTGGAAGGGCGGTTCCCCCTGCCACTTTCCCCACTTCCGCGGGGGAGCGGCACACCGCCGGCCGGCTCTCTCGGGGGCTGCACAGGTGTTACTTCAGATAGATGTTCCCCTTAGATGTTCCTGGTGCATGTTGTCTCTCTCCTTTATAGTCCTCTTCCACCAATCCCAACTCTGCTACCCACAAACCGAGTATGCTGCTCTCCTCCAATCAGAGTCAGCTCCTGCTGCTTATTGGTTGAACTGGAGGCAGCTGTGTAGAAGCTTTTTCCTCCTCTCCCAGCGCCATATTGTGGGAGAGCAGATGCATAGAATAAGTCTTAATTCCAGTAACTTAGTCTAGTCCGAGTTGCTCCCAGTTGCTCCCCACAACCTTCCACCCTAGGCACTGCCGCCTGATGGCTAAGAACAGAGCTGTCCGTCGCACCACGCGGTCTGAGGCTGGACACACAGGTTAAATGGCACAGCCAGGAGGGGGAAGCACAGACATGATTCAGGCGTCCTGTTCCCATTTTCTTACCTGGAATGGGAAGGGGCCCTTAGGGAGAACCCCTCTGTGGCTCCTCCCCCCATCATTTCCACTGGCGTCCCCAGATTGGATGGGCTGCAGGATTGAGATAAATGGCAAAGCCAAATTGCTGTGTGATGGCTCCAGAGCTGATGTCCTTGGGGCAGGGGAGATGGGCCCTGTGTCCACACGGCCACTGCTGGGCTGTAACCTAGAACACTTCCACCTGGGAGTTCAAGAAAAAGGACTCCTGGCCCAGGCCCTACCCCTTCCTCCCAGAGCAACCTGCACCCTTCCCTACTCACCCATACACCTAGGCTCCCGCCTTACACCTCCTCTCTCATTCTTGGCTTGCCTTGCTGTGACAGGACAGGCAGGGTCTCACGAATCAGGGACTTCCAGGCAGCTCTCGCAACTTTGGAATACAGAGAAAACTTCTAGAGCGGGGAGACAGCACTACGGGCCCCAGAGCACCTCGAGTGTTACAGGACTCAGTTTAGATGTTTCTATGTAAGATCATTTGAGGTAAATTAAAACCTCATGTTTTAAAGATTATTTTATTTATCTGAGAGAGAGAGAGATTGGGATTTCCAGGACCCTGGACACCCATCCATGATTCTTACTGGGTAGCAGGGGCCCAAGCACTTGGGCCAACTTCTGCTGCTTTCCTGGAGCTGGATCGGAAACGGAGCAGCTGGGACTTGAACTGGAGCCCATGTTGGGTGTCGGCACTGCAGGCAGCTCCTGTACCCACTGTGCCGCTGTAACCATAATAAAGGCATCTTCCCTTCCCTTGTTTTCATTTTGTAACTAACAAAAAAACAACTACCAGCCTCACTGGTGCCATCTCTCAGCACAAATCCCTGCAGTAGGAGACACAGGGCTACACCTGTTTATTTTCTATCTCGTCCATTAGAGACAGCGTCCCCACAGCCATAACATTTAAGTGTTGTCCCAAGCCCGGCTGACAGTCAACAAGCTTAACATGATGCCTAAGGGGCTATTCCTGAAAAGTAATACAGAAATGTTTCTACAACAAATGCTAGCCCATGGCTCCTCAATTTTATCATGATTTAAAACTCTCCCTCTTCTACCATTCTATGTGCCATAGCCTTGCTGTAGACGTGCCTAGAACGCCTGCCACACCAGGTGTGGAACCCCGAGTATAAGTTGCCCTCATAAAACTTCATTCCGCTTCCTTCTCCATTTGTCTGCCTAGGGATTCCACTCATTTCAGAAGAGCATCACCTGCTGTGCCCAAAGTTTTCCCGTAGCTAGGAGATGCTCAGTGGTATCTCTTCACTTTTTGTCTTTTCTTTATTTGAAAGACAGAGTAGAACCCAGTGAAAGACAGAGATAGGGACAGAGAGAGCCCTCCCATCCACTGATTCACTCGCCCAAATGCCTGCAACAGCTAGAGCTGGGCCAGGTCAGCGCCAGGAGCCAGGAGCTCAGCCAGCTCTCCCCTAGGGTGGCTGGGACACGGCTACTTGAGTCCTCACCCCAGGAGGCTGGACTCAGGAGCACAGCTTGGGCACACATCCCACGCGGCATCTAAGTGGTGGTGCCACACGCCCACCCCCACTTTCTTTCCTCCATGAGAGGCAGGTTTAAGAAGGCCAAGGAGCTTTCTGTCCTGTCGCTGTGTCCCCAGCACTTACAACTGAGCATAAGCTGGGAGAACACTTGTTGAGTGAGTCAACTAGTGAATGAACAGTGAAGTCTTGAAATTTTTGATGAAGCCCATCTGATGAAGACCACCAAGGACATAGCTGTGGTTTAAGTTGTGTTTATGGACAACCAGCAAGGGAGACAGCACCCCCTCCCAATGTGGGGTGCTCATCGAAGAGGGGGAAGAAACAGGATTAATTACCAGAGGACTTACAGAGGGAATTTAGGTGACATTGAAATGAAGCAGTGTTGTTAGGCTCAAAGCAAGCCTGGATGTGTGTGAAGAGTCAACATCTGGGCCAGCGCCGTGGCTCACTAGGCTAATCCTCCGCCTGCGGCGCCGGCACCCCAGGTTCTAGTCCCAGTTGAGGTGCTGGATTCTGTCCCGGTTGCCCCTCTTCCAGGCCAGCTCTCTGCTGTGGCCAGGGAGTGCAGTGGAGGATGGCCCAGGTGCTTGGGCCCTGCACCCGCATGGGAGACCAGGAGAAGCACCTGGCTCCTGCCATCGGATCAGCGTGGTGCGCCCACCGCAGCATGCTAGCCTCAGAGGCCATTGGAGGGTGAACCAACGGTAAAGGAAGACTTTTCTCTCTGTCTCTCTCTCTCTCACTGTCCACTCTGCCTGTCAAAAAATTAAAAAAAAAAAAAGAGTCAACATCTGGGTTGGACTAAGAGTTGGACTTGTAATTCTGTCTCCTTGGACACCCAGTGACAGATGAGTATGGATGAATGTGTTCAGAATCTCCTGTCTGAAGCTCTGCTCTTGAGGGGTAGTACAGGGGGCTTCAAAGCTGGAACCAAGTCGAAGATCAGAGTGGGATGTCCTGCTCTCACTCATTGGATCTGAGATCTGAGAGCAGTCTCTGATTTCAGATTCTCAGCACTGTGTCCCTGGTGTTCACTGGCAGGAGAAATTCTTACAGATTCACTTTAAAAACAGAGATTTTCATGTTTACGTATTACAGAGAGCAGGGAGAGAGAGACAGAGAATCTTCCACCCACTGTGTTACTCACAAACGGCCACAGTGGCCAGATCTGAGCCTGGCCAGACACAGGGGCCAGGCACTCAACCCTGGTCTCTCCCATGAGGGCAGGGGCTGAAGTACTTGGGCCGTGATCTGTTGCCAGTATTCAAGGAAACTGGATCTAAAGCAGAGAAGCCAGGACTGGCACCAGTGACCCATCAAGGGATGAGGGCATCGCGGGTGGCAGATCAACCCGCTGAGCCCCACACCAGGCCCTGACGGATTCACTTTTGGCAGGAATCCCTTCCTGCTTCACTCATGAGTGACAGCCATGGAGAGCTCCAACAACCCTGCCCCAGTGTGACCCGGCTTCTAGGCTCACATCACTCCGGGCCTGCAGCAGACACCAAGCAGAGTCAGGATTCCTTGTGGAGGCGAGCCAGCCTCCTGGTTGCTCTGTGGGCTTGGCTTAGTTTGTCCCCACCCTGACACAGAACATGAGCATTTGCTCAGGCCATGTCTGTTGAATTTAATTGTTCATACATTTTCTTTTTTTTTAAGACTTATTTATTTATTTGAAAGTCAGAGGAACACAGAGAGAGGAGAGGCAGAAAGAGAGAGAGGTCTTCCATCCATTGGTTCACTCCCCAATTGGCCACAAAGGCAGGAGCTGTGCTGATCCGAAGCCAGGAGCCAGGAGCTTCTTTCGGGTCTCTCATATGGGTGCAGGGGCCCAAGGACTTGAGCCATCTTTTACTGCTTTCCCAGGCCATAGCAGAGAGCTGGATCGGAAGTGGAGCAGCCGAGACTCAAACCAGCGCCCATATGGTATGCCGTCACTGCAAGCGGTAGCTTTACCTGCTACACCACAGCACCAACCCCCAATTAAGTTATTGACTAGATGTTATTTTAAAGGTTTGAACTGTTGAGACTTGTAGATGTTTTAAAGGAAAATTGAAATGTTGATAAAATTGTTGGCAATTGTTTAGGCAAGATTTCCTTACTCTCTGCTGCCCATGTGTGGTGAAAATGGGTCACAACACTTCCCACCACTCTCGTGAGGCTACATGGAGGCCCAATGGGGATTACCTGGGCACCGCATTTCTCCTTATCCTGCAACTGTTTCGAAAAACTCTCCAAAAAGCCTTCTCTGACCCTCAGGAAGAAGTGGAAACCCAGAAACTCAGCTTTTTTTTTAAAGATCCACCCTATATCTACTTGAAAGTCAGAGTTACAGAGAGAGGTAGAGACAGACAGAGAGAGGTCTTCCATCCGCTGGTTCACTCCCCAAATGGCCGCGATGGCTAGAGCTGAATCAATCCAAAGCCAGGATCCAAGAGCCTCCCCCACGCAGGTGCAGGGGCCCAAGCACCCGGACCACCCTCTGTTGCCCTCCCGGGCACATCAGCAGGGAGCTACATGGGAAGTGAAGCAGTCAAGACCAGAACTGGTGCCCACATGGGATGCTGGCACCGCAGGCTGTGGAGTCAACCCACTGAGCCACAGCGCCAGCCCCAAACTCAGCTCTTACAATCCAGCCAGTTACTTGTCATCGGTATTGTGTGTCTGCCTTGGGCAGAATGACCAATGTTTGCATGATTCTAGAACTCCCACCTGTCCTCCCCATGATGCCAAACTAAGGTAATCTGATGTACAAAATGGATGTTTTACTCAAGAGGCTAAGTACACACTCCCATGAAAGCATGCGTGCGTCGTCGTTGTTAAAGATTGACTTATTTATTTGAAAAATATTCCTCAAATGGCCATACCAGCTAGGGCCGGGCCAGGCAAAAGCCTGGTCTGGTCTCCCACATGGCTGGCAGGGGCCCACACACCTGTGCCTCCTCCACTGTATTCCCAGGCCCATCAGAACGGAGCCATATGGAAGCAGAGTTGCTAGGACTTGAACTGGGGCTCCAACAGAGGAGCCAGTGCTGCAAGCAGCAACTAATTTGAAAGGCAGAGTGACAGAGAGAGAAAGAAATCTTCCATCTTCTGGATCATTGCAGCAAAGACCACATGCAAAACATATAGCTTGCGAGGAAAGGGAACAATGCAACACACGAATATTGAAACAGATTGAGCGCCAGCTTTGCTGGGGTCATGTAAGAATTCTGTGGTGTTTGGGAAGAACTGGAACGGCAGGGACTGGGCTGTGTCTGTGTTTTGCCTGCCCAGCGACTGGTTTTAGAAGCCAGATTGCTCATCAGAGCTCGTGCTGACCTCCATGACCACGTGCTGGGCTCTGACCCATGTGCAGCCCTGCACATGTCCCTGCCCCTGTGTGCTTCTCCTCCCTCCACGGCCAGGGTGCCCCCTTGCTTGTCCTGCTCCAGAGGACTACAGCTCCCAGCATGCCATGGACAGGCACCCAGGCACTGCATCCTGAACGCGTCTGCCATGCTCATTCCTCTTTAAATAATGAAGCAGCTCAGAACAGGACCCACCTGTCCCTCTTTCGTGGAGACCTCCTCTGAAATAAGGAATGAATGATAGTGAATGAAGAGTGACCAAGCCCTCCTTTTCCTGCCAGTCAGTGGACACAGGGAAGTCCTGGTCCTCCTCATTTAATTGCAAGCCTCCAGAGAGGGTGTAGGCTCAGCTTCTCTGCAGGTGTCACTGTGTTTGTGCCTGCATGGAGAAGCCACTGATCTCTGTGGGCTCGATCCTGGGGTGACCTACTTGTCCCAGCTTTACTGGGACTGGCTCACTTTCCCATCATGCTCCTTCTTCTCCCAGGGCCTCGTGTGGTTCTGGTCCTCCCAGGAGAGGGGGCTCTGGTGTCCTCTGCAAATCAGCTCTCAGATTTAGGACCCGGCCAGGGAAAGTCACTGACGGACACAGATCCACTCGGGACTTGAGAGAGCTCTTTATTCTTTACACAGGACGTGGGGTCAGCACAGGCATCTGGGGTAGCCACCAATGATCTGGAAAAAGACAGGGAGGGGACAGAACAGTGGAGTGAGGGTCACAGGTTCTGGAGTCAATGGAACTGGAGCAGCTCCCAGCCCCCACTCACTCTGTGTGGCCCTGGGGGAGTGACTTGCCCTCTCTAATGGGAGTGGTGATCCCAGCACTCACCCTGTGGGGTCCTGATTCAACCATAACCAAGGCCCCAGCCCAGTCCTGGTGCTCATCTACCCAGTCTATACGGTGCTCACTGCAGTCACCATGGACAACACTGACCCTCTCTGACCAGCTGTCCCCAGATGACACTAAGGGGCTCAGCTTCCCCTGGCTCTCACAGCCTTCACCATTATTCCTCACTTCCCGTCTCCCCCAGCAGGGGGCGCCGTGGCCCTCTGTGCTCTGTGACAAGTAAGGACCTGACCAGAGCACACCCCTGAGAAGCCCTCCTGAGTCAGGAGGTGCAAACTCCACCCAAAGCCTGCGGATTCCTGGGGCCACACAGGGCAGAGCTCATTCCCCCTGCCCTCTGCCATGTCCCCAAGGCCCCTCCCCCACTGTCCTCGCTGGACCCCTGTAGCCCCTCCCAGGATCTGCCCCTCCTCCCTGTGCCCCAGCCCCTCTCAGGACAGCCCCCACCCTGCAGACCTAACAGGTGCCCCGTGCTCACCCCAATAATCCAGTCAATGAAGGCCGACACTCGGGTGAACACCGTGGGCTTCTTGAGGGTGTTGCAACCGAGGGAGGAACCAAAGCTGACCACACCGTAGACCTCCCATTTGCAGTTCACTCCAGAACAGATGAGGGGTCCCCCAGAGTCACCCTGCAGCAGTCAGAGGGGACAAGGTTGAGCCATGTCTGAGGGTCAGGAATGGATCCTGAACTTGGGGATTGCAACCACACCCTCAGTGTTGACCTCTGAGCCTCAGGCCTCCTCTGAGCCGGGAGCAGGGTCTGTCCCACAGGAGCTGCTGGGGATGAGCTGGGACAGAGCTGACCTCAGCCCCACACCTGCAGAGAGGAAGCCCCGGGAGACGCCGGCTCCCACTGCCGGTGGCGCAGTCACTCATGGACGTGGCATTCACGTGCGCCTCTGACACAGGGGCTCAGGGTCCCTTCAGAACATGGCGTGGGTGACTTGGGAGGTCCTGGTGCCAGTGCCCCCTGCAGTGCTGCTGGGGCCACCTGAGCACCAGGAAGGACAGTGGCCACCCCAGGTCAGGTGAGCCTGGAGCCAGGGCCAGGGTCAGGGTCAGGGCTGTCTGCACGGCACTGACCTCCCACATGTCCTGCCTGTCCAGGGGCCTGACTGGAGGCAGCAGGAAAGACCCCTCCCCCACCGCCAAGGAGACAGAAGAGGGACCCCTGGACCGTGCCCACCAGGGACGGTGCAAGGGGACTCACGTTGCAGGCAGAGCTGTCCCCGCCGCCGGCGCACACCATGGTCTCCTTCACGGAGGAGCCCCACCAGTCCTTCTGGGAGCAGTGTGCGTAGTCCACCACGGGCAGCAGTGCCTGCTGGAGCTTGTTGGCCGTTTGCCCACCGGCTACGGGGACAGAGAGCAGAGAGGGGGTGCTTGGGTTAGGGCAGGGCCCCCAGAGGTGGGACACTGAGGCACCCAGCTCTCCTGCACAGGTGGGGACATCCCTCCCTCCAGTACTGCCATCCTCGAGCTCCGTGCCCCTCTGCACCCCCGGCCTTGGCCCCCAGCCCTGTCTTTCTGCCACTGTCTCTATCATCACATACTGGAGAGACGTCCCCAGCCGATGACGTAGCATTTGGTCCCGTGGGGCAGGATGTAGCCGCGGGGAGGGGGGCAGATGGGCTGGACTTCAGGTGTCAGTTCGGCGCTGTGAGACAGCTTGAGGAGGGCGATGTCATTGCTGTGGGAGGGAGGAGTCACAGGGAGCCTGGTCCTCGGAGCACAGACTCCTCCCCGGCCTGTGCTCCAGGTGTTCAGCTCTGGAGGCCCCGGCTGTGCCTTTGTGCCCCAGATCCCTGCGATGGTACACCAGCCATCAAAGCACCCTGGTCCCCTAGGCCCCCACCAGCTCTTGGCCTCCATCATTGTCCTTGCGTGCACCTGCGGTCCTCACACGGCAGGGGCATCTAACACCCTGGAGTCTTATGAGGCACTGCTCGGGTGGGCACACTGGGTAAGACTACGTCCCCATACAGTGCCTGGGTTCAGGTCCCATTCTAGCTTCCTGCTCATGTGCCCCCTGGAACGTAGGTGATGTTCAAGTTCCTGGATTCCTGCCTCTCACGGGGAGACCCAGGTAGAGTTCTAGGATCCTGACGTGGGCCCGGCCCAGGCATGGCTCCTGCACACATTGCTGCCTTGCTAATAAATAAGTACAAAAGGCTTAAACCCAACCATGTGTCCCGAAGCTTTCTGTGGTCTGTCTGAGGCCTGAGGTCTGACCCTCTAACAGGGTCCCAGGGGAAGCTGGTGCCACTGCCCCTCAGACCACACCTTGGGCACCACGGCTCTGCTGCTGTCACTCGGGACATTTCGCCTGGGTCTCCCTGGTCTCCCTATGTCCCCAGGAGCCCCGCCAGGACAGGCCGTGGTCCCCATCATGGTGGCCCCTCCCTCCTGCACTGGTCCCCAGGGTTCCGCCCCCTCCTGTGCTCCTCTCTCAGAAAAGGCAGAGCCACCCAGACACACGGTTGAGCACACAGTGAGGCTGAGCGGAGCCTCCCCGCCCGTCACCACCTCCAGGAAGCCCTGCTGCAGGTCACCTTCTGACCAAGGGGAAACTGAGGCCCAGGCAGGGCCGTGACACCCAGGCCACTCAGGGAGTGACTGCCAGGGACTGACTCTCCACCCAGTGCTCCTCCTTCAACCCCAAGGCCAGGACCCAGCTGCTCCGGATGGACCAATGCGGACCACAGGAATCCTTGGACTTGGGGCAGGTGCCTGAGGGGTCCTGGGCTCCAGAGCCACAGATCCCAGCACTCATGGGTGGCTTCCTGCCTCTCCCTGGCCCTGCTGTCACCTCTGCAAGGAGGGAGGTTGGTGCTGAGGGTCCCTAAGGATCTGACAAGTTTGTGGGGATTGGCCCGGGCTGCTCACTGCCCCCCCCCACCGCTGTCCCTGGGAGTCCCCTGTAGGTCACAGAGGCAGGAGCACAGGAGCCCGGGCCCCGGCTGGGAGCTCACTCACCCGCAGCTGAGACAGCTGGAGTTCCATTGTGGGTGCACGAAGGTAGCAGCGACACTGATGACCTGCTCGGGTCCCTCCGTCACTGTCCGGTCGTGCTCGCCCAGCACCACCCTGTATTTCCGGGAGCTCCTGGCAGGGGAAGGAGGTCATCTGAGCATGGCTGCCTGCCTGTCCCAGCCACCTGCTGGCCTGGGCGGCCTGGGTCCCTCCGCACAGGGCAAAGACCAGGGCAGGCATGGGGACAGCAGGGAAACTCACGAGATGCAGTGGCCGGCAGTGAGAACCCAGTCAGGGTCGATGAGGCTCCCGCCGCAGGTGAAGGACCAGCCCCCACTCACCTGGTACTGCAACAGGACCTGCGGTGGGAGAGAAACAGTCTAGGATTCCTAGCCCCACATTAGGATAGCTGTCTAGGGCGTGCACTGCACAACTCAAGGAGCCCCATTCACACACGAAGCCCCTCTGAGTTGGCAGTGCACAACCTGCACAGGGCTGGCCGTGATCCCATCCCTCTTCCACTGGGTCACTGTGGCTCTCCAGTTGCCCACCCCAGGGCCTGTGACCTCCGCGGACTCCAACATTCTCTGCCCTCTGGGGCCTCCCTGAACCTCTGTCTCCTGAGAACCCCTAGACCCTCTGGCCTCTCAGACCCCCCATTCTGCACCTCAGCTCTGCAGGCCTCTCGGGTCCCCTGGGAGCTCCACTCCCCCTGACTCCTCTCCTCCCTTCCCGTTCCTGCACATGCAGGGTTTCCCGATCTCCCTGGAGACCAAGATTGACAGCTATGGCCCCCGGCCCAGGGCGCCCATGGTCTGTGCTGGACGGAAGCGTTCACGCACACAGGCTGCTCGCACACACATGGATGGTCTCTGGCTGCTTTCCTGCTGCGATGGCGGAGCTGAGTCCCTGCTGGAGAAACCACGTGGCCCACAAGACTGCAGCACCTGCTCTCTGCTCCCTCACAGAACATGCCTGCTGACCCTGCCCACGGAACGTTCTGGGCTATGGAGCAGTTCTCCTCTCTGCTATCCACAGTCGGAACCACTGGCCCAGGTGGCTCTAGAACACTTGGAATGTGGCTGGCACTGAAGGACTGAAAGTGCATTATTTGATTTGATTAATTCACATTTGCACATCCCCGTGTGGCTATGGCAGCTCTGCACCACAGCACTGCAAGCTTTGGGCTCGGTGCCACCTCCTCGGCCCTGGTGAGACTCCCCACTCCACCTGCTCCTGACCTTAGGGCCCTGTCCTGTGATCTGAGGCTCTGACAATCAGTGCCCCAGCTCTGCCTGCCTGAATTCCTCTGCTCCTACACCAACCCCTTGAGATAAGCCTTCCCCGGCCCCTGATCTTGCTTTTTATCTGCAAACACCCTTGTGAGATTCGTAGATGGAACTGGAAAACAGCAGGTGAAGCCGACTGTCCAGGGCTCCCTTCGCTCCCCGTCTTCGTGGAGGAAGGACACAGGACCCTGCGCTGTTCTTTTGTCTGCTCGGCCCTCCCCGGGTTTGCTGCTGGTTCTTCCCGGGTTGGCTACTGTCCCTTCCACCTCCGTGGAAGGGCGGTTCCCC
Organism: Oryctolagus cuniculus; assembly: GCF_964237555.1. Lineage (NCBI taxonomy): Eukaryota > Metazoa > Chordata > Mammalia > Lagomorpha > Leporidae > Oryctolagus > Oryctolagus cuniculus. Next base: position 148,910,828 of record NC_091438.1, read on the forward strand.
CTAGCCACTTTCCCCACTTCCGCGGGGGAGCGGGGAGCGGCACACCGCCGGCCGGCTCTCTCGGGGGCTGCACAGGTGTTCCTTCAGATAGATGTTCCCCTTAGATGTTCCTGGTGCATGTTGTCTCTCTCCTCCTTTATAGTCCTCTTCCACCAATCCCAACTCTGCTACCCACATGCCGAGTATGCTGCTCTCCTCCAATCAGGAGCAGGTCCTACAGTTTATTGGTTGAACTGGAGGCAGCTGTGTAGAAGCTGTTTCTCCCTTCTCAGCGCCATATTGTGGGAGAGCAGATGCATAGAATAAGTCTTAATTCCAGTAACTTAGTCTAGTCCGAGTTGCTCCCCACAGCTTCCAGTCCTGGGCAGCTAAGAGGAGACAGGGAAGGGGGCCATGGGCCCAGGACGGGCGCCTGCAGTCAGCGCCCAGGGTGGGAGTCAGTACTGTTGGAGCTGCTCTCACCTGTGGGGGCCAGCTGTGGGCTTCTGCTTCCTCGCCGTTGACCACGCGGCTGGAGGGGTTGTAGAAAGGCAGGGCAGAGCCCGAGGCTGGAGAGGAGAGGAGGGGCATCAGCGAGCCATGGGGCCCCAGCAGGAAGGAGGGCAGGCCCCACCCAGCTGTGCACAAATGGGCTGTGTGACCCCGTGCCATCCCCTTTCCTTCTCTGACCCTCAGTAGCCGCCTATGAACAGTGCGGTCTGGGGATTTTGTCACTAACTATGGTGCCTGGAGCCCCGTGAGCCCTCATGATGGCGGCTGTGTCACAGCGCGTGTGAGCATTGTGTGCACACTGGTGCTGTGGTTTTGGGGCCCCGTGAAACGCCCTCATCAGAACTGTGTTGCCCGGGTTGCAGTTTGGCTCTGTGCTCTGTGTCTCTCCAGTGCGGACCACCAGGGCCAGCAGTGAGGACCAAGGACTTGAGTCCTGTGACCCTGTGGCTCCCAACTCAGCCCAGTGGGACCCTGGCTATGGCAGGCATCTGGGGAGTGACCCTGAGGATAGGCGATATCTGTCGGTCCGTCTGCCCCCTGCACTTTGGAAATAAAATGCTAAGTAGCATAAGCACAGTTTTGGTTTTTTAGTTTTAAGAATGGAGGTTTTGAAGTAAGACTTCCTGGGTTCAAAGCACAGCCCAGCCCCTGGTTGCAGGATGCACTACGTTCCTTCTCTGAGGGTCAGTTTCTCCATCTGTAAAATGGGAACAATAATAGCACTGACCTCATGGAGCTGGATGAGAACTGCATGGGGTCATAGGAGACGAACGACTTAGCATTCTGCCTGGCATCCAGTAAGCACTCGGTAAATGTTAACTATCATCATGGCTGTCAGTCAGGGGAGGCTGCTCAGAGGAGGTGGCCCTGAGCTGCAGTGTAACAAGGCAGAGAGGCCAGGAAAGGCTGGGCGGGGACGTGTGAGTGGGGGATTGGAGGGGTCAGCAGAGGTTTGGAAATGCCACCCCACCCAGTCTAAGCACAGAGCCAGACTCTTCACCATGAGGCTGTGTTCACTGCCCCCACCTGGGAAGCCCGCCCAGCCCTGGGTGCTGCTCCCAGTCCTCCTGAGCTGCTCCATCCCCTGCTCCCGCTCCCCCCTCCTCCCAGCACCAAGCTAAAGCCCCCACTGCTGTGCCCCAGGTGTGAGCTGAGACCCCTCCTGTGGAGCAGGGCCTGGGACCCCGGGACCAGGGTGGGGAGCAGATCTCAGGGCTCCTGGCCCAGGCAGCGCAGGGCACAGACGCGGGCTGGGTTCTTACCAAGGGCCACCAGCAGGAGGGCGCTCAGTAGCCGGAGCATCGTGAGTGCGGAGAGAGAGGACGAGCGACAGAGCCCACGTTCTAATATACGGCAAGCAGGCAGGGGGCTGGACTGGGCCCCTTCCCAGCACAGCTGGTGGGACACCAGCTCTCTCCCATGTCCAAGGCCACAGCCCCCACCCCCTGCAGATGGAGGAATCACAGCCAGTGGGAGAACGCCCTGTTCCCTGCCCCACGTGGCCGCACAGGTGCACTGGGGGCCCAGTGATAACAGGGACCAGCATGGAAAGTTGGCATCAGCACGCGCCACTTCCTTCCGGAAAGGAGTCAGGTGCTGGACCTCGCAGCCCCGGGCTCACGGCCGCTGTGCCGCCTCCGGCTCCGGGCCCTCGGGCACGGCTTCTCCTCATCTCAGCTTTCCCTCCCCCAGTGGGAGCAACGTTGTCTCCACCTCCTGATGAGACCTTGCTGAGCACCTGCTCTCCACGGGTCAGGCTCTGCTCTGGGGGCTGCAGCCGGCACCTACTGGGCCCCGACCTCCAGAAGTTGAGTCGAGTTGGGGAGTCCACAGCGAATCGATAGAAATTCCTGAACGCTGTGCCCGGCAGTAGGTCAGGTTCCACAGAGCAGACGAAGCAGCAGTGGCTGGCGGGAGTGGAGTGACTCACTCGGGGGAGGCAGGGACGGTGACACTGGACTGAGGGGCAGTGCGTGGCTGTGCACTCAAGGGAATGTGCACAGCGGTGAAGGTGCCACGTGCAACCCCCCTCCCCGACCCATCCGGGGGCGCCTGGGCCCGAGCCCGCCCTCTGTTCTGGATCCAGCTCCTGCTGGTGTGTGCCTTAGGAGACAGGACGCGAGAGACAGGAGACAGGTCCTGGGTCCTGGCTCAGTGCCAGCCGTTGTGAGTATTTCTCGTATGAACCAGTCAAGGGAAGCGCTCCTTCTCTCTCTGCCCCTCAAAATCAAACTAAAACTCTGAAGAAGATTTACGTGCACTTGCGTTCTGGTGTACACCGTGGGCGAAGCTGTGGCCTATGATGTCAGCAACCTGGCTGAGTACTGATTTGAGCCCCAGCTGCTGTCTTCCAATCAAGTTCCCTGTTAACGCACCTGGCGAGGCAGCAGAAGGTGGTGTAAGTGCCTGGGTGCCTGCACCCCCATGGGAGACCAGGGTGGGTTTCCCGACTCTGGATTTCAGCCTGACCCAGCCTCAGCCATTGTGGCCATTTGGGGAATCAACCAGTGGGTGGAAGATCTCTCTCTCTACTTTTTTTATTCCTCTCCCTCCTCTCCGACTCCTTCTCCCTCCCTCTCTTTTCTTCCTTTCAAACATATAAATAGATCTTTTTTTATTTGAAAGTCTGAGTTATACAGAATGAGAAGGAGAGGCAGAGAGAAAGAGCACGCGCGCGCGCAAGAGAGGTCTTCCATCTGCTGGTTCACTCCCCAGCTGGTCACAATGGCTGGAGCTATGGTGATCTGAAGTCAGGAGCCAGGAGCTTCTTCTAGGTCTCCCGGGCGGGTGCAGGGGCTCAAGGACTTGCGCCATCCTCCACTGCCTTCTCAGGCCATAGCAGAGAGTTGAATTGGAAGTGGAGCAGCTAGGACTCAAACTGGTGCCCATATGGGATGCCAGCACTGCAGATGGCAGTTTAGCCCGCTATGCCACAGCACCGGCCTCCTAAATAGTTCTTTCATAAGCATTTTTTTTACTTCAAAGGCAGAGTGACAGAGATGGAGAAATGCTCCATGGGCTGGGTCCCTCCAAAACTGGCTGCGTCACCCAGGGCTGGTCCAGGCGCTCACAGGGTTTATCGGCGGCAGCGCACTCGCCCCATGGACGCTGTGCTCTGCGGGATCTGCTTGGCAGGTGTTTTAGGAAGTGCCCTTGGGAACCCGAGTGCTCCCAGCAGCCACTGCGCAGTGGCCTTCCCCGCGCCCACTCCCGGACCGTGCGCTTAGGCTGGGTGGCTGCAGCTGCCCTGTGTTCCCGCGGGACTGCTCTCCCCAAGTCACAACAACCTTCGCAGGTTTTCCTCACATCACTGGTCTTTAACTTGGGGGTCTTCTGCCACCTTAAATGCTGCTATGGTATATGTAGAGTAAAATGATTTAAAAATAAGTATTCCCAGGGCTGGCCCTGTGGCACAGTGGGTAAAGCCACCACCTGCAGTGCCAGCATCCCATATGGGTGCTGGTTCAAGTCCCGGCAGCTTCACTTCTGATCTAGCTCTCTGCTATGGCCTGGGAAAGCAGGAGAAGATGGCCCAGGTGCTTGGGTCCAGGCACCTGTGTGGGAGACCTGGAAGAAGCTCCTGACTCCTGGCTTCGGATCGGCCAGTGGATGGAAGACCTCACTCTCTGTCTCTCCCTTTCTTTCTGTAACTCTGCAGGCTTTCTCAGACTGGGCAGACAGGTGTCAGCGACGGTTCCTAGGGGTCAGTTGAGTGTGGTGGATGCACTCACTGCCAATTCTAGCCATTGCCTCTCTCGGGCTCCAATGCCCTGGCACAGAGATGGAGCCTGGTTCATGTTAAACAAATGGATGATAAATTAGTAGATATGTGGAGTGATCAGTTGATGAATAAGTGATAGGATAATGAACAACTGAAGAAGGATGAGTGAAAGAAAGCGAGAGGAGAGAGCCCGACGTAAGAAGGCAGAGCAGGCATTTGGCACACTGGTTAAGATGCCAGCTTACAATATCCTGCCCAGTACTGGTGCCTGGTTCAAGTCCTGGCTCCTCTGCCACCAGATGACTCATTGTCAGTGTGCATGGGAGGCTGTGGATGGCGGCTCAAGTTGTTGGACCCCTGACATCCACGTGGGAGACCAGGATAAAACTCTGGGCTTTGGACAAATGAAAACAAATTCTGTAAAAAGAGAGGCAATGTGAAAAAAAAGGTGGCCAGCAGACAGAGTGGGGGCAGGGACAGTTGAAAACAGAAATGCCAGGAAGTCCCGTGGCAGGAGGGATGAAGGGGCCAGTGAGTGAAGCAGGCGAGAAAGCTGCACCTGCCAGCCTCCGTGCCTCTCCTCCCGATGCCTCTCCTGTACCTGCTGCAGCTCTCAGTATTTCTCAGCCCGTTAGGACTGGCACTACCTGCAGCAAGCCCTCGTTGGAATCGGTTCTTCCTGCCGTTTGCTCCCAAAACCTCTGACGGATGCTGTTGCAGCCCAAGGCGCCAGGTGAATTACGGCCAGGGGAGCCTGACTCTGGTTTTGTCTGAATTCCGGCTCAACCAGACTCATGTGGCCTCGGAAGGCTATCTAACTTAGCCTCAGTTTCTTTTTTTGTTTAGATTTATTTTATTTATTTGAAAGAGAGTTAGAGAGAGGGAGACAGAGAGAGAGAGAGAGAGACAGAGAGAGACAGAGAGAGAGAGAGAGAGAGGTCTTCTGTACGCTGATTTACCCCCTAGATGGTTGCAACAGACGGAGATGCGTTGATCCAAAGCCAGGAGCCAGGAGCTTCTTCCGGATCTCCAATGTGAGTGCAGGGGCCCAAGGACTTGCGCCACCTTCTACTGCTTTCCCAGGCCATAGCAGAGAGCTGGATCCAAAAAGGAGCAGCTGGGGCCAGAACCAGCGCCCATGTGGGATGCCAGTGCTTCAGGCCAGGGCTTTAACCTGCTGCACCACAGCGCTGGCCCCTAGCCTCAGTTTCATTTTTTTAAATATTTATTTATTTATTTGAAAGTCTGAGTTACACAAAGAAAGAGAGGCAGAGAGAGAGAGAGAGAGAGAGAGAGAGAGAGAGAGGTCCTCCATCTGCTGGTTCACTCCCCAGTGGGCTCCAATAGCATCTGCCAGAGGTTGTCAGACGGCCACAACTGTCTGAGCTGCGCTGATCCAAAGCCAGGAGCCAGGAGCTTCTTCTGGGTCTTCCATGTAGGTACAAGGACCCAAGGACTTGGGCCACCTTCTACTGCTTTCCCAAGCCATAGCAGAGAGCTGGATCAGAAGTGGAGCAGCCGGGACTGGAACTGGCACCCATATGCAGGCGGCGGCTTTACTCGCTACGCCACAGCACCAGCCTCCAGCCTCAGTTTCTTAAGCTGTAGTAACACCAATCCCTCCCTCACAGGGCTCTTATGAAAATTCAAGCAGAGTAAGCACTTGGCAAAGGACTTGAGCCAGAGAAAGCACTGAGCAGTGAGAGCCAACGATTGCTCTCTCCCACTGTCAAGTTGTTCAGCCCAACCCAGGGTTAGAACATGGGCATCACGGGGAATGAACACCACTGGTCAGTGAGGTCATCTCCCTTAGCAGTCCTCTTCACTTCCTTCATGGTGTGACGTAGACAGATCTCTGTGCTGCTTGAATTAACCAAACACAACGAGGATCATAAATGTCTATCATAGAATTAATGAATCATGGTATGTTTGTATTATACAATCTGAATTGTGATGATGACGCAACTGACTTGAACTCCGCCTGTCAATATGGACAGGAAGAAAGCAAATGCTAGATGATGCACCCCGCATCAAGCCATAATACCTCTGACATTTCCGTGCATGCAAGTCACCGCTGTGCTGTGTGCCGGCCCTGAGAAGTTTAGGATGAACATGCACAGCAAAGACAGACAGAGATCGGAGATGCTGTTCCCAGGAAAGGAGGGAGAGGAGCTGCAGGGGTTTAGGCAGCTTGGACTGTGTCTGGAAGCTGAGCTAGCTTCTGATGTCCTTGAATGTGCTGGGAGAGGGAATTCGTATGAGACCTTCTTGTTTTAAGCCTCACAGAAAGCCTAATTATGGAATGGGAGGAAGCAGCAGAGGCCAGGACCTGGAGAAGGGAGCCCCCCACTACCCAGCCTTGCAGAGGCAGGACCTGGAGAAGGGAGCCCCCCACTACCCAGCCTTGCAGAAGCAGGACCTGGAGAAAGGAGCCCACCCATTACCAGCCTTGCAGAAGCAGAGATGGGAACAGCCCAGGTTGCCCGGCCCCAGCTGGCCTCCCGGCCCCAGCAGGTTGCTTGGCACTTGTGAACCTGTCCCTGGTGTTTTTAGGGGGCAGAGGAGGCCCTGGTTGCTAGGCAGCTGAGCTCTGTCTCACTGGGCAAGAGGGGTGGGCTTCAGCCTCTTGGTCCAAGATCTCAGTGAATATCTAGGAGAGGCCTGGCCCCGGGCCAAGGTCCAGGGAGGCCTCCTGCCTTCGGGTCTACTCCTGGTGGTCAGTGGTCAGGGCTGTGGCCAGGCTTGGACGGGGTCTCTGGGGCAGGAGGCGGAGGCCTCTGAGCCGCTGATCCTTCAGTCCTGGGGCGATGCCAGACTCCAGAGCAGGACCCTCAACTACAGACCCCCAATCCCTCGGGCTTCATTCACTGGGCCCATGATGTGCCAGGGCTGTGCTGGGTCCTGGGAGACAGGGATGAGGCGACAGCCCCTCCCCTCCAGGGCCTCCAGGGCTGCTGATGGGGAAACCAGACACAAAAATAGAGGGCCTAAAGGATGCTCAGTGCATGTGTGGGCTGAAGAAATGAAAAGGATTCAGTTGAATTCTGGCACTTGGAAAGCTGCTAGAGACTGGCCGTGTGGCCCAGTGCAGGGCTGTGGCTTGCTCGGGGATGCAGAGTTGTTCAGAGGCACAGATGAAACCAGAACCTGCAACTCCAAAGTCAGCCCAGGACCCTTTCTACTGCATGCCACTGCTGCCTTCATTTTAAGATCTGCTTATTTATTTCTTTGACATCCAGAAGACACAGAGAGAGGGACAGAGTGAGAAAGAGATCACCCCAACCCGGGGGGCATCAAGGGAGGCAGGACCCACTTAGCTGAGTACAGAAAGAACCAGAAAGGTTGGTCTCTCTGGTCAACAGCCCCAGGTTGCTCAGCTTCTCAGGCTCAGCTGCTCCTTCGCTGTGGGTTTGGGTCTGGACTCCCAGATTGGAGGCGGATACCACAGAGAGGGCAAGGGGCCTGGGGCTGAGGAGAGGAGGCCAAGAGACGTGAAGCGCTGAGTCAGCACTGCCGTGCTCTCTCCTGGGCCGCCGTCATCCTGTGGGTGCTCCCAGGCCTTCAGGAGAGTCTGCCCGAGTGTGCTACACTGTGCAGCCACACAGGTGCCCCTGGAAGTCACGATGTGAAGGGAAATAAGCCAGACACACACAGACAAACTGCACATTCTCCCTTCATACGGAATAGCTGATTTTATGGAAGCAGAGTGGAGAACTGGGCACAAGAGGCTGGGAAGGGTTGAGAGGCGAGATGAAGGTTAATGGTGTGTACAGTGAAGAAGCTGGGGAGGGGGGAGGAAAAACTTCTAATGTCCTCTAGCACCTAGGGGAGCTGTGGCTAACAATTATTCAATGAATATTTTGAAATAGATAAAAGAGAGCCAGCACTGTGGTGCAGCGCCACGGTCCAGGAAGGCCGCTGTGCAGTGGCTGCTGGGAGCACTTGGGTTCCCAAGGGCACTTCCTAAAACACCTGCCAAGCAGATCCCGCAGAGCACAGCGTCCATGGGGCGAGTGCGCTGCCGCCGATAAACCCTGTGAGCGCCTGGACCAGCCCTGGGTGACGCAGCCAGTTTTGGAGGGACCCAGCCCATGGAGCATTTCTCCATCTCTGTCACTCTGCCTTTGAAGTAAAAAATAAATAAATAAAAAGGTTATAAAAGAACTATTTAGGAGGCTGGTGCTGTGGCATAGCGGGCAAAGCTGCCACATGCAGCACCGCCATCCCATATGGGCGCCAGTTTGAGTCCCGGAAGCTCCACTTCCAATCCAGCTCTCTGCTGTGGCCTAGGAAGGCAGTGGAGGAAGGCAGTGGAGTCCTTGGGCACCTGCACCCACGTGGGAGACCTAGAAAAAGCTCCTGGCTCCTGGCTTTGGATCAGTGCAGCTCCAGCCATTGCAGCCATCTGGGGAGTGAACCAGCAGATGGAAGACTTCTCTCTCTCTCTCTCTCTCTCTCTGCCTCTCCTTCTCTCTCTGTATAACACAGAATTTCAAATAAAAAAAAGATCTATTTATATGTTTGAAAGGAAGAAAAGAGAGGGAGGGAGAAGGAGTCAGAGAGGGAGAGAGAGGGAAAAAAAAAGAAGTAGAGAGAGAGAGATCTTCCACCCACTGGTTGATTCCCCAAATGGCCACAATGGCTGAGGCTGGGTCAGGCTGAAATCCAGAGTCGGGAAACCCACCCTGGTCTCCCATGGGGGTGCAGGCACCCAGGCACTTACACCACCTTCTGCTGCCTCGCCAGGTGCATTAACAGGGAACTTGATTGGAAGACAGCAGCTGGGGCTCAAATCAGTACTCATCCAGGTTGCTGACATCATAGGCCACAGCTTCGCCCACGGTGTACACCAGAACGCAAGTGCACGTAAATCTTCTTCAGAGTTTTAGTTTGATTTTGAGGGGCAGAGAGAGAAGGAGCGCTTCCCTTGACTGGTTCATGCAAGAAATACTCACAACGGCTGGCACTGAGCCAGGACCCAGGACCTGTCTCCTGTCTCTCGCGTCCTGTCTCCTAAGGCACACACCAGCAGGGAGCTGGACCCAGAACAGAGAGCGGGCTCGGGCCCAGGCGCCCCCGGATGGGCCGGGGGTGTTGCACGTGGCACCTTCACCGCTGTGCACATTCCCTTGAGTGCACAGCCACGCACTGCCCCTCAGTCCAGTGTCACCGTCCCTGCCTCCCCCGAGTGAGTCACTCCACTCCCGCCAGCCACTGCTGCTTCGTCTGCTCTGTGGAACCTGACCTACTGCCGGGCACAGCGTTCAGGAATTTCTATCGATTCGCTGTGGACTCCCCAACTCGACTCAACTTCTGGAGGTCGGGGCCCAGTAGGTGCCGGCTGCAGCCCCCAGAGCAGAGCCTGACCCGTGGAGAGCAGGTGCTCAGCAAGGTCTCATCAGGAGGTGGAGACAACGTTGCTCCCACTGGGGGAGGGAAAGCTGAGATGAGGAGAAGCCGTGCCCGAGGGCCCGGAGCCGGAGGCGGCACAGCGGCCGTGAGCCCGGGGCTGCGAGGTCTAGCACCTGAGTCCTTTCGGGAAGGAAGTGGCGCGTGCTGATGCCAACTTTCCATGCTGGTCCCTGTTATCACTGGGTCCCCAGTGCCACCTGTGCGGACACATGGGGCGGGGAACAGGGCGTTCTCCCACTGGCTGTGATTCCTCCATCTGCAGGGCTGGGGACTGTGGCCTTGGACATGGGAGAGACCTGGTGTCCCACCAGCTGTGCTGGGAAGGGGCCCAGTCCAGCCCCCTGCCTGCCTCGCCCTATATTAGAACGCGGGCTCTGTCGCTCGTCCTCTCTCCACACCCACGATGCTCCGGCTGCTGAGCGCTCTCCTGCTGGTGGCCCTTGGTAAGAACCCAGCCCGCGTCTGTGCCCTGCGCTGCCTGGGCCAGGAGCCCTGAGATCTGCTCCCTACCCTGGTCCCGGGGTCCCAGGCCCTGCTCCACAGGAGGGTCTCAGCTCACACCTGGGGCACAGCAGTGGGGGCTTTAGCTTGGTGCTGGGGAGGAGGGGGGAGCAGAGCAGGAGATGGAGCAGCTCAGGAGGACTGGGAGCAGCACCCAGGGCTGGGGCGGGCGTTCCTGGTGGGGGCAGTGAACACAGCTGGGTGGTGAAGAGCCTGGCTCTGTGCTTAGACTGGGTGGGGTGGCATTTCCAAACCTCTGCTGACCCCTGCAATCCCCCACTCACACGTCCCTGCCCAGCCTTTCCTGGCCTCTCTGCCTTGTTACACTGCAGCTCAGGGCCACCTCCTCTGAGCAGCCTCCCCTGACTGACAGCCATGATGATAGTTAACATTTACCGAGTGCTTACTGGATGCCAGGCAGAATGCTAAGTCCTTCGTCTCCTATGACCCCATGCAGTTCTCATCCAGCTCCATGAGGTCAGTGCTATTCTTGTTCCCATTTCACAGATGGAGAAACTGACCCTCAGAGAAGAAACGTAGTGCATCCTACAACCAGGGGCTGGGCTGTGCTTTGAACCCAGGAAGTCTTACTTCAAAACCTTCATTCTTAAAACTAAAAAACCAAAACTGTGCTTATGCTACTTAGCATTTTATTTCCAAAGTGCAGGGGGCTGACGGTCCAACAGATATCGCCTATCCTCCGGTTCACTCCCCAGATGCCTGCCACAGCCAGGGTCCCACTGGGCTGAGTTGGGAGCCACAGGGTCACAGGACGCAAGTCCTTGGTCCTACTGCTGGCCCTGGTGATCCGCACTGGAGTGGACACAGATCACAGAGCCAAACTGCAACCCGGGCAACACAGTTCTGATGAGGGCGTTTCACGGGGCCCCAAAACCACAGCACCAGTGTGCACACAATGCTCACACGCGCTGTGACGTAGCCACCATCATGAGGCCTCACGGGGCTCCAGGCACCGTGTTTCGTGACAAAATCCCCAGACCGCACTGTTCATAGGCGGCTACTGAGGGTCAGAGAGGGAAAGCGCCTTGCATGGGGTCACACAGCCCGTTTGTGCACAGCTGGGTGGGGCCTGCCCTCCTTCCTGCTGGGGCCCCGTGGCTCGCTGACACCCCTCCTCTCCTCTCCAGCCTCGGGCTCTGCCCTACCTTTCTACAACCCCTCCAGCCGCGTGGTCAACGGCGAGGAAGCAGAACCCTACAGCTGGCCCTGGCAGGTGAGAGCAGCGCCAACAGTACTGACTCCCACCCTGGGCGCTGACTGCAGGCGCCAGTCCTGGGCTCATGGCCCCCTTCCCTGTCTCCTCTTAGCTGCCCAGGACTGGGAGCGCTGGGCAGTCGGCTTCACCTGCTGTTTTCCAGTTCCATCTACGAATCTCACAAGGGTGTTTGCAGGGGCCAGGGAAGGCTTCTCTCAAGGGGTTGGTGTAGGAGCAGAGGAATTCAGGCAGGCAGAGCTGGGCACTGATTGTCAGAGCTTGCTGTGCTGTGGAGCAGAGCTGCCATAGCCACACGGGGATATGCAAAAGCAAATTAATCAAATCAAATAATGCACTTTCAGTCCTTCAGTGCCAGCCACATTCCAAGTGTTCTAGAGCCACCTGGGGCCAGTGGTTCCCACTGTGGACAGCAGAGACAGAGAACCGCTCCATAGCCCAGAAGGTTCCGTGCGCAGGGTCAGCAGGCGTGTTCTGTGAGGGACAGAGAGCGGGTGCTGCAGCCTTGTGGGCTACGTGGTTTCTCCAGCAGGGACTCAGCCCCGCCATCACAGCAGGAAAGCAGCCAGAGACCGTCCATGTGTGCGCGAACGGCCTGCGTGCTTGAACGCTTACGTCCAGCACAGACCATGGGCACACGGGGCCGGGGGCCATAGCTGTCAAACTGCTCTCCAGGGAGATCGGGAAACCCTGCCTGTGCAGAAGATGGGACGGGAGGAGAGGACTCGGGGGAGTGGAGCCCCAGGGGACCCGAGAGGCCTGCAGGGATGAGGTGCAGAAGGGGGGGTCAGAGAGGCCAGCGGGTCTTGGGGCTCTCATGAAACAGAGGCTCAGGGAGGCCCCAGAGGGCAGACGTTGGAGTCCTCGGAGGTCACAGGCCCTGGGGTGGGCGACTGGAGAGCCAGTGACCCAGTGGAAGAGGGGTGGGATCACGGCCAGCCCTGTGCAGGTTGTGCACTGCCAACTCAGAGGGCTTCGAGTGTGAATGGGGCTCCTTGAGTTGTGCAGTGCACACCCTAGACAGCTATCCTAATGTGGGGCTAGGAATCCTAGACTGTTTCTCTCCCACCGCAGGTCCTGTTGCAGTACCAGGTGAGTGGGGGCTGGTCCTTCACCTGCGGCGGGAGCCTCATCGACCGTGACTGGGTTCTCACTGCCGGCCACTGCATCTCGTGAGTTTCCCTGCTGTCCCCATGCCTGCCCTGGTCTTTGCCCTGTGCGGAGGGACCCAGGCCACCCAGGCCAGCAGGTGGCTGGGACAGGCAGGCAGCCATGCTCAGATGACCTCCTTCCCCTGCCAGGAGCTCCCGGAAATACAGGGTGGTGCTGGGCGAGCACGACCGGACAGTGACGGAGGGACCCGAGCAGGTCATCAGTGTTGCTGCTACCTACGTGCACCCACAATGGAACTCCAGCTGTCTCAGCTGCGGGTGAGTGAGCTCCCAGCCGGGGCCCGGGCTCCTGTGCTCCTGCCTCTGTGACCGCCAGGGACTCCCAGGGACAATGGGGAGGGTAGCAACCCAGGGCCAGCCCCCACACACTGAGACCTTCAGCACCAACCTCCCTCCCTGCAGAGGGGACAGCAGGGCCAGGGAGAGGCAGGAAGCCCCCACAGCTGCTGGGCTCTGTGGCTCTGGAGCCCAGGAACCCTCGGGCACCTTCCGCAAGTCCAAGGATTCCTGTGGTCAGCACAGGTCCATCCGGAACAGCTGGGTCCCGGCCTTTCGGATGAAGGAGGAGCACTGGGTGGAGAGTCAGGCTCTGGCAGTCACTCCCTGAGTGGCCTGGGTGTCACGGCCCTGCCTGGGCTTCAGTTTCCCCTGGGTGAGAGGGTGACCTGCAGCAGGGCTTCCTAGTGGTGGTGACGGGTGGGGAGGCCCCGCTCAGCCTCACTTGTGTGCTCAGCCGTGTGTCCGGGTGGCTCAGCCTCTTCTGTGAGAGGAGCACAGGAGGGGGCAGAACCCTGGGGACCAGTGCAGGAGGGAGGGGCCACTGTGATGGGGACCACGGCCTGTCCTGGCGGGGCTCCTGGGGACATAGGGAGACCAGGGAGACCCAGGTGAAATGTCCCGAGTGACAGCAGCAGAGCCGTGGTGCCCAAGGTGTGGTCTGAGGGGCAGTGGCACGAGCTTCCCCTGGGACCCTGTTAGAGGGTCAGACCTCAGGCCTCAGACAGACCACAGAAAGCTTCGGGACACATGGTTGGGTTTAAGCCTTTTGTACTTATTTATTAGCAAGGCAGCAATGTGTGCAGGAGCCAGCCCTGGGCCGGGCCCACGTCAGGATCCTAGAACTCTACCTGGGTCTCCCCATGAGAGGCAGGAATCCAGGGACTTGAACATCACCTACGTTCCAAGGGGCACATGAGCAGGAAGCTAGAATGGGACCTGAACCCAGGCACTGTATGGGGACGTAGTCTTACCCAGTGTGCCCACCCGAGCAGTGCCTCATAAGACTCCAGGGTGTTAGGTGCCCCTGCCGTGTGAGGACCGCAGGTGCACACAGGGAAAATGATGGAGGCCAAGGGCTGGTGGGGGCCTAAGGGTTCAGGGTGCTCTGATGGCTGCTGTACCATCGCAGGGATCTGGGGCACAAAGGCACAGCTGGGGCCCCCAGAGCTGAACACCTGGAGCACAGGCCGGGGAGGAGTCTGTGCTCTGAGGACCAGGCTCCCTGTGACTCCTCCCTCCCACAGCAATGACATCGCCCTCCTCAAGCTGTCGCAGAGTGCTGAGGTGACACCCGAAGTCCAGCCCGCCTGTCTCCCTCCCCGCGACTACATCCTGCCCCATGACACAGAATGCTACGTCACCGGCTGGGGTCGTCTCATCAGTACGTGCTGACAGGGGACAGTGGCAGAAAGACAGGGCTGGGGGCCAAGGCCAGGGGTGCAGAGGGGCACGGAGCTCGAGGATGGTGGTAGTGGAGGGAGGGATGTCCCCACCTGTGCAGGAGAGCTGGGTGCCTCAATGCCCCGCCCTGGGGGCCCTGCCCTAACCCAGGCACCCCCTCTCTGCTCTCTGTCCCCGTAGCCGGTGGGCAAACGGCCAACAAGCTCCAGCAGGCACTGCTGCCCGTGGTGGACTACGCACACTGCTCCCAGAAGGACTGGTGGGGCTCCTCTGTGAAGGAGACCATGGTGTGCGCCGGCGGCGGGGACAGCTCTGCCTGCAACGTGAGTCCCCTTGCACCGTCCATGGTGGGCAGGGTCCAGGGGTCCCTCTTCTGTCTCCATGGAGGTGGGGGAGGGGTCTTTCCTGCTGCCTCCAGTCAGGCCCCTGGGCAGGCAGGACGTGGGGTAATTCAACGCTGTGCAGACAGCCCTGACCCTGGCCCCGACCCCGGCTGACCTGACCTGGGGCAGCTGCCCTCCCTCCTGGTGCTCTGGCGACCGTGACCGCTCAGCATGGGGCACTGGCACCAGGACCTCCCAAGTCACCCACTCTGTGTTCTGAAGGGACCCTGAGCCCCTGTGTCAGAGGCGCGCGTGAGCATCACGTCCATGAGTGACTGCGCCACCGGCAGTGGGAGCCGGCGTCTCCCGGGGCTTCCTCTCTGCAGGTGTGGGGCTGAGGTCAGCTCTGTCCCAGCTCATCCCAGCAGCTCCTGTGGGACAGACCCTGCTCCCGGCTCAGAGGAGCCCCTGAGGCTCAGAGGTCAACACTGAGGGTGTGGTTTGCAGTCCCCAAGTTCAGGATCAACTCCTGACCCTCAGACGCGGCTCAGCCCCGCCCCCTCTGACTGCTGCAGGGTGACTCTGGGGGACCCCTCGTCTGCCGCATAGGAAAAGGAATTTGGAAAGTCTATGGCGTGGCCAGCTTTGTCTCCTCCCGCGGATGCAACACCCTCCAGAAGCCCACAGTGTTCACCCGAGTGTCGGCCTTCATTCCCTGGATTTTTGAGGTGAGAACACTGTACCTCTTAGGGCCGCAGGGTGGGGGCTGTCCTGAGAGGGGCTGGGCACAGGGAGGAGGGGCAGATCCTGGGAGGGGCTGCAGGGTCCCAGTAGGGCATTGGGGGTGGGGCCTTGGGGACATTGTAGAGGGCAGGGGGATGAGCTCTGCTTGTGTGGCCCCCTGCTGGGGGAGACGGGAAATGACAATAATGGTAAAGGCTGGGAGGGCCAGGGGAAGCTGAGCCCCTTAGTGTCATCTGGGGACAGCTGGTCAGAGAGGGTCAGTGTTGTCCATGGCGACCGCAGTGAGCACCGTATAGACTGGGTAGATGAGCACCAGGACTGGGCTGCAGCCTTGGTTATGGTTTAATCAGGACCCCACAGGATAAGTGCTGGGATCACCACTCCCATTAGAGAGGGCAAGTCACTCCCCCAGGGCCACACAGAGAGTGAGTGGGGGCTGGGAGCTGCCCCAGTTCCAGTGACTCCAGAACCTGTCACCCTCACTCCACTGTTCTGTCCCCTCCCTGTCTTTTCAGACCATTTGTAGCAGCCTCAATTGCCCGTGCTGACCCCACGTCCTGTGTAAAGAATAAAGAGCTCTCTCAAGTCCCGAGTGGATCTGTGTCCATCAGTGACTTTCCCCCGGCCGGTTCCTAAATCAGAGCTGATTTACAGAGGAGACCAGAACCCCTCTCCTGGGAGGACCAGGACTGCACTGGCCCTGGGAGAAGGAGTCGTGATGGGGTGAAGAGACCCCTTGGGGTGCCTGGGACTGGGGTTTGCACCCAGCACTTTCATTGTGGAAGTGGACTCTATCCCAGGGAGCCTGAGAGCCATTGAGCACCCAGGTTAGAATCCTACAAAGCAAAGGTTTCCGATGCAGGTGTCGACCACAGAGCAGCTGACCTGCCACACTCGCGGGAGGCTCACGGGACCGTGGGGAGGATCGCGGTGCCCACTTCCACTGGCTGCCGAGGAGGAGGGCCGTGGTCATTCACTCAGTATCATTCCTTCCTTTTAGCAGAGAGGGGTGCTGAGAGAGAGGGGCACGTGGGTCCTGCTCTGAAGTGTTCATCACTTGGAGAGAAGTGAGCAGGGCGCAGGACTTCCGTGAACACTGACCGGCTGCCTGCCCATGACAGGCTGGGGATTGGCGGTCCAAGGGGAGAGGGACAACCAGGGAGACCCTGAATGCTGGGCGAGGAGCCACACACAGGTACAGGGACACAGGTGCAGGGCTGCACACAGGCGGAGCCCACCAAGCAGTCCTGGAGGTCAGGGCGCCCTCTGCTGTGCATGCTGCAGAAACACACACAGCCCAGTCCCTGTAGCTCCTGTTCCTCCTGAACTCCCCAGAGTAAATCCTGGCCCAGCAAGGACATGTGTCAATCACTGATGATACCGGTGTGCTCTGATGTTCCTGCAATTAACAGTTGAACTTCTGAGTCCAGTGTTGGGTGCAGCTGTGAAGTCCGTGGCTGCTGCACAGGCCCGCCAGGTAGGAGCACCACTTCCAGTCCTGGTCCGCGGCTTCCTCTCCTGCGCCCTTTGAAGGCCTGGGCAAAGAGGGGAAGAAGCCCAGGTGCTTGGCCCCTCCCACCCAGGTGGGCGACCAGGCCGGAGGTCCAGGCTCATGCGTTTAACCTGGCCCAGCGCTGATCAGTGCAGCCACCTGGAGTGACTGGAGGATGGGAAATCTCCTTCTCTGTTGCTACAACGCACACATCCCATGGTGGACACTGTGATCTGAAGCTGCTTCAGCTCCTGATGCCTCCTTTTTTTAAAGATTTCTTTATCTAGTGTTTGAAAGGCAGAGTTACAGAGAGGCAGAGGCAGAGAGAGAGGAAGGCAGGTCTTGCATCCGCTGGTTCTCTCCCCAGATGGCTGCAACAGCTGGAGCTGGGCCAACCCGAAGCCAGGAACCATGTCTCCCACACAAGTGGAGGGGCCTAAGGACTTGGGCCATCTTCTACTGCTTTCCCAGGCCACAGCAGAGAGCTGGATTGGAAGTGGAGCAGCCAGGACTCAAACCATGCCCATATGGGATGCCAGCACCGCTGGCGGCGGCTTTAGCAGCTCAGCCACAGCAGGCCCCCTCTTCCCTGTGATACACCTGGGAAGGGGGTGGATGCTGCCCAAGTACTTCAGTCCCGGCCATGCTGTGAAAGCCCGGGGGCGAGTTCCTGGATCCTGGCTCTGGCCTGGCCCAGAGCTGGCTGTTGTGCTCATGTAGGGGTGCGAGCCAGTGGGCGGAAGTTTCTCGCTGTCTCTGTCTCCCTCTCTCTGTCTCTCTGCCTTTCTGATAAATAAATACATAAATCTTATATTAAAAGTGCATTTTCCACACCTTTCGCTAGTGCACACCAGAGACACAGTACGGAGAGTCTTGCTCTCTAAGTCAGAGACCGACAGAGACTTTGCTCTCCGACGACTCAGGACCAGGGACCGAGCATCCCACTCGGCTCCAGTGAGTCAGGGCCGGATCTGATGCCGAGAAGCAGCCTGGAGATCCTGACTGCAGCCATTGGTCCTTAGCGGGCCTTTGCTCTGTCCAGGAAAACAGAGCAAGGGGTCCGGTTCTCATCCTAGCCTGGTGGTAACCTTCTCCACAGCTGTGTGAGCTCTGAGTCTGTCAGTGCCGCTTCGTTTCAGGGTCTCCCAAGTACCGTCCTCCCCCCAGTCCTGTGAGAATCATTTCCCTCTGGTTTCACTCCACACCTTTCCTTGAGCGCTGTCCTCCTTCCTGAGTCAAGTTAATAAACCTGACGTTGGGGGCCGGCACTGTGGTGCAGCGGTTTAAGGCCACAGCCTGCAGCACCTGCATCCCATACCAGTTCGAGCCCTGGCTGCTCCACTTCCGATCCAGCTCTCTGCTGTGGCCTGGGAAAGCAGTGGAAGATGGCCCAAGTCCTAGGGACCCTGCACCTGCGTGGGAGACCTGATGGAGGCTCCTGGCTTCAGATATGCTCAGCTCCTGCTGTTGCGGTCATTTGGGGAGTGAATCAGCAGATGATGACCAATCTACTTCTCTCTATAGCTCTACCTCTTCCATAAATCTGTCATTCAAAGAAATAAAATAAATATTTTTAAAAAACCCCTGATGTTGGTGAACCACAGCTGTGTGCCTGGCGGCCTTCATCACCTGGGTGTCATCAAGACTTCTCTGTTCTTCACTGACTCCCTCACGTGTTCTGGGGACATGGTGGCAGGACACAGAAGGCCCTCGGCTGCTCTACCTGGCCTCCATGGAGGAGCCGGGTGTTCTGCACGGTCGTTAAGATGCCACTTAGAATGCACGCCCGCCATGTTGTCAGAGGGCCTGCACTCAAGGCCCCGCTCCACTTCCTATGCCAGCTTCCTGCTGGTGCACATGGGGGAGGCAGCAGGTTATGGCTCCAAGACTTGGGTCCCTACCTCACCCGGGAAGACTTGGACGAGTCCCCGGCTTTGGCTCTGGCTTTGGTCTGTCCCTGCCTTGCCTGTGGCAGTCACCTGGGAGGTGAGAGAGCAGATGGAAGATCTGTCTCTGTGTTTCTCTCTCGCACTTGCTCTGCCTTTCAAATAAAAGACACAAAATGAACAGGTGCCTTGATCACCTTTAAGTATAAAGATTGCTGTAAGAGGATATTGAGCAGAGCAGGCAATTCTCCTCGGACCTGAGTGGGAAGCCTGTGGTGGAAAAATGAAGGAGGAAGCAGAATAAAAGAATTTATTATGGCAGCTATGCGGGATCACACACCTGTTGAGGCAGGTGTTTGAAGCACAGCTGCAGGTGTAGCCCAGTGTCTCGTAAAGGCAGGGATATGTTCTGAGAATTGGCACCAGCGATGCTGTTGGCTGCTTTTTGTTGGTTACAATATGAAAAGATGGAAAGGGAACAAACCTTTCTATGGTTACAATGACACAGCGGGTTAAATTACTGCCTGCAATTTCTTTTTTATTAAAGATTTATTTAAAAGTCAGAGTTACACAGAGAAGGGAGAGGCAGAGAGAGAGAGAGAGAGAGAGAGAGAGAGAGAGGTCTTCCATCCAATGGTTCACTCCCCAATTGGCCAAAATGGCTGGAGCTGTGCTGATCTGAAGCCAGGAGTCAGGAGCTTCGTACTGGTCTCCCACATAGATGTAGGGGCCCAAGGACCTGGGCCATCTTCCACTGCTTTCCCAGGCCATAGCCTAGCTGGATCAGAAGAGGAGCAGCCGGGACTAGAACCCAGCGCCCATATGGGATGCCTGCGCTTCAGGCCAAGGCGTTAACCCACTGTGCCATAGCACCGGCCCCTGCCTGCCATTTTGACCTGCAACATGAGAGCCAGTTTTAGTCCTGGCTGCTCCATTGCTATTCAGCCCCAGGAAAGCAGCAGATGACCCAAGTGCTTGGGCTCCTGCACACACATGGGAGCCGGGGATGGAGTCCCAGGATCCTGGCTGTGACCATTTGGAGAGTGCATCAGTGGATGGAAGACCTCTGTCTGTCTGTCTGTCTCTCTCTCTCTCTCTCTTCCCCCTCCCCTTTCAGATAATTAAATGAATCTTTTAAAAAAGGCCGGAGGGGAAATGGTGGGGGAGCAGTGCACAACACTTGAATTTTTCCTTGACTGCTCTTACACACAAATGTCGAAATGAAACCTGAGAATTGGAGCTGCTCTGGGACCCAAAGTGCCATCCCCAGCCCGGGAGTAGCTGAGTCTTCTCAAACCCCGAGAGGTGGTGGTGCCCCTGGACTGTGAGACCCTCTCACTGTACAGAGAGAGAAACCAAGGCTGAGCGTGGGAGCGCGGGTTTAGGAGTGAGGAGGGGACGGGAGCAGGCTTTTCTCTTACATAGAGGCAGGATCAGGGCAGGCAGTCCTGGCACTGAACCAGCAGGAGGCGCTCATCTAGGAGGTCACAGCCCAGCAGAGGCAGTGTGGGCACACGGCCCCTCTCCCCTGCCCCAAGGACATCAGCTCTGGAGCCGTCACCAGAGAACGCGTCCTGGAGTATCTCTCTCACCCTTTCAAAGATTTTATTTTATTTATTTGAAAGGCAGAGTTACAGCAAGAGAAGGGGAGACACACACGCAGAGAGAGAGAGAGAGAGAGAGAGAGAGAGAGAGAGAGAGATCTTCCATTGCTGGTTTACTCCTCCAAATGGCCATCAACTGGGCTGGGGCTGGGCCAGGATGAAGCCAAGAGCCCGGAGCTTCTTCCAGGTCTCTCCTGTGGGTGCAGGGCTCAGGGACCTTGGCCATCTTCTGCTACTTTCCCAAGACCATTAGCAGGGAGCTGAAGCAGAATTGGAGAAGCCAGGATACAAACCAGAGCCATATACGATGCCAGAACTGCACCTGGCAGCTTACCCCGCTGTGCTGCAAGCCGGCCCCATGGACTTCCTGTCCTAATTCTACACCTCCCCCATCTGTAGAGAGAAGTGGGAAGAAGGGGGGAGGGTCTATGCATTGTCCCCTAAGGGACCCTGCCCCTCAGGGTAAAGGAGGTGGGCAGGGCACCAGGGTCAGCCTCTCTGTGCTTCCATCTCCTGCTGGTGCCATTTCACTTGCAGGCCCAGACTCAAACCACGCGGCGGTCATCGACAGCTTCTGTCCTTAACCGTCAGGCACCAGGGCCCGGGCGGAAGCACCAGGACTGTCCTGGAGGGGAGGCACACATGGCTGAGAGCCAGCCTCCTGCACAGACGGTGTCAAACCCAGGGACGTCTGTGCACAGCTGTCTGGTGCACGGAGGCGGGGACCAATAGCAGACAGAGCCCACTGCCTCAAGTGGAGCGACTGCAAGGCACCCCAGGACCCCTGCCTCCCGACAGCAGCCCACCTGCCCTTCCACTTGGTTTCATTTGTGTGGCGCCAACTCACACAGATAAATCTCAGGGGGCACTGAGTCAGCCACAGGTGAGCTCCTTAGAGACTCTCAGGTGCACTTCCTCTCTGTCCACGTTGCAGCTGGGGAACCGCAGTCGGATGTCTAGGAGATGCCTAGGCCACCTTCCAGGCTCCACAATGGGGGAAGGCTGAGGACTGAGGGCTGGGATGGTCAGGAGACCACCAAGGCAAGAAATCATAGAGTTGCAGGGCCCTCTGAGGCCTAGAGAGACTGGGAAGAGCTCCAGGGATCCTCCCTGCTAACCTACACGGAGGGTCCTCCAGGGTTCTGGGTGGGGCGCGACTTCCGTTTTGGGTCACGCTCAGGAGTGGGTGTGTCAGGATAATATCGCTTTCCCAGAGGCAGTGTGGCCCTGAGCAGCTGACCCCAGATTCTTGCCCCTGTCTCAGGTTCCCCCACCCTCAGAGATCGCCCAGCTCTGGACCTTGTGAGCGTGTGGGGAGTTAATCTGCAGCTGGAGCTGTCACCCTGTCTTTCAAATAATAAATAAATAAATAGATAGATAAATAAATAAATGCATCCTTATAATATCTATTTATTTTACTACTGAAAATAATATTTCTTGGGTTCATTTGTTACAGAAAAAAATAGGAAAAAATACCCCAAATTGTCCATAATCTCAATACCCAGGTCATTCCCTGCCCCCTCAAAGATTTATTACTTACTTATTTGAAAGACAACAGAGGGAGAGACAGTGTAGAGATCTTCCAACTTCTGGCTCACTTGCCAAGTAGTTGCTCCTGCCAGAGGCGGGCCTTCCTGAAGCCCAGAGTCAGGAACTACATCTGGGTTTCCCAGGTGGGTTTCAGGGTCCCAAGCACATGGACATTTGTCCTTAGGCTTCCCAGATGAATTAGCAGGGAGCTGCATTGGAAGTGGTGCAGCTGGAATTTGACCGCTGCTCCAATATGGGATGCCTGTGTTGCAAGTGGCAGCTTGACCCGCTGTGCCACAATGCCCAGCCCCTTTCTGGACAGTTTTAAACACAAATGAAATCTTCACATGTGGAGAGAAAAATCCAACAATATCGAATGGTACAAAAGAAAAAGCTAAATTTGCTTACCCTTATAACCATTTTTTATGGACCATCCTCCACTGCCTTCCCAGGCTATAACAAAGAGCTGGATTGGAAGTGGAGCAGCCAGGACTTGAACGGGCACCCATAGGGGATGCCGACACCGCAGGTGGCAGCTTTACCCTCTACACCACAGCACCAGCCCCACTATGTCACTTTTAAAAACTCTCCTACAGTTGTTTTTCCTTTTACAGCCCATTTCACCACAGTGAAATGTGCCCGGCCAAGGTACCTTACATTCAACCCCAACTGACATTAATGTTAACAGAGAAGGCAGGCACAGAGCACTGAGTCTCTCAATGAGCAGATACAGTAAAGGGAACCATGTCCTGTACCAATGCTGTGCACTACAGGTGGTACACAGTCACAGGCAAATCATAGCAGGGGCAACATACTCTTTAGGGGTGGAGAAAGGCCACACCACGTGCTCCATGTTCCAGCCTGATGTGAAAAACTGCCATTTTCAAGTCCAGCCTGACCTACAGAAAAAGGTGCTCTTTTCCTTTAACGTCTTCAATGTGCCTAAGTGGAATAAGTCTTCACTGGTAAAATCACACTGTCAAGACTTTAGCTTAGCCATTCCCCTCTTCATTAGGTGAAATTAAGACCTCCTGTAACAGAAATTGAAAAAATTTGTCGACATTGTCCAGCTTTACAAAAGATGCTTAAGGATGGGCAACACACAGAAACACAGAAAGACAGCCATGACCTTGGAAGAATGAGAAGGCAGAAAAGCCCCCAGTGGAAGTACAAAGGAAATCCAAACAATAGGAATACTTATGGGAAAATGGCAGGGCCAAGTCATTACTTATCAGTAGTCACTTTGCATGTAAATGGCCTCAACGCTCCAGTTAAGAGGTGTAGACTGGATGAATGGATGGAAAACAAGACTCATCTATTTGTTGCTTACAAGAAACACATCTCACCAACAAAGATTACAGACTAAAAGTGGAAAGATGGAAAAAGATATTCCATGCTAACAGAAAGCACAAAAGAGCTGGTGTTGCCATCCTAATATCAGACAAATAAGACTTTAATACAAAAACTGTTAAAAAGAGTCAAAGAAGGGCACTATGTAAGGATTAAGAGATCAAATCAACAGGAAGATGTGACTATAATAAATGCATAGGCACCCAGTTGCAGGGCACCAGGCTATTTAAAAGAAATGTTAATGGACCTAAAGGGAGACATAGACTCTAGTACAATTGCAATGGGGGACTTCAATACCCCATTCTCAGCAATGGACAGATCAACCAGATGGAAAATTAACGAGGAAACAGGAGAGTTAATGGACACTCTAGATCAAATGGACCTGACGGATATCTACAGAACCTTTCATGCCACAGTAGCAGAATACACATTCTTCTCAGCAGTGCATGGAACTTTCTCTAGGGTTGACCACATGCCAGGCCACAAAAAAATTGAAATCATTTGATGCATCTTCTCTGACCACAATGGAATGAAGCTGGAAATCAACAACTCAAGAATCTCTAGGACATATGCTAACACACAGGACTGAAAAACATGCTCCTGAATGAACAGTGGGTCATAGACGAAATCGGAAGAGAAATCAAAAAACTTCTGGAAACAAAGAAGATGACAACACAACATAGCAAAACTTATGGGATACAGCAAAAGCAGTGTTAAGAGAGAAGTTTATGGCAGTCGGTGCCTACACGAAGAACCTGGAACGGTACCAAACAGGCAAGCTATCAATACATCTCAGGCACCTAGAACATCAACAGCAAACCAAACTCAATATTAGTAGGAGGAAAGAAATACTAAAAATGAGAGAAGAAATAGACAAAAGTGGAACAGACG
This sequence comes from Oryctolagus cuniculus, assembly GCF_964237555.1. Lineage (NCBI taxonomy): Eukaryota > Metazoa > Chordata > Mammalia > Lagomorpha > Leporidae > Oryctolagus > Oryctolagus cuniculus. The sequence continues at coordinate 148,934,860 of NC_091438.1, forward strand.
AACAACAAGTAAATTTACCAAATCAGTGAAATGTGCTCTTTGTCCATCTTCCTGGACGTTCAGGGAAGTCCTTTTCCAGCATCCAGCGCTGGAGGCCTCCAGGGCTGCTGTAGCCACAGAGGTTTTCAGAGCAGGGGCTGGGAGCAGAGCGGAGTGAGGAGTCTTTGGCCTCATTGTCTGGTAAGGGAAACAGGCTTCTGTACTCAGATCCTGGGGTCTCAAGACCCAGCCCGGGTTGGGCTGGGCTGACTGGGGCTTGGCTGATGAGGATGACTTGGGCAGCTGCCCACCCTCTTGCCAGGCCTTTTGCTGGAAAGCTGACATCTGTAGAGCAACTGCTGTGTGGTAGACCCTGGCATCCTTACCCTGCCAGGCCCTTTGCATCCACCCTCTCATTTAATCCTCACAGCATCCCGACAACGCAGGTGTTTCCTTTCAAGGTGAGGCCACTGAGTCTCAGAGTAAGAGACTGTCTGATGCGTGACCAGCAGACCAGAATTGGAACCCCGCCCTCTGACTCCAAAGCCTACTGAAGCCCTAAGTGTGGAAGAGGGTGCTGCCTGCCTACCCATCTGTAGGAACTCAGACTGTGGTCTGGTTGACTGAGCCTTGGGAGCCATCCAGCCTGAAGATGAGGATGGTGGGCAGCTGCAGCCCCAGCCCCACTGAGCTTACATCCTCCACGTCACTCCCCACAACGGCTGCTTGTCCCTTCCTAGCACTGGGGGGATAGAGGCCAGGCTTCAGCATGTCCGGGGGGGGGGGGCAGAGGGTCCCACTCTGCCCAGTGCCCAGCCTCAGCTTTTCCAACCCCTCCAGGCTTGCAGTCTTGGTTCCTTGCACCATTCCAAGCCAACTGCCAATCATAAGTCTTCCAAGATGCGTTGCCCTCCCGCTCTCCCTCCTCACTCTACTACTCCTCCCTGCAGGGGCCATGGTTCCACCTTGGTCCCCATCCCTGCTGTTCCCCACCTTTAGGCACAAAGAGTTCAAGGCCTCCCCCAGAATGGGGGAGCAGCCTGCTACTCCAGAGACCTAAAGACCTTGCCTGATTAGCACACAGGTTGCTCCTTAGCCCCTCACAAGCCACTCGGCAGTGTCTCCCCTGCCCTGGTCCAGAAATGCCTTCAGCCTCATGATTCTTGAAACTTCATGTGCAAAAAAGACCAGGTCAGCAGTCGCATGAGAGCATCGCCCAAATCAATTCAGGCCGTGAAGCCCCCGTGAGACTCCCCTGTCACCTGGAGGGCATCTGTGCCCAGGCGGGGTCTCTGTGGCGGTGTCACTCACCTGAGCCTTACCTGGCTGGGAGCCTGCTTGCATCCCGGGCAGAAAATCTCCGCTAGGGCCAGGCCTTGGCCCTCTCCCCGCCGGCAGTCTCCCGCCCTCCTCCACGACAGAGCACAGTATGGCACATCCTCATTCTCTCTGCTCATCTACTACCACAGACGAGCTCCCAAGGCCACAGGTGGCAGTCACAAGCCATGACAGACCCGCGCTCAGGAGCAGTGGATAGGTGTGAATTGGCAAGTACTCCAGCGATCAGGAGCTTCTTTCACGCCCAGCAACCCTGGGGCTTTCAGTCGAGCGCATTTCAAGTGGAGACGAGGTCCCGAAATTCCTTATGGGACCAGGGATCTGCCCTCTAAAGGGGAGCCCATGAGGGGCACCTGTAGGCCAAGTCCAGCCCTGCAGAGAGGAGACAGCTGAGTGAAGGTGGGAGAGCACGTGACTGTTGGAACCTGGGCTAAGAAACCCAACACCAAGGACACTGGGTGACTGATGCTAAGTGTTAACCCGGACCTGTTTCTTCTTCCCTGAAGGCATCATATCAGTGGCATAGGTAGAGAGCACCAGCTGTGTCCTGGGTGCCACGTGTTGTCTCCTTTACTCCTAAAGACACCTTAGGAGGTGTTTATAGCACCCCCATTGTTCAGACAGAAATGAAGGGCAGAGGTGAAGTAAGTCGCCTATAGGAACGGGGCCAAAATGCCATCCTAAGCATCGGACTCAGGTCTGCCCGCTGACCTCTGTACTCTACTCCTTCCACCACGATCACTGCACCTGACAGTTATTAAGCATCTCCTGCGTGGTGGCACCGTCCCAAAGCTTTCAACCTCTAACAGGTGTGCTCCAAACACCTTAGCCTCCTGGCTCCCCCTTCCCTGAAGGTTTCCATCCTGTGTGCCATGGGAAGTGCCGAGTTTTCTCTGCTAATTCTAAGGAGGCCCACAGGACTGCTGTGCCTCTTGTCATGCCTCACTTGGAACGCCTGTTTCTGGACCAGTTATCAGCCAGTTTTGAGCCCCACCTCCAGCAATTGTCATGATAAATTTAAAATAATTGGCACATCCATCACCACAAACCTTTATAATACTTTTAGTTGGGAGCATTAGAAATGTTCTTTTATCTATTATTTTTTAAAGATTTATTTAACTTGAAAACAGAGTTACAGAGAGAGAGGTGGAGACAGAAAGAGAGGTCTTCCATCTGCTGGTTCACTCCCAAGATGGCAGCAACAGCCGGAGCTGCGCTGATCTGAAGCCAGGAACTTCTTCTGGGTCTCCCATGTGGGTGCAGGGGCCCAAGGACTTGGGCCATCTTCTACTGCTTTTCCAGGCCATAGCAGAGAGCTGGATCAGAAGAGGAGCAGCCGGGACTAGAATTGGCTCCCATATGGGATGACAGTGCTTCAGGCTGGGGCTTTAACCAGCTACAAAACAGTGCCAGCCCATCTTTTATCTATTTCAAAATATTCATTGAATAATTGTTAGCCACAGCTCCCCTAGGTGCTAGAGGACATTAGAAGTTTTTCCTCCCCCCTCCCCAGCTTCTTCACTGTACACACCATTAACCTTCCTCTCGCCTCTCAACCCTTCCCAGCCTCTTGTGCCCAATTCTCCACTCTGCTTCCATAAAATCAGCTATTCCGTGTGAAGGGAGAATGTGCAGTTTGTCTGTGTGTGTCTGGCTTATTTCCCTTCACATCGTGACTTCCAGGGGCATCTGTGTGGCTGCACAATGTAGCACACTCGGGCAGACTCTCCTGAAGGCCTGGGAGCACCCACAGGATGACGGCGGCCCAGGAGAGAGCACGGCAGTGCTGACTCAGCGCTTCATGTCTCTTGGCCTCCTCTCCTCAGTCCCAGGCCCCTTGCCCTCTCTGTGGTATCTGCCTCCAATCTGGGAGTCCAGACCCAAACCCACAGCGAAGGAGCAGCTGAGCCTGAGAAGCTGAGCAACCTGGGGCTGTTGACCAGAGAGACCAACCTTTCTGGTTCTTTCTGTTCAGCTAAGTGGGTCCTGCCTCCCTTGATGCCCCCCGGGTTGGGGTGATCTCTTTCTCACTCTGTCCCTCTCTCTGTGTCTTCTGGATGTCAAAGAAATAAATAAGTGGGTCTTAAAATGAAGGCAGCAGTGGCATGCAGTAGAAAGGGTCCTGGGCTGACTTTGGAGTTGCAGGTTCTGGTTTCATCTGTGCCTCTGAACAACTCTGCATCCCCGAGCAAGCCACAGCCCTGCACTGGGCCACACGGCCAGTCTCTAGCAGCTTTCCAAGTGCCAGAATTACACACACACACACACACACACACACACACAAGAGCAGTGAAGGAAAAATTCAAGCGTTGTGCTCTGTTCCCCCACCATTTCCCACCCTGCTTTTTAATTTTTTTAAATTTTTTTTGACAGGCAGAGTGGACAGTGAGAGAGAGAGACAGAGAGAAAGGTCTTTACCGTTGGTTCACCCTCCACTGGCCACTGCGCTACTGCCTGCGCACCGCGCTGATCCGAAACCACGAACCAGGTGCTTCTTCTCCTGGTCTCCCATGGGGTGCAGGGCCCAAGCACGTGGGCCATCCTCAACTGCACTCCCGGGCCACAGCAGAGAGCTGGCCTGGAAGAGGGGCAACCAGGACAGAATCCGGAGCCCCGACCGGGACTAGAACCCAGTGTTTGGCACCGCAGGCGGAGGATTAGCCTAGTGAGCCGTGGTGCCGGGCTTTTTTTTTTTTTTTTTTTTTTTTCTCGCAGGCAGAGTGGAGGTAGAGAGACAGAGAGAAAGGCCCACCCTCCTTTTTTAAAAGATTCATTTAATTATTTGAAAGGGGATGGGGAGGATAGAGAGACAGACAGACAGAGGTCTTCCATCCACTGATTCACTCTCCAAATGGTCACAGCCAGGATCCTGGGACTCCATCCCCGTCTCCCATGTGTGTGCAGGAGCCCAAGCACTTGGGTCATCTGCTGCTTTCCTGGGGCTGAATAGCAATGGAGCAGCCAGGACTAAAACTGGCGCTCATGTTGCATGTCGAAATGGCAGGCAGGGGCCGGTGCTATGGCACAGTGGGTTAACGCCTTGGCCTGAAGCGTCGGCATCCCATATAGGCACTGGGTTCTAGTCCCAGCTGTTCCTCTTCCAATCCAGCTCTCTGCTATGGCCTGGGAAAGCAGTGGAAGATGGCCCAGGTCCTTGGGCCCCTGCACCTACGTGGGAGACCCGGAAGAAGTTCCTGGCTCTTGGTTTTGGGTCAGCACAGCTCCAGCCATTGTGGCCAATTGGGGAGTGAACCAATGGATAGAAGATGCCTCTCTCTCTCTCTCCCTCTCCTTTTTCTTTGTAACTTAGACTTTCAAATAAATAAATAAATCTTTAAAAAAAAAAAAAGAAATTGCAGGCAGTAATTTAACCCGCTGTGCCGTTGTAACCATAGAAAGGCTTGTTCCCTTTCCATCTTTTCTTATTGTAACCAACAAAACGCAGCCAACAACATCACTGGTGCCAATTCTCAGAACATATCCCTGGTGTTACAAGACACTGGGTTACACCTGCAGGTGTACTGCGAACACTTGCCTCAACAGGTGTGTGATCCCGCACAGCTGCCATAATAAATTCTTTTTTAAAAAATTTTTTTTGACAGATAGAGTTAGACAGTGAGAGAGAGAGAGAGACAGAGAGAAAGGTCTTCCTTCTATTGGATCACCCCCCAAATGGCTGCTACGGCCGGCGCTGGGCCGATCCGAAGCCAGGAGCCAGGTGCTTCTCCTGGTCTTACATGAGGGTGCAGGGGCCCTAGCACTTGGGCCATCCTCCACTGCCCTCCCAGAGAGCTGGACTGGAAGAGGAGCAACGGAGACTAGAAACCGGCACCCATAAGGGAAGCCAGTTCCACAGGTAGAGGATTAACCAAGTGAGCCACGGCACCGGCCCCCAATAAACTGTTTTATTCTGCTTCCTCCTTCATTTTTCCACCACAGGCTTCCCACTCAGGTCCGAGGAGAATTGCCTGCTCTGCACAACATCCTCTTACAGCAATCTTTATACTTAAAGGTGATCAAGGCACCTGTTCATTTTGTGTCTTATTTATTTGAAAGGCAGAGCAAGCACGAGAGAGAAACACAGAGACAGATCTTCCATCTGCTCTCTTACCTCCCAGGTGACTGCCACAGGCAAGGCAGGGACAGACCAAAGCCAGAGCCAAAGCCAGGGACTCGTCCAGGTCTTCCCCGGGTGAGGTAGGGACCCAAGTCCTGGAGCCATAACCTGCTGCCTCCCCCATGTGCACCAGCAGGAAGCTGGCATAAGAAGTGGAGCGGGGGGCCTTGAGTGCAGGCCCTCTGACAACATGGCGGGCGTGCATTCTAAGTGGCATTGTAACCACCGTGTAGAACACCCGGCTCCTCCATGGAGGCCGGGTAGAGCAGCCGAGGGCCTTCTTGAAAGGAGTGCCAAGAGCCGCCATAAAAATGGCCTTAATAAAACAGTCCTGGGAAATGGGGAGTAAACTAAGTTCACAGAGAAAGCAGATAACTACTACCCAGAGATAAGGGCGACAGAACATCCTGGTACGCACATAAGCCCCCTCCCCTGTGCTTGTTCAAGCTTAACAAAAAAACCGCGAGGCACGTAGGGCACATAGCCACCCCTTTCTGCTCTTCAAGGACCCCCTCCCCTTGTCCAAGCTTAGACACGTAGGGCACGTAGCCCCCCGTTTCTCCTCCTCCTCGACGACCTCCTCCCCTTGTAGTTACCCAATAAACTTATGCCACCCTATGGTATGTTAATTTTGTGGTTTTGCCCCTTAAAAGCTGTGTGAGATAGCTGCTCAGGGCTCCTCTCTGCCCCCGCTGCTTGCAGCAGCAAGAAGAGGGCCCATTTGCGCAAATGAAATAAAACTGCCTCCTGCCTTTTGCATCGTCTGGTCTGGAGTCTGTGTTTCTGGGGTCGTCACAAAAGGACACCGCTTTTGGGGTCCTTCATTCTGTGTGCTGTCACCATGTCCCCAGAACATGTGAGCGAATCAGTGAAGAACAGAGAAGTCTTGATGACACCCAGGTGATGAAGGCCACCAGGCACACAGCTGTGGTTCACCAACATCAGGGTTTTCTTTTAAAGACTTATTTTATTTATATGAAAGACAGATTTATGGAAGAGGTAGAGCCAGAGAGAGAAGTAGGGAGGTCTTCCATTTGCTGGTTTACTCCCCAAATGACTGCAACAGCTGGAGCTGAGCTGATCTGAAGCCAGGAGCCTCCATCAGGTCTACCACGCAGGTGAAGGGTCCCAAGGACTTGGGCCATCTTCCACTGCTTTCCCAGGCCATAGCAGAGAGCTGGATCGGAATTGGAGACATCTCAAACTGGCATGCATATGGGATGCTGGCACTGCAGGCTGTGGCCTTAACCCGCTGTGCCACAGTGCCGGCCCCCAACGTCAGGTTTATTAACTTGATTCAGCAAGGAGGACAGCGCTCAAGGAAAGGCGTGGAGTGAAACCAGAGGGAAATGATTCTCACAGGACTGGGGGGAGGACGGTACTTGGGAGACCCTGAAACGAAGCAGCACTGACAGACTCAGAGCTCACACAGCTGTGGAGAAGGTTACCACCAGGCTAGGATGAGAACCGGACCCCTTGCTCTATTCCCCTGGACACCGCAAAGGCCCGCTAAGGAGCGACGGCTGCGTTCAGGATCTCCAGGCTGCTTCTCGGCATCAGATCCGGCCCTGACTCACTGGAGCCGAGTGGGATGCTCGGTCCCTGGTCCTGGGTCGTCGGAGAGCAAAGTCTCTGTCGGTCTCTGACTTAGAGAGCAAGACTCTCTGCACTGTGTCTCTGGTGTGCACTAGCGAAAGGTGTGGCAAATGCACTTTTAATATAAGATTTATGTATTTATTTATCAGAAAGGCAGAGAGACAGAGAGAGGGAGAGACAGAGACAGGGAGAAACTTCCGCCCACTGGCTCGCACCCCTACATCAGCACAACAGCCAGCTCTGGGCCAGGCCAGAGCCAGGATCCAGGAACTCGCCCCCGGGCTCTCACAGCATGGCCGGGACTGAAGTACTTGGGCAGCATCCACCCCCTTCCCAGGTGTATCACAGGGAAGCAGGGGCCTGCTGTGGCTGAGCTGCTAAAGCCGCCACCTGTGGTGCTGGCATCCCATATGGGCGTAGTTTGAGTCCTGGCTGCTCCACTTCCAATCCAGCTCTCTGCTGTGGCCTGGGAAAGCAGTAGAAGATGGCCCAAGTCCTTAGGCCCCTCCACTCTTGTGGGAGACCTGGTTCCTGGCTTCGGGTCGGCCCAGCTCCAGCTGTTGCAGCCATCTGGGGAGAGAACCAGCAGATGCAAGACCTGCCTTCCTCTCTCTCTGCCTCTGCCTCTCTGTAACTCTGCCTTTCAAACACTAGACAAACAAATATTTAAAAAAGGAGGCATCAGGAGCTGAAGCAGCTTCAGATCACAGTGTCCACCATGGGATGTGTGCATTGTAGCAACAGAGAAGATTTCCCATCCTCCAGTCACTCCAGGTGGCTGCACTGATCAGCGCTGGGCCAGGTCAAACCATGAGCCTGGACCTCCGGCCTGGTTGCCCACCTGGGTGGGAGGGGCCAAGCACCTGGGCTTCTTCCCCTCTTTGCCCAGGCCTTCAAAGGGTGCAGGAGAGGAAGCCGCAGACCAGGACTGGAAGTGGTGCTCCTACCTGGCGGGCCAGTGCAGCAGCCACGGACTTCACAGCTGCACCCAACACTGGACTCAGAAGTTCAACTGTTAATTGCAGGAACATCAGAGCACACCAGTATCGTGTCCTTGCTGGGACATGATTTACTCTGGGGAGTTCAGGAGGAACAGGAGCTACAGGGACTGGGCTGTGTGTGTTTCTTCCGCCTGCACAGCAGAGGGCGCTCTGACCTCCAGGACTGCTTGGTGGGCTCCGCCTGTGTGCTACCCTGCACCTGTGTCCCTGTACCTGTGTGTGGCTCCTCGCCCAGCACCCAGGGTCTCCCTCGGTTGTCCCTCTCCCCTTGGACCGCCAATCCCCAGCCTGTCATGGGCACGCAGCCGGTCAGTGTTCACGGAAGGCCTGTGCCCTGCTCACTCCTCTCTAAGTGATGAACACTTCAGAGCAGGACCCACGTGCCCCTCCCTCTCAGCACCCCTCTCTGCTAAAAGGAACGAATGATACTGAATGAATGACCACGGCCCTCCTCCTCAGCAGCCAGTGGAAGCGGGCACCGCGATCCTCCCCACGGTCCTGTGAGCCTCCTGCGAGTGTGGCAGGTCAGCTGCTCTGTGGTTGACACCTGCACCGGAAACCTTTGCTTTGTCGGATTCTAACCTGGGTGCCCAAGGGCTCTCAGCCTCCCTGGGACTGAGTCCACTTCCACAATGAAAGTGCTGGGTGCAAAACCCCAGTCCCAGGCACGCCAAGGGGACTGTTCACCCCATCACGACTCCTTCTCCCAGGGCCAGTGCAGTCCTGGTCCTCCCAGGAGAGGGGGCTCTGGTCTCGTCGGCAAATCAGCTCTCAGATTTAGGACCAGGCCGGGGAAAGTCACTGACGGACACAGATCCACTCGGGACTTGAGAGAGCTCTTTATTCTTTACACAGGACGTGGGGTCAGCACAGGTAGCCAGGCCTTGGTCCTAGTTGTTTGCAATGGTCTGGGAAAAGACAGAACAGTGGAGTGAGGGTCACAGGTTCTGAAATCCAGTGGAACTGGGGCAGCTCCCAGCCCCCACTCACACTCCGTGCGGCCCTGGGGGAGTGACTTGCCCTCTCTAATGGGAGTGGTGATCCCAGCACTCACCCTTGGGGTCCTGATTCAACCATAACCAAGGCCCCAGCCCAGTCCTGGTGCTCATCTGGCCAGTCTATACGGTGCTCACTGCGGCCACCATGGACAACACTGACCCTCTCTGACCAGCTGTCCCCAGATGACACTAAGATGGCTCAGCTTCCCCTGGCTCTCCCAGCCTTCACCATTATTGCTCACTTCCCATCTCCCCCAGCAGGGGGCGCCATGGCCATCTGTGCTCTGTGACAAGTAAGCACACCCCTGAGAAGCCCTCCTGAGTCAGGAGGTGCAAACTCCACCCAGAGCCTGGGAATTCCTGTGGCCACACAGAGCAGAGCTCATCCCCTGCCCTCTGCCATGTCCCCAAGGTTCCTCCCCCACTGCCCTCCCAGGACCCCTGCAGCTCCTTCCAGGATCTGCCCCTCCTCCCTGAGCCCCAGCCCCTGAAGACAACCCCCACCCTGGAGCCCTCAGGCTGCCCTGTCCTCACCTCCTCAATCCAGGGAATGAAGGCCGACACTCGGGTGAACACCGTGGGCTTCTGGGGGGTGTTGCAGCCTCGGGAGGAGACAAAGCTGGTCACGCCATTGACCTCCCATTTGCAGTTCACTCCAGGGCAGTTGAGGGGTCCCCCAGAGTCACCCTGCAGCAGTCAGAGGGGACAGGGCTGAGCCGTGTCTGAGGGTCAGGAGTTGATCCTGAACTTGGGGACTGCAAACCACACCCTCAGTGTTGACCTCTGAGCCTCAGGGGCTCCTCTGAGCCGGGAGCAGGGTCTGTCCCACAGGAGCTGCTGGGGATGAGCTGGGACAGAGCTGACGTCAGCCCCACACCTGCAGAGAGGAAGCCCCGGGAGACGCTGGCTCCCACTGCTGGTGACGCAGTCACTCATGGATGTGACGCTCACGCGTGCCTCTGACACAGGGGCTCAGGGTCCCTTCAGAACACGGCGTGGGTGGCTTGGGAGGTCCTGGTGCCAGTGTCCCCTGCTGTGCTGCCGGGGCCGCCAGAGCAACAGGATGGACGGTGGCCGCCCCAGGTCAGGCGAGCCTAGAGCCAGGGCCAGGGTCAGGGCTGTCTGCACGGCACTGACCTCCCACATGTCCTGCCTGGCCTGGACCCTCCCAGGAGGCAGAGGGAATGACACCTCACTCCCCTCTATGGAGACAGAAGAGGGACCCCTGGACCATGCCCACCAGGGACGGTGCAAGGGGACTCACGTTGCAGGCAGAGCTGTCCCCGCCGCCGGCGCACACCATGGTCTCCTTCACGGAGGAGCCCCACCAGTCCTTCTGGGAGCAGTGTGCATAGTCCACCACGGGCAGCAGTGCCTGCTGGAGCTTGTTGGCCGTTTGCCCACCGGCTACGGGGACAGAGAGCAGAGAGGGGGTGCTTGAGTTAGGGCAGGGCCCCCAGAGGTGGGACACTGAGGCACCCAGCTCTCCTGCACAGGTGGGGACATCCCTCCCTCCAGTACCACCATCCTCGAGCTCCATGCCCCTCTGCACCCCTGGCCTTGGCCCCCAGCCCTGTCTTTCTGCCACTGTCCCCTGTCAGCACGTACTGATGAGACGACCCCAGCCGGTGATGTAGCATTCTGTGTCATGGGGCAGGATGTAGTCGCGGGGAGGGAGACAGGCGGGCTGGACTTCAGGTGTCAGTTCGGCGCTGTGCGACAGCTTGAGGAGGGCGATGTCATTGCTGTGGGAGGGAGGAGCACAGGGAGCCTGGTCCTCAGAGCACAGACTCCTCCCCGGCCTGTGCTCCAGGTGTTCAGCTCTGGGGGCCCCAGCTGTGCCTTTGTGCCCCAGATCCCTGCAATGGTACACCAGCCATCAAAGCACCCTGGTCCCCTAGGCCCCCACCAGCCCTTGGCCTCCATCATTGTCCTTGCGTGCACCTGCGGTCCTCACACGGCAGGGGCATCTAACACCCTAGAGTGTTATGAGGCACTGCTCGGGTGGGCACACTGGGTAAGACTACATCCCCATACAGTGCCTGGGTTCAGGTCCCATTCTAGCTTCCTGCTCATGTGCCCCCTGGAATGTAGGTGATGTTCAAGTTCCTGGATTCCTGCCTCTCACGGGGAGACCCACGTAGAGTTCTAGGATCCTGACGTGGGCCCGGCCCAGGGCTGGCTCCTGCACACATTGCTGCCTTGCTAATAAATAAGTACAAAAGGCTTAAAGCCAACCATGTGTCCCGAAGCTTTCTGTGGTCTGTCTGAGGCCTTAGGCCTGACCCTCTAACAGGGTCCCAGGGGAAGCTCCTGCCACTGCCTCTCAGACCACACCTTGGGCACCACGGCTCTGCTGCTGTCACTCGGGACATTTCGCCTGGGTCTCCCTGGTCTCCCTATGTCCCCAGGAGCCCCGCCAGGACAGGCCGTGGTCCCCATCATGGTGGCCCCTCCCTCCTGCACTGGTCCCCAGGGTTCCACCCCCTCCTGTGCTCCTCTCTCAGAAAAGGCTGAGCCATCCGGAAACACAGATGAGCACACAGGTGAGGCTGAGCAGGGCCTCCCCGCCCGTCCCTACCTCCAGGAAGCCCTGCTGCAGGTCACCTTCTGACCAAGGGGAAACTGAGGCCCAGGCAGGGCTTGACACCCAGGCCACTCAGGGAGTGACTGCCGGGGCCTGACTCCGCCCTGTGCCCCTCGTTCGTCCCCAGGGCCAGGAACCCAGCTGTGCAGGACGGACGAATGCTGACCACAGGAAACCTTGGACTTGGGGCAAGTGCCCAAGGGGTTCTGGGCTCCAGAGCCACAGAGCCCAGCAGCTGTGGGGGCTTCCTGCCTCTCCCTGACCTGCTGTCCCCTCTGCAGGGAGGGAGGTTGGTGCTGAGGGTCCCTAAGGATCTGACAAGTTTGTGGGGATTGGCCCGGGCTGCTCACCCTCCCCGCTGTCCCTGGGAGTCCCCTGTAGGTCACAGAGGCAGGAGCACAGGAGCCCGGGCCCCGGCTGGGAGCTCACTCACCCGCAGCTGAGACAGCTGGAGTTCCATTTTGGGTGCACGTAGGTAGCAGCGACACTGATGACCTGCTCGGGTCCCTCCGTCACTGTCCGGTCGTGCTCGCCCAGCACCACCCTGTATTTCCGGGAGCTCCTGGCAGGGGAAGGAGGTCATCTGAGCATGGCTGCCTGCCTCTCCCAGCCACCTGCTGGCCTGGGCGGCCTGGGTCTCCCCGCACAGGGCAAAGACCAGGGCAGGCATGGGGACAGCAGGGAAGCTCACGAGATGCAGTGGCCGGCAGTGAGAACCCAGTCACGGTCGATGAGGCTCCCGCCGCAGGTGAAGGACCAGCCCCCACTCACCTTGTACTGCAACAGGACCTGGGGTGGGAGAGAAACAGTCTAGGATTCCTAGCCCCACATTAGGATAGCTGTCTAGGGCGTGCACTGCACAACTCAAGGAGCCCCATTCACACACGAAGCCCCTCTGAGTTGGCAGTGCACAACCTGCACAGCGCTGGCCGTGATCCCACCCCTCTTCCACTGGGTCACTGTGGCTCTCCAGTCGCCCACCCCAGGGCCTGTGACCCCCGAGGACTCCAACATTCTCTGCCCTCTGGGGCCTCCCTGAACCTCTGTCTCCTGAGAACCCCTAGACCCTCTGGCCTCTCAGACCCACCCCCTTCTGCACCTCAGCTCTGCAGGCCTCTCGGGTACCCTGGGGCTCCACTCCCCCGAGTCCTCTCCTCCCTTCCGGTTCCTGCACATTCAGGGTTTCCCGATCTCCCTGGAGACCAAGGTTGACAGCTATGGCCCCCGGCCCAGGGTGCCCATGGTCTGTGCTGGACGTAAGCGTTCACGCACACAGGCCGCTCCCACACATGGACGGTCTCTGGCTGCTTTCCTGCTGCGATGGCGGGGCTGAGTCCCTGCTGGAGAACACGTGGCCCACAAGATTGCAGCACCTGCTCTCTGCCCCCTCACAGAACACGCCTGATGACCCTGCCCACGGAACGTTCTGGGCTATGGAGCGGTTCTCCTCTCTGCTGTCCACAATCGGAACCACTGCCACAGCTGGCTCTAGAACACTTGGAATGTGGCTGGCACTGAAGGACTGAAAGTGCATTATTTGATTTGATTAATTCACATTTGCACATCCCCGTGTGGCTATGGCAGCTCTGCAGCACAGCACAGCAAGCTTTGGGCTCGGTGCCGCCTCCTCGGCCCTGGTGAGACTCCCCACTCCACCTGCTCCTGACCTTAGGCCCTGTCCTGTGATCTGAGGCTCTGACAATCAGTGCCCAGCTCTGCCTGCCTGAATTCCTCTACTCCTACACCAACCCCTTGAGAGAAGCCTTCCCCGGCCCCTGATCTTGCATTTTATCTGCAAACACCCTTGTGAGATTCGTAGATGGAACTGGAAAACAGCAGGTGAAGCCGACTGTCCAGCGCTCCTAGTTCTGGGCAGCTAAGAGGAGACAGGGAAGGGGCCATGGGCCCAGGACTGGCGCCTGCAGTCAGCACATAGGGTGGGAGTCAGTACTGTTGGCGCTGCTCTCACCTGCCAGGGCCAGCTGTGGGCTTCTGCTTCCTCGCCATTGACCACGCGGCTGGAGGGGTTGTAGAAAGGTAGGGCAGAGCCCGAGGCTGGAGAGGAGAGGAGGGGCGTCAGCCAGCCACGGGGCCCCAGCAGGAAGGAGGGCAGGCCCCACCCAGCTGTGCACAAACGGGCTGTGTGACCCCATGCAAGGCGCTTTCCCTCTCTGACCCTCAGTAGCCGCCTATGAACAGTGAGGTCTGGGGATTTTGTCACTAACTACGGTGCCTGGAGCCCCGTGAGCCCTCATGATGGCGGCTACGTCACAGCGCGTGTGAGCATTGCGTGCACACTTGATGCTGTGGTTTTGGGGCCCCGTGAATCGCCCTCATCAGAACTGGTGTTGCCCGGCTTGCAGTTTGGCTCTGTGCTCTGTGTCTCTCCAGTGCAGACCACCAGGGCCAGCAGTGAGGCCCAAGGACTTGCGTCCTGTGACCCTGTGGCTCCCAACTCAGCCCAGTGGGACCCTGGCTGTGGCAGGCATCTGGGGAGTGAACCGGAGGATAGGCGATATCTGTCGGTCCGTCTGCCCCCTGCACTTTGGAAATAAAATGCTAAGTAGCATAAGCACAGTTTTGGTTTTTTAGTTTTAAGAATGGAGGTTTTGAAGTAAGACTTCCTGGGTTCAAAGCAGCCCAGCCCCTGGTTGTAGGATGCACTACGTTCCTTCTCTGAGGGTCAGTTTCTCCATCTGTGAAATGGGAACAAGAATAGCACTGACCTCATGGAGCTGGATGAGAACTGCATGGGGTCATAGGAGACGAAGGACTTAGCATTCTGCCTGGCATCCAGTAAGCACTCGGTAAATGTTAACTATCACCATGGCTGTCAGTCAGGGAGGTTGCTCAGAGGAGGTGGCCCTGAGCTGCAGTGTAACAAGGCAGAGAGGCCAGGAAAGGCTGGGCGGGGACGTGTGAGTGGGGGATTGGAGGGTCAGCAGAGGTTTGGAAATGCCACCCCACCCAGTCTAAGCACAGAGCCAGGCTCTTCACCATGAGGCTGCGTTCACTGCCCCTACTGAGGACACCCGCCCCAGCCCTGGGTGCTGCTCCCAGTCCTCCTGAGCTGCTCCATCCCCTGCTTCCCCTCCCCCTCCTCCCCTGCACCAAGCTAAAGCCCCCACTGCTGTGCCCCAGGTGTGAGCTGAGACCCTCCTGTGGAGCAGGGGCTGGGACCCCGGGACCAGGGTGGGGAGCAGATCTCAGGGCTCCTGGCCCAGGCAGCACAGGGCACAGACCGGGCTGGGTTCTTACCAAGGGCCACCAGCAGGAGGGCGCTCAGCAGCCGGAGCATCGTGAGTGTGGAGAGAGGACGAGCGACAGAGCCCGCGTTCTAATATAGGGCGAGGCAGGCAGGGGGCTGGACTGGGCCCCTTCCCAGCACAGGTGGTGGGACACCAGGTCTCTCCCATGTCCAAGGCCACAGCCCCCACCCCCTGCAGATGGAGGCATCACAGCCAGTGGGAGAACGCCCTGTTCCCTGCCCCACGTGGCCCCACAGGTGCACTGGGAGCCCAGTGATAACAGGGACCAGCATGGAAAGTTGGCATCAGCACGCGCCACTTCCTTCCGGAAAGGACTCAGGTGCTGGACCTCGCAGCCCCGGGCTCACGGCCGCTGTGCCGCCTCCGGCTCCGGGCCCTCGGGCACGGCTTCTCCTCATCTCAGCTTTCCCTCCCCCAGTGGGAGCAACGTTGTCTCCACCTCCTGATGAGACCTTGCTGAGCACCTGCTCTCCACGGGTCAGGCTCTGCTCTGGGGGCTGCAGCCGGCACCTACTGGGCCCCGACCTCCAGAAGTTGAGTCGAGTTGGGGAGTCCACAGCGAATCGATAGAAATTCCTGAACGCTGTGCCCGGCAGTAGGTCAGGTTCCACAGAGCAGATGAAGCAGCAGTGGCTGGCGGGAGTGGAGTGACTCACTCGGGGGAGGCAGGGACAGTGACACTGGACTGAGGGGCAGTGCGTGGCTGTGCACTCAAGAGAATGTGCACAGCGGTGAAGGTGCCACGTGCAACACCCCCGACCCATCCGGGGGCGCCTGGGCCCGAGCCCGCTCTCTGTTCTGGATCCAGCTCCCTGCTGGTGTGTGCCTTAGGAGACAGGATGTGAGAGACAGGAGACAGGTCCTGGGGTCCTGGCTCAGTGCCAGCCGTTGTATTTCTAGAATGAACCACTCAGTGGATGCGCTCCTTCTCTCTGCCCAATTGAACTGGTTTTTAGATTATTTGTTTTTATTGACACACAGTAGTAGTACATATTTATGGGGTACAATGTAATATTTTGGTACATGCAGACATTTTAATGATCAAATTAGGATAATTGGCATCCATCACATCATATATTCAAAAACGATTTATGTGGGGCCGGTGTTGTGGTGCAGTGGGTTAAGCTGTGGCCTATGATGTCAGCAACCTCTGTGAGTACTGATTCGAGCCCCAGCTGCTCTGCTTCCAATCGAGTTTCCTGTTAATGCACTGGGGAGGCAGCAGAAGGTGGCTTAAGCGCCTGGGTGCCTGCCCTCTTGTGGGAGTCCTGGACGGGTCTACTGGCTCCTGACTTCAGCCTGGCACAGCCCAGCCACTGTGACCGTTTGGGGACTGAGCCAGTGCGTGGAAGGTTGATCCCTCTCCCTCTCCCTCTCCCTCTGCCTCTCCCTCTGCCTCTCCCTCTGCCTCTCCCTCTCCCTCTCCCTCTCCCTCTGCCTCTCCCTCTGCCTCTCCCTCTCCCTCTCCCTCTCCCTCTCCCTCTCCCTCTCCCTCTCCCTCTCCCTCTCTTCCATTACACAGTGACATAGACAGAGCTGGGTCACTCCAAAACTGGCTACATCACCCAGAGCTGGTCCAGGCCAAAGCCAGGGGCCAAGCATTTCATCAAAGACTCTTTGGCAGGGACACAAGCCCTGGAGCCATCCCGCTGCGTTCCGGAGCACATTGCCAGAGAGCTGGATGGGAAGCTAAGCAGCCGAGACCCATCCAGCACTGGGTACAGGATGCTGGGACTTCAGTCAGTGGCTTGAGTCACTGTGCTGCCACCCCGGCCTGAAAATCATTTCTATAAAATGCCAGTCAAGGAAATTCTTGACGGCACACACTGCACGTGGAAGGGACAGCAAGTGCAGCGTCTGGAGATTGGAATTGGCTGACGGGAAAAGAGGCCGGTGGATTGGAGCTCAGCAATCCAGAGAAGCATGGAGGGGGCTGAGGTCGAAGCAGAGGTCACTCCCGGAGCTGGACTCGGGCTGACTCCCCGGTCCACTCCTCTGTGTGCGCCTGTGAGCAGCTCTTGCACTGTGCCCTAAGGGACATGGGTGAGAACCTTCGTACAGACCCCGTCCTCAATCCTTAATACCAAGGAACTAGAATACACCGAAATGTCCACCAAGTGGATGGCGGCATACATGTAGGACACTCACCTGGCTGACGATTAACTAGCCAAGCGTGAGTGACGGTGACATGTCACATGTAGACTCTGCTAGGAATATGAACGAAGATCAAAAAGTAGGCTCTAGAGAGAATGCACAGCTTAATAGCCTTTTTAAAAATGTGTTTATTTATTTGAAAGGGGTAGAAACTGAGACAGACGGCAGACAAAAGAAACACCTGCCACGCGCTGGCTCACTCCTCAAACGCCTACAGCAGCTAAGGCTGAGCTGGGTTGAGGCCTGGAGGCTGAGCATCATCCGGGTCTCCCAGGTGAGTGGCAGGGGTGCAGGGGCTTGGGCCACGCCTGCAGCCTGAGTGTGGGAATCACCCTCCTGGGGCATGCATGGGTCCCATGGGGCATCTTAACTGCTGCGCCAAATGTCCACAGACACCTGTTTTTAAAGTTGAGAGGCAGAGAGAGAGCGAGAGTAAGAGCAAGAGAGAAAGAGAGAGAGAGAGAGATCACATCATTTCCTTCCCCAAGAGGCAGGAGGCAGGAGCCAGGAACACAAGCCAGTCTCCCGTGTGGTGCCAGGAACCCAATTACTTGAGCCGTGCAAGGGTCTCCTGCCTGGCCAGGAGCTGGTCAGGAACTGGAGCTGAGAATCCAACCCAGGTATTGCGGTGTCTTAACTACTAGGATCAAAATGCCCACCCTGTTCATGTCCTTTTTAAAAAATTAAAACAATCGAAATGTGAAGATGCATTTTAAGGATTGCAAACAGGTGGGCGGCACCACATAAAAAGAGGAAGAACAGAGGAAGACGCTGGGGCTGCTGCAGCCACGCTAGCCCTGCGGTCACGGTCAGAACTCAGAACGCCTGGCAAAGCCAGAATGAAATCGCAGCAGGAGCGCTCAGCGCCACAGTTACTCAAAGGAAATAATGCTCAGGCCAAGATTCCAGCAAAGAGAACACAGCAGGTGTTACTCTGCCAGTCTTTGAACAGTGCCTGAAGGAAGGGGCAGTTAGGAACCCACTGGTCTGTCCAGAGCTGGGGAGCAATCGGCTAAATTAAGAGGAATTGTGTCACAGCAGTGGGACTGCTGGTGGGAGCAGCTTCGCGGCACACTTCCGGTGTGAAGGTCGCCACCAGGCACGTGACCCCCACCCAACACGTCATCATTCCCCGCACTGAGGGTTCCCTTGTTCATATCCCCACAGAGCTCGTCAGAGAGAGTGAGAAGTGTTTTATAGACTAAAGAAAACGCAGAAGAAAAATTCTCGAGAAAAAATGGAGAAAGACTTGGAGCAACGTACAGCTGCGGGAGAGGCCGTGGAGCCGGCTGATCCGGCTCAGTAGACTGTGCACCTGCTGGCGTGAATCGTCCCTGCTCTGGGGCTTCCGGGATCCTCACACGGGCTCCGTGCTCATTCACCGGGTGTAGGCTGCTTTCCTTTTTTCCGAAATTTTCACTGACTGTCAAATTCACCTGAACGTGCATTTCTGGGATTACGTTTGCAGAATCAGAAGTCAGCCATTTTTCACAGGTGAGTGAGATTGGTAAACCCGTCCAGGCGCTTCCAGGGTTTATCTGCGGCAGCGCACTCGCCCCACGGACGCTGTATCGTGCGGGATCTGCTTGGCAGGTGTTTCAGGAAGCGCCCTTGGGAACCGAGTGCTCCCAGCAGCCACTGCGCAGCGGCCTTCCCCGCGCCCACTCCTGGACCGTGGCGTTTAGGCTGGGTGGCTGCAGCCGCCCTGTGTTCCCGCGGGACTGCTCTCCCAAGTCACAACAACCTTCGCCGGTTTTCCTCGCATCACTGGTCTTTAACTTGGGAGCTGTTCTGCCACCTTAAATGCAGCTATGGTGTACATAGAGTAAAATGATTTAAAAATAAATATTCCCAGGGCTGGCACTGTGGCACAGTGGGTAAAGCTGTGGCCCGCAGTGCCGGCATCCCACATGAGTGTTGGTTCTAGTCTCGGCTGGGAAAGCAGTAGAAGATGGCTCAAGTCCTGGGACCCCTGCACCCATGTGGGAGATCCGGAAGAAGCTCCTGGCTCCTGGCTTCAGATCAGCATAGCTCCAGTCATTGCAGCCAATTGGTGAGTGAACCAGCAGATGGAAGACCTCTCTCTCTCTCTCTCTCTCTCTCTCTCTCTCTTTCTCTGCCTTTTCCTATCTGTAACTCTGCCTTTCAAATAAATAAATAAATCTTTAAAAAATAAATCAATGTTTTAGCAGTCAGCTCTCAGGCTGACAGGTGCGCATCCCGCCATCGCCCACAGAGCTCTGTTTGGACAGAGACAAAGCATAGACTCACTGCCGTCCATGTTACCCCGAGACACCTGCTGCATTCTGGTTATCAAGAGACGATCATGAGTGGGCTAGGAGGGCTTCACAACACCTCTCTCTTCCCTAAACTAAGGAAAACAGTGATTCCTATTTTGGAGTAGGTAAAAATATAAGATTTAAATTTAAAAAAAAAAAAAAAAGAGGTGTTGGGAAGCAAAGGCTTTATAATAAGCATAGGATCAGGGTGACGGCTGGCTCGAGTCTGGGACTCGGACAGGGGACAGAGTGGATGTTGTTGCCAGAGGGTCTAGCTCTGGTCTGGCTTCATTGAAGGTTCATTGACATATGACAAATCCACAAGATTTCGATTAAAAACTTAAATGAGATTGAAATGTAGTGAGCTTTGACAAATACGTACATGCTCGCAGCACGAGCTTAATCATGACACAGATGTTCCCACTACTCTAAGTCACCCCCACTCCTGCCTGGGCACAGTCTGCTCCCATGCCAGGCCCCCGGTACCCGGCCACCTGCTTTGGTGGTGAGGGTCCTGCCTTTCCCAGACTCTCCGAGCTCCGATGGAACCACACAGTAGGGACAACCCCACCCCCCACCCCAGGCCTTTCTAATTTAGCAGTGTTTATGAGATCCCTCCCTGTCCTTGTATCACAGTCCATCTGGAAAGTTCTAGAGACATTATTGAAAATCACCGTGAGGTGTGGTGGTGGCCACATGGCGTCCAGCCCAAGTGGGGAGCCGTGGGGAGTGGGCTCGTGGCTGCCGGGCTTCCTGGCTCAGCAGGAAATGAAGCTGAAGACAGGACAAAGACGACGAAGACAGTGACAAAAACAAGGATGAAGGCGCTGGGATCACCGAGGAGGAGGCCAACACTGAGTTTGCGGCTTCTTCCATCTCGGGCCGCGATTGCACGGGACTAGGAAATCGCGGCGGTCTGGTCACTGCAGAGCCACAGCGCGCTCGGTGCAACAGAGCCAATCCGGAGCATCGTGAAGGAAAGAACCAGCGAGGCACACGGCCAGCAAACCACGCAGGAAGTGCTGCTCCCGCCTTCTGAGTAGTAGGACGACTGTGGAAGAATTCCATCAAGAAACGGAGCGACCAGAAGGAAGCGGAGTTGATGTTCGCAGCGCAGAGGTAGACGGTTCTGTGGGAGGCCACCAGGCAGGTCAGAGCTGGGCGCAGCGCGTGACACTCCTCTGGGAGGCAGCTGGTCTCTCTTGTTGGTTTTTTTTTTTTTTCCTTAAACTTTTATTTAGGCTGGCGCCGCAGCTCACTAGGCTAATCCTCCGCCTTGTGGCGCTGGCACACCGGGTTCTAGTCCCCGTCGGGGTGCCGGATTCTGTCCCGGTTGCCCCTCTTCCAGGCCAGCTCTCTGCTGTGGCCCAGGAGTGCAGTGGAGGATGGCCCAAGTGCTTGGGCCCTGCACCCCATGGGAGACCAGGATAAGTACCTGGCTCCTGCCTTCAGATCAGCGCGGTGCGCCGACCGCAGTGTGCCAGCCGTGGTGGCCATTGGAGGGTGAACCAACGGCAAAAAGGAAGACCTTTCTTTCTGTATCTCTCTCTCTCTCACTGTCCACTCTGCCTGTCAAAAAAAAAAAAAAAACACTTTTATTTAGTAAATATAATTTTCCAAAGTACAGTTTATGGATTATAATGGCTTCCCCCCCCATAACTTCCCTCCCAGCTGCACCCCCCCATCTCCTGCTCCCTCTCCCATTCCATTCACATCAAGATTCATTTTTAATTATCTTTATATACAGAAGATTGATTTAGTATATATTAAATAAAGATTTCATCAGTTTGCACCCACACAGAACATAAAGTGTAAAATACTGTTTGAGTACTAGTTATAGCATTAATTCACATTGGACAACACATTAAGGACAGAGATCCCACATGAGGAGTAAGTACACAGTGACTCCTGTTGTTGACTTAACAATTTGACACTCTTGTTTATGGCGTCAGAAATCTCCCTAGGCTCTAGTCATGAGTTTCCAAGGCTATGGAAGCCTCTTGAGTTTGCTGACTCCAATCTTATTTAGACAAGATCATAGTCAAAGAGGAAGTTCTCTCCTCCCTTCAGAGAAAGGTATCTCCTCCTTTGATGGCCCCATTCTTTCCACTGGGATCTCACTTGCAGAGATCTTTCATTTAGGGTTTTGTTTTCTTTTGTTTTGTTTTGTTTTGTTTTTGCCAAAGTGTCTTGGCTTTTCATGCCTAAAATACTCTCAAGGGCTCTTCAGCCAGATCCAAATGCCTTAAGGGCTGATTCTGAGGCCAGAGTGCTGTTTAGGACATCTGCCATTCTATGAGTCTGCTGTGTATCCCACTTCCCATGTTGGATCGTTCTCTCCCTTTTTTATCCTATCAGTTAGTATTAGCAGACACTAGTCTTGTTTGTGTGATCCCTTTGACTCTTAGACCTGTCATTGTGATCAATTGTGAACTGAAATTGATCACTTGGACTAGGGAGATGGCATTGGTACATGCAATCTTGATGGGATTGTATTGGAATCCCCTGGAATATTTCTACCTCCACCATTTGAGACAAGTCCGATTGAGTATGTCCCAAATTGTACATCTCCTCCCTCTCTTATTCCCACTCTTATATATAACAGGGATCACTTTTCGGTTAAATTTCAACACCTAAGAATAAATGTGTGTTAATTACAGAGTTCAACCAATAGTATTAACTAGAACAAAAAAAAATACTAAAAGGGATAAAGTATTAAATTGTACATCAACAGTCAGGACAAGGGCTGATCAAGTCACTGTTTCTCATAGTGTCCATTTCACTTCAACAGGTTTCCTTTTGTGTGGTTGGTTAGTTATCACTGATCAGGGAGAACATATGATATTTGTCCCTTTGGGACTGGCTTAATTCACTCAGCGTGTTTTCCAGATTCTTCCATTTTGTTGCAAGTGACCAGATTTCATTGTTTTTGACTGCTGTATAGTATTCTATAGAGTACATGTCCCATAATTTCTTTATCCAATGTACTGTTGATGGGCATTTGGGTTGATTCTAGGTCTTAGCTATTGTGAATTGAGCTGCAATAAACATTAAGGTGCAGACAGGTTTTTTGTTTGCCAATTTAATTTCCTTTGGGTAAATTCCAAGGAGTGGGATGGCTGGGTTGTATGGTAGGGTTATATTCAGGTTTCTGAGGAATCTCCAGACTGACTTCCATAGTGGCTTACCAATTTCCATTCCCACCAACAGTGGGTAAGTGTCGCTTTTTCCCCACATCCTCACCAGCATCTGTTGTTGGTAGATTTCTGTATGTGAGCCATTCTAACCGGGGTGAGGTGAAACCTCATTGTGGTTTTGATTTGCATTTCCCTGATTGCTAGTGATCTTGAACATTTTTTCATGTGCCTGTTGGCCATTTGGATTTCCTCTTTTGAAAAATGTCTACTGAGGTCCTTGGCCCATCTCCCAAGTGGGTTGTTTGTTTTGTTGTTGTGGAGTTTCTTTATCTCATTGTAGATTCTGATTATTAATCCTGTATCTGTAGCATAGTTTGCAAATATTTTTTCCCATTCTGTCTGTTGCCTCTTCACTTTCCTGACTGTTTCCTTTGCAGTACAGAAACCTCTCAATTTGATGCAATCCCAATAGTTAATTTTGGCTTTGACTGCCTGTGCTTCCGGGGTCTTTTCTAAGAAGTCTTTGCTGATGCCAATATCTTGCAGGGCTTTTCCAATGTTCTCTAATAATTTGATGGTGTCAGGTCATAGATTTAGGTCTTTAATCCATGCTGAGTGGATTTTTGTGTAAGGTGTAAGGTAGGGGTCTTGCTTCATACTTCTGCACATGGAAATCCAGTTTTCCCAGCACCATTTATTGAATAGACTGTCCTTGCTCCAGGAATTGGTTTTAGATCCTTGATCAAATATAAGTTGGCTGTAGATGTTTGGGTTGATTTCTGGTGTTTCTATTCTGTTACATTGGTCTATCCATCTGTTTCTGTACCAGTACCATGCTGTTTTGATTACAATTGCCCTGTAGTATGCCCTGAAGTCTGGTATTGTGATGCCTCCGGCTTTGTTTTTGTTGTACAAGATTGCTTTAGCTATTCGAGGTCTCTTGCATCGCCATATGAATTTCAGCATCATTTTTTCTAGATCTGAAAAGAATGTCTTTGTTATCTTGATTGGTATCGCATTGAATCTATAAATTGCTTTTGCGAGAATGGACATTTTAGGATGTTGATTCTTCCAATCCATGAGCATGGAAGATTTTTCCATTTTTTGGTATCCTCTTCTATTTCTTTCTTTAAGATTTTGTAATTCTCATCGTAGAGATCTTTAACGTCCTTGGTTAAGTTTATTCCAAGGTATTTGATTGTTTTTGTAGCTATTGTGAATGGGATTGATCTTAGCAGTTCTTTCTCAGCTGTGGCATTGCCTGCGTACACAAAGGCTGTTGATTTTTGTGCATTGATTTTATATCCTGCTACTTTGTCAAACTCTTGTATGAGTTCCAATAGTCTCTTAGTAGAGTTCTTTGGATTCCCTAAATAAAGAATCATATCGTCTGCAAAGAGGGATAGTTTGACTTCTTCCTTCCCAATCTGTATCCCTTTAATTTCTTTTTCTTGCCTGAAGGCTCTGGCTAAGATTTCCAGAACTATATTGAATAGCAGTGGTGAGAGTGGGCATCCCTGTCTGATACCAGATCTCAGTGGAAATGCTTCCAATTTTTCCCCATTCAATATGATGCTGGCCATGGGTTTTTCATAAATTGCTTTGATTGTATTGAGGAATGTTTCTTCTATACCCAATTTGCTTAGAGTTTTCATCATGAAAGGGTGTTGAATTTTATCGAATGCTTTCTCTGCATCTCTTGAGATAATCATATGGTTTTTCTTCTGAAGTCTGTTAATGTGGTGTATCACATTGATTGATTTGACTGAACCATCCCTGCATACCAGGGATAAATCCCACTTGGTCTGGATGGATGATCTTTCTGATGTGTTGTTGTATTCTATTGGCGAGAATTTTATTGAGGATTTTTGCATCTATGTTCATCAGGGATATTGGTCTGTAATTTTCTTTCAGTGCTGCATCTTTCTCTGGCTTAGGGATTAAGGTGATGCTGGCTTCATAGAAAGAATTTGGGAGGATTCCATCTTTTTCAATTGTTCTGAATAGTTTGAGAAGAATTGGAATTAGTTCTTCTTTAAATGTCTGGTAGAATTCAGCAGTGAATCCATCTGGTCCTGGGCTTTTCTTTGTTGGGAGGGCCTTTATTACTGTTTCAATTTCTGTCTCAGTTAGGGGTCTGTTTAGGTTTTCTATGTCTTCATGGTTCAATTTAGGTAGGTTGCATGTGTCCAGGAATCTATCCATTTCTGATAGGTTTCCCTGTTTGCTGGCATACAAGTCCTTATAGTAATTTCTGATGATTCTTTTTATTTCTGTGGTGTCTGTTGTTACATTTCCTTTTTCATCTCTGATTTTATTGATTTGGGTCTTTTCTCTTCTTTTTTTAGTTAGTTGGGCCAATGGGGTGTCAGTTTTGTTTATTTTTTCAAAAAACCAGCTCCTCGTTTGGCTGATTTTTTGGAATGTTTTCTTGGATTCAATCCTATTGATTTAGTCTCTGATTTTAATTATTTCTCTTCTCCTACTAGATTTGGGTCTGGTTTGCTGCAGTTTTTCTAGATCCTTGAGATGAATTGAAAGCTCATTTATTTGGTGCCTTTTCAATTTCTTGATGTAGGCACCTATTGCTGTAAACTTTCCTCAACACTGCTTTTGCTGTATCCCATAAGTTTTGGTATGTTGTGTTGTTATCCTCATTTACTTCCAGAAAGTTTTTTATTTCTCTCTTGATTTCTTCTATGACCCAGCGCTGCCAGCCTCCTTCTCAGCCAGGGTCCGTTAGAGTCAAACCAGAAAACAGAACTCTCGAGTCTCGGAAAGGAATTGAATGGAATTCAGGGAACTGAGCTCCCCGGTGAATGAATCGCTGAGACGCCACCTCCCAGGATGGCAGAGCACAGGGGCAGACGACGGCAGCCAGCGCCTGGTAGAAGCCGGCCCAGCTGGGCTGGCAGGTGACAGCCAAGGAGGAGGTGTGGCTGTCCTCCTCCTGCCCTCCCATCTCCCCCACGCCTGCCGTTCTGAGCATCCGGAAGTCCAACCTGCTCCTGCCAACCGCAGCGGAGTGAGGGACACACCTAGGGCTGGGGCGTCTGTGGGAAGTGAGGGCGGAGATGGGCAGACTCCTGCAGGGCGGGTGCCCCGTGGTCACGGGGAGCCCTGGTAGCAAGAGAACAGGATCCAGCTTGTGGCGGCACAGCGTATCTCTGGCTGCCGAGTGGAGAAGACTGTGAAGAGGAGCAAGAACCCCGTGGGGCCACCCGGGTGAGATTCTGCAGATTGGCCAGTGGCCGGGGTGGGGTCAGTGCCGGAGCAGGTGGGCCCGGGATCAAAGTGGTTCCAGAAAGGCAAAGCCTGGAACTGACGAAAGGACCAGGAGGGACGTGGCCAAAAAAAAAAAAAATGTCGCAGATATACAACCACTCCACAGGACAGGTACATCATGGGCATCACTGCCCAAAGCCTGGGGCACACACACACACACACACACACACACGCCAGGGCTTGGCCACACCTGGCTCTTCTTCTGCCCTTCCCATGGAATCCGTCCCTGTAGAGTGCTGTGTTTTCAGAAAGCTTTTGGCCATGAGGCACAGATGACCCCCGTCAGGCAGCCCTACGTGCTAGGGGTCATCTTTCTGAGCCGGAAGGATGGCAGCCACCGCTGGGTCAGCTCAGCTGCCTGGCGCCGTCACTGCACACCCAGGCTTTCCTTCTTTGTGCTCTACTGGCCGTGAGTGCTGGCCTCGCCCCTTGGGATTGTTTCTTTATTGTCCCAGGAGCTGACCGAGGTTGGAGTCAACTTCGGGTCCAGGTGGTTTGTCTAGACGGTGACCCCAGGACACGTATGAAAGGGAACACAGAAACGAGACCAAAAGGGAAGTGCAGCCACGACAGGACGTGTCATAGACAAGGGGCCGCACATCCCACCAGGACACTCAGTCCAAGTGTGAGCAGGCTGCTGTACCCTTCCCACACATTGCACTTGGAACACGTGGAGGCCCCCTCTCCCATGCCCAGAGCCCCGTGTCCAAGCTCAGCCCCAGAACGCTCACCCCAGCACCCTCTTGTGCACACTCCTCACACCCACAACCCCAGAGCACACACACGCGCATCCACATCACAGTGCACCTGGTCCTCCCACTCCGTAACATATAGTTCCCTCTCACTCCTCTTACTGCAGACTGTGGTCACGACCTACCAAAACCCAGGACGTTGAACAATTCTGACAAGAACTCAGCCTAGCGGCACCAAGTGGAAATGCCAGCCTAAGCTGCATTGGAGGAGCTGAGGGGAAGCCCCAGGTCCCCTTCCCACAGGAGCACTGCGGCGCTCCAAATTACCAGCAGGTGGCGTGCGAGAGCGATGATGGTCACTTCAGGCTTACTCTGAGTGGTAAGAGTCAGGAGCTTCTCCTGGGGCGGCAGGTTGAGGGTGGTGCAGGCACTCACCGTCAGTTCTAGGCAGTGCACCTCTCCAATGCCCTGGCACAGCGATGGAGCTTGGTTCCTGTTAGATGAACGGATTGATTGATTGGTGAATAAATGAGAGGATGGACAGATAGATGAAGAGATGAATGAAGGACGGGGGAATAAGCAGAAAGGAAATCCCCCAAACAAGGAAGGTCTGGACAGGCGTTTGGTTAAGAGGACACTTGTAACACCCATGCCCCATAATGCAGTGCCTGCTTCGAGTCCTGGCTCCTCTGCCTCCAGCCCCACTTATTGCGAATGTGCACCTGGCAGGCTGTGGTGATGACGCAAGAATTTAGGTCTCTGCCACCCACATGGGAGACCAGGATGAAACTGGTCTCCTGGCTTCAGCCTGGCTCTGACCTGGTTGTAATGTGCACTCGTGATCCAGCAGAAGGAAGATCTCTATGCCTTTCAGGCTTGTGAAAATAAATTTTGAAAAACAAAGGTAAAGTGGCCAGCTCCGTGGCTCACTTGGCTAATCCTTCACCTGCAGCGCCGGCACACCAGGTTCTAGTCTCAGTTGGGGCACTGGGTACTAGTCCCGGTTGCTCCTCTTCCAGTCCAGCTCTCTGCTGTGGCCCGGGAGTGCAGTGGAGGATGGCCCAAGTCCTTGGGCCCTGCACCCGCATGGGAGACCAGGAGAAGCACCTGGCTCCTAGCTTCAGATCAGCAGCCATTAGGGGAGTGAACCAATGGAAGGAAGACCTTTCTCTCTGTCTCTCTCTCACTGTCTATAACTCTCTCTCTCTCTCTCTCTCTCTCTCTCTCTCTCTCTCTCTCGTCTAACTCTGCCTGTCAAAAAAAGAAAAACAAAGGTAAAGAGAGAAGTAGGAAGAAATCTGAAAGGCAGACAGACTGGTGTCAGGGAGAGTGGAAAGAGAAATGCCAGGGAGTCCCACCGCAGGAGGGGTGAAGTGAAGCAGGGGAGAAAGTCACATCTGCCAACCTCAGCGCCTTTCCACAAGAGGTCTCCTCCTCCCAGTGTGCCCCCTGCTTCCCAATAAAGCTCGCAACATTTCTAGGCCATTTGGGATGGCACCTTCTTCGGGAAGCCCTCATTGGGAGCAGACCTTCCTGCCATTTTGTTCCCACAGCTTGGGGGGGATTCTACGTCCCACCCTCTGCTCCTGAAAATGTGAGAGTGGGGTCAGACGGGGAGTGAACCAGCAGATGGAAGATTTCTCTCTCCAGGGCTCTCCCTCTCACTCTGTGAATATGACCTTCAAATAAATAAAAATAAATCTTTTTAAAAAGAACAGAAGGATGCACTCTGTATAAAGCTGAAAAATATCTGACATTTGAAAACATGCAAATCCCTGCTGTGCTGTGTAGCCCCACATAGACCATGCCATGGGTGAGAAAGAATGTTTGAGATCAGTCCCATTCACAGTAGCTACATAAAGTGAAATACCTTGGAATACATTTAACCAAAGACTTCAAAGATCTCTATGATGGAAATTACAAGACATTAAAGAAATGTTCATGGATTGGAAGCATCAATAAATCAAAATGTCCATACTACTGAAACCAATTTACAAATCCAGTGTGATCCCAATCAAAATATCAAGGACATTCTTCTCAGATCTAGAAAAAAATGATGTGAAAATTCATATGGAAACACAAGAGACCACGAATAGCTAAAGCAATCTTATACAACAAAAACAAAGCCAGAGGCATCATAATACCTGATTTCGCGGCATACTACAAGACAGTGTTAATCAAAATACCCTGGTACTGGCATCAAAACAGACTTGCAGGCCAATGGAACAGAATAGAAACTCCAGAAATAAATCCATGCATCTATAGCTATTTATCTTTGACAAAGAAGCTAAAATCAGGACTGGAGCAAGGCCAGCCTATTCAACAAATGGTCCTCAGAAAACTGGGACTCCTTATGAAGAAGGATGAAACTAGACCCCTACCTTACACCTTCCACAAAACTCCACTCAAAATTGATCCAAGATCTACATCTACAACCCAATACCATCAAATTGCTAGAGAATATTGGGGAAACTCTGCAAAACATTGCCATAGGGAAAGACTTCTTGGAAAAGATTCCAGAAGCACAGACAATCAAAACCAAAAATGACACATGGGATTACTTCAAGCTGAGAAGCTTCTGCACTGCAAAAGAAACACTCATCAAAATGAAGAGGCAGCCAACAGAATGGGAGAAAATATTTGCAAACTATGCAGCTAATAATGGGTTAATATCCAGAATCTGTACTTCGTCTTCATGGTCTTCCCTCCCCCCAAAGAAACCTTTTATTTAAGGAATACAGACTTCATTCATTTCATAAGTACAACTTTAGGAATATAATGATTCTTCCACAATACCCACCCTCCCACCCCTCCCCCTCCTCCTCCTGCCTCTCCCTTTCTCCACTAAGATCCATTTTTGATTAACTTTATACACAGAAGACCAACTCTGTACTAAGTAAAGAGTTCAACAATTTGCATGGAAAACAAAACAAAAAAACTGTTCCTCAACAGTCGAGGCAAGGATGTTCAAAACCATCACATCTTGAAGTTAATTTTACTTTTTAGAAACATAATCAATTTTAAAGAAGCACCCAAGAGTGATACATCTCTTGGGAGTACTTGGACATTAATTGTCCAATTAATGCAACTCTTTGAGGACAGAGGTCCTGCATGGGAAGTTAGCGAACTTGTTGCTAATTTAACAATTAACACTCTTATTTATGATCTCAGGGATCACCCAAAGCTCTTGACATGGGCTGCCTAGCCTATGGAAGCCTTTTGAATCAACAAACTCTGTCAGTATCTAGACAAGGCCATAAGCAAAGTGGAAGTTCTCTCCTCCCTTCAGAGAAAAGTACCTCCTTCTCTGATGCTCACTTATTTCCACTGGGGTCTCACCCAGCAAGTTCCTCCATATGGGACATTTTTTTGTCACAGTGTCTTGGCTTTCCATGCCTGAAATGCTCTCATGGGCTTTTCAGCCAGACCAGAATGCCTTAAGGGCTGAGTCTGAGGTCAGAGTGCTATTTAAAGCGATTGTCATTCTATGAGTCTGCTATACAAACTGCTTCTCTCCTTTTTAATTCTATCTATTATTATTACTAGATCCTAATCCTATCCATATGATCACTTTACCACTTAAGATGGTATTTTTACCACCTAATATTGAAGTGCTGTGTTCCTTTTGGGGATTCATGTTATCTTCCTTGTTGTTGTTTCTTGTATTTCCATTCTTATTTTTAGGCATTTGTGGAAACACCTGTTTTTCTCCTCTGAGGACTTTATCTTTGAACAATGCCTCTGCAGCATAAGGAGTTTCTGCTCCTTGAGTGAATATCCAGAGATATATGATGTATGAGGCAGGGTTTTCTGGCTCTTGTTTGAGGGTGGGGCAGTAGTCCAAAGTGACTCCCACGACAGGCTTGGTAGATCTCTATCATAAGCATGAGGAGGGTATGATCATGCTGGCTGGTGTAATCACAGCATCAGCCCCTCATTGCCAAGGTGAACCAACCTCCTGGGGTGCATATACAGTGCCTATGCACCTTATCTCCATTGTATCTGGAACCAACATAGGATCTTTGTACTCCTCAGTGTGAGCATGAAACCCCGAGCCTCTGAAACCAGAATAATTTGCCTAAAGACACAGCCATGCCATAGCACATGCTCTAGTGCACAGGTCTCCCATAGTCACAGGAAGCAGGGCTTCTACTGTCAACCCACAAGCCTCCTCAACCGTGGAAAAGACTGTGTTGTTCCTTGAGTCAGCTGCTTCACCAATAGAGGTTGGTTGGTTCTCCACCTTTGCACGTCTAGTCCAGCTACTTAGAATGGAGGGGAGTGCTTTCCAAGTCTATGTGGGTGCCCTGCCCCCTGCCAATCCACAAGGCTAGACTCAAAGTCAGTGGAGTTCACAGATTTATCCCTCTGATAAAATTTACCTCTCTGATAAAACAGAATAGAAACTCTAGAAATCAATCCATGCATCTACAACCAACTTACCTTTGACAAAGAATTAAAATTCAATCCCTGGGACAAGGACAGTCTCTTCAACAAATGGTGCTGGGAAAACTGTGGCTATGGGTGCAGAAGTGTGAAACAAGAACCCTACCTTATAGCTTACACAAAAATCCACTCAAAAGGGATCAAGGACCTAAATCTACAATCTGATAGCTTAAAATCACTAGAGAATATTGGGGAAACATGGTAAGACATTGGCACAGGCAAAGACTTCTTGGAAAAGACCCTAGAAGCACAGGCAATCAAAGCAAAAATTTGACAAATGGGATCACATCAAGCTGAGAAGCTTCTGCACTGCAAAGAAACCTTCATCAAAGTGAAGAGGCAACCAACAGAATGGGAGAAAATATTTTCAAACTATGCAACTGATAAAGGGTTAAAATCCAGAATCTAAAAAGAGCTCACAAAATTCAACAACAATGAAACAAACAATCCAGTTAAGAAATGTGCAAAAGACTTGAACAGGCATTTTTCAAGAGAGGAAATTCAAATGGTCAACAGACACATGAAAAAATGCTCAGGATCGCTAGCCATCAGAGAAATGCAATCAAAACCACAATGAAGTTTCACCTCACCCAGTCAGAATGGCTTTCATACAGAAATCAACGAACAATAAATGCTGCAAGGATGTAGGAAAAAAGGTACCCGAATCTACTGTTAGCGGGAATTAAGCTATTGAGTACATGTAATTTAAAGGAGTTGAACGGCTGAGACCTGAAGATTTATTAAGCAGAATCATGAATTTTTTACCAAATTGCAGGCAGTGGTTGACAAGATTTCCTGGCTCTCTCGTGAAGTGAATGTGAGACAGCAGTTCTGAGCCCTCCCCTAAAGCAGGGTGGAAGAGGCCTGTCCACCACATCTCAGTGCACGTTATCCTGAAGCTATTTTGGAAAACTCTCCAAAATTTGGAAATTTGTAAAATTCTCTTTTCTCTGACCCATAGGAGGAAGAGCAACAGAGGGAGAGATGGCTGCAGAAGAATTTATCAGGGAGGCTGAGACATCAGGGCTGACCTCAGGACAAGACTAGGGATGATTTGTCAGATGTGGGGGAGTGAGTGAGTCAAGACAAAGCAGGGGCTGTAAGAAGTGCTATTGATAAAGTCCCTTTGGAGAGCAATGTGGGCATGGGTGAAGGTGAGAGTGGGCACCTCCCTCTGAGAAACTCCATTTCTTGGAATATTCCCCCAGAGAGCTCTCACACAGGTGCACCTGGACACACATCTAAAGACGTGGCTGAATCACAGTTTGTAGTCACAGAAAATGGACCCTGCTCTCAGCGTCCATCAGAACGGCAAAGGTCAAGCAACTGGTGTGGTTATACAAGGGAGGCACGCTAGCACCCAAGAACTACGGAGACAAAGCAACAAGAGGAGACCTCGGGAATCCAAGGTCACAGGGAAGAAGCAAGTTGTGGGACAGCCCCCTCAGCATGAAGCTGAGCTTGCTTTTAAAACCAGAGCACTCCAATGAGTTGTTTGTGGGACTTACACATGTGATAAGATATACCAGCACGAAGGGGTAGGGCACACACCAAACCTATTCTATCAATCAGGATAGGTTAGGTTGAACTCCCTGTAACAGACTATGCCAAAATCTTGATGGTGGTAACAGCAGAGTTTGTGTCTTGGCTGTGCTGCATGTCCACCAGGGGCCTGGGTTGGCTCCACTCCACACCTCCCCCACTGGGACCAGGCTGGTCAGCAGCCAGCAGAAGCCATGGCAGAGAGAGTGAGAGCTCGCAAATCACCCTGTCTACCCAAGCCTCATGTTGGCTGAAGTAAGCCACTTGGCATATCCAGGTTTAATAGATTATGTGCCCACAAGGAGAATGGTAATACTTGGTGTGCAGCCCTACACCCATCATGGTGCACAGAGAGGCCCCACTGTAACTATGGTTGTTATTTTTGAAACAGGAAGAATCTGAATTCTGTTATTTCTGAAGGGTAGACACATTCCAAGGTGTCTTCTACGAGATTACCCATGTCATCTGTCGTTACTTTTCTAAAACTGAAAGTATAATTTTTATTGAAATTTTTCTTTAAGTTTATTTGCAAGGCGCAAGGAAAAGTCGCATTCCCTGGTTCATTTCTCAAATATCCAAAGTGGCTGTAGCTGGGCCAGGCCTGCAGGAACCACAAACATAATCCAGGTCTCCCAGCTGTGTGGAGGAAACCCAATTCCTTGAAACACCATTTTTCTCTCCCATGGTCTTCTAGCAGGAAGCTGGAATCGGGAGCCAGAGACGAGACTCGATCCCAGGAACTCTGATGTAAGACGTGGGCATACTACACCTGCTCTCAGGAGATATGTGTCCAAGATTTATTTACTTGAAAGTAGGAGTGGGGAAGAGAGAGAGAGAAATATCTTCCATCCACTGGTTCACTTCCCAAATGGCCACAACAGCCAGAGATGGGCCAGGGCGAAGTATGGAGTCTGGAACTTGACCCTCGTCCCCTACATGTGCGGTAGGGGTGCAAGCACCGGGACCATGCTCCACAGTTTCCTCAGGCCCATTATCTGGGAGCTGGACTTGAAGCAGAGTAGCTGGACCTCAAACAGGTGCTCCTATAAGGGACGCCAGTGTCACAAGCAGAGGCTACACCTGTGGCATCAAATAATGGATGCAATAAGTATAACCTTTTTTAAAAGATTTATTTATTTGAAAGAGTTACACAGAGAGAGAATGAGAGGCAGAGAGAGAGAGAGAGAGAGAGAGACAGAGGTAGAGGTCTTCCATCCTCTGGTTCACTCAATTGGCCACAGTGGTCGAAGCTGTGCCGATCCGAAGCCAGGAGCCAGGAGCTTCCTCCGGGTCTCCCATGAGGGTGCAGGGGCCCAAGCACCTGGGCCATCCTCCACTGCCTTCCCAGGCAGCAGAGAGCTGGATCAGAAGTGAAGCAGCCAGGACTCAAACCAGCACCCATATGGGATGCCGGCACTGCAGGTGGCGGCTTTACCCACAACGCCACTGTGCCTGCCCCAGTACGTATAACTTTTAAAGAAAGAGAACAAGGAACACACCTAGTGAAAGCGGTTGATGCCTGTCCTTGCTAGGGCCATGCTCAATGCTGCAGTGTTTAGGAGGAACCCAAGCTTCCGGGTTTGGCTGTTTGGGTTTCTTCTGCCGGTACCGCAGAGGTTGTCCTGACCTCCAGGAGCACCTGCTGGGTTCCAGCCTGCGTGCGTCACTGCACGCGTCCCTGTGCCTGTGTGTGCATCATCTTGTCCCGCAGCCAGGGCTCTCCCTCGGGCTGTCCCACTCGCCTCTGGACTCCCAGCTCTGAGCCTGCTGTCGACAGGCAGCCAGGCACTGCTGAGCGAATGCCTCTGATATGCTCATCCGTCATTATTTAATGAACCACTTCAGGGCAGGACCCACGTCTCCCTCCCTCTCGGAGCCCACCTGAAACAACGATGAATGGTACTGAAGCAATGAATGAGCACAGCCCTCCTTTTCCTGCCAGTCGTGGAAGCAGAAGACATCTGGTCTTCCCCCCCCCACACACACCGGCCTCCCATGAGGGTGTAGGCTTAGGTTCTCTGCAGATTTCACCACGTTTGTGTCTGCATGGAGAAGCCACTGCTATACGTGGGACTACCCTGGAGTGACCTACTTGTCCCAGCTTTCCTGCCTCACTTTCCACACTGGAAGTCCAGGGCCTGAACCCCCAGCCCCAGGAACACCAAGAGGGTCAGTCTCCCATCACACTCCTTCTCCCAGGCCTCGTGCGGTCCTGGTCCTCCCAGGAGAGGGGGCTCTGGTCTCGTCTGCAAATCAGCTCTCAGGTTTAGGACCCAGCCAGGGGAAGTCACTGACGGACACAGATCCACTCGGGACTTGAGAGAGCTCTTTATTCTTTACACAGGACGTGGGGTCAGCACAGGCACTTGAGGCTGCTACCAATTTTCTGGAAAAGACAGGGAGGGGACAGAAGAGTGGAGTGAGGGTCACAGGTTCTCCAGTCCGTGGAACTGGGGCAGCTCCCAGCCCCCACTCACTCTCCGTGTGGCCCTGGGGGAGTGACTTGCCCTCTCTAATGGGAGTGGTGATCCCAGCACTCACCCTGTGGGGTCCTGATTCAACCATAACCAAGGCCCCAGCCCAGTCCTGGTGCTCATCTACCCAGTCTATACGGTGCTCACTGAGGTCACCATGGACAACACTGACCCTCTCTGACCAGCTGTCCCCAGATGACACATTTATTGCTCACTTCCCATCTCCCCCAGCAGGGGGCGCTGTGGCCCTCTGTGCTCTGTGACAAGTAAGGACCTGACCAGAGCACACCCCCGAGAAGCCCTCCTGAGTCAGGAGGTGCAAACTCCACCCAGAGCCTGCGAATTCCTGGGGCCACGCAGGGCAGAGCTCACCCCCCTGCCCTCTGCCATGTCCCCAAGGCCCCGCCCCCTGCCCTCCCAGGACCCCTGCAGCCCCTCCCAGGATCTGCCCCTCCTCCCTGTGCCCCAGCCCTCTCAGGACATCCCCCACCCTGCAGCCCTCCCTGCTGCCCCGTCCTCACCTCCTCAATCCAGTCAATGAAGGCCGACACTCGAGTGAACACCGTGGGCTTCTTAGGGGTGTTGCAGTATTCAGGACCAAAGCTGACCACACCATTGACCTCCCATTTACACTTCACTCCAGGGCAGTTGAGGGGTCCCCCAGAGTCACCCTGCAGCAGTCAGAGGGGACAGGGCTGAGCCGTGTCTGAGGGTCAGGAATGGATCCTGAACTTGGGGACTGCAAACCACACCCTCAGTGTTGACCTCTGAGCCTCAGGGGCTCCTCTGATCCGGGAGCAGGGTCTGTCCCACAGGAGCTGCTGGGGATGAGCTGGGACAGAGCTGACCTCAGCCCCACACCTGCAGAGAGAAAGCCCCGGGAGACGCCGGCTCCCACTGCCCGTGGCGCAGTCACTCATGGACGTGACGCTCATGCACGCCTTAACGCAGGGGCTCAGGGTCCCTTCAGAACACGGCGTGGGTGACTTGGGAGGTCCTGGTGCCAGTGCCCCCTGCTGTGCTGCCAGGGCCGCCTGAGCACCAGGAGGGATGGTGGCCTCCCAGGTCAGGTGAGCCAGGGTCAAGGCTGTCTGCATGGCGCTGACTTCCCCCACGTCCTGCCTGGACTGAACTCCCAGGATGCAGCGGGAAAGACCCCTCCCCTACCTGCACAGAGATGGTAGAGGGGCCCCAGGGCTGGGACAGGTGTGGGCTGACTCACGTAGCAGCCAGCGACGTTGGCACCGCCGGCACACACATGGATCTCCTTCACAGCCGAGCCCCACCAGTCCGGCTGGGAGCAGTGTGGGTAGTCCACCACGGGCAGCAGCCCCTGCTGTAGCTTGTCCGGGGTTGGCCCATCAGCTGCAGGGACACAGAACAAACCCTAGGCTCCCGTGTGCGGCATTCAAGGCACACAGTGGTTCTGGCCGGGTGGGGACTCTCCTCCCACCAAGTCCACCACCCTTCACGCTCTGGGCACAGATGCACCCTGGCCTTTGTCCCCAGCTCTGTCTTTCCACCACTGTCCCCGGTCAGCACGTACTGTTGAGATTGCCCCAGCCAGTGACGTAGCATTTCGTCCCGTGGGGCAAGATGTAGCCAGCAGGAGGGAGGCAGGCGAGTTTGACTTCATCTGTCAACTCAGCTTTGTACGACAGCTTCAGGAGGGCGATGTCATAGCTGTAGGGAGGGAAGAGACGTGGAGCCTGATCCTCCGACTGGATCAGACCCCAGCCTAGGCCTTTGCTCCTAGGGTTCACGTGTTGGGGGCCCCACTGCTAGCTTGCCCCTCCCAAATCCACTGTTAGGAAAGAGCAGACTTCAGAAAGCCCAGCCCATTCAATGCCCACCAGCCCTTGGCCTTCACAGCTGTCCTTGTGTCCACCTGTGCTCCTCACATGCAGCATCCCAGGGCCGGCACTGTGACATAGCAGGTAAAGCCACTGCCTGCAGTGCCGGCATCCCATATGGGTGCTGGTTCAAGTCCCGGCTGCTCGCCTTCTTATCCAGCTCTCTGCTATGGCCTGGGAAAGCAGTATTAGATGGGCTGAGTCCTTGGGCCCCTGCACCCACGTGGGAAACCTGGAAGAATCTCCTGGCTCCTAGGTTCGGATCAGGGGCTCAACTCCAGCCGATGCAGCCATCTGGGGAGTGAACCAGCGGATAGAAGACCTGTTTCTCTCTCTCTCTCTCTCTCTCTCTCTCTCTCTCTCTCTGCCTCTCCTTCTCTCTCTGTGTGTAACTCTGATTTTCAAATAATTAAATAAATCTTATTTGAAGGGAAGGGAAGGGAAGGGAAGGGAAGGGAAGGGAAGAGAAGAGAAGAGAAGAGAAGAGAAGAGAAGAGAAGAGAAGAGAAGAGAAGAGAAGAGAAGAGAAGAGAAGAGAAGAAAAGAAAAGAAAAGAAAAGAAAAGAAAAGAAAAGAAAAGAAAAGAAAAGAAAAGAAAAGAAAAGAAAAGAAAAGAAAAGAAAAGAAAAGAAGCTGCATCCCAGATAGCAGTGCCTGGGTTCAAGTCCCAGCTCGGCTCCCCAGTCCGGCGCTCTGCTCCAGTGCACCCTGGGGCAGCAGGTGACAGCTCCACTGTTTGGGTCCCGCCATGCATTTTGGAGACCGTGACAGAGCTCTAACCCTCTGATTCTGACCTTGACCAGTCCTACTGCTGCAAGAATTGGGGTAGGAATTAGTGAATGGCAGATGATGGTGACTATTTCTCTCTCTCTCTCTCTCTCTCTCTCTCTCTCTCTCTCTCTCCATCTCCCTCCATCTCTCGCCCTCTCCTTTTCAAGGAAATAAAAATACATACGCAGAATGTTAAAGCCACGCATAGTTCAGGGGCCAGGCCAGGTTTCCTGAGGCAGTGGTGTGGCCGAGGCCTGAGATCTGAGGTTTAAGTGGGTTCCCGGGGGCTGCTGGTGCTGCTCACCCACAGACCACTTTTGGATCCATTGCTCTGCTGCTGCCACTCGGGACATTTCGTCTGGGTCTCCCTGGTCTCCCTAGGCCCCAGGAGCCCCGCCAGGACGGGCCGGGGTCTCCATCACAGTGGCCCCTCCCTCCTGCACTGTGGTTCCCAGGGTTCCGCCCCCTCCTGTGCTCCTCTCACAGAAAAGGCGGAGCCTCCCGGACACACAGGTGAGCACACAGGTGAGGCTGAGCGGGGCCTTCCCGCCCGTCACCACCACCAGGAAGCCCTGCTGCAGGTCACCCTCTGACCAAGGGGAAGCCGAGGCCCAGGCAGGGCCGTGACACCCAGGCCACTCAGGGAGTGACTGCCAGGGCCGACTCTCCACCCAGTGCTCCTCCTTTGTCCCCAGTGCCGGGACCCAGCTGTGCCGGATGGACCTGTGCTGACCACAGAAAACCTTGGACTTGGGGTGGTGCCCGAGGGGTCCTGGGCTGCAGAGCCATGGAGCCCAGCAGCCGTGGGGGGCTTCCTGCCTCTCCCTGGGCCTGCTGTCCCCTCTGCAGGGAGAGACGTTGGTGCTGTGGGTCTCAGTGTGTGGGGGCTGGGCCCGGGCTGCCCACTTTCCCGGCTGTCCCTGGGAGTCCCCTAGATGCAGCTGGGGGTCACAGAGGAACTAGCACAGGAGCCCAGGCGCCTGCTGGGAGCTCACTCACCCTTGGGAGGCATCATCGTTGTTGTAAAGTGGGTGCACGTAGATCTTCTCCACGGGGATGAACTGCTCGGGTCCCTCGGAGATAGTTATATCGTGCTCGCCCAACGCAACCCAGTATTTCTCGTTCCTGCCAATGGAGGGGAGGTCAGTCTGGGCCTCACAGCCAACTTAGGCCGCTGGCTGGCCTGGGCCGCCTGGATGTCACACAACAACAAAGACCAGGGCGGGGGTGGGGAGAGCAGGACTCACGAGATGCAGTGGGCGGCCGTCAGAACCCAGTTACGTTTGATGAGGGTCCCACCACAGTATATGTACAGCCAATCACCCTGCTCAATCAGCAAGAGGACCTGGAAGTCCGGAAAGAACAGACTGAGAGGTCCAGGCCCACCGTCCAGGTTGCTGTCCAGCTTGTACACTGCACAACTCAGGAGGACACCATTCACACAGAGACGAATAACCCCTTCCAAAACATGCAGTGTGCAACCTGAACCACTGCTCATGGTGGCCCTATCACTTCTCCCCTGGGATCACACTGTGGCTCTGTAGTCTCCCATCCCAGGACCTGTGACCTCCCGAGGACTCCAACGTTCTCTGCCCTCTGGGGCCTCCCTGAACCTCTGTCTCCTGGGAGCCCCCAAGACCCTCTGGCCTCTCAGACCCCCCATTCTCTGCACCCCAGCCCTGCAGGCCTCTCGAGCCCTGCAGGCTCCACTCCCCCGAGTCCTCTCCTCCCTTCCCGTCTCCTGCACATGCAGGGTTTCCCGATCTCCCTGGAGACCAAGGGTGACAGCTATGGACCCCGGCCCAGTGCGCCCATGGTCTGTGCAGGACGTAAGCATTCACGCACGCAGGCCGCTCGCACACACACAGACGGTCTCTGGCTGCTTTCCTGCTGCGATGGCGGGGCTGAGTCCCTGCTGGAGAAACCACGTGGCCGACACGGCTGCAGCACCCACTCTCTGCCCCCTCACAGAACACGCCTGCTGACCCTGCCCACGGAACGTTCTGGGCTATGGAGCGGTTCTCCTCTCTGCTGTCCACGGTGGGAACCACTGGCCCCAGGTGGCTCCGGAACACTTGGGACGCGGCTGGGACCTCGTCACTGAGTGCTCCACTTAACTTGATGAAGTTCATGGAGATTGAAACAGCCCCATGTGGCCAATGACCCCTGGGCTGCCCAGCACAGCAAGCCCCGCCCTCGGTGCGGCCCCCACTGCCCCTGAGAAAACTCTCTACTCCCTGTCGTGCTTGACCTTGGAGCCCTGGGGTGTAAGTCAAGGGCTCTGAAACCTCCCTGAACCCAGGGCCTGGCTTCCTCTCTCACTGCACCAACCCCTTAGGTTAAGCCTTGCCTGGCCCCAGATCCTGCTTTCCATTTGCAGACAGCCAGTGAAATGTGCAGACAGAGCTGGAAAACCTCCTACCCCTGGGCAGCTGATATGGGGACAGGAGGGAGCCGCGGGCCCAGGACCGGTGGCCTTGCAGTCAGCGCCCAGGGTGGGAGTCAGTGCCCGGGCGCTGCTCTTACCTGCCAGGGCCAGCTGTGGGGTTCTGCATCTTCGCCATTGACCACACGGCTGGAGGGGTTATAAAAAGGTAGGGCAGAGCCCGAGGCTGGAGAGGAGAGAAGAACACTGGTCACCCAGAGGGTCCCCAGCAGGACAGACGGGCAGGTCCCAGTCCTAGCTGTGCCACTAACAGGCTGTGTGAGCCCTGCAAGTCACATCATCCCGTGGCCCCTGTGAACAGTGAGCGTGCGACTTGAGCAGGGGTACAGAGTCCCTGCTGTCCAAGGCTGCAGATGCACACTGAGAACTGAGGGGCTGACGTTCTGACACGGCCTGGCGCCCAGGCCACCTTCCCATGGCCACAGCTGCTGTCAGAGTGCAGGCTTCGGCTGGAGCATTTGGTGCTGTGCTTACGACACCCATGGAACACCCGCACCCCGTATCAAAGTGTCTGCATTTGAGTTGCAGCTCTGTTCCCAGCTGCAGCTCACTGCCTATGTGCTCCCTGGGAGTCAGCGGTGATAGGCTGAGTACCTGGGTCCCTGAAACTCAGGGCTGCCGACTTCGGCCTAACCCAGCCCTGGCTGCTGGAAGCATTTGGGGAATGAACCAGAGGATGGGAGATACCTGCCAGCCTGTCTCTCTCTACTTCTGAAATAAAATACATAAACTTTTAAAAAATAGTGGAAGCTTTGAAAAACTATTTTCTGTGTTCAAAGCCCAGCCAGGCCCCTTGCTCTAGGATGAGCTACTTTACTTCCCTGAGGGTCGGTTTGCCCATCTGTAAAATGGGGACGATAACGGTACTGACCTCACGGAGCTGGGATGAAAATTACAAGAAAACGTATTTTTAAAAACCTTTAGGCCGGCGCCGTGGCTCAATAGGCTAATCCTCCACCTTGCGGCGCCGGCACACCGGGTTCTAGTCCCGGTTGGGGCGCCGGATTCTGTCCCGGTCGCCCCTCTTCCAGGCCAGCTCTCTGCTATGGCCAGGGAGTGCAGTGGAGGATGGCCCAGGTGCTTGGGCCCTGCACCCCATGGGAGACCAGGAAAAGCACCTGGCTCCTGGCTCCTGCCAGGATCAGCGCGGTGCGCCGGCTGCAGCGGCGGCCATTGGAGGGTGAACCAACGGCAAAAGGAAGACCTTTCTCTCTGTCTCTCTCTCTCTCTCACTGTCCACTCTGCCTGTCAAAAAAAAAAAAAAAAAAAAAAAAAAACCTTTAGCATTCTACTAAGCACACAGTAAGCACTCGGCAGATTTATCTGTTCCCATGACTGTCAGTCAAGGGAGGCTGCTAGAGGAGGTGGCCCTGAGCCGCAGTGTAACAAGGCAGAGAGATAAGGCTGGGCCGCAGGCTATGGAGAGGGTGGAGGGGGAGTGTGAGTGGGGAATTGGAGAATTGGAGCATCCAGCAGGGAGTGGGAATCCCACCCCACGCAGTCTGAGCACAGAGCCCGACTTCACCACCCGGCTGTGTTCACTGCCCCCCACCAGGGACGCCACCCCAGCCCTGGGTGCTGCTCCCAGTCCTCCTGAGCTGCTCCATCCCCTGCTTCCCCTCCCCCTCCTCCCCTGCACCAAGCTGAAACCCCCACTGCTGTGCCCCAGGTGTGAGCTGAGACCCCTCCTGTGGAGCAGGGCCTGGGACCCCGGGACCAGGGTGGGGAGCAGATCTCAGGGCTCCTGGCCCAGGCAGCGCAGGGCACAGACGTGGGCTGGGTTCTTACCAAGGGCCACCAGCAGGAGGGCGCTCAGCAGCCGGAGCATCGCGAGTTTGGAGAGAGGACGAGCGACAGAGCCCGCGTTCTAATATACGGCAAGCAGGCAGGGGGCTGGACTGGGCCCAGTCCCAGCACAGGTGGTGGGACACCAGGTCTCTCCCATGGACCAAGGCCACGGCCCCACGCACTGCTGACAGAGGAGTGACGGCCCATGGAAAGAGCCAGGGTTCCTGCACATGTGTCTGCACAGGTGTCACGGGATGGACCAGGATGGAAAATTCTCATCAGAACGTGCTGCCTGCCTTAGGAGAGAGCACGGCTCGGGAACCCCTGCACTCCCAGCTTGCGTGGTCACGTGCCAGGGCACGCGGCTTCACCTCTCCAAGTCTCAGGTGTCCCAACCCTGAGATCCAGGCTGATTCCACCTCAGTAATGAGGTCTAGCTGAGCACCTGCTCTGCTGGGATCAGGCACTGCTCGGGGGGCTGCAGCGGAGCTCAGCACGTGGTCCCCGCCCCCCATGGAGAGTGAGTCTATTGGAGGAGACAAGGACAACCCAAAGGCTGTGTCCACTCAGGGGGGCAGGTGTCCCAAAGAAGACCAGTCCCGGGTGCCTGGGGCGGGAGTGAGAATGGCTCACTTAGAGGGAGGCGAGGGAGCATGACATTTGGGCAGAGGGGAAAGCATGTTTTGAGTCCTAAAGGGAAAATAAAAGCCAGCTAAGAGAGGGGCGACAGACTGACAGTTTTAAGATGCCTCTTGCAAGACCCTCATCCCATGCCAGAGTGCCTGAGTCTGAGTCCAGATCTGCTCCCAAGTCCAGCTTCCTACAAATGTGGACCCTGAAAGCCAGCCTATGATGGCTCAAGGGCTTGGGTCCCTGCTACCCAGGAGACTTCCTGAGCTCCCAGCTCCGGTGTTTGGCCTGCCCCAGGCCCGGGGTTTGTGTGGATTGTGTATGGAGCTCTTTCTCTACCTTTCAAATTAAATGCACATGAATTTTTAGAAATGATTTGTTTGGGGCCAGCGTTGTGTTCCAATAGTAACCTGGTTCCTGTGACTGCTTTGTCCCAGGCGGGTGTTCAAGCCCAGGCTGCTCCCTTCCGATCTAGCGCCTCGCGGATGCACCGTGAAGTCAGTGGAAGGTGTTACAAGTGCTTGGGCACCTGTGCCCATGCAGGAGACCCTGGTGGGCTTCCCGGCTTCTGACTTTGATGTGGCCCAGTCCTGCCCATTGCAGCCATTTGGGGAGTGAACCGGAGGATGGAAGGTCTCTCTCTCTCTTTCTCTGTCTCTCCCTCCCTCCCTCTCTCTCTCTTCCTCCCTCCTTAGCAACTCTTCCCTCCAAATTAACAAAATAAATCTTTTAAAAATATTTATTTTGCTTATTTGAAAGACCGTGACAGAAAAGTGAGAGAGACAAAGAAATCTTCCATTCACTGGTTATTCCCAAAATGACTTCATTGGCTGGGGCTGCTCCAGGCCTAGCCAGGAGCCACGAACTCCATCCGGGATTCTGGGACAGGGACTCCAGCATTTGGGTCCTCCTCGCCTCCATTCCCAAGCACATCAGAGGCAGCTGGACTGGAAGCCGAGTAGCCAGGTCTCATACCCGCACTTGCATGTGGTGTGCTTGGCTTTCAATTGGAGGTTTAATCCACTGCACTCAAAAATAAACTTTTTTAAACGCTAGGCAGGGGAAGCCCTGAAGTAAACACACTCCAGGTGGAACAGGTGGCAAATGCAAAGGTTGGGAGGATCGAACTGGCTTGGCTTCTTCAAGAAGAGGCCAGTGTGCTTGGAGCTCGGTGGTCTACGTGGAGGTGGAGAGAGGTGAGGCCAAAGCAGAGGGGACCCCTGGAGCTGAACACTGGCTGATCCACTGTCCCCCTCACTCCTGCTCTGTACCTGGGAACAGGTGCAGCCACGTGCCCTAAGGGACATGGCTGAGAACGCCCATAGAGGTCCCATCCTCAATGCTCAAGAACAAGGACCAAGAAGCAACCCAAATGTCCACCTAAGTGAATGGATGCATGTGTGGGACATGCATGCGGGAAAAGATCAATCAACAAAGAGTGGATCATGGTGACGTGGCACATGCAGACACTTCCCAGGCAATGAAGGGGAAAAAGTAGTTTCCAGCAGATTATATGCATTTTCATATTCTTTCTAAAAATGATTTATTTATTTGAGAGGCAGAGAGATGGAGACTTACACACAGACACAGAGAAAGTTCTCCCTATGCTGGTTCACTCTCCAAATGCCTGCAATAACTGAGGCTGAGCCAGGTAGAGGCCTGGAGCCTGGAAAATTTTTTTTTACTAACATTTCTCCCTTTTGTTTTTTATAAAGCAGGAGCTGTGTGGGATTACATTAGCCCTAAAGTGCAGGAGGGGTAGAAGGACAATAACCTGTCCTTAGAGCTATTTCCTGCCGACATGGGGGGACAAGGTACTCTCTGCTGGCATGGGGCGATGTCTTAAGATGCTGTCTCCTGGGTGGGGAGCCGAGAATATCCCTGTAGCAGCATTTGGTTGACTGCCTGGTTGCTGAAGGCCTTGGTTCATTCCATTATCAATTCCTACAAACACTTAAGCACACATGGTAGAATAAGACAGGATGAGAATAGCAACCAATGATCCTAAGAGTGGCATTAACCAAGTAATGAGAGGATTTCATAGAGGAGAGGAGATGAGGAGGGTCTCTGGACCCTTGGGAAGTCTGCTTGATGGACGCAGTTTGAAGCTCATCCCAACCAAGACCTGAAGAAAGGCCTCTCATCTTTCAGGGGTAGAGGGGTTTGTCTGTAGAGAAATCTGAACAATCATACAACATTAAGTG
Source organism: Oryctolagus cuniculus (assembly GCF_964237555.1). Taxonomy (NCBI): domain Eukaryota; kingdom Metazoa; phylum Chordata; class Mammalia; order Lagomorpha; family Leporidae; genus Oryctolagus; species Oryctolagus cuniculus. The sequence continues at coordinate 148,979,446 of NC_091438.1, forward strand.
GGGCAGAGGACCATCAATACACAGGTCAGGACTGGAGCCATTGATGTTAGAGTAGAGGCTATGATTACAAAGGAATGAGGCCCCAGGTGGGCTAGACAGGGTCTAGCACAAAGGACAGAGTCATTACTAGAGGACCTAAGAGAGGTGCTGTCTAAGCCACGTCTAAGTTCTCTTATTGAGAAGCAAATAGAAGCTGACAGAAGGGGCCTGATAATAATCAGGTGGGCTTTAAGGCCGTGCCAGTTAGGAGGCCCAGGCCTATCTATCTCTTCACATGGGGTACATCCTAAGGGAGGTGTGAGCCTCCTTGGGAAGGCACCCTGCTGACTCCCATCACCTGGCTGGCCTGGGAGGAGAGCTGGCCAGGTGAATGCAGGCGGCATCTCTCACAGGAAATTTACTGTTCTGCCTACAATGTTGCTGACCCTACTTGGCCATTCCCTCAACCCCAGTAGTTACCTTGGAAGCTGAGATGAGTGAAGGGCTTTTCAGCTTAGAGCCAGTAAGATCTGTGGCTCTGACCTGGGCATCCTTCAACTCCAGGGAAGGTCCATTTCCAGTGATCCAACTCAGCTGGCAGAGCTGCCAGGGCTCTTCATAAGCTGACTTCTGCTGAAGCCCTGGCCTTCCACACTGAAAGCCACTGCAGTGGACTGGCCTGTTGGGTCTCTTCGAGGGCAGCCCACTGTACAGAGCACTGTTCTTCCAGGTCTCCTACACAGGTGCAGGGGCTCAAGGACTTGGGCTACCTTCTACTGCTTTCCCAGGCCATAGCAGAGAGCTGGATCAGAAGTGGAGCAGCCAGGTCTCGAACTAGCACCCATATGGGATGCTGGTACTGCAGGCAGCAGCCCCAGCCGCTATGCCACAGTGCCGGCCCCATACCTTTTTTTTTTTTTTATTTGAGAAGTAGAGACAGAATGAGAGAGCATCAATTCTGGCTCCTATCCACTGATTCTTTCCCTAAATGGCCACAAGAATGGGACTGGGCTGAGGCTGTTGCCAGGAGCCAGGAACACAAGCCTGGTCTCCGACATGGGTGGCAGGAACCCAAGGACTTGAGCCATTGCCACTGCCTCCAGGGTATCCTGCCTGCCCAGGAGCTGGTCAGGAACCAGAGCTGAGAATGAAATGCAGATATTCCAATGGCTTAACTAGTAGAATAAACACTGCCACTCTCATAATATCCTCTTTTTAAAAATCTTTATTTATTTATTTGAGAGACAGAGTTATAGACAGAGAGCTAGATCAGAAGAGGAACAGCCGGGACATGAACGGTGCTCATATGGGATGCCAGCGCCACAGGCAGAGGCTTAGCCCACTACACCACAGAGCCGGTCCAATATCCTTTTTAAAGGATTAAAAACAACTGAAATGTTAAGATGTATTCTTGGGGCTGGCACTGTAGCATAGTGGGTAAAGCCACTGCCTGCAGTGCCAGCATCCCATATGGGTGCCAGTTTGTGTCCTGGCTGCTCCATTTCAAATCCAGCTCTCTGCTATGGCCTAGGAAAGCAGTAGAAGATGGGCCAAGTCCTTGGGCCCCTGCACCTGTGTGGGAGACCCGGAAGAAGCTCCCGGCTCCTGGCTTTGGATCAGCGCAGCTCCAGCTGTTGTGGCCAATTGGGGAGTGAACCAGCAGATGGAAGACCTCTCTCTCTCTCTCTCTCTCTCTCTCTCTCTGCCTCTTCTTCTCTCTGTGTAACTCTGACTTTCAAATACATTAATAAATCTTTAAAAAAAAAAAAAAAGCTGTATTATTTAGGAACCAAAAACAGGTGGACAGCAAAGCTAAGAGAGGAAGGTACCGGGGCGGCCAGGACTGGAGCAGCCACGATCGCCCGGCAGGATACCCAGGCCACGTGGTCAGTGCAGAATGTCGGACAAGGACCAGATTGAAGTCCTCTCCTGGCCAGCGGCACAGACCATCATGAAGGATCATTGAGGAGGAACACAGAGAAGCTGAAACCCCTAAAGAGAAATGCAGGTGCCCTACTGCTCCGCGTTCATCAGCCCCTAAGGAAGGGATGAGACTGAAGTGCTGTGGGCGCAGTAGGGACAGAAGCCGCCTTTGCACTAGGCGAGGCCGCGTGCAGAACACCCAATTATCCAACACATAAACGAGGCCCAGGTGAAGACGAGCAGAGACCACGGCGGCGTTGCTTTGCCGGTATCGGAACTCCACCATGACGGAACAGGCTGTCCTGAGCTGGTTTAGCCAGGGGCGGGGAACAGTTGGCTGAATCAGAGAGGCATTGCGCCACCGCCGTGGGGCTCCTGGGGGAAGCAGCTGCACGGCCGACGTCAGATGAAGCTGTTAAGGTAACTGACAAGCATGCAGATGCCATTGAACTTGTCATCACTCCCCGGATTCCCCTTGTTGATATCGTCAAAGGGCTGGATGAGAGAGCGCGAGGGGATTTCCATAGCTTCAAGAAAATTCAGGAGAAGACAGCAAATCTCGGAAAAACCCGAGAAGGTCTTGGAGCAACGGAGAGCAGCAGGAGAGGCGATGGAGCCTGCTAGCTTTCGGGCTGAAGAGAAGGATGCCATGGGGCCGGCGCTGTGGCGCAGCAGGTTAATGCCCTGGCCTGAAGCGCCGGCATCCCATACGGGTGCAGGTTCTAGTCCCTGCTGCTTCACTTCCAATCCAGCTCTCTGCTGTGGCCTGGGAAAGCAGTAGAAGATGGCCCAAGTCCTTGGGCCCCTGCACCCACGTGAGAAACCCGGAAGAAGCTCCTGGCTCCTGGCTTCGGATTGGCACAGCTCAGGCCGTTGTGGCCATCTGTGGAGGGAACCAGTGGATGAAAGACCGGCCCCCCCTCCCTCTCTCTGCGTAACTCTGATGTTCAAATAAATAAATAAATCTTAAAGAGAGAGAGAGAGAGAAGGTTACATCTCTTCCGTGTGAGTCATCTTTCCTGCTCTGGTGCTTTTGGAAGCCCTAACACCAGTTGCGTTCACTCAATTAATATTGGTGCAGACTAGTCCCCCTTTTGTGGCCCCAAAATTTCACGGATAGTAAATTTCCCTGAATGTTCATTTGTGGAATTACTTCCGCAGAGTCGCAAGTCAACCATTTATCGCAGGTGAATGAGATTTGTAGAACCTCTGCTTACAGGGTGTATCTGCAGCAGGCAGGCGCTCCATTCACTTCTGTGTCCTGCGTGGTCCGCTTACCAGGCATTTTAGGAAGCGCCCTCAGGACACAAGAGTGGTCTCAGCCAACCACAGTGCAGCCTTCCGTCCACACCACAGCCAGCTCTTGGCAGTGATGTCATCCACGGAAGATTCTCCTTGGACAAACAGAAAGTGGGAGAATCCCCGCGCTCATCTCGCTTTACTAAGAGGTTTAGCCTGAGACAGCTGCCACATTTGGGGTCGCTACCAAATGATTGCCGGTGAGTTCAGAGGGCTTCCTAACGCCTCTTTCACTCCTAACGTGAGGAAGATACTAACACTCATTTCGGAGTAAGTAGTAAAGGAAGTTTTTACTATTTAAAAAGGGGAAGCAGATGGCATGTGGCTGAAATCTGGGACAGGGGACAGAGGACAGGTTAGATGGTGTGGGAGGTTCTAGCTTTGATCTGGTTTTATCCAAGATTCATTAGCATGTGGTAAATCCACTCGTTCTCAATTAAAGACTTGGCTGAGTTTTCCAATTAGGTGAGTCTTGACAAACACGTGCCATCCTGACACCAGCACGATCGTGACACAGACACTCCCACTGCTCTAAGGGACCCCCCTGCTGCCTCATCACAGTCTGCCCCCCACATCTGGCCCCTGGCGCATGCCCGTCTGCTTCCTGCTGTGAGGGGCCTGACTTCCAGAACCTTTGTACACGGACGGAACCACACGTTGAGAACCTCTGTACCTGGACACCTCTCACTGAGCACAGTGCTTCTGGGCTCCCTCCCTGTCCTCGTATCTCACGTGGTCTGGAATGTTCTAATGACATTGCTGAAAATCCCTGGGATTCTAACAACAGCGGCCATGAGTTGTTGATGAGGAGAGCAGCTCATGGAATGAAGATTGTGGTTAACCCAATTCTGCTACCACAAATCCAAATTTAAAGACACAGCACTAGCAACTGGGTGAGAACCAGACCCTAGAAGGGCTCCTGCAGAGCTCAGTGTCAGGACGTCGTGTCTTCTTCCTTTTAAAATTTCTGTTTATTTATTTTCATTTTTATTTGAAAGGCAGACACACGGAGATCTTCCAGCTGCTGATTCACTCCTCAAATGGCTGAAAGTACCAAGGCAAAGCTAGGAGATGGAAACACCATCCCACATGGGTGGCAGGGACCCAGGTACGTGAGCCGTCACCTGCTCTGTCCCTGGATGCACATTAGCAGGAAGCTGGAATCAGAAGCAGAGCCAGGATTCAAACCAGGCGCTCCACTGTGAGATGCGAGCATCCCAGACAGCCTCTTAGCCACTGCACCAGCACCTCCGAAACATAAGGAAAAAGTCAGGTTTCAGGCCAGGAGGTGGGGGTAGGGTGAGTCAGCAGAAACAGACCTAATTGCTTATCGACATTTTCCAGAACTCACTTCCTGGGTGCTGTAGGGAGCATGGGAGGGTGATAGTGAGTGGGAGCAGCTGGGTTTGGCCACCTGGAAAGAGCCTGGGTTTGTGGGACCTGGGGGAGGGAAGGCTGTGGCCTGGGATGCTGGAGGTGGACGAGCAGGGCTGTGTGGGATCAGCGTGGATCTGCAGCTGGAACAACGCGTGAGGCCGTCCCTGGCCGTGGGAAGTGAGTGCCTGGCCCGAATGCAGTGAGCCTCGGCCCAAGGACCCTGCATGGTCAGAGACACAGCAGCTATGAAACCCCGCACGTGGTGATAAAAAACAAAACAAAAAAAAAAAAAAAAAAAACTGCTCTCCCTGCCCATTCCCTCTGGGCCTGGATGTATTGATTTTGAGTTTTGCCCCCAGAGACCTTCCCCAGACCCTGAGCTGAGGAATAAAGAGGGAAGGACCAGGAGGGGCCTCAAGGGGCGGGGTGAGGGGTGGCCAGTCCCCATCCCACTGTGAAGCATTTGGACCCGACAGGGCCCCAGAGAACGCGGGATCTGCGGAGGTTCAGCTGTGCCGCTGGTTAACCCTCTGGGGTTTAGTTTGGTTCCTGTGTTTTATGGTATATGGATTTATTTATTTATTTATTTATTTATTTATTTATTTGAAAGGCAGAGTGACAGAGAAAGGGAAAGACAGACATCTTCCATCTGCTGGTTCCTGCTCCAAATGCCTGAATAGCCATAGCGGTGCCAGGACAAAGCCAGGAGCTTGGAACTCCATCCCGGATTCCCACATGGAGGCAGGGGCCCAAATATTGGACCATCTTCTGCTGCCTTCCCGGGTGCATCTCCACGGAGCTCGAGCAGAAGTGGAGCGGCTGGGACGCCATGGGCTGCGGCATCACAAGCAGCGGCTGAACCCGCTGCACCACACCCGGCCCCTCTGGGGGTTTTCTTCTCCAGGAGCAGCGTGAGCAAAACCCCTAGTGATGGTCACCCCCACCCCCACCCCAGAGATCACGGCCTATGGCCTACCGTAGGTCTCAGCCTGAACAAAGCAAACTGCTGTCTGACTGGGGGGTGGAGGCCCCCGTCGGGGGTTCAGATCTGCATCTGGGCAGGAGGAGGTGGGAAGCTGGGGCCTCCTTGGGGAGGAGGTGACTTCCTGTCCTTTCTAGATCCACCAGATGCGGAGCTCCAGGGAGGCCCAGACTTCTCATCCACCTTCAAATTCCCGGTGTGCAGAAGGGAGCCTGACACAGCAGGGGGTCGACAACAGCATTTATAAAAAAGGCAGCGAATGAATGAGTGAGTGAATGAATGAAGCTGCAGGACCTCAGACGTCCTCGTCCTCCACCCTGGAGGTGCGGTCGGCCTTGGCGCCCACACAGCCGCTCTGCAGGCCCCGTGCGTCCCCGACAGGCTCAGCAGCAGCGGCACTGCCTGTGGTGGGGCCCGGACAGCCGCGTTCCCCAGGGAGGGCGTCCTGGGATGAATGCCTTCCTGGCAGGGAGCACCCCCAGCAGGGTTCTGTCTGCTCTGTTGCCTGCTGGGGCCTCGCGCTCAGAACAGACCCCAGGAAGACCCAATAAACAAGCAACAGTCAGAAGGGAGAGGGAAATACAAGGTCGACAAAGGTCAAATGGTTCCTGCCTGCGGGACTTCTCAGAGGCTTTAACAAACCAGCGTCCACTGCGGGTCACACACGGTGGTCTCACGGCCAGGACTCCCTGATGCCCCAGGGGCCTCCAGCGCTCCTGCTAGCAGCCCCCTCCCCAGGCGGTGCAGCCCAGCCTCGGGGAGGTTAGGGAAGCACAATGTGTGTCAGGTGCCCTGTGTGTGGCAGGAAGAAACCCCGGAAGGGATCCAGGGCTGGGATCTGTGCAGGTGGTCCTGTACCAAGGAAGGCGACCTCTCAGCTGAAACCTGAGCGGGTTCTTGGACGGAACCCAAGGGATCACTCAATAAACAATCAAAGGTCAGAAGAGAGTGGGCGATACAAAGTTCAGATGGCTCTTGCCTTCAGGACTTCTCAGAGCCTTGAACATGCCTGTGATCGTTCGAAATAACACAGTAGCCTAAGTCAGGACTGTCTGATGCCCTCACGGCTCTGTAACACTCGAGCCACGGGCTCTTACCCCTCAGTCAATGCAGCCCAGCCTCGGGGGAGAGGCCCCAGCTGTGGGACCCCCTGTTCCCTGCTACTCTTCTGTGGTCTTCCTAGCAAACACCTTCAGTAAACATTTGTGGAACACCTACCAGATCCCAAGAACTCTCCGTGCCCCTGACAACCCAGTCATGAAGGTGACACCCAGGGCCTCACCATGGGCGTCCATGGGCCAGGGCCGGAGGGCACCTCTGCAGGAGCACAGCACCGTCTCCACCTCGCTGTCTCCCTCTGTCTCCCTCTCGGCTCGCAGAAAGAGGGGATTGAGGGACTTGACTCTGGGAAATGCGGGTGCTGGCAGGAGACGCAGGACAGGAGGGTGCAGTCGGGGTATCTGTGCCCCAGCTGCCTCCTCACAGGCCCTGGTGTGCACTGGGTGTGCTCCTCCCCAAGGCCCTTGCTGCCACCCAGCACCCTTCCCCTGGGCTCCCGTGACTGCTTCCTCTGGGCCCCTTACGGCCGAGGGGCGGCCTCAGCTCTGCTGCTGCTGGACCAGAGGTCACCACCCCTTGTGAGTTTCTCCAGCTGTGCCCCCATTTTATCAGATATTCCTCAGTTCCTCCAGGCTGACATCTGTTCCCTCCAGGTCCTGACTGATGACGCAGGTGTGGCTGAGGTCGCAGACACCCAATCACAGTGCATCCATAGAGAGAAGCTTGTTCCCCTTCAATCCCAACCCCGAGCTGGCCTGTGGCTCTGCTCTGGGACTCCTCCTGCCACTTCTATCTCATGACCCTCCATCCCTAGGGGGCCCCCCACCCCCTGGCACATCCTAGGCATGGAGTTGTGTCCACCATGATCCCCGGGCTGAAGTCCTAACCCCTCAGACTGTTGCCTCATCTGCCATAGTCGGCCTCATCCGCCGACGTAATGAGCTGAGCTGAGGTCATTAGTGGCCCTCTTGCACTGTGACAGGTGTCTTTGTTAAAAAGGAATTGGAGGCACAATGAGACAGTATGGAAGGAGGGTGGCCCTCTCCACACCGAGGAGAGAGGCCTGGGGCAGAGCCCTCACGGTGCTGGGAGGAAGCCACCCGCTGACACCTTGGTGTTGGACTTGTGGTCACAGCCCTGTGCACAGTGGGCAATCCTTGTGTCACAACAAAAAAAGGAGAATGGATATTAGTGGTCACTACAGGTGTAGCAGGAAATACAAGATAGAGGGGCTCTTGATAAGCCGGTGGAAGCCACGAGGAGCAATTAAAATGACAGGTAAAATGAGGTCCACCACCACTGGTGAGGCCACGTGCTAGGTCCCAAATCTGCGGCTCACATCGCTAAGCTGAAAAGGCCAAGGCTAAAGAAACTGCCACAAGGCTGGGATACAGGTGCCTGTACAGAAGAACAAAGATTCTCAAAAAAAAAAACACCACTAGGTTTGTCTCAAAAGCCATGTTCTTGGAACTCTACAATCCACACTGTATGCTATTGCATTCGTTTAGAGTGAATGGAAAATAAGCATGCATTTTTCATTTTTGCTAGATTTCTCAACTTCTTTCAATACAACTGGCACTTCCTTTCTAAGTTCTTCCCTTCACTGACTTCAGTTAAGCCACATTTCCTTAGTTTCCCTACTATTTACATGGCTACTTCCCTCTTCATCCTGGTTATTTTTCTCTAGCAAGTCCCAAATATTGGAGTATTATAGGAGTTATTGCATCGCTTTAGAAGTCCCTGTGACTTTAAAGTGTATATTATGGCTTTTAACTCCTGTTTGGTCTCTGGCTTCAAAGGATATTACTTTTCATGGGGAGGAGAGGAGAAATCCTTAAGACAATTCCATGCTTGTTGTGCAGGTATATCATTCTCTGGGCTGCCCAAACCTTTGGATTAATATCTGTCTCAATTGAGGGAAGGCATAAGGATTGTCCTGGAGCCTTGAATACAGTGGTTCCCATCTGGGCTAATTGATCACTTCCTAGAAGTGGTGTTGTACTCTCTGGTATTATAAGGAAGGCATGTGGGAAAAAAGTCATGTCAAGTACAGCTTAGAGGCTGGATGCAGTATCTAACCAAAGACTTCCCTGAGATGTGTCCCAGAGTCATACCAAGAGAAGAGGGGAGACCCAGACTAGCAGAAGGACAGGAATGGTGGCTCCCGTGTCTAGAGGAAACACCTGGGGCTCCTGAGTGCTGACCGTCTGGGTGGTAGGAGCCTGTAGGATGAGCCCTAGGCCCTTCAGTCCTGCTGGTCATCCAGAGAAGGGGGCCCAAGCCCAGAGGCAGTGTCCTCTGGAGGTAGACAACCCTCCAATGACCCCCACTTTAGGATGACAGGGCCGTGCGGGTCCTCTCTGGCGGCATAACGGTGGACACTGCTTCTCGAAGTGCCCCTGTGAGCACAGTCATGGTACTTTGGAGGCTCCTGGGGACCTCAGGGTGCTACGACCATAAGGCAGCTAACGGAACTGTGATCTTCTTCTTAGCTTTATCTCCTTGTTGAGTCTCCTCCTGGTCCTGATTATAAAATAATGAAGTAGAAGTACTGAACTCGTGACACACTGGGTTAAGACTATGGTGCTGGCATTACTGGGTACTCCATCTCTGATCCAGATCCCTGCAAATGCACCTGGGAAAGCAGTCGAAGGCGGCCCAAATACTTGGTCTCCTGCAACCCATGTGAGAGACCCAATGGAGTTCCTGGCTCCAGGCCTTGGCCTGGCCCAGCCCTGGCCATTGTAGACACTTGGGGAACCAATGGATGGAAGATTCTCTCTCTCTCGACCTCTCTTGACCTCTCTGTCCCTCCCTGTATCTTTGTAACTTTATAAATTAAATAAATAAATCTTTTTTTTTAATGATCAAAATGGCAAACTGTGTGAAGTATTCTAAGTTACTCTCAGGTCAGCTAGCCAGGTTTTGAAGCTCTCTCTTAATCTGAAGCTGATTGAATAATCAAACTGGCGGCCGGCGCCGCGGCTCAACAGGCTAATCTTCTGCCTAGCGGCGCCGGCACACTAAGTTCTAGTCCCGGTCGGGGCGCCGGATTCTGTCCCGGTTGCTCCTCTTCCAGGCCAGCTCTCTGCTGTGGCCCCAGAGTGCAGTGGAGGATGGCCCAAGTGCTTGGGCCCTGCACCCCATGGGAGACCAGGAGAAGCACCTGGCTCCTGCCTTCGGATCAGCGCAGTGCGCCGGCCGCAGCACGCCGGCCGCGGCGGCCATTGGAGGGTGAACCAACGGCAAAAGGAAGACCTTTCTCTCTGTCTGTCTGTCTGTCTGTCTCTCTCTCTCTCTCTCTCTCTCACTGTCTACTCTGTCAAAAAAAGAATAATCAAACTGGCTTCCACGGAGACAGGAGATAGGGAGGCATTTGGGCTAAAGCCTCTCTCAGTCTTTCTGGAAAAGTTGAGGGATTCTTTTCAGGGCCCTGGTCTATCAGGGATCGTTTTGAGTAGTTTAATGGCTGGGTCTTTATCTCATATGTGTAAGTAAACTGTCTTTGAGTTAGCTGTTTTCTAAACAGGTAAACTCTTTTAGTGTTTTTTAAGGTCTGAGGGCCAAAAGACTGCCAGTGTCTGAAATGCACTCCAAAGGAGCACATGGCAAAGAAGATTTAGCTTAACTACGCCAGCCACAGCACTGCACTGCGGTCTCTCCACTCATGCTCCTGACCGTCTGGACAAGCTCCTAAAAATGTCGCAGGAATCTGCAGTTAGTACAGCTCTCTTCCTCCATGAGGTTTGTAACGTGTGTCCACAAACACCGGGGAGAACAGACAAGAAAAGCATGCAAATCAGGAGTTTATTGAGAGAAAGCAACAGTAAAACTTTAAAAATCTAACAGCAAAAAGAAGGGTCCCTGAAGAAGCCCCTGATGAGTAATGATTTTCTCAACTTTTTATAGGTTGTAAAGGGGGATTTTCTCATGACTGGTCTCAGAGATGAACGGTTTTCATTTGTTAATTGGGTGAAAGTTCCATCAAGACTCAATAAAGACAACAAAAAAGACATGAAACTTTTCTCCAAGATGCATACAATTCTCTACCTAGATCAGTTACAACAGCACAGAAAAACCTTGATAACAAGGACTAGCACGTGGCCTCAACTGCTTCACAGAAGCCAGGTGCCTGAATCTTCTCAGGTCCTCCAAGACTCGTTTCCACATGGTGGGGAAGGGACCCCTCCCTGGACCCTGGAGTTTATCCTTATCCCCCGGGGTGAGAAACAGCGGCGGCAGAGGACCACGGAGGACTTGGCCCCTGCAAGCAGGGGATCGGGAGAGGGGTAATGAGAGGGACGAAGCGTGATGGAAAGCCCTTGACTGGCAGCTCAGCTGCCAAGGGGCCAAGGGGCCAGCTTGGAGGCCATGGGTGGGGAGAGTCAAGCCTCAGGACTGTGAAGGGTGGGCCGCCCTGCCCTGTCCAGGACACTCCGAGACCCTGGCGTCCATCCCCGCAGCACTGGGGAGGGAGACGCAGCTGGTCTTTGTGGGGAGGTGGAGGAGGGGAGCTGAGTGGGGAGTGGGGAGATAGCTGCCCACCACCCTCATCTTCAGGCTGGGCTGCTCACCGCAGCGATGCCCCTTCTGAGACGTCCAGTGTGGGACAGGCACCACTGCTCGTGGTGTCGCTATCACTCTTCCACTGGGATCACGGGGATTCTCGTCTCCCCACCCCTGTCCCTGGGGACTCCAACATTCTCTGTCCTCCAGGACATTCTCACACCTTCTGTCTCCTGAGAGCCAAACGAGACCTCTGGTCTCAGCCCCTCTCCCCACACTCTCCTGACCACAGCTCTTCCAGGGCCTCTTGGGTCTTCGGAAGCACCACTCCCCCCGAGTGCTCTGCCTCTGTTCTCATTTCAGATTGGAGATCAGATCCCTGGAGACCAAGGGTGACAGCTATGGACCCCAGCCCAGTGCGCCCATGGTCTGTGCTGGACGTAAGCGTTCACGCACGCAGGCTGCTCGTGCACACACGGACCGTCTCTGGCTGCTTTCCTGCTGCGATGGCGGGGCTGAGTCCCTGCTGGAGAAACCACGTGGCCGACAAGGCTGCAGCACCCGCTCTCTGTCCCTCACAGAACACGCCTGCTGACCCTGCCCACGGAACGTTCTGGGCTATGGAGCTGTTCTCCGTCCCTGCTGTCCACAGTGGGAACCACTGGCCCCAGGTGGCTCCAGAACACTTGGGACGCGGCTGGGACCTCGTCACTGAGTGCTCCACTTAACTTGATGAAGTTCATGGAGATTGAAACAGCCCCATGTGGCCAATGACCCCTGGGCTGCCCAGCACAGCAAGCCCCGCCCTCGGTGCGGCCTCCACTGCCCCTGAGAAAACTCTCCACTCCCTGTCGCGCCCAACCTTGGAGCCCTGGGGTGTAATTCAAGGGCTCTGAAACGAGTCCCCCAACCCTGCCTCCCTGAACCCAGGACCTAGCTTTTCTGTTACTCTGCCAAGCCCTTGAGATAAGCCTTCACGTGGCCCCAGACTCTGTTTTTAGTTTGCAAATAGCACAGTGAGAATCGTAGATAGAACCAGAAAACCTCCATGTGAACCAAACCATTCAAGTATTCCTGGCCAAGGGAAGCTGAACGGCAGATTGCAAAGGGAGCTGCGAGGCCAACACCGGAGGCCTTGCAAATCAGAACTTGGTGTCCAGAGTCCACGATGGGAATCGGTGCAGCCGGTGGCGCCGTTCCCTGCCAGAGGCAGCTGTTGGGAGCCACACATCTCTACTGAGCCCACGGAGGGAGAGGCTGGGAAAGGTCAGCCTGAGACAGAGACTAGAAAGGAGACGAGAGGTGTCAGTCAGCCAAAGGGCCCCAACAGCACAGGGGGCGGGACCCAGCCCTAGCTGACCACAGATGGACTGTGTGAGCCGTGCAGGCCCCTTTCCCTCTCTGACCCTCAGTAGCCGCCTATGGACAGTGAGCACTGGGACTACAACAGGGGTCTCCCGGGTCCCAGGAGACCACGGATGGAGATAAAAACGCAGCCCCGTCAACGGGAGGACTGAAGAATTCGACACTTCCAAGTGGCATTGGAATGGCGCCTGGCAACAAGGAGGCTTATCAAGGTGGTGGCTATTGTCACAGAGAGTGGTGGCTTGAGGAGGACATTGCATGCGTGATTATAACACCGCAGGAAACACCCATACTCTATGGGAAAGTGCTGGGATCTGAGTTTTAGCTCCATTCCCAGTTCCAACTCCCAACTGGTGTGCTCCGAGAGGCAGCATTGGTGGACCAAGCGTAGGAGTCCCTGCAACCCACTAGCTACTGTCTGCAGCCTGACCCAGGCTGTTTGTTGCAGACATTTCGGAGTGAACAGAGAATGGAATCTCTCTCTCTCCCTCTCTCTCTCTCTCTCTCTCTGTCTCTCTCTCTCCCTTGAAGTAAAATGTAAAAGTAGAAAAAAATTTTAAAGATTGGAGGTTTAGGGGCCAGCACTGTGGCACAGAAGGTAAAGCTGCCGCCTGCAGTGCCAGCATCCATATGGGCACCAGTTCAAGTCCCAGCTGCTCCACTTTTGATCCAGATCTATGCTGTGGCCTAGGAAAGCAGTAGAAGATGGTCTAAGTTCTTGGGCCCCTGAACCCTTGTGGGAGACCCGGAAGAAGCTCCTGGCTTTGGGTCGGCACAACTCTGGCTGTTGCAGCCATTTGCGAAGTGAATCAGCAGATGGAAGCGCTCTCTCTCTCTCTCTCTCTCTCTCCCTCTGTCTCTCTGTAACTCTGCCTTTCAATTAAATAAATAAATCTTTTTAAAAAACTGGAGGTTTAAAATAAGACCTTCTCAGATCAAAGCACGCCATGGCCCCTTGTTCTAGGATGAGCTATTTTACGTCTCTGAGGGTCAGTTTGCCCATCTGTAAAAAGGGGCAATAATAGGACTGGCCTGTTACAGCTTGGATGAGAATGTCACAACATTAGGTAAAGAAAAAAAAAAAAACTGCGCACCTTCTGCCTAGCATACAGAAAGTACTCACTACATGTTATCATCAGTCAGGGAGGGTAATTGGAGGAGGTGGCCCTGAGCTGCAATATGAGGTGGTAGAGAGACCAGGAAAAGGCTGGACCACAGGGAGAGAGTGAGTGGAGACATGGAGCATTCAATGGAAATTCAACCCAAGCCGTCTAAGCTCAGACCCTAGGTCTTAACCTTTTGGCTTTGTTCATCACCCCCACAAAGGACACCCTCCACAGCACTTGGGGTGCTCCCAAGTTCTCCTCCTGACCTGGTTCACCCCCCGCTTCCTTCCACTCTCCTCTCTGGCACCAAGCTGAAAGCCCCCACTGTCCTGCCCTGGGCATAAGCTGAGACCCCTCCTGTGGAAGTAGGGGCTGGGGATCATGGGACCAGGGTGGGGAGCAGATCTCAGGGCTCCTGGCCCAGGCAGCACAGGGCACAGATGCGGGCTGGGGGTTTAACAAAGGTCATCAGAGGAAGGGACTCTGTAGCTGGAGTGTTGTATGTTTGTGGATGATGAGAGTGAGACACAGAGCCTGGGCTCTAATACAGGGCAGAGGCAAGTAAGGGGGCCTCCCTGAGCCCAGTCCCAGAACAGGTGGTGGAGCACCATGTCTCCCACGGCCCAAGGCCACTGCCACCGCCCATCAAAAACTGGGTACTGAGCCAATAAGGACTCAGTGTTCCTGCACCATGTGGCTCAACAGGTGGTACAAGGTGGACAACTGATAACAAGGGACTAGCATGGAAAGTTGGCATCAGAATGTGCCATAGGGGCCAGCGCTATAGCACACTAGGTTAGTCCTCCGCCTGAGGTGCCAGCATCCCATATGGGCGCCGGTTCTAGTCCCAGCTGCTCCACTTCCGATCCAGCTCTCTGCTATGGCCTGAGAAAGCAGTGGAAGATGGCCCAAGTCCTTGGGCCCCTGTACCTGCGAGACTTGGGCACTTGGGCACATGGCTCACATCTCTGAGTCTCAAGTTCCCCATTGCCAACATGGGAACTATTAGTCTCCACCTCCCTGGAGATCTCGTTGAGCACCTGCTTCACCGCGGGAATTCCTGCCCTGGGATTCTGCCACACAGCAGTTCAGAGCCCCCACCCTCGCTCTCCTAGGGTTTGAGCCTAGTTGGGAAGACGAATGACAAATCAATAGAAATCCACAAGGCTGTGTCCAGTCGTGGGAGCAGGTGCCAGGGCATAGAAGGAGCATGGGCGAAAGGTGGGAATGGAAGTGACTGACACTCTGGCTGAGGGAGCCGTATTTGGCTGAGTCCTAAAGGAAAAGTAAAGGCAGCTAAGGAAGGGGTGCGTGTCTGCCGTAGCAGGTAAGACACCATGTACAGCACCCCCGTCCCACACCGGGGTGCCTGAGATTGAGTCCAACTCTGCTCCTGATTCCAGCTTCCTGCTAATGCGTGACTTCAGGGCGAGGCGGCGACGGCTCAAGTACTTGGGTCCCTGCTACCCACAGACACACATGGAGCTCCTGGCTATGGCTTCTGATCTGACTCAGTCCCTGCTGCTGCAGGCACTTTAGGAATGAATCAGTCAATGGAGGAGCTATTCCTCTCTCTGCCTTTCGAATAAATGAAAATAATGTTTTGAAAAAACTTGTTTAGGGCCAGCACTGTGGTGCAGTGGGTTAAGCCACAGCCTGTGTTGCCCCCATCCTATATGTGTGCTGGTTTGAGTGCCAGCTGCTCTGCTTCTGATCCAGTTCCTGCTCATGTGCCTGGAAAGGCAGCAGCAGATGACGGATGTACTAGGAACCCTACGCCCAGGTGGGAGACTCGGACTGCTGCCCCGACTGCAGGCTTCAGCCTGGCCCAGCCCAGACACTGGAACCCTCTGGGGAGTGAACCAGCAGATGGAAGACCTATTCTACCCCCCCCCCTTCCTCTCTCTCTCTCTCTCTCTTCCACTGTGCCCTTCAAATAAATAAATACAACTTCTTAAAAATTTATTTATTTTAAAGGCAGAATGACAGAAAGACAAAGAAATCTTCCATGTGCTGGGTCACTCCAAAGACAGCTGCTTCAGCAGGGACTGGTCCAGACCAAAGCCGGGAGCCAAGAACTCCACCCGGGTCTCTTGGGCTTGGACACAGCACTGGAGCCGTCCTCCAGTGCACTCCCAAGCACATAAGCACGAAGCTGGATTGGAAGAGGAACAGCCAAAACTCACACTGGCACTTGGATATGGGACGCTGATCTTTCAGTTGGTGGTTTAACCCACTGTTCCACAACCCTTCCCAAAAATAAATTTTTTAAAAGATTTTATTTATTTATTTATTTATTTGAGAGGTGGAGTTACAGACAGAGAGAGGGAGAGACAGAAAGGTCTTCCATCTGCTGTGTCACTCCCCAAATAGCTACAGTGGTCAGGCTGGGCCACGCTGCAGCCACGAGCCAGGAGCTTCTTCTGGGTCTCCCATGCAGGTGCAGGAGCCCAAGGACTTGGGCCGTCTTCCACTGCTTTCCCAGGCCACAGCGGGGAGCTAGATTGGAAGAGGAGCAGTCGGGACTTGAATTGGCGCCCATAAGGGACACCGGCGCTGTAGGTAGAGGCTTAGCTCACTGTGCCACAGTGCCAGCTCCTCAAAATAATTTTTTAACAAATGCTAGTCAAGAGAAGTCCAGAAGGAAACATACCACAGGTGGCAGGGACAGAAAGTGCCGGGCCTGGAGGCTGGGAGGGGCTTGGCTTATCCGAGAAGAGGCCAATGTGCTAGGGGCTCAGTAGTCCAGGAAGAGCATGGATGGAGGTGAGGCCAAAGCAGAGGTGATTCCTGGGGACGAGCTCACAGCAATACCCCGGTCTCCCATCCTTGGCCCTCAGTAAGGAGGACCTAGGTGCAACACGGATGCCCAGCAAGGCGGCTGGGTGCACCTGTGTAGGGCGCACGCAGGTGGGAGATGAATCAGCAGGGAGTGAGCCACAGGGCCCGGCACATACAGGTACGGCCTGTGGATGCAAATGAAGGAGAATCAAATGTGGGTTTCAGAAATGATATATAGTTTAGCACTTCTTTAAAAAAGTGTTTTTGTTTATTGAAAATGAAGAGAGACAGAGGGGTCAGTGCTGTGGTTCAGTGGATTAACACCCTGGCCTGAAGCACCAGCATCCCATGTGGGCGCCGGTTTGAGACCTGGCTGTTCCACTTCCAATCCAGCTCTCTACTGTGGCCTGGGAAAGCAGCAGAAGATGGCCCAGGCACTTGGGCCCCTGCACCCACGTGGGAGACCCGGAAGAAGCTCCTGGCTCCTGGCTTCGGATTGGCGCAGCTCGGGCTGTTACAGCCAATTGGGGAGTGAACCATCGGATGGAAGACCTCTCTCTCTCTCTCTCTCTCTCTCTCTCTCTCTCTCTCTGCCTCATCTCTCTCTGTGTAACTCTGACTTTCAAATAAATAAATAAAATCTTAAAAAGAGAGAGGGAGAGAGAGACAGAGACAGAGGCAGATAGAGAAAGATCTCCCATTTGCTGGTTTACTCCCCAGTTTCTGCAACAGCTGAGGCTGAGCTGGGTTGCAGCGTGGAGACTGGAACTTAACCTGGTTCTCGCACGTGGGTGGCAGGAACCAAACCGCTGGAGCCTTCACCTGCTTGCTCTCAGAGTGTGCATTAGCAGGAAGCTGGAAGAGGAAATGAAACTGGAACTCAAATCCAGGCAGTCTAATATGGGACACAGGTGTCCAAGAGGCATCTTAACCCTGCACCAAATGTCCACACACATCGGTTTTTTAAATTGAGAAGGGGGAGGGGGGAGTGCTTTCATCCACTGGTCAATTTCCCAAATTCCCACATGACTGAGGCTGAGCCAGGAATGCAAGCTGAGGCACCCACATGGTGGGGGGGGGGGTCAGGATCCCGATTACCTGAGTGATCGCTGCTCCCCGCCCCCCGGGTCTGCACTGGCCAGGGGAGAGCCTGGAGCTGGACCTGAGAGTCAGATCCAGGTATGGTGGTGTCTTTAATGCTAGGATAAAAACTCCTGCTCTCATAATATCCATTTCAACAACTGAAAAACTGCTGAAATTTTGAGATGCATTTTAAGGGCTACAAACAGCTGGGCGGCACTATCTAGAAAGAGAAGCCACGCGAGGAAGGCACTGTGGTGACCGGTACCGGAGCTGTGGCAGCCACAGCTGCCTAGCGTGGTCCTCAATCCAGGCACTATCAGACTGTCGGGGAAAGACCAAGCTGGAATCTTCCCCCTCGCCAATGGCACAGTCCATCATGAAGTCCCATTTAAAAGAAGCCCAGACAGGCCAAAACCTAAAGAAAAAAAAAAAAATGGATGCCTTAACGCTTTGAATGCAACAATCCTAAGGAAGGTAAGAGTTGAAAATGTTGGCGGGAGAAGCTGCCTTTTCCTTAGCTGAGGCCAAACTCACAGCAGAAGACTTCAGCGCCACAGTTATCCAAAGTGTAAATGATACCAGGTGGACAGCTGAGCAGAAAAGATAACACAGCAGGTGTCAGTTTGCCAGAATCTAACCACTACCACGAAGGAACGGACAGTTATGAGCTGACTGGCTTAGCCAGAGCTGGGGAATCACTGGTTAAATTAAGAGGAATAATGCCGGGGGCTGGCGCCGTGGCTCACTTGGTTAATCCTCCGCCTGCGGTGCCAGCATCCCATATGGGCGCCGGATTCTGTCCCGGTTGCTCCTCTTCCAGACCTGCTCTCTGCTGTGGCCCGGAAGGGCAGTGGAGGATGGCCCAAGTGCTTGGGCCCTGCACCCCATGGGAGACCAGGAGGAGGCTCCTGCCTCCTGGCTTCGGATCAGTGCAGTTCTGGCCGTGGCGGCCATTTGGGGGGTGAACCAACGGAAGGAAGACCTTTCTCTCTGTCTCTCTCTCTCACTGTCTAACTCTGTCAAATAAATTAAAAAAAAAAAAAAAAAAAAAAAAAAAAAAAAAAAGATGACTCGTGCCAAAACAGTGGAAAGCTTGGTGGAAACTACTTCACTGAAGACTTGCTTTGCAGCAACCGAAAGGCGTGTAAATGCCAATCATTCCCCAGATGGAACATCACAGAGATGGATGAAATAGCAAGAAGAGTTCTACAGGTTAAAAAGAAAAATACAGGAGAAGAAAAATATTCTCAAGGCAAAGTGCAAGAACGACCTGGAGCAGCAGAGAGAAGCGGGAGAAGCGATGGCGCCTCCAAGTCCGGCTGAAGACAAGGGCGAGGCTCTTCTGTGTGAATTCTTTCCTGCTCTGGCTCCTCCAGAAACCCCAACACTCGCTCCGTGTTAATCCGTGGCCTGTAGGCCATCTTCTTTTGTGGGCCCAAGAATTTTATGGGTTGTAAAATGTATCTGAAGGTCCATTGATGGGATAACTTTGCAGAACCATAAGTCAACCATTTATCACAGGTGAATGAGAGCTGTAAAACCTGCCCAGTCGCTTACAGGATTTGCTCTGCAGAAGTGTCACCAGCTCCATTTATAGCTTCGTTACGCGTGCTCAGTTCACCAGGCGTTTTAGGAAGTGCCTTAGGAAACACGGGCGGTCTCAGGACGAGGACTGTGGGGCAGCCGTCACTGCTACGCAGAGTCAGCTCCGTTGCCGAGATGAGTGCGGAATATTGTCACCCACAGTAGCTTCTCTGTGCATATACAAAGTGATGGCGTGCCCCACCGCCACCCATTAGTGATCGGGACAGCCACTTCACTTGGGGTTACTAATAAATGATTGTCATTGAGTTGAGAGGGCTTCATAATATCTCATCCTTCCCTAAAAGAAAGAACATTCTAAGTCTCATCTTTGAGAAAGCAACAAAGTAAATCTTTAATATTTATTAAAAGGAGAAGCAGAGGTCTTAAAACTCTGGGGCCCCCAATGACGGTTGGCTCAAGTCTCCGGCAGGGGACAGGGGATAGATTGTATGTTGCTAGAGGTTTGGTTTGGTCTGGCTTTATTGAAGGTGAATTGACGTGTGATCAATCCACCCGTTTTCAGTTAGAAACTTAGACGAGTTTTCAGATGTATAACTTGACACACACATATACTCCCGACACCAACACAATCACGAAACAGACATTCCCACTCCACAAGTTACTGTCCCTCCTGCCCCTTCCCAATCCTTCCTCTCCCCTGACCCCCGGAACCAGGCCATCTGCTTCCGGCCATGATGGTCCTGCCTTTCCCCGAATATTTGTGCAGGTACGGACCCACACGGTGGGAACCTTGAGTTTCCGGGCACGTCTCGTTGAGCGTAATGTTTGAGAAATCCGTCCCGTCCTTGTCTCATGTGCAGCCTGGCTGGTTCTAACATCACTGGAAATCACCGTGATTCTAAGTAACAGCGGCCACGAGCAGACCAAACGATACCATTTCAGCTGATGATGAGAGCAGCTCAGGGAAGGAAGATCGTGATCAACTCAGTTCTGCTTCCTGAAGTCCAGCTTGAAGGAGGGAGCACTACAAGTGAGAGAGGAGAGGGAGACCTTAGAAGGACCCGTGCACAGGCCAGGGTGACAGGAAGTTTGGTATTTCCTCCTCGTTTTACATTTTTGTCTGTTTATTTTCATTTTTAATTGAAAGGCAGAGACAGAGAGGTCTTCCATCCACTGGTTCACTCCCCACATGACCGCAATGGCCACAGTTGGGGCAATCCGAAGCCAGGAGCCAGGAGCTTCCTCTGGGTCTCCCATGCGGGTGCAGGGGCCCAAGGACTTGGGCCATCTTCCACTGCTTTCCCAGGCCACAGCAGAGAGCTGGATGGGAAGTAGAGAAGCCGGGACTAGAACCAGCACCCATATGGGATGCCGGCACTGCAGGTGACAGCTTTATCTGCCACGTCACAACGCAGGTCCCATGTGTTCTTTAATCCTAAAAATTCTCTCTCTCTCTGCTGGGTTCCTGGCTTGAGCAGTTAGCTAAAATGCAAATGTGTGGGGCTGGCACCATGGTTCACTTGGTTAATCCTCCGTCTGCAGCGCCGGCATCCCATATGGGCGCCAGGTTCTGGTCCTGGTTGCTCCTCTTCCAGTCCAGCTGTCTGCTGTGGCCCGGGAGGGCAGTGGAGGATGGCCCAAGTCCTTGGGCCCTGCACCTGCATGGGAGACCAGGAGACCTGACTCCTGGCTTCAGATCGGCACAGCGCCAGCCGTAGTGGCCATTTGGGGGGGTAAACCAACAGAGGGAAGACCTTTCTCTATCTCTCTCTCACTGTCTAACTCTACCTGTCAAATAAAAAAAAATAAAAATAAAATGTAAATGTTGGTATCTTCAAGGAAAGGAAGGCCAGCATGCAATGCTCACACCGAGGGGATTTGAACAGAGAAGCAGAGAGGGCAGACCAGTCTGTGGCCAGCTAATGAAAAGTCATGTTTCCAGTTTGTCTATAGAGTGTTTGTAGGGTGATTTTTTTATTTTTAATTTTTATTTATTTGAAAGGCAGAGTTACAGAGAGACACCTTCCACCTTCCATCCTCTGGTTCAGTCCCCAGGTGGCCTCATCACCCAGGGCGGACCCAGGCCAAACCCAGAAGTTCCATCCGGGTCTCCCATGTGGGTGCAGGAGCCCAAGCACTTGGACCATCTTCCATTGCTTTTCCAAGGGCATTGTCAGGGATCAGAAGTGGAGCAGCCAGGACACGAACCAGTGCACATACTGGATGCCAGCATTGCTGGTGGTGGTTTTACCAGCTACGCCACAATGCCAGCCCCTTAGGCTGAATCTTTATCATGGAACAAGCCAGAACTTAAATCTTTAGATTTTGTAGGTGGATTGCCACATGCAGACCAGTTTCTGCTTCGAAGGCTTTCATTTAAATCAGGCATGGCTTCTCGCTTGCCTATTTCTCAGTCCACCTGGTCAGAAGTGCACTCAAATAGGCCATGTGGCTGAACAGCCACGTCCTACTATGGGAGCGGGAGCTTCAGCCTCCAAATGGAGGAAGCGCCACGTCCACCAGTGGAGGGTGAGATTTCCGCCTCCAGTATGGCGGCGCCCACCGGGACTTCCGCCCTCTCCGGAAGTTGGGCAGACAAGACACAGTTCCAACATGGCAGCCCCCACAGCTGATTGCACGCTGCCTGCCCCAGCATCTAATGTTCTCAAGGAAGGGGTTTTTCAGCTACAACATCTGAAGATGCCTGGACGGGAGCTAAAACTCCGGTAGCTGATTTCAGCCTGGTGCTGGGGTTTTTCTCACTCGGAGCTTGACCTCCCGGCGTGAGGCGCCCCCTAGAGATCAAAATCTTGAGCAGCGGTGGCAGCAGAGCCCAAGGAAATTTGGGCCACAGCGGAAATGCCCCAATTTCACATGTGTTTGACTCCTGACTCCTGGTGGGCTGGCATATTTATGATGGCATTATGTACCCTGGAGGCCAGCTTACCACAGGTGTGGCGCATATGCATATATATAGAGAGAGAGGGAGGGAGAAGGAGAGGGAGAGGGAATAGATAGAGGGGCATCAGGCAACGGGTAATACCACAGGTCAACTTGTTTACAACAGGGAACTGCCAAGTGGGCTGTTAACAATAGGAAGCCCCAATTTATTGTACAAAAGAGATTCTAAGGTGTAATTATGCATCTTCAAGTCACATCCTTAAACAAAACAAGGCTCCTGGAGAGCCATGTCTACTTTTGTCTTCTCAGATTCTACAAAGAGATTTTTCAACAGTGTATGACTCTGCATTCATTCCTAAGGACTCCCAAGGATACAGTTTCAGAAACAGGCCATGTGGGGCCAGTGCTGTGGCGGAGTGGGTAAAGCTGCCACCTGCAGTGCCGGCATCCTACATGAGCACCACTTCAAGTCCCAGCTGCTCCATTTCCCATCCAGCTCTCTGCTGTGGCCTGGAAAAGCAGTGGAAGATGGCTCAAGTGCTTGGGCCCCTGCACCCGTGTGGGAGACCTGGAGGAAGCTCTTGGCTCCTGGCTTTGGGTAGGCCCAACTCCAGCTGTTTCAGCCATTTGGGGCATGAATCAGCAGATGGAAGACCTCTCTCTCTCTGCCTCACTCTGCCTTTCAAATAAATAAATAAATCTTTTCTAAAAGTCTTAGTAAAATACTCCACTAAGACCTCTGTGGTCCATTTCCCCAATGCAAAGAAGTGATCATCAAGGAGGAAATGTCCCTTTCTACAAGGGAAGACTAGAACTTGCACTTTGTGCTTGGCCTTGTCAAATCCTGATGGATTCTGAGAATTCAGGAGGCTTCCACAGCCTAAGCGGATCACTGATGTCATACATAAGAGTGTTAATTTGTTAAAGTAATAAAAGGAGTTCCTGCCCACGCAGGAACTCTGTCCTCACAGCTGTACTACCATGGGAGTGGACAGTAAACCTCACTGCCAAAAATTGAGTTTATCCAGTGTTCCAGAGAGAAGATCTTTGTATACCTCACTAATTTGCTGATGTCTAAATGCCTAACGACCTCTCTCAGCAGGGATGTGCTGTCATCCCTGGGTGCTTCCGTGAGGTCAGCGTCTAAGTTTAATTCACTCATGTCAGCAGGTACTGAGGAAGACCTTCCTACTGAAATAAGAGAGTGATCCTCAAATCATGGAGCACCCGTGCCCGTCAGAGTTTTATTAACAGACAAAACCACATTTCCTCATTGTCCTCAGTGTCCCATGACAACAACAGCTATAGAGGGACTTCAAGCCTTGTCTGAAAGCTTTCTCAAACAAGGTTCTTGACATTTGATGTCATGGTTAAGATGCCCCTTGGGGGCCAGCGCCGTGGCTCACTAGGCTAATCCTCCGCCTGCGGCGCCGGCACACCGGGTTCTAGTCCTGGTCGGGGTGCCGGATTCTGTCCCGGTTGCTCCTCTTCCAGGCCAGCTCTCTGCTGTGGCCAGGGAAGTGCAGTGGAGGATGGCCCAAGTGCTTGGGCCCTGCACCCACACGGGAGACCAGGAGGAAGCACCTGGCTCCTGGCTTCAGATCGGCACAGCACGGCGGCCGTAGCAGCCATTTGTGGGGTGAACCAACAGAAGGAAGACCTTTCTCTTTGTCTCTCTCACTGTCTAACTCTGCCTGTCAAAAAAAAAAGATGCCCATTGGAACACCCACTCCCACGTCAGAGTGCCTGGAATCGCCCCTTTCCTGATTCCAAATTCCCACTGATGTGCTCCCTGGGAGGCAGCGTTAATGGCACAAGTACTGGGCCCCTGTCATCCACTGGCTTCCGGCTTCAACCTAGCCCATCACTGGCTATTGCATTTGGAGAGGAGCGATCTCTCTCTCTCTCTCTCTCTCTCTCCATTTCAAACATAACACATAAATAAAGTAACTATTTTTAAAGGGTGGAGGCTTTGGAGTAAGCCTGCCTGGGTTCAAAGCCCATCTAGCGCCTTGTTCTGGGATGAGCTCCTCGACACTTCTGAGAGTCAGTTTGCTCACCTGTAAAATGGGGATGACAACAGTGCTGACCTCAGAGAGCTGTGATGAGAATTCCTTGGGATTCAGTGTAGGAAAAAAACATCAGGGACCAGCACTCTGGTGCGGAGAGTTAAGCCACAGCCTGCAATGCCCACATACCATACGGACGCCAATCCGAGTCCTGGCTGCTCCACTTCCAATCCAGCTCCCTGCTAACGTGCCTGGGAAAGCAGAGGAAGATGGCCCAAGTACTCCCACATGGGAGACTCAGATGAAGCTCCTGGCTCCTGGCTTCGGCCTGGCACAAACCTGATCATTGTGGTCATTTGGGAAGTGAACCAGCAGATGGAAGCTATATCTTTCCCTCTCTCTCTCTCTCCTTCTCTCACTCTTAACTCTACTTTCAAATAAATAAATAAAATCTTTTTAAAACTTGGCATTCTGCCTGGAATGCAGTAAGCACTCAGTAAATGTTTTCTGTTACCAAGATTGTCAGTCTAAGGAGACTGCTGGGAAGAGGCGGCCCTGGGTTGCAACATATAATGTGTCAGAGAGATGAGGAAAAGTCTAAGCCAGAGGCTATGAAACGGGTAGGAGGAGTGTGAGTGGAGAATTGGAGCATTGGGCAGAGGAGTGGAAATCCCACCCCATGCAGTCTGAGCACAGAGCCAGACTCAACCATTCAGCTTGGTTTGCAGCCCCACAATGGATTCCCACTTTGGCCCTGGGTGCTGCTCCCAGTCCTCCTGAGCTGCTCCATCCCCTGCTTCCCTTCCCCCTCCTCCCCAGCACCAAGCTAAAGCCCCCACTGCTGTGCCCCAGGTGTGAGCTGAGACCCCTCCTGTGGGGGTAGGGGCTGGAACCACGGGACCAGGGTGGGGAGCAGATCTCAGGGCTCCTGGCCCAGGCAGCACAGGGCACAGACGCGGGCTGCGTTCTTACCAAGGGCCACCAGCAGGAGGGCGCTCAGCAGCCGGAGCATCGTGAGTGTGGAGAGAGAGGACGAGCGACAGAGCCCGCGCTCTAACATAGGGCGAGGCAGGCAGGGGGCTGGACTGGGCCCATTCCTAGAAGAGCAGGTGGGGTACCACGTACCTCATGGTCCAAAGACACAGCCCCCACCCACTGTAGGTGGAGGAGTGACAGCCAACAGAAGGACCCAGGGTTGCTGCACAGGTGTCACCAGGTGGCACGCTGATAACACAGCGGGGTGGAAAGTTGGCGTCAGAGCACTGCACCATTTAGGAAAGAACAGGGTCACTGGATTCCTGCACACCTGGATTCAGGTCCTGCCTGTGCCACCTCCCAGCTCCGAGACCTCAGGCACATGGCTTGGCTTCTGGGAGTCTTGGGTTTCCCGTATCAACACACCCTCAATCCCTCACTGCAGGGCTCAGCATTGAGAAGTTTGAATGCCAGAGTTTTCCAGCTTCAACATCCAAGGATTTAAATGCACTGGCATCACCCTGGTGCATAGCCTCCAGGTGTGGATTCAAAGCCCCCAAAGTTCAAGGTCCCTAAGGACGGCAACACAAGCTCCCAAAAATATTCAGGGCACTGGAGCTTCAGGATTCGAACTGAACTCTGAACCCTGGATTCAGCTTCAAACATGTTTGATGCTGGGGTCACCCTGGGAATAGACCCTAGGCATGGCTTTGATGTCACCTGGGGATGGCGCAAGACCCCAGATATATTTGGCGCACCGGATAATGCCCTGAGATAGACATCTCAGGCGTGGGTCGGAAGCCTCCTCTGCTTTACTGGACCCTTAAGTACAGCAGTGCCCTCTAGTGGCCAGAAGTCCTGGTACAGCGGTTAAAAGGCACCCAAAACTACTTGGGGCACTAGGAGATTGTATCCTAGGCCAGAGAAAAGAAACACAAATTAAATCAACGTACAGGGAGCATTGAAGAAGGCTGGGAAAGAAAGACCCAACTTGTGCTGCAAAAAGGAGCTCCTGGGAGGCCAGATCTGACTTGAGACAGATTCAAGTCACGGCCCTAAACACAGTGGGGACTTCTGCCTTCTCAGGCTCTGCAGTAGCTTCCCTTAAAATCAGGGCTGGCACTATGGCACAGTAGGTTAATCCTCCGCCTGCAGCACCAGCATCCCTTATGAGCACCGGTTCTAGTCCCGGCTGCTCCTCTTCCAATCCAGCTCTCTGCTCTGGCCTGGGAAAGCAGTGGAAGATGGCCCGTCTTCTAGTCCTTGGGCCCCTGCACCCGTGTGGGAGACCAGAGGAAGCTCCTGGCTTTGGATCGGTGCAGCTCTGGCCGTTGCGGGCACTTGGGGAATGAACCATCGGATGGAAGACCTTTCTCTCTGTCTCTCCTTCTCACTCTCTGTAACTCTAACTTTCAAATAAATAAATAAAATCTTTAAAAAAAAAAAAAAAAAAGGAAGCTATTTGCATCTGGGATCTACTTCCCAGAGGTGTGGATTGTGCATTTCCTTAACAAGTCTGTGCTGAGAGGCCCCTGGGAACATGACCCTGTGGAGACAGGAGTCCTGTGCGGGTGTTGGGATAGACTGACGCCTGTGTCAATTCAAGAATCAACACCTGACCCGTGATGCCAGTGAGGATCAGCTGGGGCTCTTGACACAAGAAGCCTCGGCTGTGGACGCCTCAGGCCCCATCCGCCTCCCGGCAAGGCCGTGAGGCCAGGCAGACTCCCTTCCTCTCTGCAGAAGAGGAGACGGTCCCTCTTCCAACCACACCTCTCATACTCCTTGCGCTTTTGTCTCAGCTTTCTGTACCTACATTTTCCTGTGGGCTTTGCTGCCAGACCATAATGTCTGCTGCATGATCCCGAGGTCACTGGGCACTGTTTGAAGCAACTGCTACCGTATGAGCCTGTTGCATGCACTGCTCCCAACGTTGGAGCAGTTTCTTCAGTCTGGTCTCTATTATTAACCACCTGAAAAGTCATTTTTGCCGTCTGGTTCCTGAGTGTCTGGGGTCCCGTGGTCAATTTCTGAAACTGTGCCCAAAGCAGTGAGTCCATAGGAATGGATGCAGAATCAGCCATTGCTGTGGTGCAGCGGGTTAAAGCCCCAACCTGCAGTGCCAGCATCCCACATGGATGCCAGTTGGAGTCCCTGCTGCTCCTCTTCCAATCCAGGCCCAACTCCTTGGACCAACCCACAGTGCCGGCCCCTCTACTAGTTTTTAAGGATACTTTCATAAGATGGATGGAAGCTTTTCCAACCTCAGCAGAAAAGGCACAAGAAGTGTCTAAAGACCTAGTAAAAGAAACAATCCCAGGGCTGGCTCTGTGGCATAGTGGGTTAAAGCCCCAGCCTGTATTGCTGGCATCCCATA
Organism: Oryctolagus cuniculus; assembly: GCF_964237555.1. Taxonomy (NCBI): domain Eukaryota; kingdom Metazoa; phylum Chordata; class Mammalia; order Lagomorpha; family Leporidae; genus Oryctolagus; species Oryctolagus cuniculus. The sequence continues at coordinate 149,006,713 of NC_091438.1, forward strand.
TGGCACCAGTTTGAGTCCCAGCTGCTCCACTTCCAATCCAGCTGTTTGCTATGGCCTGGGAAAGCAGTAGAAGACGGCCCAAGTGTTTGGGCCCCTGCACCACATGGGAGACCCAGAAGAAGCTCCTGGCTTCTGGCTTCAGATTGGCTCAGCTGCTGTCGTTGTGGCCATCTGGGGAGTAAACCAGCAGATGGAAGACCTCTCTCTCTCTCTCACTCTCCCTCTCTCTCTCTCTAACTCTGCCTTTCAAATATATAAATAAATATTTTAAAAAGAAATAATCCCTCACTTTGACCTCCCAATGTCACTCCCAAGTGACAATGAACCCTCTTTGGTGTCCAGAGTAATTCAGCAGATAGCTTCTGTTCTAGGGATCTCTTAGCGATCTCCGTCTCTCAGAGACTCAGCTGTCAAGCAAAGTTAGATAAGTTCATCGTTGCCTCAAATATATTCTAGTTCAGCTTGCAGAACCTGGTTAAGCCTCAGAATCACGGCTTAAGCTACTGCCCATTGCTCTCCTTGGAAAGAGAATGGCACCTAAGGTCACTTTAAAACTGGCCCGTTTGAGGCAAAGAGTTTCTGGAAAAGACCCAGGAGGCACAGGCACTCAAAGCCAAAATCAACTATTGGGATTGCATCAAATTGAGAAGTTTCTGTACTGCAAAAGAAACAGTCAGGAGAGTGAAGAGACAACCGACAGAATGGGAAAAAATATTTGCAAACTATGCAACAGATAAAGGGTTAATAACCAGAATCTACAAAGAGATCAAGAAACTCCACAAAAACAAAACAAACAACCCACTTAAGAGATGGGCCAAGGACCTCAATAGACATTTTTCAAAAGAGGAAATCCAAATGGCCAACAGGCACATGAAAAAATGTTCAAGGTCAGTAGCAATCAGGGAAATGCAAATCAAAACCACAATGAGGTTTCACCTCACCCCGGTTAGAATGGCTCACATACAGAAATCTACCAACAACAGATGCTGGTGAGGATGTGGGGAAAAAGCGACACTAACCCACTGTTGGTGGGAATGCAAACTGGTCAAGCCACTATGGAAGTCAGTCTGGAGATTCCTCAGAAACCTGAAGATAACCCTACCATACAACCCAGCCATCCCACTCCTTGGAATTTACCCAAAGGAATTTAAATTGGCAAACAAAAAAGCGGTCTGCACCCTAATGTTTATTGCAGCACAATTCACAATAGCCAAGACCCGGAACCAACCTAAATGCCCATCAACGGTAGACTGGATAAAGAAATTATAGGATATGTACTCTTTAGAATACTATACCGCAGTAAAAAACAAGAAATCCAGTCATTTGCAACAAAATGGAGGAATCTGGAACACATCATGCTGAGTGAAATAAGCCAGTCCCAAAGGGACAAATACCATATGTTCTCCCTGATCGGTGACAACTGACTGAACACCAAAAAGGAAACCTCCTGAAGTGAAATGGACACTATGAGAAACAGTGACTTGATCAGCATAGCCCTGACTGTTAATGAACAACTTAATACATTATCCCTCTTAGTGTTTTTTTTTTGTCTATTCTACTTAATACTACTGGTTTAATTCTGTAATTAATACACAGTTATTCTTAAGTGTTAAAATTAAACTGAAATGTGATCCCTGTTAAATATAAGAGTGGGAATAAGAGAGGGAAGAGATGTACAGTTTGGGACATGCTCAAGCTGACTTGCCCCAAATGGTAGAGTTAAAAACATACCAGGGGATTCCAATTCAATCCCATCAAAGTGGCATGTACCAATGCCATCTCACTAGTCCAAGTGATCAATTTCAGTTCACAATTGATCATAATGAAAGGACTAAGAGTCAAAGGGAGCACATAAACAAGACTAGTGTCTGCTAATACTAACTGACAGAATAAATAAAGGGGAGAGCGATCCAACATGGGAAGCGAGATACATAGCAGACTCATAGAATGGCAGATGTCCTAAACAGCACTCTGGCCTCAGAATCAGCCCTAAAGGCATTTGGATCTGGCTGCAAAGCCCATGAGAGTATTTCAGGCATGGAAAGCCAAGACACTCTGGCAAAAAAAAAAAAAAAAAAAAAAAAAAAAAACCTAAATGAAAGATCTCTGCGAGTGAGATCCCAGTGGAAAGAACAGGTCTTCAAAGAAGGAGGTACCTTTCTCTGAAGGGAGGAGAGAACTTCCACTTTGACTATGAGCTTGTCTAAACAAGATAAGAATCGGAGAACTCAAAAGGCTTCCATAGCCTTGGAAACTCATGACTGGAGCATAGGATTACTGATGCCATAAACAGGAGTGTCAATTTGTAAAGTCAACAACAGGAGTCACTGTGCACTTACTCCTCATGTAGGATCTCTATCCTTAATGTGCTGTACATTGAGATTTAATGCTATAATGAGTACTCAAACAGTATTTTTCACTTTGTGTTTCTATGTGGGTGCAAACTGTTGAAATCTTTACTTAATGTATACTAAACTGATCTTCTGTATATATAGAAAATTGAAAATGAATTGTGATATGAATGGAAGGGGAAAGAGAGCGGGAAAGGGGAGGGTTGCGGGTGGGAGGGAAGTCAGCGGCGGGTGGGGGGAAGCCAATGTAGTCCATAAGCTGTACTTTGGAAATCTATATTCATTAAATAAAAGCTAAAAAAAAAAAAAAAAAAAACTGGCCCGTTTGGAAGATCCCTTTTCACCTCTGATATCCTCTCTGATTCAGACACTGAAGATCCGATTAAGCAGATCATCGTTCTAGGTCAGGTTAAAAAACAAATGGCACCAATGGGTTATGGTAACAGACTTCGCCCAGTGCCAGATTCCAAGAGTCTCAGTCGATCTCCCAGGAGATCTAGTTCTGTTCAAAACTTGGGAGAAGGATCTCCTCCTGACCAGTTACAGCCTGAATGGAAGGCACCTCGCAGGGGTTACCTAGCAGTTAAATCGCAGGGCATCTACCTCACAGGTGCACATGCCGGACGAGTCTGCCTGCTCTTGGGAGGGAGCCGAAGACCTCAAATACCTCCTCTAAAGGAGAAGTGGTCCGCAATCCGTGCTCTTGCCGTATCGAGGCGCTGGCGCTTTATGGCAGACATGTTTCACCTACGTCTTCTCCGATGTGCTCAGGAAGCTGCAGTTTTCAGAAAAACTCCTTAACGAGTTCTTCCACAATAACAGAGAACATTCTACGTTAGCTCTTGAAAACACTTTTTAAAAATCCATTGCCTTGGCAACCTAGCCCAGACTAAAGTCTAGATTTTATAGCAAGTGATCAAGTCTGTGGCTGATGTAGCCACAGCAGTCTGAGGACGACTAAGTAACCCTAGGACGACTAAGTAACCCTAGGACGCACACTGGAGCAGCGGTTTGTGTCTCGGCTGTGCCGCACATCCATCTGGGGCTGGGGGAGGCTCCACCCACATCTCCTCACTCTGGGACCAGGCTGGTCAGCAGCCAGCAGATGGCAGAGGGAACCAGAGCTGACAAGCCACCCTGTCTCTTCAACCTCCCCTTAGCCGAAGCAAGCCTCCTGGCCACGTCTGGCTTTCAGGGCTCAGGGAAGAGCTATCCTTTTTGTGCCCAACAGAGGGAGCAGTGATGTTTGGTGTTCAGTGCTACACACCCATCGGAGAGGCTGCGCTGTAACTATGGTTATTATCTTTTAAACTATGAAAAAATGTGAAATGTAGAATTTCCTAGGCAGATTCCTACCTAGGTGTTTGCTATGATGTTTTCCAGGTTGTCTTTTTTGCCTTCGCAAAACTGAGGGTATAATTATTATTTAAAATTATCTTTAGGTTTATTTGAAAGGCAGAGACACAGATAAAGAGAAGGCTCCCATGCACTGGGTCAGTCCTCAAACATCCACAATGGCTGGAGCTGGGCCAGACTGTGCCAAAAAAATCAAGGGACCCAATCCAAGTCTCCCATGCAGGTGGCAGAAACCCAAAGACTTCAACCACCATCACTTCCTGCCAAGGTTTGCATTAGAAGGAAGCAGGGCTTAGGAGACATAGCCAGAATCAAGCTCAGGTACTCTGTAGTAAGACAGGGGCATTCCCATGAAAGTATATTCTTTTCTCCCCTTTGTTAAATATTTGTTTGAAAGCCAGAGTGATAGAGAAAGGAGATGAGAAACACAGAGAGGAAAAGACAGAGAGAAAGACAGATCTTTCTTTTGCTGATTCATTCCCCAGATGGCAATAATGGCTCAGACTGGGTCAGGCTGAAGCCAGGAACCTAGAATTCCATCTCAAACATGTGTGTGAGGGTCCAGGCACATGGGCCATCTTCCGCTGTGCTCCTAGGCCAGCTAGCAGGTAGCTGGATCAGAAGTGGAGCGGCAGGGACTTGAACAAGTGCTCTGATAGGGGATGCCAACATTGAACGCAGCAGCTTAAACCGCTGCACCAAACACCCGATGAAGAAAGTGGGACTTTTCCAGGAAGGGAACAGGGTGCAGGCTGCTAACGGCCGTGGCTGAGGCGTGTCCGTGCCGGGGCCCTGCCCCATTCTATGCTGGGAAGCAGAAACATGAGCATCGGGGACTGGACTGGTCACGTCTCTTTCCTGTGACGTCTTGTTGGTTGGTCCATGTGCAGCCCTGCGTGTGGCCCTGTGCCAGCGTGCGGTCTTCCCCTCCTGTGGCCAGAGCTCTCCCACTCCCTTTATCCCAGTCAATAAAAGCCAGATGATCCCATCTGAGGAAATATATAGCCTGACTCATCCACAGACAGTATCAGGAAGGTTATCAAGAAATGAATGTATGTGCTTCAGAATGGCCGGGGGAGAAAGAAGAAAACATTTTTCATTCTGTATCCTGCTGTTTTACTCTAAACTACAAATATGAGTTACTTTCATAACAATTCAAGGGGAAAAAATGTTCAAGCTCTCTACCCCTATCCACAACCTATTAGTAAAAATCCCTAAACCACTTAGGAAAACACCTTCTATTAATTTTTCTTATTCCCAGCACCCAAAGTCCTTACAACCTTGTATTATAGAAATGCTTTCAACTGTCAGCAGGCCAGATCTCAAGGTTGGCTCTGCAAGGCAAACCAATTCCACAACGGATCAAGTCTATAAATCCTATCAGTGTTAGAAGAGCAGCTGACAAACACAAGGCTTCCCTCACCAGTTACCAACCCAGTTCACTGAGCACGTAACTCCCATCTGGTGCGGTACCGAATGGTATACGCTCTCCTTGAAAGAATCCTCTCTTGTGAAATTCTGGATACAGCAACTGCCCCAGAAGTCAGCAGGAACAGCCAAAGTCATTGCTACAGATGCCACTAGGGACTGCAGCGCTCTGCTTGTTCTACTCGCGGACTCCAGTGCGGGTCGCTTGTCCGCGACTTCTTTAGCTCGAGCGCCCACACTCCTGAGCTCCTGAGCACGTGTAAAATGTGGCCTCGAGTCCGAGTCAAGCTGCTCAAGGAAATACACAGATCCTCATAGCGACTTCCTGAAGCCCAGCCGCGCTTTCCCTGTTATGCGGGTGCTCATCAGGGACTTGTTTCTGCCAACAGCAGAGTGTTTTACGACTATGACTAACTGGAGTTCTGCCACAGCCACTGCCCTAAACACGCAGGCCATCCTGTAGCCGCTGAATCCAGTTGCTTACAAAACTAGGCCACTAGCCACGAAAGGGACCCAGTTTCTGAGTGAGTGCTCCCAGAGCTATTCCTCGCTGCTCTGCTGCAGACGGACACTTTGTCCAAATTGGGGTTTCCCGGTGCCAAAGCTTCTGCTAGCAGCTCTTTAATCCTTTGGAAAGCCTCCTGTTGTTCTCCTGTCCAATCAAGTGGGTCTGTGCCCTGGCACTTTAAAACTCGTATAAAGGACTGGCTGTCAAACCAAACCCTGGAATCCATATTCTACAAAAACCTTTCATTCGGGGCTGGCACTGTGGCACAGTAGGTTAATCCTCCACCTGCGGTACCAGCCTCCCATATGGGCACCAGTTCTAGTCCTGGTTGCTCTTCTTCAGTCCAGCTCTCTGCTGTGGCCTGGGAAAGCAGTAGAAGATGGCCCAGGTCCTTGGGCCCCTGCACCTGCGTGGAAGACCTGGAAGAAGCTCCTGGCTCCTGGCTTCAGATTGGCCCAGCTCCAGCCATTGTGGCCATCTGGGGAGTGAACCAGCGGATGGAAGACCTCTCTCTCTTTCTCTCCCTCTCTCTGTAGCTCTGTCTCTCAAATAAATAAAAAAATATTTTTTAAATTTTAATTGAAAATAGATCTTAGTAGCTGGCGCCGCGGCTCAATAGGCTAATCCTCCACCTAGCGGCGCCGGCACACCGGGTTCTAGTCCCGGTTGGGGCACCGGATTCTGTCCCGGTTGCTCCTCTTCCAGGCCAGCTCTCTGCTGTGGCCCGGGAGTGCAGTGGAGGATGGCCCAAGTGCTTGGGCCCTATACCCCATTCAGATCAGCGTGGTGCGCCAGCCACAGCACGCCGGCTGGGGCGGCTATTGGAGGGTGAACCAACAGCAAAGGAAGACCTTTCTCTCTGTCTCTCTCCCACTGTCCACTCTGCCTGTCAAAAAAAAAAAAAAAAAAGAGTAATCCAGGAGGCTGTGCCACAAACGCAGCCCCTCGGCTCCTCGTTACTTCCTCATGACACAAAAGCTTGCCTCCTCTGCCATCCTTGGGAGGTGAGCTTGGCGCAGGTGTATCCAGAACACCTGCCACCCCAGGTGTGTAATCCAACAGCTAAGCTGCCCTAATAAGCTCTTGAATTCTGATATGAAGCTTCCTGCTTCACATCTCCCATACCAGCACTCCCGCTAAGCTCAGAGGAGCTGTCCTCACGCAGCCGTGTGTATTCGCATTGTTAAAAGAAGAATGACTGTATCTCTCCACTTTCTTCTTATTCTTTCTTGTTTATCTGAGCGGCACAAGAAACAAAAGGAAAGACACAGACCTCCATCCGCTGATTGACTCTGCAAACGCCTGCTACAGCAAGCACTGAGCAGGCCAGAGAGGGAGGCGAGAAACGCACCTGGGTGTTCCCCACGGGCGGCAAGGACGCAAGTGCTTGAGCGTCACCCGACTCCCCCCAGTGGACCCACGCACTCTGACAGCATGGGGTATGAGCCTTCCAAGTGGCATCAGCCATGCACTTTACTTTATCTCTTACCCATTAAAGACAGGGGTCACAAGGCCAAGGGCATTGTCTGTCCTGTCCCCATGGCCCCAGCACTCAAGACTCAGCATAAGCTGGGTGCACACTTGTTGAGTGAGTGCATGAATGAGCAGAGAAGTTTAAATCTTATGAAGAAGTCCATCTGATAGAGAGCACCGGGGGTCCAGTCATAGTTTATTCATTTTTTTAAATATTGTGGTGTCTCCTTTTTTTTTTTTTAAAGATTTACTTATTTATTTGAAAATCAGAGTTATACAGAGAGAAGAGAGGCAGAGAGAGAGAGTTCTTCCATCTGATGGTTCGCTCCCCAACTGGCTGCAGTGGCCGGAGCTGCGCCAATCCGAAGCCAGGAGCCAGGAGCTTCTTCCGAGTCTCCCACACAGGTGCAGGGGCCCAAGGACCTGGGCCATCTTCTACTGCTTTCCCAGGCCACAGCAGAGAGCTGGATTGGAAGTGGAGCAGCCAGGACATGAACTGGCACCCATATGGGATGCCAGTGCTTCAGGCCAGGGCGTTAATGCACTGCGCCACAGCGCTGGCCCCACAATTATAGTTTAATAAAGTCAGGTTTATTAGCTTGAGCCAGCAGCAGAGACACTACACCAGAAAAAAATGTGGCATGTACACCAAAGATTAGGAAGAAACAAGACTAATCACAGGAGCTGGGGAAGTGTGGGATTTAGGTGACATTGAATTGGAGCAGTGTTGATAGGCTGAAAGCAAGCCCAGCTGTGTGTAAAACGGCACTGCCTGCCTAGGGCTAAGAATTGGGCTCAAATTCCAGTTCCCCAGGCAAGAAAACAAGGCTTTGTCCCCAGGAACAGCAGTGGGCGCTGAATTTAAATTTCTGTAAATCAATTACAGATCTGTAATTGATGCACAGTTATTCTTAAGTGTTGAAAATTAACTGAAATGTGATCCCTGTTGAACATGGTGGTGGGAATGGGAGAGGGAAGAGATGTATAATTTGGGACATGCTCAGGCTGACTTGCCCCAAGTGGTGGAGTTGGAAGCATACCAGGGGATTCCAATTCAATCCCATCGAGGTGGCATGTACCAATGCCATCTCACTGTTCCAGGTGATCAGTTTCAGTTCACAGTTGGTCATGGTGAAGGGACTGGGAGTCAAAGGGAGCACATAGACAAGTCTAGTACCTGCTAACGCTAACTGATGGAGTAAATAAAGGGGAGAGTGATCCAACATGGGAAGTGAGAATCTCAGCAGACTCATAGAATGGCAGATGTCCTAAATAGCACTCTGGCCTCAGAATCAGCCCTAAAGGCATTCGGAGCTGGCTGAAAAGTTCATGAGAGTATTTCAGGCATGGAAAGCCAAGACACTCTGGCAAAAGATCTCTGCGAGTGAGATCCCAGTGGAAAGAACAGGCCATCAAAGAAGGAGGTACCTTTCTCTGAAGGGAGGAGAGAACCTCCACTTTGACTATGAGCTTGTCTAAACAAGATAAGAATCGGAGAACTCAGAGGGCTTCCATAGCCTTGGAAACTCATGACTGGAGCATAGGGAGATTACTGATGCCATAGACAGGAGTGTCAATTGGTAAAGTCAACAACAGGAGTCACTGTGCACTTACTCCTCATGTAGGATCTCTATCCTTAATGTGCTGTACATTGAGATTTAATGCTATAACGAGTACTCAAACAATATATTTCACTTTGTGTTTCTATGGGGGTGCAAACTGTTGAAATCCTTACTTAATGCATACTAAACTGATCCTCTGTAAAAAAAAAAAAAAAAAAAAAAAGAAATTATCAATTCCCAACTTGACTCTCACTGGGATTAAACATGACAATAGGTCTGCTCTGATTTCATCATCATTTTAAAAAATCATCTATTATTTTTCACTTTATGTTTCTGTGTGGGAGCAAACTGTTGAAATCCATACTTAATGTATACTAAGCTGATCTTCTGTATATTAAGATAATCGAAAATGAATCTTGATGTGAATGGAAGGGGAGGGGGAGTGGGAAAGGGGAGGGTTGTGGGTGGGAGGGACGGTATGGGGGGAAAGCCATTGTAATCCATAAGTCGTACTTTGGAAATTTATATTCATTAAATAAAAGTTTAAAAAAAAAAAATTTCTGTAAATCAGCTATGTGGTTTTCCTAGCTGCTTTGTAAACACTGAAATCTGTCTCCCTCTAGCTGTGTCTACTTGGAGTTTCAGACAGACCTTTTCAAAAGCAAATCTGTATTTTCTTTTTTTTTTTAATGGCAACTTTTTAAATATTTATTTTATTTATCTGAAAAACAGAGTTACAGAGAGAGGTAGAGACAGAGAGAGAGAGGTTTACCAACCACTGCTTTGCTCCCCAGATGGCCGCAATGGCCAGAGCTGAGCCGATCTGAAGCCAGGAGCCAGGAGCTTCTTCCAGGTCTCCCATGTGGGTGCAGGAGACCAAGGACTTGTGCCATCTTCTACTGCTTTCCCAGGCCATAGCAGAGAGCTGGATTGGAAGAGGAGCAGCCAGGAGTAGAACTGGCGCCCATATGGGATGCCGGTGCTTCAGGTCAGGGCTTTAACCCGCTGTACCACAGCGCTGGCCCCAAAAAATATTTGTATATTCTCTTCTTGATGCTAATAGCTGCAGGCCAGCAATGGGAACAGGCTGTGAGAGTTCGGGAAATGCTGCCAGTGACATAGAGAATGGCAGCCCACAGCCACTCGCCCACGACACATGGGTGTCACTGTGGGTGTCACTGTGTGGCCACAGGAAGTTGCTGGAGTTGGTGCCCCTGGGAGACATGGTGGCACCCAGCAGTGAGCCAACACTGCCAGATTCCATGTGGCAAAATTAGACCATTTCGGGCTTCAGATTCAGGCTTTTCCCTATTCACACCAGCAGTGCAGCTTGCCAACTCCACCCATTGCTTATGGGAGCGGGAGGAAGGCTATAAGCCCTAGCTGCAGGGGTGCAGGCCCCAAATACGTCTGAGGCACCAGGAAAGGCCCTGAGATAAGAATCTCAGGCACAGGCCCCGTGCCTCGTCAGGCTTACTAGAGCCTTAAGTACAACAGTGCCCCCTAGAGGCCAGGAGTCCTAACCCAGCGGTGAAAAGACCCTGGAAAATAATTCGGGTCCTGGACAATTCATTCTATCTTATGTCTGGGAAAACACCCCCCATCTAGATCAACTTGCATGGAGCCCTGTAGCAGGCTAGGACAGGAAAAGCCACATGGGGGAGGAGGGTAAAAGGGAGATCTTGGGATACCAAATGTGTCCTAATGCAAGGCCTTCGAGCAGGGTCCCTAAACACAGCCGGGCTCGTGGGGAGCTAAGAATATTTTTTTCTTCTCAGCCTCTGCAGAGATTTTCAGCCATGGGTGATTCTGCATCCATTCCTTTGGAATCACTGCTAAAGACACAGTTTCAGAAACTGGCCATGAGGCCCCACACACCCATGAGCCAGATGGCAAAAATAACATTTCGGGTGTTGGAGGCGACCCAGACAGCAGGCTCATAGGGTAGCAGTTGCCTTTTTTTTTTTATGACAGGCAGAGTGGACAGTGAGAGAGAGAGACAGGGAGAAAGGTCTTCCTTTGCCGTTGGTTCACCCTCCAATGGCTGCCGCGGCCGGCGCACCACGCTGATCCGATGGCAGGAGCCAGGTGCTTCTCCTGGTCTCCCATGGGGTGCAGGGCCCTAGTACTTGGGCCATCCTCCACTGCACTTCCTGGCCACAGCAGAGAGCTAGCCTGGAAGAGGGGCAACCAGGACAGAATCCAGCGCCCCGACCGGGACTAGAACCCGGTGTGCCGGCACCGCAAGGCGGAGGATTAGCCTCTTGAGCCACGGCACCGGCCAGCAGTTGCTTTAAATGTTGTGCAGTGGCTCAGTATCAGCCCAGCGGACATCCCGGCCTGGCAGAAAAGATCACAGGAGAGGGGTTAGGTGCAGAAGCTGAGACACAGGCACAGGACTGTTCCTCCATGTAGGACACCTCTTGCCGTCCATGATTCCAGTGTAAGAAAAGGGCCGTCGTAAGTGGGCCTCTCCCCTCCTCTGAAGGAGGAAAGAGCCCCTGTCACTCGTGGCCTTGCCTTAAGGCTGAGGGGCCTGAGGACTCAGGAGGCGTCCACAGCCTGGGCTTCTCATGTCAGGAGCCCCAGGGATCACCAACATCGCAGGTAAGGTGTTCATCTTTAATTGACACAGAAGTCAGTCTTTCTAATGTCCTACACAGGACTTCTATCTCCAAAAATTATATTGTTATGGGAGTCGATGTTAACCTCGCGCTCACAGATTTACTTTAGTGTGTCAAATAGAAGATATCCTAATCTCACCAATTTTGGGTAACATCTGCAAGTCCAACTCCTTTCCTTGGAAGAGATTTGCTTTCATCCCTAATTGCTCCTAAGTCTCAGTTGTTTGCCATGTTAATGAGCACAGAGGCAGACCCCAGCCTGGATGACCTTCCAGATGAAATAAGAGAGCAGACCCTCAAGTCAGGGGTCAAGGGATACTTAGACAGGCTTCACACGCTGTGCCTGACAAAGACCTCTTCAGAATCAGTAACCCACAAAACCAGAAGCTGGATGGGGGCTCCAACCCTTCACTGGGAAGTTTCTCAAACCTGGCTCTGTGTCAGTCTACCTATAATGCCCCAATTCTGCCTCTTTTAAAGTTAAATGAGGGGCTGGCACTGTGACACAGTAGGCTAATCCTCCACCTGTGGCACAGGCATCCCATATAGGTGCCGTTCTAGTCCCAGCTGCTCCATTTCTGATACAGCTCTCTGCTATGGCCTGGGAAGGCGGTAGAGGATAGCCCAAGTGCTTGGGCTCCTGCACCCATGTGGGAGACCCAGAGAAAGCTCCTAGCTCCTGGCTTCAGATTGGCTCAGCTCCGGCCATTGAGGCTATTTGGGGAGTAAACCAGCAGATGGAAGACCTTTCTCTCTGTCTCTCCCTCTCACTGTCTATAACTCTGCCTCCCAAATAAACAAATAAAATCTTTTTTTTTTTAATAAACCTTTTTTTTTATTTTTTTTTTTTATTTTTGACAGGCAGAGTGGACAGTGAGAGAGAGAGAGAGAGAGAGAAAGGTCTTCCTTTTGCCGTTGGTTCACCCTCCAATGGCCGCCGCTGCAGCCGGCGCACCGCGCTGATCCGATGGCAGGAGCCAGGAGCCAGGTGCTTTTCCTGGTCTCCCATGGGGTGCAGGGCCCAAGCACCTGGGCCATCCTCCACTGCACTCCCTGGCCATAGCAGAGAGCTGGCCTGGAAGAGGGGCAACCGGGACAGAATCCGGCGCCCTGACCGGGACTAGAACCCGGTGTGCCGGCGCCGCAAGGTGGAGGATTAGCCTATTGAGCCACGGCGCCGGCCAACAAATAAAATCTTTTTTTAAAAAGTTACATGGGAAATATTGAACAGTTCAAGACCTAAGGACTATTAATTAGTTATTCCACTTCACCCTATTCTACCAAGTCCTTAAATGACATTAACACAAAACCCTGAAGGCACCTCCTGATACACAGTCCTAGACTTAAAAGATACTTTCTTCTTCACACCATTAAGCCCAAAACACCAGTATTTATTTGCCTTGAATGTACTAACCCACACTCAAAAGTAACTCATACTTAGACAATTCTTCCTCCAGTCTTCAAAACAGTTCTTATTTGTTCACATGTTTGCGAAGGAACTCAGAGAGCTCCAGCTGAAGACTGGGGCCATCCTCCAAAATGCAGATGACATTCTCATTTGTGGCCCATCCAAGGACTGAGATGAAAATGCCTTCCAGGCCTCAGATTGTTTTGGAAAGCAGGGATATAGAGTTCCCCAAAGTCCAGATTTCTAAACAGGAGGTGAACTGTTTAGGGTATATTCTGATCCCAGAAAACCAGGCCTGCTCACTTAAGAGTGTGGAAACCATGGTATGTGTAGGGCCACGGCAAAGAAACAGCTAGGCGCACTCCTAGGAATGGCCGGTTTCTGTAGAATATAGATTCCAGGATTTGGGTAGGTAGTCAGACTTCTATATCAGGTTTTAAAGGGCCCTGACACAGACCCACTTAATAGGACAGGAGAGTGACGGGAGGCCGCCCATGGATTAAAGAGCTGTTAGCAGGAGCTCTGCACTGGGAATTCCAAGCTTGGACAAGCTGTTCATTCTTGTAGCAGAGAAACAGGGAATAACTCCAGATGTGTTCACTCGGAAATTGGGTCCACTTTCATGACCCGTGGCCTACTTTACTCTTTTTTGAGATGTCTATGTGGCAGGCAGAGCTACAGAGAGAGAAGCAGAGGCACAGAGAGAGATCTTCCATCTGGTGATTCACTCCGCAATGCCTGCAGTTACCAGGACTGGGCCAGGCAGACAGAGCCTCCATCTGGGTCCCCCATATCAAGCAGGGGCCCAAGCACTTGGACCATCTTCTGCTGCTTTCTCACGCACATTAGCAGGGAGCTGGATTGGAACTGGAGCAGCTAGAACTCTAAAGGGTGCCCACGTGGGATGCAAATGTCACAGGTGCAGTTTAACCTGCTATGCCATGACACGTCCCTTACTTTTCAGGCAACTAGACTCAGTGGCTGCGTGGTGGCCTGCATGCCTAAGGGTAGTTGCTGCTATAGTGTTTTTAGTGGAAGAAACCACCAAGCTGACTTCAGCCCAGCCACATGAAATTCAAGCTTCATGGGGCTGGCGCTGTGGCGTAGTGGGTTAAGCCACCGCCTGCAGTGCTGGCATCCCATATGGTGCCGTTTCATGTCTTGGCTGCTTGAACCAGTGCCCATAAGGGATGCCAGCACTGCAGGTGCCGGCTTTACCCACTATGCCACAGTGCCAGCCCCTGCTCCACTTCTTATCCAGCTCTCTGCTAGGGCCTAGAAAAGCAGTAGAAGATGGTCCAAGTTCTTGGGCCCTGCACCTGTGTGAGAAACCTGGTAGGGGTGTTGTGCCCAGATCGTTAGATCCCCGCAGAGACCCCCAGAGACTCGATCACACTGAACTGCAAAAGCAAGGTTTATTCGGGAGTACAAGCCGCGACAGGGACCCCATCCAACCAACCGGCACAGCGGAGGAAGGAGTGCGGCCCCGGTCTTTGTTGGGGAGAGTTTTTAAAGGAAAAAAGGGCTACATCAGCAGGAAAAAAGAGTTACATACAGCACAGAAGCTCTGGGCACAGGGAGGTGCAGCGGGGGCTTACAGCACGGAAGCTCTGGGCGCAGGGAGGTACTTTGTTCAGCAGTCTCTACTGTGCTGTCCTTGGTCTACCGAGCTCGCTGTCCCTGGTGAGCTTTGGTATCTCCGGAATGCCTGAATGCCTGCTTTTACAAGGACCCGGGTCTGCTATGGGAAACGGAGGCTGCTTTTTTATTGTTTTAAAATGGAGTCACTTTGGTTCTTCAGGGGTTCCTGGCTCCTGGCTTTGGATCAGCCCGCCTCTTGCCGTTGTGACCATTTAGGGAGTGAACCAGCAGATGAAAGACCTCTCTCTCTCTCTCTCTCTCTCTCTCTCTCTCTGCCTCTGCCCCTCTATAACTTTGAGTTTCAAATAAATAAATAAATCTTTTTTAAAAAAGATTCATACAACGCAATTGGAGTTCCTGGGTTTAATACTTTGCTACGCTCCTGACTCCAGCTACCTACCAATGCAGACCCTGGAAGGCAGTAGGTGATAGCTCAAGTGACTGGGCTCCTGCCACCCATGGGGGAGACCTGGGTTGAGTTCTCAGCTTCCAGCTTCAACCAAGACCATCCCCAGCCATTGCAGGCATTTGGGGATGGAGCCAGCAGGTGAGAATGAAAGCTTGCACTCCATGGGACTCCAAATCCCATTAAGCTGGCAGCTACCAATGCCATCTTACTAGTTAGAGTGATCAGTTTAAGTTCATAATTGATCACAAAGATATGATTAAGTGTTAAAGGGATCACATAAATAAAACCAAGTGTCTGCCAATAATAATAGTAGATAGAATTAAAAAGGAGAGAACGATCCAACATGGGAAGCAGGCCACATAGCAGACTCATAGAATGACAAATGCCCTAAACAGCATTCTGGCCTCAGAATGAGCCCTTAAGGCATTTAGATCTGGCTAAAAAGCCCATGAGAATATCTCAGGCATGGAAAGCCAAGACACTGTGGCAAAAAATGGCCTACATGAAAGATCTCTGAGTGAGATCCCAGAGGAAAGAATAGGCCATCAAAGAAGGAAGTATCTTTCTCTGAAGCAGGGAGAGAACTTCCACTTTAATTATGGCCTTGTCTAAATAATGTCAGAGTTTGTGGCCTCAAGAGGCTTCCATATCCTTGGCAACTAATGACAAGAGCCTCAGGTGATTACTGATGTCATAAACACGAGTGCCAATTGTTAAATCAACAACAGGAGTCACTTGCTCCCCATGGAGGACCTCTGTCCTTAATGTGTTGTACTATGTGAATTAACAGTAAAACTATGCTGGCGCCATGGCTCACTAGGCTAATCCTCCGTCTGCAGCACCAGCACCCTGGGTTCTAGTCCCGGTTGGGAAGCTGGATTGTGTCCCGGTTGCTCCTCTTTCAGTCCAGCTCTCTGCTGTGGCCAGGGAAGGCAGTGGAGGATGGCCCAAGTGCTTGGGCCCTGCACCCACATGGGAGACCAGGAGGAAGCACCTGGCTCCTGGCTTCGGATTGGCGCAACACGCTGGCTACAGCGGCCATTTGGGGGGTGAACCAACGGAAGGAAGACTTTCTCTCTGTCTCTCTCTCTCACTGTCTAACTCTGCTGGTCAAAAAAAAAAAAAAAAACCAGTAAAACTAGTCTTCAAACAGTACTTCATACTTTGTGAGTCTGTATGTGCAAACTGTTGAAATCTTTACATATAGAGTTGATCTTCTGTATATAAAGATAATTAAAAATGAATCTTAATGAAGAACGGATGGGAGAGGCAGTAGGAGGTGGGACAGGAGTGGGAGTGAGAGGGCGGGTATGGGGGGAGAACTGCTATAATCCAAAAGTTGTACTTATGAAAGTTATATCTAGGGGCCGGCGCTGTGGTGTAGCAGGTAAAACTGCTGCTTTAAAGCCACTGCATCCCATATGGGCACCGGCTCAAGTTCTGCTGCTCCACTTCCCATCCAGCTCTCTGCTACGGCCTGGGAAAGCAGTGGAAGATGGCCCAAGTCCTTGGGCCCCTGCACCCACGTGGGAGACCTGGAAGAAACTCCTGGCTCCTGGTTTCAGATCGGCACAGCTCTGGCAGTGGCAGCCAATTGGGGAGTGAACCAGCAGATGGAAGACCTCTCTCTCTCTCTCTCTCTCTCTCTCTCTCTGTGTGTGTGTGTAACTCTGACTTTTGAACAAATAAATAAATCTTTAAATAAAAGAAATTTATGTTTGTTAAATAAAAACTTTTTATAAAGAAGAAATAAAAATAAGAAAGCTTACACTCTCGATCTATCTCTGCCTCTCAAGTTATAAAAATAATAATAAAAATCTACTTCCCAAGGTTGAATTCTCTAAAATGAGTCCAATGTTAATATTCTGAAAAAGAAAAAGTAATGGAATTTTTGACACTGTTAAGATGACGAGACTGAATTATTGACACTTTAATGATTTTAAAGGATGATGAAATCATTGATATCATGTTATTAAAAACACAGTATTCCTGTGCTTGTCTCCATCATTTTTAAAAGGGAAGTGAAGGACTGGATTGTGCCTTTTCAAAAAATTGTCTGTTGGCTTTTCATGATTTGGACAACAAAGGCAAAAGCTTGCTGGCAGTGACATTACTTGAAAATTAAGTCATTGGCTAGATGTTATCTAAAAGATTTGAACTGTTGACACCTGAAGATTCTTTAAAAGGAAAATTGAAATGTCGATTCAAGTGCTGGCAGCTCTGGACAAGACTTCCTGACTTTCTGTTGCCCTCGTGTGGTGAGAAGTGGACACAGCAGTTCCCAGCCCGCCCCAAGACTTGGTGGGAGGTCCACTGCGGGTGCACCTCCTGGCCACATCTCCCTGCCTTCATCCTGAAGCTATTTGGGAAAACCCTCCCAGGACCCATCTCTGACCCATTAGGAAGAAGAGCTGCAGTGTGGGTAATGGCTGGAAGAGAGTTGTGTAGGAAGGTTGAGGCACTAGGAGTGACTTTAGGAGAAGAATAAGGGTCAATTTTTCATATGTTGAGGGCAATGGTGAGAAAATACCGAACAGGGACTTGTATGAAGTGTTGTTGGGGTCTGCGCTGTGGCACAGCAGGTTAAACCCTGGCCTGCTGTGTCAGCATCCCATATAGGCACCAGTTCGAGTCCCAGCTGTTCCACTTCCAATCCAGCTTCCTGCTAAGGCCTGGGAAAGCAGTAGAAGGTGGTTCAAGTCCTTGGGCCCCTGCACCTGCATTGGAGACCTGGGGAAAGCTCCTGGTTCCTGCCTTTGGATCTGTTCAGCTCTGGCTATTGTGGCCATTTTGGAGTGGACCAGCAGAGGGAAGACCTCTCTCTCTCTCTCTCTCTCTCTCTCTCTCTCTCTCTCTCTCTGTAACTCTTTCAAATAAATAAAGTAAGTAAATCTTTAAAACAAAGTGATGCTGATGCAGTCCCTTTGGAGAGTGATGTGGCCACTGGTGCAGGTGAGAGGGAGCTGTCACACTTCTTGGACTGTTCCCTGGAGGGGCTCTCACACGGGTGCACTGGACGCGCGTCCAAGGACACGGCGGAAGCACTGTCTAACCACAGGAGATGAGCCCTGCTCTCAGGGGGAGGAGAGAGAACTGGTGGTGTCCTACAAGGGGCACAAACCTGCAGCTGTGAGCTAGAGTCGGGGGAGACCCCAGATGCCTAAGGTCACAGGGAAGACAGCCCACTCCCCATGAAGCCAAGCTTATTCTAAAAACCAGAACACTGTGGCATGTTGTTGTGGGTACTTAGACATGTGCCGAACACACACCCGTGTGGAGGGGAAGGATGACCCAGTCCTGTTTTATCAGTCAGGATAGGGTAGGTCCGAGCTCCCATAACAGACAACGCACAAACCTTGATGTGATGACCGAAGAATTTGGTCTCTGCTGTGCTGCCCAGCCAGCAGGGGCCTGGAGAGGCTCAGCTCTATGGCCTCCCACGCTGGGTCCAGGCTGGTCTGCAGCCAGCAGATGACAGAGGAAATGACAGCTTGCAAATCACCCTGTCTGTCCAGCTCACCATGGCCAAAGCAAGCCACATGCCACCGTGGACTTTAAGGGGGCAGGCAAGAGCCATCCGATTCCATGCCCACAAGGAGAAGTGGTAACGCCTGGTGCACAGTCCCACGGCCACCATGCAAGGACCTCTGGGAAGAGCACCGAGGGGCTCCCCTGCCACGATCACTATTGCTTTGTAAATATGAAGGCAAATGTGACATTCATCAATTCTGAAGGGTGGACACCTGCCGAGGTTTCAGCTGTGATGTTTTCCATGTTGTGACTGTTTACCTTTGCAAAAGTGAAAACGTAATTTTTATTTAAAATTTTCCTTAAGATTATTTGAGAGGTAGAGAAAACACACATCCCCTGGTTCACTCCTCAAACACCCTCGATGGCTTGAGTCGGGCCAGTAGCCAAGAACAAAACCCAGGTCTCCCAGGTGAGGGCAGATGCCCAGTAACTTGAGCCAGCGCTCCCTTCCAGGGTCTGCATTAGCAGGAAGCTGGTGTCAGGATCCAGAGCCGGGAACTGAATTCAGGCCTCTGATGCAACACAAGGGCTGGGCTAAACACCTGCTCCCCAGAAAGGCTAAATCCAGAGGAGGGAACAGTGGGACACAGTAATACTGACAGTGATTGACGCGTGTCCTTGCTGGGCCGCGCTTCATTATGGGGAGTTCTGCAGGGAATGGGCTGTGTGTGTTTCTTCCGCCTGCACAGCAGAGGGCGCTCTGACCTCCAGGACTGCTTGCTAGGACCGGCCTGTGTGCAGCCCTGCACCTGTGTCCCTGTGCCTGTGCCTGGCTCCTTGCCCTGCAGCCCAGGGTCTCCCTCTCACCTCTGGACTCCCAGCCTGGAGCCTGCCAGGGGCAGGCAGCTGATCAGTGTTCACTGGATGCCTCTGCCATGCTAACTTCTCTTTAACTAATGAACCCACCTGTCCCTTCCCCTCGGAGCCCTCCTCTGAAATAAGGAATCAATGGTACTGAATGAAAGAATGACCACAGCCTTCCTCCTGCCAGCCAGTGGAGGCAGAACCCCTGGTCCTTCCACTCTGTCTGTCACTGGCCTCCCGAGAGGGTGTCGGCTCAGTCTCTCCGCAGGTGTCACTGTGTTTTGTGCCTGAATGGAGAAGCTGCTGCTCTCTGTGGGGCTCTACCCGAGGCTGACCTACTTGTCCCAATTTTCCTGGTTCTGTCTCAGTTTCCACATTGGAAGTCCAGGGCCTGAACCTCCAGCCCCAGGCACACCAAGGGGGTCAGTCTCCCCATCACACTCCTTCTCCCAGGCCTCATGCAGTCCTGGTCCTCCCAGGAGAGGGGGCTCTGGTCTCGTCTGCAAATCAGCTCTCAGGTTTAGGACCCGGCCGGGGGGAAGTCACTGACGGACACAGATCCACTCGGGACTTGAGAGAGCTCTTTATTCTTTACACAGGACGTGGGGTCAGCATGGACAGCCGGGCCTTGGTCCTAGTTGTTTGCGATGGTCTGGGAAAAGACAGAAGAGTGGAGTGAGGGTCACAGGTTCTGGAGTCCGTGGAACTGGGGCAGCTCCCAGCCCCACTCACTCTCCATGTGGCCCTGGGGGAGTGACTTGCCCTCTCTAATGGGAGTGGTGATCCCAGCACTCAGCCTGTGGGGTCCTGATTCAACCATAACCAAGGCCCCAGCCCAGTCCTGGTGCTCATCTACCCAGTCTATACGGTGCTCACTGCAGTCACCATGGACAACCCTGACCCTCTCTGACCAGCCGTCACCAGATGACACTAAGGGGCTCAGCTTCCCCTGGCTCTCACAGCCTTCACCATTATGGCTCACTTCCCATCTCCCCCAGCAGGGGGCGCCGTGGCCCTCTGTGCTCTGTGACAAGTAAGGACCCAACCAGAGCACACCCCTGAGAAGCCCTCCTGAGTCAGGAGGTGCAAACTCCACCCAGAGCCTGCGGATTCCTGGGGCCACACAGGGCAGAGCTAATCCCCTGCCCTCTGCCATGTCCCCAAGGCCCCTCCCCCCCTGCCCTCCCAGGACCCCTGCAGCTCCTCCCAGGATCTGCCCCTCCTCCCTGTGCCCCAGCCCCTCTCAGGACAGCCCCCGCCCTGCAGCCCTCAGGCTGCCCTGTCCTCACCTCCTGGATCCAGTCAATGAAGGCCGACACTCGGGTGAACACCGTGGGCTTCTTGAGGGCGTTGCAACCGAGGGAGGAGACGAAGCTGGCCACGCCGTGCACCTGCCAGGAGCCATCTGCTGCGGGGCAGTTGAGGGGTCCCCCGGAGTCACCCTGCAGCAGTCAGAGGGGGCAGGGCTGAACCGTGTCTGAGGGTCAGGAGTTGATCCTGAACTTGGGGACTGCAAACCACACCCTCAGTGTTGACCTCTGAGCCTCAGGGGCTCCTCTGAGCCGGGAGCAGGGTCTGTCCCACAGGAGCTGCTGGGCATGAGCTGGGACAGAGCTGACCTCAGCCCCACACCTGCAGAGAGGAAGCCCTGGGAGACGCCGGCTCCCACTGCCGGTGGCGCAGTCACTCATGGACGTGACGCTCACGCGCGCCTCTAACACAGGGGCTCAGGGTCCCTTCAGAACACAGCGTGGGTGACTTGGGATGTCCTGGTGCCAGTGCCCCGTGCTGTGCTGCTGGGGCCGCCTGAGCCCCAGGAGGGATGGCGGCCGCCCCAGGTCAGTTGAGCCAGGATCAGGGCTGTCTGCACGGCGCTGACCTCCCCCATGTCCTGTCTGGCCTGGAGTCTGACTGGCCAGCAGAAGAGACCCCTCCTCCGCCCCCTTGGGGATGGCTGGAGGACCTGGCCCTGTGCGCCTGGCGTGGTGGGAGCTGACTCACGTTGCAGCCAGAGACGATGTCCCCGCCGGCGCACACCATGGTCTCCTTCACGGTGAAGCCCCACCAGTCCCAGCGGGAGCAGTGTGCGTAGTCCACCACGGGCAGCAGCGCTTCCTGGAGCTTGTCTGGGAGTGGCCCGCCAGCTGTGGGGACAGAGAGCAATGAGCCAGTGGCCTGAGGAGCAGGACTAGGGGCCTGGATGTGGGGCATTGCAGGCACACATTGCATCCTGGCCTGACGGAGACCCTCCTTCCACTAATCCCACCATCCTGGTGCCTGTGCACCTCTGCATCCCTAGACCTAACCCTCAGGAGACCCCCTGAGGTGCTCAGAAGGAGAAAAGCCCAAAGACCATGCGCTCGCCGCCCCCAGGCCTTTCTACCATTCCCTGGTCAGCACGTACTGGAGAGACGGCCCCAGCCGCTAATGTAGCAGGGTGCTTCGTTGGGCAGGATGTCCCCCGCGGGAGGGAGCTGGGCCACCTGGACTTCAGGGGTCAGCTCCACGCTGCGCGACAGCTTGATGAGGGCGACATCATTGCTGCAGGGAGGGAAGAGTCACACGGAGCCTGGGCCTCCAACTGGACCAGGTCCACCCTGGGCCTCTTTCCTGGGTGTTCACCTCACAGGGACCCCCACTGCTCCTCTGCCCCCCTCAGATCCCCTCCTGCCCCTTCAGCCCATGCCCTCAGCCTTCAAATTATCCTCGATGGCCACCTGTGGTCCCACAGTCCAGTTGCATCAGAACACCCTGGAAGACGCATGAAACACAGTTTGGGGACAAGCCTTTGAGGCCATTTGCCACACTTGCATTTCATCTGGGAGTGCCAGGGTCTAGCTCCTCGCTCCACTTCCTACTCCAGCTTCCTGCTAATGCGCATCTTGGGGGCAGCAGGTGAAGGCTCGAGAGCTTGCGCTACTAACACGCACTTGGAAGGTCCAGGCACAGTCCCAGGATCCTGACTTTGGCCTGGCCCAGCCTTGGCGGTTGTGGGCACTTGGGGAGGGAACTAGCAGATGGAAGACTAGCAGATGGAAGATCTCTCTCTCTCTCTCTCTCTCTCTCTCCTTTCTGAATAAGTAAAATTTTTAAAACCACACAGGATTCTGGAGCTCACCCCAGGCTTTCTGAGGCTGTGGCCTGGCCGATGCCTGAAGGCTGATGTTCTAACAGGGCCCCAGGGGATGCTGATGCAGCTGCCCCTCAGACCACACCTTGGAAACCACTGCTCTACTTGCTATCAAGAAAGACATTTGCCTGGGTCTCCTGGTCTCTCTACAGCCCCAGAAGCCCTGCCAGGACGGGCTGTGTCTCCATCACTGACCTGCACGGTGGCCCCTCCCTCCTGCACTGTGGTTCCCAGGGTTCCGCCCCCTCCTGTGCTCCTCTCACAGAAAAGGCAGAGCCACCAGGACACACAGGTGAGTACCAGGTGAGGCTGAGCGGGGCCTCCCCGCCCATCACCACCTCCAGGAAGCCCTGCTGCAGGTCACCCTCTGACCAAGGGGAAACTGAGGCCCAGGTAGGGCCGTGACACCCAGGCCACTCAGGGAGTGACTGCCGGGGCCTGACTCTCTGCCCAGTGCTCCTCCTTCGTCCCCAGGGCGGGGAACCCAGCTGTGCCGATGGACCTGTGCTGACCACAGGAAACCTTGGACTTGGGGCAGGTGCCTGAGGGGTCCTGGGCTGCAGAGCCACGGAGCCCAGCAGCCGTGGGGGGGCTTCCTGCCTCTCCCTGGCCCTGCTATCCCCTCTGCAGGGAGGGAGGTTAGTGCTGAGGTTCAGTGTGTGGGGGCTGGGCCCGGGCTGCCCACCCTCCCCGCTGTCCCTGGAGTCCCCTAGATGCAGGTGGGGGTCACAGAGGGATGAGCACAGGAGCCCGGGCCCCGGCTGGGAGCTCACTCACCCGCAGGCCACACAATAGGAGTTCCATTTTGGGTGCACGAAGAGGTCCCCAGCATTGATGGGGATCACCTGCTCGGGTCCCTCTGTGACTGCCCGGTCGTACTCGCCCAACACCACCTGGTATGTCCGGGAGCTCCTGCCAGTGGACTGGACGTCATTTGGGCATCACTGCCAACCCCCCATAGCCACCCACTGGCCCGGGTGGCCTGGGTCCGGCACAGAGACAAAGACCGGGGCAGGGAGGGCTCAGCAGGGGAACTCACGAGATGCAGTGGCCGGCAGTCAGGACCCAGTCAGGGCTGATGAGGCTCCCGCCGCACGTGTGGTGGAAGGACCCATCCCTCTCATACTGCAGGGAGACCTGGGGGCCCGGGAAGAGTCTGAGAGGCCCAGGCGCACGGTGAGGACTACTGTGGAGGTTGTGCACTGCACGGCTTGAGAGGGAGCCATTCTGAGAAACAGTGGCCCTGCTGAGACCTGCAGCGCCCTGTGGTCGCCCCGAGGACTCCAGCGTTCTCTGCCCTCTGGGGCCTCCCCAAACCTTCGGTCTCCCGGGAGCCCCCAAGACCCTCTGGCCTCTCAGACCCCCGTTCTGCACCTCAGCCCTGCAGGCCTCTCGGGTCCCCTGGGGCTCCACTACCCTGAGCCCTCTCCTCCCTTCCCGTCTCCTGCACATGCAGGGTTTCCCGATCTCCCTGGAGACCAAGGGTGACAGCTATGGCCCCCGGCCCAGGGCGCCCATGGTCTGTGATGGACATAAGCGTTCACGCACGCAGGCCGCTCGCGCAGGACGGTCTCTGGCTGCTTTCCTGCTGCGATGGCGGGGCTGAGTCCCTGCTGGAGAAACCACATGGCCGACACGGCTGCAGCACCCGCTCTCTGCCCCCTCACAGAACACGCCTGCTGACCCTGCCCACGGAATGTTCTGGGCTATGGAGCGGTTCTCCTCTCTGCTGTCCACGGGGAACCACTGCCCCAGGTGGCTCTAGAACACTTGGAATGTGGCTGGCACTGAAGGACTGATAGTACAACATTATTTGATTTAATTAATTTGCACATCTCCGTGTGGCTATGGCAGCTCCGCTCCACAGCACAGCAAGCTTTGGGCTCGGTGCCGCCTCCTCGGCCCTGGTGAGACTCCCCACTCCTCCTGCTCCCGACCTTAGGGCCCTGTCCTGTGATCCGAGGCTCTGGAAATCACTGCCCCAGACTCCGCCTCCCTGACGCAGGGCCTGGCTTCCTCTCTCACTGCATCAACCCTTTGAGTGAAGCCTTCCCCGGCCCCAGTTTGAGCTTTTAAGTGCAAACAGCCCAGTGAAAGTTGCAGATGGAACAGGCAAAACCTCCATGTGAAGCAAACTGTCCCGAGGCTCCTGGCCCTGGGCAGCTGAAGTGGGGACAGGAAAGGAAGCTGTGGGGTCAGGATTGGAGGCCTTGCAATCAGAACTTAGTGTCCAGGGACCAGCACTGTGGCATAGCGGGTGGGGCTGCCCCCTGCAGCACTGGCATTCCCATATGGGTGCCGGTTCGAGTCCCGGCTGCTCCACTTCCCATCCAGCTCTCTGCTGTGGCCTGGGAAAGTAGTAGAAGATGGCCCAAGTCCTTGGACCCCTGCACCCACAGTGGGAGACCCAGAAGAAGCTCCTGGCTCCTGGATCGGCATAACTCTGGCCATTGCAACCATCTGGGGAGTAAACCAGTGGATGGAAGACTTTCTCTCTCTCTCTCTCTCTCTCTCTGCCTCTGCCTCTGCCTCTCTGTAACTCTGCCTTTAAGTAAAAATAAATAAATCTAAAAAAAAAAAAAAAAAAAGAACTCGGCGTCCAGCACCCAGCGTGGGAATCAGAGCCGCTGGCGCCGCTCTTACCTGCCAGGGCCAGCTGTAGGGGACTGCGTCCTCACCGTTGACCACGCGGCTAGAGGGGGGGGAAGGTTGGCCAGAGCCCGAGGCTGGAGAGGAGAGAGAGGAGAGGAGGGGCATCAGTCACCCAGGGTCCCCAGCAGGAAAGGGGGGCAGGTCCCAGCCCTGGCTCTGCCACAAACGGGCTGTGTGAGCCGTGCAAGCCCCTTTCCCTCTCTGACCCTCGGTAGCCGCCTATGAACAGTGAGCACTGGGACTACCGCAGGGCTTCCCGGAGCCCCAGGATGGAGATAAAAACGCAGCCTCCATCAATGGGAGCACTAAGAGGTTGACACTTAAAACACTGCCAGGGGTTTGGCATTGTGGGGTAGCAGTAAAACCACCGCTTGTGACGCCAGCGTTCTATATGGGCACCAGCTCGTGTCCCTGCTGCTCCACTTCTGATCTAACTCCCTGCTAACGGCCTGGAAAAGCAGCAGAAGAAAGCCCAAGTGTTTGGGCCCCATCACCCATACGGGAGACCCAGATGAAGCTCCCAGCCCCCTGGCTTCGGCCTAGCCCGGCTCCGGCCGTTGCAACCATTTGGAGAGTGAACCAGTGCTTGGAAGACCTCTCTCTCTCTCCCTCTCTCCCTCTCCCTCTCTCTCAGTAACTCTGAGTTTCAAAATAAATAAATATTTTTTTAAACTGTGCCTGCCCCCAGTAAGCCCTCTCACAGTGATGGCCACTCTCACAGAGGGTGGAGGCTTTGGGGTAGGCATTTGGTGCCATGGTCAAGATGTCCATTGAGACACACGCACCCCACATCTGATGCCTGGCTTGAGTTCCGGATTCACTCGCTATTCCAAATTACTGCCGAGGGGCACCCAAGAGGCAGCTGCTAACTCAAGTACCTGGGTCCACTGGCTCCTGGCTTCAGCCTGGCTGGTGCAGGCATTTGGGGAGTGAACCAGAGGATAGGAGATCTCTCTCTCTTTCTCTCTCTCTTTCTCTCTCTCCCTTTCAAATAAATAAAAAAAAAATCTTTTTTGTTAAAAAAAAAAAGAGTGGCAGCTTTGAAGAAAGACTGCCTAGGCTTGGAAATGCAGCGTGGTCCCTTGTTCCAGGATGAGCTGCTTCTCAGAGCATCAGTTTCCCCATCTGTGAAACAGGGACAATGACAGGACTGACATCATGGAGCGGTGAGAAGATTACGGATGTATTTAAGAAAGAAGTCTTGGGGTCCGCGCTGTGGCACAGTGGGTTAACACCCTGGCCTGAAGCGCCAGCATCCCATATGGGCGCTGATTTGAGACCCGGCTGCTCCACTTCTGATCTAGCTCTCTGCTATGGCCTGGGAAAGCAGTAGAAGATGGTCCAAGTCCTTGGGCCCCTGCACCCCTGCACCTGTGTGTGGAAGACCTGGAGGAGGCTCCTGGCTCCTGGCTTCAGATTGGCGCAGCTCTGGCCATTGCAGCCAATTGGGGAGTGAACCATCGGATGGAAGATTTCTCTCTCTCTTTCTCTCTCTCTCTCTCTCTCTCTCTCTGTGCTTCTCCTCTCTCTGTGTAACTCTGACTTTCAAATAAATAAATAAATCTTTTTAAAAAAGAAAAAAGAAAGAGTCTTAGCATTCTATCTACAATATAGAAAGCACTCAATGTTATCTGTTACCATGATTTGTCAGTCAAGGGAGACTACTCAAAGGAGGTGGGCCTGAGAGACCAGGACAAGGCTGGACCACAGGCTATGGAGCCGAGTGGGGGGAGCGCGAGAGGAGAATAGGAGCGTTCAGCAGGGAGTGGAAATCCCACCCCCACGCAGTCTGAGCACAGAGCCCGACTCTTCACCACCCGGCTGCGTTCACTGCCCCCACCAGGGACGCCGCCCCAGCCCTGGGTGCTGCTCCCAGCCCTCCTGAGCTGCTCCATCCCCTGCTCCCTCTCCCCCCTCCTCCCCAGCACCAAGCTGAAGCCCCCACTGCTGTGCCCCAGGTGTGAGCTGAGACCCCTCCTGTGGAGCAGGGGCTGGGACCCCGGGACCAGGGTGGGAGCAGATCTCAGGGCTCCTGGCCCAGGCAGCGCAGGGCACAGACGCGGGCTGCGTTCTTACCAAGGGCCACCAGCAGGAGGGCGCTCAGCAGCCGGAGCATCGCGAGTTTGGAGATTATGGGAGCCAGAGGGAGCCTGGGCTCTAATATAGGGCAAGCAGGCAGAGGGGGCTGGACTGGGCCCAGTCCCAGCACAGGTGGTGGAGCACCCAGTTTCCCACGGCCCAAGGCCACAGCTCCCAGCACTGCCAATGGCAGTAGCCAGGGTTCCCGACACCCTGCGGCTGCACAGGTGGCCCTGGCCGGACAACTGATAAGGGGAGCAGGATGGGAAGTTTGCATCAGAATGTTCCACGTCCTTCAGGAAAGAACTCAGACACTGAAACACTGAAGCCTGGACCTGGACCCAGACCTGGACTCCCGTCCTGCCCGTGCCGCCTCCTGGCTCGGAGCCCTTCCGTGCTCTGCGTCTCAGGTCTCCTGTCTCTAACGTGGGATCGACATTCACATCCCTCTCAAAAAAGAGGTCTCGTTGAGCACTCGCTCTGCAGATCAGCACTGCTCTGGGGCTGCAGCCGAGCACAGTGGGTGGTCCTGCAGCGTCAGTCTAGTCGGGGAATCAACGAGAAACCCACAGACATCAGCAAAGGCCGTGTCCAGTCGCGGAGACGGGGCCACACAGCTGAAGCGTGGGTGGCTGGGGTAGGAGTGGGAGCAGCTCATGTCAGGGGAGGCCAGGGAGAGTGACGTTTGGGCTGAGTGGGCCGTATGTTCCTAAAGGAAACCTAAAAGCCAGCTAAGGGAGGGGCGGTTGTTCGGCACAGTAGTCATGATGCCACTCGGGTGCCTAACCGCACCTTGAGAGGCAGCCGACGATGGCTCAACTGCTTAGGTCCATGTAGCCCACATAGGCGACTCATGTTCAGTTCTTTTTTAAAAAAAAATTATTTATTTATTTGAAAGCAGAGTTACAGAGAGGCAGAGGCAGAGAGAGAGAGAGGTCTTCCATCTGCTGGTTCACTCCCCAAATTGTCGCAATGGCGGGAGCTATGCCAATCCGAAGCCAGGAGCTTCTTCCGGGCTTCCCACACAGGTGCAGGGGCCCAAGCACTCAGGCCATCTTCTATTGCTTTCCCAGGCCACAGCAGAGAGCTGGATGGGAAGTGGAGCAGCCGGACTCAAACCAGCACCCATATGGGATGCCGGCACTACAAACAGTGGCCCTACCCACAGTGTCGGCCCCTCATATTGAGTTGTTGATTGCCAGTTTTGCCCTGGCTCAGTCCCAGCTATTGTGGTCGTTTAGGGGAATGAACCAGTGGGTGGAAGGTCTCTCTCTGTCTCTGTCCCTCTGCCTTTCAAATAAAATGAAAGTACATTTGCAAGAAATGCCAGCCAAGGCAAGGCCTGAGGGAACATACTTCACGTGGAAGGGATGGCAAGTACAAAGCTCTGGAGGCTAGAGTGGACTTGGCCTGTTTAAAGAAGGACGCCAGAGTGCTTGGAGCTTGGTAGTCCAAGAGGAGCATGGAGGGAGGGGAGGTCAAAACAGAGCTGAGTGGTGGAGCTGGACTCCCAGCCCCACTCCGCCATCATCTGTGAGCGTCTCTCGCACCAGTGCCCTAAAGGAGGTGGATGAGAATGTCCACAGAGGCCCTTTCTCAATCCTCAGAAGCAGGGACTTGGGGTGTCACAAGATGGCGGAGTAAGGAGGGCGCTTCCTGCTCTAGTCTAGGGGAAGATCGTTTTTAAAAAGTGGAGAGAATGCAATCTCAGGGAAGAGTTAGAGAGAAAACTCCACCCAAATTAGAGGGACACTGTGGACCTATGTGGAGAGTGGGGACGTGCACAGCTCAGGACCGAGCAGCCGAGAGCCTCAGCACCAGCTTTGGAGTGAGGTGAGACCAGACTGCAGAGCCCAGGCCACTGGTGATAAAGTTGCAGGAAGAGCCTGGCTGGAGTCCGGCTTGGAGCCCTGTGGGGGAACAGTGTACCTGCCGACCTAGAGGGAAAGAAAGGGCACGTTTCTCTCTCCCTGACCACTCACCAGCATCCTGTAACTAGCCAAGAGAGGGTGGGCCCCATTCTGTAACGCTGCGCCAGCTCCTGTCCAAACGGCCAGCAAGCAGCCAAGAGGAGAAGCCTGAGTCTGGCTGGGAGAACTGACAGGGGCCTGAGTCCTCGTGACTGTGGGAGCCTTGTGTGCTGGGACTGTGGAAACACTGTGGCTGCGTGGGAGGGTGCAGGGTGTGGCTGGGAAACTGGGCAGTCACTGTGGTGGCCCCACATGCTGGGGCTCCCTGGGTCATTGCTGTGGGATTCGTGCACACACCAAGGACTGCATGGATCCTTTATGTGGTTCTTGTGGCAGTGCAAATGAAGATTATATCCACTGGGGGTAGCAACCAGGCATTGGTCTCCTTTGAGGAAGTGAGCACAAGACTACACCAACAGAGCAGATTAATCCTCTTCTCTGATTAAAAGAGAGAGAGAGAGAGAGAAACTCCCCTCACCCTGGAGCACTACACAGAGCTCCTGGACCACACCCAGCACACACCTGTGGGTATTCAATGAAAGAACGGACACTCCACTAAACCACAGAGGCATAGTCCAAAGATAAAAGCTATCATGGGGGAAAAACAACAACAAATTTCTCTGCAAATGCCTAATAATAATCAAGAACCAAGAATGAGGAAGACAACGTGATGCCCCCACAAAGAACACAACACTTCAATACTAGAATGTGAAGATGAAGAGATTGAAGAAATGCCAGAAACAGAATTCAAAAAATTGATCATTGGATTACTTAGAAGTAATCAGAAACAAATCCATGACCTAAAGAAATCTACATATGACATGAATGAAAAATTTTCCCATGAAATTGAGATTTTAAAGTGATATCAAAACAAGATATTGGAAGTGAAGAATTCAATAGAACAAATAAAAAGTGCAGTGGAAAGCCTTAACAGCAGACTCGGTGAGGCAGAAGAAAGAATATCCGAGTTAGAAGACAAATCTCTGGAAATTTTACAGTCAGAGAGGAAGAAGAAATTAAGAAACAGTATTGGAGGTCTATGGGATATATCAAATGACCCAACATATGGGTCTTAGGAGTTCCTGAAGGTGTGGAAAGAGAATGGATTAGAAGGCCTTTTTAGGGAGATAATTGCAGAAAACTTCCCTAATTTGGAGAAAGAAAGGGATATCCAAGTACAGGAAGCACATAGAACTCCTCATAGACACGACCAGAAAAGATCTTCACCATGACACACGGTAGTCAAACTCTCCACAGTAAAACATAAAGGGAAGATTCTAAAATGTGCACAAGAAAATGCCAGATTACAATCAGAGGATTTCCAATGAGACTCACAGCTGACTTCTCATCAGAACCCCTACAGGCTGGGAGAGAATGGTGAGATGTATTCTAAGTCTTACAAGAAAAAACCATCAACCCAGAATACTGCACCCTGCAGTGCTCTCATTTATGAACCAATCCCTGGAGCAAGCACAGTCTCTTCAACAAATGGTGCTGAGAAAACCGGATCTCCACATGCAGAGTATGAAGCAAGACCCCTACCCTACACCTTACACAAAAATCCACTCAATGTAGATTAAAGACCAAAATCTATAACCCAATACCATCAAATTATTAGACAGCATTGGGGAAACATGGTAAGACATTGGCACAGGCAAAGACTTCTTGGAAAAGACCCCAGAGCACAGACAATCAAAGCCAAAATTGACAAATGGGATTACATCAAGCTGAGAAGCTTCTGCACTGCGAAAGAAACAGCAAAGTGAAGAGGCAACGGACAGAACGGGAGAAATTATTTCCAAACTATGCAACTGGTAAAAGATTAATAGCCAGGATATATAAAGAGATCAAGACAGCTAACGCCAGGGCTCAATAGGCTAATCCTCCGCCTGCGGCGCTGGCACCCCAGGTTCTAGTCCTGGTTGGGGCGCCAGATTCTGTCCCAGTTGTTCCTCTTCCTGTCCAGCTCTCTGCTGTGGCCAGGGAGTGCAGTGGAGGATGGCCCAAGTGCTTGGGCCTTGCACCCCATGGGAGACCAGGATAAGCACCTGGCTCCTGCCTTCAGATCAGCGCCATGTGCCAACCACGGCCTGCCAGCCGCTCTGTGGTGGCCATTGGAGGGTGAACCAATGGAAAAGGAAGACCTTTCTCTCTGTCTCTCTCTCTCTCACTGTCCATTCTGCCTGTCAAAAAAATAAAAAATAAAAATAAAAAGAGATTAAGAAACTCCACAAAAAAAACCAAAACAAACAACCCAGTAAAGAAATGGTCAAAGGACCTAAACAGACATTTTTCAAAAGAAGAAATCCAATGGGCAACAGACACATGAAAAAATGCTCAGGATCACCAGCCATCAGGGAAATGCCAATCAACACCACAATCAAGTTACCTCACCTCAGTTAGAGTGGCTCACACACAGAAATCAACAAACAACAAATGCTGGCAAAGTCCCCTAATCCACTGTTGCTGGGAGTGTAAAACTGGTACAGCCACTGTGGAAGACAGTATGGAGATACCTCAGACATCTGACTATAGACCTACTGTATGGTCCAGCCATCCCACTCCTTGGGGTTTACCCAAGGGAAATGAAATCAGCACATGAAAGAGTTATCTGTACCCCCATGTTTATTGCAGCTCAATTCTCAATAGCTAAGATGTGGAATCAACCCAAATGTCCATCAACTGAAGGCCAGATAAAGAAATGATGGGATGTATACCATGGAATACTACACAGTGGTTAAAAAAAATGAAATCCGGTCATTTGTGACAAAATGGATGAAACTGGAAAACATCATACTTAGTGAAATAAGTCAGTCCCAAAAGGACAAATACCGTATGTTCTCCATAATCTGTAATTACTAATAGAGCACCTAAAAGGTAATCTATAGAAGTGAAATTGACTTCGAGATGCAATGGCTTTGAACAGCCCCTGTCTCAACCGTTGAGGAACAGTGTTTTTTAATACTATTTCTTGAGCTCTTTACTTAGTATAGAGTTAATTATATGTGTATAAAGTTAATTGAAAATAGATCTTAGTGAAAAACAAGAATGGGAATAGGAGAGGGAGGAGGAAGAGGGGAGGGAGTGAGGGTGGGAGGGCGAGTACAGTGGGAAGAATCACTGTGTTCCTGAAGTTGTACTTATGAAATGCACAAAGTTTGTATTCCTTACAGAAAAAGGTTCTGGGACAAAAATAAAAGCAGGGACCTAGGTGCCACCCAAATATCCACCTGGTGAATGGATGCGTTGCTCCGCTGGGCATTCTTTTCTGCAAAATTTATTTTATGTATTTATTTAAAGGCAGAGGGGCAGAGGCAGAGAGAGAGAGAGAGAGATATTTTCCATCTGCTGTCTCACTCCCCAAATGGCTGCAAAGGCCAGAGCTGAGCCAATCCAAAGCCAGCAGCCAGGAGCTTCTTCCAGGTCTCCCACATGGATGCAGGGGCCTAAGGACTTGGGCCATCTTCTACTGCCTTCCCAGGTGCATTAGCAGTGAGCTGGACCAGAAATGGAGCATCCAGGTCTCGAACCAGTCCATATGGGATGCTGGCACCGCAGGCGGCAGCTTTACCCGCTACGCCACAGCGCCGGCCCCTGGACATTCTTGTGTCAGAGAGGAATCAGCAAAGGGTGACTCACAGTGCCGTGCCACATGTAGACTTCCTGGGACCATGACAAAGGAGAAAGATACTGAGTTCCAGAAGACTGTATGCAGTCCATAGCCTTTAAAAAAAATGGAGCTGTTTATTTGAAAGACAGACACGGACAGACGCACAGACACAGAGAAAGATCTTCCATGTGGTGGTTCACTCCCCAAGTGCCTGCAACAGCAGAAGCTGAGCCAGGCTGGAGCCTGGAGCCTGGAGCCTAGAACTGGGTCCCCCATGTGGGTGGCAAGGACCACAGTACTTGAGCCATCATCTGTTGCCTCCCAGAGTGTGGGTTAGAGAAATCGGAAGTGAAACTGGACTAAACCCAGGTACTCTGACACAGGCACAGGTGTCCACGAGGCATCTTAACTACTGCACCAAATGCCTGTAATTTGAGAAGCAGAGATCAAGAGACAGAGAAAGCGAGTGAGAGAGAGAGCACTCCCATCCACTGATCACTCTCCAAATGCTTACAAAGCTGAGGCTAGGCTAGGGCTGGACCCAGGAGCCAGCGGTCCCATCCAGGTCTCTCACATAAGTGGCAGGAATCCAATTACTTGAGCCATCACTGTTGCCTCCAAGGGCTGCGTTGGTCAGAATCCATGGTCAGGAACAGGAGCTGAAAACCCAGTCCAGGCGTGATGATGTCTTACCCACTAGGTTAAATACCCCCTCTTATAATATCCTTTTTACAGAATTAAATACTTCTGAAATGGTAAGGTGATCCTTTCAAGGACTACAAAGGTGCGGCTGGCACTATACAAAAAGTGAGGCAAAGGCCTGATAGACATTAGGACCCTGGATGCCATTGTCTCAAGACTGGGACAGGGGTCAGGGGACAGAATAGATGTCGCTGGAGGTTCCGGCTTTGATTGGCTTTATTGAAGATTAATTGACTTGTGAGAATCCCAACAGTTTTCAATTAAAAACTTAAATGAGTTTTAAAATTTAGGGAGTCTTTGCAAACGCATGCAGCCTGACCCCGCCATCAGAATTATGATACAGACGCTCCCTCTACTCAAGTGACTCTCCCTCCTGCCCCGTCACACCTGGTCCCTGGCACACGGCCATCTGCTTTTTGACAGTGCTACTGCACAAATAATCAGGCCCTGGCTGCTCGCCCCTGGACAGCCAATTCACCAGGGACAGGAGCGGGGAAGAAGAAAGAGTTCATTTCAAGAAGCCGGAAGTCTTGGGGCAAGAGTGACTTTCAGATCCTAAATGTGCTCTTTCCCTTCCAACAAGTTGGCGTCAGGGTCTTTGAAGGGTTGGGGTAGCTGTAGGTGGAGGTTGCAAAAGCAAGGAGCCTTGGGGCCAGCACTGTGGTGTAGTGGGCTAACCCTCCCTATGGGATGCGGCGCCGGCATCCCATATACGCACTGGTTTGAGTCCCAGCTGCTCCAGTCCAGCCCTGGGAAAGTAGTGGAAGACGATCCAAGTCCTTGGGCCTCTGCACTCACGTGGGAGACCCGGAAGAAGCTCCTGGCTCTTGGCTTCAGATTGGCCCAGCTCTGGCCGTTGTGGTCATTTGGGGAGTGAGCCAGCAGATGGAAGACTTCGCTCTCTGTTTGTAACTCTACCTCTCGAAGAAATAAATAAAATCTTAAAAAAAAAAAAAAGGCCGGCACCACGGCTCAATAGACTAATCCTCCGCCTGCAGTGCTGGCACCCCGGGTTCTAGTCCCGGTTGCTCCTCTTCCAGGCCAGCTCTCAGCTCTCAGCGCATAAGCTGCAGCGGCCATTGAAGGGTGAACCAAGGGCAAAAGGAAGACCTTTCTCTCCGCCTCTCTCTCTCTCACTGTCCACTCTGTGTGTCAAAAAATTTTTTTTAAAAAAAGGGAGCCAGATTTAAGGTTCTGATGATGGTCTGGGTAGAGACAGCTTGGTAATGGAGGTGGAGCTCAGCTGTCTGCAACTGATGACTGTGTGGGGAGGCAGAAAGAGAACCAGCAGGTGGACAAATAGGGGAAAGAGTGGGTCCCGAGATACGTAGGGAACAGTCCTGTGCCCAAGGATTACTAGAAGAAACAGTTTCTGACAGGTGCTAACGACAGTACTGAAAATCTCCCCGATCCTAACTAACAGCGGCCGTGAGTAGACTAAGCGATACCATTTCAAATGCTGGTGATGACAGCAGCTCATGGAATGAAGATTGTCATTCACCCAATTCTGCTTCCTGAAATCCAGATTTAAAGAGAGAGTGCTTGCAGGGTGGCATCATGGCCCAGCAGTTAAGCCACCGCTTGCCTTGCCGGCATCTCATGTTAGAGCGCCAGCTCTGGATCGGCTACTACACGTTCACTCCAGCTCCCTGCTAATGTACCTGGAGAGGCAGCAGAAGATGGCCCAAGGACTTGTGCCCTGCCACACGTGGGAGGGACAGATGGAGACCCAGGCTCTGGCACCAGCCTGGCCCAGCCCTGACCATGCTGGCCATGTGGGGAGTCCACCAGCAGATGGAAGATCTCTCGATCTCTCTCTCTCTCTCTGTCTCTCTCTCTATCTCTATCTCTATCTCTCCCTCTCACTCTGTCACTCTGGCTTTCAAATAAAATTTTTAAAAATATGTTTAAAATAGAGATCACTGACAAATTGAAAGAGAGAGATGAGGGCCAGACCCCAGAAGTGCCCCTGTGCAGGTCAGAGTGATGTGAGGTTGGATCTTTCTTCTTGTTTAAATTTTGATTCATTTATTTTATTTTTATTTGAATGACAGAGACATGGACAGAGAGAATAACAGGCAGAGCTGGGCCAAGCCAAAGTCAGGAGCTGGGAACTCCATCCGGGTCCCGCACATGGGTGATAGGGACCCAGGCATTGGAACTACCACCTGCGGTCTCCTGAGGTGCACGTTAGCCGGAAGCTGGACTCAGAAGACCCTGAGCTCCAACCAGGCACTCAGATACGAGATGCAAGCATCCCAGACGGCATCGTCACCATGCGCCGACCGCCCACGCTCGGTCTCTATTCGAAGCATAAGGAGGAACCCTGGGTTTCAGGCCGTGGAAGGGGACATGGGGTGAGGAAGCAGAGAAGGAGCCGGAGTCTCACTGATGTTTTCCAAGACTCTTGTGCTGGGTGCTGCAGAGGGGATGGAGGGGTGATGGGGGAAGGGGAGCAGCTGAGTTTGGCCACCTGGGCAAAGCCTGGGTCTATGTGGGATGGGGGAGGGAGGGGCGTGGCCTGGGACGTGGTGGAGGTGGACTTGCAGAGCCAGGTGGGTCAGAGTGGATCTGCAGCCGGAACAACACGTGCGGCTGTCCCTGCGCCGTGGGAAGTGGGCACCTGGCCTGAATGCAGTGAGGGTGATTCTGATGGATTCGTAGATCAGACTCGGCTCCTCCCTGGCTGCTGCTGGGGACAGCGCCCGGCCCGGAGTTGGAGGGGCTCGGGGACTGGTTCTGAACGAGGCGGGCAGCCGCCGAGACCTCCCTGGGAGATCCCCGCCGCCCTCCCCACCCTGCTCTGAGTGCCAGGCTCCTTCCCACGAGTGTCCCTGGCCGTGCACAGCCTTCTCTGGGGCTCCTCTGTGTCACAAGCCCAGGAGGAGGGCAATGGTGAAATGTGTGAGGTGGATCCCCCCGTGGTGCAAAGTCAGACGTGGGGTGGACAGTGACATCTACCCCTGCAGACACAGGTCTGTCTGGGCTCGAGGACAGCGTGTGGTCACAGGCACAACGTGGGGAAACCTCCACACGGTGATAGCACAGCCCTGCCCTCCCTGGCCCCATTCCCTCTGGGCCTGGGCGTATTTATTTGCTCAGCTTTGCACCCAGAGACCTTCCCCAGGCCCTGCGCTGAGGAAGAGGAGGGAGGGGCCAGGAGGGGGCTCAGGGGAGAGGGGCAGGTGGACTGCCCCCAAACCCACCGGGGAGCATCTGAATCCGACAGGGCCCCAAAGACCATGCGATCCAAGGGGATTGGTGAGGAGCTCACGTCCAGGAGAAAAACTAGGACTGGCTCAGGGCCCTTGGAATTGTTGCTGCTCAGCCGGACAGGGGTAACCCAAGGTCACGGGGAGGCTCAAACCCTCCCCCAACTCCAAACAAGCAGCCGCCAGCCCTTGTCCATTGGCCTTGAGCAGTCCCAGCCCTGACTGCCCTGGCCCTCTGCTAGGGCTCAGGGCAGATGGGCCCTCAAAGCCACGGTCCCATCACAGTCCCTGCCAAGTCAGCCTCACCTTCGAGGCCTTGTGGACAGACACGGGCAGCTGTGCCCCTGACCAACCCTCCGGGGGCTTTCTCCTCTTTTTTTCTTAAAGCATGTGTTTGTTTGTTTATTTATTCGAAAGGCAGCCTGACAGAGGCGGAGAGAGAGACCTTCTGTCCACTGGTTCACCTGACAAATGCCCACAAGAGCCAGGGCCAGAAGAAAACCAAGAGTCAGAAATTCCATCCTGGTCTCCCATATCTGTGGGAGGAGCCCAATACTTGGGCCACCATCCGCTGCCTTCCCAGGGGCATTACCAGGAAGCTAATCTGAGGTGGCTTAGCTTGAACTTGAACCTGTGCTCTGATATGGAATGCAGGCATCACCAGCAGCGGCTGCACCTGCAGCACCACAACCCAGCCCCCTCTAGGAGTTTGCCCATCCAGGAGCAGGTGAGCAAAACCCCTAGGGATGGCCCCTCCCTCTCCAGGAAGGAGCTTCCAGGGGAGACCTTGGTCTCAGCCCAAAGCAAAGCAAACGGCTTCCTGGATGGGAGGTGGAGTTCAGGTGAGCGATCCGGAGCGGGTCTGGGCAGGAAAGGGAGGGTTAGGGGGGTTGTCGAGTGGGAGCCTTCTTGGGGAGGGTGCGGCCTCCATCACTTTTAGCTCCTATCAGATGGGAAACTCCAGGGAGATCCAAACTTTATCTCACTCGTCCTGAAATTCCCAGGGTCTACAAGGGAGCCTGGCACGGAGCAGGAGGTCAACAGCAACATTTATTCCAAGGGGCAACAAATGAATGAATGAATGAGTGAATGAATGAAGCTGCAGGACCTCAGACGTCCTCGTCCTCCACCCTGGAGGTGCGGTCGGCCTTGGCGCCCACACAGCCGCTCTGCAGGCCCCGTGTGTCCCCGACAGGCTCAGCAGCAGTGCTGGCGGGGATGGGCCCTGAACATGGGGCCCCACAGCTCCGTAACGCTCCAGCCACGGGCCCTTACCCCCCAGTCAGTGCAGCCCAGCCTCGGGGGAGGGGCCCCAGCTGTGGGACCCCTGTTCTCTGCCCCTCTTCTGTGGTCTTCCTAGCAAACACCTTCAGTAAACATTGGTGGAACACCTACCAGAGCCCAAGAACTCTCCGTGCCCCTGACGACCCAGTCATGAAGGTGACACCCAGGGCCTCACCATGGGCGTCCGTGGGCCAGGGCCGGAGGGCACCTCTGCAGGAGCACAGCGCCGTCTCCACCTCGCTGTCTCCCTCTGTCTCCCTCTCAGCTCGCAAAAAGAGGGGATTGAGGGACTTGGCTCTGGGAAATGCAGGTGCCAGCAGGAGACGCAGGACAGGAGGGTGCAGTCGGGGTGTCTGTGCCCCAGCTGCCTCCTCGCAGGCCCTGGTGTACACTGGGTGCGCTCCTCCCCAAGGCCCTCGCTGCCACCCAGCACCCTCTTCTGGACTCTAGGAATTGATTTCTCCAGGGCCCCTGGAGGCCGAGGGGCGGCCTCAGCTCTGCTGCTGCTGGACCAGAGGTCCCCACCCCTTGTGAGTTTCCTCAGCTGTGCCTCTCCCCCTTTTATCAGACATTCCTAAGTTCCCCTCCAGGCTGACGTCTGTTCTATTCTGAGGGGGCACCCCACCCCCAGGCACATCCTAGGCATGGAGTTGTGTCCACCACAATCCCCGGGCTGAAGTCCTAACCCCTCAGACTGGGGCCTCATCTGAAATAGGGTCCCGCCAATGTAATGAGCTGAACTGAAGTCATGCAGGGACCCTCATGCGCTGTGACAGGTGCCTTCGTAGAAGGGGGAACTGGGGCACAATGAGACAGCATAGAAGGAGGGTGGCCCTCTCCACACCGCGGAGAGAGGCCTGGGACAGCCCTCGCGGTGCTGGGAGGAAGCCACCTGCGGACACCTTGGTATTGGACTTGGGGCCCCCAGCACTGCTGTTACCAGGACTGTGTGAGGGGGAACACAGCCAGGAGGGGCGGGGCGGGCTCACACAGCCACGCCCAGACAGGAGGAGGTGGGGCGGGCTTAATCACTGAGCAGCCAGTCTGGGATCTGCACCACCTCTTCCGCACCTGGCCTCACCTGGTCTAACCTGGCTGTCTGGGAGGCAGGGAGATGTGGTTTCCATTCTGAAGGGAGCAAGAACCCGGTGGGGCAGCCCAGGTGGGATTCTATAGGAATTGGTCAGGTATCCAGGGGGCAGTGGAGGGAGGGGGCCCAGAAAGACAAAGCCTGGAACTGACAGAGGAACCAAGTGGGACATGCACAAGCACACGTCCCAGATACACAGACCGTCCACAGGGCTGGCACACGGCAGGCATCAACACACATGGTGCACACACACACTGGACACGGCTCTGTCTCCACAGTTCAGCCTCAGCTGGCGCCAACCTGCAATATCCTTTTTTTTTTTTTTTAAGATTTATTCATTTATTTGAAAGTCAGTTACGGGGTAGGGGGGAGACAGAGAGAAAGAGAGGGAGAGAGAAGGAGAGACAGAGAGAGAGAGAGAGAGGTCTTCCATCTGCTGGTTCACTCCCCAAATGGCCCCAACAGCTGGGGAGGGGCCAGCCTGAAGCCAGGAGCTTCTTTCAGGTCTCCCATGTGGGTGCAGGGGCCCACGCACCTGGGCCGTCCTCTGCTGCTTTCCTAGGCACCTTAGCATGGAGCTGGGTTGGAAGTGGAGCAGCCAGGACTTGAACTGGCACCCACATGAGATGCTGGCATCACAGGAGGTGGGTTTACCCACTATGCCACAATGCCGGCCCCAATATTCTTTCTTTTTAAAGACTTTATTTATTTCTTTATTTAAAGGCAGAGTGAAAAAGAGGGAGGGGGGAGGGAGAGAGAGACAGAGAGAGAGAGAGAGGGAGGGAGAGATCTTCCACCCACTGGCTCATTTCCCAAGTGACTGCAGCAGCTGGTCCAGGCTGAAGCCGGGAACCTGGGACTCCATCCAGGTCTTCCACATGGTGGAAGGGTCCTAGTACTTGGGCCATCTTTCACTGCCTCCCTAGGCAAGGTATCAGGGAGCTGGATCAGAAGTGGATCAGCTGGGACTTGACATGGCGCTCCAACAGGGGATGCTGGTGTCACAAGCAGCCGGTTAACTCTCTGACCACAAGGTGCTGCATTCTTAGACAGCTTTCAGCCACAAGGAATGGATGACCCCACACCAACAGCCCTACATCCTAGGGGTTTTCTCACTCAGCTGGAAGGAGAGGCAGCCACCAGCTGGTTAGTTCAGCTGCCTGGTGGTGCCATCACCAGAGACGCAGGCTTCAGTGGGCTGGGGTCTCCCCCTGGGCTGCTTCCTTCATGATCCCAGGAACAGATGGTGGCAGGAGTTGAATTCAGGCAGTTTGTCTGGAAGGTGACTCTGAGAAACATATTAATAGGAGCAGAGAAGCAAGACCAGGAGGGAAATGCAGCCGTGACCGGGTGTATTATGCACAAGGGGCTCCACCCCACCAGGGCACTCTGGGAGCCTCAGAGCCAGATGTGAATAGGCTGCCGCACACCTCCCCACCACAAGCACACACCCAGAATTCACACCCACGTGTACACCCCCTGCACCCGCAACCCCAGGGCTCACACACACCATGCACATCTAGTGCACGTGATCCTCCTGTCCCCATAAAAAATACTTCTCTCTGATGCTTCTTACAGCAGCCTGTGATGGCGGCCTGCCAAAAGCCAGGGCACTCAACATTTCTGATAAGAACTCCAACCTGGAAGCCCCTAAATGAAGCTGCCATCCTACACCACAGTGCAGGAGCTAAGGGAACTGCCCCGTGGGCCCTTCCCACGGTCACATCCAGCCCCAGATGTATTCTCCCAGACTACCAGCAGGAGGCGGACAAGAGCCATGATGGTCACTGCAAGGGAGGACAAGTGTCAGGGGCTCCCCCACCCCGGGGGTGGAGCTGAGTGTGACGAGTGCACTCACCACCAGCTCTAGGCAATGTATCCCTCCAATGCCCTGGCGCAGAGATGTAGCTTGGTTCATGTGAGATGAATGGATGATGAATGAATGGGTGGATGGAGTGAGTGATGAATACATGAATGGATGAGTGGGTGAACAGACGAATGGAGGACTAAGGGAATGAAGAGAAAGGAATAACCCAAAATAAAGGAGGCAGGGGCAGGCATTTGGCACAGCCGTTAAGACGCCACATGGGGAGTCTACGTCCTATATTAGCATGCCTAATTCTAGTCCTGACGCCTCTACCTACAGATCCACTTACTGCTAATGTGCGCCCGGAGGCAGCAGGTGATGGCTCATGTAACTGGGTCCCTGCCACACACATGGGAGATGGATGGAGAGCTGGGATCCTAGCTTCAGCCTGGTCCAGCCTCTGCTGGTGTGGGCATTCAGGGAGTGAATCAGCATATGAAAGATTATCTCTCTCCCCTCCCCTCCCCTCCCCTCTCCTCTCCTCTCTATCTCTGTCACTCTTTTAAATAAATTTTTTAAAAAATCTTAAAAACTTGGGGCTGGCACTATAGTGCTGTGGGTTAAAGCCCTGGCCTGAAGCCCAGCATCCCGTATGGGCACCGGTTCAAGTCTCAGCTATTCCACTTCCAATCCAACTCCCTGCTATGTGCCTGAAAAAGCAGTGGAAGATGGCCCAAGCCCTTGGGCCCCTGTGCCCATGAAGGACACCCAGAAAAAGTCCCTGGCTTCTGACTCCCATCTGGCCCAGCCCCAGTCATTGTAGCCATTTGAGGAGTGAGCAAGAAGATAGAAGATTGGTCTCTCTGTGTGTGTGTGTGTGTGTCTTTCTCTCTCTGTATCTACCTCTCTCTGTAACTCTGCCTTTCAAATAAATAAAAATAAAATCTTTTTTTTTTTTTTTGACAGGCAGAGTGGACAGTGAGAGAGAGAGAGAGAAAGGTCTTCCTTTGCCGTTGGTTCACCCTTCCAATGGCAGCCACGGCTGGCGCGCTGCAGCCGGCGCACCACGCTGATCCGATGGCAGGAGCCAGGTGCTTCTCCTGGTCTCCCATGGGGTACAGGGCCCAAGGACTTGGGCCATCCTCCACTGCACTCCCGGGCCACAGCAGAGAGCTGGCCTGGAAGAGGAGCAACTGGGACAGAATCTGGCGCCCCGACCGGGACTAGAACCCAGTGTGCCGGCACCACAAGGCGGAGGATTAGCCTGTTGAGCCACGGCGCCAGCCAAAATAAAATCTTTTAAAAAAATCTTTAAAACAAAAAAAGCAAATGAGAGAACGATGCATTCAGTGAAAAGCCATAGTACTTCTGGCATTTGAATACATGCAAATCAACGCTGTGCTGCGTGTAGTCCCGGGGAGGGTTAGGATAAACAAGCACAGCAAAGAGAATCAGAGATCAGCCGGTGCTGCCTCCCAAGGAGAGAGGGGCTGGAGCTGGTGGGGCTTCAGCAGCATGAACTGCACCTGGGAGCTGAACTTGGTTTTGAGTTCCTTGAACATGGTGAAGGGAGGGAATTCATAGCCCTTCTCGGTTTTAATCCACAACAACCCTAAGCATGAAACAGGAGGGAGCGGCAGAGGGGCATGGAGAAGAGTCCCCCATCATCCAGCCTTTGGGAAGCAGAGATGGGAGTGGCCCAGGCCCCCTGACCCCAGCTGCCCTCCCGGCCCAAGCAGGTGCTCTGCATTCGTGGAGTTGTCGCTGGTGCTTTCTGGTGGCAAACCAGGTGCCCAAGTTGCCGGGTAAAAGCAGCTGAGCTCTGGCACACTCGGCAAGAGGGGTAGACCTCAGCGCCCTGGTCCAACACTCAGCCATGACTGGGAGAAGCCAGGGCCCAGGCCCAGGGAGGCCTCCTGCCTTCAGGTCTGCTCCCAGGCGACCTCCTGGTGGTCAGTGGTCAGGGCTGTGGCCAGACTTGGACGGGGTCTCTGGGGCAGGAGGCGGAGGCCTCTGAGCCGCTGATCCTTCAGCCCTGGGGCGATCCCAGACTCCAGAGCAGGACCCTCAACTGCAGACCCCCAACCCCTCGGGCTTCATTCACTGGGTCCACGATGTGCCAGGGCTGTGCTGGGTCCTGGGAGACAGAGATGAGGCGACAGCCCCTCCCCTCCAGGGCCTCCAGGGCTGCTGGTACAGACATGAAAATGAAGAGGGGCCTAACGGATGCTCAGTACGCGTGTGGGCTGAAGAAATGAAAAGGATGCCGTAGAATCCTGCCCCTGGAACGCTGCTGGAGACCGGCCTGTGCGGCCCCGAGAAGGGCTGTGGCTTGCTCCAGGGCACTGAGTAGTTCAAGGGCACAACTGAAACTGGAGTCCAGGACTTCACAGTCAACCCAGGGCCCTCTCTACTGCATCCCACTTTTCTTTATTTTTCAAGGCTTATTTATTTGAAAGGCAGAGTGAGTGAGAGAGAGAGGGAAAGAGGTCTTCTATATGCTGTTTCACTCCTCAAATGGCCACAGCAGCCCAGGCTGTACCGGCTGAAACCAGGATCCAGGAGCTCCATCTGGCTCTCTCCCAGGTGCAGCAGAGGCCCAAGTTCTTGAGTCGTCATCTGCTGCTTCCCCTGGTGCCCACATGCAGGAAGCTGGGTGGAAGTGGAGTGAGTAGCCGGGACGTGAGTGGGTATGGGAATGAGGGTCCTACAGAGCCGTGGTGCAGCAAGTTAGGCCTTGAGACACCAGGATCCCCTATTGTATCAGTGTCAGTTCCAGTCCGGGCCCCTGGAAATGCTCCTGGCAAAGCAGCAGAAGACGGCCCAAGTGCCTGGGCTCCTGCCACCCCTGTGGGAGACCTGGGTGGAGTTCCAGGCTCCTGGCTTCAGCCAGGCCCAGCCCAGGCCATTACAGCCTACAGCCATTTGGGAAGTAACCAGTGGACTGAATCACTCTCTCTCTCTCTCTCTCTCTCTCTCTCTCTCCCCACTCCGTGTGTGTGTGTGTGTGTCTTTCAAGTAAACATATAAATAATTCTTCAAAATAAGGAAGACAACGATAGGCCCACTAGGAAGGGGCCCCTAGAGGTCATCAGTATGAGCTTTTTATTTTTTTTTAAGGTTGATTTATGTATTTGAAATTAAGAGTTACACAGAAAGAGGGAGAGGGGGAAAGAGGGAGAGAGAAAGAGAGAGAGAGATCGATCATCCATCCACCAGTTTACTCCCCAGGTGGCCACAACGGCCAGGGCTGGGCCAGGCCAAAGCCAGGGGCCAAAGGCTTCCTTTAGGTTTCCCCCATGGATATCAGAGCTCCAAGCACTTGGGCCATCTTCTGCTGCTTTCTCAGGTGCATTAGCAGGGAACTGGATCAGAAGAGGAGCAGCCGGGACTCAAATCAGTGCCCATATGGCATACTGGCATAGGTTATCTGCTACACCACAATGCTGGCCCCCAGTATGATCTTAAATAAAGAATAGAACTGGGTCCTTTGGGAAGCCACCTGCAGCTCTGTGACACCCCCATGGGGGCAGTGTTGCCTCCCCTCCAGGCCCGCCCCAGATATCCTCCTTGCGCCATGGGACAGATCCCTTTTTGCCGGGAGTTCAGAGCGTTTCCTGGCTCCATAAAGCCTCTTTGGCACCAGCTGGGTGCCC
Source organism: Oryctolagus cuniculus (assembly GCF_964237555.1). Lineage (NCBI taxonomy): Eukaryota > Metazoa > Chordata > Mammalia > Lagomorpha > Leporidae > Oryctolagus > Oryctolagus cuniculus. The sequence continues at coordinate 149,051,000 of NC_091438.1, forward strand.
AACACTTCATTTGTGACACTGTCCACCTGATGTTAGCTTCAGATCCCACAAGACGTCCCCCACTTCAGACACCTGGTGCAAGTCTTGCCCCTACCCCCACCCTGGCCCCTTCCCTGTACTTCTATGGATCATGCAAGGTTCCCACGACCCCCTTCTCAGGGTTGACAATTTTCTAGAACTCACAGAACTCGGGAAAGACACTTGACTTACGTTTACCCAGCTATGACAAAGGACTCCAAGGAAGAGCCAATCGGAGAGGTGCACAGGGCAGGTTCCAGAAGGATCCAAGTGCACAAGGCAAAGACTCATGGATGTCGATAAAGAGAAATGCGGGCCTGGAACAAGCTGTGGAGACCAGGCACCCCAGCTTCTCTTTCGGGGCGGGGCAACGGAGGTCTCGCTCATTTAGCAGCTTCAGTACCAGAGCTGGGTCTGGAACCCAGTTCCTCCAGCCGCCAAACAGTGCTGCAACAGGCAGTGTTGATCAAGAGCCGATTGCCTGCCATGGATCAGGCTTCGGGGGCAGGTGTTGTGAACCCCAGTTTACAGCTGAGGAACTGGAGGCCCAGGGAGGGGACAGAACTTGCCCCGAGGTCCCCCCGGCTGACCTGGAGCAAACCCACGGTGCTAAACGGCTCGCCGGGGAAGGTGATGCTTGTCCCCCACCACGTACTGAAAGGAGCCAGTCATCCAGCAGAAACCCTCGTGGGAGCTACCTCCCCTGTTAGTAGGAGAGGCCAAAGGAGGCTGTGCCGAAGGAGACTGTCCAACACCCCTACCCCAGGGAGGCCAAGGGAACCAGGAGCCACTTTGCTGAGTACAGAAAGAACCAGAAATGTTGGCCTCTCTGGTCAATAGGCTGATGCTGCTCAGCTCCATGGGGGCTGTGGGTGTGGGGGTCCCAGGGGAGGCAGGTATGACAGAGAAGGGTCTCCCATGCCCTACACGGAGGGAGGCCTGGGGCTGAGGGGAGGAGACCAAGAGGAAGCATGAAGACCTGAGTCAGCACGGCTGTGCTCTCTCCTGTGCTGCGGGGTCGTCCCCTCGGTCGCCCCCAGGCCCAAGGAGAGTGTGTCCCAAGAATGAGATCCTATCACTTGCAGCAACAGATGAGCCTGGGGGACACTGCGCCAGACACACAGACAAATACCGCGCATTCTCCCTTCCACGTGAAGCTAAAATGCCAGATGTTATGGAATAGAGGAGAGTGCGGGTCACACAGGCTGAGAAGCATTGGGGGAGAGAGGCTGGTTAACGGGTGGGTACAGGGCTACGCGTGGGCAGGGGGAATAACTACCAATGTTCTATAGCACCGTAGGGAACGACGGTTAACAACCATTCGTTCAGTATTTGAAACCAGCTAAAAGGACTGAATGTTCCAGCATGAAGATATTATAAATGCTCCATGGGACGGATATGCAGTTACTGTGAACCCATCACTACCCATTGCGTGCACGCACGGAAACACCACGGAGCACCCTGTACGCATGGGGTATGTCTCAAAGAACTCTTGGCCAGAGCTGGGCCAAACCAACGCCAGGAGCCTGGACGTCCATCCAGGTCACCCATATGCATGGCAAGGGCCCAGTTGGGCCATCTTCTGCTGCCTTTGCAAGCGCATTAGCAGGGAGCTGGATCAGGAGTGGAGCCACCAGGACTCAAATCAGTGCTCATATGTGACGATGGCGTCCTAGGAGGTGGCTCCAGCTGCTGCGCCACAGTGCTGGCTCCTATCTATTTGTTTAGTCTGTCATGCTAATTGCACGTCCATGAAGTTCTGGTGCACGGACAACACAGGAGTTGTGGCCACAGTGGGGCGTGGTTGCAACTCTGCTGAGAGAAAATGACCACCACTGGAGGTGGGGCAGCAAGACGGGCCAGGAACTGGGTCAGAAGCAGGGATTCAGAGACAGGGGCCACAAGAGGCCACGGCCGTCCCCTGAGCTTCCTTGGAAATAGCAGGAAAAACTCAGAACTTCCCATAGCACAGAGGGTGAGGCTTAGAGGAAGAGTGAGCCCCGAAGGCTGGAGTCTGGGGTGCACCTGTTAGCTGCTGAAACATTTAGGGCAGTGCCGCCACTCAGTGAATGCTTCCTAAAGGCCAGTGTGGTGATCGCCATAGACACAGCAGAGCACGGGTTTAGCAGGCAGACCGGAGACAGATGGTTTAACCTGAGCCAAGGTTGCAAGGTGAGCTAGGCTGCTACCTACAATGTCAGCATCCCGTATAGGAGCGCTGGTCTGGCTGCCCCACTTCCAGTCCAGCTCCCTACTAATGTGCCTGGGAAGGCAGGGGACGATGGCCCAAGACTGGGCCTCTGCCACCCATGTGGGAGACCCAGATGGAGCTCCATGCTCCTGGCTCAGTCATTAAGGCCATTTGGGAACTGAATCAGTGATGGAAGATCTCTCTCTCTCGCTCGCTCTCGCTCTCGCTCTCTCTCTGTTTCTCTCTCTCCCAACTCCCTCACTATTTCTCTATCACTTGGCCTTTCAAGTAAATGGATAAATCTTTTTTAAAAAAGAAAAAGATCGTATTTTGGCCCTGTCATTTTACACAAATTATTTCACCTTTGCCCTTTAGTGTCTCATCTGAAAAGTGGGGGTGCTGTTAACAGCAGTAAGGTTGTCATCTGGAGCAGACGAGACAATGCGTGGCACCTAGGATACAGTTAGCGCTCTCTCTATATGCTATTATTATTATAATTATTATTATTATTATTATTATTCCATGGAAGCAGAAACAGGCTCAAAGGTTAACATTTGGCATCAATCACTCAGCTCCCGTGGTGTGCTGGGGAACCAGGTCTCAGGTAAACCAAAGAAGTCTGGATTTGTCACCTAGTTCCCGTGCTGTAAACACACCACAGCTGATTGCACGCTGCCCCTGGCTAACAACCAGCCTGCCACATTCCAGAATACTTCACAGTGGGCAGCGGCTGGCTCCATCACATCGCCACAGCAGGTGCATGTGGGTGGAGCAGTTAGGGCCACACCTGGAACCCAGGGAGCACTATGCAGATGTGCCCTACTGATGCAGGGCGGTCACGGCAGCCGCCTTCCTTACCCCTGTCTCCCAGGACAGGAGACTGAGGCTGAGAGCAGTTCAGCTACGTAGCCCAGGTCACAGCACAGCCAGTCTCGAGCTCTCCTACTGCCCCTGAGTCCTGTCTCCTCTCGGCATGGCTGGACTTGGCCTACAGATGACCCTCACTTGGACCCCCCCCCTTTAGAGGGCATTTCCCCAGCCCCATAAAGATGGCTGTCCTGTCCCCACCTGGACTGTGTGAAGCCTCAAAACCTGGACAGAAGGGAAGCTCCTGGTGGCTGGGACTCCTGCCAAGCCCCACCTGCCCATTGCTCCTGAGCGCAGATCTGTCCTGGCTTGTGCCTCCCACATGTGGGCTTGGGATGCCTGTTTTTGGCAGTGGGTGAGGGCCCTTATCTTTGAGGGTGTGAGATGATGGGAGGGTGACTCATTGAGGGGGAGGAGGTGGAAGGTGCAGAGGTGGGGAGAAGGCAAGAATCCTGGCCCCAGGGGAGGTTTTCAGCCCCGTGTGCAGGTCAGCGCAAGGCCAGGTGAGTGACACTGCCACAGTGACCCCAGCCTGGGCACAGGTGCCTTTCTGGCAGGGTGGGAGAGCTCGGGCGGTCTCACGGCCCTTGGCACTAGCTGTTCCTCACGTGTGACTGCTGAGCTGGGCTTGCTGCCACATGATGTTTCAAGAGCCATGTGGCTGAAAGGACAAGAGGCCCCTCCTCCCAGCATCTCAGGCCCAGGGCAGGAAGACACTGCTGAGTGGCAGGGAAGGGGTTAATGCTCAGCCTTGTTCTAATGCGCAGGATCCTAAGGTCTCTGGAGCACAAGACGGCACCCCCTAACTGGGGAAGTGCAGAGGAATGAGATGACCTTGAATTCTTTGTGCCTGGGGTGGGGGGCAGGAGGGACACAGGGCAGTGGCTGAGACTGTGGCCCTGCGGGGGACAGGGAATCCGGTGAAAAGGGAGAGTGGGAGGGGCAAAGCAACTTGGAAAGTTTATGATTGGCAGCTGGGTTTGCAAGGAAGCCAAGGAGCCAAGAACGGAGGCTGCGGAGGAGGGGAGAGCTGAGGCTGGGGACTGTGCACAGTGGAGCGCTCCACTCCACGCAGGACGCTCTGAGACCCTGGTGGCCATCCCCGCGGCACTAGGGAGGGAGAGGCAGCGGGGCTTGGCCAGGAGGTGGAGGATAGGAGCTTAGTAAGGGTGGGGCTGCAGCTGCCCGCACGCTCATCTCCAGGCTGATGGCCCCCAAGGCTCAGCCCATGAGACCACTTAGTCCCCCAGACCTGGGCGTGGGGAGATGGCTTCCTCTCCCTCACTCAGTGCTCTGCACCCAGAAGGGGGCGTTTCATTCCCGCTCTACTGGCTGAGCGTGGCCAAGTCCCTTGCTCCCTCTCTGTCTCAAGGACCTGGTCTGGAAGACAAAACCACTGCCTGTCAGGGGTGCTGTGAGGATTAAACCAGAGGGTGGGAGCAACAGGCGTGGCCACGACAATGTCAGGGTCTCTGGCACCCAATAGGTGCTTTTCGGACATCACCTTACAGGGGTGGGCCTGGACAAGGGGTGGGGCAGGCACCTCCCAGTCCTCGCAGTCACGTGTGCTGGCTCGGGGTCAGCCAGACCCCAGCCGGCCCACCCTAACTGCAGGCTGGGCCCTGAGAGCCCAGGATCTTAGTACAGAGGCCGCCTTCCCTGACCAGGACATGGGGCTGGAGCCTCCTGACTCCACTCCCCACTCCCAGCCCCTCCTGGCTCCGAGAGCCTCTGCAGCCCCCGCGGGCCTGGAGGTCTCCCGGAGTGGGGGCTGGAGAGGGACTTCCCCTGACCTTCCGGGAAGTTGGGGAAACAGCACATTCCTCCCGAAATAATTGTCCCAGAGCTATTTCCAGCGGCTGTCAGTGCTCAGGCCAGAAATGGCCAGTGATCTCGGTGCCTGGGTACCTTCAGGACAAACGCCTGGGGCCCAGCCCTCCAGCTGGGCGCCTGCCCGCCGGGCCCCAGCCTGGAGCTGAATGGCGCCCTGGCCAGGCCCCCCACGGAGCTGCCCCCATTCCTTCCCACGTGCGCTGGGTTCCCCCACAGCCCCTTCTCTGTCCTGCAGCGATGGTCTCTGATCCCTCCCACAGGCTCCCTGCTTCAGGGACTGTCACGCCCCACCCCAGGGTGAAAGGCCCTCCGCTCCCAGCGACTGTGCACTGGGCTCTGTGTGCTAAAGCGCTTTGTGGTCCTGGGTCTGGTCAGGAGGAAACAGCAGATAACCCACACCAGAGAGCATTCCCCAAACACACCTGCATTCTTCAATCATGTCACTGTCCCATGAAGACATGACGACCGAGTACGGAGGTTTGCCCTGATTTGAAGTCACACGAGGCATGCAGGCACTGGGTCATCACATGGTACCCCATTTTTATGTGTCAGTTAAAAATCATATCTAAGGGCCAGTACTGTGGCACAGCGGGTTAAGTCACTGTCTACAGTGCCCATATCTCATATGGGCACAGGTTTGAGTCCCAGCTGCTCCACTTCCAATCCAGCTCTGCTGTGGCCTGAGAAAGCAGTAGAAGATGGCTCAAGTCCTTGGGTCCCTGCACCCACATAGGAGACCCGGAAGAAGCTCCTGGCTTCAGCCTGGCCCAGCTCCAGCCGTTATGGCCATTTGGGGAGTAAACCAGTGGATGGAAGATCTCTCTCTCTCTGTAACTCTGCCTTTCAAAAAAAGCAGATAAATCTTTAAAAAAAATAAAAGTCTACATCCTAGAAGACAGAAGAAGGCTGAGAGACTCTTCAAGTTTCCAGGAAGCTAGAGAGACATGGGGGTGAGTGCAGTGCCCGACCCTGCCCGGGTCCTGGACTAGAAAAGCGGTTGCTGGGAAGAACATTAGAGACATCCGGCAAAATCGGAACGCGTACTGTTGAATAGATAATAACGCTGGATCGAGTTGAAATATTTGGAATTGGAACAGTGATTAAATTGCCGCTTGGAATGCCCACACCCCACATCTAAATGCTTGGTTTGAGGCTCCTCAGCTCCTGGTCCAGCTTCCTGATAGTGCGCCTGGGAAGCAGTGGACGATGGCCTGAGGACCTGGGTCCTGTCCACCCGGTGGGAGGCCTGAATGGAATTCCAGTCTCCTGGTTTCAGCCTGGCCGTTGTGGGCATCTGGGGAGTGAACTAGCAAATGGAAGATCTCAGTGTCTCTCTCTCTCTCTCTCTCTCTCTCTCTCTCCTCTTTTCAAATAAAATGAAAATAAATACATTCTTAGAAATTTTTCAAAACCTCTGAATTTGATCACTTAAGGATCCATATGTAAGAAAATGCCCTCGACACCCCCTAGCAGGAGGGACATGAGGAAATAATCCAGGGCAAAAAATACTTCTGTCTGTGAGTTAGTCACAGAATTGTGCAGGTGACAGCTACGGCAACATCGCTAACAATTCATGCACTTGATTGAAGCATATATATATATGTATATATTTATATATGCTTCCCATTTTATATATATAGTTCCCGTTATATATTAGATACATATAATATATATTATGTACATTATATATATTATATTTATATTTATATATATAATGGGAGTTCGTTGTCTTCTAAGTTTTCAGTAACTTTGAGAATCTTTGGGAATAAAAAGCCAAACTGCATTTTCCATATTCATGAAAAGAAAATGATGGAGAGAGGCAAAAACCATCAGGCCTCCAAGGAGAATTTCGTTCACACACCCACAGCACTTGTACTGGGTGCTCCCGACAAGCCAGAGGGCCCTGGGGTTCTAAAATGAGGGCTGAGATTTACCCCACGAGGGCCCTCGGATTCTGGCCAGAGCCCAACACCTAGCAGATGCTCAGTGTGGGGTCGTTTTATTTTTTGAGAAGGAGAGACACAGAGTATGCACTCCCATTTGCTGGCTCACTCCCCCCAAAGGCCTGCAATGACCAGGGCTGGGCAGGGCAGAAGCCAGGAACTCAACCCAGATCTCTTACGTGGGTGGCAGGCGCTCAGCCACCTGAGGCATCACCGCTGCCTCCCAGGGTCTGCATTAGCTGGAAACTGGAATCAGGAACCGGAGCCAGGCTTCAGATCCAGGCCCTCCAGTGTGGGCCGTGGGTGTTCTAACTGCTAGGCGAGCACCCCTGGGCAACGTGGGGTTGCAGGCAGGAGAGGCAAGAAGGCAGGAGAGCGTTATGTCCCTATGCCCATGGATGGGCCAGCTGCAGGGACAGCACTTGAGACTTGATACCTGTTTGCTGCTGACCCAGGGAGATAGGAAAAGAAATTGATGCTGACCACAGCAAGCAGGAATTATGTTTGGGCTAGCATAGAACTTTCTGGCTCTCAGCATAATTAAACCCGAGGAAAACAACAAGGAACTCTGGACCACGGCCACCCCAGCCTCATTTCAAAAATAGAGCCCATCTGTCCCAGCAGGCTTAAAGCGGCGCTGGCCCTGAGGCAGGGGCCTGACCCGCATGACCCTGGAGGCCCCTCCCAGCTCTAGGATTCCATGATTCTATGACATGGCCAGCAGTCTGGAGTGGCGGCATGAGGGTATCCCCAGTGGAGAGCAAGAGGAGGTCTAAGTCATCTACCTCCCAAAAGACAGAGTGAGAGGGGAGAGGGCCCAGCAGCCAGGCAGGGAGGGTAGGTCCCATGGGCTCAGCCCTCAGTCGCCTCCTGCTTGTCCAAGGGCGGAGATGGGGTGGGGTTGGACCAGGGAGGGAAGAGGCCCTGGGTATGGACATTCCACCCATTTCAGACCCAAAGGACAAGGGCAGCTGAGGGGCTGTGGGCTGCGAGAGGGGCAGGCAGCTGTTTTCTGGGCGGGATGAGCGCAAATCCTCCTCTTTCGCCAGGCAGCCATGGAGAATCAGCAGCGAGCTGGCAGTAGCCAGAGAGAGAAGTCCGAACGTTCCTTTGGGCAGGGGTGGGGGAAACGTGGGAGGGTCAGGACTGGGGGACCAAAGGGGACAACAGGGACTCCCCTGCCCTGGTTGTGTCCGAGCAGGCCCGGGGATAAGAGGAGTTAAACAGACCAGGCACTTCTTCGGCCTGGGCGTGTCTTGGGCTCCAGAAATGCCCACTTTGGGACGAGGAGAAGTGGGAACCCCACAGCCCCTCCTCTTGTGAGATGACTCAAAGGGGATCGAGGCCAAAGAACTTGAAACCTTCTGGTCCTGCCGGCCCAGCCCGGAGTTGCCCTGTCACATCGGCTGCTCCTGCTCTCCCTTGGGCCTCCCCCGAAGCCCAGGTCAGCAGGGTTACCGATTAGCTAGCACCCCTCTCCATCGACCTTCTCCCCACGGGCGCCCCCATGCAGTCAGGCAAAGCAGGTATGCTGGGAACTCATGGCCAGAAGACTGGGAGGGGGGCCAAGGTCACCCGTGACAACACAGCATTGTCTGTCGGGGGCCACCGGACATACCCCAGACAGGACCCTGGCACCCGCACCCCCGCACTGACAAGTTGAGTCATCATAGGCAAGTCACGTCATCTCTCTGAGCCTCAGTTTCCCCATCTGTCAACCAGGACTGGGACAGTCAGAACTACCCCTTGCCGTGTGGCGGGCAGCGAATGAGTCCCTGTGAGAGCTGCAGGGAGGGGCTGAGCACACGGGGGCACGGGGGCAGCGGTGACGCGCAGACGCGCTGTTCTAGCGTGAGGGTGCGTTGCTCAGCTGGTTAGCTGCTTGAGATTACCGAAAGCCCATCTCTGCTTGGAATTTCGCCGTTAGAGATTCAGTCCTTAGTCCCTGTGGTCTGCTGGAGCCCCAGCTTCAAAGGTGAATAAGAATTTCAGAATGTGGGCTAGAGTGAAAAGAAAAGACACAGCCCTGTTTTTCTCCATCGCCTGAGGGTCTTTACTTCCTCCTGGTTTCCTTCCTGTTCTTGGAAGAAGCGAGGGTGGGGAGAGGGAGCGAGGCCGGACTTCCAGGGGACACCTGGGGAGGAAGCCTCTGGGGCAGGTGGCAGGGAGCCCCTGTGAGCTGATCTGACTCTCTCCTCCCAGCCCAGGCAACTCACCCTGATCTGTCCAGTCGGGACAAAGTCGTGAAGCTTGATCCGTCCAGCTGGGACAATGTCTGGACGCCAGGTGAGCCACTCCAATGCTCACAGCCGCTTGAGGCAGCCCTACAACGCATCCTTTCCAGCCCGAGCTCCAGGCTGGACCCAGAGCCCCAGCCTGAATGGGGCGAACAGCCTCAAGCGCCCACGCACCCCGAGTGGCTCCGAGTTCAGCAGCTGCAGCAGCCACTCGGATCGCTCCTTCAACCCCGGCTCCCCCAGACTCCCACTGCGGAAGATCTGCATGGGCCGGCCCTACAACTCCAAGTGCGTGGAGACAAGCCACCTGGCCAGCCACCGCAACGTGGCCAAGAAGCCCGCCTACCGCAGCAGCCCCCACTGCCTCCTCTGCACAGACCGTCCCTCGGACCCTTCCAGCCCCACGTTCCTGGACCAGCTCATCAAAGGCATCAACTACCTGGACCGATCCACCAACGCCTTCTATAACAGCTGCCCCAAGTCGCTGAGCCTGCCCAGACTTGCAGCCAACTACCTGGAGCGAGCCGCCAACTCTCTTTACCTGGACCACCTGGAACAATCTGCACCACGCACTTACTCCAGCCCCAGCGCCAGTGTGCCCTGCCCAGACACCAGCACCCCCAGCACCCCCAGTACCTGCATGGTGCCGTCCCCTAGGGGTGCCAGCGCTCTGCAGTGCCTGGGCGAGCCCAGCACCCCGAGCTGTCAGTGCCAGCCTCCTTACCGGAGCCTCACCCCCGTGTTACCCCAGAGGTCAGGTATAAAGCTGCCTGAGATCCCTTTGTTTGGCAACGGGCTCTTTTCATTAGGTCGGCTGCCCAAGTTCTGGGAAGCAATCCGCTCAGGCTGGAGCGCCCCCGAGCCCATCCCCAAACCCTCTAGCTGGTGGTGACCTTGACACCCTTTGTGAAATGGACACATGTCCACCAGGCTGCAGTTGTGGAAAATAAAGTGTCTGTGGCAAAATGCTCTTTCCAAGGCGCTGCAGGGGAGGGGAGAGGAATGGCCGCTCGGATTGGGGGCTGCAAACCTCAAGGGCGTCACTGCACAGTTACACGTGTGAACGGGGCTGGTGGCGGCTGGGCAGTGTGCAGACTGCGAGTCGCGAGGGACGGCTTGGTCTGCACCCAGCTCTCAGTGGTGGTACCGTCTTTAAGAGAGAGCCAGAGGATTGATTTTTCTAAGGCAACAGCAAATTCAACAATGTCACGGTGCTCTGTGAGCTGAAAAGAGTAGTTGTGGTGAGGGGGGAGGTCTCGGTGCCGCAGCTGGGACACCACTTGGGACACCCACATCCCTGAATTTGAGTCCAGCTCCACTCCTGATTCCAGCTCCCTGCTAGTGCACACCCTCGGGTCCCTGCCACCCACGTGCATGAACCAGCAGATGGAAGATGTCTGTCTTTCTGCCTTTCGTATAAATAAATCAATTTTTTTAATTTAAAAATTTGCCCTTAAAAAAGTACTTTGAGGCTGAGAGTGAAGCCTGCAGTTCTCAGGAATCTCGAATGGGCCACTGAGGTAGGGGCAGGGGGAGGAGCCTCTCTTGGCCTCAGTTTCCCCATGTGGAGAAACAGACCGGCCATTCCCTCCCAGTCCCTCCTGCCTTCCCAGGATTGCTGATTGTAGCACAGTCCCCTGGGAGCAGAACAACAGCACGCTCATGCGGTAGGAACAGTTCTGGATGCCCACGGCGTCCAGAGCTAGGCCTGGGCCCAAGCCAGGAGCCAGGGACTCCATGCGCTGCTCCCACCTATGTGACAGGAAACCCAGCCAGGGTCTGCACGGCAGGAAGTCAGAGTCAGGAGCCAGAGCCGGGAATTGAACCCAGCTGCTCTGCTGCGTCCTCACCGGTGGCTTCCCTGCTAGGCCCACACCTGCCCTGCGTTCTGAGAACGTCACACCTGCTGATCCTGTTAACGTGAGCTATCGATGACCAGGGCAGAGGGCAGACAGAGAGAGGGCTCTGGTGGCTGGCGCGAGAGGAGTTAGGACAGGCCGCCAGGCAGAGTCGCGGCCAGCAAGGTGAGCCTTCTGGGACGTCTCTGAACAGTGATTCTGCCTGGGCCAGGCAAGAGCCGGAAGGGTTGGAATGAGTGAGTCCCTTTGTCCCTCGGCCTTGCTTGCTGATCTTGCTGATGGGATCTGGCAGAATGTTCCCTCGGCCACAGAGGGCTCGAAACCTTCAGAGACCCCGCTGATTCGGGTGCTGGGAAACCAGCCCCCAGCTGCCCACCATCCTGGAGACCAGGATCCCAGCCTAGTCCAGCCTAGTTCTGCCCTGAGACTGTGAATACACTGCTCCCCACTCCAGGCTTTTGCTTCGCCAGCTGGAACATGGGTGCAGCAGCTTTGCTGACCTCTAAGGGCCCCCAAGACCCTGATGTTTCTGAGATCCTCCTCCTGGTCCCAGGCCAGGCCTGGCGCCTCCTTAAGAATCAAGAGTCCCCCACCCCAGGACTCAGGCCTCCTCCCCAGGCTGCCCAGGGGCCATTTCTGTGTGGTTACAAACTTCAGACCCAGTCCATATTGCTGAAACTCTCCTGTCTCCTTGGCAACGTGCAGGCCAATAGCAAGTCAGAGTGTGGAATGGGGCAGACCTTGAGACAATGCAGAAGGCCCACAAGGTTCCTGGGTGCTTAGAGACCATGCTCTGCTGTGGCCTGGACCCTCTGTCCCTACAACTATCCCCACCGTGAGCTCACCATGATGGTCCCAGGACAGGAAGAAGGAAGGCACCAAACCCCTGGCCCATGGAATTCATCCCTACTCCAATTCCATCTCTGGGGGACAAGGGAGCCTCCCTGGGCCCAACTCAGCATGCAGCACAGCCCCTTCTCTGTCTCTTGCACCCCTTGCCTCCCCAGGGAGAAGACTTTGGTCTTAGTCTAATGGCTCCTGACTCCAACAGCGACCTGTTCCCCAGGTGAACATGCACAGGAATGCAGCTTGTTAGAATCCAGTTCGATCCAGTTCAAGAGATGGTTCAAGAGTGACCTGATTCCTAAGCCCTCTGCCTGGTGACTCAAAGCCATCCCCTTCCTGTTCCAGGTCTGTGTTTCCTGCCTCTGGGAGATGCCCCCTTCCAAATGGTCTGATTTCTCCCAATTAAAGTGTAAGATGCTTGCTTAGGACACTGCTGTTGAGGTTTGCAGCATCTAGCTCAGTTCTGGCTCACAATAGGGGCGCAGTTTTTATACTAACATTGGTTACAAGGAGGCCGGCGTCGTGATGCAATGTGGTATGCCACTGCCCGAAATGCTGGCGTCCCATATGGGTGCCAGTTCAAGTCCCAACTGTTCTGCTTCCAATCCATCTCCCTGCTAATGTGCCTGGGAAGGCAGCGGAAGATGGCCCACGTGCTTGGGCCCTGCCACCCTCATAGGACACCCAGATGGAGTTCCAGGAACGCTGGCATCCCAAGCAGCAGCTTAATCGGCTTTGCCACAGTGCCCATTGCCAACATGAAGCTCGTGACTTTGTGCCAAGCCTTGTTTTAAGTGCTCTGTGTGTATTAACTCATTTAAGCCTCAAATCAATTCTTTAAGGAAAACACTATTATTGCTATTTTACAGTTGAAAAAACAGGCCCTGGGGCCAGTGCTGTGGTGTAGCGGGTAAAGCAGCCGCCTGCAGTGCCAGCATCCCATATGGGAACCGGTTCAAGTCCCGGCTGCTCCACTTCCGATCCAGCTCTCTGCTATGGCCTGGGAAAGCAGTGGAAGATGGTCCAAGTGCTTGAGCCCCTACACCTGCATGGGAGACCCAGAAAAAGCTCCTGGCTCCTGGCTTCAGATCAGCCCAGCTCTGGCCGTTGCAGCCATCTGGGGAATGAACTAACAGATGGAAGACCTCTCCCTCTCTCTCTCTCTCTCTCCCTCTTTCTCTCCCCCCTTTCTCAAATGAATTTTTTTTTTTTTGGACAGGCAGAGTGGACAGTGAGAGAGAGAGAGAAACAGAGAGAAAGGTCTTCCTTTGCCGTTGGTTCACCCCTCAATGGCCGCCACGGCGCACCACGCACCCGTGCGCAGCCCGCGCACCACGCTGATCCGAAGCTAGGAGCCAGGTGCTTCTCCTGGTCTCTTATGCGGATGCAGGGCCCAAGCACTTGGGCCATCCTCCAATGCACTCCCTGGCCACAGCAGAGAGCTGGCCTGGAAGAGGGGCAACCGGGACAGAATCCAGTGCCCCAACCGGGACTAGAACCTGGTGTGCCGGTGCCGCAGGCAGAGGATCAGCCTATTGAGCCATGGCGCCAGCTAAATGAATTTTTTTTAAATAATAAAGCAGTGGAAGTTGTGGTGCAGCAGATCAAGCACCACTTAGGATGCCCACATCCCGTATCACACCACCAGTTCAAGTCCCAGCTGCTCCATTTCCACCCCAGTTCTCTGCTGCTGCACCCAGCAGGAAGCAGCCAATGATACGCCAAGCACTTGAACCCCTGCCACCCACATGGGAGACCTGGGTGGAGTCCTGGCTCTTGGCTTTGTCCTGGCCCAGCCCCAGCTGTTACAGGCATTTGAGAGTGAATCAGAGGATGGAAGATCTCCCTCCCTTTCTCTCTCTCCCTCCCTCTCCCTATCACTCTGCTTTCCAAATAAATAAATAAACAAACAAATAAATCTTTTTTATAGGCTTTAGTATTTAAAAATTCTTTCAAAAATGAATTAAGATAAAGTGCATGGAAGACAGCGGCTCTTCGAACACTGGCAGCTGGCCTTGTTATTACAGAGTAGCGGGTGCAGAGCGTGCACTCAACAACAATAATTACCTCCAGGACTACCCGGTGTGGCTCTGCAAATACCCTCGGTGTGCCCCTGGTGACTACACAGGTCATTATAGGGTCTCCTAGGTGCTTAGATGAGGTTTGCGCATCGGTGGGGATTAGATTACACCCTACAGGGACAGAATCTCTGCCCTTGGCCCACAGGAGAGAGCCTCACTGCTCACCAATCCCTTCCACGGGTTCCCTTGCGAGCGAGAGAAGCGCCCCTGGAGAGGCCACAGGAAGTCCCCCACGTCCACAGTCCAAGCCGTGCATCTGCACAGTCCGTGTAAACAGGAAGCAGCACTCTGGCAGCAGAACAATGCCGCAGCCTGCTGGGACGTCCCCCTGCACCGAGGAGCAGCCGAGGTGTCCCGTGGCTGAGGAAGGCTGTTCACGCCACAGGTGACTGGGCACCCACGCCGTGTGCCAGGTAGGCTGCCGTGGCCTGAAGCTCTCAACCCTTCCCACTGCCAGGCTGCATTTTACTACCCCATTTTGCAGAAGGGAAAACTGACACACGGAGCGAGAAGTGGCTGACCCCACCCCTGGAGAGCTGGGATTCCAACCCAGGGCTCTGCCCTCAGCCAAGGCCCTTCCACCCAAAGTGCAGTTTCTATCTTGATATTTATCGAATGGGTTCCAAGAGAAAGGGGTACTTGGCCTCCAAAATATACAAGCAAGGTGGCATTTTCATTGAAAAAAAAATTCATTTCATTTATTTGAAAAGCACAGTGACAGATTGAGAGAGGGAGAGAAATAGTTCTCCCATCCACTGATGACCACAATAGCCTGGGCTGGGCCAGGCTGAAGCCAAGAGCCTGGAACTCCTTCCAGGACTTCCACGTGGGTGCAGGGGCCCACGCACTTGGGCCATCTTCCACTGCTTTCCCAAGCACATTAGCAGGGAACCAGATGTGGTCGTTTTCAAATAGATAATCTAGCATCACTATTTTATGATTCTAGAAACTAAATGAAGCCTGAAAAAAAAAAAAGATTTGGGGCCAGCGTTGTGGTGTAACGGGTTAATCCACTGGCTGCAATGCCAGCATCCCATATGGGTTCGGTTCAAGTCTCAAATGCTCCACTTCTGATCCAACTCCCTGTTAATGCACCTGGGAAAGCAGAGGAAGATGGCCCAAGTTCTTGGGCCCCTGCATCCATATGGGAGACCCAGATGAAGCTCCTGGCTCCTGGCCTCAGCCTGGCCCAGCCCTCCTGGCCATTGTGGCCATTTGGGGAGTAAACCAGTGAATAAAAGATACCTCTCTCTCTCTCTCTCATCTATCTATTTATCTTTCTTCTCACTCTCTGTAACTCTTTCAAATAAATAAAAAAAGTTAATCTTAAAAAAAAAGATTTATTTGTTTGAAAGGCAGAATGACAAAGACAGGGGAAGAGAGAGAGGGAGAGAGAGATCTCCCACACGCTAGTTCACTCCCCAAATGGCTACAACAGCCAGGGCTGGGTGAGGCCAAAGCCAGGATCCTAGAACTCCATCCCGGTCTGTAATGCGGATGGCAGGGGCCCAAGGGCTTCTTCGGCAGCATCTTGTGTGGCCTTTCCAGGCACAACAGCAGGGAGCTGGATTGGAAGTGGAGTAGTCAGGACTCGAACCCGTGCTTAGGTATGGGATGCTGGTATCACAGACTGTGGCTTAACGCCCTGCACCACCACACTAGCCCTGGCTTTTTGTCTTGACCAAGATGCATGCACGAGAGACAAACTCATCCCGTTCTTGATGTGCTCCTCCCCGAACCTTTCCTAGCGAACCCAGGCCTCTGCGGTCTCAGCCCACCTGTCCCGGAGCCCCTCGGGCTCCCCTGCTGCCTCTCCCATCTGCACACAGCTTACTGTACTGGGAAACACACAGCCAGGGGTGGTGGCACCCCCACCCCAATGGCATCCTCAATGCCCTCTTGGAAGTTGAAATCTGCGGGAGAAGCAAAGGGCCGGGGCTGTGGGCTGGGCCTGAGCTGGTGGCACCATTTTTGGCAAATTCTTTAACAGCCCCCCAGGCCCCTCCCAACAGGGTAGGAATTTCTGGTGAACAATTGAACAAAGCCGGGAACTTGGAGGGAGAAGGCACAGGACATTCCAAAAGGATTTCTCTCAAGCCCCAAAAGACAACAGGCAGGAACACTGCTCACGGCCAAGCAAAGACAAGCATGAAAGAGACGGAAGATCTGCCGGGTAGGAAGGGCAGGGCAGGCCTCCCTCCAAGGAGAAGGAACCAGGGGCCAAGGGTCAGGAGGCCCAGGCAGGAGGCCCCTCTCTGCCGCTGTGTCCTTGTAAAAGCCACTCTACCTCTCTGGCCTCGGATCTGTGGTCCTGAAAACCGAGGGAGCAGGGCCTAAGCGGCTGTGTGGGATGCCAGCACCCCGTTCGCAGTGCCTGGCTTGCAGGCCCAGCCCGGCTCTCTATCCCAGCTTCCTGCTAACACACACCCTGGGAAGCAGGGGTGAGGGCTCAGGGAGCTGGGTCCCTGCCACCCACGTGGGAGACCTGATCGAGTTCCTGGCTCCCAGCTGCAGCCTGCCCTAGCCCCAGCCGAGACAGGCACTGGGGGAGTAAACCAGAGGATACTAGCTCATTTCCTCTCTCTGTGTCTCTCAAATAAGGAAAATGAATGTTTTCTTAAAAGATTTGTTTATTGGATCTATCTCTCTGTCTCTCCTTATCTCTCTGTATTTCTGCCTTTTATTTTTTATTTGAAAGATAGAATTACAGAGAGGCAGAGAGAGATCTTCCATCTGCTGGTTTACTCCCCAAATGTTCACATGGCCAGGGCTGGGCCAGGCCGAAGCCAGGGACTAGGAGCTTCTTCCAGGTCTTCCACGTGGGTGGCTGGGGCCCGAGGACTGGGCCATCCTCCACTACTTTCCCAGGCCAGCGCAGAAAGCTGGATCGGAAGTGGTGCATCCGGGACACGAACCAGCACCCATATGGGATGCCAACATCGCAGGCAGAGGCTTAACTTGCTACACCACATCGGTCCCTAAATAAATAATTTTATAAAGAGAAATATTACGTGCAAATATTAGTGCTATTTAAAGTACCTGTTCCACAAATTGATAATGGTTACCATCTGCAATAAAGAGCATGTACCACAAAAGAAATGTTTGCCTCCAACACGGAATGAGCATTGCTGGGAGAAAAAATGTCAGCTGAGCTAGAAGTGCTTACACACTGGAGCAAGGTCCTTATCACAGTCCCAGCAAATAAACACTCTGGGGACTGGCATCCGTCCACCGGGCCGCGTCTAGGTAGCCCTGGTCTTTACTGATGCACAGAATTGTGTCTACGAAACCAGTTGAGAGAAGCAAGACACGAAATCGTCCGTGTACGCTGAGCACAGTGACACAGAACGCACACATCCACACAGACAGAGGACGGCCACGGACATTCACGGCGTCCCAGCCCAGCCCCGCGTGGACGTCTTCCAAGCTGCAGCAGGGGCTTAGGAGCAGGAATGTGGGGGGGTGGACGGGGGACCAGGAGAATTCAGCCTGGCTGGAGGGGCGTGGTGGGGTGGGGAGCAGGGGTGGCACATGCGAATGATAAAGACCATGTATGGTCAGCTCAGGAGCCAGGCTGAGTGGAGGCAGGCAGTGTTGGGAGGAACAGTAGTCCTGTGAGAGGTTAAAGGGGTTTCCTACAAAAACAAGCTGTTTCCGTTCTTGAATCTGTTGGGGAAGGTTGGATTAAGCAGGGCTAGGAGGTGGGTTCCGAAGCTTTCCCGAGTCGGTGAAGTCCGAGATAGATGGGTCGGAGTTGGGGGGAGAGCAAGCAGGTGACCCAGGAGGCTGTGTGGGAACCCTGCCCTGGGCCTGGGCTGCAACGTGGGAGCTCAGCAAGAAGGTGATGCCAAGGGAAGACATCAGGAAGGGGCAGGGGGGCCAAATCCAAGGTCACCCTGAGAAGCCTCGCTCTTCTGCCTGGGCAGGGTTGAGAAGAACCTGGGACGGCAGACCTGGGTGTGGCTGTGAATCCCTGGCTCTCCCCCATTCTGGCTGCGTGAACTTAGCAGACTCATCCCTGAGGTCTCAGTTTCCTCGGCTGGAAAGGGGAGGTAATACAATACACTCACTTGGGACCGGCCCTGGTTCAGCAGGCTAAGTGGCTGCTTGCAGACATCAAACGCCCTCAGCACTGGAGGGCCAGTTGAGTCCCGGCCACTCTGCTTCTGATCCGGCTTCCCGCTAATGCCCCTGGAAGGGCAGCAGAAGACAGCCCCAGGACGTGGGCCCCAGCACCTATGTAGGAGACCAGAATGGAGTTCCTGCTCCCTGGCTTTGGCCTGGCCCAGACTTGGCTATGTGATCATTTGGAAAGTGAACCAGCAGATGGAAGATCTTTCTCTCCCTGTCACTCTCCCTCTCTCTGTCACTCTGCCTTTCAAATAAATAAATAAATAAATCTTTTAAAATATGGGGCTGGTGCTGTGGCATAGTAGGTAAAGCTGCTACCTGCAGTGCCAGCATTCCCTATGGGTGCTGGTTCAAGTCTCAGCTGCTCAACTTCTGATCCAGCTCTCTGCTAATGCACCTGGGAAAGCAGAAGAAGATGGTCCAAGTACTGGGCCCCTCACCTACATGGGAGACCCGGATGAAGCTCCTGGCTCCTGGTCTCAGCCTGGCCCAGCCCTGGCCGTTGTGACCATTTGGTGAGTAAACCAGTGGCTGGAAGATTTCTCTCTCTCTCTCTCTCTCTCTCTCTCTCTCTCTCTCTCTCTCTCTCCCTCGCCTTCTCCCTCTCCCTCTCCCTCTCTATAAGTATGCCTTCCAAATAAATCAATCCATCATATGTATACACACACACACACACACACACACACACTTGCTTACTCAGGACTGTGGTAATGATCAAATAAATTACTTTCAGGGGCCAGCACTGTAACATGGCAGGTTTAGCTGTCTCCTGCCACACTAGCATCCCATACAAGCTCAGTTTGAGCCCTGGCTGCTCCACTTCAGATCTAACTTTGTGCTGACGCAGCTGGGAAAGCAGCAGCAGATGGTTCGAGCGCTTGGGCCCCTGCCACCCACACGGGAGACCTGAATGGAGCTCCAGGCTCCTGGCTTCGGTCTGGCCCAGCTCCAGCTATTGAGGCCATTTGGGGAGTGAACCAGTAGATGGAAGCGCGTGCTTGCTCTCTCTTTCTCTTCCTCTGTAACTCTACCTTTCAAATAAATAAATACGAATTTTTTAAAGATTTATTTTATTTGAAAGGCAGGGTTACAGAGAGGCAGAGAGAGAGAGAGAGAGAGAGAGAGAAAGAGAGGTCTTCCATCCGCTGGTTCACTCCCCAAATGGCCCCATGGCCGGAGCTGGTCTGATCCAAAGCCAGGAGTCAGGAGCTTCTTCCAGGTCTTCCCATGCAGGTGCAGGGGCCCAAGCACTTGGGCCATCTTCCACTGCTTTTCCAGGCCATAGAGGAGAGCTGGATCGGAAATGGAGCAGCTGGGACTCCAACCGGTGCCCATATATGGGGTGCTGGCACTGCAGGCGGCGGCCTCACCCGCTATGCCATAGCGCCGGCCCCAATAGATATTTTTAATGATAAAAAATGAATAAATAAGTTACTTTCAGTGTTGACCGGTTGATAAAGCGTTCGTCTTTGTCCTAAGTGCAAACCAGAAGAGGAACATGTACACCACACACAGGGCCTGCACCCACTTGTTCCCTCGCCCAGGGAAAATTCATCTCAGTTCCAGCTCTGTGCCAGGCACTATGCTCTCCATGAAGCCAACAGGGTTGCGCTGTCTCCATCACGCCTCCTAATAGTGGGTGATCTTCAGGGTCCAAAATGCTAAGAGAGATGGCAGCTATGCCAAAGGGGCCTATCCTGGGAGGCCAGGGAGGACAGCTCTGGTGACATGGCACTGAGCTGACCCTGAAGGAGGGGACAGTGATGGGGGTGGGGGGCAGTGCTGGATGGAGAAGGAACAGCATTGCCAGGACCATGTTGGGGAAGGGGCGTGGCTGGAGAGGTGGGCAGGCCCTGGGGGGGGGCTCCCCCCACCTCCATGGGATCTTTCCCTGCTTGCTTAGAACGGCGCCTCACTCCACCCCCCGCACCGCCTCCTTGCTTCCTCTCCTCCATCTCCAGTGCCTTGCACACCAGTTTCTGGGCCCTCAGCCTTCTCTGCCAGTACCTCTTTCCCAACACGGTACGGAAACCCTTGTGGATAGTAGGTGTTTAATTCTAGAGGGGATTTAGGGCCACAGCCAGCCCAGGGAGTGCTCTCACAGGTATTGACAAAGGGTGTCCCCGCTGGGCAGATGGATCCCCTACAACAGGATGTATTACAATCCCGATTTTGCCCACTTGGCTGCACACACTTCTTCAGTGAATAACCTTCCCAACTGCGCGCTGCAGCCCTGAATGGATAAATAAATGAGTGAACAAGGAATGCGAGGAAGCTGAATGAGAAGCCCTAAACCAGAGGAAAGGTTTGGATTGGGAGTGGAACCAGGAGAAGCTGAGTCCTGTCAATTTGGGGGCGACAGACAGGTGAGCCGCAAACCCTAGCTATTGCTTCCAAACACCCCCAACTCCTGTTTTTTTCCAAAGCCAGGCTGAGTGGCGGTTCCTGCCTATCCCAGCTCGCGAAGTCTCGCGCCACTTGAGTAGCTCTGTCCCGTAGGGAAGGGCAAGCACGCTGGGCTCCAAGCCTGGACAGCGCAGATCGGGCACCCCAGGGCTCGCTCAGCCAAGTGCAAAAAGCCCTGCCTCTGCTCTCTTGTAAGCCATATGAGGAGATAGCCAGGGCCGAAACAGAGAACTTGAGTGTATTTATTTACTCAAGACTCCGAGGACCGCAAAACAAAACAGGGCCAGCCAGATGCCTTAGTGGGAAAGAGGGTCAGAGTAGACAGGTTCATGACCACTGGTCAGCTCCCTGGAAACCTTGCTAGCCTGGGGGGGGGGGGGTATTTTCTTGCCCTCTGGGTCAGCCCAACCCCTCCCCGCCCCCACTGGCTCTACCATCTCCCTCCCCACGCTCTTCTAGGAAGCAAGACTTATGGCTCTCACTTCATCTTGACCATGCATCCACAAAGAGCCGCTTGTTCCCCTTTCCCTTCGCTCATGAGCAAATCATCCAAGAAAAGCTCTGGGACTTAAAGGGCCCGAGGTGGGGACCAGACACAGAGGCAGCTCATGAAATGCGATTTGTCACGGATGCTGACCCTCCACCGGCAGGCAGAGCCTCGGAAAAATCCCGCCACCAGGCGGGCCGCTTGCCAGCTCTGAAGTCAGCGGCGTTGGGAGCCTTCCTCATCAGACAGAGAGCTCCTGAGGGCAAGGCTGGACTCCCCCATCAGACTGAAGGTCCTGGACCTGGGGACGCATCTCACCATCAGACTAGGAGCAACACACTGGGTGCACAGGCTGCTCCCCCCCCCAGGCTGGAGCTCCCTGAGGGCAGATGGTGTCTCCTTTTCAGATTAGGAACACAGCCAGAAAAACTGAGAGCAATGGCTGCCACTCATTTGGCGCTTACCACGTTGATTGATATAAAAAGACTACGAGGGAAGTCTCAGCACGATTCTCTTTTGCTACACAAGGAGACTGACACGTGGAGGTTGAAGACCTTGCACAGTTAGAGGTGGGTACTTGGTGCAGCGGCTCAAGTCACTGCTTGGGACACCCGCATCCCATATCCAAGTACTTGGCTACTTTGTTTCCAATCCAGCTTCTTGCTAAGGCACATGCTGGGAGGCAACAGGCAGCTCAAGTGCTTGGGTCCCTGCCACCCACGTGGGACACCCAAAAGGAGCTCCCAGCTCCTGCCTTCGGCTTGGCCGGGCCCTGGCTATTTTGAGCATTTGGGAAGTGAACCAGTGGATGGAAGAGCTCTTTCTCTTTGTGCCTCTCCCTCTCCCCCACTTCTGTCATTCAAATAAAGTGAAATTTAAAAATTAAATAAAAGCCAGTTTTAAAAGAGACTGCACAGCCAGGTGGTGTAGGCAGGGCTCTCCCCCAGACTGTAGAGTGTGAGCACAGAGAGCGTGCCCCCCCCACTCTCCCTGCAATCAGGTTAGGGACCTGCACTGGGGGGGTCTTTCCTCTGCCCACCCCATCTCCCTGTCTGGGATGGCGACAGCCTTAGTCAGGGTTGTGCCTGGAGTCTGGGCTGGGGCCGGGGTTGACGGAACCCTTGAGGACAGAGTTTCTGCCCCTCACAGCTCTGAGCTGGTCCCCAGAAGCAGACCCCTGATGGCAGAGAAGAAGTCAATCTTTCAGAGACAGGGCCTCTATCTGGGGTGGGGGTCCGGATCTCCCAGGGGCTGGGCTGGGTGCCCTCGGAGTGCCCGGAAGCCTGCAGGCCCTATCACAGGGCACACGCCTTCCCAGGGTACCACCCAGCAGGCCGGGCATTTCCTCCTGTCCACAGCTCACCTCACTCCTGGCTGCACACCCAGGCAGGAGCCTCTGGGGCCCAGCAACGCTCGCAGGAAACAATGGAAATTTTGGTTCCTACTCTCCTCCCTCTGTCGTTACTCAGAAGGTCCCTGCCCCCTACACACACACACACACACACACACACACTCTTCTCCACGCAGCCTGCCCTGAACACTGCAGACAGAGGAGGGGGCCCCGCAGCGGTGTGGCCGCCTGTGGCACTGTGATTGACTGCCCTGGCATCTGGAGTGGGCACTTTGGCAGGGGTTGTATCGGGCCTGGGTGTGTGCACGGCTGTGTCACCACAGCGTGGGTCTGGGAGTGCTGTGTACGGAAAATGGTGCAGGGTGGGAAGACAGCCCACTGAGACACTGTGACTAACCCAGGAAAAAACGTCACAAACACAGGCTAGGGCAGGTGTTTGGCCTGGCAGTCAACATACGGTTCAAGAAGCCGGAGTCTCGGGCACTTCTTGTGGTGCGGTGGGTGACGCCACCTCTCGCAATGCTGGTGTTCCGTATCGGAATGGCAGCTGGAGTACCGGCTGCTGCACTTCCAATCCAGCTTCCTGCTTATGTGCCTGGGAAAGCGGCAGAAGGCAGTGGAGGATGGTCCAGGTACTTGGGCCCCTGCTGCCCATCTGGGACACCAGGGTGGAGTTCCTAGCTGCCGACTGAGACTTGGCCCAGCTCTGGCTGTTGCATCCATCTGGGGAGTGAGCCAGCAGCGAGAAGATCTCTCTGTCTCTCTATCTCCTTCTGTTGCTCCACCTTTCAAATAAATCTGAAAATAAATAAATAAATAAATAAATAAACAAACAAACAAACACGGGAAAGTCTAAGGCCCATGTCGGAGCACCTGGGATCAGTGGTGGCTCCCTAACTCCAGCTTCCTGCTAGTGCAGACCCTAGGAGGCAGAGGGATGGCTCTGGTAGTTGACTTCCTGTCATGCTAGCAGGAGACACCGGCAGGGTTCCTGATTCCCGGCCTAACTTCAATGCCTTTGCTGGAGTGAGAAAGAGGTCAGGCAACAGATGGGAGCTCTCTGTTTCTCTGCCTTTCAAATAAAACTCAAGAGGAGTACCCACGGGGCAAGTGCCTGTGAAACTGGTGTTTATGTGCAGTGGCCACCTCACCTGGGCAGGTGCACTTCACAGCATGGGAAGGTGTTCACCTAGTGTGAGGGTTGTTGGTACCCCGAGGCTAACCCGGAGAGTGCTACAGTGTTGCCGGGAGCCAAGGAGCGGTCAGTGCCTGGAACCTGTGAGGTCAAAAGTGGGGGTGCATCGGCAGCGTCAGCGCTGTGCGTAGAAGGTAGAAGGCAGTGGAGGATGGCCCAGGTACTTGGGTCCCTGTCCTCCTGAGCTGCCCGAGGGGTGCGGGAGCCTTGGCGGTGCGCGTGCATGGACGGAGGGCGGGGCCCGGCCGCTCCGCCCCGCCTAGGGCCCCCGGCCCCCGTCCCATCCCTCGCTCCAGGCCGGGTTTGGCCGGGAGCCGGCGGGCCCGCGGTCGCGCGGAGGGGGCTGGGGGCCCAGACAAAGGCCCAGTCGGCTGCGCGGCCGGCTCGGGCGAGCCGAGCCTGGGCCCGGGGGCGGGGCCTGGCGCGCGGGGGCGGGGCCTTGGCGGCGGGGGCGGGGCGGCCGGCCGCGGGGGCGGGGCGGGCCAGGGGAGGGGCGGGGGCGGTGGGAGCGGGCCGCGCCGTCCCGAGGACTCCCGAGGCCAGCGAGCGGGCGGCTGCGGGCGGCGCCGAGCGAGCGAGCGAGCGACGGAGCGGCGCGGGCCTGGCCATGGGGCGGCGGGCGGCGGGCACGCTGCTGCTGGCGTTGCTGCTGCACGGGCGGCTGCTCGCGGTGAGTGTGCGGGGCGGGGGACGGGGGACGCCTGCTCGCCGCGCCCGCCAACTTGTCGGAGAGGCGCCCGAGACTGTGCGGCCAGGACTCCGGCCCGGGGCGGTGGCGCTGCCTCTCCCGGGATCCCGCGAGCTGGCACCGGCCGGCGCCACTCTGCGGCATGGGTCTGCCCCGGGGCGGGAGGGGGGCGCCCCAAGGGGGACCCTGCGTGGGCCTGGAGGCGGGGCCGGCCTCGTGGGAGTGCGTGGGGCACCCGGCCACGTTGTCGAGTCTCGGGAGTCGCACTGGTCCTGGCCCGACCTGCCAGCCCCAGGGACCGCGCGGAGAAACTTGGAGCAGGGTGGGAACTTGGCAGGAGGCGAGAACCCTTTTCTGGGCCAACTTGGCAGAAGGCGCAGTCGGTGGTGATGAGGACCCTGTCGGTCCTGGCCGGAACTTCACCACGCTGTCCTCTTGGGGAGCTCGTAGCCAGGCAGACGCAGGGAGAGAACTTTGGGGCCGGGACTGCGGCTTGCTGGGACTCCCGGGACCCTGGAGTCAGGCAGCGCCGAGCTGGATCAGCCGCTGCCCTTGGCCTGAGCACCTGTGTGACCTCCGGCAAGCGGAGGCTGGCTCCACGTGGGTAAAGGCTCGCAGGGTGTAGCCGCCGGCTGCTTGCTGGGCTCTCCCCCTCCCTGGGACCCGAGTTTCCCCAGCTTCCCTCCTCCCGGGTCTGCTGGGTGCAGGGGAGGCCCCGCCCTGCAGCCCAGTCCCCGGCTCTGAGCTTAGATGGGCCCACACAGAGGAAGAGAGAATTCCTGGGCTCAGGAATTCCAAGGCCTGGAAGGCAGTTGGTCCTGAGAGGCCCCGAGGACCGGAGTGATTTCCAGGAGGGCTGGGCTGGGCAGGGTCAGTGGGCAGGGAGCTGGTGGCAGATGTGGGTGGGAGCCCATGTGGCCTGCCACAGAGCGCCCACTCACTCTCTTTGAGGTGCCCCTGGACAGTCCTCGGCCCTGCCCGCCCCTTCTCAGAAGGACCGCGTTCTCACTGAGCTGGCGTTTACTCAGCGACTCCCTGTCACCTCTACCCTCATTCAGGACTTGCTAACCCCCCACCCAGACCTGACCCCTCACTGCCTGCCCCTCCCATCCAGCACGCGCCTCCCCTGCCCACGCCCCAGCCGGGGGCCTCCTCGTTCCTCCTCTCAGCCTCTCACCCTGTTACCCGGACGCACGCAAGCAGGGCCGTCCGTGTGGTCCCATTGCGTTGACCCAAACTTGGAGTGCTGATGCTGACCTTCGCTTTCCCCACGGCACCAGCCTGGCCGCTGCATGGCTTGCACAGCCCAAGGTCATTCCTGACCCCCCTCTCCTGCACCCCAATAAGAGGCTCCTAGGTGCAGGGGCTGTGCAGTGGCAGGAGAGGTGGGTGGGGCTGCTGGCTTATAGAAATTCCTGGACGGCCTGTCATCTCTTTCCCTTGTTCATTCAACAGATTTTCATTGAGTAACATTTTCCGTGACAGTCGCTGGGAGTGCAGGGGTTCAGTGACTGGGCAGATGCGTGCCAAGCGCCTACCGTGCACCTATGTGCGGTGGAAGGCGGTGGTGGTGTATGGGTGAGCCCGGACAGGCCCGCCTGCACCTTCTGAGGACTTGGCTGGGACAAGGCCACCCCAGCAGCCACACTGAGGTCGTCACGGCCCCACCCCAGGCTGCTGGTGAGGGGCTGGAAAGCGCTTGGCCTCTGGAGTCCTCTCAAGGTTGAATCCCGCTCTGACATTTTCTAGCTACATCAGCTGGGACAGGTTCCTCTCTGTGAGCCTCAGTTTCCACATCTGTAAAATGGGGGCGAGAAGTTTATCGTGAACCTCCAGCGCGATCAAGTTCCTAGCTGTGTCCCAGCAAGCCCCGGGCTCCTGCTTGCCCACTGCCCTTGATCTGTTCCACTCATGTCTGCAGGTCAAGAGTGAGTGGGGGAGGGATGGACACAAGAGCAAATAACGTGGGCCTTAGACCCCAGTGGTTGGTGCTTGAGTGCGGGAGTAATTTCAGTTCTTAGGTGGTGGGGAGTCAGTCTGGGGGAGGGGCTGGGCCACGGTGACTCAGGACCCCCCTTGGCCTGGTGGCCCCTTTTCTTCCTGCTGGGGGGAGATCTCGGCCTTTCCTTCCTGGGGGCCGGCCCTGCCGGAGACAGGAACCCCGTGGGGCCACCGTGGTAATTAGCCATGTTTTCCAGACCGAGGAGGGAAGTCACCCAGATACCTGCTTCCTGCCTCGGCTGGATTTCCTCACCGGGGCGGCTGCCCGCCCGGCCGCTGGCAGGAGCTGGAGGGGCCTCCCCTTCCTGGCCTCCCCTCTGTGCGGGGCTGGCTGCCCTGCCCCCCCATGCAGCTCCCCTGGCTGCTCTGGATCAGGAAGGGTTGTGAGTGTGTCCCAGGGGGTCCCGGAACAAGGGCAGGCCGCAAGTCCTCCACAGGCGGGGGCAGAAAGCGGGGCCCCCTCAGCTCTTAGGCCACGCTCCCTCCTTCCATCTGAAGAGTTGTCTGGTCTCAGCCTGGCTTGGCCCAGGCCTGTTCCCCAGCTGAGTGCAGGCAAGTTAGGATCTGTGGGTCTGAGGCCCTGCCCGAGACCAGTGGCAGGTAGGTGGCAGGAGGTGACTGAGTGCAGGCTGGGGAGGTGTGGGAGCACGATGGGGGGGGGCGGGGCTGGGGGGGTGCGGTGCAGCTGATGGCAGCATTGTGGGGATGTGTGAGCCCAGTGCCCGCTGTCTGCGAGGCGCCGCGTTCCCCCCATCCCCACTCGGGCTTGCGTCGGCACCTCCCCTGTGGCTCAGAGGCACGTCCCAGCCCCTGAGCTAACTCAGCCCACAGGCCCTGCGGCATGTGGCTGCCCCACTCCCCGTCTGCCCTCCAGCGTTCCGCCGTCTCACTCGCCTCCAGCCGGGCCAGTCTTTGCTTCGCCAGCGTGTCAGCCACACTTCCACCTTAGGACCTTTGTGTGTGCCCTTTCTCTGCCTTGTCCCTGAGCGTCCTCCATCTCAGAGCCCAGCTAGTCTGCCTGTCACACTGTCCCCTTATGCTTGTCACCGTCGGACCTGTGTTTATGTGTTGATCCGTCCCCTCGCTCCCCCACTTAGGCTGCCTGGGAGCGGGGCCTCCCCTGTTTGTGTTTGCTGCTGGAGTAGCAAGTGCTCAGGCATCTGTGTGTTGAGTGTGGTGAGCGGTAGACGCAAAGCAGAGGAAAGTGAGGCCCAGAGAAGCCATGGAACTTGCCCCATGATTGACACAGTCGCAAACTCGGGGCTCCCACCCACTGCTCTCCCTCTCGTAGTGGGTCATCAGTAGATGACGGTGCACCTTGTCCCGGACGTTGAGGAAAGCAGGCACTGTGGTCCCAGGAGCCCTGGGACGTCCGTCCCCAGCAGGGAGCAGCAGGGCCGGGCCTGACTGGAGGCACACAGGTGCAGGATGGGTGTGCCGGGGGCCCCGGACGCCTGTGCTGGCGGGAGCCTGGGAGCCAGCCTCTGGCTGTAGGTTTGTTACTTAATCTCCTCATCAGATCTTCCCTGAGACTCTACAGACAGTTGGATTAATCCGAGGGCTTTCGGGCGTGAGTGGGCCAGGCCAGGCCCTGCGCTGGGCGGGAATGGAGGACCTGCGGGCGGGGAACGGGAGCTCTGTGGCCTGGTCACCCTGTTTGGAGCTGCACTGGCCTTGCTGGCTGTTCCGTAGAACCGGAAGCTCGGGATGGGTCTGCAGAGGCTTCGGGGCTTGGGGTGGGCGTCCCAGGAGAGAGGGCAGGAGGGACCACCTGGATGTGGGAGGGCCTGGGCTGACAAAGGCCACTTGGAGGCCCAGATGTGCGTCCTGGATGCGCAGACCCCTTGAGGCATGTGGGAGGGGCTCCCCGCTCTCCCCGGCTGTCCTCTTCCCCACTCAGGTCCCAGCTGTGAGGGGGTCCGGCTGCAGGAGGAGGGGCCCACACAGCCCACTGCCCAGCACCTCCGTAAGGCGTGCTTGACCTCTGGCCCTCCCAGGACCGCCCACCCTGGCCTTCCTGGCTCCCATTCCTGCCCCTGCCTGGAAGGGGAGGCCTGGCTGAGGGTCTCGGCCCCGCTGGAATGCTGCCCCGGCCTGGGCCTTGGCCTCTTTGGCCCTGCCACCCCCTCCTGCTCCCTGGGTCTGGCTGGGGCCCGCTGCCCCAGTGCCCAGAGCTGGCTGACTGAAACCCAGAAGTATGCGTGGAACTCACTTCGCGGGGAGCCGCCAGCCTCGCTGCCCAGCCTGGTGGCGTCCGTCGGGGCCGTGTCAATAGCAGTCTTGAGAGGGGAGTGGCTCGCGGCTGCCGGGGGTGGCTGGGCGGGGGGCGCCGTCATGAAAGCCCAGAGCACAAGGTGGCTCTTTGAGGCCTGGGAGTGTGGGGCCTCCGTGTCTCGGTGCCACCAGAACCCTTCTGCGCTGTCTCTGTGCCGCGGGGACCACAGAGCATCCCGAGATGTCCTGGGCACCGGAGCCTTCCCCGGGTATGGAGGCGGCTGCCCCGCGCTCTGGATTTTAGGAGTGTCTGGTGCACAGAGACTTGCTGTGTGTGTTGAATGAATGAGTGAACAAATGATGTAACCAAAGCCTCCTGCAGGTGTGTGTTCAACTTCACTTAACAAATACTCAGGGAACATAGGACCTGCTCTAGGTGTTGAGGTCACGGCAGAGAACAAAAAAAAAAGTCACAGTCCCTCTCCTCCTAGAACTTGCACTGCAGCCAGCACAGGAAGACGGACCATAAATAAAGTATGTCAGGTGGTGAGAAGTGCTCAGCAGGGAAAATAAAGCTCGGAAGAGGTTAGAGAGCAGGGAGGGGTGGGGTCGGCAGGAGAAACCCTGATAAGATACCATTGGTGCAGGAGATCTGAAACCAGCCCTGCTGATACCGAGGGAGAGGGCCTCCCAGGCACAGGGAGCAGCCAGTGCAAAGGCCCTGCGGTGTTTGTGGGAAAGTGAGGAGGCCCTTGTAGCTGGACCCCATGAGGGAGGGAGAGTGTGGCAGGTGCAGGCACGCGGTTTCCAAGCCTCAGCCTTGGAAAGGGCCATGGCTCTGCCTCTGATGAGAGGAGAAGCCACTGAAGGTGCTGGTGTTTCACAGCATTGCTCTCGCGTGGCAACGGGGATGGGGCAGGTCAAGGGCACAGGCAGGAAGTTCATAACCCAGGCCAGAGCACATGGGAGCTCGTGTTTGAATCCTGACTGTGCCGTGCGTGAAGGCAGGGCCGGCAGCACTGGATGGCCGAGGTGGGGTGGGACAGAGCGGGGAGGCCCTGCAGCCGCCGGTGTCTGTGTCCAGCAGAATGGAACTGCCGCTAGCAGAAGGGAAGCTCCAGGGACCTGGGCTTGGGAGGAAATGAGAGAAGCAGGTGCTGCAGGGGGCCTGGGAGGGTGAGGCCACGCTGCCTCCCACGCTGGGCGTCTGGGTGCGTGGAGGGGGCTTTGCGGGGTGTGCGGCTGCGAGCCAGACACCGATTGCATTTGCGCTGTTTCTTTGGAATTTACTGCCCCCTCCCCGCCCAGAACAGAAGCTGCAGGAGGGCTCATTGCCCTTGCTGGTGTCCGGCAGGTCGCTGGCAAGTGAGTAAGCGAATGGCCTTGAGGAAGCCAGCAGAGCAGGAAGCCCCAGGCTCCTGACTGAGAGCTGGCAAGGGGCTTCCTCTGGGCCCTGGCCTCAGGGGCGCTGCCTGTCCAGCCACTGCCCTCTGCGGAGGCCAGAGGACATGAGTCAAGCCGAGCTACTCACTCCGCCACCTCGGCTTGTCCAGGTCCTCATGGGACTCGGAGTCCCTCCCCTGCGCAGGGGCGTCCTCCAAGGGCCCTGCCTTCGAGTCTTGGCTTAGCCCCAGCTAGCTGTGTGACCTTGGGTAAGGTGCTTCCCCTCTCTGAGCCTCAGGTTATGAGATGGCCAGGAGTGTGGTGGGTGTCCAGCGGTCGGCGGCAGCTGTCTCTGTCTTGATCCTGCCCAGGGCGCGGCCAGTGGGTGTTTGACTCAGTGTTGCCCGTGCCCCGCCTGGCAACACCTTCCCCGTGGACTCAGGCCTGCCCTGGGCCAGTTGAAGGGACGGCCGTGGTATAAGGGGAGCGCCCCGTTCCCTCCGCCTCGCCATCCCAGGCCCAGAGCCCTGGTGCAACTGCAGCTGATTTGTCACTAGCCCCCCCTTCCCCCACTGAGGCCACAGCTGCAGGACAGAGTCCACCCTTCCACCCTCCTGGCTCCTTCCTGGAGGGGGAGAGGGAGGGGGCACACCCCAGGGTGTGGCCTGGGAAAGGCTGGAGCCTGTGGACGTGCTGTCCCCTTCCCAGATGTGTGTAGTTGGTGGGCTCTGAGCAACAGGAGGCGTGGCCAAGTGGCTCCCATGGGTGCAGAAAGAATGTTCGTGCATATTGAGGGGAGTGGCAGGGGGGGCCTCCTGGGCTCCCATCCCAGCCCCCTTCTCCCTTAGGGCCTGGCCCAGGGAGCTCTGGGCCCATGTGTAGCCCATCCTCCTTTGCTGGGGTCTGTGGGCAGCTCAGCTAGGGCTCTGGCCCCAGGAGGCTGTCAGAGAAACGGCAGGGCTGGGGAGAAAGAGACACACGCAGAGTTGGGGTGTCTCGCCCCACCCTGCACACATTTGGGCTTGGATCTCAGGGTAGAAACTTGCCCCCACCACCACCAAGGGGTCATATCCAGGTGTTTCTTTTTTTTTTTTTTTTTTTTTTTAGCGCTTGACATCTCTCCCCCCTCCCTCCAATCCCAGGCTGTGGGGAAGGGGAGGCAGCCTGGGGCTGGACAGAGGAGGACTTCAGAGGTGGCCTCGGGTGACCCCACAGATGCTTCTCCTGGGGTGGGGCTGGGAATTCCCAGCTGCCTCTGGCCCCTTCCCAGTCCACCTCCAGGTCCCTGCCCCCACCTCTCCATTCCCTGCTCTCCCATAAGGAGCCAACTCTGGCCCCCGCCCCCCAGCTGACTCATCCCTTGCTTGCTTGGCGGCTCCAGCTTTCGCATAGTTGGGAACTGGGATCATGCCTCTCCTTGGAGCCCTCCCTGAGCTGGATGGAGTGAGGTGCTGGCCTCAGAAAGCACAGCCCAGCGGCCTCTGCCACTTGAACAGCTCTTCTCCCTTTCCTGTCTGCCTTCCTGCAACCCTGGGGCAGAGGAGCAGGAACCTCGGAGTTTCCTGGGGACACCCCTGTCTCTTTGCCCTGGGACCTGCAGGGTCTCGTCTCCAGGACCTCTGTCACCCAGACCAGCAGCCAGCATTCACTGAGCTCTCACAGCTGCCACTCTGGGAGGCAAACCGTGTACTGGGCATTTTCTGAGAATTATCACCATAGCATCTCCACAATTGTCTTTTTTTTTTTTTAAGATTTATTTGAAAGTCAGACCTAGAGAGAGAGGGAGAGACAGAGACAGAGAGAGAGAGGCAGATCTTCAGTCTGCTGGCTCACTCCCCAGATGGCCGCAACAGCCAGGGCTAGGCCAGGCCAAGCCAGGAGCCAGGAGCTTCTTCTAGGTCTCTCACATGGGTGGCAGGGGCCCAAACGCTTGAGCCATCCTCTGCTGCTTTCCCAAGCCATTAGCAGGTAGCTGGATTGGAAGTGGAGCAGCCGGAACACGAACCCACAACCATATGGGGTGCTGGCGTCACAGGTGGTAGCTTTATCTGCTACACCACAATGCCAGCACCCTACAACGGTCTTTTGAGGTTGGCATTGTTATCTTCCTTTTTGCAGAGGGGGAAACTGAGGCACGGAGCAAGGGAATGGCTGGCAGCTGTCCATTTGACACATGACAGAGCTGGGAGTACAGCCAGGATGTCGACTCCCAAGTTGCCATCCTTCCCCTCGTGAGTGTAGAGGGGGGGTCTGGGAGAGGGCAGAGGCAGAGCAGGCCACATGGAGAGGTGGGACCAGGCTGTCCCAGGGCCTCGCCAGCTCCTGCTGCTCACACCTGGTGCCCCTCGCCTCAGTGCAGGGACAGCATCCCTGGGGAGACAGGTTTGGCTCTCCCTGGCACTGAGACCCCTGGGAGCCTGATCCTTCTCAGTCAGGTCCCATGGCCCCTGTGGGGCCTACAGGTTTTGCTCTATGGGAGTTCACTGAATTAGCCTGTGCCCACCCCCCAGCCCGGCCTCAGTCCTGGGAGCCTGGGCGAAATTCTAGACAGAAGCCCATAGCCCAGCTGGAAACCAGAATCCCTAGAGAAGTTCCAGTCTGGGCCGTCTGATCACCTCTGAGCAGTGCAACATTCAGGAATCCATCCACCCATCTGTCCATTCTTCAGTCCTTCATCCAGTTAACATTGCCTGAAGGCCTACTGTGTGCCCCTCCTTGAGTTCCCTGCAGACCCACTGTGTGGCAGCCTGAGGGTTTGAGCTGCATTATCAGTTCTCCAGTGGCATTGGAAGGATGCCTGCATTTCCCAGGTGGGCTAGTGGCGTGTGCAGGATGCACAGCCCGGGGCAGAGAGAGGTGGGAGGTGCAGCCAGCATGGCCAGTGCTCCTGGAAGGCACTGGAGCCTGGGCCCTGCTCTGCCTTGGGTCTTGTGAGAGAGGCAGGAATCGGGAGCACAACTCGAAGTCCAGACAGTAGCAGGTTGTCGGGACGGGGAAGCTCCATCTGGCCTGGAAGGACTTTCTGCAGGAAGTGCAGCTTAAAGAGCGAGGGGGTTTGTCTGTGGAAGAGGAAGGCACGGGGCAGGGTCCAGGAGTCGCCCGCATTGTCCACGTTGTTGTTGGGTGTGCAAGAGCAGGAAGGCCCTTGCCTGCTGCTGGAGTCGTTACAGCTGGGGAAAGAATGAGAGGAAGTCCCCAAGATAGCCTAGGTGACATCCACTCCAGCCCCCTGCCCTCTGCCTGTTCTGACCAGAAAGCAAGAGGGCCAGGCCTGCACCGGCCAATCACCAGCCTTCTTCCCTGGGCCTCACTTTTCCTGTCTGCAAAATGGGCTTCTCTTGCCCTTAGACCATGCACCAAGTCAGAGGAAAGGAACTTACTTCTGCCAAGACTCCGTGGTGCTCCTTGGCCTGGGGCGAGGCTGGCAGCCACGGCAGCACCCAAGCCGTGTCCTCCGTCAGGATGCCTCCAGCACACCAGCACCAGGCCCTGGGCCAGGCAGGCGGATGAAGGTGATGGCTCCCTGTGCCCTCAGCCCCCCTGGAAGCCGTTCCGCCCCCCCCCCCCAGTCACTCCTGCAGCTGCCTGCAGTGTTCACCTCTGTGCGCCCCGGGGTACCAGGCGCTGAGCTGACAGCCAGGGGCACTGTCAATGCCTGAAAGCCGATGAGCACTAGAAGTAGGAGTCGCAAAATTCTCCTGAGCTGTCCAAGGCAAGTCTCGCAAGGTCTCTGAGCTTAATTTTCCCCAGATGCAAAATGGGGTCCATTCATTCATGCACTCATTCATTCAGCCGCCGTTCCTGCCCCGTGTTGGATGTCAACAGGCCGGGTGGGTGGAAGGAACTCAGGCTCTGATAGAGGTGGAGCAGGGGGAAGGAGACTGGGTCTGGAGCAGGTTCTGGGGCGCGGAGCCTGCCTGCGATGCCGGTGGCTTCTATGACTTTGCTTACTGTAAAGTCTGTTTAGGTTGTGCGGAGAGGGGCTGGAGATTCAGCTCTGGCTGGCTGGGGCCCCAGAGAGCCCCGCAGGCGTGGAGTGAGAAGCTGGGTTTCTTCTGAGTCTCCGATGAGCTCACGGATGGGACACGCAGCAAGGGCTATTTATACTGAGCCTGGTTATTTTAATTTAGGAGACGTGGAGGCTGCCCGCAGAGCCCACATTTGGGGTGCTGTGGTGCTGAGGGAGTTCATTGAGGGGAGCAGGGCTGGGGCTCCGGCTGTCCTCCCATTTTCATCCCCTCCGCTCCCCCCACTTTCCTGGTGACTGGGTGGAAGGATGCGGAAAGCGAGATCAGCTCAAGCCTGGAGTTTTACAAATTTTATTCATTTATAGGGGGGCGGGGGTGGGCACCTGCCAAGACCAGGGCTGGAAGCTACAGGAACCCAGTCACTCGCGCCATCGCCTCTGCCTCCCAGGGTTTGTATCAGCAGGATGCTGGAGGCAGGACTCCAGCCCAGCCACGGTGAGGTGGGAGGCTGGCATCCTAACCTCTCCGCAAGCCTGGATTTGACCTGAGGAGCTGGGAGGAAAGGGTTAATCTGGCCTGGTTTCCACCTCCCGGAGGAGGCAGAGGTGGGGGAGAGGGGATGGGACAGCTGGGGCAGGAATGTGTGATAAGATCAAAGCTTTCCTCCTGCCTGGGCCTCACCTGGGTTTCACCTGAGCGATTGAAGGGAATTCTCTGGGTCTCCGAGGGACCCTGGCCTCCTCGGGGAGGGGTTTAGTCCCCACCTCCCACCTTCCAACTCTCCAGAGGCCCATCCACCCCCTCCAGTCTCCCAGAAAGCCCACCGCTTGCCCTGCAGGTGCTGGACACCGCGCGGGGCACTTCAGGTGTGTGTGGGGGTCCCTCTCCAGCCACCGGGTCCCCTCCTGCCTCTCCTGGGCGCTCTCACTGTTGGAGTTTCTAAGCCCAGACTTCGGTTTTGAAAAGTTAGCACTGCAGCTAAGACGCTAACGGGAGTCACACAGCACAGAAAGAACCCCAGAGGCTCCCTCTTTTTTTTTTATAGAAAACTTTTATTTAATAAATATAAATTTGGAAAGTACAGCTTTCGGATTGCAGCCTTTTTATAGCTGTTGGCGTCCGTGCCGGCGCATTCTGCCCCCTTTAACTCCGCAGGCTGGGCTCTGGAGCAGTGTCGTTGGCAGCAGGCACGGCCCTGAGTCCTGTCTTAGCTCGGTCACTCAGTACTGTGTGACCCCGGGCTGGTGGGCTCACCTCTCTGAGCCTCATCTGTTAGGTAGGGATGGGGGGAGGGGAATTAAAGATCCTAGAAATTGCCTGGAGCTGGAATAGGCAGTGGATGCGGAACGGAAACTATTTTGTTATTTCTTTCTCCTCCTCCAAGACTGTCCCTGGTTCTTGGTCTCAGGTGCCAGAACAAACCTGGGGCTTCCACGCTCCAGGGGCCACCCTCCTGTCCCACACTCCTCACCTTGGGGTTTTCATGGGAGGGGGCAAGGAGGCAGGGGAGGAGCCAGAGGGCCCAGAGCTCTGTAGATGCCTGCAGGCACCTGCTGGGCCTCGGCCCTAGTGATGCAGGTTGAGCCTTCCTGGACCTCCTGAGCCGGCCACTCATCCAAGCCACCCGTTTCCAATACCAGAGGCCTCACCAGCCCAGCTGAGTGGCTGGAAGGTGGCCCCCGGGTGCAGCAGGTGGAGAAGAGTGGACCCCAGGGGTGCTGCAGGTCTGGCTGCTGCCTTAGCTCCCCACCCTGGCTCTGCCCGGGTTAATGATTACTCTGGGCAGCCGGAGAGCCCGCCCTCCCAGCTCCTTAACCACCGGGTGCACCCGAGGTATGTCAGCTGCCTGGGTGTTCCCTGCTTTAATGTGGCAGCCCTGCTCTGGGGTGGGGGGTGGGGAACGGAAGCTTGGAGCCAAGATTGACAGGCAGCTTGGGCTCCTGGGGTCCTGGGTACAGGCTTAGGGTCCACAGGCTGCAGATGAACTGTGAACCTTGGCATAATCAAAGGTCCTGGGGTGTGGCGTTAGCCACGTGAGCCACCCCTGTAACACACGCCAGGCGAGTGGACCCCTTTAGTACAACGCCTGTCCTGGCCCTGGCTCAGACCCCGCGAGGAGCCCCAGTTCTAAGGTAGTGCAATGATTAGGGCTGTGGGGAAGCTGGGCTTGGCTTCTAACCCCACCTCTGCCAGGGCTGGGCTGTGTGACCTTGGGCGAGTCATTTCACTTCCCTGAGTACCTGCATCCTTATCTGAAAGAAGGAAATGC
This sequence comes from Oryctolagus cuniculus, assembly GCF_964237555.1. Classification (NCBI taxonomy): domain Eukaryota; kingdom Metazoa; phylum Chordata; class Mammalia; order Lagomorpha; family Leporidae; genus Oryctolagus; species Oryctolagus cuniculus. The sequence continues at coordinate 149,086,968 of NC_091438.1, forward strand.
TAATCCGTTCTTGGCAGGTGTCAGCCAGCCGAAGTGTGGGAAGTATTCAGCTTGTAATTAATACCTGGGGCATGGTAGCAATTATTATATTGCCGGCTCATTTTTCTCATGGGGAGAAAGGGAAAGTTGACTGCCAGTCCGGGGAGGCCAGGGCCTGCGCCTGAAGATCTGGGGGAGAGAAGGGAGTGTGGGGAGACCCCAGGGAGATCCATGAAGAGCATGCAAAGGTGGAGAGCACAGAGCAGGGTTCTCTTGGTCACCCCAGGCCCACCGCCGTCTGCCCAGCCTGGGTTCCTCCCTGGGCCGGGTCCTAAGGCTGGTGCCAGCCAACAGTGGGGGAGGCGGGAGAACTGTTTTATTTTGATAACATTAGGGCATTTTCCCCTCCTGGCAGATGCTATTTTGAGAGCCCCGGAGAGCAGGGGCTATGGTTAAATTAGGTAATGTTGCTCTATAAGGAATGTGTGAAGCGGTCAGCCGGGGCTGCGGGGAGAGGCCAGCCAGTCCACTCCAAATAAAATTGAAATGCAACTTGAACAAGAGCAGCTCCGGCCGCTTTATAAGGCGATGGAGGGGAGGCTGCTGGGGGAGTGGAGGCGGTGGCCCTTTGCGGGGAGCCTGGGCCGGTGCCTGGAGGCCTGGCTGACCCAGCGAGGAGCTGGTGCCGGGGCAGAGGGGCAGGGCTGCTGTGTTCTCAGCTCTGCACTGGGCTGCAGCTCAAGTTGGGTGGGGCTCGAGGTGGCGTGATGCAGGGGAAGGATGGGTTGGCGGTGTGACCTTGAATCCTGCTTCTGCCTCTTGTGGCTTGGGCGAGCCCACAGCCTCACTGGACCGGGGCAGCGGCAGCAGTGGAAAGTGGGCCCGTTCCCCAGGGTCAGGGAGGGTCTGAAAGCACCATCCCAAGACGGAAACGTGGTGCTGGCTTTCATGGGAGGCCTGCTGTGTGCCAGGCACAGTTCCGGTGCCTTTCTGTCTTTCTGGCTCCAAGAGTGGTCCATCCGGGTCTCCCACATGCGGACAGGGGCCCCAGCACTCGGGCCATCTGCTGCTGCTTTTCCAGGCACGTTAGCAGGGAGTTGCATGGAAACAGAGAGCCAGGACTTGAACTGACGCTTGTAAGGAATGCCAGTGCCGCAGGCAGCAGCCTAACCTGCTGTGCCACAGCGCTGGCCCCTCTCGTGTCATGAAAACTGCCCCTGGGATGTAAGACTCCTTATCCCCATCTGACTACTGTGTCGGAGCCCTGGGCTGACGTAGAAACTCCAGGAATCTCCCCAGATTCCTGCTCCCTCTTGGTCTGGGCTGGGATGTGGGGAGGAATAGGAAGGTCTGGGAAAAAAGTCAAAAGTCGGCCGGCGCCACGGCTCACTAGGCTAATCCTCCGCCTAGCAGCGCCGGCACACCGGGTTCTAGTCCCGGTCGGGGCGCCGGATTCTGTCCCGGTTGCCCCTCTTCCAGGCCAGCTCTCTGCTGTGGCCAGGGAGTGCAGTGGAGGATGGCCCAGGTGCTTGGGCCCTGCACCCCATGGGAGACCAGGAAAAGCACCTGGCTCCTGGCTCCTGCCATCGGACCAGCGCACCGGCCACAGCGCGCCAGCCGCGGCGGCCATTGGAGGGTGAACCAACGGCAAAAAGGAAGACCTTTCTCTCTGTCTCTCTCTCTCACTGTCCACTCTGCCTGTCAAAAAAAAAAAAAAAAAAGTCAAAAGTCTCATCTGCCTTGTTTGTGTAATTAGTAAAGATGTATTTATCTGAAAGGCAGGTGAGAGAGAGGGAGAGCTCTTCCATCCGCTGGGTCACTCCCCAAATGGCCACAACATCCAAAACCCGGCCAGGCTGAAGCCAGGAACCAGGAACTCCATCCTGGTCTCCCACACGGGCGGCAGGGGCCCGAGTGCTTGGGCCGCCGTCCCCCCCCGTGCAGAAGCAGGAAGCTGAATTGGAATTGGAGCAGCCCGTTCTCGAACCAGCACTCTGGTTTGGGATACCGGCGTTGCAAGCTGTGGCCTAACCCAAAGCTGCGCCACAACACAGGCTTCTGGCTTTTTTTTTTTTTTTCTAAGAATTCTTATTTATTTATTTTAGACACCAAGTGCTCTCATCTGCTGGTTCACTTCACAAATGCCTGCGACGGCCAGGGCTGCGCTAATGTCTGGGAGAACACAAGCCAGGTCTCCCGTAGGGGTGGCAGGGACCCAATTTTTGGAGCCATTAGTGCAGCCCCCCAGGGTATGCATTAGCAGAAAGCCGGAACCAGGAGCCGGAGGCAGCAGTCCCATCCGTCCAGTGAGGGATGTGGGCAGTCGTCACCCGCAGGACAAAAGCCCATTCCAGTCTTACTGGCCTTGAGGCTTTACCAGATCCTCTTCTCTCCGTCCACTCCTGGGCCCAGCACAGCTGGACAAAGGTCATCTCCCCACAGTCATTCAAGGCTCCTGTCCTGAGAGAAGGGTGGGGGCAGAAAAGGAGCTCTGTGGGGAGCCGGCAAAGCGGGGAGGGGGAGACGGAAGTGGGCAGCCCCGGGCCTCATTGCGGTCGCAGCTGCCTAGCACCTCTACATCGGGGACTGAGTCAGCCCCGCAACAGGATTTGAAAACTGTCTACTTTGTGTCCAGCCCTGGATGAGTACCTAAATTTCTCCCAAACCTGTAGATCCTTCATCGTACAACAGAGAACGTGGAGGGACAGTTTATTTGGCAGCTGGCATGTGTTTTACTCTGCGCTAAGCACTTTTCTTCTGTAATCTCTTTTATCTCTTTGATGTCACTGTCAGTTTCCTCCTTATAAATAAGGCAGTAGTAACAATGTCTATCTCATGGGGTGTCACGGAGATAAAGTGTCTGGCATGATGAAGTGTGTGTTAAGTGCACGTGGTCAGTACTGGTAGCCTGCAGGCAGGGTAGATTCTCTTACTGCTTGCATTTCAGAGGTGCACAAGGTGGGGAGCAGAGCAGGGAAGGGACCCCCCTGCTTGGATCACAGCGAATTGGGGCAGAGCCCTAAGAAATCAAGTTGCTAAATGTGTGAGCCAGTATTATCATCCAGCTCAGTCAATATTGTGTGTGGCCCGCGAGCTGCGAGGCACTGAGAGGTGTCTAAAGGGTATACATGAAAGCAGGAGTGGTGTGGGCAGGGTGCTGTGGCCCTTAACTTGCCGCGTGCGGTGCCTGAATCCCCTCTCAAGGTGTCTGGCTGGGGTCCCGGCTGCTCTGCTTCCAATGCAGCGTCCCGCTAAAGCGAACCTTGGGAGGCAGGCGCGGTGTCCTGAGCACCCGGCTCCTGCCGGTCCTTCCAGGGCTGGCTGCTGGCGCCCGACTGGCCCAGCCCCGGTGGTGTGAGCATTTGTGGGGTAAACCAACAGATGAAAGATCTCCACCCCCCTCCAATCTCTGTCTCTCTGTCTCTGTCTCTGTCTCTCTCTCTCTCACTGCCCTTTCAAATAAAAAATAAACAAATAAAGATCAATACATAAAGCTTTGAAAACACATGAAAAGAAAAACCAACCCAACCTGGATGTGTCCCCGGGGAGCGTTGGTCCCAACAGGAGACAGAGATGTGGTTAATCTGGAACTCCAGCGCGCTGGGGCAGCAAGGGGGGCCTCCAGGTGTGTGAGGGAGAAGGCTGGCTCTGAGTGGGCGGGTCTCAACCTGGAAGTGGTGCCTGAGTTGGGCCTTGAAGAATGGACGAGTAGGTTCGCTGGAGAGGCCTGGAACAGCTTTCCAAGAGGAGGGAACAGCATTGATAAAGGCCTCAGGCAGGCCCCCTGCTCTGTGTTGCCCCCCCCCCCCAGAGGATGCAGGGGGCTCCAAGGAGGGGAAGGCCACTGCCCACTGAGGATTCCCAGTGCTCTCTGCGGTGGCTGCTCCAGCAGTTGGTTTCATTCTTGTGCAAAAAATCCAAGTCCTTGATAGATGGCCCGACACCTGACAGAGCCTCTGCTCGCAGCTGCCGGGCCTGGAGCCAAGAGCGGGAAGCCCTGATGTCTTGATGAACGAGGCAGCCCTATCGCCCAGGCCCGGTGGACTTCCGGCCATGGTGGACTTCCGGCCATGGTCTCCAGTGCCGGCAGTAACTCTGGCAGAGCAGTGCGGGGGCCGGGCCTGGGCTCCACTCCTGCCCCTGTGCTGCCCCAGTGGGCAGGCCTCAGTTTCCTCCCTTGTGGGTAGAGATTGCTCTCCAGTAGGCTTGGCTTATGGCTCCAAGAGGGAGAAATCCTCACCGTCCAGTGTGGCAGCCGCCAGCCACATATGACCACTGGCGTAGGGAACATTAACAAGGAAAATGAAATGAGCACATTTTTAAGAAGCCACATTGCAAGTGCTGGTGGCCGCCGTTCGGGGCAGCAAAGGTGCAGGGCGTGTCCATCAGGTAGAGCTGATGCGCGTGGTCGGGAGTGGCCATGAGTACTGCTACAGGCGCCCTGTGCCTGCTGGGAGCCACCCTGGGCCTCAGGGGGTGTAGAGAGCGTTGTCCCCTCTCACTGTCCCATGCAGCAGAGGCGAGATGTCACACTCCACTCTCTGACACCAGCCCCAATGGTGAAACTCCACGTCTCGGCTCCACCCAGCCCCCAGCCCTGTCTTCACTGCCCACCCTCTCCCTTCCGCTTGTCTCTGCTGATCTGCCCGCTCAGCTGCTGGCAGCTGGACGCTCCATGTCCAGGCTCTGAGCTTCCCACTGCCTGTTCCCAGTGGGGGAGGGAGGCAGAGGCCTCCCCTTGCGGTCCCCAGTCCCCTGTGCCCAGCAGAGGTGCTGGCCGCCCGGGCCCCTCGGCCGGCAGGGACGATGGTTTGTTGTGACGGGGGCAGTGGGCAGCCTGCCCGCTCTAACACGGCCGTATCTGGGCACCAGGCGTGCTGTTTGCACTTGGCTGAGCCTCGGGCTCTGGCGCAGTGCCCGAGGACTGGCCTGCGCCGGCACCCCTGGTAACAAAGGCCGCCCGTGGGCCTCTGAGCAGGGCTGAGGTGCAACTCTGACAGCTGGAGCCAGAGTGCAGGACAGGAGCCCTAGCTGTGCCTGAGTCCTGGGTGCTGCGTGCACATGGGGCTCACGCAGGTATAGCAGGCTGCAGACTCTGGGGGGCTGGGCCGGAGGTCACCCTGGGCGGTTCTGGTTGGTAGGATCTGCCCCAGCGATCACACCTGTCCCGGGAGGAGTTTTCTGTCACCAGAGAAACTCCAGGTCGCCTCCCTGCACCGTGCTCCCCTCCCCCTTCTTTGGCCTCCTCCCTGGTCCGTGGGAGGGGCATACAGCAGGCATCCTTGGCCCCCAGCGGTGGGGTCGTTGGGGCTCACCAGGAGGGCGGTTGGTCCGAGATCCCACGGCCGTCTCGGGGAGACCCCAGCTCTGCGTCTAACGCCCTCTGCACTTTGCTCTCTTCCTGTCCCTGGACTCTCAGCCAAGATGGAGGGGAGGATGCTGGCCCTCCTTCTGTGGCCTTGGGCAAGCCTCGGAGCCTTGAGTTCTACCTCCGGGGAGTAGGGATCAGGGGCAGCTGGGAGGGTTAGATAACTGTCCTCCTGGCTGTTTCCAGAACATTCCGAGGATCCTCCTTTCTCCGCAGCCTTCCCAGCTGCTGTTCCCTGGGCCCAGAGTGCTCTTCCTCTGTGCGCGAGCCTGGCTTTCGGCCCCCGCTCTCCTGCCTCTGCAGGTGCTTCCTGTCTGAAAGAGCAGCCCCCTGCCCAGCCCCTGCGGGTCCCCCTCATTCCCCTGGGTTCTTTTGAGCAGCCACCGTTTGGCATATGCACGTTGGGCATTAACTTGCAGCTCACTGGCTCCCATGGGGGCAGGGAATGCTGGGTGACCCACGGAGCCCGTTCCCATAGTGACTGCTGCTTCCCTCCCCACCCCCTCCCCACCCCGCCGAGGCCCCAGCAGCCTCTGTTTGTTGGTCCTGACTATCTGTGCCAGGCCTTGTGCTAGGCGACTGCTACCCCAGGGCTGTGAATTTCACAGGTCCCACCATGGGCTCTTGTCAGCTGCACATCAGGGATGAAGGGCGGGAGGTGCTGCCATGCTGGTGTTCCCAGAGCCGCCTGGCTGAGGGGTGGCAGAGTCTGGCTTCCAACCCAGAGCTCACCCCCTCCCTGCTGCCTCCCGTGTGGGGCTCAAAACCCATGCAGGACAGAATGAGATCAGATCTCGGGGTGGCTCTCAATCTTTTTAGGGCCCCCCTTCTAGCTGCTCCTCCTTTGCTGTCATTGACCCCTTGCACCTGCTGCCCCAGAATGGCAGGTGGCCTGTCTGGGGAGACCCCGAAGCCCCAGGGGTGGGATAGGGAGCAGAGGGTGGGCAGAGGTCCCCAGCAGTCCCGGGCCGACCGGGCAGGTGGACAGGATGTTCCCTCGGGCAGCAGGCATTCCTGGTCGGAGGTGCCAGGCGGCAGGGGGATTTACCATTTCCGGTAACCCGAGTCCCTGGGGTGTCGAGTTCTCCCTGCCAAGGACACGCACCCCTGCTTGCCAGCCCTTCCTGCCACTTCCTCCACTGGGCCTGTCTATGCCTTGAGGACGGGAGAGGGACCAGCTGTGGGTCCCAGAGGCTGAGCCTGGGACCTCAGCCTGGTTGAGCCCCTGACAGAGACCTGGCCTAATGCCGCCCTCCCAGAGTCCCCTGTGTGACCTCTTAGCCTGGTCTTTGAGGGGATCCCTGTCCTCAAAGAGGAGGGAAGGAGGTGACTGGTGAGGGTGGTAGGAGCCCGGAGGCCTGGGGCCCAGCGCTTCCCTTCTCGGAGCTGCTGAGCCCACACAGTGTGCTGCACATGCCACACGCACGCAGCCCGGCCTGTTCTCACACATGTATACAGCCATCCAGCGGCCAGAAGTGTCAGAGGTGGGATTTGAACCCCGGGCCTTCCAAGTTGACTGATGCCCCTCGATGTGCTTATTGCCTCTCTCTCGGCCTCGGTTTCCCCTTCTGATAAGGGAGGGCACCGGGGTGGGTGCCTGGGTGGCCCAGGAGCAGGCAGGTCTCCCCGGCCTCTTACCTGGCCTGTGAGGGGGCAGGAGTCATCTTCCCCCACAGTGGTCTCTCCTGCTGTGTGAGCTCTTGGCAGGATGGGGGCGAGGGACAGGAGGGGAGGGAACAAAGAAGTGGCACTGAGTCAGTACCGGACACCAAGCATTTAGGTTGTCCTGTTGAATCCTGAGTTTTTTTATTCCCATTTTACAGTCACAGAAACAGGATCAGAGAGGTCAGGTGACTTTTGCAGGGCCACACAGCTAGGAGGTTGCCAGGCCAGGCGTGCAGACTGCTGCTCCAGGTGGTGTGGGTGCCTGTGGCTAGCACACCTTGGCTAGCGTGCTGTGATTTGCTCATGGACTGTCGTGTCGCTGTCGTCTTCCAGAATTATCAACCTGCCCCAGAGGTCTGGGCTCCCCACGCTGCACCTCCCCTGCTGCCCGGACACACGGAAGCAGCCCGGAAACCCTTTGTTCGTTGCTTTCTTGATTGCCGGTCGGCAGTGTGGTCGGTGGTAATGACGGGTGTGCAGAGTTCACAGCAGACAGAGCGCGTGGGCCGGAGCCGGCTGGAAAGCCTTGGCCCTGAGCTAGGAGTGGAGCTGGGGGGGCCGAGGGCCAAGTTCTCAGCCCCCACCAAGGCTCCCTGAAGGGCCTGCAGCTGGGGCTGTGCCAGGAAAGCCATAGGCCTCTCCTAGGACCCCGCCCCACCCAGCCCTGCCCCTCCCCCTCCGCCTCTCCCTCCCCCCAGGGTCCCCAGGGCAGTTCAGGCTCCAGCTCAGGCTGGGCAGGCAGACCCATGCCCCAGCCCCTTCACCCTCGCTGCAGGCTTCCCATGGATCTGGGTAAAGGGCTATGGGCGGGGAACAGCGAGGCCCGCGTCGGGACGTGCGCAGTCGGCAGCGGAGGACTGAGATAACCCCAGTCGGCCTGTCCCCCTTCCCCCAGCCCTCCCCCCTGCCCACTGGGGAGCCCTTGGCCTGAAGCCCCAGCAGCTGTCAGCAGGCAAGGGTGACAGAAGAGGGTCAGAGGTGACTTCCAGCCAGCCCCTCCTCCCCCTGCTGGGGCCCGGCCCAGAACTCCGCCAGCTGTTGTCCGCAGCTGCTGGGCACCCTCCCTCCCCCTCGCCCTCCCCCAGCGCCTGTTCCCATGGAGGCCTCAGGCTGGCTGGGGGACTGGTCACATCCTTCAGTTCCTTTGATCCCGCCAAAGCCTCAAGAAGTGGGAATGAATGCCCCTGGGTTTGTTTTTCTTTCCCTTTTTTTTCCCCCCTAATTTATTTTATTTATTTGAAAGGCAGGGAAACAGAGAGCGAGATCTTCCATCTGCTGGTTCACTCCCTCTAATGCCCGGAACAGCCAGGGCTGGACCAGGCCAAAGCTAGGAGTCCAGGCCTCCCAGTGGGTGGCAGGGGCCCATGCACTTGGGCCATCACCTGCTGCCTCCCGAGGTGCTCATTAGGAAGAAGCTGGATCTGAACCAGGTGGGCACCCGATCCCAGGCTCTCACTCCACATGGGAGGCTGGTGGCCCGAGTGGCAGCGTCACCTCCATGCTAAAGGCCTGCCCAGGTGCCCCTGTTTCCACGGAAGAGAAGCCAGCCTCAGAGAGGCCAAGTGACTTGCTTGAAGTCACACCGCTGCCCAGTGGCTGCCCTCGGGCTCCAGGCTCCCAGGTCCCTGCCTTTTCTTCAGGGGCGCTTGTGCAGGATGAGAGACGCCCCCGGGCCCCTGGGACCCAGCCCCAGCTTAGCCCTTTAGTCCTTTCAGGACCTCGAACTCCTGGAATGGTTTTCTTGCATGGAAAACACAAAAATCACAGCACCTAGCACTTGGGACCGCCGAGCAGACTCGCTGAGCTGCCCCCACCCCCACCCCACACCGGGCTCGGCGTGTTCCCTGTGCTGGAGCCGAGCCCCAGCCTTCCCTCCAGGGCTAGCAGCCACCTGCGTGCCCAGCTCGCTGGCTGCTCCTCTGAGACCTGCAGACGCATTCCACAGCTATCCGTAGCAGCCAGTCAATATTTACCCGGCACCTACTGTGTGCCAGGTGCTGGAAGAACAGAGACCCATCAGACACAATTCCCACCCCGGCTTCTTCTCTGTCCCACACGGTGGCTGGGAGACAGGAGCCTGTGCCATGCGTTACACACACTGGGATCAGTACTCATAGTTTGCAGATAAGAAAATGGGGACTCAGACACCCCTTCTTTTTTTAAGATTTATTTTATTTATTATTTGAAAGTCAGAGTTACACAGAGAGAAGGAGAGGCAGAGAGAGAGAGAGAGAGAGAGGTCTTCCATCCGATGGTTCACTCCTCAATTGGCCACAATGGCTGGAGCTGTGCCCATCTGAAGCCAGGAGCCAGGAGCTTCTTCCGGATCTCCCATGTGGGTGCACGGGCCCAAGGACTTGGGCCATCTTCTACTGCTTTCCCAGGCCATAGCAGAGAGCTGGATAGGAAGTGGAGCATCTGGGTCTCGAACCGGCACCCACATGGGATGCCGGCGTTTCAGGCCAGGGCATTAACCCACTGCCACAGTGCCAGCCCCTCGGACACCCCTTCTGAGGGTCTTGGACAGTGCTCTTGAGCATGGGAGGCAGCGCCTTGGGCTTCCTGGAGGAGGAGGCACTTGGGCCAACTCTCACAGGGCCATGGGCCTGCTAGGAAAGGTTAGGAACATCACGAGACGCAGCCGCCACCGTCTGGGCAGCAACAATTTCAGGAAGGGCTTGCAGAGGGCAAGGCCCCCGGCTCCCCAGGGACAGCTCCCAGCCAGGGCTTTAAATACCGCGGTGCAGCCCAGAATAGCCCCCATTGTCTGCTCCACAGCTCAGGGGGCCAGGGCGCAAGGGGCAGCCCCGAGGGAGACCCTCAGGGAGCTGGCGGAGGCCTCCCCGTGCTTCCCTATTGGGCTCGAGTGGGGCTTCCGAGTCTGCACAGCCTTGTCCGCTTGGCTCTGCGGGCGCCCCCGTGGGAAGGGCGGAGGCACAGTCAGCCCGGGTTCTGCGTGAGCAACGTGCAACCTGGCGGGGGGGAGCCCCATGGGTGGGGGACTCCCGGGGAGGGCTGCGTGCCCACATGAAGGTGCCCTTCTGTGTGCCAGGGGCGTGTGTGTGCTGGCCCCCTGGGCCCTCCTTGGGCAGGCCTAGCCAAGGCCCCCGCCCAGGGCCTCCTGGCACTCTCTCCTGCTCTGGCTATTTTGGGCACTGGCTGTTTAAGCTTGGGGAGCGACGGGTGATCCTGTCCAGACCCGGGATGCTGGGGTCACACTCCCCACACCTCCATCCCAGCCTCCTTGGATCTTTGCTAGAATCCCTGCCCCTGGCTTCAGCCCCAAAGAATCACAGTCAGTGGACTGAGAGGGGACGCCAGCCCCCGCTGGCGAGGCGGAGAAGGTGCCAGACAAACCTCGTTCCTCGTTCACTCCCTGCTCTCTGAATCCAGAATGGCTGTGCCTCTTCTAAGCAACGGTTTTGTTTTTACCTCACGGGACACACAGTCTAGCGACCGGTCAGATTTCCTTCTTCCCATTGGCCGCTGGAAAGCTCGGAGCCCAAAGACTTGCTCCTCTCCCACCTCGCCAGGGTTCGGCACGTGCTCTGTCTGCCCTCCTGCCTGCAGGTCGTCGGCCGCCCGGCCTGAGTTTGTTATGAAAGTTAAGCTTCTCCTGCTGTTAGGCGTGCATCTTTGTAGGCAGCTTGGCGTCTGTGTGGCAGGTGTGGTGGGGGTGGGGAATTATAAATAAAAAAATGATGGCAATGCCAGTGATGGGCAGGCCCGGAGGCCGGGCTAGGTGGGGCTTCAGTCTGACTTTGTAACTCCTTCAGCCCTGCTCCGTCTGCCTGCAGGCGGGAGGCACAGCCTAGGCCCTTGGAATGGTAACATCTCAGGGTTCTACAACTTCAAAGCCAGAGGGAGCCTTTGGAATCCTCTAGACTGGCAGCTTTCCCACTAAGCAGCGAAATCCTGATCTCCATCAAAATAACAGTAGTAATCCCCGCAGTCGGAGCAGCGGCCCCTGTCTGGTCTGCGCTGTTTGTAGCATTTTGCAGTTGTGTTTAATCCACAGCTTGCAGTGGGCCTGGGCACGGGGTGGATGCCAGGAGCCCCGCCCCCGGGCGGCTCTGCCCCCTGTGTCTGATGAGGGAGCATTTGCAGGAAACCCTCTCACCTCCCTGTCTCACCTCTGCGGGCTCTGAATCCTCTCTAGGTTACTCCTAATGCCTGATACAATGTACATCTTTGTACTGTGTGGTTTGGGGAGTGATAACTATCCGTGTTCAGTACAGATGCAATTATTTTCCCAAATTTTAGAAAATATTTTTTATCAGTTTGAAAGGCAGAGTGACAGAGACCAAGAGCGAGAGAGCGCGAGATCATCCGTCTGCTGGTTCACTCCCCAGATGGCTGCAATGGCCAAGGCTGGGCCAAGCCAACGCCTGGGGCCTGGAACTCCATCCCGGTCTCCCATGTGAGTGGCAGGGGCCCGAGGACTTGGGCCATCTTCCACTGCCTTTCCGGGCACATTAGTAGGAAGGATGCTGGATCGGAAGAGGAGCATCTGGGACTCCAGCCAGCACTCCGACTGGGGATGCGGGCGGCCCAACCCTCTGCGCCACAACGCTGGCCCCTGTGCACGTGTTTTAGGTCCACAGTTGAATCTGCAGATGCAGACCCCGCAGACACGGGGAGCTGGTCGCACGATGGGTTAACTTGCCCATTTTACGGATGAGGAAATGGAGGCCAAGAGAGTCCAAATGACTTGCTCGTGGCCTCTGTGACAGCCAGACATCTTATATAGATCAGAATACGGAATGGGGAAAAGTGTGTTTGTTTCGGTTGAAGTATTTGGGGAAGGGGGAGCAAATCCTACCCGTCCGCCTCTCCGTCCTCGCCCTGTGTCTGAGCTGCCCTGAGGCTGCTGAGGACAGATGGGACAGCGGCCGTGGCTCCTTCCGTGACCCGCAGAGTCTGAGGCCCAGGGCAGGAAGGGACTTGCCCAAGAGAACAAGGTGAGCTGGGAGTCTGACCTCAGTCCCTTGTGGCCACTCTCCTCCCTGGAGGACCTCCGCCCCAGCTAGGCCTGGCCCACACTCTGAACTTGAACTTGAACCAGGAGTGAACGAACACCAAGCCACATTCTCGCTGTTCCCCTCTACCCACCACTCCCTGCACGCCACACACTCCCAAACGGGCCTCATCCCCCGAGACAGCAGGCTGGTGGCCAGGGGAGGAAGGAGCGGCTCCCGGGGGGCTCCCCAGGGGACGAGGTGTCACCCTGAGGAGAAGGAGTTGCCCGCTCACCATTGCCAGCCTGTCAGTCACCCAGCCTGCTTCTCCATCAGGCCTGTCACTCCACAGGGCCCCGTGGCTTTTTGGTCGTCAAGACTCTCCTTTGTGGGCCTGGCGCTGTGGCGTAGCAGGTTAAGACGCCACCTGCAGCACCAGCATCCTATCCCATGTGGGCGCCGGTTCGAGTCCTGGCTGCTCCACTTATGATCCAGCTCCCTGCTAATGCACCTGGGAAAGCAGCAGAGGATGGCTCAAGTGCTTGGGCCCCTGCACCTGCATGGGAGACCCAGAAGAAGCTCCTGGCACCTGGCTCCGGCCATCTGGGGAGTGAACCAGCAGATGGAAAACCTCTGTCTCTCCCTCTCTCTCTATAACTCTGCCTTTCAAATAAATAAAACATAATAAAGTAAAAAAGGAGAATCTCCTTTGCAAGGCCCCTCAAGCACTGATTTTGTAACAGCCTCAAGATGCTATGGGGACCAGCAGGGGACAGACAAACTGGGTTTGACAATGGCCTTCTGAGGGCATGGCCGCTCCGTGATGGAGTGTCTTCCTTGTTCAGTAATTTTTTTTTCAATTTTAAGATTTGATGGTTTTTAACATTTGGCCATATTAACTTCTTATATACATATACAGACACTGTTTTTTCTTAAAAACAGGGAAATTAATATCACAAAACGTGGGATTCATGTACATGTACATGATATGGTTCAGCAAAGCGGTATTTATAATTACATACCAAATAATTTGACATCTGCACAATTTTTATACCTTCTCTGTATGTCAGCTTCTACAAATAAGAGTTAAAATTCTACATGCATTCTAAAAATGTGTGTTAAAATTTTTTAAAAAGGGAAAATGTGATATTTGTCTTTCTATGGCTTTTTTCACTTTCTTTTTTTTTAATATTTATTTTATTTATTTGAAAGACAGAGTTACAGAGAGAGGTAAAGCCAGAGAGAGATAGGGAAAGATCTTCCATCCACTGGTTCACTACCCAAATGACTGCAATGGCCAGAGCTGAGCTGATCCAAAGCCAGGAGCCAGAAGCTTCCTCCAGGTACCCCACGCGGGTGCAGGGGCCCAAAGACTTAGGCCATCTTCCACTGCTTTCCCAGGCCACAGCAGAGAGCTGGATCGGAAGAGAAGCAGCTGGGACTTGAACCGGCGCCCACATGGGATGCCGGCACTGCAGGCTGGCGCGTTAACCACTACACCACAGCACTGGGCCCTTTGTTTCACTTGCATAATGATCTTCAGTTCCATCTGTTTCTGTTGTAAACATCAAGATTTCGTTCCTTTTTATGGCTGAGTAATATTCACACGCTCCACATTTTCTTTATCCAGTCATGAGCTGATGGACATCTAGGTTGATTCCATATCTTTACTTTTTAAAAAAATATTTATTTGAAAGGCTGAGTAACAGAGAGATAGGCAGGAGAACAAAGAGAGAGATTTTCCATCCCCTGGTTCACTCCGCAGATAACTGCCACAGCCAGGGTGGAGCAGGGCCAGGCCAAAGCCAGGAGCCCAGAACCCCACCTGGACGTCCCAGGGGCCCAAACGCGTGGGCCATCTTCTGCTGCCTCCCAGGCCATTGGCAGGGAGCTGGATGGGAAGTGGGGCGCTGCACTATGGGGTGGGGTGGCAGGCAGCAAGTCAGCCCATCATGCCCCACGCTGGCCCCTGCATCTCGCTGCTGAGACGCCGGCTGCTGGAAGGGCCTTGCACACGTGTGCGTGTCTGCGAGATTGTCCCGTGCCTGTTCCTGCCCTGGGAGGGACCCCAGCTGTGGAGAAAGGGGCGTCCTGTCCTGTCCAGCTCTGCTGCTCGCGGGCCCGTGTCAGCCCAGAGCGCAGCCCTGCCTGCCCCTTCCTCCACTCCGGGGAGCAGATGAGGCAAGCGGGCCTCGCTGGCCACAGCTGCTGGGTGGCCGGTCAGCCTGTTTTTCCCTCCGGCGCGCCCAGGGGAGTCCCTGGGCCTGGCTGCCTGGCTGTCTTGCGCAAGGCCTTTGGAACCCGAGCTCTGGCCCCTGCTCGCCTCCGAAGCCCCCTCCCGCACTTCCGGGTTGCTGTTGAATGACCTTGGCAGCCTCTTGTCCCCTGAGAGATGGGCTTTCCTGCAGGCAGGCCCAGCATCAGCGCCCAGAGAGAGGGCACGTGCAGGAACCTGGTTGTACAGAGGGCCTTCAGCCTGGCGTCTTGGGTTCAAGCCCCGCTCCTCCAACCGTGGGCCAGTGGGCAAGTCGGTTTTCCGAGCCTCCACTCCTTCCCACCAACCCCACCCATATGTTAATTCAGCAAATACTGTGGAGCATCTCCTGTGCTCCAGGCCCTGGGCAGCCAGCGAGGAGCAGAACAGAGGCACTGCCTTCTTGGAGCTTGCCTTCTAGTGGGACCGCCGATGACAGGCAGGTGACGGGGTCACTGTGGGTGGGACTGTCAGGAGGTGAGCTGTCCTGGGGGAGCGGTGAAGCCTGGGGAGGGGAGTGGCAGAGCTGGAATGGAATCCAGGCCAGGGAATGTGCTCAGAGGGGGGTCTCTGAAAGGCTGACATTTGAGCAGAAGCTGGGGGAAGGGAAGGGGTAAGTAAGCAGTGACCCGGGCAGAACAGCAAGTGCAAAGGCCCTGAGGCAGCAGGGACTTGGTGTATCTGGGAAGGGTTGAGCTGAATAAGACCAGAAGGTGGAGGGAAGGGAGAGCACGGTAGCAAAAGGGGTTGAAAGGTGTGTGTGTGTGCGTGCGTGCCCATGCCTGTGTGTAGGTGCACATGCCTGTCAGATCACATAGAACCCAGTTGGCCACAAGGAAGGCTTTTCTGACCCTTGAGTAAGTCAAGAGCAAGGGAGAGGCCTAATCCAGAGACCCGGGAGTGGCCATTGGTGATAGTGGTATCTGGTTTCCACCATTTGTGCAACGTTCCCCCCACCCCCCACAGGCCGGGCACTGGGCTGGGGGCCTCATCAGGAACCCTTTGGGCAGTGAGCCAAGAGGTCATGGGTGGGCGGGCCCCGCCAGGTTGGTGAGCCCTGGGAGGCCCACAGATATGCTGATACCCCACAGCTGTGGGGGACCCGAGAGCCGTGGCGGGCTGCAGGCGGGAGGTGGGCATGTGAACCCCGCAGTGCCCAGCAGAGAGTAGCCAAGCTCCGGGGACCTTCTTGCTGGGCAGCCCAGCCCGGAAGCTGCGCCTGCTTGGGCCAGGCCCTCCACTCGGGCCACACCTGGCTCACAGAGGGTGGGGGCATTTCCTGGGGGCTTCCTACTTGCTCCCTGGAAGCTGGGAGGGAGCTCATTCAGCTGCCAGGAGAGGCCCGTTCTTGGGGTACCCGGCGGGGCAGGGAGGCGTGGCTTCTGCACCCAGAGCACAGCTCGGGGCACGGTGCTTCCCAGTAGAGGAGCCCATGTGGGCTGCTGCTTTGCTGCTGTCGCCCCCTACATGCTTCTGGCCCTCCAGCGTGCCTGCACCGTCCCGTGTAGACCCCAGGGATGTCCCTGTGCCTGCACGCTGTCCCCTCTCCCCTGCTCCACCTCACTGAGGCAGTCAGTCCCGTTTCAGGCCTGGCAGAGCTGTCACCTCCTTTGGAAGGCGTTGCCTGGCCAACCCAGCAGGCTGAGTGAGGGGACCCTCCCTCCTCCGGATGCCCCCAGCCCCTGGCCGCCTCCCACTGTGGAGTTGCGTGGTCCAGGGGTCTGTGCACCTTCTCCACGGATGAGGGGAGGCCGGCGATGAGGTGGCCTGGAGTGGCAGTATGTGACGGTGCGGCGTCTGGCCAGAATTGAGGGCTCCTGCTGGCCAGCAGCAGCAGACTAGTTCCGGTGCCCATCTGCCCCCGCTCACCGCACACCACACCAGGGCTGCCTGGGCACGGCCAGATATCGCCGGACAGCACCCGCCGGGCTTCCCGGAGGTGACCTCCACTTGCCTGGAGGGACTGTTAGGCAAGGGCAGGGGTCTCACTTCGATCCTTGGGATGAGAAGGGACTGGGTCACATGACTCGCGACTCAGGGACCCTGCTCTGGCACCGGCGGGATCCATGGGGCGGAACAGATTCCGCTGCTTCCCAGCCATGGGCACGGGGGCCAGCCTTAGCTTGCTTGCTGCACGTTGCTTTCTTCTGTTGCATGGGCAGCTGCTACCCCAGGGCTGTGGGGCAAGTGTGCGCATGCAGCCTGTCAGGCAGCAGATGCGTCCTGCGGACCTACTAGGTGCTGTCTGCCGTGAGCCACCGATGTGAAAGCAGAGGAGAGTCACTGCCTTGCTGGGGTTTTTGGTCTTGCCCAGAACAAATGGCGCTGCCTGCTGGAGTTTCTTTTAAAAAAATTTATTTATTTGAAAGGCAGAGTTTCAGAGAAGCAGAGAGAGAGAAAGAGAGGTCTTCCATCTGCCAGTTTACCCCCACGATGGCGACAACAGCTGGAGCTGGGCCAAGTCGAAGCCAGGAGCCACGAGCTTCTTCCGGGTCTCCCTCACGGGTGCAGGGGCCCATGCACTTGGGCCTCTTCTACTGCTTTCCCAGGTGTATTAGCAGAGATGTGGATCGGAAGCAGAACAGCGGGGACTCGAACTGGTGTCCATGTGGGATGCCAGCACTGCAGGTGGCAGCTTCATCCGCTACACCACAGCACCCGCCCCTGGAATTTCTTAAAATGGAAGGGAGCAGGGGGCCTGTCCCAGGCCCCAGAGTTCAGAGCAAGCTAGGGCTGGCATGGCCAGACCCCAGCTTCCGGTTCCTCGGCACTGAGGGCCCTGGCGGGAAGGCAGCCCTTCCAGACCCCAGGCCTTGGTATGAGCTTGCAGAAGGCAGGGGTCAGAGGCCAGAGCAGGGGCCGGAGAGCAGAAGAGTGAGAGCCCAGCAGAGCCTGGTTGCAAACTCGATCCCGTTGCCTCAGCTGTGTGACCTTGGGCAGGTGATGTCACCTCTCTGAGCCCGCTCTCCTTATCTGGGAGCCAGGGATGCCACCGCCACCTAGCTGGTGGGGATGTTGAGGGTTGAGTGACAAAAGAAAGCCCCGTAGAGACCTGATCAGCAAGTGGCACACAGTGGCACTTGAGCCTGGGCCCGGCTCCTTATTCTGGGGCTCGGTATTTTTAGCAGGCTGGCTGGCAAAGGTCTTGCCGCCTGGGGGCCCAGGTGTGAGCCGCTGGCAGGCCTCCCGAGCGGCACGGGCAGCACAGGCAGCCAGAGGAGGTGCAGCCACCTCCTTTCCGGCCCGGCGCCCCTCTCAGACAGCCAGGGGATTAAAGGCCTTTCGGCCTTTGTGTCGGGCTCAGCAGCCCCTGGCAGTGTGCACAGCAAAATGCTGCCCCGACAGATTCCTCCCCCTCCACCACCCGTGCTGTCCCCTGCTGCTGCCCTCACCGGGCACCGGGAGGCCTAGGGGAGGCGGGGGTGGGGCACGGCACCTTGACCGTGAGATTGGGGCTCGGATCGGATCGTAGTGGAGTAGGAGGGGCCCCTGTTTGGGGTCACCTGTATCCGGCAGAGTCGGGGTGGGGAGCTTGTCTCCCTGCAGTTCCGCTGCCGAGGCCAGGGAGAGGGGCACTGAGGCAGAGCGTACTTGGCAGATGGTGGGGGAGGGGGCAGGTGGGCAGGCCAGGGCTCGCTGGGCCCCCGCCCCCACGCTGTCTCTGGATTTTCATGCAGTGAGCTCACTCCAGCCTCAGATGCCTGGAGCCGTGCCCTGGGCAGCTGCAGCCACCCTGGGGACCCTGCGGTGCTTGGACCTTCCTGCCCAGCTGTGGGGGCGGTAGGGGGCACAGCCTCAGGCCTGGGCCATGCTCAAAGCATGTGAAGAATGTCTCTGGGGAAGCCCCCTCCCCCGCTCCCACCCCCATCAGAACCTGAATGGGCCTCAGAGCAGACAGATCACTAAGCCTTGGAATGGAGGGCCCTCCCTCCACCCCAAACCCGAGCCCACACCTCACACCCCCATGCATTCCCCCCCACCCCCTGCCCACCCCACCCTCCCTCTGCCCTGCGCTGGCTGTGTGTGAGCACCCCTCCCCCCTGCCCTGCCTGCTTGGTCCCCCTCACACAGATGACCCTCTCAGAGCCCCAGCTGCCTCACCCGCGAGATGGAACTCCCGGTCCCCGAAACCGTTAGGGGCAGGTGGGACTGAGAGGGTCTCGAGTCTGAGAAAGGTGACCTGCAGCCTGTGCCGGCTGCGATGGGACATCCCTAGAGGGGCGCCTGTGGTCACACACAGGTACCGCCTCCCCAGGTGCCGGCTGACAGCCGCTCACAGCCGCGCGCCCGTTCCAGGCTGGGAACAGCTCGGGGCTCTTGGGTCTGCTTTACTGCAGGTGAGGGCCAGGGTCCCTGTGTGGCCAGCGCTGCCGGGACTGTACAGTGGGTGGCCCAGAGGCAGGCGTGGAGAGAGCCCTACCCCGAGTCCACTCCTGTCACCTTGGCGTCTTGCTGCCTTCCTGCACCTTTGCCCTGAGCCTGGGAGCTCTCACCTCCACGCGTGACCTCTACAAGGCCTGCGGTCCTCACTTTAGAACCCCTCAGAAAGCCAAAACCTGCCCCCCCCCGTGTCTGTGCCACCCTGCCCCTCCCTAACAGCCCGCTTTCTCCCCGCACTGCGGCCTTTCCTAGCCAGCCTGACGCCCGCTGCGTCCTCGCCCAGGCCAGACCCTGTCCCTCGTCCCCTGGCCCTCTGCAGGACCTGGGCCCAGAGCTCCGCGTGCACTCTTGCTCTCACCAGGAGGGCGTGGAGGCTCCAGCCTCAGGGAGTGGGTGCCTCCCAGAAGTCCCGTCTGGTTCCCTTCTGGCCCCTGGCTGTGTTCAGGGAGGGCCTATCGCCTGGGGTGGGGGTGGGGGGGCATCCTGCCTGTATCCCGGCCCCAGCAATTGTTTCCAGCAAGTTAGAACAGACCTCTGGCCTTGGCCTGCATGAGTCACACACACCCCCACCACCACCCACCAGGAACCTGCCGGGTCTGGAAAATCCCCCTCTCTGCTCAGCCCCCTCCTGTCTGGCCCAGGTCTCCCTGTGACCCCTCCTCCCCAGCCCCGCCATCCGGCTCGGACGCCCGCCTGAAGCACTGGGTTCCTTTGGGAGGAAGCCGGGCTCCCTTGTAGCCGGAGACAGGCTGGAGGGCAGGAAGCCTGGGTTCTATTTCTGCCCCCAACCGTCGGCCACTGATGGCCCGTGCTCAGGACCTGAGGCCCACACTGCCTGGGCTTGGCCCACTGCCTGCCTGGGAGCTGGTCAGTCATGGGCACTGGCCAGCCTGGAGCTTTCTGCTACTGCCCTTTGCTCAGGCCTCGTGGCCAGTCTGGCGGTCCAGCCCAGCCCTGGCCCCTCTCCTGGTGAGCAGAGGGCTCTGGTGGGGTGGCAGCCGCTTACCTGTGAGCTGGCCAAGTTGCTTGTCCCAGGGCCTCTGTGAATGGAGCCGTCCACACCTGCCCCCTCCCCCCAGTCAGGTATCCTCACAGGGTCCTTGTCAGGGTGACACTGATGCTGGGGAAATGGTCACTGTGGCTAAGGTGCTTCCAGCTCCTTCCGTAGCCTTGGTTACGGAGGCCGCAGAGTGCCGTGGTGAGAGCCTGGGCACTGCAGCCGGGTCTGGGGTTCAGATCCGGCCTCACACGTTAGCTCCAGCTCTGCACAGTAGGACGGCTGAGCACCTGACTCCCGGTTTCAGAGCGCCTGGTGCACAGCAAGTGCTCCCAACCTGGGCTTCGCAGGTCTGGATCCCAGTTCCCTTCTGTGGTCAAGTCTCTCTCCGGGACCTCCTTCCTGTCTGAGTCCGTCTCTCCTCCCAGATGAGAAATGCAGCTGCTCGAGCGTTTGATCTTCATCGTTTTACAAATGAAGTCTCTGCTCTTGCCGAGTTGTCCCTGGCTCCTGGGCCCTGATCAGACCCTGGGGAGGGGGCTGGCAGCAAGGGCAGGTGGCCTCCCCGGGGACCCCCGGGTTCAGGGAACTTCTCTCCAGACCCCGTGCTGTGGACTCTCGTTCCCCTCTCACTGCAGATGTGTGTTCCTGGCATTTTTTCCATGTTGAATCTCACTTTGCTATTTCCTGTCTGACACATTGCACCCCCCCTTCCCTCCCTGGGAAAAGCTCTAGCCCTTGCTCACCACCAGGCTTTTCCTTTCCAGACAGCGAGGTCTGGGGGTGCCAGGAATCTCTGTGACCTATGCACGCCCTCTGCAGCCTTGGTTGCCTGGAGAGGGGGCAGGGTATGGCAGTGACAAAGGTGGGGAGGACCCAGGCCTGTCCTCTAAAACCTCCCCAGCCCAGAGTCAAGGCCCCCTGCCAGCCCTAGCTTCCTACTCCCCTTGGGCCCATCAGAGCCCCGCATCAGCCAGTAGGAACACTGCCCCCCGCCTCTTGCCAGGGAGTGAAGCTCAACCCCTGCCTTGTGTTTTTGTTTTTAAAGATTCATTTGTGTACTTGAAGGGCAGAGTTACAGAGAAAGAGAGGGAGAGATAGAGAGAAAGAGAAATCTTCCATCTGCTGGTTCACTCCCCAAATGGCTACAACGGTTAGGGCTGGGCCAGGCCAAAGCCAGGAGCCAGGAGATTCTTCTGGGTCTCCCATGTGGGTGCAGGGACCCAAGGACTTGGGCCATCTTCTGCTGCTTTCCCGGGTGCATCAGCAGGGAGCTGGATCGGAAGTGGAGCAGCTGGGACACAAGCTGGCACCCAAATGGGACGCCGGCACTGCAGGCGGCAACTTAATCCAATATGCCACAGCGCCAGCCCCAGTCTTATGGGTCTTATTCAGTGACCGACAGTGGCTCTGAAAAGGGGCCCGGGAACCTGCATTTCCCAGCAGCTCCAGGAGGATTCAAGCCTTCTGGAAACAGATCCCATGGAGGTGGCCCAGCAGTGTGTGGGTCGTCACTAGGACAGAGCGGGCACTTGTGCAGAGAGAGCGTGGGGAGTGGAGAGGAAGAGGAGGCGGCATCGCCCATAGAACAGGGGGGAAGGAGCCTGCGGCCATGGCAGGGACTGAGACGCGGGCAGTGCACTGTCACTCAAGGCCCTGCAGCTTTGCAGACTCAAAGATAAACAAATGGTGTCTCATCCGTGCCGCCAGGGAGCTCACAGCGTAAGGAGACGACGGGCTGCCTGGGCATGGGCAGTGCCTGCAAACCACGTCGTCTCTTCAGAAGGCGGCTGGCGCTCACCACCAGGGACGGCTTCGTTCCTTCCTTCCTTCCTTCATTCATTTATGTGTTGAACACAAAGTGCTGGGAAGGGCGGGGTGAGTTGCTCACCGTCCCTGCCTCCAAGGTGCATCTCTACAGCTGCAGCATGAGCCCGGGAGCCTGGAAGGGCCGGAACCCTGCCTGGGGCAGGAGACAGGGTGACTGTGAAGGGTGAGACTCAGGACAAAGTCGCCCAGGAGAGATTTTCCTGTTAGTCATCCCCGTGGAGGTAATTACACACCATGAAAAGAACCCATTTAGCACGTTTATTTCTAATTTATTTAAAAAGACAGAGATAGACAGAGAACGTCCATCTGCTGGCTCACTCCCCACATGCTTGCAACAGCTCGGGGCAGGGCAGGTCAAAGCCGGGAGACTAGAACTCAATCCAGGTCTCCCATGCAAGTAGCAGGGACACCTCTACTATTTTAAGATTCATATATTGGGGCCAGTGCTGTGGCACAGTGGGTTAAAGCCCTGGCCCATGGCACTGGCATCCCATATGGGCGCCAGTTCGAGACCCAGCTGTTCCAGTTCCAATCCAGCTCTCTGCTGTGGCCTGGGAAAGCAGAAGAAGATGGCCCAAGTCCTTGGGCCACTGCACCCGCATGGGAGACCTGGAAGAAGCTCCTGGCTCCTGGCTCCTGGCTCCTGGCTTCAGATCGGTGCAGCTTCTGCCTTTGCGGGCATTTGGGGAGTGAACCAGTGGATGGAAGACCCCTCTCTCTGTCTCTCCCTCTCTCTGTGTAACTCTGTCAAATTAAATAAAAAAATCTTTTTAAATTAAAAAATATTTTTAAAATATTTATCTTAAAAGAGTTACACAGGAAGAGGGAGAGACAAAGAGAGGGATCTTTTTTTTTTTTTTTTAAGATTTATTTTCATTTGAAAGGCAGAGTTACAGAGAGGCAGAGAGAGAGGTCTCCATCTGGTTCACTCCCTAAATGGTAGCAATGGCTGGAGCTGGGCCAATCCAAAGCCAGGAGCCAGGAGCCAGGAGCTTCTTCCAGGTCTCCTACACAGGTGCAGGGGCTCAAGGACTTGGGCTACCTTCTACTGCTTTCCTAGGCCATGGCAGAGAGCTGGATCGGAAGTAGAGCAGCCGGGACTTAAACCGGTGCCCATATGGGATGCTGGCACTACATTTGGCGGCTTTCTCCACTACACCATAGCGCTGGTCCCAAGAGAGATCCTCTACCCGCTGGTTCACTCCCCAGATGGCCGCAATAGCCAGCACCGGGCCAAGCTGAATCCAGGAGCCAGCAGCTTCCTCCAAACACTTGGACCATCTTCTACTGGTTTCCCAGGCCATTAGCAGGGAGCTGGATGGGAAGTGGAACAGCCAGAACACGAACTGGCACCCAGATGGGATGCCAGAGTCCCAGGCAGTGGCTTTACCTGCTATACCACAACGCCAGCCTCTGGACCCAACTACTGAGCCATCACCACTGCCTCCTAGGATGTGCATTAATAGGAAGCTGGAGTTGGGAATGAACCTGAGATGAACTCCAGTATGGGGTTCGTGGCAGTCCCTGTGCCACACCCCTGCCTTAGGGAATGGGTTTGAAGCATACAGTTCAATAATAAGGAGACGGATGTCCCTTGTGCCCCTGCCTGGTCACCTCCAGGCAGCTCCTGATTTTTCTGTCTCTGTGGCCGAGGCTTTTCCCCTGGAGTTTTCCGTAAGTGAACTCCCCCTGCAGGGAGCCTTGGCGTCTGGCTCCTGTCGCCTGACATTCCTCGCGCCACCGTGCGTATCAGACGCGTGTCCCTGTCTGCCCCTGAGGAGCAGAGGAGCTGGTCCTGGGAGGATGCACTGGAGTGAGCCCAGGAAACAACGCGAGGCCGGGCCTTCGAGCCCAGGGACCGCGGCGTGAGGGACGTGGACCGTGTGCAGTTGTGGGACTGGGGAGGTGGGGGCGCGCTGGCCGTCTCCTCTGTTTTCCTCATCCTTGGGCCTTGCTCCTGCTTGGACCTCGTCATCTGGTCTGGCTGGAGGATTCGGTTTCTCCCAAGTGAAGACTGTTTCCTTCCGTGTAGGCTGGGCTGCCCAGATGGGGCCCTGCCTGAGGCCCTCTGGCCAGGTTCTGGGGCCATGGTAAATCTGCACACTTGGCTTGCGGGCTCTGGGCCCCCTCTGGTGCCCTGGGTTTGTTTTCTGCCGCGTTACCTGGTACAACTTCTTTGAAAACGTTGCGATCTTGTCTAAGAGGAAAGGGGCATTCATGGTCCACACACACACCTGAGCAAGGCACTGCTGCTCCGCTCATGGGCTCGGCCCCAGCAGCCCCTCCGCAGGACAGGAAGCTCCAGGTAGAGCTGTGGTGGGCTCAGCACGAGCCTGAGGTCACGGGTGTTGGCAGCACGCCTGCTGCTGGGTGCTGCACCCCCAGCTGTCCGCAGGCAGCAAGGACCAGAGCTTGGTCTCCAGCCTAGGGGGATGCATTCCCTGTACCTGGAGATTGGCAGGCCTGACAGGGGCAGGAAGAAGTGGCTGTGTGGCCTGGAGCCACTCACCCCTCCACGCATGCCCTGGCCGCCTTCCACCTCCCGTGGCCCCCATCTTGGCTGGCCAAGGCCACCTTTGCCTGCCTGTGTCCCCCAACCCCACCACTCAGGTCTGGGGTGGTTTTAGTTTCATTGTCTGCTTTATGTGAAGATCAATTCGAGACCTACAGATGCGGGCGCTAAGGCTTCCGGGGCTAATGGGAGCTATGGAAACTGAGTCATCCCCTAGCCTGGCCCTGCCAACTCCTGGGGAAGACCAGGGTGGGGCCCTGGGGCCTGGCAGGTGCTCTGGCATGTGACTGAGCAGTGCCGTCTTCCGCAGGTGGCCCACGGGCTGAGGGCATATGAGGGCTTGTCTCTGCCCGAGGACACAGAGACCGTCACAGAGGGCCGAGCCGGCTGGAGCTATTCCTACCTGTCTGATGACGAGGACCTGCTGGCTGATGATGCCTCTGGAGGTGAGCCTGGCTCTGGGTCCGTGGCTGGGAGTCGGGGTCCCTCCCACACGCCTTTCCGCAGGCCCCTAAAGTTCAGCCCAGGTGGGTCTCAAGAGATGGGCTTGTGTTGTCCCAAACTTGGCTGCCTCCACTTAACCCATGCGACCTGGGACAATCAGGCCTGATTGCGAAGGGGCCAGGGCGACTCCCCCTGCTCGTCCTCGTCTGGAGACCAGCCTGACCTGATCCCCGCCCCTGCAGTGGGTCCTCTGTCCACACAGTCTCCGAGGAAGGCTCCAGGCCCGGGATGGGAGGAGGGGGGCCGCTCTGTTTTCATGCCCCCTCCCCTCTCTGTGCCAGGTGTTCACACATCTGTGTTGTTAACTGAATACGTCTCCTTTCTGCTTGCAGATGGCCTGGGCAGCGGGGACCTGGGCAGTGGGGACTTCCAGATGGGTAAGTTGCTGAGGGCATACCGCAGGTCCCCATCCTGCCCCTCCCAACCATAGAGGCCCCCCTCTCCCGGGCCGAGGGTCTTGGG
This sequence comes from Oryctolagus cuniculus, assembly GCF_964237555.1. NCBI lineage: Eukaryota > Metazoa > Chordata > Mammalia > Lagomorpha > Leporidae > Oryctolagus > Oryctolagus cuniculus. The sequence goes on from NC_091438.1 coordinate 149,111,877, forward strand.
GGCTCCTTGAGCCAGCCCTGGGGGTGTGCTGCGAGGAGAAGTGGGGCTGCTCTCTTACCTGCTGAATGACAGGTGTGTGGGACGGTCAGCAGGTGCCTGCACGGGTGGGAAGGGCTCAGGACGGTGGGCAGGATAAGTCGGGTCTGATGGGGCCAGCCACCCAGCTTCCTAAGCAAACTCCGTGCCTCCCCAGTTGCTCAGCTGTGTTGATCTCCCCAGAGCCTTGCCTGGGGGGGAGGGGGCTGCTGCAGAGCTGGGGAGCCCCCGGAGCGGGGTCAGAGCCAAAGGTCCCTGTGGAGCGGAACGATCAGGCAGGCCAAGGGTGCTGGCCGGGGGCCACACAAGCCTCACTGTGGACTTGGGAAGGAACCCTGCCTTAGGGCAGGTTCCAGCGTGGGGAAGGAAGGGAGTCAGGCCTCTACCAGCCTCCCACCCCAGGAGTCTGGGTAGGGAAGGAACTACCAAGTTCAAGGCCTGGCAGCTCTATTGTCCCCACTGCCCCCTTTGTGAGTCAGTGTCCGGGACACTGGGGGATCAGGGCCAAGCATGGAACAGGGGCTGGGCTCAGACCAGCTCCCGGGCAGCTCCACAGTATGGCCTGTGCCTCTCCAGAGCTCATCTCCCTTCAGTGGACATATCGGGGCATCCACCTGCCTGAGGGTGGCATCCTAACAGGCCAGTGCAGGCAGGGTGCTGGCCCTGGGACAGCCTGGTCCTGACTGTGACCTCCAGTCTCTGCAGGGCCATGGCAGGCCTGGGAGCTGGCTGGGGCTCAGTTCTACACGCCACATCCCAGAATGGTCTACACTGAGGCAGCCTAGGGAGCTGCTGCTTGCCAAGCCAGATCTGCCTGCGGAGGCCCTGGTCTGCTCCACTCCATCCATGTGGAAACAGCTATAGCCCCTCCTGTGGGGCTGCCCATTCAATGTGGTCCTTGCCTACCCACCTGCCTTCGCCAAGAAGTAGCTGGGAGGGCAGGGGAGGCCGGAGTTGGGGCAGAGGGGACGGCAGCTAAAAAGACCCAAGATCAGGGCCGGTGCCTTCTCTACTCTTGGGACTGATCTGTGGGAAGAGCTGGGACCTTAGACCTCCTGGGCCCAAACCCTGGCACTGCCAGCAGCCCTGTGGGGCAGGCCCAGCAGCCAGGCTGTGCTTCCTGGAAAGCAGCAGGTGCGTCTCCCCGGTTCCCAGGCCCTCGTGTGCAGCCTTGCCCTTGCCTAGGCCTCACCCCAGACCCTGGGATCTGGCCCCGGAGGTGGCCTTTCCCCTCTCCTCTTCCCTCAGGCTTCTGTCCCAGCCCTGCCTGTGCGTTACCACCCCTCCCTGACTGGCCCTGGCTCTCCTCTCCCACCCCAGGACCCCTTCCCACCTCCTGTGCCCCAGTGTCTGCCTCTGTCTGTCGCACTTGGTCTGTCCTGCTCTGGCACCTGTGCCCAACTCCTTCTTCCTGCCCTGCCTGGGCTGCCCATTTGCTACCCTGCACCTGCCTCTGCTCTGTGCTTCTGCCCTCTGCTCCCCTCCGTCCTCCTCCTCCCTCGGTGGCTGCCATCCCTGCCACACTGTCCCCCTCTGTCCTTGGCTCTGCCTCTGTCTTGCCTTTTCTCTCTGCCTCCCACCCTCACACACACACACACACACACACACACACACACACACTGTCATTTCTCTCTCTCTCTCTCTCTCTCTCTCTCTCTGGTCCCCTCCGTCTCCTTTGCTGTCTCTGTCACTGCGACCTTCCCTCAGTCTCCACTCTGCAGGCTCAGGGTCACCCCAGGGCCACCCTCGCATGGCTGCTGTGATGGTCCTGAGCCTGATGCTGGCCTCCCTCAGTGAGGGACCCAGGCCGGGCCGGGCCTCCCTGCCTCCTCCTCACTCTCCATCCTTCCCCCAACCTGCACTTCACCGTGAACCACACTGCACACTCAGGGCTCCGCCCAGCAGAGTCTGGGTCCAGTCCCTTCCCCTGCCCGGGACTCAGCGGGCCCCATGTGGGCTGGAGGATGTGCGCGCAGTGGCCTGCGGCCCTGCTGTTCTCGGGTGCTGGCAGGGCGGGGAGGGGTGCAGCAGTGCCTCGGGAACAAGGCCCTGGGGTCCGGAGGTGGCTCATACCTGTCTCAGAGCCTCCTGGGTCTAGGCCTCCCAAGGGACCCTGGGGGGCCAGGACTGGATTTCAGGGCCCAGAGGATATGTGTGTATATTGGGGGGGTGGTTCTTGAGTAGCAATGGACATGGCGGGGAGCCTGCTGGGGGGCCGGGGTGGTCAGGTATGTGCCCCACCACCACTCCTGAGGTACAAGACAGCTCCGGGGCCTCCCTCCTAGCCTTTGGCCCACAGGGGCTCTTCAGATAGGGGCCAGGGAGCATTAGGAGGGGCAGCACTGGCCAGTGCCAGAGGGCCTCACGCAGCCTGGCCTCACCTTCCACCCACCCGCCGGGAGCAGCTCGAGGTTGGGGCGGGAGGTGGGAGGGACTTGTCTGCTATGGCCCTGGTCAGGGAGCAGGGAGGGGTAGGGTCCAGGCCTACTAAAAAAGGGCTTTATGGCCCTCCAGCCCCCTCCCCCGGAGTGGACACATTCCTAAGCAGAGGCCCGGCCTCCTCGCCCGAACTGGGCCGTGGGCTGAGGCCAGAGGCCGGGGTGGGGGTGCTCTCAATGGGCCTCTGTGCCGGCTCACAAGGGGCCTCTGTGGCCAAGCTCATGGCCCCCACACCCTTGCCCACAGAGTGGATCCCGCCCAGCACCCAAGCGCCCAGCCCGGCCTGGTCCCCGTGGGTTAGAGCAAACAGCGCTGCTCTTGCAAGCACCCTCTCTCTGTGGGGGAGTCCCAGCCTCTCCCCCAGGGCCCACAGAGGGGGCCAGGGTCCTGGCCCCAGGGCGTGTGCCCCTGTAGACCTGATAGACAGAGAGAAAAGTCAAAGGAGAACAACTCCGGTGGTCAGCCCAGCCAGTGCTACTCTCTGCCCTAGCGCTGGCCGTCTCTGCTTTCGCTGAGCCCATGCCTGCCTCGGGGCCTTTGCACTTCCCATAACCACTACCTGGAATGTTCTCCCAGACACTTCCTGTGGCTCGTTCTCATCCTTCAGACATCTCGGAAGAGAAGCCCTCCTTGGCCCCCCAGCAGAAAATGGTAGACTCCCCCTAGGCATAGCAGGCCCTGTCCCCAGCCCCCATGTCTTTTTTTATTTTTAAAGAGTTATTTATTTACTTGAAAGTCAAAGATATACAGAGAAGGAGAGAAAGAGAGAGAGAGAATGAGAGGCAGAGAGAGGCCTTCCATCCGCTGGTTCACTCCCCATTTGGCCCCAACGGCCGGAGCTGCACCCATCCGAAGCCAGGAGCTTCTTTCTGGGTCTCCCACATGGGTGCAAGGGCCCAAGCACTTGGGCCATCTTCTACTGCTTTCCCAGGCCATAGCAGAGAGCTGGATCGGAAGTGGAGCAGCCAGGACTCAAAGCAGCGCCCATATGGGATGCCGGCACTGCAGGTGGCGACTTTACCCGCTACGCCGCAGCACCGCCCCCCACCCCCCAGTCTTTTTGCCTCAGTCTGTGTATGCCTTGCTGATGCGCTTTCTTTCCTGTTTCCTGTCCCTGGATTGTGGTCTCCGTGGGGATGCAAGTGTCGGTTCGCGGAGTTCATGGCTGAATCCCCTGCCCCGTGGGCATACCTGACATATCACAGGACCTCGATATAGGTTTGTTAGAAGAGTGAATGCCCTTCTCAGACGGGAGGAAATAAAGCCAGGTGCATTCTCCAGTTTGTCATAAAGAGCAGTGATTGTAACGACAGCAGACCGGAAACTCCTGCCGCGCCCCAGGCACCATTGCAAGCTCTTGCCGTCTGTAGGCGTGTTTAATCCTCACAGCAGCCTTGGGGTGGGCATGACTATTCGCGTTACTTTTTTATACAAAGATTTATTTATATTTGAAAGGCAGAACTGCAGAGAGGGAGAGACACAGAGAGAGGTCTTCCATCTGCTGATACACTCCCCAAAACCAAAACCAGGAGCCAGGAACTTCATCCTGGTCTCCCACCTGGGTGCAGGGACACAGTACTTGGGCCACCCTTTGCTGCCTTCCGGGGTACACATTTTCAGGGTGTTGGATCAGAAGCAGCTTGGGAGCTGGCACTGTGGTGTAGCAGGTAAAGCCGCCGCCTGCAGTGTCGGCATCCCATATGGGCGCCGGGCGCCAGTTCATATCCTGGCTGCTCCACTTCCGATCCAGCTCTCTGCTATGGCCTGGGAAAGCAGTAGAAGATGGCCCAAGTCCTTGGGCCCCTGTACCCACGTGGGAGACCCAGAGGAAGCTCCTGGCTCCTGGCTTCGGAATGGCTCATCTCCAGCTGTTGCAGCCAATTAGGGAGTTAACCAGCAGATAGAAGATCTCTCTCTCTCTCTCTCTCTCTCTCTCTCTCTCTTCCCCTCTCTCTCCTCCCTCCCTCCCTCCCTCCCTCCTTCCCTCCCTCCTTCCCTCCCTCCCTTCCTCCCCTCTCTCTGTGCAACTCTGACTTTCAAATAAATAAATAAATCTTAAAAAAAAAAAAAAGGCAGCATGTCCAGGGCTTGGACTGGCACGCTGAGAGCACCGTGGCTGCTTCACCCGCTGCGCCACAGCCCCCGCTGCAGCAGCCTCATTTTACAGATGCGGAAATGGGGCTCAAGGAAGTTCAGTGCCTGCTCAAGGTCACAGGGCTGTGAACGCAGCTTGGCTGCAGAGGTTGGGTTTTGGGGTTTTTTTCCCCCTAATCCCATCCACGGGTTCACTCCCCAAGTGCCCAGGAGTCCAGAACTCAATCTGGGTGTCTCCCATGTGGGTGGCAAGGACCCAAGCAAGCCCTTGAGCTGTCACCTGCTGTTCCCAGGTTGTGCATCAGCAGGAAGCTGAGTCAGGGCAACAGCCGGGACTTGAACCCTGGCACTCACGTGTGGAGCGCAGGCGTCTTAACCGCTGTGCCAAACACCCACTCCCAGAGGCTGCGCTTTTGCTTTTTCTTTTAAAGATTTATTTATTTATTTATTTGAAATGCAGAGTTACAGAGAGGCAGAGGCAGAGAGAGAGAGAGAGAGAGAGAGGTCTTCCATCTGCTGGTTCACTCTCCAGATGGCCACAGTGGCCGGTGCTGTGCTGATCCAAAGTCAGGAGCCGGGAGCCTCCCTGAGATCTCCCGCGCAGATGCAGGAGCCCAAGCACTTGGGCCATCTTCTACTGCTTTCCCAGGCCACAGCAGAGAGCTGGATCGGAAGTGGAGCAGCCGGGACTCGAACTGGCACCCATATGGGCTGCCGGCACTGCAGGCGGGGGCTTTACCCACTACGCCACAGCGCCGGCCCCAAGGCTGCACTTTTAACCACTAAGCTCTGGTGCCTCTCCTAGGACGACAGCTCATCATATGCTGCTCCTGCCCTGTGCCAGGCTGTGCTCTCAACACTGTGCACGTATTTTTTTTTAATTAATTACCTTATTTGAAAGGCAGAGTTATAGAGAGAGAGGGAGAAACAGAGAGAGAGGTCTTCCATCCACTGGTTCACTCCCCAGAGGGCTGCAGCAGCCAGGGCTAGGCCAGGCTGAAGCCAGGAGTCAGGAGCTGCAACCAGGTCTCACATATGGGTAGCAAGACTTGGGCCATCTTCTGCTGCTTTTTCTCGGCCATTAGCAGGGAGCTGGATGAGAAGTGGAGCAGCCCAGAACGAACCACTGTGGCGCCCATATGGGATGCCCACCATATGTTCCACTCCGCCACAGCACCGGCCCCTCACCCACATTGTGAACTTTATGGCATTAAAAAAAAATCCTGTATATAACAGGTGCTTAAGAAACAACTGAGAGCTGTGTGTGTGTGTGTGTGTGTGTGTACTCATGCAAGGGGACTTCAAACAGCTTGTGGAAAAAATAGGATTAAAAGATAAGTATTTTGGTGCAAAAAAAACTTTGAAATCCATGTGTAGTTTTTTCATAATATTCATTTTTTAAGAGTTACTAATTTAGTTGAAAGGCAGAGTTACAGAGAGAAGAGGGGGAGAAACAAAGAGAGAGGTCTTCCATCCACTGGTTCACTCTCCAAATGGGCAAAATGGCCGGAGCTGCACAGATCCGAAGCCAGGAGCCAGGAGCTTCTTCTGGGTCTCCCCCGTGGGTGCAGGGGCCCAAGGACTTGGGCCATCTTCTACTGCTTTCCCAGGCCACAGCAGGGAGCTGGATTGGAATTGGAGTATCGGTTCTCGAACCGGTGCCCATGTGGGATGCCGGCGCTTCAGGCCAGGGCGTTAACCCGCTGTGCCACAGCGCTGGCCCCAGCATTCATTTTCTATTAGCTTTTTGAAGACTGCTTGTATGCATGGATTTCAAGAGTCTTTCGCACCACAAAATGCCTCTCTTTTAATTCCATTTCCCATCACTTCTCAGTCTTTTGGCTAAGATCGAGTGTAATTCCATTTTGCACAGACTTGAAGTACTTCCACCTGTAACTCATCGGCTACTTGATTTAATTAGTGTTGATAACACACGTGAGGAGTCAGCATGTGACGGGTGGGTTAAGCTGCTGCCCGCTGTGCCGGCACCCACACTGCAGCACCGGTTTGAGTCCCAGCTGCTCCACTCCTGTCCAGTTCCCTGCTTATGCTCTCGAGAAGGCAGCAAAAGATGGCCCAGGTCCTTGGAGCCCTGTCGCTGGTGCACTTGGGAGACCCGGGTGGAGGTCCTGGTCCTGGCTTCTCCCTGGCCCTGCCTTGACCACTGTGGCCACTTGGGAAGTGAACCCTTGGATTAGAAGACCTCTGTCCCTCCCTCTCTGTCACTCTGCCTTTCAAGTAAGATAAATCATGAAAAACAACAGTGAAATCCATGGAGGAGCTCATAAACACTTTGAAATCATGTTTGTGTATAGTAGGTGCTTAAGAAACAGTAGTTGTATGCGCACATCAGGTTTGTTCAGCCTTCACTTACTGGGTGCCAGGCACTCTGCAGGCACGGGGATACAGGAGTGAACGTGGGCCAAGCATTCATCCAGGCCGCCGCGTGGTGGTGGAGGGAGGAGAGTGGCAGGGCTGCGTCTGAGCAGAGAGAGGTGCGTGGGTGTGCAGTGTCACCTGCTCCCGTGGCAGCCCAGTGTGGCAGAAGCCAGGAAACAGAAACTCGGAGAGGGGAGGCCGGGGCCCACGCTAACCCTCGAGTGCTGCTGGGACCCGAGTGACCCCCACGTAACCAGCAGGATCTGTGCAAGGCGGCGCGAGAGGTGCCCTCCTGGGGAGTGCTGTGGGTGCCCAGAGGAGAAGCCAGTAGCCCAGTCCAGGCCGTCTTCTTGGAGGAGATGGTGGCTGGGCAGAGTGCGGAGATGAGAAGACACTGGCCAGGGAAGCCTGGGGTAATCCCTGTGCCTGGCAGCCCCCTCTGGAAGCCTCCCCTCCTTGTCCAGCCTCCTGAAATGCCAGTTTCCTCTTCTGCATCATTACTTGTCCCTGTCACTCAAACTGGGGCTTCAACTTGGACCTCTGGACAGGGCTTCCAGGGCCACTGTGGCCTGAGTTCCTCTAGGCAGGACTGGGCGCAGCCGTGGGCACATGGCGGCCCATCCTCCGCTTTGTCCACCCATTGGTCCAGCTGCCTGAGGCCCCCGCAGGCCAGGCTGAGCCCCTCATGGTGACTGGCCTTTTTGCACAGTGTACTTCCGGGCCCTGGTGAATTTCACGCACTCCATCGAGTACAGCCCTCGGCTGGAGGATGCAGGCTCCAGGGAGTTCCGGGAGGTGTCGGATGCCGTGGTGGACAAGGTGAGGGTGGGGAGCACCCTCAGTGTGGCCGGGCAGGGCTGGAGGTGGCGGGAAGACGTCGGAGGGCTGATGGCTGCTGTGTTCCTCCCCAGCTGGAGATGGAGTACGCGAAGATTCCTGGAGACCAGGTGGTCAGCGTGGTGTTCATCAAGTGAGAAGGGTCCCCCTGGGCACCGAGGGCAGGCAGGCGGGGCCTGCGGGGGCGAGTGGCCATTGGTAGAAATTGGGGAACTGGGGCGGGGAGAACTGGGCCCCTCGTTGCCCAGCTCTGTGAACAGGACCTGCCTCAGGCGTGGTCCTCAGCCTCCCCGCGCCCATCCCCGTCGGCAGGGAGCTGGACGGCTGGGTCTTTGTGGAGCTGGACGTGGGCTCAGAAGGCAATGCGGATGGCGCCCAGATTCAGGACGTGCTGCACAGGGTCGTCTCCGGTGGTGCCATCGCCTCCTACGTCACGTCCCCCCAGGGGTTCCAGTTCCGACGCCTGGGCACCGGTGAGCCTGACCTGGGGCCTGGGGCCACCACCTCCGACCTCTGAGATTTGCAGGGTCTCCACCCTGCTCTCCCTGCGTGGGCTTTCCCACCACTGGGGACCGGGCGCTCCCTACCTCTCAGGGTGGCCCTGTGGGTCTCTGTGCAGAGCCCAGACTGCCCACCCTACCTCGCCCCTGTTGGGTCCAACGCCCGCTCTCTGCCCGTGGACACTAGTGATACCTCCCGTCCGCACACACCCAGAGCTTTCAAGTCCAGAACTCTGTGCGCTTAGTGGTACTCAGCTGTGGTGTGCTGAGCACCCACTGCGCCAGGCACTCTGCGGAGGCCCTTACGTCTCCACAATTCCGAGGAAGCGAGCTCTCCCCCTCCCATCTCAGAGAGGAGGGCACCAGAGCAGAGCCGTGGCTTATCCCGATCCACAGAGGCCCACAACGGGAAAGCCAGAATCTCAGCCAGACCCTGGCGGGGCCAGTCTTGCCGGGACTCGAGATGAGACGAGAAACAGGCTCAGAGAGCGTCAGAAACGTGCCCAAGGGCACAGAGCTGTGAGACGCAAACGCCTGGCCTCTGTACGCTGAGCGGGCCCGGTCTCTCCTCCTGCTCCGTAGTTGCTTCCTCTCTGGGCCACACAGTCGCAGCGCATCCCTTACGGGCTGTGGCTCTCCGCCCTGTCTCCATCTCACTCTCCTCTCCCTGGGAAGGCTCCCACAAGTCACCATCCCTGCCTCCGAACAAAGCTCAGTTTTGCCACGATTCAGCCCAGTTAGAAAACACCCGCCTTGTTCTGCACCTAAGACCTCAGTGACCGCACCCAACACTCAGGCTTGCTCTTCGGACGTCCCCAAGCCCAAGTCTACTCCCACTTTGCAATGAGTCTTCCTGCCTGGGGATGGCGGCATGGGCCTGACCCAGGTGGGTCGGCTGCTGACCACATCTTCCTTTCCAGCACAGACCCCCCCGCCCCCTCCGGCCGCCGTGGGGGTCACAGTGACGTCAGGTGAGAGTGTAAGCCCAGCCTGGGCCCGGCTGGGGACATTGAGAAGTTCAGGGACGGAGGGACAGAAGGACAAGGCCAGATGGCTGGGCACGGCCCGCAGGCTGCCCTCTCGCTCCCTCCTCCCTCCTCACTGGGCCAGGCTGTGGCTTGCATGTGTGTGGTGTGGTGGCTGCATACGTGTGGCATGTCTGCTGTGTGTGCACCCTGTAAGGACTGCCAAGGCCACCGCCGTGTGTCTCACATCCTGTGCGTGCTGTGGATGTGCCCACCAAGTGCTCGCCGTGTCTGCCACAGTGGCCCCCTCGCCGCCGTGCACTGCCTGTGCTGTCCCCACCCGCCTGCCCCCTCTGACTCCTCTCACCTCCGCAGTGCCCCAGATCCCGAGGGTCTGCACCGAGGCCGAGTTTGCCTGCCACAGCCACAACGAGTGTGTGGCCCTGGAGTATCGCTGTGACCGGCGGCCCGACTGCAGGGACATGTCGGATGAGCTCAACTGCGGTGAGGGGCTGTCCAGGGGCACACATGGCCTGTGGACACCAGGGTGGGGCTGGGGTTCCTCACGCAGGGCTCAGAGTCAGTCCTGGGCCATGAGGCTGGGGCGCAGGTGGAGGGGTCAGGGGAAGCAGGCAGAGCGTGGTGACATCACAGTCAGGGCTGCAGGGCGTTCTCTTGGGGGTGCAGGGAGGACCTGTGGACTTGGGACAAGGACTGAGGAGCCACCCCTCCTGCTAAGGGCCCCCTGTGCTCCGTCCACAGAGGAGCCGATCCCAGCGCTCAGCACCACGAAGCCCTTTTTGGAGACACCGTCTTTCCCGCCCCAGCCAGAGGTCGCCACACAGCGGCCACCAGACATGGCCATTCCCCAGCCTCTGTTCCCCAGTCTAGGCAGGCCTGAGCCCTGTGGGCCCCAGGAGGCTGCATGCCACAGCGGGCACTGCATCCCCAAAGACTACGTCTGTGACGGGCAGGAAGACTGCACGGATGGCAGCGACGAGCTGGACTGCGGTGAGCGCCAGCCGGGGCTGGCGGGGGGTGCGGGTGATCAGGCACTGGCCAGGGCAGGGCTGCCGCTGACCCTGCCCCATCCACCAGGCCCCACACCGCCCTGTGAGCCCAATGAGTTCCCCTGCGGAAACGGGCACTGTGCCCTCAAGCTGTGGCGCTGCGATGGCGACTTTGACTGTGAGGACCGCACCGACGAGGCCAACTGCCGTGAGTGTCTGCGGGTCCGGCCGGTGCCCCACCCCACCCCCTTCTCAGGCAGGTGCATCGGCCCCTCTCCGGCTGAGCAGGGAAGGCCCGGAGACCAGCATCGAGGTCTGTCTCTGACCAGACTCTCACTCCGAGCTGGCCTTTGGAGGGAGCAGCATGGCTGTAGGCTGAGCGTGGCTGTACTGCTGTGGCCCGTGTCTCATTGCGTTTCTCTGTCTGTTACTGTTCATCTGTGTGTTTGTGTGGGCTCAGGTGAATGACGAAGGTGGCTTGCAATGCCAGAAGGAGGCAGGGGCAAGGCCAAGGCTCTGTCCACTGTGTGCTGCTCTCAGGGAGCACCTGTCCCCGGGAGACTTGCACACAGCAGACGTTCACTCGGCTCACGGTCTCGAGGCCACACCTGGAGACAGCCCCCTTGCTTCTGCCACGGCAGAGAGTTCGCGAGGGAGCAAGAAGGGAATCAGATTCATCCTTTGTCCACAAGCCCCCTTCCCCAGCAACCACATCAGCCCATTCCCGGGCAGAGCCCTGAGGACCTACTCCCCTCTTAGGGCCCCACCTCTCAACCTGTTGCCTTGAGTGTCCAAGCTTGGCCTTCGGAGGACACATTCAAACCACAGCGTGGAACCATGACACTGGCTCTGAGTGATTGTTCTCCATGTGCTCACTTCTTCATCCGTCTGTCAGACCAGTCACCCATTCAGTCACCCAGCCAGCCACCCATCATCGCAGCATCCTTCTCTCCCACCATCTGTCCCCTCGCCCACCCACCCACACATATATCCATCCAATATCTACCCACCCACCCATGCACCCACCTGTCCATCCACCCACCCACCCATGCACCCACCTGTCCATCCACCCACCCACCCGTGCATCCACCTGTCCACCCACCCACCCACCCGTGCATCCATTGCCCGTCTACCCAGCTTTCATGCCGCTATCCACACTTCTGCTCCACGTTCTCCCTCCCATCCATCTCTCCATGCGTTTCACTACCTGTCTATCCATCCCTCCCCTTTCACTCGCCCAATCATCCATCCATCCGTTACCTGTCTACCCGCCTCTTCCTCTACCCACCTAATGTCCATCCCTCCCCTTTCCCACCCTCCCCTGCATCTACCTAACCATCCACGCATCGATTGCCCAACATCCATTTCCCCCAGCCATCCAGTCCATACTTTGGGCGCCATAACAGTCACCTCGGTGAAGGAGGCTGGAGAGTCAGAGGCCACCTGTAGCATCCCGCGTCCTGTCCTGGGAGGCGAAGCCCCGGCTCGTCGGTCCAACCCTGGGGATGTTCAAACCATTTCCCTGTGGACATGGCTGTTGGGGGCTGGTCTGCCTTCTCCTTGCCTCCACCCTCCCTGCCCCACAGCAAGCACTGGAGAGAGGCAGGCCACTGGTGACGCCCTTCTTGGGGCTCTGAGCTTGCTTGACGATGCCAGCCCCTTGGGAGAGGGAAAGTAATCGAGGGCTTTGGTCGCACAGAGGCCTCTGCTGGAGAAGAGGCCAGGGCAGGCCGGGGCCTCATTAGCAGGGCCCAGACTAGCAAGCGCGATGCCTCGGGTTTCTCCAGGTGTTGGGACAGAGGCCCTGTGGCTCCCCTGGGCTGTCCCTCTGCGTGGCAAGCTCCCTGCTCTTCCGTGTGTCTTCTCCATGTGTGGTCTCTCTCGAGCTGTCTGTCCAAGAAGAATGCTCATCCCATCTGCTGGAGCTGCCTAGCAGGGGCCCAGCCGCAGAGCCAGATGGGCTCCGGGCCTCTGACCAGTAGAGATGTGGCTGCCTGGGGTACGGTGCCACCCTTGGGCCCATGAGTGGGGCGTCAAGCGTTGAGCCCCACAGGAGGAGCTGAATGGGGCAGGCCCCTCACGTGCCAGTCCTGCAGAAAGAACAGGATCCCCAGTGCAGGGTCCCTGGTGTCCGGAGGTACCGCCCGCCCTGTGGCCAAACCTTCCATGGGGCCCATGTGCACACATGAGGTGACACTCGTGACTCTGGGACTAAGGGACACTGCAGCTGGGACGGTACTATGCCAGGCAGAACTGTTTCAGGGGAGGCAGGGGGCGGGGCGTGAGTGCTGGGGTGGCACTGTGGGCAGGATGAGAGGGACCTGGGACGCTGGGTGGACTGCTGGGCTCAGGAATGGGCTGGGCCTCCCTGCAGGGGTGCCCCCGGTGCCCACACCGCGTGGCTCTGTCCCCTAGCTGCCAAGCGTCCCGAGGAGGTGTGTGGCCCCACCCAGTTCCGCTGCGTGTCCACCAGTACTTGCATCCCAGCCAGCTTCCACTGTGATGAGGAGAGCGACTGTCCCGACCGCAGCGACGAGTTTGGCTGCAGTGAGCAGGGCACCAGGGGAGTGGGAAGGGGGAGATGCGGGCCCTGTCCCTGCGCTGGGTGCCAGGTGCTTCTGTCCACAGCCCCCACCCTTCACCTGCCTGGCTCCTAGGAGCTTTCCCCCCAACCCCTCCCTTGGCCCCTCAGACCCTTCACCCCAGCCCTGGTCTCCCCAGTGCCCCCGCAGGTGGTGACCCCTCCCCAGGAGTCGATCCAGGCTTCGCGGGGCCAGACAGTGACCTTCACTTGTGTGGCCATTGGGGTCCCCACCCCCATCATCAACTGGAGGCTCAACTGGGGCCACATCCCCTCTCACCCCAGGTGCGACGGGCCCCAGGTGGTGGGTGGGAAAGGGGGCGGGGCAGCGGCCAGGACCCCACCTCCTCACCGTCTCGGGGCCCACCAGGGTGACAATGACCAGCGAGGGCGGCCGTGGCACCCTGATCATTCGCGATGTGAAGGAGTCAGACCAGGGTGCTTACACCTGTGAGGCCATGAACGCCCGGGGCATGGTGTTCGGCATCCCTGACGGCGTCCTGGAGCTCATCCCGCAGCGAGGTACGGGCTGGGGGCCGGGGGCTGGATGGGCCCTGGGTGCAGGGCTGGGCCTCCTGCCGGTGGCCAGCCGTAACCGCCCTCCCTGCTGACCAGCAGGCCCCTGCCCCGACGGGCATTTCTACCTGGAGCCCAGCGCCTCCTGCCTGCCCTGCTTCTGCTTCGGGGTCACCAACGTGTGCCAGAGCAGCCGCCGCTTCCGCCACCAGATCCACCTGCGCTTTGACCAGCCCGGCGACTTCAAGGGTGAGTTGCCTGGTGACTTCAAGGGTGAGTTGCCGGGTACGCGGGCCGGTGGGCAGGTGGGCACCAGGGGAGGTGGCAGGGGCAGCACCAGGCTCCCTGGTGGCCTCCCAGGGCAGGTACAGGGGTATGTACTGCATGGACACAGAGTTGCTGGAGAAATACTGAGCCCTGGAAGAAGAGGAGTATTTCAGGGGAAAACAAACAATTTTAGGGAAAGCCAAATGCGTTCTTGACCTTTGGCCCCTTCCAGGGCTGCGGAGCCAGATTCCTGGTTCGGATCCTGGCTCTGACAGTTACTGCCCGCGTGCCCTTCCTCAAGTCACTCACTGTCTGTGGCTCAGTTTTCTCATTTATAAGATGGGGATGGATTAGCGACTGCCTCCTAAGCTGTTGGAAGGCCTTACTGGGTGAACCACTCAGAACAGCGCCTGGTCCATGGTGGGCATCCGGTGGTCTTTGCTGAGGTCATCATCTCGTCCTCGTCCTGAGACAGGGGGCCCCAGTGCCCGCCATGTGAGAGCCCAGGCTCCCGCATCTCGGCTGTCTGACTCCGGGCAAGCCGCGCGGCGTCTTGGGGCCTGCGTGTGAGCAGTGCATGGTCAGGTGGCTTCGCCACTGTGTGAACCCCAGGGTGCATGGGCACGGATCTGCGTGGCGTGGGTCTCGGTGCCGTCCGCAGAGGCAGCAGGCGTGAGGCAGGGGAGTCCAGTGCCAGGGAAACACGCCGCTGTGTCCTACAGAAACCCTGGTTTCTGTAAGGAGCACTACGCTCCTGAAGAACGAGAAAAAGCACGCCGCGGCAAACCCACGCAGCAGTGCCGCAGCCGCTTGCACCGGGCTCGGTGTTGCTGCTGCTGCGTTGCGCTCCCATCGCTGGCCGTGCAGCGCTCGCGTCGGCTCTGCCACTAGCACGGAGCAATGCAGTGCGCTAGCACGTCCAGCCGTGGGAACCCCACGGCAGTCCCGGGGGAGCCCTGGGGTGCGTGCAGACACAGGCAGCCGGACTCAGCCTCCTCGGCTCCCAGAGGCACAGTGGCAGAGCGGCTGGGCGCATGAGCCGGGATCAGGTGGGCTTGGGCTCACTCCCGGCCCCCACACAGTCCCTCAGCTCCCCGGCTCCCTGTCCTTCCCCCTGCCCTGGAGGTGGGGAGACCCGGACCCTGGCCGCCCGGCTCTGCACTCTGTTGTTCGAGGAACTTGAGAGAGAGCAGTGTCAAGCGTGGGTCCCTTGGGCCATTGTCCCCAGCGTGTTTGCAGGGCTGGCCCGAGTCGCACGCCAGCCCCGCATGGCTGATGAGCTTGGCGAGGTCAGGGCTCTGTCTGCAGTGTTAAGATGACAACTCCGAGTCCGAGAGGTCGTGAGGCCTCGCCAGGGTCACCCAGCTGTTGAGAGGCAGCGAGCCGGAACCCAGGCCCCCGACGGAATCTGGATGATCAGGCTGGGTGAGGATTCCAGGGCGAGCAGGTGGCCTGTGTGTGGAGGGCGCCTGAGGGCGGCCCCAGCAGGCCGGGAGGCGGGAGCAATGCTTGGATTTGCAGGCTCTCGTGCCCCTGCCACAGATGAGGGCCTGGGCGTCTCTGCAGGGTTGCAGGGGGTACAAGACAGATGTGAACTCTGTAAGGAAGAACTTTCTAGAATTCACACCTGTCCCAAGCTGGGAGGGGCTGCCTGTGTAGGTACTGAGCTCCCCATCACCTGGCACTACGCTGGCCAGTGTGGTAGTCACCAGCCACGTGTGGCTGTCCACGTTTGGATCCTGTCACCCAGATCCAGTGTTTGATAGCCACGTGTGGCTAGAGGATGCCGTGTGTGAAAGCACAGATTCAGAGCAAATCCATCATCATGGAAAGTTTTGTTGGCAGATCCTGCTCAGGGAATCCCTGTGTGTGTGTGTGTGTGTGTGTGTGTGTGTGTATCTAGGAGAAGGGTAGACCAGATGACCCTTCATAGCAACAACAGTAGTAAAAACTAACTTAATTTTTTTTCATCTATTTTATTTATTCAAAAAAGAGAAATCAAGATATCTAATCCACTGGTTCTCTCTCCAAACGCCCATAACACCTGGACCTGGGCCAGGCCAAAGTTAGGAGCCAGTTCTCCCACATGGGTGACAGGGACCCAAGTCTTGGAGCCACCACCTGATGCCTCCCAGGACGTGCGTTAGCAAGAACCCCAGAGAGGAGCCAGAACTCAAACCCAGGCTCTCTGATGTGGGCTGTGGGCTGCACCTTAACTGCTACCCCAAATGCCTGCCCTTAAAAAACTGGTGTTGGGGCATCTCCTTGGGCTATAGCTAATTTTGTCGTAATAACTCCATGAGGCAGGCCAGAATTTATTCCATTTTACAGATAGGGAAACTGAGGCCCTCACCTAGGCTCACCGTCTGGAGCATGGTGGAGCTCTCCACTGCCCACCCGGGGCTGTCCCAGCCCCCCGGGTCCATGCATCGCTTAGCAAGCGAAGGCCCTGAGAAGTCCTGCGGCAGAGTCCCCTGGGCCTGCCTCTGACTGCTCCCGAGCGTCGCGTCCTGGCTTTCGCTTTCCCCGGAGCATGCTTCAGGAAACGCTGCTCCAGGACTCTGAACGAGAAAAGCAACTTTGCTTTCTCTTGGCGACGGGAGAGACCGCAGTGTCCCCCAGAGCCCCCCGCCTCTGCGGGTTACCGCGCCTCCTGCACCCTCAGCCCGCCCCTGTGCCACCCACAGGTGTGAACGTGACGATGCCCGCGCAGCCCGGCATGCCGCCCCTGTCCTCCACCCAGCTGCACATCGACACCGCCCTGCAGGAGTTCCAGCTGGTCGACCTGTCCCGTCGCTTCCTCGTCCACGACTCCTTCTGGGCTCTGCCTGAGCAGTTCCTGGGCAACAAAGTGAGGGGCCGAGCTGCTGCCCCCCAGGAAGCGGGGGCGGGGTGGGGGGGCCGTATCCTTCCTTCCATGCTCAGAACCTGCTTGGCCCCTCCCTCAGAAGCCGATGGGCAGCAGGGCAGACACAGATCTGGGGAAAAGGTGCTGTTGTGCCCCAGTGCGGCCCGTGGGGCTCATTCATCCAAGCAGGATCCCTGCCTGCCACTCTTGGCAGGGGGAAGGACTCAGCCTTTGGAAAGAACTGGCGTCCCCTCCTCCAGGAAGCCTTCCTTGACCACTACCCCAAACCCGGGCTAAGTTCAGTGCCCCCGGCCCTGGCCTCCCTGACCACCTGTTGCATAGCTTTGTTCTACCTGCTATGGCCTGAGCAGCAGAGCCTGAGTCTCAGCCACCTTGGCTCCCCTGTGCCTAGCTCGGGTTCAGGCACAGGTAGGCTAAATGAGGGAGGAGCCAGAAGACTGCACATCCGTCCATGGCTGGCCCAGGGGGCTCAGGTGTGCCCCAGGTGTGCCCTGGCTGCCCTGATCAGCCCTCTCCCGGCCAGGTGGACTCCTATGGCGGCTCCCTGCGCTACAAGGTGCGCTATGACCTGGCACGTGGCATGCTAGAGCCGGTGCAGCGGCCAGACGTGGTCCTCGTGGGTGCTGGGTATCGCCTGCTCTCCCGAGGCCACACGCCCACCCAACCCGGTGCCCTGAACCAGCGCCAGGTCCAGCTCTCTGAGGTAGGTGGCACCTGGGCCCTTAGGGCCGGGGATGGGGGAGCGGCTGCAGGCCGGGGAGGCGCTGACCAGTGACTCCCTCACTCCATCCGCACCCAGGAGCACTGGGTCCACGAGTCTGGACGGCCAGTGCAGCGGGCGGAGATGCTGCAGGTACTGCAGAGCCTGGAGGCCGTGCTCATCCAGACCGTGTACAACGCCAAGATGGCCAGCGTGGGGCTGAGCGACATCAGCATGGACACCACCGTCACCTATGCCACCAGCCACGGCCGCGCACACAGTGTGGAGGAGTGCAGGTGCCTGACCCCGCCGGGCCGGGCACCACAGGGGCGCTACAGGGACGGAGCGCACCCAGCAGGGCCTGCGGTTCCTGCAGCGCCCTCTCTCGGTGCTGTCCCCTCAGATGCCCCGTCGGCTATTCCGGCTTGTCCTGCGAGAGCTGCGCTGCCCACTTCACCCGGGTACCCGGTGGGCCTTACCTGGGCACCTGCTCTGGCTGCAACTGCAATGGCCATGCCAGCTCCTGTGACCCTGTGTACGGCCACTGCCTGGTGAGTGGTGCCAGCCGGCTCCTGGACACTGGCTGGGGCTGGCGTGAGACCCCCAGTGCCTGTCCACTCAGCACGAGCCTCCACACTGCCTTAGCAGCTGAGCCGGCTCTCGTGGCCTCTGGATGCCTTCATAGAGGTGGCGGGTCCAGACCGGGGAAGGGAAGGTGGTCCTCTGTCCGCCCGGTCCAGCTGGGCCTGGGCAGAGGCATGTGGCCTGGCCGTTAGCAGGGCAGCCGGAAGCGGAAAGGCCTGGATTCCGTGCCGTGTTTCTTTGGAGCAGTGAAGGGAGCTGGGATTGAGGGATTGGCAGAACAGGAGGCCCTGCCAGGGCAGAACTGACTTCTCCAAATCCTTCCAAAGTCGTCAAGGGCAAAGAAGTGGGTTCAGAGGGCAGAAGTGGCTGGTGGGTGTGGGTCAAAGAGGGCGGCAGGATTCTGTCCATAGGAAGCGGCCCTTTGTACCCATCTGTGGGACTGGCTGCCCTGGGGAGAGGATGCGCCCCCTGCTGGCAGTGAGAGGACGCAGTTGGACACCCCGGTCTCCTGAGCCAGCAGCCTCAGGGGCCCACCAGGCTGTCCAGCCCAGTCCTGTCCTGCAGAAGCTGAGCCGCTCCCTCTGCCTCCCTGCAGAACTGTCAGCACAACACGGAGGGACCGCAGTGCAACAAGTGCAAGGCCGGCTTCTTTGGGGACGCGACCAAGGCCACGGCCACTGCCTGCCGGCCCTGCCCTTGCCCGTACATCGATGCCTCCCGCAGGTCAGAGCCAGCTCGGGGGAGGCACGGCAGCGGGACAGGCTGGGGGCATGCTCTGGGCAGGGAGGTGGGAGACGTGAATTCAGATCCCAGCCTGGTCCCCTAAGCTGTCCATGCTCCATGACCTGTCTGGACCTCAGTCTCCCTTTCTGTGAAATGCATCCATCTGTCTCCCCTCCGTTGCTCTGAGGCTGCAGATAAGGGCAGGTGGGCAGGGAGCTGGTGCCAGGCCTCGTGGCGTGTGGTGTCCGTGCAGACAGCGCTGGGTTCCCAGGGTGGGCGTGTCAGGCCTGGCCCCCAGCTCTGCCCACGCCCTGCCTGCTTGACACCCACAGATTCTCGGACACTTGCTTCCTGGACACGGATGGCCAAGCCACATGTGACGCGTGTGCCCCTGGCTACACAGGCCGCCGCTGTGAGAGGTGAGGGCCAGCGGGCGGGGGCTGGAGCAGGCGGGCCGTCCTGGGGAAGTGCCACTGACAGCCCCCTCTCCCCCAGCTGTGCCCCCGGATATGAGGGCAACCCCATCCAGCCGGGCGGGAAGTGCAGGCCCACCAGTGAGTATCTCAACAGCCATCCCCTGGCACCCGCCCCATGCCACCAGTGGCCCCCCCGAGCCCCGTGATCCTCCGAGGGCCGCCCCACCCCATCCCTGTGACTGCCCCGACTGTGTCTGTCCCGTTCCCACCTGCCCTCCCACTTTGTGTCCCCAGCCCAGCAGCTTGTGCGCTGTGATGAACGAGGCAGCCTGGGGACCGCCGGGGAGGCCTGCCAGTGTAAGGTACGCACACTGCCCCAGCCGCTGGGCACCGCTCCGCGGCGCCTCGGCCCGTGGACAGAGGCCAGGGTGGGGACTCACGGCCCAGCTGGCTGGAGAGGGGACCTGGCGTTGGGAGGGAGCCCTGGCTAGGGAGCCCAGTGATCTGAGTTGGAGCCCTAGACCTTCCCTGCGGAGGCAGTGTGTGTGTGTGTGTGTGTGTGTGTGTGTGGCGCTTTCGCTTTCCCCGCACTCTGTCTGCTGCCACACTGGCATTAGCTGATGCGGACATCACACCCCCAACGTGGGGATGAGGAAATGCAAGCTCCAAGGGGACCGTCGCCTGCATTGTGAGCGGGAGAGTGAGTGTCAGCGGACAAGGCCATGGGATGGATTTTGGAGTCGGGCACCCTTGATCTCAAATCCCAGAGCAGACGAACATGCTCCGTTGTTCTGCAGATCAGTTCACATCCGGGGCCTCAGTTCCCTCCTGTGAGGGGTGGAGCTATCGCCTGCCTCTCAAGAGATGTAGGGGAGTCGAGGGAGGTGATGGTTGAACAGAAACCAGAACAAGGCGGGCAACCCTCCAATCAGCAGTAGCAGTCATTGTTTTCGTTAAGTTGCTGTATTTCAAACATCAGTTCATTTGACTGCCCCTGCAGCCAAAGTGGTTGCCCAAGTTCCTGTTAACCCCATGCAGACCGTGGGTGGGTCGGGCCGGAAGCTCCAGGCGGCCCCTCCCGTGGGCTGTCCTACAGCTCGCAGCTCTGTGCCCGCAGAACAACGTGGTGGGGCGGCTGTGCAATGAGTGTGCCGACGGCTCATTCCACCTGAGCACGCAAAACCCCGACGGCTGCCTCAGGTGCTTCTGCATGGGGGTCAGTCGCCAGTGTTCCAGCTCTTCCTGGAGCCGCGCCCAGGTACCTGCACGAGGTGGGCAGGGCCGGGGAGCCCAGGGCTGCATAGGCTCCCTCTCCTGACCCCGTCCCCTCCTCCCAGGTGCTGGGGGCCTCCGAGGAGCCCGCGCAGTTCAGCCTGACCAACGCTGCGGGCACCCACACCACCAGCGAGGGCATCGCCTCCCCCACAGCCGGGGAGCTGCTCTTCTCCTCCTTCCACAGCCTCCTGCAGGGACCCTACTTCTGGAGCCTCCCTCCGCGCTTCCGGGGAGACAAGGTGGGCAGGGGCTGGGCAGGGGCCGGGAGCCCCAGGCAGCAGCCACAGCACAGGCGAAGGCGTGGACGCCGGAGCGTCGTGGTCCCCCGGGAGCTCTGTGCAGAAGACGCTCTGCTGGAGCAGGGACAGGGCCCAACCGCCTGTCCACCCTGTGTCCCAGGTGACCTCCTACGGGGGAGAGCTGCGTTTCACAGTGACCCAGCAGCCCCAGCCCGGCTCCCCGCCGCTGCACGGGCAGCCCCTGGTGGTTCTGCAGGGCAACAGTATCACCTTGGAGCATCGCACCTCCCAGGAACCTGTCCCCGGCCAGCCCAGCTCCTTCACTATACCCTTCCGGGAGGTGAGCCCAGCCAGGCCCCTGCTCTCCTCCTCAGGGTGTCAGCCCCCCAGGGGTCAGGCCTTGAGTACGTGGGCTCTCTCCCTGGCAGCAAGCATGGCAGCGGCCTGACGGGCAGCCAGCCACACGGGAGCACCTGCTGATGGCACTGGCGGGCATTGACGCGCTCCTGATCCGGGCATCCTACAGCCAGCGGCCGGCCGAGAGCAGGTGTCTGGGACCCGGGCGGGAGGACGGGAGAGGGCTCAGCGAGGGGGGGTTGCAATCCAGGGGGTGCTGTGCAGGGCAGCCAGACCACCAGCCCTGCTACTGACAGGTTGTGTGGCCTTTTGCTGCCTCACTTTTCCCATCTGTAAAGTGGACATTATAGCAGGGCTTCCCTTGCAGGGCTTCTCCTCCATCAGGCTCCCTAGAAGCAAACCTAAGACGGGCAGTGGAGTGAAAGTGATTCACAAGGAGGCCTCACAAAAGAGGGAGGGACACAGGAGGGGGTGGGGCCGCACAGGGAAGTGGCCTCAGGTCTGGCGGTCACCTCCTGCCCCAGGGAGCTCCGGGCCGTAAATCAGCCTACAGAGACGTCTTAGTCTGAGGCCAGGGGGCTTGCACCCTGTGTTGGCCTGTGAGCGGTCACCTCACCCTGGCAAGGAAGGTGGCCCTTTGGAGAACGCTGCCTGTGTGAGCCTTTAGCCACAACCCCTGCAGCAGCGGGGGGAGGAGGCCTCAGCTGGGGGCCTGGACTGGGCCCCCACAGCGTGGGGAAGGGGCCGCTGGGAGATGCGGTGAGAAGGGCCCTACCGTGCGGGTTGGCGAGGGCCCACTCAGAGCGGGTCTTGTCGTGCTCAGGGTGTCTGGCATCAGCATGGATGTGGCTGTGCCCGAGGGCACTGGCCAGGACCCTGCACTAGAAGTGGAGCAGTGTACCTGTCCACCTGGGTACCGTGGCCCGTCCTGCCAGGTGAGCCCTGCGCCCCACTGACCTGTCCATCCAGCTCTCTTTGTGGTGCTCCCTGGCTCCTCCTCATTCTTGAGCTCCACCCCCCCAACCTCCCCATGCCCTCTCCACAGCCCCAGCCACTCACGGGACTGTCCAGGACTGTCCCAAACGGGTCCCGTCCAGGAAGCCCCTCCCACGTCCCCCTTTCTGCCCCCAGGACTGTGACACAGGCTACACACGCATGCCCAGCGGCCTCTACCTGGGCACCTGCGAACGCTGCAGCTGCCACGGCCACTCGGAGGCCTGCGAGCCTGAGACAGGTGCCTGCCAGGTGAGTCCCGCCCACCCTCCTCCCCACCGGGCATCTGTGGCGTCCAGGAGCCCAGCCTGAACCCGCATTCTGTCCCTCCAGGGCTGCCAGCACCATACAGAGGGCCCTCGGTGCCAGCAGTGCCAGCCAGGATACTATGGGGATGCCCAGCAGGGGACACCACAGGACTGCCAGCCTTGCCCGTGCTACGGAGCCCCTGCTGCCGGCCAGTGCGTCCAGGCCCTGCCCATGCCTGCCCTTCCCAAGCATGTCCACCACCCCCTCCCCATACCCCTTCCTCCCCGTTTTACCACTTCCACAGTGTGTCACTTGGTATATGATACACGTGGCCTCGGGGCCTCAACTTGCCCATCTGTGAGATGGGGATGTCACCCCAACCTTAGCGCCAGGTGTGTGGGACTCTAGCACAGGGCCTAGCCCATAGCTGGTGCTCAGAAGGCCCGTATTCACTACCCCACCCTCCCCTGACACCCACCGGCCCCAACCCCGGTTCTGAAGGAGGCTGGGGCAGAGAGCGGGCACGGCTGCCTTGCTAATGGGAGTTTTGCCCCTGTGTTCTCAGGGCTGCTCACACGTGCTTCCTGGACACTGATGGCCACCCCACCTGCGACGCCTGCTCCCCGGGCCACAGCGGGCGGCTCTGTGAGAGGTGAGGCAGGGGGGCACAGATGGGGCCCTTGTTCCCCCTGGGGGAGCCAAGAACTTCTTCCTCTCACCATCCGTGGGCCCCAGAGGCAGCTCGCTGGCTCCATGGGGGGCTCAGCCCCTGGGCCAGCGTTCAGGACCCTCAGACACCCAGGCCTGCATTCCAGCCCCAAGCCTGGCCAGGTTTTGCTGAAGGCCCTGGGCTCGGGGCCTGATCAGGCTCATTCTCTGGCGCACCCCACTCTTCTCCCTCGTGTTTCCCCACTGTAAATGGGTAAGTGAGGTGGATAGGTCTCCGTCAGCACCGTGAGGCCACGGAGGCCCGCCCGGGCCTGGGCTGACGGCTGCCCCTCCAGGATTCTCTTCCTGCAATGCGTTCTGTCTTGCAGGTGTGCCCCCGGCTACCACGGCAACCCCAGCCAGGGCCAGCCGTGCCAGAGTGAGTGGGCTCAGGGAGGGCTTTGTGCTTGGGCTGCCCGGTGTCCTCAGGGTGGGGGCGAGGCACAGGCTTTGTTCCTCTGCGACCTGGGGCGGGTGGCTTCGCTTCTAGAGTCTACTTCTTCATCTGTCAAATGGGATGGGAGCAAACTCCCCCCACCTCCCGGGGCTAAGAACGGGGTGCCTGCCTCAGATCAGCTCCCCCTCTCGGTGCTGAGCCGGGTACTGGAAGAGTGGCGGGGACAGGTGGGCTTGGTGGTGGGCTTGGGTCTCCAGCTGTGACTCCCCCCCCCCACCTCAGGAGACGGCCAGGTGCCAGAGCCCATAGGCTGTGGCTGTGACCCCCAGGGCAGCGTCAGCAGCCAGTGTGATGCCACTGGCCAGTGCCAGTGCAAGGTCAGTCCCACCCTGTCCTTTCCAAGCCCATCTGCCCCCCAGCCTGGGGTCTGGTGGGAGCCGGGACCTGGGCACAGGAACCAGGGCAGGGGCTACCCAGAAGTGGGTGGGAAGCTGTCCTCAGAGGCCGCTGGGGGCAGGGGCAGCCCACCGAGGTCCCTGCACCCATCTTCCCATCCGTCCGCCCAGGCCCAGGTCGAAGGCCTCACCTGCAGCCACTGCCGGCCCCACCACTTCCACCTGAGTGCCAGCAACCCCGACGGCTGCCTGCCCTGCTTCTGCATGGGCGTCACCCAGCAGTGCGCCAGCTCCTCCTACACGCGCCACCTGGTAAGAGCCCATGGCCAGCAGCATCCCCAGGCTGTCACCCACCTTGGCACTGGAGCCAGCACCTCACAGTGTACCCCTCTGATGTCCCCCACACTCCCCAACACCCCGTCTCAGCCAGCTGCCCCACCCCCACCAAGATGTCTGCCTCGGCACCCAGGCTGACACAGGCCCTCCCTCCCCTGCCAGATCTCCAGCCGCTTTGCTCCTGGCGACTTCCAAGGCTTTGCCCTGGTGAACCCTCAGCGCAACAGCCGCCTGACGGGAGGCTTCACCGTGGAACCCGCGCCCGAGGGGGCCCAGCTCTCTTTCGGCAACTTCGCCCACCTCGGCCAGGAGCCCTTCTATTGGCAGCTGCCGGACGCATACCAGGGAGACAAGGTGTGACGCCCAGCGGGGGCTGCAGACCCCAGGCCCCTGCCAAGCACGGCTTTGCCTCCGAGCTGTCTCAGTGGGCAGGCGGGCCGGCAGGTGTCTGCTCCGTTTCTGCCACGTCGGGGCTAAGTGTGAGGCTTCTGGGGTGTCGTAGGCCTCGGTCTCACGCCCAGCCCTGCTGCTGCCCCACCGGACACCTCTGATGAACCTGGACTCCAGGGAGACCCGGGGGCCTGCGGCTTGCGCCGGGCACTGCTCAGGGTCAGCTGCTGCTGATTGTCAGCTTCCAGGCAGGCAGGCGTCCGGCAGATAGGTCCTAGGCAAGGCCCTCGGATCGCCAGGACAGAGGAGGCAATTTGGGGTTCGATCATTTGCTGACTTAGTTCCCTGCCGTGCACCGTCGGCGCTGTGCGTGGTGTTGGGTGCAGTCCTGACTCCAGGCCTTGCGAGTACTTACTGAGCACCTGTTAAGTGCAGGGCACTGTGAGCTAGGTGCCACTGCTGCCCCATCTCACACGGGAGGAGAGAGAAAACTGACCTCACATCCCACGGCTGTAGTGGGTGGCAGTGCTGGGATTCGAACCCTGGTCAGCAGCCACCGTGCGGTGCGCCACTCATCAGAGAGCACTTGTCTTTGCTACTCCGTGGTCCAGTGGGAGGTGCCGGCACTGGGAACGGTGTTGCAGGGGGCGGGGTCTTAGTGATGGACTTAAGGGCCCCCTGCTCAGCTGTGCTCCGGGAGCAGCGAAGGCCACCTTGTGGTTCCCAGGGGAGGTAGGATTCGGCAGCACCCCCAGGGACCCAGGAAGGGAGCTCTGCCTTGGACAGAGCCTGCTACCCCCGCCCCCTCCCTGGGCTGCCTGCTGCTGTGGCCTCTTTCTCTGTTCCTCCTGCTTTGGCCCCCTGCTGCCCTGCCCTGCCCCTCTCAGACCTTCCTCTGTCTCTTCTCGTGGCGTTTCTCTGTGCCCCACAGAGGGAGGCTGACTTCGTGCGGATGCGCCGGGCTCACCAGGTAGGCCGGTGATGCACATGGCACGAGGCCAGTGTGATGTGGGCATGTTGTGTTCTTGTGAGCCCTCGGCCCGGTGCCCAAGGTACCGTGGGTCTGCATGAAGACAGCCAGCACCGGTGGTCCTCTGGTCAGGGCACTACTGTGCCCCCTGGTCCCTGTGCCCAAGGTGGCAGGGAAACTAACCTGATGCTAATCCCTAGGAGTTTGTCTGGACCCCGGGTTCCCCCAACAGTTATCTCCTAAGCAGCCACCTCTAATCCCCTGGTGCCCATGCACCTGGAGGAGCCCCGTGTGCCTGCCTGTCTCCCAGTCCGTGTGGACCTTTCTAGCCACCTTGTCCATGGGTAGGAGACCCTGCCCATGGCTCTGATGCCGGGACAGTAGGAGGGCTGATGTGGCCTGTGCCCTCCACCCCATCAGAACCGCACGTCCCTCTCAGAGGAGCAGTGGCGGGCAGCTGTGGCAGCTGGGAGGATCCTGGGGCCCCCAGAGGGCAGAGGCTGGGCACGGCAGGCATCACAGGTAACTGAGGGCCTGGCCAGGACAGGCTGCATCTGGGGCTCCAAGGAAGAGACTGGATCCAAGGCCCCTGCAGGCTCTCCCAGGCCGTGTCCCCCAGTTCCGGCCCCAGCCTGACCCCCAGTCCATTCCGCTGTTGTCCTGGGGAGACAGCCTGGAGCCACCTTGGGTGGTGCCCCGGGTCAGGGGCATAGTCAGGCCCCAGGAGCACCTCCCCTACCCGAGGCCGCTGCGGCTGCCTCCAGCTCCTGGCCTTGCCTCGGGGAGAGGTCTGCCCCTGTCTTGCTAGGCACCCTCTGGAGGGCTTCTCCCCAGCAGCCCCAGCCCAGAGTCACCGCCCCACACCCAGGAAGCCCACCTGGCTCCTGAGGTCCCGGGTGGGGCAGCGGGCCCTGGCACTCGGGTCAGTAGCACAGCACTGGCGGCTGGCTGGGCCTGGCTCCGCGTGGGGCGGGCGTGCTGTCTGTCCCTCGGCTTCTTTCCCTGCCCTTCCTCTCCTGCCCCCGCAGGTGGACGAGGCCCAGAGGCGCGTGGACGCCGAGATCTGGCAGCTGCTTTCCAGCTTTGCTGCCCGCCCCCGACCCCCTCCCCGGGGACCCTCCACCCACTCCCGGCCTGCCGCAGCCCTGAGAGCCGCTCCCCACTCCTCCTCCCTCCCCTCCTCCTTCTCCTCCTCTTCCTCTTCCTCCTCCTCCTCTCTGTCTCCTCCAGCAGGCCCCCAGGTATGTGCCAAGGCCCCCACAAGGGCCCCTCCGCGCCAGAGTGCTGTGTGGCCTTAAGTCACTTCTGAACCAGCTTGTACCATTTCTCATACTACCTGGACTGTGACTTCCTGGCAGTCAAAAAGCAGCGGAAGTCGGCTGTTGCGCTTTTAAGATTTAAAGTGCATTTATTTGAAAGGCAGAGTGACAGAGGGAAAGACGGAGAGATTTTCCATCTGCTGATTCACTTCCCAAATGGCCGCAACAGCCAGAACTGGGCCAAGAACTCCATCGGCTCCCACATAGGTAGCAAGAGCCCGAATACTTGGGCCATCGTCCGCCGCCCTCCCAGGCGCAGTAGCAGGGAGAGGGCTCGCAGTGGAGCAGCCAGGACTGAAACCGGCGCTGTGAGGTGGAATGCAGGCACCCCAAGCAGCAGCTTACCCCGCTGCGCCACAGTGCCGGTCCCTGGTGGTACATGAAAAAGCCACTGCATTTTACCATGTTTGCCAGTGTGCCACGTGGATCTGTGGCCCACAAGGGGAGCCCACAGTACAGGAGGAGATGCTGGCCCAAGCCACGCCCAGAGAGAGGCAAGCCGGGCTTAAGGTGGGAGTGTGGGGGTCCCGCCCCCTCCCCGCCTCTGGGCCCCCCGTCCCGCATCCACCACCTCCGCCCGTGGGCGCCCACCGCCCTCCACTCTCACTGCCTGTCCTCTGTCCTAGTTCGCTCTCTCCTACGAAGGCTTCTCTCTGCTCCCTGGGAGCCTCTATTACTGGCAGCTGCCCCAGGCCTTCCTGAGGGACAAGGTAACGGGGAGTTGGGGGAGACAGGGGGGTCAGGATCAAAAAAATCCCAGATGAGGCCTTTGTAAGTGCCCTTTACGTGGGCAAGCTGAGGCCCACAGAGGGGAAGGGGCTTGTGTGGGGTCCCACATCCAGCTCAGAGCGCAGCTGAAATCTTGCCCACCTCTTCCCTTACCCTTCGGCGAGGCCCTGGCCCTGGCACAGGGGCTGTCTCCATGGGAGGGGTTCTCCGGCGCCTCCTCTCTCGGCTCCCTTAGACCTGAATCATTCACTCATTCATTCATTCCTGAAGCACTGATTAAGTTACTGTGGGCTGTAACTCTGTAAGAGATGTATGTATTTAGTTGAAAGGCAGCGTCAGAGATAGAAAGAGACAAAAGGAGAGACTCCCATCCTCTGGTTCACTCCCTGAGCTCCAGCCAGGTCTCCCGCATGGGTGAATGAGGCCCAGGCACTTCACTGCTTTCCCAGGCACATTGGCAGGGAGCTGGATTGGAAGTGGAGCAGCCAGGACTTGAGCCAGAGCTCTGAGAGAGGGTGTGGGTGTCCCAGGTGACTCCACCCCTGCACCATGATGCCCACCCACCTGCACCTGTGAAGAGCCCCCCCCCGCCCCGAGCTCAGCATCGGTCTGATGATCCTTCCTGTCGTTGGCATTGGCGTTGGTATCAGTACTAGTTTTGATACTGCCTCCGTCTGATCCAAAGACAGTTTAGAACGCCCCGGAAGAATACACATAATAAGTGACAGCTGTAGAATAACACCCAGCGCAAGCGAGGGGAAGGAGAGGCCTGAAGCCGGGGAGGAGCTGGCAGTGTGCTGAGTGCATCCCCTTGCATGTCCTGTGTTGCGTGATCCTTGTGATACCCCTTAAGCGCATATTGTTTTGTTTCCATTTCCATGGGAACAGAGTGGGGCTCAGAGTGGTTAGGTGATGTGTCCAAAGCTGAACAGCCAGTAAGGCTGGAATTGGAACCCCGGTCTTTTGGGCTGTGGTGTCTGCCCGCTTACCCACTGCTCTGTACACGCCTGCAGCTTGCTAGAAAGCTGGTGGCCAGGGATGGCATCCAAAGTAAACAGGAAAGCAGTTGTGTCACGGTGCTTTGGTGGTGTCCCTGAATTCCCTACCGCGCCCTGAGCTTGTGCAGAATGTCCCCGGGGCCTGGCAGTCAGCAGGCAATTGATGGCTGCCCCCCGACTGAATGTTGAACGCACAGATGAACACACAGGGCAAGCGTGGTGCAGCGTGGCACTGGCTGGACACCTGCCCTGGTGGCAGAGCTGGGGTCTCAGCTGCCCGCGTGAAAGCCACTGCGGCAAGCGGAAGAGCTCTTCCGGTCCCGGGCAACAGAAAACCCAGGTCCAGCCGGCGCATCGGCGACCAAGAACCTGTTGGCTCACGCAGCTACAGAGGGCGGGGCCATCTGGTATCAGGCATGGCTGCATCCAGGGGCCCATTAGGGCTGTGCCTCGGTTGGTGTCACTGTCCAGCTTCTCATGTGACTAGAGAAAGGAGTTGCTCTGTTTCAGTAGAAAGAGAAGGGCCAGGGTCCCTTGTCCATCCCTGATGGGATGGACAGGGGACGTGGTGGGACGTGCAGGTGGGCCAGGCCTGGCTCGCTGTCCAGTGCAGAGGAGCAGGGGCCAGGCCCCATGAGCCACATGGCCTGCAGGTAGGGGAAGAAAGCCAGATGCAATCTGCAGAAAGGAGGAATGGATTCTGGGAAAACAAAAGCCACCTGCCCAGGAGGCGAGGACCCCCAAGGGGCCACTTGCAGCCAGAACCGTGGCTGAGAACTTGGCAACCTTGTAGCCTCCCTGTGGCCTCACTGCAGTTATCGTGGTCTGCTTCATGGGAAACCCCTGCCCCTGAAAAGGGACCTGCAGGGACCCTGGGACGGTAGAGACTGGGGAACCCCATGGAACAGGAAGGAGGATGCCTGGGGTCTTGCCCCACCCCCCATGCCGAGACTGTGGAGGAACTGAGACACCACAGGCCACACACCCTGACCTCAGGGGTGGGGGGTGCGGCACAGGTGCAAAACATCCTGAGGAGGCTCTGCCCCTCGCCTGTCCAGTCGAACACACAGCCCCAGCAGGAAGCGCACGGACACACAGCCCCAGCAGGAGGCGCACTCAGCCTGTGCCCCTGGCTTGCCTCTGCAGGTGGCGGCTTACGGCGGGAAACTGCGCTACACCCTCTCCTACACGGCGGGACCGCAGGGCAGCCCCCTCTCTGACCCTGACATCCAGATCACGGTGAGCACCCCCACCCCACGCCCCGGGGGCAGAAGGCACTGTCCGCACCGAGTCCCTCCAGTTCAGCAGGCACTTGGGCCTGGCAAGGGCTGGGGGCTGCACCCACACCCCCAGCCCCAACCTGCCCGGGTGAACACGACCCAGGCCAGGGCATGGCTGCTGGGAGGAGGGGCGGTGGCCTTGAGACATAAGAGCTTGGGAGTGCGGGGAGCTGGGGGACTGCACATTACAGAGGCTGGGACAGGTGGCTGGCCCCTCCCCCTGCCCCGCGTCCCCAAGCCTCTGCATGCCCTTCTCAGTCCTGCTGGTGTCTCACCAGGGTAACAACATCATGCTGGTAGCCTCCCAGCCTCCCCCGCAGGGCGCTGAGAGGAGGAGCTATGAGATCGTCTTCAGAGAGGTGAGAGGCGCTTGCCCCCCCGGATCCCCACCCTGATTCGGAGTCTGGCTTTGAGGCTGCCAGCCGCATGTGGCTCCCCCATCCTCCCCTCCCAGCCCACCCTCAGTGCCTGGAGGGCAGGCGTTGGGGGCGGGGGCCGCAGGAGCAGCACGCATACCCCCGCGCCCCTCGCCCATGTTGGTGGTTCTGCCCCTGCCCCCCAGGAATTCTGGCGCCGGCCTGACGGGCAGCCAGCCACCCGCGAGCACCTCCTGATGGCGCTGGCCGACCTGGACGAGATCCTGGTGCGCGCCACGTTCTCCTCCGTGCCGCTTGCAGCCAGCATCAGCGCTGTCAGCCTGGAAGTCGCCCAGCCCGGGCCCTCAGACGGACCCCGGGCCCTTGAAGTGGAGGAGTGCCGCTGTCCCCCGGGCTACGTGGGCCTGTCCTGCCAGGTGAGTGTGTGGCTGGCCCAGCCCCTCTGCTCAGCCACAGCTGGTCACGTGGCACTGCCGTGGCCCGTAGTTCATAACTGGCTGCTCTTAGTCTCGTGTAGTCCTCCCAGCAGGTGAGATAACTGATACGTGCAGTTACCCCCTTAGTGGATTGCAAAAGAAAAGCAGAGGCCCTGAGGGGTGGGTGACTCACCCCTGCTTACCTGTGGCAGAAACTTATGGAACCCAGGTCTGATGGACACCGAAGCCCAGTGTGTCCTAACCACTGGGCAGTACTGCCTCAAGCATGGGCTACGCTGGAGGTTAAGACCCGCCTCGTGCCTTCCAATGTGCCTCGGAGACAGGCAGACTAGAGAAACAGAGATGACCAGCCCTGAGTGGAGTGTGGACACGCACAGAGGGGCGGACACAGGGAGCCGGCGGGTTGGTGGGGGGGGGGGGGTTGGAGGCAGGAGGGCCGAATGCGCAGGTGCTCAGGGTGGTGCATGGGGAGAACTCCAGGCAGCAGGGTCACCCCCCAGAAAGCCCAGGAGGGCCCCACTTTGCAAGGCTTGGAGCAAGGCTTCCTGCAGCAGGAAGCTCCCAGGCCGTGCGGGAGCGCTGGGCTCCATTGGAGCTGGGCCAGGGAAAGTTCTGCTGGGTGGCATGGCGGGGAGGGGGAGGGAGCCTGGGTGGAGGGAAGGGTGGGGGGGGCGGAAGTGAGGACGGGCACTCAGCAGGCGCCCAGCTGAAGTCAGGAGGTGAGGCTTGGGCAGAGCACGCCCCCTGCTGGGGACGCCCACAGCAGGAAGTTCACTTCCCTGCCCTTTTCCATCTTTGCTCCTTGGGGCCGTGAGAATTCCCAACCCCACTATGTGGCTTTTATGTTCTTGGGGTTATGAAGGAGGGGCCCCTGGGGACCCCACCACCCTTGGCGCACATTGTCCACAGCGAGACAGAACAGATCCCTGGACCTGGCTCTGGGTGGTGCAGAGGGAAGACCAGAGCAGGCGCCGCAGCAGAAATGCTGGGTTTTGGTTTTGGTTTCGATTTTTGAAGATTTATTGATTTATTTGAAAGGCAGAGTTACAGAGGGAGAGAAAGAGGTCTTTCATCCACTGGTTTACTCCCCAAATGGCCGCAATAGCCAGAACCAAGCAGATCCAAAGCCAGGAGCTTCTTCCAGGTCTCCCACATGGGTGCAGGGGCCCAAGCACTTGGGCCACCTTCCGCTGCTTTCCCAGGTGCATTAGCAGAGAGCTGGATCGGAAGTGGAGCAGCCTGGACTTGAACCCGCGCCCTTGTGGGATGCTGGCTTAACCCTTTAATGCCACAGTGTCGGCCCCAGAAATGCTTGGTTTTGAAGCCTGTGGCTGCACATACCCATGCATGAAAGCCTCGCTGGGTTTTGTGTGCTCTGGCCCCTTCCGCTCTGTTCAGTGGGGGCATCGCAGCCCTGGGGAACCTGTAAGGGCTCGTCCGGAGCTGGGGTCTTTCCCGTTAGGTGCAAGGATTTTTAGGCAGGACCCTTGCTGCTGAAGGAGTTTCAGGGGACTGAGTCCTGGGGATGCAGAAGCAGTCTCCACTAGGGGTGACTATGGTTTCACCAGATTCAGAGAGGCTGCAGCCACACGGCAGGGCCGGGAGACACTGTGTGGCTCTGCATAGTGCAGGCAGTGAAGGGGGAACATGGGGCTCAGAGTCACCAAGAGCGGGCTTGGGTTGGACGGCTGGGCCCAGGACTGCCCCAGCTCGGGGGAGAGGGATGCGGGGCCTGCTGACTCTGGATGCGACTCCAGGCTTGGGAATGGAAACTGACCCTTCCCTCTGCCCCCCAGGACTGTGCCCCTGGCTACACGCGCACTGGGAGTGGGCTCTACCTCGGCCACTGCGAGCTGTGTGAATGCAATGGCCACTCAGACGTGTGCCACCCAGAGACCGGGGCCTGCTCGGTGAGTGCCAGCAAGGCTGGGGCCGGGGGTCAGCTGGCTGGGCCTGGGTGGGGGCCCAGGGCTGGGCATGGACAGGGAGGGGTGGACTTGGCAAGAGAGGCCTGGGTCTAGGGCAGGGTCAGGGGCACAGCCTGTGGGCAGGGCACCTGGGGGCTTCCAGAGCTGTGGAACACCGTTCTTTATGCAGACAAGCAAACAGCCAGCAAAACTAGTTTGTACTAAGGATCTGTGGTTCTTACTGAACCTCAGTCTCTTATCACCAAAGTGACGCGTTCCCTGGTAGAGGAGTCAGACCAGAGACCAACCAGAAGGCAAGGAAAATCCTCTGCCTGGAGCGGGGGGCGGGGGGCTCGCCTGCCCCCTTTTCCTGCAGGTTCGCTCTGGTACACGCACTTTTCCTTTACAACCACACAAAGGGCCTTTGTGCTGGCGCGTCAGCTGTTCTCACTTAGCGGTGCCTGACCCTCTCTCCTAGCATTCGAGTTGTTTGGTTTTGTTTAACCTCCAGGACCGTTCAGAGTTTGTGTGTTGCCCTCTAGGGGTCACGGTCAAGGGCCAAGTGGTTGTCAGAGCCACAAGCTAAACCTGGAGCCCGGAACTTGCCGGGTTCCCGCTGCAGCCGCCTCTCTGGGGGAGGATGTGTAACCCACACACACACGCGTTTTCATGTTGAGGCATGTGTGTCCCTCTGCCTACCTTGGATCTTATGTTTAGGTATTGAGGTAGAAAAGTGTAGGAGATATAATCAGCATCTTTTTCACTACTATTTGGATGAGTATTTTTCTTTTTATTTATTGTTTTTATTTGAGAGGTAGACGGAGCTCCCATCCCCGAACAGCAGCTGGGCCAGGCCCCTATTGGGAGCCAGGGCTCCATCTGGGTCTCCCACCTGGACGGCCAGGACCCAAGTACTTGAGCCATCATCGGCTGCCCCCTGGGGTGCCCCCTGGGGTGCGAGCGGGGACAGGGGGTGTGGGCGTCCCAGCTGCCATGCCCCGCCCCAGGGCTGCTTTTCCACTGACCCAGTTCCCTGTTCCAGGGTGTTTATTTTGTTTCCACCTCTCGGAAATGCATGTCCTTGTCACAACATCTTTATGCCCCTCCGCAGCCCTCTCTGTAAGGGAAATCCACGTGCTCGGAGCTGGTGGGTCAGGCGCTGCACTCCAGCGTCGGGGAGGGCTGGGGTGTGACGTGCTTGTGCCCCACAGCAATGCCAGCACAACGCCGCCGGGGAGTTCTGCGAGCTGTGTGCCCCCGGCTACTACGGAGACGCCACGGCCGGGACGCCTGAGGACTGCCAGCCCTGTGCCTGCCCACTGACCAATCCGGAGAACATGTGGGTGCCCGTGCTCAAGGCCCAAGGCTGAGGAGGGAGGACCCGGCACCACGCTGGCTTCCAGGCCGGAAATGGAGGGAGCCAGTGGAGGCTGGACTTCCTGTGACCTGACCTCTGCCCCGCCCTCCTCAGGTTCTCCCGCACCTGTGAGAGCCTGGGAGGCAATGGGTACCGCTGCACAGCCTGTGAGCCCGGCTACACCGGCCAGTACTGCGAGCAGTAAGTTTGCAGAGGGGAGGGTGAAGGAACAGGGCAAATGGTAGCCCCCGAGCTGGGAGCCCTGAACGATGATGGGCCGAAGTCTCCACCAGGGTCTCCGCCAGGGTCGTGCCCCTTCCCTGCCCAAAATGCTCCCGAGACAAGACCACGCACGCCGTGCCTCAATCTCCCCACTCTGACACCCAGCTGTCCCCTCCAGCTGAACTGGACTTTTTGAATTCTTACTATTCAAGTCTTGCATATACTATTCCCTCTTTGAGGAACATTCTTCACCTCCAAACCACCCCTTCCCGGCTCATTCCCTTTTAACCTTCAAGGCTCAGCGCCGTTTGCTCATTCAGCAACACCTGCTGTGTGCCACACAGTGTGCGGAGGGCCTGGGGACAAAGTGGGGCGCAAACTGCATCCTGTCCCAGCCCCTGTGGAGTCTGCCACCTGGAGTAGCAGGCAGGGCAGAAGAAAGAGCTGTTGTGGAAATCCGAGGGAGCTTCAGAGAGTTCAAGGAAAACATGGAATGGGAAAACTATGCATGGCCCTCTTTCTTTTTTTCCACCAACATAAGTTTACCTTTTATGCATTTAAGAGTTTTTCAATTTTTATTAATTTACTTTCATTTTATTCAAGATTTTATTTATTTTTGTTGATTTGAGAGACAGAGATCTCCCATCTGCTAGTTCACTGCCCAAATGCGCCCAGTAGCCAAGGCTGGGTCAGGCCAAAGCCAGGGACTCCATCCAGTCTCCCACGTGGGTGGCAGCAACCCACGTATTTGAGCTGTCACCCCCTGCCTTCCAGAGCGTGCATTGTCAGGAAGCTGGAATAGGACTTGAACCCAGGCACTCCGATCTGGGATGTGGGCGTCCCAAGTGAGGTCTTAACCTCTGCCTCAAACATCCACCCCTAAAGTGTTTTTTTTTTGTTTTTTGTTTTTTGGTTTTTTTTTGTTTTTTTGTTTGTTTGTTTGTTTGTTTACAGGCAGAGTGGACAGTGAGAGAGAGAGACAGAGAGAAAGGTCTTCCTTTTGCCGTTGGTTCACCCTACAATGGCCACCGCGGCCAGCGCGCTGCGGCCGGCGCACTGCACTGATCCGATGGCAGGAGCCAGGTGCTTCTCCTGGTCTCCCATGGGGTGCAGGGCCCAAGCACTTGGGCCATCCTCCACTGCACTCCCTGGCCACAGCAGAGAGCTGGCCTGGAAGAGGGGCAACCGGGACTAGAACCCAGTGTGCCGGTGCCGCAAGGTGGAGGATTAGCCTAGTGAGCCACAGTGCCGGCCAGGTTTTGATTTTTTTTTTTAAGATTTATTTATTTATTTGAAAGAGTTACACAGAGAGAGAGGGAGAGGCAGAGAGAGAGAGAAGTCTTCCATCTACTGGTTCACTCCACAGTTGGCTGCAACAGCTGGAGCTGGGCCAATCGAAGCCAGGAGCCGGAGCTTACTCCAGGTCTCTCATGTGGGTGCAGGGCCCAAGGACTTGGGCCATGTTCTACTGCTTCCCGGGGCCATAGCAGAGAGCTGGATCAAAAGTGGAGAAGCTGGGACTAGAACCAGCGCCCATATGGGATGCCGGCACTGCAGGTGGTGGCTTTACCCACTATGCCACAGCGCCAGCCCCAAATGAAGGTTTCTTTACACAAAGGAGGCCTTACTGCTTTCACTCCCAGCCTGCTAGTGCTCCCTGTTACACTCCACTTTCTCCACTCGCTGAGGCCCTGTACTGGGGCCACTTTGGTCCCCAGAGTCCTTCCAGAGTCCTGAGCCTCCTCACCCCACTCCAGAAGCTCCTGACTCCCGGGTCCCTCGTGAGGCACTGGGTCCCTTGTGGCTTGACAGCTGGCCTTGTTCCTCCATACAGGTGCGCCCCAGGTTATGTGGGTAACCCCAACGTGCAAGGGGGCCGGTGCCTGCCCCAGGGTAAGTGGGGTGATGGCAAGGCGGGGAGTCTAGGGTGTTTGGGGGAACATAGGTCTGGGAGAGGACAGAAGAGAAGTATCTGCAGCCAGGCCGCGTGCCAAGGGCCCCTGCCTGAATGGCCTCTGCTGTCCACCTTCCCAGCAGACCAAGCCCCGCTGGTGGTCCAGGTCCACCCTGCTCGGAGTGTCGTGCCCCAGGGCGGCCCCTACTCCCTGCGGTGCCAGGTCAGTGGGAGCCCCCCACACTACTTCTACTGGTCCCGTGAGGACGGGCGGCCTGTGCCCAGCAGCACCCAGCAGCGACATCAAGGTACCTATGACCCCGTACTCCTCGGTGATCCAAGCCACCCCAGGCCTGTGCCTGCCCCTGCACACAGGGCTGGATGGGAGGAAGGCCCCTGCCTGCACCCATGAGCTCCTACCTCTTTCTCCAGGCTCCGAGCTCCACTTCCCCAGTGTCCAGCCCTCGGACGCCGGGGTCTACATTTGCACCTGCCGTAATCTCCACCATGCCAACAGCAGCCGGGCAGAGCTGCTGGTCACTGGTGAGTCCCTACGGACACAGCCCCAGCATGGGTGCCTTTTCACTGGGGTTTCCCCAAAAGCAGAGTCGGAGACAAGGATTTGTGCGCAGGTATTCCAGGGAGGGCGCAGGAGACAGGCAAGGGAAGGCGTCCAGTAAGAGGGACGTCATCAAGTAGGGGGTGCCCATTAGTAGGTGTTGCTTAATGCAGCCAAGGATCCTGGGAGCCTGCGCAGAACATGCACCTCTAAGTCACCCTATTTGCTGTCCAGGGAGCTGGGGCCCGTGCATGCCGGCTACTGTCAGTGACTCTCTGCTGGGAGCCTCAGTCCCCCTGCATGCACGGTGGGCTCCAGAGGCCCGTGACAGCCCCTCTCCAAAGGAGTACAGAGGCTGGCAGAAGTCAGGCAGGCAGGCACTGGAGTGACAGGGCACCCGCAGCCCCAGCGACCAACAGGTCAGAGGAGATCCTAGGTGTGGTCTGAGTTTGATTAAGTTTGAAACGTTGGGGCAATATCTAGTTAGATTTGTGACTCTGAGGTCAGGCAGGAGGCCGTCGCTGCAGAAGTGGATCTGGGAGCCATGGGCACAGGGAGGTGTGGCTGGGAGACAGGGCCCAGGGAGCTCTGAGCTGAGCCTGTCTGGTTGAAGCGGAAGGACAGCAGAAGACAGGGTGCAGCTGGAGAGACAGGCAGAAGCCAGGGCACCATGGCGTCCAAGAGGTGAGCGAGGGGAGGGGCTTCCAGGAGAACGTGGCCGTCTCCCCAGCCGCCTCTGGGCAGGAAGCTCCGGGCAGAGAAAGGACCCTTGGAGTTGAGCCTCCACATAGAACAGTCGTCAGGGCAGGAGGGTGGAAACCATCTCGAGCAAGGCAGGGAGTGGGCGGGCAGGCAGCAAGTGCAGAAAACTCTTTCTGGGGTCATGGCTCAGAAGGAACGGGGCAGAGGCTGGGGGAGTGTGGGGGAAATCCTAGAACACGTTTGTAGGGTGAGATGGTCCCAAGGAGAGGGAGAGGAGAGGCTGAAGTTATAAGAGATCGGTGGAGTTGGAGGCAGAGGGCCGGCTCTCGGGGGTCCAGGGGCGCTGAGAGGGCCGGAGAAGGGCCCCGGCCTTCAGGGGCCAGGAAGGGAAGAAGGGAGGCTGGTAGATGTGGAACGATGGGAACACAGGTGACAAGTCATTTGCATTTTCTCAGCAAGTGCGGGTTGAAGCCCTTGGCCGTGAGCGTGGAAAGGTGCAAGTAGCAGGTGGAGGAGATGGGAGGAGGTGTGAAGTGGTTGCTGGGGAGGCTGGGACCTCAAACCTGCTGGAGAACCCCAGTTGGAGCCAAGTGTGAAGAGTCAGGAGCTCATTTGTGGTGACGTTCTAAGGCCCTGGGGCCCACAGGCTCATGGTGTGACATTCTCCGACCACGTGGCGCTGGCCGCTCGGTGCCAGCAGGGAGAATGTGGACAGCTGGGTTCAGCCAGGAGGAGGGAAGGAGACGGCAGGGAGTGGACTGGCGTCTAAGCTGAACAAGAAAGAGTGGTGACACCCAGAGGTGATGGACACAGGGCGTGGACACGGCCAGCACCTGGCTCACTGGCAAGCTTCCTGTCCCCACAGAGGCTCCGAGCAAACCCATCACAGTGACTGTGGAGGAGCAGCGGAGCCAGAGCGTGCGCCCCGGGGCCGACGTCACCTTCATCTGCACTGCCAAAAGCAAGGTGGGCGGGGCAGGGGTGGAGCCCAGGCAGTGAGGCAGGCGGGGCAGGGGTGGAGCCAGGCAGCATCCCTGTCCGGGAGCCTCCCCGGTGAGCTCCTCCCCATTCCCTCTGCCCTGCAGTCCCCAGCCTACACGCTGGTGTGGACCCGCCTGCACAACGGCAAGCTGCCCTCGCGAGCCATGGATTTCAATGGCATCCTGACCATCCGTGGCGTGCAGCCGAGTGACGCGGGCACCTACGTGTGCACTGGCTCCAACATGTTCGCCATGGACCAGGGCACCGCCACACTGCACGTGCAGGGTACGTGTCTCATCCGCACCGGGCCCTCCCATCCCCAGCTCTGCCCCCATACCCACTGGGACTGCCACCTGCTGCCTGCATGAAGTCTGCCAGGCCCTTGTCTAGACCCTAGAGAAGCAGGGTGGAGAGCAGGAAGTGCGTGTGCTGGCTGGGAGCCGGCACAGCAACAGAGGAACAGACAGGATCAGTAGACCAGGTGATGAGTGTAGAGCAGGAACGCACAGAGCCATGAGCAAGACGCGAGGTGGGAGAGGCCTCTCTGGGAGGCAACATCCAAGCTAAGACCTGAAGGGAAAGAAGATGAGCCAACCACAGAGCTGCCACCGCATGTCTGCGCCAGCAAGAGCAGCACGTGCAAAGGCCCTGAGCCAGGAACGTGTTGGTGCGCTTGCGTGGCTCGAGTCAAGGGAGGAACTTGAAGTTGTAAGCAGCGGTGAGAGTGGAGTATGTGGTGGATCAGAATGAGAGTCTAGATTTTATTTGGAAAGCACCAGGGAGCCGTGGATGTAGTGGGGACGTAACAAGACCCCATCTGCCTGCTGTGTAGACAGCCAGCCCCAGCGGGTTCAAGTGGAAGCAGAGGGTGCAGGCAGGAGGCCGTGGCCAGGCCACGGGTCCGATGCCGCCCCCCACCTTGACCACATTTCCTTTCTTCCTCCTCTCAGCCTCGCCCACCTCGTCTGCCCCCACGGTCTCCATCCACCCCCCGCAGCTCACGGTGCAGCCCGGCCAGATGGCCGAGTTCCGCTGCAGCGCCACCGGGAACCCCATGCCCAACCTCGAGTGGATAGGTGAGGCTGGCACGGGACTGACTCCCCGGGCCTGGCTTCCCTGGATGGGCTGTGGGCTCTCCTCCCCTCTCCCCGGGGGGGGGGGGGGCAGAGCAGTGCCATTCCTGAGGGTGCCGACCCCATTTCTACCCCAGGGGGCCCCGGCGGCCAGCTCCCTCAGAAGGCCGAAGTCCGCGGCGGCATCCTGCGCCTGCCGGCCGTCGAGCCCTCCGATCAGGCGCCGTACCTGTGCAGAGCCCATAACAGCGCCGGGCAGCACGTGGCCAGGGCCGTGCTCCACGTCCACGGTGAGCAGGCTGGGCTGGGATGGCGGCTGGGAGCCCGGGGGCGGCCAGACGGCGTTCTCACCACGCTCCGTCTGCAGGGGGCAGTGGTCCTCGGGTCCAGGTGAGCCCAGAGAGGACACAGGTACACGAAGGCCACACCGTGAGGCTGTACTGCAGGGCTGCTGGGGTGCCCAGTGCCACCATCACCTGGAGGAAGGAAGGGGGCAGCCTCCCCCCACAGGTGAGGCCAGGCAACGCCCTGGGTCCCCCCCTCCTGCCTCCACTCCCTCCCCATCTCCTCTCTGGCTCCCTCTACTTGCAAGATGGCAGCCACCTGGGGCCCTGCACCCAGTTGCTCTTCGCTTCCTCTTTGCTGCCTGGCCCCATCCTCCTTGGTACCCTAAGAGGGCTGTGTGCCTGCCTCTCCCCTGTGTGCCCCCTCTGCCTTCCTCGGGCCGCTCACCCTTGCCTGCTGACCCCTCCCAACACGTGCAGGCCCGGTCTGAGCGCACGGACATCGCCACGCTGCTCATCCCAGCCATCACCGCCGCCGACGCCGGCTTCTACCTCTGTGTGGCCACCAGCCCTGCAGGCACTGCCCAGGCCCGCATCCAGGTGGTCGTCCTTACAGGTGCGGGTCCCCCCCACCCCAGAGGCAGAGGGCATGGGGGGGAGGGCACGCCGAGGCTCCCCAGAGGCCCTCTCAACCCTCCTCTGGCCCCAGCCTCAGGCGACAGCTCACCGCCTCCGGTCAGGATCGAGTCCTCCTCGCCATCCGTGACAGAAGGACAGACACTCGACCTCAACTGCGTGGTGGCAGGGTCGGCCCACACCCAGGTCACGTGGTACAGGCGAGGGGCCAGCCTGCCTCCCCGCTCACAGGTAGGAGGGTCCCCAAGCCTATGGCAGGGCTGGGGGCTGTTTTCCCCCCTCACCAGCACCTGGCGTGCGTGGCTGAGAGCAGGGCCAGTGAGAGTCTGCTGAGGGATCCCCTGGCTCTGTCCTCACACGGCTCTGCCCCAACCTGGCGCAGGTGCACGGCTCCCGGCTGCGGCTCCCTCAGGTCTCCCCCGCTGATTCGGGAGAATACGTGTGCCGAGTGGAGAACGGCTCGGGCCCCAAGGAGGCCACCATCACCATCTCTGTCCTCCGCGGCACCCATACAGGCCCCAGCCATGCCCCAGGTGAGGAGGCCCGTGGGGCTGGGAAGGGGTCTCCCCGTTGCTCCTGGGGGAGGCTCCTGTGGTCTCTTCAGTGGCTTGGGACAGAGGACCGTCAGGCAGTCCGCGACCTTGCCTGCCTGACCCGGGGTGGGGATACGGTTGGTCTGGCTTCCCTGGGACCCCACGAGAAGGAATTGTTTCAGAATTGGTCAGGACACAGCAGAATGTCAGGGTTGAGCACCAAGCTGGGAGCCAGGCTGGCCTGGGTTCGAATCCGGGCTCTGCCCCTTGTCAGCCCTGGACTAGTTCTTGTACCTGCGGAGGCCTCAGTTTCCTTATCTGTGAAATGGAGACAATGGGCTGGCTCCCGGTGTGGTTGAAAGGCACTTGGAGCACGTGATAAACACAGAGGGAATCAGCCGTCTCATTCTCTGTGGCGGCATCTGGGGGCACAGCCCTGGCAGGAAAGGTCTCTGGGCCCCTGCAGGCCAGGGCACTTGGTCGTCAAGAAAGTGCAAATGGGCCTGGAACACCGATCAGAGGTTGGAGGCGGGCGGAGGAATGTGGTCCCAGGCCCAGAAAGGCCTCGCTTCCACCCCCAGATGGAGGCCCCACCATAGCCCAAGGCCCTGTGCCCTGGGGTGCTGGCTAGGGCTCCAGACCCAGGCCTCTCACCAGCCTCTCTGAACACCAGCTCCAGGCAGCACCCAGCCCATCCGCATCGAGTCCTCCTCCTCCCACGTGGCCGAAGGGCAGACGCTGGATCTGAACTGTGTGGTGCCCGGGCAGGCCCACGCCCAGGTCACGTGGCATAGGCGTGGGGGCAGCCTCCCCGCCCGGCACCAGGTACAGCAGCCCCCCAGGGCCAGCCTGCTGGAGGGGTTGGCTGGAGCTGTCCGGCCCCGTCTCATCGCACCCTGTTGTCACCCAGACCCACGGCTCACTGCTGCGGCTGCACCAGGTGTCCCCCGCCGATTCGGGCGAGTACGTGTGCCGCGTGCTTCTGGGTTCGGAGCACCTAGAGACCTCTGTCCTGGTCTCCATCGAGGCTTCGGGCTCCATGCCTGGTGAGTGACTCCCGGCACCATGGATAGCTGGAGGAGGATCAAAGCCTTCCTGGGGCTGAGGCCCCAGCTGCTGGGGAAGGAGGCCCGGGCTAGAGCCGGCCAGCGGCCCAGCCCAGGCAGCCCCTGTGTGTCTGAGACAAGGTCTTCTGTCATCCCAGCACGCATCTCAAGGGCCACTCTGCAGGTTGCCACACCAGACCCTTGGTGTCCCCAAGCCTCAGCTGTCAGCTCCGTCACATCCTGACCCCCGGGCAAGGCTTGCTCAGATCCTCCGTCAGGGTCACTGGGCTGTGGACATCAAGGCCAGGCCACCAAACCCCCCAGACCTGGGCCTGGCCTTGGTGCCCAGGCTGTGCAGTTCCTGTCCCCTCTTCTGGGGAACATCTACTAACCCGGCCCCTGTCCCCACAGCCCCAGGACCTATCCCACCTGTCCGGATCGAGTCTTCTTCCTCCACGGTGGCCGAGGGGCAGACCCTGGATCTGAGCTGCGTGGTGGCTGGACAGGCCCACGCCCAGGTCACGTGGTACAAGCGCGGGGGAAGCCTACCCGCCCGGCACCAGGTACGCAGCCGCAGGAATGTGGGAGGGGACCAAGGACGGTGGATGGCAGGGGTTCTGGCTCCTGGGCTAGGGGGCTGGTGATTCTCAGCTCAAGGGGGACAGGGGGCCTTTGCTGGGCTCCGGGAAGCCCCCTCTCACACCGCCGCCCCTGCCTACCCAGGTCCGCGGCTCCCGCCTGTACATCTTCCAGACCTCCCCTGCCGATGCTGGGGAGTATGTTTGCCGGGCCAGCAATGGTGCGGAGGCCTCCATCACCGTCACAGTAACCAGGACCCAGGGGGCCAACTTTGCCTACCGTGAGTGGGGCCACCAGGTTGGGCGGGGGGAGCTTTAGGGAACTGGGGTAACCGGTGACCATCTCATCCCCCAGCCCCTGGCACCCAGCCCATCCGCATCGAGTCCTCCTCCTCCCACGTGGCCGAGGGGCAGACGCTGGATCTGAACTGCGTGGTGCCTGGCCAGGCCCACGCCCAGGTCACGTGGCACAAGCGTGGGGGCAGCCTCCCTGCCCGGCACCAGGTATGGAGCTGGGGGATGTGCTTGGGACAAGAAGGGGGAAGGGGAGGTCCTTGGGTTGGGGGCTTCCAAGGGGAGGCGTTGGACCCCAGGCCTGGGCAGCCTGGCTGTGAGTCCTGGTTTCCCCACGTACTAGTCTGTCACCTTGGCCAAGCTACCTAACCTCTCTGTGCCATAATTATACATCCATGAAATGCTAGCATGTACAGTAGTCCCTATTTGATGGAATTCTCTTAAAAGACTAGGGTAATTAATATGCATGCAAAGTGCAGGGCCCAGGCTCATCGGGAGTGCTGGGAGCTATTACCAGTACCGCCATACCCTGAGCTGCACCCATTGCAAGATGCACAGCTGTGGCCGGCGCCGCGGCTCACTAGGCTAATCCTCCCCCTGCGGCTCCAGCACACTGGGTTCTAGTCCCGGTTGGGGCGCCGGATTCTGTCCCGGTTGCCCCTCTTCCAGGCCAGCTCTCTGCTGTGGCCAGGGAGTGCAGTGGAGGATGGCCCAAGTACAGGGGCCCTGCACCCCATGGGAGACCAGGAGAAGCACCTGGCTCCTGGCTTCGGATCAGCGCGGTGCGCTGGCCACAGCACACCGGCCGCGGCGGCCATTGGAGGGTGAACCAATGGCAAAGGAAGACCTTTCTCTCTGTCTCTCTCTCTCACTGTCCACTCTGCCTGTCAAAAAAAAAAAAAAAAGATGCACGGCTGTTCTGGGTAGCTCTGAGGGAGGGAAGGAGCACCCACGGATAGCTGTCATTCACTCGTGTTAGATGCGTCTCGCTCACAGGGGCGTTACAGGTGTGTTCTAGGACTGGTAGGGTGTAGAGGCCCCTTCCCCACCACTAGGCAGGACAGGCAACCTGACCCATAGCTGATGGCCCGGCGCGGGGGTCAGGGGATGAGCAGGGCTGCAGGTTGCCAATGTGGGGGTCCCGTGAGGGCTCCTTCTGACCTCACTCCCATTCTGGCCAGACCCACGGCTCGCTGCTGCGGCTGCACCAGGTGTCCCCTGCCGACTCAGGCGAGTATGTGTGCCGCGTGCTGGGGGGCTCCGTGCCCCTGGAGTCCTCCGTCCTGGTCACCATTGAGCCTGCAGACTCTGTGCCTGGTAAGTAGCGCTGCAGGCCAGCAGAGGGCTGGGGCTCCACGCAGGGAGGCTCCCCATGCCAGCCGCGCAGCAGGAGCCAAGCTCACCCTGCACCTCCACTCACACTCACCTCTCCCCACCTCCATGCCCTCTGTCCCCAGCACACGGAGTCACACCCCCAGTCCGGATTGAGTCATCGTCCTCCCACGTGGCCGAGGGGCAGACCCTGGATCTGAACTGCGTGGTGCCTGGCCAGGCCCATGCCCAGGTCACGTGGCACAAGCGTGGGGGCAGCCTCCCCGCCCGGCACCAGGTATGGAGCTGGGGAGCTGAGGAGGGGCCCAAAGGTCGTCCGTGACTACAGAGTAGAAAGGGGGCTTTGAACCGCACCGTGTGTGAGTCCAGGCACTGCCGCGCCACCTGCCGCAGTGTGGTCCTAGGCCGGTCACTTGACTTCCCCGATCCTCAGGGCGCACATCTCTCAGACGTGCTCACCTCACCTGTAGTTCTCAACAAATACTTTCTGAGTCTGAGCAGTCCTGGCACAGGGGAGGTTGCAGGCTGCACCAGTGCTCACCCCCAGGCAGAGGCACTGAGAGATTAGCTCCCAGCCGGCCGGGAGGGGCCAGGGAAGGGAGCAGAAGCC
The DNA here is from genome assembly GCF_964237555.1 of Oryctolagus cuniculus. NCBI lineage: Eukaryota > Metazoa > Chordata > Mammalia > Lagomorpha > Leporidae > Oryctolagus > Oryctolagus cuniculus. The sequence continues at coordinate 149,156,251 of NC_091438.1, forward strand.
TGGCTGTGAGCCCCAGGGCCTGGCTCAGCGCCTGCCTCACCTTCCCGCCCCTCGCAGGTACATGGCTCAAGGCTGCGGCTGCCCCAGGTGACCCCAGCCGACTCCGGGGAGTACGTGTGTCGTGTGGTCAGCAGCTCGGGCACCCAGGAAGCCTCAGTCCTCGTCACCATCCAGCGGCGCCTGGGCCCCTCTCACCGTGAGTGTCCCAGGATCAGGGGCAATGGTAGGGGTGCTAGGGCTCAACCCCACCCTCAGCAGCTCCCACACCCTGCCTCCCTTCCCTCTCCCCCTTCCAGCCCAGGGTGTGGTGTACCCCGTCCGTATCGAGTCCTCCTCCGCCTCGCTGGCCAATGGCAATACCCTGGACCTTAACTGCCTGGTTGCCAGCCAAGCCCCTCATACCATCACCTGGTACAAGCGTGGAGGCAGCTTACCCAGTCGGCACCAGGTATGGAGCTAGCAGGTGGGGGTGGGGGAGCAAAGCAGGTGCACCTGCCCCGAGTGGAAGTCCAAGGGGCTCTCAGCACCTCACCCTGTGCTCATTCAGTCATTCAACAAACACTGAGCATCCTCGCTAGGTGGGTCTGGACAGGTGCTGAGGCGGCAGAGATGCAGTTGTGTGCACCTGCTTACAGAGCTTCCCTGAGCAGCTGCGGGTCCCAGTGGAATAAGACAGGTGTCCGCCCTCAGGCATCTCCTGGGAGGCAGACATGGTGATCAACACAGCACAGGGCGCTGTGGCCACAGCAGGCTTTGTGGAGGGGCTGAGTGAGAAAAGTATGAAGTCTGGAGGCACCGCCTGCCAGCCAGGGCCAGGCCAGGCGCGGGGCTGGGAACCAGGCCCAGGCGCGGAGGCCCTGCCCCCTCCGCTGGGACCCCTGCCACCTGCTCCCCTCCTCCAGATCGTGGGCTCCCGGCTGCGGATCCCCCAGGTGACCCCCGCGGACTCTGGCGAGTACGTGTGCCACGTCAGTAACGGGGCCGCTTCCCAGGAGACTTCGCTCATCGTCACCATCCAGGGCAGTGGCCCCCCCCACGGTGAGGGCAGGGGCCCAGTCTCACGGGTGCAGGGAGCAGAGGTCCCCAGTGCTGTCACTCTGCTGACCCCGGCTGCGTGGCCCACGCCCCCCTGTCCACAGTGCCCAGCGTCTCCCCGCCCATCAGGATCGAGTCCTCGTCCCCCACCGTGGTGGAAGGCCAGACCTTGGATCTGAACTGCGTGGTCGCCGGGCAGCCGCAGGCTACCATCACGTGGTACAAGCGTGGGGGCAGCCTTCCCTCCCGACACCAGGTACAGAGTGGGGGCAGCGGGGTGGGCCTGGCTGCTGGGCGGCCAGTGCAGGGACAGCTCTGTGGCTCCTCGGGCACCCCAGGGAACGGGGCCCTAAGGAGACAGAAGGCGGTCTCGCGGATCTGACAGGGGAGACCTGAGCCAGCTGGTGGCCGCGGCTCCTCATTTCCCTCTCCGTCTCCCACATCTGCGCCCCCAGACCCACGGCTCCCACCTGCGCTTGCACCACATGTCTGTGGCCGACTCGGGCGAGTACGTGTGCCGGGCCAACAACAACATCGATGCCCAGGAGGCCTCCATCATGGTCTCCGTCTCCCCCAGCCCTAGCAACCCCTCTGGTGAGTCTGACGGAGGCCCCGGTGGCAGGAGAGGGCCAGTGAGGTATCCACTGGGAGGGGTGCCCTGCTGATGCTCAGGGCAAGGGCTCTGCTCAAAGGTGCCTGCACCATGAAGGGACCAAGTGACTCCCTCGGCCTCAGTCTCCTCATCTGTGAAACGGGTACAGGAGCACCAGGGAGCTGCACCGTTTAGTGCAGGGGCCAGTAGCCCCTGTGGCAGTAGACATCATGTGACATTGAAGATTCCATTTTGCAGTGCTCAGTAGCTACACGTGGCCAGTGCCACTGCCCCGGGCAGTGGGAGGGAAAGAACATTCCATCACCAGGGACGTTTCTGAGTTTTGAAAGGGATACTTGAGCTGCTGCACACAGGGTGCCCAGGAAGGTGCCTGGCACGCTGGGAGCTGCCTACCCTGGGTATGGGAATTTCTGTGGCTGAGACTCCCATGACCCGGTTCCCAAATCTGTCTGCGGCCAATCCCCAACTCACTGGTCCTGTGTCCCCAGCCCCCGGCGCCGCCACGCCCATCAGAATCGAGTCCTCCTCCTCCCACGTGGCCGAAGGGCAGACCTTGGATCTGAACTGCGTGGTCCCTGGGCAGGCCCACGCCCAGGTCATGTGGTACAAACGTGGAGGCAGCCTCCCCACTCACCATCAGGTAAGGGGGGGCCGGAAGTTGTGGGAGGGCTGTGGGGTGGGGTCCCACTGGCTCTGCCCAGGAAGGAGGCCTGGCAGCAGCCCCTGTTGGGTGCTGAGCCCACCCAAGTAGAAGTCAGCCCCCGGCCTCAGGCCCGCAAGGGTTCCAGGTCAGCATCTCACTGCTCCTCTCTCTCCCTGTCCTGTCCCTGTTCAGACCCACGGCTCCCATCTGCGGCTGTACCAGGTGTCCCCAGCCGACTCGGGCCAGTACGTGTGCCGTGTGCTGGGCAGTTCTGGCCCTCTGGAGGCCTCGGTCCTGGTCACCATCGAGGCCTCTGACGCTAACCCTGTCCGCATCCCTGGTGAGGTTCCTGCGTGGGGCTGGGAGGCTGAAGGCAGGGGAGGGAGCCCCGTGGGCAGAGCCCTGGAGGCAGCTGCACCTCAGACCCCACACTTCTGCATCCTGCCCACCCTTGGTCCCAGACTGAGCTGCCAGGCTGGCCAGGGGGAGGACGGTCCACCTCAGTCCAGGGCCTGAGAATGCAGGTCTGAGAGTCTGGCATCTTGAGTCCCTGCCCCGCCCCCACCCCTGCCCGCCCACACCTGCAGTTGTCCATGCGCCTCTGTCCTCAGCTGTCAAGGACAGTGGAGCGCCTGCCCCTCCTCTGTAGCGCAGAGCCGTTCGGGGAGTCGCCTCTGCAGGTGCTTGGGGCGACTGTAGGCGGGGCTCCGACTGACATCCTTCCTGGGAGTAGTGGTGGCTCGGGTCCTCACTGCACAGAAATCATTGCCCACAGTGGGGATAAGGATCCAACGTTTTTTAAAAGTGAATCGACTGGAAGGAAAATGTTCAGTTAGAGCACTGGGCACCGCCGTGGCAGAAATCCAAGTGGTGCCAAGTCACCAAGTCCGCGCCGTGGCCTGGCCCTCACTGGTGTGAGGGTGCCAGCCCTGAGCTGTTTGCCCGCCTCACCCCGCTCCATCCTCACAGCAGCCCTTGGAGATGGCTAGGATGGTTCTCCCATTTTACAGATGGGGAAACCGAGACCGGTGAAGTGGCTTTCCAAGGGTCCCACAGCTGATGTGTGGCAGAGTGGGGGAGGTTGAACCCAGGCAGCCTGGTTCTTAGCTCCTCTCACTACCCCACATAGAGGGGCCTGGCCCTGAGCCCTGGAGGAGGGGGTGGTGGGACAGGGAGGACCTAGCCCAGCTGCTCCAGGCCTCGGTGGAATGGGGAGAGAGAGAAGCCAGTCCCCAGGAGGCCTGCACATCTGGGCACACAGGCAAGGTTGGGGTACAGGGTCGGAATCCCAGTTCACAGATTTCTCTGTGCCCCAGCCCCTGGCGGAGCCCCACCCATCCGCATCGAGACCTCTTCCTCCCACGTGGCCGAAGGGCAGACCCTGGATCTGAACTGCGTGGTACCTGGCCAGGCGCACGCCCAGGTCACGTGGCATAGGCGTGGGGGCAGCCTCCCCGCTGGGCACCAGGTAAGTGCGGGGAGAAAGCAAGATGCATGCCTCCTCCCTCTCCCCCTCCCCCTGCCTGCCACAGTCCTGCCGGAATCCATCTCCTAAGGGAAGGAAGGGGACCCAGGAGGGGGTTTGGGGAGGACTGAAGCAGGAGATCCCTGGGGTCAGAAGGCAGGGACAGGCCGGGCACGCAGGGCCATCAGGAGCACCACGGGGCCGTGGTGCAGAACAGAAAGGGCCCCTCCCGCCCGAGACCCCTGACTTCCTCCTGCCAGAAAAGAAATAGCACAGTGAGCATCTGGCAGAGGGGCCGCCTCGGACAGGCTGCAGCCTGCGTGGCTGTGCGGAGCAGGCCTGGGGTGGGGCCAGAGGCCGTGGCCACCCTCCCCACGCTCACCCCCGCCCTGGCCAGGTTCACGGCCACATCCTGAGGCTGAACCAGGTATCCCCAGCCGACTCTGGCGAGTACTCCTGCCGTGTGACCGGCAGCTCAGGCACCCTGGAGGCTTCTGTCCTGGTCTCCATCGAACCCTCGAGCCCCAGCCCCATTCCTGGTGAGTGACACGGACGCTGGGCTGTGCTCAGGCCCAGCCCCAGGGCCCCTTCCTGGCCTTGCTCCTCCCTGCTCCCCCAGTAGCGCTTTTATTTATAAATAAATAAATAAATATATATATATTTAAAAAAGATTTATTTGAAAGGCAGAGTAATAGAGTGGGAGAAACAGAAAGAGATCTTCAGTTTCCAAATGACAGTAACAGCCAAGGCTGGGCCAGGCTGAAGCCAGGAGTCAGGACCTGAATCCAGGTCTCCCACTTGGGCAGCAGAGGCCTAAGTATTTGGGCAATCTGCTGGTGCTTCCCCAGGCACTCCAGTAGGGGGTGGGGCATACCAGGTCACAACTTAACCCCCTGTGCCCCAGTGCCCACCCCCCCAGCAGGTGTTGCCTGGGGGCTAAGGATCGAGCCAGCCCAGGTGTTCAAGGATCTGGCTGTGGCCAAAGCCCTCACGAGCTGCATGTGCCACCCTAGTCCCTGGTGGCCTCTCTGCCCGTCCCCCCACCAGGGGGCGTCGAGCCCTTGGTCTCAGTGACATCTTAGCCCCCGGGAAGGGAGACCCTTTGCAGGTCCCTAGAGCTCACCCATGGCGGCCACTTCCAGGGCCACCCCCTGAGGTCCCTACCTTTGGCCACAGGAGCCTGGCCTCTCACCCACCCCTGTGCCCACAGCCCCAGGACTGGCCCAGCCCATCCACATCGAGGCCTCCTCCTCCCACGTGGCCGAGGGGCAGACGCTGGACCTGAACTGCGTGGTGCCCGGGCAGGCCCACGCCCAGGTCACGTGGTACAAGCGCGGAGGCAGCCTCCCTGCCCGGCACCAGGTACGATCCAGGGCAGGTACGGCTGGCCCTGGAGTTGCAGCAGCCCTCATGCAAACTCCAGCCTGCTTGGGGACCCCAGGGCACAGGCAGTTCAGCAGCCTGGGAGCTGGGAGACCTGGGTTTTCCCTCTGCTGTGCTGTGGAGTCTTTAAGCCTCACTCCCCTCCTCTGGGGAAGGTAGGGGCTGGACTTAGGATTCTGGGACTGACTCTCCCTGCCGCCCTAGGAGCTGCAACCCTGAGCTCCTGGGCCCCGTGGGAGATCGTGGGTCCTGACGCAGCTGGGTTTGAGGATTTGCCTGTCCTAAGCGCTCTGGTCTGATGGCTGTGCCTCCCCACCCTGACAGACCCATGGCTCCCGGCTACGGCTCCACCACGTGTCCCCCGCCGACTCAGGCGAGTACGTGTGCCGAGTGGCAGGCGGCTCGGGCCCTGAGCAGGAGGCCTCCTTCACAGTCACTGTCCCGCCCAGCGAGGGGTCTTCTTACCGTGAGTGTGGGGGGGAGGGGTGGGGAGGTGCCACGGGCAGGGTGGGGAAGGGAAGATGCCGGAGCCAAGGCAGGGCCTCCCTGGGTGGAGCCAGCCCACGCCTGCTGAGCCAGGCCCTCTGCTGCTCGGCCCCAGGCCTTAGGAGCCCGGTCATCTCCATCGACCCGCCCAGCAGCACCGTGCAGCAGGGCCAAGATGCCAGCTTCAAGTGCCTCATCCACGACGGGGCCACCCCCATCAGCCTGGAGTGGAAGACGCGGAACCAGGAACTGGAAGGTGAGCCAGGCAGTGGGTGGGGCCACACGTGGTCAGGGGAGGTCCAGGGGAGACACAGAAGGCGGGGCTTGGGACCTCAAATTCATCAATGACCCTCGTGGGGCGTCAGTGTCCCCTTATCTCTATGTGGTAAGGGGCTAGGCCCAGGCATCTCCGAGGACTCCTTCCTCTTCTGCCCTCTGTGACTCAGAACTAGTCACTGCCAGGCCAGAGGGGTCAGGGGCGTGGGGGCCGAGAGGCACCAGCTGGCAGTGCCAAGGCCTGAGAGGGGCTGGATTGACCCTCACTCACCCCTCCCCCAATGCCCCCCACAGACAACGTCCACATCAGCCCCAATGGCTCCGTCATCACCATCGTGGGCACCCGGCCCAGCAACCACGGGGCCTACCGCTGTGTGGCCTCCAACGCCTATGGCGTGGCCCAGAGTGTCGTGAACCTCAGTGTGCACGGTGAGGACCCCATGGCTCTGACTGCCTGTCCTGGCCCTGATCCTCAGCTGAGAACCTGCAGGCTCAAATCCTGCCTCTGCCATCAGACCCCCTCTCGGGCATTTTCCCTGTCTGAGCCTCAGCCTGCACATCAGTGTAGTGGGCAGACCGGTGCCCACCCGGCCAGTGCGCATGCCCAGCAGAGCCCTACAAGCGTGTCAATGGTTCTCATTGCTCTGGGCAGGGCCCCCTACAGTGTCCGTGCTCCCCGAGGGCTCCGTGCGAGTGAAAATGGGAAAGGATGTGACCCTGGAGTGTGTCAGCAGCGGGGAGCCCCGCTCCTCCGCTCGCTGGACCCGGGTGGGATACCCCGCAAGGCTGGAGCCACGGACGTACGGGATGGTGGACAGTCACGCGGTGCTCAAGGTGAGCCAGGCTGCTCCATCTCTGAGTGTGAGGCCTGGTCTGGGACTCAGGCTTGGGCAGGGACTTGGGAGAGTGATGGGGGCAGGTGGGTGTGAGTGGGTGGAGAGGGCAAGGGGAGGCATCGGTGAACACACCGGAGAAAGAAGAAAGGCGGAAGGCGAGAAAGAGAAAATGGGTGGGTGGATGGACAGACTGATGAGCCTCAAGCAGCCCGGTGGGGGAGTAAAACCAAGAGGAGGGGAGGGGAGAGGTAAAGGCAGACGAGCAGTGGGTCAGTGTCTGTGGCCCCGCTCGGCTCCCAAGCAAGTGCGCCTTGCTTCCTTGTAGATTTCATCAGTTAAACCATCAGACGCGGGCACCTACGTGTGCCTAGCGCAGAATGCACTGGGCACAGCACGGAAGGAAGTGGAGGTGATCGTGGACACGGGCACCTCGGCCCCAGGCGCCCCCCAGGTCCAGGTGGAAGAAGTGGAGCTGACCGTGGAGGCTGGACACACAGCCACCCTGCGCTGCTCGGCCTCAGGTGTGGCAGGGAGCAGGCCACCGGCCGGCAGAGCAGTGGTGCCCTGCCTGAGGCCTAAGACAGAGACGTATAAGACCTGAAGATGATGTCCTGCCTGGGGCAGGGCTGGGGGGCGGGTGCCACTGGCATCTCCCACAAATGGCTGTGTCCACTTCATAGCTTCCCACAGGGTGACAGGACCTCCCAGGGCCCCTTCCTCCCACCCCTACCTGGGACGTGGTCCCTGGAGCAACCCAGCAGCCTTGCCATCTCCCTCTGTCCGGCACAGGCAGCCCCACACCCACCATCCAGTGGTCCAAGCTGCGCTCCCCACTGCCCTGGCAGCACCGGCTGGAAGGCAACACCCTGCTCATCCCCCGGGTCGCCCAGCAGGACTCGGGCCAGTACATCTGCAACGCCACCAGCCCTCTGGGGCACGCCGAGGCCACCGTCATCCTGCATGTAGAGAGTAAGATACCCGTCCCTGCCCCCGGCCGCCCTCTCTGCACCACATGGAGGTCTGAGCACTCCACCAGGCTATACCCTGGACAAAACCCCTTGGTCCCCATCCATCAGGGGCCCCAGTGCCGATCCTTACCTCTGGCCACACCCCCTGCTGAGGCCTTTGCTGTCCCCGGCCCCAGTCCTAGGCTGCCCATCCACCTTCCCTGATGCATTTCCAGTCCCCGAGATCCAACTTCTGCTGCCCTGTGCCCAGCCCCACCCTGGCCTCTGTGTCCCCCACGCCAGGCCCACCGTATGCCACCGTAGTCCCGGAGCACGCCTCGGTGCGGGCTGGAGAGAGAGTGCAGCTGCAGTGCCTGGCACACGGCACGCCCCCGCTCACCTTCCAGTGGAGCCGCATGGACGGCAGCCTCCCCGGGCGGGCAGCTGCCAGCAAGGAGTTGCTGCACTTCGAGCCCGCGGCCCCTGAGGACTCAGGTCGCTACCGCTGCCAGGTCTCCAACAAGGTGGGCTTGGCCGAAGCCTTTGCCCAGGTGCTCGTTCAAGGTGAGCAGCCCCGGCTCGGGGTGGACATGTGCAGTTGGCTTTCTTCCAGCCCCTTTGATCACCCAGCATAGGTATCCAGTGAGCCACACTTGAGGTACAAAGGCCTCTCTCTGCTACCCCATGGGCTTTGCCCTGTTCTTCCAGGCCCAAGCTGGCTTGCCTCCTCCAGGAAGACCCCCTCGATGGCTGTGTTCTCAGCCTCTGAGCTGCCAGAGGAGGTCCTTAGGCTTACACCTGTACCCCAGCCCGCCCCACCTGCCATGTGACAAGGGCAGGGCCTGGACCCATTCACCCCAGCAGCCCAGGTTCGCTGACCACCACTGGGCCCAAGAAGGGCTTGGTAAATGCTTGACCAACAACAGTGGGTGAGTGGCAGGCAGCGTGCCCAGAGCTTCAGTGGGTCCCCGTGGTCTCCTCTGATCCAAAGCCAGACGAGGGCTTTTGGACTCAGAATTCTAGAAGCAGCAAAGCCTGCAATCAGAAAGTCTTGGCTTCTAAGCACAGCTCGGTCACTTGCTGGCTGTGCAGTCTCAGCCAGGTCATTTAGCCGCTTCAAACGCCAGTTTCTTCATCTGCAAAGTGGAGAGTATGAGGCCTGCATGTAGGGTGAGTTAGAAAGATCGACAGACGTAAAGTGACGAGCACGAGGCCTGCACGGAGGGTGAGTTAGAGAGATCCACAGACGTAACACCTGCAGCCCGCTGGAGGTGTGGAGTGGACAGTGAGCAGGTGGGCCACCCCGTCCCCGGCATCCTTCCCCAGCATCACGGCTGCCCCGAGTCTGACCGCACACGGCATCATCTTTGCCAGGCTCCCTTAGGAAGACAAGAGTCCTTCCGTTTTTGTCTTGGGCTGCTCTCCCCACCCAAGGCCAGCAGCTGTGGAAGCAGAGCCAGCAGCCCACGGGCCCTCATACGTGCTTGCTGAATGGCTGTTCAGTGAGGGAATGAATGGATGTGCCCTCGAACCGCCTTCCTCAGCAGGACAAGAGTGCCCCTTGAGTGTTGGGGTGGCGGCCTCCGAGTCCCAGGGAGCGGCAGGGACAAGACCTACCTGTACATGCAGACGCTTGTCCGTGTCCCCACAGGTCCCTCCGACACCCTCCCTGACACGGCCACCCCAGCAGGAGCCCCGCCCACCGTGCAGGTCACCCCTCAGCAGGAGACCAGGAGCATTGGGGCCAGCGTGGAGTTCCACTGCGCAGTGCCCAGCGACCGGGGCACCCAGCTCCGTTGGTTCAAGGAAGGGGGCCAGCTGCCTCCCGGCCACAGCGTGCAAGACGGGGTGCTCCGGTGAGTAGGGGTGGAGAGTCAGGGCAGGACTAGCCCAGGGCTGGCAGTGGGGCTCAGTTGGAACACCTGCCCTGGGGGCCTCGGATTGTGGCAGTGGCCGTGGGTACAGTCTCTACCTCTGTGAGCCTCGGCTTTCTCAGCTGTACAGTGGGTTGTATAAAGACTTAAATGCGATTGTGGAAAACACTCAGCTCGGCCCTTGGAGGGCCTTCAGTTAACAGTGGCCCGTATTCCTGCTACCAGTAGTGGAAGAAAGGAAACAGCTCTGGGGCCAGATATGCACAGATACCCCAGCTCTGAGCCCTGCTACCTGGTAACTGTGTGACCTTGAATTCAAGGTCTTGGACAGGCATCATGTCCACACCCTGCCTGTCTGCCTGCCTCCCATGATTTCAGGGAAACTGGAAGCCGGCGCAGCATGTGAGCCGTGCCAGCCTTTACCTCCCACACAGCTGCAAAGCATGCTGGGCTGCCCTTACTCCCTGACATCTTCTTTGTCCCCTTTACAGAATCCAGAACCTAGACCAGAGCTGCCAAGGGACATATGTCTGCCAGGCCCATGGACCTTGGGGACAGGCCCAGGCCAGTGCCCAGCTGGTCGTCCAAGGTAAGAGGGTGGCATCGGGCTTCCGCCAAGAGCAGGGGACAGAGACGAGGAGGGAGCAGTGCAGGGCCTGGGTCGAGTTGCCCAGGCAGCCCCTGGATATGTAAAGATACAGAAGATCCTCGTGTTGCGTGCCGCTCTGTCTGGTGTAGGGCGAGGGGGCCTGAGGATGTTACAAGCACGGGAGGAGAAAGGGAGGCGGTGTCGCGAGTGGGTGCCCAGCCACGCCTGTGCAGAATGAGTTACTGGATGAGTGAGTGAGTGAGTGAGTGAACGAACGAGCAGAAAGTGAGAGGGCTGAGTGCCGGGCGCCAGGGCTCCCCCGCGGGGCTGACTCACCGTCCTTCTGCCTCCCTCCTCCCGCAGCCCTGCCCTCCGTGCTCATCAACATCCGGACCTCCGTGCAGACCGTGGTGGTCGGCCATGCTGTGGAGTTCGAGTGCATGGCGCGGGGTGACCCCAAGCCTCAGGTGACATGGAGCAAAGTCGGAGGGCGCCTGCGGCCCGGCATCGTGCAGAGCGGCAGCGTCATCAGGATCCCCCACGTGGAGCTGGCCGACGCCGGACAGTACCGCTGCACCGCCACCAACGCCGCCGGCACCACGCAGTCCCATGTGCTGTTGCTCGTGCAAGGTGACGGCGGCAGGGACCCTGGGGGGGCACGGGGAGCGGGGCAAGCACTCCTCCCGCTGCCACTTCCTGTCTCACCTGCATTTCTCCTCCCGTCTGCTCTCTGGGGAGATTTTCTGTGTATTTAAGGGGCAGCCGGAACCTGCCGGGAAAGAGCTGCGTGCAGGGCATCATGGGGGAAAACCGTGTGCAGTGCTCACCTGCAGGCGCTGCCCGCTCCTTTGGGGGAGCCCTCCAGCCAGTCTGGTGGCAGAGGCATGACAGAAACACAGGCGGACATGACAGAAAGTCAAAGACAACAGATGCAGTGCACACACAAGCACTGGGCTTCTTTAAGGGCAATTCCTTTTTGACCCCAAGCCTGCTCACCGATGCTGCCCAAGTGCCGCCTTCCCAGGCCCCCAAAGGGCTGCACAAGTCTCTGCACAGGCGTGCTGAGGTGTCAGCTGTGGGGTCACGGGAACCTGCCCTTGATCCCTGACTCTGCCCGATCCCCTGCATGCAAGCAGGAGCAAGCAGCTGCTGCTCCCCGCTCAGCCATGATTTCCCCGTCTGCAAAATGGGACACGGTGTCTCCCCCGAGAGCTGGTGTGAGGATCAGGTGAGGTGAGACAGGCCGGGCACACAGCCGGCTGGCCGTCCTCATCTTGGTCCGTGTCTCCTTCCCCGGCAGCCTTGCCCCAGATCTCCACACCCCCAGAAGTCCGTGTGCCTGCTGGCTCTGCAGCTGTCTTCCCCTGCATGGCCTCGGGCTACCCCACACCCGACATCACCTGGAGCAAGGTAAGTGGTGGGCCAGGGGCCGGCAGGTGTGTCTCCAGGGCCAGACCCAGGTCTGAGCCATCTCAGGGCCCCCAGCACGTGGCACAGGCCTGGCACGGGCTAAAAGTGCCGTGTCTGGAGGTGAGCCTGGGAGCAGGCACTGGGCGAGACGCGGGCCAAGGCCAGGGTGCTCAGAGCTGGTGTGTCTGCAGCTGGACGGCAGCCTGCCGCCCGACAGCCGCCTGGAGAACAACATGCTGGTGCTGCCCTCGGTGCGGCCGCAGGATGCCGGCACCTACATCTGCACTGCCACCAACCGCCAGGGCAAGGTGAAAGCTTTCGCCCATCTGCAGGTACCAGGTAGGACGGCCCCGCCCCCACAGCTGCCAGTGCCTGCCCTGCCCCCGCCCCGGAGGACACCCGCTCTAACAGTGCTCTCTGCTGCCAGAGCGGGTGGTGCCCTACTTCACCCAGACCCCCTACTCCTTCCTGCCGCTGCCCACCATCAAGGATGCTTACAGGAAGTTTGAGATCAAGATCACCTTCCGGCCGGACTCAGCCGACGGTGAGCGGGAAAGGAGCTGATCTGCAGGGCCTGCCTGGGGAGAGGGCCCTGGTGGTGTGAGCCCTGCCTGTCCTGGGGGCCTCCCGCTCCAGGCCCCCGCCTGTGCCTCCTGTTTGCCTCCCTGCCCTGGGGGTCTCCCGCTGCAGCCTCCTCGTCTCCCTGTGTCGCCTGGGTGCATCACGTGCTGGCCTCCAGCCCCATCTCTGCTCCTTCCTCCTGCTTCTCCCACTTCTCACCTCCTCCTCCTCTCTCTCTCTCTCTCTCTCTCTCTCTCTCCCCTCTCGGGTTCTGACTCTCACTGTCCAGGCCTTCTTCTCTACTCGGGTGAGTCTCTGCCTCTCTTGCTCCCTCCCGGGAGACCCTGCGTGGGTGTGAAGCATTCGGCCTCTCTCGGGGCTGCCAGCACGGCCCTTCCGTCCAGGGCACCGACCCTGGGATGGCGCGGAGGCTGGGCTGAGGGAGGGCCAGGAGCCAGAGCGTGGACAGGCTCCAGGGCTCGGGTCATGCCCGGCACGGGGGTGACAGGGAGCCTGCGGCTGGAGGGGGACCCCTCACACTGCTGTGTCTGCCCAGGGATGCTACTGTACAATGGGCAGAAGCGGACCCCAGGGAGCCCCACCAACCTGGCCAACAGGCAGCCCGACTTCATCTCCTTCGGCCTTGTGGGCGGAAGACCCGAGTTCCGGTGAGACCCTCGACCTCCCTGTCTGGGGGGATGCGGGACCGGGGGGCTGCCCCCAGAACTGAAGTCAGCATCCACTGCCCTATGTTCTACAAAGGAGGCTCTGGGGGAAGGGGCACAGCCTGGCCGACCACCCAGTCTGCTGGAGGAGGCACAGTATGGCAGTCAGGTGGAAGAGGGAGCAACCGCAGACTTGGGGCTGCTGCAGGCCAGGATTCATGCATTCACCCACCGTGTGCCAGGCCTGATACAGACTTAAAGAGACCCCATTCTGGTCCTTGTGGGGAAGCCACCCTAGCCTGGGAAGTCCTCAACAGAGAGGAACAGGGGACCTCAGAGCGAGAGGACTCAGGAGCAGCGAAGGCAGGCACCAGGCTGAGAGCCCCGGAGCCAGGGTGCGCTCAGAGCAGCCCCAGGGCAAGGATGCAGGAGACACTTGGGGAAGGGTCAGGGCTGGGGCTAGCCTGGGCAGCCCCAGCGCTCAGACTGCAGGAGAAGGTGATGTGGCCCAGGCTGGGCCCCCTCCACAGCCCTTCTTTACAAACCCCACGCCCGCTCTCTCTGCCTCTCCCCCACCCCCACCCCATGGAGCAGGTTTGACGCAGGCTCCGGCATGGCCACCATCCGCCACCCCACCCCGCTGGCCCTGGGCCAGTTCCACACTGTGACCCTGCTGCGCAGCCTCACCCAGGGCTCCCTGATCGTGGGCAACCTGGCCCCTGTCAACGGGACCTCCCAGGTGAGACCCGGCCCGGCCCGCAGCCCCAGCCCCCGGCTGCCCCTGCCCGGTGTCTGTCTCCAGTCCTGCCTTCTCCTCCACCTCCCCAGGGCAAGTTCCAGGGCCTGGACCTGAACGAGGAGCTCTATCTAGGCGGCTACCCTGACTACGGGGCCATCCCCAAGGCAGGCCTGACCAGCGGCTTTGTAGGTGAGCCCCGCCTCGCCTCTGCTCAGGGCCAAACCTCCTGGGCTGGCAGGGCCTGGGCAGGCCTTGCAAGGTGTGGGGTGGGCTGGACAGACTCCCCGGTGGCCAGCCCTGCTCCTGGCTCATCCGGCCCGCCCGCTCGCCCCCAGGCTGTGTCCGGGAGCTGCGTATCCAGGGCGAGGAGATCATCTTCCATGACCTCAACCTCACCGCGCACGGCATCTCCCACTGCCCGACCTGTCGGGACCGGCCCTGCCAGGTGAGCCCACGCGTGCGCCCCCTGGCGGCCCCAGCCACTGCCCTCCCTCGGCCGCGGCCAGCCCCTGTGAGGAGAGGGGAGGGCCAGGGTGTGCTCGGCCTGACTCTTGAGGGCTGCTTTGCAGAACGGGGGCCAGTGCCACGACTCGGAGAGCAGCAGCTATGTGTGCGTATGCCCGGCTGGCTTCACCGGGAGCCGCTGTGAGCACTCGCAGGCCCTGCACTGCCACCCAGGTGTGTACCCCACGTCTGCCTGGATGCTCGCCTCTGCCACCCCTTCCTCTCCACCCACACCCCAGCCCATCACGCTTAGCCAAGAGCGTCCCACTCCTCCCAGATAGCCCCTCCTCCAGCTCTGCCAGCCAGGGAGCCCCCATCACCACCACACAGGTGCCTGCCCACTACCATCTCACTCACTGAGGGAGGATCACACCCATCTCCCATCATACCCAGCCCCGCCTCCCCTGCCCTGGTCACTGCTGGCTGGATGCTGACCACCAGGCATCCTGTGACCATGGAGCCACTCACTCACTGCCCCCAGCCTCCTGGGAAGCCCTCCCAGGCCGCCTTGGCCACAGCTAGCCAAGGACACACGTGCATCAGGGCCCCACCCCCCCCCAAGTCACCTCTGTCCTCCTCACTGGCCTGTGTGTCCCCCAGAGGCCTGTGGGCCAGACGCCACCTGTGTGAACCGGCCCGATGGTCGGGGCTACACCTGCCGCTGCCACCTGGGCCGCTCGGGGCCGAGGTGTGAGGAAGGTGAGTGGAAGTGGGCCCGGGATGCCCTGGGGGCTCAGTGATGGTTGGGGAAGCTGAGCAGGGCACCCTGAGACTAAGATGGGCCCTACAGGTATAAACTCAGCCCAGAGCCAGAACCAGTACAAAACTACCTGGCCGCAGGTCCGCCCAGCCTGAATCCCTCCCGTGAGGGTCCCTCTCTTATGAGAGTCCCTCCCAGCCTGGTGTGCAGTGCCGGGCACAGAGGCTCCCAGGCTGCTCCGGCTGCCTTGCAGCTGGTCCTGAGCCCCTGTGGTCGGCGGGGGTCCCGGAGCGGGGCTGAGCAGCAGGACCCGCCCCACACTCCGGCATCCCCACTGCTGCGCCCTGGCTGAGCTGTGGCTGCCACAGGTGTGACAGTGACCACCCCCTCCATGTCGGGCGCCGGCTCCTACCTGGCACTGCCCGCCCTCACCAACACACACCACGAGCTACGCCTGGACGTTGAGTTCAAGCCGCTGGCGCCCGATGGGATCTTGCTGTTCAGCGGGGGGAAGAGCGGGCCTGTGGAGGATTTCGTGTCCCTGGCGATGGCTGGTGGCCACCTGGAGTTCCGCTATGAACTGGGGTCAGGTACGTACCGGGCGCCAGAGGCAGATGGGCCTCAGGGTCCCAAGCTCTGTGGCCCCCTTGGCCTTCCATGCCCCACGGAGGCGGGGAGGAGGAGACTCGGGGGTCAGGCCCCTGTGGTCCCCTGTTGCTACTGTCCCTTGCCACGGTGACTTTAAGCCCGTCCCCAGAGCCTTGGGTTCCTCCTTTGGGGTGGCCAGCGATGTGGGAAGTTCCCCATCTGCCCAAGTCCCCAGCCCTGACTGCTGTCCCCCACACCCCAGGGCTGGCTGTTCTGCGGAGCCCCGAGCCGCTGGCGCTGGGCCGCTGGCACCGCGTGTCTGCTGAGCGCCTCAACAAGGACGGCAGCCTGCGGGTGAACGGCGGCCGCCCCGTGCTCCGCTCCTCTCCCGGCAAGAGCCAGGGCCTCAACCTGCACACCCTCCTCTACCTGGGTGGCGTGGAGCCCTCCGTGCCGCTGTCCCCGGCCGCCAACGTCAGTGCTCACTTCCGCGGCTGCGTGGGCGAGGTGAGGAGCCACCTGCGAGAATGACTAGGGGAGAGGGGTGCAGGCTGAGCCGCCGGCCGTGTCCCACTGGGGTCCTGGGAAAGATGGTTCGCCTCAGAGTCTCAGTTTCCCCCTCTGTAAAATGGGACCAACACCTCTGTTGCAGCAGTGCACTGAGGGACCCACCGCCCGGGTGGACGGCTGTTCCTGGCACATAGGGGTGTCACCTCGGCACCTCTGGTCCACCTGTCGCAAGGCTCCCATCTACCCTCTACCTCTTCCTCTTGGCTGGCTCACGTGTCCCCCTGCCTCCTGCACCCCTTTAGTCCCTCGATGTCCCTGTGCCCACAGGTGTCTGTGAACGGGAAGCGGCT
Organism: Oryctolagus cuniculus; assembly: GCF_964237555.1. NCBI lineage: Eukaryota > Metazoa > Chordata > Mammalia > Lagomorpha > Leporidae > Oryctolagus > Oryctolagus cuniculus. The sequence continues at coordinate 149,172,425 of NC_091438.1, forward strand.
GGACCTCACCTACAGCTTCCTCGGCAGCCAGGGCGTCGGGCAGTGCTACGACAGCTCCCCGTGTGAGCGCCAGCCTTGCCAGAACGGTGCCACCTGCATGCCCGCTGGCGAGTACGAATTCCAGTGCCTGTGTCGCGACGGCTTCAAAGGTAGGACAGCTGCCCGGGTGCTGGGGGTCCGCGACACCTCTGGCCCATGCCCACCACGCCCTCACCTCTGCCCTGGCCCCCAGGTGACCTCTGTGAGCAGGAGGAGAACCCTTGCCAGCTCCACGAGCCTTGTCTGCATGGGGGCACCTGCCAGGGCACCCGCTGCCTCTGTCTCCCTGGCTTCTCGGGCCCACGCTGCCAGCAAGGTACACGGCCCTGGCTGCTTTCCACCGCCCTCTTGGGACCCTGGGGCTGGACCCAGCGCGCAGCGGAGCTGTGCCCACCAACTGGGCCCCGGTCTTTCCCGTAGGTCCTGGACATGGCCTCGCGGAGTCCGACTGGCACCTGGAAGGCAGCGGGGGCAGCGGTAGGTGCCTGCTGTGACCCACAGGGAAGCCGGGGTGCTGGTCTCCTCCCTGGCTTCTGTCCCTCAGCCCCGCTCTCCAGCCCACGTCTTCAATCCTGAGCAAAACAGGCTGTGTGAGGGCCTCACAGGGCACAGAAAGGGCAGAATGAAGAAGGGCACTGCCCAGAGCTGAGTCCTGCCCCATGCTGACCGGCAGGGTGACCTCGGACAGGTCTTTGAGCCACTCTGACCTTGCTGTCCTCCCCGTGCCCATACTGGGGACAGTGAAGCATAGATGAGTAAGGACCCTCATTCTCCAGGACTCCCCCATAATATGATAAAGAATGCTCATTGGTCCCTTGCAGGCTCTGTGCTAGCTCCTGTTTAGGTACGTGTTCCTTACTCCACACTAACAGACTAGGAGAGATGGTGTGGAGTAGTTAAAGAGCCCAGACCCTGGAGCCAGCCTGCCTGGGTTCAAGTCCTAGCCTGCCCCTTAATAGCTGTGTGCCTTTGGATGAGTCCCTTGACCTCTCTGTGCCTTAGTCTCCCCATGTATAAAATAGAAGGAATCTCTTCCCAGAGGCTTTGGGTACAATGCTGCCTGAGAGTAAAATGGTTGGGTATACTGAGCATGCTCAGAACAGCATCTGGTCTGGGACGCTGGCCCCTTTGACTGTGGGGTGCTGGAGGTCTCAGCTCAGGGGAATGAGGCTGGCAGCTGGCTGTGAAGCTCCCTGCACAGGCTCACAATGGGCGCTTGGCAGATGACAGCAGCCATTGTCCGGGGGACGGTGGCCAAGCGTCCTGCCCAGTGCTAGCCCGAGGGTGGGTCGTGAGCAGATGGGGGTGGAGGAGCTGCACACAGGACCTACGGGAAAGACCAGGGCCCAGTTGGTGGGCACAGGTGGCACTCCAGGCTTCCCACTCCCTGGGCAGGTAGCTCAGCTGAGTCTGACCTCCCATCTGTAAAACCGGGAGAGCACCAAGGCTCCAAACCACTGTTCGCCATGGCCCAGGCGACCGCCCGTCCCGGCCTGCTCAGGACCGAGGGGCTGTCTGGGGATGTGGGACCTGCAGCGCCAAAGCCAGCCAGAGCCTGGCAGATGGGGAAGGGGGCCAGCCCACAAGAGCCTGCCCGACCATGTGAAGCCAAGGACACCGGTTGAGCCGAAATGTATGGAAATACTTTTAGATTTGTCATCTCTGCACTTCTTTATTAGCACAATAAATAGGGAGGCCTAGCGGAGGTCCTAATAGCAACCACGGCGTCAAAGCAGTGGGCAGCGCCCGCAGTACTGGAAATTTCTACACTCGAGCCGCGGGCTAAGCCAGTGTTAGTGGCCGGGTCCCTGCTTTGTCACCTACGTCCGTAACGGCCAAACTTCAGTACGAAGTGAATAAAAGCAGACGGGATGGTTCTCTGCCCAGTCGACGGCCCCCGGGGCTGCTCGGGGACTGCAGGTTCAGAGCCCAGGAGTGCCCAGGTCACAGCCGAGGTGGGGTCGGGGCACTCACACCTGCTGCTCACCACCGCCCCGCCCCCCTGCTTCCGCAGACGCCCCGGGCCAGTACAGCGCCTACTTCCACGACGGCGGCTTCCTGGCCCTCCCGGGACATGTCTTCTCCAGAAGGTGAGGCGGGCCCTGGCAGGACCGGGGGCCTGGAGGGAGCCTGGGATTCCAGGGCTCTGCCCCTCACGCCCTCCTCCCCTGCCCGCAGCCTGCCGGAGGTGCCCGAGACCATCGAGCTGGAGGTTCGGACCAGCACAGCCAGCGGCCTCCTGCTCTGGCAGGGAGTGGTGAGTGTGGGCACGTGGCCCAGTTTCTGGGGCAGGCAGCCGGCCTCCTGCTGGCCGGGGCCACGGGGAGAGAGGAAGGGGGAGGCTACTGTTTTCCAGGGCCTCTGCTCTCCAGGGCAGGGGGCCCCAAGAGACCCTGTGCTTCCCCGGCAGGAGATGGGAGAGGCCAGCCGAGGCAAGGACTTCATCGGCCTTGGGCTTCAGGATGGGCACCTTGTCTTCAGGTGGGTCCCGCCCCTGAGCAGCTTGCAGCGCCCCCACCCCCGCCACCCCCACCCCCTCCTCCGTTCCTGTCTGGCTCATACTCTCTGGGGCCCGTGACCGCAGCTACCAGCTGGGCAGTGGGGAGGCCCGCCTTGTCTCTGAGGACCCCATCAATGACGGCGAGTGGCATCGGGTGACGGCGCTGCGGTGAGGGAGCCCGACTGGGCACTCGGGCAAGGGGCCCCAAGTTCTGGGGTGGGACCCCAAGTTCCGTGGAGGGCAGGGAGGCGGGCATTTGAGCTCTGCAGAGATAGAACCTGAAGCTGGGCAGAGAGACCAGGAAACGGGGTTGTCGGGGCCCAGTCTCTCACCCGGCGGGCGCCAAGGAGCTCAGGGGGCTGGGGGCAGCTGCGATTCCTTGGGTGGGCCTGGGAAGAGGGGGGGCGGTCTGTGGCAGGGGCCTGACCCAGTTCCACTACAGAGAGGGCCGCCGAGGCTCCATCCAGGTGGACGGTGAGGAGCTGGTCAGCGGCCAGTCCCCAGGCCGGAACGTGGCAGTCAACACCAAAGGCAGCGTCTACGTGGGTAAGCACCAGGCTCGGGTCCACTGCAGGCCTGGAGCCACCCTCAGTGTGAGGGGAGGGAATGGCACTCATGTCGAGAGCAGTGCACCTGCCCTGCCTCCCCTCCTGGCTTCTGGAGCCAACTCACTCCCTCGCTTCGCCTCCCGCAGGCGGAGCCCCCGACGTGGCCGCTCTCACTGGAGGCAGGTTCTCCTCGGGCATCACGGGCTGCATCAAGAACCTGGTGCTGCACTCGGCCCGGCCCGGCGGCCCACCCCCACAGCCCCTGGACCTGCAGCACCGCGCCCAGGCTGGGGCCAACACGCGCCCCTGCCCCTCGTAGGCACCTGCCTGCCCCCAACGGACTCCCGGGCAGCGCCCAGCCCGACCATGTCGAGTATATTATTATTAATATTATTATGATGATTTTTTGTAAGAAACCGAGGCGATGCCACGCTTTGCTGCTACCGCCCTGGGCTGGACTGGAGGGGGGATGACACCCCCACGCACACCTGGGCAAAGCCACAAGGCTGGTAGGCGGGGCAGGTCGGATGGAGTAGACGCCCCAGGAGGCCACCAGGACGTGGAGTCAGGCACGGTGGCTGGGCAGGCCCTGAGCTGCTCCCACGCGGCCGCCCTGAGGGGCCCCTCCGGGCAGAGCCAGGATGCCCACCTCAGCAGCCCTTGCCAGCCCTCATTCCTGGGAGAGCCCACCTCGGCTTCCATCCTGGTGCTCGCCGTCTACCTGGAACAGGAGGGCATCACGGGAGCCCTGGCCACCCCCTCTGGGCTGGGAAGCTCTCTAGCGTCTGCTGTGGCGCAGAAGGCAGCTCCCCCTCCCCCCAGCCCACGTCTCAGCCTCCCTCCATCTCCCCGCCCCCAGCCGGCCAGGCCACCTGTGCCGGGAAGCCTCCCCACTCCCACCAAGCCCCCTGGCCTGCACTCCCCACCTCCCACGCACAGCCCAGGGTCCCTGACCACAGGGGCTACAAGGGAACACCCCCCCCCCCCGCCCCCGCCGGAGCTGTTCCAGGCAGAGCTGAGCACTGAGAGGCTCTCCACCCACGCCAGGCCCCATCCCCCCACTCGTCTGGAAGTGAAGGCCCAGGGGACTGGGGGGCTGCTGGCGGTCGGAGGAGTTGGTGCCTTAGGAAGGGGATCGCCAGCCTGTCCCATCGACGGGAGCCTGTCCGAGGCTGGGGGGTTGGGACGCCCGGCCTCCATGTCCGAGAACGGACCCTCTGTGGTCTTTGTCCTGATTTTTCTTAATAAACGGTGCTATCCCCGCCAGGGCTTGCCTGTGTGCTTTACTGGGGTTTGGCTCCAGGGCCCCTGCAGTGGGGCAGAGAGAGCAGCCGAGGTCCAGGAGTGAAGCGAGGCAGCCCCCACTGCAGAGCGCAGCCACCAGCAGAGCTCGGGCCTGGTCACCGCCCCCACCCCCCCAGCCCTCACCACCACCCTGCAGGGCGGGAATGTCCCATTCCCTGAGGGGTTTAAGTGGCTGACCCAAGGTCAGCCAGCTGAGGGGTTGGAACCCGAGGTCCATCTGACCCCAGAGCCCTCTCTGACGCCCGCAGCCCCTCTAGGGGTGGTCTCCCCGACCTGGGGAGACTGGCCCACTCAGCTGCAGCCCTCCGGGGGCGACTTGGCCAGGACACACGCGGCAGACAGTGCAGGCTGGAGCAGCAGGCCACCAGGCCAGCCGGCCAAAGGAGCAGCAGCACCAGAGGAGACCCACGAGGAGGCCAGCACAGGCCAGGAGCAGAGAGGAGGCCAGCGCCACGCCCCATCGCCAGGGACCTGCGGGAAGGAAGAGCCCACTCAGCCCTCAGCCCAGGCCGATGCCCTGTCTGTCTTCACCATGTGTGATGCCGAGTGCTCCTACCTTCCAAAGCTGTGTCCTGGAGTGCGCGGCCCCGGCCCTCTGGGGGACTCCTCGGAGCTGTGGTCTGGGGGGAGCCTGCAGACCCGGGAGCCCAGGAGAAAGGCGGGGACTCGGAGGTGTCGCCGTCCACACTTCCTGTCTGGCCAGGCACCAGAGAGGGACCTGTGGGGGGAAGTAGCCGAGGGAGCACGCTGACAGCGGCCCTCTCTGGGGCACTCGTGTGTTTCATTGAATCCCCACAAGACCCCGCGGAGCCCGTTACAATCGGTATTTCCAGGTACAGAGGCAGGAAGGGAGGCACAGAGAGGTTCAGTCGCTTGCCGGGGTAACACAGCTGGGCTGGTGACTGGAGGAGATGTGATGTCCCCGCATTCCCCGTGCTGGGCTCTTTGTACGGTGGATGGCAACTCTGAGAGCTTTATCATACACAGCTCACAGATAAGGAAACTGAGGCACGGAGGTTCATTCTTCTACTCTCTCGTGTTTCTTGAGCATCTACAATTCCACAGACATGGCTCCAGGGACTGGAGGGTACAACAGGGAGCAAGATAAAAACGAGTTCACGGCCTTGGTGAATTAGTGTGCACAATGCAAAATGTGAATATGTCGTATGTCACGAGGGGAGGAGCAGGTAAAGCCACCCTTGGCGACATCGCAGAGCACTGGTTCGAGTCCCAGCTGCTTCCTTTCTGACCCAGCTCCCTGCGAGTGCCCCAGGAAGGCAGCAGATGATGGCCCAGGGCTTGGGCCCCTGCACCCATGGGGGAGACCAGGATGGAGCTCTGTCTGCATTGTTCCGCTAACTCCTGCAGACAGGACCAGCAGGGCAGGTGTGAGAAGGGGCGGAGCCTCAAGAAAGGCTGACTCAGCAGCTGGGGCCTGGGGGACTGGAGGGTAAGGAGAAGGGAAAGGCTGTGAGGGGCCCATGGGGGTGGGTGGAGTTTGAGATGCCGCCTAGACACCCTTGTGGAGCTGACAGGGTGGGAGGAGACTGTGGCTGGAGTTCAGAGTCGAGTCCAGCTGCTGACACCGCGTCAATGAGACCACCAAGGGGATGGGCGTGGATGGGAGAGAAAGGGACATGGGGGCTGCACATCACAGCCAAAGGATTGTGCGTCAGAGAGACAACCAGGAACTGGGAGGAGGCAAGGAGGCGGGGCGGGGGCGGCTCTCCGGAAACCAGGTTTATCCTCAGTTAGGTGCTTTCTTGCAGTGAACAGCCTGCTCCACCATCCAAGGCAGCTCTCCCTCCATCCCACTCCTTAATGGGAGGCAGGAGACATCCCTGGACCTCCAGGAAGGTTTTTCCCAGGTAATGTGTTCTGGTCCCCCCTGGCCACACAAATCATCCCTTCCTGCTCATGTCACTCACTGGCTGCATGAAGGGGGGGGGAGGTCGTCGGTCATTTCTCCTGTCCAGGTCTCCATTTCTGTATCTGTCGAATGTGTGGGTCCGACTGGGTCGACGGATTTCTAAGTGTGTCGTGAGGGCGACACTCAGAGGGACATCAGTCAGCCAGGGCCAGAGCCCCCCAGGGCAGTCGCCCAGAGCCTCCCTGCTGTTGGTGGCTCGAGCCCTCCGTGCCAGGCCCCACTCAGGCAAAGTGTCCAGTACTAAAAATCCTTTGGAAATGGCAGGACCAGGTCATCTCCGGCATCATCCGAACTCCGACGGCTCTGGCCTTCAGGACTGGGATCTGAACGATTCTCGTTCTACCTTCTCTCTCCGGCCATGCTGCCGGCTCCAGCCGGGGACTCGGGGACAGGCCACCTTCTAGCTATTCAGAAAGGACTAAGTCACACCCATCACTGACCTCTGCAGTTGGATGGTGGCCAGGAGCCCTGGTCACTGCTGTCGCCACAGTTGTCCATGCCCCAGCGATCACATACCAGGCCCGGCGGGATGCACCTGCCATTGTGACAGCGGAAGTAGGCTCCACAGGGTCCTGGGGTGGAAAGGGGAAGCCGAGGTGAGGATCCCATGTGGGGCCTGTGACACGCAGGGGGTGTGGCCCTCCAGTGAGAGATCGGCAGGTGTGGGCAGGACACAGCGGCTGTCATGTGCAGGCAGGTGAGTAGGGATGGGTGTTTCAAGGGTAGAGATGATGTTGATGATGACAACCCAGTGCGGTGAATGCTGCCCTGAGCCCCATTTTCCAGGTAAGAAGACTGAAGCACAGTGAAGTTAAGTCACTTGACCGAGGCCACCTGCCTGGATAGAAGTCCCATGCAGGCTGGATCTGGAGCCTGGGCTCCTAAATCCACACTGCAGCACAGGGCTGTGTGTATGTGTGTTGTGTGTGTGTGTCACTGTGTGTGTGTTTATATGTGTGTGTGTGTTTATATGTGCGTGTCACTGTGTGTGTGTATGTGCCTGTGTGTGTTGTGTCACTGTGTGTGCATGTGTGTATCTGTGTCTCTCTGAGTGTTTATGTGTCTCTCTGTGTGTCTATGAGTGTCTGTGTGGGGCACCCTATGATGTCCCAGTGAACCTCTGAACACTCCCAGCAAAGCCACCGCTCTGCACTTGGCCAGCAGTTCTGTCTGGAATTCTTTTCCTTGGACAACATCCCAGCCCACTCCCTTGAGATCACCCCTCACACTTTAACCTTATCCGCAGGCCACCCTTCCCTGGGGCTCCCTCCCTCCCTTAGGGCTTTGGGCCCCTGTGCAGGACTGACCACCGCCACAGAACGTGGATCTGCCTGAGCATGTGCCATGGCCTGTCCCCCACCAGGATGCCAGCTCTGAGAGCACAGGGGCTTCTCTTGGTCACTGCTGGAGCCCTGGAGCCGAGCACAGCCCCTGTCCTACAGCAGGTGCTCAAAGAACATTGAAATGGGTGCAGATGTGGAGACACAGCAGGTGAAGCCTTCACGGGGGATGACAGAGTGCGTGAGTCAAGTCCCAGCTACTCTGCTGTTCCGATCCAGCTCCCTGCTACTGCACCCGGGAAGCAGTGGGTGATGGCCCAAGTACTTGAGTTCCAGCCACACCACCCACATGGGAGACCCGGAAGGAGTTCCTCTCCATCCCCCCCTTTTCTGTCGCTCTGCCTTTACTAGAGCCATGGGAGAAGTTGCCTGCCGTCTATTTCATGAGATCGGAGCTGCAAGAGCGATTGTGAACTTGGAGCTGCAGCGTCTCCTGCTGCCAAGCAACAAAAGGAGCTCCCTGAGACGGAAGCCAAACAGACCCAGGCACAGTGAGGACAGAGAGAGGGAATAGAGACAGCCCAGATGACAGTTCCTGAACTCCTGGATCCAGCTATACCTGAACCAACACCCTAAAGTCCCAGTTTTTGAAGCTCCCAAAAATTCTCCTTTAAGTCAACTACTAGATGGAAGATCTTTCTCTCTTTGTCTCTCTTTCTCTGTAACTCTGACTTTCAATTAAATAAATAAATCTTAGAGAGAGAGACAGAGAGAGAGGGAATGCCTTAGAACAGAAACAGTAGCATAGTGACACATGGGAGCTACATGTGATAGTGACACATGGGAGTTCCACGTGTCACTGTAGGTGTGTGTGTGTGTGTGTGTGTGTGCCAGGCAGGTGCCTGTAGGTATGAGTGACGGAGACGGGCATGAAATGAGCCTTTCCTCCTTCAGATGACAAAACTAGCTGAAGCCAGGGCGGGGAGAGGGCGTCACCACTGCCCCTTACGGGGTCCAATCTTGCCCAACACGGAGCAGCACAACAGTCCCAGCCTCCCTGGCTGCCAGCGAGCAGGGCTGGGGAAGGGAGAGAGTGAGGAGGGTAGGGAAGGTGGAGGTGCCGATTTCTAGCCAGCCAGCGAGAGCTGCCTGGGAAGCGACATGATGTGGACCCCGGCTTGCTGCAGACGCACACAGGGGGCCTGGGCACCACCGATCACGGCCCCGAGGATTTAGGGTCTAAGTTGCATAGCCCAGAGCCAGACCCTAACAGGGCAGAGACAGGGAATCTAAAATCCAAAATCCAAGGATGAGCATTTGGCCTAGTTCTTACGCTACTGGCTGGATCATTTTTTTTATTATTTGAAAGGTAGAATGAGAGAAAAAGGGAGGGAGGGAAAAAAGAGGGGGAGAGAGAGAGAGAGAGATCTTCCATCTGATGGCTCACGCCCCACATGACTGCAGTGGCCCAAGCACTACGCCTTCCTCTGCTCCCTTCCAGGCAATTAGCAGAGAGCTGGATCAGACACAACGCAGTCAGGACTCAGACACAAAGCAGTCAGGACTCGAACCTGCATTCCAGTATGGCGCAGACAGCAACCTAGTTCACTGCGCCACGATGCCTGCTCTCCCTAGCTCTGCTCCTGATTCCAGTTTCCTGCGGGTGTGCACCCTGGGGAGCAGCAGGGGACAGCTCAAGTAGTTCAGTCCCTGCCACCCATGTGGGAGACCTGGATGGAGTTCTGGGCACCCAGCACTGGCCATTGTGGACATTTGGGGAATGAACCAGCATATGGGAGTTCTGTCTGTCTGTCTGTCTCTCTCAAGTAAATAAATATTATTGTGTAAAAGGAATAAAGAATTTTTGAAATAAATTAAAGGAAAAAAAATCCTAACTCCAGACCTTGCACAGCTGAGTCGAGTGTGGCTGGAGGACCAGAGAGGCAGCATGAAGGCCTCCTTCAGCAGCTCGGCGTCGAAGGGCCATGCACAGCTGACAAGTCCGGGGGTAGCCCTTGCCCAGCCTGCGCTGGCCCTCAGAGACCCCATGCACCTGCCTGGAAGTGCTCCCCCATCGCCCAGGAATTCTCCAGCCTGAGTGTCCTGCCAGAGGCAGTGGTAAAGCTTCTCTGTGGTTCTAGAACCCACTAGACTTTGGGGGCACCCTTGCTAACCATTGCTGGACACAGCTTCTGGGGTGGCATCAGCAGGGGGCTCTGGTCCCAGGGGAACCTGCGGGGACAAAGCCTTGAACTCCAGTTGCGCTGAGGGGTGTCCCTGGCATTACTTACTGCTTTACTCTCCCTCCCTGCGCCCGTGCCCCTGTCTGCAGCTACGAGGGTCAGAACACTGCACAGCAGGGCTGCTGTGAGGCCCGGGCAGGGGTCAAGGGCACTGCCCAAGAAATAAGTACTGCTCATTTCCATCCTGAGAGGCCCCTGTCCTCGCTGACAGTTTCTGTGCGAGAGGCAGGCGTCTGAAGGCGTGACCGGGACGGAGGAGCCCGTGTGTGAGCATGAGACTGCGTGTGTGTGCAGTGCGCAGGTGTGGAGGTGGCACCGTGTGTGTATGAGCTGTGTGTGGTGTGAACTGTGGGTGTGCAGTGAGTGTACAGGCATGTGGGCTGTGTGTGTGCGTGTGTGTGCATGCCTGGGGCTGGGGAGGGGTATGGGACACACATTCAAGGAAGCCAGGTAGTGGGGGGGTGGCTCTTGGCTCCTGGGACATCCCTTACTGTGACCCTGCACTGCCCTTGTCACCACCTGCTTCCCTTGCTGGGACCCAGCCCCTGCAACGTGCGTCCCAGGGCCCCACCAGTCCCTGCCCCCCACCCCACACCCATCCAGCCCAGGGCCTGGTCTTCAGCCCCAGCTCACCCAACCGGAAAGAGGTGACTTCACCCACGAAGTCCACGCGGGGCTGGCGGCCTCTCGTGACCAGGCGCAGGCCCAGGAAGGGTCCGGAGGAGGCCACGGGGGCAGGAATGGTCAGGCCGCAGAGAGGGGCCCCCAGGGGCTGGCCTGCCCCTGGTGAGCCCTCGTAAAACTGCAGGTAAGAGCCAGGCGCACAAGGGTCGGAGAGCACCAGGGCGGAAGCGTTGGGAGCTGGGGGCGCTGGGGAGGCTGGCGCCAGGCTGTAGACCAGGAAGAAGCGGAACTGGAAACGGATCCTGTCTCCGGGGGCCGCCGCCCGCACCCAGAGCCTGCAGTCAGTGTCCGGAGCCACGAAGTAGAACTTGCGGGACGTGGAGTGAGAACGCAGCAGCAGCCCGGGCCCCTGCCACGTCTGCCCACAGAGGTGCACCAGGTCCGCTGTGGAGAAAAGCACCGACCCTGGAGCCCTGCGCCCTGGGCTGGACCTGGCTCCGCCCCTGCTCGCTGGGGCCCCCACAAAGTCTCTGCCCTCGCTGAGCCTCCGGCTCCCCATCAACCAAATGGGAAAGGTTAGGCAACCTTAGAATGTTTGTGAAGAGTAAGCGATTGAATTTAGTCCGAACGCACAATCCCTTATCCGAAAGTCTAGGATGTGTTCCATGTACATGGTACATTATAGTGCCGCCCCACATGGGTCTCCAAAATCAGTCTCTAGAGAAAGCAAAGAAACATGTACCCTCGGGACAAACACAGCAAATGGCCTTCTGTTGGGTCAGGTCCAAGTTTTCAGTCAATTAGTTAAGAATAAATTGGGGGCCGGCGCCGCGGCTCACTAGGCTAATCCTCCCCCTGCCGGCGCCGCAGGGGTAGGATTAGCCTAGTGAGCCGCGGCGCCGGCACACCGGGTTCTAGTCCCGGTCAGGGCGCCGGATGCTGTCCCGGTTGCCCCTCTTCCAGGCCAGCTCTCTGCTGTGGCCAGGGAGTGCAGTGGAGGATGGCCCAAGTGCTTGGGCCCTGCACCCCATGGGAGACCAGGATAAGTACCTGGCTCCTGCGCGCAGGCCACGGCAGCCATTGGAGGGTGAACCAACGGCAAAGGAAGACCTTTCTGTCTTTCTCTCTCACTGTCCACTCTGCCTGTCAAAAAAAAAAAAAAAAAGAAAAGAAAAGAAAAAATTGGGGTTTTCAGGGCCTTCTGTGTTTTGGAATTGCAACGAAACTGCATGGACATGAGGTGTTGGGCTGCACTCAGCATTTTTTTAAGACTTATTTTTTTGAAAGTCAGAATTGTGGAAAGAGAGGGAGAGAGAGAGAAAGAGAGAGATCCTCCAACCACTGGTTCACTAGTTCACTCCCCAAATAGCCACAATGGCCAGGGCTGGGCCAGGCCAAAGCCAGGAGCTTCTTCTAGGTCTCCCACGTGGATGGCAGGGACCCAAACGCTTGGGCCATCTGCTGCTGCTTTCCCAGGCCATCAGCAGGGAGCTGGATGGGAAGTGGAGCAGCCGGGACTTGAACAGGCACCCACCTGAGTTAGAGAAGGGTTTGTGATTTTATCTTACTCACTGTTATTCAAGGACGGGGCAAGCACTCGAATGTACCTGTCCCTGTTTCTTCTTGCTACAACAGCCTGATCCTTGGCTGCTGCTCAGGTATGAAACCTGCAAGACCTCGGAGAGGGCTGCCCCGAGCTCCTGAGACAGCTTTTCCTCTCTGGTGAAACGGCAGGGGAGGGGCCCGCTCCGTGGCGCAGCGCGCTAAGCCTCAGCCTGTGACGCCAGTTCAAGTCCCGGCTGCTCTGCTTCCGATCCAGCTCCCCCACTAATGCATCCACAACAGCAGCAGGAAATGGACCAAGTACTTGGGCCGCTGCCGCCCACATGGCAGATGGGATGTGGTGCCCGACTTCCGAAACAGCAGATCCCAATCCCTCCCTCTCTCTCTCTCTCTCTCTGCCTTTCAAATAAATAAATCTTGAAAGGAAGGAAGGAAGGAAGAAGGCTGTTAGCTGAAGATATGATGCCCAGAGCTGCAGCGGCTGCCTGCAGGGATGAAGTCGTGAAGATCACAGAGAAATGCTGCGAGCTGAGCCGCTGAATGAGCCACCTCCAGACCCGCCTGCAGCCACTCTCTCTAGGTGAAATAGCACGTTCCCTTATGTCCCAAGTCCCACTTGGCTTGGTACTGTTACAGCCCCAAATACCCTTATTGGTATAGGATGCAGTCAGGATGAAATGAGATACTATGTAAGTATCTGGCGGGAGGTGGGGGCCCCAGTGGGTGCTCCAGGGCCGGGCAGGAGGAGGGTCCTCAGGGAAGAAGTCTTTCATCAGGGCTCAGGGTGCAGAAGCGCGCCCCCCAATCTGTGCAGAGCTGCTGACGTCAGAGCCTGCACTGGAGGCACATGGGTGCGGGTGGCACTCAGAAGGGAGTAAATTAGGCATCGTTTATGCGCCAGGCACCAATGTCTTCTTGCCTAGTTCAACTCATCTTCTGTGCTCAGTAGTAGTCGTCCTTCAGGGAAGAGGGAGGACGACCATTGGTCCCATTTTACTGCCAAAAGATTGAGCCTCAGAGAGCTGTGAGGCTGATCTCAAGGGTGAAAACGTAGGAGGTGGCAGACTGAGTGTGAACGCAGGGCTGTGCAGTTCCAAAGCGCACTGTTACCCACAGCCAGAGCTGAGGGCGGTCCCACCCTTGCGCAGACCCTGCTTCTGGGCGTCTTGGAACTCCAACCTTCCCGAAGGACCTGGGGCTGTCCAGCGAGACCAGGAGCAGGGTTTCCCAGCCCCCCATCCCCACCCCAACTCATGGGACCCCAACCCGCCAGGGTAAGTTCTGACCGGCAGAGGGGGCCTGAGCCTCCCGGTGCCCCCGCCAAGCCCCTCACACTCACCAGTCTCCACGGCAGATGCAGCCAGGATGGCCGCCCCGAATAGCAGCAGCCTCTGGGGCAGCTGTGGGAGACACGCCCCCATCCAGGCTCTGCGGTGCCCAGCAAAAGCACAGACCTGTGGGATCCTCAGGTTGGGGTCTTTGGGGAGACTGGGGAGTGAGGTCTGGCCAGGCCAGCGGGGAGGCCGACAGGGGAAGAGGCGCCCCCAGAACAGGGGGTGCAGAGTGCCCAGCTCTTCTGGCCTCTCCCTCGGATCTTTGCACTGCCCCCGCCCCATCCTCTTTCCCTGGGTTATGATTGCGTCTGGGGTTGCCATGGAGATTTGGGGCCAGGGCCGGAGCCTGGAGAGAGAAGGAGGGGAAGGATGTCTGCTCACCCCCTGCTGCATAGGAACCAGGAAACCCAGATCCGGGTCAGCCCCAGGGCTTCCGGGATAGGAATCCACAGCCTCAGCCCCTGCCTTCTGGACAGTGACACCCGAGTGACTGCACGTGAGGGCAGCACAAGGCACCAGGGGAACCTCTCTGAGGGCCTACAGAGGGAAGTGGTGAAGGGGCACCGGACCAGGAGACGGCCCTGTTACTAACAAAATCTCCCTGCCCCAGGGCCTTGGCTCTCACAGTTCTCTCTGCTCGATGTGCTCTTCTCCCACGGCGGCCTGCGGCTGGCTCCTTCAGGTCATCACATTTCAGCTCCCACATCCACTTCTCAGACCACACTTCCCTGCCCTACCAGCGCCCCCTCTCCTAGTCACTGGGTCACCTCTCCCTGAATGGGCCATCTCGGCACTCCATGGTCTCCTTGGGCTGCTGTGGAGCCGGCATTTGATGAAACCTGGATTATCTGCTGCATGTGAGGGCCAAGGCTAGACCCTGGGGGCTCCAAGAAGGCTCCCACCACCTTGGGCAGGAGATCAGCCCTGGAGCTCGGGAAACTGACACCTGAGCCCCATCACTTGCATGCAATTACAAGTTTTTGTCAGGTTGGCAACAGTAGCCACTGGTTTAGAGTTTCAGAGGTTTTTTTTAATTCCCTTTTAATTTATTTATTTTTTTTATTTTTTGACAGGCAGAGTGGACAGTGAGAGAGAGAGACAGAGAGAAAGGTCTTCCTTTTGCCGTTGGTTCACCCTCCAATGGCCGCCGCGGCGCACCGCGCTGATCCGATGGCAGGAGCCAGGTACTTATCCTGGTCCCCCATGGGGTGCAGGGCCCAAGTACTTGGGCCATCCTCCACTGCACTCCCGGGCCACAGCAGAGAGCTGGCCTGGAAGAGGGGCAACCGGGACAGAATCCGGCACCCCGACCGGGACTAGGACCCGGTATGCCGGCGCCACAAGTATTCCCTTTTAATTTTAAAATTTATTTTCATTCTATTTGAAAGGCAGAGAGACAGAGAGATGGAGCGAGATCTCCCATCTGTTGGTCCACTCTCCCAAATGTTTGCAACAGCCAGGGCATAGCCAGGCCAAAGCCAGGAGCCTGGAACTCAGTCTGAGTCTCCCATGTGGGTGGCAGGGACCCAAGTTCCTGAGCCATCACTGCTGCCTGCCAGGGCGCACAGCAGCAGGAAGCCGAATGGGAAATGGAGTAGCCAGGATCTGAACCAAGAGCTCCAATGCGGGATACAGCATCTTTTTCTTTTCTTTGTTTGAAAGAGTGAAGAGAGATGTTCCCGCTGCTGGTTCACCCCAGGCATCTGCAACAGCCAGCGCTGGGACAGTAGAGGCCAGGAGCTAGAAACTGCAGGTCTCCCATGTGCTTGGCGGAGACGTCAGTACTTGACACTGCCTGCTGCCTCCCAGGGTGTCCATCAGCAGGAAGCTGGACCAGAAGCCAAGGAGTCAGCACTTGAACCAGGCACTGTGATACGGGCACGGTGTCCCAAGCATCGCTTAATCCACTGCACCAAATGCCAACCCCACGGCTTCAGTTTTGCAAGAGGAAAGTTCTGGAGCTCAGCTGCGTGATAATGGGAATATACTCAACACTACCGAGCTGCACGCTGAGAAATGGTTATGATGGTGAATTTTCTATTGAAATTTGTATTTGTTGATTTAAAAAGCAAAGAGACACTGATCTCTATCTGCCAGTTTGCTCCCCAAATGCCCACAACGTCCAGGACTGGGCTGGACCAAAGCCAGGAGCCAGGAGCCAGGAGCTTAACCCGAGCCTTCTATGTGGGCAGCAGGAACCCTGTTACTTGAACCGTAAGATGCAATTTTTGACTATGTGTTTTTACAGCACTTTTTAAAAAGATTTATCTTATTTATTTGAAAAACAGAGTTACAGAGAGAGGTAGAGACAGAGAGAGAGGTCTTCCATCTGCTGGTTTACTCTCCAAATGGCTGCAACAGCCAGAGCTGAGCCAATCCAAAGTCAGGAGCCAGGAGCTTCTTCCTGGTCTCCACATGGTACAGGGGCCAAAGGACTCAGACGATCCTCTGCTGCTTTCCCAGGTGTGTTAGTGGGAAGCTGGATCGAAAGTGGAGCTGCCGGGCACTTTGGAATCGTGCTAAGCGAAGGCCAATGGGAGGGTGGAGGTGGAAGTAGCTCTATGAATGGGGCTCAGGTCCCTTCTAGAGCAGTTGTATGGGTGTCCCGGAGTGGCCTCTAAGAATGTTCCCTGCGCTCTCTGTGTGTGTGCGTGTGTGTCTGTCACTAGGACACCTTCCCAGGGAATGTGACAGCACTGGCAAAGAAATAGGATTTGAAATTTATGAGGCCAGAAACCAGGGAGTGGGGAATCCTTCCAAATGTTACAGCTCACAGAACATTGGTAGAGATTGTCCCAAATCTAACAGCAAAGTTAAAAGTGTGAATAACCCTACCAATGATGGATTGCAAAGCTGAAGGTAGGGGCCGGCTCTGTGGCGCAACTGGCAAAGCTGCCGCCAGCAGTGCCAGCATCCCATATGGCCCAGCTGCTCTCTGTTCTGATCCAGCTCTCTGCTGTGGCCTGGGAAAGCAGTAGAAGATGGCCTGAGTCCTTGGGTCCCTGCACCCACATGGGAGAACCAGAAGAAGCTCCTGACTCCTGGCTTCAGATCGGCTCAGCTCCAGCTGCTGCAGCCAATTAGGGAGTGAACCAGCAGATGGAAGACCTCTCTCTCTCTTTCTCTCTCTCTCTCTCTCTCTCTGCCTCTGTCTCTCTGGAACTCTGCCTTTCAAATAAATAAATAAATCTTTAAAAAAAAAAAAGCTGAAGGGAAAAAAGATTTTCAGCTATCGCTATAAGAAGCCAATCGAGATGCAAGAGACGAGACTGGACTATCCTTCTAGTCCCTCTAAGGACAATACCAGAGTGCTATCAGCTTCTCGTAAGTCAGCTAAAAGTGTGGCCCGCAGGTTAAACCATGGTTTGGATGCCTGTATCGTGTGTTGGATGTCCTGTCCGGCTCCAGGCCTGGCTACTCTGTTGCCCGTTAATGTGCCTGGGAAGAAACAGATGATGCCCTGAGGACTGGAGTTCCTGCCTCCCACATGGGAGACCCGGGGGGTGGGGGGGAGGCGGGGGGTAAGTTCTCTTGACTTCGACCCGGACCAGTCCTGGCCATCTGGGGAACGAACCAGTGTATATAATCTCTCTCTCTCTCTCTCTCTCTCTCTCTCTGTGTCTCTGTCTCTCTCTGTCTCTGTCTCTCTCTGTCTCTGTGTGTGTGTAACTATGTGTGTGTAACTATACCTTTCAGATAAAGAAGAATTTAAAAATAAATAAATACATAATAAACAAATACTTTCAAACATGATTTTGTGTCCATCACATCCTTACTTCTTTTTTTGTTAAAATAATTATTTATTATTTGAAAGTCAGAGTCATACAGAGACAGAAGGAGAGGCAGAGAGAGAGAGAGTTCTTCCATCCACTGGTTCACTCCCCAGATGGCTGCAACAGCCCGGACTGGGCCAGGCTGAAGCCAGGAGCCTGGAGCTCCATCTGGATCTCCCTTGTGGTGGAAGGGGCCCAAGCACTTGGGTCATCTGCTATTTGCTCAAGCGCATTAGCAAGGAGCTGGACCAGAAGTGGAGAGCTGGGACACGAGTCAGCGCTCATTTGGGATGCTGGCATCACAGGATCACAGGCAATGGCCTAACCAAATTCGCCACAGCACCAGCCCCAGGTCCTGGCTTTTAGAAGTCGCATGACTGGGGTGGGTAGCGCTGTGGGAGGAGGGGCTCAGTTTGAGATGGCTGCTGGACCTCCCAGGGCGGGGCAGGACAGTTGGATCCCAAGTCTGGAGTTCAGTGGGGAGTGTGGACTGGGGGTGTGATCTGGGGAGCGGGTGACTGGTATAACAGGTCGGGGGGTGGAGATTGCCCGGAAGACAGCATTAGCTCAAGAAGCGCTTAGTCTCTCCTCCGCCAATCCTGCTGAATTCCACGGGGACCCCGGCTCCATACAAAAGTGCCCACCGGGGGGCAGTCAAAGCCAACACAAGAAAGAGGACCGGGGCCTGAGTCCCAGGAACAGGGACTGGGAGGCTGCAGGAGAACTCCACCCAGCTTAGAGGACAGGATAGCTCCGTGTGGTCTCACTTTGACCTTGAGTCCAAGTCCTCCACCTGCACCAGGAGCTGCTAAGTGGCACAGTCTAGCAGACATGCAAATCGGAAGTAAATCTGGCATCGCAGGGCCATGCAGAGAGAGGGGTGGGAGGAGCTGAGCTTCATCCAGAGCAAAGAAGCCAGGGAGTAATCAAATGAGCCAGCGTTAATGAAATGAATAATATCAGTGTTTAATAAAACATCTCAGTACGTGCCTTCACAATGTATTGAGTGTTACTATTGTAGAGATTGTTTTCCATCATGAAATACAGAAGCAGCCATTGCTACTGCATTAGAAAAGGAAGGTGCTACCAGGCCGACCTAAGTCCCTGCAGGTCCCTCGAGAGGCCAGAGGGAAATAGAGATGACAGACACCAGAGACAAAACTCAGGGGCGGCTGGTGCTGTGGTGAAGCGGGTAAAGCCACCGCCAGCAGCGCCGGCATCCCATATGAGCACAGGTTCTAGTCCTGGCTGCTCCTCTCCCGATCCAGCTCTCTGTTGTAACCTGGGAAAGCAGTAGAAGATGGCCCAAGTGCTTGGGCTCCTGCACCCACGTGGGAGACCCAGAAGAAGCTCTTGGCTCCTGGCTTCAGATCAGCACAGCTCCCGCTGTTGCGGCCATCTGGGGAGTGAACAACCAGATGGAAGACCTCTCTCTCTGTCTCTACCTCTCTCTGTAACTCTTTCAAATAAATAAAATAAATCATAAAAAGAAAAGAAAAGAAAAGGAAAGGAAAGGAAAGGAAAGGAAAGGAAAGGAAAGGAAAGGAAAGAAAAGGAAAAGAAAAGAAAAGAAAAGAAAAGAAAAGAAAAGAAAGGCAGAACAACCAAAAGAGAAGGAGAAAGAGAAACAATGAAAATCTTCCATCAGCTGGTTCACTCCCCAAATGCCCACCACAGCCAGGGCTAGGGCAGGCCAAAGCTGGGAGCCGGGAACTCCATCCACATCTCCATGTGAGTGGCAGGGGCCCAAGTATTTGGGCATCATTTTCTGCCCTCCCAGGTGTATTAACAGAGCAACAAGGACTTGAACTGGCTTTCTTATATAGGATGCTTTTTTTTCCACCTGATATTTTGTGTTTAATTTAATGTATACAAATGTCATGTGTTTCATATGTACAGATTCAGGAGCAGAGTGATACCTCCCGCCCCACCCTTCCACCCTCCTTCCTCCTCCTCCTATGCGCACTCTTAATTTTTACAAAGATCTATTTTCAGTTTACTTTATTCTCATAAGATTAATCCTACACTAAGTAAAGAGTTCAGCAAATAGCATGAAGAAAAAAGCACCATTCCTCAATAGTGGAGACAAGGGCTGTAATCAACCATCAAGTCTCAAAATACCCATTCCACTACTGTACACCACCCTGCTTAACCTGCTGGGCCACAGCGCTCGTCCTACAATGACCTTTAATCAAACACCCTAGAAATTGCAGAAGAGATCTCTGCATACCCAGGAAAACACATGCCTATCACAGATCCTAGTATGTAGTGTGGATTTTTATAGCACTACTATCTCTAGATCACCAGACCACTAAGCCCAATCTGCATTTATTTGGCAAGGAAAATTATGTTTCAGAAACTATTCCAAAGAAGTAGAAACAGCCCAGTACTTGCAATTTGAGAATGTTAAAATGCCCTACCTAAATTGGTTAAATGTCTAGGTAGGGGCTGGTGCTAAGACGTAGCCAGTAAAGCTGCTGCCTGCAACACTGGCATCCCATATGGTTCCCTGGCTGCTCCACTTTTGATCCAGGTCCCGGCTAATGTGCCTGGGAAAGCAGCAGAAGATGGCCCAAGTCCTCATGCCCCTGCACCCACATGGGAGACCTGGATGAAGCCCCTGGCTCCTGGCCTAGGCCCAGTCCAGCCCTGGCCATTGGAGTCATTTGGGGACTGAACCAGCAGATGGAAGATCAATATCTCTCTCTCTGCCTCTCTCTCTCTCTCTCTCTCTCTCTCTCTCTCTCTCTGTCTCTCTGTCACTCTGCCTTTCAAATAAATAAACAAATTTTTTCTTAAAGAAAAAGATCTCACAATTGGTAGGCTATTGGAGAAAACACATTCCATGTTAAATGTTCCTTTACAGAATCTAAAACTTCCCTGGAGGCTCAGACAATAGGCACCATAGGATGAGCTGTAGAAGGTGGGAGACTTCGTACCTGAGCACCTGCACTACGAGTGAAGAGGGAGGGCCGTGAGTCTTGGACACGCTGACTGTTCACTGTCAGATTAACGGAGGCAAGAATCGCTTCAGCCTGCTGGACACAGACGTGGTTGATAAGGAAATCTAGCCCATTGGGGAAGGAAAAGAGGCACCGGTTACTCGCCTCGAATTCCGGGATACAGAGGGATTGCTGGTAACCCCCGAATACGAACCGAGTTGCCTCTGCTGGCATGAGCTGCTCTGTCTTCGTCCCCTAAAACAGAAATGGGGTAGAACAGGAGAGACGGAACTGGGTCCCCGTGGGCCACCAGGGCTGCTTGAGGGGCTCAGCGGTAGGTGGTGTCTCAGCCTGTTGCGAGAAGGCGGGGAACACGTGGCCCGCCAGCCCTGCAGGCAGTAGCTCCTCCTGGTCTGAACCGGCACCCGGGCACCGGCTCTCGGGAGTGCCTCGCTCAGATCACAGGGGCCAGGCGGAAAGCAGCAACCCCGAATCCAACAGGAGGGAGAACCCTGTCAGGCGCGGGGTCAGCCCAGAGTGGGAAATCGGAGTCCTCGCCACTTCTGCTGAAGCGATACCCTGAGGTTACCTAAGAATCTGCTCCACAGCGGGGGATGACAAGTCAGTGCTCCAAATGGACAACAAAATGCCTCTAGCAAACAGCCAGCCAGCAGGGAGAAAACCAACAAGGGAGAATAGGATCAGAACTCAACATCTCACACATCAGAACGGGTCTCGGCACGCAGAGGTTAAAACTTCAGATGCAAAAACCCAGGGTCGGGTGCTAGGCGCATTGTTAAGATGCCCACAGCCCCCATCAGAGGACCTCGGTTTGAGGCCAGGCTCCACTTCCAATTCCAGCTTCCAGCTAATGTGCACCCTGGCGGCGGCGGGGGGGCGGGGGGGAGGCGCAGGGGGGTGGCAGGAACAGCAGGTGGTAGCTCAAGTACTTGGGTCCCTGCCATCCGTGTGGGAGACCCCCATGGCTGCTGCAGGCATTTAGAGGGTGAATCAGTGGACGGAAGATCTCTCTGACTCTACCTCTGTCTCTCTTTCTCTCTCTCTCTGCCCTTCAAATAAAATGCAAATAAATAATTTTTGTGTGAAAGTGCAAACAAAGGGAAAGGAGGAGTGAAGGGAAGCAGGTCAAGGCGGCCAGCTAAGGAACCCAAGATTTGCCCAAATAAAAAGAAGAAAATGAAAGCAAGGAGAGGCCAGCCTTGGAGCAAGCAGAAGGCAAGTGAATTCTGATCACTGTCACACACGCTGTCTCCTTGGTGGTCTCCTGCCTTCTAAAATCCAGAGGAGTGGTTTTATCAACTGTTTTATAAATGCAAGTTGTTTGATTGTTCTAGAAACATTTTTTTTTTCAAAAGATTTACTTTGTTTATTTGAAAGGCAGAGTTGTACAGAAAAAGAAGGAGAGACAGAGAAAAACAGATCTTCCATCTGCTGATTGACTTTCCAAAAGGCTGTAACAGCCAGGGCTGGGCAGGATGAAGCCTGGAACCCAGAACTCCATCCAAGTCTCCCAGAGGGGTGGCAGGGGCCCAAATACTTGGGCCATCTTCTGCTGCTTTCCCAGGCACATTAGCAGGGAGCTGGATCAGAAGCAAAGCAATCACAGCTCCATGCAGTGCTCACCTGGGGTGCCAGCATCTTAACCCACTGTGCCACACGCCAGTCCCTAGAAACATTTTAAGAAGGAGGGAACTCAAATTCCTCCCACTTCTTTAAGTGTAAAAAAAAATTTTAGGAGCTGGCACTGTGGCATAGCAGGTAAGCTGCTGCCTGCAGGGCCGGCATCCCATATGGGCGCCGATTTGAGTCCCAGCTGCTCCACTTCCGATCCAGCTCTCTATGGCCTGGGAAAGCAGTAGGAGATGGCCCAAGTCCTTGGGCCCCTGCATCCATCCGTGTGGGAGACCTGGAAGAGACTCCTGGCTCCTGGCTTTGGATAGGCACAGCTCCAGCCGCTGCAGTCATTTGGGTAGTGAACCAGTGGATGGAAGACCCTTCTCTCTCTCTACCTCTCTGTAGCTCTGCTTTTCAGATAATAAATAAATCTTTTTAAGACATTTTAAAGGGGTGAACTCAGAAAATAGTGGGATGTTAAATTATGCGTTGGACATCAGCTTACCACCACATAGGTGGGGAGTGGAGTTTATGTCCTACAACACAGAAAGTGCGCTGAGCGGCATATGGAGTTACAGTCCTGTAGCTAACACGTCATTTTCAGCCGCTTCTGCTCCCGTGTTGTTCAGGTTTCCCAAAGAAATTGCTCTTTGACCATTGCCCTGTCAGGTCAGAGTACAGCCTGCAACAGCTTTGGCCAGGGTGGTTCACTTTTCCCAGTGACTTGGTGCCTCTCCTCTGAAAGACGGAAAATGGGAATACGAAACCAACGAAGGATCCTTGAGGGCTCGGGGGCCACAGAATTCCGCTGTTCTGCTCCCTCGGCTGGAGACTCGGGAATGAAGTTTCAAAATTCCTCTGTTGCTATGGGAGCCGCACTTTCTAGCTCGGAATAGCCTGTAAGGGTAACAGGTGTGCCCAAGGTAAGGTCTTTGAATGCTGTCGCAGAGAACCTTCTGGCTTAGCCAGACCTCTCTGAGACACGTGGATATGCCGGATGAATCATCTACGAGTCTTCATGAGGCCACTTGAACCTGCTTCTCTTCATGTGGCCTTGGAGGATGCTTCCAAGAAGAAAACGACCTTGAACCAGAGATACAGCCACTTCCTGCGGGCTATCACTGCCACGTGACTCAGTCTGTCTAGGCTGTGCCTCCTCCGCAGGGACTTCGTGGTGAGCTGGGAAAATTCAGCTGCAAGGTATGAATTTAGACTACGACTTCAGGGTCAATTCAATAGCGGCATTTTGATTTTTCATTTGTAAAATAAAATCTTCCACTAAAAAAAAAAAAAAAAGAAAGAAAGAAAGAAAGAAAATGGGAGTAGGTAGCGTGCACAAGTGAAGGAGATGAAATTGTGAAAGGGTGGGGCTTCCCCAACAGCTTCTCGGCATTTGAAGAGATTGGTACTTGAAAGCCTCACGGGAAATTGGCTTCCACATTTATTCACTGGATCTCAGCCAAAAAGCTGAGAAGCAGGTGCTTCCAAACTTAGCTTCCCTTCATCTAGGACAAAGAATCTACTTCTGATCTGATCATTATCTTAAAAATAATCTGTATTTATTTATCTTCATTTTATTTGAAAGGCAGAGAGAGAGAAAGATCTCCTACCTGCTGGTTCACTCTCCAAATAAGCAAAACAAGCCGGCACCATGGCTCAATAGGCTAATCCTCCACCTTGCGGCGCCGGCACACCGGGTTCTAGTCCCGGTCTGGGCGCCTGATTCTGTCCCGGTTGTCCCTCTTCCAGGCCTGCTCTCTGCTGTGGCCCGGGAGTGCAGTGGAGGATGGCCCAAGTGCTTGGGCCCTGCACCCACATGGGAGACCAAGAGAAGCACCTGGCTCCTGCCATCGGATCAGCGCGATACACCAGCCGCGGCGGCCATTAGAGGGTGAACCAATGGCAAAAGGAAGACCTTTCTCTGTCTCTCTCTCTGTCTACTCTGCCTGTCAAAAAAAAAAAAAAAAAAAAAAAAAAAAGTCAAACCAAATAAGCAAAACAGCCAGACTGGGACAGGCTGAAGCCAGCAGCCTGGTTTCCCACACGGGTGGCAGGGACCCAAGTACTTTGATCCTTTTCTGTTGCTTTGCCAGGTGTATTGGCAGGAATGCTGGTTCGGAGGCAGAGCAGCCAGGAATAGAACTGGCACTCAGATATGGGATGCAGACCTTCCAAGCGGTGGCTTAACCTGGTGAACCGCAATGCTGGCCTCAGGGTGGGTTCAACATGGAGCGCTGTTAATCCACCTACCACAAACCCATAGGACATGAGAAGGAACTTAAATTCCATTCGAAGTGCATAAAAAGATGCCAAAATGGAGTGTCATGATCTATAACCATACTTGCTTCTTTTTTGTGTTGACTGAGCTCGAAGCGGGCCCAGGACAAAGGCTAGAATAATCCCAGTGTTTAGAAAACCAGCTCAGATGGAGGAGGAGGAAGGGGATCTGAGCGGGGGCAGCCACTGCAGGAGGTGGAAAACCAGCAGAGGGCGCCGCCCAGATGCCCAGAAAGGAGGACAAAACAGGATGGCAGATGCGGTCACCTGCGTGCGTGATGGCAGAGCTGGGGTCTGGTAACTTGGAAGTCAGGGCGACCTCGGCCATGGCAGCTGTGGAGGAGCGGCCGGTCAGAGGCCAGGCTGGGGCTGGGTGATAGATGAGTGGCTGGCAGACAAGCCACGAGATCGGCTCCTGAACTCTTGGAAGGTGGCTGCTAGGAACTGAGATGAGCTATACGTGAAAATGTACATCTGATTTCCAAAACTCAGTGTAAAAAATGCAGAAATATCAGTAATTTTTAAGAGATTTATTTATTTATTTTTAAAGATTTATTTTCTTTATTTGAAAGAGTTTCAGAGAGGCAGAGGCAGAGAGAAAGAGAGGTCTTCCATCTGCTGGTTCACTCCCCAGATGGCCACAATGCCTGGAGCGGCGCCTGGATCTTGAAGCCAGGAGCCAGGAGCTTCCTTCAGGTCTCCCATGCAGGTACAGGGGCCCAAGGACTTGGGCCATCTTCTAATGCTTTCCCAGGCCATAGCAGAGAGCTGGATGGGAAATGGAGCAGCTGGGACTCGAACTGGTGCCCACATGGGATGCCAGTGCTGCAGGCAGCAGCCTTACCCAGTACGCCACAGCACCAGCCCCTATTTATTTATTTTGAAAGTCAGAGTTACAGAGAGAGGGAGGCACAGAGAGGGGTCTTCTATCCTCTGGTTCATTCCCCAGATGGCCACAACAGTCAGCACTAGGCCAGGCCAGAGCTGGGAGCAAAGAGCTTCACCCTGGTCTCCCATGTGGGTGGCAGGGCCCAAGCTCTCGGGGCCATCTTCTGTTGGTTTTCCCAGGCCGTTAGCAGAAAGCTGGATTGGAAGTGGAGCAGTGGGGACACCAACCGGCACCCATATGGGATTCTGGCACTGTAGGTGGTGGCCCTACTTGCTGTATTACAATGCTGGCCCCCTCAGCAATATTTTTAAAACATTCGTTACACAGGGAAATTAAGCATTTTAGCGATATTGGATTAAACACATAATTAACATTATTATATCGGTTTATACTTTTTAACCTGAGGGCAAGTGTTGTGGTACAGGAGGTTATGCTGACAACTGGGACACCCATACCCTATATCAGAATGCCTAACTCAGGTACTGGCTACCCAGCGCTTCTGATCCAGTTTCTAGCAATGCACCTGGGAGACAGGAGATGATGGCCTAAGTGCTTGGCTTCCTGCTACTCACGTGGGAGATCCAAATGGAGTTCCTGTTTCCTGGCCCAGTCCTGGCTGTTGTGGGCATTTAGGGAGTGAACTAGAAGATTGCTCTCTGTCTCTCCCTCTGTCACTCTGCCTTTCAAATAAATAAATCTTTAAAAAATATTACTGTGGGGTGTGGGCATTTAGCCTTCATGTTAAGATTCCCATGTCCTGGGGTCAGCATTGTGGCATGGTGGGTGAAGCCGTTGCTTGCGACTCTGGCAACCCATATGGCACTGGTTCGAGTCCCAGCTGCTTCACTTCCGATCCAGCTCTCTGCTAAACTGGCCTGGGAAAAGCAGTGGAAGATGGTCCAAGTGTTTGGGCCCTACAACCCATGTTGGAGACCTGGAAGAAGTTCCTGGCTCCTGGCTTTGGCCTGGCCTAGAGCTGGACATTGTGGCCATCTGAGGAGTGAACCAGCAGATGGAAGATCTCTCTTTCTAACTCTCCCTTTCTCTCTGTAACTCTTTCGAAATAAATAACTTAAAAAAAAAAAAGTTTCCCATGTCACACACTACAGTGCCTGGGTACAATCCCCAGCTCTGGCTCCAGACTCTAGCTTCCTGCCGAGACAACCCCTGAGAAGCAGCAAGGTTGGCTCATGTGATCGGGTTCCTGCCAAGTGCGAGGGAGACCTGGGTTGTGCTGCTGGCTTCCAGTTCTGACCGTGGCCCAGTTCCAGCCATTGCAGCCATTTTTAGGAGTGAACCAGGGGATGGGAGCTGTCTGTCTCCATTGCAAAGGGAACCAAGAAATGGGGAGAAAGATAGAAGGGATTTAACATTGCTAATGAATCCCGCGTCCTTTTTCAAAATTTTTATTTATTTGAAAGGAAGAGAGAGGGGGCGGAGGGAGAGAGGGAGAGGATTCCCTTTTGCTGGCTCACTCCTCAGATGCCCACAACAGCTAGGACTGGGCCAGGCTGAAGCCAGGGCTGGGGAACTCAATCCAGGTCTCTTATGAGCGTGTCAGGAGCCCCGCTGGGTGATGCATCACCTGCTAGCCCCAGGTGTGCATGAACAGGAAGCTGAAATGAGGGGTGAAGCCAGGACTGAAACCCAGGCACCCTGAAAGGGGATGTGGTCACCCGCTTAACCTCTGCACCAAGCTCTTGCCCCCACCTTCTTTAACACCCCCACCCCTATGTTTTTGAGACCCACACGCAATTCCTCTGATTCTCCTCCTATAGAAAACTGCTCCTTCTGGATCTTCTCCCCAGGGTCTCCTTCCTGGCCCTGTCACTCGTATGTGAAGGAGTCTGCCACACCACCATGTAGGGGAAGGGAGGTCCAGGCAAAGGAAACAGCATGTGCAAAGGCCCTGAGGCAGGAGACTGCTTCTGTAGTCGATGGGCCAGGGAGGAAGCAGGAAGTGAGGCCTGAGCAGTAAAGTGTGTGTGTGGGGGGGAGGCTCTATCACTGTTTGCTGAGTGAGGTGAGAACTCTCTGGAGGTTCTGAATGACAGACATGGCCAAGAACAAACCACACAAGGAGGCAAGGGTGGAAAGGAGATGGTCAGTGTTGTATAGCAGGTTAAGCCGCCACCTGCAACACCAGCATCCATACAGGAGCACCGGTCCCATCCCAGAGGCTCTGCCTATGACCCAGCTTCCTGCTAACGTACCTATGCAGGCAGCAGATGATGGTCCGAGTGCTTATGCCACTGCCACCACATGGAACACCCAGATGGAGTTCTTGGCTCCCGGCTTCAGCCTGGCTCAGCCCCGGCCATCGCAGCTATTTGGGGATGGAAGGTCTCTTTCCGATTCTCCCTCTCTCTCCATCACTCTGCCTTTCAAACAACCAAGTCTTAGGAAAAGAGAGGGAGCCCAGTAAGGACCCTCTTGTAATGGTCCAGGGGTGACCAGTGGTAACAGTCATTGCATTCTCCCTATATGCTGGGGACAGATGTCTCAGGCTGCCAGGAAGGACTGGACATGGATGTGAGAGAAAGGGAGAAGTCAAGGCTGCTGCTTGGTTATTGGGAGGACAGAGATACAGCAGCTCCTGCGGTGGGAAAGGTTGCAGGATATTAGGGGGCGGGGGGAGCAGGAAGCCGCTGGAAGTGGAACAAGGCTGTTTTCGACCAGTAAAGCCCCAGAGCTGCACACTGGAGATGCCAAGGAAGCAGCAGGGTGTGCGGGGCTGGCGTCTTCCAAGCACTGTCAGGCCTGGAGGTATCAACTCAGGGGCTCTCCACACACGGCTGCTATCTACAGCCCAGAAAGGAGACAACACGACATCACCCAGGGAGTGAAGAAAGGGGAGGGGTCGGAGGGACTGAAGTCTAGGCCACTCCAGTCTCCAGGCTGAGGATGAGAAAGCCCAGCAAGGGACACAGACGAGGCATGGCCAAGGAGCCACAGGGAAATCAGAAGACCAGAAGACCGTGTCTCCAAGAGCAGGGAGTGAATCGCCGGGACAGATGCAGCCAAGAGGTCCAGTGAAACACCGCGTGCTTAGCACTGGGTCTGAGACGTGGAAGCCACTGGCGACTTTCACAGGAGAGATATTGTTATAAAGCAGGGGGGGCCAGCTCGGTGGTGCAGCAGGTTAAGCCACCACCTGTGAAGCCAGCATCCCATAGGAGCACCAGCTTACGTCTCCTTGCTAATGTGTGCGGGAAAGCAGCAAAAGACAGCTCACCCTGGCCTGAAGCGCCAGCGTCCATGTGGGCGCAAGTTCTAGTCCAGGCTGCTCCTCTTCTTTTTTTTTTTTTTTTTTTTTTTTTTTTTTTTTGACAGGCAGAGTGGACAGTGAGAGAGAGAGACAGAGAGAGAAAGGTCTTCCTTTGCCGCTGGTTCACCCTCCAATGGCCGCCGCTGCAGCCGGCGCACCGCACTGATCCTGGCAGGAGCCAGGAGCCAGGTGCTTTTCCTGGTCTCCCATGGGGTGCAGGGCCCAAGCACCTGGGCCATCCTCCACTGCACTCCCTGGCCATAGCAGAGAGCTGGCCTGGAAGAGGGGCAACCGGGACAGAATCTGGCGCCCCAACCGGGACTAGAACCCGGTGTGCCGGCGCCGCAAGGTGGAGGATTAGCCTATTGAGCCACGGCGCCGGCTCCAGGCTGCTCCTCTTCTGACCCAGCTCTCTGCTGTGGCCTGGGATAGCAGTGGAAGATGGCCCAAGTCCTTGTACCCCTGCACCCAAGTGGGAGACCCGGAGTCTCCCAGTTCCTGGCTTCAGATTGGCACAGCTAAGGCCATTGCAGCCAATTGGGGAGTGAACCAGCAGATGGAAGACCTCTCTCTGTGTCTCTACCTCTCATTGTAAATCTTTCAAATAAATAAATCTTTCAAAAAAAAAAAAAAAAAAAGATAGCTCAAGTCCTTGGGTCCCTGCACCCACATGGAAGACCTGGATGGAGTTCTGGGCTCTGGCTTTGGCCTGGCACATTCTTGGCTGTTGTGGCCTTTTGGGGAGTGAACCAGCAAATGGAAGATCTCTCTCTCTCTCCGTGTCTCTCCCTCTCTCTGTATAACTCTGCCTTTCAAATAAATAAATAAAATAGTTTTGTAAAGCGATTAAATAAAAACCTTAGGAGGAAGTGCTGTTCTGGACTAATCTGTACCAGGTAGCCCCCAAGAGATCAGACTAAAAGTCAAAATGGAGTCACTAAGCCATCATGTGACCCTCTGAGAAGTCCAGGGTCAGCCAGCTTCCCACAGCAGGCCAGTTTCAATCCACAGAACCTTGCGATTCCTAACCAAAAAAGCAACCTGAAGCTAACCAAGCAGTCTTTTAATTATTCTATCTCCCCGTCCCCTCTTTCAAGAAAAGTGACTTTGAAAAGATCAGTCTGCCTTCAGTTCTTTGCTTCTATTCTCATCAGCCCCTTTCTGTCTATAAAACCAACTTCCAGCCGGCGCCGCGGCTCACTAGGCTAATCCTCCACCTAGCGACGCCGGCACAGACACACAGGGTTCTAGTCCCAGTCAGGGCGCCGGATTCTGTCCCGGTTGCCCCTCTTCTAGGCCAGCTCTCTGCTGTGGCCAGGGAGTGCAGTGGAGGATTGCCCAAGTGCTTGGGCCCTGCACCCCATGGGAGACCAGGATAAGTACCTGGCTCCTGCCATCGGATCAGTGCGGTGCGCTGGCTGCAGCGCACCGGCCGTGGCGGCCATTGGAGGGTGAACCAATGGCAAAAGGAAGACCTTTCTCTCTCTCTCTCACTGTCCACTCTGCCTGTAAACAAACAAACAAAAAAAACTTCCCTAACTTATGGGAGTACTTGCTCCCGGCTCCTGGCTCCTGGCTCTGGCCTGCCCAGCCTTGGCTGTTGCAGCCATTTGATGAGTGAACCAGTGGATGGAAGACCACTCTCTCTCTCTGCCTCTCCTTTTTTCTTTGTAACTCTTTCACATAAATAAAGAAATCATTTTAAAAACTGTGATTTTGATTTATTTGAAACACAGAGAGGCAGGGAGCTCCCATGCCCTGGTTCCCTCCCCCAAAAGCCTGCAACAACTGAGCTGCGCCAGGCCAAAGCCGGCAGCACGGAACTCCTTCAGGTCTCCCACGTGGGTGGCAGGGGCCTGTGGAAGGCACCGGGTCCCTGCTGAGGAAGGAACGGAAAAGCCCCAAGCCAGCGGCAGTCTGCCTGGGACGCAGATCTCCCAGATTATAATCCATGCGGCAGCAGTGGTCAGCTCCCAGCTGGCCCGCTGCCCTCACAAGGTAGGAAATTAGCCATTAGCCTGTGTGTGAGAGAGGGGCTGACAAACAAAACCAGCTGAACGAGGGATCTGTGCAAGCAGACCTGTTTGCACATTCAGTCTTTGTGTCCCAGAAGCTGGTTAGCAGGGTCCCAGTCTACCCCGGGGGCAGCTTTGGGAACTCTTCCCTGCCCCGTGGGAGGGGGTGGTGGTGGTTTGTTTGCTAGTAAGTCTCTTAGGAAGAAGTCAGATATGAGCTTGTGTGTGTGTGACAAAGGCCTAAAAGACATCTATGACCAGCATATGCATATGCATCTCAATGTTCGAATCCTGCCCTGCCCCTTCTACCCAATAACCCACCAGGTGGGGGTCTCCGCCCCTTCAGCTGCCCTGGGGGAGAGCTGGGACCACCTAACAAGGTTATGGGAACAAAGACTTTTTTTAAAGCTTTATTTATTTGAAAGAGTTACACTGAGAGATCTTCCATGCCCAGGCTCACTCCCCGGAAGGCAGCCAGCCGCCAATGCTGGGTGGGGCCGAGGCCAGGAGCCTGCAGCTTCTTCCAGGTCTCCCTTGTGGGTGGGCAGGGCGCTCCCTCCGCTGCTTTTCCCGTCTTTAGGGAGCTGGGTGAGGCGGAGCAGCCCGGCGCGCCCAAGCCACAACGCAGCCCCGAGGACGAGGCTTCTGCTGTGCGGACGCTGGTCTGCTTTCAAGGCTTGCTTCTACTTCCTCCCCTCATTCAGCGCACAAAACTCTCCATTTCCGTTCTACGGCTCCGCTCAGGCGTGGGTGATGCCTACCTTGCTACCTAACACGGCTCCTCCCAGGTGTGGGTGATGCCCACCTGTCTTAACTGCTGCACCCAAAGTCAGCCCCTCTGTCTCACAGATTTCTCTGCCTCTGATCTTGACCCGGACCAAGGACGCTTGCAAAGCCGAAAATCTCCATTCCATCACTCACCACCTTCTGAATCTTCACTGAGCCCCTGACCCTGACGGCCAGCTCTCGGCCTGCCTCTCCCACCTGCCCCAGTCTGGGAGCGCGCCCCCCCCCGCCCCCCCGCCCAAGTCCAAGATTCCCGGCTAGCAGGTGACTCAAAGTTGTGCTTCGATTCCCGCAGGGTTCTCATTCGGATGCAAAGTCCTCAATTATCGTCTCCCCGGCAACGCCCTTCAGAGTTTGTGATAAGCCTACGCTCCCGGGGCAGGAAACGTTTTAAACCGAGGAGCTGCCTGAAAGAACCAGGAAATCACAAAAAGACTCGGGAAGGGAGTGGCAACCTCAAGGACGACCCTTCGCGCCGGAGGAACCTGACCTGCGGGTGCCCCCGCCTAACCTGCGGCGCCACTACCTAGTCCGCCCACCTTGACGACTACAAATCCCAGCATGCCTTGCAGTGAGTGGCAGGACGCAGTGCCTGCCGGAACACGTAGTCCCGTTCTAGTTCAAGAAAAGCCCAGAACGCCCCATGACGTCACGAGGGCTCGGGAAAGGACTTGGGCACCGGCCCAGGGTCAAGTTAAACCTTCCTCCAGAGAGGCGACCCTGGTTTCTTTGGTGACTCGGTGTCTACTCTCAACAGGTCCCACCCCACCGGCCACGCGGACCTATGGTGTGCGTTGAGTAGCCTCTCGCGCGAATCCTCCACTTAGAGGGGAAGTTCCGGAGGAAAGAATAGTCTTCTCGGAGCGCGGGCTTGTTAGAGCAGCGGTTCGCGGGGCGCTACCCCGAACAGAGGCTGAAGAGCCCTCCGCCCTAGCAGCGCCGGTGAGGACGTGGCAAGACGGCCTTGGACCGACGCTTCCCCTTCCTCCGCCCGTCCGGTTAGAGGCGCGGGAGACGCAGGGACTGCTGGGAACGCGCATGCGCCCTCCGCGGCAGGGGGCTCCACTGCCAACGTCCGCGGGCGCGGGGGGTGTCGGGTGTCGACGGCGGCGCTTTGCGGCCGGTCGTGCGGGTTGGGCGCGGGCGCGCGGGCGGGCGGGCGCGGCGGCAGTGGCGCGCACAGGTGATTGACTGGCCAGCTGGCTGAGGGAGCGCCTGGTCCTCTTCGCTGGCAGGTGGCGGAGCCCAGTAGGGCAGCGGCGCAGGCGGCGGCGGTGGCGGTGGCGGCGACGGCGACGGCCGGGCTGGGGAGGCGCTCCTTGGGGCAAGGCCATGGCCCCGCGGCTGCAGCTGGAGAAGGCCGCCTGGCGCTGGGCGGAGACGGTGCGGCCCGAGGAGGTGTCGCAGGAGCACATCGAGACCGCCTACCGCATCTGGCTGGAGCCCTGCATCCGCGGCGTGTGCAGGTGAGGGCCGCGCACCGGGCCTGCGCCCCCCCTCCCCCGGCGCCGGACCTTGGAGAGCTGGGGCGGGGTGGGGGAGGAGGCCGGCAGCCCCGTGCGCGAGGAAGGGCGAGGGTGCGGGTCGCCGGTCCCGCCGTCCGGGCGCCCCGAGGGGACGCAGCCTTCCCGGGCTCGGAGCGGAGGTGATGCTGCCCAGAGCCCTTTAGCGAAAGCTCCGGGGTCTTCTCCGAAAGATGGCGGTGGGGATGGTGGAAGGTAGGAGCCAAGAGCCGAGCAGGCGCCGCTGGCTCGCGTACGTGGGCCGCGGCTCCGGGGCAGCTTGCTGGACGGGAGCCTCCGCTCGGCGAATCCGCTGTCGGTGCGGACGCCGAGGCCCCGGCCGCCGTGGGGCTGTGGGTGCAGAGAGCTGCTTGTGGGGGCCTGCGTCATCGGTGCCTTCCGCCCCGGCTGCCCGCCTCCGGCCGTGGCGAGCCGGCCCCGCGTCGGCGAGGGGCGAGGTGGGGCCGTGCGCGTGCCGCCCTCCGCTTCCTGGCTTTCGGGTCCGCGCCGCGGTCCCCGGCGTGCTGCGGAGGGGACGGGGCCGAGCGGGCTCCGAGCAGGTGGGAGTCGTGGTCTCCGGCTTTGCAGCCAGGTCTGCTCGCGGTGAAGCAGGGGCGGACGCTTCCACCATGCAGCGAGCGACTCCAGGCTCTGGCCGCCTGGCTCCAGCCCTGCGTACTGGGGTGACAAGCCCGCGTGCAACAGAGCTTGAGTTGTGATTGGCACACCGTACACCTCACCCATGGAAAGTGCGCAACCCAGCGTGTTTGGGTTTTTTTCCCGTATATTCCTAGGGCTGTGTACCCATCACCAGTCTGATACTGGGATTTTTTTCCCCTGTACCCATTGGAGCAGCGCTGAGTTCTCCCGCGTCCTCCCCATCTCTAAGCAACTGTTGATCCTGCTCTCTGGGCATTGGTATGGGTGGGCTCCCCGGCCGTGTGGCGGTCTGTGACTGGCTCCCAGAGTTTTGCAGGCTCATCCGTGTTGTAGCAAGCGAGTATCCGTGCTTTGTAACATATGGCGAGTAACACTCCGGGTCCCGCCCTCGCCGCTCAGGGCTGCTGTTGCTACTTCAGGCTGCTGTGGACGTCGGTCCGCGCGTTTTTGTTGTGCACCCTGTCTGGTTCTTTAGGGGACGTGCTGAGGGTGGACTTGCTGGCTCCTGGTGACTTTGCTTGACTTACTGAGAGCTCAGACCACACAGCAGCAGCACCATCTCCTGTTCCGAGCAGTTTGCAGGGGTTCCGCTGAAGTTCCTGCACCCTCTCCCAGGCTGATTCCGGGCGGGAGAGAAGCGCCGGCTTTGTGGTTTTGATGTGCCTTTACCTAATGAGTGGAATGTCATTTCTTGTGTGTGCTGGGCTATTTTCATGTTTGTTATTGCCAAATAATACCCATTGCACGGCTGTATCTACCGTGTTACAGTGTATGCCCGTTCCGTAGCTTGGTGGACAGTTGGGCCCCTTGGCTTTTATGAATAATGCTGTTTCCTACATCGGAGTGCCAGCCGTTTGTTTGCCTGTCTCTCGGGTTTGTACCTAGGTCACGTGGTAAGGCCGCTTAACAACTTGAGGGTGTGTCATTGTTTTCCGAACTGGCTGCCCTGTTTTACTACTCTCCTGTAGGATTCCAGCTTCTTCCACATCCTCACTCTCGCTGTCGTCTGCCTTTTGTGCTTTTGCTTCCCCTTTCCCAGATGACTGATAATGTGGAGCTTATTGGCCATTCATGTTTTCTTTGGAGAAATGTCTATTTAAATCCTTTGCTCCTGTTTACATTGGTTTCTGTTATCACTTTTGAGTTGCTGAGAGTTCTCCATCCTGGATTTAAGTTCCCTGTTCGCTGTGTGGTTGGCTGGTGTGTTGACAATGTCCTTTGCAGTACGAAGGTTTTCATTCTGATGAAGTTCAGCTACTACAGTGGGGTGGTGATAAGCCGCGCACCACTCGAGGTCTGAGCAGTTTAAGATACCAGAGCAAGCTCTGGTCCTACTCACTGCCTCAGCGCTGCCATTTCTTCAGACTCTTCAAAAAGAGATGGAAGAATGTATCATAATCTTTTCTTGGTTTGCTGTGAGATGCCAGAGCTGAGGGGATGAGGAGTTGGCCACAGGCATAGAATGGACTGCCATTTACATTTCTGAAACTGCTTGGGACAAAGTCCTTTGCCCACAGAATCCTGCAAACATCCCGTGTCTTAATTTTTAGATGAGACTTGGCCAACAGTATAGGTCGGGACGAGTTCTTCACAATAAAATTGTTGACTGATTTTCCATTTTTATTCACATTGCTAAATTGACCTTCAGAGTGGTGATCTCACTTTACCAATGTTGATAGGGTGTCTTGTTTTCTCGTAGCCTCACCAGCACAATGCATTTTATTCTGTTTTTAAAAAGACTTATTTATTTGAAAGGCAGAGAGACAGATATCTTCCATCTGCTGGGTTACAACCCAGGTGGCTACAACAGCCAGAGCTGGGCCAGGCCCAGTCCGGAACTTTCTTTCCCTCCCTCCTTTCTCTCCCCTCCCCTTCTTCCCCTCCCCCTCCCCTCCCCTCCCCTCCCCCTCCCCTTCCCCTCCCCTCCCCCTCCCCTTCCCCTCCCCTCTCCTCCCCCTCCCCTCCCCTCCCCTTCCCTCCCCTTCCCTCTCCTCCCCTCTCCTCCCCTCTCCTCTTTTTTTCTCTCAGACACAGAGTCTGACAGCAGTTGCTTTCTGCTGGTTTTCTTCCCAGATACTCCCGATGGCTAGCACTGGGCCAGCCTGAAACTGGGAGCCAGGAATTCAACCCAGGTTTCCCGTGTTGGTGGCAGAAACTCAGTCACTTAAGCTCTCACCTCTGCCTCCCAGGGCCCATATCTCAGGAAGCTGGACTTGGGAGCCAGAGTCAGGAATTGAACCCAGGCACTCATTGTGGGGTGCAGGTGTCCCAACCAGCGTCTTAACTGCTAGGCCAGCTGCATGCCACACACTTTCTTATTTTTAAGATTTATTTATTTATTTGAGAGGCAGAGAGAGAGAAAGAGATCTTCCATCAGTTGGTTCACTCCCCCAAATGGCTGCAATGGCTGGAGTTGATTCTATCCAGAGCCAGGAGCTTCTTGTGGGTCTCCCACCTGGAAGAAGCTCCTGGCTCCTGGTTCCGGATCAATGCAGCTCTGGCCATTGTGGCCATCTGGGTGTGAACCAGCAAATGGAAGATCCCTCTCTCTGCCTCCACTTCTCTGAGTAACTCAGACTTTCAAATAAATAAATAAATAACTAAATCTTTAAGGGAAAAAAAAGGCTGGACTGATTTGTACTTCCAGCTGTGTATAGATGTCTTTTTTTTTCTCTAGAAACAGCATGCAACTGTTACCAAATTAAAATATCCCAAAAAAGGAGCATTCTAGCTGGTATTATGCTAGTTTAAGATACTTTTAGGGCTTTATAGCCCCAGACCAGAACTCTAATGAGAACCAGGAGGCCTCATTATGAAACTTTAAAAAATTTTTTAAGAACTTTAAAACTTTAAAAAATTTTTTAAAAACTTTAACACTTTAAAAAAATTTTTTTACATGTATTTGAAAGGCAGAGGAAGAGAGACAAAGATTGATCAATCAGTTGATCAGACTGCCATCTGTTGGTTTACTTCTCAAATACCCAAAACAGCCAGGGCTGGGCCAGGCCAAAGCCAAGAGCCAGGAACTCCAGCTGGGTCTCCCACATGGTGGAAGCACTTGGGCCACCATCAGCTGCCGCTTTCCAGGATGAATTAACGGGAAGCTGAGTTGGAAGTGGAGTAGCTGAGACTTGACCCAGGCACATCCCTGCTGAATCTCCGTAGTGGGCCCATCTGAACTTTATTCTCCTAAGCTTTACTGATGTTTCATTGACACCTTCTTTCTAAGATTTTTTTCTCATGTCAAAGTCTTAATAGTATTGGTTCCTTTTGCCATGTTCCCCTGCTGCTCGGACCAAGTCAGGTCAATCTGAGTGTTTTTTTTTCCCCAATTTTTAAATTATAAAATTTTTTTGAGTTTAAAAAGAAAATATTATGGCAAATTTTAAACAGGATGGTACAGTGAACCCTCTTATTCATCTTGAGGTTACCGACATGAGCTGATTGCGCTTTTTCTTCTGATGCTGTACTTTTCCTGCCTAACCCAGCTGTAACCTGAACGTTTCCAGTTCCGCGTGTTACTTGGTGTAACAGGTGTTACTTGCTACATGAAAGCGGCACCCTGGTCTGCTCCTGTGCAGTGTGATGTCTTTGCTCTCCAGCACGCTGACACCCGGAGAAGGAATCCTCCTCGGCTGATTGTTGAGTGACAGGGAAAACCCTCCTTAAACCCAGGCCCACAGCTAGCCACTGCTACTATGTGTATCGAATAGTGTACAGTGTAACTGTTCTTTGAAATTCTTTTCTCTGCATGTATGTGAAGTTCAGCAAATACTTACTGGGTGCCTCTTACATAGCTCACTGGAATAAGTGTTAATTTATTCACATTTCTTTGGCACCTACTCTGGGCTTGGTAGTATTCTAGGGTGACTCTGGGATAAAATACTGGAAATTAAATTCTCTTTATGTCTTGTATATTTTAGATACAAGACAGATACACAGCACAATTGTTATTTTACAGAAACAAGAGGGTCACATTTCACACTTTTTTACAACCTGTTTTTATATAATATGCCTTTTTCCACATTAGTGTGCATAGGTCAACCTTATTTAAGATAAATTTTACTGTGTATATTTCAGGTATATAATGTGATATTGATATGTGTAGATAGTGAAGTCAATTCTATGAAGAAGTGAATTGGCATCCATCTCACATTTACCTTTTTGGTTTTTATTTTGTGGCAAGAGCTAATCTAGGCTTTCAGCAGGAATTTCAGACACACACCTGCCTTTCTGGTAGCTCCGTGATATTTTGTTGTATAGAGGTAGTAGCTGCACTGTGATTTATT
Organism: Oryctolagus cuniculus; assembly: GCF_964237555.1. Lineage (NCBI taxonomy): Eukaryota > Metazoa > Chordata > Mammalia > Lagomorpha > Leporidae > Oryctolagus > Oryctolagus cuniculus. Next base: position 149,209,827 of record NC_091438.1, read on the forward strand.
TAGCCAATCCCCTGTTGCTGGCTTGTTACAACAGACAATGCCACTGTAGACGTCCTTGTACCGGGATGGTGAGTGTTTTCACTTAGGCTGCAAGATGAGCAATCCGGGGGCAAAGATAAACTTTCGATAGACTGGAAAGGTTTAAGGCCGACACCTGCAGTAAGTGACCTTGTTACCCACCCACAGCATTCCTGTTCTTAACACCGTTGCAATTAGTGGAAATTAGCAGTTGGGGGCAGGTGTTTGGGGCAGCAGTTAGGGCTGGACTTGGGATGCCTGCCTCTTACATCAGAGGGCCTGGTTTGAGTTCTGGCTGTTCTGCTTCTCGTCCAGCTTCTTGCTCAGGTGCACCTTGGAAGGCAGCAGGTAATAGTTTAAGTACTTGAGTCCCTGCTACCCACATGGGAGACTCATATGGAGTTCTTGGCTCAGTCACAGCCGTTACAGGCAACAGGCATTTCAGGAGTGAACCAGTGAATGGATGATGTCTCTTTCTCCACCCCCCTTCCCTTTCAAATAAAATGAATATTTAAAAACAGTCTTATTTTCACTTTTTTAAAAAAGATTTATTTTGAAAGGCAGAGTTACAGTGAGAGGGAAACAGAATCTTCCATCTGCTGTTTCACTTCCCAACTGCCTGTAATGGACAGGACTGGATCAGGCCAAAGCCAGGAGCTTCCTCCAGGTCTCCACGTGTGGATGGCAGGGACCCAAGCACTTGGGTCATCTTCTGCTTTCCCAGGCACATCAGCAAGGAGCTGGATTGGAGGTAGTACAGCCAGGACTTGAACCGGAGCCCATATGGGATGCTGGCACCATGGGTGGTGGCTTTACCTGCTATATCACATCACCGGCCCCCTTACTCAACCGTTTTTTGGGTTGATGGTGGCATTGAGCATCTTTTTTGTATTTACTATCCATCTGTATTTTTTCCTGGGAGTTGTGTTCTGGATCCTTGGCCATTTTCACTAAGAGATTTATTTGGAAGAGTGACAGAGAGCTTTCATCTTCTGGTTCACTCCCCAAAGGACTAGCAGCAAAGATTGGGAAAACCAGGAGCCAGGAACTCCATCCCGTCCCTGACATGGGTGGCAGGAGCTCAGGTACTTAATGCTTCCCCGGTGCATGAGCAGAAAGCTGAGTTAGAAGTGAGCAAGCACTCTGATGAAGGATGCAGGTCACCCACTACAGTGTTTGCCCCGTTGGCCTTCTGCTCTTTTTAACCTACTGTACCACAGTGCCGGCTCTATGAACGTTTTTGCTATCTGCACATAGGAGGGAACTTTTTGAAGTAGCTTCATATGTAGTTGGTGCTGCGGCTCACTAGGCTAATCCTCCGCCTGCGGCGCCAGCACCCCATGTTCTAGTCCTGGTCGGGGCGCTGGATTCTGTCCCAGTTGCTCCTCTTCCAGTCCAGCTCTCTACTGTGGCCCGGGATGGCAGTGGAGGATGGCCCAGGTGACTGGGCCCTGCACCCGCATGGGAGGCCAGGAGGAAGCACCTGGCTTCTGGCTTCGGATTGGCGCAGCACGACGTCCTTAGCAGCCATTTGGGGAGTGAACCAACGGAAGGAAGACCTTTCTCTCTGTCTCTCTCACTAACTGCCTGTCAAAAGAAGTGGAGCAGCCCAGACTTGAACTGGCACTCATGTAGGATGCCGGCACTGTAGACGGTGGCTCAGTGTTGGCCCCAGGAGTTGTTTCTTACAGAGAATGTGAGAATGGGATGATGGTGACAGAGGAGGAGTGAGAACTCTCAACATAACTTTTTAAATCAATTTCACACATAAAAGTTACTTTTTTTTTAACCCGAAAAAAGAAACTTGTTTCCTTAAATACTCAGTCTTAGGCTTTCCTGAAACAATGACAATAAAAAAGAGAATGTAAACTCTAGGTTCTGGTCGCTGACCCCCCCAACTGCACGGTGTTTTCCCTCTAATATTTCAAATAAATAAAATACTTTCCTTTTTTTTTTTTTTTTTTTTTTTTTGGACAGGTAGAGTTAGACAGAGAGAGAGACAAAGAAAGGTCTTCTTCTGTTGGTTCACCCCCCAAATGGCCGCTAAGGCCGGCGCTGCTCCGATCTGAAGCCAGGAGCCGGGTGCTTCCTCCTGGCCTCCCATGTGGGCACAGGGCCCAAGCACTTGGGCCATCCTCCACTGCCTTCCCGGGCCACAGCAGAGAGCTGGACTGGAAGAGGAGCAACCGGGACTAGAACCCCAGGTGCCGGCACTGCAGGCAGAGGATTAGCTAAGTGAGCCGCGGCACCAGCTAAGAAATGTCTTTATCGGTCCCTAAATGCTTTCCCATTTTCATTTTTTTTTTAAATTATTTTTTAAATTATTTGAAAGGTGTAATGACACAGAGACAGAAGGAGAGAGACCTCCCACTGCTAGCTCACTCCCTAAAGGACCACAACAGCTAGGGTTGGGCCAGGCCGAAACCAGCAGTCACGAACTCCATCTGGGTCTCCTGCATGTGTGGTGGGGACTCAAGTACTTGAGCTATCACCTGCTGTCTCCCAGGCAGGTTAACAGGGAGCAGGAGTAGAAGTGGATCAATCCAGGCTCCAATACAGGGTGCCCCAAGCAGCAACTTTACCCACTGCACCACGCCACATACCTCTCATTTTTACTTAGAGCAGTCAGAGCTTTCCACAAAAGGTAAAATTACTTAAAGTGAACTGTCTGCTCAGTGCATTTTTTTTTTTTTTTTTTTTTTGGATAGGCAGAGTTAGACAGTGAGAGAGAAAGACAGAGAAAGGTCTTCCACCAAATGGCCGCTACGGCCAGTGCTGCGCCAGGTGCTTCCTCCTAGCCTCCCATGCGGGTGTAGGGCCCAAGCACTTGGGCCATCCTCCACTGTCTTCCCGGGCCACAACAGAGAGCTGGACTGGAAGAGGAGCAACCAGGACTAGAACCCAGAGCGCTGGCCTGCTCAGTGCATTTTAATATATATACAACTCCCATCAAGGTGGATGTCAGACTCCAGAAAGCTCCATCATTCTCCCTTCCACTTTTAAAATAATTTTTATTTATTAAAATTTATTTATTTATTTGAAAGACTGAGTTAAAGAGAGATATCTTTTTTCTGCTGGTTCACTCTTCCAGATAGCCGCAATGGCTGGAAGTCAAAAGCTTCCTCTGGGTCTCCCACATGGGTGCAGGAGCCCATGCACTTGGGCCATCTTCCTCTGCTTTCCCAGGCACATTATCAGGGAGCGGGATTGGAAGTGGAGCAGCTGGGACTTGAACTGGCGCCCATATGGGATGCTGGGATTGCAGGAAGTGGCTTTTACCGCCTATACCACAGCACCGGGCCCTCACCCATCCCTTCCTCTTATTTCTATCCTCTGTAGGTTTCTTTCTGTGTAAGTTTTGCCTGTTCTTGAACTTCATATTAATGGACCCTAAGCAGTTATTCTTTTGTGTCGGTCTTTTTGCTTAACATAGTATTTCTGAAATTCGTCCATGTTGCATATGTCAGTAGTTTGTGTGTGTGTAATTCTACATTCTAGGATGTGAATATATTTGATAATTTTATTCTGTTGACATTAAAAAAATTTTTTTTTGAAAGACGAGAGAGAGAGAGAGAGAGAGAGAGAGAGATCTTGCATTCACTAGTTAATTCCTCAAATGCCTGCAGCAGGTAGGGCTGGGACAGGCTGAAGCCAAGAGTGCAGAACTCCATCAAGGTCTCTCACATAGGTGGCAGGAAACCCAGTTCTTGAGCCATAATCTGCTGCCTCCTGAGTGTGTATTGGCAGGAAACTGGATCGGAAGTGGAGTAATCAGGACTAAAACTCCAAAATGGGATGTGGGTACCCAGGCCACCACTTAGCTCAGTGTCATGTCACATTTGGTAGTTGTTTACAGTTTTGCCTGTTGTACATAAAAGCTGCTGTCCATGTTCGTGTACAGTCCAGAAACTTACATTTACCCTTCCTGGGTCCTCATGCACAGTTAAACTGCATGGATTTAGCATGGTTTAGGAAGTCTGTTTCCTGTAAATGAACACTGGGCTCATTTTCAGTCTTCGCTGTTACTAACTGCCCAGAAATAACTTTCTGTTTACGCTGTTTTGTGTATGTACAGATATACTCACAGTTGTGGAGCGGATCCCCCTTTGGGATTCAGGGTGGAGGGTAAACAAGCTGGTAGTGTTGCTGCATACCAAACGCTGCCCTTCATAGAGAGCACCCCGTTTTTTAGCCTCACCAGCAGTGTCTTAGAGACCACCCATTGCCTCATGGCCTTCTCAGACTTTTTGGACTTTGCCAGACTGATAGGTACAACAAGATACAGGGCAGGATGACCTAGGTTATGCGTGAGATGGGTTTACTCCTGAATCTCAGTGGCTTAAAGCAGTTCAAGTTTCTGTGTTGCATGGTACGCGAAGCTTGCAAGTTTCTGTGAGGTGAGCAAGGTGGCGAGCCTGGCTCGTCATGGTCAGTGGATGCCCAGCATAGCAGTCGCCTCTTGCGTCAGTGTCCAGCAGTGAAGTGCTTGGCTTGGAAGTACTTGTATCGTATATACTCACTGTCTGGAGCTTGGTTCATGGCCCTACCCATCCAGAAGGTGTCTGGACTGTTGATTACCACATCAGGTATCTGTGTAGAGTTGTTTGCCTTCCAAATGAATAAACCTTAAAAACAAACAACTCTACACAATATAGGCAGAGTAACAAAGGAGGGAGGGAGAGAGGGAGAGACCTTTCATCCAGTGGCTCACTCTCCAAATGGCTACAACAGCCATGTCCAGGCCAGGCCAAAGCCAGAAGCTAGGAATTCCATCTTCATCTCCAACATGGATGGTACTGGCCCAAATACTTGAGCCATCTTCTGCTGCTTTCCCAGATGCTTTAGCAGAAAGCTAGTTCGGAGGCAGAGCAGCCAAGACTTGAACTGGAACTCCAGTGTGGGATGCCAGTATTGCAAGCGACAGCTCAACCTGCTGTGCCACAGCACTGGCCCTGTGTCTAGTTTTAGTTTGCACTCCTGTTCCAGGGGAGATTGAGCTTCTTTTCATGCTTAAAGCTGCAAATTTTTTTTAAGTCTTTTCATTCATTGTCTTCTTTTTTTAAAAAATTGATTTTGTTTGAAAGCCAGAGTCTCTCTCTCTCGCTCGCGCTCTCTTTCTCTCTCTCTCTTTCACACACACACACACACACACACACACACACATGGGGTGGGGGAGTGTGGGGGAAGAGATCTTTAGTTCACTCCCCAATGGCCACATGACAGCTGGGGCTGGGCCAGGCTGAAGTCAGTATCCTGGAACTCCATCCTGGTGTTAGATATGGGTGGCAGGGACCCATATCTGTCTTGAGCTGTCATCCCAGAAGCCTTAGCAGGAAACTAGACTGGAAGCGTGGAGTATCAGGTACTGGAACCAGGCACTCAGATACCAGTTCCCCTAGTAGCAGCTTAGCCCTCTGGGCCACAAGCCTTTTTTTTTTTTTTTAGAAGATTTTTTTTTTTTTTTTTTTTTTTTTGGACAGGCAGAGTGGACAGTGAGAGAGAGAGACAGAGAGAAAGGTCTTCCTTTACCGCTGGTGCACCCTCCAATGGCCGCCACGGCTGGCGCACCGCGCTGATCTGAAGCCAGGAGCCAGGTGCTTCTCCTGGTCTCCCATGGGGTGCAGGGCCCAAGCATTTGGGCCATCCTCCACTGCACTCCCGGGCCACAGCAGAGAGCTGGCCTGGAAGAGGGGCAACCGGGACAGAATCCGGCGCCCCGACTGGGACTAGAACCTGGTGTACCGGCGCCGCAGGTGGAGGATTAGCCTATTGAGCCGCGGCGCTGGCCAGCTATGCCTTATTCATTCGAGTATTGCATGTAAAAAGAAGATGCAATGACTGCATAATATTCCATCATGACTGTACTGCAGCTCATTTATTTCTTTTTAATTTTATTTATTTGAAAGGCTGAGAGAGAGAGAGAATCTCCCATCCATCAATTCACTCCCCAGATGTCTGCAATAACTGGGGCTAGGCCAGGCCTGAGTCAGGAGACTGGAATTAATCTGTCTCCCATGTAGGTAGTCAGGATCCAAGTATTAGAGCCATCACCTGCTGCCTTCCAAGGTGCACATTAGTTGGAAGCTACAGTCAGGACCAGAGCTGGGACTTGAACCCAGACACTGATCAGGGATGCAGGCATCTCAAGCGGCATCTTCACTGCGGCACCGATGCCATCCCTGTCCCACAGTTTAGCACTGGTCCTGTGGCTGGCCAGGGAGCCTAGTCTGGTAGTGTTTTATCGTAACAATACTGATGATTGTCTTTGAAAATGTTGTTGACACCTCTGTTTGCTTTGGATTCATTCTTAGAAATAGCCATGCTGGGGCAAAGGATGTAAAGACCAGAAAAAGTCTTGATATCTATTGCCAATGCGCTTTAGAAAACCTGTGCTCTAGGCCGGCGCCGCAGCTCACTAGGCTAATCCTCCACCTAGCAGGCGCCGGCACAGACACACAGGGTTCTAGTCCCAGTCAGGGCGCCGGATTCTGTCCCGGTTGCCCCTCTTCCAGGCCAGCTCTCTGCTGTGGCCCGGGAGTGCAGTGGAGGATGGTCCAAGTGCTTGGGCCCTGCACCCGCGTGGGAGACCAGGAGAAGCACCTGGCTCCTGCCTTCGGATCGGCGTGGTGTGCCGGCTGCAGCCCACTGGCCTTGGCCGCCATTGGAGGGTGAACCAACGGCAAAGGAAGACCTTTCTCTCTGTCTCTCTCTCTCACTATCCACTCTGCCTGTCCAAAAAAAAAAAAAAAAAAAAGAAAAAGGAAAAAAAAAAAAAAAAAACCTGTGCTCTATCAGGCAATGCTGTGGTATAGTCGTGGCTCTTCACCAGAGACAGGAAAGTTAGCACAATTGAATTCTACCTGTGAAGTTGTGTTTGAAAAGCTGAGGAACTAAGAAGTGATGAGGAGGAAAAACAAAGCGAAGGTTCTTTAGTTGACTACCTGGAGAGAGGGTAGGAATCTTCCTCTCTCCCATTCAAAGAATGAGCCCTCTGGGGCCAGTGCTGTGGCTTAGAATGTTAAGTCTCTGCCTGCAGTGCCAGCATCCTATGTGGGCGCTGGTTCAAGTCCTGGCTGCTCCACTTCTAATTAGCTTCCTGCTAACGCGCCTAGGAAAGCAGCAGAGAATGTCCCAAGTACTTGGGCTCCTGCACTCAGGTGGAAGAAAGGAAGAAGCTCCGGCCCCTGGCTTTGTCCTATCCCAGCCCTGGCCATTCCATCCACTTGGGGAGTGAACTAGTAGATGGAAGAACTCTCGCTCCTCCTTGTCTCTGTATTTCTGCCTTTCAAATCAAAAGAAAAGAAAAAGAAAAAAAAAAAAAAAAAAAGAAGGGCCTGCTTTGAACTACATAGGGACCATGAAAGCCTTCATTATAAATTTTCCATCCATTGTGCTGGAGGACATTCTTTTAAATAACAGATCCTTGGAGATTTATCACAACAGAGCTAAAATTGCATCTCTACCTATAGTTAATAAAGAACCTAGTCATTTGTAGCCCTAGGTACCCAGCCTACTGCTTCTCCACTCCCTCGACAGATCATTTGTGATTTGTGGGAAATCGTTTTACAGCTCCAGACATCTTCCAGGCTTCTTTCCCTTCCTGCTTTTCCCATCTAATCAGTCCCCATGTTTTTACTGATTTCCTCTCATCGACCTGGTTCAACCCAGCTTTCCTCCATCCTGTTGCCACTGAATTGATGTATGTGTCTGGTGTGTGTTGTGTGGGTTATTATTTTTTAAATTAACATTTTATTTGAGAGACAGATACCTTCCATCTGCTGATTGATTATCCAAATGCCTACAACAGCTGAGGCTGGGCCACCCAATGTCAGGAATCTGAAACTCAATCCAGGTCTCCCATGTGGGTGGCAGGGACCCAAGTACTTGAGCCATCACCTGCTGCCTCCCAGGATACACATCAGCAGGAAATTGGATCAGAGGCACAGCAGCAGGGCCTGTGTTCTGGCACAGTGGGTTAAGAAACTGCTTTAAATAATAATAATAAAAATGCCGCTTTTGATGGTTGCATCCCATGTTGGAGTGCTGGTTTGCCTGGCTGCTCTACTTCTGATCCAGATCACTTCCAGTGTGCCTGGGGATGCAGCAGATGATGGCCCAAGTACTAGGGCATGTGTGCTCTCATCTGCTGGTTCACTTCCCACATGTCCCAGGGAGGTGGGGGATGCCAAAGCCAGGAACCCAGAATTCAGTCCAAGTCTCCCACGTGGTTGGCAGGAAAACAGTACTTGAGCCATCACCTCCTGCCTCCCAGGGTTTGCATTAACTGAAAACTGTATCAGGAGCAGAGCTGGGTACGGGATGTAGGGGTCCTAGCTGCCAGGTCAGATGTTCTTGACTGCCAAGCCAAACGCCCACCTCCATGGCTGTTTTTAAATTGCATTCATGGACTTGCATGTTTTCCCCTGTGTTTGTTAATTGGTATTAGAGGAAAAGAGAAAAACCATTTAAGAATTAGGAGGTCTGAGGCCAGTCCTGTGGCATAGTTAAGCTGCCTCTTGCATTGTGGGCATCCTGTATGGGTGTCAGTTCAAGCCCCAGCTGCTCCACTTCCAATCCAGCTCTCTGCTAATGTGCCTGGGAAAGCAGTGGAAGATGGCTCAAATCCTTGGGCCCCTGTACCCAAGTGGGAGACCTGGATAACATCCTGGCTCCTGATATCTGCCTGGTGTGAACTAGCAGAATGAAAGTTCTGTAGTGTGCTCTCTCTTTCCCTCCCTTCTTTCCCCTCCCACTTTCCCTCCTCCTCTCTCCCCTCAGTCTCCCCTTCTCTGTCTATGTTTTTCAAATAAACAAATAAATCTTTAAAAAAAAAAAAAAAGAATGAGGAGGTTGGTCAGAGACCAAGTGTGTGGATTGTCTGCTTTCGGTATGTGAAGCTGGTGATAGAATAAAGCTTCATCTTCCTGGCCCATGTTTGTTGGTACTCTTAGGTATAGATGCTAGAAGCTTAAAACAAGCACCAGGGCAATGCCTCAGTTAACGAATTTGGGGGAGGTTTATTTTTAATTTTAATGTCCAGGGAAGTTCTGGACAAATAAATGATCACAGGGGTAGTTGGGCTAAGGAGTGAGCCATGAGCCTCTTTACAGCTTTGCTTCTCTGGTGTGCTGATGGTGCCACCACAGATAAATTTTTTTTTTTTTTCTTCCCTCAGTTCCCATTTAAAATGTCTTGTGAGGTTTGCGTTCAGTTTTGGGTGATGGAGTGGAGCTGCATCTCAGAGGAACAGGTTTTTTGTTTTTGGGTGCACGTCATAGCATGCCCACAAACAGCCCCTGATGCCCTCTGTGTACCCAGTCTGGTGGTGTGGGTTATGGTATATGCTGTCCGACTTTGACCTGAACATGGCTATGCAGCATAGGACTGTGCAAGTAAATAAGCTCCCAGAGTGCCAAGGGAAGAACCAGGCTGGCCGTTACTCGTGTTTTGTTTGTGATTTGGTTGTCCCTTTCCAGTTCCTCTGTAGACAGAGTGAAGAATGTCTGGGGCGTGGGTAAAAGGTACAGTTGCAAGGTTGTGTCTTGTGTCTTGAAGGTATGTGGCACCACTCTGCCTGGATTAAATCACGGCTCCTTTTGACACTGGAAAAGATACTTGGTCTCTGAGCCCTAATAGGCAAATGCAGATGCTTCCCAGGGCCAGCGGCGCGACAGAGTTGATTCAGACTGGTCAGGGTATTTACACATTAACAAACGTGTCCTTCCATGCAAGTGTGTGTTCCTGCGTCTTCCTTCTTGGAATGCTCAGCCTCCTTGAGCTGTTTCCACACTTTGAAACAATTGCGCAAAAATGTTTTTCTACAAGAAAAGGTACAACTGTCTCCTGACACCGACAGTCCACCCCTGATGAGGGGTACAGTGAATTAGGGGCATTGGAGACGCCGAATGCAGAGATTTTCTTTTCGGGGGGACTGAGTCTTCTGTACTTGGCATTCTGCAGTGCTGCTTAGATTGGCCTGGAAGTAATAGCTCCTGCCTAGAAATGTTTTCATCAGTTATGCCTCTTACATAGATTCTCCACCCTTCTGAAGAAGACAACAAATACAGGTGGGGTAGGGGAAGCAATACGGGGCTCATGGGCTTAGCCACAAATTGGAAAGTTTTCTTTGGTTGGCCTGAGCCCCATTTAATGCAAGGTACTGCTCTTTGCTTTTTGTTCTCGCCTGAAGTGTGGCCATGGGGACCCAGAAGCCTTAGGTCCAGCATGGGACTGGTGCTGAGTGATAGCTTCGTCTGATCTACACCATGAAGGTGTTGGAGCTGATGCATGGTGTACTTAGTAATGCCTTGCCAGCAATTAAGAAATTAATCTTAAAAGAGCAGTGCAGGACTGATGTTGTGGCATAACATGTTAACCTGCCACTTGGCACACCCACGTTCCCTATTGGAATCCTGGCTGTTCTCTTTAGCTTCCAGTCTGGTTTCCTCCTGATGCATCCTGGGAGGCAGCAGATGATGGCCCAAGTACATGCATCCCTGCCACTTACATGGGAGACCCAGATGGGGTTAGGTTTTTTTTTTTTTTTTTTTTTTTTTTTTTTTTTTTTTAAGAGGGGGCCAGCATGGTGACACAGCAAGTTAAGCTACCACTTGCGACACTGACATCCCATTTGGTCACTGATTGAAGGCCCAGATGTTCTGCTTCTCACCCAGCTCCGTGCCAACGTGCCTGGTAAAGCAGCCAGAGATGGCCCGAGAACTTGGGCTGCTGCCATCCACAGGGGATACCAGGATGGAATTCCAGACCTCTGGCTTTGGCCCAACACCACCATTGTGGCTATTTGAGGAGTGAACCAACAGATAAGAGATCGATCGATATCTCTCTCTCTCTCTCTCTCTCTCTCTCTCTCTCGTTTGTTTGTTTGTTTATTTATTCATTCATTCATTCATTCATTCATCTGTTTATTCAAAAGGAAGGCAGATGGTGAGAAACAGAGGAGAGGGATCTTCCATTAACTGGTTCACTCCCCAGGGCTGAGCCAGGCCAAAGCTGGGAGAAAGAAACTTTTTCTGGCTTTGTCCTGGCCCAGTCCCAGCTGTTGCAGGTATTGGGGAGTGAGCCAGCGAATAAGAGATGGCTACCTCCCTCTCTGTCATTTTGTCTTTCAGTAAATATTTTAAAAAGTTTGAAAGAACTAACAAAATAAGTACTTTGTTTTAGAAATGCATCTTCACTTCAGTTATTGATGTCTTATCCTGTCTCCCAGAGATCTTGTGGACTATACTGCTAGCTTTACTTTTCTTTTGTAAGAATTTTCCTCTATTTACTCCCTGCCACTTATTCCAAGGAAAGACTTAGACTGTTCTTCCCAGTCTCAACTGTAAAGCTTTAGTGGGTGACTTTCAGAAGTATGCAGAACATGTCATCCCGAAGGTGTCTGTATAGCCCAGATAATCCGTGCTCATATGCTGCTTTTGGCTGTCGTGTCTCCCTAGTTTCATTTACTCTGGAATGGTTGGTGAATCTTTGTGTATTTTGAGACATGGACCTTTCTGAAAAGCACAGGATACCTATTTTGTAGAAAGCCCTCAAGTTGGGTTTGTCTAATGTTTCCTCATAGCTAGATTTGGGTTATGTGCTTTTGGCCAGAAAACACAAAAGTGATGCTGTGTTCTTAGTGCATTGTAGCAAGAGGTACTTGCAGTCAGATCCATTGCTGGCTACATTAACTGTCATCATTTGGTTACGGTGGTGGTTGTCTGGTTTCTTTCCAGAAAGTTACTATTTTTTCTTTATAATCAATGAAGGTGTTCTGAGATACTCGGAGACGTTGTAAATATTGTTATTTGTCCAACATGCCTTCACTGCCATCCTTTGATGATTCCTGCCTGATCGTTTTTTCCTGATGGATGCCTAATGGTAGGCTTCTAATTCTAATGTTATTCCTTGTACCTCTTTTTTTTTTTTTTTTAAGATTTATTTATTTAGTTGAAAGGCAGAATTACAGAGAGAGAGAGATTGATTGATTGATTGATTGATTGATTCTTCCATTTGCTGGCTCACTCCCCAGATGGCCGCGATGGCTGGAGCTGAGCCGATCTGGAGCCAGGAGCTTCTTCCGGGTCTCCCACACGGGCACAGGGGCCCAAGGGCTTGCACCGTCTTCTGCTGCTTTCCCAGGCCATAGCAGAGAGCTAGATAGGAAGTAGAACAGCCAGGACTCAAACCAGTGACCATATGGGATGTCGGTACTGCAGGCGGCTATACCACAGCGCCGGCCCTTGGTTCACTCTTCAAATGCCTGCAGTAGTTAGGGGACAGGGCTGGGCTGAAGCCAGGTGGCAGGAACCCAATCACTTGAGTCATCATTGCTATCTCCTGGGGACTACATTAGCAGGAGACAGCTGGTTGTCAAACCCAGGCACTCAGATACGGGTGTCTTAACTGCTAGCCTAACCACCATTCCCGCTGCCGTGCTTTCTGTGCGTCCTGGGAGCACAGCAGGGTAGTCTGGATGCCTGTCATCTCCCTGGTTCAGCCTGGAATCAGCCATTTCCCTGGCGAACTCTGGTCCTTTAGTAGCGACACTTGGAAATCAGGCTGTGTTCAGATTGTCAGCCACCTGTGAAGAAGCCCACTCATCAGGGTGTGGTGTCTGCTCCTTTTGTCTTTAGCCGGTGGACAAGCCATAATGCGCATGCTAATTAATAGCTGTTCAAGTTACTTGTTTATCTCCTCTCCCTTTCCCTTCAGTGTGGATATTTTATTCAATGAAAATATATTGTTTCTGTTGAATTAAGGCTGCTGTCATGCGCACCCACGTGTGTATGTGTGTGTGTGAGAGAGAGAGGGAGAGAAGAAACTAATGTGGCTCAAATTTTGCAATATATTCAGGGAACTTTAACAAACTCCTTTTTAAGCCTATTCCCACTTAATGCTGTCTGTATGTAATCCATTTCATTAATCTCTGGCTTATTTATTTATTAAAGATTTATTTATTTATTTGAAAGTCAGAGTTATACACAGTGAGAGGAGAGGCAGAGAGAGAGGTCTTCCATCTGCTGGTTCACTCCCCAGAAGGCCACAATGGCTGGACCTGTGCCGATTCGAAGCCAGGAGCTTCTTCCAGGTCTCCCACTTGAGTGCAGGAGCCCAGGGACTTGGGTCATCTTCTAGTGCTTTCCAGGACCGTAGCAGAGAGCTGGATCGGAAGTGGAGCAGCAGGGACTAGAACCGGTGCCCATATGCATTAGCAGGAAGCTGGGTCGCCAACCAACTCTGATAGGGCTGGGGTGCATGAGTCCTAAGAGGTGGCTTAACCTGCTGTGTCATAATACCTGCACTCCTTTTGTTTGTTTTTGTCCAGATGAGCAGATATATGTATATTTTCCTATTTCCCTGCCGCCCCCCCCCCCCCTTTTGAAGATTTACTTATTTATTTGAAAGGCAGAGTTAGGGGACCGGTGTTGTGGTGCAGTAGGTTAATCCTCCGCCTGTGGTGCCGACATCCCATATGAGCGCCAGGCTGCTTCTCTTCCGATCCAGCTCTCCGCTGTGGCCTGGAAAGCAGTAGAAGAAAATGGCCCAAGTCCTTGGGTCCCTGCACCCATATGGCAGACCGGGAAGAAGCACCTGGCTCCTGGCTTCAGATCAACGCAGCTCTGACCCTTGCAGCCACTGGGGAGTGAACCAACGGATGGAAGGCCTTTCTCTCTGTTTCTCCCTCTCACTGTCTGTAACTTTACCTCTCAAATAAATAAATAAAATCTTTTTTTTTTTTTTTTTTTTGACAGGCAGAGTGGACAGTGAGAGAGAGACAGAGAGAAAGGTCTTCCTTTTGCTGTTGGTTCACCCTCTGATGGCCGCTGCGGCCGGCGCACCTCGCTGATCTGAAGCCAGGAGCCGGGTGCTTTTCCTGGTCTCCCATGGGGTGCAGGGCCCAAGGACCTGGGCCATCCTCCACTGCACTCCCGGGCCACAGCAGAGAGCTGGCCTGGAAGAGGGGCAACCGGGACAGAATCTGGCGCCCCGACCGGGACTAGAACCTGGTGTACTGGCGCCGCAAGGCGGAGGATTAGCCTACTGAGCCATGGCGCCAGCCAATAAATAAAATCTTAAAAAAAAAAGAGAAAGGCAGACTTAGAGGAGAGGCAAAGAGAGAGATCTTCCCTCCGCTGGTTCACTCCCCACATGGCTGCAATGATCAGGGCTGGGCTAGGCTGAAACTAAGAGGAGCTTCGGGGTCTCCCACATGAGTGTCAGGACCCAGGGACTTTGCTGTCTTCTCCTGTACCCTGGCACAGTAGAGCGTTGATTGGGAAGAAGAGCAGCTGGGACTGCAGATGGTGGCTTAACCTGCTGTGCCACAGCACTGGCCCCAATTTCCCTTTGGTTCTTAACACAAAAAATAGGATACTACACTCTGTTTTTTTTTTTTTTTTTTTTTTTTTTTTTTTTTTTTTGTACTTTTTTAACTTATTCTTTGAAATTACTCCACATTAGTTCATGGTCTTTACACTTTTTAAAAAAATTTATTTGAAAGACAGCAACAGAGAGGGAAAGAGATTCCATTTCCTGTTCACTTTTCCAACAGCCGGGGCTGGGTCAAGCCAAAACCAGGATCCAGGAACTCCATCTGAGTCTCCCCTGTGGGTGGCAGGGACCCACACACTTGGGACCATCATCCTCCGCTTCCCAGGGTGCATGTTAGCAGGAAGCAGGATGAGAAACAAAGCCTAGACTTGAATCCAGGCACTCCAGCTACAGCTTACGGATGTCCTTTCCAGCAAGTTCATCCATGGAGCCGCAATACCTGCCCCTCTTCACTTGTGTGTGTTGTTACAGTTGCTTAGTACTTCATCATGCAGGTGTTCAGTATCTGTATACAGGCATTTGATTTGTCTCTGTTTTACACAGTTCTAAATAGTGCTGGAGTGAGTAAGCTAATGCACATACTCATCATCGGAGGTGTTATCTTGGTGAATTCTTGGAAGTGAGAGTGCTGGATGAAAGTAGCCATACATGTGATTTTGTCAGGCTGTAAAACCCTCTTCCATGACAGTTTGCATTCCCATTAGCAGTGTATCCATTCCTGTTTTTCCACAGCTTCACATACTGGATATTTTGTTGTACTTTCTCTGTTTTGCTAATCTTACAGGTAAGAAGTAGATGAAAATGGTATCATTTTATAGTTTTGGTTTGTAAATCTCTTATGAAAGCATGATAAACATTTTTTTAAAGATTTATTTATTTGAAATGCAGAGTGATCTTGAGAGGGAAAAACAAGAAGGCCGGGGCAGTGGTGTAGAGGGTTAGGCCTCTGCCTACGGCACTGGCATCCCATATGGGCACCCGGCGGCTCCACTTCCGATCCAGCTCCCTGCTTATGGTCTTGGAAACCAGTGGAAGATGACCCCAGCCATTGGGCCCTGGTAACCACTTGAGGGACCAGAAAGAATCTCCTGGCTTCAGATCAGCCCAGCTCTGCCGTTGTGTTTGAGGAATGAACCGGCAGATGGAAGACCTCTCTCTGCCTCTCTCTGTCTTGTCTGTAACTCTGTCTCTCAAATAAATAAATAAATCCTTCAAAAAAAAGGGGGGGGGGGGAGTGGAAGAAAAAGATAAACAGATCCTTCCATCCACTGGTTCACTTCCTAAGTGGCCACAATGGTTAGGGCTGGAACTCCATGCTGCTTTTCCAGGTGCATTAGCAGTGAGCTGGATGGTGGTTCTTTTTTAAAATTTATTTGACAGAGTTAGTGAAAGAGACAGACAGAAAGGTCTTCCTTCCGTTGGTTCACCCCCTAAATGGCCGCCACAGCCAGAGCTATGCGGATCCGAAGCCAGGAGCCAGGTGCTCCCCACCTCCTCTACCCCCCATCTCCCATGCAGGTGCAGGGGCCCAAGCACTTGGGCCATCCTCCACTGCCTTCCCGGGCCACAGCAGAGGCTGGACTGGAAGAGGGGCAACCAGGACTAGAACCCAGCACCCATATGGGATGCTGGTGGAGGATTAACCTAGTGAGCCACGGGGCTGGCCCCTGGATGGTTCTTGAACTGGTGCTCTGGTATGGGATGCCAGCATCTCAAGCTGCAGCTCAACCCCACTGTGCCATATGCCAGCTCTCTTAAACAGCATTATTGAGACATAATTCATGTATCATGCTGTTCACCCATTTAAAGCATAAAAACACTTTTTAAAACATTCATGGGCCAGTGCTACAGCTCACTAGGGTAATCCTACACCTGCGGTGCTGGCACCCCGGGTTCTAGTCCCGGTTGCGACGCTGGATTCTGTCCTGGTTGCTCCTCTTTCAGTCCAGCTCTCTGCTGTGGCCCGGGAAGGCGTTGGATGATGGCCCAAGTGCTTGCGCCCTGCACCCACATGGGAGACCAGGAGGAAGCACCTGGCTCCTGGCTTCGGATCGGCGCAGCGTGCCGGCCGTAGCGGCCATTTGGGGGGTGAACCAATGGAAGGAAGACCTTTGTCTCTCTCTCATGTCTAACTCTGCCTGTCAAAAAAAAATAATAAAAAATCATGGTGAATTGAATCAAAAGGTAAGTTTATTTGAGTGCAAGCAATTCTGAGATCTGTACATAGTTTTTTTCATAACACATATTTTCTATAAGTATTTTTGAAGACCTCTTATGCATTGATTTTTTAAAAATTTACACCAAAATAAATGCATTTTTAAATGATTATTTATTTATGTATTTATTTGAGAGGTAGAGTTAGAGAGGGAGTGACCAAGAGAAAGGTCTTCATCCACTGGTTCACTCCCTAAATGGTCTTGACGGCTGGTGCTGAGCCTATCTGAAGCCAGGAGCTTGTTCCGGTCTGACTTGAGGGTGCAAGGGCCCAAGCGCTTGGACCATCTTCTGCTGCTTTTCCAGACCATTGCAGAGAGCTGGATCAGAGGAGCAGCAGCCGGGACATGAACTGGCAACCATAGGATATGCCAGGGCCTCAGGCAGAGGCTTAGCCTACTACGCTGAAGTACCAGCCCCAATAAATGCATTTTTATAGTCCATTTTCCATGAACTTTTTGAAGTTTTCTCATACAATTTGATGGTTCTTACTTATATTCACAGACTTATGCAACTTTTAACAATTTAAAACATTAATTTATTTGAGAGAGAGAGAGAGAGCCATAGAGACTGACCTTCCATCCACTGGGTCACTCTTCAGTTGCCTGCAGTGTCCAGGGCTGGGACAGGTGGATGCAGGAGCCAGGGTCAGAGTTTGCCATAATGGGGGCAGGGCCCAGCCACGTGAGTGACTACCCCTGCCTCCAGGTCGCACACTGGAAGGAAGCCGGGATGGAGAACGAGTCCAGCGCATCCACCTAAGCAGCACCATGTGAGACGCGGGAGTCCCAAGCAACTTAACCACTTAAGCACTGCACCAGAACCTCCACCCACCAGTTGTGCACCTGTCAGCACAATCCATTCTGGAACGTTTTCTCCACATAGGAAAGCAACTGCATAGCCATTAGTCTTTTCCCATGTCTTCCCCCACCCCACCAGGCATTTTAAAATTAAGCAATATATTTTTTTTTAATAGACGAAACTGCAAAGGAAATCCGAATTGTTTGGTTGGGATTGGTGAGCATATCTGGTTAGGAGAAATAGATGAAAATAGTTTTCATAACATCGATGATCCCAACTGTGAGAGGAGAAAAAAGGTAAGCCGTCTTTTTTCTGAATGGTTGCTGTATGGTATTTTTTGCTTTTGTTTTATATCTTTTATCAGAAACTAATATTGATTTCAGATAACCTATGCAGCTATAAGATAAATAGTGGAACTTAAGACTCTAAACCTCTTGAATTGAAACAGTTCTTAATTGATATGCTTTTAAATAGGTAGCTATATAATCCAGTAAGCTTTTAAATAATATTGTTTAAATTCTGATTCTGTCTTTGCTTTAGCATTATGTGCCTTTCATTTTGAACTCTCTTTAAAAGTGTCCACCAAGAAGATAGTATGCAAGAGAATGAGCTTCACAGTGATGCATCTTTGCTTTCTAGTATTTATATTTTGTGTATTTGAATTTTATTTTTCTTTTTTAAAAAGTACACAATATTTTCTAACCATAAAGCCTGACATTCACAAAATAGCTTTGTTGTTTTAGTTATTTTGTCTATTATAAAACACGAGTTTGTAAATTCAGGAATTCTTGACCTTGTCTGAAGAAATTGCCTGACCCCTATCTTCTAATCTCCTAAATCTTTAGGATATAAAGTCATTTTTCTATATGTTTTGCTTTGTCTTTCTATGGAATGCTGACAGTTAGGAACATAGCAAATGAAAAACTTGTCTGTACATGTTCAAAACTGAATCTTTCTAGAATCCACTGTTCCAGCGTTAGATTTAAGTGGCTGAAGAAGCCAATATGCTAGAGGTGAAAAGGGGTGACGCCTGAAGTTTCCCCCACTCCTGTGTTCAAGCCACAGTGGGGTTTTCATGAAAATTATGGCCCACCTCCAGCCACGAGAGGCTTAAGATGGGATGTGTTTGTTGAGACAGACTTAACTATTTTTAATCTGAAAATTTAGAAATAGCGCTTCTCATAAAAATTTGTGTATATTTTATAATTGTCAACTTTGTTATTTTGTAGAACTCCTTTGTGGGCCTGACAAACCTTGGAGCTACTTGTTATGTCAACACATTTCTTCAAGTATGGTTTCTCAACTTGGAGCTTCGGCAGGCACTGTACTTATGTCCAAGTACCTGTAGTGACTACATGATGGGAGATGGTGTTCAAGAGGAGAGAGGTTGGTGGGGATGGGTCTGGGAGAGCTTGTGCGCCTATCTAGATCACTTCTGAACCAACAAAAAGGGAGGAAACATAAGTGCTTGTTATTGCCAGGCATGTTGCTAGGTCTTTTATAAACAGGATTCAAATTAGTTGCCTTTTTTTAACTATCATTTATGTGCCAAAGTGTCCAATAGTCTAATGCAGGAAGCACATTTGATTATATCAATCAATAGGGGCTGACACTATAGTGTAGTAGTTCAAGCCGCTGCCTGCAGCTCTGGCATCCCATATGGGTGGGTTGGAGTCTCAGCTGTTCGGTTTCTAATCCAGCTCCCTGCTAACACACCTGGAAAAGCAACAGAAGATGGCTCGAGTGATTGAGCCACCCACGACCCAGAAAAAACTGGCTCCTGGCTCCTGGCTCCTGGCCTGGCCCCTACTGCCATTTGGAAGTAAACTAGCAGATGGAAGGTCTCTCTCTCTCTCTCTCTCTCTCCCGCCACTCCCTCTCCCACCTCCTTTCCTCTCCCCCCTCCCTTCCTCTCCCTCCTTCTCTCTCTGTAACCTTATCTTTCAAATAAATAAATAAATCTTTTTTATACCAATAAGGCAGAGAAGGTTATTCTTTTGCCTTGTTGGAGGTAACAATAATGCTATCTCAATGTAACCACAATCTTTGGCCTGATTCCCAAATAGGGTGTCTTAAATGACATTCTCAAAAATTATGACTCAACAAATTGACCATGGCACAATCTGCCACTCATATGATCCTGCACTCATTGTAAATTTACAGAGTGCATCTCAGACTGCTTCTATTGGAATACATATCTTGTTTCCTATATAGTATGTAGCTGTCTTGCTAAATTAGTTCATTTTTAGAAAGTCTTCTCTTTGTGTTGAAGCTCCCATGGAGCAAGCCATATTGTTCCCCTTCTCACAACTGGGGGTTGGTGGGACAGGTGACTAAGATGATATAGGTCTGAGAGCTCCAACGTGGGAACTTCTGGCCCCTGCTCCCATCCATAAATACTTTGTTGTCTTTTTTTTTTTTTTTAATCTGGTTTGGGTGCATAGTCAATGTCCTTGGTTCCACATCATTTTGCAGTCCCCTCAACAGAGGTGACACTTCAGAGTCTTGGTTCTAGTTAATAGTACTTTTTGCTTCAGAACACAGGATTTAAATTTTTTTTCCTTTGGTCTTTATTTATTTGAAAGGCAGAGAGAAAGAGAGATCAGCCTTCCATCTGCTGCTTCACACTCAAGATAGACATAATGGATAGGACTGGGCCAGGCCAAAGCCAGGAGCCAGAACTCCATCCTGGTCTCCCACATGGGTGGCAGGGTCCCAGGTACTTGGATCATTTTCTACTGCTTTCCAGGTGCATTAGCAGGGGGCGGGATGGAAGCAGAGCAGCAGGGACCTGAACCAACACTCCAACATGGGATGCTGACCCCTAAAAGTTCTTTATAAGGTTGTTTCCCTGAAGAGATGTATATCATTAGTCTGGTATATCTGGGAAAAAAAAAAAAGTAAAATTTGTTTTCTCAAAGCTTCATTCCTGTATTCCTGGATATTTAAATATGGACCAGTAGTAAGTAGCAAAGGAGATGCTAGGCCCTGGAACCCTCTACAGTCACCTGGCAGGGTTTCCGGCAGGGTGATCATTCAAGAAGTGCCTGATGGGAGCAGATGTGGGGAAAGCTGCGGGGTTCTGGAGCTCTGGGAAAAGCAGACCTGCTGGAGGCTGGTGAGGGAGGTACACTTGACCCTCTAGTGCCCCCACTGACATGACTTCACCTCTCAACAGCTGCCCAGGAGAAATACTTGCAAACTCAGCTCTCTCCCTCTCCCTCTCTCTCTCTCTCAAAGATTTATTTATTTATTTGAAAGTCGGTTACAGAGAGAGGGGGAAAAAGAGAGAGAGAGAGAGAGAGAGAGAGAGAGAGAGAGATATCTTCCATCCGCTGGTTCACTCCCCAGATGGCCACAATGGCCAAGCAGGAGCCAAGAACTTCATCTGGTTCTCCCAAGTGTGTGGCAGGGGCCCAAGCACCTGGGGCCATTTTTTGTTGTTTTTCCCAGAGCATAAGCAGGGAGCTAGATTGGAAGCGGAGCAGCCAGGACTTGAACCAGTGCCCACATGGGATGCTGGTGTCACAGGCAATGGCTTTACATGCTGTGCCACAACACCAGCTCCCAAAACTCATCTTTTATTGCAGAGCAGGAAAGAAGGGTGGATTTGGAGCTGAGAAGCATAAATTAATAACTGATCAGAAAAGACAACTTGGGCAGGTATTTGGCAAAGCAGTTAAGTAACTGCAATGCCTATATCACATATTGGAGTCTAGTTCAAGTCCTGGCACCTTCTCTATTCATCCAGCTTCCTGCTAATGCATCGCTTGGGAGGCAGCAGGTGATGTCCCAAGTACTTAGATCTCCTGCTACCACATGGGACATCCCGATGGAGTTCTGGGCTCCTGACTCGAGCCTGCTCCAGCCCTGGCTATTGCAGGCATCTGGGGAGTGACCGTGGATGGGAACATCTGTCTCATCTCTCTCTGGCTTTCAAATAAAATGAAAATAAATTAAAAAATTTGAAAAAGAAGAACCATGCTTCCCATTTGTATACCCTCCCCAACTTACTGAAATTCGCAGTTCTAAAATTCTAGGATTTTTACTGTGCTTGAGAGTCCTGTCTTGTGTTTGTGGAATGTCTGTATTAAGAAGATTATTTTAAAGTATTTGGTCATGTATCTTATGCATATGGTAAATATAGTAGATAGTTATTATGGAGTGGATGTTATCTGACACTCCGGAAACTAGTCATGATTGCTCTTGTTACTGTAATGAAGGTACAAACTTTTGCCTTCACGGGATGTATATAGACAGTGTGGGCTGCCTCATTTTTCTTTCTTTTTTTTTTTTTTAATTATATTTTAAGATGTATTTATTTACTTGAAAGGCAGAGTTACAGAGAGAGAGAGGATGAGACAGAGATCTTCCATCTGTTGGTTCACTTCCTAAATGGCTGCAGTGGCAGGAGCTGAGCCAGGCCAAAGCCAGAACCTGGGTTGCTCACGTGAGTAGCAGGGATCCAGGCACCTGAGCCCTCATCTGCTGCTTTCTCAAGCACATTTAGCATGGAGCTGGATCAGAAGTAGAGCAGCTGGGACTAGAACCAATGCTCTGACGGGATGGTGGCACCCCAAGCTGCGACTTAATCTGCTGTGCCGTAACACCAGGCCCTTTTGTTTGTTTGTTTGTTTGTTTGTTTTTTAGATTTGTTTTAATTATTTGAAAGAGTTAGAGACGTAGAGACAGAAAAGAGAAAAGAGAGAGAGGTCTTCCATCCGCTGGTTCACTCCCTAAATGGCCACATCTGCCTGGTGGAGCTGAGCCAATCCGGAGCCAGGAGCCAGGAGCCTACTCCAGGTCTCCCATGGGGGTACAGGGGCCCAACAACTTAGGCTATCTTCTATGACTTTCCCAGGGGCATTAGCAGGGAGCTGATCAGAAGAGGAGCAACCGGGACACAAACTGGCACCCACATGGAATGCCAGCACTGCAGGCCAGGGCTTTAACCCACTGCGCCACAGGACTGGCCCCTCTTTTGTTTCATTTCAAGTTTAAAATGATAATAAAAGATTGACGTAGTTTAGATATAAGAGATTTAATGTTCTCACGTGAAGGAGTAACATCTTTTACAAATAAAAGTAGTAACTTTTAAAAAATTTTTTTCTTTTAATAGATTATGAGCCTCAGACAATTTGCGAGCACCTCCAGTACTTGTTTGCTTTGTTGCAAAACAGTAACAGGCGATATATTGATCCGTCGGGATTTGTTAAAGCCTTGGGTTTGGATACCGGCCAACAGCAGGTAAGAACTTCTTTTTTTCTTTTTTAAAAGATTTATTTATTTATTTGAAAGGCAGAGTTAGAGAGAGGCAGATGTAGAGAGAGAGGTGTCTTCCATTCGCTGGTTTACTCCCCAAATGGCTGTAACAGATGGAGCTGCATAGATCCAAAGCCAGGAGCCAGGAGCTTCTTCAAGGTTCCCAAGCAAATACAGGGGAATACAGGGGCTGGCACTGCAGGCAGTGGCTTTACCCACTATGCCACAGCACCGGCGCCAGCTTTTTTTCTTTTTAAAAAATACTCAGAGGCCCCAAGCATTCCTTAGAATGTTTGTAAAGCGGGATGGCATGGAAAGTTTAAGATTAACTAAGATTAAATTTATGTTATACATTATTCCATCTCTGAAAATTGTTACATAGGCACAAATTGGTTCAACATAGCTGTAGTCCTTTTTGAATACCAAGTTGAAATTACAGGTAGTTTCTAAAAGGTTTACTTTTACTAGTGTTGTATTAGAAGTTTGAAAAGATACAGTTTTTTGTTTTTTTTTTTTTTTTTTTTTTGTATTAATCCAAACTTGCAGGATGCCCAAGAATTTTCGAAGCTCTTTATGTCTCTATTGGAAGATACTTTATCTAAACAAAAGAATCCAGATGTGCGGAACATTGTCCAACAGCAGTTCTGTGGAGAGTATGCTTATGTAACTGTGTAAGTGTATTTCAGCTCTTTCATGGTACATTTTATTCTAAGGCAGTTGATCATATGTTGCCTAATTTTTAGTTCTATTCCAAGTTATAGCTTTAGAGGGTTATCATGGGACTGAAATATTTATAGCAGCACATTTCCATGGGAACATGTAAACAACTGACTTGATAATTGCAATTGAATCCGTCCAGGTGTTGGGAACTGTGTCTGGTTGAGCTCTTGCCATCTGCTTTATTGGCTTTGTGGTAAGATTGGAGCTGGCTAGAATGCTAAGAGTAGATATCTAAAATACCTTATAAAAATGTCCTACTCATTAAATACATAGCCCACTAGTAGTAATTTCATGTTAATTATTTTTTAGTATCCATAGTATAAATTGTATGTAAGAAAGCTAATTAATCTTATAAATGTTTCTTTCCATCTTTCTCAAATGCAGCATAGTAGAACTTTATCGCTTTCCCCACTTTGATGTTAATTTTATTACTCTATTTTATTATAGTTGCAATCAGTGTGGAAGAGAGTCTAAGCTTTTATCAAAGTTTTATGAACTGGAATTAAATATCCAAGGCCACAAACAGTTAACAGACTGTATCTCGGAATTTTTGAAGGTATTCACATTTTGGTACACATATATTATCTCTGCTTGTTAATGATCAGTGCTGTTCTGAATGGTAATTTGATTTAATGGATACATTAATTATTTCAGCTTTTCCTGTGTGAGAAGTGTCTGTAGTTAATGATCTAGAAGAGAAACCTAGTAAAGTACTGAAGCAGGCTGCATCTTAAACTAATTTTTGGCTACTCCAAATTATTTTATATGTAAAGTTGTATATTTGTGGAAACAGGTTATTGTATGGTTGGGGTAGAAAGGTAGTTAAGGAAATGTAAACTCTGCTACCTTAAAGTTTATTTGCCTTTTCATGTAATGAGAAGTGAATGTGTTGAGTGTGTGTATATATGTATTTACACCGGTGGGGTCATTCTTCAGCCTCTTTGTTCTGAATTTCTACTCCTTGTGTATTTGGAGGTATATGGAATTATGGAGGTGGTTTCCTTTTGTTCTCCCCTGCTAAGGGGGAACCTGTGTTATCAAGCATGAGCAGACACAAAGCTTAATAGAGGGATTTATTACACAGCTTCCTGTCTTAGTCTTTTCCCACTTTTCCTACTCCTGGCACACCCACCAGCATGCCTGAAGTTGTAATTTACTGAATGCAATCAGCTAAATATCGGCTGAGAGCACCGTTTCACCTGTTGGAGGTAACGATTGTGAGAAAAACAGACAAAGGAGGCCTCTGTGGGGCTCATGGTGCAGTGAGATAAATAAAAGTGAAATACACAGTATATACAGTATGTCAGCTCTAAGGTGCTGGGCAGTGTGGCAGGCATAAGGGTGAGTTGGGTTTAATTTGAATCAAAGTGACGAGGCGAAAGAGTGAGCTGTGTGAGAATCAGGGAGAAGAGTGGTGACCTCCTTGCTCGTCCCCTAACCACAGGACTAGAGTGAGTAAGCGAGGGGAGATGGGTGAAGTTCACGTCAGAGGTAGGAAAGGGTCCCCTCAGGTGGGTCCTGAAGACCTTTGCTAGCATTTGAATTTTCACTGTGCTTGAGGTTGAGGTGCCACTGGGGATTACAAGCATAGGAGTGATGCCAGTCTGTGAGCAGGGTAACTGGGCTGAAGGTAGCGCAAGGGCAGACAGAAGGGGCCCTCCTAACTTGGAACAGGCTTAGCTGGAAAGATAAATAGTGCTTGGTGTTTGGATGTATTTTCAAAGTAGAGCTGATAAAACTTGTGGACTTTATGGAGAGAAAGAGGAAGGTCAAGGCCTACTAAGGTTTTTGATTTGATCAACTAGGCAAAGGGAGGTACCATGCAGAGATGAGGGAGACCATTGGAGCAGCAGGGTGGGAGAAGAATGAGGAGTTTGTCTTTAGCGTGCTGCATTTGAGAAATGTAGTTCAAGGGGGGAGAAGTCAAGGCTGGATAAAATCACTAAGGGAGTGGAGAGAGATGGGTACCAAGGGCTGCACGTGGGACATCCCAGGGATAAAGGATCAGGTAGATCAGAGCAGCTGGCAAAGGATGCATTGGAGGAATAGGAATGGCCGGTGAGTTAGGAGGAAGACAGGTGAGTGGTATCCTGGAAGGCAAGTGAGGCAGTGATGGCGCCAGCACTGCATCGTTTACTGTAGCACTCCCTGTCGAAAAGCCATCGCAGATATCAAAGTGTTTTGTTTTGTTTTGTTTTTAAGATTTTTATTTATTTATTTGACAGGTAGAGTTATAGACAGTGAGAGGGAGAGACAGAGAAAGGTCTTCCTTCTGTTGGTTTACTCCCCAAATGGCCGCTACGGCCAGAGCTGCACTGATCTAAAGCCAGGAGCCAGGTGCTTCCTCCTGGTCTCCCATGCGGGTGCAGCGCCCAAGCACTTGGGCCACCCTCCACTGCCTTCCCAGGCCACAGCAGAGAGCTGGACTAGAAGAGGAGCAGCCAGGACTAGAACCCGGTGCCCATATGGGATGCCGGCACTGCAGGCGGAGGATTAACCAAGTGAGCCACCACGCTGGCCCCTATATCAAAGTTTTTTGTAAGATTTTATTTATTTATTTGACAGGTGGTAGAGTTACAGATAGTAAGAGAGAGACAAACAGAAAGGTCTTCCTTCTGTTGGCTCACTGCCCAAATGGTCGCAATGGCCAGAACTGCGCGGATCCGAAGCCAGGAGCCAGGAGCTTCCTCTAGGTCTCCCATGTGGGTGTAGGGGGCCAAGCACTTGGGCCATCCTTCACTGCTATCCCAGGCCACAGCAGAGAGCTGGACTGGAAGAGGAGCAAACGGGACTAGAACTGGTGCCCACATGGGATGCCGGCTCCGCAGGAAGAGGATTAACCTAGTGCGCCATGGTGCCGTTCCCCCCCCCCCCCCATGTTAAAGTTTTAAAACCCACTGTCAGGTAGTTTCTGCATTCTTTTATTAGCTTTGTCTCATAAATATTATCTAATAATACTGACCACATATATGTTGCATTCTAGTGTCCATATGTAGTTTATACCCAGTTTTGTCACTGCTTTTTTTTAAAGTTAATTTGTTTCAAAGTACATATTGACAACCTTTTTATAACCTACTGCCTTAGAATTTCCAGAAGTGGAATTAATCAGGATAAAGAACTTGAAACAAGCATTTGAAAAAGCATTCAAGTTGGAAATAGGTTAGTTTTAAATAGCATTGTATACAGATTAATAGTATCACTATTAAGCAGTGCCTGTTAATCATGCATATCCTTTATAGTAATTTGATTTTTTTATTATTATTTTTTTAAATTTTTGACAGAGTGGACGGTGAGAGAGAGAGAGACAGAAAGGTCTTCCTTTGCCGTTGGTTACCCTCCAATGGCTGCCGCGGCCTGCGCGCTTATCCTGGTCTCCCATGGGGTGCAGGGCCCAAGCACCTGGGCCATCCTCCACTGCACTCTCGGGCCACAGCAGAGAGCTGGCCTGGAAGAGGGGCAACCGGGACAGAATCCGGCAACCCGACCGGGACTAGAACCCGGTGTGCCGGCGCCACAAGGCGGAGGATAAGCCTATTGAGCCGCGGCATCGGCCAGTAATTTGATTTTAAACAGTTTGAATATAAGGTGTTAAGTAAAAATTGTGCTTTATGTAAGAGATCTCATCACTTGTTCTTAATTTTTTTTTTTTCCTGTTAAACTGATATGTCTTATTCTTGATCAGGAAGAAAAATTGGAAGGAGACAATCGATATTTTTGTGAAAACTGTCAAAGCAAGCAGAACGCAACGAGGAAGATCCGACTTCTTAGCCTTCCGTGTACTCTGAACTTACAGCTGATGCGTTTTGTCTTTGACAGGTAAATATGGGCAGGTAGTAGTTTTCATTGTTCACTGAGGGCTGACATGCACAGAATTTTACCATAGCCAAGACAATAAGATGATTGTAATTTAAAACTCTAGATCTGGAGCAGAACTTATAGGTGGAACCTGTAATTTTGACATGTCAATATTTCATGATTTTGTCATAGAATTATTTTAAGATTTATTGTATTTATTTGAAAGGCAGAGAGAGAGAGAAGTCTTCCATACACTGGTCACCCCCTAGGCTGAAGCGCCCATGTGGTTGCAGGGGCCCAAGCACTTGGGCCATCTTCTGCTGCCTTCCCAAGGTGCATTAGCAGGGAGATGGATCAGAAGTGGAGCACCAGGACTCAAACCAGTGCCCATGTGGGATGCCAGCATTGCAGGCAGCAGCTTTACCCACCAAATCACAACTGCAGCCCCTCATCTAATTCTGAAGCAATCAGCGAGATAAAACTAGGGAACCAGGAAAGGAGGGCTCCTTACTTTTGTATTCTAAGGAATTATTAATGGCAGGGAGCTTAGTTACCTTGTAAGAAAATTTTTTGCTCATTATAGTGTTCCTTCCTCCTTAATTTCTTGAGAATTTTTCATTTTACAATTAAAAATCAAGGCAATGTTCGCACATGTACGTGTCTTTAATAAGTAGGAGTCTGCTTTTCTTCTGTGATTAAATTAAAGCTGGGGGGATAGGTTGTTTGGGATTGGCACTATGAATTCATAACTTTTAACCTAGCTATAAAATAGCATTATGTTTTAATCATACAGATTTTTGATCAACATTGCTAAAATTGGAAATCTAGCTTCTAATACATTTATCAAGGCAGTCAATAGAGATTGTACATTGTTTTATGATGGTTTTAGATATAATCAGCTTTCCTCTTGGTCAGGCAAACTGGACATAAGAAAAAGCTGAATACCTACATTGGCTTCTCAGAAATGCTGGATATGGAGCCTTATGTGGAACACAAAGGTAACATTTTCCCTGAGTGGTGAGAATTGTGACGTACAGACGCAGGAGCTTGTGAGATGCTTGTGATGACACAAAATTGCCGTTTACTGGTTTTCTCTGCTTATCTCTGTTAGCAAGCAAAGACTTTAAGTAAATGGAGATTTTACTTCCATTTTCTGTGGGTAAATACCTAACATTGATTAGCTAGTAATTATAGTCATAAAAAGAATTTGTAAAAAATAAAAAGGTGAGGTGGGGGTGTAGCCTAGTAGCAGTTAAGATGTCTGTGTCTCATTGGAATTCCTGTTGTATACCCAACTCCAACTCTTGATTCCATCTTCCTGCTGTTGTGCACCATGGGAGGCAGCAGGTGATAACTCAAGTACTTGGGCCCCAGACACCCGCGTGAGAAACCCTGATGGAGTTCCTGGCTTCTGGCTTCAGCCTGTTCCATCTGGGCTGTTGTGGGCATTTGGAGAGTGAACCAACAAGTTCCTCCCTCCATCTCTTTCTCTCTGCCTGCCTCTCTTTGTCTGTCTGTCTCTCTCGGATGAATAAAAATAAATACACTTTCTTTTTTAAAGAGCTTTTTAAAAAAGATTTATTTATTTATCTGAAAGGCAGAGTTAGAGAGAGAGAGAAAATCTTCCATTTACTGGTTCATAAATGGCTGGGCTGGGCCAGACTGAAGCCAGGACCCAGGAGCTTCATCCAGTCTTTCACAGCCCAAGTGCTTGGGCAGGGAAGCTGGAAGCTGGATCAAAAGTGGAACAGTTGGTCATCCCATGTGGGATGCTGGCATCAAAGGTGGTGGCTTTACTTGCTACACCATAATGCCCACCCCAAATGGTATGTTTTTGAGAAGGGGAGTACTCGGGGCTGGCACTGTGGCGTGGAAGGTGAAGCCTCCGCCTACAGTGCTGGCATCCCATGGACTCCGGTTCAATTCCCAGCTATTCTACTTCCGATCCAGCTTCCTGCTAATGCATCTGGGAAAGTAGTGGAAGGTGGTCCAAGTCCTTGGGCTCCTGGCTTCTGCCTGGCCTAGCTCTGGCTGTTGCAGCCATCTGGGGAGTGAACCAGCCGATGGAAGATCTCTCTTTCTCTCTCTCTTTGTCTCTGTCTCTCTGTGTGTCTCTGCCTTTCAAATAAATAAGTAAATCTTTGTGGAAAAAAAGAGAGAACTCATGTTTTCTTAAAGATGGAGCCTACAGATTTCGAGAGATCTGTATGTAAAATGAGGGATCCTCATTCTTTGGACAGTAACACCTGAATCTCTAATGTAGCGTCTGCCGTATTTCTTGGGGATTTTAAAAATACCATAATTACGAAGTTTATGAACATAGTGATTTGATGAGCATAAATTCAGGTTATCTGATAGGAAAACTTCTTGCAGTCAGTCAGTGTACTCATTAATAATGTGGGGACACTATTAAGAGCTGTAGACAATCCTTTCAGTGACCTGAAAGTTCTTTCAGTGAGTGGTCTTGTCTTTTACCCTCCTGAGTGCCATACCCTCCCTGTTTTTTTGCATAGTTTTGGTTTTCTCTTTTTTTTATTATTATTATGAAATACAACACATCCAAAAATTAAACATGCAAAAACGTATGCCACAAAGTGAACGTCTCCTTGAGCACCATCTAGATGGAGAAAAAGGTCACCAGGACCCAAAGGTACCTCGGTGCCCTCGCAGTTGTAACCTCCTTCCTGCCCTCCATGTAAGCACTTGTGCCTCCCCTTTCCCCTTTAGCCTTCTTCTACGTAAGCTTGCGTCCCTAAATAGTATAGCATCCTCCCTGCGTGTTGCCAGGCCCCAAAATTAAAACTGCAATGGACCCTTACTCTACTGCCTCTGCATCTCTACTTGTTCATCTGGGCTCCTGAGGGAAGCTGGAGACAAACGCCATTGTAGGTGGGACTCAGGCTCTCATTTCATTTTGGAGACTCACACATACTTGTCAGAAACTAATCCCACAGTTCATTCATACTTAAACACAATCACTGGCATTTCTTGTAATTCAAATTCACTGCATCACTTTTTATAGTTCTCTATTATTTGCATTAAATAAAAAGATTTATGTGTTTATTTGAAAGGCAGAGCAACAGAGATGAGGGAAAGATACAGGAATCTCCCATCTGTTGGTTCACTCCCCAAAGGCTGCATCCGCCTGGACACAAGCTAGGAGCCAAGAAGTCCATCTGGGGTCTCCCACGCGGAGTGGCAGGAACCCAAGCACTTGTATGTCATCTGCCACCACCCAGGCACATTAGCAGGAAGCTGTGTTGGAAGCAAAGTACTTGAGTCTCAACACCCACCCTCTGATATGAGACCTGGGTATCCCGCTCCTTGCAGTTGTAAAGAAACTAGAGCAACAAAGTAGTTAAAGATGTATATACATACATTCACTGCAAAGATACTGTAAAGGCCCCCCAAATGCTATAAATTTAAATGTCTGTTAACATGAGAGTGGTTTAATATGTTATTAATTATGTTAATAATTGTATGTAATCATTATATATAAGAATTTTTCAAAGATTATTTTATCTTGAGAGAGTTAGAGACGGGGAGACCGACTAAGGGGGAGAAGGAGGTCCTCTACCCCTGATTCACTCCGCACGTGACCATGATGGCCAGGGCTGAACCGGGCTGAAGCCAGGAGCTTTGTCTGGGTCTCCCATGTAGGTGGCAGGAGTCCAGTCACCTGGACTGTCTTCTGCCATTTCCAAGCCATTAGCAGGGACCTGGATTGGAAGTGGAGCAGCCAGGATGTGAACCAGAGCCTATATGATGTACTGTGTCACAGGTGTCAGCTTTACTCGCTGTGTCACAATGCCGGCTCCTGCTCTGATGTTTTCTAAAATACTTGTTTTCTTTTTTCTGGAAATAATAACTTTCATTTTATTCTTGTATTTCATTGGTTTACATAGTTTTAATTAATTTTTGTAGCATACATAATATGAACAGCTGATTCTTGGTAATCATATGGCTCACCTAGTTGGCACAGAAGGGCACAACGTGCTATAGAGTAGCTTGTCAACCCTAAATGGCCTGGATGCCATATTACTTCATCAATATGTTTTGTAGAAAGAATCGAGAGTTCATAGAGCTTTCCGCTGTAGAGAATGTCTCTGACATTATTTTTTTAGGCTGTTTTTAAAATATTACATGACAAGATTGGGAGTCTGCCAGATGCGTGTAATCTTCACCCTGCAGGCTCAGGGTCTGAGAAGAGGTGCTGTAATCCAGTGTTTGCTTTGCTTTCCCCCTTTCTCCAGGTGGGGCCTACGTGTATGAACTCAGTGCAGTCCTCATACACAGAGGAGTGAGTGCGTATTCTGGCCACTACATTGCCCACGTGAAGGACCCACAGTCTGGCGAATGGTATAAGTTTAATGATGAAGACATTGAAAAGATGGAGGGGAAGAAATTACAACTAGGGATTGAGGAAGATCTAGGTAAAACCTTTAAGTTGTGAGTGCCCTTTTACAATATAAATCTTTTTTACTGGAAATATTTGTGATAAATTATAGCTGGATTGTTGTGGATTATCAAGGATACTTATATTTCTAAGACATGAAATCACAGAACATTTTTTTAAAGCAAAGTCTACTTTAAAAAAACAACTGAAACCCTCTATTGCAAAGCTGGCTTCTCTAAGGTCGAGGGTTTGGTAAATGGGGGTGAATCAGTTTTCAATCACCAGACTGTCGGGGAGGGGTGGGACTGGGAACGGTGGGTCTTAAGGTAGAATTGATGAGTAGTAGATTTAAGGTAGTGGAATTTACTGTCCTTTTTCTTGGGTCAGGAACAATGTGTGGGAGAAGTAACCCTGTCTGTTAGGTATCCTCTCCTATCCCGTCCCTGGAGTGTGAAGAAGCAGTGAGCTGCTTACTGTTTTATTCTAGAAAGGCATAAAGAAGGAGCTTTTGAAACGTCGCCCTAGTGTTTAGTGTCACTGCCTGAGTTGTTTGACTTGGGCCAGAGTACCCATTTATTCCCAAAGGAGTGAAAAGTCTTCCAGTGGGAGCCGGATTGGCAGAGCTTTCCATCACTTCCTATCTGTCATAGTGAGTGGGGTTCTGACTTGAGAATCCAGTGTCTCCTGCCACAGTCCTTTTTGACTGGGCGGAGCCACTTTTCCAAAGTGCCCAAGAAGGGGGAGCGTGGCACTGAAGTTCGTTTTCAAGGTAGGTGGGTCATCTCTGCAGACAGAATCAGCCCTGCGTCCCTGGGTTCCACACCCTCGATCCAGCCAACCACAGGTCAAAAATAGGTGTCCTTTTTTGGTGAAAAATTGTATATATTGGACATGTATAGGCTTTCTTTTCATTGTCATTATTTTAAACAATACAGCATAACCAGTATTAATATAGCATTTATAATGTCTATAATAAAGGGATCTTCAAAGGTTTATGGGAAATGCATATTACCTTTTGAACAAGTTTATCTATATTTATTAGAAAGAGAGAGAGAGAGAGAGATCTTCCAACTACTAGTTCACTCCCCAAATGCCTGCAATAGGCAGGCTGAAACCGGAGCCGGGAACTACATCCATGTTTCTCACATGGATGGCAGAGGCCCCAGTACCAGAGCCGTTATCTGCTGCTTCCCAGCATGGGACTAGGTGGGAAGTAGAGGTGGAGCTCAATCCCAGGCACTCCTATGGGATGCTGGAATTCTATGTGGTGGCTTAACCTGCTGCAGCATAACGCCTGCCCCACATACTATTTCTTAATTACATTGAAGAGATTTATTAGTTTGAAGTATTTTTTAAAGATTTATTTTATTTATTTGAAAGACAAAGTTAGAGAGGTAGAGACAGAGAGGTAGGTCTTCCATCTGCTGGTTCACTCCCCAGATGGCCACAATGGCTGGAGCTGTGCCGAACCAAAGCCAGGAGCTTCTTCTGGGTCTCCCACTTGGGTGCAGGGGCCAAGGACTTGGGCCATCTTCCACTGCCCTTCCAGGCCATAGCAGAGAGCTGGATCGGAAGTGGAGCAACCAGGACTAGAACCAGCGCCCATATGGGATGCCAGTGCTTCAGGCCAGGGCATTATTAACCTGCTGTGCCACAGCACCAGCCCCAGTTTGAAGTATTTTTATACTGCATATTATTAGTAATCAAGAGGTGATTTAAAGTATATGTAATGTGTGTGGGATATATGCAAATATGATACCGTTTTATATACGGGACATGAACATCTGTAGATTTCTGTATCCTTGGGAAGTTTTGAAACCAGTCCCTATTGGATATCACAGGATGACTATTCATGTGGCCACTGCATTCTTGTAGCTTAAAGTAGTATTTTCTAGTTTTAAATCAATGTTTACATGTTTATAGACATTCAGTGTTCTTGTTCCTATTTTACTAATTCTAAGGTTCATAATATTTCTGTATATGTAGTTTTTTTTTTAAGATTTTATTTATTTATTTGAGAGGCAGAGTTACAGACAGAGAAAGGGAGAGATAGAGATAGATCTTCCATCCGCTGGTTCACTCCCCAAATGGCCACAATGGGCCCAATCCAAAGCCAGGAACCAGGAGCTTCTTCTGGATTTGCCACGTGAGTGCAGGGGCCCAAGTGCCCAGGCCATCCTCCACCGCCTTCCCAGGCCATAGCAGAGAGCTGGATCAGAAGAGGAGTAGCCAGGACTGGAACTGGTGCCCATGTGTAACCCGCTGTGCCACAGTGCCAGCCCCTCTTTTTTTTTTTTTTTTTTTTTTTTTTTTTTGGTGACATCCTTACTAGGTTGAAAATGCAGATGTAGCTTATAGCTGCTGGGCTGGCACTGTGGTGTAGAAGGTTAAGCCTCCGCCAGCATTGCCAGAATCACATATGGGTGCTGGTTCGAGTCCACTTGTAATCCAGCTGCCTGTTAATTCGTGTGAGAAAGCAGCAGAAGATAGCCCAAGTACACGTGGCCCCTGTACCCATGTGGGAGACCAGGAAGAAGCTCCTGGCTTCAGCCTGGCCCAGCCTCAGCTGTTGCAGCCATTTGGGTAGTGAGCCAGTGGGTATCAGATCCCTCTCTTCTGTTTGTCTCCCTCGCCCTCACCCTCGCCCTCCCTCCCCCCCTCCCTCCCCCCTCCCCCTCCCCCCTCCCCCCTCCCCCCCTTCTTTCTCTGTATTTCTGCCTTTCAAACAAATAAATCAATCTTTTAAACTAATTAGATCCTGGTTTTATTGGACTGTTCTTTCCTGAGGCTTATTTGCTCTGTCTTCATCTTAGAGGGCTATAGGACTGAAAGCCTTGTTTGTGCTCTTTTCTGTGTGCAGTAGCCCTCGATTTTAAAACGGCTTAAGAGAGACAGCAGGCCTGTCAGTTTCTCATTCCACTGTTTTAGTAACTTTTTATTATTTGCAGTGTATATTATAGCTTTCATTTGTTATTTTAAATGAAAAATAGAAAATACTTGTTCATTGAATTCGGTTAAGATAATCATTACTTCATTCTGTCCTGAACCTTTATGAGTCATTTCGTTTTCCATGACACACACAGTAACGGCCATCTTCAATCCTGGGGACTGGTCCCTTTGGTCCTGCTGGTGATGGTTTAGTTCCTTCCTGTTGACAGAACACTGGCTTTCAGATGTTTTTGCTCATGTGTTATCGATAAGAAAGTTGAACAATTTTTGTTACAAATGTTCCCCATTTTTTGTTTGTTTTAAGATTTATTTATTTATTTGAAAGTCAGAGTTAGAAATCTTCCATCCACTGATTTCACTCCCCAGATGGCTACAGTGGCCAGAGCTGGGCCAGGCCAAAACCAGGAGCAGGAGCTTCATTTGGGTTTCACACATGCGTGACAGGTGCCAAAACACTTGGACCATCTCCTGCTGCTCTTCATAGTAGATCATTAGCAGGGAGCTAGAGGGAAGTGGAGCAGCCGTGACACAAGCTGACACCCATGTAGGACGTCGGCATTGCAGGCAGCAGGTTTAACTGCCATGCCACAACACTGACACCTGTTCCCCACATTTTATTTTATTTTTTAAAGATTTATTTATGTATTTGAAAGGCAGAGTTACAGAGAGGCAGAGAGAGAAAGAGGTCTTGCATCTGCTGGTTCACTCCTCAGATGGCCACAATGACCGGAGCTGCGCCGATCCAAAGCCAATAGCCAGGAGCGTCCTCCGGGTCTCGCACTTGGGGTTTAGGGGCCCAAACACTTAGATCAGATTTACTGCTTCCTCAGGCTATAGCAGAGAGCTGGATCAGAAGTGAAGCGGCTGGGACTCAAACCAGCACCCACATGGGATGTCAGCACTGCAGGCAGCAACGTTACCTGCTGCGGCACAGCGTTGGCCCCTCCCCACATTTTAAAGTCCAACATTTTTCACCATAAACTTAAGTAGCTCTAAATGTGATTAAAACAAGATGTATTTTATTTTTTTGAAAGGTAAAGTGAGGGAAGACAAAAAAAAGAGATCCTCCATCTGCTACTTCACTCCCCAATTGGCCACTGTGCTCAGGGCTGGGCTAGGCCAGAGCCAGGAGCCAGCAACTCTATCTGGTCTCCCACAGGGGTGGCAGGGGCCCAAGTACTTGGGCCATCTGCTGATGCGACCCCAGGTACAGTAGCAGGGATCTGAATCTGAAACTGAGCTATCAAAGCTCTGATGTGGGATGCTGGCATTGTGGGAAGTGGCTTAGCTTGCTTCACAACACTGGCCCCTCCACATAGGATTTTTGCCAAATTATAAATATTGAAACTTGTACATCACTCATTTAAGAGTGGCTAGATGAAATTGTATACAATAGATATTGGATATTCTCTGCCAATTTTACCACATTTCCTTCTGTACAATTATTTTCATTATCCTTACCCTGTAGAATTTTATTCTAATGGAGTATACCATGTTTTCTATAACTGTTCAGCTCCAGTTATAGTGTTCTTTTGGATTGAATGTTATTATAGCTTTTAAATATTACTACATAATGGATTAAACTCATTAAAGTATGTTATAAATTTTATTAAATTAAGCACAAAGTGAAATTGCATTGTAAATATATCTTTAAATGAGCTTGATGACACTTGTTTTTGACCCTGGATGGGAAATTGTTCTTGTATCTTTTTTTTAAAGATTTTTTTATTTTGGGGGCGGCGCCGCAGCTCACTAGGCTAATCCTCCGCCTTGCGACACCTGCACACCAGGTTCTAGTTTCGGTCAGGGCGCCGGATTCTGTCCCGGTTGCCCCTCTTCCAGGCCAGCTCTCTGCTGTGGCCAGGGAGTGCAGTGGAGGATGGCCCAAGTGCTTGGGCCCTGCACCCGATGGGAGACCAGGAGAAGCACCTGGCTCCTGCCATTGGATCAGCGTGGTGCGCCGGCCGCAGTGTGCCGGTGGCGGCAGCCATTGGAGGGTGAACCAACGGCAAAAGGAAGACCTTTCTCTCTGTCTCTCGCTCTCCCTGTCCACTCTGCCTGTCAAAAAAAAAATTTTTTTTTTATTTATTTGAGAGGTAGAGTTATAGACAGTGAGACAAAGAGATGGAGAAAAAGGTCTTCCTTCTGTTGGTTCACTCCCCAAATGGTCGCAACGGCCAGAGCTGCGCCAATCCGAAGCCAGGAGCTTCTTCCTGGTCTTCCACACGGGTACAGGGGCCCAAGGACCTGGTCCATCTTCCACTGCTTTCCCAGGCCATAGCAGAGAGCTGGATTGGAAGTGGAGCAGCCAGGACTCGAACTGGTGCCTATATGGGATGCCAGCACTGCAGGCAGCAGCTTTACCCACTATGCACAACGCTGGCCCCTTGGCAATCACTTTCATGTGACACAGAGACCATCTGAAACACTGCTTTCCACTTGTTACTGAATTCAGAGACTGGTGGCTAATCTTTGTACTCACTAGTATTTTATTCCATGTTTTGGAATATGCTGTTTTAATTCTCTTGACAATTTTAAGTCTAAGTTCTTTTTACTAAATTAAAGAACTATTTACTAAAATTACTATTTTTCAAACCATATGCATTTTCATATACTTTATTAAAATACACTACAAAAACTAGTACTTGTCTATGACATACTCAGATTAATAATAAAATGTTACCAGGAGAGTTAACTATCAAATGTTCCCATCAATGATTACATTGGTGTGAATTAATTTTTGTGATTTAGTACTAATTGAAATCAACTTGCAGTAGTAGTACTTTTCTTTATCCTAGATTTATCCTCAGGAAAATAATACTTTCTTTTCATCTCTAAAAACAATATGGCAGGCAGGTGTTCGCTAGTCAGTAATGGAAAGAGCCTGCTAGGTTTGTATGGCCTTTTAACGGTTTAGATCCATGTTAAAGTGTCTTGGGTGGGTATTTAAGTTGCTTTCTGGGGCTGGCACTATGGCAAAGTGGGTTAAACCAGCACCTATGAATCCGGCATCCCATATGGGTGCTGGTTTGAGTCCATGCTGCTCCTCTTCCGGTCCAGCACCTGCAAATGCACCTGGGAAAGGCAGTGGAGGATGACCCAAGTCCCTGGGCCCCTGCACACACCTGGGAGACCTGGAAGCAGCTGCTAGCTCCTGCCTTTGACCTGGCCAGCAGATATAAAACCTCTCTGTCTGTTTCTCTCTTTGTAATTCTGCCTCTCAAGTAAAAATAAAATAAATCTTGAAGTTGCTTTCTGTGCCCCCCCTGTAAGCAATGAGCAAGCGATAGGCATTCTAATTAAGTCGTCTTTTGATTTCTCTACTCAGCAGAACCTTCTAAGTCCCAAACACGTAAACCCAAGTGTGGAAAAGGAACTCATTGCTCCCGCAATGCATACATGTTAGTTTACAGGCTACAAACTCAAGAAAAGCCCAACACAGCCATTCAAGTTCCAGGTAAGACATTTTCTCGGATTGTATCAGATATGTTAGAATGCCATACTTAAAGGCCAGTGACAACTGACAGATTGCTCTCATTTATGATGATAGGTTGATGGATTGTGGTAAATGTTGTTGTAAGTGAATATTAATCACAAACTTGGCTTTAAAGTAGTGAGCTTTTGAAATGAAAGAGCCTGGGACAGAGTTATCCCACTGACCTACTCTAAAGAAAAGCAAAAACAATATTTAAAAATGCCATCAAAGATAATCAGGACATTTGATTTTGCTCACTTTGTAGAGTGCTTGTGAGTTTTGATTGTTTATGAAATTGCCTGATTCCAAAAAATAAAGAGTTGCTAGTGTCCTGAAGGCATTCTTTGTCATCTCACCCAGTGCTGCTCCCAGGCTGTGGTGTTAAAGTCTTTGGAAGAGGTTTTCTGAGCCGTTTCTCATGAGGTCCTGGAGACCGAGGGGGCAGGGTCACCTGGCAATGCTCCCGTGGGTGTCTGCAGTTCACTTCTTCCTTCAGCAGGAGGGGAGACCACAGTAGGAAGCTGCTGTCAGTGTCTTAACCAGTGTGATATAATTTTCAGGGCAGCCTGGCTCTCTAGAGGTCTTTCAAAGCCAGGATAAAGTTGTTGTTTGTCTTTCTGTTTTGAATAGCCTTTCTTCAAGAGCTGGTAGATCGGGATAATTCCAAATTTGAGGAGTGGTGTATTGAAATGGCTGAGATGCGTAAGCAAAGTGTGGATAAAGGAAAAGCAAAGCACGAAGAGGTTAAGGAGCTGTACCAAAGGTTGCCTGCTGGAGCTGGTCTGTAAGATATTCTGGGACAGTGCTGTTGCCATTAAGTGCCTTGTTTCTTTATGTTCACAGTGTATATGAACAGACTTTTCCCTACCCTTTCTTATAACCCATTGAAACTGGCATATACACTCATTCCTATGTAAACCAACAGTAACGTGATGTGTAGCATCCCGTATAGTTTTCATTATCTTGTACTTCTAAAAATGAGAGTGTTAATAGATTGTAAGGTATAGAACTGCACTCTGCATATATGACTCCTGTAGATATTTCTGTTTTGTGACATACTAACATGTTTCTAAAGAAAAATCTATTGGGTTACTGTGGAAGCAGTTCACTTTTTTTTTTTTTTTATTTGTATACTTTGTGCACTGACAGTATTAATAGGCATTCTTTTATATGAGGACAGTTTTGATACAATTAGATTAACTTGAAATTTAATATCAAATATATTATCAAGTATTTCTGCTGACCCCTGATTTCTTAGGATTATCCTGCACCTTCCAATTCATCCCTTTATTGTATGTTTATTCATATTTATCTAGTGTCCCCTACTGCCACTTTTTAAAGGCTGATATACCATCTATACCAAGTTATCATTGTCATCTTACACATCTGAATCCCCATACCTAACTCTGCTAATAAAACATGAGGGGCAATTTCGTCATCACTTTAGAAAATAAATATTGGAGCAGTATGGTAGTTGTGGTTCATTTTTTTTTTCTTCCCCAGATTTTATTTTCTATGTATTTGAAAGGCATAGTTACAGAGAGAAGCAGAGAAAGAGAGAGGTGTCTTCCATCCACTGGTTCACTCCTGAAATGGGTGCAGTGGCCAGAACTAGGCCGATCTGAAGCCAGGAACTTCTTCTGGGTCTCCCATGCTGGTACAGGGGCCCAAGGACTTGGACCATCTTCTACTACTTTCCCAGGCCATAGCAGAGAGCTGGATGGGAAGTGGAGCAGCTGGACTCCAACTGGTGCCCACATGGGATGCTGGCACTGCAGGCAGCAGCTTTACCTGCTACGCCACAGTTCTGGCCCTGGTTTGGTCTTTTTCAAGAAATATTTTATTTATTTATTTGAAAGGCAGAGCAACAGAGCGAGATCTTCCATCCACTGGCTCAGTCACCAAACGGCCTCAATAGCCAGGGCTTGGCCAGCCTTGAAGCCAGGAGCCAGGAACGCCATCCTGGTTTCCTATATGGGTAGCAGGGTCCAACGTACTTGGGCCATTGTCTGCTGCCTCCCAGAATATGCTTTAGCAGGGACCTGAATCAGAAGTGAAGCAGTTTGAACTCAACCTGGCGCTCTATCATGGGATGCAGGTATCACAAGTGGTAGCCCAACCTGCTATGCCACGATGCCGACTCCAGTATCTTAATTTTCCTTTACTGGTTTAGCTTTAAGCAAAAGGTGAATATAAATTTCTGAATCTAACTTCTATTTAGAAGTTCTTTTATTCTGTATCGTGATTTGATTCTGAGCCTTCTTGGTAATTGTTACTTTAATTGTGTCTGAGGTTTGGGATTATCCAGCAGTGTTAGACTGGCCTTAATGTAGTTGGAAAAGATCCCATGATTCGACTTCTGAACCTTTAGGCCCATGTTTAAAGGGGCTGGCACATAAAGATCTAGTTTCCTGTCTTCACTGGGGAAGAGAAAGGAATTTAATGAGTTCAAAACGAAATGCTGTTTTGAACCATTCTTTAACACTACATGGTCCAAAGATGTTATATGCCAAGTTAGCACAGTGTTTTTCTTGGCTGTTTACATTCAGTATATAAGAACCTAAGCTTATATTCTTAGACTAATTCTCTGTTATCACCAGTTATGAGCCTTATAATTTTTTTTTCATTTGAGGTACACTTACAGAGTACAAAGCAAATGTTTTCCTAAAGTGATGTAAAATGTCTAAGACCATGGTTTTGTGCTGCCCAATCTCTAGATATATTTGTGAACTTTTAAAAAACATTATTTATTTTGAAATAGTTACAGAGGGAGAGAGAGATCTTCTAGCTGCTGGTTTACTCCTGAGATGGCCTCAATGGCCAGCGCTGGATCAGACCAAAGCCATGAGCCTGGAGCTTCTTCCAAGTCTCCCATATGGATGGCAGTGGCCCAAACACTTGGACCATCTTCCTCTGCTTTTACCAGGCTATTAGCAGGGAGCTGGATTGGAAGTCGAGCAGCTGGGACACAAACCAGTGCCCATGTTGGATGCTGGCGTCACACATGGTGGCTTTACCTATTGTGCCACAACGCCAGCCCCTTTGTGAACATATTTAAATTAGGGCACTTATCCTAAAATACAACCCTCCCTGGAAACATTTACCCTTTTGGCCTTTTTATTTAAATTGAAGTACACTTAAATTGACCCTCAGTCAAGTATTTCAGATATTTTTGATGCCATCATTGTTCCAGAGTTCATAACTTCCCTAAAGAAAGTTTGTGTTAAAAATTTAGTCATTTTTTAAAAAATTAGAAACACCTTTTTTAAAAAAAATTCATTTATTTGAAAGAGTTACATGGGGGGGTAGGGAGAGAGAGAGAGAGAGAGAGAGAGGAAGGAGAAGGAGATCTCTCATGCTTTGGTTCTCTCAGCAGTTGGCCACTATAAATAAGCCTGATCCAGGCTGAAGTCAGAACCCTAGAACTCCATCCAGGTGGGTGGCAAGTGCCCAGGTGCTCAGGCCATCTTTCGCTGCTTTCCAGGGTTCATTAGGGAGCTGGATTAGAAGTGGAGCAGTCCAGACCTGAACAAGAGCCCCTGTGGGATGCTGGTGTTACAGGTGGTGACTCAACCCATTGCACCACAACACCAGCTGCTTTTCTGCTTCAATGAGTTTTTGCATAAATTAATTTCTCCAACTTGATGATATTCCCGTTTGATAGTGTACTGTCCATGTCTCTGGAAGCTTCTGCTTTGGTAGTGTGCTGAATCACAGATACTAGGGGGCAACGTTGAGAGTTTCCCAGAAGCCTTTCTTCAGTGCAGAAGTGACTGTCATAAAAAACCTTGCCACGGGCAAAGTCTGCCTGAACTGTGAAAACCTGTGCTGCACTCCTGTTCTCACGGAAGCTCTTGGCAGAGCTCTCAGTGGACTCTTGATAGTGATAAACATTAAAAAAAGTTAAGAAACACGTCTGTCACCGCAGTCACTCTTCCTTCCATGGCTCCCCCACCCTCCCAGCATTCTATGTGAAATTTGGAGAGCTGGCTGCCGCTCACTCAGAATAATGGCCCAGTCTCTGCCCTCTTCGTTTCCTCACTAGACAATTATATATGGCTTTGCTATTCTTCATATCTTGAATTGATTGAATTCATACTGAACTATTCAGAAGCAAAAAAATAAGCTTCCCTTGAAAGTTTTCTGTAGGTTTCTAAAAAGGGGTTAGAAAATATTGTCTTGCGTTAAGGACCTCTGAGTCAGGTTGTTGCTGGACAGTGAGTCAGGACTGCTGTCCTGCAGTTAGCCTAGGCCTTAAATTCCAGTGGGCACCCGAGGCACAGAGAGCTTAGACTTCTTTCCTTGTCAAGGGCAAGATTCTTATGGTTTATTCTTTCAGTGAACAATTGCAGGGGTCACCCGTGGCCAGCGCTCCCCAGCTGTTGGGGAAATAGAACACCGAGGAGATTCTTGTCGAATGTCACACTGTATTGCGATTCCATGTCCTTCCTTTGAGAGCCCTTCAGTTACTAAACATTCTAATCCATGTGACTACCTGGGGAAAGGTTAGTTATGTTAGAAGGCTTGTGCTTTACTCTCAGGGAGCATTTATCTTTGCATTTCTCAGATACCCAGTGTACACTATTCCTGATGGATTAAACTCGATAAATAGCAAACAGAATTGGGGAGTGTTTTGAATGTAATTGACCATACCATTATGTATTACAAGATGCCACAACCATGTTAACCTTTACTGCATCTTAAGGCTCCTCTTTTATATATTGTCTGAATGTATAATTAACTTTTCTATATCTCTTTTCTTCCAAAAAGCTCAAAAATGCTTCACATATTTTATCTTTTACCCTCAACAACATCCCTGTGAGGTAGGTAGAAGGCAGGTATTATTACCTTCATTTTACAAATAAAAGACCTGAAACGTAGAGAGTTTAAGTGACTGCTCAGGTTCACCTTAGCAGCAGAACTGAGACTGGACTGTGGTCTCCACTTGCAGGTCTGTTGTGCCCTCTCTCTGCAGCCAGGAGGCTGTCCATTCCACAGATCAGGGGTCGGCATTCTGTCAGGATTTATAAAACAGAGTTTACACTAAAATGAAAGTTAGTGTTTAGATGTGTAACTCTCAGGGTAGTGGAAAATTCATCAAAATGGGCTTTGTGGTGAAGTGTCTCCCCCTCAGATCTCATCAGCAGTAGTATATAATACAAATCCATAAATTCAACCTCTGTGTTTTCTTCTGTGTTATATGCTGGGACTCACTGGAGATCTTTGTAAGTAACCAAAGCTGGCCCTTTATCTTTAATTTTGGCTTTTAGAGAACTCTGGGTCTCCCTTTCCCCTAGTTAAAATTCTATTTGAGGTGTTTGCTGGCTTTTTTTTTTTTTTTTTTTTTAATTTTTGCAACTTCAAAATTAATAATTTAGTTCTAGTATACTTCATTGTGGAACCTGTTTAAAGTAGGTTACTTTCTGAAAGTAAATAGAAGTGTAATGAATAGATCCTGATATGGATTCGGGTGGAGCAAATGAGTACCTTTTCTTAATTGATGTCAGTTGCATCGTGGATGACAGGGTTCAATTTTTTATTTTATTTTTTTAAAGATTTATTTAAAGGCAGAATTAAAATAGAAAGGGAAAGGAGACAGATTGTCCATCTGCTGGTTTACTTCCCAAGTGGCCACAACAGCCTGGGCTTGGCCAGGCAGAAGCCAGGAGTCTAGAACTCCATCTAGGTCTCCCATATGGGTGGCAGGGTCCAAGTACTTGAGCCATCATCCAGGCAAATTAGTAGGGAGCTGGTATGGAAGTGGACTATCTGGAACTTGAACCAGCACCCAGGTGAGATGTAGACAACATAGTTGTTAGCTTAACCCACTGCTCCACAACACTGGCCCTGTGATGAGGTTAATTTCTTTTTGTTTGTTTGTATTTTTATTTTTTAAGATTTATTTTCCTTTGAAAGGCAGAGTAACAGAGAGAGGAGTGACAGAGAGATCTTTCATCCACTGGTTCACTCCCAGATGGCCACAATGGCCAGGGGTGGGCCAGACTGAAGCCAGGAGCTTCTTGCACATCTCCCACGTGGGTGGCAGGGGCCCAAGGACTTGGGCCATCTTCTGCTGCTTTCTCGGGCTCATTAACAGGGAGCTGGATTGGAAGTGGGGCAGATGGGACTTGAACCAGTGCCCATTTGCCATGCCGGTGCTGCAGGCAGTAGCTTAATCCAGTGTACCACAGTACTCGCCCCAACAAGGTTAATTTCTCTCCTGGAACTCGGTCTGGCTTCTCAGTTTAATTTAAAGATGTATGAGTATGTCACATCTTTATGAAGTGTTGATGAAATAAACACAGTAGGGCTTGAGGTGGCATGATTTGGGAGCCAGGGTGGGGTATAAATTGCAGTCAGACACAGGTGCCCTGATCAAAGCTCTGCTGTGCGTTCAAGCAGGACACTTCTCTGTGGCTGCCTCTAGTAGAATGTGGATAATCATAGCAGCCGGTCCTCAGGGCACTGCGTACCCGCGTTACCTGCACAGCTCCCAAACTCAGAGCAGTGGTGGGTAACTGGAGATCTGTGACCTGCTCCTTAAACGTCTGCCCCAAATAATGATTCTTCTCATTGACTGGTTTCCTGCTGACTTTGGACAGAGTTTCTATTGTTTCTTGAGGAAAACAAATGTATTACCGAATGTG
Organism: Oryctolagus cuniculus; assembly: GCF_964237555.1. Taxonomy (NCBI): domain Eukaryota; kingdom Metazoa; phylum Chordata; class Mammalia; order Lagomorpha; family Leporidae; genus Oryctolagus; species Oryctolagus cuniculus. Next base: position 149,254,438 of record NC_091438.1, read on the forward strand.
AAAACTCTAACAATACATAGGCTCTTTCCCTTGCTTTCTTCCCCAGAGCCCTATGAGTTTGTCTCCCTTGAATGGCTGCAGAAATGGTTGGATGAATCTACACCTACGAAGCCTATTGATAATCATGCTTGCCTGTGTTCCCATGACAAGCTTCACCCAGATAAAATATCGATTATGAAGAGAATATCTGAGTATGCAGCTGACATTTTCTACAGTAGATATGGCGGAGGACCAAGACTAACTGGTAATTCAAGGTGTCATCTTCTCTGCTGTCATGCATTAAGTTTTCGCATGGTCTCTGTGAGTGGGGCTTTGGGATGATTTGACCTAAACTGTCAGACCAGACTTAGCAAATCTTTGTAGCAGTTAGCAATTCCTGCTGTTCATGGAGGTTTGTGTTCTTTGTTTATTTTTGTTTCTTCTCCCTGTTTCAAAGCAGATACATAGGCCCCTTGGGGGAGACCATGTGGTAGAACTGTTGGTTTCTCTGTAGTTGAGCCCCTGTGTGCTTGATTCCTGGTCTGTGCCTCCATATTATGGCACCTTCTAATCTGCTGGTTGTTACTTAGTTTGGAGTGGAAGCTGCCTGAATCTGCCTTGAATGTAGAGCAGGACACACTATCCACGGGCCATGTAGTTCTGCCTCTCCTGGACACATTTTTCTTTTTAATGAGCATTGGCAACATAGTCCCTACCTACACTGCAGAGGAACCAAGGAAACCACAAGACACCCTCCCTCTTCTCTCCCCCACCCCCACGGAAATTAAATGCTGTCTTTGATTGTATAGAATATACTCTAAGAAAAGTAGCATTTAACTGCAGACTTCAGGTCTTACACTTCTCAGAGGAGTTTCGCTTTCTAAATGTATGCTTCTGGGGCCAGCCCTGTGGTGTAGCAGGTAAAGTCGCTGCCTGCAATGCTGGCATCTCATATGGGCACCAGTTCAAGTCCCAGGGCTACTCTACTTCTGATCCAGCTCTCTGCTATAGCCTGGGAAAGCAGTAGAAGATGGTCCAAGTCCTTGGGCCCCTGCACCCACGTGAGAGAGCCTGAGGAAGCTCCTGGCTCCTGACTTCAGATCGGCACAGTTCTGGCTGTTATGGCTATCAGGGGAGTGAACCAGCAGATGGAAGACTCTCTCTGCTTCTCCATCTCTCTCTGTGTAACTCTTTCAAATAAATAAACAAATCTTCTAAAAAAAAAAAAAGTATGCTTCTGATTCACAATTAAACCTTACAATGGAAAGATCTTTCAAAGAATCACATTTATATGATTCCTAGAACTTCTGTTTTCAATTAAGCCCTTCATTTTTTCTTTTCCTTTTAGTGTTATATGCCTTGAAGATCACCTCCCCTGCAAAGATCACTGAAGATTGATCTTATAAAAAATTTGCATCTAAACCTTGCAACCGCTTGCCCATTGTAGTGTAATTTTAGCACATTCTGACATTTCACATCTCATTGTTCTTTGTGCAGGTGACAATATGGCTGTCTTGATGTATATATCACCAAGATAATCTGACCTGTATACCAATTAGGTGTTAGAATATGTTACTTGGGTTTAGATTGCAGCTGTGTTTTGTAAAGTGCTGCACACATTTCCTAACAGGGCTCTGCACGTGGATGAACTCTTTCCTCTCCCTCTTTCTTGCCTCCAGTGAAAGCCCTGTGTAAGGAATGTGTAGTGGAGCGTTGTCGTGTGCTGCGCCTGAAGAACCAATTAAATGAAGATTATAAGACTGTCAACAATCTGCTAAAAGCAACAGTAAAGGGGTATGTTGTACAGTGTACATTGTTGATGATAAACAACAAAGTGTTCAAGAAGTAATAACCAAGCAGCTTATTATGTGTCAGAAAGAGGGAGTTGGGTTTTTAGACGAACAGTGATGAAGTAGACAGCGCATAGATCCAAATTAGCGATTACTGCAGTAGTTGCCCCCAAGGTGTAGGGAAAGGAAGCCGGGTTAGACAGCTTGGCAATTTGCATTCTGTCTACTAGAGAGGAAGAAGCAGAAATGTGTACCTGAAGCTTGACAGACAGGCAGACTGTTAACCTGTGCTCTGGCATGGCTGGGAGGACAGCCTCGCAGGTATGGGGGTATTTCTGTTGGTGAGGCTGCAGTAACTATGTAAACACACAGTACCCAGCGGGGCATTCTTGGCGCTTGAGTATGTTGAATTTGACTCCATAGAGAACCTCTGGACTAGGAATCAGTAAATCAAAAGTTTAATGTGGCAGGACTTACGATGTCTGGGTTTAATTCAGGCTTTTTTGTCCCAAAGAGTCATCTAGGTCCCTGTGCTGGGTCATCCCAAATAGCCTGTGTGGTACTGTGCATGCTTGTCTATAGCCATGGATGTACATGTATTCATATGGGTGCTGTGTGCTTGTTTGAAGGAGTGTCTATGCAATTGTAAGTGGGAATCAAAAGAAAGTGGCCTTTGAATGTAAATGAGGGGAGAAGAGGCAGGAAATTATTTATGATGGAAACAACACATTAGTTACCTGCGGTTCAGTAATGAGGCATGAGAATCACCAAAATGAGGTGTTGAAAAAAATTGGTGTGTAAACAGCTGATTTAGAATGTTTGTGGATTCATTTTACCTGTGGCCTTTACACAGAAAGAAAGGACCCGTGGATGATTTAATGTTGTCTGTGTTTCACAACAGTGACGGGTTTTGGGTGGGGAAATCTTCCTTGCGGAGTTGGCGCCAGCTAGCTCTTGAGCAACTGGACGAGCAAGATGGTGAAGCAGACCAAAGCAATGGGAAGATGAATGGCAGCACCTTCAGTAAAGGTAGGTGCCATCAGAGAAAGCACATTCACTGCTAGTGTAGTGGGTTTAATACCCACTGAGACAGGGAGTCCATAAATAGCCTGACAGCAGGGACTGGGCCAGGTCAAAACCAGGGGCCTAATCCGGAGTCTCCCATGTGGATGGCAGAGACGCAGCTACCTGCTGCTTTCCAGGGTACACTAGCAGGGACTGCAGCCTGCACCTGAACCTAGGTACTTCAGCATGGGATCCGGATGTCATAGCAATGGCTTAACCACTATGCCAAATGCATGCCCCGTGGCATTCCCCCCACCCCCGCCCACTCCCATATAACTTTTATTAAATCAAAGCTCTTAAAAATAGTAGCTCAAGGCAAATACAGATTTTTATTATATTAAAATTCAGCAAGGACTCAGTAAATTCATATATTTAATTCTTCCTTAACCCATCATGCTTTAGGCTCAAAAGCTCTCCCTAGTTAAGCACATGCAAAATTAGCGTGAATTCTGCTCGAGGCTGAAAGTTTTAAAGTTCCTCTGAGAACTGATTGCATAGGGCACTGTAAACTCAGTACATTTGGTTTAGATTTGCTGCCCTAAGACTGGGGCTTTCTTCAACATAGAGAACCGGCAACTTTTGTATAGCTTTTTGTTCATAAATTCTTCTGAGGTTCCTGAGTTATCTGAAGCTCTGCTTTTAAATAGGAGATTGTTATTGTAAATAAATCATGAAATTTTAATTATCAGTACTATATAAGACATCAAAGAAAATTACGTCATTAAAATTATTTTTAGCTTTGAAATGGAAGTTAGTGTTTTGATAAGATTTACTAAATCAGAGGTTAGTTTTCTGTAAACCGTAATGCATGATTCCTAATCCATAGGCAATTATTTCACCGAATTTTCTTTTTGTTGATAGATTTTTTTCCCCAAGATTTATTTATGCTTTCATTTGTTTATTTGAAAAAGAAGGCAGCATAGACAGCGATCTTCCATCTGCTGGTTCATTCCCCAAATTGCTGCAGTGTTCAGAGCTGGGACAAGCTGAAACCAGGAACGCCATCCTGGTCTCCTACCTGGGTGGCAGGGCCCCAAGTACTTTGGCCCTCTCCTGCTGTTTTCCAGGCACATTAACAGGGTCCTAGATTGGAAGCAGATTAGCCAGGATTTGAACCTGCGCTCCAGTATGAGGTGCCAGCTTTTCAAGAGGTGGCTTAACCAGCCATGACATGACATTGGCCCCTCACCAAATTTTCTCATTTCTTTCTTTTTTCTCTCTTTCTCTCTCTTTCTTTCTTTTTTTGAGATTTATTTATTTATTTGAAAGAGTTACACAGAGAGAGGAGAGGCAGAGAGGTGGCGGGGGGGGGGCTTCCACCTGATGGTTCACTCCCCAATTGACTGCAACAGCCGGAGCTGCACCGATCTGAAGCCAGGAGCCAAGAGCTTCTTCGGGATCTCCCACATAGGTGCAGGGGCCCAGGAACTTAGGCCATCTTCTACTGCTTTCCCAGGCCATAGCAGAGAGCTGGACCAGAAGTGGAACAGCCTGGGCTTGAACCGGTGCCCATATGAGATGCTGGTGCTTCAGGTCAGGGCATTAACCCTCTGTGCCACAGCGCCGGCTCCTCATTTCTGAATAATACTATTTCCATCTGGTAGGGATCTTACCATGCCACTACCTTACTTAAGAAAATGAGAATTCCAAAGCCACTATTAATTTTAAGCTCCCTGAGCTGTGGCTTTTAACATTTTGATTCTGAAGAGCTTTTTCGTTTTGAATCCAGTATTTTATTGTGCTGCATAATTAATGAATTTAACACTAGCTTCATGCCACCGTCTTAGTGGTAGTGAATAACCCCATATGTTAAATATTTATTTGTCGTTCCTTTGAGCTTCTTTATCTTTCCGTGTTGATGCCATAAAACAAAAGGCCTTGATGTTGACCTCACTTGAAACCATTCTGCTTGTTGCTTATAGGGTAATATGCTTCTCCTCTCCTCCTTCCTGCATTCAAGAATTTTAAAAGCTTAAAGCAGCACAGATTAACAGAAAAACTTCAAAACCTTCCACAAGATACAATCATTGTAAATAGTGGCGCTGATGTGAGCTCAGTTGTGCATCTCTCCCTGTAAAAATAGTGCATTTCTTGTTATGAGTGGCTGCATTTCATTATACGGATATATTTACTGAACTGATTTTATTTTAGGTTTTTCAGTTAGTATATAAGCCCAGGAGCAGTGAACACCCTCGTGTGTCTTTGTACCTACAGCTTTGCCTAATTATCTTAAGTTCCTAGAACTTGCTGGATCAAAGAATCACACACATTCATAACTGCACACCCTGAACACACGGACACTGATTTTGTTGGTAAATGCCTTCCAGAAAGCATCTTAGGGGACTCGCTTTTATGTGCTTTTCTTAGCAGAAACTATTTATTTACTTATTTTCATTTCTTTTGAAAGTCTGAGAGAAACTGTCCACCTATTTGTTCATTCCCCACATGCACACAACGGCTGGGTGCAAGCCAAAGCTCGGAGCAAGGAGGCCAGGTGGGACCCAAGTGCTTGAGCTGTCACCTGCTGTCTCCCAGGGTGCACGTTGGCAGAAAGCTGGATTGGAAGTAGTGGAGCTGGAACTCCAACCACACACTTTAACAGGGTGTGGGCATCCCAAGCAGTAACGGCTGTGCCACATACCCAACCCTTTGAGTATTTTTGTCAACAGAAAGAGTATATCATAGGGGTTGGCACCCGCAGCAAACCACCATCCCACATAGGTACCAGTTCATTTCCCGGCTGCTCCTCTTCCGATCCAGTCTCTGCTATGGCGTGGAAGACGGTCCTCGTGCTTGGGCCCCTGCACCCACGTGGGAGACCCGGAAGAAGTTCCTGGCTTCAGATTGGCTCAGCTCTGGCCGAACTCTCTCTCTGATTCTACCTCTGTAACTCTGTCTTTCAAATAAATAAAAATAATTCTTCAAAAACAAAACAGTGCATCATTCACATCAGTTTTCATCTGTCTGATAAATGAAAATCACTTAACGGTTTTAGGAATTATGTTTTTCAAAATCTTCGCTGAGGCTGACCATCTTATTTGAGAAAGTGTTTTTGTGTCAGGGAGAGAGAGAGGAGACAGAATTATCTGGTCATGTCCTTCCTTTGCCCATTTCTTGACTTGAAACTTTTACTATGTATACAGTAAGTATATATTATATATATAATGTCTAATTGGTATATATTGTATTATAAGGAAAATTCATGGATAAGTATTCTAATCTCTTGAAACTTTAGATTTCTTTTTTGATTATGTCCATGGTATACAGAACTATCAATTGACAATAACAGTGTAGAAGTTTAAGGAAATCAGATATTTAAGAGATTTGTGAACAGGAAAAGCAAAGCTCTTGTTATATAGCATGTTTGATGGTAAAAGTTCATTCTTTATTTCATTTGCCTTTAAAGCTTTGTGTTCAGTCTCTAAGAATAGGTAGAGAAAGTGACATGAAACAGCATGTAGATGATGAACTTGGCTTATGACACAGGATTCTCAACCTTGGTAGAATTAATAGAAGGATATGTAAATTATTCTTCAAGTTGAAAAAGGGCACATTTTCTTACATAACCTAAACCTTTAAAAAGTTAACTGTCATTGATATATTATTCTTTCCTTTTAAGGGAAAGAAACATAATAATTCTTAGCAAGACTATGTAGACTCACTGGTAACTAATTTTCAGAATGCTTTAAAGTTTTCTTTGTTCAAAACTGCTGAGTAGTGTATCTGCTACTTTGAACTTCAAACACAACAATCAGTAGTTATTACCTGTATTTCATTTGATTAGATGAATCAAAAGAAGAAAGAAAAGAAGAGGAGGAGGAGTTAAATTTTAATGAAGATATTTTGTGTCCTCATGGTAAGCTGGAAGCACAAATCTGTTCTTAGTTTGACTTCAGCATATCATAATATTTTAAATGTCTTGCACTTCATCTTAGGGACTAAAGTGGCAGCTGTGGTGGATTAACATGTTTTCTCATGTTTTCTAAGCTATACTTGGGTTTTTTAAAAAATGTTACCCATTGATTTACTTGTTTATTTATTATCCATTCATTTGAAAGGCAGAGTGACAGCAAAAGAGAAATATCTTCGTTTCTCTGACTCCCTCCCCAAGTTGCTGCAACAGCCAGGGGTGAGCCAGAATGAAGCCAGGAGCCAGGAATGGACTCCATCTGGGTATCCTGTGTGGTAGCTGGGACCCAGTGGATTTGTTTTTAATGTTTCTATTTTCTTACCCTTCTTTTATTCATTTGTTTTATTCTATGTATTTATTCAAAAGGAGGAGAGAGAGAGAAACTGATCTCCCAATTGCCAGTTAGCTCCCCAAATTTCCAAAACAGTCAGGACTACACCAGGCTGCAGCCAGGAGCTGGGAACGCAATCCAGGTCTCCCGTGTTGAAGGCAGGGACCCAATATCTTGAATCTGCTCCCTCTGTGATCACACAGTAGCAGGAAGCTGGAGTTAGGAGCAGAACCAGGCCTCAAGCTTGTGATGTGGGGTGGGGGTGTCCCATGTAGCATCCTCACCACTCTGCCAAACCTCCTTTCCTTTCGTACCCTTCTGCAGTGTCAGCTTCTACTGGCTTTCGGTGCCAAAGTCTCACCCTTTTCTTCTTACCTTGCAAGAAAAGTCTTTTTTTTTTTTTTTTTTTTTTTTTTTTTTTTTTTTTTTTTTTTTTTAATTTAGTAGTTAACCCTCCATGTTCAGAGGAAATCATTAGAGAAGAAACTTTTTGTCACATTGAAGCACTTTTGAATTTGAAGAGCAGTCTTTTAGGGGCCAGCATTGTGGCACAGCCAGTTTGTTAAGCCACTGCTGTCACATCCTGTATCCAGGTGCCAGTTTGAGTTCTGGCTGCACCATTTCCCGTCCAGCTTCCTGTAATGTGCCTGGAAAGGCAGCTGAAGCTGGCCGAAGTTATGGATGGAGCTCATGGCTCCTGACTTCATCTTGGACCAGACTTGGCTGTTGCTATCGTTTAGGAATTAAACCAACAGATGGAATATCTCTGTCTCTCTCTCCCTTTGTCACTCTGCCATTATATATTTCTTCTTGTTATTTGGGCTATTGATGGTTTAATTTCTTTGACATCTATTGTCTGACTGTGTACTAGTTGTTCTTAACCAGCACTGTGTGGTCCTATGTGTGTCCTTGTCTTACTTGGTCTTAATGAGTGCTCACTTCAGGCACAGGTGTAGTTAATTGGCTTTATCTTTTCAAATTTAAGAAATAACATCATTTATTGCATGATACAAATCCAGTTTCTAAACATATCGTAAGTAAAAGTTAATTATTGTGAGATTTTAGACCACATTCAAATATATTAAATATTGTTATTAAAATAATAGGACGTTGGATTTAGAAATGTGACTAAGAAGCAGTACGAAGGGCTTTGTGTTTATTTACCAACCAGACTGAAGTAAAACAATCTATTCAGGTTGTTTTCTGATTGCAGAATGACTTTGTTACTCTGCTTTGAAATCATGAGTAGGTCACAGGCACACAGGCACAGTCTCTTCCTTGGAGTATCCCATCGTCACAAGGGACACCAGGCGCAGGCTCGCAGTAGGTTCAGCTGCCACTTGGAATGTGGCATCGCGTGCCAGAGTGCCAGCCTGAGCTCTGCGCACTTCTGCTCCAGTGTCCTCCTGATGCCCCGGGAAGGCAGTGGACAATGGCTCGAGTACTTGGGCCCCTGCCACCTATGTGGCAGACCAGGACGGAAATCCTGGCTTTTGACTTTGGCCTGGCCCAGACCTAGCTGTTGTGGTCTTTGTGGAAGTGAACCATTATATGGAAAATCTCTCTCTCTCTCTCCCCCTCTCACCTCTGCTTTCAAATAAGTAAATCTTTAAAAAAAAAAAAAAAAAAGTGGGGGGGGGTACATCCACAGTGTCTGTGAAATTGTCCGCAGATAGACACAGTGAAGTGCATGGGGAGATTTGTGTTGCTGTCACTTTTTTTTTTTTTTAAGATTTATTTATTTGAAAGGCAGAGTTACAGAGAAGCACAGAGAGACAGACAGACAGAAGTCTTCCATCCGCTGGTTCACTCCCTAATGGCTGTAATGGCCTGAGTTGTGCTGATCCGGAGCCAGGAGCTTCTTCCAGGCCTCCCACGCAGGTGCAAGGGCCCAAGCACATGAGCCATCTTCTACTGCTTTCCCAGGTTCATTAGCAGAGAAGTAGATCAGAAGTAGCAGTGGGGACTCAAACCGACATTACAGGCAGCAGCTTAACCCATTTCACCATAATTCTGGCTCAAACTGAATCCTTTTTTGAAAAACATGGGAAACCACTTTAAAATTATAATTGCCTGGTGTACCTAAATCTTTTTTATGGCTGTATTGGTATTTCACCATAGTCCTAGGACCACTAAATTGGGGCTAAACAATCCAATTAACTTTTTTTAAGAAAGAAAATAAGTTCCCTAATTATGTCTGAGGATAGTCATGTTGGAGTAAGTTTTCATAGCCTCAGAGGAAATTTGAATTACCAGCCTACTTAGAAATAAAGTGAAATTTTACCTTGTGACCTAATTTCTCTAGTAATAACTTTGTTGCAGGAAAATCATGGTTTTTTTTTTGTTTGTTTGTTTGTTAGTTTTTTCCCTTTTGGATAATTCAAAGCTCAGAGGCAGGGCATGGGTATTAGAAATTCGTGAGATTTGGTGGAGGTAGGCCTGGGTTCCTGGTGCAGCATTGCAGCTTCCCAGCCAGTGACCCTTGTTCATCCCTGCCTCTCAGTTGATGTTACACAAAGTGTTTCATGTGTTCGAAAAGCTGCTGACTTGATTACTGTTAATAAATCCATAGGTGCCTTTGGAAATGCAAAGGTACAGTTCCCTGGGTAATGATTTCCATCGGACGTAAGTGCAGTTCACTAATTTGCCACTTGGGAACAGTTGAAACGATTACAAACAGAAGCAGAGACAGCCAGGTGAGAGGCCCTGGAGAGCTGGCTGGGAGGCCCTGGGCTGCAGAGGGGCGGCGCCCTGGTCCTGGCCTTCCTGCCATCTGCTGACAAGAGCAGGAGTGGCCATGGCCATAACAAGTATTATTCTTGTTGCCTTCTGGAATTTTTCAAGATCCAATGAGATCTCTGAAGCAAGGGCTGGAGACAGCCTTGGAAACAGTGTCATTGGCACTCAAAATGGAGACAGTAAAGTCTGCAGGAAATTGTGACCTTCTTCTGTGGGGGTAGAGAGTGGGAGATCCCTGGAAGCCCCTTTGTACTGCTTCCTTCCTGCCGGCTGGGAGAAAACGCACACTGGTTTTTGTCTTCAGATCTTTCCACTACAGACCTAGATTGAGGACATGAAATCGAGGTTGGTGGCTATCTCTTAGAATTAAAAATACAGAGGTTTTTGAAAATAGAGAAATGTACCACTTTAGAAAAGAAGGGACCGAAAACCTATAATGTCTTTTTTCAGCTTTTCTCTCTTGTTTTCAAATGTAATTTCTTTCCCACTCAGGAGAGTTATGCATATCTGAAAACGAAAGAAGGCTTGTTTCTCAAGAGGCTTGGAGCAAGCTACAACAATACTTCCCAAAGGCTCCTGAGTTTCCAAGTTACAGAGAATGCTGTTCCCAATGCAAGGTACAGAGCTCCACTGACATCCCAGGAAAGGGCGTGCGCCTGCCTGGAATAGCTTCCCAGGGGAATTAACCTTGTGCTTCAGGTGAGGGAGTAGGGGAGGCAAGCTCTGGGCTGTCAGCAAGAGACAGTTGATTGCTTCACTTTCTTCCAGATTTTAGAAAGAGAAGGAGAAGAAAACGAAGCCTTACATAAGATGATTGCAAACGAGCAGAAGACTTCTCTCCCAAATTTGTTCCAGGACAAAAACAGACCGTGTCTCAGTAACTGGCCAGAGGTACAGTCATCCCCCCAAAGAAAGGAATTCAACTTGGCCTTTTCAGGCCCTTGCCAAATTCCTGAGAGTGCTGAAGAACAGCCTAGCTCATTCTCACTTGTTCAGTAACCTGCTCGGGGGATGTACCCCAGCTGGATGTTTCTTATTAGATGGCTGCATTTCCATTTTATTATAAAACTCCAACAAGGAAAATCACAGTGTATTTCTCATGAACAGTTTGTGCTAAGCATGCGATGAATTAAAGTGTGCCCTTTTTTTGTGGTTTTCATATTCTAGGACACGGACGTCCTCTATATAGTGTCGCAGTTTTTTGTGGAAGAATGGCGGAAATTTGTTAGGTAGAAACCAGACATTTTCTATTTCCTTCATTTTGGGTTGTCTCCCATGTTCTTGGATTCTGTTTGTGTACCTGCATGATTACTTTCAGGAGGGTACCCTGAGAGCTTGCTTTTCTCTGTGAAGTTAAATGAGTAGCTCTAAGTCACACATTTAATTATTAAGACTCTTACATAAGTATTTGAAAAAGTCTTTCTCCTGCAGTAATGAACTCTGTTTGCCCTCCTTGTCTTACTTGAATAGGAAGCCTGCTCGATGTAGCCCCGTGTCCTCGGTGGGAAACAGTGCCCTCCTGTGTCCCCACGGGGGACTCATGTTTACATTTGCGTCCATGACCAAAGAAGATTCTAAACTGTGAGTTTCTTCTCTTCGTGTGGTTTTTCTGTTTCTAATGATTAAGGCATTTCTCTTCTGACATAGTCTAAGAATCTAGTCCTTGACTGAATTGTGGGTTTTTTTGTTTTTTTCTTCCCTCTTTTCCACGTTTGTTTAATGCACTACTAGAGTGAGCACTTAAACCTTTATAAGATCAAAAAAGAAAGCAAACCTACTTCTCCAGTACAGGCAAGAGGCTGCTCCCACTCCTGTGTTCTCTGTTCCCTCCTCCCCCGCGGCTGATTAGCAGTGCTGTGGCTGCAGGTGGCCCTCTCTTCCCCAGCCACACGATCAGCCTGGTCTCAGTTGTGAGTTTGCATGCAGCTGCCAGCTGTTGGAAGCCAGGGAAGGACAGTGTCCACCTTAGCAGAGCTGCTGAGCCTAGCGTCCCCCGCGGCTCCCACAACTGACATTTGACTCCACTGCTCACTCGCTTCCCAAAGGGCTTGTCTGTGGATCTTGCCCCTGGCGCTGCATTTTGTCTTGTAAAATGGTTTCTAACTGTATGAGAGAAGGTAGAATGTCTCCAACGTTGCCAGAAAACCATGAAAGAAACCCTGAAACACCTACACAAAAAGAGAGATTTTCCTACTTGATTTAGGAAGCTCAGTTCATGTAACCAACGGCCCTCTCCCCTCCCTTCTGTTTGACTCTTCTCTTCTCCCTCCTCCTGCCCTCTCCCAGTAGCCACTCAGAAATTACTCCTTGAAATATGGCTGCTTGTGCATCGTAAAGTCATGGGGATTTTGTTTCGTTTTTTTAAACTTCAAATATAAGTATTGTCATACTGTATTTTCCCTTCCGCCACAAGCTTGGTTTATTCTACTTAGGTTTTAGAGGTTTTACCATGTTGATTCATAGAACCTCCAGTCTGTTTAGTTTTACTGCTTTTGTAACATTCCTTTGCATGACAGAATTATTATTTCTTGTTGTTGATAATCTTTATTTTCCTTCTAATTTCCTTCCCGATAAGTGATGGTGTTGGGTTTTGGTTTAGGAGACTAGTGGGTTTTGTTAGCTCTCATCGTATGCATGTGTCTTAAGGCATGTTGTGTTTTCTTGCACAGTATAGCTCTCATATGGCCCAGTGAGTGGCAAACGATACAAAAACTCTTCGTCGTGGATCATGTAATTAAAATCACAAGAACTGAAGTGGGAGATACAAACCCTTCAGAAACGCAGTATGTTTCTGAGCCTAGTAAGTCTTCATTCTGCTTTCTGGTTTCCTTGCTGGAGGAGGGAAGGGTGTGTCAGTATTTTTTTCTGTGCTTCAAGTTAAAGCTGGGACAATGTGCATGCTCCCTGGGTGAGAACTAGTACCATGCAAACATCTCAGTGTTTGTATGTTTGTTTATGGGCATTAAGTGGATGTCCTTATCATTTTTATACAACACAATAGTTACTAGAGGTTATAGCTAGTTTAATGAATATGACTAATGATTTTGGTGTATGTTTTTTATATCTTTGCTTCTTTGACTATAATTCCTTTTTGTAGAACTCTGTCCCGAGTGCAGAGAAGGCTTACTGTGTCAGCAGCAGAGGGACCTGCGAGAATACACCCAGGCTACCATCTATGTCCATAAAGTTGTGGATAATAAAAAGGTACTGGTCCCTCTTGTGGCCATGACTAGCAGTGAACAGGCTTGCTGCTGTGGGCTTCCCGAGGACATCTTAGGATGGTGTTTTCTGTCCTCTGAACTGGTTGGCATCAGAATTGCGATTGGACAGGAATTGAAAGAATTATATGACTGAATGGATTTAGTCTTTTATTAATGTGACACATCGAAGTCTACTGAATGTCAGCTGTGTGCCAGGTTGGTTGTGTTGCTAGGGATACAGTGATGAAGACAGGCAAAGCACCTGCTCTTAAATTGGAGGAGGGTGCCTGAAAAAGTTTATGGAAAATTGGATCAAAAGACTTTATTTTGATGCAAAAAAAAAAAAATATTTGAAATCCATGCATATAAAGGATGGCCAGGCCAGACTAGAGCCAGGAGCCAGAAGCTTCATCCAGGTCTCCCACATGGGTACAGGGGCCCAAGCATTTGGGCCATCTTCCACTGCTTTCCCAGGCACATCAGTAGGGAGCTGGATTGGAAGTGGAGCAGCTGGGACTCACAGGTGCCCATATGGGATACCTGCACTCATAAGCAGCAGCTTAAGGTGCTATGCCCAGTGCCAGCCCCGAATCCCAAAATTTTTATGCCAAAATAAATTTCCTTTTTTTCCATTTTCTGTGAATTTTTGAAGGCCCTTCATATCTCAGTCTCTGGTATAATACCTGGCTTGCCAATTTTGTTGCATATTTTGAGTTTAGTGTCAGCATTTCACTGTGTACTTGGGGATGTGTCATATACCTTCTAACTTCTGCAAAATAACATCATATTCAAATCAGTAACAGTAGCTGCTCTGCAGAGGCCTCATACGTTTATGCTCGTGCAGTAACTATAAGATAAAAAACTGCAGTGCTCAACAAGCGTGGAAAGCAGGGCTCTTGGTTCTTGGCCCGTTCTCTGCTGTGTTGTCCCACGGGACGAAGGTGCCCCTCCTCTGGGTAGCGGTTGCCTGCAGAACCCCCAGCCCCTGAGCTGCGTGCCTTCCTTGTGGCTGACCTGCTGCTCTTGTCCTGGGCTTCCAGGTGATGAAGGAGTCTGCTCCAGAGCTGAATGTGAGTAGTTCTGAAGCCGAGGAGGACAAGGAAGAAGCTAAACCAGATGGAGAGAAAGATCCAGACTTTAGTCAAGTACGTGTTCACGCTGCTTTTTCTTCGTTGTACTTCGTGGTGTTCTCCGAGAGCAGCCGCTCCAAGACCTGGGGTCTCTGGACCCTGCGTGGGACTTGGTTCTCGGCTCCCTTCCTTGGTTTGTTTTTCTTTCTCTTCCCTTTGTTTTGGCAGTGCCACAGCGGTTGTGATTTCTCATGGAAAGCCATGGAGCACATTCTTCCAAAATTAGTGTGTTTCTTGCTATCAAGTAGGAAAGATTGCGATATGATCTAACAGTTAAATTTTTAGCTGGAAGAGAACGGTAACAGAAGACCCATATCTCGGTTTGTTACTTAATCATGGGATTAAGTATGGAAAAATTATTTGACTCAGATTTCCTTGTTATAAACCATGGCTTTCATAGTGGAGTTATATACAAGACATTTCTATGTCTTTAATTAACATGTTAATCAAGTGACTGGATCAGCTGATGTATTTTCATTTTCCATTGTAACAGACTTAAAATTCTTCTGTTCAGACAGTGTTTTCTGTTGGGATTTTCTACCCTCTCATTTAGTTGCTTGATTATATTCTGCATGTTCCTAGTAATATTGGAGAAAATTGTCTTAAGGACAAGAAATAATGTGGGAATATGTGTGGTTGATGTTTAATGTGGATAAGTTTCAGCTTCCCAGAAAGAACACTGTTCTGGGGTATTCTAAAGGTACTTTAAATTCATGGTTTTTTTTTTTTTTTTTTTTTTTTTTTTCTCCCTCCACCCTTCATTTTTGATGGATGAGATATTTGTGCCAATCCAAAGCCAGGCGCCAGGAGCTTCCTCCAGGTCTCCCACATGGGTGCAGGGGCCAAAGAACTTGGACCATCTTCTGCTGCTTTCCAGGCCATAGCAGATCGGAAGTCAAGCAGCTAGGTCTTGAACTGGTGCCCATATGGGATGCTGGCACTTTAGACCAGGGCATTAACCTGCTGCACAATAGCACCGGCCCCTGGATGAGATAGATGTTTTCCTTTTTAGTGCAAAGTCGTGTATTTAGGTTATATTGTACATTATCCCTGAAAGAAAGTGTCGTGATGGTCCCCTGTTGTACCTGTTAGAGAGCGTAGGTGGCTGGGTTCAGTGGGCTGCCTGCACACACTGAAAGTGTGACTTCTTTTTCAGCATGAGTAAGGAAGTCTAAAAAGCCCTCTTGACTTAAATCTTAGTCTCCCCAAGATAAATGTTACTTGAAGTTTCCCAAAGAATATGTCAGCATTTGTCATGGCTTGAAGACTCTCATAAAGTAATAACTTTGAAGATTATTTATTGATTTGAAAGGCAGAATTACATAGAGGCAGAGAGAGAGAGAGGTGGAGACGTCGTCTATCTGCTGGTTCACTCCCCAATTGGCCGCAACAGCCAGAGCTGGGTGGATCCGAAGCGAGGAACCAGGTGCCAGGTGCCTTTTCTGGATCTCCCACATGGTTGCACGGGCCAAGCACTTGGGCATCTTCCACTGGTTTCCCAGGCACATTAACAGGGAGCTGGATCAGAGGTTGAACAGGTTAACCTACTACAACACAGCACTGGCCCCTTCTCAACGTCTTTTTTTTTTTTTTTTTTTTTTTAAAGATTTATTTTATTTATTTGAAAGACGGAGTTAAAGAGAGAGGTAGAGAGAGAAGTCTTCATCTAATGGTTCACTCCCCATATGGCCGCAACGGCCGGAGCTTTGCCGATCTGAAGCCAGGAGCCAGGAGCTTCTTGCAGGTCTCCCACGTGGGTGCAGGGGCCCAAGGACTTGGGCCATCTTCCACTGCTTTCCCAGGCCATAGCAGAGAGCTGGATTGGAAGTGGAGCAGCCGGGACTAGAACCGGTGTCCATATGGGATGCCGGTGCTTCAGGCCAGGGCGTTAACCTGCTGCACCACAGTGCCTGGCCCATCAAAGTCTTGCTACATGTGTATGCCTTGAGTTACTTCGGAGTGGTTTTTGAGATTGTGAGATCAAATAATTTGTCTCTTAATAGATGTTTGCAAATGTAACTTTGCTGCTTAATCTGTTGTCATTTATTTGTTTTTAAGTTTCAAGCTTATATAGTCCATCTTCCAAGCCACATGATTCTAAACTAGATTGTTTGCTTGTTGGTTGATACATTAATACGTGTGTGTGGCCGGTGCCGCGGCTCACTAGGCTAATCCTCCGCCTTGCGGCGCCGGCACACCAGGTTCTAGTCCCGGTTGTGGCGCCGGATTCTGTCCCAGTTGCCCCTCTTCCAGGCCAGCTCTCTGCTGTGGCCAGGGAAGTGCAGTGGAGGATGGCCCAGGTGCTTGGGCCCTGCACCCCATGGGAGACCAGGATAAGTACCTGGCTCCTGCCATTGGATCAGCATGGTGCGCCGGCCGCAGTGCGCTGGCTGTGGCGGCCATTGGAGGGTGAACCAACGGCAAAGGAAGACCTTTCTCTCTGTCTCTCTCACTGTCCACTCTGCCTGTCCAAAAAAAAAAAAAAAAAAAGTGTGTGTGTGTGTGTGTGTGTTCACACATACGTACATACATAGCCATTCTGGTTCAGAATGTCTTTCTCTTACTATCTGCTTGGTTACAAAACCATATTGTCTTGGTTATTATCACTTGGTAGCATAGTTGAATAGTTAGTTGGAAATTCCATCTTTTTTCCAAATCCTTTATTGCTTGATTGTGACTAATTTATTCTGTATTCTCTCATAAGTTTTGTGAATTCATTTATTGAATCTTAATGGGTATGGCTTTATTGTCCTTAATTTCTGTAATTTCAGGCTTTACTTTTCTGCCCAAGAGTTGCTTAGAAAACTCACATTTTCAAGTGATTTGGATTTTGGAAAGCTAACTTTTGTGAATGTCTAGTTTTATTCGTTGTGGTCATAACCACAGAAATTTTTTTAAAGTGGATATAGAATTGCTCTCCTCAATTGTGGATCACAACGGATTGCACATTTATAAATATGATAGAGAATGTTGCGGAACATTGCTTTTTATGCTGGTACTGTTTTCTATACTTTATAATTTTCTTCTCTCTTCCTTCTCCTTGTTTGGATGTTGTAATACTTTAGGCTGTTTTAAATATTTTTGGCTTGTGAAAAATCTCAAACCTTCCTTCTGCAGAAAAGCGTGGATAGTCCCTGAAGAATGCCAGCCCTTTTCAGAATGTCCCCCTCCTCACACCTTTTCGCTGTCATCATCACAGTATCTCAGTGCGCAGATAGCTTCTCCAAATGCTGTTTAAATCCTGTAATAAAAAGTCATGCATTTCTGCTTCCCTTAATGGAGAGGAACAAATCCCTTCCCTTTTTTTCTCTAATCTAGATCAACCCAGTTTCTTTGACATTATGTAAAATTTAGGTTAATAATACACTCAGTAGTGGGTAACATTTAAGTCATTGAAAGCCTTTTAAAACCTGCAGGCTGGTTTTTGTCAGTTAAGTTGGATTTAAATTCTCTGGAAATAATTCCAGGAAAAGCCTTTAGACCCATTTGAAATCAAAGTTAACAAACACAAACATCTTTTTTTTTTATTTAAGATTTATCTGTTTATTTGAAAAGCAGAGTTATAGACAGAGTAAAAGAGACAAAAGATTGAGAAATCTTCCACCATCTTGTTCATTATTCAAATGGCCACAAGGGCCAGGGCTGGGCCAGGCCAAAGCTAGAAACTCCATACAGGTCTCCCACTTGGGTTCAGGGGCCCAAGCCCTTGGGCCATCTTTTACTGCTTTCCCAGGTAGTAGTTGGGATGTAAGCCAGCACTCACACAGGTACCAGAACGCCAACCCCAACAAATACATTATGTAATGTTCAGGGCTTTATTTTCTGGTTGCATTTTTACTGCTAAAGTGAAATTATATGTTACAGATATTTTTTCTTACATTCCCAATTGTAGAATATAGGCTCATTTGATTTAGCCGCCCCATATATCCCAACAATTAAAATTGAGGAATGTTTCATTGTTTTTTATTTATTTATTTTTTAAATTTTGGGCAGCCCCTATGTTTGCGTACTTGTTTCTTATAAATGTGGATCCTAGGAATGTAGCCATTGCAGTGCCCGCCAGTGGGTGGCAGCCTGGCCCAGTGCTCCTCTGTCTGTGTCCTGCTCGTCTGCTCTGTCATCGGTGGAGCTCTGTTGGTCATGACTCTGCAGCATCTGTGCTCATAATTAGACCCCTAAGCCACTCTGCTGCACAGCTGACACTTCAGTGACAAGCATGGAAGCCAGAGCCAGAGCCTTGGGCTTATTAGCTCATCCTGATCTAATTAAACCAGGGGGAAAGAGCTTTATTTTTTAATTTCTTTGAGGGGAGTGAGAAGAACACAATTCTCATCCATTGGTTCATTCACCGAATGCCTGCAATGCTAGGACTGGGCCAAGGCCAAAGCCAAGAGCTGAGAACTCAGTCCTGGTTGCCCATATGGGTGGCACATAGCAAATTATTTGAGCCTTCAGCACTGCTTTCATGTCTACATTAGCAGGAAGCTGGAGTGAGGAGCCGGAGACTGGGATCCAATGCAGGCACTGCGATGTGGAATACAGGCACATTTACTGCTAGGGCAAACGCCTACCACTGGAAGCATATTTTTTAAAAGATTGTTTTTATTTATTCAAAAGATAGAGTTAGAGAAGGAAAAACAGAGAGGTATCTTCCATCTGCTGGTTCACTCCCCAGATGACCACATACCCAGGGCTGGACCAGGCAAAGGTCAGGAGCCAGGAGCTTCCTCTGGGTCTCCTGTGTGGGTGTCAGGGGCCCAGGAACTCGGCTGTCTTCTGCTGCTTTTCCCAGACCATTAGTAGGGACCTGGATCAGAAGTGAAGCACCCGGACAGGAACGGGTGCCTAATATAGGATGCTGGTGCTGCAGGTAGTAGTTTAACTCGTTATGCCATACCCCATCAGGTATATCTTAAACAGTTTTTTCCTCTAACCTATATGCTATCCAGATGCACAGTTTTGTGTCACTTTGTGTTGCTGTGATTTAGAACAGTTCTGCTGGTGCCACCCCCACCACCAGCCCACTTGTATCCTTTTTTTTTTTTTTTTTTTTAAGATTTATTTATTTATTTGAAAGGCAGAGTTACAGATTGGCAAAGGCAGAGAGAGAGAGAGAGATCTTCCATCTGCTGGTTCACTCCTCAAATGGCTGCAAGAGCTGGAGCTGATTAAATCTGAAGCCAGGGGCTTCTTTTGGGTCTCCCATGCGGGTTCAGGGGCTGGAGCACTTGGGCCATCCTCCGCTGCTTTCCCTGGCCATAGCAAAGATTTGGATCAGAGGGAGAGGAGCCAGGTCTTAAACTGGTGCCCATATGGGATGCCGGCACTGCAGACCTGCTACCGCACAGTGCCAGCCACTTGTATCCTTTCTTGATATTGACTTGGAGCCCACTTTGGTTTCTTGTTGATCGTCCCACCTTCACGGATGACCTCCTTACGTGATTCATTTTAACTATGCCCCGTGCTCCGGTTTGTTTAAATTAGAAGTTGGGTCTCAATGGTTGCATTCAGGTTTAATTTTAATTATTTAAGAGACACAGAGAACAAGTGAACTTGCATCTGCTGATACACTCCCCATTTGCCTACTCTGGTTGTGGCCGTGCTGGGAACCGGCAACTCAATCCAGGTCTCCCACGTGGGTGGCAAGGAGCCAACCACTTGAGGTATCCCTGTTGCCTCTTAAGGATCTTTGTTAGTGCCGCCGGCCCTATGGCACAGTGGCGCAGTGGGTTAACGCCCTGGCCTGAAGCACCAGCCTCCCATATGGGCATCGGTTCTAGTCCTGGCTGCTGCACTTCTGATCCAGCTCTCTGCTATGGCCTGGAAAGCAGAAGATGGCCTAAGTCCTGGGGCCCCTGCACCCACATGGGAGACCTGAAAGAAGCTCCTGGCTTTGGACTGGCGCAGCTCTGGCCGTTGCAGCCATTTGGAGAGTGAACCATCGGATGGAAGACCACCCCCCCCCCCCCCGTGTAACTCTTTCAAGTAAATAAATAAATCTTAAAAAAAAAAAAAAAAAAAAAAACTTCATTACCAGGAAGCTGGAATTGAGAGCCAGAATTGGGAATTGAACACAGGCACTCCAATAATGGAATATGGGTATCTTAACTGCTAGGCTAAATGCCCACTCTAGGTTGAATTGTTTTTGCAAGAATGTTTCATAGGTTAGGCCGTATATTTCACCATTTTAACACAAGGCATAATGTTTCATCTTATTGTTTAAACTACTTTGTTTCCTTTAAAAGTTCTCAGCAGGAGTGGGCCTTTGGCCTAGCTGTTAAGATATTGGTTAAGATAGGAGCACTCCCATCTCTTATTGGGAATGTCTGGGTCTGAGTCCCCACGCTGGTTCCCAGTTCTAACTTCCTGCCAGTGTAGACCTTGGGAGTGAGCAGGTGGCAACAGCTAGAGGGTTGGGCCACTACCCACCGGTGTGGAAGGCCTTGATTGAATTGTCAGCTCCTGCCATAGTAAGCATTTGGGGAATGAACTGACAGATGGGAGTTCTGTCTGCCTCTCAAATAAGTAAAAGTAAATAAATACAAATTCTTAGCAGTCTGTACTTACTTTCCATGTCATCTTCAAAAAAGAAAAGAAAATGTTAAAACAAATCAGAATTCTGGTATGGAGTCAATTTAGTAATCTTGAAACTTTTCAGTTTATAGTATTTTCTGACTTAAAGGTCACACTTACCATTCTGCTTTTAAATGTTTTCCTCGGCGAACATCTCAGCCTCTCACACGTGGTCACAAATGCATGTCGCTCATGCTTTTCTTCCCAGAGTTCTGTGTGAGCCTGCTGACTCAGGTGAATTTCCAGCCTCTCTCTGCCTTGCATTTCAGATGTCTAGGGGACCAGTATGTCACCTGCTGTTTGACTGAAGAACTTGATGGGCAACAGTCACGTTCAGGATAATTTCAAATCTCAAGTTCTTCCTTACAGAGCAATGGAGGAACAAAGCGACAGAAGATTTCCCATCAGAATTACATAGCCTACCAAAAGCAAGTCATTCGACGGAGTATGCGACATAGAAAAGTCCGTGGTGAGAAAGCACTTCTCGTCTCTGCTAACCAGACATTAAAGGAATTGAAAATTCAGGTAAGGAAAGTGCTCGTTCACTTCTGCTTTGGGTCAGGAGAGCCTTCACGCATCCCTTCTTCCCTCCTGTACTTGTATATGAATCTGCTCTCTTTCAGGCTCAACCTTTTGAACATGTGTGGGCTCAAAGCACTAGACCATTGAGAGGGGGCTGTTTTGATTTCAGAACAGTGCCTGCAGGGCCCTAAAATGAAAATAACTCCTTCGTTAAAAAGACTTAGCTTTCAAAATAGCCAAGATTCTTTCTGTGAAGATGAAAGTGATTTGTAGAAAACTTGATCACACTTTGAGTAGCTTCTAATACGGAGGAACATTGAGAGCCCTTTAATTTGTGCCATGTTGAGTTTGTTCTAGGATAATTGTTCTCACCATATTGTGTAGTATGTTTTTCATTGACCATTTACTAGGTATTTGAGCCTATTACCAGGATCTGCTGTGAAATTCAAAGGGAGATAACAGGCAGCCCCTGGAATGCCTATTCCTAAGATGAAGCAGATCCTTTATCATTTATTTTCGGTGGCAGATAGATCTGCTTGCTAGGGTTGGACGTTATCTTTGCCTTTCCTTATGCAGCAGTGTTTCCCGAATCCTCTGAAGGTGCAGTTTAGATCATGCTGCTCCCACCCGCATGGAAGCACGCACTGCTTGCCCCGTGCGTTCCATGACAATGCAGGCATTGTGCAGACGCTTCCTGGATTGTTCTTGGTGTCAGTACTAAATGAACATAAATGAACATTCCAACGGAATATCTCAAAAGCTAGTCTAAAAAGAGCTGATGAATTCAAGATGTCCATGGAAAAAAATCTGGCCCCTAATCCATTTCAGTCCCTGCTAGATATCTAAAACATTGACCAAATTCCCCTCTTTTCTACTTTTATGTGGCTTCGTCTACTGGTTGTGTGTGTTTCTTGTTGCTGATATTTATCGTTGTAATTGAGGTCTAAGTACAGGCTTCCTTTGAGGGTGTTATGTGTTCCAGATTGTCCTGAGAACAGTGTTTCCCTTGGTTGAACCCGTGGTTCTGAAAATAAACGTGTTGGCATAATATCTTCACTCTGTTATTGTACCCTTTACATCCAGGAAGCTTGTTTCTACCACCGGCTTTCTGCCTGTCAGTGGTAAACCTCGAACATTCAAAACCTTTAAATTACAAAAAGAGCCCCTGTGGATAGACATTTTGTAAAGCCTGTGCTTCCTTTATTATAAACTACTATTTTTGAAAAATAAATCAGAACTCAGCAGAAATGACCTCTCCGTGTGGGAGCCTGCTGCCTGCAGGGATGGGCTGCTGCTGGCAGGTGCAGCCGCTCAGAGGCAGCCCCCAGATGTGTCCGTGTCGGTTCCTTGGCCGTGGCTTTTCTTCCCACCCCCAACTCTTGCTGCAGGGACCACAGTGATCCAAACAAAGTCGAGAGAAAGGGCAGTGAAATCTAATTTTCCCCTCTCTGCTCAGTGGTGGTAGCTTTTAGAACTTCACCTAGATGTGGCCCTGTGCTTGGCAGCCTGGGTGGCGCTGGAGTCTGGTGGGCATGTGTGTGATCTCAGTTACTGGTGGTGGGCGCCCCTTGAGAAGCACAAGATTCCTTTTGTTCTTTTTGATGGAGCTTTTGCTGTAGGGCCGGTGCGTGAGTAGGATGGCAACCTTTGTAAAACTGCATGTTTGATTTCAGACATACGTAGCACATAGAGTTGCTTGAAACCATGAGAAGCTTACCTAATTATTAATTCCTTTGCCCGTGACGCCATAAAGTAACTGAAGCACAACTTACTCATCTCCTTTCTCAGTGTTAAATTGTCTTATTTCATTTTCCCAAAGATAGGCCTTCAGTGGGTGGCATTGGCTGCCTTAGAAGGGAGAACATTTTGGCACAGAGGCGAAGTGGCTGGCAGCTCCCACATGGCTCTGCATTTCCGGATTTCTGCCCCACTCTGCCTTTCAGCAGCAGCTCTCTGTCCTCTGCTCTGCCCCCGATGGTCGCACTTCAGCGTTCTAGCACTTGGCGCCTTAGGCCTCTGCGCCCCAGTCAGCCTGATCCTGTTTCTGCAGCCGTTGCCCCCACTCGCAAATGCTCGCTCGCTTCCCAGAACCTCCGTGAATGGAGAACGGCCGTCCCCTCCCCTGTGTCTGTGAGCCTGCACACACTGCTCTGCCTCCATCTTCATGACTTGGTTTCTCGCCTTCACTCCCGGTGACCCCCTCCAGGTGGGATTGTTCACTTCGGCATTTCCGGCACCTCGCACAGCACTTGACCCAGGCTAGCTCCTAATATTTCATCAGTTGCTGAAGGCATACAAGCAGGAGCAGAATACAAGCAGGAGCAGGCGCCCTCAGTTTAGGCATTTGCTCACTCAGTCGCCCAGAGCGGTGCAGACGCTGTGCGTCCAGGGAGGGCAGCAGATGAGCGTTGCTCCAGCCAAGTAGCTGTGGCACCCACACGCAGTCAGCGCCACTTGGCCCCACGGTGACTCTGCTTGCGTTCATGAGTTACGATTGCTGCCCTCAGGCTGGGTGCCTCTGCTGGTGTCTGTGTGTGGAGCTGGCCCTGGTGGAGCTGTTCTGCCAGAAATAGGCTTATTGCTATAGGAGGCTTCTTGATGATGCCACTGCACTTGGCTTTGTTAGCCAAGTCCGCCTGCTTTTCAGAGGCTTCAGTTCTTTTGAGAAAACCAGACGCGACTCCGGTCCAGCAGCGGGGAGGGCGCCAGCGTTGCCGCCCTCGTCCTCACTCGTCTGTACCATTGTTCAGGCTTGTAAAAGCCTGAGGCCCTGTTATGTACACAGTTTTCTCAGCACTCAGCTGGCAAGCTTGTTTTGTCTTTCCAGGTCAAAGTGTAGAGTACAAGAAAAGGCAAAATGATTTTCCCAGAAGATACATGTACTAGAATACATTCAGTGAGTGTGTAACTAAACCATAAAGCATAATAGAATGAATACCCTTGAACTTTCCATCAAATTAAGAATTAAAACAGGGGAGGTTGTTTGGCATAGCAGTTACGACTCTGCTTGAGATGGCCTCAGCCTGTGTCAGTGCCTGGTTCAAGTCCTGGCTTCGCTGCTAATGCCTGCTCTCTCCTGACGCTCACCCTGGGAGGCAGCACCTGCCATCTCACGTCCTTGGGTCCCTTTCACTCTTTCTCTCTCTGCCTTTCAAATACAAAAATAAATCTTTAAAAAAAATACTTGAGTCCCCGCCACTTACATGGGTGACCCAGATTGAGTTCCAGATTCCTGGCTTCGTCCTGGCCCAGCCCTGGCTGTTGTGGGCATTTGCATAGCAAACCAGTGGGTGGAAGATCTGTCTCTGCCTTTGAAATAAATACAATTAAAAAAAAAAAAATTAGAACAGTACCACAGAAGGTGCTTCTAGATGGCTCTCAGCCCAACTTGTCTTTCAAAGGTACTTATCCAGAAATGAAAGGTTATTAAAAAAACTCTCTGAATTTGATATACACACAAACAACACATTTAAGTATTAGCTTTTGAGGATATTAGCTGCCTTTCATTAATTTTTTTTAAAAGATTTATTTATTTGAAATGCAGTTACAGAGAGGCAGAGAGAGACAGAGATTTTCCATCTGCTGGTTGGCTCCCCAGATAGCCATGACAGTGTGAGCTGCACCGATCGGAGGCCAGGAGCTTCTTCCCGGCCTTTCTCTCAGGTGCAAGGGCCCAAGGACTTGGGCCGTCACCACTGCTTTCCCAAGCCATAGCAGAGAGCTGGATTGAAAGTGAAGCAGCCAGGACTCGAACCAGTGCACATATGGGATGCCAGCTCTGCAGAGGGGGGGCCTTACCTGCTATGCCACATCACTGGCCCCTCATTTATTTTTAACATTAGGCCAGAACTTAGGTGGGATACAGATTTGGTCTACTCCTAGACATTCATATTTTATTTCTAGAAAGACTCATCTAAGAATATATGACAGTCCCCAGGGCTGAATTATGTAGTCCAGCCTAAAGGAATAAAAACAGGAGAGAGAAAGAAGTCCAAGTAGGTTGAAGGTTAGTTTAAAGATGGCCTGGCTGGGGCTGGCGCTGTGGCATAGCAGGTAACACTGCCACCTGCAGTGCCAGCATCCCATGTGGGTGCCAATTCAAGTCCTGGCTGCTCCACTTCCAACCCAGCTCTCTGCAATAGCCTGGGAAAGACCCACATGGGAGACCCGGAAGAAGTTCTTGGCTCCTGGCTTCAGGCGACCATCTGGAGAGTGAACCACGGATGGAAGACCTCTCTCTCTCTGTCTCTCTGTCTCTCTGTCTCTCTCCCCATCTGCCTCTCTGTAACTCTGCCTTTCAAATAAATTAAAAAAAAAAAAGAAAGAAAGAAAAAAGGGTGGAATGGACTTTACTTGTTTATGAAAGGTTGTGGGGCCTGGGAATGGTGGGTGACAGTGATGACCTTGCCAAGTCTGCTAGCCAGAGAGCTGAGTCACAGAGAATAGCCCAGCCTCACCTTTTGCTTGTTTGATTGTCCACACCCCTAACCCTTGGGGAGATGGGTAGGCCTAGAACAAAAGTGGGTTCATTGTCCCCCAGCTCTCTGCCCGCCTCCCCCTGAAAGTTCCCAGGTGCGTAGCGGATGACTGCTCCCCGGGGGTGTCCTGTGTGGGTTGAGTCTTTTGTACTCCGAGGCCTTTTACTTTGTTGTGTAGATCCCATGCATTGTTTTGTTCAAATATGGTACAGGTCTCAGCATTTGGCGTTATAAAGACTTTGTTTTTTGTTTTTATTTTGGCACAGATCATGCATGCATTTTCCGTTGCTCCTTTTGACCAGAATTTGTCGATTGATGGAAAGATTTTAAGTGATGACTGTGCTACCCTCGGCACCCTCGGCGTCATTCCTGAATCTGTCATTCTGTTAAAGGTAAGTGACAGCGCCTTAGCTGAGAAGCCCTAGGTTTCCAGGAAAGGGTGTGTGTGACAGGCGTCCTGAGCAGGGTGTGGCAGTCACTGCAGTGAGCCTTTTCCAGCCTCTGGGTTCTTCTGCTCTGTTCGAGCCACGAGAGACATGGTAGAAGTCAAGACATCATTGGGTCTCTTTTTTTTCTTTTTTAAAGGTTTATTTATTTATTTGAAAGAGTTACACAGAGAAGAAGGAGAGAGAGAGAGAGAGGTCTTTTGTCTGCTGGTTCACTCCCCAATTGACTGAAACCATCAGAGCTGCACTGATCCAAAGCCAGGAGCTTCTTCTGGGTCTCCTACATGGGTGCAGGAGCCCAAGGACTTGGGCCATCTTCTACTGCTTTTCCAGGCCATAGCAGAGAGCTGGATTGGAAGTGGAGCAGCCAGGATATGAACCGGCGCCCATATGGGATGCCGGCACTGCAGATGGCAGCTATACCTGCTACACCACAGCGCCAACCCCGTCACTGGGTCTGTTCTTGGGTTTCATAGTAGTGTGTCAGTGATGCCGCAGCATCAGCAACTGCCGGTACCCAAGAAAATCCAGGTGCTGGCTTCCTCCAAGCTAGGGGTGGCGAACAGCCCACGAAGTCATTTGTTCTGGCCCTACCAAGGCAACAGCAGGGTGGCTCGAAATGCATTAAATCTATAGCAGGCTAACTTTTAAGTTGATAATTTTGTATGGCCTGCTAATAAAGTTGATAAATTTCCACCTGGCCCTCCTCCAGACACACATCTTTATTTTGCATTCCCCTCTGACTGGAGGAAGGGAGTGAGGTTAGGTTGTGCACCTCTGAGCATTGGCAGCCACATTGGGTGCTCTGCTGGGCCAGCTGAGTCACCAGTCAGGTCACAGAGTTCCTGTGGTATCTGTCATTGTGTGTATGCACACACACCCCTCCATTTTTGAGTAGTTGGAGGGTCTGTCCTTAAACTTATACCGGTGGGGCTGGCACTGTGGCGTAGAAGGTAAAGCTGCCCCCTGTAGTGCTGGCATCCCATATGGGTGCCAGTTCAAGTCCTGACTGCCCCGCTTCCAACCCAGCTCCCTGCTAGTGCACCTGGGAAAATAGCGGTAGATAGCCAAGTCCTTGGGCCCCTGCACCGACCTGGGAAACCTGGAAGAAGCTCCTGGCTCCTGGCTCCTGGCTTCAAATTGGCCTAGCCTGTTGCAGCCATTTGGTGAGTGAACCAGTAGATGGAAGATCATCCCCCGCCCCCCTTCTCTCTCTGTAACTCTGCCTTTCAAATAAATAAATCTTTAAAAAAAAAAAAAAAAGTGCACTAATGATACTGATGTCTACAGCTTTCCCTGAAACACTTCCTGTCCTAACCCCCCAGAAAAGGTAGAGGATCCATCCACGGTTGATATAGAGCCTAACTCTGACTTACTCTGCATTTTAAATTCTGTATCTTTTTTTTTTTCTTTCTTTCTTTCTTTCTTTTTTTTTTTTTTTTTTTTTTTTTTTTTTTTTTTTTTGACAGGCAGAGTGGACAGGGAGAGAGAGACAGAGAGAAAGGTCTTCCTTTTGCCGTTGGTTCACCCTCCAATGGCCACCGCGGCCGGCACACCGCGCTGATCCGAAGGCAGCACCCAGGTGCTTCTCCTGGTCTCCCATGGGGTGCAGGGCCCAAGCACTTGGGCCATCCTCCACTGCACTCCCTGGCCACAGCAGAGAGCTGGCCTGGAAGAGGGGCAACTGGGACTAGAACCCGGTGTGCCGGCGCCGCAAAGCGGAGGATTAGTCTAGTGAGTTGCGGCACCAGCCAAATTCTGTATCTATTTTTAACAAAAATTACAAAAACTCCTGCCATCACTGAGATTTCAGAAGTTTCGTTGAAAACAGTAGCTGTAAGTCCACCTCCATAACCTTCTGGGTCAGCAGACTACTCCAGCCCACTTCGGTGCAGCACCCTGACTTCTTATTCTAGGTTCAGAGCAAGGTCTGAAGTCGCCTGCATCTAAAGTGCTACCACCTGGGTTTTGTGGCTTTGGAATTATTCCTGGTTTTGGAAAATTTGCGTGCATAGTGAGATATATTGGATCTGGAACTCCCAAGTCTAAACATGAGAGTCATTTATGCTTCATTTATTACACCTTATACACATAACCTTAAGGTCATTTTTTCCCATGTTTTTGGCACCCCTGTATTGTCACCTCAGCCCATCACTTGAGGTCAGGTGTGGAACTTCCCAATTGTAGCATCATGTTAGCACTCAAAAAGTTCTGATTTCAGATTTTTGGACCAGGGATGCCGAGCCAGTCAAGCTAGGCACCGAGGGTGAGGCAGGAGGTTCTGCCGTGATAGACCACCCATGTGGTCTAATGGGATTCTTGTCCACTTGTGGACATGAGCTTTGGATTTAGTGTATGTGGACGATGCTTTAGAATGGAGGGGTTTCTGGGATGTTGTCAAAGAAAAATCATGAATCACCTCCTTAGCTGGACCTGCCCCTCCCTAAGGCCTCAGTTAGTCTTCTCCCTTTGCCCCATGTTTCTTAGAGCCTAGAAGGCTCCCGGCTGTGCCATGTGGCAGGTCTTTAACTCTGAAATGCACACGTTCCAGAGCCCCTGACTCTCTCGTGATAAAGTTGGGCATTGTAAGTATGAGAGAGACCACACCTGCCCCTGTAGTGTGCTGCTGCCCTTCCGACCACCTCCCGCCCTTGGGTCACTTGTCACTTTCCCTGGCATGGTAAGATCTGTGGAATGATCTTGAAACCTGTCGAGTTGCTGGAGCCTACTGACCCAGCCCAAACTCCTAGAAATAGCCCATATTATTAGAGAGTTTCCACTTCACCAGGCGGCTAATCTCACCCTAAGCTTAGATGCAGCACAGGATTCTGTCCTAAAAGGGAAATTTGGCATTCTGTTCTTGATGGTGAACAGGGACAGAAGTATACTTGTCACTTAATTTTTTTTTTTTTTTTTTTTGAGAGGATCGGCCTGGTTTTAAAAAAAAAAAAGGATGAAGAAGATTTATGTATTTATTTATTTAAAAGGCAGAGTTAACAGAGAGCCAAGAGCTTCTTCCGGTTTACCCACGT
Organism: Oryctolagus cuniculus; assembly: GCF_964237555.1. Classification (NCBI taxonomy): domain Eukaryota; kingdom Metazoa; phylum Chordata; class Mammalia; order Lagomorpha; family Leporidae; genus Oryctolagus; species Oryctolagus cuniculus. The sequence goes on from NC_091438.1 coordinate 149,283,633, forward strand.
GGGTGCAGGGGCCCAAGCAATTGGGCCGTCCTCTGCTGCTTTCCCAGGCACATTAGCAGTGGAACAGCCAGGACTTGAACTAGCACCCTTATGGGATGCTCGTGCTGCAGGCCGTAGCTTTAACCTGCTGTGCTACAGCGCCGGCCCCCAGCCTGGCTTTTCATTTCTACCTTACTCTCCACTGCCCCAGCACCTTCACTCAGTCCATTTTAGTAACTGCGGGTGTCCACACAGTTCCACTTCTAGCAGTGTCTTTGCCCCATCAGTTTGTCGGTTGTAAGGTGATGAGTCTAGACCCACAGACCGCAGGGAGCCGTTGGGAAACCTGGACTCGCCGGCAGTGGCTGGAACCGAGTCCGCTGCTGGGCAGTGTGTGTGTGTGTGTGTGTGTGTGTGTGTGTGTGTGTGTTTAGTAGCAATGTCAGTGTTTGAATGGAGGGCCCACTTCAGGGTGGTGAGCAGCTGGGGTGTGAATTGTCTTTGTTTGTTTTCTAGGCTGATGAACCAATTGCAGATTATGCTGCAATGGACGACGTCATGCAAGGTAAAGGTGAATTTGCTTCAGGAGGCTGTTGATGAGCTGCTAGAGGAGCAGGGATATGGCTTTGTGAAGCTTCGTGTGTTGTGCTTTTACCTTTAACCTGGACAGGCGTTTCTGCTTGCTCAGCAGATTGGCCCTGAAGGGTCGTAGAAAGAGCGGAGGGCATCTGTGACATTTTGGAAAGTGGAAGAGATGCATGCTAGTTACTCCGGCAGCCTGCGACCCGGTGCACCCCGGTCGCCCTGGGTGGAGCGAGGTGTGAGCCTCGACACCAGGTTGAGAACTCCCTTCTCTCCGATCCTCATCACCCCTTCGCCCACAGCCCTGCCCCGCCCCGCAGTGTGCCCCAGCCCGTCACAGACATCCAGCGAGGACGGTGAGCAGGAGGCCTGTGGCCCAGCAAGCTGTGTTCTTTGCTCAATCGCTGGCAGCCCACACTGGAGGAACGGGGGTTCCCCTGTGGGGAAACAGGCTAATTCAGGGAAACCAGCCTGGCCCAACAAGGCTGCTTTGTCTCCAGGCACCCTTGGTGAGCCCCCACCGCCCACTGACCAGAGCTCCCGACCTCTTTGGCACCTCCCGTTCACATGGGTAGAAATGGCAGCCAAAGATCATGGGGCAGTTGAAGGAGAACAAGGAACCAGGGGAGGAAGGCAGTCAACAAACTGAAAAAGAAAAGAAACAGTGAAGGGGGAAAAAAAAAAAGAAAAGAAACAGTGTAGGAAGCATGAGGAAACTTACAAATTACCTGTGAGCCTGATACAGAGGAGACTTGCACTCACCACCTAGGGACTATGTAAAAGGAACATTTGGAGAACTGAGAATTCATGGCAATGTAAACAGGTGCCATTGAGGGGCCAAAACTGTACATTTAAAGGCAGGGATAAGAGGATCCCAAAAGCATCTGTTGATTGGGAGGAGCTGGGGACAGGGACATGGAGCAGGGCCCACAGGGGCTGACATCTGACACGGACTTCCCACTCAGAGTTCTGGCTAGACACGTTCTACTCTTCCTCCACCTGAGGGCTCCATGAACACGGGCAGGCCTGGAGAAGTGTATGCACAGCCAGGGTGCTGTGTGAGCCTGTGATCTTCTTACCCAGAGAGGGAAGCAAGAAGGCAGTCAGCAGGGGATCCAGCCTGGCCAGGCTGCCCTAGAAGACGCTAGAGAGAGATCCCAGCACAGGTGTTCTGCAGCAGTGAGGGCCCGGGGGGATGGGAGTGCTGGGAGGGAGGCTCAGGGAAGTGTCCAGGGAAGAGTGAAGGGAAGCCATCTGCCTGGAGAACTCTGAATCATGAAGTATTTACGCTTGGATTGGAGATGAGTACAGGGGACATAAACAGCAGTGGTGGAGCAGCTACCACGTCCAGAAAGACAGTCATCCCACACAAACAGACCGAGGCACACCGAGGCTTCCCTGAGCAGTGTCACAGAGGCTGGCGCTGGAGATGGCTTCACAGCGCAGACCCCGGGGTCAGGAGGGCGGGGTAGGAGCAGCTGGAGTGTGCAGAGAAGAGCCAGGATCTGTTACTGGGGAAGCTGGGAGACACAGCCCAGAATTATGAAAGCTGCAGTGCAGGCATGCTGCTTAGTGATAAAGATGGAAGAGTCAAAGGGTTTCATTCTAGAAAATGAAAGGGAGGTGGCGGGGAGAGACCCCAGGTGGTCCAGTGTCTCCGCCAGGCCTCGCTCCTTAAAACCCTGCCCGACCAGGATTCAACCTTTTAAAAGATGCATGCATGCTGCTTAGATAAAAACAAGCGCAAAGAAAAAGTGATTTCAGATTGACGCCATCCGCAGCCTCCGATGTCGTCCTCCGAGGTGACGGAGGCAGTTAGGTTATTTTTAACTTTTCGTCTTTGGGCGTTGAGCTGATCTTACTACCGTCTGTCGTGACAGTCTTTTCAACTCGGAATTCTTTTCCTTTTTTCCTCCCCTCTTCCAGTGTGTATGCCAGAAGAAGGCTTTAAAGGTAAGTTGCATTTGTCATTTCTGCTCATGAATGGCAGGAGCCACACTGTAATGGTCTGTCACAGCAAAGGCCGTAATTTGATTTTAAAATTTAATTCAGTCTGAGTCTCATGACTGAAATTAATTTTAGTTAAATGCATTTTTTATTCTCACTTCTTCATTATCTTTCAGCACTCAGGCCTCAGTAGGTCCCTCTTCTGCCACGTGTCCAATCAGCTTTGTCTTTCTCCTTTTGTGGGAGGCTGGGAAATTAGCTGATGGTATTTCAAGATTTGTATCTAACCTTTTTCCAGTTCCTCCTACCAGCCCCATCTCAAGACAGAACTGTTTATGAGTAACTGATTAGAATTAGTGGAAGAAGTTGCCTGATTACAGCAGGTGCAGTGAGAAGGCTTAATCACTATGTTTAGGAGTAAGGTATTTGTTAGACTTACTTCAGGTAGAGACACAGTGGTGCAAATGTCCTACCTCTTGGCCAGGGCAGTGTTGCACACCCGCCCGCTGGGTGCAGGCCTGCAGCGTTTACAGAACGACCCACTGCCACGTTGATCTCTTTTTGGGCCACTCCAGAGGTCCGTGATTTCAAAGGAATGAGTCTGAATGAAATGTCAGGGCTTCTCTTCTAAAGCGAGTTGAGTGACGGCTGCTGGCCCGAGTCCAATCTCCCCCACCCTGCAGCCTTGTGTCGTGTTAGCACTGCAGAGGAACGCTGACATGGTCAGCACAGATCACAGTTCCCTTACGAGAAACGGCCAGCAAACGAAAGCACCAGTAAAACCCGATTCCCTTGTGTGAGGCTATGCAGAGAGCACACCGGGCCTTCAACAGAAACGTGATTCAGCCAAAGCCTGGGGACTCGGTGGTCTTCCCACCCTGTGACCCCAGGGGCTGCTGCGCTCCTTGTTAAGCTGGGTGTTCTCGGCAGAGGGGCTGCATGAAGTCGTGACTTGACGTCCCCACTAGACCTCCGCGTGTGTTTCTCTCCTCAGGTACCGGTCTCCTTGGACACTAATCTGTGAACACTTGCTGACTGCCAGGAAATGACCAGAGGGGAAGAGGAGTTTGACATGTTAGGGCATTAAAGAAAAGGCGGATTTCAGAATTAACCATTACCTGACTCTTCCAGAAGGCAAAAATCCATTCAAAGTGACTGTCCCAAATGCCTTATGTCAAATAAAGCCGATTGCACTGATGGACATCAGACTTGAAGGAAATGTTTCCAATTTTATATTTAACGGGGGTGGTGGGTGGGAGGGGGCGAATAAAGATTGAGCAAGTTTAGTAGCAGTGGCAGTAAATCATGTTTACATATGAGATTTCTAGTCATGGGGGAATAAAGTTCTGTTATATTTCCTTGCTCAAGTTTCATACCAGACGCATTGGTCCATAAAGGATTTGTATCACGTAGATGGGGCAACATTCTGCTCGGAACGAAAAGTAACTCTTTAGACATAACCTGCTTACCAATACCTGTCTTTGACTCATATTCTACTTTCAATAAAGCATGAAAGTGAAGAACTTGCTGTAATTGTGGAAAATGTCTTCAGCCTCAGACTGCCCTCCGTGTCAGCCGCAGCCCCCGCTGCCCGGCGGCCCGTCCCAGTGTCTCCTGCAGTGAGCAGGGCACTGTGCCACGTGGCTTCAAAGGGAAGGTGGAAAATGTCTGTTACATATGCTAGCGTCTTGCTCCAGTCCCCGCTGTTGTGCCAGGGTGTGCACATCCGAAAACCCTGGCCGCCCCATCAGAAGAGTAAGTTGGACCCAAGTACTTTCGGTTGACACAAGGCTTTCACGGTTTGCCCTTGCCGTCCCCGAGCGCGCCGTTCCTTGTGTCTTGCCTCCGCTTGAAAGTGTTTTCCAGAAAGGATCTCAGGTCACTCTGCAAAAAAGAAAGTATGCTTGGGGCGTGGGTCCTGTCCAACTCCGAAATTCTTAGCAGCAAATACCTGGAGGAGGACTGTTCTTAATACTGAGGCATATGAAACTTTGGGGTTTGTTTCTTTAAAACAAAACAGAATTTCTACTCTGTTGAGCGTGTGTGTGAGAGAGAGAGAGAGACTGAGGTGCCGGCTCAGGCAGCTCTTGCTGACACTTTTTGGCTTTGGGTTTATACTAGGCATTTTTTCCCACTTCATGAAAATTTGAACTCAAATAATGAATGGTGGATGCAGGTTCCAGTTTGAGGCCCAGTAACCCTAGTGGCATCCCTTCTGAATAGCTCTTTTTATCAGAGTGCTGATGGTGGTTTGCTGAAATCCTGACTTGGGGTTTGTGCTCCACCTGTGCCCCCTGAAGAACAGGGGAGGTTATTAATGAGCCTGTGTAGGGTCCCAGGTCCCACACCGAGGTCAAGGTCGGCCCAGGTTTAGGACTCGATGCTGAGCTCACAGATGGCTCGTCCCCGATGTTTAGATTTCAGCCTTTGACTGAGCATCGAAGAACCGGGTGTGAGCCTGAGGCTGGGAACACCAAGCCACGGCCCAGGCTGTGGGCCCCTGGGGAAGCAGCTGCCTTTGCCTTGCACAGGGTCTGCAGAGTGACATCACCATGTAGGGAGCCCCAGAAATCAGATACATTTTCCCCAACCTGCTGTGGGTAAAGGTTTTGAATTTGTAATTTGGTGCAAAACAGCCTTTTGTAAATCTTCCCTGCTTGATACCCAGTCTTGGTGTGCTGCTCGGGGATCTGTCCCCAGAGCCTGGCACCTCCTCCCTTCTGCCGACAGCACCAAGACTGCCCAAACTTCATCTAGGGCCCAGCAGCACTGCAGCCCTGAAACTTAGCAGTTCCTGAGCTCAGACCCCTGGGCTGGGCCTCTTTCCCACCCACAGCAGTGGTACAGGGCAGTGTGGTGTACTCGATGGCTTTGCACTGGCCCCATTGCCACCTCGTACAGGGAGAACACACACAGGTGTAGCCTAAAGCCCGATCCTGATTGTTGATGTTTATAATTAGACGGAGCCCAGTTGCAACCCCTGGTGAGGCACTAACACCAGGCGTGGTACTCTCCTGCACCCCAGTCTCCCACGGCAGGCGCCCTGACACAGTGCTTCCCGTATGGGTTTCTGACCTCTCTTTAATCCCAGTGTTGTGCTGGTACACACATTACAGGGGGCCGTTTGGATGTCTTCGTTCCTGGGGGAATAAATATCTTTCTGTGTACTGATGAAGCCCGTTTTCTGCTGAATTAAAAAGCCACGAGTGTGCCTTTGTTTCTGTGGAGTCCCAATCCAGAGTGAGTTTTTTGTTATTTTAAATGTCCGACAGATGGGTGAGATTGGTCAGACCCTGGTTAATATTAGAAGCTAACGCTCAGATTGAAGAACCTGTTCCGAATACCAGGGATGGTTTATCTCTGTCTAAACAAACTGCTGGAGTGAAGTGAGCAGGAAAGCCTGTCTTTCCTGTCCTGGAGCCACGAGCCGCAGCCCGGTGTTTACAGGACACTGAGGACGGAGTGCAGGCCCGCGAGGGGCCAGCGTTTTCACTTGAAGACGACGCTGGCCCCAGTGAGTCTGGTCAAGGGCTGCGTTTCCAGCTCTGAAGGCTAGTACCCCGCACCTTGCACAGGCGGAAATACTGCACAGGGATTTCTGTTACTAAGATGCAGCTGTAAATGTTGGGAAAAGGTAGGCACCGGCCCTGTGGATGCCCACTTGTTTCCCCGGGTGACTGTTCTGTGCCAGGGCCATCGTCCAGTGGGGAGACAGGACACACCTCCAAACCAGCCTGGCCCAGGAGTCAGTTGGGCTGAGGAGTCTGCTTGCTGTCCAGCTGGCACAGCCACAGGGGGCAGGTGGAGAGAGGGCACATTTTAGAAGTTAGGCCACCTGTGTCCCAGATAATTTCACCATTTGTCTTGTAACCAAGAAATGCCACTTTGTCTTGCTTGGCCTTATTTTCCTCTTCACAGCGGCAGTCTGCTGCCTCGAAGCCCCCTCCCACCCTGAGGACTGAGCAGTAGCAGATTGTGTTGGGGCAGGTCGAGAGACTAGTCTTTCTGAGGGAGTGCTTGGAATCTCCGTTTTGCAAGTCTTCAAAAGCCTTGTAACCGCATAGCCGGGTTGGCTGGGGGCTTCTGACACACCTCTCCCTGGAAGCCCCCCCAGCTACAATGATGACTGGACAGGTGTTGGATCACCCTGTTACATAAATCTTCCTGCTCAGCCCAGGAGGAAAATGAAGCCAGTAGTCACTTAGCAACCCCTCCCGAGTGTGTGTGTGCGTACGGGCACAGTTCACGTTTGCAGGAGATGTTGACAGGTATTCCAAACGCGTTCAGAATGCACCTGAAGATTTGTGTCCTTTTGATGGACGGTTCCTGCCCCCAAAGGGCAGCTTCCGTTGTTTTCATTGTCTTTGCCCAGAACACGGGGACCAGAAGCCTAGAGCCTTGAGCAGGGCTCTGCGGGCCCCAGGCGGTGCAAAGCAGCGGAGGTAACCATGCCAGCCCTCCAGAGGGGGCTCCCCAGTCTAGGATTGTGCTTGTTTTACATGTCACTCCCCCCCCCCCCATAAGCCACAGAACCAGTGCTATCAAACTAGCACACCGCTGGCATCTTGTTTGAGCGTCACCAGATTTTAGGAAGGCAGAGGTCGGGGAACTCCTGCAACTTGCCAGGAGCCAAAGGCCCTCATCCAGGTGACAGGGTGGCTTAGAATCAGAGCCTGCACCGACTCATTCCAGGCCGGAGCCTTGGCTGTGTCCTGCCCCACGGAGGCAAGGCCGAGGTTCCTGCAGCTGTGGTCCTGCTGCTGGGCAGCCCACTGGCCGTACCCACCCCGTGCCTTCCAGCCTCAGTCACAAAGCTGCCGCCTGAAGTGGGCCCTAAGAGCTTGTCCTACATAATTACTGCATTGATCTCAAATAGAGAACATCAGCCATTTCCCCGTAGCATGCTTAAAAAGAAAAATTCAGAAATCCTGCTTTCAAGGACTTGGCAGGCCAGGGCCTTTGAAGTGAAATTGCTCCTGGACAGGGAGGGAGCCAGCCTTCTAACACCAGCTGGACTGGCTGTGTGGATTCCAGATCTGCCCTGGTGCTGCCAGGCGAGGCAGGCCCTGGGCCACGGGAAGTGGGGGACACACTCCAGGGAGCCAGAAGGCGGAGGTGGATCTTTGCCGGCTGGCACTGGGGCCTCTGCACAATTGTGTATGGGTTTTCTTGCCCCGTTACCGCTGGTGTTTGTAACCCAGGGAACGCTAAACTGCAGCCTCAGCTTTTTATGATCCCGGATGAGGCTGTTCCCCTTTGAGCCTCACTGTTTTCCTTAAAGGAAACGAAGCAGGGATGGCAAAGGTGACCGTGGTAGAAGGGGGCAGTGGGCCCTGAGACCCCCAGGCCTGGCACAGCCACCAATCCTGGGGGAAGTACCAAGGGATGGCCTCCAGGGACACGCCTCCTTTAACCATCCAAGCCGGTTTTGGTAGCATTCTTCTGTCACTGGTTCCCGGGGTGACAGGCCGCAAGTGGCGCTGACTGCCTAGAATGCTGGGACCAGACAGGGTGCCGCAGTTAGCACTGGGCTGGGTTCTGGTTTCACCTAGAACAGAAATTGCATCACCCTCGTACGTGTGCGACGGTCCTAGTGCCCTGGGGCCCTGTCCCCACAGTGTGCCACAGCTGTGCTGCCAGGAAAAGTGGGCACTTCGAGGCCCCGGAGCGGAGACCGTGCGTTCTGTCAGCTCCTTTCTCCCTTTGCTGTGTTCGCATTCATGAGTCAAAGCTCTCTGGCCCAGGGGCGAGTCCCCCAGCATCCTGCCAATGGCGGTGGGGCTGCCCTACCAGGAGGCTGGGCTGCTTCCCTGACACGCGTGTCTCCGCTGCCTCCTGCAGCCCACCCTGTGCTCCACGGGCCCCTCCTACACCTTACCCACTGCTCCGCAGGCAGCACCCTGCGGGCTCGCTGCCTTGCATTCCCTCCCCCTGCTCGTTCTGGCTTGCAATGCCTGTGCCCATTTCCTCCCCTGTGATCTGGCTGGGGAGGGCTGGTCAGAGGGGGGGGTACTCCATGCCCTGCGGCCTCGTGCACTGTCTGGAGTTCACTGCTGTGCCATGCACCTTGTCATTCTTCAGCCTTCTTGGATGTCAGAATTTTTTGAAGCCAGCTTTCAGTTCTCAGCACTTGGGAGGGCAGGAGTGGTGGCCGGGTCGCAATGCATTAAGCGTTTGAGAAAGAAGAGACTTGTACCCACAGGCAGCCATGCGTGAGTGGTCAGTCCTGAGTGGTTTGGATTGAAATAGGGCAGGGAAAGCAAGGCTCTGGGGCCTTTGTCCATCTTCGCTTTGGTAGCCTGGCTCCGCACCAAGCTGCATGTCTACCCCCTAGCGGTATGTGCTGCCTCCTCCCCTGGGGGGCCTAGCAGCCTCAGAATGGTCCCCCCCCCCATTGCTGGGATTAAAAAGCTCCTTGGTTATCAAGGAGAAATAGGCCTGGCACACAGAGCCTTCGTGCTTTGACCTGCACAGCCAGGGTTGGGCACATTCAGTCCCCCCTTGCTAATAGGCTCTGTTTGCTAATAGACTCCAAGGTCCTTGGCAACCGCGGAGTGTGTGGGTCCAGACCCGGGGACACATGGAACCTTTGCCTTAGTGCTTTGCTTTTCCCTTTCCCTCCCCCACTACTTATATTTGAAAGGCGGAGTTACAAAGAGAAAGGGAGAAACAGAGGTCTTCCGTCCCTGTGGTTCTCTCCCCAGGTGACTGCAATGGTCAGGGCTGGACCAGGCTGAAGCCAGGAGCCTGGCGCTCCGTCCAGGTCTCCCACATAGGTGGCAGGGTCCTAAGCACTTGGACCATCGCCCGTGCTTTCCTAGATGCATTAGCAGGGAGCTGGATGGGAACTAGTGCAGCTGGGACTTGAACCAGTGCTCTCTTATGGAAGGCCTGTGTTTCCGGCAGTGGCTTAGCCCACTGAGCCACAACACCAACCCTGGCTTGGTTATTTCTGCACCGCTTTGGCCTCCTCCTGCCCCTGCCTCTGGCTCCAGTGGGGCCCCTCCACAGTGTGGAGCGTGCATCAGCAGTGTCTTCCTGGTCAGATTCCTGAACGTGTGAGGAAGCCGCGGGAAGAAACACTGGGACTGGCTCGTAACTGGGCTCCCGGATCATGGCAGCTCGGGCTACAGCAGTGCTGCCGGACGGGTGGAGGCGGGATGCTGTCCTGAGGGTGCTGGAACGTGCACCTCTGAGTTCTGTGAGGCCAAGCCAGCCTGGCGCGTGCAGCCTCGGACAGACACACACCTGTCGTTTCCCAGGGAGGCTTCATCTCCCCCAGCACCCCCCAGGACCAGTGCCCTGCAGGGCGGGGCTGTCTGGGGCAGTCCCTTCTGCCATCACCCCCGGAAGGACTTAGCCAACCTCATCAGCCACTTCCTCTCCTGGAACTGATGATGTAGTTTGGTGCTTTTGTTGGCAGGAAACCAAAGGCCCCCCAGGGCTGTGGCCAGGAGTGGGGGCCCCCGGGGGAGCAGGTGGTACTGGAGCAGTCTGTCCTCGGAGCAAAATGCCGGGCCGGGCCACACCAGCAATGCTGAAGCCGGATCCGGGAGCTTGGAATCCGAGCAGTCCGCACCCACAGGCCATTCCTGTGCTCTTGGAAGTTTGGGAAACCCTGGGCCAGGGCCTCTTCCCCACCAGAGCTGGAGGAGCTGTCAGAGAAGCACTGGGAAGAGCCAGTGCCTCATCCCCCCCCCCCCCTGCCTTCTCCCATCTGGGGGGGGGGGGGTGGGTGGGAGGAGGGCGAGGCATTTCCTGCTACTCCCCCTTACGCTAATCTCTTCTCCCTTGGGGTGGGAGTCTTGGCCAGGAAACCTGGCCCTGGTCCCCAGCTCCTACGGGACTGCGCGTGGGGCCCTGCAAGTCTCTGATCCCCCAGGGGCTGATGTGAGAGCTGCTCAAGACCTCAGATCTTTTCCCTAATGAAATGCAGTCTCTGCAGCTGGGAAAACAGCGGGGTTTGGAGCTGACAGTCATCGTGTGAAGCGCACGGCAGGTGCTCAGTGAACATGAGACTTCTGTGACCCGAGTCCCCGCGCTGAGCTCTGGGCGTGGGTCTGCTGGGCTCTGTGGCCTCCTTGTTCTGAGATGAAGGTTTGTCTCTGCCCCTCTCTGGCCTCAGATTCTAGAACAAGGTGAGGTCCAGCAGGATCCCATCTCTCTCTTATCACGGCTGCGCTGTGGCCTGGGAGTGAGCTGGGAGCCACCAGCCATGGCCATGCTGCTTGGGACCCACAGCGGTGCCTTCGCGGCCGCACTGCTGTGTCCTTGTTTGGTGCAGGATGGTCGCTTGGAGGGGGCACCAGGAGTGTCCGGCTCTGCAGTCCATCCAAGGGGGTGCCCGCCAGGCAGCCCAGGGCTTGCCACTGCTGTCTGCCTCCCGCCCGACGTTCCTGGGCGAGGTGCCTGGTCCAGGGAGTGTCCCAAAGCCGCTGACCGGCAGGGCTGGCTAGGGCCGCCCCCCCCCCCCCGCAGCCCCCAGAGCAGACCCTCCTTATCCCCACTTGCCCCAGAAGTTGTTTCCGTCCCACCTGGGACCCGGGGTCTCACCCGGGCCCTGCCACCGTCCAGGCGTGTGCCCCGGGCCCGCCCCTGAGCCTCTCTGGTCCTTAATGTCCCCACCTGTAGGATGGGGACACGGAACGCCGCCGCGCCCGCGCCGGCGGCTCGGGCTCCGCAGTGAGGGGGGAGCGGCGCCGGGAAGGAGCGCTCGGCGGTCACGTGACGCCCCCACCCCGAACTGCGGCGGCGGCGGCGGCGGCGAGCGCCGAGCGCGTCCGAGCAGAGCTGCAGCGGCCGCCGCGGGCACCGGAGTGCCGAAGCCCAGGACGCCCCCGGCCCGGGCCCGCGGGTGAGTGCGCCCCGCCCGGGCTGCGGCCCTGCGGAGGGGAGGTCGCGGACGTCCGGGGTGCTCCGCAGCCGGCGCCCGGACCCCGCCGGGGCGGGCCGGGCGGGAGGCTGGGGACGCGCGGGCGGGCACCCGGGCCCCGGGGGCGCAGGGGGCGGCGCGGCCTGGCTCGCACAGCCGGCGCTTGACCACGGCCGCAGGCGTCGGGGAGGCCTGGGCCGAGCTGGCTGGGGGCCCCGCCTGTGGAGGTTGGTCCAGGCCGCAGACCGGGGGCGCGGGTCCCACCCCCTGGGTGGATGGGGAGTCCCGTTTTCCGCTGTCCGGGAGGAGGGGTGCCTGCGGCTTAGAGGGGTCCCGCGGAGATGTGAGAACGATTCCTCCTCACCTGGGGAGGGGGCTCGGCCCTGACACCCCCACCCCCAGGGAGAGGCGCTCTGTCCTTGGAGAGGGGAAGTGGGGGTCCTCAGATCCGACGACCCCAAGCGCAAGGCGGTGATGTCCTTGCGTCCCAAGGGGCAGAGCGCAGTCCTCCGCCCCCGTCCCTGCCCGCCCTGGAGCAGGGCGCACGCATCACGCAGTCGGGCGCCCCTCTGCCAGACCTTGGCTCGCAGGATGTGAGCAGGGTGGGAATTCCCACGGTGGTCTCCGGGAGCTGGGCTGCCCCCGCGCTTGGGGAAGAAAGTATACACAGGTGAGCGACCCCAACCTGTGCCTGACCCCCGAGTCCTTGTTGGGGTCACAGCCCAGGCCTAGGGTGGGGTCACAGTGGCGTCGCCCCCACTTCCGCACTCCCAGCCTGCCAGTCTGGGGCCAGACCCCTGGTGGCCTGCGGCAAGGGAGTGCATGGGAGCTGGGTCGGGTGGGGAACCGAGCAGAAAGGTGGCAGACGGACCCTTACCTCCCAAGGGGGCGGAGTCCCAGGCTCCTGGCCCCCAGCCGGCCCGTGGCCCCTCCTTGAGGCCGGTTCTGGGAGGAACGTGAGGGACAGAAGTTTCCTGGCTAACAGCGAGAACTTCAGCCAGAGGTGTGGCCGAATGGGCATCTAGGCAGCAGCTAAGTGGGGGTGGGGGTGGCCTGAGCACCCCACCCCGCGCGCGCGCGGGGACTTCAGTCTTGCGTTCTGCACAGCCGCCTGCAGTTGGCCGTGCCTCGGCGGCCTTGGGCAGGGCTGCAGGCTCACGAGGAGTCCTCAGGTGCAGAGCACCGTCCCCAGCCTGTTTCCAGGCAGGGCCTGAGTTCTTCCTTGCACTGACAGACGCGGAAACTGAGGCTCAGAGAAGCTAAATAAACTGCCAAGGTCACCGAGGGGCCGCTCCTGCTCCAGGGCGAGTCACCCCGGTGGTAGGGTCAGAGGGGGCCAGGGTCCACCTTGACCTGCGCCCCCGTGCTACCTGCAGGCCAGCGGTCCCCGGCTGGAGGCAGGAGGAGGCTCAGGTTGAGGGCAGGGTCCGGAGCCGGGCTTGCTTTGCTGGCCTTCCCGCGGCCACAGCGGGATCTTCGCAGCTCACGCTTCTCTTGGACTAAGCCCTTCCCCTTTTCCCTGCAAGGTGCCTGCTTGGCAGGGGTCTCAGGAGACCCCGCTCCTTGCTCTGACCACCCTCCCCCTCCCCCTCTGAGGACACATAAGCAGGACTCTTCCTTTGGCTCCTTGGAGTATGCAGGGTCTCCTTCTTTGGCTTGGGGGGCTCTGCTGCTCAGGCCCAGGCCCCCCCAGCAGGGTCTGCACAGCCCCTGCTCTCCACCCCCCCCCCCCCACTCGGCTGTCAGTTCTGCAGGCAAGAGGCCCTGGAGGCCTCCCGGTCAGGTCTGCCTTCCACACCACCTGTCTGCCTGAGCTTTGTCCTGGCTGTCAGAGGCTGCTGCTGTCAGACCCGCGCCCAGCCAGGTGCAGACACGGTCCTGACTCACGAGGACGCCAGCCCCCCCCCCCCCCCGCCACGGGACTGTGCAGGCACACCCAGAGAAACACCCCCGCCTGGCACGTGTGCGCGCACACAAATGGGGGTGCAGGCAGGGGAGGCGCCGCCTTCCAGTGTCTCCTCTGGGGCGCACGCATGACACACACATGCAGGAAGGGGCATCAGGAAGCTGGGAGCTGTGCCTGTGCCCCCACCACGCCCAGGCCACCCCGGGCCTGCGCTCGTGCCTACCAGCAGCTTCCTGTGTTCGGGATGCAAACACGCCGTCACTCTAGGGCTGGCCAGAGCCCTTTGGACCAGCCCCAGCAAACCCATGCCTACTTCCCGTTTTTCCGCTCGGCTGGCCCCGAGGACACTGGAAAACTTCCTGGTGTTTCGGCCTCAGTGGACCTTCCTCACCTGCCACCCTCCCCACTCTGCAAACACATGCACCTGCCAGGTCCTCAGAGGCACCTCCCCCAGCTGTCCCCGGGCTTCCCTCTGAGGACGGGCCTGGCCGAGGCTCCCGGGAGCCGTGGGGCTTCCCTCCCTTTGCCACTATTGCCGGAGACCTTGCCAAGTCCTGGCTTCTGCTCTCCACCCCCTCTCCCCCCGCAAGGCTGGGGCCAGCTGGTGTGCACAGAGGAGTCCCCAGCACTCACCTCCTTACCTGCAGAGCCTCTGCCAGGCTGGGCCCTGGCGTCCTGGCTGGCACCACTGGGGAGTCCCTGCTGAGATGAGGTGAGACCTCCGGGGCAGGCTGATGCCAGCGAGGGCGGCGCAGGGCTCTGGGCCCCGCTGTGCTCCCTCGAGCACTCCATGCCAGGCTGGCCAGCGTGCTGACTCCCGGCCCAAACACTGGGCCCTGCCTCTTGCTGGCTGTGCGGCCCAGGCGGGTCATCTCTCTCTGGGCCAAGCTCCAGCTCTGGGAAGCTGCTGAGCCCCGCTGAAGAGTGAGGAGGGCGAGAGGCGAGAGGTGGCAGCCCCGTAATATTTAGGGTGGGAAGTGGGGCTCGGTAGGGCCCGTGGCTAAGGACTTCGTGCAGCTTGGAGACCACACAAGATCAGTTAGGGGGTGCCGGGCCTGGGACTTCCTGGGGCAGCCGCGCTGGGGTCAGCCCCACGAAGGGGGAGCCCCGAGGCCGAGCGGCTGCAGTAATGGTTTACAGCTGTGGATATGCTCACCCCTCAAAATGCACTCTATTGTTAGCACTAAAAACTGGCGCTTTGTAGGCAGTGACTCAGGGAGGCAGAGAAAGAAGAAGCGGAGGGGTGCTGAGACACCCCCAAGCAGAGGGTCCCCCCGGGGGCCCGTCTTCCCTTCTGGAAGAAAGGAAACAAAACCCGCCCTTCCCACCGTGGGCTGGCTCAGTGCAGAGCCCGCGTTCGTACACTCACCAGGCATTTAATGAGCACGTAGTGTATCGCAGGGACTATGACAGACCTGGGGGCACAGAGAGGACAGAGTGCGGCACCCGCAGCTCCTACCACAGCACCGGGCGGATTTTACTGTGGTCACATCTCAGACAAGGAGCTAAGGCTCGGAGGAGGAGGGGCCCTGCCCGCTTTGCTGTCCATACCTCTGCCAGGGAGCAGTGTGGTGGGCAGTGGGGTAAGCTACCACCTGCAACGCTGCCATCCGTATCCTGGCTGCTCTGTGTGCCATCCAGCTCCCTGCTAGAGCACCTGGGACAGCAATGGATGATGGCCCCAGTGCTTGGAGCCCTGCAGCCCATGTGGGAGAGCAGGATGGAGCTCCTGGCTTCTGGCTTTGGCCTGGCCCCGTCCTGGCCATTGTGGCTATTTGGGGAGTGAATCAGCAGATGGGAGGTATCGCTAGAGCTCTCTCTCTGGCCTTCCCTCTCTCAGTCACTCTGCCTTTAAATACATACATACATACATAAATTAATGCTCTTTTTTAAAAAATGCCTCTGACATCATAAGGCTGCCTGCCCATGGGCCCTTCTTGGACGAAGCAGACCTCCGTTGACTTTGACTTTGCCACTTACTGGCTGTACGACCAGGGACAGGCAACTCCACCTGTCTGAGCCGTTGCTTCCTGTCTGCAGAGGCTCCTGGGACTGACCTGATGGGTTAAGAAGAGTAAGGTAGGCAAACACCCAATCAGTGCCCAGCTCACTGTGGGCATCGTTCTGGGTCTCAGAGGATGTGGGCTAGGAGTCATCAGGACCCAAGTTGAATCCCTGCTGTGTGACTGTGGAGAAGTCACTTGCCGTCTCTGTGCCTTGTTGCCTTCTCCTCGCCGTCTGGAGAAGGGATGGCAGGGTTTCATTCACCTGTCTGCCTGGTGGTGTTGTTCGTGAGGGTCTCCCATCCTGGCTGGGAGCTGCCTTAAAACACTTAGCGCCACCCACAGAGGAAAACCGACAGAAACCCAGAGGGAAAACACACAGAGAAAAATCTGGAAAAGAATCTTTTCTAAAAACTTCAAAAATGGGGCGGTGCTACGGCTCACTAGGCTAATCCTCTGCCTGTGGCGCCGGCATCCCAGGTTCTAGTCCTGACTGGGGCACCGGTTCTGCCCCGGGGTTGCTCCTCTTCCAGTCCAGCTCTCTGCTGTGGCCCGGGAGTGCAGTGGAGGATGGCCCAGGTCCTTGGGCCCTGCACCTGCATGGGAGATCAGGAGAAGCACCTGGCTCCTGGCTTTGGATCGGTGCAGCGCGCCGGCCGTGGCAGCCATTTGGGGGGTGAACCAACGGAAAAGGAAGACCTTTCTTTCTGTCTCTCTCTCTCTCACTGTCTAACTCTGACTGTCAAACAAACAAACAAACAAACAAAAACTTCAAAAATGTCTTTAAAAAGAAAAAAACACGAGCTTTTCTTTTCACGTCCTGGGCTAGCAGGGGTTTGCCGGTGGGTTCCCATTTCCCAGACAGCTGGCATTGCTGTCATCGCCTGAGCTGGGGGATTGGCCCCTGGAGGGGTCCCCGCCTGGCACAGAGCAGGTGTCCAGCAGGGGTAGCGTGGTCTTCCGTGGGGGCAGGAGCTGTCCAGTGAGGGCGAGGCTGGACCCGCCCCCCACCCTGCCCCGTGAGGGCTGGCGCGTGAAAGCTGAGTCGGTTTCTCAATGGCCTTGAATGCCAGGCTGAGCAAGGACAGTTCCCCAGAAGCCAGGTGGGCACCTTCTTCGGGCCAGCCTTGGGTCCCCAGCCGCGCCCACCAGCCTGGCGCGGTTCTTTCCCTGGTCTGCTTGTGAGTCTGGCCCCCTCGCCTGTTCCCTTGGGTCTCATTTCCCCGAGTGCGCAGCAGAACCAGCGGGGGCGGCAAGGCCCCAGGGAGCTGGGTTGCTGAGAGAGGGCCCCGGGGCTGCCCCTGAGTAGCAGGTCGGGAGCCTGGCCTTCCCACCCTGGGCGTGAGCTCCCCAAGGCTTCGCAGCCTCCCTGGGCCTCCTTTGTGTCCACAGAATGAGTGCGTGCACTTATTTCTTTTCTTCACTTTTTTTTTTTTTTCCATTTTATTTGAAAGAGAGGGAGAGGTCTTCCATCCACTGGTTCATTCCCCCAAATGCCCACAACCTCTGGGGCTGGACCAGGCTGGAGCCACGAGCTTGGAGCTCAGTCTGGGTCTCCCACGTGGATTGTGGAGACCCAAGAACACGGGCCACCACCTGCAGTCTCCCAGGGTGCACATTACCAGGAAGCCAGTGCCAGAAATGAAGCCAAGACTCCAACCCAGGGACTGCATATGGGCTGTGGGCGTCCCAGGCAGTGACTTAACCACGAAGCCAAATGCCTGCTGAGCGCATTCCGTGAGCCTCGGGCAGGCAGTGTTTCTCCAGGAGTCATCGCATTTGTTGCAGCGTTCCCTGGGCTCCCCTGAGAAGCTATGCCATAGCGAAGTTGTGTGGGTGGGGCCCAGTGAGGTGGGCCCAAGGCACCCAATAGACTGCGTGACTTTCTCGGGGCCAGAGCGGCCTTGCACCTACTGCACAGGCTGCAGGAGGAGCAGGGACAGGTGGAGGTGAGACAGGTGAGTCCGGCCCTCTGTTCGGCTCCTGAGCTGTGGCCCCCAAGTCTTTGTGGAGAAGGATACCCTCATGCCATCTCGGAGGACAACCTTCCCCACGGCCCCCGAGTTCGAGCGCTGGGGCTGGGGTGGAGGCGGCTGATGGAGAGTCACCTTGGAAATGTCTCTGCGTGTGAGTTCAGTGCCAGCCCAGTTTCTCTGTTCTCACAAGTTGGCCGAGTCAGGAACCCGCCGGGGGCTGCCAGGAGGAGGCCAGGGCTGATTGGTGGGCAAGTCTCCCACCCTGCCTGCCGCCTCTTCCCCAACCATGGAGGTGCAGAGAAAGTCACCAACCCCTGGCAGACAGCTGCTGGCCCTTGTGCCAGCCTGGGCAGCAGGCTAAGGATGTCCCGGGGCTGCAGGCCTGCCCCCTCCACACCTGCCTTCCATGAGAGCGAGGTGCAGAAGGGTCCCAGGGCTTCACGCCCCCAAGATCAGGGCTGAGCAGAGTCCCCGGGACAGAGACCTCACCTGTCCCCATCCCCTCCCGTCCTGGACAGGCATTGGTGGCCATGGGCCAACCTGCCCCCTGTGGCCGTCAGCGTGGGAACTATAGAGCTGGCTCAAGGACTCGGGGAGAACTAGGGGAGGAGAGGGGAAGGGGGCTGAGTGATAAAACGGAGGCGGGAGCATTTATGCAGCCCTTAATAGTGTGAGGGGATTGATCTCTCTTAGTCCACAGCACAGCCCTTGTCAGCAAGCATTGGAGGCTCAGAGAGGCCTAACAGCTGCCCAGGACCCTCAGCTGGTGAGGGCCTGAGGTTTGGACTCTGGGCTGTCTGACTGCACCTGCCCTGCCCATCCATCTGCCACTGCCAGTGTGGCGAGGTTCCCAAGCCGCCATCACTGGGCACCCCAGAACCTTGCCTGCTACCTGCCGTGTCCCACACCGACCTCTCAGAACCGGCCCACCCTGATACAGGATGCAGCCCCCAAACCACATCACCTGGGGGCCCGAGAGGGCAGTGGGCTTGGGGAAAGAGCCTGGGTCTGGAGCCTGGTACCGAGGTCAGCTGTGTGCCCCGAGGCCCATCGATTCACCTCTTTGAACTTTAGTTTCCTTGGCCACAAAATATGGAGGGAACAGGGGCTGCCACGAAAGACCTGCCAGCACCCAGGGCCTGGCACACACCGCCCACCCAGGTGGGAACGCCCCATGAACTGCTGTGGCTGGGCGTGCTCAGTCACTGTGGAATGGGGGGTTGGAATGGCTGGTCTCCGCGGGCCCCTCTCCAGCTCCGACACCCAGGTGTAGGGGCCCGAGTAGCCAGGGGCTGTGGGATTGTCCGTGGAGGCCTTGGCCCAACCTCTCCCACTCATCCTCTTCTCCCAGCCTGGGGTCCCAGGGTTAGGGCACAGGGAGCTGCAGGTGTGAGCCCAGTCCAACACAGCCCCACACTGCCCTGTCCCAAGAGACTTCCCTGCCTGCAGTGCCCACGGGGGCTGGGCTGCCCCAGAAAATCAGGTGGAGTAAGGGCCCTTGGAGAGCCCTCCTTAAACGTAGAAGGCAGCTGGGGCCCAGAGGGGCAGAACCTGGCCAGTCTCCTCCCACTGTGTCCTGACCTGACACTGTGTTTGCAACCTCTGTCTCTCCCCTCATGCTTGCCCGTGGTGCACCTGATCTGGCCCTGGGGGAAAGGAGGAGGGCTCAGTTGGGCCTCCTGGGCTTTGTTCACCCCAAAGAGGACCCTCCTGGCCACACATTAACAACCACATAAGCCTTTTGCAGGCACAAGACTGTGCTCGGTTGTCTGTGTTCATCACCACCGGCCTATGAGCTAGGAGGTAGTGTTGTGTCCATGTTCCAGATACAGACTGAGAGGGCACCCAGCTGTGTGGTTGCAGGTTTAGAACCCAGCTCCCTGGAAGGCAGAGCTTCGACCCAGCAGCACGTATCTATTAAGCTCTGAGACAAAAGCTGGGAGGAAGGGGAGATGGGGTTCCTCTTGGCCCCCCACGCCTCAGCCCACCAGGCCCTGAGTGGAGGAGGCAGTCAAGCGTGAGCTGTCTAAGGACTCCTTTCTGGCAGGAGTGTCCCTGAGCGGGACTCCGACACAGGGAAGGCTGCTGAGGGTCTCTATGGCTGTTTCTCTTCTTTTTAAAATATTTATTTATTTATTTGAAAGGTTGAGTTACAAAGGCAGAAGGAATGGGGGTTGTGTGCCTGCAATCCATTGGTTCACTTCCAAATGGCCGCAAAGGCCAGAGCTAGGCTGATCCAAAGCCAGGAGCCAGGAGCTTCTTCCAGGTCTCCCATGTGAGTGCAGGGACCCAAGCACTTGGGCCACTTCTACTGCTTTCCCAGGCCATCAGCAGGGAGATGGATGGGAAGTGGTGCAGCAAGGACTCAAACCTATAGGATGCTGGCACAGCAGGTGGCGACTTTACTCACTATGCCACAGTGCCGGCTCCATCTACGGCCATTTCTACCTCCACTGACCCTTGGGCAAAGCATTCAGCCCCTGGGAACCTCAGTTTTCTGGCCTGGACAATGGGAAGATGGTTGGGTGGATGTGAGAACTGGGTGAAAGTACTTGGCTCAGGCAGGGCCCGGGGGAATGGCAGGTGTGTGTGCTGTGGTTGGAGGTGGTCAGAGGCTCTACATGGGCTCCTGGCTCACGCCTCAGTTCCCCCAGCAGTCCCAGCAGGTGTGTTAGCCAGGCCTGATCTGCCTTGGGGGCTGTCGGGATCGCAGAGATTCTAGGGTGCGTAGGTGCGGCTCCGTGATCTGCTGTGAGGGAATGGGTCCCATGGGAGAAGAGGCGGCGAGAACATGGTTGGTGATGTCACAGTGTCACCATTGTGGCAGCAGGTGTGCCATTGTGCGCCGGAAAAGGAGAGGCTCTGGGGCCGCCTCCGCACCGAAGTGAGAGAGAGTGGGGGTGAGGAGGGCGCGGCGGTGAAGCGGGTGCCTTCTCCGGACGACTCGGGGCCCCCACTCTTTCGTGGAAGGACACCTAGGGCACAGTCCCGAGGCGCTGTCCCTGGTCCTGGAGTTTGACCGTCCTCTCACCTGCAGTTCCCATAGCAGCCAGTTGAGGGCGCCTGGGACCGCGGCGTACTCCCAGGCCAGTCTTGGAACACGTTTTTTAAAATGCATTATTTTCCATTAATGACATTCATGGATAATAAGCCCACCTACCCACCAAACTTCAATAGCCAATGATAATACTTCCACAAGAGCAGTGAAGGACCTTCTGTGTCCCTGTTGTGAGTGCTGTGGCATGACCACACCTCGGGAGTTAATGCGTGCCCCTCTTTATAAAAAATACACCATTAGCTTTAAGAGAGGAAAATTCTACTGCCGTACCTGACCTCTAGAACGGCTGTAGTAGTTGCACGTCTGGAAAACCCATTATGGGTTGAAGCCACAGGGAGAGACAATTAGGCTGCAGAGTGGATCAGGCAGGCTTGGCCTGGGCACCAGAACCACCCACGCTAATTCCCTGATGCCCTCTTGGGGGCAGAGCCACCACTGGGAACCACAGCCGAGGTGGGGGCCTCGCGGGGGTGAAGAGGTCTTCCAGACTCCCAGGGTGGCTGGCTGGGAAGCGGGGAAGGCATCTTAGGGAGCTGCAGGGACTCCCTCACCCCGTCATCTTACTGCCGGACCTGCAGAGGTGAGAAGCGAGAGGGAGCTTCGGCTGGGACACACTTGCCGGGAGACTGGCCGAGCCGCGGCCACACCCAGGTCCCTTGACCCCTCAGGGCTCAGTCAGCCTCACTGTCCTGGGCAGAGCTGTGGGCATCAAGCCTGACTGTCCAGCTGCCCCTGAAATGGGGCTGGAAGAGCCATGTCTTCAGTAGGGCAGGTAGGAGAGGGAGGCTGGAGATCGGAGGCCATCGTGTGTGACAGTGGCCGTGGCCTGTCCCCTGCTCTCCTCGGAGATGCAGCACTGACCCGTCTTCTCTGATGCTCAACACGTGCCGAACCATCCTCTCTGCTGCCTGTTTCTTCTCTGTAGTGAGCCGAGCACTCGAGCGTGTGTGTGTGATGTGTCCATGTGGCTACCGTCTGAGCAGAATGGGGTCTGAGTAGGGCCTGTGGGCCCGTGATTTCTGTGCAGGGATCTGTTCTTTGATGTGCGTGCAAACCCAGCCAGCGGCAGCCGGTGAGCAGGCACGGACATGGGGCCTGTGGTGTGAGCTGGAGTGGACCCTTGCACACGTGTGTGTGGCAGGGGAGGTGGGCTTGCCGCGTAGGAGTTGGCATTCGAGTGAGCGCATTTGCATGCATTTGATCTTGATCTTGCATTTGATCTGCAGCGTGAGGTAGCTGTCTCTGCACATGTGCACAGCACAGGGCGCGTGGGAGAGAGAGCGTGCAGGTCTGCCCGAGACCTTGTTTGTCCCGTTCAGAGGTAATCACCAGTCAGGCATACACTTGGTGCACAGTATGCTCCGGTCATGTATACAGTTGGTGTTCAATATGCATTTGTTGAATGGTAGAAAGGGGGGAGGAGGCAGGAGCAGGGGAATGAGTGAGAGAGCACCCGTGCGTCCTTGACTCCAGAAGGGCTTGCTCCTAGCGACCCTGGAGGTTCACGGGGACATTTACCCCGCCCCTGCCGGCCAGGCCAGATTATCCTGGACCCTGATGGGGGCACATTGAGTAGACAGGGGCCTCAGGAACCCTTGAGTAGGGTAGGGATCTCAGAGCCAGGGCAGGGGACAGCTGGCTCACGGACCACACTGGGCTGCTGCCTGGGGGAGGGGCTGTGAGCCACATCACATCCACTCCTCCCCCCCCTCCCCAGGGCCTGGGACTCCCCGCCCCCCCCGCCCCCTGCCTCAACTCCTCCAGGAAATCAGGGCTTGGAGCTCCTTGGGGTTGGTGGGTGTGGCTAGGCCAGAAAGGCCACAGGCAAAGTAAGACTCCTGGTGGCTTGGGAGCTGGTGGGCTTCTCCCTGGCAAATGCATTTTTCCATCGTTATGTCTTTCACAGCAGAGTGAGGCTGGGTGTTTACCTGATGAGCAAATGGAGACCCGCAGAGGACAGGTGATGAGAGCAAAGCACACAGGAGGCTGCCGGGCTGCGGCAGGAGGCCGAGTACAGCCCCGCGTCCTGCCCAGGGGGCGCGGGCAGATGCCCCTAGGAGGGCAGGGTCGGGGACAGGGTGCTGGGGACCCTGGCAAGAGTTGGTGCTCGCAGTCCCATCAGGACCTCGGGTCTGAGATCTTCCCAGGAGTCTGCCCTTGAATTCCCCTGCCAGTGGGAAGGAAAACTGGAGGCAGGTGGGTGGAACTCCCAGGGTTCAAAGCAGGGTGAACTTGAAGAGAGCTCTCTGCCCCTCCACCCCTGCAGCCTCTCCTCCCTCACACAGCCTGGCACGTGTTTGAACAACTGGGGTGCAAATCCGGGCAGCCCAGAGGCGCAGCTTTCTCCTAGAGAGAGAGGGCACGGCCCCTGGAAGGCAGCCTGGCTCTCCTGTCTAGGTGAGAGACCAGAGGCAAAGGGAGAAGGAAGCTGGCTCCCTATCCCGGTGGGGAACGGAATGATGCGTTTGAAGCCGCACGGACGGGGCTCAGAGTCGCCAGAGCCTGCTCCAGCCACTGGTTGCTCATGACACTGCCTGCGTGTGTGTGCTTGTGCAGGTGTGCGTGTGTGCATCTGTACACGTGTGGGTGTGGGCGTGCATGTGCGTGTGCCTGTGTGGTGGAGGTTGTTCCACCTGCCCACATAAAAACCTGCCCCACATTGCATGACATAAATGAGCCATCACTTATGGCCCATTATCTGATCTCTGGATGGCCATTTCGCTTGTTTTGGGCTTCTCCCTAATAAGTCTTTGCTAGCCTGATAAAAATGACAATTGCCTATAGTTCCGCCGAATACAGACGACACGGCAGCAAATGTTTTACTTAGCAAGCACATGCTGGGTGTCAATCCTGTTCCTACTGCTTCCTCATCAGCAATTATGTTTAATTCTTAGCCAAGCCCTTCCGAGGAGGCACTGTTCTTTTCACCAACCCCGTTTTGCAGGTGAAGAAGCAAAGGCACAGAAAGTTTAAGTCTTGTCCAAGGGCACCCAGCTGACAGGAGGGAGACCTGGGACTTCAACCCAGGAGGATTCTGAGGCTGCCCACGTGGGTGGGCGCACACCTCGTTGCACCTGTGCTCGGCCATCACCTGCAGCTCCTGCCGTGATGGGGAGGGCAGAATCTCGGATGAGGCCTTGCAGGTCCACAAGGTGCATGTAAATTCTGCTGTTGCCCAGGGGACGAGGAGCTGGCTAGGAAGTGTCCTGCTGCGCCCCCACTGCCCACCCCCGCCACCCCCATCCTTGCCACCGAGGCAGCTGCAGCTGGTCAGAGCCCAGAGGCCGAGCCCACACTGGGCTCTTTGTCTTCGGTGGGAACCCTGCAGCCCCCACGGCTCTTCTCAAGGGCCCACTGTCCCAGCATCGCGAGGCCCCAGCTGGGAGACTTGGCATGCTGGAGGCCCCTTGGCCACCGTGCCAACTGGGCACGCAGAACCCCCTCGGGAGTGCTCCCCACTGAAAGGCCAGACTGGCGAGGCTGAGTCCAGATCCAAGGGTGTGCAGCAGCCTTGGTGGGGCTGGCACTGGGCATCCCACACTCGGCCCCGGCCTTGCTCCTTGGGTCCCTTAGAACCTTAGACCCGCCCCCACCTCTCTGGGGCCCGTGCACCTGTTACCTCAAAATGAGGGAGGGAGGGAAGGAAGGACGGATGGACTGAGGACGCCCTCTCTCCTCGAGTGAACCTCACTGCTTCCCACACTGCCCTCGGGCGGTGCCTGCACCCCGGACTCTTCAGCCTGCCCCGAGCAGAGAGGCCCCAGCGCCCGGCACTGGAGCGCTCTGCCAGCGGCCGCCAGACCCTCCTCCAAGGGCTGCAGACCGAGGCGGCGGGTGGTTGCAGGGGTGAGGAAATGCCCCTTGCTCTGCACAGGCTCTGAGCTCTGCAGGGGGCTCCTGAGGGTGTGTGGGGAGCAGAGAGGGAGCTGGGACGGCTCCCCAAGAGAGAAATTTCTGTAAACCAGGGCCTCAGTTTCCTCCTATCTGAAATGGGGAAACCTGCCTGGGGAAGGCCGACTGGAGCCCCCTGCCAGACCAGTCCTGGGCCAGCCGAAGATGGAGCAGACTGAGCCGGCCCCGTTCCGCCAAGGCGGCAGAAGTCCCTGCGCGCGGTCCCGTGCCCCTGCTCTGCAGTCCCCCACTGCACCTGTTCCCCTCAGTTCCTTTAAGCAGAAAACCTCAAGGCTCTGGGGGCCTCCCTGGGCGCGGTGGGGGGGGGGCAGGAGAATCCCACCTCTCTCTACTACAAGGAGAGGGGTGTTTCAGGGGTGGGCAGTGGTCACTGACACAGCATGGGGCCTGTGAGCTCTGGGCAAGCTGCGTGCAGAAGAGAGATTGAATGTGTGTGCAGCGACTGCGGGAGTGGCTGCAGGATGCAGAGCCCAGCTCCTGCAAAGCTGTCGAGTCAGTTTTGGTCCTCCTCCTGGCTTAGGCCCTGGGGGCTCCTGGGAGAAGGGGGTGAGACTGGGCAGTGGAAGGGCTTCTGGGGCTGTTCCTTCACTCACTCATCTGTCGGCCCAAAGCACAGAGCGTGTGACCCACTGCGCGGGCTCTCGGTGCTGGCATTGGCTGAGCCCTGGCCGCGCGCCAGGCCCTGGGCTGAAGGCTGCATGGGCATGAGCAACATTAACTCCTTGCTCATCACAAGGACTGGAGGGCAGGTGGAATGACTCCCATTGCACAGATGGGGAAATCGAGGTACAGGCAGGGCCAGGCTTTGTCCAGGGTGCAGACCATTTTGACCCTGGCTTCCAAGGTCTCCTCTGGGTCCGTGGTGGGATCCTGCCTGGGGCGGAGCATGGAAGAGGGTGTGGCTCCCACCAGTGTCCGCAGCCCAGTCCCCGACGTCAGGCCTCCTCCTTGGACCGATGGTGGCAGGGTGGAGGTGTCTGCGCACCCCCGGCCGAGGCCCCGCTCGGAAAGTCCAGCGAAGCCCCCGCCGGCCGCGAACAAGCGGCCCTTTCTGCGCGGCTGCCCCGCAGCTGGACGGCGGCCCGCGGGGGCGCAGACAATCCCGGGGCTGTGCGGGGGGCGGGGCGACCGCGTTGCCAAGGTGACCCGGGCGGGGCGGGGCGGCCGGGCGGGCGCGGACCGCGCGGCGGTGGCGGCGGTGGTGGCGGCGGTGGCGGTGGCGGTGGCGGTGGCGGTGGCGGCGGCGTCATGAGCGGCCGGAAGCGCAGCTTCACTTTCGGAGCCTACGGAGGGTAGGTGCGCAGGTGCGCGCGTTTGGCTTCGTGCGGCGCGTGTGAGTGTGCGCGCGCGCGCGCGTGTCCCCGTGCGCTGCAAGTGCATGCACTTGTGTGTGCGTGTGCGCGCTGCCGCCTTAGGCTGCACTGGTTCTGTGGCCGTGAATCTGTGCTTGAGCGTGGGGTGAGTGGTTGACCCCAGTGCGTGTAGGGCGTGTGGTGGCGGTGAATCTGGGTGTGTTTCAGCGTGCAGTGCGGGGTGTTCCGCCTGGGTGGCCATGTGCACGGGCGGGGAGGGCATCACTGGGCTCAAGGCATTTGTGTGTGTCTGGCAGGTAGGTGGGGGCAGGGCAGGCCCTGCTGCCCACACTGCTGTGGGCTTTGGGGGAGGCTACCTAGAAGCCTCAACAGGCCCTGGTCCACCCTGGGCACCCCCGAGCAACTGGGCTGTCCCACTCGGGCGCCTGGCCCTCGGGGAGGCGACTGAGAGTGATGGCCGGGCAGTCTTAGGGCCACTGTCCCTTCTGACCTCAAGAGTCCCCTCCGAGGGGTGCAGAGGCGGAATGGGGGGGGTTCTTCTGGAAGGTGGGAATGTGGTGCACAGGAAGGCCAGTCAGAGAAGGAGCTCCGTGGCTGTCGCCAGTCCCCACCTCCTGGCCATCGCAGGGTCCCCAGGACCCACCTTTGGGGTGTGGAGCGCTTGGGGCTTGTGCATGTCTTCCCCGGATGCTCAGCCCCCAGGGACCGTGCCGAGGGCTGGCAGGGTGGGAGGCAGGAGGGCCGCCTGCCCCTGTCTGGGATCTTGCCCACGGTCAGCCTGGGCTGGGCTCAGCTGCCACTGAGGGGCAGCCAGAGGGGTGGGGCCAGGGTCTGTTGTATGACCTTGAGTGAGTCGTGTCCTCTCTGGCCTCACTTTCCACCTAAGCTGCCCTCCCCGGGAGCCCCCAAAAGACAGCCCCTAGCTGGTGGGGTCCGGATTGGCCCCCTCTCCACTGCCTTGCTGCCCCCGGGCAGGGCACAGGAGGTGTTTGTTGTCTCAACAGATGCCCAGGCCCTGGGCCCCACGCTCAGCAGGAGGGCCGAGCCCCCGCAGCTCCCCCCAGCCCCAAGGTACCCTCGGAAGTCAGCGGGGCTAAGAACTTGGAGGGGGGCACTGGCCCTGCCCTGGCCCAGAGGCTGGACCTACAGGGATTGCGGAAGACAAAGTCTGGGCTTGGCCCATAAACTCGGGGGCGGGGCGGGAGGGGTGGGGAGGAAGCCCGGATTCCCAGGCCCTGTCCCCCGGGTGGACCGGAGTGAGGCCCAGCTCCAGGCTTGATGACGGGAGCAGGGCCCTTCAGGGCCCTCTGACCCGCACACAGCCAGTACGCCCTACATCCGGTCTGCAGATGCTCTGAGCTGGCCTCGGCCAGCCTCGGCCTGTCCAGCTCCAGCTGTCCCAGGAACGCCCTTGCTGCCCCCACCCCTGCCGACACCCCACAGCCCACGCTCCGCGCCCCGCTGCCCCCAGTTCTGCATCTCTTCCCTCCTTCTTAACCCCCACGGCGTCCCAGGTCCTTAATCAGACATTAGGGGCCCGTGGCCCAAGGGAGACAGTGACCGCACGCTGGCCTGGGGTGGGGGAGCGTGCGACACTGGGCAAGGCTGGGGGAAGGGGGTGTCCCTCACCGGCTGCCCCTCTTGCTGTGTTTCAGGGTGGACAAGTCCTTCTCCCCTCGTCGGAGTGTGTGGTGAGTACTGGGCTGACCCCCTCTGCCACCAGGCCGGGCCTCAGCAACCCTGCAGCCGTCCTCTGTGGACCGGGGGCTGGGCAGCCCCTTCCCGGATCGCACGCATTCTTCCTTACGGTTCTCCCAAGAGCTCAGCTGGGGAATCGGCAAATCGGGGTCGTAGCCGAGCTCTGCTGCCGCTGCCTGTGAGACCTTGAACAAATCCTCCAGTGTCTCGGAACCTCAGATTTCTCGTCTATGAAATGGGATTAAAATGCCTGGAGTGCCAAGTTGCTTTTTTAAAAAGCAACCCAGTCGGGGCTGGCACTGTGGCATAGTGGGTAGAGCTGCTGCCTGCAGTGCCCGCATCCCACATGGGCGCCGGTCCAAGTCCCAGCTGCTCCACTTCCCATCCAGCTCCCTGCTCATGCGCCTGGGAAAGCAGCGGAGGATGGCCCAGGTACTTGGGCCCCTGGACCCACATGGGAGACCCAGATGAAGCTCCTGGCTCCTGGCTTTGGCCTGGCCCAGTCCTGGCCACTGCAGCCATTTGGGGGAATGAACTAGCAGATAGAAGATTCTCTCTTTCTCTCTCTCTCTCTCTGCAATTCTGCTTTTCCCAACAAATTAATAAAAATCTTTTTTAAAAAATCCCATCCAACCCGACAGAACTGGGCCTGGCACGTGGCAGGCACTCGCCGCAAGGCCCTCCCTTTCACACTCTGCATGTCTTCGCACCTCAGGGCGCCTCTGGCTGGCCTGAGGGTGCCCTCACCTTTCCGCTGCCCCCAAGCCCCCCGTCGCACCCCGTGCCTGGCCCTCAGGATCCCGTGTGTGTCTGAGGCTGCCCTCTCTTTGCAGGAGGCACAGGGAGGCGGCTGTGTCTGCAGCTCCCCGGCACTGACGACGGTGGGCGGAGGTGCAGCGGCACCCTGACGCCCCCGCAGGCGGCCCCTCCTGGCTTCCGTGACACCACATCCCCTGGGCCCAGCTGGCTGCCCCTGCTGTCCTGCCCCTCCGACAGGGAAGCCCCCAGCAGCTCTGCTGCTTCCTGCGCCCGCGGAGGGCATCCTGCAGCGCCCCTCTGCTGCCGACTCCTGTCTGGCACCGCGGCCCCACAGGGCCCTCCTGGGAAGCCCCACCTGGGACAGGAAGGCCACGGGCTACCCAGGCTGAGCTCCAGGGCCTGCCTTTACTTCTCTTTGATGCTGTCTGTGCAACCTGGAGCCCGTCACCTCCCTCTCTGGGTTAATTCCCTCGCTGCCTGTGCCAATCCATTTGAATCTCTCCTACAGGTGACATTTACCAATCTTACTTTGACTTAATGAAGAAGAAAAAGGGGTGTTTTGTTATTCATGTATTAGAAAAAGAGAACTCATGTCTATCCCTTGTGAGATCTTTGGATTTTTATTTATTTTATTTTATTTATTTCAAATACAGAGAGACAGAGACAAACAGAGATCTTCCACCTACTGGTTGACTCCCCAGATTCTCATAATTTGGGGCCAGGCCAAAGCTAGGAGCCTCTAACTCCATCCGGGTCTCCCACATGGGTAGCGCTTGAGCCATCCCCTGCTGCCTCCCAGGGTGTGCATTAGCGGGAAGCTGGCGTCAGGAGCAGAGGAGCCAGGACTTGAACCCAGGTGCTCCGACAGGGATGCAGGGGTCCCACCTGGCATCCCAGCCACCGCGCCAGACTCCCGCCCCGTGCCGCAGCAGCTTCGCCTCCGGCTGCACTTGGGTTGGTTGTGTCTGACTCACGGGGGCCGCTGGCAGGTGCTGGGCCGTGCCCAGGGTGGGGGGCAGAGAGGGCAGGCCAGGCAGAGGCAGGAGGCTGCCGGCCTTTCCTTCAAGGATTCAGTAGTCACGTCGGCAGGCAGCCCCGCTTGCCAAGCATCCACAAGCCCTGGAGGCCCCGAGGTGCTTGACCTGCATCGTCTCATGGACTCTTGACCGTGTCTCTGAGTTAGGGACGAGCTACTACCTAATTGCGGACAAGGACAGTGAGGCCCAGAGGAGGCAAGTGACTTACCCAGAGACACACAGCAGCAGAGCAGGGCCGTGCACAGCCCAGAATCTCATTCCCTGTCCCAAAGTCCCTAGGCCTAGGGAGAATCTGAGCTAAGGATGCACTGGGGGGAGGCGTGGAGACGGGAGGCTGGGTCGGCGGAGCCCTGAACAAAAGGTTAGCGACAAGGACGCAGGGTTGACCAGTGGTGCGACCTTGGGCAGGTCCCCACTGTCCATGGCGCCTTGCCCTGGTGGCACTGCTGTGCGGCGACCCTCCTTCCCCAGGCCCTGGGAGACACTTGCTTTGCCCCAGCCTGTGTCCAGCACGGAGTCAGTGCTCTATCACTGGAGGCCATTCTGATGGTTGGCCACACTGTCCTGGCACTCGGGGCCTAGCTCCACCTCCGTCTCCAACCTGGGGTGGGTTCCTCCTGTGCCCTGCGTTTCTGGCCACCAGGAGCAGGCCCGGTCAGCACCCTCTGTGCGTCCGCTCTCCTTGGTTTCACCACATCCCGTCTTCCTGTCCTCCCCTGCTGCCTTCCATGCCTGTAGAGCACATGTTAGTGGTGGTTCCTGGGCTGCTGGGAACAGCATGGATCTGAGTCTGATGGATTGGATTAGAACCTGCCTCTGCCGCCTGTGTGACCTTGGACGGGTCCCTTGTCCTCACTGGTGGCCCCACTGCGTGGTCAGCATGTGGTTCCAGTGAGCTGCCTTCAGTGGAGCGGAACCAGTCCTCAGGGCTCTGCAGCGCGAAGCCGCCTGGCTCAGCCCCACTTCCTAGCACGAGCCCCACAAGGGCCAGGCTGTTCTGCTGTGTCTCTGACCTCAGCCACCCATACCTAGTAAATGCTTCCCGAACCCTTGTGGCCACCCGCCACTGCCTGCCCAGGCTCATAAGCAGGGAGCAGAATCGGAAGAGGAGCAGCCAGGACTTGAACCGGCGCTCCTACAGGGGATATCGGCGTCCAGGCCCAAGCGTCGGCTTAACCCACTGCACTACAATGCTGGCCCCTCTCCACCTGTTTCTGAAAAAGGCCAAAGAGGTGGTGGCTAGGATCAAGGCATTAGTGAGGCCTGGTGGAGGCCAGATGCGGCCATGGCTGGCATCTCCTACCCACCGCCCTCTGTCCACGGTTGTCTGCCGTGGAGAAGCTCAGAGCAGGTGTGCGAGTATAAGAGGGAGCCCAGTGGGAGGGGGAGCAGTGGACGGTGGGTGACTCTGGTGCTGCCCTCGGGCATCCGGAAGTCCCCCAGTGGGGGCTGAGCTTCTAAGATGGATTCAAGGTGCTGGCGTGGCGGCCCAGCAGGTGAATCTGCCGCTCATGACATCAGCATCCCGTACCAGCACCAGTTCAAGTCCCGGCGGCTCCACTTCCAATTCAGCTCCCTGCTAATGCTCCTGGGGGCAATAGAACAGGACCCCAGTGCTTGGCCCCTGCCACCTGCATGGGAGACCTGGCTGGAGTTCTGGACTTGACTTCAGCCTGGCCCAGCCCCGGCTGTTGCAGCCGTTTGGGGAGTGAACCAGCAGACGGAAGAGCTCTCTCCCTGTGTCTCTCCCTCTCTGTCACTCTGCCTTTCAAATAAATAAATCCTTTTTAAATATAATAAATAAATCTTTTAAAAGTAAATACATATTTGAATGAGATACAGAAAAAAAGAGAGAGAGAGAGAGATCAATCTTCTATCTGCTGGGTCACTCCCCAAATGGCCACAACAGCCAGGGCTGGGCCAGGCCAAAGCCAGGAGCCAGGAGCTTCTTCTGGGTCTCCCACATGGGTGCAGGGGCCCAAGGCCTTGGACCATCTTCTACTGCTTTCCCAGGCCACAGCAGAGAGCTGAATTGAAGTGGAGCAGCCGGGACTCGAACCGGCGCCCGTATGGATGCCAGCACTGCAGGCAGAGGATTAACTTTCTATGCCACAGCACTGACCCCAAAATAAATAATCTTTAAAAAAAAAAAGTATTTGAAAGGCAGAGAGAGAGAAAGAGAGAGAGAGAATGAGAATGAATCCATCTACTGGTTCACAATGGCCAGGGCTGGGCCAAGCTGAAATGAGGAGCCTGGAGGTCCCTCCCGGTCTCCCATGTGGGTGCAGGGCCCAGCCGCTTGGGCCATCTTCCGCCGCTTCCCAGATGCATTAGCAGGGAGCTGGATTGGAAGTAGAACAGCCGGGACTTGAACCGGCGCTCTGATAAGGATGAGGCATTGCAGGTTCAGCCCGCTGCGCCATGACAACAGCCCCCTCCCCCTTTTAGATGGATTCGGGTGCAGAGGGGCGGGACTTGGAGTGGTGTCGTGGAGGGGAGTGGCTTGGCGGGGGCTTCTGAAAATGGCCCTGGGTAGAGGAGTTGACCTCGGCCTGAAAACCAGGCGGCTGCAGGGAGGAGGCAGAACCCAGTGGGGACACGGTGCCGCCAGCCTGCTACAGCATCTCCCCAGCCCAGGGTGGTGCTGCTCCTGGCCTCACGCCCCGGTGCAGAAGTCAAAACCAAGGCAGAGCCGGGAAGGCTCCGGCCCTGGGTCGAGGCTGCATTTGAATCCAGCGCTTTGTCCTGTGGCGGAGGGGACTTTGGTCAGAGGTGGGTCAAGCACCTCACCTGAATTATTTCATTCCCATTCAGTCCAGCTTTCCAGCGCTGAGACGCTAACCGTCCCCATTTTACAGATAAGGAAACTGAGGCTCGGAGACGGGAGGTGGCTGGCCCAGGGGCATGCAGTCAGTGAACGATGAGCCACAAGTCCATGCCCTTGGCCCTTCCTCTCCCGGATGCTGCTCGTGCCTCGTGGTGGGCTTGGACTGGGGCCCCTGTCTGCAGGTTGTGCCTCTCGGCGATCGAGGGCCCAGGGGCGCTGGGGGCCGTGTGTTGCTGCGGGGAGCACGAGGCCGGCCTCATTAGTGGCTCTGAAATGCCAGGCAGGCATGGCCCGCTGGGCCCCTCATCTATAATGCATCTGGCGGGCAGGCCCCCGGAGGGCCGCTGGCAGAGCACGGGCCGGGGCGGGGGCAGCCCGCAGCTGCTTCCTGCGCCCACCCCTGCTGCCATCCCTCTGGGCAGGGACCTCCTGTGGCAAATGCCAAGGCAGCACCGCCAACCTCATCCCCTGGCCCAGCTGGGGCGGAGGGAGTCCCACCGAGGCCGGGGCCTGGCCGCTGGTCCCAGCTCAGGAGGCTGCCTGTCCTTGGCAGCCACTTCCGGGAGACACGGGGCCTTCGGTTGAGCTGGGGGCGGAGCCATTTGGGAGCAGGGTGAGCAGAGGCGGCTGGGCGGACTCTCAGAGGTACAAGGGCCTTGGCGTTATAGAGCGGTGGTCACTTAGTCACTCAGCCACAAGGAACCGCTGAGCGCCTCTTGTATGCCAGGATTCAGCTCTCGGAGCCTCCATTTGCCCACCTGTGAGATGGGGACGGAGGAGACAGACCGAGTAAGCAGACTGTGATGGCCGCGCCCGGGTCTGGAGCAGGTCACGCGCTCACGAGAGCTCCCTGCTGAGACCACTGCGTGCTGGGCTGCGTTCCAGAGCACCTTGCACGTATCAATGACCTTGGCCTTCCACCAACCCCAGGAGGCGGGCCCTGTTGTTATCCCTGGCTCAGGGCTGAGGAAACGGAGGCAGAGAGAGGTTGAGCCCCCTGCTACGGTCTCTTAACAAACCTCTGGTTTGCCTGTCACCCTGCCCGGGCAGCTGGAGAGTGGAGTCGCCGTGGCCTTTCAGAGCACGTGCTGTTGGAACAACGCCTGCCCTGGGAAGAGCTGGTAGGCTGGGGGGAGGGGTATCCGGCAAGGGGAGCAGCAGGTGCGAAGACTCTGGGGTAGGAATGGCGTGTCCTAGGGTCAACGAGAACCCACGCCCCCTCTGTGTGTACCGGAGGCCCTTGGGTTGTCCGTCCGTTTTCAGTGGCTTCCTGGGTGTCCGGAAGCTCGGCCTCCCTAGGCGGATGGTGCTGTGACATTTGCTTGGCCTCCTTGCACACTCCCAGGGACGGGAGGCTCACTCCTCGGAAGTAGCTCACCTCATGCTGAGTAGCTGGGGACAGCTCATTCCGCGTGGAGCAGCTGCCTAAGCCAGGTGCCCCCTCTGCGCCTCCCCCAGGGCCCGGGCCACATCCCTGCAGCTCTGCAATTCCTGAGCCACACCTCGTGCGCAGCCAGGCCTCCCCCACCCCCCTCGTTGTCCCCGCCTGTCTTCCTCTGGGGCCAGCGACATCCCCTTCTGGGGACACGTCCTAGACTGAGACCCTCTTTAGGGAGGGTCTTTGGTAGCTTCAGGAGATGAGAGAAACCCCCTCGCGGTGGGCTTGGGGCCAGGACTGCTGCTGTTGGCTGTGTGACTTGGGAAGTGACCCGGTCTCACTCACACACCCCGCTCCCCGCTCCCCAGCGGCCACAGAGAGACTTCTTGCCGCCCCGAGGTCCCCAGTCAGGTGGCCCTGCTGGCCTCTCTGTCCCCGTGGTGCTCAGAGTCCCGTCCCTTTGGGGGTTGTGGTTAAGGAGCCCCGGGTTCCCGGCCCTGTCTGCCTTTTGCTGACCTGCTGTGTGACCCTCCCACGCTGCCGCACCTCTCTGAGCCTCACTTGTCTGTAACCTGGGGGCAGAATCTCCGAGAATGCGACGGGTCAGGGCGCGCGTCCTCAGCAGGTGCCCCTCCCTGCGTCCTTGCCTCTGAGAGGCCTCATGCGTCCACAGAGGGATCCTCCGGGGGCCACGAGGGGACTGTCCCAAAGTCCCAGGTCTGCTCAGGCTCTTCTGCGAGACCCTCACTCATTCAGGAAATTATTCATGGGTGGCTAGTGGGGGAGGCCCCCCTCAGGGATGTGGTGGTAAGGATAGGAGGCCAGGCCTCTCCTCTCATGGGGTTCTCAGTCCAGAGAGGAACTCAGAGGAGGCTGTAATGAGGGCAGCGAGTGCCGACTGGGGAGACCCGGGGGATCGCTGAGGTCCTCTTCACACCTGGAAGTCAGGGAGGGCTTCCTGGAGGAGGTGATCCAGAGGCTGAAGTGGCCCAAGTGGGGCGGGGGAGTGGGTGAAGGAGGGAGGTACAGTGCAGGAGACTCCCAGGGAGAGGAGGTCGCGGGTTTGCCGTGTCGGGGAGGAAAGCAGGTGGTGGCACATGCCTGGCACAGGGCTGAGTTGGGCCTGGCAGGGGAAGCAGTTACCAAGTCGTGTCCCTGCCAGCCCCGGAGAGCTCTGAACCCCCAGCCGCCACGGGCAGAGAGGGCCCCCGATCGGCCTCTCCCCTCCTGGCTCCCGGAGCTGCTCCATGACACGGAGTCTGAGCCCCAGCATCCACGAGGCCCGCGCTGCCCCGGGGACGCCCCGGCCCCAGCCCCGGCCCCGGCCCCGGCCCCGGCCCTGGCGCCGCGGTGCTGCCTCGGCCGCAGCTGGTGGGTGAGGGAGTCAGGCCCCTGCGCGCTGTGTCCTCGCCTATAAAATGAGGGCGAACACCCTGCTGCATCTGAGACTGTTGCGGGGATTAAATGACCTTCAGGCTGCCAGGGCCTGACCCAGAGCGGGGCCCCTCGGACGCCGACACCTGCTGCACGCCGGGCCCGCACAGGGTGCCCAGCGGCCCTGTGGCCTGCCCGGAGGTGCGGCCGGCCTCCACCTGCACACACGCCCAGCTGCGGCCTTGGCCTTGACTCGCCCTGGGGACGCTGGCGCTGGCGCTGGCCGGGCTGGATGGTGACCTTGGGCAGTCCTTGCCGTTGAGCCTGGTTCCTCCCTTGTGCCTGCAGGGTATCAGCAGCTCCCACCCCAGGTGAGCGAGAGGCCGGAGGAGGTGCCTTTAAAGGTATTTTAAAAGCACGGGGAGCTAGGATGACTCAGGAGAGGTCGGTCTCCCTCCCTGAGGCCCACGACGACGTAACTATGAAGTGGGAAGTTCAGCCAGGATGTCCCCTAAGGCACTGAGGGTCTGGGAGAGTCGAATTGTCCCTACGTTGGATGCGGTCTGCTCTTGGCTGTGTGACCTGGGACTAGACACTTCACCTCTCTGAACCTCAGTCTCCTTGCCTGTAAACTGGGACAAGTTTCACCCCACGGGGTCCCTTCAAGGCTCCCCTGATGTGCTCATCCATCCAGCAGGCACTTACCCCTCATGGCCAGGTGTTGGGCCAAGACCTGGGGGTAGAGCAGGGGGCTGGCTGCCACGGTCACGCAGCACTTGCAGAAGTTTCTGTGGGACAGGTGGGTGACGGGCAGAGTGACGGGGCTGGGCCAAGGGGAGGGGCTGGCTTGGGCAGGGGCAGTCTGGCATAGCCAGAGTTAGCGTCGAGGATTGGAGCAGGAATGGGATACCTTCCTCCACTGTCAACCTGGAACTTTCCAGAACATTCTCCCAGCAGCCAGTGGAGGTGGCTGAGAAGGTGGGGGTTGGAAGCCTGCCTTTGCTGCCCGTGGGGCAGGCCTGGTGCAGGGGCCGTTGTGGGCAGGCATGCGAGACCAGGCTGGGGCTGGGCCTCACGGGAGCTGGGCGGTGCGAGCAGAAGCCTGGGCCTCCGAGCTGTTGGTGCAGGCAGGGGTGGAGCCCACGCAGGGCACGGCCAGGTGTGGACAGAGCTCACCAGGCTGGCCCCACTGCCCAGAGGGGCTGCTGGTCTGGCACCGAGACCTGGGCCTCACTGCTTTAGGTGGGCGTGGAGTGGAGGCCCAGACCTAGGCCCACTCTCCCTCCTCCCCAGCACCAGGGCCCTGACCCCAGAAGGCCTCGGCATCTCCCAGCCCACTCCCGGGCCAGAGCTGCTGCCTTTTTTTCCTTTTTTAAAGATGTATTTACTTATTTTTAATTTTTTTTTTATTTTTTATTTTTGACAGGCAGAGTGGACAGTGAGAGAGAGAAACAGAGAGAAAGGTCTTCCTTTGCCGTTGGTTCACCCTCCAATGGCCGCTGCGGCCGGCGCACCGCGCTGATCCGATGGCAGGAGCCAGGAGCCAGGTGCTTTTCCTGGTCTCCCATGGGGTGCAGGGCCCAAGCACCTGGGCCATCCTCCACTGCCCTCCCGGGCCACAGCAGAGGGCTGGCCTGGAAGAGGGGCAACCGGGACAGAATCCGGCGCCCCGACCGGGACTAGAACCCGGTGTGCTGGCGCCGCTAGGCGGAGGATTAGCCTAGTGAGCCGCGGCGCCGGCCAAGATGTATTTACTTATTTGAAAGGCAGAGCATCAGAGAGAGAGGGTGAGACAGAGCCAGAGGTCTTGCATCTGCTGGTTCACTCTCCAAATGGCCGAGACTGGGCCAGGCTGAACCGGAGCCAGAAAGTCATCCAGGTCTCCCTGTGTGGTTGGCAGGGGTCATCTGCTGCTGCCTTCCCGGGTGCATTAGCAGCGAGCTGGATCGGGAGCAGAGCAGCCGGGACTCGAACCGGCGTCGCAGGCAGCAGCTTAACCCGCTGTGCCACAGCGCCGGCCCCCGGCCAGAGGGCCTTTGCGATGGCCTCTTACAGGCGAGCTGTGCACACGCGCGGGCACACCTGCATCTCCCTGCTCACACTCGTAGGCTTGGCCCCACACAGCGTCAGCACGAGCATGGAGTCACGGGGGGTCTTCACTGTCCTGGTCTG
Source organism: Oryctolagus cuniculus (assembly GCF_964237555.1). NCBI lineage: Eukaryota > Metazoa > Chordata > Mammalia > Lagomorpha > Leporidae > Oryctolagus > Oryctolagus cuniculus. The sequence continues at coordinate 149,320,426 of NC_091438.1, forward strand.
TGCCAGGCCCCCGGACCCAGTCCCCACCCGAGGGAGCTCGGCCCAACTGAGGAACCTGGGAAGGCCCACGATCGGCCCCGGAAGCTGCTGAGGGCGGGGGCAGCCGCTGCCGCCTGAGGGGCTCTGGGTGGGTGGGGGCAGGAGGCTGGGCGTGCAGCAGGCAGGGCACTGCAGGTGTGGGCAGTGGGGAGGAGGAGAGAGGATGCAGTATGGTCAGGGACAGCGGGCGCAGGGCCTCGCGGGCCACGTGAGGCAGCTGTGGCCCCACCCTGCAGGCAGAGGGCGGGGGAAGCCATTAGGCAGGTGGGTGATGTGATCAGATCCGAACACGCGCGCGCTCAAACCCACGCACGCCCCAGACACGAGCTTCCTCTCCCACATCCATTTCATGCTCCTGCCGGTCTCCCATCCGCATTCTCACCCCCAGCCGCTGCCCCGCCCCTGCCCCCAGCCACCCCCACCCCCACCCCCACCCTGTGCCCGGCCAGGCCTGCCCCAGCTCCCTCCACACCGGCAGACGCACGTGCGCCCGTGCGGGCACATGCAGGAGCCTGCCCCTCCCGTGCACGTGCCAGGTGGCGCCTAGCTTGGGGAGTGCTTTATCTCGCTGCATTCCCCCAGGAGCCTCGCAGGGAGGAATTGTCAACAGCACTTAGGGAGGAAGCTGAGGCCCCACAGTCAGGGCTGCTCGCTGCACCCACACAGGCATGCGCCCCAGCTCTCCCCAGGCTCTCCCCGAGAGGGTGACGAGCAACCTTCAAGCCCCAGTTCTCCCAGAAACAGGTTGATGAACACAGGAAGTTACCGGAGCTCCAGGGAAGGGCTTGGGCCAGCACACGCTCACCTGGCTGGTGACCCTGAGGCCGCAAGGGCGAGGGCGGTGCTGGGGCCTGGCACCTGCCAGCCAGGGGCAGCTCAGGGCAAAGCTGGAGCTGGGATTGCGCCTGCGTTTGCATTTACAAATGAGGTAGATGGCCCTGTCGCTGCGCGCTGTGCGGTGAACTCCGGCTGGCCTGGCTCCCAGGACGTGACAGCTGAGCTGTGCCCCACCGCGGGGCCCCTTCCGTCCTGCCTTGCTCTTCCCCGACCCTCGGAGATGGTTACTTACGCCTAACGGGGAAAGATGTGGCTCTGGGGGCCAGCCCAGCTCCGTCCCGCTAGTGGGGAAGTCTCTCTGGCCACCTTCTCCTCCCTGGAACAAGGAGTGACTAACACCTGCTATGGTGACGGAAAAGGTCAAGGAGGCGGCTTCGCAGCTGACTCAGAGCGAGCGCTCGGTGTTTAAAAGTCGTCGACATTTTTAAATTACAAGAATAATAAGTGCGCATTATGCAGGTCCAAAGTATGCAGGAAAACACGTGCCGGGGAAGGAAGTTCTGCTTCTCAGAGGCGGCCCCGGGCGCTTTCACTCGCAGCGCTGAAGTTGACGAGGGAGGCTTGCGGGCTGCGCCTCGCTTTGTCCGCTTCGCTGTTCACCCTAAGCCCCCTTTGGCGTCCCACGAAGCTCTTCTTAGTCCTCGCTGTGTAATACTCCACGGCCCACAGGTGCCTCCACGTAGTCAATCACCCGCCTCTAACACCAGGTGGCTTCCTGACTGTAGCTATTGCAAATCCTGCCGCGGGGTGCGGCCCTTGGTCTCCTCTTTGTGCCTTTGTGTGAGCACTTCTGGAGGATAAATGCCTAGAAGAGGAGCTGCCGGACCAGAGCGTGTGCACATTTTAATATGGAATAGGAGTGGCCAGGCTCCTCCGGGCCTGGCGCTGTCCCTGCCACCCGGTGCTCCGGGAAGGGCCATTTCCCTTCACAGTCGTGGGAATTTGCCCACGGCCTCCGCCTCCGCCACTGAGGTCCTAGCACTGTCAGGATTCCCCACGTGGGGTCCCCTGGCCGCAGCCCCTGCCCCCGTCCCTCGGGATCTCCCCGGCTGCACGCCTGGCGGGAGGCTCGCCCTACCTTTGCCTGACGGGGCGCTCAGTACCTGACACGGCTGCTGGGTTTCCTCCTGGGCGGCTCTGCGGATCCCACTGCTTCCTGGGGTGGACTGAAGTCCGCCTGCCCAGCGCCTCCACCTGTGCGCCCTGCTCGGCCCTCCAGAGCCCACGGAGGAAGGGCCCGAGCAGGAAGGGAAGGCAAGGCCAGGAAACAGCCGTGGTTAATGTTTGCCGTGCACTTTGTAGTAGGACTCATTTAATCCTCGCGGTAACCTTGCCAGGCTGCGCCGCTGTTGGCCCCCCCCACCTTTGTGGTTTTTTTTTAGAGCAAACGAGCGAGTACTTGCACCTGCTGGGTCTTCCCCAGATGCCCTCAGCAGCTCCCAGCCATGGTAAAGCCAAGCACTGGGAACCCAGTGAGGGTCCCCACGTGGGAGAAGGAACCCCACTACTCGAGCTGTCACGGCTGCCTCCCAGGATCCGCATTAGCAGGACGCCAGGGTCAGGAGCCAGAGTGGGCATCAAGCCGAGGCACTCTAATGAGGGATGCGGGCGTCTTGACACTAGGCCAGAGGCTTGCAATGATCCCATTTTATGGATGAAAACACTGAGGCTGAGGAAGGTTAGCTAACTTGCCCCAAGTCACTCAGCAGCCGAGTTAGGATTCAGGCTCAGACAGTCTCCCTCCAGAAGCGAAACCTGACTGTCTTAGGGCTGTCTCTCCAGGCGGGAACTTGTGACTTACTGAGCACCTATTGTATACTCAGCTCTGGGCTAGTCAGAGTATACATGTAGTATCTAACTTAGCCCGTGCAACAACCCTACAACGCAGGCGTTCCCATCCCATTTTGCAGATGAGAACACTGAGGCTCGGAGGACAGCGACTTGGAGGAGTCTCAGGCCCTTCCTCTGGGAAAAGCCCTCCTCCAGGTTCCACTTTCTCCTAGTTCCTGTGGCCTGAGTTCTGTTTCCCTCCCTCCCAGCAGCCCTCCCTGGGATGGCAGAGCTGGGCCTCAGGGCCATCCAGCCAGAGATCCAATTTCCGGTGGAGAAACTGCGGCTTGATCCTGCATGCAGAGATTCAGAGGCCGAGCCAGGACTTGGCTTCGGTTAGGGGTGGTGGCCTGGCCGTCGCTGTGGGGGTCTCGCCTGGGCCAGGGTGGCCATCCCGCGCAGGGAGCCCTGAGAGGCAGGGGCTCTGTCCAGTAGCTCAGTCAGAGCCGGCAGGCTGCATGAAACCGGGCCCAGCGCTGGGGACTCCAAGGTCTGGGCAATGTGGCCAGAGGAGCATCCCGGGCAGTGTCACTAGGCCCTGCCCCCGTGAGCCTGCCTCCCCCAACTCGGATGCCAACACCCAGCACCATTGTCGGGCCAGGGTTGGCGTCGGCGTCCTGAATGAATGACTGGGCGTAGGAATGAAGGGCAGGCGCGGGGGCCCCCGGGGCGGGGACTGTGTGAGTGAGTGAGCGGAGGAATGTGTGGCGCCGGAGAAGGGGACCCCCTGGGCTGCAGAGGTCAGGGAGGCGCCCGTTGTCCCCCCGTGTGGCCTGTGGGCCCTGGGTGCTGAGGGCGGGGCAGCGCGTGGCACGCCCGGCAGAGGGACGGGGCGGCAGGGCTGAGCCTTGGGGCGGGGCCTCGGGCCAGCTGCTCTCTGTGTGGACGGCGAGCACGTCCCTGCCTCCTGCCCCTTGGGTGGCTGGTGAGGGGCCTGTAGTGAAGACAGCTGCAGAGTTCCGTGCTGAGGATCCCTGGCGGCCAGAGGCCCAGGGCTGGGCCCACTCGGATTCACTCCGCCGGCTCTGGGTGCGGGCGAGGAGTCAGGACACGGTGAAGTCCTCAGGGCAGTGGGGTCAGGGCAGACTTGGGCCACCTGGGCAGGCAGCAGGTGGGTGCTGCGCCCGGGCAGGGTGCGTCCTGTGGCCTCCCCTCTGGGCTGCCAGCTCCTTGTTTGCTCAAGAGGCCGCTGCCTGGCCCAGCTCCGGGATCCGGGTGTCTCGGCGCTCGGCCAGCATGGGCCAGGGCCAGGGCCCCACAGGCCACCTTCCTGCTTGCCCCACCCCACGCCCAACATGGAGCCCGAGGCCCCCGCTCCCCTGCACCCAGGGGGACCCCTCCGGCTCTCGGCCCCTGGTAGACGTGAGCGCCCCACCTGGAAACTCCACTGAGCCTTGGTTTCCATGTCCCTGAAATGGGATGAAGACAGCAGCTGCCCTCTCGGGCTGTTGCTGCAAGGATTAGTGACGTCACAGCACTGTGCTCAACTCCCCACCCCCTCACACATGCCCCCTGTGGGCCTGGGGAGAAGGGGGCCAGAGAGCCAGGCCCCGGTCTGGAAACCTGCTCACCTGGCTTCCCCTGGCCACCTGCCCTGGCACCTTGGCAGGGGCAGGGGCAAGTGAGGGGGAAGGCCGGTGCCAGGTGGGTGAGCTCAGGAAACAATGGGCCTCTGTGACCCCCTGGGAGGGGCAGTTCCGGGGCCACTGCTGGGCTCACACCTGACATCCATGATGGCAGGAGACCCGCATTCTAGCATCCTGGGGGTGGGCAGGCTAGGAGTGGGCCTCGCAAGCCCCCTTCTCACTTTGAGGTCTCTGCCCATCCCCGTGACTTGCCAGATGGGTAGGATCTGTCGGGGCACCTGGCCCCGGGCCCCCGTCTCCTGACCTCCAGGGAACCTGAACCCTCTGGCCCCTGTCCTGGGCCAGCCCCCATCAAAGCCTCTGTGTTCACTGCTGCAGCTCTCCTCTCCTCTGCCCTCCCGGCCAGAGTGTGCTTGATCCCCCTCCCACCTCCCCCCCCCCCCCCGCTCCCTCTCACCGCCCCACCTTGGTGGTCACAGGTCACCTGCCCCAGCCACCGGAGATACCTGTTTCAGTGGAATTTGAGTGCCTGCATGGTTCAGCAGGCACAGAGGAAGGCAGAGGGAGCGAGGGACCAGCTGTGTAAAGCAGCCAGGCTTGTCTGGAAAACAGCCCCCAGCACGGAGGCCATGACCAGGCAACCGGGGTGGGACAGGAAGGGGAGGGTGGCAGGACCAGCCCCCCCGGGGGCCTCCCTCCAGGGCAGCTATCCCTGGATGACGGAAGGACCAAGCCCCACGCACAGGACAGCGGAGCTGCCTCTGGTGCCCTGCCAGGCTGGGTTCTCCCGGGAGCGGCACCACCTCGTGGTGTATGCTTGGGGGAGACAGGATCTTCCCACTACCTGGTCCACGGGTGGGAAGCATCCCAGGTGGGCGTCTATTGAGCTGCCCCCACCATGCTGGACCTGACCCCAGCGATGACATCCAGAGTCCCGAGCCAGCGGAAGGCCTGGCTTCCCATCCCTGCTTCCTGGCTGACCTGGCGTTGGTGGTTTAACCTCGCCAAGCCTCAGTTTGCCCTGCTGGGAATCGGGGATCCTGGCGACTGCCTTATCTCCTGCTCCAGTTCCGGGGAGAGTCCCAGGCGAGAGCAGATAAAGAGGCTTTTGAGAAGTATACAGAGCTGCGCTCCCAACACCTGCTGTGTGATGATGATCATTACCTGATGCGGAGATAAGGGAGGGGGAGGCGAGCAGTGACAGTTGCCAGGAAACCCGGGAGCTGTCGGCACCCGGCTTCCGGCCTGGCCCGTCCCACTCAGGAGCGGGCCCTTCCCCCCCACCCTGCCTCGCCCTTTCTCTGGGAAGGATGGGCGCTTCTCCGGGAGAGAGATGGGCCCAGCTGGCTGGCAGCCGCACAGCTGCTGGGGCCAAAGGTGCCCCCACCCCCGCAGTGTGCCTGGCCCAGACTCCAGGTCAGCTCTGGCTTGCCGTGTGACCTTGGCCGAGTCAGCTCTTCTGGCTGCAGCAGGCTTTTTGTGTGTCAGGCGAGCAGTGGGCAGCGGGCCAGGCCAGACGGGGCGGGACTGGAGCTGGACTCAGGGACGATGTTGGCGGTGGCTGCACCAGTCGGGCTGTGATGGGCAGAAGGCCGAGGACAGAGCCGAGGGCAGCTGGGATATAGCTGGCGGAGGGGACCTGGGCTGGAGTCGCACCTCCGCTTTGCCCCCTCCTAGTGTGTGACCTGGGGATTGTCACCGAAGCTCTCTGAACCTCAGTTTTCTCCCCTGGAGAAAAGTCCGACCTCGGCCGCTGTGGTGTGCCCATGCCGAAGTAAGCTGTGGGGTGCTGGACAGCTCTGGCCAGGGTCACAGCGGGAGGAGATGAGAGGAGGGTCCCCTGTGTGCTCTGGGCTCCCCCCAGCTGTTGCAGGGGTAGGAGGAACGCAAAGCGATTTTTAAGTTTTGCTGGTTTAATTTTATTCGAGAGACAGAGAGAGACGTTCCATCTGTTGTTTCGTTCCTAACGTGCTCACAAGTCAGGGTTGGGCCAGGCTGAAGCCAGGAGCCTGGAACTCCATCCTGGTCTCCCACATGAGTGGCAGGGCCCAGATATTTGATCCACCACCTGCCGCCTCCCAGGGTGCACGTTGGCGGGAAGCTGGATCAGAGGCAGAGGAGCCAGGACTCGAGCCGGGCGCTCCATCCGACATGGGGTACAAGCCTCCTGAGCTGCACCAGACGCCTGCCCCCGCCAAGCATTTGAAGCTGAACTAGGCCGTAGAGGGCGAGGAAGGCTTTTGGAGAAGTAGGGATGGGGCAGAGGCCTGGGGGCCCCCATAGGAATGGAATGGTGGAAACCAAACCAAAGGAGAGACGGACAGAGAAGTTTAAGTTCACGAAAAGGGAGGAAAATGACCAAATTGAAGGCGGTTTGCAGAGGCCAGAGACACAAGGGGTTTGTTTGAAGGGTGGGCTGGAAAGGGGTGGGGGTGGGCAGCGAAGAAGGCCAGGAGGAGGGCTGAGGGATGCGAAGGGGGTGGGGCTTCCGGAACAGCTCCTGTGTGCTGAGAGGCAGCACAGGGGAGCAGTGAGAGTGCTGCACCTGGACCCGGACAGTCTGAGGTCCAGGTCCTGTGTGGCCGTGGACAGGTGACCTGACCCTCCGTGCCTTCGTTCCCCGCTCTGAGTAATGGACTTCGTGAAGTCCGTAGGGAGCACAGAGGCTGTGCTGGGTCAGCCCTGCGTGGCTGCTGCCGCCGGTGTCGTCACCTCTCCCACTCGGCTTGCCGGGCCCTGTGCCCCGGTCCTCAGGGTTGGGCAGGAAGTTCCCGTCATGGCTCTGGGGTCGGCCAGTGCGAGTTCAGATCGCAGCTCTGCCTCGTGGACTGGGTGACCTTGGATGAGAGAGCAGACCTTGGTGAGCCTCTGTTTCGTCGTGTGGAAGGCTGTGGCTTCTGTGCACCAGCCTTGCTGGAGAGCTGTGGCCATTAAACAAGGTCCTGCCAGGGACAGGGGGGCTCGCTGTTGTCCTCACTGTCCTTGTGCCTGTCCAGGGCCTGCAGCCTCCAGTTTCTTGGCTTCCCCTGCCCTGCAGCCCCTCAGCCCTGGCTTTGTAGGTGGAGGCAAGGCTCTGGCCAACAGGAAGTGGAGTGCTTGGGGTACTGGGTCAGTGTCCTGGATGGATGCCAACCCCTCTGCACCCCCACCCCCACCCCCTGCCTTGTGAGGCCTCCCTAGTCCTGTCCCAGTGTGCACAGTCTTGAGTGACATGGACATGGGGACATTGAGGCTGAGGGAATTCTGGGAGGTGAGTGTGGTAGGGAGCTGCTGCCAGCCGACCTGCAGTAGTCATTGTCCTATCATGGCAATCGTGGGCAAGAGCCGCCTGGGCAGCCAGTCTGGCCGAGACAGTGGCCAAGGCCCTGCTCTATGTGTGCCTCAACCTGGGACTTTTTGGTCCCCAGTACCCCACAGACACTGTCCCTACTAGGTCAAGGGCATGACATTGCTTTCTTTCCTTTTAAATTATTTATTTACTTGAAAGTCAGAGTTAGAAAGAGAGGGGGAGAGAGAGAGAGAGAGAGAGAGAGAGAGAGAGAGAGAGAGAGAGAATGAATCACTCTTCCATCTGCTGGTTCACCCTCCAGAGGGCCACAATAACCAGCATTGGGCCAGGATGAAGCCAGGAGCCAGGAGCTTCTTCCGGGTCTCCCACATGGGTGCAGGGGCCCAAGCACTTGGGCCATCTTCTGCTGCTTTCCCAGGCCATTAGCAGGGAGCTGGATCAGAAGTGGAGCAGCTGAGATAGGAACCAGCGCCCTTGTGGGATGCCAGTGTCCCAGACCTGAGCTTTCAATTCCAGCTGAGTCACCCGCTTGCTTGGGGAAGTGGCTTCAGCTCTCTGAGCCTCTTTCTCTGTAAGAACGGGAATAAATAAAATGAATCTCCTAGCACTGTGACAAGCTCCAGCATACAGTAGGTCTCAACAAAGAGTCCCCATGGGAGCCGCGGTGGAATCGGCGTGGACGTGTCCACGGGCTGGTCTAGTCCCCTCGCCCCTCCTTGGTGCACCTTGCAATCTGCAGGCAGCTGTGCTGAGACAGGCCCTCGCGCACAAACCTTCAGTGACTCCCTGCTGCCACTCTTGGTTCACTCATTCGTTCGGCAGATGTTTAAGGGGACCCTGACCGGGAGGTAGCGTTCACCAGGAGTGCATGAACCTGGAAGTGTTCTCTGAGTGAACGCCTCCAAGCTGCCCAGGCTCTGTGGTGGATTTTTTGGGGAAACTGAGGCTGAGAGGAGTCATCCTTTGGGGTCAAGCACTTCCCAGCATGGACCCTCTGTTAGGATTCCAGCGCCCCTGGGAGGAGGCGAGGTCTTTGGGGCTGAAGCAGGGCTGTGGGTGGTTCCTCTGGGCCAGAGGCAGGAAGAAGGGGGCGCTCAGAACTTCCTCACACTCCCCCTCCTGAGTCCTTCCCATCGTGGGGTGTGGCGGTCCCAGCTCCACCTGACTCAAGCCCGCTGCCACCACCACGGGCCACTGAGGATCTCCTGCAGGGTGACTCACCCTCGTGGGACTAGCCTATGTCAGGGTGGCCCTTGGCAGCGGCCAGAAGCCGGGCTTGCTCGCCTGGCCCTGGGCTCCCAATCCCAGGCTCCACCAGGCACTGGCTCCGCCTGACCCTCGAGGTGGCCTGACCTTGGGCTGACAGCGCTGACTTCACCCTCACCAGACCTGCCTGCCTTCCCCAGGGAGGGGCGTGGGTGTGCAGTCACACAGATCTCGCGCGGCTGCTGGCTGCTGACCAGCTGTGGGGCTTCTGTGTGTAACAGGTCCTCGTCCATAAAGTGAATGCCAGTGTGGTGAGGAGCACGTGCCCTCGGGCCTGGAAAGAGGCTCAGCGCAGGGCCTGGCACGGAGCCAGCCGGAGAAGCGTCAGCTGTTGTTTCTGTTGTGAATGATCGCAGTGGGGGCCGGCGTTTGGTGCAGTGTTTCGTCTGCTGCGTGGGATGTCCACATCCCGTATCTCAGTTCCTAGGTTCGAGCCCAGACTCAGCTTCCAATCCAGATTCCTGCTAATGTGCACCCTGGGAGGCAGCAGGTGATGATCCAAGAACTTGGGTCCCTGCCACCCACGTGGGAGACCCAGACTGAGTTCCCAGAACTTGGCATTGGCCTGGCCCAGCGCTGCTGTTGCAGGCACTCGGGGAATGAACCAATGGAGGGGAGATCTCTGTCTCTTTCTCTACCTTTCAACTGAGATACGGAGAGAGACCCTGCCCCCGCTCTGGGAAGGAGACCCACTCTGGCAGCCCTTGCTCAGGAAGCTCCCCCTCCCCCTACCCCGGGGAACCCAGGACCCCCTCCTCCATGGAGATTGTCCCCTCGCATGCCCAGCTCTGATGTGACCTTCCTCCCAGAGTTCCCGAATCACCCACCTTGGGGCCCCCTCTGACCTCAGACTCTTTTTCTTTTCCAGGAAGAGTGATGGACAGAACCAGCGCTTCCCTCAGGCACTAGGCCTATCACAGGGGGACTTGGCTCCCTTGCCAGCCGCTTCACCCTACCCTAAGGTAAGCGACCCCCTGGCCCAGCCCTGCCACCATCCTGACCTGGGGCCTCCCCTAGGGCTGGGAGATGCCTGCAAGGCGGAATGTTCAGGCAAATGCCATGGGGGTGCCGCTGCGACACCTGGGTGGCCCTGAGGGGTTGAGCCAGGGTCTGGGGACCTGCTGGGCGCCGGACTTGGGGCTACCCTAAGCTAAGCAGCTGGTGATAAACTGGCCATGCAGCTGATGGTCATCTGCACACTCACCACCACCCTCCGTCCCCTCACCTGTCAGTCAGGTATGAGGATGGCATAGGAAAAGGGCCAATAAAGCAATCCAGACCCAAGACCTGGCAGGAAGTCAGAGCCCTGAGGACAAGGCTGTAATCACCAGAATCAAGTGTTTGCCCAGCACCTGCCCCGTGCCAAACCCTGTGCTGGGGGCCAAGACCGGAAGTCAGTCTGCCCCGAGCCTGCCCTGGGGAGCCGAAGAGAAGAGAGAAAGAACCGAGCAGCTTATGCAGAGCGTCAGGTACAGGTCATGAGTGCTAGTGCAAGGTGCTTCCAAAGGTTTGTGGAAGGAGAGGATTAAAAAGTGAGTTCATTTTGGTACAAAACATTCTGGAACTCCACGGGTAGTTTTTCATAATACACATTTTCCGTGAGACTTCAAATTTATTGAGATTTGCCACGTGCCAGGTGAGTACTTGGTGCTTTCCAAGCAGTGGCTCGGTCCCTCGCCTGCTCTGAGCACTGTGCGGTGACTGCTATTTTTAGTCTCATTTTGCAGATGGGAAAAGTGAGGCCCAAAGAGGTCAGCTCGCTTGCCCAGAGGCACACAGGCTGACTACAATGAGGCCAAGATGGATGGAGTTGTCTGGCCAGGGGCCTGGTCTTCTGATCCTTGTAACCCATACTCGCTTTTGTAGTACACTTTGCAATTTCTTTTCTTCTTTTTTTTTTTTTTTTTAAGATTTATTTATTTATTTGAAAGGCAAAGTTACAGAGAGAAGGAGAGAGAGATCTTTCATCTGCTGGTTCATTCCCCAAATAGCCACAACGGCTGTGATTGGGCCAGGTCGAAACCAGGAACTTGGAGCTTCATCTGGGTCTCCCACATGAGTAGCAGGGGCCTAAGGACTTTGGCCATCTTCCTCTGCTTTCCCAGATGCATTAGTAGGGAGCTGGATCAGATGTGGAGCAGCCAGGACTTGAACCGGTGACCATATGGGATCCCCCATGTCGCAGGTGCTGGCTTAACCCGCTACACCACAGCGCCAGACCCTACTTTGCGGTTCGGTCATGTCTCTTGGTCCTCTCATCTGGGTGGCAGGCACTCTCCAGATGAGGACCTGGATACTCACAGAGGAGAAGGGGTTTCCCAAGGTCACACAGCCAGGACATAGCAGAAGCAGGACCTACCAGGCTCTCCCCTCAGAGCTCTGGCCTAGAACCAGGGCCAGGCACCTTTCCAGGGCCAGGAGGGCAATGACCAGGGAATGATGTCCACATGTGGGACCACCACCTCCAAGGAGTTCCCACGTGGGGCTGCTGGCGGCAGCAGGAGGGGACTCCTGAGACCTTTTCCTGCCTTCCTTGCCTGCAGTAGTTCAAGGCTGGGCCCTGTGCGTCCCGGGGCCTGCAGGAAGGATGCCACTTGTAGCAGCTGCTCACTGGAGCAGCAAGTCTGTGAATGAGGCTCCAGGCCCTCTCCCTCCCACAAAGCATCCCTGGGTGCTCCCAGGGGCTGTGTGCCCTCAGACCACAGCTTCCTCTCCCGGGACCTCAGTCTTCCTGTCAGGAAATGGAGAGTGGAGCAGCCCATTGCCGCTCAGACAGCCTGGGGGCGGCTCTGCCTCGAAGCCTCTGTTTGTGCCAGCACAGCTCGGGCAGCTCCTAACCCACTCCCACTCCGGGATCAAGACACAGTCTGTGTCTGTGCACAGGAACACAGGGCTGACTCATCTGGGTTCCCAGTGAGCCAGCGGTGGCCTGAGGGAGCCCAGGCCTGGGACGCAAACTGCATTCCCCTCCCCCAGCCAGTCTGAGGGGCGAGTGACCCTCTTCCTTCCTGGGCCGACTGGCAAGTCTCTGCCCTCTCCAGGCCTCAGTTTCCCCATCAGTAACACAAAGACGGCAATTCCTCCCCTACCCACCTTGCCAGCTTGCCCGTGGCGGTGGTCACAAACTGCTTTGGAAGTAAGTTAGGAAGCTGAACTGTTGTCAGCACCAGGGCTGCAAGGAGCACCCAGATGGGCTGTCCCTTGCACTTTGGGAAACCACCTTTGTCCAGACCCTGAGCCACTGGGGCCCTCCGACCCACACCCACAGGGCGTTTCCACTCTGGGTTCAGAAATCTGCACCCCCACCCAGGCCCCACCTACCCACATCTGTGTAGACACATTCACGAACCTACACATGTGCATAAGCACGAGATGCACACACACACACACACACACATACCTAGGCATTCCCATATACACAGCCACTTCCTGTCTTGGAGTCACACACACACACACACCCGTGCACACCTCTCTCCGCCCACCAGGCACACAGATACCTCCTGTGCTGCGAGCAGATCTCGCCTCCCCCAGAGGCAGTGTGGGAAGGGATGTTTCTCTGGCTGCATTTCAGTGGGTGCCCGGAAGCGCTCGGGCCTGGAAGTGGCTGTGTAAATCAATATTTACCGCTGTTAATTATTAAAAGCGAAGCTGCATCGTGTCTGGAACATATATCCCGGGAGTTCCCGCCGCCACTCCAGGCCCAAACCTGACCACCTGACCCAGGGCCGGGTCCTGGGGGGGAAGGAAGGTACAGCGCTTCCTTCCAGGAACCCTCGGCCCTGGGAGCTGACAGCACTGGACAGCTGCTGGCAGCTCTTTGGGAAGCCGAAGCACAGCCCCAGCCCCACTGCGTCCAAAGCAGCCTGTGACGGCTGCCATTTCCCCCACATCTGCCTAACTGAGCGGGTGGCAAGGCGCCGGCCCTGGTCTTGCATACCGCAGCCGGGCCGGCGGGGGACACACTGCAGAGAGGGCTGGGAGGGCCTGCAGAGACCTTACATTTCAGATAGATAAGTAGAGGCCCGCAGCAGTGGCAGGGACACACTCAAGGCCACTCAACAAGTTGTAGTGAGGCCAGAGTGAGAGCCCACCTGGACCCGGACCACGGGGCGTTGGCAGTCCTCCCCAGGCACCGTGGTCATGGCCGGATCCCAGCAGTTAGGGCATGGGGGAGAAAGGGCCGCAGCCAGCCCCTGGCAGGCACGGGGCACGTGTTGGAGGTGGGGGAAGGGAGGGGAAGAGCAGCTCCAGGCCCTTCCTCGGATCCCTGTTCTGCCTTTTCCCAGCTGAGCAGCCCTGGGCAGGCTGTTTCACCTCTTGGAATCAGTTTTCTCATCTGTATAAAGGGTGACATTTGGACCTCCCGGGTTGTGGCGAGATGAAGAGACAAGTCAAAGTCCCAGTCTATCCCAAGAACCACGTCCTTGAGGCCCCGAGGCGGGGAAGACTGAGAAGGAGGGCTGCGGACCCCTCCGGGAGCCCAACCGGCCAAAAGCCTCGCAGCGCGCGGGCCAGGACGCGCAGGCGCAGTGCCCGGGGGCCGCGGGCCGGGCCGCCCGGGGGGCGGGGACACCGAGGCCCCGCCCCTGCCCCGCGCCGCCCGTACCTGGCGTCCCGCCCCCTCCGGGCCCGGCCGCCCGGCGAGCCCAGCGCAGGCATCGCCGCCGCCGCCGCCGGGAGCCGGGAGCTCGGAGCTCGGCGCTCGGCGCTCGGCGCTGCGGGGCCCGAGCCGAGGCGCGCGCGGGCCGGAGCCTGCCGGGCCAGCTGAAGCGCCGCGGGGGCGGGGGCCGGGGCCGGGCTGGGGTCGGGATGGCGCAGCCGCGGCCCCCAGCGCCCCCCGGACGCCCGCGGAGGGGCTCATTGCCCGTTGGGGCCGGCTGGCAGGTGAGAATCCGGGGTGGGGGCGGCCTGGCCGAGGAGGTCCCGGGGACCGACTCAACTGGACTTTCTTGGAGCCCAGCAGATTCTGCCCGAGCCAGGACGGGTGTGCAAGGCTCGGTCGTGGAGGGTGTGTTAGCTCCTGGGCAGACACCCGGCCCCGGCGGCCCTGGGTGCACCCCTGCCCTGGGGTCCTGGCCTTGGGGCTCTCCTTACAGCTGCCCACGGAACACTGAGGCGCCAGGCACCAGTGGCACCGGCTGTGCCCTGCCGTGGGGACCGCCGTGCCCCTCGATGGGGTCTGAATGTTACAGAGTAACTTTGTAGGGTGCTCCCATCTGGGCCACATCACCCACAGCCCTCACCATGTGTCAGGGCGTCTGCTGCTCCCTAACTGTGGGTGTTCCTTTGCCTGTGTGTCGTCTCAGTGACGGTACCATGTGTCAGTGTTTGTGTGACTGTGATTCCCCGAGCAACAAGGAGGATTTCATTGTTCCTGGCTATGTTTGGTCAGCCTGCGCGGGGTGCCTCGGGGGCCATCATCAGGCCCCCACATCCGTGTGGTGCTGGGGCTCGGCGGGCCTGAGGCTGGCTGGCTGGCTCAGGAACATGTCAGTGTCAGTGTTGCTGTGATCCAGTGTGCTGGCTGACAGGTGTGTGTCTGTACCATCTGCTCCGGCTGCCTGTGGAATTGTCTTTTCCAAACACAGGGGTGATGAGTGTGGCCACAGGGCACGTGGGTCTCCCAGGGACTCCCATGGTGGATTTCAAGGGAGTCGTGCGTCTGTGGGCAGGCCTCAGAGCACGCATCCTGGGTGTCTGTGTGTCGTGATGTTCGCCAGGGCTCCGTCTGTGTATGTGATGAGGGAGGGGGGTGTGAGGTCAGGCCTGTGCCTCTGATCCTTGCAGATGATGAACCACTCGTGTGGTTGCTGGTTGCTTCTTCCTTTTCTCATTTCTCAGAAGTCTCTTGGCGTGGTGGGGTGGTCCCGCCATGCCTGTTGCACCGCATGCGGGACCCTCCTGGGCACGGGAGCTGGGGGTCGTGGCTGTGAGTGAGGCTCTGAGCTTCCCTCTGCACATCTGCCTGTACCTGGGAGCGCCTGACCTAACAGTGTGTGCTGCTGGTGCAGCTTCCTGTGTGGCATTGACGTTGTGTGTCTCATGGTGCGTGGACCTGTGTGAGTGTGTGTGAGTGGGTGTGCTATTGTGTAACTCGGATGCCAGCATCTGTGTTTGTGTGTTAACATGTAGCTCTGAGTCTCAGAATCAGTGTGCCTAGACCTCATGTGTGTGTGTGTGTGTGTGTGTGTGCATTGCTTTCTTGATACAAAAATGTGTGCATAGTTTAAGTATCAGTGTGCAGGCCTCTGTGTGTGTGTGTCTGCCAGCAGGAAGGAGAAAGAGCGTGTGTGTGTTTCCTGGTACACAACTCCACAGCTCAGGCAGTGCCCCCACTGGGCTGCAGGAACTGCCCGAGTTGAGCCGAGGAGATGCTGGGGGAGGGGCACCATCCTGGAGACTCTGGGGGCTTCTCCAGCCCAGCCCCCAGCCCCAGCCAGCAAGGATGCTGCCTTCCAGGAAGGCTGGTAGGGAGTTGGCCAGTGCTGCCAGCAGCTGGCAGACGCCAGATTAACCCCGTGTGTGCCCGCACTCGCCCAGGACTGGCTCCCTCGAGCCTGGTAGGGTGCCTGTGGGCTCGCATGCAGGTGTTGGGCTGATGCACATGCCAGCACCCCCTTCCCCAAGGAGCCCCCCAACCCAGCCCACACTACTGGGGGAGGGGGCTGCCTGAGCAGTGGCCTGTGGCGGGAGTTTACCACATCTGGTCTTCTTCCGGTAGATGGGTGGGACCCCAGACCCTCCTGTGGAGCTTGGCTGGGCTCGTCCCCGGGGCTCTCCTGAGCTCTGCGTTCTGAGCCTGGCCCTGTCAACCTTGCAGTGACGTGGGGACATCTGTCCCAGGGGAAAGGTCTGAGTGGGATGGGCTCTCCGGGGCCCGAGTTCTGAGCTCTGGTTTCCCCACACTTGGCAGTGGGTCAGGCTCTGCAGGTCCCCTGCCCAGAGCCCCCTCCCAGCAGGGCCCTGCGCTCCCTGTTGCTGCTTGGACATGCACCGCAGGGGTTGGGCAGAGTTGGGGGAGGGTGGGGACGGGGGCGGGGTGGAGGGGGGCTGATCAGGATCCTCCAGCCACCCTTAGGACTGACCTGGCTCTCCCCGTCTCTGTTGCAGAACACAGATCTGTTTGAAATGATTGAAAAGATGCAGGTGAGGAGGGCTCTCCAGCCCAGCCTGGGGGCTGCCGTGAGGGCCCTGGCTCTGACTCCAGCCCTCTACCTGCCGAGATCTGGTCAGGAGAAGATGGTAGCAGCTCAGGTCCATAGTCCTCTTTCTGGGAGTCAGGGGGAGGAGACTGGCAATGCCCAACCCCCATCCAGGTTCCCAGCGCCCATTGCTGGGCATGTCTCCTACCCACCCCTGCATACACCCTACCCTGTCCCACCAGGGGCAACACAGGCTCCACGGAGGGGATAAATGCCAGGGAAGCCTGGCAGCCAGAGCGCAGCCCTGCCCTGGTCCCTGACCCCTGCCTTGACCCAGTCTCACAGGTCTTTGACTGCTCTTCGCATGGGTGTGGTCAGGAGGTGGGCAGGGGGTGACTGGGGGTAGGGTGGCTCAGCCCGCACTGCCCTCTCTCTCCTGCCCCTCGTCTCTCCTCCTCCCCACGTATCTGTAGATGCAGTAGCCGCTCCCCCAACACCCACACAGGCGCATGCAGCTCCCCCGCCCCCACTCCCAGCGGCAGGGCACACATGTGCATTGCACTCCTGTGCTGAGCCCCCAGCCCACCCTGCTGCTGCAGCCTCCACCGTCCCAGGTCGCCACCAGGACAGCCACTGTGCAGGGAAATCGGGCAAAGGCACAGCCCTCGGAGCGAGGGCTTCCCGCGTTGGGCCGGGCACGCGGGGGTGACGGTGCTGCCTTCTCTCGCAGGGAAGCAGGATGGATGAACAGCGGTGCTCCTTCCCGCCACCCCTCAAAGTAGGTGGGCCAGGCCAGCTGCCTCCGAGGGCAGGGGGCTGGGGGCCGGGGGCCGGGTCGGGGCTGGAAATGCAGCCACAGCTACCATCACCGTGGAGGCCAGAATCCACTCACCTTTCCATGAAGTCTCCCTGGGTGCCAGGAGCTGGCTGGGGGCGGGGGGCAGGTGAACAGGGCACACCCAGCCCTGCCCTCCAGTTCTGTGATGTGCAGGACAGCCTTGCCGTGGGGCTGGGGGCCTTCCTCCTGGCCCCTCCCTCACCACACACCCTCTGCAGCTTGCCTCACCCCAGAGTGCAAGCCCTTGCCCTTCAGAATCCAGTGGCCGGCAAATGTCTCCCCTGAAGGCTGACACAGTAGCAGGGCAGGAAGAGTCACCCAGGACTGTGTGGCCCACGAGCTCCTGCTGCGTGATGCTCCTGGGACAGGGCGGGCAGCGGCCAGGGGGCCTGATAAAAGACCCTTGTTTGGGGCATTTTCCTTAGGGAGGGAGCTACCCAGTCCATGCAGATGGACATGTGGCTCTTGGTAGTGGGGGACCCCAGCAATCTGAAAAGACTGGCATCCAGATTGAGGGCAGCGGGCTCGGGGTTCAGGGAGGGTTCATGGGCCATAAGCCAGATGCTTTGTCCAAGACAGGGGCCCCCAAAGCTCCGTTCCCAGCCCAGCAGTAGCGGTGCCACCTCTTGGGCCCCGTCCACCCGGGTTGCCCCAGAAACTGCTGTGTCGAAGGCCCTGCAGGAGCCCAGGGGGTGAGACCCCATGCTCTCGGGATGCTGGGAGCACAGAGGGGAGGACCCCGCCCCAGCTGGACCCTGCCTTGCTTGTGTTTTGCAGACGGAGGAGGACTACATTCCCTACCCAAGCGTCCATGAGGTACCCGGCTGGAGCTGGCAGCCCTCAGCAGGGCATGGGGCACCCAGGTCCTCCCCCACCACAGGCCTTGCCTTGGGGGCTGGAGACTCAGTTTACAGGCCTGACTTCAGAGCCTGTTTGAATCCTTAGGCCTCTTGAGCCAGGGTCATGCTCCTAGCTCTAGCTGCCCCGGGCCCCCACCCTCAGATTGGGACCAGGGCTCAAGACTGGGTCAGTACTGGGGCAGGTACTGCCAGGGGGGTGGACGCAAGCCATGGAGGCCACAGAGACTCTGGGTTGTTCCCCAGGCCCCCTTGGCCATGACAGAAGTGGCCCTGGGTCTGAGTTGGGAGGGTGCCCTGGGGCTCCCATTGGGGCGCAGTATGGAGTGGCTCTCAGCCCAGTGCCCCCTCAGGTCCTGGGGCGAGAAGGGCCCTTCCCCCTCATCCTGCTGCCCCAGTTTGGGGGCTACTGGATTGAAGGCACCAACCACGAAATCACCAGCATCCCCGAGACCGAGCCGCTGCAGTCGCCCACGACCAAGGTCAAGCTCGAGTGCAACCCCACGGCCCGCATCTACCGGAAGCACTTTCTTGGCAAGGTGGGTGGGGCGTCTGCCGCAGGTCGGGGGAGGGGGGGCTGGCTGGGGTGGGAGGCTGGGACCCAGAGGGAGCAGAAGGCATGTGTGGGGGCTGGGTGACAGTCCCAGAGCCCTGGGTCTTGGGGAGCACGCATGGTGGATTCACCCATTCGGTCCACAACCACTGATTGCGAGCGGCAGTATGTGGCATGGCGAAACTTCCGAGTCCTGGCTGTGCCACCTGCCTGCAGCCAGGTGCTGAGCATCTCTGTGCCTTGATTTCCTCACCTGTGAAAGCGGGGATGGCCGTGACACCCACCTCCTGCGGCACTTGTCAGGTGTGTGGACACACACTTGTAAAGTGTGTGAACAAACTCCACCAGAGTTAGCACATAAGGAACACCAGCTGTATGCCCGCCCTCTTCTGTGTACCAGGTACACAGACCCAGCCCCTGCCCTCGGGCAGCTTGGGGTGGGGGCTGGGAGAGTGTCCCGGCTCCACTGGGCTGCAGGGACTCTGCCCAGGGAGTGTCAATTACTGGAGGAGGTGAGGGCTCGCGCTGGCCCTTGTGTGTTAGATTCCACAGTCAGGCGCTGTGTCTGAGCCAATTTGCAGCCAAAATGAAGGGAGTGTTTGTGGGCTCTGGGGGCTCACGGTCTCGGCCCTTCTGTTTCCTGATGGTGCGACCCTGGACAAGTGAATTATATAACCTTCTTGAGCCTCCTTCCTCGTCTGTAAAAACGGGGATAATAACAAGTACGCATGGATTTAAAGAAAATGTTTTCACCAAATTTATCTTTTATTTACTATTTTTAAAAAATGTTTATTTATTTATTTATTTGAAAGTCATAATTACATACGCAGAGAGAGCTATCTTCCATCCGCTGATTCACTCCCCAAATGGCTGCAACCGCCGGTGCTGGACCAGGCCAAAGCTGGGGACCAGGAACTTCAGCCGGGTCTCCTACTACTTAGGTGGCAGGGGCCCAAGTACCCAGGCCATCTTCTGCTGCTTTCCCAGCCCGTTACCAAGCACCTGGATCGGAAGTCGAGCAGCTGGGACTTGAACCGGCGCCCATATGGGATGCTGGCACTGCAAGTGGCACCCACCCACTATAGAGGCCTCAGCAGGGTCTTGCAGGCAGGGGGACCCAGGGCACCGTGGGGACCTCACACACAGCCTGCATGTGGGGGTTTTGCTGGAGGAGTGAGGCGCGAGAGATGGAGCTGGGAGCCTTGAACTCAGCAGTGTTTGAAGAGGTACAGGCCGGGGGTCGGAAGGCGCGTGGCGACAGAATGAGGTCAGCAGTGCAGGGGGGCCCCAGAGAAGCACAGCCATCTCCTGACTCTGGGAGGGGGCGGCTGGGGAAGCAGCCTGGAGCCGGGGCCCCGGGCCCTGGGCTGGCCAAGGGGAGAGGTGGGGGTGACTTCGGGGTTGACTTCCTGGGACTCTGAGCCCATTTTCCCACTGAGTCCCTTGGGCTTCCCTGGGCCTGGGTGGGGTGAGGGGGTCCACCAGGCCTTGCCAAGCCTGTCCTCCCTCCCTGCGGATGTCACCCTGGGCCGAGGCAGGGCTGCAGGCACTTTCCGTCCGAGGTCGGTCCAGGGTGCCCCTGAACTACAGCTTTACAGGACTCACACCCCCCCCCCCCCCAGCCCGCCTCTTTCCCCGCCCGGCCTCTGAGCACAGGTGTTCATGTTTAAACAGGACTGACTTCCAGGGTGATTCCTGGGGCGGGTGTGGCTGAGGAGCCAGCTCCACTCCCAGGCTGGGGCTGGCAGGGGCAGCCGGGCCTGGCTAGGATGGCAGCTCCCTGTATTCCTGTCCCTCGGCTTTGGGGCTTTCGCACCTGGAGTGGCGACACCGGGCTCCTGTCTGGGGGGTGCCGTCCCTGACACCGTTGCTCCTCGTGCCCTCTGGGTGTCTCCTCCCAACCCGGTGCCCACTTCTCCATGTGGTACAGAAGGTTGGGAACCTGCCCAGTGAGCCGCCCTGTGATGTGTCTCACTTCCTGTTTCTCACGGCCCTGGCTTCAGGGGCCACAGAGCCACACTGTGGGCTATCAGCTGTCGGCTTTTTCTTATTGAGCACCTACTGTGTGCCCAGCCTTGTGGGGAGCAGAGGCTGGGAAATGGGTATACAGGTGCGGATATGGCCCCAACTTGGGTGAGAAGCTGGAGAATTGTGGTTACGACGGACAGTCACGGAAGGCCAAGTGTAGGCCAAGTACTTTCAAGTCTCTTTCAGCCCCTGCCACCAGCAAGAGAGGTGGGCTCATGGCCACTTTAGAGACCAGGAAAACAAGGCACAGAGAGGTGCGGTGACCTCCTTAGCCTCTCAGCCGGTAAATGGCAGAGCAGGGATCTGAATGTAGGTCCCTCCAGTGGGACACAATCGTGTGACCTTGACTGTGACACCTGCTGCTTGGCAAAAGACCTGTCTGTGTGGGAGCTGGCTTTTGGGGAGCCCAGGCTCAGCTTCATCCACTCCTCTGCCCTCCTCCTCCCACCTTAGGAGCATTTCAATTACTACTCACTGGACACTGCCCTCGGCCACCTTGTCTTCTCGCTCAAGTATGATGTCATCGGGGACCAAGAGCACCTGCGGCTGCTGCTCAGGTAGGGCGGTGTGGGCGGGGGGGGGGGGTGCTCAGGACAGCAGAGAGGGCTGGCTGAGCTGGATCTCAGATTTTACCCACTCTCCCAGTGGAGGTTGGTGGCCGAGCCAGGCCTGGTGTCTCTCATGCTGCCTGGTCTCCCAGTGGTCAGTCCACAGTCCTGGGGTGGAGAGGCTGCCACCCCCTCTCCCACCGCCTGGCCCCTCACCGTGCGGTGCTCTCCTTCCAGGACCAAATGCCGGACCTACCACGACGTCATCCCCATCTCTTGCCTCACCGAGTTCCCCAACGTGGTCCAGATGGCAAAGGTGAGGCCTCCGCTCCCTGAGCTTCCGGTGCCAGAGCCCCCAGGTGGGTGCGGGGCTGGGTGCATGCGGCCTGGCACACCTCTGCCACAGCCCTTCTCTCTGGTGCCGCCTGTGGCACTGCCACTGTGTCTGTGTGCCTCCCTGGGCTCTCCGGGCTCCTGCCCTGGGTGCTGTTGGCACTCTTAGTTTTATTTACTTGTTTTCATTTCATTTTATTTGAAAGGAAGACAGAGACAGAGAAAGACATCTTCATCCACTGGTTCACTCCCCAAATGTCCACAATAGTCAGGGCTGAGCCCAGAATTCAATCAGGGGTCTTTCATATGGGTGGCAGGGACCCAAATACTTGATCCATCCTCTGCTACCTCCCGGGGTACACATTAACAGGAAGCTGGATCAGAAACACAGGAACTGGGACACAAACCAGGTGCCTCCTGGGGACGGAGGCCTCCCCAGTGGCATCCTAACTGCTGGGCCACAACGCTCATCCCTTCGGGCCCTATTTGTGGCACCCTCGGATGCCAGGGACTGCAGCTCTCTGCACCCCATTCTGAGCAGCAGGGAGCTCCAGTCTGGCTGCAGTCTGGGTTGTTCCCAGCACGGCCCCTCCCCAGTCTTGGCCAGTGAGTCCAGGAGGCCCCCACCCCTCCCCCCAGCCACCCTCATGCCCCTCCCTCGTCTCCTGCAGCTGGTGTGTGAAGACGTCAATGTGGACCGATTTTACCCTGTGCTCTACCCCAAGGTATGGCTGGAGCTGGATCCTGCTCCCAGAGGCGGGTGTGGGCAATTAGGGAACGGAGGGTTTACTGGGCACCTACTGTGTACCATGTACTTTTTCCAAGCTCTCTCATTGAATCCTTACAATACCCCTGCAAAGTCCACTGTTTGCAGGAGAGGGACCACAGAAAGGGCCCATGTTTTGCCCAAGGATGCACGGCGGGTAAGGAGGACCTGCAGTTAAAGTGAGGGCCGGGTCTGGAGACTGCTGGCTGCTTGGGGCTCTCCCGAGGGCAGCCTGTGCATGGGCAGGCTTTCTTGTCCTCTGGCTCTGCCTTCTGACGCTAGCTAGAGTGGGCCTGGAGCGCCAACAGCAGACACGCCCATCAACACAGCCCCCTCCCCACCGCCCCGACCACATGGCTGCATGCCAGCTCTCCTGGGAGGCCCTGGGTCCCAGGTGCTGTGACAGTGTGGGGCAGGGACAGGGGCTTCTGTCTGAGACGAGCCAGGGGTTTGCTTGAAAGCCACGGAAGCCCTGTGGCCCTGCTGAATTCACAGAGTGAGGTCTGCAAGGGCTGGCACTGTCTAGGAAAAGTACCCTGAAGGAGTCAGGTCCCACCTGTGGGTTCCAGAAAGGGAAGAGGCCCGCGGTGAGGGGGAGAACTTGCTCAAGGTCCCGCAGCACATTGGCGGGACCTGGCTGTTCTAGAAAGGTGCCGTGGGTTCGCGGAGTGCATCGGGGGCAGGATGGGGGCTCGGGGTGAAATTCCCAGGCCAGGAGCCTGGGCTCTGGACCCCGGCAGGCCTGGATTCACGTCCCAGCTAGACCACAGCCACACTGCTTGAGTTCTCTGAAACCACGGTGCAGCGTGGGACAGCCCGAGTGTCGCCAGGGGCCTCTTTGGGGATCACACAGGGTATGCATGCAGAGCGCTTGGCCAGTGGGTGGCAGCCTGGCCAACGCAGTCGCCTCCCCCTGTGCTCGCCCGCAGGCTTCCCGCCTCATCGTCACCTTTGATGAGCATGTCATCAGCAATAACTTCAAGTTTGGAGTCATTTATCAGAAGCTTGGGCAGGTGCGCTCTCCTCCTCCTCCCTGCCCCCTGCCCTATCCCGCTCTGTAGCTGGGGCCTCAGACCTCTGCAGGGCAGAGCACCTGTCAAGGGGGCTCGGCTGCCCAGGAGCTCCGCGCCCCTCTGGGTGGGGGTGGGGGTGGGGACGGGCTGCTCAGGAGCTCCAGCTTGGTGACCTTGGCGCCTCTGTGTGGTCCCCAGACCTCCGAGGAAGAACTCTTCAGCACCAATGAGGAGAGCCCCGCCTTCGTGGAGTTCCTGGAATTTCTTGGCCAGAAGGTCAAACTGCAGGACTTCAAGGGGTGAGCTCGAGGGTGGGCTAAGCGGAGCCATCTGATCCGTGCCCCTGGGCAGGGAGGGAGTCCCCCATCCTGGCCCCACGGAGGCCTGGCCGGGGATGGAGACTGAGCCATGGCCTGGGGGGCCTGGGGGCAGGTTCCGAGGAGGCCTGGACGTGACCCACGGGCAGACGGGAACCGAGTCTGTGTACTGCAACTTCCGCAACAAGGAGATCATGTTTCACGTGTCCACCAAGCTGCCCTACACAGAAGGGGACGCCCAGCAGGTAGCCTGGGCACTCACCCACCTGCTTCCACCCGTCCGCCTATCCCCCCATCTACCTGTCTGCTCAGCGTCCATCACGCCCGGCTCAGTGCTGGGCCCCGGTACAGACACAGATGGGATCCAGTGCTGCCAAAAGCGGGTCCTAGCTGGGGAGCCGGGCTGCCGCGATGCTGCGACGCTCGGCTTCCACTTGTGAGACGTGGGGATGGTTCCTGCCCCTCGGCGAGCACGGAGGAGGATGCGGAGCGAGGCCTCAGTAGATGAGAGCCAGTCGTTTCCTGGGGAGCCGCGGCCATTATGGGGTCACTGGGGGCACTTGGGCTCGGTAGCGGTGGGGAACAGGAACGGCTTCCTCGACAGAGCGACCTGTGGGCCGCAGAGGAGCAGGAGGGATGTTCTCGGCCTGCGAAGGCCTGCAGTCGAGGAGGGTGAGGGCACGTTGTGGGAACCGCACTCAGAAGCTCGGCAGCTTCTCCTGAGCTTCCCGTGGGGCTGCCGCCTCGCCCCAGGCCCCAGCCCAGGCTGACCGAAGCGGTAATGGGACAAAGGTGGAAGAAGTTTCTTATTTTTAGGAGCTGTGTTTTAATAAGCGCCTCTGTGTGTGTGTCCGCATCGTGAGTGCACACTGAGCACAACTTGTTTGTTGAGGGCGTTTACATAGGAGAGGCTGGGGAGGCCCCCACCTGAAAGCCACTCTCCCCTGGCCAAGGAAACTAAAGTAACTCGCTGGCTCGTTCACCGCGGGCGCCCAGCCGCGCCCTGCCTGCTTCGAGCCTCCCCGGAGCCCCAAGGGCGCCCCCCCGCCGCGGGGGTCCCTCCGGCCAGGCTGTGAAGGCCTGTGGCCTGTGCTCAGTTGCAGCGCAAGCGGCACATTGGGAACGACATCGTGGCCGTGGTCTTCCAGGACGAGAACACGCCCTTCGTGCCCGACATGATCGCGTCCAACTTCCTGCATGCCTACGTGGTGGTGCAGGCCGAGGGCGGCGGCCCCGATGGCCCCCTCTACAAGGTGGGTGACCCTGGGGCCCCAGCCCCGGCTCCGCCCCACTGGGGTGCCTCTCTCTGG
The DNA here is from genome assembly GCF_964237555.1 of Oryctolagus cuniculus. NCBI lineage: Eukaryota > Metazoa > Chordata > Mammalia > Lagomorpha > Leporidae > Oryctolagus > Oryctolagus cuniculus. The sequence continues at coordinate 149,344,978 of NC_091438.1, forward strand.
CTCACGGTTTCTAACTGGGGACCGTGGAGGGTAGTGGTGGTGGAGGATTCCCGTCATGCCTCTCTGCTCCCCAGAGTGCGGCCCCTCAAAGACACCAGCCACCCTCCTCCTGCTGGTGTGCTAGCTCCTCCTCCTATCTTTCTTTCTTTCTTTCTTTCTTTCTTTCTTTCTTTCTTTCTTTCTTTCTTTCTTTCTTTCTTTCTTTTTTAAGATTTATTAATGTATTTGAGGTAAAGAGAGAGAGAGAGAGAGAGAGAGAGAGAGAGAGAGAGAGAGAGAGAGAGAGAGGTCTTCCATCTGCTGTTTCACTTCCCAGATGGCTGCAACAGCCAGAGCTGCACCCATCCAAAGCCAGGAGCTTCTTCCAGGTCTCCCACATGGGTGCAGGGACCCAAGGGTTTGGACCATCTTCCACTGCTTTCCCAGGCCATAGCAGATAGCTGGATCGGAAGTGGAGCAGCTGGGTCTCAAACTGGTGCCCATATGGGATGCTGGCACTGCAGGCGGCAGCTTTACCTGCTACATCATGGCACTGACCCCCTTTCTTTCTTTATTTCTAAGATTTATTAATAACCCAGTGGTTCACTCCTCAAATGGCTGCAACAGCCAGAGCTGGGCCAGGCCAAAGCCAGGAGCTGGGGACTCCATCTGGGTCTCCCACGTGGGTGCAGGGGCCCAAGTACCTGGGCCATGCTCCGCTGCTTTCCCAGGGGCATCAGAGGGAGCTAGATCAGAAGTGGAACAGCTGGGACTAGAATCAGCGCTCAGTGTGGCCAAAGCCAGGCCCCCTGTGCCTCCGTAGCCTCCTCTGCCTTCACTGTACCCCACGACCCCTGAGCTCTCCCATCCCCCACCCAGCCTGTCACTCAGGTTCTGGGCGGGGATGGAGGATAGAGCCCCTGGCGCAAAGGCCGCCTCCAGGCAGCAGTCACCCGTGGGGCAGGGCAGGAGGGGACAGGGCCTCTGGCCACCGTGCGGCAGAACAGGCCCCGGCTCCCACAGGGACAGCTGCCTCCCTTCCAGGTCTCTGTCACCGCAAGAGACGACGTGCCCTTCTTCGGACCCCCTCTCCCAGACCCCGCCGTGTTTCGGAAGGTGAGAGGCTGCCCCAGACCCTGTCTGGGTCCGAGGGCCACAGGTTCTGCCTGGCCGGGTCCTGAATCCCGCAGGGGCTGGGCCAGCAGGGCCCCGCTCACCACGTTGCTGGGGCCTGGCTTTTCGTCATAAAAACCTCACAGAAGGAACTGCATTGCATTGCTGTTTTCCATTTTCTGTAGCAGGCTCTGCGGCCTCTCCCCGTTCTCACTTTTCCGCCACTGGGGGGGCTTCTTTCCTCTTCAGTGTGGGGGTGGTGGGGCTCCCGGCTGTCCCCTGGGAGGGGGGCATGTCTCCGAGGGGTGGGCATGAAGGGCACAGGGGCCCCAGACACTGCCTGGGCTGAGGAGTGAAGCGGAGGACCCCAGCCCCCCACTTAGCCAGCTCCCTCCCTCCCCCCTTGTCCTCCACACTGGGGGCTCCCAGGGCCCTGAGTTCCAGGAATTTCTGCTGACAAAGCTGATCAATGCGGAGTATGCCTGCTACAAGGCAGAGAAGTTTGCCAAACTGGAGGTGAGGCCGGGCTGTTGGGGCTGAGCCACCCCCTCCCCCACCGCCCAGCCCTGCTCCTGGGGAGGGGAATGTGGGCCCCCTGGGGAGGGGGCATTCAGGAGGGCAGTGCGCCAGGGGTGGGGGTAGGGGAGTGGGAGGGGGTCAGTGGACCGTCTGGCGGGTCGGGGTATGAATCCACATCACAGTGGGGCCCTCGGGAAGCCCAGGGAGGGTCTGGTCCCTCCCCAGCTCCTTCAGTTGTGGGGCGGGGCTGATCACGAGGGCCCCTCCTTTTCACCCCGCCCTGGCCCCCAGGAGCGGACCCGGGCCGCCCTCCTGGAGACGCTCTATGAGGAACTGCACCTCCACAGCCAGTCCATGATGGGCCTGGGCGGCGACGAGGACAAGATGGAGAATGGCGGCGGCGGCGGCGGCTTCTTTGAGTCTTTCAAGGTGAAGGGCCCGGGGCTGGGCCACAGCGGGGCTCAGGTGGAATACGGGCTCACGGCCTTGGAGGTGCAGCCATGGCTAGAGGCGAGCTCCATCCGGGGTCGGGAGGGGGGACCGGGGCGTGGCTGGGGTGGAGTCTGGGGGCTGGGGTGGAGTCTGGGGCAGGGCTGAGCGGGGGGGGGGGGGGGGGGTGGAGTCTGGGGTGGGGCGGGGTTGGGGTGGGGTCTGGGGCGTGGCTGGGGTGGAGTCTGGGGTGGGGCGGGGTTGGGGTGGAGTCTGGGGGCTGGGGTGGAGTCTGGGGCGGGGCTGAGCGGGGGGTGGAGTCTGGGGCGGGGTGGGGCGGGGCTGGGGTAGAGTCTAGGGCGGGGCGTGAACGGGGCCCTAGTTGTCTGGGGCAGGCCTAATGGACAAGGCATAGTGTGGCTACAGGCTGGCTCGCGTTGGAGGTGGAGTCGGGAGTGGGGTGGTGACTGGATGCACCTAGGCTCTGGATGAGCTTACGTTTGGGGATGGGACTGTGCCTTGGGTAGTTTGGGGCTGGGAGTACTGGGAGGTGGGGCCCTGCTTGGGGAGCGGCAAGGGTCTAGTCTTGAGCCCACCTGGGAATTCTGCTGCCTGGGTGGCAGCTTCCAGGCCAGCAGGCAGAGAGAGGAGGAGGCTTCTGTCCTGACAGCGGGCAAGGAAGAAAGGCCCCCCAAAGTGGTGTGGGAACTGACCGGCCTTCAGACAGGGCCCCGGCCTGTGTGGTCTACCCTGGGTGCCCCTGGTTGAGCTTAGTGCTAAGAGCCCGGACTCCCTGGGTTCCAGTCTCAGCTCTGCCACCCGGCAGCTTGGGCATTCTGTGTGTTCGCTCATCTGTTGAGCAGGGTAATGGTGACTTACCTTGTATGTTTGACTTGTAAAGCAAATAGGTTAGTGCCATGCAAGTCAAAAAGCAAATCCTGCCCCGCCCTGGGCCCAGCAGCTGTCGTCCAAAGAGGCAAAGGAGGAGGGAGGTCCCCCTTGTCCAGGGCCTGAACTCCCCCAGGCTGCAGGGCCCCAGGCGGTGGCCTCTTTGCCCCCACAGGAGCAGAACAGCCCCTCCCCCAGGTGCCCAGCCCGGCAGGGTTGGCCTCGTCCTCACCCCAGGGCGGGCCACCAAGCTGGAGCTCTGGGTTTGCATAAGGGGATTAGCTGTCCAGCTGTCCAGGCCTGCCCTGGACCTCTGAGAGAAGCGTGCAGAGCGCCCTGCCTCTGCCCCCAGGAGACAGAGGGGTGGGGTGAGCCCAGGTCTGGGGTCGTCTGTGAGGAGGGCTCCAGGGGCCCGCAGCTCTTGCCACTGAACGTGGGCCCTGGGTTAGGAGTTAGCAGGATCCACAGTCTCGGGCGTGGATTTGGCGTCCTGGGCTCACCTCTGCCTCGGTTTCATCACATGTAAGATGGGCGTGATAACAGATAACCCCACCGTAGGCAGATTAAGTGACAGAGCGAAAAGTACTCCTGTGTAGACGAGGAAGAGAGAGAGAGGGAGGGAGGGAGGGAGGGAGGGACGCCAGCGCCGAGAGGTCCTAGAAGGAAACACAGGTTTCCCGTCGTGCCCCAGTGTCTCCTGCGGCCCTTCCCACAGTCACACGAAGGCTCAGCAGCCTGTGTGGCTCAGCCAGGGCCACCCAGCAAGGGGGTGGCAGAGCCAAGGCTCAGAGCACCCACAGGGACCACGTGTGCCTGCCTTTCACGTGGCATGTGGGGAGACCGAGTCCCCGGATGGGGCGGGGAGCTCCTGGCCTCCCCCAGAGTGGCCCTGGTGCCCAGAGACCTGATGCCCGGGCCCCTGGCTTTCCCTGAGGGGGAGGGGCCTTCTGCAACCCATGCTGCCCCGCCCCCTGCCTTCACAGCGCGTCATCCGGAGCCGCAGCCAGTCCATGGACGCCATGGGGCTGAGCAACAAGAAGCCCAACACGGTGTCCACCAGCCACAGCGGGAGCTTCACGCCCAACAACCCCGACCTGGCCAAGGCTGCTGGAATAGTGAGTACCCCCTCCTCTGCCTTTCCCCGGGGCCCTCAACTCTCCCCCGTCTCCTAGGGCCTGGCCCACCTTCCGCCCATGGCCCTGCCGTCCCCGAGCCCAACCCGGGCTGTAGTCTCCCTGAAGCCCCTGCTTGCCATGGGCACGTGCCCAGGCCAGGAGGCTGGGGTGCTAAGAGCTGCAGCCTCCTCCCTGCTCCGTGCCCCCCCCCCCGCCCCCGGCCCCTTACTTTTTGGGTGTGGCTTCCTGCAGCTCTCAGGCAGCCTCTGTGTCACGTCCGTCGTGTGCTGGGACCTGGGCTGCTATGTGGGCACCTGCTGTCAGACCTTGGGTTTTTGGGAGCTATGTGGATATGCACCCTGTGAGCACCTACTGTGGGCCTAGCCCAAGTTCCTGTCAGCACCTACTGTGTGTCAGGGCCTGGACTGCTGTGTGGGCACCTGCTGTCAAACTTTGGGTTTCTTGGAGCTATGTGGATATGTACTCTGTAAGCACCTGCTGTGAGAACCTGCTGTGTGTCAGGAAATGGACTTCTGTGTGAACACGTAATGTGTGCTAATGTCAGTGGATACCTACCATGTGTCAGGAAGTGAGCTGTCGCGTGGGCATCTCCTCTGTGAGCACCTCTGACTATGTCTGCAGCAGCCAGGGCCTCTGTGGTTGTAGCTGCCTTTGGTGTCAGGAACCAGGCTTCCGACAGGGCCGCCCCGAGTGACTTCTGTCTGCCAGTCTCTGTGGGATTCTGCTGCTAGCACTTGGGCGTGCTGGGCATACGGGAGGAAGGCCTGCAACCAAGGGCCTGGCTGCTTGCTGCCGCCTAGTGGCCACTCTTGGACACTGCACCCACTGCTCTGCTCTCCCCATCCACCCACAACCTCATTCATCCACCCCCTCATCCATCCATTCACCCACCCACCCATTCATCCACCTAGCCATCCACCCATCTACCCACCCACCCATCCATCCACCCACCCACCCATCCACCCATCTATTCACCCACACACCCATCCATCAAACCACCCATCTACTCAGCCATCTTTCGTCCATCCATCCACCCATTTACCCACTCACCCATCCACCCACCCACCCACTCATTCATCCATCCACTCCCTATCCCCCTCATTCTTCTGTTCACCTGCCCACTCACCATTTATTGACTGTCTGCTGCATGCCAAGCCCTGCGCTCTGTGCTGTGAAGCTGTGTCATGTGGCAGGAGGGAGCCCCCCACCCCTGCCCATGGTCTGGCCTGGCCAGGGGAGCAAGGCAGGGTCTCTGCTGTCCGGCAGTCACCGTGCCCACTGTCATGGGAGGAGGAGGCCCAACTTCCCCCGACTGAGATTTGCCAGACACTCCCTTCCTGCCCACTGGAGAGGCCCAGGCTCCTGTGGGTGGCCGCAGAGGGACCCCGGGGACAGGGCCAGGCCAGCAGCACCCACCATGGCAGTAACCAGACCCATTTCTGTTTTTGTTTTTGCACAACTCTCCCTCTCCATATTGCCCCTTTTTTCTGCTGCTCTCCTCTCTTCCTGCCCGCCCCCCGCCACCCGCTCTCTTCCCTCCCATCCTCGGCCCCTCTGTGGCCCCCTTGTGGCCCCTCTGCCTCCCTACCCCGTTCCTTCTCCCTCCCACACCTGTCTTCGCTGTCCTCCTCCCTCTGACTCCTGCATTCTTGCCTTGTCCCCCTTTCTTTGTGTCCCTGACCCCGACCCTCACTGCCTGCCCCGCTCCGTGTCCCCTGTCTTGCGTGCCATCTCTGGCTCGCTGGCTCGCACGGGCCCTCTTTCTGCCTACCACTCCGTCTTGGGGCCATCTCTCCCCACTCCTCCCTCCTTCCCGGCTCCGTGTGTGTCTCTCTCTCCTGCCCCCCTCTCTCCTTTGTTTCTGTATCTCTCTCCCTCCTTTCCCTTCTGCCTCTCTGCCCCACCCTTGCTGCTTGCCAGTCATTGCTTATTCCCGGGAAAAGCGCGAGTAGATTCGGACGCCGGGGCAGTGCCATAGGCATAGGAACCGTGGAAGAGGTTGTCGTCCGCGGGCCGCCGGCTCTGGAGGCTGCCTGCACGCGCTGCTCTCTGCTCGCTCTCAGGACGGAGGCCATATCGGGGATGATGCCCCTCCCCCACGACAGCCGTGCAGGATGGGTGGGGCTGGGAGGGGGCTGGCTGCCCTGAGAGCACCCAGCACCTGCTTCGGGGTCGGGTACCCTCTCTGGGACCCTGGCCCAGTCCCGGCCAGGATCTGGTACCCAAAGACCCTGTGCCTAGCTGCACGTCCCTGGTCTCGGCCGGCTCTGCATGGGGCACCACCTTCCCCTCCACTCTGACTCCTCCTCCCCACCATGGACCAGCCAGGGGTCCTACCCCTCCGAGCCTCCTTGGGGCCCACCGTCCAGCCTCCCCCGAGAGCTGGAGCCCACTCCCAGGACCTGGGGCATCTACCATGAGTGTGCTTGGAGGCAGCCATGGGGGTTTTGCATGGTGGTTTTCCCCAGCCCGATGGAAGGTTCCAGAGGAGCAGGGCTGGCGGGAGCAGCCCCTTCGGCTGCTGTGCTGGCTCTCACCTCCCGTCTCCCAAGACTGCGGCTCCCAGGAGGCCCGGGATGGGCGGGAAGCCATGCTGAGGACTTGGCCGCCTCCCCTCCCATCCCAGAGTGGCTGCCCAGCCTCCTCGGCCCCGGCCCCTTTCCTGGCCTAAGGTCCTGGGTGTGACCCTGTTGTGTGACGTCAGGAGAGGCCCTGGCCCTCGCTGGGCCTGCCTTCCCGTCTAGGAACCAGGAGGGCTGTCCCAGAAGTGCACGTTTTCCCTCCTTTCTTGCCCACGGCCTCTGCTTCAGGGCTGAGCAGGGTCCCCGGGGGCTGGGGGAGGGGCGGGGCGTGGGGGGCACCCGGGCTCCCAGGGCAGGTGGGCACTGAGTCGGGACCTCTCCTGCAGTCGCTGATTGTCCCTGGGAAGAGCCCCACAAGGAAGAAGTCGGGCCCGTTCGGCTCGCGCCGCAGCAGCGCCATCGGCATTGAGAACATTCAGGAAGTGCAGGAGAAGAGGTGGGTGGTAGTGGGGGGGGCGGGGGGAGGGCGGGGCCTTCCCGGACCCCGACTCAGCAGCCCAGCCGAGCGGCCACAGCCAGCAGCGTGCACCTGCCCCTGTGCCATGCTGTCCCCCTCCAGTGACAGCTGCGCTGTGGGGTCCCTGCTGTGTGCGTGGTGGGGCGGGGTGCGGGGCCAGTGCCTCGCCTGACGTGAGACGCTTTCGTCCACTCAGCAGCTCTGGCCTCGGGGGCCTGCACCTTGCGCATGAAGAAGCTGTAGGCCCGAGGGGCAGAGGTGGGACTTGAGCCCCGGTCAGTCTGCCGGTACCCATCCCCTGTGTGTGGGAGCAGCCAGTGCTGGCTCCCGGGCGAGCCATGGGGGGCCGGGGTCTGTGAGTGCCTGTGCACTCACAGGTAGCAGATGCTGGCTCCAGCATGCGGGGGCTGTGTGCCCTTGGCCAAATCACTGTACTTCTCTGAACCTCACTGGCCCGATCTCAAAAACAGGGACAAGAACAGCACCAGCGGCGGGGGGCTGCTGTGAGGGGTGCAGGGGTCAGGGGCGCCAAGGACGCGCCGAGGGCGGCTCCAGCCCTGGCCTCACTGCCTCTGCACTCAGAAGGCTGTGAAGCCCGGGTTCGAGTCTTAGCGTTGCCGCGTCCTAGCTGGGTGTCCCTGGGCTGCTTCCCTCCCATCTCTGAAGCCCGGGTCCTTCGTCACAAGACCGTCACACCCCCTTCTGGTGGAGCTGAGGACTTGGGGATGCGGCCCCACCTGTGCTGCCCCCGTGCTTGGCCCCCCGGGGCGGCTCTGGGGCTGGCTGCTGAGAACACAAGATGTGGGCCCAAGGCAGGAGGTGCCCGTGCCCTCTCTCACCTCCGGGGCCTCATTCCACCCCCAGTGCCAGGCCCAGGGCTGAATCCCCTCGCTGCCCCCTGTGCCCTGCAGGGAGAGCCCCCCGGCTGGCCAGAAGACCCCAGACAGCGGGCACGTCTCCCAGGAGCCCAAGTCAGAGAACTCGTCCACACAGAGCTCCCCAGAGATGCCCACAACCAAGAACAGGTTGGCGACTGGGGCATCCGAGTCCAGGCCTTGGGAGCCAGGCGGGGCTGGGGCTGGGGAGGAGGGCGTCCCTCACCCTTTCCGTCCGCCGCCTGGCCCACCGCTTCCCAGGAGCCCGTGGCACACAGCCGCTGGGCGCTCTGAGCCTGCCAGGCCCCCGGCCAAGCTCTGGGCCACACAGGGAATGGAGCACGTGGGCCGGCTCGCAGGCAGAAGATAAGCCCCTAAGCCGGGGCCAGATGGTGGTGAGGGGAGGGGAGGGGAGCAGAGTGGGGTGACGGACGGCTTGGGGGTGGGGTGGGAGGGGTCCTCGGGGAGACAGCACCCAGGCCTTGAGGGTTCAGTGAGACTCAGCCCCACCAGGCCTGGCCTGGCAGAGAGTGTGGGCTTGGCAGGTGCCAAGGCTCTGAGGCGAGCTTGGGGGTGGAAGGAAGGGCCGGGCCTGGGTGGGCGTCGGGCTGGGAGGTGACGGGAACGAGGCTGGATGGATGAGCTTTGAACTTGATCCTGCGCGTGGCAGGGAGCTTTCGGGCGATTTCAGCTAAGCATGATGGTGCTCTATGGAGAAGGGGCTGGGGTGAGGTAGGAGCGGAGGCAGGGCGGCCAGCCGGGAAGCTGCTCCTCCCGCAGTGGGTGGAGGCCGGGCGCCCTCTGTGCCGGGCTGGCCAGGGGCTGACAGGTCAGGCAGGCCAGCACCAGCAGGAAGGGTGACAGGGACTGGCAAAGGCAAGGCCTGCAGGACCCAGGGCGGGCAGGGGGAGTCAGGGAGGGCCTCCTGGAGCCCTTGGCTGACTTTTGAAAAGACGGTTGCTTGGGGGATTTGAGAGAGGGTTTGAGACTCCAGGCAGGAGACAGCAAAGCTCTGAGCGTAAAATAAAATTGTGAGGCAGGTAAGAGAGCAGGCTGCGGACTCCCCTGGACCCCACCTCCAGCCGAGGGGGCTTGGGCCGCGTGCCCCCTCCCTGTGGGCCTCAGGGACCCCTTGTCTGTAGGATGGGTCCAACACACAGGCGAAAGCACTTAGAACATTGGCCTGGGTGACATCAGCGTCACCGGACTCCCAGCCAAGGGGACTGGGCTTTACCCGGGCAGGGGGAGCCACGGGAGGGCTCCGAGCAGAAGAATCCGGTTAGGACTGGTGGGGGTGGGTCAGGCTGCAGGGGTAGGCCCTGGGAACTGTAAGGGGCATGGGGACAGTGAGGGGTGGGGGCTGGGCCACGGGCTGACGGCGCTGTGTGTGGCAGAGCGGAGACCACGGCGCAGAGGGCAGAGGTGCTGAAGGACTTCTCCCGCTCCTCGTCCAGTGCCAGCAGCTTTGCCAGTGTGGTGGAGGAGACGGAGGCCGTGGACGGGGACGACACGGGCCTGGTGAGCAGCCCGGGCAGGCGGGCAGTTGGGCGGGCGCTCCCCAGTCGGGGGCGCTCTTCTATCTGAAGGTGCTCTGGGTAGAAGCCCGAGTCTGGGTGTGGCTGAGGTGGGATCAGGGCCCCAGGCCAGAGGAGCAATGCAGTAACCCTGCCCTGCCCTCAAGCCTTCCATGGCTCCCGGTGCCCTCCAGTCTCTGAGACTGTGGGAGGAGTGGCACCCCCTGCTCCCCACTTCAGACACTGTCTACCCCTTTGCACGCACGGTCTCTTCTGTCCGGAACACTCCTCTGCCGCCGCCTCCCACCTCCCCCCGGATAGCTCCTACTCATCCTGCTTGACAGAATCTCCCACTCCCACACCTCCTCCAGAGAGCCTTCCTTGATTTCTTGGGACAGTTTAGGAGCTTCCCTCCCCCTTTCCGCTCTCACAGAAAGCCCGTTTTCGGTTGAAGCAGGGGCGGTGGCGGGGGTCGGGGAGGAATGTGCCCTACCGCTGGGGCCTGCATTCTCGAATTGTACCAGATCTTGGCCAGAAGACCCGGAAGCAGTTGGTTGAGGGCTGTCACCGGCTTTTCGCGGCCTGCCTGGCCTCCCTGAGGGCAGGGACCACACCTGATGTCCGAGCGGCTGGCCTAGGAGGACATCATTGAACTCTCAACAGTGGGTGGCAGTGGCCGCCCAGGCTGTGCCTGCCCCCACTCTACCTCCTGAGGCCACCCCGGGGCAGGCACTGCTGGGCCCATCCTTGCAGGGGCTGGGGTGGAGGTGTGGGGTGCAGCGAGGGAGGGGGCCTGCAGGGGCTCACCTCCCCCGTGCCCCCCGCCCCCAGGAGAGCGTCTCGTCCTCGGGGACACCGCACAAGCGGGACTCATTCATCTACAGCACGTGGCTGGAAGACAGCGCCAGCACCGCCAGTGGGGGCAGCTCCCCAGGTACCACCCAGAGGGGCCGCTCTGGGAGTGGGGGTGGGGGCTGGGCGGCCACAGAGGGTGGGGCTGGGCCGCGGCTGTCCCCGGCCCGGCAGGCCCCACGTGGCTGGGTGCCCTGCCCAGGTCAACTGGCAGGTGGCAGGGCCGGTGGCTTCTGGAAGCAGGGAGGCAAGAACTGGAGGGGTCCCCGTGAGAGGGACTTGGCAGGGCTGGGAAGCACCAGTGCCAACCGCCCACCCACCCATGCCCCCGTCTCCCTGGTGCCTCCCCGCGGCCAGTGAGGTGGCTCCCTCCTGCCCCCCTCCCCAGGCCCCTCGCGGTCACCCCACCCAGACGCCGGCAAGCCGGGGGACCCTGCCTGTCCTGAGATTAAGATCCAGCTGGAAGTGTCTGAGCCGCACACGCCCCAGCTGGTACGTGCCGGGCACGGGGGACGCGGGCACCCAGAGTTGGGGCCAGGAGGGGTGGACTTGTCCAGCCTGGGCACAGCCAGTGACTGCTGCCTCCCTGTGTCTCCTGCCCCACATCTCCACCTGTCCTGCCACCTGCCTCCCGGCCTGTCTGTCCGAAGGGCTGTTAGCCAGGCCAGCCCCTGCAGGTGAGACTGAGAGGGTCAGCCCCTCCCCCATCACTGGCTGGGGAAGGGCGGGACTGGGGGAGGCTGGGCGGCTCCTGCTCCTTCCTGTCGCTTGTCTGGGGTGAGCCACGTGTCTGTCGGGGACTCAGGCAAATGCTGGGCCCTCTCCGGGCCTCAGTTTCTTTGTCTGTGCGATGGGGCCATCTGTCCAGAGGACAGGATTGGGAACCCGGAGAGACGCTTGGTGACCACCTGGTGGAGAGGAGTCTGCGGTTCCCGTGGAACGGGAGGACCCGGAGCCTGTGTCTCCGCGCGTGGGCCCCTCCCAGGCCGCCGTCCCCTGCTCCTTGGGCCCTCCACCTCCCTGTGTCCTGCAGATGAGGCCGCAGAAACACAAGCTGAAGAGGCTGTGTCAAGTTGAGACAGATGGGACCTCTGCGCCCACGGCCCCCCGCCTTCCCCTGGGCCCACCCATCTGGGCTGTCTCTGCAGGGCAGAGCCATCCAGACCTGGGAGCAGAGAGGCTGCGGGCGTCATCCCCACCCCCCAGGCTGGGGGTCTGGGCTGGGGCAAGGCCTGCTCACCCCTCCCAAGGGCCTCCATCAGCCCCGGGTGCCTCTGTACTCAGGGGAGCGAGGTGGGAGAGGGTGCCCCTACCTCGGAGGCAGCAGGATGTGGGGTGGGCTGGGAGTCTCGAGCCCTGGCTTCTGACTTGGGTTCTGCTGTGTGACTCTGGACGAGTTGCTCTCCCTCTCTGGGCATCTCTGCTGCAAATGGACAAGATTCTTTCAGAGGTCCCTGAAAACTGTGATTCCGCGCACCTGCCCCAGGAGAGGGCTCGTCCTCCCTGGGGCTGCCCGTCACGCTGCCCGCTGCTTCTCCAGGTCCCGGGCCCCCGGTGGGCTGAGGGGACAGGGAGCTTGTCACGCCCCTTGCCCCTCCTGGACCCCCAAGCTCTGCCACAGATCTGCCGACACCCACACCCTGTCCACTGCCTACAGGTGACAGATGAGTGACCCCTCATGGCAGAGGGGTCCCTGGCTCCTCGGCCAGCACCCAGCTTAACCCCTGCCATCCCGCACTCCCGGGCAGTCTGGCCCGAGGGCCCACAGGCCTTGGCTGTCCTCACCACCATGAGTCCCTGTCCTTGTGTGTGTCTGTCCACACTTTTTAGGCGCCAAAGGCCAGGCCTCTGGCCCCACCACCCGTTTTGGAAGCCCCCGTGGCTGTGTGTACGTCGGTAACAGTTGTACAAAATAAATTCTATTTATCGCTATTGTACCCCGAGTGAGGGCTGGCTTTGTGTGTGACAGGTGCCCAGTGGTGCCCGGGGGTGGGGCCAGGCCTGTGCCCAGCAGAGCTGCTGGGTCTGGGGTCACCTCCAAGGCCACCCAGCAAGACCTGTGCCATCTTCCCCAGGGTGGTCCCTTCCCTCCGCCCTGTTCCCCTTCCCCACACAGGGATGAACACGTCCCCACACAGGTTTGAGTCCTGGCCCCATCTCTGTTATCTGAGTAGTGCTGAGAAACTTGCTTCCCTGAGCCTCAGTCTTCACCTCCGTAAAATAGGAACAGTTGTGCCTCTTCCGAGGGTTTACTATGAGGACTTAATGAGTTGCTGTGTATCAAACCCCCAGCACACAATAGGTGCTTGATTACCCATGCCTTCTCTTTCCTCTTGTTCAGGGGTTTCCAAGAGTGTCCCCTCATGTGGCCACCAGGGGGCGCCAAGGGATAGCGCCCCAGGACAGACAGGGCTGGGGGACTGGAAGGTGGGGATGAATCGGCCAAGGTCCCTGCCCTGAGATGCTCACAGTGTGGACAGTGGAATATGGGGGGAGGGGTCGGGGATGGCCGGGTGTGCCAATGAGCAGGGGCCTGGGGGAGAGCAGTGCAGGGAGCCATCCTAGGGACTGTCTTAGGGAAGTGTTCCTGGGAGAGGGAACCATGTGTGCAAAGGTGTGGAGGGCATAGTCCGCCTGGGGGTGGGAAGGAAGTGACCGGTTCTGAATGGGGGGATGGTGCCGGTGCAGGGGCCTGGGACGTGGGCGGGGCTAGGGCTCACTGCACAGGGCAGCGGGGGTGCTGGTGGAGAGTGGGCAGGACCAGCAGAGTGAGGAGGGGATGCAGGGAGCTGTCGCTGGAAGGCCTGAGCAGCTGGACAGGGGACCCTCCGATGGGATCTGGAGCAGAGGAACGAACTGGGGAGACCCGCAGGGGTCCAGCCTGGGTGCTGGGCAATGGGGGGTCCTCTGGGGTGGGAAGGTAGTTTGGGGAACAATGGGTCTCCTCACATTTGGGGGTGTGTTGGGGAACAACGGGCTTGGGGTGAGCACCACACAGGGCCCTGGGATCAGCCATGCGCTGGCCTCCCTGCCAGTGCCCACCGCATCCCAGGACCATGCTGGGCTGTCCTGACAGGCCCTGGCGACCCTCCGATGGCTCAGGCCAGCCAGGGCTGAGTCACACCCAAGCCAGCCCGCCCACCTGGGTTTGGCCTTAAGCAGCCCCGGGCTCAGCGGGGCCCCTGCCAGCCCACCCCACTGCCCCAGTTGGCCTCCGCTGACCCTGGGGTCCCAGCACTGCAGCTCTCGCTGCCTCAGCATCTGCCCCATCGCACCCTCCCTGGGCGGCCACACGCAGCACCAAGGTTAAGGGCTCTCTGAGTTGTCCAGAGTGGACAGAGAGGAGGCCCATCAGCTCTATCAGAAAAACTTCAGAGGGCGAAGGCTCAGCCAAGGGCGTGGCGGCCGCCACGGCGGGGCCAGCACACATACCACATGGGAGACCATGGGAACAGATGCTATGGTGTCCTCCACCCGGAACAGAGCTCAGCCCCTCGACCTCCCACGTGTGTGCCCACCCCCCACGGCTCTGTCCTGAGCCAAGACAGTCAGCCAGGGGCTATCGTGGCCGAGCAGGTGGGCAGCTTGGCCAGCAGGATCTGCCCGGCTCCTTCCTGGTCTACACTGTGCCAGGCCCCCTCTGGGGGAAGGAAAGGCCTCAGGGTGGGAGTTCAGGCCAGCCCCCAGCCCTCTGGGCTCCAAGGTGGGGCCGGGGGAGGCTGAGACGAATCTGGCCTCCAGGATCAAAGTGTCCAGCACTGTTGCCCTTGTGCCCGCGCCAGCTCTGGGCTCACCCTGGGTTCCGGGTGGGGAGGGCGGGCCAGGACACTGACCCAAGGGGGGAATTAGGGCTTGGGTGGGGGGTGCCAGGTTCCGGGAAGCACTGACTGCCTAGAAATAGCTGTGAGCGTTGACGCAGCAGCCAGAGGTTGCCCCAGACTCCGCTCTGACACCCCCGGCCGCTGCCTCTGCTGGGACCCACCTTTCTCGCCCAGCCTCAGTTTCGCCACCTGTGCGACATCAGGGCCCCTCCCTACCACCGTGGAAAGGCCATCTTGGTCTGCAGGCTCCTTGCGGAGCGCCCGGTAGGGGACCCAGACACGGTAAGAGGGGTCCTCCCACACACACCAGCTGGGGTGTCCCTGGACATCTGTGGCCAACCCTGGGACAACCTTGCCAAAGAGGCAGCCACAGGCCCAGGCCGGCCCAGTGCCAGGGGACTGGGTCCTGGCCACCCTCCGCTGCCCAGGCCACAGGGGGTGCTCCGCCAGGGACCCTGGAATGTGTAGGTCCCTCCCTCCCTCCCTTGTCCGTCCTGCCAAGGGGACAGCCCAGGACGGAGCATCTGAAATAGCCAGATCTGGTTAGCTAGGCTAATTTTAAAAGCCACTCTGGCTGCCCCTTGGGCCCTTCTGGGAAGCCATGAATGTCCCTGTGTGTGCCCCTGGGAGGCAGGACCGGGGGACAGTGGCAGGGGTGGGGGCCGGGCTCTGAATGCAGCCTGCTGGTGCTGGAGACCCCAAACTGCCTCCCGGGCCCTGCCAGTCTAGGGCCCAGAGTTGGGGCTCAGGGGCCCAGCTCCTGTCTCTCTGTCCCCGTCTCCAAGCCCCTGCATCGTCTCCTCTGCCTGCTCTCCCCAGGCAGATCTGGGCAGGGGGCCTTCCCTCTGCGGCTCTGTGCTGTCCTCTCCCCTCTGTCCCTCTCTGCCCTGCCTCAGTGTCCCTTTAGTGCTGTGTCCCTGCCTCTCTGCAGGAGGCCGCGTCCAGCATTCCTGACAGCACATAGCCTGGGCCGCGCACCCCAGGTGGGGGGAGAGGTGACGTCCACTTGGGAGCCAGGGTTGCAGGTGGGGCTCCTGGGGCGGTGCAGGCGTCCTGGGAACTGACAGGAGCTGTAGCTGCAGGCAGGGCCAGGTCCAGGCACGACCTCGGCCATCTGGCCAGGCCAGGTGCCAGTGGGAGGAAGGAGCTTCAGCCGTGGCGTTGCCAGACTTAGCAAACAGAAACACACGGTGCCCAGTTAAATTTGAATGTCACATAAACAAGGGATAATTTTTAGTTTAAGTATACCTCGTGCAATATTTGGGACATACTTATACAGAAAAATGATTCCTTGTTTATCTGAAATTCAATTTTAACTGGGTGTCCGGTATTTTACTTGGCACCCCAATCCAGTGAGGCTCCGGCAGGGGGAGGGAGAGGTTTCTCAGGTACAGCAGGAGTTTCATATGCCAGTCTGATGGAGGAGGCATAGCTCCTGCCTTCAGGGAGCTCTCAGTTTCCTGGGGTGGGGGCCCTGAGACCTTCTCAGTGGAACCATGGCCTTTGAAAGGGAGGGAGGGGTGTGTAGGATCTGCTGGGCCCAGTACCTGGCACACAATAGGCGCTTCATAGTGTTTGTTGAATGAATGAAGGACTCCCCCAGCCCATGGCCAGGGGGAGCTGCATGGCCAGCAGGGGGCCCCAGCTCCCTACCTCCCAAGCTCCCTGGAGCCAAGGAGAATGGCACCGCCACCACCCCCTGCGTACCCCAAAGTGAGCCTCAGAGGAACAAGGGGGCCGTGGAGTAGGGACAGGGGGCGCCATCCCTTCCCAGGCCTCAGTGCCATGCCAGTGTCCCGCTTGGGTAAGGGTGCAGGTGCCGGGTGGGGACCAGAGCAGGGCTCTCTCTGACTACTGGCCTCCAGCGCTGCAGAGATAAGGGGGACTGGGGGGGGGGACCAAAGAGGCACTGCTCAGTGCTCCCCGCGAGAATGTGGACAAACCTGGGGGATTTCTGGGACCCAGAAAGCTGGGGATCCTTATTTCTAGGGGTGAGATTTGGGCCTGTGGCTCATCAATCTCAAGGGTCCTCCTGGAGGCAGAAGACCACTAGGGACCGGCCTACTGCTGCCTCCTACCCCTACTCCCCACCCTCCCCCAAGGCAGGGGCCCTTAGTTAACCGTGCCTCTCATTCCTCACTGTCTGGCTGTCACCACCCACTGAGATGTCCCACTGGGACCCTGTGTCAATCCCACCTGTTCCAAGGCCAGCATTGGCTTCAGGGGTGACCTGGGGCGAATCTGTGGTCCACAGCCTTGGCTTCCCCAGCCCTACAATGGGGTCGCACTAGCCGCTCATCCATAGGCTCCTGCAGGATGTGTGGATGGTGTCGGCCCCCAGGGAGTGGCTTGGGGGAGGGAGCTGCTGCTGTTGCTATGATGATGAGGAGGAAGAGGAGGAGGATGAGTTCAGGGCCCTGGTTGGGGGGGCAGGAAGCAGCGGGCTGCCTCCATGGTCTGTGCCCCGCTGATGCCATTCTGGGAAGGCCACACTCACCTCAGCCATCTCAGCCCCACCCCTCCTTTTCCAGGACCCTTGGCTGCTTGGGGGGTGGGGGGCTGCGGGCTTTAGGTGCTGCAGGAAACCCTTCAGAGATGAGTGGGGGGGGGGGCTGCAGCTCCAAGCCCGGCTCCCTCTGCAACTGCAGTGTGGGTGGAGTCTGCCCCATCCTTCCCCCCGCCCCCAGCTCCCGCTGCTCAGGCCTCGGTTTCCCCAACTGTGCAGCCAGGGGCTGGCTGGAAGTGCTGCCGTCCTGGACAGGGGCCCCTGTCTGTGTCATCTTGTTAGTAACAGTTCAGCCCTGAGCCTATAATCACACGTGTCCGGGGATGAACTAACAGCGTTTCTCTAAATTGGGCTCTCACTGTGGCTCTCGGTGGAGTCAGAGCGCCCTCAGCCCCCAGCTGGCCACAATCGGGGAGGTTGTCCCCACCTGCCCTGCAAGGCCCAAGGGACACCCCCCCCCCCCCGAGCCAGC
Organism: Oryctolagus cuniculus; assembly: GCF_964237555.1. Taxonomy (NCBI): domain Eukaryota; kingdom Metazoa; phylum Chordata; class Mammalia; order Lagomorpha; family Leporidae; genus Oryctolagus; species Oryctolagus cuniculus. Next base: position 149,362,121 of record NC_091438.1, read on the forward strand.
GGTGGGTCCTGGGGACCTGTCTGCCATGCTCTGTGCCAGGCACTCTTCACCCAGGGGCCTCGCCACCGCTCTGGGAGGCAGAGACCCCTGGGATGCTGTTTCAAAGGGAAACTACAGCGCAGAGAGGGGAAGTCAGTTGCCCAAGGCTGCTCAGCTGGGGTGTGGCAGAGGCCGACTTTGAACCTAGCTCTGACTCCAGGGCTTCTATCTTGGCCTGAGGCTGAGAAGTGCCCCTCCCAGCTCAGCCCAAGCCTCCCCCCAGGGACTCTGGAGCCGCCCCCTGGCAGGTTGGTGGCAGCCGGCTCAGTGTACACGTGACACCGCCAGCGACCCCTTCCCCACTGGACACAAAGACCCTGCTCCCTTCTGCACCTCCCACTCGGCCACCCGCCTTCCTCCAGCCCTGGGCCCGGCGCCTGCCTGCTGCTGCCCCGTCCTATGCCCTGAGAAGTGGGGTCTGAGGCCAGAGAGCGGGGTGTTGGCGGAGCGGCCAGAGGCAGTGCCCCTGCTCAGGCCGGCGGGCGGGGAGCCTGCGGTTTCCCTGTTTGTTCTGGAGATCCCAGCCGCTTCCCAGAGGAGACAGCTAGTGGTTCCCAGGCCACAGCCCCTCAGGCGGAGCCAGACCGCGGCTGGCCAGGCCGGGAGCACTGCCCGCCAGCCCTCCCGGGCTCCGCCAGGCCCTGGCGCTGGGTGGTCTGGGAGGGGGCCAGGATGGCCTCCGGAGCCGTGACCAGCGCCAGGCTTGGGGCTGCCCTGCCAGGGACCCAGAGGGGAGGTCCTAAGGGCCTCCCAAGGGACCCCCATCCCCCTTAGGCTTCCAGCCGGCTCAGCCAGGAGCCCACCTTACAGGCTGGTGGAGTCAGCGTTGGCAGTGGAGACCAGCCCCCAGCCCTGCCCTCCTCTGCACCTCAGTTTGTCCATCTCTGCAATGGGCAATGGGCAGGCCTTCCTCCTGGCCACGGGCATCTCCAGCTGGGGGGGGGGGGGGCGGCTGGGCGGGGGCAGCCCCGGCTGGAAGGATCCCAGCTGTTTCCAAGTTCATCCTTAGGGGCTTGTCCTTGCCATGCGCTCTCTGTTCCCCGGAGGTGAACACCTGCTGGAGTGGAAAACAGTTCCGGGGACCCCAGTTCAAATCCTGACTGCAGACTCCCTGTGACCCTGGGCAAGAGACTTCCTCCCCGTCCCCACCGTGACCCAGCTGGAAGGCTCCCCTGCACTCCAGCCGGCTCTGCCTGGCTCCCCCCCCCCCCAGCACTGCCATCCCCAACAGCACCCAAGTCCAATCCGTTTTCTCCCTGAGTCGGCCCCTCCCCCAAAGCTCCATCCACCCAGGGGCTCAGGCCAAAAACGCATGGGTGCCCCAATTCTGCTGCTTCCACCATCCCCCGCTGGCCCACTGGCTTCAACTCCCAAACACGTCTGGGATCCAGCTCCTTCCCGCCACTGCCACACTCTGCCCGGTCCAAGCCACCACCACCGCCGCCAGCTCCGACAAGGGAAACGTGTCCAGGCTGTGCCGTGACGTCTCCAGCTGCTGCCGGGCCCTGCTCTGCATGGTAGCCTGGGTGATCCTTCCAAAGCATTGCCGATCAAGGCTCTCCCAGCGTCAAACCCACCCGTAGCCTCCCCCGTGTGCCTTTCATTCCCCGCCGAGTGCAGCTCCCCCATGACACCCCTTTCTCTGGGCTCCGCATCACCTTGCTTCTGTCCCTCAAACGTGTCAAGCTCATCCCTGCCTCCGGGCCTCTGCACCTGCTCTGTTCCCTGCTCAGCACAGTCTCTCGTCCAGCTCTGTGCAAAGCTGCCATCTTACTAACTCAGCTCAGTGTCACCCCCTCAGCAGGGCTTCCTCGGCAACCAGCAATGGGAGTGGCCCCACTCTCTAGACCTTGGTTTTTGCATCTGTAAAATGGGACCAGCACCAGTGCCTGACCTCCCGTGTTGTTAAGAGGATGAGCAGAGACCGTTGGCATGGGGTGGGGCTGAGCGTGAGGCAGGCACTAGAAGCCTCTGAGCCCTCCCTGCTTGCTGCCATCTGCAGTCCCAAGGCCTGGCCCCCCTGAGTTGGCCGTGAGACCCTGGTGCTGAGGTGGCAGCTGAGCTCCTCTGCCCATTTCACTGTGTGACTTCAACTTGGTGTCTGACCCTCTCTGGGCCGTCTTCCTCCCCAGACAGTAGAGGCTCGCTGCAGCTCTGAGCTTTGTTTGGGGCATTGTAGAAAGAGGCCTAGGGGCCAGCACTGTGCTGTAGTGGGTAAAACCTCTGGCTGCAGTGCCTGCATCCCATATGGATGCTGGTTCGAGACCCAGCTGCTCCACTTCCCATCCAGCTCCCTGTCGATGGCCTGGGAAAGCAGTGGGATGGCCCAAGTGCTTGGGCCCCTGCACCCATATGGGAGACCCGGAAGAAGCTCCTGGCTCCTGGCTTCAGATTGGCCCAGCTTCAGCCATTGTGGCCATTTGGGGAGTGAATCAGCAGATGGAAGACCTTTCTCTGTGTCTCTCCCTCTCTCTGTAACTCTTTCAAGTTAATAAATAAATTTTAAAAAAAGAAGAGGCCTAAGCCCCAGGAGGTGCCTTTGAGAGGTGGGGTGGGGGGATGGTGGTGATGCTCAGGGCAGACAAAGGGCCCACTGGGCACTGACATTCGGTGTGGGTGTGGGTGTCAGGACAGTCCTTGCTGCTCCGGCCCCAAGAGCAGGCAGCAGTGGCTCAGGCCTTCTTCCAGGGCTCAGGGGGGCAGAGCGTTTGTATGACCCCATCCCAAGGCCTCCAGGTCCCGCCTTCACCCTGACCCTGCCAGGGCCCTTGGGTCTTGGCCTCATCATGGCCATTTCTCCTGCTCAGGCCACCTGAGGGGCCAGGAGGCCCAACGCCAGTGTGCCCAATACTAGGCTGACTTCTGAGACCCAGGACTCCTGGGGCCAACACCCTGGCTCCCCCAACCAGGACAAGGGCTGGGGCTGCGCCTCAGCTTCCAGGCAAGAGGACAGGCTCCCGGCGACCAGCTCCTGGCCTCCACACCCAGCCCGCCCCACCTGGAACTGACCCCCGCCACCTGGAGCTGACCCCCGCCACCTGGGACTTATGCAGACCCACTTTCCTGAGCCCGGATTCAGCGCCTCCCTCCACCCTGCCTGGCCCCCTGTGGCTTCAAGGTCAAGGAGTCCACAGATGAGGGCAGTGGACTCTAGCAAGTGGGAGGCAGTGACCAGGCTGTGCCCAAGCCCAGGACCAGAGAGGGGGCGCAGGAGACCCACTTACAGACACTAGTGATGAGTGACAGCGCCACTTCCAGGGGAAGGTACTTGCCTCCGGCTCTGTTGGCTGAGGGACGAGCCCGCCTGAGTCTGGCCTGGCCGCCGCCGCCGCAGGAGGCTACAACTGTGTGATTAAAACCTCGCTCTCTGGAGCCAGGCAGCCTGGCTTCAGGTCCTGGCGCTGGCCCTTGGCAGTCGTGTTGCTTCCGATAACTTAGCTCACTCCTCGGTTTCCGTTCCTTCATCTGTGAATTGGGGGTAAAGACAGCCCCTGGGCCCCGAGGGCTGCTGGGAGCAGGGCCGTGAACTTGCGCTGGAAGGCACTTAGGGGCCAGGCCTAGGCTCGGAACCCTGAAAACGCCCCCACTGTGTCTCAGTGGGCAGGAGCGGAGGTGGCCTTGGCCTGGCCTGCCCTGCGCCACGGCCCGAGGTTCTCACAGGACCAGGAGGAGCCAGAAAGGGGCCCGGAGCCGGCAATACCAGGAGGCCCACAGGAAGCCCAAATCCTCTTCTGAGAACTTAATGCCCGCTCCCCCTACCCCCCATCGGCCGGGGCTAGATCACGGTGGGAGGTCTTCAGCATAGCAGACTAATTGCAAATGCTACCTTCTCAAGGGCTGCTGGGGCGGGACAGGGGGCGGAGCTTTTTTCCCTTGAAGAGAGAGATTGGCATCTGCAAGGGGCAGAACACAGACTGGGACCAGGCAGAGCTGGGTTCCTCTTCCAGCTGTCACCTGCAAGCCACGGGCTCCGGAGCAGGTCCCGATGGCCTCTGTGCCTCAACTTTCACATCCGTAAAATGGGAGGGAGACTGGGGGGATGTGGCAATGTGCTCTCAAGGCGACAGCTCCACCGCCTGTCTTGGGCATCTGGTGGCGTCTGTGGCTCTCACTCTCAGCCTTCAGTTGCTGATGATGCAGCCATTTGCCTGGCTCTACCTAGCTGGAGCCAGGACTCTCAGGGCCACGTTGGGAGCTTGTCCTCCCTCTCCATCTGAGTGACCCCAGCTCCTCCTGCCTGGTCGAAGACAGTGGACTCCGTGCTGGCCTCCCAGCCCCTGAGGCCTCTTCTTGAGGTGTCCTCAAAACTGCCTTCCAGGGTGATCTTTCAGAAATGGTGCTCAGGGGTCAGCATTGGGGCAGAGCAGATAAAGCCGCCAGCTGTGACACTGGCATCCCCTGTGGACGCCAGTTCAAGTCCCAGCTGCTCCACTTCCTACCCACCTTCCTGCTAATGGACCCGGAAAAGCAGCAGAAAGATGGCTCAAGTATTTGGGCCCCTGCCACCCACATGGGAGACCCAGAGAAAGCTCCCGGTGCCTGGATTCAGCCTGGCCCAGCCCTGGTCGTTGCAGCCACCTAGGGAGTGAACTGGGGTAGGGGATGGAAGATCTCTTTATCTCTGTCTCTTCCTCTCTCTGTAACTCTGCCTTTCAAATAAATAAATAAATATTTTAAAATATATATATATTTGAAAGAGGTACAGAGATGGCTGGCGCTGCGGCTCAATAGGCTAATTCTCTGCCTGTGGCGCCAGCACCCCAGGTTCTAGTCCCGGTCGGGGCACCGGATTCTGTCCTGGTTGCTCCTCTTCCAGTCCAGCTCTGCTGTGGCCCAGGAGTACAGTGGAGGATGGCCCAAGTACTTGGGCCCTGCACCCCATGGGAGACCAGGAGAAGCACCTGGCTCCTGGCTTTGGATCAGCGCAGTGTGCCAGCCGCAGCACGCAGGCTGCAGCGGCCATTGGGGGATGAACCAACGAAAAGGAAGACCTTTCTCTCTCTCTCTCTCTCTCTCACTGTCCACTCTGCCTGTCAAAAAAAAAAAAAAAAAAAGAGAGAGAGAGAGAGAAAAGAAAGAAAAAGTTACAGAGAGAGAAAGAAAGAGATCTTCCATTCACTGGTTCACTCCTCAAACGGTTGCAACAGCCAGGGCTGGGCCAGGCTAAAGCCGGGAGCCAGGAGCTTCTTCCAGGTCTCCCACATGGGTGTAGGGGCCCAAGCTTTGGGTCATCTTCTACTGCTTTCCCAGGGAGCTGGATCAGAAGTGGCGCAACTGGGACTCGAACCGGTGTCCATATGAGATGCTGGTGCTGCAGGCTGCAGCTTAACCCACTATAACACAACACTGGCCACTAAACATATTTTTTTGAAAAATGACGCTCACTCTAGTCTAGAACCTTCCTTGGCTTCCTAGTGTCTTCAAGGTCAACCTCCAGCTGCTGCTGCTGCTGCTGCTGCTGCTGCTGCTTTTAAAGATGATTTTATTTATTTGAAAGTCAGAGTTACAGAGAGAGGTAGAGACAGAGAGAGAGGTCTTCCATCCGCTGGTTCACTCCACTGATGGCTGCAACGGCCTGAGCTGTGCCAATCCAAAGCCAGGAGCTTCTACCAGGTCTCCCATGTGGGTGCAGGGGTCCCAGCACTTGGGGCATCTTCTACTGCTTTCCCAGGCCATAGCAGAGAGCTGGATCAGAAGAGGAGCAGTGAGGAGCAGTCAGGACTTGAACCGGTGCCCATATGGGATGCTGGTGCTTCAGGCCAGGGCTTTAACCCACCGTGCCACAGCGCCGGCCCCGACCTCCAGCTTCTTGGGACCTTTCCAAGCTCATCTCTGCTCTGGTGCTCCCTGAATTCCCCTGGACCAGTTCGCCCTCAGTGTCCCTGCCCTTGCTAAGCCTCAGCACACTTGGTGCCTTCTCTGCCTCTGTGCCCACCTGCCGAGTACCCCTCCCTGCCCCCCAGCTCCTTGCTTCTCTACACGTGAGCTGACCTCAGGTGACCATTCTGTCTCCCACTGCACAGGGTGGGGCAGGGGTCACAGCTCCGGCTCCACCTCGCCTGCAGGGGCTTTAGTGTCAGAATACAGGGGATGCTGGGCGGGGCCAGACAGGAGCGCTCTACCCGCTCCTTACTCCTGCTGACCCTGAGAGAAACAGGGTCCACTGCTAGCCAGAGCTTCCGATGTTTCAAAAAAGCCATAGAGAGGAACTGGCATTGTGGCACAGCAGGTGAAGCCCCCACTTGCGATGCTGGCGTCCCATACTGGAGCGCCGGCTCCCGTCCTGATGCTTCCACTTCTGACCCAGGTCCCTGCTAACTGGGAAGGCAGTGCAAGGTGGTCCACGTACTTGGGCCTCTGCTAGCCACATGGGAGACTCAGATGCAGTTACTATTTCTGGCTTCAGCTTGGCCCAGATCCAGTGGTCAGGGCCCTCTGGGGAGCGAACTAGGGGATGCAAGATTCTCTCTCTCTCTGCCTTTCAAATAAACAAATTGATCTTTAAAAGCCTGAATTCCAGATCTTCTGTGAAATCTCTCGGTCTTCTGAGCGTGGTGGAAGGTGGACATTTGGCACGGTGATGTAGGACACTGCCCGGGCCTTCTGCGTCCTTGGACAGCGTGCCTGGGTCTGAGTCCCGGCTCTGTCCCCGGTTCCAGCTCCCTGCTGCTGACTCAAGTACTTGGGTCCCTGCTACCTACGTGGAAGACCCGGATGGAGTCCCCAACTCTCGGCTCCAGCCCAGCCCAGCTGCGACTGTTGAGGGCATTTAGGGAGTGATCTAGTAGATCTCTGTCTCTCTGCCTTTCAAATGAAAGGAGGGGAGCTCGTGGGGAGGTCCGGGGCGTGTGCTAGTCGGAGGCGACCAGAGCCTGCGTCCCACGTGGCGCACAGAAACCCAGGGAGGAGCGGCACCTCCTGCGGGGCGTGGCACAGGGCCTCTGGCCCGACGCCGGACGCCGGACGCAGGCAAGGCGAACACCTGCTCTGCCTCCGGCGCCGGGAGCAGCCCCCAGCCGAAAACTACATTTCCCAGTCTCCTTTGCGGCGGGGCGGGCTCCGGGCCGGCTCTCCCCGCTCGGAGGACGCGCGGCAGTGCGGAAGTGCCCTGTGCCACTTCCGGGAAAAGGGGCCGCTAGGCCGCGGTGCGAGTTCTCCCGTCTAGGTGCGGGAAGCGCGTCCAGAACGCGGAGGGGGCGGCAGAGCCACGGAGTGGAGAAGGGCTGGGTCCCATGGGGCGCCTGGCGGGGGGGCCCAGCCCGACGTTTGCGACAGCAACCGGTCCTTACCGTGTTAGCTTAGTGAGGTTCCTGGGTTTGGCTTTCGCAGAAGACAGGGCTGGCGCCGTGGATGGAAGAGGCGTTGTCAGCTCCCGGCTGTTGTTCCTCCCGAGACAGTGCACGTGGGTGCTGTCAGGGCAGCCTCTACTACTCAGGTGGCCGTGCGTGCCGGTGGGCGGAGCCGAGACCTCTGCCTGCACCCCCGGCTCGGATGAGGGCTCAGAGCCCAGCAGTTGGGCTGCGAGGCTGTGAATGACCCAGGCCCCGGGCCCAGCCTGGGAGAGGGCAACCTGGGAAGGCTCTGGGCCTCCGACACCGCCGCCATCCCTTGGCCTAGGTCAGGGCACGAAGAGCTGCTGGCTCCCGGCGGGGTCCTAAGCACTCGGTAGGTACCAGACAGGCACCGAGCTTTGGCAGGGGTTGCCGGGCAGTTTGTCCAAGTTCATGAAACCAAGAGATGTTGGACCCCGGGTGAGGATCCCAGCATGAGCCTCCAGCCCCATCCGTGTGTCCGCGTGTTTTCTGGCGTTCTGCCAATGCCGCGGCACCAGGCAGGGTCTTCGGGCTCCAGTGTTCCTTGTCCCGAGTAGCCCTTAGCCAATGGGAGCAGAGGTGAGGAATACACACCCTTGGGGTGCCTCCCCCCACCCCACAGCCACCTGATTCATGACGCCCCCTTTCTCAGCCTCCTTCCCTCCCCGGCCTCCCCATCTCGCACTGAATGTTCTCAAAGGATCGTCTCCGGGGCTGCCTTTGGGGAAACCCAGCCTGAGATGCAGAGTATGGTTTGCACACCTCTGAGCCCTGTGAATCGGTTTCGGGTGGTACTGTGAACGGTTAACGGTCGTGTGCTTACATATAACGTGGAAGGATTGTTCCAGAAATGATAATGTAGAGATACGGCAGAAATTGTGACGGCGGGGATGGGCTTAGCGCCCGAGGCTCGGCACGGGGCATCTCTGTCCTGGCAGGGACGTGCACCTGCAGCCTCTGTGTGCCTGCCTCTTGGCCAGGACTGCTCGGAAGCTGAGAGCACTCTGCCCGGTTTGCATTTTCCATCCTGACGCCTGCTTTCTCGTCTGAGTTCAGATTTGACCGGTATGTGTTCTAAGTCATCTGTTTGGGCTGCCGCAGGACCTGGCGCGCGGAGGTTTGGTCATGTATTGTAAACACATCAAGGCTGTCATTAAGTGTGGGAGCTCTGGAATCAGACCCGGTCTCAGATCCCAGCGCCACACCTTGGGGGATCCGGGTGCTCCTCCCACGCCCTTGTTGCCCTCATCTCTAAGCCTGGGTGAGGGGCCTTGGCTGCTGGTAAGAGTAAATGGCAGCGTGGCCTGTCGTAAGTGATCGGGGTTCAGGCAGCGAGGCACGAGGAGCGAACTTGGGGCGACCCTGTACTTCCCCAAGGTCCCCAGGCCCCATGCGTGAACGCCAGGCGCAGAAAGATGGCAGCCGCCTGGTGACGTGGAAGCTCTGTGGGGCCGGGGCCGTGTCTGTCTCCTTCACCGTGAGTTCTCAAGGCCTCCCACGGTGCCTACAGCACACGATGCCTGGACCAACTGAGCAGCTGCAAGGGGCCAGGGTCCATGGTGCTGTTGGCAAGTGCCACGCAGCAGAGGGGACCCCGGGCCCCCTTCAAGTCCTCCCTGCTGGGGGTCCTGGGGGGGCACTCTTCTTTAATCCTCACAGCAACCCAGGAGTGGGCTGCCTCCCATTCTACAGATAAGACGACTGAGACACAGACACACAACAGTTTGTCCAGAGTCACCCAGGTAATGAGCGCTGTAGGCTCTCCCTGCCCAACCGACCTGCACCCCCCGGACCCGGCGTCCACTCCCTCCCAGAGACAGGAGCTTATTTCAGTCTCTTCCTGACCACAAAGACTCGGCTCTGTCCTCAGAAATATTTGGAAAGTTTTATTTAAATGTTTTGTTGTTCCCTTTGAACCAGCACCAAAGAGAGAATTTTTTTTTCTTTTTTTTTTTTTTTGCCGTTCCAAACAGGAGAGTCGCTTCAGAGAGGAGCTGGCCCGTATGTTTGCGGCTGGGCGTGGGTGCCCCACTGGGTGGCTCTTCCAGCCCGGCCCCCCCCTGGGGTGGACGCCAGTCCCAGGAGGTGGTTTCCTGGGAGCCCTGGGCAGCCTTGGCGGGAGCCCTGGACACCCCTGCGGGGTGGGGGTGGGGGCTGGGCATGGGCACAGGGCCATGAGCATGACCGGGCCCGGTGAGTTCCAGAGGGGAGATGGGAGTGGGAGCTCGGATCCGGAACCTTCCGTGGAGGCCGCAGGGCTTCTGGGCCTGAAGAAGTATATTTGCTAGAAAAATAAGATGCTTTGGGCATTTCTGCAGTCTGTGCTCTCTGCCTGTCCAAGAGAAACCTACCCTGTTGGCCAAAGGGCAGAGGAGAGGGAGGGGAGGCAGGAGGCCAGGCACTGGCCCCGTGGAGGATTCCATACAGGAGTGAGCTGGGCAGCAGACTTTGGTTCCTGGGTCCCCTTTCTGGCAGGTGCAGAGGCAGCAGTGGCCTCAGCCTCCCCGCCCCCTGAGGTGTGGGCTGTTGGGCAGTGGGCAGCACCGGGAGAGGAGGCTGCAACTGTCCTGGGCTTGTGGGTGTCCGGGCCTTGGGCCCTCAGAACAGGACGCTCAGGGGGAGGAGGGTCAGCGGGAGGAGCAGGGCGCCCGGGGCAAGGCTGCCGGCAGAGCTGGCCCAGGCACAGTGGTCCAGGTTGGCGCCGATGCAGGCTGCGTAAGCCATCACATGAGGGATGTAGTTCTGCTCGTGGACACCGTGCAGCAGGTGCGCCATGGGGCCCTTGGCGAAGACGGCCACATCCTCCCCGCCGTGGGTCTCATGGCGCAGGGGCACAGCGGACTGGGCCTGGTAGTTGTTGTGAGCTGGGGGTCAGAAGGAAGACATGCTGAGAGCCTGCCAGGGTCTCCGTCCCCCTGCCTGGCCGGCCTCAGTGCTCCCATGAGGGCCTGCGGCTCAGTGCGGAGAAGGCATTTCCCCCAGGGCCGTGGGATTCAAACCTGAGTCTGCCCGACACAGCAGCCTACACTCTCTACCCCCCCCCCCCCCACTGAAAAACACGCGTGAAAAAGAATGGCGTGGGAGCCGTCTGATCTGGAGTCAGCCGACAGAGAGACTGGCCACTGGCATCACCACGGAGGAATCCAGAACAAAGGACTGTGCACCAGTATGGAACTGGGCTAACTGGGAAGCCTCAGGCGTGGGAGCAGCATGCAGCCAGCAGCAGCCGCCGTGTAACACACCCAGCACCTGCACCTGCCTAACCCTGCGAAGCTCTCAGAGCCCCGTGTGGGGTGGCGGGAGGGGCTGAGCGTTCTGCGCCCAGGGTCCCAGGGCTGCCTCACTGTGACGTTCAGTTGTGGCTGTTTGGACTCAAGTCCTGGCTGCTGACCAGAAGCTTACGCTGTGTCCCCAGGCTCCTCCCCGAGGGGCGCCCTCCCCCTCCCGCCCTGGCCGGGGCGCTCTCACCGTAGTCCACCATGGAGACGTTCTCTCGCTCGCCGCCCACCACCTTGTAGCCTGGCCCATTGCCATACAGGATGGCAGTGAAGGGTTTCTTGTCCGTGTCGCTCACCATGGGGGCCAGGCCTGCACAGGGACGGAGCACAGGGAATCCAGCCCCAGCCCCCAGCCCGGGCACTCGCTGGGCTTCCCCCTCCCTTCCACCACCCACCCGTCTTCTCTTCCTCCCACCCACTGTCCATGGGGCCAGCCCCCCACCGCGCCCACGCACACAGCTCACTCCATCCCTCATCCCGTGTCCTCCCACCCACCCGTTGCCAGCACCTTTCCCCCCTGCTGTGTTACTGAGCAGGTGCCCGGGCTTGCTCCTCCCACCCACTCATGCTCCCAGACGGGCAGACAGAGACCCTGGGCGTGCCCCGTGTCCCCACCAAAGGAAGCCCGCTTACCAAAGATGGAGTTGCCACGGGGCGTGTATCCTCCAAAGGTGAACACGTGGGAGTGGTCAGCGGTGACCACGGTCAGGGTGTCTTCCAGAGAGGTCATGGTGCCGGCCTTCCCGATGGCCCGGTCCATCTCCACGGCCTCATGCAGCGCCTGCTTGGCCTTGCCCTCGTGGTGCCCGTGGTCAATCCTGCCTCCTTGGGACACCAAGGCCTCAGTGAGCGGGGGAAGGGGAGCCGTGCATCCCCCAACCCCATGGCCCTCCCCTGGGTTAACCGTTCTGTGACAGAGAAGGATGGTACCCTCTGCCAGGAGCTGCTCTGGGCCTGCCCCACACCTGCCACCCTCTGGCAGCCACGCAGCTGCCAAGGGACCAGAGAGGGAGCAGTCAGGGCCAAAGCACACGTGTGAGAAGCGGACTGGAAGTCAGATGTGACTCCTTCGGAAGCCCCTGGTTTTCCATGAGCCCTCAGTGCCTGGGTGGGGTCTGCAGGCTTCTGCAAGTGCCATGCCACCTCCCCCGTGGTGAGGGCAGGGGCCTGGCTTCAAGCTTGGCCCACGGCTGGGGCAGGGTGACCTTAGGGAACGCTGCCTGGCTGGACACGCCCAGCTCCAAGGGTCCTGAGCCTGGGCGCCAGGCCGCCTGTCTTCCCACCAGGCTGCGCCTGGCCGCTGGCCGGGCAGGCTGGCCGGGCGGGGCCTCCCTTTGTTGTGGCTGCGGGAGCAGCTGGCCTGGTGGGCCCGGCCTGGCCCTGCTCACAAGCTCACGAGGAGGACAGCTCCCAGGGGAGCCCACGCTCGCCGCCGCTGGTTCCTGGCTGGTTCCTCAGCAGCACAGGCCTGTTGAGGGCCAGGCCGAGACCACTGAGCTTCAGTGGGAGTTTGGCAAGAAAGCAGCCAAGCTGGGCTGGCGGCCGCTGGCCCCCGGAAGGTGGAGGTGCCCAAGTCCATAAGTGCACACGGTGAGGGTGCATGTACACGCAGATCTTGGCAAGGCAGCACGAGCGTCCACGGAGGCCCGGCGTTGCAACTCGGAATCCTGATGGCTTCCTCATCCTTCCTGTTACCCGGGCCATTGTGTAATCACAAGAGTGATAAGCACAGAAACACGGAGGATGTATTCTCTGCTGGGTCCTGGTCCAAGTACTCCGTGTCTCTGGTCTCTCCGTGCAGGCTGATCGCCCTCCCCCGGGAGGGGAGGATTTTTGGCCTCCTTTTACTGAAATGTACAGGTGCGGGTCACACGGCCAGCAGGGGGCAGCACCAGGACAAGAACGGAAGCCCAGACAGCACTGAGAACGCCTGGGCATGCAGGCAGGTAGGCCAGGACCCTCTGAGGGGGGAGGTCTCAGAGACTCCCCGGAAGGAGGAAGCTGCCTCCTCTCTCAGGAAGCCTTCCTGGACTGCATTCCTGACCTGCCACAGCGCCCTCCCCCAACCCCCAAACCCATCCTCTCCAAGGGGACGGTTTCCCGAAGCTCCTTCCCAGGGCGGGCGCCCTACCTTCCACCAGCAGGAAGAAGCCTCGGGGGTTCTTCTTCAGGATCTTGATGGCCACCTCCACCATCTCGGAGAGCGACGGGTCAGTGATGTTGTTCCTGTTCAGCTCGTACTGCATGTCCCCCGGCTCAAAGAGACCTGAGGGCGGCACCAGGCGACAGGCCTGCTGATGGCCCGAGGCACCCCCAACACAGGTTCACCACCTCCAACTCGGGGGTGGAGTGGGGCTTATCTGGTGGCTCTTTGGGGCCCACAATTCCTTTCATCTTCACAACCAGAACCACAGTGGGGGAGGGGGATCACTATGCCCATTTTTCAGAGCAGGAAGACCGAGGCTCCGAAGGGCTTGATAACCTTGCCATTCTTAACTAGGATTCAAGTCTGTGACTATACCTGGAGCATGGAAGGCCCAGGACACGGCACTGTGGCCTGGACTCCGTGGGGCAGCTGGGGCATGTGCCCCATCACAGGTCGCGGCTGGAGGGCACGGCGGGCTGCACAGTGAAGCAGCCAGGGGTTGGCATCAAGCCCCTTCTGCTCCTGAGCTCGGGTTTCTCCCTCGTGCATAGCCCCTGCCCCGTCACCAGCTTCTGTGTCTCGCTGTTTCGGGCTCTGGGCATCTTCCCAGAACACCTCGCCCTCCCATGAGTGAGTAGGCTTGCAGCCAGACAGCAGCTCCAGCAAACAGAGGTCCACACACAGTCCTGAGCGCTCAGGACGCACGAGGAGCCAACCTCCAAGAGGGCACCGATAGCCACACCTCCCGGAAGTCATGCCCACAGGGGCGAGGGAAGCCCTGCTATTCCTGGGGAAGACGGCCCAGATGGTGCCAGGAGATTTCCAGGGCCAGGGCTCTGGCTCGGGCCTGGCACCCTCTGGGGTCTCTGGGGGAAGCCAGCCAACAACGGAGGTCACCCTGCCGGCCACAGGAGCAGCCGAGCTGCAGCCCTGGGCAGGTCTATAGATGATTGCGACCTCGTGAGACCCAGCCAACTCCTGACCCGAGAAACTCCGACTGATAAATGTTTCCTCTTGCTTAAACGGCTTCCAGATGCCTCGTTCCACAGCGATCTTAATAACGGATCACTGAATGGGCATGACAGCCCCAGGCAGACGCTGCCACCACGCCCTTTGATAAGACACGTCACCCCCCTTCCTAGAAGAAGAAACTGAGGCACCCGCAGGGGAGGCCCTTGCCCAAGGTCACACGGCGTACAGTGGCCGAGTGGGACCAAACCCGGCCTTGGGTCATCTGACCCTCGCGTGGCACTCGGGCTGCAGGGGCACCTGCACAGCCCCACTCGGCCCACAGCTGGTGCCGAGGGTGCACCAGGCCACCCAGGCGAGCATAGAGCTGGGTGTGTGTGTGTGGGGGGGTCCCCTCCTGCTCCACTGACCCCGCCAGGACCCAGAGCTGTGCCCTTGGCAGATTCTGCTCACAGCGGCAGGTGGGAGAAGCCCTGACCCTCCACCTGGTACCTGGTGGCGGCACTCAGGGTCCTGCTCCACCAAGCCTCCTGGGTCCAGACTCGGTCTGGGGCCCCGCCTGCTTCACCTTCTCCGGGGAGGGACAACCGCCTGTTGGGACTGACAGAGACAACTTAGCTGGTTCCGGCCTCGGGGCCACACAGCAGAGCCGACTCCAGGTCCCCACTCTACAGCACAGCAGCCTGTAAGTCCCAGATCCCAGGCAGGGTGAGGCTTGCCCAGGTCAGGCCATTATGGGCTGCGTCCCAAGCTGCAGGCCACTCCCCTGTGAGCTTCCGGTTCTTGGGTTTCTCCTCGTGCCTGATGGGGCCGGGCTGGGGCTGGGGCCCGTGCCAGCCTCATCCCATGAACCAGAACCCCCCACCTTGCCCCTCCCAGGCCCTTGGAGTCTGAGAGCAAAGGCCCCTAAATGGCCACTGGGCACTCCACCCCCTGCACTTACCCAAGAGGTAGTCCACAGTGTAGGGGTCAAGGGCCAGGAGTTCAGTGCGGTTCCAGACAAAGTGGGAGTGCTAGGAGGAAGGGCCTGTGTCAGCACCTGTAGGGGCCGGAGGACCCGCCCCCGCGGACTCCGAGGCTGGGGCACTCGACTGTTTCCTCCTGCCATTTAAGATGCTCCCCCCACCCCCGCCGACATGCCTGACCTTCAGAAATGACAAAAACAAGGACAGTTACGAGGCCTAACGCAGCCAGGGCCTGATCTGCCCCGGGTCAGGGAGGAGGATACCAGGCAGGTGGACTGCGGGGCAAAGAAGAGGCAGGTGCAGGTGTCCAGGGGTGCCCACTGTGGGTGCGAGCCGTGAGTCTGGGGCTGTGGGGAGCCGGAGAAGGAGCAAAGCCTCAGCTCTGGTTTGGCGGCTCATCTAGGAGGGGGGTAAAGGAGGAGCTGCCTCCCCCGGGGCAGGACCACCGCGGGGAGAGGCTGGCGGGCAGGCCATCCCGCCCGGCGCTGGACTGCAGGTCCCAGCACTGCCACGAACCAACTGTGTGTCCTCTAGGGAGCCCCTCGCCCTCTCTGGCAAAGGCCTTGGCATCAGAGGTTTCCACACATCAGGGGCTGCTGGGGGAGGGGCAGGGGGAGCTAAGCAAGTGGGGGTCCACTCCCAGCCCTGGTTCCCTGAGGCAGCTTTCCTATTTTCCCAGCCCATTTTACAGATGAGGGCACTGAGGCGCATGTGCAGACACAGCCACTCCGAAGCAGTAAGGAGGGAACCGACCCCAGATCCCACTCTTGGGGCACCTTTTCTAGGAATGTGTGGTCTAGGTGGGCCCAAAGGCGCTACACCACCTAGCTGGCTCAGGGCCGTGGACTGGGCCCCTTCTCCTGACCTGAGCCCCAGGGTAAGCACCCTGCCTAGGTAGAAAGGACCAGGCTCCACGAGGAGAAACTGAGGCCGGGCAGGGAGAGGTCTCTGCTCAGGCCAAGAAGGGGCCCCGGGCTGGCCTGAGCTAACTCACAAGGAATGGAGTGGGTTCAGAGCTGCCCAGTCCCACGCCTCCCCCGACCCCGGCCCCCGCCTCCCTCTTGGCCCAGCCTCATCCCACAAGGCCTCTGGGGGGGGCCGCCCTGGAGCCCTGAGAAACCCAAGCCCAGAGTGACATCAGAGCGGCTGCCAGGCTGCTCCCACTGTCTTCAGCAGACCACAGTCATTTCCAGACCCCAGCGGCCCGGCCGGCCGCAGCGCAGATTTAAAGGGCCAGAGGCCGCCCCAGAGAGCCACAGCTTGGGGCCCTTCCCAAGCCCCCTCCTCTCATCCCCAGCCCTCTCCCTTCCCCAGGCCAAGGGGGATGCCCTGTGGGCTCCTTTGCTCCCAGGCCTTCTGGGACCCCTCGTGGGGCCTCCCTACACCCTCCTCCTGAGAGCTGGGAGTTCTTTGGCCCCACCCTGTGGTCTGTCCCCTCTGGGTGCCTGCAGGTCCCACGTTTCCCACCATCTAGCCCGCAGCGTTCCCTGGGTCCTTGACCATCTGACTCATGCTTTGTGACCACACACGTGGGTGCGCAGGGTGGCTGAGTTTCCACGAGGGTCTTCCTGGGCCCGGCGGCCTCCCAGGGGAGGGGACTCCCGGATTCCCTGCCAGGTGCCAGTCATCCCTCTGCTGAACCACTCAAGGCCCCCACTTGACAGAAGGGAACACGGAGGCCGGGAGAGCGTCACGCAGCCCCACCTCTGGACCTGAACCTGCTACCTTGTGCCTGGGCTTGAAGCTCCTCCAGATGTCCACGAGGTCCAGGCCGTCCAGTCTCGTGCCCCTGGCCTTCTCGTCGACCTCATACTCCACGTCAGTTTTATTTTTGGGATACATATACTTGCGGCCGCCACCCATGATCACCTGTAGGAGACAGAGCCATCAGGACACCAGGGTTCCAGGCCATCCTCTGGCTCAGTGGCCGAAGCCTGGGCCCCCTGGACTCAGGCACCCAGAGCACTCCACGGATACTGTTCCACAGATACTTCACGGATACTGGCTGGGTCCTGGGCTCAGGCCTCTCTAGGCCTCCAGTGTTCAGCTAGGGGATGTGAGATCGTGTCTAAGGGGACTGTGGACTGGGGCTTCTGGGTCAAACATCCAAGATGCTGCTCACCTGCCCCCCAACCCTGGCTTTCTGGAAGCCTGACCCCTAAGTCCCCCCTGGAGAGGAACAAGACACTTAGAGGCTGTCAGGCACTGAGCACTTAAGACACACGAGCCCACGTGACCTGGTACTGGAACCACAGGGCCATGTGTGCCACGTGGGTCCCAGATACAGAAATGAAGCAGAACTGTGACTTCATGCCCCCAAGGCCGCACTGCCAGTGAGCGGCAGAGCCAGCACCTGAGCCCTGAGCTACTTGGAGTCCGGCCCCAGGGCCTGCTGCATCCAAGGTGCCAGGACGGGGGCTCCAGGAGCCTCGTCTCCCACAGAGAAAGGCAGGATGCACTGGCGGAGGCCCCAGCCGGGAGGTCTCCGGGGCAGCCCAGCTGGGAGCCAGCCGGCCGCAGCCTGGGCAAACAGTGGGGCTGGCCCCGCGGCTGTGTAGTCACTGCCGGGCTAATTTTACCCAGCGCGGCTGCTGTGTGCGGCAGACGGACGCGGGACTGTTTGTTTTCCTTGGGAGTCCATGTTTGAAGTCCTGACTATTTTTAAAATGGGGGCCAAGAGCATAACAGCCGCCGCCCGTGGTGACCACCACACCGGTGTCCTTCTGTCACCGCGGGCGCCAGCCCAGGCCACTGCCCCTGGCTGACACCTTGGGAAAGCAGAGCCCAGCTGAGGCTGGCCCGGATCCCCCATTCCATTCCCAGACCCCTTTTCTACTTTGCTCTCTTGGAGCCTAGGTTGTATGGGGAAGACGGGGAGCCAGGTGGCCAGCCCCATGGTCAGGGGGGTGGCAGGTGCCTTAGCACTAGCCTGGACGCTGGGCCCCTGGGAAGGCTTACAGATGAGACATGGGTTTGAATCCTGATTCTGGTGCTCATTGGCCAAGGGTATGTCACCCAACCATGCTGAGCCTCAGTGTTCTAGTCTATAAAATGGGGGCTGCCCCTCCCCCCACCCCAGGCCAGGCCTGTCACAGGAGTCACTGCAGAGTCCAGCGTGGTCCCCAGCACCCCCGGGCAGGCTTCCAGGGGGCGGTACTCGAGCTGCCAGGCCTCACTCCCAGCCACAACCAGGCGCTCTGGGGGCGGGGCAGGCTGTGAGGGGAAGGCGCGAGGGACCCCAGGCCACAGGACCCATGTCTCCCAGCGTTCCCACAGAACCTGACCCCTGGGCATTTTCCAGTGGAAAACGAAGGCCCCAGGCTTCCCGTCCCCAGCAGGGCCTGCACCCGGGCTCATTAAACTTCCAAATAACAGACTGGCATCGGGCTTTGGGCTTTGGGTTTGTGTCTTTCTTCTTTTTTTAAGCAAAAGATATTTATTTTTAGGGTGGCCATCAGGATTTCTCTTTCATGTGCAGTTGGGGGGCTGGGGGCTTGTGGGGCGGTGGGCTGGAGAGGCAGAGGGAGCTGGGAGAGAAAAGGAAGAGAGAGCAGGGAGGAGTAGGATGGTCCCACCCAGGTCCACCCTCTCCCTGCTCGGCTCGCACTCCCCACGCCCCCCGAGGACCCCCTCCCCCAGCCTGAACTGTGGTCCCTCTGTCCCTGAAGCGCCTGACCCCGTCTCGGGCTGGCCCGCCAAGCTCGGCAAGCACAGCCCGTAATTACAGGCTGTGTGTGCACAAATGTTTCCCCATCCGTGACCTCAGCGCGGCCTCCAACAGCTGGGGCCGAGGCAGCCGGGGAAACCGAGGCCCAGGGAGGACAGTGGCCCCAGGCTGGTGGCTGCCCCCGAAGAGGGGTTGGCAGGTCCACTTGTCCTGAAATGGGGTGCTGCGGCCACTGCTTGGAAAAGGGGGGTATGGGTTCACAGAGGCGCCAGTGGCACCTGGAAACTCAGGGGGACAGCAGACAGGTGAGTCTGTCCAGGAGCCGGGAGAAACAGGTGAAGGGTGGCTGGGATGTGGGGCTTTCTCTGGGCCTCGCTGAACCCCATCCCAGGCTCAGCTCCTCCCCCCAGTAGATGACACAAGCCAGAGCGCTCACTGAGGAGTGCAGAGACGTGCTGTCTGCACCCCAGGCCTGCTCAGGGGAAGTGCGTGTTCTGGGCCACAGGACGTGGGGTTCACACGGAAACGCTACCATTTTTCTGGGCACTTCCCCACAGGGATTACTTTATTTGCTTCTTGCAATCTGAGCTCTGTGAGGGAGACACAGTCCACAGAGGGAGGGCTCAGAGAGGCTAAGCAGCTGACCCAAGGTCACACAGCTAGCAAAAGCCTGGGCAGGGACAAGAACCCAGGAATTTTCATCAAGTGAGCCTGCGCTAACCGCTGCATCTGCCAGCTCTCTCTGAACCTGCTGCTGAACGTACACACGCATGCCTTTCTGTGCATGCGTGAACACGCAAGGCAGGCACTCCCCTTGCTCAGCCACTGTGCAGCCCATCTCCTGGGGGGGGGGCATAGCGCCAAGTTCCAATTTACGGAATAATCCCCAGGCGCCTGGTTTCTGGGGTGCGGTGGGCACGTGAGGGGTCACTCCACAGCCACACCGCAGAGAAACCCTCCAGTGCCTGCCTGCCCCAACCACAAATCCCCTAATGGGCTGGGAGCCCTCCCAGGTGTGTGGGGGGCCGGGCCAGCCTAGGCCTGAGGGCTCCCGCCCACCACAGGCCCCGCCTCACGGCGCCCGCGCCCGCCCCGGCCACGCCACAGGCCCCGCCTCACGTCGCCCAGGCCCGCCCCGGCCACGCCACAGGCCCCGCCTCACGTCGCCCAGGCCCGCCCCGGCCACGCCACAGGCCCCGCCTCACGTCGCCCAGGCCCGCCCCGGCCACGCCACAGGCCCCGCCTCACGTCGCCCAGGCCCGCCCCGGCCACGCCACAGGCCCCGCCTCACGGCGCCCGCCCCGCCCCGGCCACGCCACAGGCCCCGCCTCACGTCGCGCGCGCCCGCCCCAGCCACGCCACAGGCCCCGCCTCACGTCGCCCGCGCCCGCGCCCGCCCCGGCCACGCCACACTCACGTCAATGTTCCGGATGTTGTGCATGAGCTGATAGGCGATGTCCTTGCAGCCCTGGCTCAGGGCCTCCGGGGGCATCTCGTTGTCCGAGTACCAGTCCCGGTCAGCTGAGTGGGCATAGGCGGCACTGGGAGTGGCGTGGTTCACTCTCGTGGTGGTCACGATGCCCACGGCTTTCCCTGGGGTTCAGGGTGGGGAGGGGTTGGCTTCATATGCCATGGGGTGGCCTGGCTGCTCTCTCTCCCACCCCAGCTGACCACTGGCCTTTGTCAGTTCCGCTGACCACCTGGGCCTCGGCCTTCCCGTGTGTGCACAAGGCAGGGGTGGCTGCTGCCGTGAGCCCCTCCCCCTCCCCACACCCGGAACTGTGAGCACTCGGGCCGGAGTCCTCCCTTCCACCTGGGATCATACAGAACCCCGCTCCGCAGGGGCCCTCCAGGGCTCTGAGGTGGAGTGTGGGGCAGCCACGTTACGTTCACGGCCATCTCACGGTCAAGATGAGAGACTCGGGGACGGGACCTGAGCTCAGAGCCTAGGAGCCGCCCCTGGCGTGGCGGGGACCCCAGGCCCGTGTCCCAGATGCCCAGCGCATCAGAGCTGGAAGCCGCGAGGGCTTCTTTCTCCACCCTCTCCCCACCGTCCAGGTGGAGAGGCTGAGGTCAGACGGGCAGGCAGCCGAGCCGCTCCTGCCACTCACCGGCATCCTTGGCCCAGCGCAGGATGGAGGTGACCTCGTTGCCCTGCGTGGTGTTGCACTGGGAGCGCTGGGTCGCCGCGCTCACCCCCACGGTGCCCTCATTGGCCTTCACGCCGCACAGGTAGGCGGTGGCGGTGCCTGCGCTGTCGGGGACCTGCGCGTTGGTGTTGTAGGTCTGCGGGTGGGAAGCAAGGGTCAGGAGAGGGCCGGCCTCACCCCTACCTCTGCTCACCTCCAAGGGGACGGGGAGGTGCGGCACACGGGGAGGCCCCTGCAGGCCAGGCTGAGCCCTGCTGCTGCTTCCTGTACCTATAACCCAGGCCTTGGCTCGGGCGGCAGGAAGGGTGGGTCCTGACTCTCCAACATATGGAGAAGTGTTTGGCGGCAGAGCAGGGGTCAGGGCAGGTCAGCGAGGCCTCTCTCGGGCTGTGGGGCTGCGGGAGCCGACACAGAGTGGGCCAGCAGGTGAGTCCTGGAGAAAGGGGGGGGGCGCAGGAGAGGGAGGGCCTCTCTCACAGAGCCCTTGAAGCCGTCGGCCTGTCCCCTTCCCCAGCAGCCTGACAACTCCTGGAAGGCACAGGAAGCCCCGCGGTCGCTGTGACCAGTGTCTGGGGGACGTTATGTAACCCCTGCCAGTAACAAGGTGCCAAACAGCGTTAGCATGAACACGCCGGGAGAGAACCTGAACTGCGTGCAGAGACCGCCCGGCAGGAGTCTGTTGCCACCAGACACAACAGCAGGTGCAGCCAATCTGCGGGGTCAGAGGTCAGCAAGGGGAGGGGCTAGGGCAAGGGGACCGCTGGCCGCAGAGGTGCTATAGCTTGCCCCGGATGCTGGTCGGGCAGCTTGGGAAATTACCGCCGCGGCTTGCACATCCTTTTTTTTCTTTCTTTTTTTTTTTTTTTAACTGTATGTTTCACGTCAATAAAAAGATTTTTGACCTCCAAGAGTTAAAAGCCTCCAGAAGTGCCGCTGCTCTGCTTCCTTCACAGTGGCCGGGGACCCAGCGGGCCGACTGAGCCCTGGGAGCCTCAGGCTGGGGCGGGGGCTCTGGGCTGCAGCTCACCTTGGAGAGGGCGACGAAGGGGAACTTGTCCATCTCCAGCCTGGTCTCCTCCCCAGGGTTGTGGTGGAGCTGACCCTTGAGGATGCGGGCGGCTGTCACCGTGGACACACCCATCCCTGCGGGCAGTGGGGAGTGGGGGCTTCAGTCTCCTGGCACCCAGAGCTCCCCAGTTGGGTGCCAAGGCAGGCTGGGGCAGGGGGCACCAGAGCACGGCTCTCCTTCCCCCTCTCCCCTCCCCGGACCCAGACCTCTTGGGCCTGCAGCCTGACCGCCCCTCGCGCAGAGCGCCTCCCCCAGCCCACCTCCCCAGGCCCCTCCCCCAGCCTGCCTCCCCAGGCCCCTCCCCGGGCCCCGGGCGCACCGTCTCCCAGGAACAGGATGACGTTCTTGGCCACCTTGGTGTTGAGCTTCTGGAGCCCCAGGGCATTTTTCAGGGTCTGCTGGGCTTGGTCCCGCCAGTACTTGGGGTCCTTCTCTTGCTCTGTGCAGAGAGAGGGGCAGTCAGTCCGCCCCCGGGTCGCAGATCCCCCACACCTCACTGCTGAGGGCCGGGAGGCCTGAACTCGGAGGAGAGCACGCCAGTGGCTCACCTCAGACACACCTCGTGACCGCAAACACGCGCCAGTCAACGGCCGCAGACGAGCCTGCGGACCCGGCGTCTCCTCCCCACGTTTCACGAGGCTCAGAGACACCGAGGGACTCACCCAAGGCTGCACAGCACAGGCAGACATGGGCAAAACCGGGCTTTCCTCCAAAGCCCACGCTGTCTCCTTGCAGCCCTGCTGTGGCAGCCACTGAACAGGTGCAGAGAAGTTAGCCGGGTGATGCTCAACCTCCTCCTGGAACAAACCCCTTCCAATGCTGCCTTCAGTTTAACGAATCGGGTGTGAGATAACTGCCCAGCCTCACTGCTGCGTCCCTGGCCCAGCACTGCACAGTGCTCCGTGGTTCTGAGATCAAGCAAGAACTACAAAGTCCTCTCTCGCTGTCTCGCTCTCTCGCTGTCTCTCGTGCAAGCGGTCAACAATCAAGGCCCCCACCAAGGAGCCTGGATTCAAGTCCTGCCTCTGAGGCTGGGCTCCAGCCCCTGCTAACGCAGACCCAGAAGGCAGCAGTGACGGCTCCGGTATTTGGGTTCCTGCCACCCTTGTGGGAGACCTGGGGAGTGAACCGGCTGATAGGAGCTCACTCTCGCTATCTCTCTGCCCCTCAAATAAATCAGTATCTTAAAAAGTATTTAAAGAAAAACCCCAAACCGCTGCTGTGCCAAGTCCCTGGTTATGTGGTTGTCAGCTCCCTGAGAGGCACTGGGGGCTGAGAGCCGGGCCAGAACCCTCTCCTCTGGCTCCCCCGGGGCCATGTTGCTTCCTGGGACGGGGGCGGAGCAGCTCTCCCTCTGCACACGCACGGTTTCTGCTTCGCACGCAGCGCCAGCCCCGTGCATCCTCCCAGCAGCCTGAGCGAGTGGTGCTACCACCGCCTCCACACTAGGAGAGGAAGAACCGACGTGGGGCCCAGAGAACTGGAGACCCTCACGCCCACGCGGCAATGCCCCTGCCCTGGGGAGCCGGAAGGCCCAGGCACCCCCCATGGCCCTGCCCCACAAAGCCTCCCCTTAGGCCACAGCCACCTCTGTTATGGGCCTCGGCATCTTGATCTTTATCCCAAGTTGTTGCCTCCACAGAGATAAGAATTCAAAGCAGAGGCATCCATTCGGTGCACACGCAAGAGCAGGATTTATTTAAGGGAGAGTGGACATTCATGCGTGAGTGTGGGCCACTCCACAGGACACGCCCATCATGAGTGGGCCAGGGAGTTGCCTCTGAGGAGAGAGAGGGAGAGGAGGCCCAAGAAGGGTCCCCACGCACGGTCATGGGCGAAAGAGGACCCTTCCTTGTTATCAGTCTCTTATGAGATACAGGGTGGTGCCTTAACTCAACAAATGGGGTAGGGTCTTAGCATGCATGGATTTCTGGGACTTTACGGCCCCTCCACGTGGAGCTTAACTTCCTTGTGGCCGTCCTGGTATCTCCTCCCTCCTGGTGCGGGGGACACCCAGGTGCATCCCGGAAAGGTGGCTGTATTAGACTGACAGGTGAGTCACCGGGCAGGGCTGGCAAACATTCCAGCTCACGTATTTCTATGTAACCCCCCACCTAGCTTCCGCATATCACCTGCACCTCACCAGACAGCCCAGGATCCAACTCTGTCCTGCAGATGTCTGCTGAGGTCCCCCATGCCAGACCTCGCAGGCAGAGTCTCCAGCTGGAAACCTGGAGCCCCCCCCACCTTCTGTCCAGCCAGGTGCCCTCAGGCAAGTCCCTCCCACCCCCGCGTCTGCCCCAGGAAACCAGGGAACAGTAGCAACCGCAGGCAGCTACAGGCCAGCGTGCCGGGCCAGTGGTTTGGATCAGAGGCTCCCCCGTCTTGGGCTGGCCCTCCCCGTTCCTGCCTTCCTCCGTGAACACACCACACCACAAAGCCTTTGGTCACACGGCCTCCCCAGCCACGTGGTGCCATCGAGGTGGAGAAGGCACACACTTCCCCCCACCCCTGCCGGCTGTCCACCTGTGGCCTGGCACATCCCGGGGCTGGGTGGACGTCAGCTCCCCTCTGTCCCTGCTGGACGGGGAGGTGGGCAAGGGCAGAGCCCTTGTCTCTGTCACCAGAAGCACCCAGGGTTGTCCCCGAGGAGGATTTAGTAGGGGACAAGCTGACCTCCTCCTCAGAACCAGTTTAAAGCAACGAAGGTTTGGACAGCTGAGTGCCCCGTGGCTACTGTTTCTGGGGACTGTGCAATGACACGGGCAGAGACAGGGTGGCCGGGAGAGCATGGTCAGTACATGCGGTGAGCTGCCACACGCACGCTGTTCAAAACCGGCATAATGTGTCCAGTTCGGCAGGGGTAAGCCTGGTCGTGCCCTCTGCTATGGGAGGGGCACAGAGGCGCTCTCTTGATCTAGATGGTGGCCACAGGGGAAGAAATACATGTAAATTTCATCGCGTGGTACACGTCGAAGTCCGGGCCATTTACTGTAAGTCAGACCTAAGGTTAAAAAGAAGAGGCCGGTGCCGCGGCTCACTAGGCTAATCCTCCGCTTTGTGGCGCCGGCACACCGGGTTCTAGTCCCGGTCAGGGCGCCAGATTCTGTCCCGGTTGCCCCTCTTCCAGGCCAGCTCTCTGCTGTGGCCAGGGAGGCCAGTGGAGGATGGCCCAAGTGCTTGGGCCCTGCACCCCATGGGAGACCAGGATAAGTACCTGGCTCCTGCCATCGGATCAGCGCGGTGCGCCGGCCACAGTGCGCCGGCTGTGGAGGCCATTGGAGGGTGAACCAATGGCAAAAGGAAGACCTTTCTCTCTGTCTCTCTCTCACTGTCCACTCTGCCTGTCAAAAAAATAAAATAAAATAAAATAAATTTTAAAAAAAGAAGAAAGGAAACACGATGTAGGGGCATTTGACACTGTGCCTGGTCCCTGGGGACGCCCCCAACCCACGCCGGAGTGCCTGAGTTCAAGTCCGGCTCCACTCCAGAAGCCAGCTTCCTGCTAATGCACACTCTGGAAGGCAGCAAGAAGTTGGGCCCCTGCCACCACGTGGGAGACCCAGGAGGAGTTCTGAGCCTGGCCCCGGCCCTGACTCTAGGACATCCCGGTAGTGACCCAGTGGACTGGAGTCTGTCTCTGTCCTGTCTCTCTCTCTCGGTCCCATTCTTTCTTTCTTTCTTTTTTAAAATGTTTGTTGGCTTTTATCTTCAGGTATCTTTTTGGGTCCCATTCTTTCAAGTGAAATTTTTTAAAAGATTTATTTATTTATTTGAAAGTCAGAGTTACACAGAGAAGGAGAGGCAGAGAGAGAGAGAGAGAGAGAGGTCTTCCATCTGCTAGTTCACTCCCCAGATGGCCACAATGGCCGGAACTGCACCGATCTGAAACCAGGAGCCAGAAGCTTCTTCTGGGTCCCCCACGCGGATTCAGGGGCCCAAGGAGCCCAAGGAGTGGAGAGCTGGATCAAAAGTGGAGCAGCTGGGACTTGAACTGGTGCCCATATGGGATGCCAGCACTGCAGGTGGCAGTTTTACCTGCTATGATGCAGCGCCAGCCCCTCAAGTAAATTTTTAAAAATTTAAAAAGAAAACGCAGTGTCGTACCACTACACATCAATAAAAATGGTTGAAATAAAACAGATAAAAAGAATTAAATGAATGAACATCTGAAGATTTTTCATTTTGTCTTTTTTCTCTTTTTTACCCAGGTGGGTGTGAGAGCTAAGAAGGCAGGACCTGGGGGGTAGGGGCTGGCGCTGTAGTGCTGCGGGTTAAGCTGCCTCTCCGGATGCTGGCAGCCTGGATCAGAGCGCAAGCTCAAGTCCAGGCTGCTCTGCTTCCTATCAGGCTCCCTGCTAATGCACCTGGGAAGCGGCAGAGGATGGCCCGAGTGCTTGGGTCCCCGCCACCCACATGCGAGCCTTGGCTGTTGCAGCCATCTGGGGAGTGAAACAGTGGATGGAAGATTTCTCTCTTTCAGCCTTTCAAATAAATAAAAATAAATGTTAAACAACAACAACAACAAAAGCAAGCGGGGACCCCATCCCATGATCTTGTGTCCCCAGGGTCACACACAGCAAGGCATCACTGGCTCTCAGACGGAGCGTGGGCCTGGGGACCCCACAGCCAGGTGCGGCCCCAGTCATGCTGCTGATGGCACCTGCGTCTCTTCACCTGTTGAGCTCTCGCCCTCCTGAGTGACATCCACTCCCTGCCAGACTGTGGCTGCCGTAATTCCCACTGGAGCCCGGAGAGGAGGAATTATTATGTCTACTGGATGGATAGATAGGAAAACTGAGGCGTAGGGGAGGCCACGGGGATTTCCAGCCACACAAAGCGGTGAGCTGAGCACAGCTGCCTTCCGCAGCCACAGTGGAGATGGGAGATGCTGGAAAAAATTCAACAGTCAAAACAAGCGCTGGCTTAAAACAGGAAGAAAAGGAAAGAAAATCCCCAGGGGGCGGGATTTCAGCGGGAATTCAAATCAGAGGAGCGGGCATGGTCTGTGTCGGGGGAGCCCCGCGTGTCAGCACAGGGGCACGTGAGGGCAGAAGCTGGGATAATGAACAGGTCTGCCTGGGAGCCATGGCAGGGAGGGACAAGGACGGTCATTCACAAGAAACATGAACTCAACCCCGAGTCCGAGCCGGGTCTGAGAGGGGAACTGACTCCATAGCAACAAGAACCACAGACTGAGGAATGAACCCGCGGACTTGTCTGGAATGAGTTAAACCCCCAGCGCCCTCAAGGAATCACACGCTTCCACCTGCAGAAAATCAAGACACAAAACGACAAGGAAACTGACACCATGAGAGAGAGCCAGCAGGAGGGTCAGTGGGCCGAGACCTGTAAGCAGCCATAGAATTAGGTATATTTCAGATTACTAGAAGGGAAAGAGAGAGTAAAAATCCCAACTCAAGAACATAATAATAGAAAGGGAAAAAGAAGGAGCAATCCGGAGAGCTGGTGTTATGGCGCAATGGGGAAAGCCGCCACTTCCAGTGCTGGCGTCTCGTATGGAAGTGCTGGTTCGAGTCCCAGCTGTTCCACTTCTGACCCAGCTCCCTGCTAGTGCACCTGGGAAAGCAGCAGAAGATGGTCCAAGTGCTTGGGTTCCTACCACCCAAATGGGTGACCCAGATGGAATTCCAGGCTCCTGGCTTCGGCGTGGACCAGCCCCAGCCATTGCAGCCATTCGGGACGTGAACCAGTAGGTGGAGGAAGATCTCTGTCTCTGTTTCTCCCTTTTTGTATCACTCTGCCTTTCAAATAAATACATAGGTCTTAAAAAAAGAATGAGCGGCCGGCGCCGCGGCTCACTAGGCTAATCCTCCGCCTAGCGGCGCCAGCACACCGGGTTCTAGTCCCGGTTGGGGCGCCGGATTCTGTCCCGGTTGCCCCTCTTCCAGGCCAGCTCTCTGCTGTGGCCAGGGAGTGCAGTGGAGGATGGCTCAAGTGCTTGGGCCCTGCACCCCATGGGAGACCAGGAGAAGCACCTGGCTCCTGCCATCGGATCAGCGTGGTGTGCCAGCCGCAGCGCACTGGCCGCGGCGGTTGGAGGGTGAACCAATGGCAAAGGAAGACCTTTCTCTCTGTCTCTCTCTCTCACTGTCCACTCTGCCTGTCAAAAAATAAAAAAAATAAAATAAAAAAAGAATGAGCACCCCGACCCTGACGCCTACAGAAGCAGAGCTGAGCCTTCCTACTCGGAACACTTTGCTTCCATCTCTTAAATACCTCGGTGATTGTCCGACCTTGACCACAGACATTGCTCTCAGGCCGTCCCCCAGCACCAGGTCTTCCCACTCCTCCCCCTGTGCATCCCTCCATCCTACCTGGCACCAAGGCGTTGGAAAGACAGACGCCAATGGCCAGTACCAAGAATGGTGAAATCATGGTGCACCAGGACCTGCTGCTTCTCCGGAGCTGAGGTGCAGTGGGCGTCGGTGGGAGGGCTGGGCTGGCTGAGGTCAGCCGTTGGCTGATGTCCCAATCCTAGAAAATGACAAGAAAGAACACGGACAAGTGGGGCACAGTCCAGAGTTCAACTCTTCATTCCCTTCATTTGACAATAGGTGTTGAGTACTCAGGAGTCCCCTGGGGTTTGCCACCACATTCCCAGGCCCCAGGCAGAGGCTCTGAGTGCATTTTTTTCCTATTGAGGCAGAGATGGAGATGGAGACAGAGACGGTAAAGCCACCCACCGCCTGTGAAGCTGCACCGTTTGTGAGTTTTGCCCAGGCTGCTCCACCTCCAATCCAGCTCCCTGCTAATGGCCTCAGACAGGCAGCAGAAGATGGCCCAAGTGTTTGGGTCTCGCCACCCACGGGGGAGACCCAAATGAAGCTCTTGGCTCCTGGCTTTGGCCTTGCAGCCATCTGGGGAGTGGAACCAATGGATGGAATATCTCTCTGTACTCTGACTTTCAAAAAAAATAAATAGAGGCTGGCACTGTGGCATAGTGGGTAAAGCCACCACCTGCAGTGCCGACATCCTATATGGGTGCTGGTTCAAGTCCTGGCTGCTACTCTTCCAATGCAGCTCTCTGCTATGACCTGGGAAAGCAGTAGAAGATGGCCCAAGTCCTTGGGCCCCTGCACCCACGTGGGAGACCTGGAAATATCTCCTAGTTCCTGGCTTTGGATCAGCCCAGCTTCGACCATTGCAGCCATTAGGGGAGTGAACCAGTAGACGGAAGACCCCTCTTTCTCTCTCTCTCTGCCTCTCTGTAACACTTTCAAATAAATAAATAAATCTTTAAAAAAATTTTTAAAATATATCTTTAAGAATTTAAATTTATTTACTTGAAAGGAAGTGTGATAGAGAGAGCAATCTTCCACCTGCTGGTTCATTCACCAAATTCCCAAAACAGCCAGGGCTGAGCCAGGAGCTCCATGTAGGTGATAGAAGCCTAGGAACTTTAGCCATCTTCTGCTGTCCCCTCAACCCCACCCCCAGAATGCACATTAGCAGGAAGCTGGATCCAAAGTAGAGGCAGGATTCGATCCCATGCACTCTGATATGGAATGCAGGCTTCCCAAGTGCAGGCCTGCCCGCTGAGTGCATTTCTAACACGCTCCTAGGTGACACTGGTACTGCCAGCCCAGGCACTGCAGCCTAAGACACACCATTCCAAAACACACGTCGTCAGGCCCTGCAATTTACCAGCCTGGCCCGCACTGTGAGGACACAGGTGAGGAGCCCCTCCTTTCTTAGCTGGCCGAGTGCTGTCACAGAACACCTGCACCTGCTACATTGGCTTCTAGAGCTTGTCACTGACGTTCAGACATAGAAACAGCAGGAGGAACACACAGGAAAAGCCTGGCTGGGGACTGCACCCGTTCCTGGGTGGCCACACGGTCTTTTCTGCATTTCCCAAATCTCCAAAAGAATTTGGGAGCAATGTTAATGAGATGTTAATTAGGGGCAGGCATTTGGCCTGCAGGTTAAGACACCTGCATCCCATATCAAAATGCCTGTGTTTGAGTTCTGGCTCTGCTCCCAGATCCAGCTCCCTACTAACATGTACCTCGGGAGGCAGCAGGGGGTGGCTCAAGTACTTGGGAGACCTGCATTGATTTACTGGCTCCTGGCTTCAGCCTTGCTCAGTCTCATCTGGGCAGTTAATCAGCGGATGGGAGTGCTCTCTCTCACTGTCTCTCCTCCTCTCAAATAAATAAATAAGTAAATGCATTTTTAAAAATATCATTTTAAAAGACTGGAAGGAAACACATCAAAAGATGAACTGTACTTTTCTCTGGGCGGTAGGACTGTGAACAATTATTTCCTCTTTGAATCCGTTCGGATTTTCCAAGATGTTGAAAAGGAGCGTGTATTTAGGGCGTGAGAACGTTTCTAGGCTGCGGTCACCCTGCTGGGATCACAGGGGACGATTCCGCCGGTAGCTGAGACGTCCTAGCCGCGCTGTGCACCAACGTTACTGGAAGATGTGTAATTTTCAGCGGCCGGTTTCACTGGGAAATAATGTTACTTCAACCCAAACCAAGATGGAAATGATTAGGCCGCTGGCTGTGGGCAATGGCAGAGAGACTCCCTCTGCTGTCAGGAGGGGCTGCGTTAGATAAGCAGTCACTCTACCCTGGGAGCCAGGGATCTTGACTCCACCTTGTCAATGGGGCCAGGGCTGGCAGGGACTGGGGGGATGGGGAAGAGAGGAACCTGGCGGGCAAGGTGGAGTTGAAAGCAAATAGCTTAACCCAACTTCTAACAGCACCGAACTCTGAGTGGGGGAATGCCAGGCAGCAGCTAAATTTTTTCATTCTACTTTAGTTTCCAAGACAAATCCTAAGATCAGATACATGCAATTAAATTTAGATAAAATATTGATACAGCAGCGGCTTATTCAGAGTCCTCCAACAGCGAAAGTCCCCTCTCTACAACAGCCTGCAGCCAGGCCCTCCTGCAGGTCGCGCCTCTGAGCCCTGGGCCACTTCGCACTCCTCTGCTCCAGCCCAGCCTCTCCACTCTCCACCTAACACTTGGCTTTGTTTGCCTCTGCACTCCTAGTGCCGGGGCACACTCAACACCTGACATCACTTGAAACAGAGCTAAAGAGGGAGGCTGGGGAATGGGAAGAACTCCCCCCTACCGCTCTGTGTGTGCAGGAAAGGCCCAGGGTTGGTGAGGCTGTGGGGCCGTGGAGCGCTGACAGGTGCAACCACTTTGGAGAACTGATGGCACCTGTCGAAGCTGAGCGCCTCACATAAGAGAGGAGACTTTGAAAGGTTCATGGGAAAAATGGAATTAAAAGCGTTTATTTTGGGGCTGGCATTGTGGCACAGTGGGTTAAGCTGCTTCTTGCAATGCTTCCATCCCATTCGAGTCTCCACTGCTCTATTCCTGATCCAGCTCCCTGCTGATGCGCCTGGGAAAGCAGCAAAGATGGCCCAAATACCTGGGCCCCTGCCACCCATGTGGGAGACCCAGATGGAGTTCCAGGATCCTGGCTTCGGCCTGGCCAAGCCCCAGCCATTGCAGCCATTTGGGGAGTGAACCAGTGGATGGAAGAGCTTTCTCTCTCTGTCTCCCTCTCTCTCTGTTATTCTGCCTTTCAAACAAATAAATCTATTTTTTTAATATATGCTTATTTGACAGTAACAGACAGTGAGAGAGAGAGAGAAAGGTCTTCCTTCCATTGGTTCACTCCCCAAATGGCCACCACTGCCAGTGCTGCGCCGATCCAAAGCCAGGATCCAGGTGCTTCCTCCTGGTCTCCCACGCAGGTGCAGGGCCCAAGCACTTGGGCCATCCTCCTCTGCCCTCCCGGGCCACAGCAGAGAGCTGGAGTGGAAGAGGAGCAACTGGGACTAGAACCTGGCGCCCATATGGGATGCCAAGGCCACAGGTGGAGGATTAACTAAGTGAGCCACGGCGCCAGCCCTAAATAAATCTATTTAGTAAAAGTTTTTTTTAGTGTCCCAAATTTTTGAAGTCTGGCAGTTTCGTCATAATACGCATCTCCACAAACCTTTTGAAGACCCCTTGCGTGCCCTACGACCCATTTATCTCCAACAGAGAATTCCCATCAGCCCTGTTCACAGCCGCTTCAAACTGTGCTCATCTGGATGGACACACAGCAGGGAGAATGGGTGACCGTCTCCAAGTCCACACAACAGCATGGACGGATCTCACAAAGGAAGGCTGGGCGAGCCACGCTAGGCTCAAGAGCATGCACACGGTGGTTCCAACGACACAAAGCATACAAAGTAAGCCAAGGCGTTAGACGCCAGGATTAAGGGTCTCCTTGGCAAGGTGTGGAGGCCCAAAGGGGCTTTGGAGGATATGGGAAAGGCCTGTTTACTGACCTGGGTGCCAGATCTACAGGTGGGTTCTGAGTGAAAATCCAGCAGGCTGCCCATTTGGCCATGGACATTTTTCTGTACGTATGTGCATTTCAATGCATAAAAACCACTCTGGGAGCTTATGCAAACAACCTGGCGAGGACGCAGACCACATGAAAACAGTTTATAAAGCCTTTCACCACGATCTCGCCGTAATAACCTCCGCAGCAGACAGAGAGGGACTTCTCGTGTCTGTTGGCAGATGGGAAACCAGGACTCCGGAGAGAGATGCGACTTCCCAGTGGTTGCACACGGAGCAGGTGTCAGCACAGAACTCTGACCACAAGGGTTCTGACTTCAGGATTACAGTGAGGTGACCCCCCGTGGGGCTTCCGTTTCACCACGCATTAAAGGAAGTTTCTGGCGCTGACGCATGGTTAGAGTCATCTACCCACCACCAGTCAGGATCCAGGCCAGTCCTACCACCCCCCCGATTCTTGTGCTGAGCCCCATTCTGAAACCTGGGACCCCCGATGCATTCTCCATCAGCACAGCTCTGATGGGCCTTGTATGGATCGGCGTGGGGCGGGTTCCTGTTTCTGCAATGGTGAGTTTCTCGTTCATGAATATTCATTTAGTTTTTTGACTTTATCAGCATTCTGTAGCTTTTAACATCTGGATCCTGGATGAGCTTTCTTAGATTTATACCTGTGTATCTTGCTCCTATAAACGGCACTGTTTCTGAAATTGTTCACTGCTCATGCACAGAAGTACAAATGGTATCCTGAGATCCTGCTAACCTTACTTGGTCCCAGGAATTTTGTGCGAACGTATGATTTTGCTAAACTCACATATTCTAGGAATTCTGCATCATAACACGGGAACCCCTCGCCATTCGGGACATAGACGGTTACGTCACTCACAGAGAGGGACAGTTTTAGATCTTCCTCCCAATCTGTCTGACCTTCATTTTTCTTGCCTGATTACACCTTGTGGAACAGGAGATGCAAGAGTAGACATCCTTGCCTTGTTTGTGACCTTAAGAAAAATCATCCAGCTTTTTGGTGCTAGGGGTGGCATTTCGAGGTGTAAGGTGGAGTCGGTTTGGTGGGGAACACTGGGAACCTGGCTTTGGACATATTGAGATGTCTTACAGTGGAGACATCAGAGGAGCAGTCAAATACACAAGTCTGGCATTTGGGAGACAGGTGTTGGTTAGAGGGCTAACCCTGGGAGACAGGTGTTGGTTAGAGGGCTAACCCTGGGAGACAGGTGCTGGTTAGGGGGCTAACCTCGGGAGTCCAAAGCATCTAGGGGGTGGCTAAAGCCTTGCTGGAACTCCAGGAGAACAGGAACATCGCTGACACCTGTGTAACAAAAGCTCTTGCGGGGCCGGCGTTGCGGAGCAGTGGGCTAAGCCTCTGCCTGCAGCACCAGCATCCCATGTGGGCACTGGTTCTGGTCCTGGCTGCTCCCTGCTGGGGATCTGGGAAAGGCAGCAGCAGATGGCCCAAGTGCTTGGGCCCCTGCCACCCACCCACCCACCTAGATGAAGCTCCAGGCTCCTGGCTTGGGCCTGGCTCAGCCCTGGCCATTGTGGCCATCTGGGGAATAGACAAGCAGACAGAAGACATCTCTATCTCTTTCCTCTTGCTAACTCTGACTTTCAAAGAAAGAAATAAATCTTTCAACAAAACAAAACAAAACCAGATGTCGAAATCACAGCGAAGACGGAGCTGGACAACAGAGGATGCGAGAACACCCGGGTGGGGCACTGCCATGTACAAGGAGGCCACAAAGGAACAGGATGAAAAATTCATCGGCCTCTGGGGAGCCCTGGGAATCACAGTGGGGCGCTGGGGCTGGGAAGAAGCAGAAACTGAATGAATAAAACAAGAGCCGTCTGGTGCTGAGAAATACAATCGACTGCACCTGGGGTCCAAGAGCAACGCCTAATAAGGACCAAGAAAAGTGACCGTGGCCTCGGCAGACCTCAAGAGCCCTCCGGCTGTGCCTGCTGCTTTGACACTGACTGATTATCTTTCTTCCCTGCCGTCAGGAAGCTCTGCGACGGGGAGACCCCCTTACCCAGCTCTGCGGCCCGGCCCGGGCAGGGCGGCAGCTTTGTAAAATGCTTGCGGAATGCCAGGCCCCTCAGTTCGGAAGGGAGGCTCTCAATTTTGGCCCCCAGGAACCTGCACTGAGATTGGGTGTAGCCCAGAGGCAGGTGCCTTCTCCCATGGCCTCTGCCCAGGCCAGCCAGGGAGCAGGGAGCTGGGACACCCCTCCAAAGCTGGCCCTGCCTCCGGGGCCCTCCCCCATTCTTCCAGAGGCTCCACATTGGCCTCTCGCGGCGCTGGGGGATGGACTCCTCGGGGCCCAGTCTGGGGCTGCAGGGGCCCCGGCCGCCCACTGCCCTCTGCCTGTGCGCTACTGGCTTGGAACGGGGCTCCGGGTGTGTGCCAGCCCCACTGCCACCCCCGCACCTCGCAGCCGGACCTTCTCTGCCAGGCTGCTAGCTACGTGCCCTGATTATTTATGACAAGTGTGCAGAAGCCTGGTGGGGCCCTGGTCCTAGGAGAAAGAGCAGCCACTTGGCAGGCAGTGGAGGGAGCAAAAAGCTAACCTTGGGCTGGGACTGGAAACACCCAGGGCAAGTAACAAAGTAACAGGACAGACACAAATCACCCTCGTGACAGACTGCGCGTTTACACCCGCGACCTCACCGGATCACAGCAACAAGGTTCCTGCTCCCGGGTCCACAGTTCAGGAAACCGAGCAGGTGCTCTCGGCTGGGCTGTGACCCAGAGTGGTCCAAAGCAGGCTGACTCCTGGGCCTCACCCTCCCCACCACCAACAGGAAGAGGGGCTCCTGGCCGCCCTTTCTGTACCCCCCAGAACACAGGGAGGCCGGATGTGTTGAGGGCAGGACATTGGGCAGGGGAGGGAAGGCAGGCAGGGTGAGGACCCCTACCTGAGCGGCCTGGCCAGGCGGCAGGTGAAGAAGCAAAGCAGGCCCAGGGCCAGCGCAAAGAGGAGGAAGCTGAGGACCGAAGTGAGGACCAAGTCCAGGGTGCGGGACAGGAGGGCCATCTTGGGGCAAGCAAGGCCCTCAGAAGTGGCCGCCGACCCTGGACACACCCAGGCGAACTGACTGTGGACGCTGGCTCCTAAGCCCTGGGTCAGTGGCTGTCACCTGGCTTTATCCCCTGGGTTAAGCTTGGCGGATCAGTGAGAAGGGATGAAACGGGGCGGGGGAGAGGGGGTGCAGAGACTGAAGCTCCCCTCCCCCACGTCAGTCCAGGAGGGGCCCGACACGCTCTCATTCTACTTTGTTCATTCATTGCTCACTTCCAAACATTTACTGAGCACCTACTGTGTACCTGGCTCTGCTCCAGGTATGAAGGAAACAAACAGGACAGACACGGTGTCTGCTTGGAGAGCACCGTCCTGCCCGGAAAAGCACCTGCCAGGCACCAGAGGGCAAGTGCTCACAAGGAAGAAGCCCTGGCCAGGGCCACGTAGGTGACTCCCTAACAGCAGTCGCTGCCCCAGCCCAGGGACGAGCCAGAGCCACGGCACCCCTGGCCCACGTGAGAGGAGCTGAGCTGTTCGTATTGGGCACCTGTTGCGTGCAGGCTCCACTTGAGTTCTGTGCTAAGATCCCTGTTTGCACATTTGAACGCCCCACCCTGCCTCGCACCGCCTCACACCTGGGACAGCACCAGGCCTGCAGGCGGCCTCCGGAGATGTCACGCCGGTGCTGCCAGGCACCAGCCCGAGGCCAGCAGCTCCCCAAGAGTCAGCACCCACAGAGTGGAGGAGGACGGCGGCCACCTGCAGGGAGGAACACTTCCTGTTTTCAAAGCTGCTCCCCCTCTCTCCCCATACCCAGTATCTCTGGGTCCCCCCCTCAAAATCCCATGAAGTCAGGACGGTGATTATGGTTCCCAATTGCACAGAATCAGAAACTGAGGCTCCAAGAGGTGATGTCACTACACACACACACACACACACACACACACACACAGCTGTGCCTCTCAGCCAGCCCTTCTGTGATCAAGTTTCCTGCCTCCTGATACATCCCAGATCCCATGGCACAAAGCACCCAAGATCACCCTCTGGGTGCCAAGGGAAGGCACCCCTTCCTGACCCCAGGCCGCTGACCCCACCCACCAGGACAGCAGGAAAACCAGGTCCTGACCTCAGCACACCTCTTTTCTTTCTCACCCGCTCCTTTAACCTGAGCTGCATCCGGTTCTCAATAGGGACCCGGCAGGCAGGGTGGGGTGATCAGCGCCACTGACAGACGGGGAAACTGAGGCTTCGCAGGGGGGCCAGTGGGCTGGCCATCACACAGCCAGCAAGTCCAGCCCCAGCCTCAGCCCCATGGCGTGCAGCGGTGGCCAGCAGTCAGCCCCGCACTTCTGCAACCGTTTCCCAGGCAACAGAGCACTGGGCACAGAGGCTGACACACCTCACCGTGCCACGCCCCCAGTAAGCACCCCGCCCACCAGCGCTGACACCTGCTGCTGTGCGCAGGGGCTTCCCCCACAGTGAGGAACCTGTATTGGGGGCTTGGTCCCCCAGGGGAGTTCCTCACTCACAGGGGTGCGGGCCTCAGCGGGGAATTCGGGTCTGCCAGAGTGAGTCTCAGGGTGGCAAGTACTTAACGAGTATTTGTAAAGTATTTAAAAAGCCTGCGCTGGGCCCTGAATCTGCCTTCCTGTTTCAAGCTGTGACTTCTTCCTCCTGTGCCCTCCCCCGCCACCTGCCACGAGCCCCCCACTAGAGTCGGCCTCCTGCGGCCGGAACCCTGAGCTAAGTGAAATCTTTCCTGGCTGGGTAGCTGCCTCAGACGTTCGGTGACAGGGACCGAAAACTGACGCACACTCCCCTTTGCAGGTCAGGGCACGGTGGCCTGTGAGGATGGCCTGGGGTCACACAAGCCCCAGGGCCACTCCGCCCTGGGCGCTCTCCACTCAGCTCACCCAGGAACACTCTCTGTCCTACCCAGCTCCCAGGACACCCTCGGGGGCCCCACCCAGCGAGCCCAGGGAGTTGACGTGAGGCTGGCGGCATGTCCGTCACCCTGCGTGTCTGTCACCCTGCATCCAGCCTGGACCTGGTAGAACTCGCCCTTAGGGAGTGCCCAGTGTCCAGCCCGCGGCTCAGAGTCTGTGGGCTGATCCTCACTGCGCAGACCAGTGGTCCCGGCGGGCAGGCCTGCAGGAGGGAACACTCTGGGCCCACGGCAGTGTCCTTATCACCGAGCTGGGAGGACTGACGAGGTGCATGAGCAGTCACCGCCACCCTGCCTGCACCACTGCACTGAGATTTGAATAAAGGAAGAGCTGGGAAAGATACAGGTCTAATAGAGGGCTGTGAGGCCAGTGAAAGAGACACGACCCTCTGCAAGGAAGCCTCTGTCCCTCCCACCCCAGACCCACGTGGTCAGAATCTCCCAGGGCAGGGCCTGGACCCTGTATACAAGCCATCCCAGGAACAGATTAGTATGGAAAACAATCAACCCATTTCCCAGAGGGAAGGGCTGAGGCCAAAAGAGGAGGGAAGTCTTGCCTTGCCTGCTGAGAAGCAGCACTGGGAATAGATCTGCTGTCTCCCGGCTCCTCCTTCCCAGGCGCACAGGGAACACCCAGTGTCCCCAGGGCTGTCCCCAGCGCACCTTCGCGGCTCCTAGGAGCTGCAGCCGCAGAGAAGCGCCTGAGCGGGCTGGCCTGGGGAACGGGGTGGGAGCCCAGCAGCTGCCCGGGGAGGGAGGGGCCTGCTGGAAGCTGGCCCAGGAAGGTGGCAGCGGCAGGGTCACATGCACATCCCAGCTCACCTAAGCCCAGCATCTCCGGCGAGCCTTGCAGGCCGGGGCTTGATCCACCAGCTGGCTGCTGCTGCCTCTCGGACAGGAATGTGCAGGGGTCAGAGTGGGCCCCAGGCTAGATTCAAGGAGGGACTTCCCCGGAGGTGCTAGGCTCAGACCTCCACGGGCGGGGACACGCCGTTCTGGCAGGAAACGGGGGAGTGCCCGGGAGGCCTGGGGCCAAGACACCCGCTGTGCCCGAGCACCCCGTCTCAACACCTCTGCACACAGCGTTCCCTGGTCTGGTACATTCCTTGCCTTCCACTGGGGCCTCAGCTCTGCCAGGCTGCCCCGCACCTCCAGCCCAGCCCTCCCGAGCTCCCAGAACCGAGGCCTGAAGGCCTGAGGCTCTGAGGATCACTGCGGTCCAGTCCTCACACCACGAGAGCTCCTGGAGCAGCCCCAAGGCGGGCAGGGACGGCGGGCGGCGGGCAGGGATGGTGGGCGGCAGGAGGCGGGCGGCAGGCGGCAGGCAGGGACGGTGGGCAGCAGGTGGTGGGCAGGGACGGCGGGCAGCGGGCAGCGGGAAGCAGGCGGGGACGGCGGGCGGCGGGCTCCATCAGTGCTGGGTGCAGATGCTGCCTCCGCCTCTCACTGGCTGGGCAGTCAGGGCGAGGGACTCACCCCGAGGGACTCGGGCTTCTCATCGGCAAAGTGGGAGACTAACAGAGAGCACGGGGCTGTTGCAAGGGTTCCGAGTTCCTATGAGCCAAGGCCCAGTGCAGAGCATGGGGTCTCTCTGCGTCGATGTTGGCCAAGAGTGATGGCTACGGGGGAAGGGCAAATAGGGCGGCTTGAGTCAGGGACTGGATGGGACGGGCGGAAGAGGGGCTGGAGCTGGGAACGGACCCGCTCGGCCGAGCTGCCTTTTACTCCCCGGCTCTCCCCAGGCCTGCTCACCCCTGGAGGGCCCAAGACTCCGGACACCAAGAGCTCGCCAGTCCTCCAGAAGGGCCATGAGCCGCCAGATCTCCCTCACACGCGTGCACACGCGTGCACATATGCACACGCACACGGGCAGCGAGTAATAACCCACCAGTCCGACGCTTTCTTTCCTTCTCAGAGGGAGGGTCAGCCAGGAGGGTTCCGAGGAGCAGGGGGCAGGAGGCCAGGCTGAGCACCGGAAGAGAGAGCAGGTGCTCCCGACAGCAAGGCCCGGGTGCGCAAAGGCCAGCGTCGGGGAGGAAGACGGAGGGAGGGCAGCTGGGGTGCCCCAGGAGGGCTGTGCTCCCGGGCTGCTCACCCCGCCTCGCTCCCACACCTCATCGCCAGCCCCCTATCACAGGCAAGGACAGGGAGGCACAGCTGGGCTGCCCGCTGCCCACGGCCACACAGCAGAGCCAGAGTCAGCTTCCCTAAGGGTCTGGGCTCCTGAGTCAAGGCCTTTCTGAGGTCCCTGGGGCACCAGGACCAGCGCAGAGCAGCTCTGTGGGCAGAGGCCTGAAGCCAGCCAAAGTTCAGGCTGTGGGAGGAGAGGCAGCCTCACGGGGGGGGGGGGGCCGAGACCTTAGGCCATGCCATGCCGCAGCGGTGCGTGTTCTGCCCCAGGCCACCTGGCTCCGACAGAGCCTGAAGCCGAGCAGGACCGCGGGGGTGGGAGGGTGCTGGTGAGAGAGGACTTGGTGGGGAGCGGGTGCCGGGTGTCTCTGAGGCACCTGCCACCCTCCCCACTCGTGGTGCCACCAGCATCCCAGCAGTAGGAACCTCTGCGGTACCAGGAGACACTGCTGACCCACCCTTGCTCGCATACTCGACAACATGCAAAGCAGAGCACAGAGAGGGTACACGACCTCCCCAAGGTCACACAGCAGAGGCAGAGAGATCTCCCCAGTGACCAGGAAGGATTTGGGGGCAGTTCCTGAAAGTTTGAGGCCATCTGTAAGGCAAAACATGGATGCCAATGCCTGGAATTCTATACGGTGATGATTTGTACCAACTAAAGAGAAGCGCTCAATGTGAAATTCTTCTAGAAAAATCCCTGCTTTACAATCACTACATTGCTTCTGAAGAAAGCAAACTTTTGCCAGCTCTTACTCGGTGCCAGGCTAGTTCACTTAATCCCCGCAACCTACGAGGCAGGCATTATGGCTGTCCTCATGTTACGGATGACAAAACAGAGGCACAGAGAGGTTAAGGCGCTTACCCAAGGTCACAGAGCAAGTATTAGGCCAAGCCGATGTCTCTGTCTCCCAGGACCAAGTGTAGACTCCTACAGCAGCAGGCAAGACTGGCGATGACCCTCCCTGCACCCCGCACGCAGTCCGCACAGGGGCCGAACACGTCACCCACTCGTCGGGAAGCCGGTTCCGCGCACCTGCGCTGGGACTCACGCCCACGGCACTCCCTCGGTCTCCATCACAGCCCCTGGGGAGGGCTTCTCCGTCCTCTTTACGGAACAGAGGTGAGGCCACCGGCCTGAGTCACACAGCGACCAGTGGCCGGGGGCTGCATCCAGAACTGCCTGCGCTTAGCCCAGAGGCCCGCTCTGCAGGGCAGTAGGGGAGGAGGGCACCTGGCCGGGGGCGTGGCCCTGTAAAGCTCCTCCCCTCTCCCAACCCCTGCTTCAGTTCAAGGCTGGACACTGGCCCAGCAGACCCAGCCCACTCCCTGCCCCGACCTCCTGGCAGCCCCCACCCCACCCCTGCGCCAGGAGAGGACGTGTCCAGGCCACAGATGGCCCATGCAGGCCCTGGACAAGGAGGCTGCGCGCTTGGAAGCCGCAGGCACGGCCAACACAAGCAGACCCTCTGGTGGCACAGGCAGGGGGCTCACGGGCGCACAGGGAGTCCGCAGATGTTTCCAGAAGGCTCCGTGCAGCCGCACCTGAACACAGCAGCCTTCGCACTTCCTGTGGGCTCCCCAGCTGCCCACCAGGCTCCGGGCCGCCACTGCATTCGATAGTCCATGGCGACCCTGGCACCCGGCGGGCTGCCCACAAGGAAGCCATTGCTCACGGGCCGTGTGGTCTCGGGCACAGCGCCTCACCTGTCTGGACCTGTTTGCTGACATGTCACCTGGGGGTGACGCCCAACAGTGCTTGTGCCACTGTCCCGCTGCAGGAAGACGCTGTCGCACAGGGTGAGAGAAAGGCCCGGGCAGGTGGGTGTGCGACAGGAAGCATCAGTCGGCGGCAGCAGTGGCTCGGGGGAGTGCCCCGCGCTGCTGACGCAATCATCGGCCCCGCCCACATGACGTCACTGTAGGGTGAAGGCTATCATGGCTGCGGGCAGGCAGAGCCGTTAAGGAACCCAGCCAAGGTCACACAGCAACCCCCAGGCCACGATGAGGAAGGAAGAGCTAGGAGCTGCCCGCCTGGTCTTCCAAGAGCCCAGTGCAGGGTGGGAGGGGACGCTCTGCTGAGGTCAGAGGGAGCCGACGGGAGAGCGGCTCAGGGTCACGCTCAAGGCCACGTCCCCGGAGCAGCGGCATTCAGGCCAGGCCTGTCCGCATCAGTGTTTCTCTCTGCCACCCTGATCCCAGCATCCGCCAGGGCAGCCTCCAGCACGGGCGCAGACCCACCCGGCACCTCGGCCACCCCCGGGACCGCGCAGGCCCTCACTCAGCCTGCGTGTGCGTGACCGTGTGTGCGTGTGCGTGTGTGAGCGTGTGGGCGGTGAGCTGCAGGACACCGAGGCCACCGCTGCCTGGGACAGGCCCCTTCGTGTGACTGCAGCCTCCTGGGGACCTCTCACTCGCTCCAGAATGGGAGGGGCTGCGAGTGTGTGAGCCCCTCCCTCCCAGATCCACTCCCCGGGGCTGTGACGCACAGAGTGAGACAGGTAGGGGCTTTTAGGGTCACAAGTCCACGCCCAGGTCTAACATCCCCGAGCTGTCTCCTCCCCGGAGCGCAGGGTAATGAACTCCACTGGGCCTCCAGGGCGGGCTCTCAAGGCCACGTCCTCAGTGCCTCTCTGATGACTGCTGTGACACCGGCTGCCCTGTTGGCCATCACGGCCTGATAGTGTCGCAGTTGCTTGGGAAGCAACCTCCCCCTTTCTGGCTGGACTGGGCCTGTCCCCAGTGGCTGGACTGGGCCTGTCCCCAGCTCCAGGTGGCTGCCAACTGACACAAATGCAAGACACAGCCTCCACCTGGACGGTGCGGTCGTGGGCTGTGAAGTGGTGGGGAGGGGCACTGCGCAGGCTCCCCAGCCAGCCCACCAGGCTCCTGGCTGCAACTACATTTGAAATTCATGGCGACCCTGGCACCCGGCGGCCAGGGCCAATGTCCAGGCCCCACAGCAGGAAGGCGGATGGAGAAAGACAAGGACTCTGAGCCTTGGGTGAGAGCACCTGGACGCCTGGATGCAGCCATGCCTGAAGCCTGCCTCTGAGCATCCCGGTTACACGAGCCCACTAACCCTCTTACCATTTGCCTTGGCGTCTCTGTTCCTTGATTACAGAGGCTGACCCCAGCTTTCCCCTGCCCCCCCACACTGCCAGCAACCTCCCCGTCACTCAACCTCAGCCGCGTCTGCCCGCGGCGAATCCTGCAAACGAGCTAAGGGGGCTAACGCGCTCCAGCGACGTGCGAAGAGTCCAGTGCAAGGCAAGTGGGCTTCCACCTGGATGCTATAAACGTGTGGATTAGAGGAGGGTCTCCGGCGGGGTCGGACCCTCACCTGCCGCCAGGCCACCATCAGCTTAGTTCAACTTCCGACCCACAGGTTCCAAGTGTCTGTTTTTAAAAAAGATTTTTTCATTTATTTGAAAGGCACAGTGACAGAGAAGAGAGAGGGAGATCTTTCATGCACTGGTTCCCTCCCCAGATGGCTGCAACAGCCCCAGGACCAAAGCCTGGAACTCCATCCGGGTCTCCAAGGCCCTTCAGTGTAGCCCAG
This sequence comes from Oryctolagus cuniculus, assembly GCF_964237555.1. Taxonomy (NCBI): domain Eukaryota; kingdom Metazoa; phylum Chordata; class Mammalia; order Lagomorpha; family Leporidae; genus Oryctolagus; species Oryctolagus cuniculus. Next base: position 149,404,736 of record NC_091438.1, read on the forward strand.
ATCAGTCCTCATTCCCAGTCCGCACACAGAGCCCCAGGAGGCAGCGTGGAGGAGGCGTTATCTCCGCCCCCACTTCAGAGGCAGGAACCGACCCTCAGCGAGGGAAGCAATTTGCTCCAGGTCTCTTGGCTACAGAGGGGCAAGGCCAGGCCAAGGCCGCAGCTCTGCCTGGCTCCGAGCCCAGCGCTTTCTCTCGTGGCCGCTGGAGTGGAAGGGCTGGGGCTGAGCCTGCCATTTCTTTGAGACACTCTGTTCCGCTTAGGACTACTCCGGGTGGTTTCAAAAGCTAAAGAGGGGGGAGGCATTTGGTCACCAGCTGGGACGGCCACAGCCCGTATCGGACACTTGGGGCCAGTCTCGGCTCCTCTGCTCCTGATCCAGCTTCCTGCTAATGCGCACCCTGGGAGGCAGCAGGTGGTGGCTCAAGCACGTGGGTCCCTGCCGCCCACGTGGGAGACCTGGAGGGAGTTCCATTGGCCTGGCCCAGCCTTAGCTGTTGTGAGCATGTGGGGAACGAGCCAGCAGACGGAAGGTCTCTCTCTCTCTGTCTGCCTCTCTGCCTCACAAATAAAATGAAAAATAAGTCAATAAATTAATAATATATCAAGCTAAAGAGAAGAGGAAAGCCAACCATGGGCTTCCTGCTTGCCCGAGGGTCTTGACTTCCTAGGAAGCCCCCGTGCTCCGGCCCACCCAGCTTTGCTCTCCTCAAAGGCTTCACTGCTTGCAGGCCACAGCAGAGGAGACTGGGGACACCACCCCCCCCCCCCCCCCCCAGTTCTAGGCACCAGTGCTTTCTTGGGCAGCCCTGTCACCCAAGCGACCTGTGCCCGCCTCTCTCCCACGCCCCTGCCCTACCTCCCCGCTGGGGTGGACGGAGCAACCTCCGTGCCCTGGGCCCTGCCCCAGAAGTCACTCAGCCAGCAGTCCTCATCGCCTGTTCACTGGGCAGCTCCCTGCCAGGGGCTGCCCTAGGCTCTGAACGAAGCAGCCGAGTCCCTGCCGGTGGGGCCGGCAGACAACGGGAGAGAGCACCGTCCACTGCAGGTGGGGAGCACAGGAAGGAAAGGAAATGGGGAGGAGAGAGAGGCTTGCAGTTTTAAATCTAATGGTCCAAAACAATAAAACAAAATAAATAGGGGTGGCGTCGGGTGCAGCAGTGGAGCCACCCCTCGGGCTGCTCGCACCCTAGGTGAGCGCCTGGGCTCCTGGCCCGGCTCTGCTCCGGCTCCGGCTTCCTGCTAGTGCGCACCCTGGGCGGCAGCAGGTGGTGGCTCAAGTCCCTGGGTCCCTGCCGCCCACGTGGGAGGCCCAGAGGGAGTTCCAGGGCTCCTGCGTGTGGCTTGGCCCAGCCCCAGCTATTGTGGGCATTTGGGGAGCGAACAAGCAAATGGAAGATCTCACTGTTTTTATGTCTCTCTGTGTGTCTTTCAAATAAAATGACAATAAATACAAATCGAATGGCCAGAGAAGGTCCTGCCAAGAAATCGCCTCACGCAACCATGCAACACCCGCCGAAGCCAAGAACACGACCACAGGCTGGGATGCATCGCAAGTCCCGCACGGGCCACCGCAGCCGCTGCACAGGCGCACCCCCACCCCGTCCCCCACGTGCCCTCTCCCCAGCCCTGACCGAAAGGTCCTAGCAGCCCATTTGCAGATGAGGAAACTGAGGCTCACAGAAACAGAGCACAGCCCAGACGGACAGCATAGGCGGCGTGGGAAGCTGCAGCCTGCCCTCTGCAAGTGCCCTGGACCCCCATCTGTCACCCAGCCCCCCTCCCCCCCCAGCTCCTTCTCTGGGCTGGGGAAAACCCCGTCCTCCTCTTGGCTAGCTCCACGTCCTGCCGGAATCCACCTCCCTTTCCAGCATGGCTGGCATTCCCAGGTCACCGCGAGACCCAGCTGGCCCCACCCACCCAGGTTCAGCCTCCTCCATTAGCCCCTGGCCGTAGGAAACCCACATTTGCAGGAAACCTACAAAAGACATCGCCTGCATGGTCCCAGCCCAGGGCTGGAAGAGACACGTCACCGGGGCAGGGTGTCTTCCCATCTGGATTCGTTCCAGAATCCCTCAAACGGCAGCCTCCTCTTTCTGAACACCGTGGCACAGCAGGAAGACCTTGGCCTTGGAGGAGATGGGCCCGCGGTTCCCGCCTGGCCACAGACCTTGGAAAGTGGCTGCCTGCAGCTACAGCTTCCCGATCAGTAAAACAGGTTTAGTCACTTAGCGGCCTTGCCGAGTTGTCGTGAGATCGAGTGCGGCTGCAGCAAAAACTCTTAGCAGAGCCTGGCAGAGAAGCAACCGCAGTCATGAGCTCCCACACTCACAGGGAGGCACGCTATCACCTCTATTCCACAGGGGAGGGAGAAAGGAGTCAGTTCGCCCACTCTTCTAGCTCAGAGGGGCTCCAGGGACAACACTCTCATTTTCTTCCCTGGAGGAGCCTGTGGTTCAGAGAGGTAGCAAGACCTGCCCAAAGCCACACAACCTGGAGCTGAAGAATCGGGACCAGCACCCTAGTTTTCTGGCTCCAAAATCCACGCCAGCACTGAGTACCCCCCAGATCTTCTGGGTGTACTGGAGACTTCTCTGCAGAAAGCAGGGGAAGGCAGTGTAAGCAGAAGGAGCGGCGCATGCGAGGGTCTGGAGGCCACACCAGTCTTCGTCGGAGCCCTGTGAGTCACAGGTGTGTGCACAGGTTGGGGGAGGGGCCTCGCTTTTCACCTATTTCCGCCCGTGCTTTGTTGCTAACACTTCTTTATTCTGTTGTGTGCTGTGACTCTCTTTGGCCCATTTCTAACGCTTATTTAAAACCCTTGGCCAGAATTCTTCTACGTCGGGTGCATCGCTAATCAGGCTGGGGTTCTTGCCAGCAGCCAGGAGCTTCTTCCAGGTCTCCCATCTGTGTGTGCAGGGGTCCAAGCACTTGGGCCATCTTCTGCTGCTTTCGCAGGCCATTAGCAGGGAGCTGGATCAGAAGTGGGGCAGCCAGGAATCAAACCAGCACCCAAATGGTAGGTCGGCACTACAGGGGGCAGCTTAACCCATTATGCCACAGTACCGGTCCCAGGCTGAGGTTCTTTTGAAGTCCAGCTGGTGATGGGCTGAGGTGTGCACACCTGGCCCTTAAAACAAGCAGTGGTGCCCTGGTGCAGCGGGTTAAGCTGCCACTGACATCCCACATCTGAGTGCCTGTTTGCATCCCAGCTGCTTCGCCTCCGATCCAGCTTCCTGCCGGTGTGCACCCTGGGAGGCAGTGATGACGGTTCAAGTACTTGGACCCCTGTAACCCACATGGGAGACCCGAATGGAGTTCCTGGCTCCTGTCTTTGGTCGGGCCCAGCCCTAGCTTTTGCAGGAATTTGGGAAGTGAACCAACGATTGGAAGGCATTTCTCTGTCTCTCCCTCGCTCTCTCATGCTCTGCCTTTCAAATAAAAAAATCTTTAAAAACAAAATACCAACAGTGAGGGAAGACTCAATCAATCTTGGAGTAATGATAGAAAACCTCACAAAACCCAGGCAATTGTGAGGAAAACAGCATTTCCCTGGGAAATGGGCGTTTCACACTGGTGTCAGGGCAGCAGGGAGGGAAGGCGGGGTGTTGTCCCTCAGGGTGGAGAAAAGAAAACAGGGTCTGGACACTTCCATCGCCTCCCCGGCCCTATGCACACACCCACTGTCCTGGCACCCCGGGGCCAGGGTCCTCACTTGGACACCCGCAGGCCGGCAGGTGGCACCAGCACACACCGGGGCCGAATCTGGGCAGCTCCACAGGAAACGCGGGGTTGCAGGAATCAGGAGGGGCTGATGGGCCTCCAGGGGGCTCTGTCCCCACTTTCCTCGCAGGCCCCAGCTGTCTGTCCCTGGGGTGCCAGAGGGAAGCCCAGGCCTGCAGAGGGGGAGGGGTGATGGCCAAGCCAGTGAGGAGCTCACAATTAAAGCAGAGTTTCCCTCTAAGGAAAAGCAGCCTGACAGAGATGGCAATGGGCTTGGCCGATTTACAACAGGTGGACTGAGAATTTCAAATAAGCATCAGGAACACGCAAAAGAAGGCACCAGCCACCAGGACAACAAAGTGTGCAAATGTCCTAAAATAAATGAAATAAATGCAACCATAAATGAAATATCAGCAGAAACGGGGAGAAGAGAACGCAGAGTGGGTCCAGCCGCGGGAGAACCCGACAGGGAAGCAGGACGTCAGCTGGGGGAACTCTTCCGGGAGGAGCAGGGGGAGCAGCGGCGGCTGAGAACCAGGAAGTAGGAAAGAAAAGTGAATGGAACATCTCGCTCAATCTGAATTAATTTGACAAGGATCATCAGGCTCACTGTCAAAGTCGCGATCAGGAAGGTTCTAGAACAAAACCAAAGGGCACACAGTACTCATTTCACAGGTGACAAAGATGATCAGCCGGACTACACCAAAGCTGGACACAGCTTCTCCTCGAGAGACCATGAAGAAGCCGAACAGAGCAGACCCACAGCGAGACACAAATGCTCACAGCGCACAGAGCAAAGACCCGCACCCGGCAAAGAAAGCCCTCCCTAGGCTGAAGGCAGAGTCAGGCACGCTCCTCCCTCTCCGAGGGCGAAAGACCCCAAAAAGAAGAAAACGCGCACGTGACCCAGACTGCCCGGAAACGCGCTCAGCATCCTCACCTACCAGGGAAAGGGAGATCAAGCCCACCGCACGCTCATCGTCACGGCAGCATCCAATCAAGAGACGGAAGTGGACACCCATATCCCGTGTCCAAGTGCCTGGGTTAGAGCCCTGGCTCCACTCCCAGTTCCAGCTTCCTGCTACTGCACCCTGAGGAGGGAACGGGTGATGGCTCCAGTGGCTGGATCCCAGCCACCCCTCTGGGAGACCTGAGGGGCTTCTTGGCTCCTGGCTTCAGCCTGGCCCAGCTCCAGCTTCTATAGGCATGTGAGGAGTAAGCCAGAAGACAGGCGATCCTGGTGTCTCTGTCTCTCAAATAATATACATACATACGCACGTGCACACACACACATACATACATCAAAAGAACAGCACGACAAAACAGCAAGACGTAGAAAAACTTGGAAGTCTCCTATATCGGCCATGAGAGTATAAAATAATAAAGCCACTTCGGAAAGGAATTTAGTAGTTTCTGATAATGTTTATAGACTCACGTGATGCAATAATTCTAACCCTAAGTACTTGCTCAAAAGAAATGCAAACACACGGGCAGGCGTTTGGCACACTGACTAACGCCCTTGGGACGCCCACCTCTCCTATCAGAGAGCCTGCGGTCAAGACCTGGCTAGCTCTGCTTCAAACTCCAGTCTCCTGCTGATGCGCACCTGGGGAGGCAGCAGGTGACGGCTCAGGTACTTGGGTCCCTGCCACCCACGTGGGAGACCCAGACGGAGTTCTGGGCTCCTGGCTCCAATTTGATCCACACCTGGCTGTCACAGACGTTTAGGGAGGGAATCAGCAGATGGACAATCTCTGTCTTATTTCTGTCTCTCTGCCATTCCAGTTTAAATGAATACATTTTAAAATGAAATGGAAATAAAGGATTTTTATTTAGAATAACCAGCGACAGGTGAATAAGTAAACAGTCGTGACTACTGATGTATGGACTACAACTCAGCGACAAAAAGGAGTGAACTTCTAGCGTAGCAAGCACAGATGTGCTTAAAACAGTTCACACTACTTGATTCCATCTATATGAAACTACGGAAAAATCATCTCATCTATGGAAAAAAAATCAGAATAATGGTTACTTTTGGGAGGCAAAATTGGCTGGGAAGAGATATGAAAGCCCTGGCTTGGGGGAAGCCAAGGTGATACACAAACATTCGTGAAAGTGCATTGAACACTTAAGATCTGTCTGAAATTTTACCTTAGCCAAAAAAAGACAGCAACAACAAAAACCACACGCCAATGTGGAGATAACAGGAATCCCAGGAGGCCGGTGTTGTGGGGTAGTGGGTCAGGCTGCCGCCTGCAAGGCTGGCATCCCACATGGGCACCAGTTCATGTCCCAGCTGCTCCACTAATGTGCCTGGGAAAGCAGGACAGGTTGCTCCAAGTACTTGGGCCCCCGCCACCCACACAAGAGACCTGGATGGAGGCCTTGGCTCCTGGTTTTAGCCCGGCACAGCCTTGGCCATTGCAGCCACTTAGGGAGTGAACCAGTGGATGGAAGATCTAGCTTTCTGTCTCTGCTTCTCTCTCTCTCTGTAACTCTGCCTTTCAAATAAATAAATCTTTTTTTTTTTTTTTTTTTTTTTTGACAGGCAGAGTGGACAGTGAGAAAGAGAGAGAGACAGAGAGAAAGGTCTTCCTTTTGCCGTTGGTTCACCCTCCAATGGCCGCCGTGGCCGGCGCGCTGCGGCCAGCGCACCGCGCCGATCTGATGGCAGGAGCCAGGTGCTTCTCCTGGTCTCCCATGGGGTGCAGGGCCCAAGCACCTGGGCCATCCTCCACTGCACTCCCGCGCCACAGCAAAGAGCTGGCCTGGAAGAGGGGCAACCAGGACAGAATCCGGCGCCCCAACCGGGACTAGAACCCGGTGTGCCGGCGCCGCAAGGTGGAGGATTAGCCTAGTGAGCCGCAGCGCCGGCCTTAAATAAGTCTTTTTTAAAAAATTGGAGACCAAGAAGATAAAAATTAAGGGAGGCAATATTTGAAGAAATAATGAGGATAATTTTGGAACTAAACAAAAATGAAAGATCTCAGTTTGAAAGAGTGGGAAATATACCAATCAGGACAGGAAAATTAAAAACTCACACTTAGATACATTGATGTGAATGTCAAAATATAAAAAAAATTCTAAAAGTCTAGCGAAAAACAAATCATTTGCAGAAGGACTAAGTTGCAAAGTGCCAGCATCCCATGTGGGCACCAGTTCAAGTCCTGGCTACCACCACCTCCAATCCAGCTCCCTGATAAGGTGCCTAGGAACGCAGCACAAGATGGCCAAGGTACTTGGGCCTCTGACACCCAAGTGGGAAACCCAGATGGACCTCCAGGCTCCTGGTTCTCGTCTTGGCTCGTCTCCTTTCAATTCTTTTTCCTGGTCATGCACATCCTGGGAGCTCAAGTGCCTGGGTCTCAGCCATCCATGTAGGAGCCCCGGATAGAGCTCCTGGCTCCTAGCACTGGCCTGGCCCAGCCCTGGCTGTGGTGCCCATTTGGGGAGTGAACCAGCAGATGGAAGATCAACATCTCTCCCTCTCTTTTCTCTTTCCCCCTTTCTCTCTGTAACTCTGCCTTTCAAATAAAAACCAATCAATCTTTTTAAAAAATTGAATTGATCTGTCCAAAAGGAAAAAAATTTAAAGCAAGAATTTTATTTCCAGCTAAACTCACCTTCAAATGTTATAGGCTAATAAAAGTCACAGCATTCAGATTCAGGTTTGAACAAAAAGACACCCTCCATTCGCTCCAAAATGATTTGTTTTTGAAGGAACGACATAATATAAACAAGGTCCACAGACAAAGATGTCTGAAGATTGAGCAAGTAACTCCAAGATCAAAGAAAAGAACAAGTAGTTTGTAGACTGTATCTCTAATAACTCAGAACTAAAAGATCTGGACAATCATTAACATGATGTCAGGAGCCGGAGGGCATGTGGGGGAAGGGTACAGAAACTGATCGGAAGAGCAGACCAAGGGATATGAGAATATGCCAGTTCCGTCTCTGTGGGAATAAGGCGATAAAACAACGAATTACAGCAGAAAAAGCAGGACAAATCTGAAACAAAAATGGAGCGCAGCATAAACACAGTGCACACACACACATTCTTTTCAGGAACACGCAAACATTTTAAAATTTGTTTCCACACCAAGCCATAAAGCAAGGCTCTCATTTCAAATACGAGGATTTCACATAGCCACATGCTGTGGCCACAGTGCAATTCAGTTAGAACTTAGGACAAATAATTACTCATACCCTTAGAAATTAAAACATCCCTAGAGAACTCGTGGATCAAAGAGAAGCCAGAGGAGAAATTAAAAGTTACTAAGAAATGGATGATAACACTACATAGTAAAAACTGCAACACAGCGAAGGCTAAAAGTCAACAAGCTCGGGACCAGTGGTGCGGCAGATCAGGTTAAGCTGCCACTGGCCAAGCCAGCAGTTTGAGTCCCAGCTGCTCCACTTCCCATCCAGCTGCCCGCTGATGGGAATGAAAAAGCACCTGGGCCCCTGTCACTCATGTGGGAGATCTGGACTGAGTTCCAGGCTCCTGAATTTGGACGGCCCAGCCCTGGTCGAAAGTAAATGATTAGTCGACGGAAGGGCTCTCTCTCTCTCTCTCTCTCCCCCCCCTCCCATCCCCCCTCCCCCTTTGTGTCTCTCCCTCCCCCTTTGTGTCTCTCCCTCCCCCATTGTGTCTCTCCCTCCCCCTTTGTATCTCTCCTTCCCTCTCTTTGTCACTCTGCCTTTCAAATAAATAATTTTTTTTTAAAAAAATGAGCTAAGTACCCAATTTAGGAAGTTAGAAAAAACAGAAACCCAAAGAAAGTAAATGGAGATTATGAAGAGCAGAAATGAACAAAATAAACAAACAAAAAAAGATTCGATTGAGAAGGTCAAACCACAAGTTGGTCCTTTAAAAGGTCAACAAACCCATGGTGACTTTAATCAAGCAAGATAAGGAGGCAGAGGCAGAAGGAGGGAGGGAATACAACATTATGGAAAAAAAGGAGAGTAAGAAAATGCTATAAACAAGCTTATGCCAATATGCTTGAAAATACAGACTACATGCACACACGCCTGAAAATACACCAAAACAGGAAGACATTAAAACCACAAAGAAAAGCAAGTAAGACAAGGTGATTTAACAGGTGAGTTCTACCAAACTTTAGGAAACAAATTATCTCGATTTATCCAAACCTTTGTCAGAACAGTAGAAGAGCAATTTTTCTAATTCTGAGGCCATCACATCTGCAATTCCAAAGCCAGGAAAACAAAATTGATATAATAATTCTATACAAGGCTGGCGCCGCGGCTCACTAGGCTAATCCTCCGCCTTGCGGCACTGGCATACCGGGTTCTAGTGCCAGTTGGGGCGCCTGATTCTGTCCCGGTTGCCCCTCTTCCAGGCCAGCTCTCTGCTGTGGCCCGGGAGTGCAGTGGAGGATGGCCCAAGTACTTGGGCCCTGCACCCCATGGGAGACCAGGAGAAGCACCTGGCTCCTGCCATTGGATCAGCGCGATGCGCCGGCCGCAGCGGCCATTGGAGGGTGAACCAACGGCAAAAGGAAGACCTTTCTCTCTGTCTCTCTCTCTCACTGTCCACTCTGCCTGTCAAAAAAAAAATTCTATACAAGATATCACTAGAGCATAACCAAACATACACATCGTGAACAGGTTAGGGCTGTCCTAGGACTGCAAGGATGGTTTAACGTTAGAAACTAACTACACTCAGGCTGTCGCCGTGGCTCAATAGGCTAATCCTCCACCTGCGGCACCAGCACTCTGGGTTCTAGTCCTGGTTGGGGCGCAGGATTCTGTCCTGGTTGCCCCTCTTCCAGGCCAGCTCTCTGCTGTGGCCCGGGAGTGCAGTGGAGGATGGCCCAGGTGCTTGGGCCCTGCACCCTCATGGGAGACCAGGAGGAAGCACCTGGCTCCTGGCTTTGGAGTGGTGCAGTGTGCCGGCTGTAACGGCCATTTGGGGGTGAACCAACGCAAGGAAGACCTTTCTCTTTGTCTCTCTCATTAACTCTGCCTGTCAAAAAAAGAAAAGAAAAGAAAACTACACTCATAGATTGAAAGAAAAAAAAGAACTATTTCAAGATGCTTTTTAAATACAACTCAATATAATTTAAAATCTTTTAAAGGCCCTCAATTATGAATTGAAGTTTCTTTAGACTGAAAATAAAAGCAATTTATTACAATCTACAGTACAATTATTGCAGGGGGGCCAGTGCTGTGGCATGGCTGGTTGAGTCACCACCTGCAGTGCCAGCATCCTGTATCAGAGCACTGGTTCCAGTCCTGGCCGCTCTGCTTCTGACCATGCTTCCTGCTAATGCTCCGGGGAAAGCAGTAGAAGATAGGCCCCTGCCACCCACGTGGGGGACCTGGATAGAGTTACAAGCTCTTGGCTTTGGCCGGGCCCGGTCCCAACTGTTGTGGGCTTTTGCGGAGTGGAACAGCAGATGGAGGATCTGTTTCTCTTTATCTAGCTCTCATTTTGCCTGACATCTTCTATCCACTGGTTCACTCCTCAAATGGCTGCAATGGCTGGAGCTGGGCCGGTCCAAAGCCAGGATCCAGGAGCTTCCTCCCGGTCTCCCATGCAGGTGCAGGGGCCCAAGGACTTGGGCCATCTTCTACTGCTTTCCCAGGCCATAGCAGAGAGCTGGATCGGAAGTGGAGCAGCCGGGACTTGAACTGGTGCTCATATGAGATGCCAGCACTGCAGGTAGCAGCTTTACCCACTATGCCACATCACCAGCCCCATCTGCTGCTCCACTTCTGATCCAGCTCCCTGCTAAAGCACCTGAGAAAGCAGCAGAAGATGGTCCAGGTATTTGGGTTCCTGCCACCCATGTGGGAGACCCAGGTGGAGTTCCAGGCTCCTGGCTTCAGCCTTGCTATTGCAGCCACTTGGGAAGTAAACCACTCACTGGATGGAAGGTCTTTTTCCTTGTCTGTCTCTCCCTCTCTGTCACAAAAGAACATTAAGAGGAAATAAGCAAACTCCAGACTGTTAAGTAAATGATGATACCCCTCCATAAAGTTAAAGACGCATATTATACATAAGTAATGCATGTACATATGATTTTAAATACTTATAAAAAGGGGAATGAGAAATCCCAACTGTATGTGATATAGGTCTATGTAATTGAAACATTAAGAAAAAAATTAGTCAAAAATCAATGAAAAAATACCTAACTCCAAAAAGGCAGGGGTTGGGAAGGCTCTGATTTGGGAAGTGGGGTGGGGAGGGGTGAATTACCGTCAGTTTCTAGTCCTGGTGTAACTGGGCACTGGTTCTTGAATGTTTTAAATGTATTTCTTTTTTTTTTTTTTATTTGACAGGTAGAGTTATAGACAATGAGAGGGAGAGACAGAGAGAAAGGTCTTCCTTCCGTTGGTTCATTCCCAAAATGGCCACTACGGCCGGTGTTGCACTGATCTGAAGCCAAGAGCCAGGTGCTTCCTCCTGGTCTCCCATTTGGGTGCAGGAGCCCAAAGACTTGGGCCATCCTCCACTGCCCTCCCAGGCCACAGCAGAGAGCTGGACTGGAAGAGGAGCAACTGGGACTAGAACCCGGTGCCCATATGGGATGCTGGCGCCACAGGCAGAGGATTAACCAAGTGAGCCACAGTGCCAGCCCCTAAATGTATTTCTAATAATGAAATTGACAAGAGGTCATTTATAAACTAACAATGAGATGACTGAAACAAAGTTCACGGTAAATCCAAGGACAGACCCCAGCGAGGAGGCTTCCATCAAATAACTTAAAAATACTCACACTGTGCCAAACACCCTAGCAGATGCAACTTATCTCAGCCAATCCTCAACACTCTACTGGGCCAAGAAGACTGTCCTCTTTTTTTAGTTCAGTCCCTTGGCCGAGGTCATTGGCGTGGATCTGAATGACCCTGCCCAGGTCACTGTGCCTCTCAGGCTCACCTTCCTCCTGACACGCCAGGCAAGCTACAGGACTTTCTCAGCAAACAGTAAGTGCTTAACAAATGTCCACCTGAATCCAGAGGGGCGTATACACTGGAAAGAGACAGGTTGTGGGGGAGGGACCTAGATCCAGTCCCTGTCACCTCCCTCTGGGACCCTGGCAGGAGCATTGCCCTCTCTGGGCCTCTGACGTCCCCCGTGTACCTGCAAGTGCCCAAGGCCAACCTCGCCTCTAAGGAGCCATTCAACAAACAGGAAGTCCCCCAGCTGCTCGCTCCTCCGGCAGACCCCTGTTCATCCCCGCCCTGTCCTCTGCCCACCTGTCTGCAAACCCTGGGCACTGCCCGCCTTTCTGACATCATCTCCTGGCCCCACCCACTCCCCACTCACACCTGAGCTCCTCCCTCTCTGCCCAAGGTTTTTGCCTTTGCTGTTCCTCTGCCTGGAACATTCTTCCTCCAGGTCCTCCGGTGGCTCCCTCCTTCTCACCCTCCGGCTCTGGGTGCTGCCGGCCCACGCACTGCCTTACTCTTCACAAGCCTCCCCGGCACGGACAGCCACACCTGCCCTGACAGGTGCTCAGGGAGGACCTGCTGGGGAAGAACGAGTGGACACTGCCTGCTCCAGGCCCACCTGGTGGCCACTCTGCCCAAGGCTGTGTCCTGTGCCACCTGGGACCCTGCTGGGTCGCAGGCCTGACCATCTCCCACCATCCCGGAAGCTCCTTGTCGGCAAGAACTGGGCCACATTCATCTGTGAACTCAGCACCTGGCCTGGGCCTGGCACACAGCTGGGCTAAGGAAAGGTTTGTTGAATGAATGCGTGTCCTCCTGCGGCGTATCTTTCCTCCTTCCTGCTCCCTCCTCCCTGCCAGGCACCCAGGTGAGCTGAGGAGAAAGGCCACTGGGCAGGCACTTCCTGGGGCACGAACAGTCTTTTCCTTCCCCCAACCCCCAGCCACTCCAGGCAAGAAGGGGTGGAGTCCAGGGCAGGCGCTGCCCCATCACAGGAGTCATGCGGGGCCTGGTCTGGCAAAGCCAAACAAACAGGGGCCTTCCCTGCCGTGCCCGGGGGCAGGAGAGCATGGCAGGCGAGGAGGCTGCAGGCCCGCGGCGGAGCCCCAGCAGAGCCTGGCGCAGAGCTCCGCTGGCCGGGAGCCACGGGGAAACACTTGATTATTCAAATCACATAGTTCCCCAAGAGGAAAGGACCCATTTCCTGCAGCCCAGGCAGGGGGAAGTCTCAGAGCAAAGTTCTTGCGTAAGCCAGCAAGCAGGGAGGCTGCCCACCCCAGGAAGATTCTGGAAGCCGTAGACAGAAACCCAGGGGTGAGGTCTGGGGCAGGATCCCTGCTGAGGGTTCTGACTTAGCAGCAGCAGCGGCCAGCCTAATTGATCTGGCCTCCCCCTGACCCTGGGCTGGAGACACTGGGGCTGCCTGGCTATGCCCCCCACTCCAACCCTACCTTCCCCAAGGAATCACACAGGGGACAGCCGGCCCCAAGCGTCACGCAGTCCACCCCCGCAGCGTTCCTGCCATTCACTCACCTCTGGCCTTGCACCCGTCCTTCCTCTAGTCTGGCTCCGGAAGAATCAACAGGTTCAGGAAGAGTTTACACACGTGGCCTGCAGAGATTTATCTATTATTTATAAGTGATGACGGCCCCGGCCCAGGGCCAAACTGCCGGGGTCCAGTTCTGGATTAACCACTTGGGAGCTGCACGGCCTTGGATGGGTCCCTTCCCTTCCTCACCTGTCAGCCCAGGGATCCGAGTGCCTACAGCTGGGGGAGGCTCAGACGCCAATGACAAAGGGCTCATTTGTCAAGCACTCCGTGGGCCACACAGCACAGACCAGTCAGTGAATGATGAATTTTGACTATGTCACGCTCCAGAGCCGTCAGCTCCTAACCACTTATTGGGTAAACGAGCGCATTTCTGAGCCTGGTCCCTCGTCCCTGAGCAGGAGCAACGTCAACAGCACCTCCTAGTAGGGCTGATAGGAGTTTGAAAGGACCCAGTGACCCCAACGCCCCTGAACAGTGCCTGCCACTCGACTCCCAAGAGCCGTCACTGCTGCACACCCTCGTGGCTGCGGTCACCTCTTCCCTGAAGTCGCTCCTGGTTGCCTCCAGCACACTCGGTCTGCCCCCTTGCTGGCCTCTCCAGACAGCATGACGGCCACCTGCCCCACAGGTGACCACCGCAGGACCGTCCGTGTGCTTGGCCCGGGACCAGCGTTCTACACTTGTGAAGAGGCGAGTAGTAGGGAGGCAGCACGTGACTCACCTGCTTCTGTCCCACCCCTAGGATCTGGGCCCAGGGTCTGCGTTAGGGGAAGGACTTGGTAGGAGGACTGGCTTCCATGTTATGTTACTTAGAACACATGTGTCCTCGGGTATTAAAATGCCAGCACTGTCGACCTGGGTGACATGTCCGTTACCTTTCTGAGCTCCAGTTGCAAGGACTAAGTGAATACACACACATATGTGGGGAGCTTAGGACCAGGCCTGGTTCACGGTACACTGCATAAAACCTTAAACACAGGACTCACATTTGGCTCAGCAGTTGAGCCTCTGCTTGGAACCCCTGCATCCTATCACAGTGTCCGGTATGAGTCCAGGCTCCACTTCCAATTCCAGCTTCCTGCTAATGTGCTCCCTGGGAGACAGCAGGTGACGGCTCAAGTCCCCGGGCCCCTGCTACCCACTCAGGAGACCTGGATGGAGTTTTGGGCTCCTGGTTGTGACCCGGCCCAGTGCTAGCCAATGCGGCCTTTTGGGGAATAAACCAGTGGAAAGAAGATCTCTCTGTGTGTCTGTCTCTCTCTCTCTCTGCCTTTCAAATGAAGTGAAAATAAATTTTTAATTGTAAAACGTAATCGTACGTTGATATATGTGGCACTCCTCTGAGTCCGTCTGCGGAGCTGTTGACACACAGAAGTCACCCAACTCTGTCTTAAGACAGCTTAATCCCTGCAAGCATTCACTCATTCAAAAAGTATGTGTTTTAAATGCCTACTATGCACCAAGGGAGCTTGACACATACAGATTCCGCAAAAGGTGGCTATGACTATTATTATCAAAGACATGAAGGCTGTTAGGGACTGGGGACATATCTGGGAAGCACACAGACAAGAAGGCAGACCCGAGTATGACACCCAGTGAACTCATGCCTGACTAAAGGCTTGCTCCACCAACAGAGAAACTGTCACTCGGAGAAACTGGCTTGTCCTGCTGCCAGTCACCAACCAGCCATGCGTGAGCCGCTGTCACCGATGGAGGAGACGCCTCTGATGGAGTGGGAAGGCAGCCAGGGCTCACGTGTCCACCCAGCGGACAGCCCTCACGGGTTTGCTTTCCCCATGACGATCAAGCAGGCCGGGCCGTGGAAACCCCTGCCCGGTGCAGCCACCTTTCAGAAATGGCAAGGTCACTGAACGCCTGCCCTGGTTGGATGCTGGAACTGGCCGGGGATTCAGACGGGGTCCTACCTTCCAGCAACCGAGAGCCAGACACTTTGTGCAGGATCAAGAGCAAAATCTAAAGATCGGTCAGGATGCCTGCTGACAACACAAGAGGGCGCCCTGGGGAGGGGACAGCAGGTAACCAGGCAAAGATGCGGGAGGGCAATGGCCTTCAGTCTGACACTCCTGACCTGAGCCCAAGGGTTAGCAATCAATTTGACATCCTGAAACTCCTGTCCCCTTTTACAAAACAAAGGAAACACTTTATCAGGTTTTTTAAGTACCTCTTCCTTGTCACAGGGACTTTAAGCCCTTTTAGCACTGAACAAGGGGCACAGCTGTGTGCCCCCCAAAAGGCTCCCTCCCAAACCCATGCCAGAGCCCTGGCAAGTAACTCAGGTTCCTCCTACTTTCGTGGACAAGGGAGAGAAGACACTGAACGGGGGCCACCTGGGCCTCTCCCTCCCCACCTCCCACCCTCACAGTTGGTTCTGAGCGCCCACTATGACTGGTTATTATACTATATTTAGAAGGAACTTGGGAAGGAAAGAGCAGTGGTTGATTAGTGATGTCTGACATGGGTGTAGGACAGGGAGTGGCGGCACTCATGCCACTCATCTACCACTCGTGAACTAGCAGAGTCCCAAGTCTTCACCCTACTCACAGAAGCCATGGGTGTCGGGCAGGGCAATCAGAAGCCAAGAGAGGGAAAAGGACTTGGCCAAGGTCACACAGCTTGAACTGGCAGGGCTGGGATGGAAACCTCCTGCTAGGACTATCATTTCCTTCTCCTGGGCATGTCCAGGGGCTAAGAGAAGCTGATGCCCCACCAGGAGTGCTGTGCTGGTCCCCTCCCTCTGCCACCTGCCACCCCTTCCGGAGACACCAAGGTCCCCTGAGCACCTGTATCCAAACAGAAGCCTCTGACCCAGGATGCTACTCCGATGGGGCAGGAGGGCGCCAGGCCGGGACTTGGGTCTGCCTTCCACTTCCCAGCGGGGGACCTGAGGAAGCTACTAGCTTCGCTGAGCGTCTGCCTCCTGCTTGGTACATGGAGAGACTAAGAGCAGAGCCCAAGAAGGCCATTCAAAGGCATCAGCTCAGCTTCCGACACAGGGTAAGCCCTTCCATGGTAGCTACAAGGATGGGGCAAGGGGGAAACACAAACCCAAACATCCCGCTTCCACAAAACCTGCTCAGGTGAGAGGCCCGGGGTGAACTCCAGCGACCTGATCTGAAATGCACACCGAGGCATCTGACGATTTCTAAACAAGGAACTGACTCTTCCAGGAAAACAGGTCACGTGATCACATCACAGAGGAGGAAACAGACCGGCAATGGGAGGGCGCCAGTGGCCCCGCTCCCGCTTCCCAGTGTCGGGGAGTGGCTGCCTCAGTTTCCTCGTCTATAATGTGCAGGTGGCACCTTGCCTGGCATGTCCACGTTAGGGGGCGCTTGACGAGGCAGAGCAAACCGAGCAGCTGCAGAAGGATCTAGAAGGGGCAGGCGAGGGGAAGCGGGACTCAGGATCAGATGAGACATCTGCACCAGAATGGTAGCAAATGATGCTCTTAGCTCCTGCGTGCTGAGGCAGGCGAGTCTTGGTGGGGACAGCACGGGGGCTGGCGCTGGGGCACAGCCGGCTAAGCCACCACCTGGTCACCTGCATCCCACATCAGAGTGCCTGGGGTCAAGTCTCATCTCTGCTTCTGATTCAGCCTCCTACTCACGGGCCTGGGAAGGCCACCGATGGCGGCTCACGTGCCTGAGTCCCGGCCACCCACATGGGAGACCCTGATGGAGCTCCTGGCTCCCGGCTTCTGCTGGGCCCAGCCCCAGCTGTTGTGGCCACTTGTGGAGTAAATCAATGGATGCAAGCTCTCTCTCTCTCTCTCCCCTTCTCCCTCCCTCCTTCTCTGTCACTTTGCCTTTCAAATAAATAAATCTTAAAAAAAGAGAGACAGCACTCAGAAAGGCCAAGCCGGAGACAGCTCAGCGATGGCCACCAGAGGCCTAGAGGACGCCGGCGATGGGCCCGAGGGCTGCGCGTGGGAGCTGGGGCCGCGCTCGCCTGCGCTGGCCTGCTGCTTTCCTTGCGTGGGAAAGGTGGCCGAGAGGGCAGACCTTGAGGGCAGCAAGTCATGCAGAGGTCCTTTGAAAATCCACACTCGGGGTTTCCAAATAAGGCAAGTGTTCGCCAGCCCTACACAGGCTGTTCTCCAGGCTCTGCCAGCAGTTCGCAGACCTGGCCGGGTGAGGGGCTTGCACCTGGGTGTGGACAGACCTGGAGGATGGGAAGCGGGGCTCAGGGAGTCTCACCAGAGGGTCTCTGAGACCTTAGTCCCAGAAACAAGCCCCACCTTCCCTCTGCTCCCCTCCCCGGGCCAGGGCAGGGTGACAGAGGCCTCCGGGAGAGGAATCTGGGCCCAGCGCCCACCGGCTGAGCCTCAGTCTCACCACCTGCCAAATGGCAGGGGCAGTGCTCCCGGAGCACTACTTCCCACCTGGGGCTGCTTCTGAGCTGCTCTGCAGGTGCAAGGCCTGGGCCCAGTGGGCACCATCGGGAGTGGGGCTCCCCTTTGTTCCCCCGAACCCCCGCACAGCCCAGCTCTGACCTGCTAAGCAGGGTGACGATGCTGTGCGGCTTCTTCACAGGGACCTTCCAGAAGGTCCTTCCATCTGGGCAGCTGCCTCCAGAGCCCCTAGACCTACCCATCAGGCTTCAGGGCCCCTCACACAGCCCCTGTTCAGACACAGCAGTTCTGAGATGCTGCAACCACTGGGTGCCGCCCGTGACCCAGGCCTTGCTGTCCGTGCAGAGGGTGGAATGGGGGAGCTATGGGCTCAGTGTGCAAGGCTGGTGGTGGGCACTGAGCACAGGGCTGTTGGGAGCAGATGGCAAGAGAGCCCCCGTCCTGGGGCAGCTGGGCAATCTTTGGGATGTGGCAACCAGGGCTGCCTGTTTGCATGGGAGCAGGGTCAGTTCACTAAGCCTGGACAGGCTGAGACTGTCACCCCCAAGCCCCACACCTTCAGACCTCCAGGGGACCATCAAAGCAGGAACAAATCCGCGTTCCGGAGACTCTGCCAGACCACAGAGGAGGGGCCGGCGTCCGTGTGTCCCACATCCTACCTTGTGCCCCTGAGAGAGCTGGCCCAAGCTTCCCACAGTCATTTGAATGAGGTCTGAGCCCCCACCAACCTCACATGGCCCCACAGCTTCTAGTCCAGAAATTACAAGCTCCATGAGCCAGCAGGTAATGGCAGTGAGGCATGTGAGCCGGGGTGAGGCAGCGGGGCGCGGTGGAGACTGTGGTGAAGTGGACAGAGCAGCTGCTAATCAGTTCCAGCCACTGTGGCCAGCCAGGGACACAGCCCAGTGTGGCCACATCTTCTGATCTTTCAAGCGAAGCCAGAAACCCATATTTTTATGTAAAACGAAATCGCCTAGCTTAACAACACCAGCAAGTAAATTAAAGCTTTCAGATCGCTGCAGAAGTCAACAACCCCCCGCCCCCACGCCCTGCAGCTTGGAGAGCCCACTTTGGGACTGACTCACCACAACCCTGCACGCCACAGGCCATAAATATCCCAGGAGCAACTGCTGAAACCAGACCCATTCCAAGCCTCAGGGAAATCCCGCCCACTCCTCAGCCACCTGGGTTTTCCACCAGAGGAAGATGAGGCTGGGGGGGGGGGGGACACTTGTCCACGGTCGCACAGGTCCTTTACCTCTCCATCAAGGACCTAGATTCTGCTCTCTGGGCATAAGCTCCTTGCCCACTAACCCACACCTTCTGTGGTCTCCCCCGCACGATTCTAAAAACTGGGGGAGGTGCACCCCTGGGGACAGGCCGTGGCACTTAAGAGCCAGGAGGCTTCATTCCCAGTCCACTGCCCTAAGCAGCCTGGTGACGCCGGGGCAAGCCCCTCGCCCTGCCTGGGCCTCACTCTCCCTGGTCTCCAAGGGCAGTGGACGGTGCCAGCCCCTGAACACCCCGCAGCTAGCGGTCTCCTCTCCAGCCAGGGCTCTGCGGCCTCCGAAAACACAAAATAGTAATAATAATAATACTAACGGCAGGGCGAGTCCGCGGCAGCCAGGAGAGAACACTGCAATTTTCAGCGAAACCCGACTCTGGGTTACTGGAACCCAGAGAGGAGCATGCTCACACGCGGGCAGTTTAACCACCATCCTCCAGCGAACACAAACACATCTGCTTTAACTTCTTCCTCCTCTCCTCCTCCAGCCCCCTGCCCTCATCTCAAATGCTACCCCTTCATTTAAGAAGTCAAATTAAATGCAAACAATTGATTTCATGCCACAGTGAGGCTGCGAATTTAAGCATGGAAAACTTGAAACATGGTGCTTTGTTGTTTTTTTTTTTTTTTTTTTTTTTTTTTTTTTTTTTTTTCCTGGGAGCAATTATGAAACGTTGAGTGGTGGTACGGGAGGTGGAAAAATAGGGAGAGTGTTCTTGAATGTTCTTTGGCCACTAAGCACCACAGAGTGATGGCACCCAAGAGGACTTGATACTCAGGCAGATTCATTTTCCCGGAGGCACACAGCTGGGGCCAGGCATCCACGATGCTGACCCGGGCCACTGTTTTCCCTGCAGACCAGGTCTCTGAGACCAAACCAGGAACCTCCCTGTGGCCCTCGGAACGGCCAAGAGGGGCGAAGAAAATCGCCCCACAGTGAGTGCTAACTTCGCAAGAGTAATCACAGCTGGCCCAGCCCAAAGCTGGAAAAATCCTCGATGATCCTGCTGGCCCCTCATAGCAACCCTCGAAAATGTTTATTATTCACCCAAGTGACAGATGAAGAGACGGAGACCCAGAGAGAGCAACTGACTTGCCCAGGGTCACAAAGCAACACTGGGAATGAACCTGCCGTCTGCTGCCCCCAGCTGCCTTCCAGAAGTTAGGACAACTCCCGAAGACGAAGAAGGAAAAAAAAAAAAAAAAGGTAGCGCTGCACAGCCCAGCTCCGGGCTGCCAAGGAGGGCGCCAACGCTGTCACGCTGGGAAGCTGAGTCAGCATTCTTGCGGCCACGTGGACTTCTGTGCTGGTCCTCGGCCCAGCCTGCTCACTCTCCCCATCGTCCCCCGGAGCTCCCGGTTTTATATTAATAAGGCCAGTCAGACTGACTCCAAGGTGAGACCTCTAGCCTCTGCCTCTGGATCCCACCCCTCCGTGAGACAACATGGAGAGCATCGGGAGACCTGGGATGCTACACAGCCGGCCCCCAGCCCCCCCAAAGGCATCTGGGTGTCCCGGGGCAAGCGCCTTCCCCTCTCCCAGGCACGGCTTCACGGGCAGAGGGAGCACGGCCCGCAGCTCGCAGAGGACGTGCAGCACGCAAGTCACAGGACAGCGCAGGGCTGGGCCTGGGCCTGAGCCAGACACAGTGGGCGTGGGAGTGGGTGCAGGGCAGGAGGCACTGCAGACACAGCCCCAGGGCTGTTCCCTGCGTGCAGTGCCGGGCTCCTGGCCCGGGCTGTGTCTAGAAGGCTGAGAAGTGGCATCTAAGGGAGCAAGAGGGCACTGCACCACCCCACAGGCACAGCCGAAGGCCAACGGGGAGGAGCTGAGCAAAGCTGGGGGGCAGGTGCACAGGGTTCAGTGGCGGGGCCGTGATTGGGGCTGCATTTCCTGCTGAGGTGAGGGCTGCTGATGGCCAAGACTCTCTCGGGCATGGGCATGGGCATGGGCACGGGCATGGGCACGCGCTCAACCTTTTGCAAGTATCATCATTTCCACAGCTCACTAACCGAAGGGCCACCTGATCTCCACGGCTGAAAGAGGAGACAAGGCACAGAGAGGGCCCGAACTCAGCCCTCGTCACACAGCCAGGCGTCCGTGAGGGAGAGCCAGTGTTGGGCCATCGACCTGACTGGCTACTGCACCCGCAGTCGGCTTCCCAGGGAACTTCCCAGCGTGGACACCCAGCTTCGGAGCCTGCACAAGTTCTGTTCTGCAAAAGTCTCCACCAAGAAGGTTTTTGTCTCTTTAATTTATGGCCTCCTTCCTAGCACCTAGAACAGAGCCTGGCACAAAACGGACGCTTCATAAATATCTGGTGAATGAAGACAGCATCCTTTGCTCTGGCCTCACTTCCTCACCAGAGGCGCGCTCCCCTCTGCACAGGTGGGGCCACAGCCCTGCCTCCCTCCACCACTAGGCACGTGGGCAGCCCGTGTCCACCGGCTTCTGCTCCGGAATTCGGAAGCGCTGAGTTCAGGAAGGAAAAAGGAGGCAGAGGGTGAGGATGAGCACGGGGCAGGGTGGGGGCAGCCCCAGGTGGGAAGATTCGGAGTGCGCAGGTCTGCAGGTGGAGGCAGGCAGCGCTGAGCCGAGGAAGGGCGGAGGGGGAAACAGGCTTGGCGTCTCGTCCCTTGGGCAGCAGAGTGGGACCAGGAGGCACTGTTGCAGGGTCCAGAGCCTGGGTTCAAATCCTGACCACAGCACTTTTGTAAACTCTCTAAGCCTCAGTCTCTGTTCTGTAAAATGGGATGATGTATGGGAGGTGCTGCCCACGAGCTGCCGTCTCGCCCACCTGCCTCTCCATCTGCCTCACTGAGGGTGTCTGAGTCCTCCCCCCAGCCCATAGGCCCCTTCTGGCCTGAATCGCTCCCTCTTTGGATCTCAAGGGTCGCCCCCCTCCATTCAGCCGCCTTTGTAGAAGCCCCCTCCCCCACCCCATTATGCGTTGCAAAAGGATCAGAAGGGACAATGTGAGTGGGAGACGGTTTTCTCCTGCGTTTAACCCTTTCTTGCCAAGACCCGGGTTGGGGGGGGAGGGGAGGGAACCAGCCCTGGGCAGCCCACCTCACCTGTGCACATCCGGGAGCGGGGTCACGGGCTCCAGAGCTTTGCCCCAGGGCTGCCGGGCCACCCCTCTCCCAAACACACACCTACAGGCGGATCTTGCTCTTTTTCCCTCCCCCGCGCTCCCTCCCTCTGCTCTTACCAGCTAGGACCTAAACTTCCTAGACCCCGCACTGACAGAGCAGCCGCTTCCCCTGGTGGCTGCGGCCAGCCCTGCAGTAACCCGGTGGTGGCTGAGTGGTGGGCAGGAGAGGGCCCCCGGACACGGGCCGGGGGGGCTACGGGGGCAGCGGGGACAGGTGTCTAACCGAGGCTGGAGTCCCACGCAGCAGCCCGGCAGGTGGGAAAGTGCAGGAGAACAAGGCGGCCCCGAGCGCGTCTCGCAGGCGCCGCGGGCGCCACGTCCAACCTCCAGCCGGAGCAGCGCCTCGGATGCGCGCGAGCACGCGGGCGCGTGCAGGGGCCCCGGGTCCTGCAAGGGCTCTGCGGGGACCCCCGCCCAGACACTTCGCCTTCCACCTCGCCGGGGACCGACTACGACCTTACCTGCGCGGAACTCGCGGACGAGGGTCTGCCCCGGCACGAGGGGCGCGGGGCCGGCGAGCTGGGGCCGAGGGCTCACAGTGGCGGGAGCGCGACGCTGCCGGGGCCACCTCCCCCGCGGGTTTATAAAGGCGACCGCGGGGCCCCGGCGCGGCCCGGCGCCCTCCCCGCCCCCGCTGCGCCCCGCCCCCGGCCCGAGCCCCGCGCCCCGCCGGCCCGAGCGCCACGCGGCCAGGGCGCCCCCTGCCGGGCAGCGGGGGCACACTCCCGGGCTCCGCGGGGCCTCGGCTGGGGGTGCACAGGAGCCGCTAGCTACCCCGCGTCCCGTGCCCCGCCCGCGCCGGGCTCAGGCTCGGAGCCCGCTGTCTGCGCGTCCCCCGCTCGCCTTTAGCTTCGGCCCCCGTATGTGCTGTCTGCCTCTCACCGTCTGTCTGAGCGCCTGCGTCTGTCTACCCGTCTGGCTGCCTCTGCCTGCCTCAGCCTCCATCCATGTCGTCCACGTGTCCCTGTCTGTCTCCTCTCCTCCCTCTCTTTCTGGGCCTTGGCCAGAAGATGCCACAGGAAGGCCCGGGGGAGGTGGCCTCCGAAGGGAAACCTTCCTGGAATCGGGGACCCTTCCCCCCTCTCTGGGGAGTGGGCCCAGCCAGAGCCCAGGACTTGCCTCCTGGGTGCCACATAAGGGACAGCCTCTGCCCGGGTAGCGGAGCCACAGTTGGGGTTCCAGGGTCTCCTCTGGTGACCTTGGCTAAGTCACCGCACTGGCCCCCAGGGGACGCGCAAGCAGGTGCTTCACCGTGGTCTCCCTTGCCACTTAGTGGAAGTGTCCTGTAAGAGCGCCAAGTGCACAGGAAACCCTAAAATCCTACATAAAAGGGGGGAGGTGATGCTGAGTGCATGGCCATGGCCCCACTCGCTAGGGACCAACCTCAATGGGACAACCACCCCACTTCCTCTGAGCACTTTTCTCTGAGAAACAGGCTGAGTTTGAATTCCTGTGACAACCAAGCAGTCCCCCAGCTCTGCCTGAATGCCTCCTGTGACAGGGAGCACACTGCCTCCTAAGAGGGACTGCCCCTCAGAGCTGCCTGGACGATGTGAGCGTCTAAACCATGCCAGCCAGGCAGAAACCTGAGGGCTGGGACTGAGGGTTCCTCCAAGCCCTGTGCCCCAGTCTCATAGCCACAGTTTGCCTGTCGGTGGAAGGAGGAGATGGAGGCCAGAGCAGAGAGGAGGAGGTCAGGCTACAGAACCAATTCTAGAATTCTCTTTTCTATGCACTCCATGCCAGGCAGCATGCATACATTATCTCCCAACAATCCTGTTTTACAGAGGGGGAAACTGAGGCCCAGAGAGCATGTGACTTGTTAGGCTGGAGCCAGAACTCAGGTCCAGAGCTGAAAACCAAGAATGTCTTTGTATTTATTTTTATTTCTTTTAAAAAAAGATTTATTTATTTGAAAGGCAATGTTACAGAGAGAAAGGAGAAGCAGAGAGAGAGAAGAATCTTCCATCCACTGGTTCACTCCCCAGATGGCCACAGCAGCCAAGGCTGGGCCAGGTCAAATCCAGGAGCCAGGAGTTGCATCCAGGTTTCCCACGTGGGTGCAGGGGCCCAAGGACTTGGGCCATCCTCGCTGCTTTCCCAAGCCTTGCAGGGAGCTGGACTGAAAGTGGAACAGCTGGGACTCGGAGCGGTGCCCATACAGGATGCCGGCACTGCAGGCAGTGGCTTAACCTGCTGCACCACAGCATCGGCCCCTTATTTTTATTCCTTCTCGCATTTTTTAAATAATTGACAGTGTTTATTTACAGAGTTGATATGAAGTTTCCCTTTTGAATTAAGTTTATGTTTTGAAGAAGTGAGTCCAAGTATCGAGTAAATACTCTTTTATTCGTGTGTTTCTTGGGTTAGGTGATGATGGCAAAAGTCCTGGAATGAAATGTAGAAGATGCCTTCCTTGTCTATTTGAAATTGTGTGCTAAGCAGCCAGCGCCGGGCCCAAAACACGGGTCCAGCTTCAACACTTGCTCACAAACACCCAGGAGAGGTTCGGGGTCCTGGGACATACGGCACAGCAGCATCAGTGGGACAGAAAGGCTGCCTGTTGAAGCCTGGGCAGAGGCTACGAGGCTGAGCCAACAGGGAGTTGCAGGCATCCCAGCCACCCGTCGTGACCTCCCACACCTGCCCCTCACTCACATCTTCCCAGGGCACTTCTGGCTGGGCCACAGGGCCAGCATAGGACCCCTTGTGTCTCAGCTTTGGGAGTCCAGGGAGTGGTGATCGCTGTGGCCAGCCCTGGGCTCTGTCCACAAGAAGTCACGTGAGCTGGTGGCTACCCAGCAGCCATTGCCTCCCCTGCTCCCTGGGGCGCCACTCCTCCCAGTGCAAGGTGGCCTGGACCTCCAACCAGGAGACGTGGGCCCCTGCAGCTCTTCCCTGGCCTTCTAGGTGAGCTGAGCCAGTCACTTGCCCTGTCAAGGCCCAGATGGCCTCTGGCTGGCCGCACTGGCCAAGCTCCAAAGGTAGCTAAGCTGCCCGGGTTCCAGCTCCACACTGCAGGTACAAAGCAGCCACTTATGTTAGATTTCTCCCCACCTGTGCCCACCTTGTCCCTGGGGCACCACTTCCTGCTTGAAATCACAAGCGAATTGCACTGCTTGGCAGTAACAACTCATGGTCTCCTTGGGTTCACACAACCCGTGTGTGAGGTGGGCAGTGCAGGCGTGGAGAGTCCCCGTTAGAGCGGAGGACACTGAGGCCAGAGAGGTTAAAGGTCAGGGTCAGAGCAGAGGTGGGAGGCCACGTCCGCCGTCCGCCGCCGGCTCTCAGTCCAAGGCCCATTGCACTCATTCGTTTGTTCCGTTTGTTCCGTATTTATGGAGTGCATACCAGGAGCCCCGCCTCAAACTAGACTCAAAGCCCACCAGCCATCAGACGCAGGGTCAGAGGTGAGGCGGCGGGAGCAGGACAGGGTGTGGGGGTGGCGGTCAGGACCTCCCGTCGGTGGGGAGGCAGGCGGAGGTCAGCTCTGGCCTGGGGCGGGCAAATACTGCCTGAAATCCAGGCACAGAGGAAAGCGGCCCGACACCTGGATTTGAGGGAGCAAGCCCAGGGCCACTTCTAGGGCCCCCTCCCCCTTCAACTCAGTATCAGAATAAACCAAAAGGCTCAGGATGGAAGAAATTAGAAAGGGAAGCAACACAAGTCCGTCATTCTGGGGTAGTAGGCTAAGCCTCTGCCTGCAGTGCCAGCATCCTACATGGACACCAGTTCGAGTCCCGGCTGCTCCAGTCCCAATCCAGTTCCCTGCTAACGGCCTGGGAAAGCAGTGGAAGATGGCCTAAGTGCCTGGCCCCTGCACCCACATGGGAGACCTGGAAGAAGCTCCTGGCTTTGGCCTGGCCCAGCCCTGGCTGCTGTGGCCATTTGGGGGTGAACCAGTGGATGGAAGATCTCTCCTCCTCCTCCTCCTCTTCCTTCTTCCCCCTCTCTCTCTCTCTCTGCCTTTCAAAAAAAAAAAAAAAAAAAAGTGAGGCAACACCAGGAAGCCCATGTTGCTCCTGCCAGGCCCGTGGGAGATGGTGGTGGGGGCGCTCTACCTGCCTTGTCTGCAGTGACCCATCCGGTCCTCACAGCAACCCCGCAGAGTGGAGACTGTCCTCACTTCACAGTCGGAAGCAGATGGAGCAGACGGAAGACCTCTCTCTCTCTTTCTCTCTCTCTCTTTCTCTCTCTCTCTCTCTCTGTAACTCTGCCTATCAAATAAATAAAATAAATCTTTTTTGAAAAGAAAAAAAGGAGGCAGAACTATACCAAAGCCAAAGCCAGGGCAGATTGTGGCATTAACTAAGGTGACAGCAGGAGAGAAGACGAGATTGGAGACAGCATGAATGTGAGGGAGCTGCCCAGGGCCGCCCAGGGCGTGGGGGAACGAGGCTGCCTGCGAGGACAAGGACCCTGGGAGAACCCCCAGCTCCACCCTTGGGCCAGGCATCAACCACTCGCCCTGCCCCGCCCTCTGCCAACCCCAGCTCCAGCCACCTCTTCTACTTTTTTTTTTTTAACGTTTATTTATTTGAAAAGCAGAGTTACAGAGAAAGAGAAGGAGAAAGACAATCAGTGAGAGAGAGTGTGAAAGAGAGAATCTTCCATCTACTGGTTTACACCCCAAATGGCCACAATGACCAGGTCTGAGCCAGGAACCTCCTCTGGGTCTCCCACGTGGGTACAGGGGTCCAAGCACTTAGGCCATCTCCTGCTGCTTTCCCTGGTGCACTATCAGGGAACTGGATCAGAAGAGGAGCAGCCAGGACTTGAACCGTTGTCTGTATAGGACGCTGGCGCTGCAGGCCGTGGCTTACGCTGCTGTACCACAGTGGCAGCCCCCAGCCTCCTCTTCTCAGTCCTCTCCTCTCTCCCAGGCTGTCTCCACCCTGCGGGGCCCTTGTACACTTACTGCTCTGCCTCCAGTCCCCAGCCCTTCCCCCAGCGGTCAGTCCTGCTCTCTGCATCCTAAGGACAAGCCAGCCCCTGGCCTTGAGCCTGTCCTCCAGCCCGAGTGCCCTTAGAAGAAGTCCTCACACAGAGGCCTGGGGAGCTCGCCCTGTGAGCAAACCCCATTGTCCAGCAAACACTGCCCCCATTTTGTCCTTTCTTTCTCCAGGGACTTGTGAGTGGACTCTGAGCTCCCAGAGGGAACATGTCACTTCCTAGGCTGAGCCCCGGAGGCGGCTGCAGGCCAAGAGGAAAGGTCAAGGCCATCTGCTGGCGGCTGGATTCCAGCGGCCAGAGCAGATTCAGGAAGGCCCAGCCTCAGCTGGCCCGTGGCATTTTCTAGAACAGAGGCAGGAAAGAAGTCATTCCTGTAACCAGGACAAGAGCTTGGCAGTGCCCAGGAAGGCAGAGCACTCTCCCCCATCCCAACACAGCCTCCTGGAGATGCACCCATCCCCCTGCCTGTCCGTCGCTCTGTCCATCTCCCTGTCTCCCATGGGTGCACCTGAAATGGGCTTGGAGATGCTTCCCCTGGGGACCGCACCCTGTTAACGTCCCTCTCCCTGTCAGATGCAAACTCAGGCACTGAGGCTGCTCTAGGACTCGGGCTGTGGCAGGCTGATCTTGGCCCGCTGCAGATAACTCCAGCAAGGTTCTTAAAGACTCCCAGGAGTCTGCTTCCGTTCAAGTGCATGGGCCAGCACCCAAGCCTTGCCATGTCTCTGAGCCCAGAATATACCCTGGCACGGTCTCCTTGGGCTCTGTGCTTGCCCCAGCCTTTGCATTATGGGCAGGTCAAAGCCATGGGCAGGGGTGGAGCTGTTCCATTGATTGGCCTCTCACGCACAGTCTGTGGCCGGACAGGAACAGGAGGGGAGGATTCGGGTGTCTCCATCAGGAAGTGCCGAGAGGGAGCCCAGAGGTCTTCAGGTTTTATCTCCTGCTGTCTCCTTCCTGCTGGTCTCTGCTAATGCGGAAGAACAGAACCGAGGAGTCCGCCTTTTGCCCAGGTTCCTGAACTCACCATCATCTTGGGGAGCAGGGGCGAGGTATACAGGGTCTCCCTCGGCAAAGCCCCAGTGCCTGCCTCTTTCCAACAGGCCTGTGTCAAAGGAAGCAGGTTTCTTTCTCGTAGGAATTTACTGATGACCTCAGAAACGCCCAGCCATTGCCAAATCCTAAACATTTCCCGCAAGTTCCTAAACAAGCAGTCTCCGAGCCCAGGGTTTGGGCTCCAGACTCAACCGGCTGCGGCGCAGCCAACTCTCCCTGCCCGCTCCCCAGCCAGGAGGCCTGCCTGCCTCCCGCGCGGCCTTCTCGGCTTGGCGAGCTCTGCTGCTTACAACATCCCTGCTTTCTTCATCAGGTTGGAAGTTGCAAGCAATCAGAAAGCCACTTCTCAAACTGCTTTTGAAAATTAAGGAGACTGGGGCGGGCGTGTGGTGCAGCCGCCGGAAGCCCACGTCAGAACGCTGGATTCCAGTCCCGGCTCCGGTTCTCATCCCAGCTTCCTGCCAGTGCACATCCTGGGAGGCAGCAGGTGATGGCTCGAGTGCCCGAGTCCCTGACACTCACACCGGAGACTCAAGTCGAGTTCCTGGCTCCTGGCTTCTGCTTGGCCCAACCCTGATTGTTGCAGGCATCTGGGGAGTGAACAAGTGGATGAGAAACACCTCCCTCTCTCTCTCTCTCTCTCTCTCTCTCTCTCTGTGTGATCTCTCAGCATTTCAATAAATATAAATAAATACTTCTTAAAAAGATTTTATTTTTTTATTTGAAGGTAGAGTTACAGTCAGAGAGAGAGAGAGAGGTCTTCCACCTGCTGGTTCACTCCCCAGATGTCCTCAATGGCCAGAGCTGGGCTGATCCAAAGCCAGGAGCCAGGAGCTTCTTTCGAATCTCCCACGCGGGTGCAGGGGCCCAAGGACTTGGGCCATCTTCCACTGCTTTCTCAGGCCACAGCAGAGAGCTGGATAGGAAGTGGAGTAGCCGGGACTCGAACAGGTGCCCATAAGGGTTACCAGCACTGCAGGCGGTAACAACTTGTTACGCCACAGGGCCACTCCAAAATTTTTAAAAATAAATAAATATGACTGGCCAAGGTCAGGGAGGTCTCTAGAAGAGTGAAGCGGGAATTTTTTTTAATCTTTTTTTTTTTTTTTATTTGACAGAGTGAGACAGTGAGAAAGAGAGACAGAGAGAAAGGTCTTCCTCTGAAGCAGGGATTTGATTCGTCCTCAGCGCAGACCACTGCCCGTCTCTGAGTCTCTTCTCTCTCTACCTGCTTTGCTCTCCTTTCCCTGCAGAGCCGTTTTCTCCTCCTTCTCATTTTGCAGCAGGACCTGGCCTCCCCAGGGTCCCCAGAGCCGAGAGCGATTAGGGTGTTGTCATTCCAGAGCCCAGGAGAAATGGACTGGCCCAGCTGGTCCACTCCTGGCCCAATCGGCCATGGGAGGGGGCAGAACCGTGTGATGTCAACGTGGCAGCTCCCACAGACGAGGAGACAGCCCAGACCCTGGGGGCCTTCATCCCACTTCCCTCTGGTCCAAGCCACGACCCTTCATTCTACAGCGTCGTTACTCTGCCACACAGCTGACCTCGCCAGGTGCAGCCGGTCCCTGGACGTGTGCCTGGCTGAGAGCGTGGAGCTCGGCCATCAGAGTCACAGTAAGGATCTGAACAGGAAACTCGGAGAGGTGGGCAGTCGTTGGCCACAAGGGGTGAAAGGTCAGACTACCTTGGGTGCTGGGGACCAAGCAGAGCCAGGAGGAACCTGAGGACGTAGGGTGTGCCTACTTGGAGGGCAGAGGGTGGAGAGAAACTGGAGGAAGGGTGCCCCCAGCCCAGAGTCTCCGCCTCTGCAGTCCCCCGTCCCGGTGCGGGAGAGGCCTGGCTGGGAGAAATTTCCTGGATCAGTGGAG
The DNA here is from genome assembly GCF_964237555.1 of Oryctolagus cuniculus. Lineage (NCBI taxonomy): Eukaryota > Metazoa > Chordata > Mammalia > Lagomorpha > Leporidae > Oryctolagus > Oryctolagus cuniculus. Next base: position 149,434,619 of record NC_091438.1, read on the forward strand.
ATCTCTGGAAACCCCCGCCACCACCTCGCAGTTCCCCATCCCGTCGCCAAAAATGCCTCAAGAACAAACACTCAAGTCAGTATTTCTCTCTAAAATGAGCCACAAGGAGTCCAACTTTTTTTTTAATTCTTTTTTTTTAAGAGTTAATTTATTTATTTGAGAGACAGAGTTACAAACAGAGAGAGGGAGAGACAGAGAGGGAGAGACAGGGAGAGATCGCCCATCCTCTGCTTCATTCCCCAGATGGCTGCAATGGCCGGAGCTGGGCCGACCCGAAGCCAGGAGCCAGGAGCTTCTTCCAGGTCTCCCATGCAGGTGCAGGAGCCCAAGCACTTGGGCCATCTTGTGCTGCTTTCCCAGGCCATAGCAGAGAGCTGGATCGGAAGGGGAGCAGCCGGGACTCGAACCAGCACCCACAGCAGATGCGGGCGTCACAGGTGGAGGTTTAGCCTGGTACACCACAGCGCCGGCTCCTCAATTTCTTTATTTCTCCAGGCAGAGAAGACACACAGGCACCCCCCACCCCCACAGTCATGCCCTGCTCCTGGCCCCGCGGGCCTGCAGCCTGCACAGCCACATCCATTTCAGGGCATTTTGGGTGCTGGCTCACACTGTGGTACTCTCCTTGTCCCCACATCACCTGACCTCCCCCAGGAGAGAGAGGACAGACAGTACTTTGCCCAAAATGGCCTGTAGAAATAACCATTATGGCCATGAGGGCAGCGCATGGGCCTGCATCCCCAGGGGCAGAAAGGGAAGGTGCCCAGGCCTGAGCAGGGAGAGGAACTTTCTCCAGGCCTCAGAGCCGGGCTGGTCACGGCACGTCCAAGTAGCAGCCAGGTAGGACTTGCAGGGACAATGTTCCCTGTGCACGGGCTCTGGCGTCTCTGTCTGGGTTCCTTACAAGGGCTGCTCACAGACCTGGCACCCATCTGCTGGGACAGAGGTGGCTGAGCATCTTACACAAGTGCCACTCTGGGGCTCTCCCCCATCCCCACTCCCTCCCCGCTCCATGCTAAGCAGCTCACTGGCACCAGCCCCTTCTCTTCCCCAGCAATTCAACAAAGATCTGTTCTGATTCACTGGAGAGTGTTTTCCGAGCCATGTTCTAGGACCTTCCATAGTTAAGCTACGTTCACACCCTGTTCCTCCCTTACCGGAACGAGATGACAAGGTTGGGCACGGCCTGGTCTGGGGCCCGCCCTGCTCTGTGGGTCCAGGACTGTCTGCCACTGTGTGTTCTGAATCCTTACTCTTTCTTGGGCCACTTCCTGCACCTGTGAGGACAGTCACTCATTTCCTGAGCTCTGTGTCACCGAGGCAGTGGGCCCATGTGTCATAGACTCTGGTAACTGCCTGCCTGATGGCGCAGTGGGTGCCCGGGGGCAGTGCAGGCTCCTGGGCCAGCAGCTAAAAGGTTGACAGGGGACTGACAGCACACAGCCACCTGGCAGGAACACGGCCACATTCTGAGGCCAGGCTCTGCAGCAGCCCCTGGGCCGAGCCAGCTCCCTTCTCCACCTCACCTTCCCTTAGCTACCAGTGGTCACTCTAGAAGAAAATGAATGTACCCAGGAACTTTCCAGGAGAACCCCAAAAATCCAAACAAAACCCAAGAACAAAAGTTCATCTTGACAATCCTATCTAGAATTTTGTAATCAGGAAATGTGTCAGAAGAATAGTTGTAATTTTGGCACGAGGGGTGGGTGTGTGTTTGGGATATAATCTTGTTTATATATTGGATTACATAGCAAGGGGTTGGCAAAATGACCCCACCATGCTCAGGCTGTCTGGGACCTAAAGCAGGCCCTGGTGTAGGAAGGTGGGTCCCCAGTGTTGGAATCAGTGTCCCCGTGTCATTGTCTCGCTCCTCTCTCTCTTTCTCTCTCTCTCTCTCTCTGCAGGAGACCTTGTCTATTTTATCACTATCCCTTGACATATCTCAAGACCTTAGTTGCGAAACAATGTTCAACTCACCCAGTGCTCAGTGAGACCAAGCGGTTTTGTTTATTTTAATTTTTTCCCAGGGGTGGGAGGGAGGGACTCACCCCGTGCTGCAAACAATACCGAAGTTGTTGGGTGCACTCTTATCCCAGGCGTGTCTTTCGCCAGTTGATCCAGGGCCGAGAGGAAAGTCCTCTAATCTCCAGGGCATTTTGGAAATAGGTGGGACGGAGATTCCACGGGATAATTGCAAGCCCACGGCGCCGGGGGTGGGGGCAGCATCTTCTTACCTGGCTGCCACCTGTGCTGTGACTTGATTGAAAAGCTACTTCAGGTGGATGGCCCCTCTGCTTTTTTGAACTCCAATCGATTTATTTCAGCAGGAAACAGCTTAGATTTATTTTAGAATTGAACAGCTTAGATTCATTCTAGAATTAAATTGCTAGTCTAAATGGAAAACCCATCTCACTGGCCATAAATAGAAAGGAACCGTGACTGTAGATTTCAGTGAATACCAAATGCACCACCGAGTTCTCGCAGAAATCTGGTGCCTGCTGCAGACTTGCACAGGGAGCAGGAAGGTGTGGAAGATGTATTGGCTCGGAGAGATCGAAATAACACCGAGAAAGGAAAAGTCCATGTGCTGGGATCTGAGGTAGTTCAAGACCACATCTGGGTCCACCCCAGGGCTCACTCCCCAAGGCGGGCACCCAGGCCGTGAGCGCCCTGTGGGATGGAGGAGGGCTGGGGTCTGCTCTCTGCAAGCACCTTGCAGGATGCCTTACACATATTGAGCGCTCAGCAAATAGTCCCTGCCGTTGGCTGCTCTGAGTACCACAGCCTGCCAGGGTGTCACAGACCTACCCGGGCACCGCAGCCACCCATGACCTCTCGTGAGGAGGGGCAGAGCCTCACTGTCCGGACATGCTCCTGGGTGCCGGGGTCTCCCATGCAGAGACAGATCTGGGGGCGGGGTGAGAAGCCTGAGGAGGGGCTCACGGGAGAGGAGGGGCAGGCAGACTTCTGCCCTGGGAGAGGCACGCCCCAGTGCAGTCCACACATTGTTCTGTTGATATTTGCAGTTTTTTTTTTTACAAGCATTTCTTTTTATTATTTGAGAAGCAGAAAAAGACAGACAAGGAGCTCCTGTTTGCTGGTTCATTCCCCAAATGCCTGAAACTTGGTCCAGGTCTCTGATGTGGGTGGCAAGAGCTCAACTCCTTTTTAAAATTTTATTTATTTTTTTAAATTTTTATTTTTATTTCAAAGGCAGAGACACAGAGATAGAGAGAGATCTTCCATCTGCTAGTTCACTCCCCAAATGTCCAGAGTAGCCAGGGCTGGGTAAGGCCAAAACCTGGCATCGGGAACTCAATTCGGGTCTCCCATTCGGGTGGCATCTACTCAAGTACTTGAGCCATCATCGGCTGTCTGCCAGGGTACACGTGAGCAGGAAGCAGGGTCAGAAACAGCCAGGACTCAGATCCAGGAACTCCGATATGGGGTGCAGGCTTCCCAAGGAACATCTAAACCACTTCACTCAAGCTTCCCCAGGGATTCCATCACGTGCACATCGCCACTGCCCCCCGCGGAGGCAGGAAGCTGGAGTCAGAAACCAGAGCCGGGAGCTGAACCCAGGTACTCACACAGAACACAGATGCACACTCAGGTGCCTTTAGCCACTGCAATCTTCCCAATTTGAAAAGAACAAGAATCAGTTGCTACTTCTCCCGTGGCCCAGCCAGCCTTCGCTTTCTCCCCACACCCAGCACTCAGGGCTTTGCTGCCGCTGGGGCAGGTGGGCAGGGGTTTGCAGGAGCTGTGGTTATTGCCCTGGCTTGGAGATGGTATCCCCTTGTCCCTGGGGATGGAGGGGGAGGTGCCTGGAAGTTGAACTTCCACCTTGCCAATTACATCACCCTCAATTTCACTCTCTCACATTTCTGAGCCCTGGGGAGCTTTGGAAGAAACCTTGACCTCTTTGTCCCCAGTGCCTGTCCAGGAAAGGTTTCAGGCTGAGGAGCTGGACAGGCTACAGTTGGCCTCACCTCTGCCACTTGCAAGCTGCACGCCATGGAGCAAAAGTCCTGCCCTCTCTGAAACCCCGTTCCCTTGTTCTATAAAAACGGGAACATGGGGCGGGGATCGTGGTGCCGCAGGCATCCCATGTCTGCATGCGGATTCCAGTCCCGGCTCCGCTTCAGATCCAGCTTCCTGCTAATGCACCTGGGCAGGCAGAGGGCGGTGGCTCAGGTGCTTGGGCCTCTGCCACCCACACGGGAAACCAGGATCGAATTCCTGGTTCCCGGCTTCAGCATGGCCTAGCCATGGCTGTTGGGGCCATTTGTGGAGTGAACCAGTGATGGAAACTCTCTCTCTCTCTCTCTCTCTCCACACACACACACACATGCACATGCTCTGCCTTTCAAATAAACAATGCTTTTGCAAAAAATGTGGATGCATTTGCTCTTCAGATCAGCTTAGTGCTTCAAATCCTCACAACAAGATAAAGGCCTAACACAGTCCCTGCCACACAGTAGGTCTTCAAAAAAAAAAAAAAAAAGTTCACTTTCCCTTTCCTTTCACTGGGTGGTGGGAGGGGTCACTCTGCTTAAGCTGGCCGGTGCACCTGAGTCAGACAGGAGGTGTTACAGAAAGCTGCACCGGGGAAGTTCTCTCAGTTCAGACAGACACCAGAGGCTGCGTGGAGGATCAGCAGTTCATTAACGAAAATGCCCCAGTGGAATTGCTTCCCAAGACTGAACATCCAATCTAGGTTTCTTAGGATACTTACAGGTTCATCAGCATCAAGCCTTAAGCATTACAGCATCGGTGGGTTTGATTGCAGCCTGCTTTTTCGACTTAGGACCACCCATGAGGAACTCGAGACCACACTTATGGGGAACTTGAAATCCAAGGTTAGCACACCTGCCCCGACATGTGGACACCGATGGGGAACAGAGGTTGGGACATCTGCCCAGATGTGTCAACACCTATGGGGAACTGGGACAGGGATTACAGAAAATAGAGGTTAGGACATCTGCCCTCCTTAGGGGTCTTATTTTCCTCTCTTGTCCCTGGTCCTGCCTAATTCCCTCCTCAGAGGAGAGGCGGGGAAAGCCTTCCCCCTCGGCCGCAGCCATCACGGAGCCGGGCACTGACTGTGTGCCTGGCACGCAGCGCTCGGCCTGGCGGCTGCCCAGGACACTTTCCTACTCTCAGGAAACTGTTTCCCGCTTCTTTCTCACTGGCTCTGTCTTCCATATGGGGTGTGAAGTGTTTTCCAGGATGCCCAGACCGGAAGAGCCCAGTTCTAAGCTCTGCCCCCACTGCTGGCCGGAAGTGCCTTGGGAGCAGCAGGTGTTTCAAACAGCATCCTCTCTGCCCACACACACAGAGCCGCCTGGCTGCCACCAGTCCCCTTACCGCGAAGAACCCCGGCTTCGGCAACTCAACGCGAGGATACCAGTGCCCTGTTTTAGCCCAAGCCCTCAGTCCCAGCTCCTCCCAGAGTCCCTCCCCCACTGGCACCGCCTTTTGCCATGGCTCACCCCTGAAACCAGGTTGTCCTCCTCAGCCTTCCTATGTCGAGATGCCCGCATTTCCAAGTTGTAACCACAGCCCCCACCTCTAGCATTTCTGTCCTGGTCCAGGAAGCAGCTGTCCGCCCAGATGACAGCAAGACCTCCAGGGGCTCAGCAGCGGACACTACCTCCTATTCCAAGCGCAGATCTGCTGGTGGCTGCCCCTAACCCCACCCCTGCCAAAAAACCTGGCTCCTTCTTGCTCTGGTGCTGCCGATCTGATTCCCAGCCACGGTCGGCTGCACACTGCGAGGCTCGCCACTGGCAGCCACATCAGTCCCTGCTGGCGCTCCCTGGGGCTTCCTTTACTTCCTGGAATGCATCATGTCCCTCTTGCCACAGGCCACTTGCACATCCCGCCTCTCCTGTCCTGGGAGCCCCTCTCTGCTCCCTGTGAGCCTTCCATGCCTCGTTCTGTCCTTCAGCTCAGTCCTCAGCTAAAGAAGCGCCTCCTCCTGGACGCCCTCCCCGACCAGCAAGCTTATTTCACCCCCGCGACATCTGAGAAATACCCGTCTTCCCCCGTCCCCTCTCAGCTGACAGCTGCACGCAGGCCGGGACTGTGGCCACTGTAGCATAGGCTGTTTTCCCTGACACATAGGAGTCGCCGGCACGAATCCCCTGGGCACAAATGTCATTGAATGAAGAGGGCTTTGAGGGTCAAAGAAGCCAAGGAAGGGGAACTGGAGGATTGCCATTGGCTGGTGCCCACACAGTATCAGGTACTTAGATACATTGTTCCCATTTTCACAAAGGACTTATTTTACATTTGAGAAAACTGAGGCTCAGAGATAAACATTGGGTAGCTGGCCCCTAGCACACAGCTCAGAAAGGGTAGAGATAGGTTAAGAGCAGGGCGCAGCATATGCCAGCTTCTCCTTTCCCAGATCAACTTCCATGTTAAAAAACATGCAGCGGGCCGGCGCCATGGCTCACTTGGTTAATCCTCCGCCTGAGGCACCGGCATCCCATATGGGCGCCGGTTCTAGTCCCGGCTGCTCCTCTTCTGATCCAGCTCTCTGCTATGGCCTGGGAAAGCACTAGAAGACGGCCCAAGCACTTGGGCCCCTGCATCCATGTGGGAGATCTGGAAGAAGTTCCTGGCTCCTGGCTTCGGATCGGCACAGCTCTGGCTGTTGCAGCCATTTGGGTAGTGAACCAATGGAAGGAAGACCTTTCTCTCTGTCTCTCTCTCTCTCACTGTAACTCTGCCTCTCAACTAAGTAAATAAAATGTCTATTTAAACAAAATGAAGGGGGCACCTAGTTGTGGCACAGTGGGTCAGGCCACTGCCTGTGATGCCGGCATCACATACAAGTGCCGGTTTGAGTCCCAGCTGCTCCACTTCCCATCCATCTCCCTGCCATTGCACCTGGGACAGCAGCAGCACATGGCCAAGTGCTTGGGCCCCCAACACCCATGTGGGAGACCTGGGTGGAGTTCAGTGGAGTTCTAGGTTCCTGGCTTGGGAACCTAGAACCAGTGGGTGGAAGATCTCTCTCTCTCCCTGTGTCTGTCCCTCTCTGTCTGTCACCTTGGCTCTCAATTAATTAAATATATATTTTTAAAAACCGCAGGAGGTGTGCATGGCCAACCCTGAAGTTGTGGATGAGCGTTGGCTCCTCTCTCGGCTGTGCCAGAGCTGCCACCCGCGATCAGCACCGGTGCTGAGGGTGGAACTGGGGACTGGCAGAGGGGACTTCCAAGGCTGGGAGAGGCAGAGGCACAAACCTAACTCTTGAAGGCCACCCCAAGATCTGTGGATTTCGCTGTGTGTCAGTTTCACTTCCTTTCCAAAGACGGCTACAGAGGGTGTTGGTGCACCTGGGGAATTTGCACACATCCCTGTCAGATGACATTGTTCAGTGCTGAATTCTTGCGTATTAAAGGTTAACCATCGAGGTATTGTGTGACCCGGCAGTTCCCTCCCAGGTGTATACACAAGATAATTGAAAACCCTGCAAAGACTTGGACACGGATGCTCATGGCAGAGTGACTCAGAGTGGCCCGGAGTGGAAGCAAGACACACACCCATCAGCCGTGGGTGGGCTGATAGGGTGTGGAGACAAAAAAAGTCTGCAGTATGGGCTGCTTAAAAAAAATTATTTATTTGAAAGGTAGAATGACAGAGAGAGAGAGAGAGAGATCTTCCATCTGCTGGTTCACTCCCCAAATGGCCACAACAGCCAAGGCTGAGCCAAAAAGAAGCCAGGAGCTGGGAGCTCCATCCACTGAGTGCAGGGGCTGGGCCTGGGCCGTCTCCTACCACTCTCCCAGGCCATAGCAGCGAGCTGCATTGGACGTGGAGCAGCGCCCACGTTATTACTCTCTAAGATGAGCTCCAAAGAATCCAGCTTCTTTATTTCTCTAGGGAGAGGAGATACACCCCACCCATGCCCGCATTTCTCCTGCTCAAGGCCCCAAGGGCAGGTGAGTGGTCACGACGCAGGTGTGTGGTCACGACGCAGGTAAGCCTGCAGAGTCGCATCCACCTAAAGGCACTTGGGTGGCAGCTTAACCTGCAGTGCCACAATGCTGGTCCCCGGATAACAGTTTTTCAGATAAGCACTCTAAAAATACTTCCTCCTTCTCTATGGCTTGTCTCTTCATTGGTTGGGAAAATGTCTTTGGCAGAGCAGAAATTCTTAATGACAATAATTCTTTAAAGCATTAAAGGTCCATTTTTTCTTGCTTGAATCATACACTGGGTGTTGTTTCCAAACCATCGGTGGCAAGGCTGGGTCTTCGGTGCTACAGGGAAGACATCACCTGGGACAGCAGCATCGGGAGGAGCCGGACCAGGTGGGGCCGGGGGACCTGTAGGGCAGGGCAGCCTCTGCCCCATACTTTCCTAATGGGCCTGTGCTCTCCACATTTGGATGCATTTGTACCCAGGGCACACAGCACTAGCAGTAGACCTTGACGCAAATGATGGGCATCGGGCAATGTCCCATCACTGATTCTAACGGTTCCCGCTCGGCTCGCAGATGTAGACAATGGAAGAGACGCTGTGTGTGCAGATGGGGATCGGATGGGAGGCTCTGCAGCTCCTCTGCGCTTGTGCTGTGAGCCTAAAACTGCCCTAAAAAGAAGGTTTCACTTTTTTTTTTTTTAAGAAAAAAAGATTCATTTATTTATTTGAAAGTTGGAGTTACAGAGAAGGAGAGGCAGAGGCAGAGAGAGGGAGAGAGCTCTTCCACCCACTGGGTCACTCCCTAAATGGCCACAATGGTCAGGGCTGGGCCAGGCCCAACCTAGGAGCCAGGAGCTTCTTCCCGGTCTCCCACGTGGGTGCAGGGGCCCAAGGACCTGGGCCATCTTCTACTGCTTTCCCAGGCCACAGCAGAGAGCTGGATGGGAAGTGGAGCAGCCGGGACTTGAACTGGTGCCCATATGGGATGCCGGCACTGCAGATGATAGCTTTACCCGCTATGCCGCAGTGCTGGTCCCAAGGTTTCACTTTTTGTAAAAGTAGAAAGGACACAAATAATTCATTTTTCAAAGACAAACAAAATCTCAACCTGAAAATATAATAAATAAAAATAAATAACAAAAATAATTTAAAATATAATAAATAAAGTGTGGCATATTTGTACAAGGGAATATTACTTGGCAGTAAAAACACCATGAAGGGTTGGAAGAAAAGTGGTGTTCGAGGGGAGCGCATAGCTCCACATCTCTGCATCTAGAAAGAAGAAAGCTCTTGTGGGGAGGGGAACTTCCTCCTCCAACTTGAGTCCCACGATGGGGGCCTACAGATCGACGAGAGGCAGAGTAACGGGAGAAAACACAAATCTATCTACACGTGTTTGTGGGTGCTGCTCCGTGAGCAGGGAACTCATGAGAACTCAGAGATAAACGGTTTATACCCCAGGTGCCAGCGCTGTGACATAGCAGGTAAAGTCGCCACCTGAGATGCCAGCAGCCCATACTGGCGCAGGTTCAAGTCCTGGCTGCTCCACTTCAGATCCAGCTCCCTGCTAATGTGCTTGGGAAAGCAGTGGAAGACGGCCCAGGTACTTGGGCCCCTGGTACTCCTCTGGGAAGCCAAGATGGAATTCCTGGTTCCTGGCTTCAGCCTGGCTCAGCCCTGGCCGTTGCAGCTGTTTGGGGAGTGAACCAGCAGATGGAAGATTCTCTCTCTGTCTCTCCCTCTCTCTCTGTAACTCTGCCTTTCAAATAAATAAATAAAGCTTAAAAATTTTTTTTACACCAAGCTCCATAAGCTCAATACAGGGGTTAGTTGAAAGGCTTCAATGGGTGGAAGCCCCAAGTTTGGGACTGACTCACTCAAGAGACCCTTGAAGAGAGGACAAAGCAGCCAGAGAGAGCCAAGCCCAGGACTGGCGCTCTCGGGGCGTCTGCCCGTCTGCGGCCGGGCGTGCAGGCGCTGACACGCGTTTGTCTATGGGAGGCCTTTCCTAGAAGGAGGTTGCATTGTCTCTTGCTCATTGTTGCAACAATGGTTTCTCTGGGGCTGGCATTTTCTTCCTTGGCTCACCTAATGCTTGTGACCCAGACACAAAGAGGGCAGGGGTGAGGCGGGGCTCTGGGCAGCCGGGGAGGGGCTGGACCTCCTGGGGTGCTGGGTCGCCCTCTTCCCCAGGGAGACTGCATGACTGCTCAGCATCCTACCCTGCCACGTCCTTGCTGTGTGACCCAGGGCAACTCACTTCACCTCTCTGAACCCCATTTCCTTACCTATTAGAATAATCATCTCAGATAGTTTCTGTTGATATGGTCCAGTTTAAGGCTCATTTTTCTTCATGGAGGTGAGAATGAACACAAAATCCTTGCACAGAGTCGAGAGCTCAGCAGGCGCTGGCTAGCGCTGGCCACAGTCTCTTATCTGCGATCTGAAATTCACAAAGCACTGAAAACTGAAAGGATTTTTGTTAGAACTCAGTTAATGCAAAATCCGGCCTGAAGGGATGCCAAGCTATTTCCAGCATTGGTTGTGAACACACTGGCGTGGCTGCTCGCAGGGTGTAGCCCGGAATACGCGCAAATCACCTTCCACAGCCTGGAAAGTTACGAATTACGAATTCCCTCTGGCCCTAGAGCTTTGGTTTTTTGTTTTTGTTTTTGTTTTTTTTTTAAGATGATTTTTATCTATTTATTTGAAAGAGTTACAGAGAGGAAGAGGCAGAGCAAGGGAGAGACAGAGAGAGCGGTCTTCCATCCACTGGTTCACTCCCCAGAAGGCCACAACGGCCGGAGCTGCACCGGTCTGAAGCCAGGAGTCAGGTGCTTCTTCTGGGTCTCCCACGTGGGTGCGGGGGCCCAAGCACTTGGGCCATCTTCTACTGCTTTCCCAGGCCACAGCAGAGAGCTGGAGTGAAAGTGGAGCAGCCAGGACATGAACCAGAGCCCATATGGGATGCCTGGTACCACAGGTGGAGGCTTAGCCTACTACGCCACAGCGCCAGTCCCAAGGATTTTTATATTGATTTTTTTAGGATTTATTTTTATTTATTTAAAGGCTTCATTATGGGACAAGGGGGACAGAAAGAGGAAAACAGAAAAAAAAAAATCTGTCATCTCCTGGTTCACTCTCCAAATGGCAGTAACAGCCAGAGCTGGGCCAGGCCAAAGCCAGGATCCTAGAATTCCATCTGGGTCTCCCACCTGGGAGAATATTTAAATTCTGAATTTTTAAAAAATATTTATTCATGGGGCCAGCGCTGTGGCTTAGCAGGTAAAGCTGCCATCTGCAGTGCTGGCATCCCATATGGGCACTGGTTCAAGTCCCAGCTGCTCCACTTCCGATCCAGCTCTTTGCTATCGCCTGGAAAAGCACCCACGTGGGAGACCTGGAAGAAGCTCCTGGCTCTGGAGTGGCACAGCTCTGGGTGTTGTGGCCATTTGGGGAGTGAACCAGCAGATGGAAGACCTTTCTCTGTGTTTCTCCCTCTCTGTGTTTGTAACAATACCTCTCAAATAAATAAATTAAATCTTTAAAAAAAAAAAAAAGAAAAGAAATCGTTCAGACTATGTTCTTTGGCCACAAAGGAACTAAACTAGAAATCAATCAAAAAAAAAAAAAAAAAAAAAAGGCCCATCTTCCGATCCAGACAGATGTTAGCTTGGAACCGGCTTTCTGGATCACGGGTGTGTGGGTGCTGGATTTCCCGGAAGTGCTGCCAGACTCCACCCCACCCTCACCCACAACACAGCTCTCAACACGCACCCTCGCTCAGCCGTGTCCAGCCCACGGCTTTGCCAGCCTGGTGGACGTGACGTGGCCTCGCAGCCTTGCACACTGCGGGTGGCTGGCCTCCCGTGCCTCTGAGCGCCTCGTCACATCTCGCTGGTCGTTTGAGTTCCCTCCTGTGAGTCAGCTGGCCATAGCCTGTGTTCACTTCTCCCTGAGGGTTTTGGCTCCTGCTCTTGTGGGTACCATGAGAGTCCCTCGCCAGGTTCTGACGTGGCAAACTCCATTTGCAACTCCGTTTTCCACCTGTTGATCGTGTCTGCGGGGCCTACGCTGAACAGAAATATTTGATGTCATGAAATCCAGCATTTTGCCTGGCCTCCTGGGTCTGGCTTAAGAGGTATGCTCCCCGCGCTAGGCCACAACCACGTTCTACAAGTTTGTCTTCCCTAGGTCCAGAACCCGCCTTGCTCGTGGGCAAGGGTAGGGAATACGTTTGGATTTTTCCCATGTAGTGAGATGGTTTTTCTGACGCTATTTACCAAAATGACTGCTCTTCCTCCCTCGGTTTATGGTGCCGCCTTCGCTGGGTGCCAAATCAACCTAGCTGTGTCTGTACCCACTCACCTATCTCTACGTATTTACCCACCTGACAACTTCTCCCGCTGGATTCCTCCTTCACACAGCCGACGGCGCTTTGTGAGCCTTTTTCCCTTCATGTACAGCTGAGAACAAGCCTGGGGTCATTCATTCTAAAACAGTCCATCTAGAAGCTTCTCTGAGCTGGCCCTGAGTTTGTAGATTACTTTGAGAAGCAGCAACCTCATGATGTGAAATCGCCCTAACCGTGAGCGCGGGACAGCAGCTTGGAAGGGGACTGCCAAGAGTTCGAGGAAGAATGGAACTAAAAAATTAAGCTTATCTGGGAGCAAAAGTTTTTTTGAAATCCAGGGTGGGCACCGGGGGGCAGTGAGCTAAGCTGCTGCCCGCGATGTCGGCTCCGGCTGCTCCAGCTCCAGGCAGCTCCCTGCTGTGGCCTGGGAAAGCAGCTGAGGATGGCCCCGGCGCTTGGGCCCCTGCGCCCACGGGGAGACTCAGACAGAGTTTCAGACTCTTGGCTTCAGCCTGGCCCAGTTCCAGGGCTTTGTAGCCATTTGAGGAGTGAACCTCAGCAGATGGAAGATCTTTCTCTCTCTCTCTCTCTCTGACTCTGTTTTTCAAATAAAGAAATTTCAAATAAGAATTATAATTTTTTTGAAACTTATGAATGATTGCTTAATAATATGCAATTTCCATGAACTTTTTAAAGACCTTTCTATGCATGGCTTGTAAACATTTTTAAAACTTTCTATTCTTAGGCCGGCGCCATGGCTCACTAAGCTAATCCTCCGCCTAGCGGCGCCTGCACACCAGGTTCTAGTCCCGGTTGGGGCACCGGATTCTGTCCCGGTTGCCCCTCTTCCAGGCCAGCTCTCTGCTGTGGCCAGGGAGTGCAGTGGAGGATGGCCCAGGTGCTTGGGCCCTGCACCCCATGGGAGACCAGGAAAAGCACCTGGCTCCTGGCTCCTGCCATTGGATCAGCGCGGTGCGCCGGCTGCAGCGCACCAGCCACGGTGGCCATTGGAGGGTGAACCAATGGCAAAGGAAGACCTTTCTCTCTGTCTCTCTCACTGTCCACTCTGCCTGTCAAAAAATAAAAAATAAATAAAAAAATAAAAAAACCTTTCTATTCTTTTTATTTGAATGGCAGAGAAAACAAAAAAGAAAGAAAGAAAGAAAGATCTTCCATCCAATACTACACTCTCCAGCTGCCTGAAACAGCTGGGGTTGGGCCAGGCCCAAACCAGGAGCCAAGAGTCCAATCCAGGTCCCTCAGTTGGGTGGCAGAGTCCCAGGTACTTAATTTGTCACCTGCTGCCTCCCAGGCTATGATTAGCAAGAAGCTGGATCAGAAGCAGAGGGGCTGGGACACGGACCAGGCTCTCCAGCACGGGACGCAGGTGCCCAAGCAGCATCTGAACTCTGTGCCAAACGCCTGTCCTGGGTTTCACAAAAAATGTTTACATGGAAATAAACTTCTCTTTTAATTCGTGTGTTCATACACTTCTTCAACAGCGTCCTCATTTTCATGTCCTTCAATAAAGTTTTTAAAATCTCACCTTTGAGATCTCTTGCATTTCCTTTGGTTAATTTCTGGATTTTTTTTTAAAGATTTATTTATTTGAAAGGCAGAGTGAGAGAGAGAGAGAGAGAGAGAGAGAACTTCCATCTGCTGGTTCACTTCCCAAATGGCCACAAAGGCTGGGGTTGCTCCAGACCAAAGCCAGGAGCCCAGAACTCCATCTGGGTCTCCGCATGTGTGTCAGTGGCCCAAGCACTCGGGCCATCCTCTGCTGCTTTCCCAGGTGCATTAGCAGGGAGCTGGATTGGAAGCAGAGCAGCTGGGACTTGAACCAAAGCTCCCGTATGGGATACCAGTGTCACAGGCAGCAACTTAGCTCATCGCGCCACGACAAGTCCCAATTTCCAGATACTTTTCCTGTAACTTTAGGGTTTTTGAAAAAAGTGTGAATCAATCTCAAGCATACAGAAGATCTGATAAAACATTCTAATGTACTTGCCAAACCATTTGAGTTTAAGTCGGCAGCCTGAGCCCCAGCCCCGACACTGCACTGGCTATTCCACAGTCAACCCCCCAAAACTGGAAGATAAAGCCTGATCCGTTACTGCAGCTCCTCCTGCTGCATCCCCGTCTTCCTCTAACAGTTGTCTTGACAATGTCCTTTAAGCCAAGGAATCACGTGTTCCGATCACAGGCTGCATTTGGGTTGTCACATCTCTTTCCATCTCCTCGGCTGTGGGACAGCTCCTCAGTCCGTCTTTGGCTTATATGACCTTGATGCGTTTGAAGGTCACAGGCAAGTTGAATGTCCCTGATTCCTCCCGGTTAGATTTGGGCTGCGCATCCCTGGGGTGACCACTGCAGAGGTGAGCTGCGTTCTCACTGCAGCCTCGCCCACAGCCCAGAATGTCGGTCCACTCTGGGGCTGATGCTGTTTGCTGGCATCACAGGCTCAGGCGGCATGTTCCGGACTTCACCTCTGCAAAGGGACTCTTTTTCCCTTGCAATGAAAAGTTTGGTTTTTGTGTGTGCCACTGTTCTTTAAAATTATGTAAATATCCCATCCTCACCAGCCGCGGTTTGGACTCCTTGTCTTCTATAATTCTGCTTCTCGCTGCCGTTACCTGTGCTGCTGGAAGCCGCCCCGGTTCTGCCCCTGCGTCCTCCACGCATGCCTCCAACGTTCTTGGAGCACTTCCTCGCTTTCTGGTACCAGATGACCCAGGCTCATCGGCCACTGTCTCTGCCCCAATCCTGGAACCTGTCGATTGTCCAAGAGAAGAGATTCCTTCTGGAGAACGGCACTCGGTGCCAGGATCTGCCTCCTGGGTGTGCTCACTGCCTCCAGGCTGGCTCCTGGGGTAGAGTTGGGCAGCACGCGCCACCGTGTTCCCTGGGTCAGGACGCCAACACCGCACGGGCTGCCGCCCTTCAGAGACACACGCCAGGTGCTGCTCCCACCTGGACATGTCAGGAGGGGAAGGGAAAGGAGGCGCGAGGAAGAGGCAGCCAATTCCTAGATCCTGCAGTGTTTTGTTTGTCTTTGTATTTTCCATTTGGTTATTGCGGGCAGGGGAAAATGTTATTAATTTTTATAGCTGGGTTTGCAGCTGGTGATTACTGCGCTGGTTTTGCCATGTTGGTGACTATGTAATCTGTAAGTAATGACCGTTTTACTTCTCTTCCACTCCCTGTGCTTGTTTTTCTTTACAATGTCAGCAAGAACCCCAAAGCTGTCCAGTTAGAGCTGTGACCTCAGGCATCCTTGAGTTGTTTCTGAACTCAGAGGCACCTGAAGTTTGTCCTTTGAGAATATGTTTGCCCTGGAGCAGGTATTTAGCCTACTGATTAAGACACCACTTGGGGCCGGCGCTGTGGCGTAGCCAGGAAAGCCGCCGCCTGCAATGCTGGCATCCCATATAGGTGCCAGTTCAAGTCTGAGCTGCTCCACTTCCGATCCAGCTCTCTGCTGTGGCCGAGTGCAGTGGAAGATGGCCCAAGTGCTTGGGCCCCTGCATCCACGTGGGAGACCCGGAAGAAGCTCCTGGCCTCAGATTGGCTCAGCTCCGGCCATTGAGGCCATTTGGGGAGTGAACCAGCAGATGGAAGATCTCTCTCCCTCTTTCTCTCTCTCTATCTCTACCTCTCTCTATAATTCTTTCAAATAAATAAAATAAATCTTAAAAAAAAGAGATACCACTTGAAGGGCCAGCGTGGTGGTATAGCAGATAAAACTGCCACCTGCGACACCAGCATCCCATGAAGACACTGATTCGAGTCCCCAGTGCTCCACTTCTGATGCACCTGGAAAAGCAGCAGAGGATGGCCCACATGCTTGGGCCCCTGCACTCACGTGGGAGACCCGGGTGAAGCTCCTGGCTCTGGACTGGCCCAGCCCTGACCATTGCGGTCATCTGGGGCATACAGCAGTGGATGGACAGCCTCTCTCTTCTGTCCCTCCCTCCCTCCCTCTCTCTGCTACTCTCTGTCCCTCCCTCCAACTCTGACTTTCAAATTAATAAATAAATCTTTAAAAATAAAAGAGACACCACTTGGGACACTCATATCTAACATTGGGGGCCCTGGGTTCCACTCCTGGTTCCGGCTTCCTTCTAGTGCACACCCAGGGAAGCCGTGAGCAGAGCTCAAGTAGTTGGATCCTTGCCACTCACGTGAAGTTCCCAGCGCTCTGTTTCAACCTGCCCCCGTCCCAGCCACTGCAGGCATTTGAGGAGCGAGCCAGTGGGTGAGAGTTCTCTCTCTCCTTCTCTGCCTCTCAAATCAATAAAACACATGAAAAAATTAAATCATTTGTCCTCGATTTCGGCTTGCAATTTTTAAATCAGATTTTATCATTTATTTTGTATTCCTAGTTTGCTAAGACTTTTTTAAAAGTCAAAGTCGTGGCTGGATTTGTCAGAAGCCTTTTGTGTGACGTAGGTGAGCCTATAAAGAAAAAACACATGATATTTTCCCTTCAGCACGTTAATTAACATGGAAAACTTGACAGGTGAATTTGCTGATGGTTAATTCTCCATTCTTATCTGGGATAAACCCCATTTGGTTGTCATTTAGAGAAAAATAAGCAGTGGATTTAGTTAACCATCCTTGGCTGAAGACATTCACCTTTGTATTCAGCGTTGAAATAAACCTATCATTTTCTTTTCTTGTCTTGTTTTGGTTTCAGTTCTGAGAGTAAGATTATAGCACCTTGTGAAATAAGCTAAACAACCCCCTTTCTCTTGCCCGATCTCTGTGGTTTAGAGTTGAGACAACAAATGTCGCACAGGGAGTTAGACTTTGTGTGTGTGTGTGTGTGTTTTTAATTTATTTATTTGAGAGGCAGGGTTAGAGAGAGAAAGAAAGAGAAAGAGAGAGACAGAGAGTGAGAGAGATCCGCTGGTTTACTTCTCAAATGGCCCCAACAACCAGGGCTGGGCCAGGTGGAAGCCAGGAGCCTCCTCTGGATCTCCCAAGTGGGTGCAGGGGCCCAAGCATTTTGGCTATGCTCTGCTGCTTTCCCAGGTGCATCAGCAGGGAGCTAGATTGGAAGTGGAGCAGCCGGGACTTGAACCGGCACCCACATGGAATGCTGGTGTCAACAATGCTGGCCACTAGGGATGCTTTCTATCTCGAAGGAGACTCATCTTGGAGCCAGCACCTCGCCTCCCCCAGCCCCTTGGTCAGACAGAGGTGCCCTGGCCAGTGCCTGCTTGTCTGTGCTCAGCCCTGCTACTCAGAGAAAGGAACTCTGGGGTTTCAGGTTCGAATCCCCGCTCTGCCACAGGACATCACTTCCGTGGCCTTGTGCACCGGTTTCCTCCTCCACAAAAAGTGTCACGGGCTCAGGACACCCAGAGGACTGCCCCAGCCCCCACCATGCAGGCTTGGTGATTCTCAGAGGCCCCTGGAGCTCTAGGCCAAGTGTCAGGGCCACGGATGGAGCGTGGTGAAGAAGGAAATCTCTTTGGGCCAGAGTGTGGCGCAGCGGGTTACGCTGCCCCACCTGGGATGCCAGCATCCTGTATGGCACCAGCTAGAGTCCCGGCTGCTCCACTCCCAATCCAACTCCCTGCTAATGCACCTGGGAAAGCAGAGGACGAAGGCCCAGAGCCTTGGGCCCCTGCCACCCACTTGGGAGACCCGGGTGGAGTTCCAGGCTCCTGGCTTTAGCCTGGCCCAGCCCTGGTCGTTGAGGCCATTTGGGGAGTGAAGGGAACCAGCTGATGGAAGATCTCTTTCTGTCTCTCCTCGTCTCTCTGTAACTCTGCCTTTCAAATAAATAAAATAGAATAAAAAAAAAAAAAAAAAGAAAGAAGGAAATCCCAGCGGCTGTGCAGTCCCCACGGGCAGCTGTGAGTTCATAACTCAGACTGGGTCACACCCACAACCTCCAGCAGAGAGAGGTGGCTCTGGGCTGTGAGTCCCGAGGCACTAGGAGGGGCCAGAAGGGGTGGGGGAGGGGGGAGGAGGGAGAAGAGGTGGTGGAGGCAGGGGCTGCCCTTCCCCCAACCCCCCCCCCTCCAGCAGGGCAGTCAAACCTGATGGGTCACTGCCCCCACCCCAGGGCCTCCCTGGCCTTCCAAAGGCCTCGCATTGGCCTGGGGCTGGGTAGGACCTGCTGGGCCTGGCTCCAGGACTCCAATTCTGGGGCCCTGACTCCTGGAGGCCTGACCGACTTTCCCCTTCTCTCCTCCCCCAGGATGCCCACCCTGCTTTCCTGGCCCAGCTCCTTGCTCCAGTTCCCAGAGCCTATTTCACTGCCCGGCTCTCAATCCCACATCCCAGCCTGGCCTCTGCCCTTTCAACCCCAGCACAGTCCCTGTCCTCACACCCCTTCCCCAGGCAAGGCTCATTCCTCAGGCCCTTGGACCCAGCACTTCTGCTCACTGCAGGCCTCTGCTCTGGGCTGGGACATGGCCAGACCTGCACCAGGTTTTCCTTGCTGGCTCATCTAAGGCTCGGCTCTGCTCTGCTCTCCCTCTAAGGCAGGTGCACCCATTCCCAGACCTTCCGGGAGCTTCACCTGCAACTCCCCACCCCGCCTGAGTGCGCTGCCCACTCCCAGCTCTGCATCCCACCCCAGGCCTGGGCTTCCCCAGCAGCCCCCTCCTTCTCCCCTGGCTACCACAACCCCAAAGCTTGCACCGGGTCCTTCCCTGGATGGACATCTGCTGCCCCCTGCTGGTCAGTTTGTTGTACAGCGCAACCGTTTCCAGGCCCCTAGATGCCCAAACGACCTAACTAGTTCTTCCACCCTTGCCTCATATTTTTATCTAGCTGAATCTACCCAGCAACGTGACGGTGCGGGTTCCGTTTTGTCCTCATTTTGCAGACTGGAAACAGGCACTGAGATGGCGAGTCACTTAACTAAGAAGTAGATCCGGTTTGGACCACGTGCACTCCTGCTGCCTGAGCCATAGCCTGGGGGCCCTGGTCAGTCCTCCCCCTCCCCAGGCACTGACCGCTTCCTCTCCTCAGCACCACTCCCTCCAACACCATCTCCAGGACCCCTCAGCACTGGCCCCGGCCCCTGTAAAAGCTCCCGGTCTGCGCCCCATCATGGGCTCCAGGGCCCAGCAGCCTGGTCACCTCACAGCAGCTGAGCGCGCCCTCTGCTCAGGGCTCACCCTGTGTGAAACGTTGTTGGCTTCCCCGGGCTGTGAGGACCAAGACCCAAATTCCTCCTGCAGCCTGCAAGGCCCCCATGTCCCAGCCCCAGGCCTCACCTGGATTCCCTGTGCACCCTCCTCTCTGCACTCCAGCCTCCATGGCCCTCCGACCCCAGGGCCTTTGCTTAGCCTGTCCCCGTGCTTGGGCCCCTCCCCTTCGCTCCTCCAGTCCCTTCACCTGGTTAACGCCAAAGGCCACCTCCTCTGGGAGGCTCTCCTGGCCCCCAGAGACCAGCTGTGGGCTGCTGCGAGCCCCTGAAGGAACCACAGTTCTTCCCTGCGGCTCATAGCTCAGCTCATAAGTCCTTCCCCCGCCCCCCAGCCATGCCCAGCCACGCCATGATCCACATCTGTTCCCAGACCCGGCTCTGTGCCAGCGGGGTGGGACCACACCAGTGCCTGCCCACCAGCCTCCAGCGCGGGCCAGGCCCAGGGGGGTGCTCGCTGCAGTCCTGGGGGCACAAAGAGAGGAGGCGCTGACCTCTCCACCCCGCCGCACAGAGAACCACACCAAGGAACAGCTTCTGAGTCACCCCCATCTCTGCTCCCCACAAAGCGTTTTTTCCACTCCCCCTCGCTGCCAAAGCAGTTGTAAAGAAACCAGAAAACACAAACAAGCAGCAAGGGGAAAATGCAGCCCTATTGTACACACTATTTTGCAAACGGATTTTTTTTTTTTTTTTTTTTTTTTTTTTGCAAAACATGAACAATAGGCACAGTCTGGATGTGCGTCAGTAGCTCCATTTATGTCACATTGCTGCATTATCTTTTTTTTTTTTAAGGATTTTATTTATTTATTTGAGAGGTTGAGTTACAGACAGAGAGTAGGAGAGACATCTGCTGGTTTACTTCCCAAATGGCTACAATGACTGGAGCTGCGCCAATCCAAAGCCAGGAGCCAGGAGCTTCTTCCGAGTCTCCCATGTGGGTACAGGGGCCCAAGCACATGGACTGTCTTCCGCTGCTTTCCCAGGCCAGTAGCAGAGAGTTGGATTGGAAGAGGAGCAGCCGGGACTAGAACCGGCCCCTATATGGGATGCTGGCAGCACAGGCAGAGGCTTAGCCCTCTATGCCACAGTGCCGGCCTCTGCATGGATATCTTAATGAACATGAACTTGCGCATGTGTTGTTGTGTGTATAGAGCAAAGCGTCTGGGGACAGTGGTAGGGCCTGAGTTACATAGCCACCGACACCAGCATCCTATATAGGCGAGCCGACTTGACTCTCAGAGGCCCTGCTTCTGATCCCACTGCCGCTAATGCGCTTGGGGAAGCCGTGGAGAATGGTCTAAGGACTTGGGCTCCTGCCACCCATGAAGGAGAGCCAGGTGGAGTTCTGGGCTCCTGGCTTTGTCCTGGCCCAGTTCTGGCCATCACAGCCATTTGGGGAGTGAACTAGCGGATGGAAGACCTCTCTCTCTCTCTCTTTCTCTCTCTCTCTCTGTCACTCCGTCTTTCAAATAATAAAATAAATATTTACTTTCTCAATGGACCTGCTGCGGCTGAGTGCCCAGGAAGCTTGACAAGGTGCAGATTTCAACCACAGGGAGAGTTGTGTGGGTTCCAGGCATTGCTGCATTTCTCACCCCCCCCACCCCGAGGGCTGGGGGCCCACACGGAGGCCAGCACCCAGGGAGCCCTTCAGTTGTGCAGTGGTGAGAAGCCTGGCACCTGCCCTAGCGAGTGTCCTTCACTGTCTCTGAAAGGCGGTTCCAGGGCCGGGGAGGAGGGTTCTGCCCTCGCTGAGGCTGGCTGAGGCTCGCGGCCGCCACCACGGGCTCAGTCCCCTTCTCGAATCGTCTCTCTCCTCCTAAATCGCTATGGACTGCACCTGGGAGAGTTGAGGCCGAGGAGCAGGGCAGGGGGTGAAGTGTGGTTTTCTTTTTTTTTTTTTTTTTTTTTTTTTTTTTTTTTTTTTGACAGGCAGAGTGGACAGTGAGAGAGAGAGACAGAGAGAAAGGTCTTCCTTTGCCGTTGGTTCACCCTCCAATGGCCGCCGCGGCCGGCGCGCTGCGGCCGGCGCACCGCGCTGATCCGATGGCAGGAGCCAGGAGCCAGGTGCTTTTCCTGGTCTCCCATGGGGTGCAGGGCCCAAGCACCTGGGCCATCCTCCACTGTACTCCCTGGCCACAGCAGAGGGCTGGCCTGGAAGAGGGGCAACCGGGACAGAATCCGGCGCCCCGACCGGGACTAGAACCCGGTGTGCCGGCGCCGCTAGGCGGAGGATTAGCCTATTGAGCCACGGCGCCGGCCTGGTTTTCTTTTATAGCTGTGGTTTCTACCTTTTTTTTTTAAATAAAGATTTATTTTATTTATTTGAAAGACAGAGTTACAGAGATAGGTAGAGCCAGAGAGAGAAAAAATGTTTTCCATCTGGTGGTTCACTCCGCAGATGACCAAAACAGCCAGAGCTGAGCTGATCCGAAGCCAGAAGCTTCTTCCAGGCCTTTCATGCAGGTGCAGGGGCCCAAGGACTTGGGCCATCTTCTACTGCTTCCTCAGGCCATAGCAGAGAGCTGGATTGGAAGAGGAGCAGCAGGGATTTGAACCAGCGCCCGTATGGGATACCAGCACTACAAGCCACAGCTTAAACCACTGCACCACAGAGCCTGCCCCACTTTCTACCTTTTGAAGGGTCTGATTTTGGGCCAACTGGCACGCATTACTTTTGTGATTAAAAAAGAAAATCCAGGGATAGGCATTTGGCCTAGCAGGTCAGGTGGCCAGTTAGAATGCCCACATTCCTAGGGGCCAGCACAGTATCGCAGTAGGTTAATCCTTCACCTGCAGCGCCAGCATTCCATATGGGCGCCAGTTTGAGTCCCGGCTGCTCCTCTTCCAATCCAGCTCTCTGCTACGGCCTGAGAAAGCAGTGGAAGATGGTCCAGATGCTCGGGCCCCTGCACCTGCGTGGGAGACTCAAAGGAAGCTCCTGGCCCTGTCTTCCTGGCTTTGGATCAGCGCAGCTCTGGCGGTTGCAGGTATTTGGGCAGTGAACCAACGGAAGGAAGACCTTTCTCTCTGTCTCTCCCTCTCACTGTAACTCTACCTCTGAAATAAATAAATAAAATCTTAAAAAAAAGAATGCCCGCATCCCACATCAGTGCCTGGATTTCATTCCCTGCTATGCTTCCGTTCACAGCTTCCACCAGGGCAGACGGGGGGAGGCAGCAGGTGTTGGAGTCGACGGATGGAGTTCCTGGTGGCTGCTAGTGTTGGCCTGCCCCGGCCCTCTCTCTATGGGCATTCAGGGAATAAGCCAGCAGATGAGATCTGTCTCTCACTCTTGCTCTTGCTGGCTTTCTCTGTCTCTCAGATAAACAAATAAAAACCTTAAAAGAAAGAAGAGCTAACAGGATCTTGTGAAATACTCCGTGGGCTCCCAGCCCGGATCTGTTTTCTGAGCCTCAGCCCCAGCTCTCCACTGCTTGCTGGATAAACTCCGCTGTGGAACAGATGTCCCAAGTTAACAGACAAGAAAGGCCAGCACTGAGGCCCAGCAGGTTAAGCCACTGACTGGGATACTGCAGCCCACATCGGAGTTCCTGGGATCGAGTCCCACCTCTGCCTCTGCTTCCGATCCAGCTCCCTGTTAATCCGCCTGGGAAGGCAGTGGAAGACGGCTCAATACTTGGCCCCTGCCACCCATGTGGGAGACCAGGAGGGAGTTCTGGGCTCCTGGCTTTGGCCTGGCCCAGACCTATCTGTTGGGGCCATTTGGAGAGTGAACCAGTGGACAAAGATAGATCTCTCTCTCCCCCCTCAAATAATGAACCAATCCTGGTAAGCAGGAGAGAAGGCTCAGTCTGGGCGAGTTCCAAGCCGACTCGGGAGGCTCCGGTGACTCCTTGTTGGACAGCAGCCCTCTCTATCTGAGATTTCCCTTCCTGTGACTTCAGGGACCTGTTGTCCACTGTGGCCCAAAAATATTAAACAGAAAATTCTAGAAACAAATAATTCACAGATTTTTTTTATTTTTATTTATTTATTTATTTATTTATTTATTTTTTGACAGGCAGAGTGGACAGAGAGAAAGGTCTTCCTTTGCCGTTGGTTCACCTCCCAATGGCCGCTGCGGCCGGCGCACCACGCTGATCCGAAGCCAGGAGCCAGGTGCTTATTCTGGTCTCCCATGTGGGTGCAGGGCCCAAGCACTTGGGCCATCCTCCACTGCCTTCCCAGGCCACAGCAGAGAGCTGGCCTGGAAGAGGGGCAACCGGGACAGAATCCGGCGCCCCGACCGGGACTAGAACCTGGTATGCCGGCGCCTCAGGCAGAGGATTAGCCTAGTGAGCCGCGGCACCGGCCATAATTCACAAGTTTTAAACCATGCGTGGTTCTGAACAGCACAATGATATCTCACACAGCCGCTCTCCATCCTGCCTGGGAGTGGAGTCCAGCGTCTCCACCTAGTATATGCTGCTCTCTCGTTAGTGGCTAAGCCGACTCATTTATCAGATTCCAGCATCCCCTGAGGGTCTTGGAATTTGTCCTACTTATTCTACCATACCTAGAATGAAACCCAAAGCTTAAAGGTGGCCCGAAAGCTCCCCTCCCACACATTCTGGCCCCCACCCCTCTCACCTGAGCTTTGACTGGGCCCTGGAAGCCCTGGCCCACACTAATTCCAGGAGCAGAGCGCCTTCCAGCCTCGCTGTGTCTGCAAAACTTCAGAAACATTCTCCTCGCATCTCCCCCTCCCAGGGTCTCCGCCTGGATGCCCTTCTCCAGAGGGGGTATCTCGGGCCTAATCTAAGGTGGGGTCCCCTCTGCCCTCACTCGAAGCTACACCCACTGCTTCCTGCCCCCACTTCCGCTTGTCCCTGCAAGGCGGGGAGGGAGGATTTGCACTTGCTGGGCAGGGGAGGGGCGCTCTGCAGCAGTTTTCTCTCTGTGGGTCCCGCGCTATCACAGTGCTGGCGCGCGAGAGTTCTCAGTGCACAGTCACGAGAGGTGTCGTCTGCCGAGGCACCACTCCCCGGGCTCCAACGGGAGACACAGAGACCTGAGACGCAGAGGGATTTGCCCGCCGTTAGCAGCAAGCCGTGGAGCTGCTGGGTCACCCCCAGGCCTGCACTGTGCCTTCGCCATCCTGCTGCCAGGGGCTCCTAGGTTGCACCTGGTGCTTTAGCCACACATGATCATTTAACCTGGCCACAGCCCCGAGAGGGAGGGGACGTTGTCCCCATGTCAGAGCACAGGTAAGGGCACCCACCCAGTTCGCCACGTCACATGATTCACCCCAGGTCGCTGGGTTCACAGAGTGGACGCTGGGTTCATGCTCAGATTTCTCCCTCTGTGCTTTCAAAAATTGTATGTATTTAGTTATTTGAGAGGGAGAAAAGCAGAGAGAAAGAGAGAGAGAGAGAGAGAGAGAGAGTGAGCTCCCATCCACTGGTTCACTCCCAGGTGTCCTCAATGGTCAGGGCCGGACCAGGCTGAAGCCAGGTCTCCCACATGAGCCATTACCTGCTGCCTCCCAGGGTCTGCATCAGCAGGGAGCCGGAGTCAGGAGCTGGAGGCTGGGAGTGAATAAGGCACTCGGATGTGGAATGTGGGGTCTGAACTGCTGGGTCAAATACCTTCCCCTCCGTTCTTCCCACTGTAACTAGCCACACATGGTAATTTATTTGTTTTATTTGAAAGGTAGAAAGACACACAGACAGAATACCTACAACAGCCGGGCTGGGCCAGGCCGAAGCCAGGAGCCACGAACTCCCCCAGCTGCTGGCTCCCAGAACTCACTGTTTTTGTTTTTGTTTTCATTTTTAAAGATTTTATTTATTTATTTATTTGAGGGGCAGAGTTATAGACAGACAGAAAGAGAGAGAGAAAGAGATAGAGAAAGAGAGAGAGAAAGAGAGAGAGAGAGAGAGAGAGAGAGAGAGAGGGCTTCCATCTGCTGATTCACTCCCCAAAGTGGCCACAATGGCTGGAGCTGGGCTGATCTGAAGCCAGGAGCCAGGAGTTTCCTCCAGGTCTCCTATACAGGTGCAGGGGCCCAAGGACTGGGGCCATCTTCTACTGCTTTCCCAGACACATTAGCAGAGAGCTGGATCAGAAGAGGAGCAGCCAGGATATGAACCGGCACCCATAGGGCATGCTGGTGCCACAGGCAGACTTAGCCTACTACGCCACAGCGCCAGCCTCTCCAGGAAGCTGGAAGCGGGAGCAGAGCTGGGACTTGAACCCAGGTACTCTGGTTGGGATGCAGGTGCCCCAAGTGGCATATTAATCACTACGTCAAACACCTGCCCAGTCCACACATTTTTAATGAGCACCTACTAAGTGCCAGATACTGTGCTGGGGAGGCAGAGAGAGCCAGCAAACATGTCCCAGCCTCCTGGTACCCACACGACCGCACAAGGCAGGAAAGAAACACAGAGCCCAGCACAGCCATCGTTACAATTCGGTTATCAGCTTCCGAAACTACACAAGTATCCCAGGGCTCCATCCCTAGCACTCCCCTGTTTCCAGGCATCCGGAAGTTTCTTCTGCCCCCAGCCTTTCTCCAAGGCCCCACTTCCAAGGCCACTGCCTCCACCACCCTCCCAAGTGCTCACTTCAGGTCACCACCAGGGGGCAGCCACGCTCCGAGTCAGGTGGCTCCTCCTGCCTGCACAGCTTGAGCCCCTTTGCCCAGGGAGAGCAGGGGAGGGGGAGAAGATGAGAGAATCAGACAGGAGGAGAGGAAAGGGGACTGCAAGGAGACCCCGGTTCCCCTGCTTAGTGTCTTCAGGAAGCAGCTCCGGCCAGAGCCAGGGCAGACTTTCTCATTCTGTTGTCTTCCTATTTTGTCTTTTCATGCGTTCATTCAACAAACTTTTTTAAAAAAGATTTATTTAATTTATTTGAAAGGCAGAGTTTCAGGGAGAGAGAGAGAGAGAGATGTCTTCCATCCACTGGTTCACTCCCCAAATGTATGCAACGGCCAGGGCTGAGCCAAGCCAAAGCCAGGAGCCAGGAGCCAGGAGCTTCACCCGGGTTTTCCGCATGGATGCAGGAGCCCAGGCGCTTGGGCCTTTATCTGCTGCTTTTCCAGGAGCGTTAGCAGGGAGCTGAATCAGAGGTGGATCAGGGACCACCGCTGTGGCACAGTAGGTTAATCCTCCACCTGCGGAGCCGGCATCCCACATAGGCACTGGATCTAGTCCTGGCTGCTCCACTTCTGATCCAGCTCTCTGCTGTGGCCTGGGAAAGCAGTGGAGGGTGGCCCAGGTCCTTGGCCCTTGCACCCACGTGGGAGACCTAGAAGAAGCTCCTGGCTCCTGGCTTCAGATCAGCCCAGCTCCTGCCATTGAGGCCATTTGGGGAGTGAGCCAGCAAATGGAAGACCTCTCTCTGTCTCTCTCTCACTGTCTGTAACTTTACATGTCAAATAAAAATAAAAATAAAAAAGATTTTGTTTATTTATTTGAGAGGTAGAGTTACAGACAGAGAGAGGGAGAGACAGAGAGAAAGGTCTTCCTTCCACTGATTAACTCCCCAAATGGCCGCAATGGCAGGAGCTATGCCGATCCGAAGCCAGGAGCCAGGTGCTTCCTCTTGGTCTCCCATGCAGGTGCAGGGGCCCAAGCACTTGGGCCATCCTCCACTGCACTCCCGGGCCACAGCAGAGAACTGGATAGGAAGAGGAGCAGCCGGGACCAGAACCGGCGCCCATACGGGATGCCAGCGCCACAGGAAGAGGATTAACCTAGTGCGCCATGGCGCCGGCCCCAACAAAATCTTTTTTTAAAAAAGGATTTTTTAAAATCTGGGACTCAAACCAGTGCCCATATGGGATGTGGCACTGCAGGCTTGTAGCACCGGCTCCTCAACCGCGAAGCTCTCAGAGCAGCTGCGTTGATCCATAATTTACGCACCATAAAAGTCCACTCTCTGTCGGTATCCATGCCGGGAGCTCTCGCGTATTTACAGAGTTGTGCAGCCATCACTGTAGTCCACTTTCGGAACCTTTCTGTCCCCAAGGACAGCCGTGCCCACGAGCAATCCCTCTGCCCACTGCTCCCTTCCCTCGCCAGCCCTGGGCAGCCACTGATGCACTTTTACCCTCCGTAGAGGGGCCCGCCCCACCCAGGGAGTCATCGTCCTTGGTCTCCCATGTCCTTTACATAGTGTGGTGTTTCAAGGTCTGTGCCGTAGCGCACACTCCCTTCAGGGCTGACTCACCGCAGGGCTCCGTTCTGTGCACAGACCACGCTGCATGGACCCATTCATCAGCTGATGCCCGCCGGGTGGGCTGTTTCCACTGTTCAGCTGTTAGAAATAATGCTACTAGGAACATTTGTGTATAAGATTTTGTATTTAACACAAATGCACTCCCATAAAACTCACCCTTTTAAAGTAAGAGTCAATAGACAGCGCCCCTTCCGGTGAAACAATTCTGTGGCTCCCAGTGTAGTCACCAAACTGCACCCATCACTGCCAACTCCAGAACACTCCATCACCTGCACAAGACGGCTACAGCACTCATTAACGGTCACTCCTCTCCTCCCCCTCGGGCCCCTGACAACCTCTAAGCTCCTTTCTGTCTCTGTGCAGTTACCTGTTCTGGACACCTCACATCCATGAGGTCATACACTATTTGGCTTCTTTTGCTTAATAGAAGGTTTTTGTGATTTGTCCCCGTCAGAGCCTGCATCCGTTTTTACTCCTTTTCTTGCTGATCGGGCTTTGTAACAGCCCTCGACACTTGGCATTTGTCAGTTGATGGGTGCCTCCAGCTGTTTGCTCTCAGGAATCCTGCTGCTGTGGACGGCCATGAGCGTATTCTCGTGTGGCCACATGGCTTCCTTTCTCCAGGGTGTAGCCCTCGGAGTGCAATGGCTAGGTCATGTGGTAACTGTTTAACTCTTTGAGGAGCAGCCAAAGTGTCCGCACCATTTTTTTTAAAAGATTTACTTTATTTACTTGAAAGGCAGACTAACAGAGAGAGAGAGAGAGAGAGAAAGAAGGAGAGAGAGAGAGAGAGAGAGAGATCATCAATCAGCTGGTTCACCCCAAGGCTGGGCCAGGCCAAAGCCAGGAGCCTGGAACTCCACCTGGGTCTCCCACATGGGTGCTGGGGCCCAGCACTTGGGCCATCCTCCACTGCCTTTCTGGGTGCATTAGCAAGAGCTGGATCAGAAGTGGAGCAACAGGACTTGAACCAGGGCTTGTATGGGATGCCGTTGTCACAGACAGTGGTGTGACCCACTGTGCCACAAGGCCGGCCCCAGTCTGCACAGTTTAGCCCCACCACCAGCAATGCATGGGCATCCCAAATCCTCTGCATCCTCTGTACTCGCCTATGGCCATGCTAGCAGCTGTGAAGCGCTAGCCCATTGTTCATTCCAGACGCTTTCCCTGAGCACCTGCTGCGTGCCAGGCCCTGTGCTCAGTGCTGGAGGTTCCGCAGTGAATAGGACAACCCTGCAAACGCAAACTCCACTCTAGATATTCTAGGGGGAAGAGATACAAGGACAAGTTCAGGAAGTGGTGAGTGCTGTCAATCTGCAATGGAGGGGCCCCTCTGGGAAGGTGACACCCACGATGAGACGCAGTAGGTTGGGAGGAGCCACCCAGCTCAGTGCTGGAGGAGGAAACCCCTTGGCACACAGGATTGCAAGGCAAAGGCCCCAGGGCCCAGCCATGTGGTTTTCCTAGGAATACCAGGGTATCTAAAGCGCAGAGTGAAGGGAAGAGGGAGGTGGCCAAAGTGGGTGACAGCAGGTCCCAGACGCCTCCACAGGCCGCAGGGAAGAATTTGAATTTAAGCCTGAGATTGATGTGAAGCCACTAAAGTGGTTTTTTTCTTTTTAAAGATTTATTTATTTATTTGACAGGTAGAGTTACAGACAGTCAGAGGGGGAGAGAGAGAGAGAGGTCTTCCATCCGCTGGTTCACTCCTCAGATGGCTGCAATGTCCGGAGCTGGGCCAATCGGAAGCCAGGAGCTTCTTCCATGTCTCCCACGCGGGTGCAGGGGCCCAAGCACGTGGGCCATCCTCCACTGCTTTCCCAGGCCATAGCAGAGAGCTGGGTTGGAAGTGCAACAGCTGGGACTTGAACTGGCACCCATATGGGAAGCCGGTGCCTCAGGCAGAGGCTTAGCCTACTACGCCACAGTGCCAGCCTTGCCACTACAGTTTTGACAGCAGGATATTTGTGTCTATCAGGATGACTCAATCCAGAACCCTTCAACACCATGTGCTGGTGCGGACAAGGAGCAACCGGAACTCCCATTCATACTGGTGAGGACGCAAAATGGGACAGCCACATTGGAAGAGAACTTGGCGGTGTCTCATGAAAGCCTCTGGCGTGCACCCCAACACTCATGCTTCTTGGTATCTCCCCAAAGGCGGTGAAGACTCGTGCCCACTGCCTGCACGGAGGGAGACTTGCAGCAGCTTTGATCACGTTGGCCGAGAGCCGGGAGCAGCCAAGCTGTGTAGCTGAGGGGTAAACAGCGAGGG
Organism: Oryctolagus cuniculus; assembly: GCF_964237555.1. Taxonomy (NCBI): domain Eukaryota; kingdom Metazoa; phylum Chordata; class Mammalia; order Lagomorpha; family Leporidae; genus Oryctolagus; species Oryctolagus cuniculus. Next base: position 149,464,550 of record NC_091438.1, read on the forward strand.
GACCTCCGGACAGCGGGCGAGGGGCGCTGGTCTACGAGGCCAGGCAAAGACACCCAGGAGACTTAAGCACGCGTTGCTGTGTGAAGTAAGAAGTCCACCACGGCTGCACGTTGATGATTCCGACGAGCTGACGTTCTGGAGAGATCTGAGACTGAGGGGATGAGCGGGGGGCGGGGCGGGGAGCACGGAGCACAGAGGGTCCCACGGGCAGGACAATGTAGGGCTCACACAGGTCACCCACACGTCCCTGGGTGCTGCGGACCCCTCACAGTAAGGCTTGTTGGTTCTGACAAGGGTCCCACTCACCTTGGGCTGTTGACAACATGCGGGCTGTGTGCCTGGGTGCAGGAGTGTAGGGGGAGTCTCGGTGTCTTCCTCCCAAATTGTGCTGTGAACCAAAAACTGCTCCAAAAATAGATTTTTTTAAACCAAAAAAAAAAAAAAAAAAACAGTGCAAAAATACAACCTCCCTCTTGCTGTGAGTGGAGGAGGCAGAGCAGGGAGACGAGAGTGGGCTGGCTACTGGCACATCCAGGAGAAGATGGTGCGGCTGGGCGTGGGGGCTGGGCTGGGGGGCGCGGCGGGACGGGGACTCAGTTCTTGGCAGATTGGATGTGAGGATGGAGGAAGCGAAGCTTCTTCATTGGAGTCCCTGTTGTTTGAGGCCTTGACCCACTGAGGACAGGATAGATGTGAGGGGTCATCAAAAAGTTCCCGCCGGGTGGGTGTTTGGCCAAGTGGCCAAGACGCCTGTATCCCTTATCGGAGTGGCTGGCTGTGAGTCCAAGCTCCATAACTGGCTCCAGCTCCCTGCTAATGCGCACCCTGGGGGCACCAGGTAGGGACTTAAGTGCTTGGGTCCCTGCCACCCACGTGGGAGACCCGGACTGAGTTCCTTCTCGGCTTCAGCCTGGCCTAGGCATCTGGGGAGTGAACCAGGGCATGGGAGATCTCTCTGCCTGTCTCTCTGCTTTCCCAATAAAAAAATAAACAAAGTTTAAGCATTTTTTTGAAGTGTAATGTATATTATGAAAAAAAGCATAGATTTCAAATTTTCTTGCACCCAAATAAACTTCTCTTAATTTCAGTATTCTAAGAAATGTCTTTTTTAATTAAAAAAATGAAATTCTTTTCTTCTGTTGTTTTTTGAAATATTTATTTACATATGTATTCATTTATTTGAAAGGCAGAGTTACAGAGAGAGAAAGAGAGAGAGAGAGAGAGAGAGAGATCTTCTATATGCTGGTTCGTTCTCCAAATGACCGCAAAGACAGGGATGGGTCAGGCAGCAGCCAAGAGCTTCAGCCCAGCCCCTCCAGTGACGGCAGAGCCCAGTGCTTGGGCCATCTTCCGCTGCCCCCGGGAGGGAGCATTGGCAGGGGGCGGGATCAGAATTGGAACAGCCAGGCCCCAGCACCAGGAGCAGCATTGTCACTGCTGCACCTCCACGCCGGTCCCCCGGGGCCACTTAAGGACCGCACAGCTCCCAGCAGGGTCAGCCGGAGATGCCACCCACAGTCCCCGACAGGGTCAGCCAGAGATGCCACCCACAGCCCCCGGCAGGGTCAGCCGGAGATGCCACCCACAGCCCCCGGCAGGGTCAGCCGGGGATGCCACCCACAGCCCCCGGCAGGGTCAGCCGGAGATGCCACTGCCGCCTGCAGCGAACATGTTCCGATGTCCCCACATCAAACCTCACTGTCTTTTGCTATAAAAAAAGATCTGTTTTTATAATTCTGTGATTGAAATTATTGCAATGAACAGGGTGTGTGTGTATTATTTTGGTGAAGGGTGGGGGGTTGTTAGTTGAGAGTCATTCGAATTCTTTGCTCAGGTCCAAAACATCTCCCAGGCCCATGGGCTGAGCTCATGGTGCTGGAGAATCAACTGCCAAGCCGAGACCTGCCTCTTCTTTGCCTCATCAGCCTGAGACAATTACAGTGCGGCTGCGGCAGCACAAAGCAGCCTCGTGCCAAAACAAGGGGGACTGCCCGGCCGTGAGACTGGGTCATTCTTTTCGTAGATTATCAAGCAAATCAGAGCCTCAAATTATGAAGATTTATTTATTTAAAAGGCAAAATATGTATGGGGAGAAGGAGGGAGGGAGAGAGAAAGAGAGAGAGAGAGAGCGAGAGCGTGCTTCCATTTATTGGTTCACTCTCCAAATGGCCACAATGGCTGGGACTGGACCAGGCTGAAGGCAGGAGCCTGGAATTCCATCTCTGTCTCCCACATGGTGGCAGGGGTCCCAGCACTTTGGTCACCTTCCACTGCTTTCACAGGTGCATTAAGAGGGAGCTGGATTGGAAGCCGAGCTGGATTGGAACTGGGAAGCCAGAGTCCCAGGAAACAGCTTAGCTCACTGCGCCAAAATGCCAGGCCCCCAAAGCCTCACACTATGAAAATCCCAATGGAGTCAGATTGGTAGGAACCCCGGCTTGAGGCTTGGATAGGGTGTGGGTGTTCCCCAAACATCCATGTGATTGGAGGCTTGGTCCCCAGGGTGGTAGCCCTGGGAAGGGCGTGGCCCCTGAAGGAGGTGGGGCCTGGAGGGGACCTGGAGGGTCGTCCATGGAGGAAGCACTGCTCCTGCACCTCCCTGTAGCTCTCACAGAGGGCTGTGATAAAAGCAACCAACCCGACCCCATCTCCCGCTCTGCTCCCTGCCTCCCATGGTGATCCTTCTCAAACACATTCCTGCCACGACCATGGAGCCTGCGCCAGAGCCTGCCCTATGCCTTTTGGATTTTCATTCTCTGGAACTGTGAGCCACATCAATATATCTTTAACATTGAGATTCTGCCAAAGCTTTTGAAAGCATAATTATGTGACGCCTAACCAGTTTCTAATTTTTTCCATTAAAATCTACTCTGTGAAGGAATATTTTGTAAGCATTTGCCTCCAGAAATGTTTTTAATTTTTTAATTTATTGTATCTATTTGAGAGAGAGTGAGAGAGATTGATTTACTCTCCAAATGCCTGCAACAGACTGGGCTGTTGAGGCTAAAGCCAGGAGCCAAGAACTCAATTCAAGGCCGGCGCCATGGCTCAACAGGCTACTCCACCTAGCAGCGCCGGCACACCGGGTTCTAGTCCCGGTCGGGGCACTGGATTCTGTCCCGGTTGCCCCTCTTCCAGGCCAGCTCTCTGCTGTGGCCCGGGAGTGCAGTGGAGGATGGCCCAAGTGTTTGGGCCCTGCACCCCATGGGAGACCAGGAGAAGCACCTGGCTCCTGCCATCGGATCAGCGCGGTGCACCAGCCGCAGCAGCCATTGGAGGGTGAACCAACGGCAAAGGAAGACCTTTCTCTCTCTCTCTCTCTCTCACTGTCCACTCTGCCTGTCAAAAAAAAAAAAAAAAAAAAAAAAAAAGAACTCAATTCAAGTCTCCCATGTGAGTGGCAGGGACTCAGGTACTTCAGCCGTCGCCTGCTGGCCGCCGGGTCTGCCTTAGCAGGAAGGTGGAGTGGAGCCTGAGCCCTGCACCCAACCCAGGCTCTCTGATACGGGAATGGACCACTAGGCTGCACATCTGCCCCCGAAGGATGCTTTAATATCAAGCCCCTGGCTGTCCCGCGATGTGATGGAGGGATGAACCTCCCGTGGAACCTCTGTGTGTCGTAAAAGGCTGCTAAAGAGATTGTCTGCATCTACGTGGAAAACCCTCCTGTCCTCAGCACCAGAGCAGGGGGCATTCCCCACACAGAAGCAGCCTTCATTCTTCACCCAGAAGTCAGGGACGACACACCATGCGTCCCTGCTCAGAGCAGCATTCGTTGGCGATGAGCTCCTGGAAGGTAGGGGCTGGGGCCTGTCTCTGGTCTCTGGGGGCCTAGTGCATCTCCTGTCCTCGAGAACTTTCTCAATAAACAGAAATGCAGTCACTTCGTTGAGCTCAGAGTATTTCATAACATTTTCTAATGTTCCATACACTTTAAGTCTATATTTGTAGTTTGCTGTGGTGGTTATAAATGTTCTTGATGGTGCAGAAATTATGAAAGAATAACAAAGAGAATAGAGTTCCGATTATAAACCCTGCAACTGGGGGAAACGCTGCGGGAGTGGCTGGTTTCAAAGGACGTGCAGTCACAGAGGTGGTTACGGCGACGCTCCCCACTGCAGCCTGGGAACGCAGTGTTCTGTTGATGCTCACCCAGACGAGGGACAGCCCCCCAGGCCCCCGCCATGTCTCCCGTGGAGCCTCCCAGGTGATAGCACCGTGTCAGGCTCAGAGCAGGGGCTCAGCCACCTGCCAGCTCAGCCAGCAGTCATTGACTCATTAATTCTACTAAATACTTCGCAAATGTCAAGGAATCAGCCTAAAGCCTGGGAACACTTTGGTAAATAAGACACACTACCACCTCCCGCGCTGCTCGTGGGCCCGCAAGGCGTGACAGCCCCTTTGGAAAAACAGCGTGGCAGTTGCCTAGGAAGTAAAACAAACACTTAGCGCTCATCCCAGCAGTCCCGCTCCTGGGTAACTGGGTATCTACCTGGGTGAAACAGCAGCCTGGTAAGCAAATATTGATAGTGTTCGTTCGTAGACAAAAACAGGAAGTAACCCAAAAGTCCAAAAGGCAAACAGACGACAGTACACGGTGCACAGAACATTCCCCGGCAAGAGGAAGAAAGAAATGATGGATACAACAGCGTGAACCAGGAGCAGAGAGCGTCGGCTATGTGAAAGAAGGCAGCTGTGGACGAGCACGCCCTGGGTGACCCCGTTCCTGGGACGTTTCCAGAAAAGGCAAAACCAGACACAAAGCAGAGCCGTGGCTGTCCAGGGACACAGGTGAAAACAGGGATTAACTGAGAACAGGCACGGGGGTTTTTCTGGGGACACAAAAGTGTCCTGAAACCAATGGTGGCGATGGCCACCAGCTCTGTGAATTTGCTAAGCTTCGCTGAGTTACCCACTTTAGCTGGGTGGCTGTTGTGGCACAAGTTACTCAGTAGAGAGATGTGGCGAGCGGTGGGCGTTGTGGTGCCGTGGGTGAAGCTGCTGCTTGAGCCCCCGCATCCCATGGCAGAATACTGGCTCCAGACCCAGCTGCTCTGTGCTCCCAAACCAGCCTTCTGCTAATGCGACTGGGAGGGTAGCAGGCGGTGGCTCAAGTTCCTGGGTCTCCGCCACCCACATGGGAGACCCAGATAAAATTCCAGGCTCCTGGCTTCATCTTGGCCCAGCCTTGATGGTTGCAGCACTTTGGGGAGTGAACCAGCAGATGGAAGATTCTCTCTCTCTCTCTCTCTTTCAAATAAGTAGACATGACCAAGCAGAAAAGACACAGTGCCTACACTGGGGGGCATATTGAATGACTGGGCAGTAGACAGGCAACTCAGCAAGGAGCAGTGGACAGAATGGAAGGTCCCATGAGGGCCACGGTGGGAGCAGTGCTGGAGAGGGGAAGGGAGCCTCCTTCCAGCGTGAGGCCACGAAGGCCTTCAGGAAGCGGCGATGTCTGGTCTGAGGCTTGAAAGAGAGATGGAGGCAGTCCAGGGGAGGGGACAGGCTGGCCTAAGACCTGGCAGGGGGAAGGAGCGCAAAGTTCTGGGAGCCGGAGAGCCAGACTTCGATTTGTGCTTTGTAGAGCTTCCGAGAGGTACGGGAGCTGCCCAAGACCACACAGCCAGCACGTGAGCGATGGGGCGGGCGTCTGCAACAAGAGCTGTTTACACCTGGAGTCGGCACCAGCCCTCCTGCCAGCACGTTCCTGCAGCCAGTGCGCCACCCCGACCACACACACGCCCGCTGCATGTCCACACCGGCCCGCCACCCGCTGCCTAGGGCCTGGGCCCGTGCTCAGCAAGGAGGCAACCGAGGTGAGGTGACTTCATGCTGTCCCGACACCTGCTGCCCAAACAGCATGAATCACAGGGCAGGGATGGCGGCGGGGTCCTGAGACGGGTCCCGCCCAGCCCCAGGTGCCAGCAGAGCCCCAGGCTCCCAGGAGACCTGTCCCTGCTGCCCCTGTCTGGGGCCTCTGCCGGCAGGCTGCAGGTCCTGAACACAGCAGCCTGGACCACTCCTGCCCACTGCTGTTCCCTCGCTGCCTGAGCGCCCAGGGCACGGAGCCCCGCTCAGGGACTCACGCTCAAGGGGCTGGGTTTCATTGACTTGAGATGGGATCCAGATGTGGCAGCTTATTTTTTTATTTGAAAGGCAGAGAGAGAGAGAGATTTTCCATCTGTTGGTTCACAAGGTCCTGGTCTAGGGAACAGGTTGAACAGAGGCTCTGAGGCCAGAGACAGAGGCTAGAGGCTCACCTGAGGGTGAGCCAGGTGTGCCAGGGAGCGGGCAACAGGAGCAGCTGGACCTGGACCGTGGGCCTCCTTGTAATGTTTATTTGCTATTTTTATCTACTTGAAAGGCAGAGCAAGAGGGAGATAGAGATGGAGCGCACTTCCATCCCTTGGCTCACTCCCGAAATGGTCACAAAGGCCAAGGTTAGTCCAGGTCGATCCAGGGGCCAGGAGCTCCATCTGGGCCTCTCACGTGGGTGGCAGGGGCTTAAGCACTCCAGCGGTCACGTTGCCTCCCAGGGTGCATTAGCAGGGAGGCGGACCCCAGAGGCCTCTTCCTAAGGTGCCTCAGATCTGAGGAATGAGAATTTACTGAATAACTACTTGCATCTGCAAACTCAATCTTCAAAGCAACCCTGCAGGGTGTTTGTAGCACGCCCAGCTTAGAGGTGAAGTTCAGAGACTTGGAGAAACCTGCCCAGGCTCAGTGGTGAGGTCAGCATCCATCCCATCAGGGACTCTGACTCCAGAGTGGAGGCTCACCCATTGGTACAGCTGTTTCATGGCGCAGCCCCCTGCCCTAGTCAGAGGGCCTGGCCTGTTTGAGGTCCTGGTCTTCGCTGCGGGTTCTGCCAAGCTGGACAGCCCCTGGGGAGTTCCCGTGGCCTTGGGCAGTGGAGCCGAGCAGCCTGGGCCCGCCTCACTCTCCATGCACTTCTGCCATCCTCACCTGCGCCCTCAGCCCAAAGGCTGCAGCTGTACCCACCAAAGAGTGGCAGCACCAGGCAAGCTGCTGTCCTGGGCTGCCAGGCCCAGCTTCACCCTTGGGGCTGCTCTCCAGGGAAGCTCCTGGGAACAAGAGCATTCAGGCTTCTGGGTAAAAGCAGGCCTATTCCCTGGGTGGCAAGGCCTGGCCTGGCTCCCTCAGTCCTCCATGCCTGCTCGCCCGCAAGGCACTGCAGCCGCTGGAGCCTCCTCCCACCCTCCCCTTGCTGCCTTCCGGGTCTGGGTCTTTGTACACGCGGCTGCCACTGCCCAAGCGCCCTCCCCTTCTCGTTCCACCTAGGCAACCCCACTCTTCACCCTCAGCTACCGCCTCTCCCATCCCTGGACCGCCGCGTTGAATACCTCCAGCACCAAGCTCCCCCTGCCCGTGTGACCCACACCACTGCTCCAAACATCCTCTCTGCCCCCTGCCCCAGCCCGCCCCTCACCCTGGCCCAGTCCTGTGCTCTGCCCCACTGCTCCATAATCTGGCTCTCTCTAGCTCTCAGCCAATCCATAATGAAATATTTTTGTTTCTAATCAATATCTCTTCCACTCACAAAAATGCAGCGAGGCAGCTGCGAGGGGTGAGAGCAAACACTATAAACATCCTTCTGAAAAGAGACTGAAAGGGACGGGTGCTGTGGAGCAGCCGATTAAGCCACCACTTGCTATGCCCGCAGCCCAAATCAGAGTATCAGGTTGCCACCTGGTGGCTCTGCCTTCCATTCCAGCTCCCCGCTAATGCACCTGGGCAGGCAGCAGAGGATGGCCCAAGTGCTTGGGCTCCTACCACCCATGTGGGAGACCCGAATGGAGCTCTGGACTGCTGGCTTCAGCTTGGCCCAGCCCCAGCTGGTGTGGGCATTTGGGGAGTAAACCAGTGGATGGAAGACTGATTTCTCTCTCTCTCTCCCCTTCCCACCCCATTATTCTGACTTTCAAGTAAATAAATAACTAAATCTTTTAAAAAATTATAAAGAGGAGGAAACCTTTTAGTTACTGAGGTTGAATAGATAATACCTAGGAGCGGCCGGCACCACGGCTCACTTGGCTAATCCTCCGCCTTGCGGCGCCGGCACACCAGGTTCTTGTCCCGGTTGGGGTGCCAGATTCTGTCCCGGTTGCCCCTCTTCCAGACCAGCTCTCTGCTGTGGCCCGGGAGTGCAGTGGAGGATGGCCCAAGTCCTTGGGCCCTGCACCCCATGGGAGACCAGGAGAAGCACCTGGCTCCTGGCTTTGGATCGGCACAGCGCGCCAGCCTTAGTGGCCATTTGGGGGGTGAACCAACAGAAGGAAGACCTTTGTCTCTCTCTCTCTCTATCACTGTCTAACTCTGCATGTCAAAAAACAAAACAAAACAAAAAACAAAAAAAACACAAAACCTAGGAGCGTCCCTGCAGCCAAGACAGAAGGGAAATACATGGTGTGAGAACACAGCGTGAGCCCCCAGGCCTGATGACATGGGTGCAGGCCGGCAGCCGAAAGGCTACAGGAATGCTGATTGCACCTGGGGACATTCCAAACTGCTAAGACCATGCATTGCAGGAGACTTTCTGCCTGCCTCCCGCCCCTCTTATCAGGGTCCATGGGGCACTTTGCACCTCCTCCGAAAAGCAGCTTAAGAAGGGAGTCTGCCTGCCATCAGATGGAATGAGGCTTGTCTCAGCCCTGCCCCCTGTCTGGGCAGGCTCGGCCCCACCCCCATTCTGCCTCCCTTAACATGAAGTCTTCTCGACTTTAGTTCTCGGGCGTTTCTGCTGCTTCGCTACCCCAGCCTGGCCTACTTTCTCAGCTCTGCTCGGCTTTCTGCTGAAGCAATGAGTCTCCCACCTGAGGAGGTGTCCCCTCGGGGCCAGGGGACCCCTGGGAGGACAGTAAACAGGAGCTGGAATAGAGAACTTTGAGGGTCTGTGACTTTGTGCCCAGGTGACTGCCACACAGCCTTGCTCTCCTCTGCAACTCCAACTCCTGGGTGGGCGTCCGTGGAGCTCAAATTCCAGGACACAACTCACTGCCTTCCCTGAATAGTGACGGTGTCCCACTCAGCTTCAGCTTCTTACCAAAGAGAGGGGTGGGGGCAGGCACTGGGTACCGCGCTTAACACGCCCACATCCCCTATCGGAGCGCCTACTTTGATTCTTGGTTGCTCCATGCTTCCGACCCAGCTCGCTGCTAATGCATCTGCTGCCTGGGAGGTGGCAGATGAGGGCCCAAGCACTTAGGTTCCTGCCACCCAGGTGGGGGACCCGGATGGAGTTCCTGGCTCATAACTTCAGCCTGGCCCAGCCCTGGCTATTGCAGGCATTTAGAGAGTGAACTAGTGGATGGCAGATCTGTGTGTATGTGTCTGTGTTTGTGTGTTTCTGTCTCTGCCTCTTAAATGAAATAAATCAAAAAAATTTTTTTTTAAGGTTGAGTCAGTCTCAGCCCCCTGTTGTATTGGAAATATTAGTTCCTTCCTCAAATTAAAAAAGAAATCTGAAGGCCGGCACCGCGGCTCACTAGGCTAATCCTTCGCCTTGCGGCGCCGGCACACCGGGTTCTAGTCCCGGTCGGGGCGCTGGATCCTGTCCCAGTTGCCCCTCTTCCAGGCCAGCTCTCTGCTGTGGCCAGGGAGTGCAGTGGAGGATGGCCCAAGTGCTTGGGCCCTGCACCCCATGGGAGACCAGGGCTCCTGCCATTGGATCAGCGCTGTCTGCCGGCCGCAGTGCGCTGGCAGCGGCGGCCATTGGAGGGTGAACCAACGGCAAAGGAAGACCTTTCTCTCTGTCTCTCTTTCTCACTGTCCACTCTGCCTGTCAAAAAAAAAAAAAAAGAAAAAAAAAAAAGAAAAAAGAAAAAAAAAGAAATCTAAAAAAAAAAAAAACTGAAGCACCTACCCAACTCTTTAAAATTTTTCTCATTTTTTAAAAAATATTTATTTATTTACTTGAGAGGCAGAATTACAGTTGGAGGGAGAGAGGTCTTCCATCTGCTGGTTCACTCCCCAAAATGGCCACAATGGCCAGAACTGGGCCAATCCAAAGCCACGAGCCAGGAGCTTTTTCTGGGTCTCCCTTGCTGGTGCAGGGGCCCTTGCGCTTGGGCCATCTTATACTGCATTCCCAAGCCATCAGCAGGAAGCTGGATCAGAAGTAGAGCAGCTGGGACTCAAAGAAGCACTCACACGGGATGCTGGCACTGCAGGCGGTGGCTTTACCCACTATGCCACAGCACCGCACTGGCTCTCACCCAACTCTTTCGAGAGTGTTGAAGCAGATTTCAGAAGCAGGTGTTGTGGCACAGCAGGTAAAGCCCTACTTGGGATACCCACATCGGATTGCCTGGTTTGGGTCCTGGCTACTCTGCTTCCAATCCAATACTCTGCTTCCAACTAATGCATCCTGGGAGACAGTAGATGATGGCCCAGTACCTGGTCCCTGCCACATACGTGGGAGTTCCAAACTGAATTTGAGACTCCGGCTTCAGACTGACCCAGCCCTGACTGTTGTGGGCACTTGGGGAGTGAACCGGTGGTTGGAAGGTCTCCTTCTCTCCCTCTCTCTATTGCTCTGCCTTTCAAATCAATCAAGCAAGCAAGCAAGCAAGCAAGCAGATTTTATGCATAATCTCTTATTTAAAAAATATTTACTTAATGTATGCTAAACTGATCTTCTGTATATAAAGAGAATCGAAAATGAATCTTGATGTGAATGGAAGGGGAGAGGGAGTGGATAAGGGGAGGATTGCGGGTGGGAGGGACGTTATGGGGGGGAAGCCATTGTAATTAATATTCTGTACTTTGGAAATTTATATTCATTAAATAAAAGTTAAAAAAATATTTATTTATTTGAAAGGTGGTGTTACAGAGGGGCAGAGGGAGAGAGAGAGAGAGAGGTCTTCCATCCGCTGGTTCACTCCCCAAATGGCTGCAATGGCCAGAGCTGCACTGATCCACAGCCAGGAGCCAGGAGCCAGGAGCTTCTCCCAGGTCTCCTACGTAGGTGCAGGGGCCCGAGGGCTTGGGCCGTCTTCTGCTACTTTTCCAAGCACATTAGCAGAGAGCTGGATCAGAAGTGGAGCAGCCGGGACTCACACTGGCACCCATATGGGATGCTGGCCCTGCAGGCGGCGGCTTTACCCGCTATGCCACAGTGGCGGCCCCTCGTGCATAATCTTAATAAAACTTCCTGGAAGTCCCTCCCAGCTGTCAGGAAAGAAGAGACAGAGCATGAAGCCACAGCCAGACCAGGCTTATTCAGAAGAGGACAGCCTGGGAGGGGCTCACTCCCAGGTGAATCCATGGCAGAGTTACCAGCGAACACACAGCAGAGAGACCCCTTCCTTACAGACTGGTGGTTTATATAGTACAAAGTGGCAGGAAGGGGCTGGGGGGGGGGGTCTGAGCTGAAGCTGGGCTGCCAAGATAGAGGGTGAGCCTGGGCTCCTTCCAAAGGTCCTGCAAGACCACCGTGTGAGCTGGGAGGGGTTGGACTGAGACTGAGGCTGGACTCTGGGGCTGGAGGGAGAGAGCCTGGGAGGAGTGGGAGAGCTCAGGCCGATGGCTGGACTCCTCAGATAGTGCAGTGTCCAGCAGTCCAGGCAGGGCGGGGCTGGTCAAGGCGGGGCGAGGCCATATTAGCAGGGCAGAGAAACGGAACCTGCTTGTTACGGAGGTGAGAGGTCAGCCTGGATCCCAGGCTGTTCGTCCTTGCTCTCCCTCTGGAACCTTCCTAGCGCTGTCCCTTTCATCCCTTTTCAGTCCCTAAATCCACTTCTGCTTCCATCAAACACCTCTCGAAGCTCAGCCTGTGTTGGCTTTTACCTCTTTCACTCCCTACTCCAGCCCATGACCCAGATCAAAGCCCCAGCTGCAGCTGCTCAGCTACCAAGGAAGGTAATGGCGCTTTTCATCTCACACAACAGACATGCCCCTGTTAGCACCGCGAAATGCGGAGTCCCAGTGAGGAGGGGGCAACCCTAAACCTCTGAGTGTCGCCCACCCAAATCCTGGGCCTACCCCTCCCTCCCTCGTGTGTTCTAAGAAACCCACCCAAGGGAGCTGTCGTGCAAGGGACTTTATTTGCAGCAAATAAAGAGTGGACAGCAAATAACTTCCAGAGCCAGGCCTCCCTGAGCAAGGGAGATGGGTGCTTTCATTCTAGGGGGAACCGAATGTGCAAGAGGGGAACTTCACAGGTAGGCGTGGTTCCGAGACCACGTAGGCTTGGCTCAGAGACTGGTGTCTACACAGGCTGCATGGTATGGTCCCAGGGCTTAAACTCTTAAACTTAAGCTCTTAGAGCTTAGTATTTTTAAAAAAGATTTATTCATTTATTTGAATGTCAAAGTTACACAGAAAAGGAGAGGCAGAGAGAGAGAGAGAGAGAGAGAGGTCTTCCATCCGCTGGTTCACTCCCCAAATGACCGTAACGGCCAGAGCTGAGCTGATCTGAAGCCAGGAGCCAGGAGCTTCTTCTGGGTCTCCCACATGGGTTCAGGGGCCCAAGGACCTGGGCCATCTTCTACTGCTTTCCCAGGCCATAGCAGAGAGCTGGATCAGAAGTGGAACAGCCGGGACTTGAACTGGTGCCCATATGGGATGCTGGCACTGCAGGCGGCGGCTTAACCTGCTATGCCACAGCACTGGCCCCAGAGCTTAGTATTAAAATGAACCAAAGGGTGATGTGTGAATACTTTATAAAAATTTTGCTTATTTTAAAGGCAGAGTGAGACACATACACACACACACAGAGAGAGAGAGAGAGAGAGAGAGAGATCTTCTATCAACTGGTTCACTCCCCAAATGGCTGCAGCGTCTGGGGCTGGGCCAGGCTGAAGCCAGGAGCCTGTAGAGTGGCACCCCTGTGTTGTTTATCTTACACTGAGAATTCTTTACATTTGACATGGGAAAAAGAAGATTTAAATTTAAAAACTTTTTTCATTTGATATGAAAGTCAAAGGCAGACCACTCCTGCCTCCCAGGGTGTGCACTAGGGCAGGCTGGGTCTGAAGCAAGAGTAGCTGGGACTGGAACCCTCCTGTGAGGGAGGCTTAGCCAAAGGCTTACACCCACAGCAAGACTTTATTTGTTTCAAAATGAAGTAAGGAAATGGGGGGGGGGGGCAGGAAAGGGTGGAGGGAGGGCTCCCACCGCACCAGGTGAGCGTGCTAAACACAGCCCACTGGGCTTGTATTCAAATCATGTAAAGTGCCCAGTGTGCGGCCCAGACCTGCTAAACAGCAGCCATTGTTGGGCTTAAAGGACTTCCTGCCCCTGCAGAAACTCCCTGCCCCATTGAATGAGGGTAGTGGGTGGCCCAAGGAGATGCTAGAGTGGGCGGCTGGCAGGTGGGATGGGGGTCCCCACTCTCAGGGCAGCTGCCCAGGACAGGGGGCTGGGGCTCCTGCCTCTCCGTGGGGCTCGGGCAAGTCAGCCTAATTGGGTCCGACAAGCCGCCCAGTGCTGTCTTCCCCGGCCTCCTCCCCTCCTCTCCAGAGGCTGCCCTGTTCCCACCCAGTCTGGTCGTCCCCGCAGGGCTCCTAGGCTGAGGGTTCAGCCCAGTGATAGGAGACAAACCGAGGATGAGTGCCCGTGAGTTGTCGGCATGCCTGTGGGCTGCCCACACTGCCCACCTCTGTCTGACCTGGCGCGGGTGGCAGGATTGTGTGGGCACCACTGTGTACCAGACATGACAGAACATCTATGCCAGCCAGGACGGTGAGAGGGGCGGAGCCGAGGATGCCCAGTGCCAATAACAGCAGCTGCCACGAATGGCAAGGTGCGCCTCTCTACAATCCCGGGAGATTCCCTCTGGATCCTGGTGGGTCCCGAGCTGGGTGGCTGGAACCACACCAGCACTGGCATGCCAGGCACCCCTGAGGCTCTCGCTCCCTGCAGTCTGGCCGGGCCGCAGGGACTGGCTGAGGAAGCAACAAGGTCTCTGGGAGCGGCAAGGAGGCTGCAGGCGAGTGAAGTCTCCGTCTCTGTTGGAGTAGCTGAGAGTCGGATGCAAATCTGGGGCTGCTGGCAGCTGTTTTGTCATCAGGAGGAGAGAGGCCACCCCAAAACCAGAGCAGCAGAGAGTGACGCAGTCTTGAGAGACCGAGAGAATGATGTTGAATCCTGGTGACATCATCCGAGCCTCTCACGGAATCAGCTGTGCCCAAAGCTGCGGCTGTCCCTGCTATTTAGAGTGACATTGGGTGGGGGGCTCCTTCGTTTTGCTTCCAGTTACTGTAAGGTGTAAGTTACTGTAAGGTTTCTGGCACTTTGAGCCCTGATGCTCTGGCCAGGCGGTTCCTGTGCCCAGAGGCTTCAGTCCTTGGAGGACGGGCCCCTGCACATCCACCCAGTCTCTAAGACTCCCAGGAAGCTCTTGGGAGCAGGGGTGTCTCTGTGGTTGCTTAGTGGGAGGCTGGAGACAGAGCTGGCAGCGAACTTCCTCATTTGCTTTTCCTTGAGCAGCACAGGACCCGGCTACCTCCCCCGGGGCAGTGGGCAGTGTCCAGGCACCCCTGCAGCCAGAGGCCTTGGCTCCAGGCCAGGGCTGCCACCAGCCCCGAGTGGCTTCCAGCAGGCTTCCCCCATCCCCGCCAAGGTCTTCCTTGCCATAGTCTTCCTCACTTTGTCCACACTGTTACTCCAATACGCAACCCAGGTCCTGCCTAGCTAATAGAACCTTCCAGAACACCCATGTGTGCGTGAATAAAATGTGGTCGCATTACCTGACCTTTCATTTTTATTTTTCGAACTTCTTGTTGGCATCTAACAGAGACAGAAGAGCACACAGACCCCAAGGCAACTGCTCGGTGAGTTTGATTCCTGTCTGTTCTGATCCAGTTTCCTGCTAATGTGAATCCTGGGAGGTAGCAGGTTATGGCGCAAGTCCTTAGGTCCCTGTCGCCCATGTGGGAGGCCTTTGTGGAGTTCCTGGCTCCTGGATTTGGCTTGGCCCAGCCCTGAATGTTGCAGGCATTTGGGGAGTGAACCAGTGGACGAAAAACGTCCATCTCTCTTTATTATTTATTTATTTGAGAGGTAGAGTTACGGGGAGAGAGGAAGAAACAGAGAGAAAGGTCTTCCATCTACTGGGTCGCTCCTCAAATGGCTGCAACAGCCGGAGCTGAGCTAATCCAAAGCCAGGATCCAGGAGCTTCTTCCAGGTTTCCCACACGGGTACAGCGCCCAAGGGCCCAAGCACTTGAGCCATCTTCCACTGCTTTTCCAGGCCACAGCAGAGAGCCGGGTTGGAAGAGGAGCGGCCAGAACTAGAACCGGTGCCCATATGGGATGCCGGCACTGTAGATGGAGGTTTAGGCTTCTGCGCCACAGCGAGGACCCCAGATGTTCACCTCTCTCTCTCTCTGTTTTTCCTTGTCTATCAAATAAGATGAAAATAGACACACACACGATTTCAAGAGAGGAGAGGAGAACCCCAATGTCCCATCAGCAGCAGACGGGCGGGGTCACTGGGCTCCATCCTCAAGCCTCCCCAGATCCGACAGTGCGCCCCTGGGCAGGAGGCTGGCTTCTCAGGAGGATGCCTGGGGAATCTGAAGCCAGGCCAGGGTATGGTGACCCTGTGACCCCTGCCCGTGTCTCCCCCGGCACTGAGGGAACTGCAGGTGCTGCTGAGCACAGGCGCCGGCACAGGCTTCCGTCCCTGGCCTCCTCCCTGCCCTCGGTTCCCACACTGGCCGGGAGCAGATGGTCTCCTTTGGAATCTAGCTCCGGCTCCAGACTTCCTCCCCGCCACGCCTGAGTTCACTCTGGGCCAGCAGCTGGCCAGGGGCACTGCCAGCCACTCCGCGGAGGGTCTTGCTCCCTGACTCCATTTGCATCTCCAGCCAATTCAAGCCTCCCTCCCCAGTGGGCAGCTGGTAGGCAGGGCCCAGGACTTCCTTCACATCCTTCAAACCCACATCCTGGTCCCGCTGGGAGATCTGGGCTCATCCTTTACCTGCTATGCTCTCCACAGCTCAGCACGACACAAGTATAAACAATCACAAAGTCACACACACACACACACACACACAGGATAAACACACATATAAACACACATCCTCACCCCACACACAGAGACATGCGCGTAGACACATGCACACACACACGCCCATAAGCACACACAGCCACACGCAGCAATACAATGCACACCCGGAGAACACACGTACACACAGTGCACACACGGGGCCCATACATGACACACACACAGCACATACACAGAGCACACTGATGCTTGCAGGCGCCAGGCAGGAGACAAAGGTCACCCAGCACCCTGCGCCCGCACTGGACACAGCTAAACCTTCCCGCGGCTCACCCTGCCCCCAAGGCTGGTCTCAGCGTGGCCTGGACCCCGCAGCCTGAAGCGCCGACGGGCCCGCCCTCGCCGCCGCCCCGGGTCTCCGCACAGCCGGGTCCGAGAGCGTCCGGCGCACCGAGGGTTAAGAAACTCGCGGGGCGGGATTGGCTGCACCGCCCCGGCCCGCGCCCACGCGCCCCGCCATTGGCCCCGAGAGGGCCCCGCCTCCCGGGATGGGGCCCCGAGCCGCTTGCCCGCCTGCGGGGAGCCGAGCGCGCCGCCGGGGCCGGGCAGCCGCGCATTCCTAGCAGCGCGGTGGGAGCCGGAGCACGAGCCGGAGCGGGAGCCGGAGCCGGAGCGGGAGCCGGAGTCGGAGCCGGGAGCCGGGAGCCGGAGCGGGAGCCGGGAGCCGGGAGTGGGATCCGCGGGCTGGAGCCAGACCAGGAGCGGCGCGGGCCGGAACGGGGCGAGCTATGGTGAGTGCCGCTCAGCCTCCAGGTCCTGGGAGCAGCGCCGCGGATGGCACCCGGGGCGGCCCGGCCCGCGGGGGGCTGGGCGCCGGCTCCCTGCAGGCGCGAGTCGGGGAGGGGGGCGTCCGGCTGGGCTCGGCTCGCCGGCCGCGCTGCCCCTGATTCCGTGGGGAGGCGACTGGCCGGGGCCGGCTGTGGAGAGCTCAGGGTGGTCGCTTCAGCTTGGCGACACTTGGTGCGGTCTGATTTGGGGTATCCGGAAGTCCCCGGACCTGGCCTGGCTTGGACACCCTGGGCTGCAGGGCTGGGTAGTATTCGCGCGGGCGGCAGTTCCGAGGTGTCTGGATCCACCCGAACCTGGGCGCCCCTGGACGCCGAGGTAGATCTGAGGCTGGACGAGGTGCGTCGTGGGTGGCAGAGCGCGTATGGAGTGCTTTGGCACTGGCACTGGCATCGCCGCCGCTCCTGCTGGCATAGGGTGGAGGTGGCCGCTGTCCGAAGACCAGCCCATCTCCCCAACATCTCCTTGCAATGAGTCCTCACACTGGGGTGGGCAGAGGTATCAGGGAGAAGGGGGAGTTGTCCAGGGGAGGAATTTCATGGGGGTCTCTACAGGACAGAAATTGCTAGCTCCAGGCTGGGCCGTTGGAGGGCTGTTTGGAGGAGGGAGGTCTGTGGCGCCAGAGCCCAGGGCCTGGTTGCTGCCTCTCCATCCCTGGGTGGAGGCGGCCTCCTGTGTGGCTTCTTTTCCCATGGACAGGCCCCTCGGGTTCTCTCTCCCAGTCCTGGTCAGTGTCCTGTGAAATGGGTACAAATCACGTGGGGCCTGAGGGCATGTGTCAGTGATTTCTGTGATGCCCGGGTAAGAACCGGGTAGGACCCCCAGGCCAGCCCTTGCTGTGCCTGGGACAACTTCCTTTCCAGCCCCACTCCCCACAAGTACCTAGCCCCCCTCCCCCACCTTTAAACATTTTTATTTGGAAGGCATGGTGACAGAGATCTTCCACCTGCTGTTTTACTTCCCAAATATCTGCAACAGCTAGGGCTGGCCCAGGCCAAAGCCGGAAAGCCAGGAACTCCATCCAGGTCTCCCATGCGGATGGCAGTGGCCCAAGGACTTGAACCATCATCTGCTGCCTTCCCAGACGCAGTCATTAGCCAGGAGCTGCATTGGAAGTGGAGCAGCTGGGACTCGAACTGCCGGTCTGAAATGGGATGCTGGCATCACCAGCAGCAGCTTAATCTGCCCTTCCACTTTGTCCTGTCTTCTTACCCGGCTAGTCCCTTCCACCCTCGGGTACCACACTGGCCTCTCCAGAGTCCAGCGCTGTACTGCGTCAGAGGCTGCTTAGAGACCATCTTGGACCGCACCCATCCCCTGGGTTAGAACTCGCCCCTGCTCGATGGTTTGGGTGGCAAGCCACGCGCTACCTGTTATGCAGGGGCGAGGTGAGAGCGTTAGGCTTTGTGGTTTCATCCTCCACACTGCCTCTCAGCCCAGCCCGGTCCAAGTCACTCAGAAAGAAGACTTTTTCTTTCTCGCCTTTGGGGACACTTTTCAGAGCCTGCCAGCCTGAGGGGTTTCCCAGCCCATTGGGAAGACCCCAGGCTTTGGATCAGGTGATTGGGTTTGAGTCCCGGCTCCTCCAGTCCCACACAGGATGTCTGGTCCTGTGGCTCTGTCGCCCTGAGCTCCAGGTTCCTCTTCTGTGAGATGGGACGTTAGCGCTCACCCTCCCGAGGGATGGTTAGCGCCCTCCTGAGGTGGCCCCATGAGCGGGCGCTGCGAGAGCAGCTGCTGCCTTTCTTTCGCAGCCTTGAGCTCTGGGTGGGAAGTTCTCCCTGCCGTCTGACCTGTTTGCTGGTCTGGAAGAAGGATTAAAGTCGGCCCTGTTGGTGGGGGAAAGACAGCACAGTGGTGCTTCCAGGACAGTTCGCAGCTCAGCAGAGATGTGCTGAGTACTTGCTGTGTGCCAAACCCTATGCAAAGGAGGAGGAAGAGCCGTGAAAACACTGTGCTTCCTGTGGTCTGGCGCTCTCCACCCAGGCCTAGCTGGGTAGCCTGTCTAGAAGAGCTGTCTTGCTACACAAGGGTGCCGTCCTGGCCGGAGAGATGCGACCTGAGTGATAGAAGACCCAAGGTGTGAGGGCACAGGAAAGGCCACCGTGAGGCTGGAGGAGGAGAAAGTGGGCGTGCTAGAGCGGTGGCAGGGCCAAGCACGAGGGCATGAGGCGGGCTGGGGTGGCGTCCCCACCGTCCTTGCTGACGCACTTGAGTGGGTGGGGTGGAGGCTGACGGCAGGCCTCTTCGGCCCTTGTCATTTTGGTTTGCTCTAAACACTGGGCCCTGGACCGATGTCCTCCTGAGCTGGGGTGACCCAGGACTGCCAGTGCTTGTTCCCTGGATCCCCTGCTCTGTGGGTGTTAAACAAACTCAGTGGCCCCGCCCCTCCAGGGTTCCTCCCCGCCCCAAGGGTGCTTCCTGTTGTCCCGCTGAGGCTCCCTGCTGGGCCCCCAGCTCCCGGCCCAGGTCTCTCCCCCTTGGCAGAGCCTCAGGCTGCTCTTAAGCCCTGGGTGGAACCCCTACTCCAGCCTATGTCTCCTGCTTGTGCTTGTCCTCAGACCACCCAGCAGCAGGCACAGAGCGGGGGTGTGCATGCACGCGGGTTGGGGGGTGGCCAGGAGTCACAGAGCAAGAGAGAGCCTGAGCAGGTACCAACCTCCCAGAGGGCTGGAACAGGAACCAGGCACATGGGTCAGGTGATCTGCCATAGTAGTGCCTTGAGAATGTTCCTTCACCTTCCAAGCTGGGGGCTGAGTTTAGGCTGGAGTGGGGGTTGGGTATGACCTTGACTGTGCAGCGTTGGAATCCCGTGTGACCTTGGGTCATCCATCCATGCCCCTTTCCTGCCCAGTGGGGCAGATTTGCTCCTTGGGATAGCAGAGGGTGCAGTGGATGCAGAAACTGTTAAGAGTGAGGGCATGTGTCCTTGCTGGAGGGTGGGAGGGGAGCCACAGGCCCCAGAGCCACTCTGCGGGGTTCCCAGAACATGCCCTCCCCCTGGGCACCAGTGCTGTGCTGGTAACTGGGTTACTCACGTTTCCTTGCATTGCTGCAGTTGGTTGTGGGTAAACAAAGATATTGTTTTTTTTTGTTTTGTTTTTTTTTTTTTTTTTTTTTTAAGAGTAAATACATCATTTCCCAGACAGAAACTGCAGAGACGGGTGGTGTGAGGAGAGGAACAGGATCTGAATGTTTCGGGCGTCACTTGGGACCGGACCAGCTTGCCCAGTGTCCATGTCTGTGTGAGGCAGGAACCGCCAGCAAATGTTTACAACTCGGCTCTTCAGCTCGATTTTTTCCTCTCTCTATTTCTAAATGATTGAGAGGTTTTTAAAAATTATTTATATATTTTATTTGAAAGGCAAAAAGGGAGAGAAAGAGAGAGATCGTGCCTGCAACAGCCAGTGCTGGGTCAGGCTGACGCCAGGAGCCAGAAACGCCATCTGGATCTCCCATGTGCGTGGCAGGGGCCCGGGTACCTGGTCCATCCCCTGCTGGCTTCCAGGTGCATCAGCAGGAAGCTGGATTGGAAGCAGAGTAGCCGGGATTCCAGCAGATAATGGCATGTGGGTGCCCCAAGCGTGGGCTTGTGCCACCGTGCCACAACACCTGTCCCAGTTATTTTTCTTTAGTTGACTAAGGGAGCACCCCTGCCATGGCTAAAGTGCTCCGTTCATCCATTCACCCAGCAATCTGCCTGGCGGAGTACTAGGGCTGGGGCTGTGGGCAGTGCGAACCCGACCCACAGGCGCCTCTTCCGACAGCAGGTGCAGAGCAGAAATTACAAGGACCATTACTGTTGCCCTGGAGACAGGAGGGCTGCCGGAGCAGAGGGGAACTGGGATCACAAGAGATTCCCTGAGGATACAATATTCAAGCTGCAGCCTAAACAGAGGCGCAGGGAAGAGCGTTTGGGCCCCTGCAGGATCCCGGAATATGGTGCCTTCAGGAACGGGCTCCTCTAGATAGCAGGGGCGGCTGCCAGGGAGGTGGCCGAGGACTCGTGCACTTGGGTGAAGGAGTTGGGCTTCGTCCTAAGGGCAATGGGGAGCCACTCAGGAGTTTAGAGTGAGGGGAGTGACCTGGTCAGGTTCGCATTTTGAGATGATGCGGGCTCTTTATGAAGAAAGGGTAGGGGGAGAGCTGCTGCAGGCAGGGGACCCGTTAGGGTAGCACCGGCAGGACCCTGCCTCACACCCCCGTGCCCTCCTCCCAGGCAAATAACCAGCCAGGCTGCTGGCTTCCGGGGCCTTGGATCTACTAGAGCAGGAAGGAAAAGTGGCGAGTACCAGCCTGGGATGCCATGCCAGTCATCGTGGCCAGGGCCACAAGAGGTGGCAATGCCCAGGGGAGGGCTAGCCATGAGGAAGGGCTCAGCAGTCCTCGAAGAGTCACGGCAGGGGTGGGGGCACCGAGCTTAGTGGACGGGTGGCCGCAGCTGCACCCACTGCCAGGGTGATGCTGGGTGGCCAGCGCCTGGCTCCTGCCCCACTGGTAATTTAGGGATTGGTACCTCCTCCACACGGGCTCCTGGGGTTTGGGAGGGGGCCTACACAGAGAAGCGCATTTCTAGAACAGTTAGGCCACCCGAGGGCTTGAGAGGGAGTTGGGCCTGCCTGCTCGAGCCTCTGGCCGCAGCAGAGGACTTGCATTAAAGGGGCCTGAGCCGCCACCTAGGTCCAAGGGGCTACGCGAGCAGCCGCTGTGTCCCCGGCACTCACAGGTGCGCTCTGATGGCCACCTTGACGCCAGGGAGTGGGGCATCCCTGCTTTCGAGCTGTGAAAGCCAAGACTTAGGTCACCTAGGAATTAGGGACTGGACCTGGGTGGGCCTCCTGATTCCTCAAGATTCTAAGCTATTCCCACTGAATTTAGGAGAAAGTTGGCCTTCCTGGGAGAGCCCCTGCCCGCCCTGCCCCGTGGCAGGAGCCGCAGGCCTCGGGAGCACGCTGGGGCTGGCCATTCACCTCTCACCTTTGTCCTGCGCTCCGCTCCGTGGTTAGCAGGTTAGCAGAGCCTTGCCCCTCCCCCCCCCCCGACGTCTTGGACTGCTAGCGTATCCCCTGCCAGTCAGGGCAGAGCTAGGACTTGAGCCCAGGCTGGGTACCCCCAGACCACGCACCCATCTCCCTGGCCTGGGTACTGCCCAGGGTCCCCTTGCTGGAGACGTCCCAGGCTTTCTGACCCAGACCGCTATTAGCAGGGCGAGCAAGAGCACCCCTGGCCCAGAAGTCACTTTCCCCACATCCTCCTCACCCAGCCTCCACCTTCCAGCTTCCTTCCCCTGGCTCCCTGGCCTCCGAGGCTGGGCCGGAGCCAGGAGGAGTCGGGTTGCAGTGTAAACACAGCCCTGTCAATATTTACCTCTGCCTGGAACCTGAGCCTCCTCCCTCCCGGTCCAGGTGCATGTGGCCTGCCTGGCCTGCTTTGCAGCGGCTCTGGCCTGTAATTGAAAGCAAGGCCAAGGGTAGAGACCTGGCTTCCAGCCAAGCTCTGCCACTAACAGTTCAAGGGGCCTCTCCCTTTCTGGGCCTCAGTCTTCCCATCTGTAAGATAGGACGGATGACCCCAAGTGTTTGAGCCGTGGCTGTAGGATGGCCAGCAAGGCTCCTGGTCATGCGGGCCTGGCTTGACCTCTCTGGGCCACCCCCTCCTTGCTGCCTCTGTGGAATGGGATCCTAATGGTCTCTGGTGGCGCTGGGCAGTGACAATGAATGGGAGATGCTCACCGCACTCAGCATAACAACAGAATACAGTGTGTGTGTGTGTGTGTGTGTGTGTGTACACGCATGCGCGCACAGGGTGGGGTGGGGGGACCTGTTGTTCTCAATAAGTGCTTTATGAGCCTCGGGATCCTGGCCCCGCGTGGGTTACATCACTCGGGAACTGGAGCCAAGGGTGGGGCCTCTGTGCTCCCGCCCTCCTGGCACTCGGGCCACAGCTGGGCTGGGGGAGCCCAGGGATTAAGAAGGCCCGTTAGCCAAGCCCGCACTCCCAGCTGCCCGGCTTTGGAGTCCCTTCTTCCTGGGCAGAGGTCCAAGCCCGTGCTGACCTCAGATGTGTGGCCGTGAGAGGGGTGAGGGAGGGCGTCAGGGGAGGAAGGACGCATTTCCTAGGCAGCTCTGTCGCAGAAGCCCAGTCCAGCACACACAGGAGCTGCCCCTCCAGCTCTGGGGGCGGGGAGGGACAGCTTCCAGGGGAGGGGTCCAAGCAGGCAGTGTGGGACGGGAGGGCAGGGAGAGGCGACCCCCAGGCAGTGGGCACAGCTTGGTTTTGGGGCTGGCTCCGTGGCGCTGTGCTGTCACTTCGGAAGGTAGTCACCTCTTTGTTTTCCTCTGCCTATGGAGCTCCTAGGGCCCATTTCATACAGATAGGACAGGACGATTCTGTTTGCAAAGAACCCAGCCTGGTGCTGGCACATGCGGGGCTCCACGGCTGGGAGCGGCTGTGGGTGTGGGGACCATTGGGACTATGCCACGGAGGCCAGGCATTGCCCTGAGGGTGGAGGCTGTGCAGCCGGGGTCACAGGTGAGGGGCTCACAGGGGAGGGGTCGCACAGGGGAGGGGTCACACAGGTGAGGGGTGCACATCTTCTGCAGCTCTGTGTTTGCAAATGTGCGTTCCTTTGTCCCCCCATCCCCACCCAGTGGCCCTGCAGGAGGCCGTCACTGAAGTGCCTTCTGTGCCAGGCAGTGTGGCCTGGCTTTGACTTTGATCTGCATGATCCGTAGGCATACACTCTGTTGGGTCAGGTTTCCTTCAGCTCCGCCTGTTTGTTGTCTTTAACCTTTTATTTATTATTTATTTTAATTTTATTTGTAAGGCAGCAAGCAAGGGGGGGGGAGAGGGCTTTTGTCCACGGGTTCACTCTCCAAATGCCTACCTGGGACTGGGCCAGGCCTAAATCAGAAGCCTGGAACTCCCTCTGGGTCTCCCACGTGGGTGGTAGGAATCTGTCCACTTGAGCCCTCACCTGCTGCCTCCCAGGGCGCATGTTACCAGGAAGCAGAGCCGGGACTCAAGCTAAGCACTGCTGTGTGGAATGCAGGCACCCCCAAGGGGCATCTTAACCGCGGTGCCAAACACTCACTCCTGTTGCTTTTTAAAAAACATTTAACTGACCCTTGAAAATCATACAGGTTTGTGAGGCACCGGGTGGTGTTGTAAGTACTGAGAGTTCTTGAGGTCTGGTGTTGTCACCTGTGCCAGTGTCTGCTCCGTTTCCAGCTGAGTCCTGCTGTGTTCGGTGGATGCACAGGCCATTGTCCGTGTGTGACACGGGTGGCTCCCGGTTTGGGACTGCTCTTTGCAGACTAAGCACTCACTGCTCTCGGGAACATCTTAGCAGTGTGCAAGCTGGCTCTGAGGGTCACTGTTACGTGGGTTTTCTTATATATTATATTATTTATATATATTATATATACTTAAATATTTATTTATTTGAAAGGCAGAGAGAGAGAGAGAGATTGAATCTTCTTTCCACTGGTTCTCTGATGCCCCCAGTCTCCAGGGCTGGGCCGGGCCAAAGTCAGAAGCCAGGAACTTTATGTGGGTTTCTCACGTGGGTGGCAGGGACCCAGGACCTGAGCCGTCATCTGCTGCCTTCCAGGCACGTTAGCAGGGAGCCGGACCGGCAGTGCAGAGTAGCTGGGACTTGAACCCCGTGCGCGCTCTGTGGAATGCAGGGCCTCAGCCCAATGCACTCCAGCACCTGCCCTGTCTCTCCACAGCCCTAGGCACTCCCTGCCCTCTGGATGCTGCACGTTCAGGGTATGTCATTGATCTCTGCCCTCGGAGAGTGTGTTTTGAAAGAAGGAGGGAATGAGGCTGGCGCTGCGGCGCCGGCACCCTGAGTTCTAGTCCCGGTTGGGGTGCTGGTTCTAGTCCCGGTTGCTCCTCTTCTAGTCCAGCTCTCTGCTGTGGCCCAGCAAGGTAGTGGAGGATGGCCCAAGTCCTTGGGCCCTGCACCCACATGAGAGACCAGGAGGAAGCACCTGGCTCCTGGCCGTAGTGGCCATTTGGGAGATGAACCAATGGAAGGAAGACCTTTCTCTCTCTTTCACTGTCTAACTCTGCCTGTCAAAAAAAAAAAAAAAAAAAAAAAGAAGGAGGGAATGTGCATCCTTCCTCAGCCCTAATGCCTCGGGCCTGCTCAGCTGCCTGGCCCCTCCCCCTAGGGACTGGCAGCTCAGAGCTGGCATCCCGTCCAGACCCTGGGCTTTACCCGGTGCTACCCAGGGCAGGGCAGGGGTCCCGGGCCCGGAGACCCTGGGTCACAAGGGTCTACAAGGGATCGGCTGGCTGACCTTGAGCAAGTCCCTTCCTGCCCTTTCCCTTTCTGCAGAACGCAGGGTGTGTTGTGGGCTCCCAGCTCTCTGGGACCCCACTACGGGCACTGTTTGCTCCCGTGTCCTGAGCTCCCCACTTCCCTGTTGTCCTGCCTCCCAGAGCTCTGCGGGAAGACTGCTGGTAGGAGTGGGGCGGCTCCTCAGCCCTGCTCCCCTCCCTCCCTGACTCGTGGTGCATCAGACCTCCTGGGGTGAGACCCCCACCCAGCCAAGGGAGCCCCACCCAGTAGGTCTGGCAGAGGCAGCCTTGCACCGTGGATCCTGCCCTTCCCTGGCTCTGTGTCTTGCAGCCGTTCACCGCCGCTCTGGGTGCACCTGCAGGGTGTCGTGGGGCCCAAGAAAGGCCTCCCTCGTTGTGCAGACAGAGCAGCGAGGCAGCCAGACCCTGCCCTCGAGGAGCCACATTCTAGGGAAGGAAGCCAGAGATGAAGCCAGCAACCCAAGCCACCCACCCGAAGGATCTCCCCAGAGAGAAGAGAAAATGGGGCGATGGCGGCAAGGGGCGGGAGGCTGCTCCAGGTGGGTGGCCGGAGCTGAGTCCTGGAGCTTAAGGAGGGACCAGCTGGGCACAGACGTGGCAGGGTGGAGTTCCCAGCAGACAGAACAACCCGTGCAAAGGGCCTGAGGCAGAAATAAGCAACTTGGCAAGTGGGGGCGCAGGAAGGCCGATATGGCTGGGCAGAGACAGCCAGGGGAAAGGGGTGGGAAGGTGGCATAGGGACCGGGGGAAGTTGGCGTTTCATTGTGAAAATGATGGGAAGTTGCCAGTGCTGTGCCATAGGGGGTAGAGCCGCCGCCTGCAGTGCCCGCATCCTATATGGGTGTCGATTCTAGCCCCAGCTGCTCCACTTCCGGTCCAGCTCTCTGCTGAGGCCTGGGAAAGCAGTAGAAGATGGCCCAAGTCCGTGGGCCCCTGCACTTGTGTGGGGACCTGGAAGAAGCTCCTGGCTCCTGGCTTCAGATCGGCGCAGCTCTGGCCATTGCAGCCAATTGGGGAGTGAACCAGCGGATGGAAGACCTCTCTCTCCCTCTGCTTCTCCTTCTCTCTCTGTGTAACTCTGAACTTCAAACAAACAATTAAATAAATAAATCTTAAAAAAAAAAAAGGAAAAAAGTGATGGGAAGCCTCTGGAAGGCCCCTCAGAGGTGGCGCCCTGTGGTTTGCACTGGGGAGGCCCTGGTGGCTGTGTGGGGGGTGGGCTGTAGGGGACAGGAGTGAGGCAGGGAGGCCAGTGCCAGGGGAGAGGTGAGAGGGGCTCCATGTTCACCTGTGCTGGGGCCCAGGGGGCTTCTCCAGGATCTGTTTGAGGGGATGGGGAGAAGTCAGCATGTGTCCCTGATGCTTGGAGATGCTTGGAGATGCCCCTGGCCCAGGGCAGGGTGGGCGGGGCAGACCTGTCCATCAAACCCCACCTGAGCTCTGCTTCCCGGGGTGAGCCAGGGGTTCTCTCAAAGCCACCACGGTTCTATCACCCCATCCCTGTGAGCAGTGGGGCAGAGGAGTGATGGTGCAAGCGGGTGCCCAGCCCTCTGCCCTCTGGACTGCTGTACCCATGCTGGCCCGGAGGAAATTCTCTGTGGCTTTGTGGTTCCAGGCTGTGCTGAGCTGGTCTCAGCAGAAGGTGGCCGCAGGAAGGTGACCTCATCATCCCTTGCCCAAGTATCCTCGGTGTGGTTACTCGCTTCCCACTGGGTTCCGGTGTAGTGGGCAGGGGGAAGGAGGGCATGAGAGGTCGCAGTGTGTGAGTGGGAATAGGAGTGTTGTCATCTGGACCAGCGTCCCTATGGGGAGACAAAGTCTCAGAAAGGAAAATGGACTGGCCTGAGGCCACACAGCAAGCTTGGGCCCTGACCTGTGGACTCTGAATCTAGTGCCCTTTCTGCTTAATAAGTGGGACTTAGGGGCTGGTATTGTGGTGTGGTGGGTACAGCTACTACTTATGTACCAACATCCTATCTGAGCACTGGTTCGAGTCCTGGCTGCTCCACTTCCCATCCAGCTCCCTGCTAATGTACCTGGAAAAGCAGCAGCAAGTTCTTGCCCAAATGCTGGGGCCCCTGCACCCATGTGGGAGACCTGGATGAAGCTCCTGGCTCCTGGCTTTGGCCTGGCCCAACCTGGCCACTGCAGCATTTGAGGAGGGAAGCAGCAGATGATAGAAGGTCTCTGTCTCTCTCTCTGTAACTCTGCCTTTCAAATAATTTTTTTAAAAAGTGTTTTTTTTTTTTTTAAAGATTGATTGATTGATTGATTTGAAAGGCAGAATTACAGAGAGGTAGAGACAGAGAGAGTGGTCTTCCATCTGCTGGTTCACTCTCCAAATGGCTACAATGGCCTGGGCTGGGCCAGGGTGAAGCCAGGAGCCAGGAGCTTCTTTCAGGTCTCCCACATGGGTGCAGGGGCCCAAGCACTTGAGCCATCTTTCTCTTCCCTACCAGGTGCATTAGGAGGGAGCTGCATCAAAAGTGGAGCAGCCAGGACTTGAACCAATGCCAATATGGGACGCTGGCATTGCAGGCAGCAGGTTAACTTGCTACATCACAATGCTGGCCCCAAACATGTGGTTCTTAGAGCCAGACAGATGTAGTTTCTGGTCCTGGCTCTGCCACTTGGCCCTAGCTAGGTGACCTTTGGTGAGTAAGCATTTCTGAGCCTCAGTTTTCCACTCTGTGAAATGGGTGATGATAACACCTTTCCCATAACCACCTTGGAAAAAGCGGCTGATAACTGGTGTCATGTCATGGAGCTCTTGGGTCAGTGCACAGAGCAGACCCTTGGTAGGCGGCTGTGGCTCCTGCTCCTGTGGTTCTGCCGCTGGGAGCCTCGTGAGAGCTGGGAAGCGTGGTCCGTGTGGGCTTCACTCGCAGGGTTTCCAGCTCTGAGGAGCACGGGTGGGCAGGGGAGGTGAGGAAGTTGCTGGCGTTGGCTGTCTCGCTGTGACTCATTCACTGTACTTCCCCGTTAGGGTTGAGACACCTTTCACTCAGGGCCTTGATCACATCAGCACCCCAGCACCCAGGCCCACACATGGCCCAGGCTGGCTTGCAGCCGTGCGTCTTCCCGAACTGGGGAGCAGGACACTAAATGCATGCCCAGGGCAAAACCCAGGGCTCCCCGCGTTCTGCATCAGATCCCTACCACGCACCCGGCAGTGCTTGTCCCTTGCCGTGTGGCCTAGCGGCTAAGAGCAGGGGCCTAGGACTGACTTGAGCTTGAACCCTGGATGCACCTTGAACTCCTTGGTTGTAGGGGACCTCATAGCAGGTGAGTTTTCCTCTCTGAGGCTTGGGCTTCCCATCTGTGAAGCGAGGCCAGCCCCCTCCCTCCAGGGGGTCCCAGATGTTAAACCTGGAAAGATCGGCTCAGAGAGCAGGTGCAGTGCGCGCTCCGTGCTGTGCGGAGGAGTGGGTGGCACTGATGACAGCACTGGCGCACGTCTCAAACCCTTTAGGCCCGATCCGCTTTTCCAAAGCTGCTCTTGGTACCTGCGGCCATCCCTCTGCCCTTGCCCCGCCGTCCTGGGTCCCTGCCTCCCCGGGTCCCTGCCTCCCCACCTCCCGCTGTCTCTGCCCTGGACTGCCCTCCCTCAAGGCCGCCTGGGGCTGAGGTTTCTGCTCTGTCTCCTCTCCCTGCGCTGACGCAGGCCAGGAGCCCCAGCTCTGGCCCAGGCCAGCTCTGCCGTGTCCTTGAGCAGCCTCGGGCGCATGACTAAGTTCACAGCCTCTGTGTCTGCATAAAGAAAGTGGGTAGGGTGCTAGTGCCAGACTGTCGCAGGTGGCTTGAAGAAGCCACGGGATTCTTGAGAGGGGCCAGGATTGGTGCCTGCCATACGTTAAGTGCCTCATAATATTGACTGATTTATTGAGGTACAGAATTCCGCTGGAGCAGAGCCCGGCGTCTTTCTCTCTGCATTCCCGGCACCTGGCAAGACTGGGGTTGCAAGGACTTGGGCTGTCTGGGGATTCGCACCATGGGCAATGGAGAGCTGCTTTCCTGGTGAAACAGGCCCCCAGAATCCCTTCTCGGGCCCTTGGGCCAAGCCATGCTGTAAGCCTGTCTGGCACAGAGACAGACGACTGTGCCCGGGGTGGCACAGTGACAGATGACCATGCCCCGAGTGGGGAGTTGGGTGGGAGAAGGCGCGGAGGGACAGGTGCAGTCCATGGAGGAACTTAGGGCAAAATGGACCTGATACTGAATTTCAAAAACATTTTGTTAACGGGTTAGGTGTTCAGCCTAGCAGTTAAGAAGCCCATGTCCCACAGCAGAGTGCCTGTGGTCAAGTGCTGGCTCTGGCTCCTGACTCCAGCTTCCCAGAGCAGACCCTGGGAGGCAGCAGTGAGAGGTCCAGTAGTTGGGCTCCTGCCACACACGTGGGAGGCTTGAATTTGTTCCCAGCTCCTGGCTGCTCAGCCCCAACCATCAGGGGCACTTGGGGGGTAAGCCAGCAGGTGGGAGCTCTGTCTGTCTGTCTCTCTTTCACTCTGCTTCTCAAGTCAGTGAATTGATTTTTTAAAAATGGCCTTGAGATTCTCTGGATGGCCTGGGGCTGGGCAAGTTGGTGCCTGGAAGGCTTTTTGGGATTGCTGCCACTTCACTGTTCCCCTGGGGGTGGGTGGCGGGGATGATACAACTTTTGTTCTTTGTTTCCTGTAGTGTTTGTCCGTCTTAGCGGTAATTTAGTAATAATGGTGTTATTGAGCGTTCGCTGTGTGCCAGGGACATTGCTAAATATTTTGTTATAAATTCACTTAATCCTCACATCAACCCTGTGAGTTATTTAGTACAACGATCCCTGTTATACAGATGAGGAAACTGAAGGACAGTCAGCGCGCGGCAGAGACGGCTTGGAGCCCCAGGCAGGTTGGCCGCCGGCGCCAAGTTCTTCCCCGCAGGGGCTGTGGCGCTTCCTCCACAGCGGACTCCGCCCCCCAGTTCTGTGAGCAGGTGCGATCAAGTCCTGAGCGCCTCTCCTTCCCCGGGAACCCTGTGCAGCCGGCAAAGGGTAGAAGCAAGCCAGTGGGGTCTTCCTGGGTACCCGCCTTCAGCTCCAGCACCGGGATGAGCAGGTGCGGGCCTTCAGGAAGGGGCGTCTGGAAGCGCACACCCCAGGAAACGAGGAGCTGACCGAGGGGCAGGAACAGGGATTGGACGGGAGGCAGAGGGGCGAGGGAGTTGGAGGTCAAGGTGGACCAAGGCTTGCTTGTTACAGAAAGCTGGGTTGGGGAAATCCCCTTAGTGCAAACAGGTACCAGAGGCTGGGGGGAGGATCAGCAGAAGCCACTTATTAACGTCGATGGGCCCAGTGGAATCACCTCCAAGACTGGGCCTCTGATCCAGGTCCCTTCCAGTAGTTATAGGTCTGCAGCATTGTGCATTAACAGCTGCAGCTTTGGCGGGCTTCAGTTGCAGCCTGCTGGACTCAGGACCACCCATGAGGAACCTGGGACTGTGCTTAAGGAGAACTTGAGCCAGGAGGTGGGTGGCAGGGGGAGGGTGTGCTGGGAGAGGGGGGGTTGCAGAAAACCTACCCAGACGTGTCTACACCTATGGTGAACAGAGATTTGGATGCCTGCCCAGACTTGCCAGTACCTATGGGGAAGTGGAACGGGGGTTAAGGTCAACAGAGATTAGGACATCTGCCCTCTTCAGGGGTCTTCTCTCTCTCTCTTGTCTCTGGTATAACTTCTTCTTCATGCCGAGGACATCTGGGTGCACCCTCCTGGAAGCACCCAGGCCTGTGGGAGAGTAGACAGGCCAGCAGGTGAACCTCTGAGTTGTGTTTGATGAGTGTGCAGGCAGGAGGCCTTTGACAACCCAAAGGGATGCATCACTAAACTGGCCCAGAGAGGGGCTGTTGGACTTGGGTCTTGAAGTAGGGGTAGGAGTTTGCTAGCCAGGCAGAGCCCAGAGGGTTGGAATCAGAATGTGGGCGTGGGGAGTTGCAGTGCAGTGGGTTTAGTAGTCACTTGGGACACCCACATCCTGGGACACCCACATCCCTGTCAGTCCTGGTTCCACTCCTGGCTCCGCTTCTGGCAGCTTCCTGCTAGCGTGGCGGCAGCAGACGATGGCTCAAGCGCTTGGGCCTCTGCCACCTGTGTGGGAGACCCGGGTTCCGTTCCAAACTCCTGGCTTCAGCCTGGTCAGGCCCTGGCTGTTGTGGGCATGTGGGGAGTGAACCATCAAATGAAGGATCTCTCTGTGTGTGTCTGTCTCTCAGCCTTGCAAAGAAAAATAAATGAATTAATACATTAGACCATTTTACAACAAAGAACTTAACCCTGGGCAGTCTGGCCCTGGAGTCTGTGCGGGCCCCTCCGTGGTGCACTTGGCTCTGCTCTCTCTGCAAAGGCTGGTCTTGGGTCGTGGGATTGTCTGGGCCCTGGTCACTCAGCGGGAGCCCTGGACAGCTCTTCCTGCCTTTTTCCCATTGAGCTGTTGCTTCTGTCAGCCACAGACTCCACTTCGTCCGATCCCTTCTGCAAGGGTGTTTGGCGGTTGGCCAGCCTTGCAGGTAGGGCCTCTGCCTCTCTGGATGGCCAGGGCTCGTGGTGTCTGAGGACGCGTGGATTTCACTGCAGCCGCACTTGTGCCAGGCAAGGGGAGACAGTGAAGCCTCTCCTGCTGGGTTTCCCGTGGTCCCCCCCACCCCACCCCCAGCACTTGGAACATGCTTTGCATAAAGCACCTGCTCGGGTCATTCCAACAGCCCCTGCAGGGAGGGGTGTTTGTGGCCATGTTCAGCATGCTGGAGGGACTCCCACAGGTTGAGCCAGGCGTCACGCAGCTCAGCAAGAAAGTGGAGGGACTGGACTTGCACCTGGATCTGTTTCACTCCGGGATCTGTGCCGTCAGCAAGAATGCCACCCTAGGTTCTGGTAGGCCAGGCACCTCCCTGGTGCCAAAGGCTCTCCCCTCGTCTCTGCTTGTCGCGGGGACAGCCAGGAGTCGCAGGGTGGCGGTACCAAACCTGAGGCCACAGCAATTGCGCTGTTGTTTTTTTTTTTTTTAAAGATTTATTTATTAATTTGAAAGAGTTATATAGAGAGAAGGAGAGGCAGAGAGAGGACTTCCATCTCTGGTCACTCCCCAGATGGCCACAATGGTTAGGGCTGGGCCAGGCCATAGCTAGGAGCCAGGAACTTCTTCTGGGTCTCCCATGGGTGTACAGAGGTTCAAGGACTTGGGCCATCTTCTACTGCCTTCCCCAGGACATACCAGAGAGCTGGATCAGAATGGAGCAGCCGGGACTAGAACCGGTGCCCATATGGGATGCTGGCGCTTCAGGTGGCAGCTTTACCTGCTACACCACAGCGCCAGACCCTGCGCTTCATATATATATATATATATATGTTTATATGTTTACATATATATATATATTTTTTGCATATTTGAAAGTCAGAGTTACAGAGAGAGAGAGAAGGAGAGACACCGACAGAGATCTTACATCCACTGGTTCACTCCCTCAAATGGCCATAATGGTTAGGACTGGGCCAGACTGAAGCTAGGAGCCAGGAGCTTCTTCCGTGTCTCCCATGTGGATACGGGGACCCAAGCAATTGGACCATGTTCTACTGCTAATCCAGAGAGCTGGATTAGAAGAGGAACAGCTGGGACAATGCTCGGTGCCTATATGGGATGCTGGTGTCCCAGGCAGTGGCTATACCTGCTATGCCACAATGTCAGCCCCAACTGCACGGATTGTGGGAGCATCAGGGGTGTTGGTTACAACCCCAGAGTTCATTGCTTTCATCCCAGAGACTCAGACCCAGTAAGTCGGATCTAGGAGCCTGTGTTCCCGGCAGGCTCCCTGACTCTGACACTGGTGGCCCACAGAGCGTGCTTCAGAAATCCCGCTTTGATCCATGTCTGTTCTGGGCCCAGCACTGTCCAGGGCATTTTGCTTTGTTACTTCAGCCAGCGGGACATCGCCTGCTGGGAGGAACTGGTGCAGAGGGAGGCAGGGGCCTCGAGAGACTTCCAGCGCCGTGATGAAGACCTCGCGGCCAAGTCTACAGCAGTAGTTCCGTCTTCACGTCCAGTGGATGAGACGCCCAGAGAGCTCAGGCAACTGGCCAAGAGGCAAACAGCTCGTAGTGGCAGAACCGGGGTCAGATCCCGGAGCCAGAGACGCTGGGGGCTGCATCTGGCAGGTGATAGCTTGGATTGGGCAGAGGGTCCAGCCTATTTCTTTGACAGGGAGAGCCCAGAGCCCAGAAGGGTTGCGTGAGCTGTGGGTGTCACGCTGCCAAACAGCAGTGCCCAGAGGCTGCACGGAGCCCAGTGCCCCCAGCCCTCCCCCAGAACCCCGATCTGGGGCCCAGGTGCCTGCAACTGCTTGTGCAGTCCAGCTCCCAGGCCTTCCGGCAGCTGCGCCCCCACTGCCCCACAATGCCCAGTATGTGGCTGCTTCAAGGGAAAGTCTGGCTTTGATGTGGCCAGAGAGGGGAGGGAGGCACTGTGACCTCCAGATTCCTTCCCTGTGACCTCTGACTCTGTAGAGCCCAAGGCCCTAGGGACCCCGCCTCTCGCTGGCTTTGACCGAGTTCTGCAGAAGTGGGGGTCAGGGCTGCAGTCTTGTACACACACAGCCCCTCCCTGTGGGGTGGGGATCGGGGGCTTCCCAAGAATCTAAGGAGGTGCCCCCACCATGGGAAGAAAGACCCAGGGCCCGAGCCGGGGCCCCTGCCAAGCTGGGCCTCCCTGCCCCAGGGGGACTCCAGGTCCTGCCGCCCCCCAAGCAGACTGCCGCTGCTCTTGGAGATTGCTTTCTGCTCCCCCGCTGGCCTCCGTTTGGGAGGAGGACATATGAAAGGCTCAGCTCTGCCGGCCTCTCCACCTCCCTCCCGGCCTCGCTCACTCCTGCATATCACCCCCATTTTCCTAAGGATTCGGGTCTTTGCTTGGGGCTCAGGCCCTAGTCCTGGGACCTGTTCCATCTCCTTGGGTCCTGTCTTCTGCTGGGATTGGCCCTTCTCAGCGCTCAAGGACCATGCTGGCTCCTGCCAGCCCCTCCCCTGCCTGGGAGTCTTGGCTTGGAGAGTGGCGCTGTGTGGCAGGCCATTTGGGAAGCAGCTATGTTGGCTGGGAACACGGAATGGAAGCAGCAGGAGACTGAGCATGGCAGGGCTGTGGGCTCAGCTCCCCCGGACCCCATACCCTGGTGGGTCAGGGTGAGGCCAGTTTGGGACAAGTCAGAAGTGGCTCTCCCACTGAGCAAAGCCTTGTGCTGGGGAAATGGGCAGCAAGTTTGGAGGTGAGGGCCGTGGGCAAGAGAGACCCTGGCGGCTTCACAGGGAAGCCAGGTCCCCCGGAGCCTCAGCCGCTCTTTGTACCGCCTGTGCTCACAGCTCCCTTTGCCTTTTCTGGTTTATCAGGTGTGACTTTGGAGCTGAGCCAAAGTCCTACCTGAGTCAGCACCAGAGATGAGTCCTTGTATGTACCCATTTAATAGATGAGGAAACTGAGGCTTGGCAAGGGGAGGGATCCAGGATTCTGGCTGCCTGATGAGTCTGTGCTGTGCAGCCCTGGGGAGCATCCTGGTGTTTTGCTTATGGCTCAGAGAAGCCGGGTGTGGCCAGGAGGGAGGAGGTGGGGAAGGGAGGATGGGAAGAAGGCTGTGCTAGAACCTGGGGCCCGTGCTGGTGGGCAGCAGGTGGTAGGGACCCTTTCTGGGGCTGTAGACAGGTGGCTGGGAGCAGGCTCAGAAGTGGACCAGGTGCTGGTACTGTTCAGTCCCCCAGGTATTCAAGCCCCTTAACCGTGACTTACTCTGTGCCCCGGAGGGGGAGTCCTGGAGGGCAGAGACCCCGCTCATCTCTGTCCCTGCCTTCAGCAGAGCTGCAGGGGAAGACGAGGGAGGCAGGAAGCTGTCGGGTACCAGCTTGATGGCCCTGGACTCAGTGTATGTCACATGGTCATCTGGGATGCCTCTCAAAGTGTGCGGTGTCAGCTTCCGCAGAAATGGGAACCAGAACGCAACACTGCTGCTTGCAGTCGGTCCCAGCCCCTCGATTGTGCAACATGAGAGAACAAAACCTGGAACACAGCGCCTGGGAGCTTTCTCCTGGCATCTCAGCCCTGCTGCTTTTCCCTTCTTTGGCGATCTGTCTTCCTGCCATCCCCAGGTGGCTGGGAGTCAGCCTCTAGGCCCGAGGAGTGCCAGCGACACCCGGAGAGGGGCGCCGTCCATAGGCCACTTGTCCCTGCACCTCCGCCCAGGGCCACCCTGCTGGAGCAGGGAGGGGGGCTGAATGACCACGGGCTCCCCCTGCCTGAGTCAGCCCAGTGGGGCCCTCTCTGGGGAATGTGAGTCATTCCAGCCACTCTGAGATTTTTCTTTTGCAAGAAGTGGGGGAGGTGGGGCAGGGAGAGCCCCTCTGGTTCCCCATGAGGTCTCAGCTCTGAGGAGCAGCCCAGCACCCATGGAGGAGTTACAGGGTGACTGTGAGTAGAGCAGCCAGTCCAGGGGCCACCTGGACAGAACCCAATGGTGGACTTCTCTCCCTGGGGGATTGTCTATGGCCAACAAACTCCCCATTCCCCTCTTCCTCTGCCCACCCAGGGCCTCAAGGGTGCGACCCATTATACCCCTCACCTCTTTGAAACCTGATTCAGTTAAGGTTTCTGGGGGCAGGCATTTGGCAGAGCAGTTAAGGGCCCATTTGGGGCCGGCGCCGCGGCTCACTTGGCTAATCCTCTGCCTGTGGCACCGGTACCCTGGGTTCTAGTCCCGGTTGGGGTACCGGATTCTGTCCCGGTTGCCCCTCTTCCAGTCCAGCTCTCTGCTGTGGCCCGGGAGTGCAGTGGAGGATGGCCCAAGTGCTTGGCCCTGCACCCACATGGGAGACCAGGAGAAGCACCTGGCTCCTGACTTCAAATCGGCGCAGCGCCGGCCGTAGCGGCCATTTGGGGGGTGAACCAACGGAAGGAAGACCTTTCTTTCTGTCTCTCTCTTGCTTTCTCGCCTTCTAAATCTGCCTGTCAAAAAAAAAAAAAAAAAAAAGAGCCCATTTGGGACACCCACATCTTATATCAGTGTGTGGGGTCAGGTTCCAGCTCTGCTTCTGATTCCAGTTTCCTGCTAATGTGCACTCTGTGAGACAACAGGTGGTGCTCCTTGCTACCCCTGGAAACTTGGATGTATTTCCAGCCTCCTGGTTTCAGCCTGGCCCAGCCCCGACTATTGTGAGCAGTTGGGGAGTAAACCCACAGATGGAGGGACCGGCACTGCGGCCTAGTAGGTTAAGACACAGCTTGCAGTTCAAGCCCCAGGTGTTCCACTTCTAATCTAGCTTCCTGCTGATGCACCTGGGAAAGCAGCAAAAAATGACCCAAGTATTTGGAGCCCTGCCTCCCATGTGGGAGACCCAGATGGAGTTCCAGGCTCCCAGCTTTGACCTGGTTCAGTCCCAGCTGTTGGAGCCTTTTGAGGAGTGAACCAGCAGGTGGGAGATCGCTCTCTCCCCCTGTCTCTCCCCCTGTCTCTCCCTCTGTCTCTCCCCCTGTCTCTGTTGCTCTGCCTTTCAAGTAAATAAATAATTTTGGGAAAAAGAAGCCATGGGGGCTGCTGCTGTGGAGTAGTGGGTAAAGCCACCGCCTGCAGTGCCAGCATCCCATATGGGTGCCAGTTCGAGTCCTGGCTGCCCCACTTCCAATCCAGCTCTCTGCTATGGCCTGGGAAAGCAGCAGAAGATGACCCAAGTCCTTGGGCCCCTGCACCCACATGGGAGACCTGGAAGAATTTCCAGGCTCCTGGCTCCAGCTCCAGCTGTTGCAGCCATTTGGGGAGTGAACCAGTGAGTGGAGGATCTCTTCCTCTCTCTCTCTGTCTCTCTCTCTGTCTCTCTCTCTCTCTCTCTCCCTCTGTAACTCTGCCTTTCAAAAAAATAAGTAAGTTTTAAAAGAAAAGGAAAAAAAGCCACGAGTGAGAGATTTCTTTGTCTCCTTGTCTCTACCTTTCAAATAAAAATGAAAATAAATGAAAGTTTTTACAAAGGTTTCCGGTGGAGAGGCAGCAGAGTGTTCCTCATTCCTTGATGACGCCCTCCCGCCACCCTCTTCTCCTGGCCCGGGCCCCAGTGCCCGATCCCCGCCGGGTTCCCCCACCCCCCACCCCCAGAGGCTGGTGATAGCAAGCATTTGGAAACCTGGTTTTAGTGAGCGTGAGAGGCGCGATGGATTCAATCAATCAGTGATCCCGGCGAGGCCTGGGGAGGGTGGGCAGGGGGCTCCCACCGCCTTCCCTGGAGAGGGCCTGGCTCAGCCGAGTGGTCACCAGGTGGCCGTGAGGGAATGGCTGGCTGCCGTGAGACTCCCACACATCTGTAAAGCACGAGCCATGATGGAGCACCCCCAGCCGTGGCTGGCACGCCAGGACCTCTGTGCCGCCTCTCAGGGAGGCCTCGCTCGTCAGCCCCCACCTCTCTGCCTCCATGTCCCCCTGCGCCCTCCCCCATCTCCCAGCCTCCAGAATTGACTTTTTTTTTTTTTTTTTTTTTTATTCTTCGGCTGAGACAGCAGAAGAGAGGATTTATTGTACATGTGCCACAATGGAGAACAGAACTAGTCCAGAATGTCACAGGCCCAGGGCAAAAGGCCCTCAGGGACTGTTTTGGTGTCAGCAAAGTGGGTCTCATGGGTGGTTTCAGTGATCCACTGGGGATGGAAAGTCCAGATCTTTTGAGCAGTCCAACAACTTGTGACAGCGTCCTGGGGTCCGGCACTTCTTTCTCTGCGTCGTTGGCCATCGCAGGTGCACAGCCAGCAGTTCACTTGAACCTGTGTCTCACCTTCCTTCTTCAGCCTCCACATTCGCTTCTTCCTCCACTCATCTCTCACGGCACGGAGGTCTCCAGGAAGATGGCGCTAAAGCCGAGAGAGCACTTGTTTGTCTCCCTCTGTCTCCTCCGCTTGTTCAGATCCATGTAGGCAGGGATTCCGACTGTTTTGTCCCGGCTGTGTCTGCCCAGAGCAGTGCTGGCGTGGAGTAGTGTGCAAATATTTACACAGCGCATCTGTGAGAATGAGCAGTGCGGGGCGCGTGGAACAGGCAGGGAGGCTGGGAGTGCTGGGTAGCACAGGACGGGGTCCTGGTCGGCAGCAGCTCAGTGTAGACTGTCTGCTGTTTCGGAACAGATAGTGGAGAGGATTTTGATTTGATCTGAGCACTGCGCACTGTGTACATGCATTGAAATGTCACATGGTACCCCATGTATATGCACAATCAGTGTGTGTCAACTGAGAATCCAGACGTTAAAGAACAGGTGAAAGAACCATGTGAGCTGCTGGCAGGGTGTCTCACCCCTTGGTTCCCCTTCCTTTTCTCCAGCTGTTATTCTAGAAGGCTCGGGCCTTTCTCTGTCCACTTTCTCAAGGTCTCCTGCTTCATCTTTGCATTTGGCCTTTTTTTGTCCCAGTCTGTGAGATTTCCCTGGAGAGTGCAATGGGACACCATTAAAAGAAGATGACTTATTTATTTATTTGAAAAGCATCGTGGCAGAGAAGGGGAGTGAGAGAGCGAGCGAGTGAGCTTCCATCCACTGGTTCACTCTTCAAGGTGTCCACGATAGCCAGAGCCGGGCCAGAAACTCCATCTGGGTCTTGCACGTGGTTGGCAGGGTCCTGAGTACTTGGGTCATCACCTACTGCCTCCCAGGTGAGGGGCCACTCTATCCCAGGCTCTCCAATGTGGGTGTGGGTGTCCCACCAGCAGCTTACCTGCGGCACTGCCATAGCCACCCTGGAGTGGGACACTTTCACAGTAAAATCGGAAGGTGCTATTTTAGAGTAGAATTCAGAATTGGCGAGAAACTTTTTTTTTAATATTTTAAAAGAATTTTTATTTGAGAGGGGGGAGAGAGAGAGAGAGAGGGAGAGAGAGAGAATGAGAGTGCTCCCGATCTGCTGCTGCTCCCCAAATACCCACAATAGCCGCAGCTGGAGCTGGGAGCTGGTGATACAATTAGGTCTCCTACATGGGTGCTAGGGACCCAACTACTTGAATCATCACCTGCTGCCCCCCAGGGTTGGCTCTGACAGGAAGCTGGAGTCAGGAGCAGAACTGAAACTTGAACCCAGGGGGTCCCATGTGAGGCACGGGCATCTTAACTGGTGTCTTGACTGCCACTTCTGGCAGGAATTTTCTTTATTTTTAAAGATTTGTTAATTATTTGAAAGGCATAGTTACAGAGAGAGGGAGAGAGAAAGAGAGAGAGAGAGATCTTCCATTTGCTATTTCACTCCCCAAAATGCCCACAGTGTCTGGGGCTGGACAAGGCTGAAGCCAGGAACGCCACCTGGATCTCCCACATAGGTGCAGGGGCTCAAGCACTTGGGCCATCCTCTGCTGTGTTCCCAGGCACATTAGCAGGGAGCTCGGTCAGAAGTGGAGCATGGGGCTCGTGCTGTGGCGCAGTGGGTTACTGCCCTAGTATGAAGCGCTTGCTTCCCATATGGGTGCCAGTTCGAGACCCGCTGCTCCACTTCCGATCCAGCTCTCTGCTATGGCCTGGGAAAGCAGTAGAAGATGGCCCAAGTCCTTGGGTCCCTGCACCCATGTGGGAGACCTAGAAGAAGCTCCTGGTTCCTGGCTTCAGATTGGCACAGCTCTGGCCGTTGCGGCCAATTGGGGAGTGAACCAGCAGGTGGAAGACCTCTCTGTCTCTCTGCCTCTCCTCTCGCTATGTAACTCTGCCTTTCAAATAAATAAATAAATCTTTAAAGAAAAAAAAAAAAAGAAGTGGAGCAGCCGGGACTCAAGCTGGCACTTTCGTGGGATGCTGGCCTCTCAGGCCGAGACTTACCCACTGCGCCACAATGCCGGTTCCTGGGAATTTTTAAGATGAAAAATGAGACTGCAGAAAAGGCTTCCCGGCTGTGTTCTCGCACGCACAGACCCACTGCCCTCTGCCCTTAGGACGCGTGGGGAAGTGGGAAAGCCTCATCTCCAGAAATGACCCCGCCCCGCGCTTGTCCTTCCTCCTAACCCCACATCCGGGGTTTCCAGCCAGGCCCAGCTCCGCCAGGTGCAGACCTGAGCACTGAGACCCAGGCCCACTCCTCCTCTCCGTCCTCCTGCCTCTCTCAGCACACTCGGTCCCTGGAACTGGAGATTCTACAGCCTGTTTTTCTAAAGCCGCATCTTAATTCTAGAATAACTCCAGGTTTCCAGAAAAGCTGCCAACATGGCAGAGTTCCTGGATCCCCTCACCCAGCGTCCCCTGATGTCCAGCATCTTACGTCCCCGTGGCGCCGTTGTCATAGCCGAGAAGCCAGCGCTGGACATGACTGCGGAGCTCCCCTGCAGTCTTTACACTGCTGCCTCCCTCCGTTCCCGCATCTCACTGCGGACACCGTGTGGCATTTAGTTGTCCTGAATCCTTCACTTCCTCTGGTCCGTGACAGGTTCTCAGACTTGCTTCCGTTCTCATAACCTTGGCTCAGGTATCTTGTAGAATGTCCTTCACCTTGGGCCAGTGTTATGGCACCGCTTGTAATACAGGTATCCCATGTAGGCAGTGGTTCGAGTCTGGGCTGCTCCACTTCTGATCCAGCTTCCTGCTAGGGCGCCTGGGAATGTAGCAGGTGATAAATCCCAAACCTCTGCAACTCACATTGCTGAGACTCGCATGGAGCTCCTGGTTCCTGGCTTCAGCCTGACCCAGCCCCATTCGTTGCAACCATCTGGGGAGTGAATCTGCAAATGGAAGTGCGCTCTCTCTCTCTCTCTGCCTTTCACCTTTCAAGTAAATAAATCAATAATTCTTTTGAAGATTTATTTACTTATTTGAAAGTCAGAGTTACACAGAGAGAGAAGGAGAGGCAAAGAGAGAGAGAGAGAGAGAGAGAGAGAGAGGCCTTTCATCTGCTGGTTCCCTCCCCAGATGGCTGCAATGGCCAGAGCTGCACTGCTCTGAAGCCAGGAGCCAGGAGCCTCTTCTGGGTCTCCCACCTTGGGGCAGGTGGGAGGACTTGGGCCATCCTCTACTGCTTTCCCAGGCCATAGCAGAGAGCTGGATGGGAAGTGGAGCAGTCAGGACTCGAACAGGCGCCCGCATGGGATGCCAGCACTGCAGGTGGCGGCTTTACTCCCTACACCACAGCATTGGCCCCTAAAACAATAACAAGAATGTCCTTCAACTTGGATTTGTCCCTCAGGCTGTCTGTGACACTTTCCTCTCTCTCAGCTGCATCTTATGGTGGTCCGAAGGCCTTTGCCTCTTCCCGCCCTGGACTCCACCTGCCCCCACCCCACCACTGATGCTGCCCTTGGCTGATGCAAGCCTCCAGTCACTGAGCACCGTTGCCAGAATGGAGGTGGAGGTGTCACAGGACGCCCCCTCAGCCCTCCAGCCTTTGCCAGGCTTTGTCCCTTCTGCCTCCTCCTCCTCCTCTTCTTCCCATCACTAACCTGGACGAAGGTGCAGCCTCCATCTTGCCGCACCAGCCTCCCCTCCTCCCCCAGCTCAGCGTTTTTCTAGAATGTGTCTAGCCAGGTCACAGCCTGCTCACACCCTACCACGGCTCCACGTTGCTGGGAGCCAGTCCTATTCCTGCACAGGAACTGCAAGGAGTTGCACGTCTGCCTCCTCTTGCGCCTCCCTTTCGCCGCCCTGCCCGCCCCAGCCCTACTACAGTCCTCCAGCACAGCTCCTCTCCCCTCCGCTGCACCTGTGCACACGCACTGCCCTCTTCATCTCCTGCCCATAGAACGGGAATCCCATGAGCGTAGAGACCGTATCTGGTTTGTTCCCTCTGTTCCTGCAGTACTGCGGACAGTGCCTGGGGCCCAGTAGGTGCTCAATAAATACGAGTCAGTGTGAAATCATCACAGACTGTAGCCGCGACGTGCCGTGGAGCCCGGAGCCCGGCGCTGCCCGCGTCTGTAATAGGAGCCTTGGCCTGGACAAGGAGCTCAGGGAAGATGTCCCTGTAAGTGTGACACCCTCATCTGCGATCTGAAGCAGGCGTGATATTGATTAGGTGGGAAGGGAAGGGCACTCCAGGCGCAGGGAACGGTGTGTGCAAAGGCTCCATGGTTTAAGGGAATATGGGAGAAAATGACCCCATGGCTGAACAGGTGGCAGGGCCACAGCCCGAGATTCTTGCAGCCCGGGGTGGAGAGCTTTGTCTTTACCCTGGGGGCGAGAGGTAGCCCCCAAATGGGGCTTTGCAGGGAGAGGAAAAGTGGTTCTTCTAGACGGGTACCAGCAATAGACCCGTGTTTTCAGATCAGGAGATGGAGGGCCAGAGAGGTTAAGCAGGCTTGGCTTACTAGTGAAGAACAGCCGCGCTCTGCGCTCTTGCTTTTGCTTTAAAGGGAAGGCCCAGGGCAGGTGGGCGAGTGTCCAGGGTCAGGGATGGGACTTGAACTCTCCACGCGAATGGCAGTGCTCCTCCCACTAGGCGTGATGTTCAGGGGTCAGGGATGAGCCCCCATGGCTGGCAGCTGGCAGGAGGGGCCTCCGGCCTGCGGGTGAGGGAGGAGTTCTGCCTCCTGGGCCTGGCTGCCTTGAGC
The DNA here is from genome assembly GCF_964237555.1 of Oryctolagus cuniculus. Lineage (NCBI taxonomy): Eukaryota > Metazoa > Chordata > Mammalia > Lagomorpha > Leporidae > Oryctolagus > Oryctolagus cuniculus. Next base: position 149,507,245 of record NC_091438.1, read on the forward strand.
CTTCCTTGGGCTCGCTCAGCACTGGCTGTGTGCCTGCACCCCTGCATCCCTGCCGCACCCCCTCCTTCCTCTGCCTGCATCGTGTTCCCTTTGTGCCCTTGGCTGTTTCTTCACCATCACCACCACCCCGAGCCTCAGTTTCCCTCCTCAGTCTGGGGGATTTTCCGTGGGTTTTGTGGGGCCGGCAGGTGAGAGGGTCAGGCGGCCAAGCCCAGGGTGAATGCAGTACCAGATGGGAGGTGGGCCTGCTGTGCAGGCTCAGGAAACCGGAGCCCCTCGTCCCGGACTCCCGCCTCTCTCTGTCCCCCTGTCTGTCCCATTTCTTCCCTCGCACTCTCTGCTTCCCGGAGTTTTCCGCCCTTCTTGCCTGGCTACATATTTAGTCCAACTTCCAATCTCTGGGGCCAAAATGGTGCCACCTCCCTGGTGTCCCTGCCGCCTGTGCCATCAGTGGAGTTGCCATTTTTGTCACACAGCCTGGGGCCTTGGGGTGGGGCACGTGGAAGGAGGGGTCCGGCCCAGCCCCCACTTGTGCCCTTGGCCTGCACTGGCCAGATGAGAGAGGCTGACTGGGCGATGCCCTCGGAGCGTGCTCCTGTGTCTCCATGGCAACTGTGCCGCCAGGATGCCTTGGCTGCTGCTGGGCAGGGCGTCACCAAATCCCCCCACAGCTGTGGGAGGCAGAGCTTTGTTAGGAGGCTGGAGGGGGCAGCACTAACCTGTCCCCGGCCAGCAGGGAGGGGGCGCTCCGGGGGCTCAGCCGGGGTGTGGTGTCATTCTCGCGCCGCCCACTTCACTGGGAGGCTGCTGTGTGGCTTCTCTCTGACCCTGTGTTTCCCATCTGTGAAATGGGCCAGTAATGCTGACCCTCCCCCCCAGAAGTTGTGTGAGCCACAGTCGGGGGCTTGGGAGGGCGCAGCAGTCGGGGAGCTGAGGAGGGAGATGGGACCGGAGGGGTGGCCAGGGTCGCTGCTCTGTCCCCTGAGGACCTGGGAATCAGGCCCATCCACGCCTTCCAGGCGCCCTCCCTCTCAGAGACTCAGTTTCCCCTGCCTGGTTCCCTCCTGTGCTGCTCACACAGAGACTTCCCCAGGAAGCCGGGCCCCTTATCTGGCCTGCCCTGGAGGCTCTTATCGCCTTCTGGTTAGTGTTAGGGTTGTTCCTGTCTCAGTCTTATCTGTCCCAGGAGCCGGGCAGCGTGGTGAGCGCCAGGACCCTGGCCTCCGTCAGAGGACCCTGCGTTTGAGTCCCCCGCCCTGCCGCTGGCTGCCCGTGGGGCCCTGGGTGAACAGCTTGGCCTCTCTGACCCTCACTTTTCCCCTCTGTTAAATGGGGGTGGTAACAGCTGTAGCACAGGGTGGTCGTGCAGATTCCGTGGTGAGTCGGAGACAGCCCTGGGAGGCCCAGCAGTGCGGGCACTCATGGCTCTCGTGCAGGCTGGACAGGTGTCCGGGGCATCACCTGGCAGTGGGCAGGGAGAGCCAACAGCTGAGACCCAGTGTCCACGGGGCCAGGAAGAGCTGGGGAGGAGCTGCCCCAGAAGTGGGGGAGGGGGGACAGAGACTCAGGGCGAGACCCTGCAGGAAGGTGGTGAGTGACAGCCCAGGCCCTGGGTTGGCCTCAGGCTCCTTCCACCTAACGGAGCTGTGTGACCCCACGCAAGGGACTGAACCTCTCTGGGCCCCAGTTCCCTACCTATGCAAAAGGGGGACAACAATATAGGGTTGTGAGTTGCTGTTGAGATAATAGATGAGAAAGTGTTGGCCAAGAAATTTCTCTTTCTGTATCTATCTATCTGTCAATCTATCTCTTTAAAAAAATTTTTTTTGAGAGGCAGAGAGAGTTCCTATCTACTGATTCACTCCCCAGATGCTTGCAATGGCTGGGCCTGAAGTTGGGACCCCAAGCTGGTAGCCAGTATCTCCCCCCGGGTCTCCCGTGTGAGTGGCACGAGCCCGGTGACTTGAGCCGTCACTGCCTGCACTGGCAGGAAGCTGGAGTCAGGAGCTGGACCTGGGAGGCCCGCACAAGCACTCGGGTGTGGGACGGAGGTGTCTTAACCGCTCGCCCCAGAATTCTCCTTTTATTTTTAGGATGTGCTCTCAGGACCCACGGACCTTGTACCCACAAAATAGTCAGAAGAACCACTGTAAAAGCTTCCTTCTCCAGTGCCTTGGGTAAACCTGGCAGTGTGCTGAGCGCCTTCACCACATCACCCCGTTTAATCCTCACGTCCTCCGCGGGCTTGGCCCTGTCATCACCCCACCCCCCGCATCCCGAACAAGGAAGTCGGGCCCCAGCCCAGTCCACGCAGCCGCTCACTGCTGGAGCCTGCCCCCTCCCTCGCTTGACCCCTTCTCTGGAGTTTGCTGTGGGAGGGTTAGGGGGCCTGGCCAGGTGCCGGCTCGGGGGAGGATTTGCAAGCAGATCCGGCGTGGGGAGGTGCACTGTGTGTGGGAAGCTGGTAGCAGGGGCTGTGTGACCGCATGTGTTTATGCAGCCTGTGCTGCTCAGGCAGGGCCCCGACTGGCCAGTATAAACATCCGGGCGGCCTGTCAACCCGGCGGGGGACTGACGCAAGCCAGGGAACCGGCAAGCAGCGCCTCCCGGCGCCTCGCTTCATGCCAGGGCGGCCCTGGACGGTGGGGAAGGGGTGCAGAGCTGACATTCACCAAGCACCTAGTACTGCCACTCCTCGCAGCTGGACAATGGCCCTGCGGGATCTGCTTTGTTCAGTGTATAAACTGAGCTTGGGCGTGGTCCAGGCTCAGCTCCGTGGCAAGCCCTCCACTTGGCTTCCTGGGAACTGCCTTGTCTGTGTTCTGTGTCTATAACAAAATACGGGAGACTGTCTACTTATGAAGAAGGGAAGTTGTTTTTGGCTCGTGGCTCTGGAGGCACAGATCTCCGCGAGCCTGGTGCTAGCACCTGTCAGCGTCTGGTGGCGGCATCCTCGCTATTCTCGCTGCCCTTAAGACCTGGCAGAGAGCATCAGACAGGGCCTGTGTCTGTGTCAGCTCTCTCTTTAAAAAGATCTTTAAAAAGATTCATTCATTTATTTATTTGAAAGGCAAGAGTGACAGAGAGAGAGGGAGGGAGGGAGGGGGCTAGAGGGGAGGAGAGAGAGAGAGAGAGAGAGAGAGAGAGAGAGATATCCTCCATCTGCTGGTTCACTCCCCAAATAGCCACAACAGCCAGGGCTGAGCCAGGCCAAAGCCAGGAGCCTGGAACTCCGTGCAGGTCTCCCACATGGGTGGCAGGAGTCCAAGTACTGGGGCCATCTTCTGCTTCCCAGGTGCATTAGCAGGGAGCTGGATCCAAAGTGGAGCAGCCGGGAGTCAAATCAGTGTTAGAAGATAGGACGCTGGCATCGCAGGTGGCAGCTTAACCCACTGCACTACACGCCAGCCCCTCTCATTATGAAGCCAAACCTAACTTCCTCTGTGGCCTGGGGACTGCTGTGGCTGGCCCTTCCCCTCCCGTGCACTCACTTTGGGGGACCCCCCTCTCCCATAGCAGTGAGAACCACAGTGCATGCCAGGCCTTGCCCCCCTCCCAGAAGGGTCCCCCACTTCAGACAGGAGAAGGCAGCGCTCGCCACAAAGCACAGGTCGGGCTTTTGGCCCAAGGCCGACTCCAAAGCAAAATATTTGGGACGTGTAAAAAGCAGAGTGCTCAATAATACAAACCCTGGCGTACAAACCTTGCAGCCTCGGGAGTTAAACTTTCCACAGGCGGCCGGGTCTCCCCGTGGCCCTTCCTGCCTTTCCTTCTCCCCCAGGAAAGACTCTCAGGTGACCGGCCTGATCAGTGTCGGTGCCACCAGAGGCTGTGTCTCCCTGCATGATACACCGCATAGCTCGCTGCTTGCCGTTTGGTCGAGAGGGGAGCCCCGGGGTCACTTTGCTCGGGGAGTGTGAGTTGTGTCCACCCTGTGTCCGTGAGCCATAGCTCCTGCAGTTCTACGGTGGTTGCCATTGGGCCTTCCCTGTGCGTGACCCCCAGTGACCACGGGGGTCTCCAGGGGGGGTGTATGGGACAAGGTGTGTGTTAAGGAGAGGAACTGGGTAAACCCACTGTGTTGTAATCACCTCACCGAGCGGACTGGCCAGCAATACCGGGAGTCTGGGTGCTGTACTGAGATCAGTGTGTGGCACACAGCAGGTGTCACTGGGTATGTGCCAGGCGCTGGGTGAGGCGCCTGACTTCCACGATCCGGCTGTGAGCAGGGACACTTCGCATTTCACCGTGGAACTGATGGAGGCGTCAGAGAGGTTGCGTCATGGTCCCAAGGCAGCCAGTGGGTACGTCGGCCAACTCCAGAGCCAGCGCCCCTTCCTAAAGGGTGCGACCCTACTGCTGGAGAAGGGGGGGATTCGCAGGGCCCTGCGAGAGGGGGAAACAGTGGCGCCTGCCACACCTGGTGCAGGTGCTTGTGTGGCTAGAGTGGGGGGGGGCAGCCGCTGCGTCCCCGTGACCTGCCTCCGATGCCAGTGGAGCTTGAGTGACCTCCAAGGGGCAGCTTCACAGGTTGGGACTGTGCCAGGCTCAGGGTTCAGATGCAGCCAGAGGAGCGGGCAGCTTGACCAACCCCAGAGTCATTTGCCTAGGTCATGAGCAGATCTGAGTTCGCGTCCCAAGCCTGCCACTTTCTGGCCGTGTGACTTCCGGCGAGTCTCCCAACCTCTCTGAGCTGTATCACCGCCTGTTAGAGGGAGACACTGACTGTCTCTTGCAGAGTTATTGGTAGATTTCGAATGAGTGTAACACTGTTAGCACAGTACCTGGGTAGCACTATTAATTTTTAAAAAAGATTTGTTGGTTTATTTGAAAGGGAGAACAACTGAGAGAGAGGGAGAGAGAGATCTATCCACTTGCTCATTCCCCAAATGGTCAATGCAGGTTTGGGCCAGCCTGAAGCCAGAAGCCAGGAACTCCATCCTGGTCTCCCCACGTGGATGGCAGGGGCCCGAGGACTTGGGTCATCACCTGCTGCCCTCCCAGGCGCATTGGCAGGGAGCTGCACGGGACGCAGAGCAGCCAGGATTCAAACCCCAGGGCTCTGTTGTCGGGTGCCAGTGTCACAAGCAGTGTTATCCCTCTGGGCCACAACGCAGGCCCTGGTGGTTATTAAACACAGCACAGGAGGAAGGTACCCGGCAAGAGATACATGCAGATCATTTCAAGTCCATACAGGTCGGCAACTTAGGACACCCGAGGGGGACTTCACAGATGAGAAGATATTCAGTCTGGGTTCTGAAGGGTGAATACGAGTTCTCCAAGGGTCAAATGACTTTTGTGTGTTCTATACTAGACTTGATGTGTATTTTAAAAAGATTTACGTATTTATTTGGCAGTCAAAGTTACAGACAGGAAGGGAGAGACAGAGAAAGAGAGATGAGAGATATCTTCCATCTGCTCATTCACTCTCCAGATGGCTGCAACAGCCAGCGCTCGCTAAGCCAGGCCAAAGCCAAGAACCTGGAGCTTCCTCCAGGTCTCCCACGTGGATGGTATGGTAGAGGCCCAAGCACTTTTTTTGCTTTTCTCAGGCCATTAGCAGGGAGTTGGATTGGAAGTAGAGCAACTGGGACACAAACTGGCACCATATGGGATGCCGGCGTCACAGGGCTCAGGGTCAGGTGGAAGCTTGGGCCAGGCGGTCTCCTGGAGAGGAGGCAGGATTTAGACAGGAAAGGAAGAGAGAGGGGGCGGGGGGCTGCCTGACCTCGGATGTCCTGGCTGGGCCTGGATCAGGGAGGGGACCTCCCAGGCCTGTCAGGGGCCTGGGGCCGGACTGTGGGTTCACTGTGTCCCTGAGTCTCGTGAGGGCTTGGGCGGAGCCCTCCCTTGGAAGAGAAGTTCCTGATTGTTAATTGTGCAATCGCAAATTGCTGCGTGGAGCCAAGCCCCAGCGGCTAAATGGCCCCAGCGCCGGGAGTTCAGGGCTCCCAGAGGGGGTTTGGGAATGTCGCAGCCTGAGTGTCCCAGGCAGGGACGCCTGCTGCGCTCCCCGCCAGAGCTCCCCCTCCAAGCTGCAGGATTCCGTACTGCCCTAGGGTCAGGCCGCCCGGGGTTGTGACCTCCTCCTCTCATGGCTGGGCAGCCTCAGCCTTGCTAGTCACCCTCGCTGTGTTCCACCTCCGCGTCTCCCACACGGGGCTGCCGGGGTGGTTAAGTTCGGGAACACGCGTGGGTGCTCAGCGCGGGGCCGGGCACGGAGTCGCTGCTCAAGCCGTGGTTTTTGCTGCTGTTGCTGATACTGTTCATCAGCTGCCAGGAGCCGGCGTTCGTCGTTGGCTTCGTGTCACAGCTGGCACTGCGGCGGTGCCTCTCTTGGGAGGCAGGACTTGAGTTCCCCATGTGCCTTTTCGTGGAATAGCTCCTTAATCCAATGAAGTAGGTTCACATGCCCTTGTTTCCTAGCTGGGGATGCGTGCTCAGAGAGGTAAGGCAACTTGTCTAGGGTCACACAGCAGTGAATTACAGGCGTTCAAGCCACTCCAAAACCTTTACGCTTCCTGCTTCAAGATTAGGAGAACAGCTTGTTCCCATGAAATCTGAGCCCAGGTCCCTCCCCCCAACCCCGTGTCCCCTTCTGCCATGCCGCCTGCCCCTTGCCCTCCCCCTTCAGCTCTGCTCTGTGCCAGGGGACTTCTCTGGGTACCAGGCATTTCCTCCTGGGCGCCTTCCGTCCCCCGACCCCGTGAGCCTGCCATGCGCAGGGCGGGTGTGGGGAGGGGCTGGTGGTAAGGGGCCTAGATGGGAAGCTGAGCCTGGCTGGGCTTGTGGGGCGGACACTCCTGGTCACCGAGGCAGCGCCAGCTCAGGAGCCTCTGGGTGGCTGGGGCTGGGTTTGGGGAGTTAGCATGAGGCCTTGGCATTGTGCCAGGTGGGGAGAAATGCTGGGGGCAGAGGCAGAGGTCAGAGAGCAGGAGCAGAGGTTGGGAGCAGAGCAGCCTAGAGGACAGTGGGTCGTCAGGAGTCGAGCAGACTTGTAGTGTAGTGGGTAAAGCCACCACCTGCAATGCTGGCATCTCATATAGGTGTCTGACTGTCACCTGTCAGCTGTGTGATCTGAGAACGGCACTTGCCCTCTCTGGGCTGCAGTTTCATCATCCGTAAGCTGGAGGCGGTTACAGTACAGAGCTGACAGATGCAAGCAGTGCCAGTGTTCAAACCAGCTCATGTGTGTTAGCAGTCTCCAAGGGGAGGGCGGCGGCCAGAGCGAGTCTCGTGGGTTCTTTTCCTTAGCTTAGCATAGAAATAAAAAGCCAGGAAACAATTTGCAAAGAGGCAGAAATGTTTATTAGACAGAAAAGAAACTTGTATTTGGTTGGCAAGCGACAGAAAAAAGCGTCTGGTCTGAGAGGAGCGCAGGCGAGTGCCCGAGCGGGACGCTGGCTTGCAGGAAGCGTCCGGGTTTTAAGGGGTTACTGTTTTTTTTCATTGAGTCTTTCTGCAGGGATGCCCGTGGGCCGAGGGTTTCACATACTGTGTGTTGATTGGCTTGGGGCTCATGGAGATAGTGGGGGTCTTCTGGAGATGGCCCGTCTCCCACTTAGGGGCTCAGCCCCCTCCTCTGCCAGCTCTGGGTGGAAGATTGCAACTAACTTGAAGGCGTGATTGAAAACCGCAAGGGTCACGTAAGATGGCCGGGGTCTCCCGGAGCCAGGTCCACTCTCCCCAGGGGCTCAGCCCCTTCCTCTGCCAGCTCTGGGTGGAAGATCGCACCCACCCTGAAGTTGTGATTTAAAGCCGCACGGTCACACATGCAGTGCAAGGAGCTATTGGTGGGGAGACCTGGTCGGTCTGGAGACAAACTTTCCAGCCACAGCTTATGAAGGACTTTCCACCTACATCTGAGGGGCCCACAGCCCCCCCCCCCCCGACCCACTGGGCGGCCTCAACACGGTTGAACCATTGTAATCCTCGTAGTCGTGCATGCACGTGGTGCTGTTAACATCTCTGTTTCACTATTAAGGAAACTGAGGCACGGGGAGTCCTAGCCGTTGCCTGAGTCAAACAGGTAGCATCTCACATCCGATAGCCTGGGTTCGGTTCCCGGCTGTGGCTCCTGACTCCAGCAGCAGTGGACGCAAGTCACTGGGCTCCTGCTGCCCACGTAGGTGGGCAGGATTGAGTTCCTCTCCCAGCTTCTGCCTGGGAGAGTTTAGCACTGGGGGAGCAAGCCAGCAGGTAGAAGCTCTCTCTGTCACTGTGCCTTTCAAATTAAAATGCACACACGCATGCACGCACACACACGTGCGCACACACACAACAGGCAGTAGGAGGCAGAGCTGGGATTTGAACGCAGGTGCTGCCTGGAGCCCGTGGCCCCCACACTGCCCCTGCTCTGTGGTCCCGCCTCAGTGGGGTGTGTGGGGACAGCCTGTGGCCTGGGGCTGCTGCCTGTGCCACTGGTGGTGAGGGGACCGATGCCGTGAGCCTTCTTGCACGCTGGGCCAGGGGAGGACCGACCCCAGGCCCTGCAGTGCGGGCAGCCAGCCCACCCCAGCCCCCAGCTCTGAATACCGCAGCCCCTGTTCACCAAGTCCTACTGTGTGCCAGACACTCTGCACTCTCTCGTTTCTTCCTCACAGCTGACCCGGTTGCTGGAGATCCCAGGGTGTGCCCGTGAGACCCACTGGTTGTGCTGGGCGGGACCTGTCTCCTGAGGGTCGGGTAGCGGTGAGCTGTCAGCTGGTCGTTCAGGATGGTCTCAGTGACTGTGGACAGAGGGAGGTGGCCGTGGGCCCGGGAGAGGGGGGGCGCCTGGACTCAGCCCAGATTCAGAATCTTCAACCTGCCTGGTCCTTGTGTCCCCCTCCCCTTCTCCCTCCCTCCCTCCCTCCCTCCCTCCCTCCCTTCCTTCCTCTCTCTCTCTCTCTCTCTGTCTCTTTATTTCTTTCTTTCTTTCTCTCTCTTTATTTCTTTCTTTCTCTCTCTCTATTTCTTTTTTTTATTTCTTCCTCTCTCTCTCTCTCTTTCTCTTTTTAAGATTTGTTTGTTTATTTTGAAAGTGAGAGTTACGGAGAGAGAGGGAGAGACTGAGAGAGAGAGGTCTTCCATCCACTGATTCACCCTCCAAATGGCCACAATGGCCAGCGCTGGGCCAGGCTGAAGCCAGGAGCCAGGAACTTCATTTGAGTCTCCCATATGGGTGTGCAGGGGCCCAAGCATTTGGACATCTTCTGTTGCTTTCCCAGGCCACTGGCAGGGAGCTAGATCAGAAGTGGGGCAGGTGGGACACAAACAGACACCTATATGAGATGCCAGCATTGCAGGTGGTGGCTTTACCCACTACACTACAGTGCCAGCCCCAATCCCTCATTTTCTTCACTCATCAAAAGCAGTTTACTGGGGGGCTTTTGAGTGTTGAGGAGCCAAGGTGGCCAAAGCCTTGACCCTTTCTAGACTTCATGGACAATGCAAGGGGCAGCCACCCCTACCTGGCCACTACCTGAGGCATCCCTGGCACCCCATGGGATCCACAGTGGGCTTTGCAGAGTGCAACAGGTGCTTGGGAGGGCAGTCAGCAGGGTGTTGGGTGGCAGGGGGGCGACATGGACACAGGTTGCCTCTGTCAGGCTACCCTTCCCCTCTTCTGCTAACAGCAGCCTCTCCCCCACTTCTTGCAATAGGTAGTTGAGCTGCCAATCATGGTATCTGGCCCCATCTCTTCTACCGCAAGGGGCGGGCAAAGGAATCCTGCCTGACCAATCAGTGTTCTTCCCGGGGACTTTATGGTTCAACCAGGGAAAGAGAAGCTTTCTTTTCTCTAACACTTTCAGCCGCCAAGAAGTAAGGCTGGGCTACTTCTCTGAGCGTGAAGGAGAAGCACCCTCGAGACGAGAGAGGAGGTGGCACACCAGGGGAAAGCGAGGCATGGCGTGGGAAGGGGAGAGGAACCCACCGGTGAGATCGAGCGCCGAGATCTCCTGCCTGAGGCCTCATTCTCCCTCCCTCCCTTCCAGGCAGCCACACCGAGATGGCTGCTTTGCCGCAAGATCCGTTTGTGTTGCTTTCTGTGACTTGCAACCCCGAGGGGGGGCCCAGGAGGCGTCACAGAGGGGTGGCATGTGAACCATGCACTGAAGGACACGCGCTTGGGACAGAGAGCCATGGCGGGTGATGCGCAGCAGAGGGCCCTGGTGGTGAGGGCGTGAAGGGGCCCTGCGTGGGGAGGGCCAGGGGTCGCCGGCGGGCAGATCCTGAAGGCCATAGCTGAGCTCCAGTGCACGGGCCCGGTCACTCGTTTACCCTGCACTCAGCCAGGTGCTGGCTCCGTCCCAGGCGCTGTTCCACACACTGCATCACCAGCTGCTACGTCCTCCCTGCAGCCCGGTGAGGTGGCTGCTGCTCTTTCACCACTTTACAGATGAGAAAACCGAGGCCCGGGCTCAAGGTCACGTGGCTGATAAAGGACAGAGTCAGGGTTTGGAAACAAGCGTCTGGCTCCAGAGTTTATGTTCTTTTTCATTTTTAAAATTTTTAAGAGATTTATTTATTTATTTGAAAGGCACAGTTACAGAGAGAGAGAGAGAGAGAGGTCTTCCATCTGCTGGTTCACTCCCCAGATGGCCCAGATGGCTGCGATGGCTCAGGCTGGGCCAGGACGAAGTCAGGAGCCTGGAACTCCATCCGGGTCTTCCACTGCTTTCCCAGGCCCTTTATTTTTTTTTTTTTTTTTTATTTATTTTTGATAGGCAGAGTGGACAGTGAGAGAGAGAGACAGAGAGAGAAAGGTCTTCCTTTGCCGTTGGTTCACCCTCCAATGGCCGCCGCTGCAGCCGGCGCACCGCGCTGATCCTGGCAGGAGCCAGGAGCCAGGTGCTTTTCCTGGTCTCCCATGGGGTGCAGGGCCCAAGCACCTGGGCCATCCTCCACTGCACTCCCTGGCCATAGCAGAGAGCTGGCCTGGAAGAGGGGCAACCGGGACAGAATCCGGCGCCCCGACCGGGACTAGAACCCGGTGTGCCGGCGCCGCAAGGTGGAGGATTAGCCTATTGAGCCACGGCGCCGGCTCTCCCAGGCCCTTTAGTAGGAGGCTGGATCAGAAGTGGGGCAGCCACAGGACTTGAACCAGCGCTCACATGGGATGCCGGCATCCCAGACTGGGGCTTTATCAGCTGCCCCACAACGTCGGCCCCCGACAGAGTGGGAGTGATCAGCCCTGGACTGCAGCCCTGGGTCCTTCCCATGCTCCAAGGTCCAGTGGGGGTGACCCCAGGATCCTGGAGCCCCCCTGTGGCCCGGGGGATGGGGAAGGGAGGGAGGCAGGGCCCTGTGGATTCCCCCGGAGAACGTGAAGCCCTGTCCTGGCCCAGTCCCAGCCCGGGCTCGCGAGGAGGCAGCGCCAGCTTGCTGCCAGGTGCCCGCCGTTTGTGCATGCTGTGACAATCTCCAGAAGCAGTGAGGGACAGGCGCTGGCCAGTCCCGCTAAGCCCTTGGCGGGAGACGGCAACTTAAGAAGTCCTGGCGTGGAGCCTGGTGCTGGGGAGTTTTCCATGTGCTCCAGGCGGGGGAAGCCCTGGGCGGGCAGGAGGGGGAGAGGTGCCCTGAACTGTGGCCTTGGAGAACGAAGCTCCGGACTGCTCTGTCGGGCCGGCCTCAGCTCGCCCTTCCGCCCCCGTGTGCCGGGGCCTCTGCCTTCTCGTTCACCGCGGTTTCACAGTGAGGAGGTTGAGGCTCAGCCAGGGCAAGTCGCCTTCCTGGGGCCACACAGCATTTTCCCGCCTCTGGATTCTGGAGCAACCACCAGGGTTCCCTGCCATAGGAAGCTCCTGGTTCCAGAGGGCGACTTCCCTAATGAGGGGGCGCTTTTCAGTCTTCCGGGGGGATCCTAGCCAGGTGGCCCCGGGGGCCAGGGTGGGCACTGCAGCCTCCAGCTGTCCCCCGTGGCAGGTACGGGAGACAGGAGGCCAGCGAGGCCTGACGACCGCACTCAGGAAACGCTGGGGAAGGAGCCGCTGGAGTTGGAGACAAAGAGAATGCCAGTTAGGCGGAGCCTGCAAAGGTGGGTGGGGCTTTTCCAGGTGGAGGGAGGAGCCTCAGCGAAGGCCTGGGATGGAGGGATGAAGCGTCCAGGGTAGCAGCAGGTGCTTCCCGTGGCGGGAGGGCCTCGGAGGGTCCCTTCCGCGTGCAGCTGATCACTTTCTAGAGATCACCCCCGTCCTGGGAAACCTGTCTCCTCGTCTCCACTCCTACTCCCCGTCGCTGGCCCCGAGGATGCCCAAGGCAGGGCCGTCTCCTGAGTGGGTGGGTCCCCTGAGCCTGGCTCCTTCCACACAAGCTTATCTGTCCCTTCCCATTTCCTGTCTGGAGCCCAGCGCCTGGAGCAGCAGCCCCACATGGGCACCGCCCAGCGCTCCCACCAAGTCTGCTCTGCTGGTGAGGCCAGCCTCCACTTCTGACCTTCAGTTGGAATTCTTAGAGGTACAGAGGACCCCAAGTCCCAGACACGGGGGAGACAGATGACCAGAATGGCCCCTAGAGGGCGAGGAAATGTCTCCTCAATGCGCGTGTGCTGCCAGCATCCTCACATCAGTGACCAGAACGATAGTGCTTAAAAACCTGTCTTTTCGGGGCCGGCGCTGTGGCATGGTGGGTAGAGCCACCGCCTGCAGTGCCGGCATTCCATATGGGCGCTGGTTTGAGTCCTGGCTGCTCTGCTTCTGATCTAGCCCTCTGCTGTGGCCTGGGAGAGCAGTAGAGGATGACCCAAGCCTTTGGGCCCCTGCACCCACTTGGGAGGCCTGGAGGAAGCTCCTGGCTCCTGGCTTCGGATCAGCTCAGCTCAGCTCAGCTCCAGCCATTGCGGCCATCTAGGGAATGAACCAGTGGATGGAAGACCTCTCTCTCTCTCTCTCTCTCTCTCTCTCTGATTCTGCCTCTCTGTGACTCTGCCTTTCAAATAAATAAATAGATCTTTAAAAAAAAAAAAAAACTGCCGGCGTCGTGGCTCACTAGGCTAATCCTCCGCCTTGCGGCGCCAGCACACCGGGTTCTAGTCCCGGTCAGGGCACCAGATTCTGTCCCGGTTGCCCCTCTTGCAGGCCAGCTCTCTGCTGTGGCCAGGGAGTGCAGTGGAGGATGGCCCAAGTGCTTGGGCCCTGCACCCCATGGGAGACCAGGAGAAGCACCTGGCTCCTGCCATCGGATCAGCGCGGTGCGCTGGCCACAGCGTGCTGGCCACGGCGGCCATTGGAGGATTAACCAACGGCAAAAAGGAAGACCTTTCTCTCTGCCTCTCTCTCTCACTGTCCACTCTGCCTGTAAAAAAAAAAGAAAACAAAACAAAACAACAACAAAAAACTGTCTTTTCAGAAACACTGAGTGCCTGTCACTTTACTCCCGCTGTGCCTCACTGATGCTTGTCAGACCCCCACGGGGACACCACTGCCACCCTCATCATGCTGACAGCCCGCTAGGCGGCTGGGCTGAGTGAGTCTGACCTCACAGCCTCTCCCCCTCCCTGATGTGGCAACCCCAACTCTGACTGCTCAGTATTGCTGTGAAAAGCAAAAGCAGATGTCGAAGCCAGTGGGCAGCCAGCATACCTGGCCCTGGCAGGGGAGATCTGGGAGCTGAGACCCCCGCCCCCGAGGAGGAAGGGGCGATCCGGGGTGGAGGGAGAGCGGGGACCCTTGCTGGCCTCAGTCATCCTCAGCTGGGCTCGGCTCAGCCCCTGCGCTGAGCCCTGGGCCTTCACCGGGTGCAGGGCTTTGGAAAGGGCCTGGGGCTGGGAGGCCGGAGGCTGGGCTGCTCGTCCTGGCTGTGCCCCTGGTTCAGTTTCCGTGGGGGGATGCCTTTTCCCTGGGCCTCCATCCATCTGAAAATTGGCCCAGGGCTGGGGGCGGTCAGACAGGGCCCCCTCCTTCCATAGAGCCACCCTCCTTCCTCCTCCTTCCGCAACGTCGATGCCTCGAGGGCCTTGCTCCTCCTGCAAGGGGCCTGAAGTGCTGACACCTCCTCATTCTGGCTTTCTGGTTTCCTGTCCGTGCAGCCTGCTCACCGCACCCTCCCCCTGGGTGTTGCCCTCTCCTCACACCAGTATTCACTGCAGTGCACTGGCCAGGGTCAGGGCTCAGGCTGGTTGTCCAGATTCGGACCCCACGCTGCACCGCTGAGGGCTGCATGCGCTCACTTGGGGTCTGGTGTCTCCGTTTCTGCAGATTTAGAACAAGGTTTGGGGGGGGGCAGCGGGTATTTGGTGCAGAGGATAAAATGTCCACTTGGGACAGACACCTCCAGCTCAGATTGGAGTGTCTGGGTTCAAGTCCTAGCTCACTTCCATTCCTGCTCTCAGTTCACACGTACCCTGGGAGGCAGCAGGTGACAGCTCAAGTACTTGGGTCCTTGCCACCCACTCGGGAGGACTGGATGGAGATCCTGGCTCCTGCCTTTAGCCTGACTGAGCCCTAGCTGTTTAGGGCATTTGGGGAGTGAACTAGTGGATAGAAGGTCTCCTCTCTCTCTAAAGAAGGGAAAATAAGTAAATAAGATTTTAAAAACCAAGGTCAGTCCATATTATTATGTTTGTAAGAATTGACTGAAAAATGCATGAAAAAGCACTTAGCATCTAGTACTCGCCGCACAGTAAGCACTCAGTTCATGTTCCCTGATGTTGTTACTGCCCTTAGCAGGCCGGTTCACTGTCTCTCTCCCTCCTGTGCAGACAATTCAAGTTCCTGAGAGCGAGGACTTGGTCTTGGTCCATGATGTATTCTTGGCGCAGACAGTAGGTGTGTAATAAATATTTGTCGAATGAGGGCAGATGTTTGGCTTACTGATTAAGATGCTGGACTGACATGGGAGACCAGGAGGAGGCACCTGGCTCCTGGCTTCAGATCGGCGCAGCTCCAGCCCTTGTGGCCATTTGGGGAGTGAACCAGTGGAAGGAAGACCTGTCTCTCTGTCTCTGTATCTCTCTCTCTCACTGTCTGTAACTCTACCTGACAAATAAATAAATAAAATCTTAAAAAAAAAAAAAAAAAAAGATGCTGGCTGGATGCCTGGCTGTCTTCTGACTCCAGCTTCCTGCTAATGTGGACTCAGAGGCAGCGGCGATGGCTCGAGGTGCTGGGCTCCCGCCACCCACGTGGGAGAGCAGGACTGAGTGCCCAGTCCTGGCGTCAGCCCCAGCCCAGGGCCATTGCAGGCATCTGTGGAGTGACCCAGCAAACGGGAGCTCTCCCTTTCTCTCTGCCTCTCAGATAAGTAAATAAATAAAGGATAAATATGTAAACAAAAGTATTTGAATGAACAAATGCCTGTACAGATGAGCGCCTGACACCACTGGCTCTGAGAGACCGCAGGTAGCTGGAGAGAAGGATAGATGTGGGAGGACAAAGCGGGCCCAAGCCGCCATGCCCAGGGGCGGCCAGCCACGGTGGTGGGCTCTGCCCCAGCCTGCCCCATGGGGGTCTGTGCCCCTCCAGGCCGGGGGTCACTCGAGGGATGGAGGTGGCTCCCTGCCCTGCCACTGTGACCACAGCAGTGCTTGGAGGTGTCTGATGCTGTTTCCCAGCTCAAATTCCAGGCGCCAGCATGGGGGCCTCTGTGTGTGGGTCGTCCCCTGCGCTCAGTGCAGACGGCCTCAGCTTCATCACCCTGTTCGCAAAGTCTGTGCCCGCACGGGCCCTTGCACCACTCCCGTGCCTTCCTCCTGTCCTAGCATTTTGGGGTGACCACTGACTACCCAGTTCTCCTGCAGGCCTCTTCTGGGCCCCCAGCACTCTGAGCACCCCCGAGGACACTGGCTTCTCCTTTGGCTGTCTCTTTGAAGACAAAGAGACAGAGGTAGTTCTGCCCTCCCAGTGCCAAGCACGCAAAGACTCGGAGGCCGGGTTTGCTGGTGGCCCTGCAGTTGGCAAGGGTTAGGAGTTGGGGTTCTCACTCTTGGTCCCTTCCACCTTCCTTTCTCTCCATTCCTACTTAGGGATCACTGCACAGCAGTGGTCCGGGGGCCTGCCCTGTCCTGAGGCCCAGAGGCCGGGTCAGAGCAGCTGTCAGCCCAGCTCTGCAGACCGTGTCATTCGGTAGAACTTTCTGTGATAACGGAAGTTTTCTGTAGTGGTGAGCATTTGCCACGTGGCTAGTACAAATGACTCATTGCATGTTTCATCTTAAGTTTGTAAAAAATTTTATTTGAAAGGCAGAGAGAGAGCCAGATAGAGAGATCTAACAACATCCATTGGTTCACTCCCCCAAAATGACCACATCAGCCGGGGCTGGGCCAGGCCGGAGCCAGGAACTAGGAAATCCACTCATCACCTGCTGCCTCCCAGGTACATGAACAGGGAGCAGAATCCGAAGTGGAGGGGCTGGGACTTGAACCAGGCACTCATGGAGGGGCTTCCCCGGCTGTGCCGCAGGCCTGCCCCTGAGACGTGTCTGAAATGTGTCTTTCACAGTTGTCAGGGTGGTGCTCCACACCCAGGGGAGTCAGTCCCTGCCTTCCTTGAAACAGGAGCCCCTCCCTCCATCTTCCCGTTTTCTGCTTTTGTATCCTGCGGAAGTGTAACTCACCAGAGAGGAAAATGTGCAGGCCAGATGCTAACGGTAACCACAGTGGCATCAAGATAGGGGGCATTCCAGAACATTCCTGCCTCCCAGAACATTCCCTCATGCCCCTTTCCAGTAAGTCCGGTGCTCAGAGGCAGCTGCTGTTGTGATGTGTGTCCAATAGATTCGCTTAGCCTGTTTCGAAGCTTCGTGTAAATCATTTCCTCACGTCCGACTGAGACGGGGTGCAGGAATTCCGTCTCCCTGCTGTGTTACCAGAAACAGCGCTGGCGTGACAAGGAATGGCTGCTGTTGCCAGGGCAGGAGCAGAATGGCCTTGGTGGTCTGGGTACTTGAGGTCTGTCCCCAGGGCCCACCTACTCCCCTGTTCCCACGGCTGCTTCCCAGTGGGTCCAGCACCCCTGGGCCTTTTTTGCTTTTTTTTCAAAGGAAAGTCAGAAACACTGATCTGTGTGCAAAATCTGCAAAATGTAGGCATTTCAAGAATCAGCTCTTCAAGCCAAATCGTTCACGTCTGTGGCCCAGCTCCGCCCTGTGCGTGGTCAGCTGGGTCCGTGGCTCTGCCTCGGCCCAGCGGGATGGCGGTGGTGACAACGGCTGCTGTTTGTTGAGTGTTTCCTTTGCTGCAGGTCCTGTTCCAAGGGCTCTGTGTTATTAAGCCAGCTAATCCCCATAATGATTTATTAATAAATCCATTTTACAGCTGAGTAAGCTGAGCTCTAGAGCGGGATTACGTGACTTGCCCAGGGTTAGAGTGAGAATTTGGCAGAGCAGGGATTTCAACCCCGAGTGTCCAGTTTCAGAGCCCGGGTTCCCGACCACTCACTGGACTCCCCCTGGAAGAGGGGGTGGGAGGGGAGGCTGCTGGGGGTTCCTGTGCCACTGGGGGTGCCGCTGTGCCAGCTGCCCAGGACACTCCCTCCTCGAACAAGCAACGAGAAGTACCTCGGCCCTGCCCACCGGGGGCTGCCCCAGCCCGGCAGTTTTCATGGCCAGGCCCCTTGGCTGTCTGTTGGTGGAGTCCCAGTTTTAGGAAGCACCAGGAAGGGAGCTGATGGTGGGGCTGGGAGTTGAGAAGCCTGCCTGGCAAGGAGCCATGCAGGCGTTAAGAAGAACTGGGTAAGTAGGCACCAGGCAAGTAGGGACCGGGCAGCAGGAGCTGCAGGGGAGAGTCCAGGCCCAGAGGGCAGCAGGGGAGAGGGAGACGAGCATGCAGGAATTAGCCAGCCTGGGCCCAGGGCCAGGACAGGCTGCTGCGGCCCCTGGGGGTTGTGCAGATGAGCCCATTACCTGGGAAAGGTGGGCAAGGGGAAGATGGGGACCACCAGACCCAACAGTGCTGTGTTCCCAGCATCTCCTCCCACCTCCCACAGGGACAGGGTAGCCAGGAGGGGGAAACAGAGGCCCAGGAGCGCACAGCTGGGACCACGGCAGCCACTGCTGACCCCCAGTCCCATGCCCTTTGATGCTGCATCTGTCTGCATTCCTCAGCACAGACGCTGGGGGGCAGGGGCTGTGGTCATTCCTGCAGCTGAGGAGGGGGCTGGCAGGGAGGGGCCAACGGGCCCCAGCAGACCCTCCCCTCTGGCGCTTCTCTCTGCAAGTCACTGACCTCGGGCCTGGCATGCAGCAGGTGCTGTCAGGGTTTGCCATTATGGTGGATTTCCTCCCATTTGATTTCTCCCCCACCCTTCTCGGCACGCATTTCACCAGGGAAAAGGCTGAGGTGCAGAGAGGCAAGGATCGCCCGGGGCACGCAGCCAGGAGGAGTTGGCAGGATTAAAAGAGTGATGTGTGCAGGGGATTTTGCACGGGCCAAAGGAGGGATGAAGTGGCAGCACGGATCAAAGAGGCTTCCTGGAGGTGGTGACATGGAGTAGGGCTTGGGGAGCTCAGCTTCTCTGACTGCTGGTGCCCTGAAGCCAAGGTTATTTTCTGAGTAGGATCTAATGCCAGCTCCATCTCCCTGCTCTGAGGACGCCACCACCTGCCAGAGCGCTAAGCAGCCCGGGCTGGTGCCCCAGGACCCTCACTCGCCTTCCGGCAGCCTCAGCACCAGGAGGCTTGGCTCCAGCTCCTGTGTATTGTGAAGGGGCAGTGGTCTCGGGTGGTCACATCTCCTCTCTGAGCCTCTGTCAAAGGGGGACGGTGCACAGATGTTACAGCACCTGCAGGAAATGGCTGTGGAATTGAATTGACCTTTTGGGAACAGAGGACGGACATGTCCCTCGTCTGGCTTGGGCAGGTTCGATCCACACAGCTCAGAACCCAAACGTCCCGTCTGCCGGATCAGGAGGAGGTAGACCCGCTCCAGCTCAGTCTGCCCTGGGGAGGCACTGCGGAGCGGGTTTGCTGTGAGATGGTGTTGCTCCTGACTGAGCGCTATGTGCACCAGGCACCCTGCTGCGCCCTCCTGAGGACACAGGCCCAGGGCTGGCCCTGGCGCTCCGCTAGTGGTAGAGACGAGACTTGAACCCATGGAGCCCGGCTCCAGAGTCTGAGCTCTTAAGAACAAGAAATAATGACAAGAAACCAGTGACAGCACCAGCGTTGTGGCGTAGTAGACTAAGCCTCCAGCTGCAGCGCCAGCATCCCATATGGGCACTGGTTCAAGACCCAGCTGTTCCTCTTTCAATCCAGCTCTCTGCTGATGCACCTGGGAAGGCAGTGGAAAATGGCCCAAGTCCTTGGGCCCCTGCACCCACGTGGGAGACCCAGAAGAAGCTCCTGGCTCCTGGTTTTGGATCAGCCCAGCTCTGGCCGTTGCAGCCATTTGGGGAGTGAACCAGAAGATAGCAGACCTATCTATCTATAACTCTGCCTCTCAAATAAATAAACCTTAAAAAAGAAGAAGTTAGCGACAGTGATAACTGGGGGCAGTCTTTCCCAGCAGCAAAGCCCGTGACTCAGTATCCTCCTGACGACACAGATGAGAGTGGTGTTGTCATCCCCTCCTCATGGTTGATGAAAGCGAGAGGTGTCACAACCTGCCCGAGGCCATGTGGGGTGTGGCCCACCTCCTGAGGGACACAGCTGGAGTGGCGTGAGCAAGCGTGGCCCTGCCGTCTCTCCACCCCTGCTGCACTGTGGCCACCTGCATCTTCCCCCACCTGCCATCTCCAAGCCTAGAGTATTAGGTCTCCAAGCGACATAGCTGAGCGTTTTTCCAAACTCTATTGCTAGAACCCAATCAGGGAGCCAGGTTCCAGGTCAGGAGATAAGATCACAGAGTGTGTAGGCGGCAGCTCCACTTACAGCTCTGTTGTCTTGGGGTTGCCATGTTGAGGTTTTATGTACGTATGTAGGAATCTATGTGGCAGAGTTAGGGGGTTGGGGGAGAGAGACAGAGGTAGATCTTCCATCCTGTTCACTCCCCAAATAGCCACAACAGCCAGGGCTAGGCCACATTGAGCCAGGAGCTTTTTCTGGGTCTCCCACATGGGTGCAGGGGCCCAAACCCTTGGGCCATCATCCTCTGCTTTCTCAGGCACATTAGCAGGGAGCTGGATCAGAAGTGGAGCAGCCGGGACTCGAACCCTTGCTGCTATCTGGTGGCATCGCAGGTGGTGGCTTAACTTGCTGTGCCACAACACACTGAATGTGCACACACCCATGAGAGAGACACCCCTGTTGTTCCCTTTTACAGAGGAGGACACTGAGGCTTGCCCAGGGATTCGAACCCCAGGGACTCTCTTCTGCAGTACCCACACCTTCTCTGTCCTCCCACCCAGGAAGTTCTTGCAGAGGCCTAGGTCAAGGCAGGGTGGGAACGGGGCCGGAATGTGGGTCTGCTGTCCTCCTGCTATCCAAAGCATTTCCTGGGCTGCCTGTCATGGACCAAGCCCATGACCCTGGCCACGTGCTCTGAGCCACCATAGAAAAGGGACAGTGGTGCCCACCTCGCAAGGCTGTCATGAAGCCAAGCTCATGCATGTGGGGTTGCTGGGTCCGAGGAGTCCCCCACGCTTCCTGCCCCACCCACCTGCGACCCTCCCTGGTAACTCAAGTGCTCATTATCACC
Organism: Oryctolagus cuniculus; assembly: GCF_964237555.1. NCBI lineage: Eukaryota > Metazoa > Chordata > Mammalia > Lagomorpha > Leporidae > Oryctolagus > Oryctolagus cuniculus. The sequence continues at coordinate 149,527,796 of NC_091438.1, forward strand.
GCTTCCGTGAGCTGCTTCCTCCTCGGCCTAATTACTAGGTGGCGCAGTCATCCCCATCACTGTATCACCAAATGACACAGCGTAATTTCATCTTCAGTTTATGCCATGAGATAAGCAAATTAGCTAGGCACACTCACCCAGCCTGGCCATCCCGTCCGGCTCAGGCAGCCACAGGAGGGCTGCTGGGGCTCGAGAGGGTGTGGAGCCCCCCTTCCCCACAAGGGCCCCCCCCCAGAGTCAGGGCCAGCAGCAGCCTTCTGATCACCCTGAACTTGGTGCTCGGCCTGCCGTGGAGCAAGGGGGTAGAAGGAGGTTGTGGCCACCAGTGTGCTCATCGTCATAGCGTAGAAACACCTGCCTGCAAATCCAGGCTTTGTTGTTTGCCAGACGTGTGGCGCTGGCAAGTACTGACCCTCCCTGTTGTTCTGTGCTGTGTGGCAGGGACGGGCCGGAGAGTGCCAGCAAACCCTGGTCTGGTACCTGGCACGCCACGCACAGGTCTTCTCCTCTGTTCTTTCCCTGGTGCCTCCCTGCCGTTCCCAGCAGGACTTGAAGTGCTGGCCATTTTAGAACCCACCAGCGCACACACAGACGTCACTGCCTGACGACCTGTGGGGTGGATACCGTAGCATCCCCATTAGATGGATGAGAAAACCAAGGCACAGAAAGGAATAGAGTGACTCTGCCAAGGTCACGTGGCTGAGAGTCACCCTGGGGATGAGATGCTGGATGCATGCTTTGGGGGCACACAAGGGGCAGGGTCACAGTGAAGTCCCAGAAGGCTGCCTGGAGGAAGCAGTAACCAGAGAAGGCAGAGAGCTATGTGATGGCCTGGAGCAGAAAGCACAGGGTGTTTAGGGGAATTAACTGTAAGTGTTTTGCTGTGGTTCAGTGTGTGAGGGAGGAGTGGTGCCAGATGAGGCTGGGAGAGGAGCCAGGAGCCAGGTCGTGGGGAGGCAAGCAAGGATGGGGGAGGTTGGAAGCTGGGCTGAGACTCTGGGTCATTGTCCTGCCAGAGAGTGGGCTTGCAACAGGAGCGTGATGGGACTGTATCAGTCTGCCTAGAGCCAGCTAGCAGAGGAGGGACCTGTGGGAGCTACAGTTGGAGGTCAAGGCCCCTGTGGAGCCAACCAGGGAAGGCGTCCTGGGGCCAGACCAGGGGGGCCTGCCCAGATGAGGGAGATGACGCTGGAGGTGTCAGGTGGTGGCGAGTGGCCCCGCTCAGGGAGGAAGGAGAGCTTGCCGGGCAGGCTTGGGGCTGGGTGGTGGGGTGCCTCTGCCGCGGGCATTGGAGGCAGTGGGTTGGCAACACTGGGTAAGATTCTCCCTCCCTCCCGGGGCCCCAGGCAGGTGAGTCAACGCTGGGCCAAGTGGGTGCGTGTTTCCCAGCTCCCTGCATGTGCGGGCCAGACCCGTCCCCCGCTGCCAGCACCCGAGCAGGAGCCCAGCCCTGGGACTCCGGGTCCAGCCCAGAGTGATTGGCTCATGGCTGGCGGGGCTGCTGCCTTCTCAGAGGAGGCAGTTAGCAGCCTTGCCCTCCCACAGATGTGCTGTGCTGTGGCTTTCGGGGGCGTCCCCAAGGCTCACCTTTAGCCTACCCTGCTCCCCTGCTACTCCTGCCCACCCCCCACCCCACCCCCCGCCCGCCCCAGGCTGATTGCCCCTCTTCGGTGTCTTCTGGGAGTGGAGCCTGTGGTGGATCTTTGGTGTGCTGAGGACCGGCCACACTGTTTTCCATAGTGGCTGCGCTAATTTACATTCCCACCAATAGCCCGAGGGAGTTCCCCTTTCTCTGCGCACTTGCCAGCATTTTTTTTTTTTTTTGAAGATTTATTTATTTGAAAGTCAGAGTTACACAGGGAGAGGAGAGACTGAGAGCAAGAGAGGTCTTCCATCCACTGGTTCATTCCTCAATTGGCCGCAATGGCCAGAGCTGTGCTGATCCAAAGCCAGGAGCCAGGAGCCTCCTCCAGGCCTCCCACGTGGGTGCAGGGCCCAAGGACTTGGGCCATCTGTCACTGCTTTCCCAGACCATTAGCAGAGAGCTAGATCAGAAGTGGAGCAGCCGGGACTTGAACTGGTGCCCATATGGGATGCCAGCACTGCAGGTGGTGGCTTTACCCACTATGCCACAGTACCAGCCCCGCCAGCAATTTTTTTTAATAAAAATATTTATTTGAAAGAGTTGCAGGGGGCGGGGATTCCACCTGCTGGTTCACTCCCCATATGGCTGCAATGGCCAGTGCTGGGCCAGGCCAAAGGCTGGAGCATGGAATTCCATCTGGGTCTTCCATGTGGGTGCAGGGGCCCACGGGCTTGAGCCATCTTCCACTGCTTTCCCAGGCACATTAGCAGGGAGCTGCATCGGAAGTGGAGCAGCCGGGGCTCAAATCAGCACTCACATATGGGATGGTAAGGTGTTGCAGCTCTACAACGGCCCAGCATTTCTCGTTTGTCGCGTTGACGCTAGTGAGATCAGGAGGTCTGGCGTTTTGGTTTCAGATTTCCTTACTGCACTCCTGGTGTCCCTTTCCTGCTGGTCGCCTGGACACTGTGTCACTCTTTCTCCCCTTAGATGCCTCTGGACTGTGAGTTTCTCTGCTGATTTCTTATTATCAAAAACTAGAGCAGCAGTTAACTCCTTCAGAAACATCATGGTAGATCTAAAAAGAAATGAACTCCTGCCATGGAAATTTCTCTCGTAGAAGACGCTCAGCGTTGTCATCAGTGTCGAGTGACGTCATCTTCAGGAGTGACGGCCGTGGTTTTAACTGTCTTGCTGCTTTCCCAAAGCTGTCCTATTGGACTTTTACTTAATAGAGAGCAAGCAACTAAACTCCATTCTTTCTTTGAGGGCTCAGCCGCCTGTGCCCTAGTGAAGATCTGCACACAAGGTAGTCGTTACCCCGTTACCAGCTTCCCTGCTGGGCACTGCGGATGGAGGGGTGATGAGGTGACTGTTGCCCACCTGCTCGGGTGTGCTCTGTCTCGGGTATAAAGGCCTGACTGTAGCACAGGCACCATGCTGGCACACACCACAGGAAAGGGCAGAATTCCTTCTGGCTAGAATTCCTTCTAGCTTCTTTGTGGAAGAGGCAGGCTCAAGGTGGAGAGGAGTAGCAGGTGTTGGGGGGCGGGGCTCTGGCTTGGTAGAGGAGCTGTATCAGCCACAGACCTCTTGAAGGTGGAGCCTCCTTGGGGCTGCCCCCTGGGTTTGGCCAACATCCAGGGCCAGGTGCACTGGGGTTGTGGGGGGCACCTGCAGGGGTAGGAGGGGGTCTGGGTGACACAGGCAGGATGAACCTTGGTTCGGGCCATTTGTGGAGTCTGAACGCCCAGCTCGGGGGTCTGGCTTTCGTTCTGCACGTGGTGGGCATCCGTGGGAGACTTCTGAACCTGGTGTTTCATACACGCGGTTGGCCTCTGCACCCACGGGCTCTGCGTGTGCCGCCTCAACCAACTGCAGACTGAAAACGCTGGAAAACTTGCACCCGTGCTGAGCGTGTGCGTGGGGAGGTTGTGGGGGGGGGGCGGTTCTTCCCATCATTCTTCCCTAAGCAGCACAGCACAGCAGCTGCTTACCTAGCGCCGGGTAAGTGATGCAGAGATGGCGTAAAGCCCACAGCGGGTGTGTGCAGGTCCTGTGCTGCAAGCACCGGGACATTGTTTAGAAGGGACTGGAGCATCCACGGGTTTTCATGTCCACTCCCCCAGGAGTTCAAGGGACAACTGTGACAGCTGACACTGACAAGCACCTGAGGGCTCTGTGCCCACAGCTGCTCTAAGCACTTACTCGAAATCACTGGTGTGTCCCAGCTGTCTATGAGGGAGGTACAGTTGTTATCAGCCCCATTTTACTGATGCGACAACTGAGGTGCAGAGAGACAGGGTCACGTGCCCGTGATCACACAGCTGGGAGGTAGCCGAGAGGAGATCTGAACTGAGGTCTGGATCCAGAGCTGTCACCCGCTCTGGTCCCCTGGCCTGTTTGTAAGCATGTAGCCCTCAGATGGCGTGAGTATAGAAGACGACATGTATGAGATGACATGTAAGAGACAACATGTATGAGATGACATGTAAGAGACATGTATGAGGTTACACGTGTGATATGACATGTAAGAGATGGCATGTATGAGATGGCATGTAAGAACCGGGCAAAAGCTGCGTGACTGGCACCAGAAGCAGGAATTGATGGGACTTGGCCACAACACAGCATCGTTAATGAGCTAGATCTGAAAACAGCTCAGCGGGTGTGGCTGCTGGGTCTCAGGTCTCAGAATTTCTCTCCTGGGCTGCTCGTCCTCGCTTCTGACCCGCTCCAGCATTCCTGGAAGCACCCTGCCTTTGGAAGCCAACCCCAGGAGCCATCTGGATGACACAGTTGGCACAAATGGGTCAGACCCGGGCACACCAAGCCGCGAGGCATTTGTCATCAGAAACACATGAGTGTGCATGACATGTCTCGTTTCTGCTCACCCCTATGAGCAGGATGGGGTTTCCAGAGCTGGGCACCAACACACCCTCATCTGGCTTTCACTTTCTCTATTGGCTAGGGCCCTGGGGTCAAGGACAGGAAGTCCACGGAGTGCTGTGGTTCCCACTGCCATTCTCAGGCTCAGCCAAGCCCTTCTCCTCCAAAACACCAGGCTGGTTTCTCCTCCATGGCTCCGCGGGGCCAGGAGGGGAACTGAGCCGACCAAGGCAGGGCAGCCACAAAGCGGCGGCTGCGCTTTCCCCTGTGCTGGGGGTGTGGATCCCACAGCTGCCAGGGAGGCGATGAGGGAGAAGGAGTACCAACTGCCCACCCCGGGCCTCAGCCTGTCCAGGGCACCTGGGCCGTAGCAGGTCCCCACCTGCAGCAGCAGCCCTACCTTTCAGAAGGAGCGTGGGCCCGGGGGTACAGGACCGAGGTTCAAGGCCCGTCTCTGCTTGGGTTCTCTGGGGGCCACGTGCTGAAGTCAGCAGGGGTGGGGCAGGAGTCAGGTGAAGATTCACATCCTGACTCCCTTGGCCCCAAACAGGGGTCGAGTCCTGCCTCCTCTCTGGCCGCTGGGTGTCTCATTTCTAGGGTGCAGGGGAGGATTCTCGCCTCGCAGGGGTGAGGCACTGTGGGGTTAGGAGAGACGTTCTGTCCCACAGCACATAGCAGGTGCTCCGTCTTCCCCACTCCCTGTCCCTAAAAACTGGAGGTGAGGCTTCCCGTGCTAGCCAGCTACTCCTGCCTGCAACTAACATAACCGAGAGGAGCGACTTAGCCAGGAAGACGGTTTACTGCAGCCCACGGTTTGGAGGTTCGCGGTCCGCATCAGTCTGGTGTCGGATGAGGGCAGGGCGTGCGGGGAAGGAGGAGCACGTGGCATCCTGGAAGCACACTTGTGCCTCTGCTCCCGAAGCCGCTGATTCGATCACAGGCGCCACCCCAGCCAGCTAATCCAATCTAAGCATTTTCCCAGGCCTTTGCTTCAGACACCCTAATCGGATTAAGCACCATCCTTCATCCACCCACTCCAGGCTCTGGGGGATCAAGTCCTTAACACGCGGGCCTGTGGGGGGACACCCAGATCACTAACTAAACCACAGCATCTGCTGAGGCCCAGGCTCCGGGTGGGTGTGCAGATGCACCCAGAGACGAAGGAGGGCTCAGGCAGGTGCGGAGGGCACAGGCTGCGCTGTGGCTGCACTGCCACTCACTGCCCAAGCCTTTCCCCTTCCCACCTCAGAGGCAGGTGCAGTTTCCCTACAGGGCCCAAGGCAGGTGTTTCAGGAAGGGGCCTCCATCTTTAGTGCGCTGAAAAGTAATCAGTTCTCCATCTCGGTTTCTACTGGGAAGTGGGTGAGCTTCCTGGCATTGGCCACCCTGAGTCGGGCTGGGTAGAGGTGTGGCTATATGGGGACTATGTGGCTGGGGTTTGGAGGGGGGGTGTTCAGGAGTGCTTCCCAGAAAACGGTCTCTGAAATGAGATGGAAGAAGGAGGAGCCTGCTGTTCAACACTAGGGCCGAGTGGCCTCCAGGAGTTGCCTCTGAGAAGGGTAAAGGCAGAAGTGAGATGACGGGGTAGGGGGAAGGGGGTAAAAGGAATTGACAAGTTTCTCACACCAGTTAGGGCCCCGGGGAGCTGAGCTTTTCCAGGGGTCTTTTCCTCTGCTGACACCTGTTACCTCAAGTGTCCTGTTACAGAAAAAGCCCGGCTGTTAGCCTTCGATAAGTGGGGTGGGTCCTGGGAACTCCTCCACCCAGTGGGGGAGGAAGAAGTCTCAACAATTAAAATTCTGGCTGGAGCCGCGGCTCACTAGGCTAATCCTCCGCCTGCGGCGCCGGCACACCAGGTTCTAGTCCCGGTCGGGGTGCCAGATTCTGTCCCGGTTAACCCTCTTCCAAGCCAGCTCTCTGCTGTGGCCCGGGAGTGCAGTGGAGGATGGCCCAGGTCCTTGGGCCCTGCACCCGCATGGGAGGCCAGGAGAAGCACCTGGCTCCTGGCTTCAGATCAGCGCGATGCACCGGCCGCGGCGGCCATTGGAGGGTGAACCAATGGCAAAGGAAGACCTTTCTCTCTCCCTCTCTCTCTCTCACTGTCCACTCTACCTGTCAAAAAAAAAAAAAAAAAATTAAAATTCTTCCCAGGCACCCTGCTTCCCCCGTGGTGTGTGTAGCTTTAGATGTTTCCTGTATCCTTAGACATCCGGAAGCTGGCGCAGAATGCAGGAGAATTTACAGGCACGTCCCTCCACTTGTCCCACCATTCATTGCCACAGCTGGTTGTTCAGCACCGACTACATGCCGAGAGATGGGCATCCTGGGCTGGGCAGGCCCAGAAGAGGGTTTGGGGGTTAATTCCCGAGGCTAAGGGGCTGAGTGGCAAGACCTGACTCTCCCTCTAAAAGGCTGGCCCTGACTGCGGCTGGGTGCGTGGTGAGAGGGCAGCTGCCCATGCCCTCCGCTGGTCACCCCACACCCCACCTCTCTGAGCCTGTGCATTCCCATGTGTGACAGAGAATCACACTGGGAATAAACAGAAATGCACTTGGCAAACTGAGAAACAGGTAAACAGTAGGGACCCCATGTCTTCCCAGAAGTGGAGGGTCCTTTGGGACCTGCTGGGTGAGACGTTCTGGGGCTCTTGGGTAGAAGAACAACGCTCATCTCAGAGAAGCCGCAGTGGCTGGGGCTGGGGCACCTGCTCGAAGCTCGGGACTCCTGCGGTAAGGTGGAGGCAGGGTCCCCTTCAGGTGTTGACCTGACCGAAAGCCACAGTTCTCTCTGTGCTGGGGGAAACTCACCTGTTTGGGCACAGGGCGAGCCCCACGTTACCCTCAGTGACCCTAATGCACACACACAGTGTCTCCTTGTGTCTGGGAGTTCCTGGGGAGTCTGAACTTCACCCATGCACTGGGAGCTACAGGAAACAGCACGAGGGAGAGAAGGCACCTGCTTCTTTTATTTTACACACACACACACACACACACACACACAGAGACACACCCGTCATCACAGCGTTGATGGGGGAGACTCTTGATGGTTTAAAGGCTCATGGTAGAGGGAAACCACTTTTTTTTTTTACTGTTTTGGGACAAACCAGAGGCCCCGCCTCATACCTGACTCTTAGTATTTGCCGCGGGGACCCCGTTATTGAAGGGCGACGTAAGGAGGAAGGGGTCGCTGTGAGGCCCCGTCCTGCCCGCCAGGGACTTGAGTTGGGGTCCCCTCTCCCGACCTCTGGGAAGGACTCCATCTACCCCGGGTCCGGGGGTGGGGGGCTCTCCCTGGGAGCCGCGCTGGTCAGGCCCCGCCCGGACCGGGAGCCGGGAGCGCGCGGGACCGGGCGTCGCGGGGCGCAGCTCGCGGGGCGGGTGGCCGCCGGGGCCCCGGCGCGGCTTGGGTGGGCGGGGCGGGGCGGGGGAGCGAGGGGCGGGACCCCTGCCCGCCGCGGGCCGGTCCGGGGGCCGGTCTCGGTGCCCCGGCCGGGGCGGGGCGCGGCGGCGGCGGCGCCCGGGCCGCTTCCCCATTCGGGCGCGTGAGAGCCATGGAGGCGCTGAGGGAGTCCGTGCTGCACTTGGCCTTGCAGATGTCGACCTACAAGCGGGCCACGCTGGATGAGGAGGACCTGGTGGACTCGCTCTCTGAAGGCGACGGATACCCCAACGGCCTGCAGGTACGCGCCCTGGCCCCCAGCGCTGCGGGCTCCCTGGCGGTCCGGGCCAGGCATGCGCGCTCGCGCCGCCCCGCCCCCAACGCCGAGGGCCCGGGGGAGGGGGCCGCGGGGGTTCCGCGGGGAAATCCTGGCCGGGGCCAGGGCCGGTGCGGAGGCGTGGGGAGTCGCTCCCGCAGCCCACCCTCGCCAGCCTGCGCCTTCTCAGATCCTCCCACCACCTGCTTCTGGCGCTGCAGCCCCCAGACCCCAGTTCCTCATTCGTGGAAGAGGGAGTCCCTGAGCTCCAGGACCTGGCCAGCCTTGATCCGGCAGAGCGTGGGAAGCCCTGAATGTCTGGAACCCACCCCCTGCGCCCTGGGCAGCCCGGGAGAGTGGGTGGCCTTGTGTGGGCAGCCTTACCCAGACACCCCCATCCCAGCACCTCCATTTCCTGGAGTGGTATCCGTATCCCTGCCCCTTTGTAGCCTGCTCAGGGGTCCAAGTCCCTCCCATCTCCAGCGTCTGCCCCTGTGGGAATCTGATGAACTCCAGGCTCCCTCTGCCCGCGCGGCCAGGGTGGGGTTTGGAGCCAGCTAGGTGGGTAGGAGGGACTTGGAAATGCCGGGAACACCCCCCCCTCCGGGAGAGCAGCGAGCTCTCAGCTCAGGACCACTTGCCACCCAGGGAGGTGGAAGGGGGCGTTGAGGCCACCTGCAGACCGACACCAAATCATGGCTCAACTCCAGAGTGAGCTTGGGGTGGGTGAGCTGGAGCAGGAACACTGGTCAAGGGCGGAGCGCCACGGGGGCGGGGCAGTGGGGGCCCTCTCCCCCAGGCTGGAGAACCAGGCACTGGGCAGAACTGACCTCCCGACCCTGTGTGGGTCCACCCCCTGGGGTACAGCCACTCTCCCCCCAACTACATGGTTCCACCGGGCCTTAGAACCATCCGGAAGATGTCAGGGAATCCTTTCCCCCCTGCTAGTAGGAGACGGAGGCAGCGAGAGGGAAGACAGGGGGGAGCCTGAGGACCCCAGCTAAGTATCTGGCAGGGGCAGACCAACCCCAGTCTGTGTGGGACCTCTTCCGCGAGCCGCCCCTCGAGGCGAAATCCAGCAGGAAATTAGATTTCTGCGGCAGGCACATTTCCCTTCGCAAATGAAAACAACCTAATCGGCCATCGCTGCCGGCTCGTCTTCCACCGGAGGTTCTCAGCACACATTTCAGATTCCCCACCAAATCGTCCCCTGTGGTGGGACCGCAGCAGCTGGCCTTGGGGGCGGGCTGTCACGGAGCCCCACCTCCGAAGCCAGGGACCGGGTTGTGGTGGAGAGCGACCTGTTGCTCTCGTTCCCTTAGTTCCCTTACGATGCTGGGAGCTGGGAGTTAGAGGCAGCGCTACGGGGGCCTGCGAGGGTCTCTGTTGTTTTTCTGAGCCCTGAGGTAAGGGCTGGGGGGCCTCGTTGCAGACGCCAGGGCGGAGGGGTGGCGAGAGGCTCGGGACATTCCTGTGGTCACATCGCTGCCGTGTGGGTTGGAGCGCTCTGTGGGTGTCTCTACAGCAAGCTGCCCAGCTGGGTCTGCTCGCCACTTTCCTTGAGGCAGAGGCAGAGAGCTTGCCCGGGGCTGGGGTTGTGCTGTGGGTACCCAGCTTGGTTTGCCTGGGCCCCCCTGACTTCCCCAAAGCAAACATGCACTCACGCTCGCTGGCTTTTCCAAGAATTGTTTTCTACAAATTGGATGTTTTTAATCACTGGGATTTTTTTTTTCCAATAAAAGCTTTACATGCTCATTTGTGAGAAAAAAATTAGTGACAATGAATAAATCTTTTTTTTTAATATTTATTTATTTGAAAGTTGGAGTTACACAGAGAGAAGGAGGGGCAGAGATAGAAAGAGAGAGGCCTTCCACCCGCTGGTTCACTCTCCAATTGGCCGCAACAGCCAGAGCTGCGCCAACCAGAAGAAGCAAGAGCCGGAGCATCTTTTGGGTCTCCATGCTGGTGCAGGGGCCCAAGCACTTGGGCCATGTTCTGCTGCTTTCCCAGGTCACAGCAGAGAGCTGGATCAGAAGTGGAGCAGCCGGGACTCAAACCGGTGCCCATATGGGATGCTGATACTGCAGACGGTGGCTTTACCTGCTGCGCCACAGCACCGGCCCCAACAATAAATAAATCTTTTTAAAAAATGACATATTAAAAAAAGGATTGAAAAAGAAGCAGTAACCCCACTGCCTCAACAGCTTCTAGCTTTTCACTCTGTTTGTACAAGGACTGCTTTATTTTATTTTAAAGATTTATTTATTTATTTGAAAGTCAGAATGAGAGAGACATAGAGAGAGCTATCTTCCATCTGTTGGTCTCCTCCCCAAATGGACACACAGCCAGGGATGATAACAGCCATATGGGATGATGGTGCTGCAGACGGCAGCTTAAAGCGCTACGCCACAGCACCAGCCCCGGACTATTATATTTTTAAAAATAATTCATCTCAGCCAGCGCCGCGGCTCACTAGGCTAATCCTCCGCCTGTCGGCACCGGCACACCGGGTTCTAGTCCTGGTCGGGGCGCCGGATTCTGTCCCGGTTGCCCCTCTTCCAGGCCAGCCCTCTGCTGTGGCCAGGGAGTGCAGTGGAGGATGGCCCAGGTGCTTTGGCCCTGCACCCCATGGGAGACCAGGAAAAGCACCTGGCTCCTGGCTCCTGCCATCGGATCAGCGCGGTGCACCGGCCGCAGCGCGCCGGCCGCAGCAGCCATTGGAGGGTGAACCAACGGCAAAGGAAGACCTTTCTCTCTCTCTCTCTCTCTCACTGTCCACTCTGCCTGTCAAAAAAAAAAAAAATTCATCTCACCCCATATATACAGTGTTATGTCCTACAGTTTTCATTTTCATTTATTTTTAACATTTTTTCATTTTTACCTGAAAGAGTTAGAGGGAGAGACATTTCCATCTGCTGGAAGAGAAAGAGATATTCCATCCACTGGCTTAGCGCCCCAACAGCCAGGGCTGGGCCAGGCCAAAGCCAGGAGCCAGGATCTTCTTCCGGGTCTCCCACATGGGTGGCAGGGGCCAAGTCACTTGGGCCATCTTCCACTGCTTTTTCCAGGCCATAGCGGCAGCTGGATCATGAAGAGGCACACACGTGGGATGCCAGTGTCACAGGCTATGCCACAATGCCAGTCCCTATCCCACAGCCTATAAATTCAGTGCTACGATATAAGCATTTTCTTTTCTTAAGAGTTTGTTTTTTATTTATTTTAATTTATTTGGAAGGCTGAATGACAGAGAGAGAAAACCCTCTATCTGCTGATTCACTCCCCAAATGTCTGCAATAGACAGGCCAAAGCCAGGAGGAGCCTGGAGCTCCTTCTGGGTCTCTCACATGGTTGGCAGGGACCCAGGTACTTGAGCCACCATCTGCTGCCTCCCATGGTGCGCATTAAGAGGAAGCTGGACAGGAAGCAAAGCAGGACTTGAACCCAGGGGTCCAGTATGACAAGCAGGAATCCCAAGTGGCATCCTCTACCATGCGAGATGCCTACCCCACACCAAAACACATGTATCTTCTACTTTCATTTGCTGGGAACTTGTTGAAATACACGCACATCTTGGTGTCGTCTTAAATGTGCAGAATAGCTTTCCCTCGGAAGCTTCCCTCTCTCTGCTCCAAACACACACCGTTTCAGTGGCTGGAAGGGAAGTAGCCCAAGTCCCACCTGCAGCCTAAACTGGGGAGCAGGCAGCCACAGCTGTCTGCCAGAACCTTTAAAAAGTTTTTCTGGGAGCTGATGCTGTGGTGCAGTGGGTTAAAGCCCCAGCCATCCGATATGGGTGCCGGTTCGAGTCCCGGCCTGCTCCTCTTCTGATCCAGCTCTCTGCTATGGCCTGGGAAACCAGTAGAGGATGGCCCAAGTCCTTAGGCCGCTGCACCCACGTGGGAGACCCGGAAGAAGCTCCTGGCTCTCGGCTTCAGCTCAGCTCAGCTCTAGTCATTGCAGCCAATTGGGGAGTGAACCAGCAGAATGGAAGACCTCTCTCTCTCTGGCTCTACCTCTCTCTGTAACTCTGTCTTTCAAAGACATAAAAAATAATTCTTTAAAAAAAGTTTTTCTTAATAGAAAAAATAAAGTTGATATTTTTATATATATTTATTTATTTGAAAGGCAGTGTCAGAGAGAGAGGAGAGACAGTCAGAGAGAGAGAGAGAGAGAGAGAGAAAGATCTTCCATGTCGCTGGTTTACTCCCAAAATGCCCACAAACAGCCAGGGCTGGGCCCGGCCAAAACCAGGAGGCTGGAACTCCATCTCAGTCTCCCACATGGGTGGCAGGGGCCCAAGCACTTGAAAGCTGAGATATTCGCAGGGGTTTTCTCATTTTTCCCCCCACCATGCCCAGGGCTATCTTTGGAGACTAATCTCAGCAAGAGGCCCACCCAGTAGTTTAAAAAGTCTTCTTGGTGCTGGCGGGCAGCCAGGTAGCCTAGTGGTTGAGACACCCACATCCCCTGAGAGTGTTTCTGACCGATGCAGACCCTGGGAGGCAGCAGCTGGGCTCCTGCTTCCACTGGGAGACCTGAGTGGAGTTCCCAGCTCTTAGCCTCAGCCTCAGCCTTCCGTGGGCATTCGGGGAGTGAACCAGGAGATGGGAGCTCTCTCTCTTTCTCCCAAATAAATATATAAACAAGAATTTTAAATGAAGAGGCAGGCGTGTGTGCTTTCCAGGAGGTACCGTCAGCCCTCAGACTGTTGGCCGTGCGGTGCTAGAATCCGAGGCGGGCTCCCATTGTAGGGGGGGCACTGCGGCCCAGGGGCTGCCCAGCCACGCCTCCTGGGACCTGGCTGGCCTCCGACTTCCCAGATTTGTGGTCTTTCTCCCTCGCCCTGGGGACCTAGGTGGAAACCTCTTACTCCGTAAATAGATGCTCCTTGAAGCTGTTCCCTGAAACCTGAAGGCAGGCAGGCATGGGGCACGGAGCAGGTGGAGTTCAAGGCCCCGGCAGAGAACACTATAGAGTCTGCTCTGGGCCGACCCCAGTGGTCTCCACCGGAAGTCTGCCTTATGGAACGTTGAAGAAACTTCCCCAAACTGACACCGCACAGAGGCAGGGGCCTTGCTGGGCTGGGCTGTCACGGTCCACCTGCTCCAGTAGGTCCCCCTGCCAGCCCGCACCGGGGCTGGGCTCCCCGCCAAGTCCTTGGCCAGACAGCTCCTGTTGGCTGCTTCATGCGGCGCAGGTTGCTGGGGACCTGGCCAGGGCTCAGCAGTCCAAGCCTCCCCGACCGACCGACTAAAAACCCAGGTCATGCCCGCCCTCACCCCCCGAGTCCTCTCAGCTGCTGCTGACTTAGCTCCTGGGCCCAGGCGGCAGGACTCCGTCCTCACCTGGAGAACTTGTTCTTGCTGTAAGCCTGGCTGAGCCGGGCACTCACTTCTGTAACTGAATATTTATCCCGGATTAGGGCTTTGTTCCCTTGGCTGCGGAAATGCTGGGAAGTCCTGGGTTGGACCGCTCACCTCTGTTCTCTCCCTCCCTCCCTCTGGCTCTAACTGCCTCCTTCCCTGTCTCCCTCTCCACTGCTCTCTTACAGGCACCCCTTGCTCTGTGTCTCGCGTCCTCTGTCACCTTACCTGATGGGGGGTGGGGAGTGGGTAAGGCCACCAGCGCGCTGAGCTTCCACACGGCCTCTCAGCTGCACCCTCCAGCCTCAGCGCTGCTGCTTGGCTGATGGCCACCGCCCGGTGACCTCTCCCGAGATGGACCGGGCTGCCTGCCCTCGCGCTCCCTGCAGACTGGCTCTACTGATGGACGTGCTCTCCTTTCCAGAAGGAAAGTGAGACACCACTCACGTCTCCCCTTGCTGTGACCTCGTCTCATGGGCTCCCTGCCAGCAGCTAGGAAGGAGGCGGAGGAGGTGCAGTGGGGACTCCGAGAGAGGGGCCAGGGCCGCTGCCGTAGCACAGCAGTGCCCTGACTTGCAGCCCTGGGCTCGCCATCCTCTCCCGGAGCAGCCCTGGGCTCGCCATCCTCTCCCGGAACAGCCCTGGGCTCGCCATCCTCTCCTGGAACGGCCTCCTTGTCCTGGCCCCAGGCTTCCAGGGGATACCTCCTGCCCCTGGGATGCCTCTGGTTTCCTTCTGCCCCTGGAAGCAAGGTTTGTCCAGCAACCACAAGGCCCTTAGCCTGGTGACCCAAGGCGAGCAGAAAACATGACAAAGGTTAAAAATCCCATCTCCAAATTCTGTTTGCCATCCTGACCTGGAAGTATGCATTTTTAATTCAATTGTGGCTTAATTCTAATTTAACTTTGCGGTGAGCACCAGCTGTTTAGACTCAGCACTCTGGTTGACACTGGAAAATGAGGCTCAGCTCCGCTTGGTGCTCCTCTGGTGGGGGCCGGGGTGCCCGTTCTGGAGGGAGGGAGGCGTTGTCCCGTTCTCTCTCCCTGAGCCCCCCACTGCCGGGTGTCTGTGGAGCTGGTCCTCCATCTTGCACTTAGGGATGCGTGAGGGCGGGCGTGCTGGGAACACCCCCGTCTTTAACCGCCATTGGCCCGTTTCCCGCTCCCTCTGAGGTTCCTTCCGTCTTCTGTCTTCCTCCTCGCCCTTCACCTCCTCAGATGCCGTCGCCCCGTGCTCCCGCTGCCTCCTTGCTCTCCATCCCCTGGCCTTTCTCCACCCAGATAAGAGGAGCGGTTCCTCTTCCCCAAGCCTGCCTTCCCAGAGCCAGTGCCAGGCGGGGGCTCTCGCTCTGTTTTTACAATTACTTATTTGAGAAAAAATATATATAATTATATAAACATATATCTATATACAACAAATATATACTAGGTTTGCCACATGAGTGCCATAAGCCCAGTCACTTGAGCCATCACCCCTACCTGCCAGGGTCTGAGTTGGCAAGAAGCTGGAGTCGGGAGCCCTAGCTGGGATTCTGGGGTTGGTGCTGTGGAGTAGCAGGTTAAGCCACGGCCTGTGGCAGCAGCATCCCATATGGGTACCAGTCATGTCCTGGCTGCTCCATGTCTTTTTTTTTTTTTTTTTTTTTTTTCAGATTTATTTATTTGACAGCCAGAGTTACAGAGAGAAAGAAAGAGAGAGAGGTAGAGAGAGGTGTCTTCCATCTGCTGGTTCATTCCCCAAATGGCTGTAACTGACCCGATCCGAAGCCAGGAGCTTCTCCAGGTCTCCCACGCGGGTGCAGGGGCCCAAGGCCATCCTCTACTGCTTTCCCAGGCTCAAAAGTGGAACAACCAGGATTCGAACCAGTGCACATGTGGGATGCTGGTGTTACAGGCAGCAGCTCCACCCGCTATTGCCACAGCCCCGGCCCACTTCTCACACTTCAAAAAAGCTTCCGAAGGGGTTGCCGCAGGCGGTGTCCCTCCAAAGCCTGACCGTGGCTTTGGTGCCTGGCGTCCTGGACTGTCTCAGGTGTCGCCAAGCCCAACCTTTTTGCATTTTTAAAATTTATTTATTTTTTATTTGACAGATAGCGTTATAGACAGTGAGAGAGAGAGACAGAGAGAAAGGTCCTCCCTCCGCTGGTTCACTCTCCCAGTGGCCACTATGACCGGTGCTGCGCCAATCCGCAGCCAGGAGCCAGGTGCTTCCTCCTGGTCTCCCACGTGGGTGCAGGCTCCCAAGCACTTGGGCCATCCTCCACTGCCCTCCCGGGCCACAGCAGAGAGCTGGACTGGAAGAGGAGCAACCAGGACTAGAACTGGCGCCCCAACCGGGACTAGAACCTGGGGTGCCAGCGCCACAGGCGGAGGATTAGCCAAGTGAGCCACGACGCCAGCCGCCTTTTTGCATTTTTAGAACCCATCTTTTCCTCCTCAACGTCTTTGTGCGCCACCTCCTCTGGTGCAGAAATCCCCGTTCACTTCCTTTCCACAAAGAACCCAGCGACTGCCGTGCAGCCCCTCCCCCAGCTGACCGCCGCAGAGCCCCACCTGCCAGTGTGGGGCCTCCTCGGAGCTCTGACCTGGCTCCAGGGGCAGCCACCCCTTGGCCATTAGCGGCTCTGGCAGGTCTGAGTCTGGGTCTCCTCGTGTCCCCTGGCAGCGCCCCACTCCCCAGCAAGCTGCTAGGACCTCCTGCCTCCATGCCCAGCCCTGCCAAGCCTTGCGTCCTCTGCCTTTTGCTTCCCAAAGGGCAATTCTAACCATGCCTCTGCCGTCCTCGGAGGAAGTCCATCATAGCACCTCTTAGGATCAAAGCCTCGCCCCGCTCAACCCTTCCCCAATTACCTGGTTGTCTCTTACTTATTCTTCAGGTCCCAGCCCAGACATCACCCCCTCCAGGAAGCCTTCCCTGACTGAATCCCTGCACACCCCAGACTGTTTCTGAAAGCAAGGAAGTCTCTCTTCCCCTGCGTGTTTCCAGCCTGGCCCTGAGTTGGTGCTAAGCTGGGTACACGGCATCGGGGTCGTTCCCAACTTCAGGAGACCTTTCCTGTCTGGCGGCCTTGGCTTTTGCAGGAAGCACCTCTTGGAGCAGAGGGGACCCCAAGCTGGCCTGGGCGAGGGCTCCGAGCGCTGCCACGCCTGCCCCTTCCTCTCATTGTGCCTCCTTTCCTGTTGCGTAGACCGTGAGGCCGGGGACACTTTTCCTCCCTTTGAGGGTCTGCTGAATGGAGCTATTTCCCCCAAACCTCTCGCTGCCCAGTGGGCTCTGGAGTCCCACACAGGCTTCGCCGCCCGGCTCTCCCCTTCCACTGTGTGCAGGAGGGCGAGGCTGCCGCCTCCGGGCCTCAGTTTCCTTATTTGCAAAGAGAGAACTCAGAGGGCAGCTCCCGCGGGGCGGGGAGGGTTCCGTGAGCAGCTGTCCCCTGCTCCTGTGCCTGGTCACCTCGTCCCTGGCCTTGTGGGGGCGGAGCTCTCGGGAGAGCCCAGCTGGCAGCTCACTGCATGCCTGCAAGCCCAAACATCCTGTTCTTTTGGGAACTCCTTACAGGAGAATCGGGGAAAAGCTGTGGGTTTTTTCCTTCCACCCATATCGGGTGACACAGAAAAGGCAAGCCTGCCTCGCTGATGTGTGGGAGCAAATCTGAGCTGCCGAGCAGGGCGGTGGATCCCTCCCTGGATTAGGGCTGAGTCTGTGGGAACCCGACCGCCCCGGAGGCGGGAGGGCAGCCCCGATGGCTCCCCGGGGCCTAGGCCTACAGCAGAGCCCCTTCCTCCCAGGGAGGGGGCGCCCCGGGCTCACCGCCTCCCCACCCCTCCTGCCCCCTCCCCTGCAGGTGAACTTCCACGGCTCCCGGAGCAGCCAGCGGTGCTGGGCCGCACGGACCCAGGTGGAGAAGCGGCTGGTGGTGCTGGTGGCGTTTCTGGCGGCAGGACTGGTGGCCTGCCTGGCAGCGCTGGGCATCCAGTATCAGACAAGTAGGTGCCTCTCTGCTTTGTGGTGGGCTTGACTCACTGCTGCCCCTGGCTGTGTGCACAGGGGCTCCCCTGCCCGGGCTGGGACTGACCTCCTGGGCCACGGAGTAAGCAAGGCTAAGAGGGCGAGGGCTGCTGAGATGCGCTGAGACCTGGGAGGTGGATGGCATAGGCGGTATAAAGGTTTTTCGGAGTCGAGCACAAGTCTACACCCTGACCCGGCGGCTTGGCCGTGTGTGACCTTGGACAGGTCGCTCAATTTCCCAGAGCCTGGGTCTTCTCTCCTTCACGTGTGAACACAGTGCCCAGTCTGGGGATGGGGCCGAGGACTGGGAGTAACACAGGGCGTGCACCTGGCGCCTCGTAGGTCCTCTTCCACCTCGGCCTGCCGCTGGTGGTGCTGGGAGCCAGGCCAGTTGGAAGCACAGGCTGACGCTAGCTGCCATCCTGGCTCCTGCTGGCTGAACAGTTCCATGCACCAAGCAGGTCTCTCCCTCCCTCCTTCCAGCACTCCGCCAAGTGTGCCCCTTCTGGCCCCCTTTTCTGGATCAGGAGCCGGAGGCACAGAGGCGGAGTGACTTGCCCTGGGTTACATGGCTAGTGGGGGCAGAGTGGGGCACCTGGACTCCACCTGGGGCTGCCAGGCTCCCCAGGACTCTGCCTCGCTGTGTAGTCTCCCCATAGCAAATCAGTGCCCCAGAAAAGCTGTCCTTTCGCGGGCTGCCTGCCCTTCGCGCACCTCTGGGAGTGCACTTGGCTGTCTGTCCTGAGCTGTGTGGTGTTGGGGTCGCGCCCTCTCTGTCCCCGCTGCCAGAGGGCGTCCAGCTGAGGGGATCTAGCCAAGAGCCCCACCGAGCAGCTGAGCACTGTTAGCCCCTAGGGGACTGGGAAGGGCGGGTCCCTTAAAGACAGGGGTGGGGCATCTGGCCATGCCTGGCCTCACTCTCCGCTGCCTCCCGCTCTAGCTTTCTGAGAGCCAGATGGCCCACTCGAGCAGCCTCTGGGGTCCCACCCACTGATAGTCTCGCAGCCCATCAGAGGAAACCCTGGCTGGATCTGGGGGTGTCGTTTCCAGACAAGGTTGAGCCTGTCTACTGGGGAGTCGCTGTGGCGGACTGGATTGGGAGGGGACCCCTGGTCTGAGTCATCCCTGTGTCCCCCTGTGTCGGGGACACAACCACTCACCCATTCCAGAGACAGTTAATGAGTGCTTCCTGTGAGTCAGGCCCAGGGCCAAATACTTAGGTGGTGCTTACGAAATAATTGCTTCATTATTTAACTGACTGTTTAATGGTTTATAGATGTTTTGTGCCTGGCCCAGCAGGTGCTTGGTGCATATTAGATTAATTAACCTTAACCATATGTGCTTAGTCTGGTGCCTGCCTGCCAGAGGTGTGCAAGTAGTCAAATGAGTAATGAACAATTGAAGGAACAAAGGAGTGGGATGGAGGATTGAGCTGGGAGCAGCCTTTCCCTGCGTGTGACTGCAGGTATGCATGTATGTGAATGTGTGTGCACGTGTGTGAGTGTGTACGTGTGTGTGCAGGTATGCATGTATATGAACGTGTGTGCGTGTGTGTGCACGTGCATGAGTGTGTACATGAGTGTGAGTGTGTATGTGTGTGACTGCAGGTATGCATGGGTGTGCATGTGCACAAGTGTGTGCATGTGTACAGGAGTGCATATGTGCATGATTGTGTGCACATGTGTAAGTGTACATGAGTGTGAGTGTGTGTGTGTGCATAAGTGTGTGTGACTGCAGGTATGCATGTGTGTGCATGTATGTGTGTGTGACTGTGCAGGTATGTGTGTGTGTGCATGTATATGTGTGTGACTGTGCAGGTATGTGTGCATGTGAGTGTGTGTGTGCATGAGTGTGTGTGCATGAGTGTGATTGTGTACCTACTTCACCAGTGGGACACAAGCTGATCAGTCTTGTTCCACAGCTGCCCTCTCGTCAGCTTCGGTTCAGAGTCCCTGCTGGTCCGTGTAGACGTGGCCCATGTCTCTGCAGCTCTTGGCCCAGGACATGGGGAGCAGGCAGACCCTGGCAGCCCGAGTGCTGCCCTGAACCTGACCCTGGGAGTTCCCAGGATGTTTCTTCACCAGAGACTAAAAGGGAGCCCCGGGAACTGGCTCCTTAATTATCTGCTGCTATTACCAAGGGGGGCGCAGCCTCTCACAGCCTCCGAGGGGTTTTCCCAGCCTGGACGTGGCTGGACGTCCCTGGCGTAAAGGTGGGCCAGGGCCCAGGTGAGCCCTGAGCCACCTGATAAAGTGGCCGCCCCCGACGCTGGCGCAGTAGCAGGTGCTGGTGGCAGTCGCATCTGAGTGAGCGTCAGGCCAATCAGAGAGAATCCTCTGAAGTCTAGGAGACCCGGCCGCAAGCTGTGTCCAGCGCGTGGGCACTGCCATCCGCCTGCCTGCTGCTCCCTCCTTCCAGAACCTTGCAGGTCCTTTCCAGACAGCAGCAGCAACAAAGCAAATAATAATGAATTCTCTCAGAAAAAACTTCAAAGTGTCTCCAGCAGGGTGAGTGTCTGAGAACTGGAACGGGTTCCTGCCGCGTCCACGGAGCACTCATGTCCAAAAGGGAGGAATACTTGCTGTCTCTGCAGGGGGGCTGACCACGTGCTGGACAGAGCTCACTCATTCATCCAGCACACACGCACTGAGCAGCTGCTGGGTGCCAAGAACAGTGCTGGACAAAGGAAACGCAAAAGCAAAGTGCTGACCCAGCCCTCAAGTTCACGTTCTAGCTGGGAGGTAACCCAGGAGCCGACCGTGACCCAGCATAGCAGACACTCAGGCAGCCGAGGGACCCAGAGAGGAAGAGCATCTTGGAAGATTTCCCCAAGGGAGATGGGACCTTAGATGTGCGGGCAGGGGGAGACCAGGACCCTTCATTAATCAGATACACACTGTGCACCTGCCGGGCCAGGAATACTTGCTGAAAGATCTGCAAACCATTACACGGGCGAAGAATCAGTTGCTGCAAGCGCCGCCTAGGTCGGCAGCCCAGTGTCTGGCCGAGTGTGTGCTGAGCTGGGAACTTAGACCCCCGTGCCCGACTTCTGGGGGCTGAGTTCTTGTTTTTTAAACTCGAGTCCTTTATAGTCTGCCTCCTGCGTGTTTCTGCCCACCAAGACTTCCAGCTTCACTGGCTGTGGTTTGGAGTGTAGCGACAATCCTATTCTTCTC
Organism: Oryctolagus cuniculus; assembly: GCF_964237555.1. NCBI lineage: Eukaryota > Metazoa > Chordata > Mammalia > Lagomorpha > Leporidae > Oryctolagus > Oryctolagus cuniculus. The sequence continues at coordinate 149,548,505 of NC_091438.1, forward strand.
CCCGCCCCGCTGTGAATTTGCATCATAACAGTGAGCAGCCTCAACGTGCACAGGAGTCCCTCCCCCACCCTGATGACTCCGTTACATCCCCCCGGGGGAGGAGCGGGGTGTGCACTTCTGATGGGGTGATCTGATTGCAGGCGTCTGGCGTCGTGGTTAGGACTTTGGCTAAGACACCTGCTCCCCCCTCAGTGCGCCTGGGTTTGAGACTTGGCTCCAGATTCCCTCTGAAGCAGACCCTGGGCAGCAGCAGTGATGGCTGGAGTGACGGGATTCCTGCCCCCCGACGTCAGAGACCTGGATCGAGTTCCCAGCTCTCAGCCGGGGTCCAGGCTGTTGCAGGCATTTGGGGAGTGAACCAGCAGATGGGCGCCCTCTCCCTCTTGCTGTCTGTGTGCCTTTCTGCCTCTTTAATAAATAAATAAATAAATAAAATCTGGTTTAGAGATGTTTAAAATGCACCCCCTCACACATTTCCTTGCTCTTTTTTTGGTGCACAATAATTCAATGATGTTTTAAAATATATTTATTTGAGGCCGGCGCCGCAGCTCACTAGGCTAATCCTCCGCCTTGCGGTGCCGGCACACCGGGTTCTAGTCCCGGTCGGGGCGCCGGATTCTGTCCCGGTTGCCCCTCTTCCAGGCCAGCTCTCTGCTGTGGCCCGGGAGTGCAGTGGAGGATGGCCCAGGTGCTTGGGCCCTGCACCCCATGGGAGACCAGGAAAAGCACCTGGCTCCTGGCTCCTGCCATCGGATCAGCGCGGTGCGCCGGCCCCAGCGCGCCGGCCGCGGCGGCCATTGGAGGGTGAACCAACGGCAAAGGAAGACCTTTCTCTCTGTCTCTCTGTCTCTCTCTCTCACTGTCCACTCTGCCTGTCAAAAAAAAAAAAAAAAGAAGTACCTGGCTCCTGCCATCGGATCAGCGCGGTGCGCCGGCCGCAGCGCACCAGCTGCGGTGGCCATTGGAGGGTGAACCAACGGCAAAGGAAGACCTTTCTCTCTGTCTCTCTCTCTCACTGTTCACTCTGCCTGTCAAAAATAATAATAATAATTTAAAAATATATATTTATTTGAATGAGAGAGATGGAGACTCCCAGAGATCTTCTATCTACTCGTTCATTCCCCAAATGCCAGCAACAGGCAGGGCTAGGCCAGGCCGGAGCCAGGAGGCGCCGGGAACTCCATCCAGGTCTCTGAGGCGGGTGGCGGGGTCCCAGGTACTTGGGCCGTCATCTGCTTCCTCCCCAGGCTTTTTAGCAGGAAGCTGGACCAGAAGCAGCATAGCTGGGACTCGAAGCAGCACGGTGATACGAGATGCAGGCGTCCGCGTGGCTGTGTAACACACTATGCCACAAGGCCTGCTGCGGGTCAGGGCTTTTCATGGCTGTAGAGTTATCCCAAAGTCAAGTCACCGTGACTGTCCGACCGTGCAGCTCCTCTGAGCCTTTCCAGAGCCTGAAGGACTTCTGCTGTCATCAGATGTTGGTGACCCCACGGGAGAGCTGCTCCAGCCCCTGCCGCCCCGGCTGGCGCTGTGTTTCCGGGGAGGCGGAGGCAGCCCCTGCCGGCTGTGCATCGCTTTCTGCTCCCCAAAGGTGCAACATCAGACTCGGATGGAGGGAGCTGCGCCCTGCGCCCGGTTTCAAGCTCATTCCATCCCTGCTATGAAATGGGCCCGACGTTGTTCCAGATGTCTAGAGACAGAAACTGGGGCTTGGAGTGATGTGGTCCCATGCACAGGGCCCCACGGGCAGAAGCGGAAGGCTGGGGTTTAACCTGAGTCTCAGGGCCTGGACAGTCAGGCTGCCTTCCTCGCTCATGTCGCGACAGGCGAAGAGATGGACGAGGAAGGTGCAGCCGTGGCGTTAAGCGCCCAGGACGGACCTGGCCTCGGCTCTCAGCTCGCGCCTGTAGCCTGGTGACCTTGTTCCGCTCCCTCAGGCTTCAGTTTCCTCCTCTTTGCACAGCGGCCTCACACCTGCACCCGATGCTGGACACGAGGGTTGAATGCGGCCGTGAGCCTGCGTGCCATGGCTGTGGGCTGTCACCCCAGCATAGCCCCTGCCACCAGACAGTTAGGCTGCGCTGGGTTCTCCAGGCCTGCACTGTCTGGTTGCTTTTGCTGCCATGGGCCAGGTCCCTGGTTCAGGTCCTCTTGCTGCCAGCAAACTGGTGTCCTCGGGATGTTTAGGGTTTTTCGCCGACCCCAGGATTCAGTGAGGGTAACCAACTCTCCCGCCTCGGGCGCAGGAGTGATCTTTCGTAGTTCCCACCCTGTCCTCATCCGTCCTCCTCCCTGTGTGCTGGGTACCACGTTACCTGCACCCGCACTTGACAGCAAATCCTTGGTTTGATTTGTAGAGCAAATGGCGGGCATTTCTCCTATGTAGTTTTTTTTTTTTTTTTTAATTTTTCTCCCATAATGTGCGTATCCCCAACAAGATGATTAGCTCTTTTTTTTTTTTTTTTTTTTTTTTTGGACAGGCAGAGTGGACAGTGAGAGAGACAGAGAGAGACAGAGAGAAAGGTCTTCCTTTGCCATTGGTTCACCCTCCAATGGCCGCCAAGGCTGGTGTGCTGCGGCCAGCGCATTGCGCTGATCCAAAGGCAGGAGCCAGGTGCGCTTCTCCTGGTCTCCCATGGGGTGCAGGACCCAAGCACTTGGGCCATCCTCCACTGCCCTCCTGGGCCACAGCAGAGAGCTGGCCTGGAAGAGGGGCAACCGGGACAGAATCTGGCGCCCTGACCGGGACTAGAACCCGGTGTGCCGGCGCCGCAAGGCGGAGGATTAGCCTAGTGAGCCACAGCGCCAGCCATAGATGATTAGCTCCTGAAGGAAAAGAACAAAGCTCTGCCTTTGTGAGTCTCACACACACACACACACACACACACTCTGCACTCGGCAGAGAACCCAGAAGAGGCTCGGTGATTATTTTGTTGAATGCAGGAATGGCTGCGTGCATTTGTTGAGCTTCACGGAACAGTAATAAGTCAGTGAAGATCTGTGGAAGGAAAGATTGAATAAGAGAAAAAGATTCTTTTTCAGCCACAGAAAGGACTTCAGGCAGCTGAACTGAAGTCTTATTTTGCAAGCCAGATTAGCATCTGCTGAAATCATTCTCAGCGGGGTCTCGTGACCATCCAGGTCCAGACCTCTTTGGTTGGGGCCAGAGCAGGGCTTGTGCCCTCCTGGGCCCCGGGCTACCTCCTCCGCCCTCATGCTGCCTCCTCCCTGCCTGCCCTTCATTGGCCTCTTGTCCTTGACCCCTCCAGGGAGCCCCCCGGTATGCCTGAGTGAGGCCTGCGTCTCGGTGACCAGCTCCATCCTGAGCTCCATGGACCCCACGGTGGACCCCTGCCAGGACTTCTTCAGCTACGCCTGCGGCGGCTGGATCAAGGCCAACCCCGTGCCCGATGGCCACTCTCGCTGGGGGACCTTCAGCAACCTCTGGGAGCACAACCAAGCCATCATCAAGCACCTCCTTGGTAAGCACCTGGCCAGGTCACGGAGGAATGGGCCACAGCGGGCCGCTGTCCAGGCCTGGACCCCAGCGGGGCATTGTCCAGGCCGGGTCAGAGGAAGCACTTGGCAGAATGGGAGACTGTGGACTCTGGAGACCGTAAAGCTGAGTTTAAACAAACGCCCCCTTACTTACTGTGTGATCCTGAGTAAGATATTCATCTCAGGGCCTCAGTTCCTACATCTGTCAAATGGGTCTGTCCATACTCAGACTGCAGAGTTCTGAGAACTAGAGGGTGTGCATAGAGCGTCAGCGTGGTGTGTGTGGCACGGAGCAGGTGCCCAGGGACTAGTAGTTTAGCTGGTACTCTGGTGGCTTCAAGCTGCAGCTTAGCTTTTGGTTTCTGTTAAAAGTTTTGAAGTTGTGAGCCAAGGGACTGAAGGCTGGACACAGTAGATCAGATTTCAAGGTTGTGCTCCCTTGAGAGTTAGGACAGCAGCTGCTCAGTTACACACTCAGTGTAGACAGGGCTCTCCCTTGGCCTCGTGGTACCCAGTCCTGTGTGCGAGACCACCAGAAGCACCTTGTTAGGCTCTGGTTGACCTTGGCATTGGTGGTTTTGTGCTTCAATTAGGATCCCATGTCTATCTTGTTTGCAGCATATTCCTGAAGAATTTCTGTTGAATTCCCTTCTTCCAGAGAGATCTTTATCCTGCACGAAATCCCAGCCCCTGTGCTAGGCCGTGGAGACCCTGACTTGAAGCCCATGGCAGCTGGGACCCTGCCATTTCCCTGTCCTGCTAACCCCTGCCCCCTCCTGGGCCTCTAAATGCTGCAGTAGGCCCGATCCCCGAAACCCAGTCAGTTAACTCCTCAGTGACGGAACTCAAATACACTTATTTGTTTATTTGAGAGGAAGAGTTACAGATAGAGGGAGAGACAGTGAGGGATATCTCTCATCCACCAGTTCACTCCCCAGATGGCTGCAATGGCAAGAACTGGGCCGATCTGAAGCCAGGAGCCAGGAGCTTACTCCAGGTCTCCCACATGGGCATAGGGGCCCAAGCACTTGGACCATCTTCCACTACTTTCCCAGGCCAGCAGGGAGCTGGATCAGAAGTACAACAGCCGGGATTCGAACCGGCACCCATATGGGATGCTAGCCTCACAGGCAAAGGCTTAACCCACTACACCATAGCGCTATCCCCTGGAACTTAGATTTGACAAATATGTATTAACATTTAAAAAAAAAAACTCAAAATACTCCAAAGAAGTTAAACTATAAGGAGATAGCTAAATGAAGACAAATCTCAAAGGAAGATTTCATAATAAATGGTGTTGCTATTTTTTTTTTTTTTTTTTTTTGACAGGCTGAGTGGACAGTGAGAGAGAGAGAGGGAGAGAGAGAGAGAGACAGGTCTTCCTTTGCCGTTGGTTCACCCTCCAATGGCCGCCGCGGCTGGCGCACCGTGCTGATCCGAAGCCAGGAGCCAGGTGCTTCTCCTGGTCTCCCAGGGGGTGCAGGGCCCAAGCACTTGGGCCATCCTCCACTGCACTCCCTGGCCACAGCAGAGAGCTGGCCTGGAAGAGGGGCAACCGGGACAGAATCCGGTGCCCCAACCGGGACTAGAACCCGGTGTGCCGGCGCCACAAGGCGGAGGATTAGCCTAGTGAGCCACGGCGCCGGCCGACAATTATGGATTTAAGACAATTGCATCTTTTAGATGCAAGTGGGAACAGGAGACCTTTGTGCTGTGCAGGGTTGAGGGTGGGCAGTAGCAGTGGCAGCAGTATTAAAACCAGCAGCCAACACAGCACCCCAGGCCTCCGCAAAGCTGGGAAGGTCACTTTCCTGTTTAATGCTCACAGCTCGTTCATCGAATGAGCGGGAAAAAGCCCAGGGAGTTCCATCATGGACCCACGTTCCAGCAATGGCAGAGTCTGGATTTGAACCCCAGGGCTTGGAGGAACTCTGTGTGCCAGAGACGGCACAGCCTAGCCTGGACGTCTCCCTGCCTGCCCGGTGCTGTCCAGGGCGTCTCTGGGAGGGGCTGCAGCCTTTCCTTTCAGAACTAGAGGCTTCAAAGGCAGCCAGACCAGAACTTAGGGCTGCCCCTTCCTCAGACCTGAACACCTAGCCACGCAGGGAACCGGGCCAGGGAGTGGAACAAGATGGGCCAGCTCCGCTGCTCCCAAGGGCCTGGGCCTGGTTTGGGCCCTGACTGTACCATTGCTGTGCTGTTGTGGATCAGGTGCACAACCTCTCTAGGCTTGTTCTCTCACTAATACGATGGGAACCGTGCCTCCGCCAAGCCAGAATTACTTAAAGGCTGTGCTTGGGCCTGCCTGCTGTGTAGCTTACTCTCCCTCTTGCTACTCAACCTGACCTTTGCACGGCACTTTACGGTGTACCCAGCTCATCTGTAGATGCTGTTTGGTCCTGCAGGGTGGAAGCTGGCGCGGTACCGTTCACCTGCGTGACAGGAGACGAAACCGAGGTTCGGAGGGGTCCTCAAGACAAGCTTAGGGGTTGCAGAGCTGGGCTTCCCCTAACTCCTGGTCCTGTGTCCCTTCTCCTGTCCCACATCAGCTTCCTCGGGCACAGGGGACACATGCAGCTCCCTCCCAGCCTTGTGGGAGAGCGTCTCCAGCGAGCTTGGAGCGCCAGGGGCCTGGAGAAAGGGCAGAGGAGACACTTCTGAGTGTCTGTTGTGTCCTGACCACAGCACCCGCTCTGTGCCTGCTGCCTCACGAATCCTCACAGCGACCTGGGACGGAGGGATTAGTGGTCCTGTTATAGATGCAGGCATTGAGGCTCCGAGAAGTGGAGTAATGGCCGAGGACACACCTGCAGCCCGAGGGAGGACAGCTCGCATGCTGGGGCAGGGGAAGGAAGGTGGACACGTCCTCCAACCTGGTGTACTGAGCCCACGGGTGTGATCTTATTGTTTCTGGACTGGTTCTTGTCGGGAGGACTCTGGGTTTCTGCCAAGATTGGATCCGTCCCCTGCTGCCCCACCCCCGAGTTGGCAGGGCCCGTAAGGAGTGGCCTCCAGTCCTGGGTTACCCGAGGATCAAGTAGGTGTGGACCGGGCACGGAACAGCCAGAATCATGCGTTCAAGCCTCTGACCCCTGGGCCAAGGTCTGGTGGCGTCAGGAGCCCAGACTGCCCGTGTGTGCTAGCCGGGCTGCATGTCAGGTCACTTGGCTCTTTCCTGCTTAGTTCCAACCTCTGTGAAATGGGTTTAACAGAGCCACCTAACACAGACGGGACCTGTGTGTGCTGAGTTGATTGCTGGTTCAAAGGGTTCAGCGCCAGGCCTGGCACCTGGTGAGAGCTCGGCAAGGCGTAGCTGTCCTTCCTGGAGGTGGTGAGCGAGTTCCAGCTGCAGCCTCTGCCCGGCAATCCCTGACCCTCACTGACCGCGATCGTCCGGAGGGATACGCCTGGCCGAGGAAAAAGTAATTCACTGCTTATGTGATGTCTTGTAGCCGCACTGCTGTTGTCTCAGTCATCAGAGCAGGAGGCTCGGGGCACCGCGGTGACACGTGGGTTTTGTACTTGTACCATTTCATTTCATTCTTAGAGTACTCCCAGAGTAGGCTATGTGTACCCATTCTACAGATGAGGCCAGTAAACACAAAGGAGATGTATTTCATGGGAAATGGTGAGCTGGCGTGCAGGCCCCATACTATGGGCCTTAAAACCTGCGTTCTTTCTCACTGAGTCACCAAGCGCTGCTTCCTCAAGAAGTATGGCTCGCCGGCCTCCTCTCCCTCCTCCCCCCCTGGCCGCTTGGCTGAGCTCTCCAGGCCAGGTTTGATGAGCTCAGTAGCTGGGGATCCCCTATGTCATACTGAGCAGGAGCTGCCCTAGGGGGGCACGTCCTGGGGTCCCTTCTGCCCATGCTCACCCATGGGGACCAGTTCATAAATGGCCCTTCCCCTGAGGGCCTTGACACTTGGAAACCCCTGAGGAGCAGGTGTGGGGGCCAGTACGTTCCTGGGCTTAGACCAGGCTGGGTTCAGCTTTGCCCGCACAGAGAGGTCAGCCAGCGGGCTTTGGAAGGAAGCTGGAGTCATTGGGGAGGGGCACCCAGATTACCTCCAGGTGGCCTGGGGTGGGCTTCTCTCTAGAGGAGAAGGGACCTTCCAGGTGCCAGTGAGGCTTGGCCCAGCCGGCCAGGCAGGATGGCTGTGACATCCACTCATGACCTCCGGCAGGCCTGCCCCCCAGGCAGATCCGGGGTGGGGGACAGGGAGAGCGACCTCAGCCTCCAGAGACATAGGCGCCTTCCGCCCATGCTCCGCCACCCCCCATGCAGCCAGAGTGGCTGCCTCTTGGACTCTGGGGGCACAAGAGCGTGGCCGCTCATCATCAGGGAAAGGAGAAGGACCAGGCCCATCACCCCCTCCAAACCCGTCAAGACTTCCCAAACCTGCTTCCTCCTCCTGGCTGCGTAATGGCCCGTGGGGCTTCAGCTGTAACCCTGGGGCGTGTGCCTGTCCTGGTTACTTCAGCTGTAACCCTGGGGCGTGTGCCTGTCCTGGTTACTTCACTGTACTTTATTCTCTAAGAATGCATGCAAAGGACAAAGTCATGCCTGCTTGTTGTAACAATTCCAGCAACTGCACGTCAAGTTAGCAGTCTCCCTTCTTTGTTTTTTTAAAAGATTTCTTTATTTGGAAGGCAGAGCCGTAGAGAGAGAGACAGACAGAGGAAGAGACAGGTCGTCCATCTGCTGGTTCACTCCCCAAAGGGCTACAATGGCCAGGGCTGGGCCAGACCAAAACCAGGAGCCCGGAGCTTCATCCAGGTCTCCCAGGGGGTGACAGAGACCCAGGCCCTTGGGCCATCCTCCACTGCCTTCCAAGTGCGTTAGCAGGGAGCTAGATCAGTGCCACAGGTGGTGGCTGCACCAGTGTGCCACAATGCCGGCCCAGCCTCCTTTCTGCCCCGACACCAGCCTCCCTGAGAAATACACACGGAATATCCCATGACGTTTAAATGTGTCCATGTTCCTGTGTGGCACCCTGTAACACCCTGTGACATCCCATACTCTTTAAAAAAAGCTGTATGGGCCGGCGCCACGGCTCACTAGGCTAATCCTCCGCCTTGCGGCGCCGGCACACCGGGTTCTAGTCCCGGTCGGGGCGCCGGATTCTGTCCCGGTTGCCCCTCTTCCAGGCCAGCTCTCTGCTGTGGCCCGGGAGTGCAGTGGAGGATGGCCCAAGTGCTTGGGCCCTGCACCCCATGGGAGACCAGGATAAGTACCTAGCTCCTGCCGTCGGATCAGTGCGGTGTGCCGGCCGCAGCGCGCTGGCCGCGGCGGCCATTGGAGGGTGAATCAATGGCAAAAGGAAGACCTTTCTCTCTGTCTCTCTCTCTCGCTGTCCATTCTACCTGTCAAAAAAAATAAATTAATTAAAAAAATTAAAAAAAAAAGCTGTATGTATTTATTGGACAAGCATAGAGACAGAGACAGAAAGATCTTCCATTTTCTGGTTCACTCCTCAGATGGCCGGGGCAGGGCCAGGCCAAAGCCAGGAGCCCAGCCTCCACCCAGGGCTTCTGCGTGGGTACCTGGAAGACAAGTACTGGGGCTGTCCTCTGCTGCCTTCCCAGGCACGTTAGCAGGGAGCCAGATGGGAAGCAGGGCAGCGGGGACTTGAACTAGCCCTCCAGGATGGGGTGCAGGTGTCCCCAGCGGCAGCTTCCCCCAGTGCAGCCAGCACCAGCCCCTCGTACCTTTCTTTTGGTGGTTTTCAATACTTAATGTCTAAATCGGTTTCCTCTCAACTAAAGTGTCCCCTGCACGTTGGAAGGAAGGGCTCTGCAGACAGGATGCCCATCTTAAAGGCTTTCTAGCCCGCAGTGCTAGCTGCAGCCAGGGCCCGCCTTCACTTTGGGGATGGTTGAGTGGATTGGTTGGCTGATTGGTTGGTTGACTGATTGATTCAAGGGAGGGAGACAGTGTCTGGGGCTTCTTGGGGCGCCTCTGGCTTCTGATCGTCCCTGCAGGAAAAGGCAGGAGGCAGAGTCGAGGCTTCAGCCCCCGCCCCGCCACTTGTATGACTGCAGACAAGTTACCCAGCCTCCTTCCTGAGAACTTGTCATGACCAGAGGCACACCCACGGCCGCACCCACACGCGGGGCCACAGGTCAGTGTCTCAGAGAGGCCCCAGAAGGCCCAAGTTCAAATTCCAGGGAGCTGCCTGCTGGCTCCGCCTCCACCGCAAGTCCCTTCCCCTCCCTGGGCCTCCTGGTCCTGCTCTCTGAAATGGGACAGTGGCCCCAGGAGGCGCTGGTGGTGTCTCGGTTACTCTGGTCCTGGCGGATTGAGGCGCCTGGGAAGATCTGCAGGGAGTCTGTGGTTTTATCTAAAACAAACACTGGGCTGGCCCTGGTGTGAGCTGGCCCTGGGGTGGGGTCGGCCCTGGGGTGGGGTCGGCCCTGGTGTGAGCTGGCCCTGGTGTGGGGTCGGCCCTGGTGTGGGGTCGGTCCTGGGGTGGGGTCGGCCCTGGTGTGAGCTGGCCCTGGTATGGGGTCGGTCCTGGGGTGGGGTCGGCCCTGGTGTGAGCTGGCCCTGGTGTGAGCTGGCCCTGGGCTGGGGTCGGTCCTGGGGTAGGGTCGGCCCTGGTGTGAGCTGGCCCTGGTATGGGGTCGGTCCTGGGGTGGGGTCGGCCCTGGTGTGAACTGGCCCTGGGGTGGGGTCGGCCCTGGTGTGAGCTGGCCCTGGGGTGGGGTTGGCCCTGGGGTGGGGTCAGCCCTGGTGTGAGCTGGCCCTGGGGTGGGGTCGGCCCTGGGCCTGCAGGGAGTCTGTGGTTTTATCTAAAACAAACACCGGGCTGGCCCTGGTGTGAGCTGGCCCTGGTGTGGGGTCAGTCCTGGTGTGGGGTCGGCCCTGGTGTGAGCTGGCCCTGGGGTGGGGTCGGCCCTGGGGTGGGATCGGCCCTGGTGTGAGCTGGCCCTGGTGTGGGGTCGGCCCTGGTGTGGGGTCGGCCCTGGGCTCCTGGGCAGTAGCCGGGGAGGTTGCCCAGCAGTCTCGACTCTGCCCTCCTGGGCGTGCACTTCCTTCCCGCCAGGCGACGCGGGAGAGGGCGATCCAGTAAAAACTCTCAGCGGAGGAAGCGGGCCGATGAGGTGGTGTGCTGTCTTTCCTCTCCCTGACTTTGGGCAAGTGACTGAGGAAGTTTCTAGAACTCGGGATTCCTGGAAGGAAATACCTGTTGCTTGGCCCTAGGCGGCCAGATGACTCCCACGCCATCAGGGCCCTGGAAGTGCCACTGTCTCCACAGTGTGCCCAGCTGAGTCCTAGGAACTGCCCTGGGGGCTGCTGGCTTCCTCTTTGCCCTGTGGAATCTTCTGGAAAATCAGCACCAACAGGGGTGTCCGGAAGGAGATCACACTTTTCCGAGTGAGAAAATGGCAGCTGGTTTCCCTTTGAAAGCAGCTCCTGGTGGGGCCCCCAGGTCCTGCCTGTCCCTGTCCCTTTTCTCTCCACGTACGACTTGAGCGGGCGCCCGGTCTCTTCCGCATCTCGTCCCCCAGACACGGTGTCCCTGTTCCCCACCGTGGGCTCTCAGCACATCCCCCGCTCCCTCTGAGGCCCACCCAGAGGAACCCGGACAGCTAAACTGAGTCAGGGTGCAGAGGTGTCAGCCCAGGCGTGGCCCGCACCCGCAGCACACTGAGCTCATCTTTGGGCACCCACCCCCCACCCCTGTACTGTCCGATGCCTTCTGGTCTCCTCCTGGCTGTGGGGCTCCACCAGGCTGCAGGCCTCCCACAGCCAGGCCAGCGTCCGTGCCCCATCCCCACCCTCCACACCCAGCCCACAGCCACCGCACTGCAGAACTGAATAAACACTGGGGAACCCAGGGGGCACGGCCCCCGGCAGCTTGCACTTAATCGGGGGCATCCTCTCAGCAAAGGTAAGGGGGGGGGGCTGTGCTTGCCGGAGGCGCCCAGTCCCTCCAGGCGCTCAGTCCTGGCTGCAGACAGAGATGGCAGGGAGAGGGGGCCCAGGCGGCCTTGAACTGAAACTCCCTGTGATTACCAAAGCCACGCAGCTCCTGGAAAACCTCGCTTGGGGACTCTTATCTCAGTAGCCTTGGGCTCTGGGGGAGGGAGGTGCCAGGCTCGCCCAGGGGCCTCCTCCCCCACCCCCTGGCATTTCAGGGTCATGGCTCGGGAGACCAGGGAGCAGTGAGGGGCGCCTGCTCTCCCTCCCAGGAGCCCAGCTGCTGGGAGCGTTGCCGTGGAGACGGCCCCTCTACTTTCCCTGTTCTGCCTGCTGTCTCAGGAGCTGGCAGCAGCCTCAGCTCTTGGCTTCCGCCCTCCCTGGCCGTGCCTGGGGCCTGTTCCTACCGCTCCCCAGGTGCTCCCGGTGGTGGCCCTCGGGGCTCTGTGGACCCACCCTGCACAGGTCCCCGTCATTCAGGGGCATCTGTCTCTGCATCTCCCTGCACACCGATCCCCTCGTCTCCTCTGGGCTGTCACTTGACCTCAGTGGGGCTGGGGGTCTCGCTTCCCAGTGGGGGCGGTGGTGCTGTTTATGGTAAGCGTCAGATGGCAGGCTGGTGAGGGCTGGCTCAGCAAACAACTCTGGCGCTTTGCACCAAGTGGCTACGCCCAGCGGGTCTCTCTTCCCCAAAGAGCAGGCCCTTTAATGTCCCTCACTTGTCCCCGTACTGTCCTCCCTCCCCTCTCCTCCAGCCTTCTCCCTGATTCTACCTGGGGCAGCTCTTCATCTTGGAGAAGCGGCTCAGACAGCACACAGGAGGCCTCTGATCTTGTCGAACACGTCTCCGCCTTCCCAGAGGGAGTGACTTTCTCTGTGTCCTCTGCCTGTCCGTGTCCACCAGCAGACCCAGCTCCTAGGGGGTGGGGAGCAGGTCACAAATGTAAAGCTCCACTTTCCTCCCAGTGCCGGCGGCCACGAGGTGCTCACAGTCTGTTTATTTGATTGGTTTTTTGGACAGGCAGAGTTAGACAGTGAGAGAGAGAGAGAGAGACAGAGAGAAAGGTCTTCCTTTTTCCGTTGGTTCACCCCCCAAATGGCCGCTACGGCCGGTGCACCGCACTGATCTGAAGCCAGGAGCCAGGTGCTTCTCCTGGTCTCCCATGCGGGTGCAGGGCCCAAGCACTTGGGCCATCCTCCACTGCACTCCCGGGCCACAGCAGAGAGCTGGACTGGAAGAGGAGCAACCAGGACAGAATCCGGCACCTTGACCAGGACTAGAACCCGGGGTGCCAGCGCTGCAGGCGGAGGATTAGCCCATTGAGCCGTGGCACCAGCCTGTCTGTTTTATTGTTTGTTTATTTTCATCTGTTTGAAAGGCACAGTGGCAGAGAAGGAGACAGAGATCTGCCGTCTGCTGGTTCACTCCCCAAATGCCCACAATAGCAAATGCTGAGCCGGGCCACAGCCAGGGACCCCGAACTCCATCCAGGTCTCCTGCATGGATGGCAGGGACCAGGCATTTGAGCCATCACCTGCTGCCTCCCAGGATGCATTGGGAGCTGGATTGGAAGTGGGGGAGCCTGGACCCAGAAAACTGGCCCTTCCATATGGGATGCAGGCGTCCCAGGTGGGGGCCCAAACCCCCACACCACAACAACTGCCCCTTTAAATTTGCTTGAGAGACAGCAACTGAAAGGTAGAGAGGGCTCCATCTGCTCTGCCGGAGAGAGAGACAGAGCAATCTCCATCCCTGGGCCACTTCCCAAATGTCTGCAACAGCCAGGGCTGGGCCAGGCCAAAGCTCGGAGCCCGGAGCTCCATCCAGGTCTCGCCCAGGAGTGGCAGGAGCCAGAGACAGATATGGAAGCCCGGCACCGCAATGTGGGACACGGGCGCCGTAACTGCTAGGCCAGACGCCTGCCCCTAGGGAGAGCCGCCTTGGAGAGGCCCCTGAGAGAGGCCCGACGCTGAGCAGTGTTCTGTGTAGAGGCCTTGTGGGGAACGGGGGATAACATTTTCTGTGCTCAGTGCATGGTGCGAAGCAAGCATCTAATAACTGTTTGGTCGATGAAGGGATAAAATTCCACCAGAAAAGTCTTCTGGAGGATGGGGTAGGTGGCTCCGTGGTTGAGTCGCCGCTGGGATGACCATATTCCATATCAGAGTGCCTGGTTCGTATCCCGGCCCCACCACTTCCACTTCTGCATCCCGCTACTGCACATGCTGGGAGGCAGCGGTGATTGGGCCCCTGCCACCTACGTGGGAGACCCGGATGGAGTTCCTGGCTCCTGGCATGGCCTGGCCCGGTCCTGGCTGTTGCATCTATTTAGGGAGTGCCCCTGCAGATGGAAGCACTCTCTCTGTCTCTCTGCCATTCTGGTAAAACTAAAAGAAATAAATTTAATGATAAAAATAAAAGTCATCCTTAGGGGAGGTGCTCTTTGAAGGAAGCAGGCAAGGTTAGCAAGTGAAGGGGTGGGGGATGGGCAGGTCTGGTGCTGCCGTGAGCACCTGGGGGCAGGGGCCCTGGCACACAGCAGGTGCTTGCTGGCCTGACTGCAGAGAGCCGTGGCCTTCACTGCGTGTGGACAGGACCCTCCCGTGCTTGTGCAGGGGCCCTGAGGAGCAGGGCAGGGACCAGAGTCCCCTGGTGCCCTGGGTAAGGACAAGAAGCCACACAGGGTGGAGACGCTGGCTGCTGGGGCGGGGGGGGGGGGGGAGTGGCAAGGGCTCCTGGGCCTCCTGCAAGTCTGCTGAACCTGCAGGGGCTGGATCAGGAAGCGCAGCGCCAGTTCCAGATGACGAGGCCTTTGGGGCACCGTCCAGCTCCAGCCGTGACGTCGTCTGAGATCCGAGAGCCGAGGCAAGCCTCTGCGGCCTGCCCCAGGCGGGAGCGCCTGTGTGAGCGACCCTGTTGGCAGGGGAGGCGAGGAACACTTTCCACCTTGGCAGGCAGAGGTCCCTCGCGCCACCCCCAGGCAGAGGTCATGGCCCTGTTCACAGCCAAGGACACCAAGCCCCTGAGAAGACCGAGTCCCCCAGGGGCAAACTCCACTCTCTCTTGTCATTCCAGAAAATTCCACAGCCAGCGTGAGCGAGGCAGAGAGGAAGGCCCAGGTGTACTACCGTGCGTGCATGAACGAGACCAGGATCGAGGAACTCAGGGCCAAGCCCCTGATGGAGCTGATTGAGAAGGTGGGCCCCCCACCCCGGGCGACCCATCCCCCTGCCTGCCCCTGTGGCTTCTGCCCCCAGCTCCCAGGTACCTGTGCACAGGCCGCCCCCAGCTGGTGTGTAGCTCCTGTGTGCGTGTGCGCATCTCTGCGTGGGCAGGGATGTCTGTGCACATTTGTGGCGACATCTGCTGTGGGCGTCTGTCGTCTGGGAGTGGGACAGGCGCCATCCTTTTCGGGCAGCCGGGCCTCTGTGTTGCTGCTGCCTTTCCTCAGAGGGCGTGTTTGCGTGTGCACGGGGGTGTGTGCCACACACCAGCACCAACACAGACGCTTGGCTCCAAACCTGCCCTTGCTCTGCGGGAGGGTCACGTTGACCCAGGGCCCCTACTCCCGAGCAAGCCCTCCCCAAGGAGGGCTGCCTGGGCAGACAGAGGGCGGCGGGGCTGTTTTCTGGCTGCACCAGGGACTGTCCCACCCCTCCTCCCATGCACAGACCTCACATGGGGCATGTGCCCAGCCGGGGAGAACCAAAAATATTTCTTCAAAATATGTATTTATTTATTGGAAAAGCAAAGTGAAGGGGAGGGGAGAGAAAAAGAGAGAGGGAGAGAGAGATC
Source organism: Oryctolagus cuniculus (assembly GCF_964237555.1). Classification (NCBI taxonomy): domain Eukaryota; kingdom Metazoa; phylum Chordata; class Mammalia; order Lagomorpha; family Leporidae; genus Oryctolagus; species Oryctolagus cuniculus. The sequence continues at coordinate 149,563,726 of NC_091438.1, forward strand.
TTCCAGCCGCTGATTTACTCCCCAATGGACCGCGATGGCTGGGGCTGGGCCAGGCTAAAGCCAGGAGCCTAGAACTCCATTCCAGTCTCCCATGTGGATGGCAGGGGCCCAAGTGCCTGGGCCATCTCCTGCTGCTTGCTCAGGCACTTAGCAGGGAGCTGGATTGGCTGCAGAGCATCTGGGACTCAAACTGGCTCTCTCATATGAGATGCCGGCATTCCAAGTGGTGACTTAACCCTCTGCACCACCGTGCTGGCCCCCCAAGAATGTATGTTGTTTAGTTTTGTTTTTAATTTTTTTTTATTTGACAGGTAGAGTTATAGACAATGAGAGAGAGAGACAGAGAGAAAGGTCTTCCTTCTGTTGGTTTACTCCCCAAATGGCCGCCACAGCCGGCGCTGCACTGATCCGAAGCCAGGAGCCAGGTGCTTCCTCCTGGTCTCCCATGCGGGTGCAAGGCCCAAGCACTTGGGCCATCCTCCACTGCACTCCCGGGCCACAGCAGAGAGCTGGACTGGAAGAGGAGCAACCGGGACCAGAACCGGCGCCCATATGGGATGCTATAGTGAGCCACGATGCTGGCCCCCTGTTTTGTTTTGTTTTTAAAAATTACCTTTGGGAGAAGCAAAGCAAATCTTAGTTTATCAAGCTTCAGTTTTTTTAAAGATTTATTTATTTGAAAGTCAGAGTTACACAGAGAGGACAAGCAAAGAGAGAGAGGTCTTCTATCCGCTGGTTCACTCCCCAGTTGGCTGCAATGGCCAGAGCTGTGTCGATCTGAAGCCAGGATCCAGGAGCTTTCTCTGGGTCTCCCACATGGGTGCAGGGGCCCAAGGACTTGGGCCATCCTCCACTGCTTTCCCAGGCCATAGCAGAGAGCTGGATCAGAAGTGGAGCAGCTGGGACTTGAACCGGCGCCCATATGGGATGCCAGCACTGCAGGCGGCAGCTTAACCTGCTAAGCCACAGCACCAGGCCCAACTTATTGAACTTTTTAAAGCACGCAGCACTTGTTTGCCTTTGGCACAATTAAGTGCGTATTTTGGCAGGAAGTGCCTCCCCGAGGTTCAGTGTCCAGGGAGAAGGCTCCTGCCATTCCGGGGCCACCTCCCTGGGCGGCGCTTCCAGGGCCGGCACTTCTAGGAGGAGTCTCTGCTCCGTCCGTGGTCTCCCGGCGGAGACCCCAGTGAAGACCGTGCCTTTCATTTGCTCTCAAGGCTCAGGGAGGTGGATGGCTGCCCCAGGGGCACAGAGCCAGAGGAGGCATCCAGGCCTTCCGCCACCTCATCACCTCCCGTGCACTGCTCTCCCCACAGCTCGGAGGCTGGAACATCACGGGGCCCTGGGCCAAGGACAACTTCCAGGACACGCTGCAGGTGGTCACCGCCCACTACCGCACCTCGCCCTTCTTCTCTGTCTACGTCAGTGCCGACTCCAAGAACTCCAACAGCAACGTGATCCAGGTAGGAAGGGGCAGGCTGCGGGTGGAGCAGCATGGGCTGGCAGGGTGGCAGCTGCTGGTTTCTAAGTCTGGGCTGTTTCTGGGGGTCCCCAAGGGTGCGACTTTCGCAGGCCAGCTGGGTTGGGGCGGCCGCTGCACTGAGTATGAGTCTTCTGGTTCTGATCGCTCACAATGGGTCCCCCCGGGAATGATGTCAACTGTGGGGCATGACGGGAGCCCTCTGCCTGGCCCCCACCTTAGCCTCTGGCCTTTGTGGCTTTGCTTAAAATGATGCTGAGTCGCTCTCTCCCTGCTGAGCCAGGGGAACTCCAGGCTGGAGTCGCAGCCCGTCTCTACTCACTGTGGGACACTGGGCAAGTGTCTCACCCTCTCTGAGCCGCAGTTCCCTTGCCCATCATCATGGCACCTATGCCACCCTATGTCAAGGTGTGGCCCTAAGGCTCCAGGAAGAGCTATCGGGAACGGAGCCTCCCCTGCCCGCCCAGGGCTCAGCAGGGCCTGCCCGCTCTGAGGGTTGGGTGTTAGCTCCTGACTTCCCAGATGAGGAAGTAATTTGGTCAAGGTGACACAGCTTGCAGGTGACTTTTGGCCACTTGGGACGTGCTGCGTGAATAGGGGTGCTTTGCCAAGGCTCGGGGCTGTTTAAAGGGGGCGCAGCGCTGCCAGGCCCTTCAGAAGGGCCCGGAACCCCTGCAGCTTCCACCTGTGAGGCAGGAAGGTGTCTGTCCGTCCCTGGCTGTGCCCATCTGTGACTTCAGCTACCAGCTGTGCTCCTGCCGGGACCAGAGCTGGTCCTCGGATGCCGCTGTCCCCGGGGCAATGGGGGAGTCCCTCTGACACCTGCCTCTCTCCAGGTGGACCAGTCTGGCCTGGGTCTGCCCTCCAGAGACTATTACCTGAACAAGACTGAAAACGAGAAGGTGAGCGCATGGCCCCGGCCCCACCCTCACCCCCACCCCCACCCCTCAGCCTCCATCCCCAGCACAGGTGTTTGAAGCTGGAAGGGATCACTCAGAGATGGTAGCAGGCCATCACAGGTGACAGGCCATCACAGGTGACAGGCCATCGGGCAGAGGCGCCCCGGGCTGGCATCGTGGACGTGCCGGGCAGGCATCACCCCCATTCTGGAGAGGGGTAGTGATGGCATTGTGGGCAGTCGACCTGTAACCCCGCAGTGACCCTACAGAGATCCTGGACTTCCCTGGGCTTCATTTACCACATCTGCGAAATGGGTGTTAATCATCACCTCGCCTTTTCCAGGGAGTGCAGAAGGCTCAGAGGCACTGGGTGGCCTGCCCAAGGTCGCACAGCCAGGAAGGAGTGAGGCTGAGCACATCCAGGGCCAACTGTTCCAAAACCCATGCCTGTCCATCATCCCCTCAAACCCGCGCCTGTCCACCATCCCCTCCAAAACCCACCCCTGTCCACCATCCCCTCAAACCCGCGCCTGTCCACCATCCCCTCCAAAACCTGTGCCTGTCCACCATCCCCTCAAACCTGTGCCTGTCCACCATCCCCAGGCCTGGCCTGCCTCTCACCGAGCTCCAGGGAGACCCTGCTCGAGGGCCAACCGAGGGCCCGATGCCGGGGCCGTAGTGGCAGACGGGACCCGCGTGGTGGCGTCCACAGGGCCCGAGCTCTAGGAAGACAGGCAGGCGTTACTTACCTGGCCACCCTGCTGGAAGTGCGACTGCACACTGTGATGAGAAGAGGGAGCAGCTCCACCTAGGGACCTAATTCACATCCGGGCACAGGGGTTCAGAGAAGCTGTTTTCCAAGAACGGGAAGAAACCGGACAAGCAGGGAAGATGGGGCAGAGAAAGGACTGGCCTTTGTGCGGCCAGCTGGGCCATGCAAAGGCCCTGGGGAACGAGCGGAGCCAGCACCCCAGTCATCTCTAAGCACTTGCCCCCCTGGGTCCCTGCACTGGGCCACGCTGGCCCTGCCCCATGCTCCCCGTCCCTGGGCCAGTGGGCGGCAGGTGGCAGCCACTGACAGTGCGGGGTGCTGGGCCCCGCAGGTGCTGACCGGATACCTGAACTACATGGTCCAGCTGGGAAAGCTGTTGGGCGGGGGGGATGAGGACGCCGTCAGGCCCCAGATGCAGCAGATCCTGGAGTTCGAGACGGCGCTGGCCAACATCACCATCCCCCAGGAGAAGCGCCGGGACGAGGAGCTCATCTACCACAAGGTGACGGCGGCCGAGCTGCAGGTAACTTGTGCGCCAGCTGCCGCGGAGGCTAAGGCAGCTTCAGGGCTCCGGGCCGGGTTTTGGGCCGGGGGCCGGGGGCCGGGTTTTGGGCCGGGGGCCAGGGCGGGCTCTTACGCCCGCTTCATCCAACGCTGGGAGTGGTGAAGGAAGGATTATCGTTATCCCCAGATCACAGATGGAAAGACTGAGGCCATGACATGAAAAGGGGCTGCCGAAGGCCACCCAGCAACCAGATGACTGACTTCTAAGCCAGACTCTTGCCTTTGCCGTAGCAGCCTTTTCCTGCAGACTCTAGGGCCGTGCCAGCACCGGCTCACCTGGACGGGGCACTCCCAGTCTCCCCTGCACCAAGCACAGGTGCCGCGTGACCGAGAGGGGTGTGGATTCTGCCAGCTGGGAGGTTACATGACAAGGTCCAGCCCAGAACAGCTCCTGGCAGGGAAGCTGGGCACGGACACAGGTGCGGTTTGCGGGGCTGGACTCCTGGTCACGGCCCCAGTAATGGCCCCCAGCGGCGCTCTGGAGGCCTAACGGTGAATCAGACCTGTGATGCTGCCTGAAACTGGTGCGACCCACCAGGGAAGCCCACGTCCTCCACCAAAGGCTGCCCCCTGGTGGCCACCTGGGCCTGAAAGGGTCAGAGTTGGTCGCCTGGCGGTCTCTTCTTTGCAGTCCATCCAGTGTTGCTTTACGGCCTCGTGCTAGGCCCCTGGGCTGGCAGAGGACTTAGCAAAGTGGATCCTGTTTAATCTCTCTCTTTCTCTTTTTCCTACAATTTCACTTGTTTGTTTTGAGACACAGAAAGAAAAAGAGAACTGGGGCCAACGCTGTGGCGCAGAAGGCTAAGCCTCCACCTGCAGTGCCAGCATCCCAAGTGGGTGCTGGTTTGAGTCCCAGCTGCACCACTTCTGATCCAGCTCTCTGCTATGGCCTGGCCCCTGCACCCTCATGGGGAGACACAGAAGAAGCTCCTGGCTCCTGGCTTAAGCCTAGCCCAACCCCTGCTGTTGTGGCCACTGGGGAGTGAACCAGTGGATCTCTCTCTGTCTCTTCTTCTCTTTCTGTATCTCTGCCTTTGAAATTAATTAATTAATTTAAAAAAAAAAAACCTTCCATCTGCTGGTGCACTCCCCCAGTGCCTGCCATGGGCTGCTCCAAAGCTGGAGGCAAGAACTCAAGCCAGGTCTCCCAGGTGGGTGTCAGGAGCGCCGTCACCTGCTGTCCGCAGGGTGTGCAGGAGCAGGGAGCTGGAATCAGGAGCGGAGCTGGGAAACGCGCAGGTGCTTCAGGGTGCGAGGCGGGATCTCAGCCACCGGACCGGACGCCTGGGCCTCCAGCTCTGCTCTGCTCTTTTCTTTCAAAGATTGAGTGAGTGAGTGAGTGAGTGATTTGAAAGAGTTACAGAGAGAGAGGGAGAGACAGAGAGAGAACTTCCATCTACTGACTCACTCCTCAGATGACTGCAATGGCCGGGGCTGGCCCAGACTGAAGCCAGGAGCTTCTTCTGGGTCTCCCACATGGGGTGCAGGGGCCCAAACACTTGGGCCATCGTCCACTGCTTTCCCAGGCCACAGCAGGGAGCTGGATTGGAAGTGGAGCAGCCAGAACCAGAGCTCACAGCTAATGCTGCTGTCACAGGTGGCGGCTTTACCTTCAGGCTCTGCTCCTTGCCGTCACCGGGGAATGCCTGGCTGGGCCTGGCCCCTCCCTGGAGAGCAGGGCACCAGCACATGTCTCTCCCAGTTCCTCCCCCTCTGCCCATCCACTCCTTTCAGGAAGATCTCCAGCTCCCTGCCTCCCTTCCTCCCATCTGACGACTGTGCCTCCCGGGCTGGTGCGGGGCCACCCCCTGGGAAACAGTCCCACTTACAGCGCTAAGTGCTTTGGCCAAACGAAGCAGGGCCCTGGGAGCCAGGGGCGGCGAGAAGCTCCGGGAGGTGAGTGTCAGGCTGAAGCGGTGTCACGGCAGAGGCGCCGCCACACACCTGGGATGCGGGCTAGCGAGCCTGGCCTGCTGCAGCTGCCTGCTGCCCTCGGTGCCACCTGGGTTGTTATGGAGATGGGCAGCCTCTGTTAGGCACCATCTGGCACTGGTTTCCCTTTCCGAGGCCAGGAGGCCCAGGGAGATGTTGTGTGTGTAGCTCACTGTGGTTTGCTCCAGCGGCCCAGTTCTCAGCCTGAGAGGGGCCCAGCCCTGCCTCAGCCCCTTCGGTGGCCGTGGTACCGACATCAATGCCAAGTGCAGCAGAACAGGCCCAGCGTGGCCGCTGTGTTCTGCCCCTCAGGCGTTGCTGTCTGCCTCCCAGTAAGGAAGGAGAGGCCTCTCCTCACTCACAGCCGCACAGGGAGAGCCAGGGTGCAGGGAGGGGCGGATTTTAGTGCAGTCAGTAGCATGCTCCCAGCCAGGTCTGCCAGGACCTCGGGCACATCCCGTAATAGGCCCCTTTGACCTTTGGTTTCCTTGCTTGTACAACAGGGCTTTGCTCCTTGGCTGCCACCTGCTGTGAGCCAAGACTCGGTCCCCTGAGACCCAGCCACTGTCCTCACAGGAGAGACTGGCTCTCACCTCTAAGTCCTGGGTTCCTTCAAGAAAAGATAGAAAACTACAGAGAGTCTCCTGGAAGAAATGGGTTTAGGTGTCTATAAAAAGCAGTATGTCTGACATTTAAAGAATTGCTGGGCGCCTGCAGCCTCGTGTCCTGGGTAGGAATCTGCCTGGCCTGCCCATGGGGTTGGCACAGATTAAGGCCAACAGGGGTGGGCATTTGATCAGCGGTTAAGATGCTACTTGAGGGGCTGGTGCTGTGACATGGTGGGTTAAGCCTCCACCTGAGGCGTCAGCATCCCAAATGGGTGCTGGTTCATGTCCCAGCTGCTCCTCTTCTGATCCAGCTCTCTGCTAATGGCCTGGGAAAATGGCCCAAGTGCTTGGTTCCCTGCACCCATATGTGAGACTCAGATGAAGCTCCTGGCTCCCGGATCCTGGCTTCAGCCTGGCCCAGCGCTGGCCATTGTGGCCATCTGGGGAGTGAACCAGCGGATTGAAAAATCTCTTTCTCTCTGTCCTTTTCTCTGTAACTCTGCCTCTCAAATAGATATCTTAAAAAAAAATACTGGATGAGATCCCATATTGAGTTCCTTATTCAGGCTTCCTGCTTCCTGGGAGGCAGCAGGTGGTCGCCCAAGTACTCAGGTCCCTGCCACCCATGTGGGAGGCCCAGATTGAGTTCCAGGCCCCTGGCTTCAGCTTGGACCAGCCGTGGCTGTTATGGGCATTTGGGGAGTGAACCAGTGGATAGGAGGTCTCTCTCTCTCTCTCTCTCTCTCTTTCTCTTTCAAATAAATTCTTTTAAAAGCATGAGGTGGGGCCGGCACCGTGGCTCACTTGGTTAATCCTCTGCCTGCGGCGCCGGCGTCCCATATGGGTGCCGGGTTCTAGTCGCGCTTGCTCCTCTTCCAGGCCAGCTCTCTGCTGTGGCCAGGGAGTGCAGTGGAGGATGGCCCAAGTGCTTGGGCCCTGCACCCCATGGGAGACCAGGAGGAAGCTCCTCCCTTCTGGCTTTGGATCAGCGCAGCTCTGGCCGTAGCGGCCATTTGGGGGGTGAACCAACAGAAGGAAAACCTTTCTCTCTGTCTCTCTTTCTCACTGTCTAAATCTGCCTGTCAAATTAAAAAAAAAAAAAAAAAGCATGAGGCAAAGGATGAGATTTGGTCTTGTAAACTGCTGTGCAGTCGAAGCATAACATACTGTAGTTGTCATCCTCCTTATTATCAGTATCCTTTGCTCTTGGCCTTGTCGCCCAGGTCCTCAGCACTAAACCAAGTTGATTTACCAGGGGCAAAATTCTTGTTCCTTAGTAGCTGGAGCCTTGTCTCTTTTCCCCAGACTCTGGGTGACTCAAAGACAGGTGCTCGGGGCTCCAGCGCCGGTCTCTTCTCAACCGCTTTAAACAAATTATTCATTTGAAAAGCAGGGTCGCAGAGAAAGGGAGGGAAGGGGAGAGAGTGAGAGTCCTCCATCTACTGTTTCACTCCCCAGATGGCTACAACAGCCAGGGCTGGGCCAGGCCGAAGCCAGGAGCTCCAGCCAGATCTCATATGTGGATGCAGGAACCCAAGGACACGGGCCATCTTTGCTGCTTTCCCAGGTGCATTGGCAGGGAGCTGGATGGGAAGTGGGGCAGCCAGGCTAGAATTGGCACTCTGATGTGAGATGCCAGCATCACAAACATCGGCTTAACCTGCTGCTCCACAACACTGGCCCTTGCCCACTTTTCAAGCCTGCTCCGGCTGCTGGCCTGGTGACCAGCAGTACTGCTTGGCTGTGAGTGTGGAAAACAGGGCTCATCAGAGTGTCCCCGAGGGTTTGAGTCACACGTAGAGCGTCCTAGGTGATTAAAGCAGCTGTCTCCATGGAGATAGAGCAGGCACACGTGTTGCAGTTAGGAGTTTGCTAAAGCAACAGAGGTTGACAAGGTCAAAATCCTAGGATTCACCCTGCATCTCCTTGTCTCAAGGGCGGTGGGACTGTCCCTGCCCAGGGCACCTGCTCTCCTAAAGGTACGGCTGTGTCGAGCAGGTAGGGATCTCCCTCCACCTCGTATCTGTGCCTTGCTCAGCGTGTTCCAGGTGCCCGCAGTTACTGGCCTGGGTCTTTGCGTCAGTGGCGACACTCTGTAAGCCCGTCAGTTTTCTGGGTCTTCGCCAGCAGGACTTGGGGTCAGGCAGCTGTCACTGCTGAGCCCCGTGTGACGATTTCAGCAGCACACTTCGCGTGCCATAGCCCCAGACCTGACCCCTGCAGTGGGTTCAGCCGCCGCCTGCAACGCCAGTGTCCCCCGTGGGCACCAGTTTGGCTCCAGTAAACGGGTTCCTGTCCCCGCCACGGGAGACCTGGATGGAGCTCCCCACTTCAGCTTGGCCCAGCCCCGGCTCCTTGGGGTCTGTGGGGAGTGAACCAGCAGATGGAAGCGCGCGCGCTCTCTCTCTCTCTCTGGCCTTCTGCCTCTCATGTAAATGAGTAAGAATTTTTTAAAGACCCTTTAAACAATAAATCGTATCACAGCATCTGTGACTAAAGGTGGAGGCTCTGCCCGGTGCCCCGTCAGGCCCCTTTGTCAGAGGAGACCTGGGCAGTAGGAGCCGCAGGTCAACACTGTCACCGGGCGTCACACTGTCCACGTCCCTTGCAGACTTTGGCGCCTGCCATCAACTGGCTGCCCTTTCTCAACACCATCTTCTACCCGGTGGAGATCAACGAATCCGAGCCCATCGTGGTCTACGACAAAGAATACCTCGAGCAAGTCTCCCTGCTCATCAACACCACTGACAGATGGTAAGGCACGCCCCTGGTGGGGGGGGCGGCCCCTCCCTGGCAGGACAGCATGGGAGGGGAGGGCACGGGCCCTGCCTGGGCTGCCTGAAGGCAGCAGGACACCCTGGCCACCGTGCGGCTCCAACCCCAGCTCCCCTCTGCCAGCTTGGTAACCTTGGGCCAGCTTCTTACCTTTTCTCAAGGTCATTTTCCTGAACCATAATATGGGGAACAAAGTAGCACCTGCCGAGTAGGAGCCTTGTGAGAATTCGATGACGCAGTCCACGGGAGCTGTTTCCATGCTGTGCCTGGCTTGTAACAGGACTCAGTGCATGTCAGCTATTATTTTTTTTTTTTTGGTTAATATTTATGATACTTTAAAAATTTTAGAGACTTGTAGAAATGTTGAAAACTACAGAAAAAATGGGGAACAGATTTTTAGTTACCCAGAATACCACTGTTGCTGTTGTGGTTCATGTGTGTCTATGCGTGTGTGTATCTGTGAAGAGCAAAGGCGTCGGGGGTGGTCTAACACATGGGTTTCTTTCCATCACTGCGATGAGACGTGTGGTCTGCTTTGCTCATGACTTCTGTCATTCTCCCCTTGTCATCCCAGATCCTCTGCCGACATCATTTTTCATGGTTACGTAGTATTCCATCGAGTATAAATCCATCCAGCCAGAGTCTCCAGGCTGCTGCCTCATAGCTTCCAGACTCAAAGCAGCAGCAGCAGCCATTTATCTTGCACCTGTGGCGTGCACGTGGTTGCACCAGGCACTGAGGGGCTTTCTGTTGCCAGGCTTGGGGTCCAGGAGAGTTTAGTGAGTCATCAGGCCAAGCCTGGGTATGACAGAGCCTCCGCTTGGAAGGCTGGGTGTGAGAGCCCCCTAGTGGCGAGCGGAGGAAGTGCAGTGAGGCTTCCCGTTCAGGGCATTTCTGAGCCTGTCGGTCCCCTCTCGCCCCAGCCTGCTGAACAACTACATGATCTGGAACCTGGTGCGGAAGACCAGCTCCTTCCTGGATCAGCGCTTTCAGGATGCCGACGAGAAGTTCATGGAAGTCATGTACGGGACCAAGAAGGTGAGCCACTTGCTGTCCATTCCCGTGCTTCTGCATACGCTGGACACCTGCTGTGTGCCAGGCCCTGCGCTGGAGGCTGGCACAACCACAGTACCTTCCCAGGGCCGTGGCACTCGCCGGGAGGTAGACAGTGAGGGAGAGAATGAAGAGGGCCCCTGAAGAGGTCTGCCCAGGTGTCCAGGGAGCACAGAAGGGCTCCAGGTGGGGTGAGCAGAAGCATCCAGAAGTCCTAGCAACTCAGCTGATTGTTAGCAAGAGGTCCTCTCTGCTGCCCCTCCAGCCCCTTCCCAATGATGATGAGGGGCAAAGCTTCCCTGTGTGCCCCTGTGAGTGGGCACTGTTGGCCCTGGGACCCTCACCAGCCTTGCCCCTCCCCCAGAAGCTCTGCTCAGCATGGGACCAGAGATGTGTTCTTGTTCCTGTTGTCTCCGCCCTGCCTGTGGCCTGGGGTCACCCTGGGCCCTCTAGGGTAGCAGGAGTCCCAGGTCCCAGGCCAGGGGGCTCCACCCACCTCCCGATGCCCCCCCATGACCTTGAGGGTCCCCACTTTGAGAGACTTCCAGTCCCTGCCCCTTGGGAGCCTCTCCCAGGAGATAGCTCCACACCCACCTGTCCTTGCCAAGGCCCCAGCTCACTGCTCACTCACGGGGTCCCACTGCTGCCACAAGCCAGGCTTTGGGCCCAGTGTGGGCTCACGGAGCTGGCTGAGGTGGGAGCTCAGAGGCTGCAGAAGGAGGAAGAGGGAACCGATCCGGCCTCATGCGCTGCATCCCGCCAAGGACAGCCCCCAGCAAGCCCTCCCAGAGTGCAGTGGGGTGGGCGGGACCAGATAAGGGCTGGCCCTGGAAGGCAGGGTGCGGTCCCTGCCCCAGCACTGGGGTTCATCCCGGGAAGGGCTCTTCCTCCCCGTCCCCCATCCTCTGGCAGGAAGGGGCCTCAGGCGAGGGTGGCGGGGATAAGCCTTGCTCCCCGGGGCTGGCCACCCCTCGGCTCTGACCTTTGGTGAAGGACAGGGTCGTCCCCTGGCCAAGTGCTCCTGCCCCTGCCCTGGGCTGGATGCTTTCCATGCCCTGCCATGCTTGGCCTCCCTGGGACTCCACAGAATGGGTCCATGAGGACCCAGGACAGCACCACTCACCTACTGCATCCCACACTCTCCCAGCCTGCAGATGAGAACACTGAGGCTTAGGAGGTGGAGGAAGACGAGGAAGCAGCCAGGCTCAACTACAGTTGAGTTGATGTCACCAGGTCCCGGCAGCAGCCCTGCGCATGGGGCCTCACTCGTATTCTCATCTCCCATTTATTTTTATTTTTTAAGATTTTATGTATTTATTTGAGAGGTAATTACAGACAATGAGAGGGAGAGACAGACAGAAATGTCTTCCATCCACTGATTCACTCCCCATATGGCCGCAATGGCCAGAGCTGCGCCAGTCCAAAGCCAGGAGCCTCTTCCCAGTCTCCCACACTGGTGCAGGGGCCCAAGGACTTGGGCCATCCTCCACTGCCTTCCCGGGCCACAGCAGAGAGCTAGATCGGAAGAGGAGCAGCAGAACTAGAACCAGCGCCCATATGGGATGCTGGCGCTGCAGGCAGAGGATTAACCTACTGCGCCATGACACCGGCCCCTCTCCCATTTATTTTTAAAAAATATTTATTCAGGCCGGCGCCGCGGCTCACTAGGCTAATCCTCCACCTAGCGGCGCCGGCACACTGGGTTCTAGTCCCAGTCGGGGCGCCGGATTCTGTCCCAGTTGCCCCTCTTCCAGGCCAGCTCTCTGCTGTGGCCTGGGAAGGCTGTGGAGGATGGCCCAAGTGCTTGGGCCCTGCACCCATGGGAGACCAGGAGAAGCACCTGGCTCCTGCCTTCGGATCAGTGCGGTGTGCTGGCCGCAGTGTGCCAGCCGTGGCGGCCATTGGAGGGTGAACCAATGGCAAAAGGAAGACCTTTCTCTCTGTCTCTCTCTCTCTCACTATCCACTCTGCCTATCAATATATATATATATATATATATATATATATTCATATATTTGAAAAAGAAGGAGAGGCAGAGGGAGAGAGATCTTCCATCCACTGGTTCACTCCCCAAATGGACACAGTGGCCAGAGCTGGGCCAATCCAAAGCCCGGAACTTCTTCCGGGCCTCCCATGTAGGTGCAGGGGCCCAAGCCCATGTGGGATGCCAGCACCGCAGGCAGCGGCTTTACCCGCTACACCACGGCCGGCCCCTCTCCTCTCCCATTCTACAGATGAGGCTCAGTGAGGACTGGGACTTGTTCAGTCACTCACGGGGGGCAGTGGGCTCTCAGAGCCAGCACACCCGACTCACAGCCTGCACCCCTCAACTCCACACCTCCCAACCCCTGCTCTGCAGGAGGCCAAAGCGGACACTGAATTTCCGTGCGGTGTCCCGGCGCTGGGGGGGGTGGGGGGGGTCACTGCTCGGTGAACGCGGAGTTTCAGATTTGCAGGAATTGGTAGCACAGCAGTGTGAGTGCACTTGACCCCGCGGAGCTGTTAAGGTGGTAACCTTAGGTGTTAAGGCGTACTTCACTGCAGTTAGCATACATTAACAAACAGAAGGAGTGTCCCTGGGCCGAGTTCAAAGTGCAGGGTGCTGATCTGGTGTTCAGAGCAGGTGGGGGCCAGAGAGGCCCCCACAGAGGCAAGGGCGGGTGGGAGACCCCTCAGTGGACGCTGTGAGCCAGGCGTCCCTGGATGTCCCTGGGCCGTGAGTCCCGCTCCCGTTTCCTAATCTCTCACTGCCCCCTCCCCGCTCCCCCACCACAGCCGCTGCCGGCTTCAGGCCAGGTCCATCCTGCTGGCGTCCATCATGGCCCGGAGCCGGGTCCTGCTGCGTGGCCGTGGGTAGTCTTTATTCCCGTCCGAGCCCCGGTTTTCTCATCTGCAATTTGGGATAAGTCCTGACCTCCTCTCATGGGCCCCTGTGTATGGCCTCCACGTGGGCGAGCGCTTGTCACAGGGAAAGCAGCCCGGGCCCCACCGCTCCTCCAGGGGAGGGAGCAGCGCGGGCTGCCGGGTGGGACAGGCTGCGAGGCACCGCACAACTTTGGGCAATCGCTTGGTTGGGTTGGGGCCTCAGTCTTCCCCTCTGTAAAAGGGGAGGACGGGACCTTGCCCTGCTCACCCGAGCCAGTCCAGTCTGGCTGAGGGCCAAAGCCGGCTGTCTGCCGCTGGTTATTTTCCACGAAGGATGACGTGGGAGTTCTGGCTGGGAGGAAGCAGCCTCTGCTGGGAGCCCCCCCACCCCCCGCGCTTCCCAATCCTGGGTCACCATGAGGAAGGGCTCACAGCACAGCCCATCTGGGCAGAGGAGGCCTGCGGCCGGCCCCTTCTGTTGTCCCCCAGCTGGCTCACAGAATGAGCGCCCCCACCCCGCCCCTGGGACCGCCTGCCCCCTGCAGAGACAGCGTGCCCAGGAGGCCGAGAGTGAAACCTTGCAGCTTCCCTGGGTTCAAATCCCAGCATAGCCACTTATTCCCCTGGCAAGTGACTATCCCACGTCCTCATCTGCAAAGGGTGACGCAGAGAGCACCTGCCCTGGGTGTTACCGTGTGCTGGGTGGGGGGCGGCCCGGCACGTGGCAAGCACTCTGTAAACCTGGCAGCCTCCCCGGTGTGTGCCTGACTCCCCCCTTGGATGTTCTGGGCATTTCCATTGAGACCCTCGAGGGCAGGCCCACGGCTGATTCCAAAGACCTAGCAGAGTCAGAGCGTGAAGGAGCAGTGGCCCACGAGTGAGGGCTGAATGCAGGAGGGATGCAGAGACTCCTGGGAAAACCAGGAATCTGTGATCCAACAGTGACAGCCCCGAGGCTCCTCGGGGTCCTTAGCTGTGACCTCCTTCACGGGGCTCCCAGTTGCAGAAGAGTGGGAGCGTGGGGGCAGAAGGCAGGCCTGCAGGTGCCACACGGTTGGGATGCTGGGAAGAACGTAGGCCTCTAAATTCAGCCCTTTCTGCTTTGCTTCTTCCTGGCCTGGAAGACTTTGTTGTGTTTGTATGTTGACTACGACAGTTTGCATGCGGTAAGGTGGACCACACGCATGACGTGTGCGGTTGACTGGAGCTCCTGTGTAGCCAGCACCCCCTGAGCGCAGTTCCCCCGTGCCCCCTCATGTCTGTGCCCCTCACCCCCAGGTGGGTGCAGGTGTAGACGGGCAGTGCGCTGGGTGGTATGTTATTAGGTGCAGAAACTCCGCCTGGTGCTCGCCACCTGTCTGCAGGGGCCGCTGAGTGTTTGCAGTTCAGGGCAGGCGTGAATCAGGCTGGCCCGGGTGCGTGTGGCTGCGGCCACCTGCTCTTCAGGGTAAAGGGGACCTGGGCAGCAGCAAGGGGCTCACCGACTAGCCCAGGCACTCCTGGGCCCAGCTGCTGGGGTGTGGCGGGGGAAGGAGACCATGGAAGAAGTGACACGTGGCTTCCTCCCGTGTTGCTGCTGCTGTGCCCTCTCTTGATTTCCCTGGGGCTGGGGTCCCTGGGAGGCGTCCTGTTGCTAGGGGCAGTCGGGGCACTTCCCAGAATCCTTTGCCACCCAGCAGGCTAAGGCGGCAAAGGTGGGAACATGGGGTGTAGGGGCCCGTGGGTCTGGGTGCCCACCCCCTGCTGTGGGACCCTGCACCAGCCACAGCCCCTGGCTGACCTGCTGCTTCCTCCTCTGCCCAGAGTCCATAGTCCCCGCCGCAGGTCATCTTGATGGCCACACACAGAGCCTGGCACTGCCGAAATGGCCCGTGGTGGCCCTGAGGGTGTCCCATGACCTTTTGGTCTCCAGTGCCTAAAATAACGTCCACTGGGTCAGAGGAGGTCTCTGGGAAGCTCTGGGAGGAGGCGCAGCCCCCCGAGGGTGCTACCTCCGGGGAGATGGCTGGGAGGGAGGGAGGAAGCCCGGCCGAGTATCGCCTGCTCCTGTGCTTTCCAGACCTGCCTTCCTCGCTGGAAGTTCTGTGTCAGTGACACCGAAAACAACCTGGGCTTCGCCCTGGGCCCCATGTTCGTCAAAGCGACCTTCGCCGAGGACAGCAAGAACATCGTAAGTGGCCCGCGCCACAGGCGTGACGTCAGCCTGCGGGGCCCCTGTGCACCTGACACCCGCGAGCTCTGGTTTGCTCGGGGCCTTTCCTGCCCCGAGGCTCATGCATCTGCCCCTCCCAGCGACCCTGCAAGGCAGTCACAGCCGGGTCCCCCTCTGGGTGCTGGGGAGGACCCTGGGAGGTTGTGCGGGCGGAGCAGCTCTGGCCTGGAGGGTGGGGCACCTGGCGGGCAGCCGGGCCCCTCCTGCAGGGGGCGGGGAGGGAGTGAGTGACAAGGGAGCCTTCTCTGAATGGCCACTCCTGCTGCTGCAGTTTTGTCTCCACCAAGTCAGCAATCGGCCTGGCATCTGTCGCACGGCTGAGGCAGTCTGAGTCCGGGTCAGGCCCTCAGCTCTCGGCGCCAACACTGCCCTGCCCCGCCCCTTCTCTGGAACCTTCCACCCTCTGGATTGGGCCTCCAGGCCTCCACTCCATCTCCTGCCTGAAGCTCACATGTCTGAAACTGCTCCTCACAACTCAACTCCTCTAGATGTAAAAACACACTATCTCTGTATACTTATTTGAGAGATAAAGAGAACTCCTGTGCACTGATTCATTTCCCGCACACCCATGGCGACTGACACAGGGCCAAGAGCTCAATCCAGGTCTCCTGTGCTGGTGGCAAGAGCCCGGTCATTTGCATGGCCGGGAGCCGAGGTCAGGAGCTGCACCCAGGAACCCAACCCAGGCGCTCTGGTGTGGGCCATCTTTCAAAAATAATTTATCCCTATCAATAAACAATGTTTAAAGGTTTATTTTATTTATTTGAAAGGCAGAGTGACAGAGAAAGGGAGAGACAAAGACAGAAGAGAGAGAGGTCTTCCATCCACTGGTTCACTCCCCAAATGGCTGGGACAGCTGAGGCTGTGCCAAGCCAAAGCCAAGAGTTTCTTCCAGGTCTCCCAAGTGGGTGCAGGGGCCCAAGCACTTGGGCCATCCTCCGCTGCTTTCCCAGGCACATTAGCAGGGAGCTGGATCGGCAATGGAGCAGTCGGGACTCGAACCAGTGTTCGTAGGGTGTTGATGCTGCAGGAGGGGCTTACCCCGCCATGCCACAGCGCCAGCCTTCGATTTTGGAGGCTGTTCCATCAAAACGGATCCTGCATTCTGATACATCTGGGTCTGGCTGCGTATTCCAGCCTCCAAAAGAATCGCGGTGCACGTCACCACGCTGCAGGCTCTGGACGGGGGTGGCGCCTTAGCCCAGCCCCGCAGCGCCTGAGGCATGGCCCGGCCTCAACCCCGCGGAGGGCAGGCCTCACTGGGTCGCGTCTGTCTCCTCAGGCCAGCGAGATAATCCTGGAGATCAAAAAGGCGTTTGAGGAGAGCCTGAGCACCCTCAAGTGGATGGACGAAGACACCCGGAAATCGGCCAAGGAGAAGGCGAGGCTGCGGGGCGCCCGCAGGGCCGGGGGCAGCAGCCAGGGAGGGCGGCTGAGCCAGGGAGACCCCGTCCTATCCAGCAAGTGCCCAGTGGGAGGGAGGGGCAGCAGACAGGTGCAGAGCTCACCCCGATTAGCCTGCAGAGGCGAAGGCAGCAGTGCAGGGCTGGCGCCGACTGGTGGAGCTGGGGTCCGGAGCGGCCGGCTTCATGTTGCTCTCACAGGGGCCCAAGGCTGGGTGGGATTCAGAAGGAGCACAGATAGATTTCTTTCTTTCTTTATTTTTTTAAGATTCAGAGTCACTGAGAGGGAGGGGGAAGGGGAGAGAGAGAGAGGTCTTCCATCCACTAGTTCACTCCCCAAATGGCTACAATGGTCAGAGCTGAGCCAATCTGAAGCCAGGAGCCTCTTCTGGGACTCCCACACATGTGCAGGGGCCCAAGCACTTGTCCATCTTCCACCGGTTTCCCAAGCCATGGGCAGGAAGCTAGATCGGAAGAGGAGCAGGCAGGGGGCCCGGCCAGGCCAGCATGGCGGCTGCTCACTCTCGTGTCTTTGCAGGCCGACGCCATCTACAACATGATAGGCTACCCCAGCTTCATCATGGACCCCAAGGAGCTGGACAAAGTCTTCAATGACGTGAGTGGCTTTCCCGCTCACCCCACCCATTCCCAGTGCCCACTTGGGAAAGGGCCAACGCAGGGCTGGGTGCGGATGGGGTGCCGGGGGCAGTGTGGCTGTTACAGCGTCACGTGGTGACGTATGGTGGGACCCGGGGTGGAGCAGGCACAAGAAAGCCGATCTCTGACCTGTGGTGTCCTGGGTCAGCCCGAGGCCTGGCATCCCTGGAGCCACCGCCACCCAGGGTCCGGCCATGAAACCAGAGCCCACGCAGGTGGCCGTCGGCTCCATTGCACGAGGGGAAGTACCGGGGAAACAGAGCTGGGAAGGGGCCGGGAGAATGGGTGGCCCTGAAACCCCAGAAGTGGAGTAGAAAGGGGAGCCCCTCGGGCCACCTGCTCTTGCCCCAGAGGAAGCTGGGTCTGTGTTTTTGACCTGGGAATGCTGTGCGTCCGGCCTGGCCCAGCCAGCAGGGGTGTTGCTTGGCCTCCTGTCCCAGAGGATGAAGCTGGCCATCTTCCTGTGGCTGGAATCTGCATTCAGGCAGTTTGCAGTTACAGTAACCTAAGACCTAGGAATTTGCAAGTTACTCACAACCCACGAGGCTCCTGCAGCGCCACCTAGAGGATGACAGACATGCTGCAGGGGGCCATGCCACAGGGTCGGGGCCCCTGGGCTAGGCTGGTGGTGGGCCCTGGCAGGGGGAGGGCCGAGGGGACAGCCCACCTCGCAGGGCCATGTTTCTTCTCCCAGAAGCTGCTGCCAGCCCGGGGGTCTCTGATCCCGGGACCCCTCTCTCTTTTCCAGTACACTGCGGTGCCAGACCTCTACTTCGAGAACGCCATGCGGTTTTTCAACTTCTCATGGAGGGTCACTGCCGACCAGCTCAGGAAAGCCCCCAACAGAGACCAGTGAGTCCCAGGGCCCTGCTGGGGTGGAGCCGGCTACCCAAGGTGGGATGTCCTGGCTGGGCTCGTCACACCCACAGTGTGCTGGACACAGCTGGCCTGGGAGCTGTCCGGGGTGGAGATGGCCACCACCCTGCTGTTCAGATGGAGGGACTGAGGGCAAAGGGTGGCCACACTGCGCCTGTGTCCCTCGCGCCCAGCCTGGCCTCGGGGCTGAGCCGACCTGGCGTCACGTCCCACTAGGAGCCCCAAGGCAGCGTCAGGCAGGGAGGTGGCCATCGGCAGGGGCGAGTGTCCCATGTTCCCTACCAACAGGAGGGGCGGTGCCTTGGGGACTGGTCCCCACAGAAGCCCGCAGAAGGTTCCGGATGCCCTACACCTGTGGCTGCCAACCTCACTGTACATCAGAATCCTCTACATTGAGAAACAGAGGTTCCCGGCCTCTACCCCAGACCTTTTTTCTTTTTTTTTTTTTTTTTAAGATTTATTTATTTATTTGAAAGTCAGAGTTACAGAGAGGCAGAGAGAGAGAGAGAGAGAGAGAGAGGTCTTCCATCTGCTGGTTCACTCCCCAAATAGCCAGAGTTGGGCCAATCCAAAGCCAGGAGCCAGGAGCTTCTTCCAGTCTCCCACACAGGTGCAGGGGCCCAAGCACTTGGGCTATCTTCTACTGCTTTCCCAGGCCATAGCAGAGAGCTGGATCTGAAGTGGAGCAGCTGGGACTCCAACCGGCGCCCATATGGGATGCTGGCACTGCAGGCAGCGGCTTTACCCGCTACACCACAGTGTCGGCCCCTACCCCAGACCTTCTTAAACCAGAGTAATCAAGAGGTGGGCATTCAGCGTGAGACAGCAGCATCCCATATCAGAGTGCCCCTTCCAGTCCTGCCTCCTCCCCCTCCAACCCAGCATCCTGCTGTGCACACCCTGGGAGGCTGGGTGATGGCTCAAGTACCAGGGCCCCTCCCACTCCCATGGAGACCTAGGCTGGGTCCCAGCCTCCCGGCTTCCGCCTGCCCAAGCCCTGTGTCATGGACATTTGGAAAGTAAACTAGCAAATGGAAGTGTGCTCGTTCTCTCTCTCTCTCTGTTTCCTCCCTCCCTTTTCTTCTCTCAGTGGGTCCGACAATTAAGGCATTCAAGTTAGAATTCTCTGTTTTTACAAAAGCAGCCTCTGGGCCTCCATCACAAACCTCCTTAAATCAGAATAATCCGGAGTGAGTCCTACTGTCTGTTTTCCAGTCTGAAAAGTCAGCCCAGTACCAGGCCTCAGTCCGCTCCCTTGTAAACCAGGAGGCTAAAACGCCAAACCACTTCCCTTTGCCTCTGGCGCCCCCTCATGGACAAATGTGCACCATTGCAAGTTTATTCAAGTCCTTTATCTTACAGTTTCCTATTTAAATCTCCTTTCCTGCCCATTAATGCACCCATGATTATTTGAAAGTAAATACGATGGTCGAAATTTTTATCTCTCTTTCCGTGCCATTGAGGCACCCTGAACCCACCTCCTTGGGGCTCACCTGAAGGACCCAGAGTGACTTTCTAGGTTCTTGGGGAAAATAACCATTTCCGTCTCACTCCACTCCTCACTGACCCTTCCCCTCTGCAAAACTGAGAAGGTGGTGGGTGTTGGCACAGCTGCTTAATCCGCCGATTAGGACACTCTCGTTCCACGCTGGAGCGCCCGGTTCAAATGTAGGCTCTTCTGCTTCCGATCCAGCTGCCTGCTGCTGCGCACCCAGCCCCTGGGTCCCTGCCACTCATGTAGGAGACCTGGACTGAGTTCCTGGCTCCTGACTTTAGCCTGGTCCAGCCCTAGTTATTGCAGGCATTAGGGACTGAGCCAGCAGATGGAAGATTCTGTGTTTCTGCCCTTCAAATAAAATGAGAATAAGTAAATTTTTAAAAATATTTTTAAATTAATTCTCTATTTGAAAGGCAGAGTTTATAGAGAGATAGAGGGAGAGACAGGGAGAGAGAGAGAGATAGAGAGAGAGATGCTGCAACTGCTGGCTCATATCCCAAATGACCGCAACAGTCAGGGCTAAGCCAAGCCAAAGCCAGGAGCCAGGAGCTTTTTCCAGGTCTCCCACGTGGGTGCAGGGGCCCAACCCCTTGTGCCATCCTCCACTGCCTTCCCAAGCACATTAGCAGGAGGCTGGATTGGAAGTGGAGCAGCCAGGACTAGAACCGGTGCCCACACAGAATGCCGTCACTGCAGGCAGTTGGCCTAACCAGCTATGCCACAGTGCCAGCACCAATAAAAAATGTTTAAAAGTCATTGTGAAGCCACATTACTGTACTATTTGTTTCAACCTTTTCTGTCTCAGGTCCATTCTTCACTCTCAAAAAATGATTGAGCTCTAAAAACAGTTTTTGTTTCTATGGATTGTATTGATTCTTATGGAAATGTTTGAATTTTTATTTTTAAAGAGGTATCTATTTCTTTGAGAGGCAGAGTTACAGAGATTGGAAGCTGAGCAGCTGGGATTTGAACCAGCGCTCATGTGGGCTGCTGCTGTCACAGGCAGAAGCCTAGCCCACTGTGCTGCAAGCTGGCCCTGAGTTTCACAGAAAATAATTATTTTCCCCCCCAAAAAAAAGAATGAAAATAAAGGTGCTGTTGCGAATTTCTTTAACATCTGACATCACAGAAGACACTGGAATCCGCTGCCTGCCCCCACATTCCTTTGGTTACAATGTGATTTTGAAATATATAAAGAACATCTCTTAGATGTAAATAAATAAAACCAAAAGAAAAAAGAAAAGCCAGCTTATCTCACATTGATAGGTAGTTGGAAAAGAGATGGATTTTTTAAAAAAAGATTTATTTTGTTTATTTGAAAGGCAGAAAGAGGTCTGGCGGTGGGGGAGACAGAGAGAGAGATCGTCCATCCACTAGTTCACTCTCCACATGGCTGCATCGGCCAGGGTTGGGCCAGGCCCAGGGCCAGGAGCTTCTCTGAGTCTCCCACATGGGTACAGGGGCCCAAGCACTCGGGCCATCCTCTGCTGCTTTCCAGGCACATTAGTAAGGAGCTGGATCAGAAGTGAAGCAGCCAGGATTCAAACTGGCATTCATATGGGATGCCAGTGTCGCAGGAGGAGGGCTTACCTCCCCTGTGCCACAACGCCAGCCTCAAAGAGAGGGATTTTAGTAATCATTTCTGATTTTGTGTATATCCTTCTGATACTCCATCAAAACTCAACAAGCGGTAATTTCTTTAAAACATATATATTTACTTCTTTAGTTGAAAGGCAGAGTGACAGAAGGAGTGATACAGACAGGAAGAGAGAGAGATTTTCCATCCACTGGTTCAATGATTCAATTGCTACAATAGCTAGGGCTGGGCCAAGCTGCAACCAGGAGCCAGGAACTCCATCCTGTCCTCCCACGTGGGGGCAGGGGTGCAAGGACTCGGCCCAGCACCCACCGCCTCCCTAGGTGCATTAGCAGGCCGCCGCCACGGAAGCAGAGGAGCTGGGACTGTAACTGGTGTGCTGACACGGGATGCCAGGTCACACGAGGCAGCTTAACCCACTGGGCCTCGCTGCCAGCCCCACAGCGGTCACTGCAACGTGAACCTGAAACCCCACGCGTGAGCTTTCATACTCAGTGATGCTAACATCTGGATCTTGTACCCAAGTGTGGCTTTGTGACGGACACACTCTCATTTGGAAGACGCGGCTCCCTGCATTTTATAGATCTCCCTTCCTGAATGTAGTTCCCTGCTCCGGGGGGGAGCAGGTGCTGTCTCAAGTGGCTGGGTCCTTGCCACCCACGGGGGAGACCTGGATGGAGTTCTCAGCTCCTTGCATTTGGGGAGTGATCCAGCAGATGGCTGCTTGCATTTTCTCTCTCTCTCTCTCTCTCTCTCTCTCTCTCTCTCCCCCTCACTCTCCCTCTCTCTCCCTCTCTCTCCCCCTCTAAACAAACAAATGAAAAATGTACCAAGGTGTTTATGAAGAACGCAGCAGTGGCTTTATGTGTCCTGCCCGGTCACACAGCACACGGAAGACGTGTGCATTAGGCCAGGTGTAATACAATTCACAGTGGGCTGCTTCGCCAAGGCTGGGCTGCTGGCTTCGCTGGTTCTGGCCGTGAGTCCGTGCTGCGGATGAAGTCAGGCGCGAGTGGAACTCGCCTGTCTCCTGGCTCAGTCTCTGCCGCTGCTTTTGCACCACGAGTGTGAATGTCCACGCCGCGGCAGAGGGGCCGGCGCCCCAGTATTGTGATGAGAGCAGTTTTGCCTCCATGGGCCCCCCGAAAGGATCTTGGGGTCCCCCGTGGGGTGTCCAGGAACCACACTCTGAGAACTGCTGGTAGGCGCGAGTCTCCCTGAGGCAGTGGCACCGTCCGAGCCCCGGGTCCAGCTCCGTAAGCGGACCGTGTTTATTTATTTAGCCGATCCCTTCCTTGTAGACAGGCGCGTGGTTTCCAGTTTTCCCCTCTGAACACCACTGCCGCGTGTCCTTGTCCTCGGGTGCACGTGGGCCCGGGGTCAGGAGCCCCCAGATGCAGCCCCGCCCCGCACAGACGCTCACCGCACACTGCCCGCAGGTGGAGCATGACCCCGCCCATGGTGAACGCCTACTACTCGCCCACCAAGAACGAGATCGTGTTTCCGGCCGGGATCCTGCAGGCGCCGTTCTACACCCGCTCCTCACCCAAGTACGCTGCTATCCAACGCAACGCCTGCCCCACCCCAGCCCGGCGCGGGGCCCACAGGCGACTCACAGGCGGGCCGCGCTGGCTTGGGAGCCGAGGGGCTCAGGGTGGCGGGGAGGTTGCAGAGGAACCAGCTGTCTGACCCTGCCTTCCCTCCGGGGTTGGGGGTGGGGGTCTCTGGGATGCGGAGGCACCTGCGCAGGCTGCTCTTGGGGGCGTGTCCTGCAGGCGAGAGCCCCACTCAGGGAGACAGCCCCTCCCACAGTGCTTCCTAGGGAGGGGGGGGGGCGCCATCTCAGGAAATCCAGGTCTGCCATCTGGTGACTGTGTGGCACTTGGGCCGCGGCCCCTTCTGTCTATTTACAGATAGAAGGGCTCTGTGGTTCTGGGAGCACCCAGCGGGCTCAGCAGACCCGGCCCAGCCTCCCCCCCAGCTGCAGGGGCCACGCCCCTCAGGCCCCAGAGGACTTCGCTGCATCTCAGGCCCGGGAAGCATGGGTCACTGACTGGGCACAAGTTCACTGTCACATCCCCCCTTCCAGGGCCCTGAACTTCGGTGGCATCGGCGTTGTCGTGGGCCACGAGCTGACTCATGCCTTTGACGATCAAGGTACAGGCTTTTTGGGGTTCCCGTCTGAGAGCCCCCAGCCTCCTGCCTTCTGCCCCCTTCCTGTCTAAGGGTCTTTGCCTTGGAGGTGCAAGGCTCAGAGCTCACACGCGGCCCTGCCACCTGTTGGCTGGACTCCAGCCAGCCCTGTCATCTCTCAGGGCCACCACTTCCTTCCTGTAAAATGGGTGGTCCCAAGCTCTTGGGGTGACTGTGAGGACTGTGAAATACACAGGGGAGTGCCCGTTTATGGACGGGATCGGGGCTGCGGGTAGGGGTAGACAGTTCTCCACTGTTCCAGAAACTTCTGGGGTCCAGCCCCGGTTACAGGAGGTGAAATCAGTGCCTCCCACCACTCAGTGTCTAGAATCTCCCCGTTTCCTCCCGCCTCGGGGACCCCCAGCCAGAGGCCGCGACCCGGAGGCCGGTCCTGTGCTGTGCTCTGGATGCTGGGGGCTCCGGACGGTGCTGAATCAGCCCAACCCACGGGACCTTGTGCCCGCCGGCACCTCACCCGGGTCGCTTCCTGCTGCTCCTGCAGCCTTCAGCCGGGCATCGTGTTCCCACGCTGGCTGGAGGAGGGGGGTGGATGGACAGGCCCACTTCTTGCTGGAAAGACGGAGGAGCAGCAGGTGACGGCCACGCCCCTGCCCGCAGGGCGGGAGTACGACAAGGACGGGAACCTCCGGCCCTGGTGGAAGAACTCGTCCGTGGAGGCCTTCAAGCAGCAGACCGAGTGCATGGTGGAGCAGTACAGCAACTACAGCGTGAACGGGGAGCCCGTGAACGGCCGGCACACGCTCGGCGAGAACATCGCCGACAACGGGGGCCTCAAGGCTGCCTACCGGGTGAGTCCCGGCCCAGGGCGGGCTGCCGTTTGCCCCAGCCGGGCGAGGTCCCGTCCCAGGGAACCTAGGGCGACCACAGCAGCCCTGGGAGCTCCAGTTTCCTCATCTGTGAATGGGGCAGCTGTGAGGGCTGCCTGAGGGCACGAAGGCCGACTGCTCCGCGCTCTGAGCCTGGCTGAGAGTCAGGAAAGGCGTCCGGCCGGGCCAGCTGCAGAGCCCAGAGCCAGGGTGGCCTCCCTCCTGGCCCTCCCCCACCGCCTGTGGCGCCGGCCGAGCGCCAGCCCTGGTTTGTCCCCTTCCCCACCGCCAGGCCTACCAGAACTGGGTGCAGAGGAACGGGCCCGAGCACACCTTGCCCACCCTGGGCCTCACCAACGACCAGCTCTTCTTCCTGGGGTTTGCGCAGGTGAGTGCCCCAAAAAGGCACAGGTGCAGGCGTGGTCCACCCTGGACGGTCCAGGGGCTCCGCGGGCCAAAGGCGAGTCCCCCTCAGGTGGGACCACGCAAAGGACGTGGCCCTGGGCAGAGGCGAGCTTCCTGTGGCTGGGTTGAAGGAAGGGCCAGAGTGCTGCCAGGATCCCCGTATCCTGTCGGCCAGGGGGCCAGGCGATCGCTAAGTCCCATCCTCACCTCGGGACACCTGGCTGGGCCCTTGAGCCGGCATCCAGCTGACGGGCACTAGACAGTGCTGCCCAGGAATGGGGGGTTGGCAGGGTGCCTCGTTCTTGGCCATGCCTGACATGGGCAGACACGGCCGGGAGACACCTGCATTGGGGGTGCAGGCTCAGAGGACGCCAACCAGTCCTCCTGACTCCCCGGGACCTGGCGCCAGACGGGAGGGGCTCACTCCGCTCTGCTGAGATGGGGGCAGCCAGGTGGCCTCAGGGCCCTGTGGTGACCCCAACCTCTCTCCATTGCCCCCCGCAAAGGTCTGGTGCTCAGTCCGCACGCCCGAGAGCTCCCACGAAGGCCTCATCACTGACCCACACAGCCCCTCCCGCTTCCGGGTCATCGGATCCCTCTCCAATTCCAAGGAGTTCTCACAACACTTCCACTGCCCGCCAGGCTCGCCCATGAACCCTCACCATAAATGTGAAGTCTGGTGAGGGGCGGAGCACACAGCCGTGACGGAGGAGGGAAGGGGTCGAGGACACGGCCATCCCCTGCCCCTCGGCCACCCAGAGCCCCCTCCCTGCACTGGAGGGCTGCGGCCAGCACGGGGTCCCCCAGCCTGAGACCTGCCCCCCGTGACGGCCTCGTCAGCCCAGGCCCGCGTGCCAACTGCAGCAGGCATTTGGCGACAGGCTGGTGGCACCCCATACCGACAAGGGCAGTGTGACACAGCCCTGCCCACTTCCAGCACCACGAATGCCCCTGTGGCAAAGGCTTTAAAGATATATTTTTTGGGGGAAATCATTTTTTTTTACCATTGTGGCGTACACTGGAAATCTTCAGGGAAAAAAATGCATTTAAAACACTTTTTTTTTTTTAAAAAAAGGAGGGATTGGTATATTTATTATGATCTGTTTTCTAAGTAACCTGTGGACAAGGGAGGCCCCACTGACGGCCCCCTTTGCCAGGCTGGGCTGCGGCCAGCACATCCCCCACCAGCCACTGAGCCGTCCCCAGGGGCTCTCATAGCCCCCAGGTCGCCTGTGCAGATGGGAGGGACCTGGGGGGCAGAGGAGAAGCCAGCTTGGGGGTGGCACCAGCCCGGGGGTGCTGCCTCAGCTCAGCTTGGCTGCCTCTGGCCCCCAGAGTCCTACAGTGGGAACCCCAGAAAGGAGAGCCTGCTCCCCAAGATTGCAGCAGGGGCCCAATGGTTGTGGCACGGTGAGACCAGGTCTGGGCCCTTGAATGCAGTCTGGGGGTGTCCAGGCACCCCAGATCCAGCTCACTCTTAAGAGCCCTGCAGACTGAAACTCCACCATTGGGTGTTCACAGCTGGCTCAGAGACGCCCTCTTCTGGTTTATTGCTGCCTTGCAGCCCTCCCCCATCCCAGCCACTTTGGGGTCTGCCTTGTGGACCCTCCTCACCAGGGGAAGGAGCAAATACAAAAAAGCTCTCGTTCCCCACAAGGCCCAGACCCGCCCGCTGAACTCCGTCCTCCATCCCGGCCTGGACCTGCTCCCAGGCCACTTCTCTAGTGCCTTAGCTGAGGCCGCAGCCCCTGTCTCCAGAGGCCCCCTCAGTGGAACCCCCAAGTGTCCTGAATGGAACACAAGGCCATAGCCCCACTCCCGGTGCCCACGAGCTGCGGCCTGCAGGGCAGTGGCGCCCGGTGCCAGGAGTTGGGGACCACTGCACGCACACCAGGCAGCCCCTGGGGTTGGGCGGGGACGGTCCTCCCAGCCACCAGACCACTCTCTTTTGGGGGCGTCCATGGCCATGTGGGGCTGGGCGGGAAAGAATCCCCCAACACAGTCCAGACTGCAGTGTCAGGGCCACGGGAACTTCATCTGCTCCCCCACTGCTGTCCTAGGGCGGAGCAAGGAGTCAGAGGGGGGCCCAGCTTTTCCAGCCCCTCACCCAGGCAGCCAGAGCCTGCCTTGTCCAAGAGGAGCCGACGCTAGCTTGTCCTCTTGTCCCTGCTGGCCCGGGACAGCCCAGGCCTGAGGCGGGGGTGGTGGGCGTGGGCTGCAGAGGAAGCCCCCGGTTCCCTGGTCTCTTCAGAGTGGTGGGCCATCAAAGTGGGCCTTTCCCTGCCCTGGGGGCCTCACTCTGCTCCCTCTCCCCCCACCCTTCTGCCTTCCTGTCTTCCTCCTGGAGCGAGGCAGTCCTGGCCGGAAGCAAGGGTCCCTCCCTGGGCTGGGGGTCCACAGGGAGAGCACGGGCTGCACTCATTGTCGGGGGCCCAGGGCAGAGGAGGGCTTGGGCCCAGCAGGGATGGAAGCAGGGGAGCACCCCGTACTCCCACCGGCCCCGTCAGGCTTCGACAAAGGCTGAGGTGGGCAGGTGCACTCAGAGAGACCGGCAGCCACTGGGCCGGCTTCTCTGTGGGTGCCTGGCCGGAGGGTCTGGAGCTGCGAAGTCTATTTTTTGTATTAATTATGTCTCGTGCTACTGTAGTTTGGGTGTGGCACTATTGTAATTGAAATAAAATACTTGTACTGAGGGCTATGCCTGTGCCTCGGAGTGTCTGTTCTCGGGGCGGGGAGTCGGGGGGAGGCGTCCTGTGGGGCCAGGGCGGGCCCAGCGTCTGTCACCGAAGCACAGCAGGAGCCTCCTCCCTCCAGCCCCTGGCCTTTGACAGATTGTGCCAGTGCCCTGCACCAGCAGCCGCTGCCACACCTGCCCAGCCCCCCCCCCCCCAGCTTCCCCGTGCCCTGCGGGAGCCCCTTCCTGCCCTTGAAAGCGAGCGAGCCTGTGCCTGCCTCGGCCTCTGGGTCCTGCTTGCCCTTGCCTTTGGAATGTGCCCCCCACGCATATCCCCCATTGCCAAGGAGGCCTGCTTAGCCCGCCTGTGCCGCCTGTGCCTGCCCGGCGCGGGGCTGGGGGCTGGCTGCGTGGCCTCTCCTTGCAGGCTCCCAGCGGTGTTCTGAAACAGGTGTTTTCTCAGCCCTGTGGGCCAGGTGAGGAGTCCCTCAGAGCCACCGCGTGCCAAGGAGGACACGGCAGAGCCGGGTTCTGAACTCACCCAGCTCTCAAGTAGCTGCGTGGGAAGACGTGAGAGGCTGCTAGGAAACCCGTGTGCACACACACACGTGTGTGTGTGTGTGTATGCATGTATGTACGCACACATACGCGTATGTGCACTCACACATATTCGTAGGATGTGGGTGTGGCTACTGCCCAGCCCTTTACAAAGAAGGGAGACATATTTTTCTTGCCAGATGTATACCCCAACCCCGGGCCTGCACACGCCTGTCCCCAGCAGACCCCCTCCCAGTGAGCATGAGAAGAAGCTCCCCTCATCCCCTCCTCCCTTTGTTAGCAATGAATCCCCCCCCCCAACACGTGCTGCACCACCAAGCAGGAGTGGAAGCCCCGTCCTGGCCCTGCAGGAGGTGGAAACTTGCGATCTGGACACCACTGGAAGCTGAGTGGCTGCTGCTGTGTACACAGCAGGGGTGGGCGCTGTGGCACGGCAAGTCCAACCACTGCCTGGGACGCTGGCGTCCCAGAGCCAACCGACAGTTCCAGTCCCGGCTGCTCTGCTTCTAACCCAGCTCCCTGCTGATGCGCCTGGGACAGCAGTGGAGGATGGCCCAAGTGCTTGGGCCCCTGCACCCACGTAGGAGACTCTGATGGAGTTACTGGATCCTGGCTTCAGCCTGGTCTAGCCTCGGCTTTTATGGCCATTTGGGGAATGAAACAGCAGGTGAAAGATCTCTCTGTGTCTCTCTGTCTCTGTCTCTCTCTCTAAGTCTGCCTTTCAAATGAATAAATGAATCTTTAAAAAAGGCAGGGGAGGGGCCAGTGCTGTGGTGTAGTGGATAAAGCTGCCACCTGTAGTACCAGCATCCCATATGGCACCAGTTCGAGTCCCAGCTGCTCCACTTCTGATCCAGCTCTCTGCTATGGCCTGGGAAAGCAGTAGAAGATGGCCCAAGTCCTTGGCCCCTGCACCCACGTGGGAGACCTGGAAGAAGCTCCTGGCTCCTGGCTTCAAATCAGCGCAGCTCCAGCTGTTGTGGCCTTCTTGGGTGTGAACCAGCGGATGGAAGACCTCTCTCTCTCTCTCTCTCTCTCTCTCTGCCTGTCTGCACCAAGGCCATTTTATTCATGAGAACCCCCCCCACTGGGCCACAGCAAGAGTGGTTGAGAAAAGCCATTTGGAATCCACAGGATGGTCATTCTGCCCAGCTGGTTATTAAAATCCTCCTCCTCTGGGCTCATCTATGTTGAGCACAGGCGCAGGACACAGTACCTTCACATTCATTGCCATGCAGGGAGGTCTGTCCACAAACTCCTCTCGACCTTGTCCCCCGTTCTCCAAAGCTGCGCTCTCCCAGTCCGTTACCAGTGGGTCACCGGTCGGGCACAGCCCGCGGGCCATTTCACACGCCCCGCGGGGTGCATTCTGGGAGTCCCACCAGCTGGGAGGGTTTCCTTTTACCTCTGTCCTTTCAGGGACATCCCAGCGAAGGAGGCGTGGAGCTGTGGATGTCCACGTGGCTTAGGACCCCCTGGACAGCAGGCGTGCGTTTCCTCTCCCTCGGTCCACACGTTGCAGGGAGCTCTGCTGAAGCCTGTGTGTGCGAGCCCAGAGCGAGCAGGCAGTGTCACAGGAGGAAGGGACGGGACGTCGGAGCCACGTCTCATGCCACTGACTTGTCCTTATGGCCTCTGCAAGGCCAGTCTTCAGTAAACCACCTTGCTTTGAGAATGAGCGCCGCCGTGTGTGCCCAGCTTCACATAGTGACGGGCCAGACAATTCCCAGTTCAGGGAAACCTGGGAGACCTAGCACTAGACCAAAAGCTGTTTTCCTCAAAAGCAGAGTGGTGGGGCCAGCATTATGGGGAGGCAGGTTAAGCTGCCGCCTGCCACGCTGGCATATGGGTGCCGGTTCAAGTCCCGGCTGCTCCACTTCTGATCCAGCTTCCTGCCAGTGTGCCTGGGAAGGCAGTGGAAGGTGTGCCCTCACCAAGGGAGGCCTAGATGGAGCCCAGCTGTTGCAGTCATTTGGAGAGTGAACCAATGGATGGAAGATACCATTGTACAGCTAGCTTTCAACTCTTTTTTATTTTATTTTTTAATTATATTTATTTTGAAAGTTAGAGTTACAAAGAGAGGGAGACAGAGAGATCTTCCACCACTGATTCAACTGCCAGATGGCCGCAACAGCCAGCACTGGGCCAGGCCAAAGCCAGGAGCCAGGAGCTTCATCTGGGTCTCTTCCATGGGTGCAGGGGCCCAAATGGTTGGGCCATCTTCCGCTGCTTTGCCCAGGCCATTAGCAGGGAGCTGGATCAGAAGCGGGGCAGCCGGGACTCAGACAGGTGCTGCCAGGCGGGGTGGTGGCGTCCCAAGTGGCAGCGCCAGCCCCTGGCTTTCTGCTCTTGTGTCATTTCGGGCTTACGCTGGGGCTGGGCTGCTGGGGAGATCTCCTGCGTGTCCAGCTCTGCACCTGTCACTGGATGGCCGTCGCCTGTGACGCGCTGCCTGAAGCCTGCTGGATGCGGCCTGGCGGCTGCCCTGGTCCAGCCTCAGCCTTGGGCAAACTCGGAATCCCTGGGTCTTGTTGGGGGGCTGCTTGGCGAGCCCGCTCCTCCTCCCCACGCCAGTGGGGCTTTGGCTCAGCCCATGTGGGGCAGCTTGCTGACCCCTCCCCCGTGGTAGGAGCCTCGCAAGGCTCATGGTTGGTGTGGGACTCCCTCCTCCATCCCACACAGTGGAGATGATCCCGCAAGTGGAGCACACGCTCCCCGCATCTGCCACTCCCAGGGGTCTCCCACGTTCACGCTCACAGCCATAATGACAGGTTCAACCTGAATTCCATTTTTTTTAAGATTTATTTTATTTATTTGAAAGACAGAGTTACAGAGAGAGAGAGGGAGAGACAGAGAGGTCTTCCATCCACTGGTTCATTCCCCAGATGGCCACAATGGCCAGAGCTGCGCCAATCCAAAGCCAGGAGCCAGGACCATCTTCTGGGTCTCCCATGTGTGTGCAGGGGCCTTAGGACTTGAGCCATCTTCTACTGCTATCCCAGGCCATAGCAGAGAGCTGGATTGGAAGAGGAGCAGCTGGGACTCCAACTGGCACCCATATGCGATGCTGGCGCTTCAGGCCAGGGCTTTAACTTGCTTTGCCACAGCACCAGCCCCCAACCTGAATTCCTTACATGTTTGGCACTTGGTGACTGCATTAGACATAGCTGTTGCATATTTTGTGTGCAACATTTAATTTTTTTAATCTGCTCTTTAAAAAAAAAGACAAATATAATTGCTTCTCGGCCTTTTGGCTAAAATCAAGTGTAAAAAAAAAAAAAGACATTATTTATTTGAAAGTCAGAGTTACAGAGAGAGAGAGGGAGAGACAGAGAGAGGTCTTCCATTTGCTGGTTCAATTCCCAAATGACTGCAATGGCCAGGGCTGGGCTGGACCAAAGTCAGAAGCCAGGAGCTTCTTCTAGGTCTCCCACGTGGGTGCAGGGGCCAAAGCACTTGGGCCGTCTTCCACTGCCTTCCCAGGAGCATTAGCAGGGAGCTGGATCAGAAGTGGAGCAGCTGGGACACGAACCGGTGTCCATATGGGTTGCCAGCACTGCGGACAGTTGGCTTAAACTGCTATGTCACGGGGTCAGCGCTGTGGCGCAGTGGGTTAAAGCCCTGGCCTGAAGCGCCGGCATCTCATATGGGCGCTGGTTCATGTCCTGGCTGCTCCTCTTCTGATCCAGCTCTCTGTTATGGCCTGGGACAGCAGTGGAAGTCCTTGGGCCCCTGCACCCACGAGGGAGAGCCGGAAAAGCTCCTGGCTTCTGATTTCTGATCGGCGCAGTTCTGGCCGTTGCGGACATCTCGGGAGTGAACCAGTGGATGGAGGATCTCTCTGTCTCTAACTCTCTCTGGGTAACTCTGTCTTTCAAATAAATAAAACAAATCTTAAAAAAAAAAAAAAAACTGCTATGTCACAACACCAGTCCCTCAGCTGCTCGATCTCTCTCTCTCTCTCTCTCTCTCTCTGCCTCTGCCTCATCTTCTCTGTAACTCTGCTTTTCAAATAAATAAATAAGTCTTTAAAATCAACACAAAAACCAAAATAGAATTTAGGGGCCGGCATTGTAGCATAGCAGGTAAAGCCACCATCTGTGATGCCAGCATCCCATCTAGGTACTGGTTCATGTCCCAGCTGCTCCACTTCCTATCCAGCCTCCTGATAATGGCCTGGGAAAGTATCAGAAGATGGCCCAAGTGTTTAGGTTCCTGCATCCATGTGGGAGACCCAGAGGGGGCTCCTGGCTCCTGGCTTTGGTCTGGCCCAACCCTGGCCATTGTGGTCACCCGAGGAATGAATCAGCAGATGGAAGACCCATACTCTCTCTCCCTCTCCCTCTCTCCTTCCCTCTCTTTGTAACTCTTTCAAAATAAATAAATAAATCTTTTTTTTTTTAAATGAAACATAGGGATTGGAGTTGTGGTTTAGTAAGTTAAGGATCTGCCTATAGCACCAGCATCCCATATGGGTGCCTGTTCGAGTCCCAGCTTCTCCACTTCCAATCCAACTCCCTGCTGATGGCCAGGGAAAGCAATGGAGGACAGCCCAAGTGCTTGGGCCCCTGCATCTGCGTGGGAGGCCTAGAGGAAGCTCCCGGATCCTGGATTCGGATTGGCCCAGCTCTGTCCATTGGGGCCATTTGGGGAGTGAACCAGTGGATGGAAGATTTCTCTCTTTCTCTCTCTGTCTCTGCCTCTCTGTGACTCTGCCCCTCAAGTAAATAAATATATCTTTTAAAAATGAAAAATAAAAACAATGTATAGAGTATGTCCTAGAAAAATAATGCTTAATATATATATTAGGATATTTTCTTTGTTTTATTAATTTCTTTACTCATTCATTCAGCAAACATTAAGAACTTCCTATTTTCTAGGAATTGCGCGAGGTGCTCCCACCCAAGTGGGAGACCCGGAAGAAGTTCCTGGCTCCTGGCTTTGGTCTGGTCCAGCTCCCACCAGCGTGGCCATTTGGGGAGTGAACTAGCAGATAGATGATCTCTCTCTCTGTGTCTCCATCTCTGCAATGTTGCCTTTCAAATAAGATAAATCAATATTTAAACAGACAAACATGCAGTCACTGGAAGTCACTGCAAGTCCAAAGAGCACTCTGGAACTGACGTGCAGGGGATGTCAAAGTGGCTCTCTCAGGAGACCTGGGAGCCGAGCCGTGAGGAATGAGCAGGTGTTCGCCAGGTGTGGGCAGGGAGCTTGCTGGGTGTGCAAAGGCCAACTCAGAGAGAAGCCCAGACAGACACAAGGCCAGTGAGCCTGGGCCTTGGGGAGAGACGGCGAGCGAGGGAGGGAGGCAGGCACCCGGGGGCCGTGAGGAGGCCCGGGGAGCAGTGGGAGAGCATCCACAGCAGCAGTGTCGTGATCCGCATCGGGTTCCGAAAAAGCTGTTCTGGGGGCAGTGCAGATGCTCTGGGGGCAGTGCAGAGAATGGATTGCAGGAGGGCTGGGGTGCAAGCGGGGAGGCCAGGCAGGAAGTACAGGAAACAGAATCCTCCACCTGGGCCCCCGGTATTAAATTCCTTCCAGAGGGGCACGGCCAACACCAGACCTGGCTCTTAGACAGGTGAGCTCTTTCCCGCGTCAGTTTTAAGATATGACCACCAGAGGGCGCAAAAGACCAAAGAGATGCTTGGGAATCACTCCCAGCACTGAGTCCTGAGAGGAGGCAAGCCAGCGGGGACCACCTGCCCTCGCTGGCTTCCACGGCCGATTCTGGGACTGAGCAGAGTCAGCCTTCATCTTCTTGCGTGTCGGCAAGAGGGCAGTGAGGAAACTGAGGGAATCCTGCTCTGGCTCCCTGAGAGAGGGGGTCTGAGTCCCTCCCCCACAGCTTCCTGGCTTGTGCACAGTACTGGCACCTAAGAGCCCCCAGTCTCTGCGGGAATCCAACCGGCTAGATCCCTGGTTCTCATTTTGGAATAGGCCGTGTCATGAAGGGGTGCAGAACGTGGTGTCGGAGCGACCTGAGTGTACCTCCCACTGCCACGCCAAGCTGGCTCTGTGACCTTGGTCAGAGTCCCATCTCTGCTGAGTGGGCATTCTGACGCCACCCTGGCACGCTTGCAGATTCCAAACGAGACGGCATCTGGATGTTCTTAGCATGGCTGCTGGCATGCAATAATTGCTCAATACACATTTATTTTTCAGTTGGAAATTTAACTTGCACTTATTGAGTTCATGAATTTTCAGGACTGGAGATCTGCTAGTAATTCTTGTGACATTCAGCTAGATCCTTTCCCTTTTCTTTCTTTTAAAAAACATTTATTTTGGGGCCAGTGCTGTGAAGCAGCAGGTTAAGCCATCGCCTGCCATGCTGGCATCCCATACGGGCGCCAGTTTGAATCCCGGCTGCTCCACTTCCGATCCAGCTCCCTGCTATTAATGTGCCTGGGAAAGCAGTGGAAGTTGGCTCCTCCATGTGGAAGACCCAGAAGAAGCTCCTGGATCCTGGCTTGAGACTGGCCCAGCTCCGGCCGTCACAGCCATCTGCGGAGTGAACCAGCGATGGAAAAGCTCCCTGTCTCTCTGCCTCTCTCTCTGTCACTCCTCTTTCATGTAAAATAAATAAATCTTTTTTTAAAAAAATATGTATTTTATTTGAAAGGCAGGGTGACAGAGAAGGAGAGTCAGATAGAGACACACACACACACACACACACACACACACACACGAGAGAGAGAGAGAAAGAGAGAGAGAGAGCGAGCGAGAGCACGAGCGAGCGAAGCCAGGAGCCTGGTTGCCGCTCCACCTGGGTCTCCCACATGGGTGGCAGGGGCCCAAGTACTTGGACCATCTCCTGCCTCCTTTCCAGGCACATTAGCAGGGAGCTGGACTGGAAGCGGAGCGACCAGGACTCCCGTGTGGACGCTTTGTAACCAGCGGCAGCTGCAGCATCTGTGCCACGATGCCGACCCCGCCTCCCTTTTCTGGGCCTCAGCTTGTCCCGCCGGGAACTGGGGTGGGAGGGGACTGGGAGCCCTTCCAGCCAGGCCAGGCTGCTTCTCTTCCTCCCCATTTATCCATCACCCATTCATTCCTCCAACGATTGATTATGTCCCGAATGTCTCCTATACCCCAGGTGCAGGAAACAAAGCAGACCCACATCAACATAGCTGCCTGTCACGGGGCTGCCATCCGCTGGGAGCTGGCTCACTCCGAAGCCTTTGTCTTCTCCTCCTGCAGCCAAGCCTTGCAGGTTATTTTGTGTTTGGAACAGGAGACGACTGTGCCAAGAGTTTATTTCCGTGCATCTCTGTGTGGCTGTATACACACTCAGGCGCGCACGCACACACACATTTATATATAATTTGCAGCAGCGTTGTCATGGGAACCATTTTTTGGTGTCTCTGGGCATGAGGGATGTCTGTGACTGGAGGAGCATTTATGGAATACCCCCTGCATGCACTTTTGTGTGGCGAGAAATCCTGCCCCGAGCGCCGTGGTCGGCTCTTTTGATCATCGCTTGTCAGATCCCAGTGACCTCGCCTAAGGGAACTGACTGTCGGTGCAGTGGCGGGCAGGGCGGGACCCTCTGGGACATTTGCAAACCTGGTGGCATGCATAGGTCAGCGTGGGCTTTTTGCCTTTTCAAACGTTTGATTTGGGACTGTTGGAGGGTTTACGGAAGACTTGGACGAAATGACAAAAGGCAGCAGGGGAATAGTATTTTCAGAAAGGGCAGCTGTAGCAGCCGCGTTTGAACTTAGTGAGCCGTGCCAGAGCGGGGGTGGGGGGAGGCAGAGCGGGCGACCAGGGCAGGAATCTGTTCTCCGAGGCCCATCCCCCGGGCTTCGCCTGCGTGATCGCCGCTAATCCTCCCGTCAGCTCTGGGAGACAGACACGTTGTTAGTGGGAAACCATGGAGGAAAAGGAGCCCAGGGAGGGGCAGAGCCGAGATTCAAGCCCAGGCTTGTCCGAGTGTGCTTCCTTTTCCTTTTTCTTGTTTTCCTAAAGATTTATTTATTTGAGAAGCAGAGTTTGAAGGATAGAGAGATAGAGAGGTCTTCCATCCACTGGTTCACTTCCCAAATGGTCTCAACGGCCGGAGCTGGGCTGATCCGAAGCCAGGAGCCAGGAGCTTCTTCTGGGTCTCTCAGGTGGGTGCAGGGGCCCAGGCATGTGGATCATCTCCCACTGCTTTACCAGATGCCTTGGCAGGGAGCTGGATTGGAAGTGGAGCAGCCAGGACTCGAACTGGTGTCCTCATGGGATGCCAGCGCCGCAGGCAGCTCACGGGGTTGGTTCCCAGCACCAGCGCCCGGCTCTGCTTTCTGTTGCTTCACCGAATGCCACAGCCTGGGGCATCTCTAGGAAGAGAAGTCCATGTCTTACAGTTCTGGAGGCTGCCAAGTCCAAGGGCACCGCACGGGGTCGAGGGCCTCATGCTGCATCCTCACATGGTGCAGGGTGCCCCACGGTGGGACAGAGCAGACTGCGAGCTTCCTCTTCTTACAAAGCCACTCATGAATCCCAGGGGCCCCTCAGCCTGACTGCCTTGAACCCTAATACTTTTCCTAAGTTCCCGCCTCCAAATACCATTGGCATCTGCCTTTGGGGGCTCAGTTTCCCACGTGTGAGATTTGGGGGCACACATTCACAACATGCACCCACTGGACCACTTTCTGCAGCCAGATGCCCCTCGCTTCCCAGACCTGGGGGAGTGGGGGGAGGGGCAGAGGGGAATGGGAGTCCGGAGATTCAAACGGTCACAAAGCCCAGGTCAGCCCAGGTCACCGGGGCAGATCCAGGCGCGGTTGGCTGTGAGTCCAAGGGCTGGCCCACGTGCTGGTTTCATGAGGACTTGCTATATGCCACCATAAAGTCTTGGGAGATGGATGCTTCCATCATTATTACTCCATGGCTGATAAAGGTGTGAGGTGGGGCCGGCAACGTGGTGTAATAGGCTAAGTCTCTGCCTGTGGTCCTGGCATCCCATTTGGGCGCCAGTTTGAGTCCCAGCTGTTCCACTTCCAATTCAGCTCTCTGCTTATAGCCTGGGAAAGAAGTAGAAGATGGGCCCCCTGCACCTGCGTGGGAGACCCAGAAGAAGCTCTTGGCTCCTGGCTTCAGATCGACCCAACTCCTGCCGTTGTGGTCACTTGGGGAATGAACCAGCAGATGGAAGACCTTTCTCCCTGTCTCTCCTTCTCCCTGTAACTCCGCCTCTCAAATAAACAAACTCTTAAAAGAGAGCATGAGGTACAAAGAGGTTAAATGTCCTGGCCAATATCACACAGCAAGTAAGCTGAGATTTGAAGCAGCAACCTGGCTCCAGGGCCTGAGCTCCCAGCTGCTGTGCCCCGCTGGCCACGACACAGAGCGCGGGGTGGGTCCTACAACCCAGCCGCGCTGGAGGTTTGCCCTC
Source organism: Oryctolagus cuniculus (assembly GCF_964237555.1). Classification (NCBI taxonomy): domain Eukaryota; kingdom Metazoa; phylum Chordata; class Mammalia; order Lagomorpha; family Leporidae; genus Oryctolagus; species Oryctolagus cuniculus. Next base: position 149,600,956 of record NC_091438.1, read on the forward strand.
CCCAGAGAGCTGGGATGAGGAAGAGTCCCCGGGAGGGGGAAGGGGCCCTCGTTTCTCACCCGTCTCCTTGTTGTGTGGGACTGGGCTAGATCTCCCATTCCACCACTCTGCTGAAGCATCAGAACTCCCATCATCCCCTCGGCACAGATGTGAGAAACCAGGCCCGGAGGGTGCAGTGATTCAGCGAAGGTCTCAGAACTGGGATGGGAGCCAAGGAAGGTCTGTTGTTTTCCAAACCCAAGCCCTGTGCTGCCACGGGAGCACAGCCCTGCACCCTCTTCCCTGCGCGGTGCTGGGGGAGGGGCTCAGGTGTTCTCCTGGGAGCAGGGAAGGCCACCCTGGAAACCTTCGGGGGGTGGGGAGCAGAGGACTCCAGCCTCCCCAGGAACACGGCGTTCTCCAAATCTGCCGAGCAGGGCTACCCTCCGCAACTCAGTCGTTCAGGGGAGCACTCCCGTGGGCACCTCCTCCATGCTGGGGCACACAGCCAAGCGTGTCCCTGGGGGCCTACCCTCTGGCAAGGCGCATCCCCCAGGGGGAGAAGGGAAGGGAATCGTGGGTCTAAAGGACAGGGACTGCTGGCTCCGGGTGACAACTGATGCGTGCATCTTGGGTCCACTTAAGGCCCAGGGGCCCTTCCCCACGCTTTGGTTTGAGAAGCCGGAAAAGGCAGCCTAGGGCTCTTGGCCGCAGCTGAACGCGGGCCATTCCACGGCATGAGACGCAAGAGGTTTCCATCTTCCTTACGTTCAAAACGCAAGGTGTGGAACTGTCCCCAAGACACGTCCAGCTTCATAGCAAAGAGAAATAATGTGTCTTCACCGGCCGTGTGGCAGGCTCTAGTCTCTAGACTCCCGTAGCAACACAGTAGAAGAGAATCATCAGAAAAGACTGGCCCAGCACAAAGCAGCAGAAGAGAGCGAGCGAGGAAATCAGATCAAACCTGGACCCAGGGAAGCCCAGCTCCGCAGAGGATGCCTTAAGCTGGGGCTTAAGGATAAAGAGAACCTCCAGGCCACCCAGTGGCGGCACGGTGTATGGCAAGACGGAGAGGCAGGAAAGGGCGTGGCTCTCCGTGGTGCATGTTGGTGGCCAAGTGACAGGCTGCAGAGACTGGCGGATGTGATGGGCTGCAGGTGCCTGGCTGAGGGACCTGGGCTGCATCTGCTTTCCCTGCACAGAAGGTGAGAACCAAGCCTCTTCTTCAGCTTCTCTATTCAAGTAGGAGAAGAGGCACGCAAGGGAGATGGAAAAAAAAAAAAAGAGCGATGATTGCCAAATTTGGGGAATGGAAAAAATGTTCATGTGCAGAATTAATTCTAAATTGCTGCTATTTTCATTCTCGTGGTGGTGGGAAAACACAGCATAGCAACGCTTCAGCCTCTCTCCAGGTGTTTGGAGTGCTGGTGGGCCAGGCCACGCCAGCCAGGCAGGCTGGCTCCCACGGAGATCACGGAAGCCAGCCTGGAGCTTGGCGCCAGCTGTGGGCATCTGGAAATCCAGCTTCCTCTTCTGGTCACTCGATATGGGCTAACTGAGAGCCCAGGATTTTCCCAAGGCAGCAGGCTTGGCAGGGTATTTTCAATGGTCATAGGCTCCAACAGGGCCCGGGGAAGGCTGGGCCACCCAGGGTAGAAGGATGGAATTTCCAGATTCAGAATGGGCTGTGTGGGTGGTTGCGGGAAGGTCCTTGCCTTAGAGAGTGCTGCAGACCAGCGAGGCAGGTGCTAGGGAGCTTTCAGTGGGCCAGGCTCATCTGGGGTGTGCATGGGTCTTGCTAAAATAGCCTAGCATCACCCCTAGGCCCAGCAGCCAGGTCCTGAACACTCAGGGTGAGTAGCCAGATGAGGGCGGGAGGAGGTTCCCGCGCTAAGTTCACCCCCCCACACGCCGGCACCAACAGTGCAAAATGAGCCAACACACGTCACTGTTGTTTGATCAAACTAATGGTTGATTTCTGCTTGCTATTTAATCCTTACAGCACCACTAAGAAGCAGAAATTAATAGGCTGGACGACTTTAAAATTTATTTCTGAAGGCCGGCGCCGCGGCTCACTAGGCTAATCCTCCACCTTCCGGCGCCGGCATACCGGGTTCTAGTCCCGGTTGGGGCGCCGGATGCTGTCCCGGTTGCCCCTCTTCCAGGCCAGCTCTCTGCTGTGGCCTGGGAGTGCAGTGGAGGATGGCCCAGGTGCTTGGGCCCTGCACCCCATGGGAGACCAGAAGCACCTGGCTCCTGCCATCGGATCAGCGCGGTGCGCCGGCTGCAGCGGCCATTGGAGGGTGAACCAACCGCAAAAGGAAGACCTTTCTCTCTCTCTCTCTCTCTCACTGTACACTTTGCCTGTCAAAAAAAAAAAAATATTTTTGAGAGGCACAGAGACACACACGCACACACACAGAGAAAGAGAGAGACAGACAGGAAACTCTCATCTGTTGGTTCAGTCCCCTAAATGCCCACAGTAGCCAGGACTGGGTCAGGACAAAGCCAGAAGCGAAGAACTCGGTCCACGTCTTTCACATGGCAGGGACTCAATCACTTGAGCCATCACCTGCTGGCCCCAGGGGGTACATTTGCAGGAAGTTGGAAATTGGGAGCAGAGCCGGCACTTGAACACAGGCATGCAGGTACAAGACGTGGACACCCTAACGGGGGGCCAAATGCCCGCCCCTGCTTGTTGGTTTGCTTGGTTTTCTTTTCTTTAGGAAGGCTCAGCCACAATCTGGCTCATTAAAAGTGGCAGATGGGGCTGGTGCTCTGTGGCGTAGCAGGTAAAGTTGTCGCCTGAAGTGCTGACATCCCACATGGGCCTGGTTCAAGACCAGGCTGCTCCACTTCTGACCCAGCTCTCTGCTGTGGCCCGGAAAAGCAGTAGAAGATGGTCCAAGTCCGTGGGCCCCTGCACTCACGTGGGAGACCCAGAAGAAGCTCCTGGCTCCTGGTTTTGGATGGGTGCAGCTCTGGCCGTTGCGGCCATCTGGGGAGTGAACCAGCGGATGGAAGACCTCTCTCTCTCTCTCTCTCTCTCTCTGCCTCTGCCTCTCTGTAACTCTGCCTTTCAAATAAATAATCTTAAAAAAAAAAAAAAAAACCACGGGTAAAACAATAAAAGAAACACAATAAAAGAAACGTTTATCCAAAGGTGTACAAATGGTCAATAAGGAGCATGAAAAGATGGTCGCCATCCCTGCTGATGTGGGAAATGCAAATCGTAACCACAACAATACATCACTTCATACCTACTGAGAAGACTATTAGAAATTAAAAAAAGGTCAGGCTCACTAGGCTAATCCTCCGCCTTGCGGTGCCGGCACACCGGGTTCTAGTCCCAGTCGGGGCGCCGGATTCTGTCCCGGTTGCCCCTCTTCCAGGCCAGCTCTCTGCTGTGGCCTGGGAGTGCAGTGGAGGATGGCCCAAGTGCTTGGGCCCTGCACCCCATGGGAGACCAGGAAAAGCACCTGGCTCCTGCCATCGGATCAGCGAGGTGCGCCGGCCGCAGCGCGCCGGCTGAGGCGGCCATTGGAGGGTGAACCAACGGCAAAAAAAGGAAGACCTTTCTCTCTGTCTCTCTCTCTCTCTCACTGTCCACTCTGCCTGTCAAAAAAAAAAAAAAAAAAATTAAAAAAAAGGCAAGCAGAAAATAGCAAGGATTGGGGAGGATGTGGAGAAATTAGAATCCTTGTTCACTGTTAGTGGAGAAGATGTAAAATGGTGCAGCCAGCATGGGAGAAAACATGGCAGCTCATCAAAAAATTAACAGAGAATTACCATATCATCCAGTGATTCTACTATGAGACGCCCCAAAACTGAAGGCAGGAACCCAAAGAGCATTACGCACACTAGATGAAGGCTGAATAATTCAAATGTCCACTGATGGACGAATGGGTCAACACAATTTGGTGCATTGTATCAGGGAATATCATTCAGCTCTTAAAAAAAATGAAGTTGGGGGCCAGAATTGTGGCATAGCGGGTTAAGCGGCCTGTGACACCAGCATCCCATACTGGAGTGCCAATCGGAGTCCTGGCTGTTCCACTTCCAGTTCAGCTTCCTGCTAATGCACCTGGCAGTGGACAATGGCCTGAGTTCTTGGGCTCCTGCTGCCCATGTAGGAGACTTGGATGGAACTCCTGACTCTTGGCTTCAGCCTGGCCCAGCCCTGGCTGTTGTGGCCTTTTGGGGAGTGAACCACAGATGGATCAGTCTCTCTCTCTCTGCCTCTCTCTGTTAACTCTGCCTTTCAAATAAAATAAGCTTTTAAAATACTTTTTTAAAACTCTGGAAGGCTGGGGCCGGCACTCTGGTGCATTAAAGCCCTGGCCTGTGTTGCTGGCATCCCACATGGGCAGTTTCAAGTCCCGGCTGCTCTTCATTCGATCCAACTCCCTACTAATGTGCCTTGGGAAAACAGTAGAAGGTGGCCCAAATCCTTAGGCCCCTACACTCATGTGGGAGACCCAGAGGAAGCTCCTGGCTCCTGGCTTCAGATTGGCTCAGCTCCAGCCATTGTGGCCATTTAAAAGGGAGTGAACCAGCAGATGGAAGACACCATCTCCCCAGATAAATAAACTAAATCTTAAAAAAAAAAAAAAAAAAAAAAAAAAAGTGGAGCAGCCAGTGTCATTACAGGATGCTGGCATCGTAAGTGGCAGTTTAACACACGGCACCACATTTTATAATGCTTTATAAAAACTTTAGGGGCAGGCATTTGGCCCAGTGGTTAAGATGGCTGTGGTCCATATAAGAGTGCCTGGGATAAAAATAATGAAGAGTCAATTTCAACTGCCTCACCATAAAAATGGTAAATGAAGTGACAGACACTTTAATTATCTTGTCTTAATCATTCCACATTGTACACATGTATAGACACTTTAATTATCTTGTCTTAATCATTCCACATTGTACACATGTGATCACACTGTACCTCGTAAATGTGTACAATTATGATCTGTCAATTAAAAATAAAATTAGGGGTGGGTGGGCATTTGGCCCGGTGCACGGCAGTTGACAGACCCTCATCCCCTATTGTAGTATCTGGCTTCCAGTTCCAGCGTCCCACTATTGCAGACCCTGGGAAGCAGCAGTGATGGCTCAAGCAGTCGGGTTCCTGCCACCCACATGGGAGACCTAGACGGAGTTCCTGGTTCTTGGCTCCAGCCCCACCTCTTGTGGGAATTTAGGGAATGAAGTACCAGATGGGGAGTTCTGTCTGCCTGCCTAATACATTTTTTACAAACCTAAAAAATTGTGGTAAAATACACATAACAAAATGTACTGCCTTTTAAAATTGTCTTAAACTATTTATTTATTGTAGGTGAACGACAGAGTTACAAAAGAGAGATAGAAAAAGTCAGAGATTGTCCACCTGCTGGTTCACTCCCCAAATGGCCACAATGGCTGGGGTGGACCAGTTCAAAGCCAGAAGCCAGAAACTTCATCTGGGTCTCCCACAGAAGTGCCCATATAGTACGCCTGCATTGCAGGAGGCAGCTTAACACACTGTGCCACAGTGCCAACCCCCACCGTCCTTTTTTTTTTTTTTAATTAAGATTTATTTATTTGAAAGGCAGAGTTACAGAGAAGCAGAGGCAGAGAGTTCTTTCATTCATTGGTTCACGCCCCAAATGGCCACAATGGCTGGAGCTGGGCTGATCCAAAGCCAGGAGGTTCTTCTGAGTTGTCCACGTGGGTGTAGGGGCTCAAGGACTTGGGCCAATTCTTTACTGCTTTCCCAGGCCATAGCAGAGAGCTGGATTGGAAGTGGAGCGGTTGGGACTCAAACTGGTGCCCATATGGGATGTTGGCACTGCAGGCTGTGGTCTCCCCTACGGTGTCTTTAAAATTTTTTTCTATTATATTTGAGAGAGAAAGAGAAAGAGAAAGAGAAAGAGAAAGAGAAAGAGAAAGAGAAAGAGAAAGAGAAAGAGAAAGAGAAAGAGAGAGAGAGAGAGAGAGAGAGAGAATGAATCTTCTATCTGCTGGTTCACTCCCAAATGACCCCAATAGCCAGCGCTGGGCCAGGAGTAGGAAATCAACCTGGCTCCCCCACGCGGGTGTCAGGGGCTCAGAGACTTGAGTTGTCATCTGCTGCATCCCGGGGTTTGCAGTAGTAGGAAGCTGGATTGGAAGTGGAGGAGCTAGGACTCGAACTAGGTACTCCCATGTGGGATCCAGGTGTCCCAAGCTGAGTCTTAACGGCTGTACCCCGGAATTTACTGCCTTCTATTCCTTGGTAATACTTTTCATTGCCCCTTGCATCCTGGTAAAGAACTATCTGAAACTTCAGTGTCCGGCAGGCAAAGATTGTGGTCATCTCCAGGAGTAGGTGCGAATAGGAAGTCATTACACAATGCGGCAGAGGGTTAGGACAGCTCGGCCCAAGGAGAAGTGAGAGTGACAGCGAGTCAGAGAGGCTGCAATGGCACTGCAGAGGGAATGGGGAAGGACCTGGTGGGCCAGGCAGCCTCCCATGCCTGAGGCCCTGTTCAGGATCTCTGCGGACAAGTTCCTTTAGTTCTGGCTTTACTCCCTTAGAGGCAGACTTTATTTGGCACACAGCCCAGAAGAGTTAGGAAACTTGCTTAAGGTTGTACAGCTAGTCTGTAAAGTTAGAACCCAGATCTGAAAGTGTATGACCTTTGAAAGGAACCACCACGGTCACATGCCACCTCACCACTGGGCCCTGGGACATTTGGAAGGGCCTGCTGGCACAACTCATCTGGAACAAGTTTGAGGCTCGTCATAAACATGTTTACAGTACAGAGAGTGGGGGCAAAACAGTACTTTCCGTCCCTATTTTTTTTGTTTAAAGATTCATTTATTTGAAAGGTAGACTAACACCAAGAGAGGGAGAAACACACAGACATTCCATCCGCTGGTTCACTTTTCAAATGTGCACAACAGTTGGGGCTAGGCCAAGTCGGAGCCAGGAGCCAGGAACTCCATCTGGGTCTCTCTTGTTGGGTGGCACAGATCCTGCACTTGTCTCATGGACTCATTAGCAGGAAGTTGGATCAGAAAGTGCAGAGCAGCTGGGACTTGAAGCAGGCACTCAGATATGGGATGTGGGTGTCCCAAGTAGTGATTTAACCTGCTGTGTCACAACACCAGTAAGCAACTAGCAATTTAATACTAGGCCAAATGTCTGTCCCATGAAGGATATTATAAATAACCAAGTAACATTTTTTGTGTAAATGAATAACAATAGCTAAAATACATCCTCAAGGGGCTGGTGCTATGGTATAGGGGGTAAAGCCGCCTGCAGTGCTGGCATCCCACATGGGCTTTCGAGTCCTGGCTGGTCCACTTCCAATCTAGCTCTCTGCTATGGCCTGGGGAAGCAGTGGAAGATGGCCCAAGTCGTTGGGTAACTGCACTGTGTGGAAGACCCGGAAGCTCCTGGCTTTGGATCGGGGCAGCTCCAGCCACTACAGCCATCTGGGGAGTGAACCAGTGGGTGGAAGACTTCTTTCTCTCTCTCTCTGCCTCTCTGTAACTCTGTCTTTCAAAATAAATAAATCTTTTAAAAAATACATCCTCAAATGACTATGAGCCATGGACTAAGCTAAGAGCTTTGTACTTATTTCACATGATAACTCGAGGAGGTAGAATCTTTATAGATGAGAAAACTCAGGCTTGGAGAGATTAAGAACTTCTCTAAGGTCATACAGCAAGCACATGGCAAAGCTGAGATTCATCTCTGGTAACCTGAGTCCGGTGGTTGCACCTTCATTGCCCAACACTGAGAGTGACCTGACAGTTAGCAACCACTGCCAAGGGGGCCTAGAGACGGGTGTCTAACTCAGCCCAGGGAGGTGATGCTGGAGCCACGCCCTGCGGCAGAAAATGAGCCAGCTGGCTCCAGGAAGATAAGATGGCTTGGAGTTCTGTAGGAGCAGCCAGCGAAGCGGCCCAGGGCGAGGAGAATGGCTTCTTTGGCGACGCACCATGGTGGCTGCAGCTCTGGATTGGATGTGCTGGGTGCCAGGTAGGGAGCAGAGCTCTGATCCTGAAGAAATGGGCGGGATTTTCTCTTAATGGGAAAGTTAGAATCTGCTTTTGTGGATGGCGCTAGAGAAGGCGATGTGGCAAATTAGACCCGGAGTCAGACGCCTTCGGTTTGATTCCCAGCACTTCCACTTTATACGGGTTGCTTCTTCACACCCTGAGAGCTCGGCTGATTTGTGAATGAGATATCATAATACTTCATGGAGTTGATGGGAGGAATGGGTTCGTCTAAGAACAATGCTTAGCAGCATTGCAACCTGGCACGTAACAGGCGCTGGAGAAACGTTAGCTGCTTTGCGTTGAGTGAGTCGGGGAGGTGTTGGGCAGCCAGCTCTTGGATGAACGAGAGCCTTTTTGACTTTGCTCCTTATAAGCGTCCCCAAGTGATTGCCCGAGGCCAGAATCTTATCAGGGACTTACATGATTTCGCTCAAGGTCTATGTGTTTTCAGAGATAATGTTCATTCAAGTGCTTAGCAAAGACCAGGCACACAGTAATTGCCTGATGCTTGTAGCTATTATTAAGTTACAAAATGAAACTAGCTCAGAAAAGCATAACAATTAAGTAATTATCAGTCTGTTATCACCCTAGTGATAACAGGGTGTAAATGAGAACTCAAATCCTTTTGGGGGGGGGCAGATTTTGATCGGGATAAGGCAGTCAGGTGATCTCAGCACTCCAAAGGAGAATCCAGAGAAATGGAGGAACGTCTTGGACTTTTTTCCTGGAGCCGATCATGTCTGGAGAGGAGCAGAAGAGCCAAACCTAAATGCTCAGGTGTTATGGGAAGGTGTTGTGGTGCCTGAGATTACGCTGCGCCTTGGGCCAGCTTCGCAGCATTCCCTGCCCTAGAGTCTATCCTTGCCCCAGCACCTCCGCTTCCGATCCAGCTGCCTGGGAAGGCAGCAAAAGACAGCCCAAGTGCTTGGGTTCCTGCACGCACGTGGGAGACCCGGATGGAGTTCCAGGCTCTTGGCTTCAGCCTGGCCCAGCCCTGGCTGTTGTGGGCATTTGGAAAAAGAAATTCTCTTTCTCTCTCCCTCTGAAATAAACAAAATAAATCTTTAAAAAGATAATAATCAGATGTTACAAGTCCAAACAGTTTAGGATTCCAAAGTATGAAGTAGTTTCCTCTCTAATGTCAGGTACTGTGGAACCCCATCCAGGAAAACATAGTGGGGGGGGGGGGGTTGTGGTATCAGCCTCTTCCAGACGCTCTTTCCTGCCAGAGGGGGCATTTGGGGCTTTTAAGGACTGTCCAGAATTAAGCATCTGCTGGGTGTAATTTCATGTGAATTAAAAATTAAAAAAAAAAAAAAAAAAAGGAAAGCAGCGTAGCAGGAGTCATGCATGCCTCCAAGAGCGGCCATGCCAACCACAGCGTCCACCTGACCTTGGGAAAGTCTCCCGGCCTTCTGGGGCCACCGCCTTCTCAGCTCTCTGGTGTGCCACGGCACTGAGCCTGATTTTTCATCTGCAAAGTGAGTGCTACCTCCTCCATAGGGCGTACAAATGCTGGCTGCTGCTTGCACACCAGGGCTCCGCACCGCTCCGCCCGCGAGGCCTGCGGTTCCTAGCAGGCCCAGGTGGGGAGCCAAGGCCCATTTCACAAGCGCCACCCTGCCACGGGCCACTGGGGAGTGGCGGCCACGGGGCGCCCCAGTCTTGGGGTGAACCTTGGCAAGCGTCCATGCCCAGCGGCCCCGGCCGGGGCAAGGTGCTGATTATCTGAGGCGGGTCCGCTCACGTCCCCAGCCGGCCGGGGTGCGTGGGGGGCCGCAAGGTTCACCCTGCTGTGGTGGAGTTCCGCTCCAGCGCCGGCTGCGTGTGACCTTGGGCCAGTCCCTTTCCCTCTTGGGGGGCCCCCAGCGCCCTCCGGGAAGGGCGCTCCGCATTCCGTTCCCCGTCAGCGTCGGAGGACTCGCTGTCGACATAATGGACGCCAGAGGTGTCGCTAAGGGCCGGCGAGGGGTGTTTGTGAGGCTGCCACGCCCCCGCGGCGGGTCCCCACCCTGGGGTTTCGCTCTGGTTAAGCGGCGCCTTCCACACCCACCGCGGTTTCTCGCCTCGCCGCCGCCTCTCCGCCCCTGAGGGCAGGGCTCTGCGGGCCGCAGGCTCCAGGACCGTTACCATTGTTCTGCGTCGCCGGGCCGCAAGAGAGGGCTCGCGCGCGGGCCGGACCTCGCCTTTGGTCTCCCCCTCCGCCCCGCACCCGTGCCGCCGCGAGCCCAAGAAGCCCCTTTCGCCGATCGTTGCCGAGAAAGGGAGGAGGCACTACAGCGCTCGCGAAAGGCGGCCGAAGACGCGCCCGAGCGCTTCCGAAGAATCCCGACCGCTCGCAGGCTCCGGAAAGAGCCGAAGGGACTTCCCACCCTCGGCCTCCCGAGTCCTTCCGAAAAAGCCCGAAGTTTTCCGAGCGGCCGTCCTGCCGGACTGCTGGAGGCGGCCGCAGCGCCATGTTGGATGCTCTGCTCGTTGAGTGAAGAAAATCCGCTGGCATCGCCCGAGCCCCGCTACCGAGAAGGGCGCCGCTTCCCCCGGGGAGGGGGATAAAGACCCCCCGCCGCCGGCCCATGAGGATATTGTCGTGAAAGGTCCGGTCTCTCCGCCTCCTGCCCCCGCCGGGTCCGGCCCCCCCCCCGGGGTCGCGTTGTCACGGAGACCGGCAGCCGGTGGTGCTGGCCCGCGGGGCGGCTGCTGCTGCCGGCGGCGGCGGCGGCGGCGGCGGCGGCGGCGGCGGCGGCGGAGGGAGTGTGTGACCGGCCCCGGCCCCCTCCTCCTCCTCCTCCTCCCAGCCTCCCCCCGGCCCCCCGCTCCCGCCGCCTCCCCGGGTCTGTCCCCATCCCGCCCCCCCGCCGCCCCCGGCCCCTGCACCCCGGCGCGCCCGGTCCCGCTCTGGGGGGGTTGGTGGCTTCGCTTTGCCATGAGTTTACCGCAGAAACCGGCTCTGAAATCAGGCTCAGCGGCTGCAGCAGGAACCGGACCCGGCACCGGAGCGGCGGCGGCGGCGGCGGCAGCGGTACCGCCTCCTCACCCGGCAGCGGCGGCGGCGGCGGCGGCGGCGGCGGCGGCCCCTCCTCACCCGAACATCAGGGCCCTCCAGACCCAGGCGCCCCAACAGTATCCTTTTCGCCTTCCTGCCGGCTCTCGTCGCCGCAGCCTGGGGACCCTCCTGCTGGCCGGGACAGGGTCTGCTGCTTCAGCCCCCGCACCGGGCTTTGCCGGAGCTTTTTGGGGGTGCCCGGGCGGCAGCACTGCGGGGGACCCGGGGACCCTCTGCGGTGCTGGGAAAAGTAGCTTCCCGCGGCCGGGCTTCTGTTGGATCTGGGGGACCCCGCCGTCCCCTCGCCGCCCCCTCCCCCCTTTATTGGGCCGAACGTGCTGGTGCCGGGACCGGCCCTGCGGGGAAGGCTCCCTCTGTTTGTTGTGAGGATTACACCCTCCTCCTCCTCGGCTCCCTCTGCGCGCCCCGCCGCGGGGCACGGTGGGCTTCCCTAATTGTCATGATTAATGCATAGTGAACTCCAGTGGTCTCTCTGCTGAGTGCCGCCCGTCGGCTCGCTTCCCAGGTAAGTCGGCTTTGCGGTCTGGGGGGGTGTGCGGGAGGCGCTCCCTCCGGCCAGTGTTTTCCAGCGACCGGGGGAGTTGTGCTGTGGTTTGTGGTAGAAGGCGGTCGGAGGAGGAAATGTTGCCGCGGACGCTTCCCTGTCTTTGACCTTTTGAAAGGAAGAGGAAGTGAACTGACGTTACCCGGCACCCCCAAAAGTCTCACTTCTTGGAAGCTCGTGTTGCCGCCGAATATTTTTAAAAGGGCTTTAACTTACCGTTCGTAGTCCTCAGAGCTAGACGGTACCATGGCTCCGGGAGAAAACTCTAGCATTGAATGTGTCTGACGTCCTGTTATTTGCTCCGGTAGAGTTGTGGGCAGATTGGAGTGAAAAGACTTGGTGATGGGATATTTTAGTTAACAAAACTAAACCGTGGAGGTTTAGGGAAGCACGACCTGCGGTCTTCATCATGCACCCCCTCTTCCCCACGTTCATTGTATTTGTGTAAATCAATAAATAATTACTGGCTGTTAGATGTGTTGTGTTTTTGTGTTTGTATCATCGTGTGTTTGACTTTGAGAGGTAGTAGGGTGGTTGTGCAAATAGGAAGCTGACCGCTGTGAGGTCCACAGATCATTTCACAGTCTGTAGTTGGATTCTTGTCTGTATCGATTCCTTTGAGAAGGGAAAAGCATCTCCCTTCTGGAGTCATTTCAGGTCGTTGTTTGGTTTCTGTCAAGTGTCATTTTCTCTGCTCTTTAGATATTGTTAGTCCGCATTTTTCAGTCCAGGCAGTGTGGCACAGAGGAAGGATGAATTCCACCGCAGTGTGATGTGTGTAGTGATTTTAGTCATTTTTTTCCTAGCGTGATTCTGTTCAATTAAGAATTGTTCACCGATGAGAATGTTGTTTGTGGAAGATTGGATCACTACCTAGTTTCTGTGCTGTGAAGGGAAAGCAAATGGATTAGTTTGCCTACTTCAAGTCGGAGTGGAGTGCTGAATCTCTTAGACATATGGTAACCTAATACTTTTGGAGTTTAAATTCCTTTTTTTTTTTTTTTGAAGATTTTATTCATTTGAAAGAGTTAACAGAGAAATCTTTCATCTACTAGTTCACTCCCCATTTGGCTGAAGTGGCCAAGGCTAGGCCAGGCCGAGGCCAGGAGCCAGGAGCTTCATCCGGGTCTCCCACGTGGGTGGCAGAGGCCCAAGCACTTGGGTTGTCCTCCGCTGCTTTCCCAGGCCATTAGCAGGGAGCTGGATGGGAAGTAGTGCAACCAGGACACCATGAAAAGCCCATATGGGATGCTGGTGTTTCAGGTGGTGGCTTTACCTGCTACGCCACAATGCTGGCCTGGAGTTTAAATTGCTTTCTAATTTCAGTTTGGGATTTTTTTTTTTTTCCCCTTTGGATTGACCATTCTTGAATAGGACTGTTAAGTTTCTGTACTGTGTCACTAAGTAAATTATTATCTACATCTTTGAACTGTTTTGGCAATTGTCAGAAGTGGGAAAGTAGTAAGTAGGGACTGTGGGATGCAATATGACACTGTTTCGTGAATTTGGTGGCTTATTTGGACACAAAGAGCTGTGACTATTTCAAGAATGTTTTTTCTCAGTGTGTTTTGCAAAGGAAGGGCTTATAAAAGCTCTGAGTTGGTTGCACCATGAAAGTAGTTACTAGTGCTGCAGCTTAATTTTCTTAGAAATAAGATAAGCAGTTTTGTTAAGGGGATAAATTTGATATGTAATTTCCAGGGGAGGTCATTTCTACAACTATTTGTGGTAGTAGAGGATACTTGGTTTTATGGGCTTTGTGTTTTTACTTTGCCTCATGCCATTGAAGCTAAAATTAATTTTCCTTTTCATGTATTTCACAGTTCTGGTTATCTTCTCTTTGCTTTACATACTGAAAGGTTACAGTTGCTAAAATACAAAAGCTTATTATAGAAGTAGTAAATGAAGTGTAGATGACAGATTTATTTCATCAGAAGACACCAGTGGTGGGATGTTATCAACTGGTAATGGGGACTTGGTTAAAAATGGATTGAAGTAGAACAGTTTGCTTTTCTACCCTAAGGGAGCATGGGAATTTGTGTTTGACCCAAGAGGTCATCTGGGATGTGTTGCTAGCGCTGAAGCATCGTCAAGGCTGGAGTGTAGAGCCCACAGTTGCTCTTCCTCGGCTTAAATGGATCTCCAGTTCCTCAGAATACACCAGTGTAGTTGATTGTGCATTGAATTAAAACACATTTTAAGTTTGCAAAATTCTGTGAAGAGATTCTCCTGGGAAGGTGTATGTTGTATTTGGAATTCGAATGACAAATCAGAAATGAGGGAGATTTTATCAATAAAGGATCTGAATATAAACTGGAACCTGCTTAAGTAGGCATCTGTGTTACATAGCAGGGCCTGTCAGGCGATCTGAAGTAGTAGTCTTTGACTGTAGAAGCGGAGGGCTGACCAGGATGGTTGGGGCTGGAAGAAGAAAATCCCTCATATAAAAAGTGCTAAAAGCAAGGGAAAAATATGCTTAGAGTTTTCATAGCATAATCCAGCATGGAGCTTATAGTTGAAGAAATTGGTACCTCCAAATATTTACCTTAAGATACATTCACTCCAGCTCCCTGTAAGAGATTCTGAGAGGCTCCTGAGAATATAATTAGTGGTTCCTTTATTTTATGTTATGTTATGTTATGTTATTTTTTTCCAACTGCTGGTTCACTCGCCAAATGTCTGCACTGGGTAAGCCAGAGCCAGGAGCTGGGAACTCAATTCAGGTCTGCCATGTGGGTGGCAGGGACCTAACCAATTGAACCTGCTTCTTCCCAGGGGCACATTAACAGGAAGCTGGTATCAGAAGCTGAGCCAGGCTCTTCCCTGTTGAATGCTGGCATCTTAACCCTCTAGGCCACATGCCACTCTCTCACAGTGCTTCTTAACCTTTTCTAGTTAACAGCTGTCATTTTGATGAAATTTGCATAGATTTTCTCCACAGAAAGCTGCCCACACACAGACAATGTTTCTTACATTTTTAGGAGGTTCTTGGACCGGTAAAGGCTTTATAACTAAAGGCTCTGTAGGTTGAAATTGCTAGCCCTTCAGATAATGCAAGATAAATTAGTTTGGTTTCAGGTGCCCAAACACTTCTGACTTCAAGGGAACAGCTCTGCAGTCTGTTATGAATACACAGTGTTCTGTCTATTTATATGGCTTCAGGGTGTGATTTCTCTAGGGCTGCTGACACTTCTGGGGAGTCTAGTTACTGTTTTGGGGCAGCCAGTTTGTTTAAGAAAATCAGACAGTGGGTTCTTTACAGAAACTAAATTTGGTAAAGATCTTTGTCCACCAGAAAATGACCTGTGTCCTCAGCTATTTTGTCATAGTTGTATGATACGTATATTGAAAGCAGGATTCCATAGCTTTTTTTTTTTTTGGTAGTATAATTTTCCTTTTTTTCCCCCTGCATTGCTTTTCAGTTTTATCTGATAGGCTGAAGCAGTAACATTTGCTATCTTATATTATAAAAAGATTTATTTATTTATTCTTTTGAAAGACAAAGTGACAAGGAGAGAGAGAGGGAAAGAGAGAGAGAAAAATCTGTCTCCTTAAATGGCTGCAGTAGCTAGGATTGAGCCAGGCCAAAGCCAGGAGCCAGTAGCTCCATCTTTGTCTCCTGCATGGGTGGTAGGGGCCCCAGGACCTGCTCCATCATCCACTGCCTTCCCAGGCACATCTGCAGGAAGCTGGATCAGAAGCAGAACAACTGGGACTCAAACTGGCACTTTAATGTAAGATGCTGGTGTCACAAGTGATGGCTTAACCCTCTGTACCACTATCTTTTTTTCACTTTTCTACCAAAGCTAAATCTGAATAATATTAGTATCTATTTATTTATTAAGTATCTATTCTGGGAGTCATATATATGTGATTTTATATAATTCTCATAAAAATTCGAATAAGGTATGTATTGTCCCTGTTTTACAGATGAGAGACTGCAGTGCAGAGAAGTAATTTTCCAAGATTATCTAACTGGTAAATGACGGTCTGCTGTTTAGACTGTGATGGCTGACCCCAGAGTCCTGGAATACTTTTCTTTCACTATGCCAGGCTGCTTCTCACCCAGACTTTATATGGGAATGGAAGGAAAAAATACTCTCTTTTCAGAGTCGGGGAGGTCTGTATGCAGAAGAGAAGCTCTGTGAAGTAATCTAGAACACAGGGAGACTGTACCTTGTTTTAATTAGTTCATAGCCACATAATGCTGAATAACTAGGTTATCATTACATCACTTAGCCTAAAACATAGGCTCTTCTCCACATTTGATTCAGTTTGTTTCTGCTCGTCTAGAATAGAAGTTAGCAAGGCCTCCAGCAAAAGACCATTGCACCCAGCAAGAAAAATTGTGTGTCTCCTGTAGTGACCAGCAATCTCTCTGTTCCTAAGCTCCACCATCAAGAAAGTGTATATTAAGTGCAGGTCCTTGATATGAAGGAAACAGGTAGGGATAAAGGAAGAAGAAAGTCACTGAGGGGGCCAGTGTTATGGTGTGGGGTTAAAGCTGTGACATGGGCATTCCATTTGTCCTGGCTGTTCCATTTCTGATCCAGCTCCCTGCTAATGGCCTGGGAAAAAGCAGCGGAAGTTGGCCCGAGTGTTTGGGCCCCTGCCACCCACTTGGGAGATCTAGGTAAAGCGCTTGGCTCCTGGCTTTGGCCTGGCCTGGTGCTGGCTGTGCGGCCATCTGGGGAGTGAACCAGTGGATTGAAGGTCTCTGTCTCTCCCTTTCTCTCTGTAACTCCGACTTTCAAATAAAAGCATAAATCTTTTTTTTTCTTTTTTGACAGGCAGAGTGGACAGTGAGAGAGAGAGAGAGAGAGAGAGAGAGAGAAAGGTCTTCCTTTGCTGTTGGTTCACCCTCCAATGGCCGCCGTGGCCGGCACGCTGATCCGATGGCAGGAGCCAGGTACTTCTCCTGGTCTCCCATGAGGGTGCAGGGCCCAAGTACTTGGGCCATCCTCCACTGCACTCCCAGGCCACAGCAGAGAGCTGGCCTGGAAGAGGGGCAACCGGGACAGAATCCGGCGCCCTGACCGGGACTAGAACCTGGTGTGCTGGCGCCGCAAGGCGGAGGATTAGCCTAGTGAGCCACGGCGCCGGCCAATAAAATGGATTTCAATCACAGACTTTTTGGGTGGGAGTAATGCTGTGGTATAGAAGGTTATAACGTCCTTAAGTGCCATCATCTCATATGGGCACCGGTTCAAGTCCCAGTTACTCCACTTCTGATCTAACAGAGGAAGATGACCCAAGTGCTTGAGCCCTTGTACCCAGATAGGAGACCCGGAAGAAACTCCTGGCCTCCTGGCTTTGGCCTGGCCCAGCCCCAGCTGCTGTAGGGAGTGAAACAGCAGATAGAAGATTCTCTCTCTCTCTCTCTCTCTCTCTGCCTTTAGCCACAGAAAGTACCAGGGAAAGTGGCAATCAAACCAATTGCCATAGATTCAAAGTGTCTTCTGCATCAGAATCTGAACAATTAATATGTGAGAAGGAGATACAGACTGGTCTGGTCTGGTCTGTTCTGTGGTCCATCCTTTCCAGGTTTCCTTCCCTATTAATTTTATAATATTCTGCCTTTTTGGATATTAGATCTGGCTTGGAAATAGTATCTGTAAGCCTTAGTATCTCAGCATATTTCTCCCTGTAGCACTTGTTTTTAGATTTATTTATTTATTTTAAAAATTATTTGAAAGTCAGAGAGAGAGAGAGAGAGAGAGGTCTTTCATCTGCTGGTTTGCTTCCCAGGTGGCTGCAATGGCCTGGGGCTGGGCCAGGCTGAAGCTAGGAACCAGGAGCTTCTTTTGGTTCGCCCATATGGGTGCAGGGGCCCAAGCACTTGGGCCATCCTCTGCTGCTTTCCCAGGTGCATTAGCAGGGAGTTGGATCAGAAGTGGAGCAGCTGGAACTTGAGCTGGCACCCACACAGGATGCCAGCATTGCAGACTTAACCTGCTTAACGCTGTGGCTTAACCTGCTTCGACGCAGTGCAAGCCCCTTAGCGCTTTTTATATAGGGGATTTTCTTCTTCCAGCACCAACTGTTTTGGCTTAGTGTATTTGAGAAGTGCACCTGATCTGAAGTAAAATAATCTAAATTTGAGTTTGGGTTTTCCATTTTAATGTGTGAGTTTTCTTGGACTAGTCATGAAACTGCTCCAGGCATCAATTTTCCGATTTCTATAATGTGGGACTTGATTTAGTGTTCAGTGATCTTGTATTATAATAGCTGTTGTTCTATAGATTATGCTTTTAGGTTTGCTTTTGCAAAGAGAGGGGAGGATTGATGGAGAAATTAATGGTTTCTTAGGTGATAGTCTGTGGCAGCTCATTGCTGTTAGAGGCGTGGATCACAGGCATGGCAGCTTGTTCACATAAGAAGCCTCTGGTGTTTGGCTTATTAATGTTGGATCTAGCCCAAACTGCAGTGGATATCGTAGTCACTTGTGGGGTGGTTTGAGACCATAAAGTTGCCGCGGTCAGATGCTGGGTTGCTCTGTGTGATGATATATGAGGTATGAGGGAAAAAGTAAGTTCTGAAATAAAGTCTTGCAATGAGAGAGTTTATTTTTACTTTAGGAATAATACTTTGAACTAATATAATAGGAAACTGCTGATTATTAACTAGGCATGTGACTTCAAGCAATATATAAACTGCCACCAAGATTTGCATGGTGAAATACTCCAAGATCCCAAACTACTTCTGAGTTCTCAAATGGCTTCTAGTTCTTTGGCTTGCTTCCAGCCAGATGGAGTTTTTCTCTATTCCAAAGCCTCAGCTGACATTTGAGATAATTTAAGCTATTTTAAGTGAATTTGAAATTGTCACTTTTTGTGACCTTTATTAAATACCAGTTGTTTTACGCTCTTTTTGGGCCAACTGTATGCTGCCTGGCTCTTAAGAGACACTGAATTTTGTTGATAGAATGTAAGTTCCATGAGGGCAGAGGTTTTTGTCTGTTTTGTTAACTGTGGAATTGCCAGTACCTAGAATAGTTCTCGGCAGGTAGTCAGCACCTGTAAATATTTATCAAATGAAATGTTAAGTAAGTTGATGTTTGCGAGGTCAATTTTAAGGGCTAATACAGGTGGCATTGCCACTCAACTTTTAGTGATCAAGGCTGCCTGAAAGTCATTCTGCGTTGATGTATAATGGAATTTAAAACAGTTTTGTAATTTCCTTTGAGATGGAGTAGCATTGACCCAGTTTACGGTGGCTGAGTTGTATCTGAAGTATACACAATGAGGGTGAGGGTTGATGTAAATGCCAAAGAAGAACAAATGTAGTCAAATACTACTGTTAATATGTGTGATTATAAGAGTAATATTTGATCAAAACAAGAAATTAAAAGAGATAGTAAAAAACCATCTGTAATTTTATTATACAGAAATAACCACTTCATAGATTTTGGTATGTTTGTTATGTTTCTTTCCTGCCCTTTTTTCCATGAATTTTAATTTTAATAGACTTAACTTCCGTCTTGTTTGTAATATAATTTAAGGTCATATATGCAGTTTTGAATCTCTCTTGTTTTGTTACTATCTTTCATCAAAAACTACTTTTTGAGTAGTCAGCTTAGAATATAAGTAAACTGTTTTTTCAGAAAGGTTTTCTCAGGGATATTATTTTCACCTTTTGTTTGTATCTAAAAAGTTATGGCTGTACACCAGAACATTGTAACATCACAGGATCCAGCCTTCCAGTTATTTTATTATTACCTGGACTATGTCTTCATATGTTCAAAAAAGCTCGTGGCCAGTGGTTGTCAGTTATGCATTGTATATACATGTGGTATCTCTTTGATGTTTCCCTCCCTCCCTCCCTCCTCCCTCCTCTCTCCTCCCTCCCCCCTCCCCCCTCCCCCCTCCCATCCATCCAGGCATTCATTCATTGAGAGACAGAGACACACAGGCCAAAAAGAGTTCCCATCTGCTGGTTTCCTCCCCAGATGCCTGTAAGAGCCAGGGCTGAGCTGCGAATTCAGTTGAGATGGCAGGAACCCAGTTAGTGGCGCTGTCACTGCTGCATCCCAGGGTCTGTATTGGTAGGAAGCTAGAGTCAGTAGTCAGAGCCACGAATTGAACACATGCACTTAACCTTTAGGCTAAATTCCTGTTCCTCTGATTTCTTTACCTGGTTTTCAGGAGGTATTAGTATTATAAGGGTGATTGAAGGTAGGAGGAAAAAACCATAAAGGATTCATGTAGTGTTAGGAAAGCAGGATTGCAGTGTGGGAATAAATAGAATTTTAGATGATAAGGGGAGGAAACTAGGTGGAAACAGAAAATGAGTACAGCCATTTTTGAAATAGAATGTTTGTACATTGGAAATGGAAGGGAATGAACCTTGAAGATAGACTGGAGGGATGTTACAAAGGGTAAGATCGATCAGCCCTGACCTTTTTACTCGGCCCTAGGCAATAGTGTATAAGAAATAGAACATGAATGGAATGATAATAAACAGAGAAAGGAAAATAGAGTTTAAGACTATATGCAGGGTTTTGGATGGGCAGTAAGGAGTAAATTGTGAGTGGGTGACCAACATGAACAAAGATTTGGGCTTGAAACAGGATTGGTGTATGCTGGGTTCTAAGGATTCTGGTGGTAGAGCACTTGAGATAATAGATGTAGATTCTAGGGGCTTTCAGTGACTAAGAGAAGAAAAAGTTAGACTTCACTTGTGTGAAGCCATTACTTTTTTTTTTTTTGTCTTTAAATCTTTTAAAATGTAATTTGAGAAGCAGAGAGAGAGTGCGTGCCCTCAACTGCTGGGTGACTTCCCAAATATCTGCACTCTAAGTATCATAGATGTCCTAACACAACTACTTGAGCCATTACTGCTGCCTCCCAGAGTCTACACTAGCAGGAAATGGGGTTCAGGACCTGGAACTTGGAATCCAGCCCCGGCACTCCCGCATAGGATGTGGGTGTCTGAATCAGCAACTTAATTGCTAGGCCAAGTGCCTGCCTCCAACCTTTTTCTTTTTAAACAGTTTTAATGAGAGAGGAGAGTGAAGCTCTTCTGTCTGCTGGTTCACTTGACAAAGTGGATGCAACAGTCAGGTCCAGGCCAGGCCGAAGCCAGGAGCCTGGGACTCCATCTGGGTCTTCCACGTGGGTAGCAGGGGCTGAAGTACTTGAGCCACCATTCACTGCTTCTCAGGTACATCAGCAAGGAGCTGGATTGAAAGCAGAGCAGCTGGAATCTGAAGTGGCACCTCAGTAGATATATGATGCTGGCATCGCAAGTGTTGGCTTAACCTGCTGCGCCACTGTGCTGCTCCCAAGTCACCAATTTAGAGTACGTTTTTCTGTTGTTCTTAGTACATTCCAAACTAGTTGAGAATTGTACAACTGTCAGCACAGTTTAAGAACATTTGTATCACTCTCAAACTCTTTTGGAGTAGCCGTTTAGCCTATTGGGGTAGACTCCAGTTACAACTCCTGACTCCAATTTCCTGCTAATGCAGTCCCAGGCACAGTGGTGTTACTGCCACTCGTGTGGAGACCTGAACTGAGTCCCAGCTCCTGGCTTTGGCCCTGCCTGTGGGCCCTTGTGAACATTTGGGGAGTGAAGCAGAGTGTGTGCTCGCTCTCGCGCTCTCTCTCTCGTCCCTCTGCCTGTCAAACAAACAAACAAACAAAATTAAAAAGAAACCCATTTGACTCTGTTTCACCTAATTCTTCCTGTCTTAAACAAGCCCTGATTTATTTTTTGACTCTTTGGATTTGCCTCTTCTGGACATTTAATATAAATGAAGTAACAAAAGGTGGTCTTTTGTGATGGTTTCTCTCACTTAACAGATTTTCAAGGTTCATTTTATCCCAGTACCTTATTTTTAAAATGTTGCTTAATAATAATCCGTGTATCAGATTTTATTCATTCATCAGTAGATGGCCATTTGGGTTTTTTAAACTTTTTAGCTGTTGGATAATGAGAAAGCAAAAAGTTGTATAAGCTTTTTGGGTATGAATAATGTTGCTGTAAATATTTATATATTTAAAACAATTTTTAAATCTGAGTATTTGAGAGGGAGAGACAGAGAACTTCTGTCTACTGATTTACTCCTAAATGCCCACAGTGGCCTGGGAGGCCCGAGCAGAGAGCTAGGAACTCAGTCCAGGTTTCCCATTTGAGTGTCAGGAATATAATCTCTTGAGCCATCACTGCTGTCTCTTAGGGTCTACATTACTAGGACACGAGCCAGAGCTGGAGCTGGCATTCAGACTCAGACAACGTGATAAGGGTTACAGTTATCTTTTTTTTTTTTTTGACAGGCAGAGTGGACAGTGAGAGAGAGAGGCAGAGAGAAAGGTCTTCCTTTGCCGTTGGTTCACCCTCCAATGGCCGCTGCACCGCACTGATCTGAAGGCAGGAGCCAGGTGCTTCTCCTGGTCTCCCATGGGGTGCAGGGCCCAAACACTTGGGCCATCTTCCACTGCACTCCCTGGCCACAGCAGAGAGCTGGCCTGCAAGAAGGGCAACCAGGACAGAATCCGGCACCCCAACCGGGACTAGAACCCGGTGTGCCAGCGCCGCTAGGTGGAGGATTAGCCTATTGAGCTTCGGCGCCGGCTACAGTTATCTTAATAGCATATAACTGCTAGGCCAAATGTCCACCCCCATAAACATTTTTGTGTGAATATATGTTTTAGTTTTTGTTTCTTTAGTTTTTATACAAGGAATATAATTGCTCAGTTGTATGAGGTAACTTCCATGTTTTAACATTTCAAAGAACTGTCAAACTGTTTTCCAAAATCACTATACAATTTTTCATTCCTACGGAGTGTAATAGGGTTCCAGGGTTAACACATCTTCGCCAACACTTGTTGGTCTGTCTGTTCTATTGTAGGTCATCCTATTGAGTGTGGAGTGTTATCTCACTGTATTTTTTTTTTTCAGTTTATTTATGTATTTCATCTACTTGAGAGAGAGATCTTCCATCTGCTTGTTCACTTGCCAAATGTCCCCTACAGTCAGGACTAGGCCAGGTGTAGGCCAGGAGCCTTGAACACCATCTGGGTTTATCCTGTGGGTGGCAGGGGTCCGAGCACTGAAGGTGTGATCTGCTGGCTCCCAGGATGCATTAGTAGGAAGGTGGATTTAAAGCAGAGGTGCTAGGACTGCAACTGGCACCCTGCTGTAGGGTGTGGGAGTCCCAAACAGCAGCTTAATCTACTGTGTCACAGCACCTGTCCCTCGTGGTTTTGATTTCCTTTTCCCTCATGACTAAAGATGTTGCTCATCTTTTCCATGTGTGTATTAGCCGCTTGTCATTTATGAAAAATGACTTGTTTAAATCCTTTGCCCAGTTTTTTTTTTTTTTTTTTTTTTTGCTAAATATATTTATTATTTGAAAGGCAAAGTGACAGAGATTGGATTTTCTTCTCACTTGTATCTCTGGCTTTTCCTATAACAAGTAATTTTTTATTGTTTCTTAGATATTGTAAATATTATGTTCTATAAATTCTAACCCCTTTGGAGGATTTTTTTAAAGGCAGAGAGAGAGAGAGAGATCAGTATAGGTAACTTTCATCTGCTGATTCACTCCCCAAATGGTTGCAAAAGACAGAGCTGGGCCAGGTTGAAGCCAGGAGCCCAGGAACTCTGTCTGGGTCTCTGACATGGGTGGCAGTGGCCAAGTACTTGGGCCATCTTCTGCTGCCTTCCCAGGCACAGTAGCAGGACTTGGAAGCAGAGTAGCTGGAACTCAAACCAGCACTCACATGGGCTGGTAGCATCACAAGCAGCAGCTTAACCAACTCTGTACCACAGCTCTGGTCCCCAACAAAAATTTATACAATGTTCAAGTTTTTTTTTAAAGATTTATTTTATTTATTTGAAAGAGTTATAGAGAGAGAGAGGTAGAGACAGAGAGAGAGAGGTCTTCCATTTGCTGATTCACTCCCCAAATGGCCGCAACCGCAAGAGATTAGCTGATCTGCAGCCAGGAGAAGCCTCTTCTGGGTCTCCCATGTTGGTGCAGGGCCCAAGGACCTGGGCTGTCCACCAGTGCTTTCCCAGGTGCATTCGTGGGGAGCTGGATCGGCATGAGCTGGACTCAAACCAGTGTCCATATGGGATGCTGGCGCTGCAGGCCAGGGCTTTAACCCAGTGTGCCACAGTGCCAGCCCCATAATATTCAAGTTGAATTTGACTTATGAGGTTGTATTGTCAAGCTATTGTAATATATGCATTATTATAAGGAAACAAAATCAGGAAATACTGCTGACCTGTAACAGGTTTCTCTTTGCTATGTAGGAAAAGACTATCTTAAAGAAGAGGCATTTTATAACCTTTTAGATTCAATAAAAACAATTTTTATTTGAAGATTTTTTACAACTCTCTTCAGTGAGTTAAAATTGAAATAAGGGCAGGTGTTGTGCAGCAGGTTAAGTTGCTACTTGGAATACCTGCATCCCAAATCAGATTACCTGGTTTGAGTCCCAGCTGTTCTGCTTCCAATCCAGCTACCTGCTGATGTGCCTAGGAGGCTGCAGATGATGGCCTACGTATCTGAGTCTCTGCCACCCATGTAGCAGACCTGGATAGAGTCCTGCTTCTGGCTTCAGCCTGGCCATTTGGGGAATGAACCCATGCATGGAAGATCTCTCTGTTTCTGTCACTCTGCTTTTCTTTTTAAAGGTTTATTTTTATTTATTTGAAAGGCAGAGATACAGAGAGAGAAAGGGTTGAAGTGTAAGGACCCGAGCACTTGGGCCATCTTCCTTTGCTTTCCCAGGTGCATTAGCAAGGAGCTGGATGGGAAATAGAGTAGCCAGGACTCGAACCGTTGCCCGTGTGGGATGCTGGCACTGCAGGCAGTGGCTTAACCTTCTGTGCCACAGCACTGGCCCCTCATTGTGCTTTTCAAATAAATAAATAGATACATCCTTAAGAAATTTGAAATATTACAGTGTGGGAATGGGATCGTTGATTTTCTAAGTTTATATCTGCTTTCTAAGTTTTATAAATTATGCATATCTCTAGCTTAGCTCTTATTAAAATGCAAAGGCAGTGGGTCTTAATTAACCTTTATAGAATTTTAATGACATCAAAGATCTGAATAGTATTGTACAGTCTTTTAGCCTGATGTACTCAGTTGGTACTCTTACTATATTGTTGATCTTTTTCAAAAATGTTAGAGTTTGGAACCAGTCCAACTTCCCAAGGTAACTCCTATTTAAAAGCAGATAGCAGATTATTTGACCTTAGCTCATTACCTCTTATGTTGTGACTAGGTAGGTGTACTTGAATTTGAGGCAAGGCAAAGGAAGCTGGGTGCTGCTCTGGGAAATTAGTGATTTCATTCTTGATTTACTTAAAAAAAATCATAATTAGAGGATCCAAACAAAAGTGTGCCTTAGCTTATTTTCCCTTGATACATAGACCCTTGACAGACTTAAAATGGTTTAAAGAGTGCTCCATGAACCATAGATTTTCCTGCTTTCCTGACTTTCTTTTCTTTCTTATTTATTTGAGAGGCAGAGCAACAGATCTTTTTTTTTTTAAGATTGATTGATTTATTTGAAAGTCAGAGTTACACAGAGAGAGGAGAGGCAGAGAGAGAGAGAGAGAGAGAGAGAGAGAGAGGTCTTCCATCTGATGGTTCACTCCCTAGATGGCCATAACACCTGGAGCTGGATCGATCCGAAGCCACGTGCCAGGAGCTTCTTCTGGCTCTCCCACGCAGGTGCAGGAGCCCAAGGACTTGGGCCATCTTCTACTGCTTTCCCAGGGCATAGCAGAGAGCTGGATCGATCCGAAGCCACGTGCCAGGAGCTTCTTCTGGCTCTCCCACGCAGGTGCAGGAGCCCAAGGACTTGGGCCATCTTCTACTGCTTTCCCAGGCCATAGCAGAGAGCTGGATCGGAAGTGGAGCAGCTGGGTCTCCAACTGGTGCCCATATGGGATGCCAACACTTCAGGCCAGGGCGTTAACCTGCTGTGCCACAGTGCCGACCCCAGAGAGATCTTTCATCCACTGGTTCATTCCCCAAATGTCTGCTGGGGCTGGGGCTGGGCCAGGCCAAAACCATGAGCCCCAAATTCCATCTGGGTCTCTCCTACATGGGTGACAGGGGCCCAAATACTTGTGCCATCTTCTGCTGCTTTCCCAGGCACATTTTAGGGAGCTGGTTCAGAAGCAGAGCAGCTGGGACTTGAACTGGCACTCCAGTATGATATGTTGACATACCAAATGGTGTTTTTTTTTTTTTTTTTTTTTTTTTTTGACAGGCAGAGTGGACAGTGAGAGAGAGAGACAGAGAGAAAGGTCTTCCTTTGCCGTTGGTTCACCCTCCAATGGCCGCCGTGGCCGGCGCGCTGTGGCCGGCGCACCGCGCTGATCCGATGGCAGGAGCCAGGAGCCAGGTGCTTTTCCTGGTCTCCCATGGGGTGCAGGGCCCAAGCACCTGGGCCATCCTCCACTGCACTCCCTGGCCACAGCAGAGAGCTGGCCTGGAAGAGGGGCAACCGGGACAGAATCCGGCACCCCAGCCGGGACTAGAACCTGGTGTGCCGGCGCCGCTAGGCGGAGGATTAGCCTAGTGAGCCGCGGCGCCGGCCACCAAATGGTGTTTTAACCTCCGCACCAAATACTTTCCCCAGAATAAGAAATTTACTGGAATTTTACCATTTTTTCCACTTGTATGTTCTTTCTTTTCTACTATGCTAATTGTATTTCATTATTTCTCTTTACTCTCCTTTAGTCTGTGACTGTTCTTTGTTGTTTCCATATCTGTCATGGCCTTAATGCTTTTGAAGATTACTGATCAGTTCTTTTTTTTTATATATATTTATTTATTTATTTGAGAGAGAGAGAGTTACAGAGAGAGGGAGAGAAAGTCTTCCATAGCTGACTCACTCCCCAAATGGCTGCAAAGGCCTGAGCTGAGCCGATCCAAAGCCAGGAGCCAGGAGCTTCCTCTGGGTCTCCCAGATGGGTTCAGGGGCCCAAGGACTTGGACCATCCTCCACTGCCTTGCCAGACCTCAGGCAGAGAAGATCTGTGGGGACACAAACCAGTGCCCATATGTGATGCTGGTATTGCAGGAGGAGGCTTAGCCTACTGCACCACAGTGCTGGTCCTTTGTCAGTTGTTTATAGGAGGTCCCTGGGTGTGAATCTGTTGATATTTTTTCATGAAAGGAAAGACATTATACATTTCTGTGTACCATGTGATATAGTGGTGATTACTTTGATTAGGGGATTAAGGTGGTGTCTGCTGGTCTTTGTATTGAAGAGTATGGTCTTCCCTTTTGTAGTCCATAAGTGGGAGATATTTCAAAACTTTGCAAGTGTTTCTCCTCAAACTTTGTCCCACTAATTGTCTTATTTTAATTGGTTAAAGATTTATTTATTGAAAGGCAGAATGGCAGAATAGAGAGGAAGAAACAGAGATCTTCCACCTGCTGGTTCAACCCTGAAATGGCTACAACTGGGGCTGAGCCACTCTGAAGCCAGGAGACAGTTGGGCCATAATCTGCTGCTTTCCTGGTCACATTAGTAGGGACCTGAATCAGAAGTGGCATAGTTGCGACTTGAATGGGCATTCTGCTAGGAGAGGCCAGAGTTGGAAGCAGCAGGTTAACCTGCTCTGCCCCAACGCTGGCCCTGTCCTGCTAGTTTTAGCAGCTGATGAATCTTGTTTGTAATATTTACTGCATTTGGAGTTGACTAATTTTGACTTTCTGTTTTCTTCTTTGCTTTTATGTCTATTAATTGTAATTCTATGAGGAAGAGCTTTCTGTTCTCCATTTACTTATTTATTTGATAATTCATATCATTATGTACTTACGGGTGTATATTTTATACTGTGGGTTAAATCCATAAATACTGCTTTGTTGCTCAGATTGTTCCAGTTGCTCTGATGGCGTGACTATTAGGAGTTCATTTGGGGCCGGCGCCGCGGCTCACTAGGCTAATCCTCCGCCTAGCGGCGCCGGCACACCGGGTTCTAGTCCCGGTCGGGGCGCCGGATTCTGTCCCGGTTGCCCCTCTTCCAGGCCAGCCCTCTGCTGTGGCCAGGGAGTGCAGTGGAGGATGGCCCAGGTGCTTGGGCCCTGCACCCCATGGGAGACCAGGAAAAGCACCTGGCTCCTGGCTCCTGCCATCGGATCAGCGCGGTGCGCCGGCCGCAGCGCGCCGGCCGCGGCGGCCATTGGAGGGTGAACCAACGGCAAAGGAAGACCTTTCTCTCTGTCTCTCTCTCTCACTGTCCACTCTGCCTGTCAAAAAAAAAAAAAATAAATTAAAAAAAAAAAAAAAAAAGGAGTTCATTTGGAGTGATTACTGTCTTTCACAAAGTCATTTTTATCTAAAGGAATTTAAATTACTTATTTATTTTCATTCTGTTTGGAAAGGCAGAGAGACGGAGAGAGAGCTTCCATTTGATGGTTTATTCCCCAAATGCCCACAACAGCCAGGACTGGGCCAGGCTGAATCCAGGAGGATGAAGCTGTCTGGTCTCCCACTTGGGTGGCAGAGGCCCAGGTATGTGTGAACCACCTTATGCTGCATCCAGAAAGCTGGCTCCGAAGAAACTGAGATTCAAGCTGGGCACTTGGAATGTGGGTATCTAACGCAGCAATTTCCTTATTCACTGAAAGTCTGCCCCATCTTTTTAAAAAATAATTCCTTATACTTTTTGGCTCCACAAGATGTTTGAGACTTATGTTGTGTTTTCCCTGTTCCAGTACTGGGATCAATTATTTCTCCAAGAAACCTTCGTTCTGTTTAATTGTAGAACAGTGCTAGAGGCCAAGATCTGGGCCTTAGGTGAATTGTTGCTGAAGTGTCATTGCTTCTAGGCTGTCTGAACAGACAGAGTAGGGAAAGAGCGTGTACACTGACCACATGTCTGTATTTCTGAATCTACACGCATTAAAAATCACGAGTTTATATTGATATCTTCCATTTTCCTGCAATACTTCCTGTTTTGATTTTTCCTTTTTTCATGTATGCTAACTTCTTTTTCCAATATTGAGAAACCTGACTCTCATTATCTACAATCATTGACTTTTTATGATACTTATAGTATATACATAAAATAGTTTCAGAATCTTTTTTATTGTGTTTTTAATTTTTAAAAAAGTGTTTGTTTATGAGAGAGAAAGAGTGAGCTAGCGAGGGAGGGATAAGATACTAATATTGATCTTCCATCCACTGGTTTACTCCCCAAATGGCTGCAATGGCTGGAGCTGGGCCAGGCCAAAGCCAGAGAGCCTGGAACTCCTTCCAGGTCTCCCACATGGTTTGCAGAGGGCCATTAGCAGGCACATTAGCAGGGAGCTTGATCAGAAGAGGAGCAGGGTCCAGCGCTGTGGTGTAATGGGTAAAGCTGCCACATGCAGTGCCGGCATCCCATATGGGTGCCAGTTTGAGTCACGGCTGCTCTGTTTCTGATCCAGCTCCCTCCTATGGTCTGGGAAAGCAGTAGAAGATGGCCCAAGTCCTTGGGCCCCTGCACCTGTGTGGGATACCCAGAAGAAGCTCCTGGCTCCTGGCTGCAGATTGGCTCAGCTCTGGCCGTTGCGGCCAACTGGAGAGTGAACCAGCAGATGGAAGATCTCTCTCTCTCTCTTTCTCTCTCTCTCTCTCTCTCTGCCTCTCCTTCTCTCTCTCTGTAACTGTGACTTTCAAATAAATAAATAAATCTTAAACATTAATTAATTAATTAATTAAGAAGAGGAGAGGCCAGCACTGAAAACAGGACTCATATGGGATGCTGCCATCACAGGTGGAGCCTTAATTTGCTGTGCTACAACATTCCTCCACTTTTGGGTTTTTAATTTTTAAATTAAAAAGTTTCTTTTTTTGATTTGAGAGACAGAGAGTTCCCATCCACACTGCACTCTCTGAATGCCCACAACAGCTTTTACTCGGCAGAACTGAAGCAGGGAGCCAGGTTTTCCGTCTAATCCAGGTACCTCATGTGGGTGGCAGAAACCCAATTACTGGAGCCAGCACTGCTGCTTCCCAGGGTGTGCGTTAGCAGGAAAGTGGAATCAGGAGTTTTTTTTTTTTTTTAATTAATTAATTTTTTTTGACAGACAGAGAGACAGAGAGAAAGGTCTTCCTTTTTCCGTTGGTTCCCCCCACCCCCACCCCCCAAATGGCTGCTATTGCTGGCACGCTGTGCTGATCCCAAGCCAGGAGCCAGGTGCTTTTCCTGGTCTCCCATGGGGTGCAGGGCCCAAGGACCTGGGCCATCCTCCACTGCCTTCCCAGGACACAGCAGAGAGCTGGACTGGAAGAGGGGCAACCGGGACAGAATCTGGCGCCCTGAACGGGACTAGAACCCTGGGTGCCAGCGCCACAGGCAGAGGATTAGCCTAGTGAGCTGCGGCGCCAGCCTTTATTTTTTTCACAGCAATATTTTATGAATAATCTTGTGCCAATGTATTTTATACCATTGGAGGTTTCTTTTCAGGGTAGCTTCATACATATATATGTCTGAGCCAGGAGCCTCTTACTTCCATCCAGGTCTTTGTGGGTGACAGGGGCCCAAGGACTTGGGCCATCATCCACTGCTTTCCCAGATAAATTAGCAGGAAGCGGGATCTGAAGGGAAGCAGCCAGGATTGGAATCTGCTCCAAGTGGCAGTTTAACCTACTGAGCCACTGAGCCCCTTAAATACTTTGAAACATTTTATAATTTTTGTACATCTAATTGTTTATTTTTATTAGAGAAAGAAACAAATTCGCAGACAGCTTCTTAACTCCTAGCCCCTCCCTAAATGTTTGCAGCAGCCAGGACTGGACCAATCTAAATCTGGGAGCAGGAAATTCAATCTAGGTTTCTCACATGGAAGTCAGGGATCCAGCTACTTGAGTTATTACCTCTTGCTTCCCACAGTCTGTGTTAGTGAAAGCTGGAATCAGGAATGGAGCCAGGACCTGAAGCCAGATACTCAGATACATGATGCGGGTATTCCAACCAGCATCTTAAGTTTTAGGCCAGATGCTAGCCCCCTACATGCCTACTTACTGTGTGTACCATTTTTGTCTTGTTTTTACTTTGTTTGTTAAATATCTATGTTAATTTTTTCTATATAATTGTCATGAATGGCTGTTTGTCTTATTAGTACAGCATAGTTTGCTTAATAATGTCCAAATTACCCAATATTTGAATTATTTCATTAATTTGATGTAAGCATCTTGTCTAAACTTGGGCATTGGATGGTAAGTTGAACTAACTGAATCCTTATCCTGCTAATTTGAGACTGTATGAAATGCTTGCTTTGTTTTTGAGTCTTCCTGTGCTGAATTTTTCAAAAGTGCATTCAAAAGCATGATATTGTTATGGTTATTATTTGGCAAATATGTGACACCAATTTATAACACTAGCGACTTGTTAATTATCACTTTGGGAAAGAACTATAGTTGTTTGAAAGTGAATCAGGGTGATTAGTTTCCCCTCAAAGTGTTTTTTATCCATGAAGAACCTTTGAAGCTGACAGTTATACTTGGGGAATTACTTACCCAAGTTACTTTTTTTTTTTATTCTCTTGACTCAAAAATGATATTGAAAAGGTAAAGTGAGCCAGGTCCCCCGAATTGCTTCTTATGAGTTATAAAGCAATTAAAGACCCAGTATGGAGAAAGAAAGGAGTAACTTTAGAACCAAAGGATTTGAAAGCTCCTGTAAATTTGTAGATGTGGAGGACACATCAAAATGTAAAACACTTAATAGAAGGATGGTGGATGTTTAGCCTAGTAGTTAAGAGCTCTGTGTCCTATATGGGTGTATCTAGTACCTGGGTACACAATTCTTTGCTTTGACTCCTGGTTCCAGCTTTCTGCTAATGAAGACTGGGAGGCAGAAGTGATGGCTCAAGTAATTGGGTTTCTGTCAACCATATGGAATAGTTAGATTGAGTTCCGGGCTCCCAACTCTGCCCTAACCATTTGAGGAGTTCGCCAGCTGGGAGTTTCTCTGTCTATATTTATATCTATATGAAATAAGGACAGATATACAAAGAAAGATAGTAGGGAAGTTTATCTCTTACATTTCTTCCTAGGTTTTATTTATTTTTAAAAAGATTTGTTTAAGGATAAAGCTTAATTTTCTGATCACATACTGTACAGCTGCTACAATGGCAGCTTTTAACAATGAAAGTGCTTTAGTTTTTACAAACCAACAGGTTGGCATTGTGGCCTAGTGAGTTAAACTGCCTGTAATGCCCGTATCTCATATGGGCTCCTATTCAAGTCTGCTCCATTTCTGATCCAGCTTCTTGCTAACATGGAAATCATTTGAAAAATTTACTTGCAAAAAAGTTTTTCCAAGGATACTTTCATTCTGTGAAGTTAGATCTGTTTACCATAGATTTTAAATAGATGTGGTACTGATTTGTGGGGGCTGTCTATTTATATATTATACTTGAAGTGCTTGGTCTATCCGGAGGGACTTAGAGCATGAATTGCTATAGTTTTTACCCTGAATTCTGGGTCATCCTTTAGTTTTTAGTGTCATAGAATTTCAAGAGTTTAAGGGTAACTTAGAAACTATCTGGCCGGCGCCACGGCTCAATAGGCTAATCCTCCGCCTGTGGCGCTGGCACCCGGATTCTAGTCCCAGTTGGGGCACCGGATTCTGTCCCGGTTGCCCCTCTTCCAGTCCAGCTCTCTGCTGTGGCCAGGGAGTGCAGTGGAGGATGGCCCAAGTGATTGGGCCCTGCACCCGCATGGGAGACCAGGAGAAGCACCTGGCTCCTGCCTTTGGATCAGCACAGCGCGCCGGCCGCAGCAGCTATTGGGAGGTGAACCAACGGCAAAGGAAGACCTTTCTTTCTGTCTCTCTCTCTCTCACTATCCACTCTACATGCCAAAAAAAAAAAAAAAGAAACTATCTGGACTACCTCTTATTGGATGCAACCATTGTTTTTATCACAACTCATTAAAAGTAATACTTCAGAAATGGAATGCTAAAGGGGAGAATTGAGCTCTTATATAACTGTGTAGTTCTTTTTAAAATTAAAAGATTTCTCTCTCTCTCTTCTTAAAAAATATTTATTTAGGCTGGCGCCGCGGCTCAATAGGCTAACCCTCCGCCTTGCGGCGCTGGCACACCGGGTTCTAGTCCTGGTTGGGGCGCCAGATTCTGTCCTGGTTGTCCCTCTTCCAGGCCAGCTCTCTGCTGTGGCCCGGGAGTGCAGTGGAGGATGGTCCAAGTCCTTGGGCTCTGCACCCCATGGGAGACCAAGGGAGGCACCTGGCTCCTGCCATCGGATCAGCGCGGTGCGCCGGCCCCTGGAGGGTGAACCAATGGCAAAAGAAGACCTTTCTCTCTGTTTCTCTCACTGTCCACTCTGCCTGTCAAAAAAAAAAAAATATATATATATATATTTATTTAGGGACTGGTGCTGTGGTGTGGTGGGTAAAGCCGCCGCCTGTGGTGCCGGCATCCCACATAGGTTCCAATTCAAGTCCTGGCTGCTCCACTTCCGATCCAGCTTCTTGGGCCCCTCACCCACATGGGAGACTCAGGAGAAGCTCCTGGCTCCTGGATAGGCTTAGAGCTTTTCCTGGATAGGCCCAGCTTCAGCCATTGTGGCCATTTCCGGAGTGAACCAGTGTATGGAAGACTTGTCTCTCTCTGCCTCTGCCTCTGTGACTCTGCTTTCAAATAAATAAATAAATCTTTAAGAACAAAACAAAACAAAGATAATGGACATTTTCCCCAAACTTCATGAATTCCTCTTACAGTTTTAAATCTTTATGGTATTATGTAATTTGTAAGGTGGTAGCATGAGTCTTTCGCAGTAGTAGACATTATAAACACAGCACAAGAATCATCTGTTGCTGTATACCAAAATTCTTGGTTGATTTTGATTTTACTTGTTTCTAGTGTGGGTTTAGGGTATATAGGGCTTTGCCAATATCTGAGTTTCTCAGGAATCATATTAATTTTGGTGAGACTTAAAAAGGATTCCTTGGAGCTGGCGTTGTGGTGTAGTGGGTTGGGCCACTGCCTGTGCCTCCGGCATCCCGTATGAGCACCAATTTTGAGTCGTGGCTGCCCCACTTCCAGTCCTTCTCCCTACTGAAAGCACCTGGGAAGGCCTGAGTGCTTGGGCCCCTGCACCTACATGGGAGACCCAGATGGAGCTCCAGACTCCTGGCTTTGGCCTGGCCCAGCCCTAGCTGTTATGGCCATTTTGGGAGTGAACTAGCAGATGAAAAATTCTCTTTCTGTCTCTTTGTAACCCTGTCTTTCAAGTAAATGAAGTAAATCTTTAAGAAAAAATGTAAAAAAGATTCCTTTAAGTATTGGTGGAAGAGATAAAAGAAAGAAATGTTTAGAAATTTTTGTTTTTGACTTTTCCTGTGCCTAGAGACTTGAATTTGAAGGACTTTATATTTTTCAGGTTATTGAGATCTGCAGATCTAGTGTCTTTACTTTTCATATCTCTTATAATTTAGTGAGAACATATAGATATTTAACATTCTTTGAGTTTTCCTAGGGGTTAGTTCTTTTGATGCATTTAAAAAATATATTTTCATTTTGTTTGAAAGGCTTAGAGAGAGAAGAGATGGAGAGAGATCTTCTGGCTTCTGATTCAGTCCTCAGATGCATGCAACAGCTAGAGCTAGGCCAGGCTGCTGTTAGGATCCAGGAGCTCAGTCTGGGTCTCCCACATGGGTGGCAGGAATCTAACTACCCGAGTCATTACCTGTGGCCTCCCATGGAACATGTTAGCAGGAAGCTGGATCTGAAGCATAGCGGCTGGGACTTGAACCCAGGCATTCCAGAGATGGTCTGAGGGCTGCCCAAGCAGTGACTTAGCTGCTCTGCCAAATGTCTGCCCCTTTTGATGAGATTGAAGGCATAAAAATATGCCCTAGTTGTCCCTGTGGAACCCATGGATGAATCATGTATGTTGGTGCTTTATTGGT
This sequence comes from Oryctolagus cuniculus, assembly GCF_964237555.1. Lineage (NCBI taxonomy): Eukaryota > Metazoa > Chordata > Mammalia > Lagomorpha > Leporidae > Oryctolagus > Oryctolagus cuniculus. The sequence goes on from NC_091438.1 coordinate 149,635,472, forward strand.
GAAATTATTTTTAATTTAGAGGCAAAAAGGAAGAGAGAAGAAGAGAGAGGGGAAGAGAATATGAATATGTGCTAATTGATGTCTTAACTGCTAGGCCAAATGCAAATTCTACCTCCCCCACCTGCCAATGTGAAATCGTGAATGCTAGGTCAGGTGAATTGTTTTACTTGGAGGAGTTAAATTGAAATAAATATTTGATCATCATAAGTTACAATTTATAAGTACTTTTAAAATAATAACCTCTTCCATTAAGTATATGTATTTGTCAGATGCAGAATCCAAGTACAGAAAGGAACATTTCCCCTGCTTTTAGTGAAATTGCAGGCTTTGGTTTGTAAGGACACTAGTGTGAAAATTCGTGTGAGGGCCTCCAGCTGGTCAGGTAGCCTTCAGAAGCATACACACTACTGATTACTCTTCCTGATTTTTCTCAATGTTTGGAAAGAATAGGTGGTAATCCTTTGCATTATAGAAATTCGAGTTCACCAGTGTAGTTTACCTGCTGTGTTTCAATGGAAGGCTCAACTGCATGGAAGAGAACAATTGGTAATGCCAGCTTTAGGATACTTAAAGGAGGAAAGGCCTAATTGAATCTTGAGAAAGAGTAAGAGAAGGAGAAAATAGGGATTGTTGGTCACTGTTTTAAAACTACAAATTGGGGCTCTCATAGTGCTGTGGTGTAGTGGATAAAGCTGCCATCTGCAGTGCTGGCATCCTGTATGGGTGCCAGTTCAAGTCCCAACTGTTCCACTTCCTTTTTTTTTTTCTTCTCTCTCTCTCTTTTTTTTTTTTTTTTTTTTTGACAGAGTGGACAGTGAGAGAGAGAGAGAGAAAGGTCTTCCTTTGCCGTTGGTTCACCCTCCAATGGCCGCCATGGCTGGCGCGCTGTGGCCGGCGCACCGCGCTGATCCGATGGGAGGAGCCAGGTACTGGTCTCCCATGGGGTACAGGGCCCAAGTACTTGGGCCATCCTCCACTGCACTCCCTGGCCACAGCAGAGAGCTGGCCTGGAAGAGGGGCAACCGGGACAGAATCCGGCGCCCCAACCGGGACTAGAACCCGGTGTGCCGGTGCTGCTAGGCGGAGGATTAGCCTAGTGAGCCACGGCACCAGCTGAACTGTTCCACTTCCAATCCAGCTCTTCCCTGACAATAGCCTGGGATGGCAGCGGAAGATGGCCCAAACCCTTAGGCCCCTGCACCCACGTGGGATACCCAGAAGAAGCTCCTGGCTCTTGGCTTCAGAGCTGTTGCAGCCATTTGGGGAGTGAACCAGCAGATGGAAGATCACTGTTTCTCTCTCTTCCTCTGCCTCTCTCTAACTCCTACTTTTAAATAAATAAATATATCATTTTTAAAAAAAATAAAACTACAGATTATGGTAACATAGTGTCTGATACTTAATAGGCACCCAGTAATTATTCAGTGATCCACAGAACAAATGTTTGTTAAGTAACAGTATTTGCTAAGTGTTGAAAGCAATACAAAAAAAATCTGAGATGTGGTCTGTGCCTCTTCCGTATTCCAGTCAAACAGTTAAAGAAGTTCAGGTATTCTCTAAATGAAGGTGGGAAATCAGATCCTTGAAAGTCAGTGAGGACCAGAAGAATAGGAAGATTTGGGCAAACTTTCAGGTAAGGGGAAGAACATTATAGTTGAGGAAAAAGTCTTGGTCAGTAGCTAGGAAATGGTGCATGGTATGTTGGGGTCAAACACAAAAACCTACTTCGTTTGGCAGAAATGGAAAGCAGTGGATGTGTGGTGTGTGTGACAATTTTGGAGAAGCACTTATGTATTCTTATGTATTTAGTGCTATAATCAGTACTTTTATCCTATAGCAAGTGGATTTTGTTTTAAAGATTATTTGAAAGGCAGAATGACAGAAGAGTCAGAAAGAGAGATCTTCAATCTGCTTGGCTCACTCCCCAAGTGTCCACAATGGCCAGGGCTGGGCCAGGCTTCAGCCAGGAGTCAGAAACTCCTTGTGCCTGACCCACACGCAGGGTCCCAAGTACTTGAGCCATCTCCTGCTTTTCCAGGCCCATTAGTAGGGAGCTGGTTCAGAAGTGGAGCAGCCGGACTCGAACTGATGCTCTGATGTGGGATGCTGGTGTTGCCTGCTATGCCACAATGCCAGCCCCTCGTGGAGGTTTTTGGAGACTACGATGGCTATGCTCAGTGGACAAGAAGCATGGAGAGCGCATGGCAGCTCGTTAAAAGTTTTCCAAAGGTTTGCTGTTGTTCATCCAGTCTAGAGAGAAGTGAGAAGGAAAGGATGAGCATGTTACGAGAGCGATCATAGAGGAGGAAAAGATACTTTTGATGACGGAAAAGAGTTAAAACTGATTGTAAGGTTTTGAGACTGAAAAATGATGCTGCCACTGATGGAGTAAGGAAGATGTAGGATTTAATTTTGTACATTGTTCTGAGAGTGGGCGACAGTTTAGGATGTGTTGGATTCAAAATAATTGGAGCATCCGATTCATTTAAGATACATGAGGATAATTGGAATTGTTTGGAAACAGGGAGATGGAAGTCAGATGAACAGAAACAGTTGGAAAAACAAATCTGAGATAATAGTAAAAGAGTGAAAAGCAAAGATTCTTAGTAGTCCCTGCAGTGTCTGGTTAATTGAGGAGGATGAGGAAGCTACAGAAAAGAAAAAAAAGCTGCTGACATGGAAAAGAACCAAGGAGGCACACCCTTTAAGCTTTAGGTTCCCATGGAACTTTGTTGATGTAGTTGGAGAAACTGACTTTAATACTTGACAAGTAGGGGCTGGCGCTGTGCTGCAGCGGGTTAACACCCTGGCCTGAAGTGCTGGCATCCCATATGGGTGCCGGTTCTAGTCCTGGTTGCTCTACTTCCCATCCAGCTCTCTGCTAATGTATCTGGGAAAGCAATGGAGAATGGCCCAGGTCCTTGGACCCCTGCACCCATGTGGGAAACCCAGAGGAAGCTCCTGGCTCCTGGCTTCGGATCAGCACAGCTCCGGCCATTGCAGCCAATTGGGGAGTGAACCATCAGATGGAAGACTTTATCTCTCTCTCTCTCTCTCTCTCTCTCTCTCTGCCTCTCCTCTCTCTCTGTGTGACTCTTTCAAATAAATCTTTAAAAAAATTTAAATCTATACTTTGGCATGTTTTCTATAATCATATTTTGTAAAGAAAACGGTTTAGAAGTATTTATTTGAAAGGCAGAGGACAGAGAGGGCGGGGAAGAGAGGGAGAGCACGAGCACAAGAGGGAGTGAACCTAAGCGCCATCTTCTGCCCGCAGTTTGCTCCCCAGGTGGCCACAATAGCCTGGGCTGGGCCAGGCTGAAGCAGGAGCTGAGAACTCAGTCTGGGTCTCCCATGAGGGTGGCAGGGACCCAACTACTTGAGCCTTCTCTTGTGGACTCCCAGAGTATGGATTAGCAGGAAGCTGGAATTGAGAGTGGAGCACAGACTTGAACCCAGGCACTCTGATGATAGTGCGTGGTTTATATAAGCACCTAGTTGCTAAATTTTAAGTAGAAGAAAAAGAATTGTTTTAGTTGCTAGTCTTTGCCTCATTAGTGAAGATTGATGTACAATTTCTTAGGCTTTTTGAAATGGTGAAAACAGTTCGTGGATGATGAATTTATGGACCCATAAATTTGACTCAGAACTGCAGAGCTGCTTTGTTAGTCCAGTATTTGTGCTAACTGGCAACTGGTTATTTATTTGCAGTTCAGATGCTCTCTCCATAGGTTTTAAAGAGAAATCGGCTTTTTTTCTTTCTTTTTTAAATATTATTTATTTGAAAGGCATACTTACAGAGAGAGGTAAAGAGTGAGAGAGGTAAAGAGAGAGGGAGAGGAGGGGAGGGGAGGGGAGGGGAGTTCACTTCCTAAACGGCCGTGATGGCAAGAGCTGAGCCAATCTGAAAGAAGCCAGGAGCTTTTTCTGGGTTTCCCATGTGGGTGTAGGGGCCCAAGGATTTGGGCCATCTTCCACTGCTTTCCCAGGTGCATTAACAGAGAGCTGGATCAAAAGTTGAGCAGCCGAGACTCGAATTGGCACTCATATGGGATGCTGACACTGCAGGCTGGGGCTTTAACCCACTACGTCACATGCCAGCCCCATTCTGCTTTCTTTTTTATGTATTCTGGCTTAATCATTCAATATAGATCTTGAGCATCTACTGTGTTCTGGCTAAGCACTGGAGGATTAGAAATAAGACATAGTCTGTACTGTTAAGAGACTTGCATTCCTGATTCAGGAGAGAGTAATGTAAGAAGGCAGATAAACAGGTCACTAAGAGCAGGGTCTAGGGGGGCCTGAAAGAGGATCGTTATATTTAGGGGGAAAGGTGGGAGAGGACTGGGAGGAACAAGGACATCTGGAAGCTTCTTAAAGGGGTACCTCACAACTGAATCTGGAAGGATGTATGAGTGTATGAGGGATAGTAGTAGAGTATTGCAGGTGCTAACATTGTGGTGTAGCCAGTTAGGCTGATAGGCTGCCAGCATCCCATATGGGCACCTAACTGTTCCATTCTGATCCAGCTCTCTGCTAATGGCCTGGAAAAGCCGTGGAAGATGGCCCAGGCCGGCGCTGCAGCTCACTAGGCTAATCCTCCGCCTTGCGGCGCCAGCACGCCGGGTTCTAGTCCCGGTTGGGGCGCCGGATTCTGTCCCGGTTGCCCCTCTTCCAGGCCAGCTCTCTGCTGTGGCCCGGGAGTGCAGTGGAGGATGGTCCAAGTCCTTGGGCCCTGCACCCCATGGGAGACCAGGGGAGGCACCTGGCTCCTGCCATCGGATCAGCGCGGTGCGCCGGCCGCAGCGCGCCGGCCATTGGAGGGTGAACCAATGGCAAAGGAAGACCTTTCTCTCTGTCTCTCTCTCTCTCACTGTCCACTCTGTCTGTCAAAAAAAAAAAAAAAAAAAAAAAAGAAAAAAGAAAAAGAAAGAAAGATGGCCCAAATGTTTGAGCAACCTATTTGGGAGACCTGGAAGAAACTCCTGGTTCCTGGCTTCAGCCTTTCTCCACCCCGGCCATTGGTGGAGAATGAACTGGGAAGTGAACCAGTGAATGGAAGATGTGCCCCCCACCTCCACGGTGTTAGCTATGACTTTCAGGTAAATAAATAAATATTTTTTAAAAAGTGAGTATTCCAGCCAGGAATTAGAACATACATATAGATTCAGGACAGTGACAAACCACTTTTTTTTATTGTTAGAGCAAGTATTTTTCTTTTTTAAAAGATTTATTTATTTGAAATGCAAAGTTATGGGGGTGTGGGGAGAGCTTCCTTCTGCTGGTTTACTTTCACATGACCACAGTGGCTGCTGGGAATGGCTGCTGTAAAGCCAGGAACCAGGAGCTTCTTCCCAGTCTCCCATATGGGTGCAGGGTTTCAAACCTGGGCCATCTTCCGTTGCTTTCCAGGCATGTTAGCAGGGAGCTAGATAAAAAATGTTAACAGCTGGGACTCAAACAGGCACTCATATTGGATGCTGGTGCTGCAGGACCTGCTGTGCCAGCCCCTAGAGCAAGCATTTGGAGGAGAGAAGAGGATAGATTACCAGAGGCCACAAGAAGCGACTTTTAAGCCGTGTATTAGAGCTTAGAGTACACTCAGATAACATGGGTGAACTATCATAGTTGTAAGCTGTAGAATGATGTGGCCAGTTTTTTTTTTTCCTAAAAGGCTGTCTTTTAAATCCTCCCTATTGTACTCTTTTTTTTTTAATTAATTTATTTATTTGAAAATCAGAGTTACACAGAGAGAGAAGGAGAGAAAGAGAGAGAGAGAGAGAGAGGGAGAGAGAGGTCTTCTATCCATTAGTTCACTCACCAACTGGCCGCAACGGCTGGAACTGGGCTGATCTGAAGCCAGGAGTTTCTACCAGGTCTCCCACGGGTGCAGGGCCCAAGCACTTGGGCCATTTCCTACTGCTTTCCCAGGCCACAGCAGAGAGCTGGATAAGAAGTGGTGCAGCTGGGACTTGAACCGGCGCCCATAGGGGATGCCGGCACTGCAGGCATCAGCTTTACCCACTACGCCACAGCACTGGGCCCCAGTTTATGTTTTCAAAGGCCCAGCTGGACTGGAAGAGGAGCAACCGGGACAGAATCTGGCGCCCCAACCGGGACTAGAACCAGGGGTGCCGGCGCCGCAGCTGGAAGGTTAGCCAAGTGAGCCGCAGCGCCGGCCTCAAAGGCCCTTTCTAAAGCTTGTTAGGTGAGAGCATTGGATTATGAATCTGTAGTGAGTAGTTCAAACCCAAGATTGATGTGTGGTTTAGAAGTTTTAGTTGGGACTTTTAAATATGTTTATCAACTTCCTAAGGATGACATTTCAATTTCTTTACCTTTTTATCTGTAATTTTTCAAATTTGTGAAATGTTTAGAGGAGCTTTTCGAAAAGGTCATGGAAAATTCATAACATGACAAAAGTAGGCATGGGTTTCCAAATTTTTTTGCACCAACATAACCTTGTCCTTTAATTCCATTTTCAGTGAACTTTTTGAAGTATCTTTGTAGATGTTTGTATTCCTACCTGTAAGAAAACTTATAGCTTGGGCCATCTTCCACTGCTTTTCCGGGTGCGTTAGCAGGGAGCTAGATCAGAAGTGGAGCAGCTGGGACTTGAAGTGGTGCCCATATGGGTTGCAGATGCCACAAGGCAGGGGCTTAACCTTTTATACCACAGCTCTGGCTCCTGGAGGGATTCTTAAAGATGAACTGCTTTTGTCTTTGGGAAGTGAAACTGACTTGAAAATACTCAAAAGCTGAGCAAGAGATAATTTGATTAGAGTCTTTAAGGTTGCTTTGCGTTCTCATTCTCACCAAAAAGGTTAATAATTCATATTTTATTCACTTGTTTTCATTTCTTTGTGTTTTAAATCGTTAATAGCATTGTGTGATTTTTGTTTTTGTTATTGGAAGCACTTTTCCTGTGTCTTAGCATGCATAACATTAATAGTCTATGTATATACCCAGGTTATTGCAACCAGAGGTACATTCCTCGTTGCAAGAATGGGTTTGTGGTGTTCAGGTCCTAGCTTTCTGGTTCAGACATCTTTAGAAAAGAACAAATTCTGTTAAACCAGTAATCATGATTTTGGTGGATAAATGCTTAATGTTCTGCTTTGAGAAAGGCAACTGTTCGCTGTCCTTTAGGGACTGCTGGCTAAGTCTGATGCTTCTTAACTCTTAACTAAGGAAAATAGGGTTTGCTGACAATAGATGGTTTTACAGGCCTGTGAAACCCACAGCATGTTCAGCAATGTAAACAATGGCAGCTGTCTTTGCTGGCTTCTCTGTTGTTCAAAGTGTAATGAAACTGCTTCTCACAAATGGCTTCACCTGCTGACTCATCTACCAGCCCCTAAACAACCATAGTATCTAGAATTATTTAATTCTGATATTGAGAATAAAAAGATCCAGAGTCTTAGAATGTGAGGATTGGAATGGATCATAGAAATCCTCTAACTCAGCCCCTTCTCAAATGGCCTCAACTATCAAAAAGAAAAATATCACTCTGGCAGATGCTTTCATTGGTAGTGTTAAGAATTAGTGATACTGCTATTCAGAGTGTATTAGAATCTTCTTAAGAAGGGATGCGTTTTCTTCCTATCTAGGAATCCTTGAAATATAGTACTTTTTAGCCTCCCTTCAAAAATAACACATTATTCTAGAAGTGGCTGAGAGTGAGTGCTGGAGGGCCAGCACACGGTGATTGTTGACTGCACTGCAGGAGGACTGTGCAAAGAAGCAAGAAGGAAGTGTGGCCATGGCACTGAAAAATTTCCAGCCTAATAAGAAAATAGATTTGAGAAGGGAGTGTGCGTTTAGGAGCCAGCTCACTATCAAGTGTATGATCTGATTCACCTGTTACTTAACATTGTGAGAGGGGGCTTACCTAAATTTATGTTGGTTCTTAGACTGGTGGTTTAGAGTTTTGCTGCAAAAGAGGAATCACTAGCAGAACTTAAAACTTCCAGTAGATGTTAATTCTACAAGAGGGAGAAGGGTTCCAGGAATCTGCATTTTAACAAGCACCGTGGGAGGCTGTTGTAAACTTTCCACAGACAATACTGTCAAACAATTGACTTGAATTAGTGGTCTCAAGATTCCTTTGCAATGTGAAAAATTGTTTAGGGCTTCAAAGAGCTATTATTACGTGGAATATATGAATTGAAAATATTTACAGTATTAGAAATTAAAACAAATTTTAAATACTTAACTAAGAAAAAATAATAAAACCATATTAACATACATAACTTTTTATAAATCTCTTTAATGTCTAGCTTATTAGAAAATGGCTAGTTTTTTTTCTTTTTAAAATTTTTTTAACTGACACATAAAAGTTGTTCATATTTATGGGGTACCAGGTGATGGTTCTGTAAATGTGTATGTTGTATAATGTCCAACCAGAGTAAACATGTATCTGTCTCCTCAAACATTTAATATTTCTTTATGGTGAAAGCAAAAATTTTTATTCTAAGGTTTTTTGTTTGTTTTAGAAAATACATAGGACATTATCAATAGTCACCCTGTTGTGCAATAGGGCACCAGAACTTCTTTCTTCTATGTACATATAACTTAGTACCTGTTAATCAGCTTTTTCCCAGTCTTCCATCACCTTACTCTCTTCATTCTCAGGTCACCACTATTGACCTCTTCTGTGAGTTGCACTTTTGTGTTCCACATAGGAGTGAAATCTTGCAATGCTTTTCTCTCTGTGCTTGGCTTATTTCACTTAACATAATGACCTCCAGTTCCATCTTGAGTTGTTGCAAATGACAAAATTTCATCCTTTCTAAGTCTGAATAGGGTTTACATGATGTTACAAAGTTACCTATGAATAATATGTACTCATTTTGTATATATGTACCATATTTATTGGTTCATCAGTTGCAGGACGTTTTGGTCGATTCCATTTCTTGGCTATTTATTGTGTAGTGCTGCAGGAATCATGGGAGATATTTCTTCAGCAGATGTCTCTTCAACACTGTGATTTCATTTCCCTTGTCTGTATATCTAGTAATGGGATTGCTGTATCAAATGGTAATTTCATTTTTAGTTTTTTTGAGGAACTGCCATACTGTTTTCCATAATGGCTGTGCTCATTTATATTCCCACCATAACTAAGTTCACATATTTGGTCATGAATTAATTCTGCTATACATTGTTTGTATTGAAGATAATGTGGTCTCAGGTGGGTAGTTGGGAAGAGGAAGAGTGTTTAACTCTCTTCAGATAGTTCTGAATATCCTATTACCCCACCAAAATTTGACTAGTGGTAGTTTCTTGTAGGTTAGCTTCAATTTGGAACCTGAAACTATAACCATTAACTTTTCATGACTTTAAATTTATTGTTATGCATTGCAGTTTGAATTTAAAAATTTACTTATTTATTTGCAAGGCAGAGATAGATCTTCCATCCATGGTTCAATCCCCAAAATGCGTGAAATAGCTGGAGGTGGGCCAGGCCAAAAGTGAGAACCAGGAACTCAGTCTGGCTTTCTCACTTGGGTGTCAGTGATTCAACTACTTGAGAGCCATCACTGCTGCCTCCCAGGGCTTGCATTACTAGGAAACAGAGCTGGGACTCAGACCCAGGCACTATGATATGGGGTGCAGGTGTGCTGAGCAGCGTCTTAAACTGCTGCATCAAATGCCTACCTCTGTCTTAAGCTTTGAGTTGATCTTTTACCCATGCATAATTTTATAACATCACACATATCAGTTATTTGGAAGACAGTGGTTCACTGAGTTATGCAAATTTTCCAAGTGTTGACACATTTCATCATACATTATTATAAAATCACATTAGTAAATATCACTGTTATTTCATTAGAAAAGTATTTTTTTAGGAAGCTCTCTTAGGTCATGGTGGCAGAAGTCAGCTCACTGTGACTTGTGAAGACTGGAAGGATAACTGAAGTTGCATTAGAAACCAGTCTGTGGGTTGGAGGGAAATGAATTTCAGTTTTATAAAGAAGCTTCATATTAAAGATTCTGGGAAGAGAACATTTTGTTGTTCTGATTTCTTTTTCTAGTGTTAGCAGGTTTGACTAATTCTGTCTAAGGGGTACAGAACCAGAAATGGTTGGCTTTTTTCTTTTTAAGATTTATTTATTTATTTGAAAGAGTTACAGAGAGGCAGAGGCAGAGAGAGAGGTCTTCCATCTGCTGGTTCACTCCCCAGATGGCCGTAACTGTCAGAGCTAAGCCAGGAGCTTCTTCTGTGTCTCCCACATGGGTGCAGGGGCCCAAGGATTTGGGCCATGTTTTACTGCTTTCACAGGCCGTAGCAGAGAGCTGGATTGAAAGTGGAGCAGCTGGGACTCGAGCTGGCACCCATGTAGGATGCCGAACCTGTAGGCAGTGGCTACCCACTACGCCGCAGTGCTGGCCCCAGTGGTTGGCTTTCTCAAATAACATTTGTTAACACAAAGAAAATTCTGTGATGGAATGAATGTATGGGATACTTTTGAGCTTGTCTGCCTTTTCTGGATGGTTTAGTTCCCTGTCAGTTACAGATCTGGAAGCCTTTGGTACCTCTCCTGAACCTTTTAATCCTTTCATCCTCTGTCTGAAGATGGACCTCGGAAATATCCAGTTAGAGTCCTGGTTCAGTTTACGTCATAGAATTGCTTTCAATTTTTCTCTAGACCCTGCTGTTCTCTTCTTTGATTTGAACTTGGTGTATTTTACCAAACCAGTTTCTAGGGTGAGACAGGGATTCAAATTAATCTCTTTTACCAAGTAGATGGATGAGAGAGTCTGACCTAGGATTTTTTTTTTTACCTTAGATTTATTTTATTTATAAAAATTTATTTATTTCTTTGTAAAGCAGAGCAACCGAGAGAGAGGAAGAGACCGAGAAAGTCTACTTACTCTGTACCAGCTACTCCCAAACTGGCCTTAACAGCTAGGGCTGGACCGGGTCAAAGCAGAGTGCCAGGGCACTCTGTCCAAGTCTCTCATGTGGGTGGCTGGGACTCAAGTGCTTGGGCCATCGTCTGCTGCTGAGCAGGTGCATGAGCGCGGAGCTGGATGGGAAGTGGAGTAGCCAGGACTACTCCAGTATGGGATGCCAGTGTTGCAACTGGCAGTTTAATCCACTAACTTCCAGCCCCAGAGATTTTCTTTTTGTACCTCTAGGTGATATAGCAGAGTTTTTGCCAGGCAGAGTTAGACAGTGATAGAGAGAGAGACAGAGAGAAAGGTCTTCCTTCTGTTGGTTCACCCCCCCTAAAGGCCGCTATGACCAGCGCTGCGCCTATCCAAAGCCAGGAGCTGGGTACTTCCTCCCGGTCTCCCATGCGGGTGCAGGGACCCAAGCACTTGTTCCATCCTCCGCTGCCCTCCCGGGCCACAGCAGAGAGCTGGACTGGAAGAGGAGCAACCGGGACTAGAACCTGGGGTGCCGGTGCCGCTGGTGGAGGATTAGCCAAGTGAGCCACAGCGCCGGCCTATATGTTATTATATTAAGTTTTGTTGATATTATAAGAGATTATTTCAACATGCATTCATGGATTACTTTGAAATCAGCCCTGTTTTTTATATCATTTTTTGTTTTTATTTATTTAGTTTAAAGGTAAACAAATTTCATATATACAGATTTAGGAGCAAAATGATACTTCCCACCCTACATTTGCTTCTACAGAATTGTACCTTCAAAGTTGTTTTTTAAGATAAAATTCTGGCCAGCGCCGCGGCTCACTAGGCTAATCCTCCACCTAGCAGCGCCGGCACACCGGGTTCTAGTCCCGGTCGGGGCACTGGATTCTGTCCCGGTTGCCCCTCTTCCAGGCCAGCTCTCTGCTGTGGCCAGGGAGTGCAGTGGAGGATGGCCCAAGTGCTTGGGCCCTGCACCCCATGGGAGACCAGGAGAAGCACCTGGCTCCTGCCTTCAGATCAGTGCGGTGCGGCGGCCATTGGAGGGTGAACCAATGGCAAAGGAAGACCTTTCTCTCTGTCTCTCTCTCTCACTATCCACTCTGCCTGTCAAAAAAAAAAATAGTAAATCTTTTTTTTTTTTTTTAAAGATTTATTTATTTATTTGAAAGGCAGAGTTAGGAGAGGAAGAGAAAGAGAGATCCTCCATCTGCTGGTTCACTTTCAAAATGTCCACAATGGCCAGGGCTGGACAAGGCAGAAGCCAGGAGCCTGGAACTGCATCTGGATCTCCCATGTGGGTGGCAGGGGCCAAGCATTTGGGCCATCTTTTGCTGTTTTCCCAGGTGTATTAGCAGGGAGCAGGTTCAGAAGTGGAGCAGCTGGGACTCAAACCAGTGCCCACATGCAGTCAGTCCGCTGTTTAACCTGCTATGCCACAAAGCTGGCCCCAAGCTACTTCTGTGGTGAAAAATGAAATCACTGTAAAATGTGACTCCCTTCAACTTTCTCACTCAGAAAAATTATATCTGTTGTTTTTAAAATGTAAAGAAAATTTAAAATAGCATTTATAGATTTTTCAGCAGGAAATCAAGGAGAGAGTTTTTGTTGTTTGTGTGGGGAGCAGCCCGGACTGGACTGAGTTACTGGAATTAAGACTTATTTTATGCATCTGCTCTCCCACAATATGGTGCTGGGAGAGAAGTAAACAGCTTCCGCACAGCTGCCTCCAGTTCAACCAATAAACTGTAGGACTTGCTCCTGATTGGAGGAGAGCAGCGTACTCGGCGTGTGGGCAGCCGAGTTGGGATTGGCGGAGGAGGACTATAAAGGAGGAGAGAGACGGCATGCATCAGGAACATCTAAGGGGAACATCTATCTGAAGGAACACCTGTGCAGCCCCCGAGAAAGCCGGCCGGCGGTGTGCCGCTCCCCTGCGGAAGTGGGGAATGCGGCCAGGGGGAACTGCCCTTCCACGGAGGTGGAAGGGATAGTAGCCAACCCGGGAAGAACCAGCAGCAAACCCGGGGAGGGCCGAGCAGACGAAAGAACAGCGCAGGGTCCTGTGTTGCTCCTCCACGAAGAGGGGGAGCGACAGTTTGTTGCTTCAGCAAAAACTAAGCATTGTGTTTCCCAAGGTTTTTGATTAATCTCAGTGTGATGTCAGTACTAGAGCCCGTCTCACATTGTCATGAATTAGATTTCCTCATATGTGTTTTTGTGACAGTATGAGAAATAGTAAGTACTTATAGGCATCATTAAAAAAGAAATCTTTGTTAATGACATGGTATATTAGTGAAATGTTTCTTATGATGCCTGATCCATTGTTACTTGTTTCAGAGTTTCCTTTTTAAAGTCCTTTGTTATCTTGTCCTTGGTATCATCGATTTCATCTGTGGACTGCAGTAGGGCTGAGCCAAAAACGTCTGCTCCTGCCGCTTGGGTGGGCAGAGTATGGGACTTGTTGCCCTAGTTCCTGAGTCGGAGCATGAGAAGCCTGGGGAAACCTCGAAGGGCCAAGATGCTCTTCACAGTTGTTACCCTAAGAATGGAGCTTTTCTTGCAGAAGTGTTTCTGCATTGCATATTGTGCTGTAGGAAGGGGACCACCCTTTCTCTGCAGCAGTGAGAGGTCTTAGCATATGCTGTTACTCACTGAACAGGATTGGCTCTCTTCAGAAAGCTGGAGGATTACCTCTGTGTGTCAGGTGAAGACAGAGAAGTGTCCAGACCGCGAATTCACTGAAATGCAAGTCTCCCTCAGGGATGGAGTAGCTGGCGCGTAGTGGATAAAAAGGTCTTCACCCATGTGCTCTGGTGTGAGGAATACTGTGTCACATTGAAAGTAAGCCCACAGTGTGAAGGTGACAGGTGGGAAGTGGTTTGAGTAGAGTATACAAGTTGCCACATATGCTCTTCAAGTCAGTGCCCAGAGAGAATACCATTTGAATGGGGGCATATTTGTACCTGATTTCCTGTCCTTTTTGCCTATGACTAGAGATAGGCCTGATATAGGAACACTAGAACCTACTGCTTAGCTACCAGTAAGATAGGGTATGTCTGGATGGGCCATAACATACTACTTCCTTAATTGTCTTTCAGAAGGTTTTTCTGCTTAAAAAAAAAAAAGGCCCCTTCCCCAAAAAAGCCGTATATGATCAGTTTAGAAAACAGAAAAAAATTCACATAACTCTACAACTCATTGAATACCATTAACATTTTGATAACATTTCTTAGAATTTTTTGTTTACGTATGTGTAAATATTTATGTACATATAGGTGAAAATATTTTTAATTTGCATCTCTTTTACTACTTACAAATTTTTGTTTCCTGCATCCTGTGTTTACTAGCCTTACTTGCTGTTTTGAAAATTACCTATTCATATCCTAGGCTCCTGTACTTTTTGAGATCTTTGTGTAGATTAAAAACTTAAAAAATAATGCTTATGTATTATAAAGAATACAAATTAAGTACATTTTATTATATATTTTAAAATGTAAAAAACTCTTATACTACCATCATTAAAGGTTGTCACAGTTGACTGGCTATCTGTTCTTCTACCTTTTTGTGTGTATTTACATATTCTTAGAGAGATGGTGAGAGAGCAGCAGAGGTTTTAGAGGGTGGACTGAGGTGCTGGACTCTGTAGTTTGGAACCTAACTGCTGGAAATGTGAAGTGTGACCTTAGGGAACTTAGAGTCCCGTTGACCAGAGTTTCTTCTCTCTTTAGTTTCATGGCTCCTTTCCTTAGGGGGTTGCTTCAATCTTTTTGTGTCCTGATGTTCTCATATGTAGAGGGGTATAATTATAGACTGCAGTGCCAAGGTTGTTATTAGGATTAAATGAGTTAATACTTTCATAGTGCTTAAAGTAGTACCTGTAGTAGATGCCTCTTAGGGTGCTGCAACATGTATTGGAGTGCCTGGGTTTAAGTCCTGGCTCTGCTTTCAAGTCCAGCTTCCTGCTACAGTGCCCCCTAAGAGGCAATGATGATGGCTCAAGTTGGGTTGTAACCACCATCATGGGAGACCTGGATGGAGTTCCCAGTTCTCAGCTCCTGGCTTTGGCCTGACCCAGCCCTGGCTGTAGTGGGTATTTGGAGAGTGAACCAGTGCATGGGGAATCTCTTACTCTTTGTCTCTTTCAAGGAAATAAAAATAAGTAACAGTGAAAAAAGCAATAGTACCTGGGGCCAGCATTGTGGGGCAGTGGGTTAAGCTGCCGCTTGTAATGCTGGCACCCCATATCAGAGTGCCAACTTGAGTTCCAGATCCCTACTGATGCTCTTGGGAAGGCTCTAGAAGATGGCCCATGTACTTGAGCCCCTGTCACCCATGTGAGAAACCAGGAGCTGGCATTCCTGGCTCCTGGCTTTGGCCTGGTTCAACCATAGCAGTTACAGCCATTTGGGAAGTAAACTAGTAGATGGCTGCCTTTCAGATGAATGAATGAATAAATAAATCTTTTTTTTTAAAGATTTATTTACTTATTTGAAAGAGTTACACAGAGAAGGAGAGGCAGACAGAGAGAGGTCTTCCATCCGCTGGTTCACCCTCCCAATTGGCTGCAATGGCTGGAGCTGTGTTGATCCAAAGCCAGGAGCTTCCTTAGGGTCTTCCATATGGGTTCAGGGGTCTAAGGACTTGGGCCATCTTCTACTGCTTTCCCAGGCCATAGCAGGGAGCTGGATCGGAAGCAAAGCAGCTGGGAGTCAAACCCGCGCCCATATGGGATGCTGGCACAGTGCCGGCCCCATAAATAAATCTTTAAAAAAAATAGTACCTGGCTCTTAGTGCTATATAGTAGTATAGCTATAATAATAGGTATAAGTATTATGGTATTATGATTAGTATATTCCACTGTTGTTTATAGAGGATCCAGAGTGGATTATACTGATTACCCTTGGTGACTGCTTCATGTATCATATAAATCTTTGCCATAATAATACATCTAGACTCTTCTGTAGCCTATTTGTACCATCGTTTATTTAAATCTTTTTCCTTAAAAATGATGATAAATTAAGTAAAACATCTCTTTAAGACTTTTTAAAAATGTATTAATTTGAGGCCTGCGCCGTGGCTCACTTGGCTAATTATCCGCCTGCGGCGCCAGCACCCTGGGTTCTAGTCCCACTTGGGGCGCCAGATTCTGTCTTGGTTGCTCCTCTTCTGGTCCAGCTGTCTGCTGTGGCCTGAGAGTGGAGGATGGCCCAAGTGCTTGGGCCCTGCACCCACATGGGAGACCGGGGAGGGGGGGGCGACGCCTGGCTCCTGGTTTCGGATTGGCGCAGCGCACTGGCTGTAGCAGCCATTTGGGGTGGTGAAGCAATGGAAAAGGAAGACCTTTCTAAAAAAAAAAAAGTATTAATTTGGGACTGGCGCTGTGGCATAGCTGGTAAAGCCGCCGCTTATGGTGCCAGCATCCCATATGGGCACCGGTTTGAGTCCCGGCTGCTCCACTTCCAATCCAGCTCTCTGCTATGGCCTGGGAAAGCAGTAGAAGATGGCCCAAGTCCCTCAACCCCTGCACCTGCGTGAGAGACCTGGAAAGTCCTGGCTCTTGGCTTTGGATCGGCGTGGCTCTGGCTGTTGCGGCCATCTGGGGAGTGAATCAGTGGATGGAAGACCTCTGTCTATCTGTCTGTCTGTCTGTCTATACTTCTCTGTAACTCTGCCTTTCAAATAAATAATAAATCAACTTATAAAAAGTGTATTAATTTGAGAGGCAGAGAGAGAAAGAGCAGGTGTGGACTGGGTTGAAGCAGGGAGCTGGGAATTCAGTCCAGTTCTCCCACTTGGATGGCATGAGCCCCTCACCGCTACATCCAAGGGTGTGCATTAGCAGGAGACTGGGACCAGGTGCTGGACATGGGTATTCTGATACGGGGTTGGGCATCTTCACTTCTAGACTGAATGGCTTCCTCCAGATCTCTTTCTATCGATGGATGTTTATGTAGTCTTTTATGTATTAAAATCTGTAGTACATATCCTTGTGCATATATCTTTGAATATATAAGCTATAAATAGAGTCATTGAATTGAAAGACATACAAAAACCAAAAATTCCAGACTGACATTGTGGCTTAGCGGGTTAAGCTGCCACCTGCGATGCCAGGATACTATGTGGGTGCCTATTCAAGTCCCAGCTGCTCTACTTCCTCTCTAGCTCCCAGCTGTTTGTGCCTGGGAAGGCAGTGGAGGATGGCCCAAGTACTTGGAACCTTGGCACCCAGGTTGGGATACTCAGGTGAAGTTCCTGTCTTCTACCTTGCCTACCCCCAGCTGTTGCATCCATTTGGGGAGTGAACCAGCAAATCAAAGATTTCTCTCTGTAATCTGCCTTTCAAATAGGTAAATAAAACTTTAAAAAATCTTGAAATCACTTTTTTTTTTTCAAGATTTATTTAGAGGCATAGTTAGAGAGAGGGAGAGACAGAGAGGTCTTCCATCTGCTGGTTCACTCCTGAAGTGACCACAATGGCCGGAGCTGAGCTGATCCAATACCAGGAGTTTCCTCCTGGTCTCTCTGTGGGTGCAGGGGCCCTGCCTTCCCAGGCCACAGCAGAGAGCTGGATTGGAACAGGAGCAGCTGGGACACGAACCAGTTGCCCATATGGGATGTTGGCACCACAGGCAGAGGCTTAATGTACTACGCCATAGCGCTAGCCCTTGAAATCACTATGTTAATATCAAGAACATTTGCTTTTTGACCCTTCTTTGGGTAGCAGTTGTACTGTTTTTTATGACTATTATCATGAATCTTTTCAGACGTACTAATTAGAAATTTTAAATGAAACTTTTTTTGTTCCCTGCAGAATCTCCTTTAGTATTAGTGGTATCTATTCATATTTATGAGTGAAGGATGAGTTCCTATAATAATTTTTTAAAAAGTTTCTCACCACTTATTTATTTATTTTAAAGATTTATTTATTTATTTGAAAGAGTTACAGCAGGAGAGGGAGAGGCAGAGATACTTTCCATCCACTGGCTGACTGCCCAGATGGCTTCAATGGCCAGGACTGGGCCAGGCTGAAGCCAGGAGCTTTTTCCACGTCTCCCATGTGGATGGCAGGGTCCTAAGCATTTGGGCCATCTTCCACTGCACTCCTAGGCCCTTAGCAGGGAGTTGGATTAGAAGTGGAGCAGCTGCGACATGAACTGGTACCCATATGGGATGCCAGCAACACAGGTTGCAATTTTACCTGCTATACCACAACGCCAGTCCCAATAATTTGTTTTTTAAACTTTGATTTATTTTATTTATTTGGAAGGTGGGCGGGACATTTAATTGTTAAGATGGTGCTTGGAATGCCCCCATCCATATGGCAGTGCCTGCGTTCAAGTCTTAGCACCACTTCAATTCCGGTTTCCTGTTGATGTGAACCCTGGGAGGTAGCAGGCTATGGTTCAAGTCGTTGTGTCTCTGTAACTCCTGTAAGAGATCCAGATTGAGTTGCTGGCTTCTGGCTTAGGCATGGTATAGCCCTGGCTGTTGAGGGCATTTGGGGAGTAAATTAGTGGATGGGTACAAACTCTGTCTCTTAGTCTGTCTGCCTTTTAAATAAAAATAAATTGAAAATAAAAATAATTTAAAAAGAAAAAGAAGGCGTTCCTATATAGAATATGGACATCCTAAGTGGCAGCTTATTCCTGCACCAAATGGCAGCCTTTGGAATAATTCTTTAAAACAAAAATATTGTTAATAAAAGTAGAAGTTATTCTGTTAAGGTAATTCATGTTGTTTGTATTGTGTGTGTGTGTGTGTGTGTGTGTGTGTTTAATATATGTATAGTATTTTGTGGATTTTTTCCCTGCAGAATATTTTCCCAAATACATGGGGGGCAAGTGCACAGTGACTCCTGTTGTTGATTTAACAATTGACACTCTTATTTATGATGTCAGTCATCGCCCAAGGCTCTTGTCATGAGATGCCGAGGCTATGGAAGCCTCTTGAATTCACCAACTCTGATCTTATTTAGACAAGGCCATATTCAAAGAGGAAGTTCTCTCCTTCCTTCAGAGAAAGGTGCCTCCTTCTTTGATGGCCCGTTCTTTCCACTGGGATCTCACTCACAGAGATCTTCCATTTAGTTTTTTTGTTTGTTTGTTTGTTTGTTTTTTGCCACAGTGTCTTGGCTTTCCATGCCTGCAAAACTCTCATGGGCTTTTTAGCCAGATCTGAATGCCTTAAGGGCTGATTCTGAGGCTAGAGTGCTATTTAGGCCATCTGCCATTCTATGAGTATGCTGTGTATCCCGCTTCTCATGTAGGATTGTTCCCTCCCTTTTAATTCTATCAATTATTATTTGCAGACACTGATCTTATTTATGTAATCCCTTTGACACTTAATCCTATCTTTTTGATCAATTATGAAGTTAAACTGATCACTTTAACAAGTAAGATGGCATTGGTACATGGCACCATGATGGGATTGAATTGGAATCCCCTGGCACGTTTCTAGCTCTACCATTAGGGGTAAGTCTGAGTGAGCATGTGCCGAACTGTACATCTCTTCCCTCTCTTATTCCCACTCTTATATTTAACAGGGATCACTTTTTAGTTCAATTTAAACGATTAAGAATAATTGTGTGTTAATTAAAGAGTTCAACCAATGGTATTAAGTAGAACAAAAAAATACTAAAAGGAATAAAATAGTAAGTTGTTCTTTGACAGGACAAGGGCTGATCAAGACATTGTTTCTCAGCCAGTGCCGTAGCTCACTTGGCTAATCCGCCCGTGGTGCCAGCACCCCGGGTTCTAGTCCCGGTTGGGACGCCAGATTCTGTCCCAGTTGCTCCTCTTGCAGTCCAGCTCTCTGCTGTGGCCCAGGAGTGCAGTGGAGGATGGCCCAAGTGCTTGGGTCCCTGCACCCACATGGGAGACCAGGAGGAAGTACCCGGCTCCTGGCTTCGAATCGGCGCAGTGCCAGCCGTAGCGACCATTTGGGGGCTGAACCAACGGAAGGAAGACCTTTCTTTCTGTCTCTCTCTCTCTAACTCTGCCTGTCAAAAAAAAAAAAGACATTGTTTCTTGTAGTGTTCATTTTACTTCAACAGGTTTCCTTTTAGGTGCGCAGTTAGTTCTCACTTATCAGGGAGAATATATGATATTTGTCCCTTTGGGACTGGCTTATTTCACTCAGCGTGATGTTTTCCAGATTCCTCCATTTTGTTGCAAATGACCGGATTTCATTTTTTTTAACTGCTGTATAGTAGAATCTTACTCTTGTATTTTTTTCCGCTTGGTAGGGGAAAAATATAAACTTCTCATTCCCTCTGTCCCATATGTAGAAGTGTGTGTGTGTGTGTGTGTGTGTGTACACTTATACACACACATGCACATAAACATATACACAGATACATAAGTTTTTTCTTAAATAGAAATGAGAATGCACTATTTACACACATAAACTCTTCTGCAGATTGCTTGTTGCATTTTTTGTGTTATTGATCCCTCTATAATGTAGTGCAGAGAAAGAAGCCATTTGGTGAGTGGTTAATATCCCCATTGTCAGGAGCTGGACATTTAGAGTTGGATTCCAAGTCTTTATTCCACACTGTGACCTGTCGCTCCCCCTCTTCGTGGAGGAACGACACTAAGCCCTGCCTAGGCTTCATATCCAAGTCACGGCACCATCATGTCGCTCCCCCTCTTCGTGGAGGAACGACACTAAGCCCTGCCTAGGCTTCATATCCGAGTCACGGCACCATTATGTCGCTCCCCCTCTTCGCGGAGGAACGACACAAGACCCCTGCGCTGTTCTTTCGTCTGCTCGGCCCTCCCCGGGTTTGCTGCTGGTTCTTCCCGGGTTGGCTACTATCCCTTCCACCTCCGTGGAAGGGCAGTTCCCCCTGGCCACATTCCCCACTTCCTCAGGGGAGCGGCACACCGCCGGCCGGCTTTCTCGGGGGCTGCACAGGTGTTCCTTCAGCTAGATGTTCCCCTTAGATGTTCCCGGTGCATGCCGTCTCTCTCCTCCTTTATAGTCCTCCTCTGCCAATCCCAACTCGGCTGCCCACACGCCGAGTACGCTGCTCTCCTCCAATCAGGAGCAAGTCCTACAGTTTATTGGTTGAACTGGAGGCAGCTGTGCAGAAGCTGTTTACTTCTCTCCCAGCGCCATATTGTGGGAGAGCAGATGCATAGAATAAGTCTTAATTCCAGTAACTCAGTCTAGTCCGGATTGCTCCCCACAGTGACCTTGGGCAGTTTCCTTTGCTCCTGTGTACCTCGGTTTTCTATTTTGAGAAATGGGAATAATTATTCTAGGATTGTTTGAGGGATAATGTAATGTGAAGTATTTGGAACAGTTGGCATATGATACATAGTTTAATAAATATAAGCTGTAATGATTATAATACAGCTGTTCTTCATTTTAAAAATTGTGTATTCTGCAATAGAGATTTACCACATTTATCAAGCCTTTCTCAAATTGATAGGTAACCGTATTTTTTTTTTTTATTTTTTTTTTATTTTTTGACAGGCAGAGTGGACAGTGAGAGAGAGAGACAGAGAGAAAGGTCTTCCTTTGCCGTTGGTTCACCCTCCAATGGCCGCCGCGGCCGGCGCGCTGCGGCCGGCGCACCGCGCTGATCCGATGGCAGGAGCCAGGAGCCAGGTGCTTTTCCTGGTCTCCCATGGGGTGCAGGGCCCAAGCACCTGGGCCATCCTCCACTGCACTCCCTGGCCACAGCAGAGGGCTGGCCTGGAAGAGGGGCAACCGGGACAGAATCCGGCGCCCCGACCGGGGCTAGAACCTGGTGTGCCGGCGCCGCTAGGCGGAGGATTAGCCTAGTGAGCCGCGGCGCCGGCCTAGGTAACCGTATTTTAAAGCACTTCAGTTTTCCCCTGAATGCTTTTAAAACGATGGTTGGTTTTAAGTTCGTAAGTGCTAACAACTGTCTTTTTTGGGGGGGAAAGGGGCTCTTCTTCAGCTCATTTACTTAATTGAAGGCTCAAAACTTTATGAACTGCAGAAGTTAACTAACTTCCTTCACACATCCTAACCCTGGGCTCAGATCCTATTTTGTACAGTTTGCAAAACCTAGTTTCTTTTTCAAGTGGTAGCTTTCAAGTTAGCCCTTGCTAAACACTGTCTGTTCTCATTTTTATCTTTTTATAGATTGTTCAAGCTATTAGGATCTTGAATTTTAATGAAAAGAAGAACATTTTATTGTTCCTGTGCTGTTGTTTTTAGTTTATTGCCATCTTTCCAATTGGAAAAGATGTTTGATAATCAAAATTTTGTCATTGTGTTGGTTGTAGAGAATGTATCTTCCTGAGAAACATACTATGACAACATCAAATTAGTGGTTTTATGACTGTGAGAAATAGTTAATATTTTTAGTAATCCAGCAAAGTTAATTAACATTTTCATTCGACTTCAGTAACTCAAGTAATCTTACTTTCTTTCCTAATTGGTAAAATGTTTCCTAATTAGGAATTCTTAATTTCCTTTGCTACCTAAAATCGTGGTACTCAATATTGGCAGCCCATTGGAGTTTGTTGTAGTTCAGTAAAGTGTGTGGACATGAATGAGTCAGGTTCTGAAGCCAGGATTTTAGATATGCGCTGGAGTTGAGAGCTCTGTCACAGGAAAGTGGAATGGTCAATTTTGAGTTAAGCTAGGTTAGCCATAAAGTGTTTAAGGGATATTAAGTTGATATTGCTTGGGTACTTGGACAGTTTTTTCCCTGAGGGTTTTGAGTACAAGCATGTGATGCCTGATTATTGGATCTGAGGTCTATTTCTTGTTAAGACTCTTGACATAACAATGTTTCAGAAATGAGTCTGTTATTTCATTGTGAATGTGTGTGTGTGTGTTTTAAAGATGTATTTCTTTATTTGATAGGCAGAGTTACAGAGTGGCAGAGGCAGAGAGAGAGAGAGAGAGAAGGAGAGAGAGAGAGAGATGTCCTCCATCTGCTAGTTCACTCCCCAGATGGCTACAGTAGCCGGAGCTTTGCTGATCTGAAGCCTAGAGTTTCCTCCAGGTCTCTCTGTGGGTGAAGGGGCCCAAGGACTTGAGCCATCTTCCACTGCTTTCCCAGGATATAGCAGAGAGCTATATCCCATATGGGATGCCAGCACTGCAGGCAGTGGCTTTACCTGCTAAGCCACAGTTCCAGCCTCGTGATTCTGTTCTTAAAGATTTTTATTTAGATTATTTGTAAAGTAGAGTTTAGCAAATGGGTAAATCATGATTTTTTTCCTTTGAGGTATTTGATTCTGATACCTAATAAAGTGCAAACCAAGTGTTTTGTACCTGACATACTTTTTTTTTTTTAATTTTTTATTTTTTTGACAGGCAGAGTGGACAGTGAGAGAGAGAGAGAGAGAAACGTGTTCCTTTGCCGTTGGTTCACCCTCCAGTGGCCGGCGCACCGCGCTGATCCGATGGCAAGAGCCAGGTACTTATCCTGGTCTCCCATGGGGTGCAGGGCCCAAGCACTTGGGCCATCCTCCACTGCACTCCCTGGCCACAGCAGAGAGCTGGCCTGGAAGAGGGGCAACCGGGACAGAATCCGGCACCCCGACCGGGACTAGAACCCTGTGTGCCGGTGCCGCAAGGCGGAGGATTAGCCTAGTGAGCTGCA
This sequence comes from Oryctolagus cuniculus, assembly GCF_964237555.1. NCBI lineage: Eukaryota > Metazoa > Chordata > Mammalia > Lagomorpha > Leporidae > Oryctolagus > Oryctolagus cuniculus. Next base: position 149,658,945 of record NC_091438.1, read on the forward strand.
GCGCTGGCCTGTACCTGACATACTTTTGATTAACATTTTTTTTCTTAAATATTATAAGAGTAATAGAAGAAGAGACACAGAGAAAAAAAGATCTTTGATCTATTAATTCACTCCCCAAATGGCCACAATGGCTGGAGCCAGGAATTCCATCCAGGTCTCCCATGTGGGTGGCAGGGGCCCAAGTACTTTTTCCATCATCCACTGCTTTCCCAGGCACATTAACAGGAAACTAGATTGGAAGTGGAGTAGCTGGGACTTGAACTGGCACCCATATGGGGTCCACAAGCTGCTGCTCAACCTGTTGTACCACAACACTGGTCCCCCAGACATCCTTTTAGAACTTGGACTGATTTGTTACCAGTATCTAATTAGTCAGTCTGCACACTAATAGGTACTGACAGCCTTTATCTGTTTTCTTTCCCATTATGAAGTGAATTTTCTCAGTTCAGCAAAGTTTCCATGTGTGCGTTCAAGATTTCTTGCAAATGAGTTAAGGCAGTCTTAGCACCTACTGAATATATTGTTATTGAGGATTATTAGCAATACTACAATTCTTATTTAAAAATTGTGTGTGCTACTGAAGTGAATTCAGTAGCATTCTTTAGTGTGTATTAGAGAGACTTGGTTTTAACCTGTTCTTTGACTAAAGAAAAGAAACATGTTACCTGATCCTGAGCACAAAATTATGGGATTCAGAACTGCCAGGGATCCAAACTACGGTCCTTTGAGAGCTCACCCTCTGTTGGCCAAGAGCTGCTCCTGATCCCTTAGGGCTGCTGTATTTGGCTAGCTAGTTTGCGTTCCAGTTAGCAGGAAGAAGAAGGGGGAGGACATGCCAGAAGATTTGTAGACCACTCTTTTTTTTTTTAAGACTTATTGTATTTATTTGAGGCCAGCACCGTGGCTCAGTAGGCTAATCCTCCGCCTGTGGCGCCAGCACACCGGGTTCTAGTCCTGGTCAGTGCGCTGGATTCTGTCCCGGTTGCTCCTCTTCCAGGCCAGCTCTCTGCTGTGGCCCGGGAAGGCAGTGGAGGGTGGCCCAAGTTCTTGGGCCCTGCACCCACATGGGAGACCAGGAGGAAGCACCTGGCTCCTGGCTTCGGATCAGCGCGGTGCGCCAGCTGCAGCGGCCACTGGCGTGTGAACCAACGGAAAAGGAAGACCTTTCTCTCTGTCTCTCTCTCTCTCACTGTCCACTCTGCCTGTCAAAAAAAAAAAAAAAAAAAAAAAAAAGACTTATTGTATTTATTTGAAAGACAGTTACAGAGAGAGTAGAAACAGAGAGAGAGGTCTTCCATTCACTGGTTCACTTCCAAAATGGCCACAATGACTGGAGCTGGGCCTATCCAAAGCCAGGAACCAGGAGCTTCTTCTGGGTCTCCATGTGGGTGCTGGGGCCCAAGGCTTTGGGCCATCCTCCACTGCTTTCCCAGGCGCATTAGCAGGAAACTAGATTGGAAGTGGAGCAGCTGGCACCCATATGGGATGCCATTGCTGCAGGTCAGCACTTTAATCCATTTTGCCACAGTGCCGGCCCTAACCACTTTAACTCTTATTTTTTTCAAGGAGAGAGGGTAGAAGCAGAAATTGTAGGGCAAATAGCAGTTTCTAGCAATAAGGTTTTTATGAGGATGTACCCAGCAGAATGATAGATACATAGTGGGTGCTTAGTTGATGATAATTTACATTTTTAAATTTAAGTTCTTTGAGTACTTGCTATTTGCCTAGTTCTTTGTTCTACTCTATCTACTCTGGACCTTTAAGGAAGAGAGGGTGGCAAATATACCCGTTAAGATGAACCACTTCTTTTAAAATTAGTATTAGACAGACAGGCACTCAATGAAACAGTTAAATAATGATTCATTAAGACTAAAACAAGAAATTTGTTGTGTATTTAATAGCTGTTGAAAAGGAAGATTGAGAATGAGATAGTTTTTTGTCAGATGTAATCTGAGCTAAATGCTTCTTATGCCAGCCCACACACCCACGTGTAAAAGAATTTTATGGAGTATAATTGAATCATAACCCAAATAATAGAATTATATTTCAGTAATGTACTTTACCCAGCCTTTTGGTACTCACTAGTTCACCAGGAAAAATCTGCCTTAAGTTAGAAGTCTGAATCCATTTGTGGTGGTGAGCACTTGCGATGTGTGATTGAGAAACTTAGTTTTGTGTAATTTTAATTAAATTTATATTTAAATAGCTATTTGTTGGGTAGCATAGCTCCAGATTATCCATTCAGTCTGCAAATATTTTTTGAGTATTTGACAATATTCCTGATGTGGTGTTAGGGTACTGGAGGTTATGATAGGGTACTGGCAGTATGGTGAAGGAGACGAACAGTTAAAGAGATAATCGGAATATAGTGTGATGATTACTATATTAAAAGTACAGGGTTCTGTAAAAGCATAGGTATGGGTGTGTACTAATCCCCACTGAGGGTGCTTCACATTTGAGAGTGCTCTTTTTGTCAAAGGAAGCCTGGTATGAAAATAACCCCTTGTGTTACAGATTGCCTGCACATCACCTCGGGGGATTGTGGAACCACATGGCCATTATTATTTGTAAGTGTTTAGGATCAGCACTGGTATTTTTCTGCCATACCTAGCCCTCAAATAGCATTTTATTTTGAGTTTTAAAGTATGGGCAAAGAGAATGCCTTGGTTTTGTGATTTAGTGATATAGATTGCAGAGATTCTTAAGGTTCAGTTTTTGGGATTTGAGACTTATGTATATATGAATATTGAGTACAAGGTAACAATTTCCCTGTAGCTTTTTATACTTGACCTTTTTCTAGGTTCTCATAGAGATGAAAGGATGCCTTGTCATTTCCTAGGGCTGCTAATCTATATGTTGAGATACATTCATACTTCTTTTGGCTTGATCTGCAAATAACATTCTCAGCCATGTAAACCTCCTTGGCTTAGGGATGGAGGCCTTTAGGAATTCTTTATTTTTGCTTGGAATGAACCTGTACATTTTTTGCTCTTCTTTTGGTCCTCATGGGACTCATGTACCTAAATGAATTAGTCTTTATGGCTTTTCTCTAGACATGGAAGAACAAGAGCTTTGACTTTCAGCTCCATCGGACAGGTTCTGTAAAATACACACAGCTACTTAAAATGGATTGCATTCATTAGTAAGCATCTTGTTTTTAGGATGTCTTGACATTTACTTCTCTATAAATATATAAAAGAGCTTGTGTTTTGATCCTGTGATCTGACTTTGATGAACTGTGGTGCACTGGGCTATTTCTAGTGTAGTTCATTTTAATACAAACAACATTTTTTGTGCATTTTAACCTGGAAGAGTTATGGTTTTAAATGTTGGGTTAATAAGTTAATAAACATGTGCCCTAGGTAATTAGGATTCTTTTTTTTTTTTTTCCATTTTTTCCCTTAAATTTATTATAGAGAGAGAGACAGAGACAGAGAGACAGAGATAGAGTGACGGGAGGGAGAGAGTGTGCAAGCATGTTCTCCCATCCACGGGTTTACTCCCTGAGTGCCCAAAATGAAGCCATAAGCCAGGAACTCAGTGTAGGTCTTTCTCGCTGGTGGCAGGGACCTAACCACTTTAGCTATTACTGTTATCTTCCGGTGTGTGTATTAGCAGGAACTGGAATTGGAAACAGAGTTGGATTTCAGCCATTGTCTTAACTGATACGCCAATTCCCTATCTTCTTCATATTTGCTTTTTTTTATATGATTTATTTACTTGAAAGGCAGAGTTACAGAGTGGCAGAGGCAGAGACAGAGAGGTCTTCCATCTGCTGATCACTTTCCAAATGGCTGCAATGGTAGGGGCTGAAGCCAGGAGTCAGGGGCTTCTTCTGGGTCACCGAGGTGGGTGCAGGGGCCCAAGCACTTGAGTGGTCCTCCCCTGCTTTCCCAGGCTCATAAGCAGGAAGCTGGATCAGAAGTGAGCAGTGGGGGCCGGCGCTGTGTCCTAGCAGGTAAAGGTGCTGCCTGCAGTATAATATGCTTGATTATTATGTATTATAAATGTATAGTGTTTAATACATATTTAATAGAGCTTTTTTAAAAGCTTTTTATTCAGTGAGAGGAGAGTGAGGCTATGTCTAAGAGAGAAAGGGAAATCTAGATCCATACCAATCAGAGAGTAGACCAAGGGCCACATGCAGCAAGCGTCTGGTTATGAGCAGCTACCAGCAGCTTATCATGGCTGCAGCGAAGGGAAGACGGAGGCCCTGTGCCCGGAGGGTGCGGGGCAACAAGGCGATCCAGGGCAGTGAGGGAAAAAAGGCTGGGCTCACAGTGTTCGTTTCAGGCCTTTTACCCACTTCCAAAGGGGAGTGGTTGATTAGTCTGATTGGCAGGTGGGCGTACAGGTGTGGTCAGGTAGGGGGATGAGATCACACAAGGCGAGTTGAAGGCGTGGCCTTCGAGTTTATAGACCCAAGCAATTTTATCATATCTGCCTGCCTGGATCATTACCCCTCAGAGACTTTCCAGCCCTTAATCCTAAGTGCTGTTGGATGGCGTAGAATCATATCTTCTATAGCTGCTTCCTGCTTATGAGGGGTGTAGTGCAGGCCCTGTCTGGCCTGGGTCTGGAAGTCTCTATCTCATCTGACAAATTTACTTTATGAGCTGGAGCAATTTCAGTCACTGTCAATGGCTTTGTCCCCTGCATGGTCAGTTATTCCCGGAAGTTGTTGAGTTCTGAAACATTTAAGTTAGTTAATCAACATGAGCAAAACCGGGACAAAAAAATTGTGAATGGGGTACCTCTTAAGGTGGAAAGGCTACCTTTATGTAGATTATAAAACCCATTTAGCTTGAGTGTAGAGAATTATAATAGAAGAACCCAGTAGGACTTCTATTGTCAGTAACAGTTCCCAGAGAGAATCAAAAGGAGGCAGGCACAGCATATTTGCCTTAATGTGCAGTAGTCTTAGAGGCTTTTTTTGTGAAGCTGATTTCCTTTAAGTGATGATTCATGACAGTATCAACACCATGATTACTCTGCTTTCAGCACCTTGGCCCTCAGGGCCTTAGGTGGAAGCATGTCCACCAATGAGTGAATCATCGATGTTACCCTCTGTCCTATTGACCATCTTACCCTCCAGGTGTGGTCACAGTCCACCTATGACCTCTCATCGTTTGCTCTGGGACAGAGATCCTGTGCTGGTTACTGCATGTGGGGGCTACCCCCTGCTTTTTTAAAAATTAGATTTATTTATTTGAAAGACTGAGTGACAGAGAGGAAGACTTAAAGATAGCTTCCATTTATTAGTTCACTCCCAAATGACTGCAACAGCCAGGTCTGGGCCAGGCAGAAGTCAGGAGCCAGGAACTCTACCCAGGTCTCCCACATCGGTGGCAAGGCAAAAGCGCTTGGGGTATCTTTTGTTGCCCTCCCAGGTGCATTAGCAGGAAACTGGATCAGAAGTGGAGTAGCTGGGACTTGACCCAGCACTCTGATATGGGATGCTGGTGTTGCTCAACACACTGCACCATAATGCCCCCAGATTTTCTTTAAACTCATTGTTTCACAGTTACCTCTTTCTCAGTGTCTTTTATTGGAGGATCTTGTGTTTCTTTGGATTTCACTTCATTTCGTTGTAACCTCAATTGTCTGATCTTTTTTTATTTTTACAGTGGATTTGATGTTCTTTGAGACTTTCTGTATCCTAAGCAGGAGTAAAAATCTAATCATGCTTTTTAGGGTTAATCTGTGTTAATCATTCCGAGAATGACTCAAAGTTACAATCATTTCAAGGACGATTACAAAAAATATTTGGAATACTAGATGAAAAAAACTCGATTAGGAAATCATGGCAAAGGGAGAAAAAGGATAAGGTTTAAAAATAAACAGCGAGCTATATAGAGCACGAGTATTAGAAAAGTGCCAAGTACCCTGAGTGGTTGCTGAATGTTGGTTTTGGTTTTGGATCTGAGCTTCACTAATGTCCACAACAAAACTTTGTGATTGACAGTGTTCAAATTTTTTAACAAATGTTTATTTTCATGATTGCATTTTAAATGTAGGAGGAATTTTTTTTTTTTTTTGCTTTCACTGGCAAATCTAGTGAATTATGTAATATACAAAACTTTTTTTAAAAATAAGATTTATTTAGTTGAAAGGTATAAGGATGGAGAGAAAGGGAAGGACAGAGAAAGAGGTTTTCTGCCCGCTGGTTCACTCCCCAAATGGCTGCAACTGCTGGGGCTGGGCCAGGCTGAAGCCAAGAGACCCTAAACTTCCAGGTCTTCCATGTGGGTGGTAGGGCCAACTTCTGCTGCTTTCCCAGGCGCCTTAGCAGGGAGCTGGATTGGAAGCAGGACCACTGAGACTGGCACTCCAGTGTGGGATGACAGTGTTGTAGGCAGCAACTTAACCCATTGTGCCACAACACCAGCCCTGAGACCTCTCTTTAACATAGATTCTTTCTTCACCTGTATTACTTCTTAAAGTGTATAGATGTTCTTTCTTCACATTCTCTGCTGGAGGAGCTGGGGTAGTTCCATGAATATCAGTACCTGTTATTGCAATGTAAGATGCTGTCTGTATGGCAGAGTGTTTATAAAATAATTGCTATTTGAATTCCACAGTCCTCAAAACAATAAGCATATTTTTTCTAGGATGCCAGAATGGCCTGTGTATAAGAGAGATTAAAGAATCTAGTCAACAAACATTTTTTGCCTGCCTGCTAGATCAGGCTAGCTGAGGGTATAGCAGTGAATACAAACAGGCCATTTTCTCATAAAACTTGTATTGCTGTAGAAAGATCATACCCTAACATATAATGCCAAATGGTGACAAGTGCTATCTGGGAAAATGATACAAAATATGAAGAATACAGATAATGGCTATAAGTTAGAGTTGTTACCTTATATGGGTTGTCAAGGAAGACTTTAAGGGAGAATTTCAGGAGAGAAATGAAGGCAGTGGAGATTTTAAGTTGTAGGGATAGCTGAGTTATTTGAGGGTAGAGTGCCTTCAGCAGAGGAAAGAATGAGTAGAGGAGAACCTAGGAGGTTGCACCATGTACACATATTTGAGATAGTTTAAGATTACTGTAGTTCAAGATGAGGTCACAGAGGAAGCCAGGGGAAGTTCATGTAGGGCCTTGTAGGAAATGTTAAGGATTTGGGGTTTTATTCTGGATGAGAAGGGAAGTCATTGAAGGGTTTAGAGCAGGGAAATATTATTTGTTTTGTAAGGATGCTCTAATTTTATGAAAACTCATCACCTATATTCCGTAATTAATATGTTATTACATTGCTTTGTCGTATGTTCCAGCTATCTTTGGGAAAGCCATCTTTGAAAATACTGATTCAATTTCCTAGATAGTGTCTTAAATATCACTTTGAGAACATTCTTTTTTGACCTTAAGACAGCCACTCTTGTGATGAAATAGGAATACTCCAAGAAGTCTCTAAACTATTCTTAGTCATTTATTTATTAAGGTATATTACATGTGGTTGAGATGAAGTCTTTTGCTATTTTTAGTGATGCTAAAGACAGCTGACACCTAAGAAGGTAGGAGGGGAATGCCACCAAATGAGGCAAAGTGGATTAGAATAAGGAAGTAGTATTTCCAAACATAACTCTATCAGTTGACTTCAAGCCATCTCTGTTAATGTATTATGTTTGATACCTAATACTTTCCTTTCCTTTATCTTGACTTGTATATTTATTTGATTCTGTTAAGCTTCAGAGTCAGTACTTTACATAAATGCAGTGTAGTATTGTGGAGATAGAATACTTAGATGCCTTTTCTCAATCTGAAATGGGGCTTGGCTGGTGCCGCTGCTCACTAGGCTAATCCTCTGCCTGTGGCTGCGGCACACCGGGTTCTAGTCCCGGTCGGGGCGCCGGATTCTGTCCCGGTTGCCCCTCTTGCAGGCCAGCTCTCTGCTGTGGCCCGGGAGTGCAGTGGATGATGGCCCAAGTCCTTGGGCCCTGCACCAGCATGGGAGACCAGGAGAAGCACCTGGCTCCTGGCTTCGGATCAGTGTGGTGCGCCGGCCGCGGCAGCCACTGGAGGGTGAACCAACGGCAAAGGAAGACCTTTCTCTCTGTCACTGTCCACTCTGCCTGTCAAAAAAATAAAAAATAAAAAATAAATGGGACTAAATATTAGAACTTTCCTTTCAGGTTTGTTATAAGTGGATTAATGTGCATAAAACAGGGCCAGGTATGTACTCACACCAATAATGTTAGCTCTTATAATGTGGAATATAGGACCATAAAACTTCCTATAAGGGCTTTTGTGATTGAGAAAGTGAGATCACTGTTTCAGATATTTCAGTAGCTTTTTATTTATATTTATTTAATTTTTTTAAAGATTTATTTTATTTATTCGAAAGTCAGAGTTACAAAGAGAGAGGCAGAGAGAGAGAGGAGTCTTCCATCCGCTGGTTGATTCCCCAATTGGCCTCAACAGCCAGAGCTGCACAAATCTGAAGCCAGGAGCTAGGAGCTTCTTCTGGGTCTCCCACGTGGGTGCAGGGGCTCAAGGACTTGGGCCATCTTCCACTGCCTTCCCAGGCCATAGCAGAGAGCCAGATTGAAAGTGGAGCAGCTGGGTCTCGAACCAGCGCCCATATGGGATGCCAGTGCTTCAGGCCAGAGCATTAACCTGCTGTCCCACAGTGCGGCACCTAAATCAGTAGTTGTTTTTTTTTTTTTTTTTTTTAAATGGTGGAACCAACTTTATTTTTTTTTCTTTTTTCCTTTATTTTTTCTTTTCTTTCTTTATTTTTTGACAGGCAGAGTGGACAGTGAGAGAGAGAGAGAGACAGAGAGAAAGGTCTTCTTTTTGCCTTTGGTTCACCCTCCAATGGCTGCCGCGGCTGGCGCGCTGTTGATGGTGCACCGGGCTGATCCGATGGCAGGAGCCAGGTGCTTCTCCTGGTCTCCCATGGGGTGCAGGGCCCAAGCACTTGGGCCATCCTCCACTGCACTCCCTGGCCACAGCAGAGAGCTGGCCTGGAAGAGGGGTAACCGGGACAGAATCTGGCGTCCCGACCGGGGCTAGAACCCAGTGTGCCGGCGCCGCAAGGCGGAGGATTAGCCTATTGAGCCGCGGCGCCAGCCTAATCAGTAGTTTTTAAAGACTGTTTCTAGGACTTCTCTGTTTTGGTTAATCAAGTAAATTTGCCAGAAGGGGAATGATTTTATGGAAGATATTAACTCCTAGAAAATCATTTAGATATGTGGTTAGTTTCTCTTTTTGACGTAAACTGGTGACCATTACGATTTCAAGTGTAAAAATCGTTAAACCTTTTAAGTGTCAGATTTTTCTGATGCTGAGAGTACAGAGATAATTTCAGAAACTAAAGGGGCATCTTAATTAAAAATACTACTTTAGTTTTCTCATTAATCTGATTTTTGCAAAGTACTTAAATTTGTCATTGTATTGTCATTTACTATTAAGTGTAAATTTTAAAGCTTTGATACCATTAAGTAAGTTTCAAGTTAGTTAGATCTGTGATTACAGAAGTATTTGTTAATCAAGAGTGAAATTCCTCAGGCATAAAGAGCAATCACATTATCTCCTGTTTTTATTCTCAGATGACTGTTTTATCATATTCTGTAAACTGTTCATGTATTTTTAATTCAGATTTGATATTTTTACACATTTGCTTTAATAAAGAGTGTAAAGTTACTGAGAAATCTGTGGCTTTAGGTGAATATACAATTAAAATACATAATAAAATAATATAATATTAATATATGTTATAAAATAATATATAATTAAAGTACATAATAAAAATAATATGTATTTTAATTATAATAATTAATACAGGTAGTACCTGTATATATTTTTTGGTAATGTGGGGGCAGAGTCACCTTGGGTGGGGTTGTATGAAGTTATTACTAATTGAAATATCAGTTAATGGATCTAGAGCTAGTTTTAGATCTATATGGTATTAAAGAAGGACAATCAGTAAACACTGTCATAACAGAAAATTCTGATTTAACATTAATCTACCTCTCTTTTTGGTTAACATTTGAGAAAAGGAACTCTTTCATTGTATTTGTTTTCACAAAAATGAGGACCTATAGTTTCACCATTTAAAATTTAGTCAATCTTACTCAACAAATTTACACTATTTGAGCCCAGTTATTACACTATTCGGGTAGGTTAAGCTGCCACCTGCAGTGCTGGCATTCTATATAGGTGCTGGTTCGAGACTGGATTGCTCCACTTCTAATCCAGTTCCCTGCTGATGTGACTGGGAAAGCAGCAGAGAGTGGCCCAAATGCTTGGGCCCTTGCACCCACAAGGGAGACCTATAAGAAGCTCCTGGCTCCTGGCTTTAGATTGGCCAAGCAGCCATTGTGCTCATTTGGGGAGTGAACCAGCAGATGGAAGACCTTTCTCTCTGTCTCTCCCTCTCACTGTCTATAACTACCTTTCAAATAAATACAATTAAAAAAAAAAAGGCTGTACAAAAAAATTTAAAAGCTAGCACACTGAGATATCAGCCCATCTTGAGTGGGATAGTATGAGAAAATTTTAAAATTTGGAAGAATTCCAACTTTTTTAGTTTTCTGTGAATCCCCTTGAGGTTTCTGATTACCATCTCTAATGGCAGTCTGGACTGCTGTGTTCACACCTCAGTGAGCTGGCCTTCTGTAGAAGCAATATAAAGTACCCTTTCCATTTCTGTAACAGAGTGTCAGATTTGCTGGCTGTCTGGTGTTGAAACCAGTAGAGCCCATGTAATAAGCAGAGTACATCAACACATTTTTACTACTGGTTGTAACAATTTGAATGTGTGCCAAATGAAATAAGGTTGTTAAAAGCTTTGTAATATACCCTAAATTTGAAGAAGATTCATAATACACAAGATGTTTGAGGAAGACAGGTGTTGTATTAACAATCCCTGAATTGATCCCTAGACCATGAGAGCTGTGTTCCATGGCAATTTTGTCTCATTAATGCTCTTTGTCATCTCTGGAATTATTCAATTGAATAATTCCTCTGTATTTTTCTTAGGACAGGAGGCAGAATTTTGTCCATTCTAAGAAAAAAATTTTCTTTAAGTAAGTTAGTTTTCTGTTTAAAGTAAAATGTTATGTAGTGCAATTTAAATCTTCTCTACTTTAGTGCCAGTTAATTTCATGCCAAATTTTTGGGCCCAGATACTTTGATCTGCTTCAGTTTAGATACTAAAAACATCAAATCTTTCCTTATTGTTTCATTTCTTTTTTTTCCCCCTCCTTGGTGTCTTATTTCAGAATCACTGTGGGATAGGGCAGATAAAAAAGTTCATAAGTCCTTTGAGATTAGGTAGATGTCCTTTTATCTTTAAGTACTTTGCTAATTTACTATTAAGAGAGACTAAGGAGGGCCCTGCCCCTGTACCATGTGGGAGACCTGGGAGCAGCTCCTGGCTTCTGGCTTCTGGCTTCGGATGGCGCAGTTCAGCCGTTGCGACTATCTGGGGCTGAACCAGTGGGTGGAACACCTCTCTGTCTCTGCCTCTGCTTCTCTGTAACGCTGCCTTTCAAATAAATAAATAAAAATTTTTTTAAAAAAGAATAAGTAGTATTAGGGAGACGTCTCATAAGAGGAAAAACATGACCATCAAATGGAATAGCAGTTCCCAGATGACTTTATTTTTATTTAGGGTTTGACTGTTACTTTTTTTTTAATCATTTATTTATTTGAGAGGCAGATAGACAAGGACAGAGAGAACTAGAGAGAGTGCACACTCCTGCTCCCTTCTGCTGGTTCCTTCCTCAGATGCTCACTATGGCGGAGGCTTGCCAAGGGCTTGGATAGGCCAAAGCTGGGAACTAGGAATTCAGTCCAGTTCATACATGTGGGTGGCAAGGACTTAACTATTTGACCCTTATCCTAATGCCTCCTGGGGTGTGTATTGACTGGAATTTGGATTGGAGTGGGGACTGGAACCCAGGCACTCTGATAAAGGATTCCAGTTGGCTTTTTATTAACCACTATTGCTCTGAATAATAATTCTTAGATTTACATTTGTGTTTTAACTCTACAGTTCCACTTTAATATCAGAGAGTTCATGGAAAATGTACATCATCTTTTAATTCTATTTTCATGAGTCTTTTTTCATTTTTTTGAGAGGCAGAGTAAGAGAGAGACAGTTTCTATCCATTGGTTCACTCCCTCAGTGCGCAGAGCTGCTGAGGCTGGGTTGGACTAAAACTAGGAGGTATGAACATTTAACTCTCCTAGGTGGCAAGGACCAAACATCACTTGCCATCACTACTGCCTCTCAATGTCTGTATTAGCAGAACTGGATTCAGGAGCTGGATCCATGTGTTAAACCCAGGTATCCCAATATGGGATGTAGGCTTCTTAACTGCTAGGTTAAATGCCCACCTCATCTGTGAACTTTTGATGTCCGCTTGTATATGGTTTTGATATGTAAGTCTCTCTACAGTTATGATTCTTCTTAGCTGGATCTGTAGCTGCTTGAAACAACAGTACTATTAATGTAAGTGTAGTTACACATTATTCACATGTGTAATGCAAACTGGCAGGCTAAGCTCCCAGCTGATAATGTTAAATGCGCTGGAAAGAGTTTTTCACACATTTCAGTTGTGTTATTTTCTTACATGAAAGTGTTCAATATTATTGGCCTGCTCTGTAGTAATTGAATCACAGTTGAACTTGAATTAGTCCAAACTGAAAAAAATCTATTATGTGACCTAGCAGGAAATTTGTGCTGTATTTTTGTGCTAACTGCTGAAGTTTGAAAGCATGTTAAAGAGAGAGATGTTTATTTGAAGCATCAAATTTAAATTTGTAACGATTTTTCCAGCTAACTTTTAACTCTCAAAATAATGTCATTCTCCTTTTTTCTCACTTTGAACTTTATAACTCATAATACATCAACAAAAAAATAAGTTAGATGGTTTAAATTAGTCATATAGTTTTTTGGTTTCTCAGTATATGGATGGATGGAAATTATTTGGTTAGAGGCCAGTGCGGTGACAGTGGGTTAATGCCCTGGCCAGAAGCACCGGCTTCCCATATTGGCACTGGTTCAAGATCCAGCTGCTCCACTTCCAATCCGGCTCTCTGCTATGGCCTGGGAAAGCAGTAGAAGATGGCCCAAGTGCTTGGGCCCCTGCACCCCCATGTGGGAGACCCAGAAGAAGCTCCTGGCTTCTCTGGCCGATGTGGCCAGTTGTGGAATGAATCAGCTGATGGAAGACCTCTCTCTCTCTGCCTCTCTCTCTGCCTCTCCTCTCTCTGTGTAACTCTTTCAAATAAATAACTTTAAAAAATCTTAAAAAAATTATTTTGTTGACAAAATTGATAATTCCGGAAACTTAATTAATAGAAGAATTGTCAATGTCAACTATTGTTCCTGTGTTTACTTTTATCTTTCTTCTTCCATTTGAAGGGGCTCTTTTCTCCAGCTCTTCTCCCTCTTCTTACCTCCAAAATCTGTCCTAATCCCTGGAGCAGATTGAGAGGGGGCAGTAAGCCTTTGATTTTTATGGCATAGGTGCATATTATTGGGCTTCAAATTTTAGAATATGAAATGTTTTTAACTTTTTTACGCCACTCATGTGAATCCTTAGCTGGTTGAAGTAGGATCCAGTTAGCATATTTTGAAGCAGTATTTAAGTTTTGTAGTTTTTTCAATTTATGACATTCAAAATAGTATCATTCACATTTTGTACATTATAGCTTTGAGTAAATCAGTAGGAAAATAAGTTACATGGTTTGAATTAGCCATTTAGTTTTCTGATTTCCCAGTCTATGGATGGATAGAAATTACTTGGTTGACAAAATTGACAATCAATTCAAGAACCAACTTCAATTAAATTCACAATTTAAGCTATGGTAGTGGACTACTACATATTCTGCATTACTGTGGTCGTGAATCCTAGATAGACGGGAAAAGGGAGTAGGAGAAGTTAAGGTTGGGAGCTATTCCTGTTTGACTTCTGGACAGATGATGCTTTTGTTAATCATGAGGATGGAAGTGCTTTAGGAGTAAACAGTAGAGCCATGGTAGTTTAAGGCCATGTTTGAATGCGGGACATTCAAAAGGGGGTAGATTAGCAGACTGTAAGACGTACTATCACTAGAGACAGTCTGGGTTATAGTTGCAGGATTTTGAGTCACAACCGTGGTAAATGCTAACTGCTTTCAAAATTCAAGAATTTTGATGTATGAGTAGTGAGGGCTTGCTCACAGATTGTCCTTTTGCCATAGGCTTTGTGCATAACTGTGATTCCTAATAGTGACAAAAGTTAGAAGGAAGTGAAATGATATATGATGACTAATGTGTACTCATATACCTTGTAATTAGGAACCATTGTAAAAGGTGTCCTCCTGTCTTTGTGATTTGAAGTATGAGTTGTTTCATAAAGCCAAAGAAACAGTGAAGGTGTGCTCAAGTGTTTTTTTTTTTTAAAGATTTGTTTATTTATTAGATTTATTTATTTATTTGAGAGGTAGAGTTAGAGAGAGAGAGAGAGAGAGAGAGAGAGAAAGTTCTTCCATTTACTGGTTCACTCCCCAAATGGCCGCAATGGCCAGAGCTGAGCCAGGAGCCAGGTGCTTCTTCCAGGTCTCCTATGTGGGTGCAGGGGCCCAAGCACTTTGGCCATCTTCCACTGCTTTCCCAGGCTATAAGCAGAAAGCTGAATCCCATCTGCATGGGATGCCAACGCTGTGGGTGGAGGCCTAGCCTACTGTGTCACAGTGCTGGCCCCACAATTTGTTTATTTAAAAGGCAGAGTTACAAAGAGATTTTGATTGACTGTCCATCTGCTGGTTCACTCACCGAATGGCTGCAACATTAGGTCTGGGCCAGGAGTGGGGCTGATATGAAGCCAGAAGCCAGGAGGTTCTTCCAGGTCTCCCATGTGTATGCAAGGGCCTAGATACTTGGGCCATCCTCTGCTGCTTTCCCAGGCGCATTAGCAGGGAGCTGGATCAGAAGTGGAGGAGCCGGGACTAGAACCGGCGCCTGTGTGGGATGCCAGTGCTACACGTGGTGCCTTTACCTGCTGTGCCACAGTGTTGGCCCCCAGAACAAACTTTTCACTATTAAATGCATTTTCTGGGTAGGTGATTAGCCTCCTGGTGGTTAAGACACCAGATAAAACAGCCATGACTTGTTGGAGTACCTGGATTTGATGCCCTGTTCTGGCTGCTGTCTCTAGCTTCCTGTTAATGCAGACCCTGGACCAGTAGTGATGGCTCAGGTGATTGAATTCTCCCACATGCAGGGGAGACCTGGATTGAGTTCCTGGCTTCCAGAGGCAGCCTGGTCCTGCCCCAGCTGTTGCAGACATTTAGAAGGTGAACCATCAGAGGGGCATTATCTTTGTCTTTCTGTCTCTCAAATAAATAAGCTACAAACATTTTTAACTTAATTTGTAACCAAATTTATCTCACATTACAAAATTTTTAAATGAATTTATGAATTTATCTCATACATATATAAAATCTTAGTCATGGAGTTGGATTTTAAAAAGAAAATTTCTGGTAATGATGCATATTAATGTTGTATATATCATTTCTTAAATTTTTATTTTCTTGGAAGGCAGAGGAACAGAGACAAGGCGCACACACACACACACACACATCTCCTATCCGATGGTTCATTCTCTACATGCCTGCAGCAGCCTGAGTTGGATCAGGCCAAAGCCAGGAACCTGAAACTCAATCTGGTCACGCATGTGAGTAGTAGGGATCCAAGTACTTGAGCTGCCTCTAGTGGTGTGCATTAGCAGGAAGCTGGTATCAGGAATGGGGCTGGGACTTGAACCCAGGCACTCTGATCTATGATGTGGACATCCCAAGTGACATCCTAACTGCCGCGCCTAATGCTTGCCCTGTGTCTGTGTATTTTTTTAAGCATATCAAGATTTCGGTTTTTAACATTTATGCTGGCGAATAAGCCTTTTCTTTGGTTAGAACCACAAAGGAAATGATGTCTTATGGTAACTCTAGCATGGATAATTATACAGCATCAATCAGATTTAGTTAAACTATGACAACTTTCACTTTATTTCATTCGAGGAATGGCAGTGAGGAAAATAGTTATGATCTATACCTTCAGGTTTACTATTTTCTTTTTCAAGATTTATTTGTTTGAAAGGCAGGGTAGAGAGAGGGAGAGACAAATGAAGAGATCTTTCATTTGCTGGTTTACTCCCCAAATGATTGTAATGACTGGAGCTGGGCCAGGTGGAAACCAGGAACCTGGATCTCCATCTGGATCTCCCGCATGGGTGACGGGACGCAAACACTTTGGTCATCTTCTGCTTCTGCTGCTATCCCAGAAGCATTAGCCGGGATCTGGATCAGAATTGGAGCAGAGGGACTTGAACTGTTGCTGTGATATGGGATGCTGGGGTCACAGCCACTATAGCACAGTGCTGGCCCCAAGTTCACTATTTTCAAAGCTAATGTAGTGTACTGAGAAGTGAAATAGCTGATTGAGAACTTTTGTTATTTGTTCACATGTAAAGTGTTTAATAAAAACATTGGTCTCTTTGTTGGAGAACTTCTTTTGATTATGTAGCCTTTTGAAAAATACCTGGAGGCCGGCGCCGCGGCTCACTAGGCTAATCCTCCGCCTAGCGGCGCCGGCACACCGGGTTCTAGTCCCGGTTGGGGCGCTGGATTCTGTCCCGGTTGCCCCTCTTCCAGGCCAGCTCTCTGCTGTGACCAGGGAGTGCAGAGGAGGATGGCCCAGGTGCTTGGGCCCTGCACCCCATGGGAGACCAGGAAAAGCACCTGGCTCCTGGCTCCTGCCATCGGATCAGCGCGGTGCGCCGGCCGCAGCGCGCCGGCTGTGGCGGCCATTGGAGGGTGAACCAACGGCAAAGGAAGACCTTTCTCTCTGTCTCTCTCTCTCACTGTCCACTCTGCCTGTCAAAAAAAAAAAAAAAAAAAAAAACACAAAACAAAACCTGGATAAAAATAATGGTGTGTCTAACTTTTTAAAAATATGTTTTTATTTTTATTTTATTTCAAAGGCAGAGAAAGAGAGAGAGGCAGGCAGGCAGGCAGGCAGTTAGGGAGAGAGCTTTCATCTGCTGGTTCACTCCCCAAATGAACACAACAGCCAGGGGTTTGGCCAGGCTGAAGTCAGAAGCCAGGAATTCATATGGGTCTCCCACTGGATGGCAGGGACTCAGGCAGTTGAGCCATCAACTGTTCATCAACAGAAGCTGTAATTCGAAGCTGAGCCAGGTATTGATCCTAGACAGTCAGATACTGAATATAGGCATCCCAAGGACTGTTTTAACTGCTCCGCGAAAGGCTACTCCTGTTGTTTTTGGAATAAACTGCACTTGCAAAGGTCAATGTAATTAGAAATGGAATTTTTGGAATTTTGTTTAATAATAAAATGAGATATGGTGTATGTAGAGTACAGGAGTCCTTTTTTGTGACTTACTAATAGACAGAGACCCAGTAGCATGCTTGGAAATCTGTTCTGTGACCGCGCGACCTTTGTCCTTATTGTAGCCAGGCAGCTAAGGAGATATCCCCTAAAGAAACAAAACTTCCCATCCTCCCACTTAGACTTTTTTCCCCCTACTATATGCTGGGCTACTGAATGGCCTAGCATTGACCAGAGGACAAAGCGTGCTTTCATCCTCAGGGTTCAGCCAGAGCCGGTGTGCTGGGCCTTTGTTAGGGCTTGCACCAGCCCTTTCTCTAGCTCACCACACACACACACACACACACACACACACGCCCGACTCATTGTTCTTACTTTGCAGTAACAACTGTATCATTTTGAGATTTCTTTTTAAATCTCATTTGAAAATAAAAATTTGTAAAGGAAAAATCATTTTTGTAATAAAAATTCAAAGCAATTTTTTTTCTCATTGTGCTTCTAAGTGCTACAAGATTTATTCTTTTTGAAATTATTTGTTTTTTAAAAAGTACAGAGTAAAAGTTCTTTCCTTTTTGTCTGGCTGTATCTTATTTATGTAATTCATGCTTGATGTTCTTCCATAACATACGAGAATCTTTAGTGTTAGGTGGTTTTTTAAAAAAGTGTCTTGCTTCAGTTTAAGTTAACACTTTGGGTTACTACTAATAGTGTTGCCTACATCCTACACTTCTCTTAAATAGAAATAAATGATCAAGGTGAAATAAGCAAGTTGATTTTATTCATGTTACATGTTTTTGTGTTTGTTTTAAAGAGGTTTTTCTTTATTTGAAAGGCAGGGTTACAGAGAAAGAGAGGGGGAGACAGAGAGACTTTCCACCCTCTGGTTTCCTTCTCAAATGGCTACAACAGTCAGAGCTGAGCCAATCTGAAGCCAAGAGCCAGGAGTTCCTTTGGTCTTCCATACGGATGCAGGGGTCTAAGCACTTGAGACATCTTCAGCTGCTTTCCCAGGCCATAAGCAGAGAGCTGGATCAGAAGAGGAGCAGCTGGGAAGTGAACCAGTGTCCATATGGATGCCAGCGCCACAGGCAGAGTCTTAACCTACTATACCATAGCATTGGCCTGTAATAGATTTATTTATTTGAAAGAGTTACACAGAGAGAGGGAGACTCAGAGAGAGAGAGAGAGAAATCTTCCATCCTCTGGTTCACCCCCATAGCTGCAACAGCCAGGGCTGGACCAGGCCAAAGCCTAGAGCCAAGAGATTCATCTGGATGTCCCATGTGGATGGTAAGGGCCCAAGCACTTGGGGCATTTTCTGCTGCTTTCCCAGGCACATTAATAGGGAGTTGGATTGGAAGTGGACAAACTCAGACTTGAATCAGTACTCATTTGGGATGTATTGCTGCAGATGGTGGCTTAACCCACTGTGCCAGTCTTGATAATTCATCTTTTAATGAAAGATTTAATGCATTTACCCAATTTTTTGTATTTACATTATTTTTCTTTTTTTGCTTTTAAAGTTTATTTTATGTATTTGAAATACAGAAAGAGAGAGAGAGAGAGAGAGAGAGAGAGAGAGAGAATATGCTGCTTTACTCCTCAAATACCTATAACAGCTGGGGCTGGGCCAGGCTGAAGCTAGGAGCCAGGAACCCCATCTATATTTCCCATGTGGTTGGTTGGCAGGAACCCAGGTACTTGAACCAGCATCTGTTGCTTCCCAGGTGCATTTGTAGGGAGTTAGATTGGAAGCAGAGTAGCTGGGACTTGAACTGGCATTCCAGCAGGGGTTGTGGGTATCTCCTAAGCTGTGGCTTAACCCACCGCACCACAACCTGGGTCTCTAGTGTTTGTGGCTTTTTCAAGTTCTAATCATTCCGTATGAAGCAAGTATGTACACTGAGTTTGTGTATACTAAAGCTTGTTTGTCACATATTCTAAGAAAGGAATGTAATATATTACACATGGTGAATATATATATATGTATATATATTTAAAGATCTTTTTATTTATATATGAAAGGCAGAGTTACATAGAGAAGGAAAGAGAGTGAGAGTGATCTTTTTTTTAAGATTTAATTTTTATTTATTTGAAAGACAGAGTTACAGAGAGAGGTAGAGCCAGAGAGAGAAAAAGAGAGAGGTCTTCCATCTGCTGGTTCACTCTTCAAATGGCTTCCCCAGGCCATAGCAGAGAGCTGGATCAGAAGTGTAGCAGCTGGGACTTGAACGGGCTATATGGGATTTGGCACTGCAGGCCGGGGCTTCAACCCACTGTATCACAGCACCGGGCCCTGTGAGAGAGAAAGAGAGATCGTCCATCCACTGGTTCACTCCCCAGATAGCCACAATGGAATGGGCCAGATTGAAGCTAGGAGTTTCTCTGGATGTCCCATGTGGGTGTATGGGTCTAAGGACTTGGGCCATCCTCCAGTGCTTCCCAAGGTGCATCAGCAGAGAGCTGAATGGGAAGTGGAGCAGCTGGGACTTGGATCAGTGCCCATATGGGATACTGGCATTGCAGGCGGCAGCTTAATTCGCTTCGCCACAGAGCTGGCCCCTGAAAATATATTCTGATACATTGTGTATAGTTGGAATCTGAGAAAAACTTTGTTATTTTGTCATTGATTCTGTTGGCATTAAAGTATTGTAACTCTTTTTTTAAAAGGTAATTTTATTGATTTGGCAGAGTGAATGAGAGAGGTCTTCCATCTGCTAGTTCACTTTCCCAAGGGTCTGAATCAGGCAAAGCCAGGCACCAAGAATTATATCCAGGTCTCCCATGTGGGTGACAGGGGCCCAAGTACTTGGACCATCATTTGCTGCTTTGTGTCTTAGCAGGAAACTGGGTTGGAAGTGGGGCAGTGAGGACTTGGACTGGCACTCCTGTGTGGGATGCTGGCATTGCAGTTGGCAGCTTCACTCACTGTGCCAGTATGTCTGCACCTGTACCTCGTTTTGACCTCGATATTAGAATCAGTAATTGCTTTTAGAGGTCATAACAGTGGCAATTTTATTGTGTGACTACCATTTACCACACAGGTTAAATGCTTTAAAGAAAACATCTCATTTAAACTGTGTATCAACTCTAAATAGGTGCTATTGTTTGTCCTCATTTTCTAGGTGAAAAAAACATGCTTATAGGTGTTAAATATAAATCGCCCTGGTAGTCCCACAGGAAACAAGTGGAAGAACTGGAATGCTAAAATCGAATATACTAGGAATAAACTGACTTCTGAGGTCATTATTATTACAATCTTGTAATAAACTTCTTTGTTACATTCTGAAATTGGTCTGATGGAGTTAAATTCTGGGCTTCAAGTTGAAGCATGTTCACATTCTTTGAAGTCTGGCTATTGATTGGAATTATTGGTTTCAGTCTGCAGATTAAAGGACATGTATAGAATATGAGTGATTCAACTCAGAATTCTTGGACTGAGTTGGTGTCACTGGCTTGGTCTGTCACTTTTAGCATCTGCTTGGTACAGACAACTCATGAGGTGAGTGCCCAGAAATGTGCTGGTAGGGAAAGGGGAGAGAGGAAGGACTAGCAGACTTTGTTTTTCAATGATTTGAATCACAGTGATGCCTGGCAGATATGTGTGGGAGTCTGAGTTCTGGAGGATGAGGTAAAGAATTGCACGATCATGGACTGAGGTCTGGATGTAGCAGCTGCAGTGGGGAGGTAGCAGAGAATGCGAAAGCTACTAATTCGTTTAGGATTTTGCTAAACTTGGCTAATGGGATGCTCTCCAGTACACTTAAGAGTTCCTTTTTCTTCTTCTGGAAGATCTTTAATGAAGGATTATATTTCATTTCTCAAAATTGTAGTGGTTCTCTGTCAGTATGAATGAACAGCCCTTTGAGTTTTGCTTCATTCTTGTATGAATGTAGCATAACTACATTGATGGCATTCCTTGGTGCCCATCAACTACATGATGGGTATGTTTCTGACTACTCAGGTTTCCTGTCTTTCTACTTTATTTTGGATATTAGAAATGTTGAAAATGTTGTTTCTGGCATCAGGAGCCTTCTGGGAGAGTGGATTTTTTAGGGAGGAATAATGCACAGTGCTCTGAGACTGAGAAGTCAGACCTACCATCTGCTGGTTCTTAAGTAGCTTGAATGGGCAGGGAAAAATGGAGGAGTCAGCACTTATTTCTTTACCCTGTCTGGTTTTGTTTGTTTACCTCTTTCTTTTCATTGCATTCTTATAGATCTCTCCCCTGAGTTTGAGTTGTCTAGATTGTTGATGCCTTTTTTTTTTTTTTTTTTTTTTGACAGGCAGAGTGGACAGTGAGAGAGAGAGAGAGAGACAGAGAGAAAGGTCTTCTTTTGCCGTTGGTTTACCTTCCAATGGCTGCCGCGGCTGGCACACCACGCTGATCCGAAGCTAGGAGCCAGGTGCTTTTCCTGGTCTCCCATGGGGTGCAGGGCCCAAGCACTTGGGCCATCTTCCACTGCACTCCCGGGCCATTGCAGAGAGCTGACCTGCAAGAAGGGCAACCAGGACAGAATCCGGCGCCCCAACCGGGACTAGAACCCGGTGTGCCGGCGCCGCAAGGCGGAGGATTAGCCTAGTGAGCCGCGGCGCCGGCCCCCTGATGCCCTTCTTAACTGACTAATCTGTAGTGACTACAGCTTGGTAGGTTGGCTAGATGAGACAGGATTTTTATTTAAGACCTCCACTTGATGTCTGAGGCTATCTGTACTCTTCAGGGACATATTGGTCTTTGATGCCATATACTTTTTTATAGTCTTGACATAAGAAAGTGATCATTTTGGTCATTTAGGTAAGTCTCATTTTTTTGGTAGAGTAATCCTTCAAAAACATTCACTAACACGAAAATAGAAGCAAGCAGCTTTGAGTTTCTAATTAGCTTTAGAATCACAGTCATGTGCCATATAGTGATGTTTTGGCGAATGACAGAGTGTTTATGTGATAGAATTCCCATAATATTTTTTAAAAAAGATTTATTTGTTTATTTTAAAGTCAGAGTTACACAGAGAGAGGAGAAGCAGAGAGAGAGAAGTCTTACATCCGATGGTTCACTCCCCAGTTGGCCACGATGGCCGGAGCTGCACCTATCCAAAGCCAGGAGCCAGGAGTCTCCTCCGGGTCTCCCACGTGGGTGCAGGGGCCCAAGGACTTGGAACATCTTACTGCTTTCCCAGGCCATAGCAGAGAGCTGGACTGGAAGAGGAGCAGCCACTGGCACTTCAGGCCATGGCGTTAACCTGCTGCACCACAGTATTCCTATAATATTAAAATGGAGCTGAAAAATTCCTGTCACCTAGGGCTGTTGCAGCCTTGGTGGTGTGGTGGCACAGTGTTTACTCCCATACTGGCGGTGATGATGGTGTGAATAAACAGACTGCTGCAGTTGTGTAAGAGTTGAGCACACCTGCACAATTAGGGTCAGGGCATGATGCTTCATAATGGTAAATGATGGTATTACCAGGAATGAAATTTCTGTACTTTATCGTAATTTTAGATTGTACTCTTTTACTTTTTTAACAACTTTATTGTAAAACACTGCCCTGTTTTGCCAACATATATCTCACACCATGACTCTTGATTGGATCAGGAGGCTACAAAGATGTATACGCAGTGAATTCACTTGTTGATACCTTTTTTCATTCATTTTATTTAGTTAGTTAGTGTTATTTTATTTATTTGAAAGGCAGAGTTACAGAGAGAGGTAGAGACAGAGAGAGAGGTCTTCCATTTGCTGGTTCACTCCGCAGATGGCCGCATCGGCTGAAGCTGCGCTGATCCCAAGCCAGGTACCAGGAGCTTCTTCTTTTGCTTTCTCAAGCCATAGTAGGGAGCTGGATTGGAAGAGGAACAGTCGGGACTAGAACCGGCACCCATATGGGATGCCAGCACTTCAGGCCAGGGCTTTAACCTGCTGCGTCACAGCGCCGGCCCCGATACCTTTTTTTTTTTTTTTTTTTTTTTTTGACAGGCAGAGTGGACAGTGAGAGAGAGAGAGACAGAGAGAGAAAGGTCTTCCTTTTGCCGTTGGTTCACCCTCCAATGGCCGCCGCTGCAGCCGGCGCACCGCGCTGATCCTGGCAGGAGCCAGGAGCCAGGTGCTTTTCCTGGTCTCCCATGGGGTGCAGGGCCCAAGCACCTGGGCCATCCTCCACTGCACTCCCTGGCCATAGCAGAGAGCTGGCCTGGAAGAGGGGCAACCGGGACAGAATCCGGCGCCCCAACCGGGACTAGAACCCGGTGTGCCGGCGCCGCAAGGTGGAGGATTAGCCTATTGAGCCACGGCGCCGGCTCCCCGATACCTTTTTTAATAACATGTCCCTGTTATTAAGCTACATATAGCTTCCCAATTGGCCACAACGGCCAGAGCTGCGGCAATCCGAAGCCAGGAGCCAGGAGTGTCTTCCGGGTCTCCCACATGGGTGCAGGGGCCAGGGACTTGGGCCATCTTCTGCTTTCCTAGGCCATAGCAGAGAGCTGGATCGGAAGTGGAATAGGTCGGCGCCGCAGCTCACTAGGCTAATCCTCCGCCTTGCGGCGCTGGCAGACCGTGTTTTAGTCCCGGTTGGGGCGCCGGATTCTGTCCCGGTTGCCCCTCTTCCAAGCCAGCTCTCTGCTGTGGCCAGGGAGTGCAGTGGAGGATGGCCCAAGTGCTTGGGCCCCGCACCCCATGGGAGACCAGGAGAAGCACCTGGCTCCTGCTATCGGGTCAGCGCGGTGCGCTGGCCGCAGCGTGCCGGCTGTGGCAGCCATTGGAGGGTGAACCAATGGCAAAGGAAGACCTTTCTCTCTGTCTCTCTCTCTCACTGTCCACTCTGCCTGTCAAAAAAAAAAAAAAAAAAAAAAAAAAAAAAAAAAAAAAAAAAAAGGAAGTGGAACAGCCAGTCTTGAACCGGCGCCCATATGGGATGCCGGTGCTTCAGGCCAGGGCATTAACCTTCTGTGCCACAGCACCGCCCCCTGCCCCCCTTTTTTAAAAGATTTATTTATTTATTTGAAAGTCAGAGTTACACAGAAAGAGGAGAGGCAGAGGGAGCTGTTTTTATAGAAGTCAAACTAGACTCACCATCCTGTTTCCACAAATCCATCATAGTTTATCTTCCAGGTTATGTTTCTTCCCTAGCACAGGGAAAGTTCACAGAGCACAGAGCAGTTCACTTACTTATGGGAAGATTGTCCAACAAATTCTGTGAAAGAAATTAGTTGGTTTGGATCTCAAGTCTCACCTTGTATCTGGAGCATGCATTTCAGAGAGTAATGATGAGCATCATCTCTGTTCTCATTTTCCTGTGTCTCCATTGCCCTCTGTCTTCTTCTTGGTGTGGGTGAGTTTGTGTCAGTTAAATGCAGGAACAATGGGATTCTGTGTAAATATATACTGCCCACACACATTTTGTGTGTGTGTGTACGTGTGTGTATGGAGGTACTTCAAAAAGTTCATGCAAATTAAAATACATTTATTTTGGTACCGAAATTTTTTGGAAAATCATGTGGTTTTTTTCTTAATATATACTTTACACAAGCTTTTTTTTTTTTTTTTTTTTAAGATTCATTTATCTATTTGAAAGTCAGGGTTACAAAGAGGCAGAGGCAAATTGAGGGAGAGAGGCCTTTTATATCCACTGGTTCACTCACCAAATGGCTGCAATGGCTAGAGGTGGGCCAATCTGAAGCCAGAAGCCAGGAGCTTCTTCTGGGTCTCCCACACAGGTGCCTGGGCCCAAGCACTTGGGCCATCTTCTGCTGCTTTCCCAGGCCATAGCAGAGAGCTGGATCAGAAGTGCAGCAGCCGGAATTCAAACCAGTGCCCATGTGGATTCCAGCACTGCAGGTGGCAGCTTTACCTAGCATGCCGTAGTGCTGGCCCCAAACTTTATTTTATATATATATATGTGTGTGTGTGTGTGTGTGTGTGTGTGTGTGTATTTATTTGAAAGAGAGAGGAAGAGAGAAATGACTGGAGTTGGGCCAGGCTGGATCTCCATCTGAGTTTCCCACATGGGTTGCAGGGGCCTAAGTACGTGGACTATCTTCTTCTTCTTCTTCTTCTTCTTCTTCCTTCTTCCTCTTCCTTCTTCCTTCTTCCTTCTTCCTTCTTCCTTCTTCCTTTTTTTTTTTTTTTTTTTTGACAGATAGAGTTATAGACAGAGAGAGACAGAGAGAAAGGTCTTCCTTCGGTTGGTTCACTCCCCTAATGGCTGCTATGGCAGGTGCTGTGCCAATCTGAAGCCAGGAGCCGGGTGCTTCCTCCCGGTCTCCATGGGGGTACAGGGACCCCAGCACTTGGGCCATCCTCTGCTGCCCTCCCAGGCCACAGCAGAGAGCTGGAGTGGAAGAGGAGCAACCAGGACTAGTACCTGGCGCCCCAACTAGGACTAGAACCCCAGGGTGCCGTTGCCGCAGTAGGAGGATTAGCCCAGATGAGCCACTGCGCCGGCCCTTTTTTTTTTAAAAAGATTTATTTTATTTTTTTGAAAGACAGAGTTACAGAGGGAAGTAGAGACAGAGAGAGAGGTCTTCCATCTGATGGTTCACTCCCCTGATGGCCGCAATGGCAGGAACTACGCCGATCCAAAGCCAGGAGCCAGGAGCTTCTTTCAGGTCTCCCACGTGGGTGCAGGGGCCCAAGGACTTGGGCCATCCTCTATTGCCTTCCCAGGCCATAGCAGAGAGCTGGATCAGAAGAGGAGCAGCCAGGACTCGAACCAGCACCCATATGGGATGCTGGCACTTCAGGCCAGGGCATTAACCCACTGTGCCACAGCTCAGGTCCCTTCTACTATCTTCTGCTGCTTTCCCATGTACATTAACAGGGAGCTGGATCGGAAGTGGAGCAGCTGGGACTGGAACTGACACTCATATGGGATGCAGTTGTCGCTCTTCAGCTGGTGGGCCACAGTGCTGGCCTCAGGATTTTAGATTTTTCACAAAATTGCTTAACACCAACCACTGTGTGTGCCAGATAATAAATGAATTCCTTTGATTTGGGAACACTGTCATTAGAAAGAACAGATTCCTGATACACTTATACAGTTCTCTATGTTGTTCTTCAGTTTTAAAAAATAATTTGTACCTTTCAAATTTACTATTCTGATTTATTTTAAAATTATAAGTTCACCATCTTGAAAAGTGACATTTGATGGTTTAAAATGTTCTGTTTTGTCTGGTAGGTACTAAACATTTGAACATGTGACACTGGGCATGTAATGATTACATTGTTTTGGAATTTGTGGAAGGTCATCTTGACTACACCCATTCTACGTAAGAACATAATGTTGTTGAAAAACTTGTCATTTGATAGTGTCCTCCTTTCAGAGTTTTATGTTGAAAAGAAATGCTGCTGTTTTAAGAAAGAAAATATTTTGAGGCCGATGTTGTAGTATAGTGGGGTTGTAACTCTGCCTTTCAAATAAATAAATCAATATTTTAAAAAGGAGGAGGGGGTGGTGTTGTGGCATACTAGGTTAAGCTGCTACCCGTGTCACCAGCATCCCATGTTGTTGGCGTTGGTTTGAGTCCTGGCTGCTCCACTTCCCATCCAGCTGCCTGCTGATGTGTCTGGGAAAGCAGTGGAGGATTGCCCAAGTGCTTGTGCACCTGCACCATGTGGGAAACATGGAAGAAGCTCCTGTGTTAATCTTGAAATTATTACTAATTCTGATTACTAATTCTGAGACAAGCTGCTCCATACAAATTCCTCCTCTGCTTCTTTATATTAAACACTGGGACCCACATAGATAATACTTCTCCTGTCCCTCTGATCACCAGGAAGCTCAGAGCTGAATTAATGGCAATATTGTTGAACCTTATAACATGTTTTATTTGTGTTATTCTCATTAAATATACATATTCTACCCATACTATAATGATTATATCAGCCTAATTCACAGTAACAGAGATAGGAACTCAACGTAGATGTCTGTCAACTTATACATGAATAAAGAAAGTGTGGTAATAATTGATAGAATATTACTCAGCCGTAAAAAAAGTATAAAATCCTGACATTTGCAACAAAATGGGTAGGAGTGGAGATCATTATGCTAATTAAAATAAGCCAGGGGCCAGGGCCATGGCACACTAGGTTAATCCTCCGCCTGCAGCTCTGGCATCCCATATGGGCGCTGGTTTTAGTCCTTGTTGCTGCTCTTCAAGTCCAGCTCTCTGCTGTGGCCTGGGAAAGCAGTGGAGGATTGCCCAGGTGCTTGGGCCCCTGCACCCTCATGGGAGATCAGAGGGGGTACCGGGCTCCTGGCTTCGAATTGGCGTATTTCTGACTGCGGCGGCCACTTGGGGAATGAACCAATAGAAACAAGACCTTTCTCTCTGTCTCTCTCTCTCTCTCTCTCACCGTCCGTAACTCTGCCTTTTAAATTAAAAAAGAAAAAAAAAAAGCCAGACCCAGAAAGAAAAATACCATGTGTTCTCTCATGTTCAAGTTAATATATAGAGAGTATAAAAATTGTGTGGATGAAGGATGTGTTGTTATTTGTTATAAAGATAATTTTAAATATTGTCTTCATTGAATTATGTTACCCACAAGACAGTAGGCCC
Source organism: Oryctolagus cuniculus (assembly GCF_964237555.1). Taxonomy (NCBI): domain Eukaryota; kingdom Metazoa; phylum Chordata; class Mammalia; order Lagomorpha; family Leporidae; genus Oryctolagus; species Oryctolagus cuniculus. The sequence continues at coordinate 149,686,838 of NC_091438.1, forward strand.
TTCTTTCCTCCCTTTATGATCATTATCATGAATCCCACATTATATGACATTAATATCCATGTGTTCAAGAAAAAATAGCTATGTGTTTATATATGTGTAAAATCTACATATGAAATCAATATAACAAAATGTTAAAAATTGTTAAATCTTAAATTTGAAAAATGGTTCTAAGAACACAAGCAAAATGTCACACTGTACCCTATAAATAGGTCAAATTTTTAATCAAATATTTTAATGAAAAAGAAAGCAAAGAATAAACATGAATTATATATGTATATATACATTAAATATATGTATATATGTATATAGTTAGTAGTAAACCACTCTAAACCTATTGTGGAATAAACCAAGGTATAAATAAAATTAAGTAATGGGTAAATTCCTCAGTGACATGAGGAACAACAAAATATGGGAATAGAAACCTTTAGTTTTAAAACATGAAAACTTGTTTAACACATTTATGTACTTTTATTTGTATTTATTCTTTCATATTCAGAAATTAATAAATATTCTACTTACTAAAATTAACAATGTACTACACTAGAAGGCAACTTTCCCCTACCCTGTTTTCTCCCTAATAATCTTTTTTTTTTTTTTGACAGGCAGAGTGGACAGTGAGAGAGAGAGACAGAGAGAAAGGTCTTCCTTTGCCGTTGGTTCACCCTCCAATGGCCGCCGCGGCTGGCGCGCTGCAGCCAGTGCACCGCGCTAATCCGATGGCAGGAGCCAGGAGCCAGGTGCTTTTCCTGGTCTCCCATGGGGTGCAGGGCCCAAGCACCTGGGCCATCCTCCACTGCACTCCCTGGCCACAGCAGAGAGCTGGCCTGGAAGAGGGGCAACCGGGACAGAATCCGGCGCCCCGACCGGGACTAGAACCTGGTGTGCCGGCGCCGCTAGGCGGAGGATTAGCCTAGTGAGCCGTGGCGCCGGCTTCCCTAATAATCTTATTAATCAGAAAAATAGATAGCAATAGGGACCGGAGCTGTGGTATAGCAGTTTAAACCACTGCCTGCAATGCTGGCATCCCCCATGAGATTATAGTTAGTTTTGTGTATCTGCATATGTCACATATAAACTGGATGATTTCTGAGAAATGAAGTTGATTGTACATTTGCTCTTTATACCCATGGTTATTCTGGAGCTCCTTCATTGCTATTATGTAACAGATAGTTTTTTGAATTGAAGGAGCTCTGAGTCCTTTGTTTACCTTTTTTTTTTTTTTAAAAAAAGTTTATGTATTTGAAAGTTAAGAGTTACAGAGAGCGGAGAGACAATCAGAGAGAGAGAGACAAAGAGAGATTCCATCTGTTGGTTCATTCTTCAGATGGTAGCAATGGCCAGAGAGAGAGAGAGAGAGAGAGGGATTCCATCTGCTGGTTCACTCTCCAGTTGGTAGCAATGGCCAGAGCTGGACCAGCCCAAAGCCAGGATCCAAGAGCTTCATCCAGGTCTCCCATGAGTAAGGCCATGTTCTACTGCTTTTCCTGGGACATTAACAGGAAGGTGGATCAGAAGTAGAGCGTGCCAACGTAAGATGCCCGCCTCCCAGGCAGTGGTGTTACCTGCTACACCACAATGTTGGCCCCTTAATTATTTCTTTTAAGTGTGAAAGTGAACCTTGAAATCTGTCTTGAGAAACACAACTTACCAAAGCTGTATATATCTGCATGAAATTGAGAGTAACTGTTGCTATCCAGCCCCATTCCCTCTGTAGTTAGAAAATAGGTCACTCGTGTCCTCTTTAAAACAATTGTTATTATGCTAATGCTATCACTTGTTTCATTAATAATGTCTTATACATTTGACAAACATACCAAGATTGTAGCTGTCTTGTGAAGTTTTCTGCTTTAGAATGAGAACTCAGTTTCTTAGCCAACAGAAAGTTTAGATTTTAAACACTCTAAGTGGTTTTCTTTTTTCTTTCTTTCTTTTTTTTTTTTTTTTTTTTTTTGTCAGGCAGAGTGGACAGTGAGAGAGAGAGACAGAAAGGTCTTCCTTTGCCGTTGGTTCACCCTCCAATGGCTGCCGCAGCCGGTGCACTGCAGCCTGCGCATCGTGCTGATCCGATGGCAGGAGCCAGGTACTTATCCTGGTCTCCCATGGGGTGCAGGGCCCAAGTACTTGGGCCATCCTCCACTGTACTCCCTGGCCACAGCAGAGAGCTGGCCTGGAAGAGGGGCAACCGGGACAGAATCCGGTGCCCCGACCGGGACTAGAACCCAGTGTGCCGGCGCTGCAAGGCAGAGGATTAGCCTAGTGAGCCGCAGCACCGGCCTCTAAGTGGTTTTCAAAATTGGATAGTTTTAGGTAAAACTATCATATCTAACATTTATTGAGATTTATACCAGGTAGTATTAGAGGCCTTAAAATATTATTTCAATTTTTAAAAATTCAAAGGTTTTTTTTTTTTTTCCGAGAGGCAGAGAAGTGGATCAAGAGACAGAAAAGCTCCCATCTGCAGGTTCACTCTCCAGTGCCTGCCATGTCCTGGGTCGGAAGCCATAACTCAGTCCAGGTTTCCCATGTGGGTGGTAGGAACCCAACTATTTAAGTCATCTTCTCTTGTGGGCAGCCACAGGCAGTAGCCCCTTTTGTTTATACTTAAACATATGGATGGAGACATCCTGGCACAGACAAAAGGCTAAGGAGATTCCAGGAAGAGGCAGGAAGAACCTTATTGGGAACTTTTTGTAACCCCAAAAGCCTTTTGGATATGTAAATCTTTTGTGTGCCTTCTTGTATACAAGTGGTCATGTTTAAATACTACTGGATTTGTTGAATAAACGAGCCTTGATCAGGATTTGTCTTGGCTCCATTCTTTGCGTCCTTGTCCCCGCATTCCCACTCTCTGTTTCAGGAAACCCGGTTCTTTGTGCTGCAGGCTGGCACAACCTCTGCTTCCTAAGGTTTGCATTAGCAGGGAGCTAGAGGTGGAAGGTTGAACCCAGGAACTCTGATGTGGTATGCAGATATCCTAACCAGTATCTTTTCTGCTGGACCAAATTAAGTACTGAAGAGATTTAGCTATACATTGCATAAAGGATAGTAGCCCATGTCATCTAAAACTTGATTTTCTGGCTTTTTTTCCCCCACATCATTACTTATATTTAAACAGAAATACAGATCATTAAAAGTGTATGAACATAGAACACAAAATGTAGCTTTTACTTAGCAGTTACATGATTGAGGCTGTTTTTAAGTTTCTTTGCTGACAACCCCTTTTTAACCATTGAACAAATTGCACTTAAATTAACAGTAGTAAAAATGTAGAAATTCAAATTTAAATACAAATATATGGAACAACAACAAAAGAACAGATTAACAAATTCACAGACACTCAGATACTTTCTGAGGCATGTCAAAGCACATCAAAGGTTGAATTCATTTGAGAGGTATCAATACATGTTCAGTGCTGAGACTATACAAAGCAGCTTTAGTCTATAGTTTACATTTGAGAAACACAGATTTAACCTTTATGCTCAACTTGCCAACTTAACATTATAGCTAACACAGTGGCAGTTACTTAGTTCACATTTTTTTCTTCTGAAGCTCAATAAGCAGGTTATTATTTAAGCAGATGGAATAATGTCATGTCTTCTTCCTTATAATAGATAATTTTAAATCCAAATACTTTGTGTCATGGAAACTTTACCTAGCTGTACAAAGACTCCCAAATACAATATAGTCATAAGTTTCTTTGTAGATTCCATTAATTTATAGTTATTTTAGTACAGATAAATGTAGGACACTACTCAGATTATTGGGCAACATAAATGTCAGTATGTCACTACCTGCATTTAAGTATGAGCCCACCACAACCACAGCTATGGCAAGTAAATGCTCTCTCATGTCCTCCACTGCTTTAATGGATACTGTCGGGTCTCAACCTATCTCTGTCTCTGAAAGTTCCTTTATTAAAAATTTTGAAATTTAACTAATGGAACATCTACAGTCTCAGTAAGCTAGCTTTTTTTCCTTACTCTTCACTAACTAGTTCAAATATAATATGTAATGTTGTAAATTTTTATAGACACCTTATTAAAGTGATTAAAGATATCCAAAATACCACTAGTGGATAAAATATTAAACAAAAAAAATGACACCAAGAGTACTTTTGGGACTATTTTTTCCCTAACTAGAAAAGCTGTGGGATTCATACTGAACACAGATCTAATGATACTTTAACCTTGCTGTTTTAAAATATCAATAATAGTAGTAAGTGTATGAAGCTCAGAGAAGAAGAGGATTTTAGGAGAAAAATGTAGTAAACACTTGACTTTTGAAAGCTTCAAACACAAAAGGGGTCACAGTGCTTATAAGCACTATCATTATTTTCATCCTTTAAGTAGTTCAAGTCTTTATTTCCAGAAATAAAAACCTAATTCATTACATAATGTATCATCAATTTCAGTTTTCAAGTGTTCAAGGAGTGCAAACCCAAGTATTTTCTTTTGTGGCAACAACACACTTACAGACTGAGCTTCAAAGACAGGGAAAATTTCATTTAAAATAACTGATGCACTCTTCTGCCTGAAGACATAAGAACTAAGACTTAACACTGTAATCACACAATTGATATGTAGTAAGAAAAGGAAATTAAAAGATGGTCCAATATAATCAATGTCTTCTCTTTAAAAAGGTTCAGAAACAGATTGCCTTAATATGTAGCTAGATTCCAAGTAACAGGATATTCTGAAATCTAAGGAATTACAGAATTAAAACCAGAGGAAGTTCATTTTCCCTGCCATTTTTCCATAAATGTTCCTGTTGTTTACTTTGAATTTCCTTTGTACTTTTACTAGGAGATTTTCTGCCTTCAACTTCTTTCATAGTGATGACCATGTGTCTGTGTGTAGCACATCCTCAAGCATTTGTTAAGCATCTTTTGTAAGGCTGGAGTAGTGCTGACAAATTCTTGCAATATCTGTTGTGTTACAGTAGGTCTTTGTTTCACCTTCATTCATAAATGAGAGCTTTGCAAGGGTATAATATTCTGGGTTGACAGTTTTATTTTCTCTTAAGACTTGGAAGGTATCTCACCATTCTCTCCTAGCCTGTAGGGTTTCTTTCTGATGAGAAGTCAGCTGTTAGTCTTGTTGGAGATCCTCTGAAAGTAATCTTACATTTCTCTTGTGCACATATTAGAATCTAATCTTTATATTTTATTGTGTAGAGTTTGACTACAATGTGTCATGGTGAAGATCTTTTCTGGTCATGTCTATGAGGAGTTCTATGTGCTTCCTGTACTTGGATATCCCTTTCTTTCTCCAAATTAGGGAAATTTTCTGTAATTATTTCACTAAAAAAAGCCTTTTAATCCATTTTCTGTTTCCATGCCTTCAGGAACTCCTAAGATCTGTGTTTTGGGTCATTTGATAGTATCCCATAAATTTCTAACATTGTTATTTAGTTTTCTAATTTCTTCTTTTTGGTGATCTGTCAAATTTCCAGATTTGTCTTCTAACTCAGATAGTTTTTCTTCTGTGTCACTGAGTCTGTTGTTAAGGCTTTCTACCACATTTTTTATTAGATGTATTGAATTTTTCATTTCTAATGTTTCATTTTGATTTCTCTTTAAAAATCTCAATTTTGGGGCTGGCACTGTGGTGTAAAGCTGCCACCTGCAGTGCCGGCATCCCATAATGGCACTGGTTCAAATCCTGGCTGCTTCACTTCTGATCCAGCTCTCTGCTATGGCCTGGGAAAGTAGTAGTAGATAGGCCCCTGTACCTGCGTGGAAGACCCGGAAGAAGCTCCTGGCTCCTGGCTTTGGATCAGCATAGCTCTGGCCCCTGTGGCCATCTGGGCAGTGAACCAGCAAATGGAAGCGCTATCTTTCTCTCTCTCTCTGCCTCGGCTCTCTGTAACTCTTGTCTTTCAAATAAATAAATGTAAAAAAAAATCAGTTTCATGGGAAAATGTTTATTCATGTCACATATGGATTTTTTTTGTTTTTGTTTTTGACAGGCAAAGTGGACAGTGAGAGAGAGAGAGAGAGAGAGAAAGGTCTTCCTTTTTCCATTGTGTGGCTGGCGCACCGTGCTGATCTGAAGCCAGGAGCCAGGTGCTTCCTCCTGGTCTCCTATGCGGGTGCAGGGCCCAAGCACTTGGGCCATCCTCCACTGCACTCCCGGGTCACAGCAGAGAGCTGGACTGGAAGAGGAGCAACTGGGACAGAATCCGGCACCCCGACTGGGAGTAGAACCCAGGGTGCAGGCACCGTAGGCGGAGGATTAGCCTATTGAGCTGCGGCGCTGGCCACATATGGGTTTTTTTTTTAATTTGTGAATCTTCTTTTGATTACTTCTAATCCTACAATCAGTTTTTTGAATTCTGTTTCTGGCATTCCTTCAATCTCTTCATTTTCAAATTCCAGTATTGAAGTGTTATATTCCTTTGGAAGCATCGTACATCATATTGTCTTCCTTATTCTTGTTTCTTGAATTGCCACATTTACTTTTTGGCATTTGTAGAAATATTTTTTGCTGCCACCCCACTACCGTGAGGGGCTTTTATCTTTGAGCTATGCCTCTGTGGATTAGTGGAGTGTCTGCTGTTTCAGTGAATATCCTGAGGCAGTGCTGGGTATGACCAGGGAGCTCTGTTCAGTACTCCAGGGTGAGGGGAGTATCCAAGGTGGCACCAAAATTGGGCATGATAAATTTCCTTCCTTCCTTCCACCCATCCATCAGGGGAGAGGATTAATCTGCTCTGTTGGTGTAGTCTTGTGCTTATTTCCTCAAAGGAGACCAATGCCTGGTTGCTACCCCAGTGGATATAATCTTCATTTGCACTGCCACAAGAACCACATAAAGGATCCATGCAGTCCTTGGTGTGTGCACGACTCCCACAGCAATGACTCTTAGCAGGGAATCAGGGAGCCCCAGCATGTGGGGCCACCACAGTGACTGCCCAGTTTCCCAGCCACACCCTGCACCCTCCCACGCAGCCACAGTGTTTCCACAGTCCCAGCACACAAGGCTCCCACAGTGACGAGGACTCAGGCCCCTGTCAGTTCTCCCAGCCAGACTCAGGCTTCTCCTCTTGGCTGCTTGCTGGCCGTTTGGACAGGAGCTGGCGCAGCGTTACAGAATGGGGCCCACCCTCTCTTGGCTAGTTACAGGATGCTGGTGAGTGGTCAGGGAGAGAGAAACATGCCCACTCCCCCATTTTTTTCATCTAGGTTGACAGGTACACTGTTCCCCCACAGGGCTCCAAGCAGGACTCATGCCAGGTTCTTCCCACAGCTTTATCACCAGTGGCTTGGGCTGGTGCAGTTTAGTTTCAACTCACAACCAAATATGGTGCTGAGGCTCTCAAATGCTGGGGTCCTGAGTTGTGTGCATCCACACCCTCCATGTAGGTCCATTGACAATGTCCCTCCAATTTGTGTGGTGTTTTCTCTGCCATTTTCTCTTTAACTCTTCCTTGAGATTGGACTCTTTCTTTCTTTCTTTCTTCCTTTCTTTCTTTCTTCCTTTCTTCCTTTCTTTCTATCTTTCTATCTTTCTTTCTGTCTTCCTGTAGACTGGAGCAGTAAACTCCCTCCCTATCCCACCATCTTGGTATCTCTCTTTCTCAATTCTCTGGCTTTCTGGAAGCAGATTAGATACCCTATCCTGTCAGCAGTCAAGTGCAGAGGAAGTATGATGTACACGATATTGACTTTTCTGAATAGTGATGTGATCCTTGCTGGCTCAGCAAGACAGCATCTATCGGTTTTTCTCTGACCTCAGTGGCCACTTCTGCGCAGGATGCTTTGCTGAATCCCATGTCACTTTTTGGTTCTTTTGCCTTCTTTCTTTCTCTGGATATTAAATACTATGTTTATGTTCATGACTTTTAGATTTGTATTGTTAGATTTCTAGCCTGAATTGCATACTCTTGTAGATCTAATTTGTGTATTTACATCTTTCCTTGAGTCAAAATCCATGTGTTCAAAATTGACCTTTTCATTTCCATCCTATTCAGTGCTTCAACCTGTTCCTTCCCACATTTGGCAAACAGTACCACTGTCTGCCTACCTACTCAGGATATAACATCTGTAAGTTATTCCTTTGCTGATACATAATTTTTAATTGATATAATTGTGTGTATTTATGCAATACAGTATGTATTTAAGATTTTTTATTTGAAAGGCAGAGTGGCAGAGAGATCTGCCATCTGCTGATTCATTCCCCAAATGGCTGCAACAGCCAGGTCTGGGCCAGGCCAGAACCAGTAGCCAAGAACTACCCCAGATCTTTCATATGCGTAGAAGGGACCCAAGTCCTTGGGTCATCGTTTTCTCAGGAGCATTAGCAGGAAGGTAGAGTGGAGGCTGAGCTGCCAGGATTTGAACTGGTGCTCTGATATGGGGTGCTGGTATAGCAAGCTGCTCAGTTCAACACTGATCCCTCCAACACTGATCATTTGTTTGTGTTAGAAACATTCAAAATTATCTCAACTAGCAATTTGAATGTGTACAGTTAACTGTTGTCAGTTAATGTACTGTGCCATAGAACAATAAAAGTTTGTTGTCTGTCTTGCTGCTCCTTGTAAATGTTATTGATTATCCTTTCCTTCGCGCCTCTTCTCTTACTCAGTTGCAAATTCTGATTTTTGACACTATTTTTTTTTGTTAGTTAAACTTGTCCCCATGTCTCTGTTTTTTCTGTTATCTTCACTTTTTTGCAGGCCACTATCACGTTTTGCTTACACAACTGCTATCATCAATTAACTATTCCTCTCCTACCCTTTTCTAGTTCAGTTTTCATAAACAAACAGAATGATCTTAAAAATGCTTTTAGTATCATGCCTTCCTTTGTTTAACTCTTGCATCCCTGTTTGTCCATCTTAGAAGAATTTATGCTGCTTAACATGCCCTATAAGCCTCTGAATGATGTAGCTCCTGTTTACATTTCCAAACTCAGTGATTGCTACTCTGCATAGCTTCCTTCACCCTGGTCTCTCTTGTGTTCCTGGATCTCAAACCCCCAAACTCCCATACCCTTTGCACTTGATTGCTGGAGTGTTTTGTCTCTTGCTCTGCATAGAACTGGTTTGTTTGTATCATTCAGATCTAAATATAGATATTACCTGTTCTAGCCTACTTTATTTAGAATACTCAGAAGATCATTTTAAACTTTTTCTTCATAGCATTTTCTCTATTTTAATTTTTTGTTTTTGATTGACTTGTGGTCTGTATAACCCCAGTAGAATGTTAAGAACTGTGAGCTTGATAACTTTTCCTGTCTGATTCATTACTTTGCAGTCATTTTTAAAATACTGAGAGGGGATGAATGAGAAAGGTTACTGGCTATTTTCAAGCAGGTTTCTTAAAGCATTTGGGATTTCTGGCCACTTCCCTGGCCATTGTTGTTTCCTATTACTTCTAGTTTAGGGACCAAAAGAGGAAATTAATAGGGATTTGAATATGAAATACTAGGGGCCAGCACTGTGGTACAGTAGGTTAATCCTCTGCCTGTGGTGCTGGCATCCCATATGGGTGCTGGTTCTAGTCCCAGCTGCCCCTCTTCCAATCCAGCTCTCTGCTATGGCCTGGGAAAGCAGTAGAAGATGGCCCAGGTCCTTGGGCCCCTGCTACCCGCATGGGAGACCGGGAAGAAGCACCTGGCTCCTGGCTTCGGATCGGCGCAGCTCCAGCCATTGTGGCCATCTAGGGAGTGAACCAGTGGAGAGAAGACCTCTCTGCCTCTCCCTCTCACTGTCTGTAGCTCTGTCTCTCAAATAAGTAAATAAATGCTTTAAAAAAAGAATATGAAATACCAGGTGTCGGTCAGAGTATTTCATGTATTGATGTCATTAATTCTAGGGCAATTTACAAATGCTTTTGTCTCACTGTTTTTTAATAGAGCAACCTGATGCCTAGAGGTTAATTATGACTTCACAGTTTAGTAAGGACTAAAATGGAAATGGAACCCAAGACTGTCTGACTCCAGAGTCTCTGTGGCATAAGAAGTACAGAATTCTGTGGAGAACCTGCTAGGAAATCTGAAATTTTGTCACTTCAAAAAAGGGGAGATAAATCCTATATCTTCATTCTGTTTTCTGCTGCTTTTTAAAAATCCCGTAAGCATATAAAGTCATTATTTACCTATGCTTCTCTAGATAAAATGAATTAATCACATTCACTCTTTGAAATTCTTACAACTTCCTTAAAATCTCTTAAAAATAAGATTTATAAAAGTCAAGTGATATGGAGCAAGGAGGATTTAATTTTTTTTAATATTTATTTATTTGAGAGGCAGATTTACAGAGAGGCAGAGGCAGAGAGAGAGAGTGAAAGAGAGAGAGAGAGAGAGAGAGAGGTCTTCCACCTGCTGGTTTGCTCCCTGAATGGCCACAACAGCCGGAGCTGCGCTGATCCGAAGCCAGGAGCTTCTTCTGATCTCCCTCATGGGTGCAGGGCCCCCAAGTACTTGGGCCATTCTCTACTGTAGGTCTCCCACTTGGGTGCAGGGTCCCAGGAACTTGGGCCATCTTCCACTACTTTCCTAGGCCACAGCAGAGCTGGATTGGAAGTGGAGCAGCCAGGACTTGAACCAGGACCCACATAGGATGCCGGTACTGCAGACGACGGCTTTGTGCACTGTGCCATAGCGCTGGGCCCAAACCTTCTTGTTTAGCTGCCTTCCTTTAACATTGGATGTAGGGGACTGGGTAGTTGGCAGTAATTAGAAAATGGAAGAGGCAGGGATGACCAGCAAGGTAACACAAGCAGCAGTGTTTAGCCTGGCGGTAAAGAGGCCTACATCCTTTGTCAGAGTGCCTGGATTCAATTCCCAGCTCAAGTTCCTGACTATATTTCCTGCTGCCTGGGAGATGACTTGGCTAAATGGGTTCCTTTTTTTTTTTTTTTTTTTTTTTAAGATTTATTTATTTATTTGAAAGGCGGAGTTACAGAGAGGCAGAGAGAGAGAGAGAGGTCTTGCATCTGCTGTTTCACTCTGCAGATAGCTGCAACGATCTCAAACTCTTACAAATCAAGATTCAGAGCTTCGCTGATCCGAAGCCAGGAGCCAGGAGCTTCTTCCGGCTCTCCCACGTGGGTGCAGGGGCCCAAGCACTTGGGCCATCTTCTACTGCTTTCTCAGGCCATAGCAGAGAGTTGGATTGGAAGTGGAGCAGCCGGACTTGAACTGGCGCCCATATGTGGCACTGCAGGGGTGGCTTTACTCTCTATGCCACAGTGCCAGCCCTTGTAAATACTAATTTTTAGAAGTCCATCTAAATACTTTCTCCTTAAAACAGTAAATTTGTCATAATGAAAAGTGTAGTAGGAGATAGTTGGGTACTCATAGTAATTTTCAGTGTTAGTAATGGTAGTTTGATAGGAAATAATTGAATTGTAATGTATTTGTCATCCTGTTTCTTTAAATATGGATGAATATGTTAATTTATTCTCCTGACATCCTCTCATCTTTTATTTCAGTTTTACATTTATTACTATATGAGGTAATGGAATAAAATTACTTAAGCCTTCATTGTCATTATTGGATTAGCCTTTTGATGTGATTATTGGCAAATCAGATTGCTTTAATCATAATATGAACTTAAGCTCTATACACACACACACACACACACACACACACACACACACTCTGGTTATTTCAAATAATACCACAGATTTTTTTTATTGGTGATTTAAGGATCTCTAGCATCAGTCTTTTAACATAGCACAATACCACTTCTTCTATCAGTATAGTGGATGAATTTAATTAATGTTTGGAAATAGAAAATTTGTTATTTAGTGTGTTATATACCACAGCATTTATAATGTGAACGTGATAGTTTTGTATGAAGTTTTAGGGACGTCTTTGATTAGACAGCGTCAGAGTGGCAGTCTGTGGCTAGCAGGCTAGGTGCCCAGTTTCATAAATAAAGCTTTACTGGGACACAGTCCAGTGTGTTCATTTTATGTATGGTCTGTAGAAGCTTCTCTTTTTTTTAGAAGGTCCTAAATCCTTCTTTTTTAAACATTTATTTTCATTTTATTTGAAAGGCAGAGAGAGACAGACAGAGATCTTCCATCAATTGGTTCAGTTCTAAATGCCTGCAACAGCCCAGGACTGGGCTGAAGCCAAGAGCCTGGAACTCAATCTGGGTTTCCCACATGGGTGATAGGGCCCTGAATACTGAAGCCATCACCAGCTGCCTCCCAGAAAATATTTATTAGCAGGAAGCTAGTTTAGAAATAGAGTAGCTAAGACTTAAACCAGCATTCCAGTATGGGATATGGGCTTTGCAAGCAGTGATGTCACTGCTGTGCCAAATGTCTGCTCTTATAGCTGATTTTACATTACTACAGCATATTAGAGCGTTTTACAAAGAGAGCATATGACCCTCAAACTCTTACAAATCAAGTGTATTTGCAGATATTTGTTTGAATATCTGACTTTGCAAGTAAAAATTTACTGACCCATATATTAATAATTTACTACAGCAATTTCTATAACATACAGTTTCTCAATCTTGCCTCTATGCATTTTTTTAAAAAAAGATTTATTTATGTATTTGAAAGACAGTTACAGAGAGGCAGAAGCACAGAGTCTTCCATCTACTTGATTTACCTCCTAAAGGACCACAACGGCCAGAGCTGGGCCAGCCCAAAGCCGGAAGCCAGAAGCTCCTTCCAAGTCTCCCACATGCATACAGGGGCCCAAGGACTTGGCTGTCTTCCACTGCTTTCGTAGGCCATCACAGAGAGCTGGATTGGAAGTGGAGCAGCCAGTACTTGAACTGGTGCCCACATGGGATGCCGGCACTGCAGGCCACAGGTTTACCCATTAAGCCACAATGCTTTTGCAAAAAGTTTTTCTTTTCATTTTTCTTCATTTCTTGTTATATTTTCTGATATTTTTTTTTATTTTCATTCTGCTGTTGGTACTACCCTCTGAATGCTTTGGGATTATGTTTCTCAGTTCTTAAATTTCAACTTGGGAGGCTAGCACTGTGGCATAGCAGGTAAAGCCGCCACCTGCAGTGCTGCCATCCCATATGGGTGCTGGATTGAGTCCTGGCTGTTACGCTTCCAATACAGCTCTCTGCTATGGCCTGGGAAAACAGTAGATGATGGCCCAAGTGCTTGGGCCCCTGCACCCATGTGGGAGACCCAGAAGAAGCTCCTGGCTTCTTGCTTTAGATTGGCACAGCTCTGGCCGATGTGGCCAGTTGTGGAGTGAATCAGCTGATGGAAGACCTCTCTCTCTCTCTCTCTCTCTCTCTCTCTCTCTCTCTCTGTGTAACTCCAACTTTCAAATAAGTAAATATTTTTTAAAAATTTCAACTTGTTTGTTTTTTTTTTACAGTTTTTATCTTCTGAGAGTTTCTATTCATTTTAAATGTATTTAACTTTTCTTCATGGAGCATAGTTATCATAGCATTCTTATGGTCTGAGTCACTTCAGGGTAGATATTTATTGATTGTTTTTTCCCTTAAGAATTGGTCACATTTTCCTTGTTCATATATTAAGTAATTTTGGATTGTGTCCTAGACATTGTGAATATTTTGCTTTTATAGGTTCTTGCCCATTTAGAGAATGTTTTTAAAGCAGGCTGTTACCCTTGTTATGATTTGACTGCAAGTTCTTGAGAATTGGCCACATTTTCCTAGTTTTGTATGTCGTTAAGTAATTTTGGATTCTATCTTGGACATTTTCATTTTTGTTTTGTGGATTCTCCTCTTGCCTACCTTTCTCTCTCTGTCTCTCTTTATCTCAGATTTATTTGAAAGGCAGAGAAACATCATCCCTTTGCTGGTTCACTTCCCAAATGACAACAGCCAGTGTTAGTCCAGGCTGAAGCCAGGAGCCAGGGGCTCCATCTAGATTTCCCATGTGGGTGCAGGGGCCCAGGTACTTGGGCAGTCTTCCACTGCTTTCCCGGGGGTTATTAGCAAGGAACTGAATCAGAAGTAGAGTCGCTGGGTTTGACCAGTCCTTCAATATGGGATATCAGCATCTCAGGCAGCAACTTAACCTGCTGTGACACAGAGTATTCTGCTATAGGATGTGACAGTGGCTTAGACCTGTGTACCACAACACCAATCTGCCTTGTTTTGTAGATTCTGACTCCTTAGATAATCCTACAGAGTAGTGGTTAATTTTAAGGAAATAATGAACCTGATTAGATTCAGAGCTCACATTTTGGCCCTGATTGTGTATGGGACAGTTCTGATGATTCTTTTTTTTTTTTTTTTTTTTTTTTTTTGAGAGTTAGTGAGAGGGAGAGACAGAAAGAAAGATCTTCCTTCCGCTAGTTCAGCCCCCAAATGGCCTGCACGACTGGCGCACTGTGCCGATCCGAAGCCAGGAGCAGGTGCTTCCTCCTGGTTTCCCATGCGGGTGCAGGACTCAAGCACCTGGGCCATCCTCCACTGCCTTCCTGGGCCACAGCAGAGAGGAGGACTGGAAGAAGAGCAACTGGGACAAGAACCTGTTGCCCAAATGGGATGCCAGTGCCGCAGGCAGAGGATTAACCAAGTGAGCCACGGCGCCGGCCCTTGATGGTTCATTTTTTTTCGTTTTTTTGTTTTTTGTTTTTTGACAGGCAGAGTGGACAGTGAGAGAGAGAGAGACAGAGAGAAAGGTCTTCTTTTTTTTGCCGTTGGTTCACCCTCCAGTGGCCGCTGCGGCTGGTGCGCTGCGGCCGGCGCAGCGCGCTGATCTGAAGGCAGGAGCCAGGTGCTTCTCCTGGTCTCCCATGGGGTGCAGGGCCCAAGCACTTGGGCCATCCCTGTACTCCCTGGCCACAGCAGAGAGCTGGCCTGGAAGAGGGCAACCGGGACAGAATCCGGCGCCCCAACCAGGACTAGAACCCCGTGTGCCAGCGCCGCAAAGTGGAGGATTAGCCTATTGAGCCATGGCGCCGGCGATGGTTCATTTTTATATCTTTATTTTAAATTTTTGTCAAGTTGGTAGGTAACTTTTGATAATTATGGAAAAAGTTACAAGAATTTCAGACATTTTATGACTAAGAATTTTAAGCTACAATAATGAAGCATCTCTACCTCTTAAAAATTTGCTAAATTAAGGACTGTATTCTGGGGCTGGCACTGTAGTAGGTAAAGCCTCCGCCAGTAGTGCTGGCATCCCATTTGGGTGCCGGTTTGAGACCCGGCTGCTCTACTTCTGATTTTGCGCTCTGCTATGGCCTGGGAAAGCAGTAGAAGATGGCCCAAGTGCTTGAGTCCCTGTGCCCATGTAGGAGACCCAGAAGAAGCTTTGCCTTTTGCGGCCATTTGGGGAGTGAACCAGTGGATAGAATCAATCAATCTCTCTCTCTGTCTCTCTACCTCTTCCTCTCTGTAACTCTGCCTTTCAAATAAATAAACAAATCTTAGAGGAAAAAAAAAAAGATCTTACTCTACATGTTCTGCACGAGGTAAAGGTAACGTGGTACTAAAAATATTTAATAGCCCCTCCCATTCTTTTTTCAGGCGCTCCCTGTTAAGTCGCACCTCAGAGTGCAAGCATTAAATTGATTGTAAGCCTTTTTTTTGGTCTGAGGATATTAAAAGCATGTGCTTCTGTACAATGTAGATTTTCACAATGGAGGCTCTATGCTAGCAGCATCAGATAAGATTTACAGGGACCTGCACTGTGGAGTGTTAGGTGAAGTCTCCAGCTGTGGCACCGGTATCCCATATGCGTCAGCTTGTGACCCGGCGCTCCTCTGTGGATCCAGCTCTCTGCTTGTGGTCTGGTAAAGCAGTGGAAGATGACTCAAGTGCTTGGGACCCTGTACCCACGTGAGAGACGCGGAAGAAGTTCCTGGCTCCTGGCTTCAGATTGATCCAGCTCCGGCTGTTGTGGCCTTTTGGGGAGTGAACCAGTGGATGGTCTCTCTCTGTCTGTAACTCTACCTTTTGCATAAATAAATAAATCTTTAAAAATAAGATTCATAGAAACACTAAATAATTGTAAGTCTTGGTAAAAGATAAATCAATGGTTAAGGAAACCTGATGTGTACTGTTATGAATGTGGGAGATGTAAACTAAAGTGAGCAGGCAAATAATCACATGGTCTCTAGTTTCAGTGTTTGAAATGACTGAAGGAAAAAACCACAGAAGGTCTAGAATGTTCCTAGTTCCTGGGATTTTAATTCTCTATGCTACTAAAAATATAAGTATTGTGCTGGGTTTTTTGGCACCTAATCTTTTTAAATTTCTTACATATTGATGAAATTCTTGCATGCAAACAGATTTAAGATACAACTCAATACTGCATGATTTCAGGAAAGGTCAGTTGGTACAAATGATAAGCACATTTTAAATGCTAAACAGCAAGAATCTTGCTAAATGTCCAAATAAGGTGGTTATAACCCAAACATAGAAGTTGCAATTCTGTCAGCCTTGTGGCCTGATAACACTGCTTTTCAATACCCTTAGGAAACTTTATTAAACTTATTCTCCAAACCAGCATAATAGGTAATATGTATGACAAATTAGATCTTGTCTCTAGTTCTACTTCCAAGGCAACAGCATGAGGCACCACAGTTTTATTGAATGCAATAGTTATTTCTATAACCATTGGAGTCTTTGAAACATAGCTGCATCTTATAAGGATATTTTTCCAAACACGAAAGTCGTTTGCCATTAAAAGTCCCATGCCAGTTTTGTCTTAGGAACTGTATTACTTCTTCATATTTCATTCCACCTTCAGTGAATGCTAGGGAGACATGCACTGGAGCTCTCTAAGGCCTCCAAAATTGAACAGCAATGCAACAATAAGGTTCTTCACGAAACTTAATTTTTACAAGACTTAACCAGTCATCACCAGTCTGGTTGGATGGTGTTGCACCATCATCAGAAGGCAAGTTGAGATGATGGATGCCTTCTTTCCCCACAGGAGTAGTGTCGTAAGTTGCTTCACATAATCTTACTTTGATGGTAAGAGTTCCTCAATAAATTTGTTTAATGCTGCATCGACTGGATTATGTGAAATAAGAAATCTCATGTTCTTGTGTGTGACTTCTACAGGAGCTGGGCGGTTCATTCGAGCCATGTTAATTTACTAAAAAAAAAAAAAAACCAGTAAAGTTTTGAAAGAATTTACAGAAGCTGAATACAGAAATTATGCAAAGAAACTGAAGTCTACTTCACTATCCTCCTCTTGCAGTTCTCTGTGCTTTGAGTATGAAGTGGGAGAGTAATGGAAAATAAAATGAATCTCCTAACAAGGAGCAATTCTTCAGTCCAGTAATACTGAGGCAATAGGAAGGAAGTATACTGAGGGTTACCCATCCAGGTAGAACTCTTGTAAAATGCTCTATACATTTCAATTCAGCACTTCTGTGTCCAGGTTCACCACTGGTATGGGAGCTCCTTGGTGGAGCAGTAACGAATCTTTACAGTTCACTTGTCTTCATGGAGGTCGTGCTGTGCCTGGCAGTAATCTCCACTGCCCTTCAGAAACTCCATAAATGTGTGACCAAGAGCACCACAGAACTGAGGAGTATGTTTACTCATTGAAGATTGCAGCCTGATCGTACAGCCCGTCCCAAGGCAACGGCGACACAGGCGGTAGTGGCAGATGCAGGGAAGGGGGTGCTGGTCGTTGGGCAGTGGCAGCGATGCAGACGGCAGCAGGGTACCACACTCTACCGTGCATCCTTGCCTTATTTTCAGAGCTTTTGCTGTGTTGCTTTGTCCCTTTTACGAGCAGTTCAAGGATGCGCCTGGGACTTGTGTGAATTTATACAAAAGTTAAGGGAAGCTTCCTTTTCCAGTTTTCTGTTTTGCTGTTTGGCTAGCAAAGCCCCTTTTTCCATTTCATCTGGCCAAAAAGAAAGGATTTCAGTTGGAATTAAAGCTGTGTGTATTGCTACTCTTTTGTATAGTTGGAAAACTTGAGCCAGTCCTTAGGGCAAAGCCTTTAGAGAAAAGAGGGTAAAAGAAACAGATTAACAACAAACAAAGCAAAAACATAAACACAAAAGTAAAACAACCTCTCCCCTTTCGATATTCACAGAATTTTGACTCCTTTCCATTATTCACCTGCTTTTGTATCCTTTTCAGAGTCCTCAGATATGTTGCTGTTTTTCGGTCTGGAGTTTAGTATTGTGATGAGAGAGATGGTGAGAGAGCCATGGGGTGCGGGGAGGGCTGTGGTCGGCTTATTCCATGTTTCCTGGATGGAATGCCTCTTATCTTAAAATTCCCTTTTTGGTGGTTACCTTAAGTAGCAACATCCTTTTTTTGAATTCTTGGTTTGAGAATTCACTTACCATCTTAGTTACACTTAATTATCTGTATCTTAAATCTCAGGTTTATTTCATTTGTTCATTTACAGTTTATGACTAAGTTCTTAATTTATAAATTACAATTTCAACAGATGGCCAATCTGAAGTGTAATGAAAAAAACAAGTTTTTCTTACCAAATTATTCTCTGAATTTCTGAATATACTTTACTGTACCTCCCTGTGTATACAGACAACAAATGATTTTATTTAAGCAAAGAACCAAAGAATTCATGATCCCTTTTTGGGCACTATAATGAATACACTGTAGGTGAAATGGTAGCTGTATGATCAGTCACACTTGTGGGTTTGATTACATGGATTTGAATTGGAGAAATGCATGCTGTAGTCATCAGATGCATTTCTTTAGTCATCACTTCTTGATATTTTTCCCCCAATGATTTAAAATTTTTTAAAGATACTTATTTTGGCACAAGTGTTTCTTTTTTAAAGTTTTTTTTTTTAAGATTTATTTTATTTATTTGAAAGAGTTACAGAGAGAGGTAGAGACAGAGAGAGGTCTTCTATCTCCTGGTTCACTCCCCAAATGGCCACAATGGCCGGAGCTGGGCTGATTTGAAGCCAGGAACCAGGAGCTTCTTCTGGGTTTCCCACACAGGTGCAGGAGCCTAAGGACTTGGGCCATCTCCTACTGCTTTCCCAGGCCGTAGCAGAGAGCTGGATCAGAAGTATAGCAGCCAGGACTCAAACCGGCGTCTTTATGCGATGCTGGCACTGTGTGCGGCGGCTTTACCTGCTATGCCCGTGCTGGCCCCTTGTTGTTGTTTTTAAAGATTTATTAATTTATTAATTTATTTGGAAGACAGATTTACAGAGGAAGAGAGAGAGAGAGAGAGAGAGAGAGATCGAGAGATCGAGATCTTCCATTTGCTGGTTCACTATCCAGATGGCCACAATGGCCGAGCTGGACTGATCCGAAGCTGGAAGACAGGAAGTTCTTCCAGGTTGCTCATGCAGGTATAGGGGCCTAAGGACTTGCGTCATCTTCCATTGCTTCCTCAGGCACATTAGCAGGCAGCTGGATCAGAATTGGAGCAGCCAGGACTTGAAACCAGTGCCTATATGGGATACTGGCACCACAGGCAGCGGCTTTACCCACTGTACCACAGAGCCAGCCCCCATTTTTTGCTAAAAATTTAATACATCCCTGGACAGAAGTGCAAAAGTTTGGATATTCATGTGTTTTGCGATAGAGATATTAATGTGTTTGAATAGGGTTGCTGCCGACATCCTTTTGAGGGTGTTAGGTAGTATACATCACCATTGTATTATTAACACTGCAAAAAACTCTGAATTCCATTATGGGCATTTGGACCTGAATTAACATCTCAACAGTTTATTGAAACAGTGATTGAAATTAGCCAGTTTTATTTCCTTGCAATTTCAATTGCAAAAGATAGAGTACGGAGGAAAATTCTTTTTTTTTTTTTTTTGTTTTTTAACATAGATATATTTTTAAAAACATTCTGTTAGAAACCTAAAGTTATAGCAGGAGTGTATAAGTCATAGCTTTTAGGTTGAAGAATAAAGTTTTTTGTTTTCTTTTTGTCTAGGCAATTACTAGATATATTATCCCCTGAGATAATGGTACTTAGTAGGTTCATTCAGGATGTTCTGTTTTGTGGAGCATTTTAGAACCTATCAAGGTCTATGTTTGACAACTTGATAGTACTGATTAAGTCCTGTTTTCTTCATTTTTCAAAATGATATGTATAATCGTCACATAATTACATATTTGATATGGCTGGTGTTATGGCATAGTGGGTTCATCTGCTGCTTACTATGCTGGCATCCCCTGTTAGTGTACTTGTTTAAGTACCAACTGTTGCTCTTTGAGCCAGCTCCTTCCTAATGTACCTGGGAAAGCACGGGGAAGATGGCCCAAATAACTCAACCCCTGCCACCCATGTAGGAAACCCAGATGGAGTTCCTGGGTTTGGCCTGTCTCAGCCCTGGCTGTTGTGGCTATTTGTGGGGAGTGAACTAGGGAATGGAAGAAGATCTCTTCCTCTGTCTGTCTCTCCCTCTTTTTCAAATAAATAAAATATATCATTTTTTTAAAATTTATTTTATTGATTTGAAAGACAGAGTTACAGAGAGAGGTAGAGACAGAGAGAGAGGTCCTCCATCCGCTGGTTCA
Organism: Oryctolagus cuniculus; assembly: GCF_964237555.1. Taxonomy (NCBI): domain Eukaryota; kingdom Metazoa; phylum Chordata; class Mammalia; order Lagomorpha; family Leporidae; genus Oryctolagus; species Oryctolagus cuniculus. The sequence continues at coordinate 149,707,238 of NC_091438.1, forward strand.
CTCCCTAGATGGCTGCAACGGCCAGAGCTGCACTGATTCAGAGCCAGGAGCTTCCTCCGTGTCTCCCATGTGGGTGCAGGGGGCCCAAGGACTTGGGTCATCTTCCAGTGCTTTCCCAGGCCATAGCAGAGAGCTGGATCAGAAGAGGAGCAGCTGGGAATAGAACTGGCGCCCATATGGGATACCAGTGCCTCAGGCCAAGGCCTCAGCCCACTGCACCAAAGCGCTGGCCCCAATAAAATAAATCTTAAGAGAAAAAAACCAGTAAGTTAATCAAGTTTCTATATGTAGTAAATCTTGAGAACTCCAAATAATATAAATCAGTACTTTCTTAAAATATTTTTAAACATCCTTGATCTATCTGGATCCTTTTTTATAAACAGAAAATAAGTTTTATAATTAAAAATTGTACAGGCTTTGTTTAATTTTTTTAAACTTTTATTTAATAAATATAAATTTCCAAAGTACAGCTTTTGGATTACAGTGGCTTCCCCCCCCCCATAACTTCCCTCCCACCCGCAACCCTCCCATCTCCTGCTCCCTCTCCCATTCCATTCACATCAAGATTCATTTTCAATAATTATATACAGAAGATCAATTTAGTATATATTAAGTAAAGATTTCAACAGTTTGCACCCACACAGAAACACAAAGTGTTAAGTACTGTTTGAGTACTAGTTATAGCATTAATTTACATTGTACAACACATTAAGGACAGAGATCCTACATGGGGAGTATGTGCACAGTGACTCCTGTTGTTGACTTAACAATTGACACTCTTGTTTATGGCATCAGTAATTACCCGAGGCTCTAGTCATGGGTTGCCAAGGCCATGGAAGCCTTTTGAGTTCACAACTCCGATCTTATTTAGACAAGGTCATAGTCAAAGTGGAAGTTCTCTCCTCCCTTCAGAGAAAGGTACCTCCTTCTTTGATGGCCCGTTCTTTCTGCTGGGATCTCACTCGCAGAGATCTTTCATTTAGGTTTTTTTCCCCCTCTTTGGCCAGAGTATCTTGGCTTTCCAAGCCTAAAATACTCTCATGGGCTTTTTAGCCAGATCCAAATGCCTTAAGGGCTGATTCTGAGGCCAGAGTGCTGTTCAGGAATTTGCCATTCTATGAGTTTGCTGTGTATCCCACATGGGAAGCAGGCTTTGTTTAATTTTGACATCTGCATTTCCTTTTATAAGTTGGTTATTTGAAAGGTGTGCACACACACACAAAGACAGAGACAGGGATTGAAGGAGGGAGCCCAAGGAGGGAGAGAAGGTTGGGGGGGGGGGTAGAAATCCGGGGTAGGTGGTAGGAAATAGCATGCCGTTATCCATTGGTTCACTCTGCAAATGCCCAGCACAGACAGTTATGGATTGGGGTAGGAAACATAATCTAATTCTCCTGTGTCTGTGGCAAGAACTCAGGTATTTGACCCATCACCATGTCTCCCATGGCCTGCATTTTTGGGAAGCCGGAGTCATGCATCAAACCCATGCACTCAGATGCAGGACATGAGTGTCTTTTTCTTTCTTTCTTTCTTTCTTTCTTTCTTTCTTTCTTTCTTTCTTTCTTTCTTTCTTTCTTTCTTTCTTTCTACATTTCTACATTTCTACATTTCTACATTTCTACATTTCTAGATTTCTAGATTTCTAGATTTCTAGATTTCTAGATTTCTTTATTTGTAGGTCAGAGTTACACAGAGAAGGAGAGGCAGAGAGTGAGAGAGAGGTCTCCCATCTGCTGGTTTACTCCCCAATTGGCTGCAATGGCTGGTGCTGCGCCAGTCTGAAGCCAGGAGTTTCTGGGTCATCCACGTGGGTGCAGGCCCAAGGATTTGGGCCATTTTCTACTGCGTTCCCAGACCATAGTAGAGAGCTGGATCGGAGGTGAAGCAGCCAAGACTCGTACTGTCGCCCATGTGGAATGCCAGCACTGCTGGCAGTAGCTTTGCCTGCTATGCCACAGTGCTGGCCCCTCATGAGTGTCTTAACTGCTGGCTTAAATGCCTATTCCTGCATTGCCTTTTTTAGGTCAAATTTTCTTTAGAAAAGAAAGAGGTCATTTTCAAAATGTTTACATTGGATTTCTTTACTTTTTGATGTATGTATCCCTTGTGTTAGAACTAACAGTAAAGGGACTATAGACTATAGCTCTTTTCTAAGCATCTATGTTTTTAAATGTCCTTCTGTGGTGGGCATTTGGCACAGCAGTCAAGATGCCTTTTGGGATATTTGCATCCCATGTTATAGTGCCTGTGTTCGAGTCCCAGCTTCGCTTCTAATTTTAGCTTTCTGCTGATGCGTACCCGTGGAGGCAGTGGTGTTGGCTCAAGTGTTGGGTCCCCGCAACTCATGCATTCAGTTCCTGGCTCCTGGCTTTGGCCTGGCTCACCTCCAGCTCTTTTGGATATTTGGGGAGAGAGCTAGCAGATGATTCTCTGTCTTTAGAAAATGAATTGAAAAAGGCCTTCTTTTTAAAAATCCTGTATAATATCTTTGATAAGGAAGTTATAGTTTAGAAAGTTTGCCATTGTTCTTGTATATTATACAAGTTAAGTTCCTTGTTTATTGTTGAAACAAGCAGAAATCAAAGAAGGCACAAGCTGATAAGAGCATATTGGTCTAAATCCTATAAAGAAATAGTACAAAAAGACTTTGTGCATTATTTGTTTTCCTCTCCTTGTGTGTCTGTTGCCTGTTGCATTTGTAAAGCAGTATCTTTGCAGAGGCCTTTGTGCCCTTGCCCTCCTGTCAGTGAGAAGATGATAGCTTGAGCCTTTCTGTTGCCAAGCGTTGAGATAGTAACTTTCCTTATTGTGCAGTGAGGCACCCCTCACCACCATGGCCATGTGTCTTCAAAGCTCTTCCTTACAGTTCATGCTCATTCTGAGTGGGGACACAGCTGTGAGTTGTGATGGACATTAGTATTGCAGCAAACTGGAGGAGGATTTCTGTCGACTATGACTTCTTTTCTAATTTGTGAAAAGGAACCTTTTACGGATTGACTGACCAGGATTTAATCTGAATGCCAGTTGCCACTGCTGTAGATGAGAAGTGTTCATCCTGAAGAGGATTCATCGTTCATGGAGTTCCATGAGACATCTGTGTTTACACATGCATTGGTCCCCTCTTTCTTTCTTTCTTTCTTTCTTTCTTTCTTTCTTTCTTTCTTTCTTTCTTTCTTTCTTTCTTTCTTTATTATTATTATTATTATTATTATTATTATTATTATTTTGACAGGCAGAGTGGACAGTGAGAGAGAGACAGAGAGAAAGGTCTTCCTTTGCCGTTGGTTCACCCTCCAATGGCCGCCGCGGCCGGCGTACTGCGCTGGCAAGAGCCAGGTGCTTCTCCTGGTCTCCCATGTGGGTGCAGGGCGCAAGCACTTGGGCCATCATCCTCCACTGCACTCCCAGGCCACAGCAGAGAGCTGGCCTGGAAGAGGGGCAACCGGGACAGAATCCGGCGCCCCAACCGGGACTAGAACCCCGTGTGCCGGCGCCACAAGGCGGAGGATTAGCCTAGTGAGCCGCAGCGCCGGTCATCATTGTGTAATCTCTTCATGGTTTCTTGGATTTCTTTGATGAAATTTGGTCTCTGCAAGTCTTTTATTTGCCTAGTTGACATATAATGTAGGTTATGTAGTGAGTACTCAACTGACAATCTGTTTAATAACTTTTTAATCCTCAAAGTTTCCTTGTTTTTGAAATACCTTTGTTCCTTTTTATTAGAAAAAGAAAATAGAATATTTGATTTTTTTACATTTATATCTGTATTTCTAACTTATAGTACTTCTGTTATATATGTATAAGCTTCTAATGGTATTCTTTATATTTCTTAGCATGCATCATAATAGTTACTGTGCACAGAATGATCTAGTGGCTATGCTGCTGTACTTCAGTCACGTGGTTTTTAAAAAACATGTATTGGAGCCTCTGTACTTATGTGTTACCCTGCTCACTGTGTGAATTAGATTTTTAAGTGGTACTATGAAAAGGTGTTTGCTTGATTTCAAAGGAAGATGAGCAAGCAGTGACTGTTTCTGGAAGTCAAGGGACTGATGAGTGCTGTGTCTTGTTTCATTGAATTCATCTGTTTATAGAGAAAATACATGGCATTGCCTGTCTCATACCGATTTTTCTTAGTTGTGTGTGTGTGTGTGTGAGTGAGTGAGTGAGTGATTTGGTGAGCACAGTCTGCTAATTGCAAATTATTGAAATAGTAAGTTAGATTTTTTTGAGATATAATTCACTATCATGAAATTCACACTTCGAAAAGGTACTTCAGTGTTGTTTTTTTAGCATATTTACAAAGCAGCCGTCCTCTCTGTGAATTAAAGGAGGAAATTCTTCCATGAAATAAGTTCCTTTGGCTTAATTCCTGCTCAACTTGTTTGTGTTTTTTTCAAAGGTTTATTTATTTATTTGAAATTCAGAGTTAGTGTGAGAGAGGGGAGACAGAGCAAGGAGAGAGATCTTCCATCGCTGGTTCACTCCCCAAGTGACCACAAGGACCAGGGCTGGGCCAGGCCAAAGCCAGTGGCTTCATCAGGGTCTCTCATGTGGGTGCAGGGGCCCAAGTGCCTGGGCCATCTGTTGCTGCTTTCCCAGGCACAGTAACAGGGAGCTGGATCTGAGTAGAGCAGCCAGGACTTAGACTGTCGCTCATGTGGGATGCTGGCGCTGCAGCTTAATCCACTGTGCCACAGTGTTTGTTCCTTACCTATCCATTTGTAAGCGGTGAACATTTATCTACCGTTGTGAAGATAATTAAGCGTGGGCCAAAAATTCAAAACCTTTTACAAGTTTTGGGGCTGGCACCATGGCTCACTAGGTTAATCCTCCGCATGTGGCGCCGGCATCACATATGGGCATTGGGTTCTAGTCCCGGTTGTTCCTCTTCCAGTCCAGCTCTCTGCTGTGGCCCGGGAAGGCAGTAGAGGATGGCCCAAGTGCTTGGGCTTTGCACCCGCTTGGGAGACCAGGAGGAAGCACCTGGCTCCTGGCTTCAGATCCGCACAGCGCTGGCGTTGGCGGCCATTTGGGGGGTGAACCAATGGAAGGAAGACCTTTCTCTCTGTATCTCTCTCACTGTCTAAGTCTATCTGTCAAATATTACTACTACTACTAATAATAATAAAGAAGTTTTGAAGTGACAGTCCAGGGGCCACTGATGTGATAAAGTGGGTAAAATAGCCACCTGTAACTGGGGCATCTCATTTGAGCACTGGTTCATGTCCTGGCTGCTCCACTTGATCCAGCTCCCTTTAGTGGCCTGGGAAAAGTAGTGGAGGATGATCCATATGTTTGGGCCCCTGACGCTCCTGGTTCGTGCCTTTGGCGTGGTCCGTCCCTGGGCATTGTGGCCATCTGCGGAGTGAACCAACAGATGGAAGATCTCTCTCACTTTCTCTAACTTTGATTTTTAAATAAATAAATAAATCTTTAAAAAATTAAGTGATAGTCCATTAACTTTTATATGCTGAACTAATAAATCATTCTGTAGTTATATATTGAATAGGTTGTGATTTTTTTCTTACAATGCTATGAAGTGTTTGTGTCCTTGGATAGGTTGATATAACAGGAAGAACACACTTTTAGAGTATGGAAGGACCTGGCCTGCCTGTTTAATTTAGCTTTGTTGACCTGGACAAGTTACTTTATCCTGTTGGACCTCAGTTTACAAGAGATACTGGTCGGCGCCGCGGCTCACTAGGCTAATCCTCCGCCTAGCGGCGCCGGCACACCGGGTTCTAGTCCCGGTTGGGGCACCGGATTCTGTCCCGGTTGCCCCTCTTCCAGGCCAGCTCTCTGCTGTGGCCAGGGAGTGCAGTGGAGGATGGCCCAGGTGCTTGGGCCCTGCACCCCATGGGAGACCAGGAAAAGCACCTGGCTCCTGGCTCCTGCCATCGGATCAGCACGGTGCGCCGGCCGCAGCGCGCCAGCCGCGGCGGCCATTGGAGGGTGATCCAACGGCAAAGGAAGACCTTTCTCTCTGTTTCTCTCTCTCACTGTCCACTCTGCCTGTCAAAAAAAAAAAAAAAAAAAAACCCAAAAAAAACAAGAGATACTGCTAAGTGGTTCAGTGAAAACAGTGTGATTCCTTATGTGTACAGCTAAGTTTAAAATCGAGTTGCCTGCTTTCTCTTTTCAACTTTCTTTTTTTAAAGATGTATTTATTTGTTTGAAAGGCAGCAGAGTTAGAGAGAGGCAGAGGCCATAATGGCCGGAGCTGTGCTGATCTGAAGCCAGGAGCCAGGAGCTTCCTCTGAATCTCCTACTCAGACTCAGGGGCCCAAGGACCTAGACCATCATCTACTGCTTTCCCAGGCTATAGCAGAGAGCTGGATTGGAAGTGGAGCAACCAGGACTTGAACTGGCGCCCATATGAGATGCTGGCACTGCAAGCAGCAGCTTTACCCACTACGCCACAGTGCCAGCCCCTCAACTTTTTCTTATAGGACTGTGTTTTTGTTTTAAGTTAAATTTTTTACACAAAACATCTTTAAGACATGATTAATTTATCAATCCACAGTATTTGATTGGTGGTTTATAGGGAGTGAAATAAATGAAATCAACAGTTTTTTGCCCAGGAGAATGTTTGTTGCTAGGCTATTGACCATATATATGATTGTTTCTTTTGGAATCTTTTCATTATTTTGTACTCTTTTCTAAGCCTTTTTTTTTTTTTTTAATTAATTGGAAGATTGAGGATGGGGAGAGGGTGGGATCTGAGGCCACGGGAGAGAGAGAGAGAGACAGAGATATCTGATATCTTCCACTTGCTGGTTCATTCCTCATGTGTACACAGCCAGCCAGGCCAGGCCACAGCCAGCAACCAGGAACTCTGTCTGGGTCTCCCATGTGGGTGGAAGGGACCAAAAGTACTTGGGCCATCCTCCCCTCATCTGCTGCTTCCCAGGTGCTTTAGCAGGAAACTGGATCAGAAATGGAGGCAGGACTTGATGGCAGCCACTCCAGTATGGGATGTGAGCATCCCGAGCCATGGCTTAACCCACTTTTCCGCAACCCCTGTCCCTGATTAAAGTAATCTTGTTAGTGACTAAAGGAAGCAGTAGAAACCAGGAGTCCTAATCTTCTCTTTGGAAGGTTAAATGGAGTGGCTCAGCCTTTTAGACATAGTACTGAAAACTCACCTGAGAGCTTAGTTTTACAGTGAGAATTAGTCCTCTTTGGAAAGGCCCATAGCATTGTAGAATGGCCTTGTTTTTTCCACCAGTCATGTGGCCACATGGCAAAACTGAAATGCAAAGAAAGTGTTACTTCAATTAAAGGTTAATCTTCATTCTGAAAGAATTGGCAAACTGATATTAAGGAATTTTGTCCCAAATCTTGGTAGACCTTTGTTTTTATGTTTGAAAATATACATGTATATATATTGGATGAGACAATTCCTTGATGAAATGTTTTCACTTTATCATTTCTCAATTCAGTATTTCAGATTAGTTCTTTGGAGGGAATGATGGCAGTTTGCTAATTTTGAAGACTTGTCTAGAGACTGGTTTAGGTTTAGTGTTACCAATTTTAGTGAATAAAGCAGAGGTTTTTTGTTTAATTTTCCCTCTTCTACCAGAGTAAATTATGGCTACTTGGATATAAAGAAGTTTACTTCTAATGACTCTTTCGTACTTTGGGAAACGTATGGTCATTCTAAAAAATTATTATTTGCAGCTCTCACTTTGTCTTCCAAACAGTCTGCTTGAATTAGAGACATGAGAAAAATTTGAAAAATATTAAATATCTTTTAAAAAAGATTTTATTTTCTTCTTAAAGATTTATTTTATTTTATTTGAAAGACAGAATTACAGAGAGAAGTAGAGAGAGATAGAGGTCTTCCATCCACTGGTTCACTCCTCAATTGGCCACAACGGCCAGAGCTGCACTGATCAGAAGCTAGGAGCCAGGAGCTTCTTCTGGATCTCCCATGTGGGTGCAGGGGCCCAAGGACTTAGACCATCTTCTACTGCTTCCCAGGCCATAGCAGAGAGCTGAATCGGAAGAGGAGCAACTGGGACTAGAACCGGCACCCGTATGGGATGCCGGCACTTCAGGCCAGGGCTTTAACCCACTGTACCACAGCGCTGGCCCCAAGATTTATTTTATTAATTGAAAGAGTTATATAGAGAGAGGTCTTCTATCCTCTGGTTCACTCCCTAAATGGCCACAGCAGCTGTGCCGATCCAAAGCCAGGAGCCGGGGGCTTTCTCCGAGTCTTCCCATGTGGGCACAGGGGCCCAAGAAGCTGTGTTGTATTGTGTTTGTTTTGAGATTCCATGGAATATTTATCATGGGAATTACTTTTAGAGAGGTTGATTTAATGACCTTAAAATATGAAATACATTGTTTTCCAATTTTTGCTGAGAAGGATACAACTACAAATTGCTGAAAAATGTTTGGATCATTGGCAGAATTTTGTGGGGGTTAATTTTCTGTTACTGCTAAAACAATCCATTTTTTGAGTTATCCTTAACTCACTGTTGTAGAATTCCCCGAGGTCCTGTGCAGCAGCCTCTTGAGGACCGAATCTTCACTCCCACGGTCTCAGCAGTCTACAGCACGGTGAGTGTCTTAAGGCTGTTTGTCATGTTGTGTTTCTGCTTTTGCACTTGAACCCTTGGTATTGCAGGCAATGTTTGCTTGATTACAAGTAAATCACAAATAGAATTAGATAGATGTATATAATGTAATAAGGTAAATAAGCATGTTTCCTATTAATCCAGGAAGCGAAGGTGAAACAAATATTTTTCCTTTCTCAATAAATTAAAAAAGCATTTTTAGAAATTTGAGAGCAAGAGAGACATTTCTCATCTGCTGGTTTACTTCTCAAGTCCCCCACAATGGCCAAGACTAGACTGTCCAAATCTGTTAGTTGGGAGCTCAGTCAAGGTCTTCCACATAGGTGGCAGGAACCAGGTTTCTTGAGTCATCACTACTGCCTCCGAGGGTCGCATCGTTAGGAAGCAGGAGTCAGGAGCCACACCTGGGACTGAACCCCCGTACTGTGTTCTGGGACATAGCTTAACTGGCACCTTAACTGTTAGGCTAAATGTCTACCCCCCTTTCTCTATAAATGGTAACCTCTGGCCATGTGCAAGGATTCTTTTTATTGACTGAGTTTTACTTTGTTTTTGGATGTTGTATCTTAAACTTTTTAAATTTTGCTTTTATTAACTTAAACATTTTTATTTTTAGCTTTTTTAATCACTCAGATTACCATATTACAATGCTGCTAGAATAATGAATACTGGTTTTAGGAGAAATTTAATTTTTTATATTAAATGATTGATTATAATTCAAAAATGAAGGGAGATTTACCAGTTTTATGTAATAAAATTTAAAGCAAATTTTAGATATCTTACAGTGAATCTAGGGGAGTTTAGGGGATTTTCTGATTTAAGCCTGTCTTTTTAATAGTTGAGCATATCTTTTATTCTTATGGGTACACTGTGTGCTTTAAAGAAACTCAGGGGCTGGTGTTGTGGCATTGTGGGTTAAAGTGCTGCCTGCAATAACAGCATCCCATATGGTGCCTGTTCGAGTCCTGGCTATTCCACTTCTATTTATTTTTAGTAATTTTATTTATTTGACAGATAGAGTTAGACAGTGAGAGAGAGAGAAACAGAGAGAAAGGTCTTCCTTCTGTTGGTTCACCCCCCAAATGGCCTCCACAGCTGGTGCTGCGCCAATCCAAAGCCAGGAGCCAGGTGCTTCCTCCTGGTCTCCCACACGGGTACAGGAGCCCAAGCACTTGGGCCATCCTCCACTGCCTTCCCAGGCCACAGCAGAGAGCGGACTGGAAGAGGAGCATCCGGGACCAGAACCAGCGCCCATGTGGGATGCCGGCGCCACAGGCAGAGGATCAACCAAGTGAGCCATGGTGCTGGCCCACGCTACTCCACTTCTGATTCAGCTCCCTGCTGTTCTGTCTGGGAAGGCAGTGGAAGATGGCTTACGTGCTTGTCTTGGGCCCCTGCACCTGTGAGAGAGGCCTGGATGAAGCTCCTAGCTACTGCCTTTGGCCTGGCCCATTCCCCAGTTGTGGCCATTTGGGGAGTGAACCAACAGATGTAAGATCTCTCTGTCTCTCTCCTTTCTCTCTAACTCTGCCTTTCAAATCAATAAAACCTTAAAAAAAAAAAAAGAAAAGAAACTCATAGTCTCGGGATGGGTGTTAGGTACAATGGTTAAATCACCTCTTGAGATGCCTGTATGCCATAAGCGAATACCTGGTTTGAGTCTCAGCTTACTATGCTTCCAGTCCAGCTTCCTGTTAATGTGCAGTAGATGATGACTTAAGTAGTTGGATCCCTGCCATCCCCTTAGAGACTCAGACTGAGCTTTAGGCTCCTGGCCTCAGCCTGGCTCAGCCCTGTCTGTTGGTGGCATTTAGGGAGTGAACTAACACACAGAAAATGTCTATCTGTTGTTCTCTCTCTTACTCTGTTCACATTCAAACAAAATGAAAATGAAGTCTCATGAATGATACTGCTAAATAAATAATTGTATTCTAAAGTGGTGATAGGACAGTGATTCTTTTTAAATTTTATTTATTTTCATCTATTTGAAAGGCAGAATGACACATAGAAAAATATTCCAGCTACTAGTTCACTCCCCAAACGGCTGTAATAGCCATGGCTTGGCCAGGTGGCAGCCAAGTGCCTGGAACTCTTCTGGTTTCCTATGTGCGTGGCAGAAGTCCTAGCACTTAGGGTATTATCTGTTCCCTCACAGTATATATTAGCAGGAAGCTGGATCAAAAAAATGCATGAAGCAGGACTCAAACTGGCATTTTGATACAGGATGTAGCATCCCAAATGGTGGCTTAACCTGCTGCATCACAAGGCCTGCCCTGGACAGTGATTCCTTTTTTTTTTTTTTTTTTTTTTTTTTTTAAGATTATTTATTTATTTGAAAGTCAGAGTTACACAGAGAGAGAAGGAGAGGCAGAGAGAAAGGTCTTCCGTCATCCACTTGTTTACTCTCCAGTTGGCTGCAATGGCCAGAGCTGTGCCGATCCGAAGCTGGGAGCTTCTTCCAGGTCTCCCATGTGGGTGCAGGGGCCCAAGGACTATGGGCCATCTTGTACTGCTTTCCCAGGCCATAGCAGAGAGCTGGATTGGAAGTGGAGCAGCTGGGACATGAACTGGCATCCATATGGGATGCCAGCACTGCAGGTGGACGCTTTACCCATACGTCACAACGCCAGCCCCAACAGTGATTCTTAATTGTTTGGTTTATGAGGCACATTTACAGTCTGAAAATAACTGAAGTGTTGTCTCTTCAAGAAGAGCAGTTATACCCAGTGTTTACATATGGGGATAATTGAAAAAGTTCTTAGTGAAATGGAATTAAAAGATGTTTATTTTGGATCAAAAAATTTTGGCATTCATGAATAGTTTTTTCATAATAAACATTTTCCATGCTGCAACATGCAAGGAGATGGCAAACCCTCCAAAAAAATGAAATCACAGACCTTTTGTCCAGATGGCTCATCAGAGGTTTCACTGAAGCACGGAGTACCAGTGTAGTTACAGTCCTCAACACCAGCATCCTTCCCGAGTGCCAGAGAAATGGATGACACCATAGCAGCTGACATTCCTCCCTCCCTCCCCCCACCCCTCCCTTCCTTCCTATTTATTTATTTATTTATTTTCAAGAGTTATAGAGAGAAAACGATAGACATGGAGAGAGAGGTCTTCCATCACTGATTCATTCCACAGATAGCTCCCCCAAAGCCAGGAGCCAGGAGCTATACCTAGGTCTCCCGCATGGGTAGCAGGGACCCAAGCACTTTGGTCATCCTCAGATGCTTTTCCCAGGCCATTAGCAAGAAGCTGAGTCAGAAGTGGAGCAGCCAGGACTTGAACTGGCACTCATGTGGGATGCCAGCATGTAGGTGGCGACTTTACCCTCTGTACTACAGCCTGCCCCTGCTATTTCTTAAAAAATAAATTGTTTTAGCCGGTGCCGCGGCTCAATAGGCTAATCCTCTGCCTGTGGCGCCGGCACACCGGGTTCTAGTCCCGGTCGGGGCACCGGATTCTGTCCCGGTTGCCCCTCTTCCAGGCCAGCTCTCTGCTATGGCCAGGGAGTGCAGTGGAGGATGGCCCAGGTGCTTGGGCCCCGCACCCCATGGGAGACCAGGATAAGTACCTGGCTCCTGCCATCGGATCAGCGCGATGGGCCACAGTGTGCCGGCCGTGGCGGCCATTGGAGGGTGAACCAACGGCAAAGGAAGACCTTTCTCTCTGTCTCTCTCTCTCACTGTCCACTCTGCCTGTCAAAAAAAAATAATAATAAATTGTTTTATGTTGTTTTATTGTAAGAATTTAATCACTCCAAATTGAAATATACTTCTGCAGTTTTTAATGTGTGTCAAGCAGTGTTCAAGGTGTTGAAGATATAGTAGTCAGTAGTGAACAGAACAAACCCTCAGCCCTATGGAGTTTACATTTTTGTGGGGTTGAAAGATGGCAAACTATTGAATAGTAATATATATTTTGATGAAAATGAGGCAAGAGGCAAAATAAAAGAGTAGGGAATAACTGTACCTGCCACCTTAGCTAGCTAGGACTCTCAGGCAGGTTGTCTTTGAAAAAATAGCATTCAAGTGGAAACCTAAGATTTGTAGAGAAAGAGCATTTCCAATAATAGGAAGAGCAGAGGTGCCAGCGCTGTGGCATAGTGGGTAAAGCCACTGCCTGCAGACCTGGCTGCTCCACTTCCGATCCAGCTCTCTGCTGTGGCCTGGGGAAGTAGTAGAGCATGGCCCATGTCCTTGGGCCCTTGCACCTGCTTGGGAGATCTGGAAGAAGCTCCTGGCTTCTAGCTTCAGATTGGCACAGCTCTGACCGTTGCTGCAAACTGGGGAGTGAGCCAGTGGATGGAAGACCTCTCTGTCTCTGCCTCTCCTTCTCTCTGTGTGTAACTCTGACTTTCAAATAAATAAAATAAATCTTTAAAAAAAAAAAAAAAGAAGGAACAGCAGAGCAGTGACCCAGAGATAGCAAGAGGCTTAGTATAGTCTTGGAAATGCAAGGAAGTAAGAATGGCTGGAGAGGAGAGAGTTTAGATTTAGTGAATCAGATTATATGGGGCTTTATAGACCATGGTTAATATTTTAATTTTCATCCAATTGTAATGAAAGTCAATGGAAGATTAAAAGCATAGATCTGTATTATATTATAAAAGGTCACTGTAGCTAGTTTGTGTCAAATAGCCTGTGATGAGCCGGCGCCGTGGCTCAATAGGCTAATCCTCCACCTTGCGGCGCCGGCACACCGGGTTCTAGTCCCGGTTGGGGCGCCGGATTCTGTCCCGGTTGCCCCTCTTCCAGGCCAGCTCTCTGCTATGGCCAGGGAGTGCAGTGGAGGATGGCCCAGGTGCTTGGGCCCTGCACCCCATGGGAGACCAGGAGAAGCACCTGGCTCCTGGCTCCTGCCAGGATCAGCGCGGTGCGCCGGCTGCAGCGGCGGCCATTGGAGGGTGAACCAGCGGCAAAGGAAGACCTTTCTCTCTCTGTCTCTCTCTCACTGTCCACTCTGCCTGTCAAAAAAAAAAAAAAAAAAAAAAATAGCCTGTGATGAGGGGAGGTGGTGGTTTTTGGTGATAGTGAAGCGAGGAGATCAGTTAGAAGAGTATTGTAGTAGTGCAGGTGTAAGGTGGTTGTGGTTTGCTCTAAAGTGATAGCAGTTACAGATCTGAGTAGTGGGATTTTTATCTATTTTAAGAGCAAAGTCAGTAGGATATGGTGATATCTTAGTTGTAGTATATGTGAGAGAGCCGTCAAGGATGGTGTCATGGATCTTGACTTGAGCAACAGTGAATGCAGTTCTGTTTATGGAGCTAAAAAAATGGGTGAGGAACAAGTTTTGTTTTTTTTTTTGTTTTGTTTTGTTTTTTTTGTTTTTTTTTTTGAGAAAATAAATTTAATATATGCAAACACTGTTTTGGTGGGGGTTAAGCATTAGTTTGTTTCTGGTTTTTGCTGTTTTGAAGTTAAAGCCATTTTCATACTTTGGAATTTTTTTTTGTAGAATAGCTTTCTAAAAGAGCGATTACTGAGTTAAAGAATAGTAATGTGGGGATAGGATTGACACCACGGTTAAAGTGCTGCCTTGGATCTTTGCATCCTGTATCAGAGTGCCTGGGTTCTTGTTCTGGCTCTGCTCCCAATTCCAGCCTCTGCCAATGTAGATGGTAAGCAGTTGGGTCCTTGTCACCCACATGGGAGACCTAGGTTGAGTTCCTGTATCACAGTTTTGACTTGGCCCAATCCCAACCAACTTTGTGGGCATTAGGGGAGTGAACAAGAGGATAAGAGATATTCTTTGTGTGTCTCTTAATACCTGTCAAATTTAAAGTAAGAAAAAGACCAGAATGTTAAGGTTCGATATAAATGAGAGGACTTATGATTCTGCAGACTTGCTATTTTTTTTAAAGATTTATTTATTTATTTGAAAGTCAGAGTTACAGAGAAAGATGGGAGAGACAGAGAGAGATCTTCAGTCTGCTGATTCATTCCACAAATGGCTGCACTGACCAGGGCTGGGCCAGGCCGAAGCCAGGGAGCCAGGAGCTTGATCTGGCTCTCCCACATGGGCCCTGTCCTGTTCTGTTTTCCCAGGCATTTTATTGGAGCTGGATCAGAAGTAGTGCAGCCAAGACTCAAACTAGCACCCATGTAGGATGCTGGTGCTGCAGACAGTGGCTTAACCCACCACACCAGAGTGCTGACCCCAAACTTAGTGTTTGGATATTATCAAAATCCCATGACTAATGGCGCAGAGCTTGAACATAGTTTACATGAAATGTTTGAAAACGTGTTTTATAATTTGTTTATTGTTAGATCAAATTTGATTTTTACTATTGAAAATTACTACCATGTATGTAGTCCTTTGATTAGTTCATAAAGTGTATATGATATGAATGTTGTATATTGTGCCTGTTCTGAGAAGACAAGAAATTTTAGGCAGGATCAGTTATCTTAAATATGGTGTTCTCCACTTTTTAATAAGTTATTTCCATTGTTAATAAGTTAAGTCTGTATCACTTTTACAATTTTGCATGCAATGTTAGCTGAATTGGTAGGAAAGTGGTTCAGCAGGTGCTTTGAAGTCCTTAGTTTACTTTTGTCTCTGCTCTAGAGGAATGTATTGATCTTTATTCCTCTGATGCCTATGTTTATTACCATCATTTTTGTGTCATAAAATAAAGGCTCACCCTCAGTTCATCTCCTACTGCCTTGGCATATGGTGCCCATATGTCACTTTCATTGAGTTGGTTAAATTCCTTGAAAGGCAGTAAGATACTTGGCCAGTCTTTTAAAATTCCACAGAGATTTTACTTTAAAATTAAGTCTGTTATAGAGACTTGTATGTCCGGCATTTTAGATAGGTTCTCTGTAATAATCAAAGAAATATTACCAGTTGGACTCAACTTTTAGAATGCCTTTATGTTACATATTTTTGGTATGGTTAATTTATATTTACTTATTTTAACTTCATTTATACAAGTTTGTCCTTGGAACATTAATCAGGGATGAGAGGAAAAGTTTATGTCACTATTCCTCATTAGTCATAATTACAATAGGGTAATTGATCATAGGAATTTAAAAGGACTCAAGGAAATATTTTCTAAACTCTAGCAGGAAGAGCATATATTATATGGTAGAGGGGAAATGGCAAAACTAAAGAGGTCCCAGTTAAATAAATTGATAACTTTCTTATATTGGCAAGCTTCTTTAATGTATGGAATTTTACCATTTTGCACAATATTTTCTTACATATTTTGTTTAAAGAAACTTGTTTTTAAATCCAGTTAGAAGGATACACTTAATGGAACAGTGACACTACTACAAGAAGCAGCAGTCTATATTCTAGGAGATGGGAAGAATTTCTTATTAACTCCTTATGAAAATTACCATTAGCTGCTTAACTTGCTCTTTATTAAATGAATTGCTATTTAGTACCATAAAACATCATGAATTTTTTTAAAGATTTATTTATCTATTTGAAAGTCAGAGTTACACAGAGAGGGAAGGAGAGGCAGAGAGAGAGAGAGAGAAAGAGGTCTTCAATCCACTGATTCACTCCCCAATTGGCCGCAAAGGCCAGAGCTGCACCGATCCAAAGCCAGGAGCCAGGAGCTTCCTCTGTCTTTTCATGCTGGTGCAGGGGCCCAAGGACTTGGGCCATCTTCTACTGCTTTCCCAGGCCATAGCAGAGAGCTGGATCGGAAGTGGAGTATCCAGGACTTGAACTGGTGCCCAAATGGGATGCCGGCACTGCAGGTGGCAGTTTTACCTGCTACACCACAGCACTGGCCCCATGATTATTATTTTTTTAAAGATTTATTTATTTATTTGAAAGGTAAAGATACAGAGGAAGAGGAGAGACGGGGGTGCATGGAGATAGCCTCCATCTGCTGGTTTGCTCCCCAAATGACTACAGCAGCCGGGGTTGGGCCAGGCTGCAGCCAGGAGCCGAGAGTTCCTCTGGTTCTTCTCCTGTGGGTGCAGGGGCCCAAGGTTTTGCGCCATCTTCCATAGTTTTCCCAGGCGCATTAGCAAGGAACTGGATCAGAAGTGGAGCAGCCAGGACTCAAACGTGCTCCCGGATGGGATACCAGCACTGTAGGCAGAGGCTTAACCTTCTAAGCCACGGTGTCAGCCCCTCAAGATTCTTTTAGCTTGTCTATACTTGATAAAATTTTGGTTTTTTTCTATAGCTTTGTGTGATCTAATTCAAAAATTAACTCACTCTCACCATTACTATTCAATTTAGTTCTGGAAGTTTTAGCCAGAGCCACTAGATAAGAAAAAGAAATCAATGGGATAAAACTGGGAAGGAAGAAAGTAAAATTATTCCTGTTTGCAGATGAGATAATCCTATACATAGGGAAACCAGAAGACTCCACTAAGAAATTGTTGGAATTCATGTAAGAGAGTTTGGCAGAGTTGCAAAGTATAAAATCTACACTCAGAAATCAATAGCTGGTGCCAGCGTTTTGGTGTGGCTGGTAGAGCTCCACCTTTGATGCCAGTATCCCATAGGGACACCAGTTTAAGTCCTGGCTGCTCCACTTCTGATTCAGCTTCCTGCTTATACACCTGGGAAAACGAGAGGATGGCCCAAATGCTTGGGCCTCTGCCACCCTTGTGGGAGGCACAGGTGAAGTTCCTAGCTCCTGGCTTTGGCCTGGCCCAGCCCTGGCCATTGTGGGCATTTCAGGAGTGAACCAGCAGATAGAAGCCCTCTCTGCCCCTCCCTCTCTCTCTCTCTCTCTCTCTCTCTCTCTCTCTGTCTCTGTCTCTGTCTCTCTTTCTCTCTTTCTTCCTGTAACTCTGCCTTTTAAATAAGTAAAATAAATATTTTTTTAAAAATCAGTAGCTTTTTATACACAAACAATGCATGGCTGAGAAAGAACTTACAAGATGAGTCACATTCACAGTAACTATAAAAAATGTAAATGCCAAGGGCCATGGCTGTGGCATAGTGGGTAAGACTGCCACCTGCAGTGCTGCCATCCCATATGGGCACCAGGTCAAGTCCTAGCTACTCCACTTCTGATCCAGCTCTCTGCTATGTCCTGGGAAAGCATAGGAAAATGGCCCAAGTGCTTAGGCCCCCGTACCCAGGTGGGAAACCTGGTAGAAGCTCCTGGCTCCTGGCTTTGGATCGGCCCAGTTCCAGCCATTGTGGCCATTTGGAGAGTGAATCAGTGGATGGAAGACTCTCTCTGTCTCTGTCTTGTCTCTGTCTCTGTCTCTGTCTCTATCTCTATCTCTACCTCTTTCTCTCCACTTGCTCTGCCTCTCTATAACTCTGCCTTTCAAATAATTAAGTAAAATCTTTAAAAAAATAAAGAAAAGTTAAATACCTTGGGATAAATTTAACCAGATCTCTACAATGAAAATTCTAAAACATTATGGAAAGAATTAGAAGACACCAAAAAAAGGGAAAAGTATTCCATGTTGATGGATTGGAATAATTAATATCCTCAAAATTTCCATAGTACCCAAAGTAATTCACAGATTCAGTGTGATCCCAATCAAAAGACCAAAGACAATTTTCTCAGATATAGAAAAAATGACCCTGATATTCATATGGAATCACAAGGAGACCCTGAATAGCTAAAGCAATCTTAAATAATAAACATAAAGCTGGTGACATCATAATACCTGCTTTCAAGACATATTACAGGGCAGTTGCATCAAAACAGCTTGGTACTGGCACAAGAATAGACACATCAACCAATGGAATAGGCTAGATACCTTGGAAATTAATCCACACATCTACAACCAACTAATTTTTGACAAATGAGCTAAAATCACACCTGGAGAAAGGACAGAAATGATGTTGGGAAAAACAGATTTTTGCATGCAGAAGTATTAAAAAGGACCCCTGCCTTACACTATATACAAAAATCATCTTAGAATAGAGCAGGGATCTAAATCTAAGACCTGAAACCATCACGTTACTAGAATGAAACATAGGGGAAACTCTGTAGTACATTGGTTATAGGCAAAGACTTCTTGAATAAGACCCAGCAGCACAGACAGTAAGGGCAAAGATAGACAGATGGATTACATCGAGCTAAGAAACTTCTCAGCTGCAAGTAAACACTCAACTACAAGGTAACCAACAGAATGGGAAAAAGTGTTTGCCATCTATGTAACTGATAAAGGATTAATACCCGGAATAAATAAGAAGCTCGAGGAACTCAACAAAAGCAAATTAAGCAATCCAGTAAGTAATATGGGCTAAGCAAATGAACAGGTGTTTTTCAAAGGGTGATATAAAAATGGCCAACAGACACATGACAAGATGCTCAGAATCACTAGTTCTCAGGGAAATGAAAAAGCCGCAATAATATTTCACCTCACCCCAGTTAGAATGGCTATCATCCAGCAATCAAGAAATAATAAATACTGGTGAGGTTGTGGGGGAGAAGGTACTCTAAAGCGCTGTTAATGGGAATGTAATCTCATACAACCATTATGGAAGACAGTATGTATATTCCTCAGAAATCTGAAAATAGATCTACCACATGACTCAGCCATTCCACCCCTGGGAATTTATCCAAAGGAAATGAAATCAGCATATGAAAGAATTTTCTGTACCCTCATATTTATAGCAACTCAATTCATAATGGCTAATATATGCAATCAACCCAATTGATGACTGGATAATCGTGTATATATACACAATTTTTTGCAACAAAATGGATGCAAGTGGAGACCATTATGCTTAGTGAAATAGGCCAGTCCCAAAAAGACAAATATCTTATGTTTTCCTTGATTTGTAGTAATGAATATGCAGATTACAAAAAAAGTGATGTATATAAGTAAAATTGACTTTAAGATTTGATTATTGTTTATAGCCCTTGTCTGTACTTTTGAGTAACAGTGGTTTTTCTACTTAACTATTTGTTGAAGTCTGTAACTACTAGGGCAAATGCCCACTGCCAAGGTGTTGTTTTTTAGTGTATAGTTGTATAGTGAATGATTATTACATAGCACCCATAATCATAATTCAGACAGCTTAAGTAGCGTCCCAAGGAGGTGAGCCATAATATACATAAATGATAAATTTAGAAACTAGTGTTAATAGCTTAAAGATTCTACCTTCTTTATTTGCTGTTTTAATAACTTTGATATTTACATATTTACATATGTAATATGTATTCAAAGGTCTATGTGTATGTGTAGTTTTTTCTATTAAAGATTATTTCATTTGGTTAAGATTCCAGAAGCAGCATCAGTGAGTTAAAATATGTGTATACAATTTGAACTGCTTCAGTTTTCAATACTTCATTGACATTGTAAAGTGTGATAGTTTCCACATTTGCAGCAAGCAGTACAGGAGGATGTCCTTCTCATTGTATCTTGACAACTTTGCTACTGTGACCCAAAGTGATATTTCATAATTCATAAAAGAAGTAGCAGCAGGTATAGGACTGTGGAAGGATGTTTAATTTTGATAAAATAATCATGTCATTTTGTTCACAAAATTAGTAAAGCTTTAAGTGCCCGTTTCTCAGTTCTGTAATAATGAGGAATTTTTTTTTTTAAGATTTATTTATTTACTTGAAAGTCAGTTACACAGAGAGAGAAGGAGAGGCAGAGAGAGTGAGAGAGAGAGAGAGAGGGTTTCTATCAGCTGGTTTACTCCCTAATTGGCTGCCTCAGCTGGAGCTATACCAATCCGAAGTTAGGAACCAGGAGCTTCTTCCGCGTCTCCAACGTGGGCACAGGGGCCCAAGCACTTGGGCCATCTTCTACGGCTTTCCCAGGCCGTAACAGAGAGCTGGATCGGACGTGGAGCATCTGGGAGTTGAACCAGCGCCCATATAGGATGCTGGCACTGTAGGCAGCGGCTTTACCTGTTACACCACAGCACTGGCCCCAATAATGGGGAAATTTTATAGGAGTTTTTTTTTTTTAATTTTTTTAATTTGGATTTTTTTTAGCTTGAAAGGCAGATAGAGATCTTCCATTTATTTGGTTCACCCTCCAAATACATCTAACAGCCATGGCTTGGCCAGGCCTGTGCTGGGTGTTGAGAACTTTGTTGGGTCTGAGCCATCCCTGCTGCCTCCCAGGATGCACACTAGGAGAATATTTTATTGTTGGGTTATTGCTGTAAAGTTTAACTCACAATTCTCCAATTATTTGGAATTCCCTTGGTCAACTGGAGGTGTTTTTGTTCCTGAGGGACCTTTGGCAGTGTCAGGAGGCATATTTGGCTATGCTGAATGGTGGAGATTGGGAGTGCTAATGGCATTTATTGTGTGGAGGCAACGGATGCAGCTGAATATTCAAAGTGCAAGTGCTGGCACAAAAACATTTGTGTGATCACAAGAAATATTGAAATTTGGGGGCCAGCACCATTTGGGGAGTGAACTAGTGGGTGGAAGAGCTCTGTCTTTGCCTCTCTTTCTGTAATTCTGCCTTTCAAATAAAATAAACAGATCTTTTTAAAAAATGTGCTTATAACTGTAGTTTTTATTTTCATAAGAGTGGAGAGTCTGAAAATGGCATTTTAGGTGATAACTGAGCCATGAGCAGCACTCAGCTCTTCAGACAGGGAGGAGAAGTGCGAACCTTCCAGAGGGGTGTTAGAGCAGCTTCAAAGCTTTCCTGGGGGGAGAGGCCTTCTGGTGATGGCAGCTTCGTGTTCCTGAGACTGGATTGGAGGCTCAGCACCATGCTGCACAGTAGGAACAAGCCTGCTGAGCACCTGAGGTGTGGCTAGTGCCTCTGAGGAACTGAATTCTAAGTTTTTTTCATTTCCATTAATTAAAGTGTAGGTAGCTGAATGTGGCTACTGCATTAGAAAGTGCATTTCTAGAGGCTGACAAGGTGTGGGTCATGTCAGTTTTGTAAGATTTGTATAAGGCATTTGGACTTTCTTTGATGTACAGAAGGAGCTGTTGAAGGTTTTTAGTACAGAAATCACATGACAAAATTTCAGTCAGGATATTGATTATATTAGATAGAATAGAGTTTGCAGGTTCCGTGGGGAGCAGAATCTTAAGAGTAGCTCTAACGGTGCTTCCCCATGCAGCTGTTTTACTGTGGGACAAGTGTCTTCGCCTCTTTGCATCTCAGTGTGCTTGCTCATTAATAAAATACAGATAATAATAGTACTTGTCTACAAAGGTCGTTATGAAGGCAAATGAAATAGATCCACTTGGAATTGCTGAAGCTGATACGTGATCTTCAGATATTTAGCTGCAGCTGCTGACTCCATCGCCTCTCTACTTTTACTGCCCTCAAAAGTAGGATGGAAATCTGCTTATTTGAAACTAAATCTGAGGACATTTAATGTGGTGTCAGGTAAAATGCTTGTATTTTTTATTTTTAAACAAAGATTTATTAATATATTTGAAAGGCAGAGCAAAAGAGACAGAAGAGAGCAAGTGAGTGCACTATCTTCCATCCACTAGTTTACTCTCCAAATGGCCACAGTGGCTTTGGCGGTTCAGGCTGAGAGCCAGGAGCCCATAACTCCACCTGGGTCTCCCATGAGGTTGGCAGGGACTTGGGGTCATCTTCTCCTGCTTTCCCAAGCAGGGAGCTGGAGCAGAAGCCGAGCATCTTATAAGTGGTGACCTAAACTGCCGTGCCACAACACTGGCCCCATGTTTTTCATTTTTAATAGCGAAGTTTTAAGAACTCATGCGAGGTAATGGTAAGTCTAACTATGTTAAACAAAAAAGGTAAACTTTAATAAAGTAGTAAGTGTGCATGGAGAACACTTAGAAAATTAGGTGATAAAAGATGGGTGGTATCAAACCTATGTGTTAAATATTGTTAATATTTTTGATATTTTTTAGCCATTGCTATATTATTAGACACATTGATTCATTTTAAGTAATTTTATCTGAAGCTTTTTTTGTAGAAATACTATAATTTTGGGGCCGGCACTGTGGCTCACTTGGTTAATCCTCTGCCTGTGAGGCCAGCATCCCATATGAGTGCCGGTTCTAGTCCCGCCTGCTCCTCTTCCAGTCCAACTCTCTGCTGTGGCTTGGGTAGGCCACATTCACCCACATGGGAGACCAAGAGGAGGCACCTGGTTCCTGGCTTTGGATTGGCGCAGTGCCGGCTGTAGAAGCCATTTGGGGGTGAACCAACGGAAGGAAGACCTTTCTCTCTGTCTCTTTCTCTCACTTTTTATAACTCTACCTGTCAAAAAAAAAAATACTATAATTTTAACTGTATTTCCCAGGTGCTATTACAGTTGTAGATTATTATCACCTTATTTTAAAAAGTAATTTCTTTCTCTTTGTGTTTGACTTAAATGGAATAGTAGCATTTGGAAAACAGCTCTAAACGCATTCCAAATTGCAGGCTTTACAGGTGGTGTTAGTGAATACAGTTAATATTTGTGGAAACTTCTGTGGAATGTCAGGAAAATTCTGGCTTATAGGTTAGCATGTTTCTTTTTTTAGATCAATTATGTATATTGGACACTAAATCAAGCTTAAGTGAATTTCCCCATATTTTCTTTGTATCTCATATGACTTTGATTAACTAGTATTGAAAATTTGCCTATTATATAAAGATGTGGTGGGTGGTTGTATAATATTTTTGACACTTCAATAAAGATTTAATCTGTGACCAGTGGTTGCTGGCTTGCCTTGATTCTTTTTTGTGGTGAAGTAATGTTCAGAAAGACAAAAGTAGGTAAAGCAAAGTTTATTAAAATACATTCCAAGAGAGAAATGAGCCTGTTGAGAGGAAATGCACCACCCTTTCTTCCTGATTTGGGGTTTTTATCCCTGAAGCTTAAGGATATTGACTGATGATGTGGCTGTGAAGCTCATGATTGACACTTGTGATTGACATCTGGAAGTTGCATACCTTTAGGCTTTCGGCCCATGTGGCTGTAATCTAGACTTTTCTATTTTTACTGAGCTCCCATTCTATCAGGTTACTTTAACCAAAGAATTAAACCACAAAGTGGGCTGTTTTTGGTGGGCTCCAGGCAGAGAGTAGGGTCCGTGGGTTCAACCCTAAATGAGTGTTTCCTGGGACCCATCCCTCGTGTCTGCCTGGCAGGTTTGTTACTCTTCCGTAGTTATTTATGAAATGTTATTGCTCTATCAAGTGTCTTTATTGAATGTCAGTTTTAACTTTAATAGTCTAAAACTGCTCTCTCTAGTTTTGATCTGTTAAGTTCTAATATATGTTAACTGCCATTTCTGAAACTTAGTCAAAAGGCAGTAGCATTTGATTTTTCTTTTATCATTGTACCTGCATCTTTGCCTATCAAAATAGCAGTGGTTGATAGAGTTCTTGTTATTAAGGAGTTAACCTTTTAAAAATTAAGGTTAAAACAAATCAGAGTAGGTGTTTGTTACAGTTTTTAAGCTCCCATATGGGAGTGCATTGATTTCAGCTTCCTTCTGATACACAAGAGGCAGCAGGTGATGGCCCACATGCATGGATCACTGGGAGCCAAATAGGACACCAGGATTGAGTTCCTGGATCCTGGCTTTGACCTGTCCCTGTTCTGGTCATCAGTATGAATGTTTGGAAGATGAACCAGAAATGGATGAGCTTTTTTTAGTCTTTCTCTCTGCCTTTCAAATAAAGAAAATAAAAAAGAATGTGGTTACACCTATGCCATGAACTACCATTTGACTATTTTGAAGAAGAATGAATTAAGGTATGCGTGTTTATGTGGAAAGATCTCTGATGTTGATAAATAAGGAGATAAACATCAGAGTAATTATTATTGAATTACCGCATTTAATATAAAATAAACATTTGTAGGGGTCGGTGCCATGGCTCACTTGGTTAATCTCCCACCTGCGGCACCGGCATCCCATATGGGCACCAGGTTCTAGTCTCGATTGCTTCTCTTCCAGTCCAGCTCTCTGCTGTGGCCCAGGAAGGCAGTGGAGGATGGCCCAGGTGCTTGGGCCCTTGCACCCACATGGGAGACTGGGGAGGAAGCACCTGGCTCCTGGTTTCCGATCCCTGTAGTTCTGGCCATGGCAGCCATTTGAGGGGTAAACCAACGGAAGGAAGACCTTTCTCTCTGTTTCACTCTCTCACTGTCTATAACTCTGTCAAATAAAAAAAATTAAAATAAACATTTGTAAATGTGTAGAATAGTTTTTGAAGAATAGATATCAGATTGTTTACCATTAGGAAGAAAAGTGGAGTGGGACTTGAGGGCTGAAGTGAACACTACTACTTTTACTCTCTTTTAAACAAGAAATATGTTGATGTGTTGTCTCAGCAATTAAAAAAAAAGTTAAACTTTAGAATTGTCCTCTCTCCCCCAGTCTTTGTGGCAGTGTAATATTTATTTTGTAGATCGCTAGTAATTCTCCCCTGATTCAGTCAATAGATGCAAATGATTTTTAACAATGGCCTTAAGTTTCCCTGAAGACCTAAAAATAATATTGGATTAGCAGTAAAAATTGCTTTGCAACTTTCCATTTTGGGTCTGTATCTATTTTACCAAGTTTTTAATATAAGGTAGTCAACTAAACCTTATATTGTATTTGAAGATCATTGTGGGTTAAAATTTACAGAAATATTTATCAAATACTGAAGATTGAGTATATTTTTGGTTCACCTTTTATTTCTTCTGGAAGCTTAACTTTAAAAACATCTCCTTAACCATCACAAATATCACCCTGTATTTCTTAGACAGCCCTTATAGCTAATGTCATCAAACATTTATGAAATCTGGATGCTGCTGCATTTTTTTTTTTTGGTAAAAATTTCAATTAATTAGACCCAATCATTTTCTGTATTGCCTTTCTTTCTAAGTAGAGAACAGATTTGTTTTCTGTGATATTCTAAAGAGTGTTTTAAGTCCCATTTCCATACCATTATGAATACAAAACAACTGAAAGAGGCTCTGGCTTTTTAGAGAGTACTTTTGGGACCTAGACATTGGCGGAGAGGCTACGAGGTGTGAAGGATATTGAGATGAATTTCACTCTGTAAACATCTATTAAATGACAGCTACATGCAAGGTTTTGTGGCAGATAATACGTGAAAACAATGGTGGATACTATGACTTTGTTTTTAAGAGTTCTCACTTTGCCAGATGATATGGTTAGACATTGTTTTATGTACATATGGGTAAGTGAGGAGACATGAATGATACATAAATTGGAACAAATATTCTATGTACATGTATTTATAGAGCACCTTTTATTGATGTTAGGGATCCTTAATAGCAAAAATATTTGATGAAGTGGATCATGGTTCAGGTTCAACAGAGACAGATGTCTAGATTGTGGGGAGCAATCCGGACTAGACTAAGTTACTGGAATTAAGACTTATTCTATGCATCTGCTCTCCCACAATATGGCGCTGGGAGAGAAGTAAACAGCTTCTGCACAGCTGCCTCCAGTTCAACCAATAAACTGTAGGACTTGCTCCTGATTGGAGGAGAGCAGCGTACTCGGCGTGTGGGCAGCCGAGTTAGGATTGGCGGAGGAGGACTATAAAGGAGGAGAGAGACGGCATGCACCGGGAACATCTAAGGGGAACATCTAAGGGGAACACCCGTGCAGCCCCCGAGAGAGCCGGCCGGCGGTGTGCCGCTCCCCTGCGGAAGTGGGGAAAGCGGCCAGGGGGAACCGCCCTTCCACGGAGGTGGAAGGGTCCGTAGCCAACCCGGGAAGAACCAGCAGCAAACCCGGGGAGGGCCGAGCAGACGAAAGAACAGCGCAGGGTCCTGTGTCGTTCCTCCACGAAGAGGGGGAGCGACATAATGGTGCCGTGACTCGGATATGAAGCCGAGGCAGGGCTTAGTGTCGTTCCTCCACGAAGAGGGGGAGCGACATAATGGTGCCGTGACTCGGATAGGAAACCTAGGACGGATAGGAAACTTAGGAGGGAAGAAACGGGAAGAACTGGGAAAATATCGGAGAGAGAGACTAGCAAATAGCCTAGGGAAAAGCCGGACGAAAAAGGTGCCGAAAGAAGCTATTGAAAGCCTAGGCACAGACTCAGATACGGACTACGGGGGGAAGCTGGGAGAAATCTCTAAGGTCGAAAGCGAAAGTGAAAGCTAGAACAGACTCGGATGCGGACTGTGGGGAGAGGCCAGGAGAAATGAGGGAGGAGTATTGTTGGAGGAAAGCTTGGGGAAACATACCGGGTAGAGAAAAATGTTAGGGAAATTGAAGCCGCGGGGGGCAGGCCGAGGCGGAAACGAAAGCCACTTTGGGATTCTCAAGTTAGCCCGGGAATAGGGGGCGAAAAGTTAAAACCAGAAGCGGAAACGTAAGCCTGGTTGGGATCCGTCTGATTAGCCCAGGGAGCAAAGGACGGGAAGCCAAACCGTGGGGCGGAGACGTAAGCTGGGTTGAATTCGCCAGGCTAGCCCGGGGAACTTGGATTGAATGCTAGTGGCGGAGACGCAAGCTACGCTGTGTGACTCGCGGAAGCCGCCGCGTGCAGAGAGAGCATGGGGCGTGAATAGATAGGGAACGCGGGGCTGGCGCGAGGCCGTGGTTCAGACGCGAAAGGGCTAGTGAGAGACCGCGGAGTGTGCGCGCGAAGCCGAGCCGCGCAGAGCCGGGAGCCCGCCGGCGGGGCGAGGCGCCGGGAAGCCGCGCGGAGCCGTGAAGCTGCCGCGGGGTGGGAGCCGGGAAGCCGCGGGGATAAGAGAAACAGAAGTTTAGAAGTAAAATGAGAGAAATAGGAATGCTGGAAGATAGAAGTAAAATGGGAGAAATAGGAATGCCCGGAGATAGAGAAGTAGAGAAATAGAAAGGCCTCCCCACAACACTGCAATGTGAGAGCTTGGATTCGGTCTGCCTGATTAAGTGAGGCGATGAGCACCTGCGGGCGGCTAGCAGCTTATGCGCCGCAGGTCACCGAAGACAGGCACGAATTAACATCAGTAAGGCCTCCCCACAATACAGCAATTAGGAGGCTTGGATTCGGTCTGCCTGATTAAGGCAGTAAGCACCAGCAAGCAGCTCGACCAGAGTATGAGCTGCAGGTCACCGAAGATAGGCACGAACCAACACTAATAAGTCTCCCCCACAATACGGCAATGAGAAAGCTTGGATTCGGTCTGCCTGATTAGGGCGGTAAGCACCAACAGGCGGCTCGACCAGAGCATGCACTGCAGGGCACCGAACACAGGCACGCATCAGCGCCTAAAAACCTCCTCACAACATGGCGAAGAGAGGACCCGGATTCGGTTTGCCTGATTGATAGAACGTGTAAGAACCTGTGGCAACTCTAGCAAGTAGAGCAGAGTGTGTGCTGCGGGACACCGAAGACAGGCGCGTATCAACGCCAAAAAATAAAAAGAAAGGGGGATCTGTGGGGAGCAATCCGGACTAGACTAAGTTACTGGAATTAAGACTTATTCTATGCATCTGCTCTCCCACAATATGGCACTGGGAGAGAAGTAAACAGCTTCTGCACAGCTGCCTCCAGTTCAACCAATAAACTGTAGGACTTGCTCCTGATTGGAGGAGAGCAGCGTACTCGGCGTGTGGGCAGCCGAGTTAGGATTGGCGGAGGAGGACTATAAAGGAGGAGAGAGACGGCATGCACCAGGAACATCTAAGGGGAACATCTAAGGGAACACCCGTGCAGCCCCCGAGAGAGCCGGCCAGCAGTGTGCCACTCCCCTGCGGAAGTGGGGAATGTGGCCAGGAGGAACTGCCCTTCCATGGAGGTGGAAGGGACAGTAGCCAACCCGGGAAGAACCAGCAGCAAACCCGGGGACGGCCGAGCAGATGAAAGAACAGCGCAGGGTCCTGTGTCGTTCCTCCACGAAGAGGGGGAGCGACATAGATGAACTCCCCAACAGAGCCATAAAATATAGATGGCATAAAATTTGGGCTACATTCTTACTGGATGTTGGAATACATGGACACAATCTAATTAAAGCCTTTGAGGTGAAGATTGAGAATCTTGCATATAAGATGTATATAAAAATTGGCCAAATTTGGGCAGAGGAATTGAATGTGAAGAACCAGACAGAATTTATAGGACTTTTTTTTTTTCATTATCATCAGTAACACTTGTTATATACCTTGTGCTGTTATAAGCATTTTACGTCTACTAATTCATTTAATCCTTGCAACAACTGTATAAAGTAGGTAATTTCATTCCTCTTTCTTAGAGGTGAAGTATCTTGCCTAAAGCCATTCAGCTAGTAAGTTTTAGAGGCTGGATTCAAACTCAAGTTGGATTGTTATTATTTATTGAGTGATAATTGTGTTCCATGTGCTGTGCTAAATGCTTCTATTTGTGATACAGTTTAATCCTTATGGCAGCTTTCAGATGGGGTTCAGAGAAGTTAATGTGATTTGTAAACAGGTCTATTTGACTTTATATTTCCTGTGAAGTATTATTATTTTACTGTGTGGCCAGCTGCTTCATTTTTTTTTAACTCTTACAAGTAAGGTTAAAAGCAATACTCTACTTTTTGGGATTAGGACTTCTTTGAAAATATGATGAAAGGGGAACGGCGCCCTGGCTCACTTGGTTAATCCGCCTGCGGCGGTGCCCGCATCCCATATGGGTACCGGGTTCTAGTCCCGGTTGCTCCTTTTCCTAAACAGTTTTCTGCTGTGGCCCGCGAGTGCAGTGGAGGATGGCCCAAGTGCTTGGGCCCTGCCACCCGCGTGGGAGACCAGGAAGAAGCACCTGGCTCCTGGCTTCAGATCAGCGCAGCGTTGGCCGTGGCAGCCATTTGGGGGATGAACCAACGGAAGGAAGCTCCTGCCTCCCAGCTCTGGCTGGCCCAGCCTTGGCCATTGTGGCTGTCTGAGGAATGAACGAGTGGATGGAATAGCTCTATCTCTGTCCCTTTCCCTCTATCTCTGTAACTCTTTCAAATAAATAAATAAATCTTGAAAAAAAAAAAAGGTTTTACTTACCTTTCCATCTTGGCATAGGTTTTGAAAAGCATTTTTATGTGTCAAAGGTCTGTTGTACCCTGCTTCTTGAAAATTCTAAGCCTGCTTTTCTGTCCATCTTAATATCTGCTGATAAATCACATTTATGAAAGTTAGTATTCCATGTTAATATTTAATATAAATTTGCTCATTAAATGTTAAATCACATACTAATTAAAACATTTAATATGTATTTACTTGATTTTTTCCTTCAATAATGTATTAGTGTTAAGTCTATAGGGGGTGCTCTGTGTTAATGCCAGTTGTAAATGGATTTTTAATTTCTCAGAAAAGAAGACAGAAGAAATCATAATCAAGTTCCTTAGAGAACTTTAGAAATATACCTCATTTTATTTGTTTAAGATTTATTTATTTATTTGAGAGGAAGAGTTACAGACAGAAGGGAAGAGAGAGAAAGAAAAATAGAAGGACAAAGATCTTCTGTCTGCTGGTTCACTCCCCAAATTGCAGCAATGACTAGAGCTGAGCCTGTCCGAAGCCAGGAGGCAGGAGCTTCCTCCGGGTCTCCCACTTGGGTGCAGGGCCCAAGGACTTGGGTTATTCTCTACTTCTTTCCCAGGCCATTAGCAGTGAGCTAGATTGGAAGAGGAAACAGCTGGGACATGAACCAGCGCACATATGGGATGCCGGTGCCGCAGGCAAAGGTTTAACAGACTACACCACAGTGCTGTCCCCAGAAATATATCTCTTCAAACTATGGAATATTTCCATCAGGACCATTTATTAGAGTTTCATATGTTTTTTAAAGATTTATTTACTTATTTGAAAGGCACAGTTACAGAGAGGCAGACGCAGAGAGAGAGAGAGAGAGAGTGTCTTTCATCTGCTGGCTCACTCCACAAATGGTTCCAGTGGCCAGAGCTGGGCTGATCTGAAGCAGGGAGCCTGGAGCTTCTTCAAGGTCTCCCGTGTAGGTGCAGGGGCCCAAGGACTTGGGTAATCCTCCACTGCTTTCCCAGACCATAGCAGAGAGCTGAATCGGAAGTGGGACAGTTGGGTCTCAAAACAGTGCCCATATGGCACTGCAGGCAATGGCTTTACCTGCTACACCACAGCGCCAGCCCCAAGTTTCATATTTGTTTAAAATAACTAATGGGGATCAATATATAATAGCTTTTTGGAAATTGAATGTTCATAACTAACATTGTGGTAAATGGAGTTGTAATTAAGGAAAAAGAAATGAAGATCATTATTTTTCAAGGCATCGATTTATTAATGCCATGAAGTTGATGACATGAATAGGGAGGGCATTTTGTAATGTACAATGTACACTTTGGTAGACCTGGAGTATTTAACTTTTACTTCATAAAATTTCTTTTATATGTTTTAAAAGTGCATTTGGCGGCCGGCGCCGTGGCTCACTAGGCTAATCCTCCGCCTAGCGGCGCCGGCACACCGGGTTCTAGTCCTGGTCGGGGCGCCGGATTCTGTCCCGGTTGCCCTTCTTCCAGGCCAGCTCTCTGCTGTGG
The DNA here is from genome assembly GCF_964237555.1 of Oryctolagus cuniculus. Taxonomy (NCBI): domain Eukaryota; kingdom Metazoa; phylum Chordata; class Mammalia; order Lagomorpha; family Leporidae; genus Oryctolagus; species Oryctolagus cuniculus. The sequence continues at coordinate 149,738,149 of NC_091438.1, forward strand.
CCCGGGAGTGCAGTGGAGGATGGCCCAAGTGTTTGGGCCCTGCACCCCATGGGAGACCAGGATAAGTACCTGGCTCCTGGCTTCGGATCAGTGCGGTGCGCCAGCTGTGGCGGCCATTGGAGGGTGAACCAACGGCAAAGGAAGACCTTTCTCTCCATCTCTCTCTCACTGTCCACTCTGCCTGTTTAAAAAAAAAAAAAAAAGTGCATTTGGCTGTCAAAGGCATCCTATAGATAAGAGATTATGATGGATTAGCAAGTTTGTCCATTGTACATGTAAGCTGTTGGCTCTATGGTTTTTATTGCCATATGGGATACAGAGTGTTCAATAGAATGATATTTAATTTCTTTAGTTTTTACAAATCCCTGAAAATCTTTGACTGTGTTGTTAATTTTTAGGTGAATCATGGTATGCATTTTTAATCTTTGTTCAATAAGCATTTTTTCATAATTTTTCAGAAAAATCTAGAAAAGTAAGAGCATGTTTCAAGTATTTACCTCAGATTTGTTCATAGAAAGAGAATTTGAAAGGCTAATTCATAGATTATGAGATACATTTATAGGCAAAATAAGGACAGAAGTATAATAATATTTATGGCTTTAGATTATTATTATCAGACTCTTGGTAGTTGGGTTGGGTGTTAAGATTTGTGGGAGAAAAGATATTAAAGCCTGTTAGAAAAGTCAAGCATTTTATCAGATAGCACATGTGGGTGGCAGGAACGCAGTTACTTGGACTATCATCCCTTTCTCCCACGGTCTGCATTAGCAAGAAGCTGAGTCAGGACCCAGAGCTGAGTCCTCTGATAAGGAATATGGATATATATATATATATATATATATATTCACTCCCCAAATGGCTGCAACAGCTGGAGCTGTGCTGACAGAAGCCAGAAGCCAGGAGCCAGGAGTTTCTTCCCGGTCTCCCACACGGTTGCAGGGCCCAAGGACTTGGGCCAATTCCTACTGCTTTCCCAGGCCACAGCAGAGAACTGGATCGGAAGTGGAGCAGTTGGGATTCAAACCAGCGCCCATATGGGATGCTGGCACTGTAGGTGGCAGCTTTACCTGCTATACCACTGCGCCGGCCCTTAATATCTTTTTTTGAAGCTTTAAAATTTTACTTATTTATTTATTTGAAAGGGAGGGAGAGCGAAAGAACATGTTTGCAAAAGCACTCCCATCTGCTGGTTCACTCTCTTAGTGTCTGCATCTTTTGGGGCTTCAACTGTGTTGAAGCAGGCAGTCCAGATCTCCCACGTGGTGGCAGAGACCTCAGTAATTGAGCCGTCACTTGCCACCTCCCAGGATATGCATCAGCATGAAGCTGGGACTGGAACTCGGGCACTCTGAATGGAATGAGGGTGTCCTCAACTGTGTCAGGCCAAGCACCTGCCCCTTTCCACTTCTGTGGCTCCTACCGTTATTATTTGTAGTAGTAGTAGTAGTAGTAGTAGTAGTAGTAGTAGTAGTAGTAGTGTTGTTGTTACCATCATCATCATCCTGTCCTCTTCCTTCTTTTTTTTTTTTTTTTTTTTTTTTTTGAAAGGCTGAGTAACAGAGAAGGAGAGGAGTTGAGAGAGAGAGAGACATTGATCTTCCATTTGCTGGTTCACTATCAAATGGACTCAATTGTCCTTAGTGGGCCAGACCAAAGCCAGAGGCCAGGAAGTCCATCCTGGTCTCCTGCATGGGTTGCAGAGACTTAAATACTTGGCCATCTTCCTCTTCTTCCCAAGCTCATTAGTAGGGAGCTAGATTGGAAATAGAGCAGCTGAGACTCCAGCCAGCACTCTAATATGGGATGCTGGCCATGCAGGAGTCAGCTTAATCCCCTCTGTTCCACAACACTGGCCCCTCAGTCAGTACTTAAGGGGAGGGAATTATACAATTGTGTTATCCAGGAATAGAAATATTGAGAGCCATTTTAGAAATTGCTTACAGCCATTCACTGGCTGGCACCCAAGGATTAATATAGGATCCACTCTCTGTTACCTTTTATGCCTTGACATTTTTTTGGAAGGCAGATTTTCTTCCTCCTTTTCTTTTCCTCATTCTCCTTTCTTTCTGGGACAGACAGAATTGGCTCCTATCTGCTGGTTTACGCCATAATTGTCCACAATGGTCAGGGCTAGGCCAGGGCCAGAGCCCATGGTTGTATTCCAGCTCTCCCATATCAGTGGCAGGGACCCAATTACTTTATCCAACACCACTGACTCCTCATCTACATTGATGGGAAGCTGAAGTCAGCAGTTGGAGTAGGAATTGAATCCAGTCGTGATGTTAGATGGTTCCAGGAATCTGAATTACCAGACGAAATTTTCCTGATCTTATTTTCTTTTTTTTCCATTTTTTTTTTAAGTGTTGCTGGCATTATTGCTGATCTCTGGTAGCCAGTCAGATGTTAAGTGATAAAACAGCTAATTATTTTCTTGTTTCTATTGACCAGTTACTACATGAGAATCAGAAATCCTTTCAATTGAACTCTGTGCTGAGTCCATAGTAGAACCTACTACTGTTGGCATAGTACATGATGTGTATTTTTAAGTAAGGAGCCTGCCCTCCATAGCCACATGTTCTGCATCTGTGGATTCAGCCAACCATGTGTAGAAAACATTAGAAAAAATTTTCACATCTTCATATAGTTTCATAGACTATTTTTTCTTGTCTTTATTCCCTAAACAATGCAGTGTAACAGCTATGTAGCTTTTTATATTATTAGGAATTACAAATAGTTCAGAGATGATTTAAAGTATATGGAAGGATATGTGTAGCTTATATGTAAATACGTCACCATTTTATGTAAAGGATTTGAGCATCCAGACATTCTGGTGTTCTCTCAGGAGGCTGGGGGTGTCCTGGAAGTGATCCCTGAGGACAGGAAAGGTGACTGTATTACTTGAACCGAGTGGAATTGTGTGTTTTTTTTTTTTTTTTTTTAACTCGAAAACGTACTTGAATATCTGGTATGTCATATAGTTGAGCTTAATAAATGTGGAGCTATGGAAAAAGCCGTTTCCCTTTTCTCGATGGTTAGTGGGGATTGGTGGTAATGTGTCAGAGGATTTGAGGAACGTCATGACACTAAATGAAACTGCCTCGTAGCTGCTGCAGCGCTGCTCCTAGTTGTGCAGACAAACCAGCCTTGTTCCCAGAGTCTGTAGATTTTGGGAAGTAGATGATCTAAAGAGTCAGGATGATATGTAAAAGTAAGGAATAAGAAAAACTATCTATTCTGCTATTCAAGGAGTGTAGAGTATTTAACTTCGCAAAGTAAGAAAAGGTTTGGGATCATTCCAGACTACCCCAAATTGAACTTAGTTATTTCCATGTGGGAGTTGCAGCTGTTGGAATCTTTTTAGATGATCTCACTAAGGAAATTTATCTTGAGATAAAAAAGGAGGGGATGACTTCTCAAACATAAACCATATGCTTTTTACCTTTGTATGAACCATTTGTTGCCAAAAAATATTAATTGATGGATCGGTCTTTAGCCTAGCAGAAAGGTAGGGTTTGAATCCAAGCTCTGTCTCCTGACATCAGCTTCCTGCTAATGCAAAGCCTATGAGGGAGCGGTGATGGTTCAGATAATTGGATTCCTGCCACTTATGTGGGCAATCCAGATTGAGTTTCTACCTCCTGGCTTTATTTTGTTTCCCTATGCTGTTATGGGCATTTGGGTAGGAACCAGCAGATAGGAGCTCTCTGTGTTTGTATGTGTGTGTGTGTCTCCATCTCTTAAGAAAAAAATTTTTTTAATTAATTTACTTGAAAACAGTCCTGGAACTTTGTTTTGTTATGTTCTTATTAAAAGAGTACTTTACTTTTTAAATTAAAAAAATGGGGGAAAGGGGAGGGTGGTGGGTGGGAGGGACGGTATGGGGGGGAAAGCCATTGTAACCTATGAGACGTACTTTGGAAATTTATATTCATTAAATAAAAGATAAAAAAAAATAAATAAATTAATTAAAAAAATGGTTCTTTGTATGTGTATAATATTTAATAGTATATCTATATTCTGTCAGTGCCTTTGTCTCTAGATGCCAGTCACAGGTCTACATGTACATATATAAATTTTGTATTTGGTGTTATTAAATACCCATGAAGCTGTATTTACACTCTGCCTTCCTGTGTATTTATTTATTTTTAAAGTTTTTTTAGGATTATTTATTTTATTTATGATTTATTTGTTGATGAGGGAAGGGTTGGGGGAGAGAGAAAGAGAGAGAAAGAAAGAGATCTTCCATCTCTGGTTCATTCTCCAGATGGCCACAGCAGATGGGGCTGGGCCAAGCCAAAGCCAGGAGCCAGGAGTTCCATACAGGTCCCCCATGTGGATGGCAGGGGCTCAGAGACCTGGGCCATCTTTCACTGCTTTCCCAGGCCCATTAGCAAGGAGCTGGATCAGAAGTGGAACAGCCTGAATTTGAACCAGTGTTCATATGGGATGCTGGCATTGCATGCAGAGGCTTAACCCACTGTACCACAATATCGACCCCAACTTCTGCTGCTTTCCTCGGCCATAGCAGGGAGTTGGATCAAAAGTGGAGCAGCCAGCCCATATGGGATGCCAATACTGCAGGCAATGGCCCTACCCGATATGCCACAGTACTGGCCCCTGTGTTCTAGTTTTTTATTGTTTCTGTGTGGGAAACCATTTACACATTGATAATTCTATTGAGCAGTTGAGTCTTTTCTCTCAGTTTGGTGTTATACAGAAAAACATAACTATGAATGTTTCTGTACATGTATTCTAGTACAGTTTGATTAATTTTTCACAGGTGTATATCCAGCAGTGGAACAACTGAGTTATAGGACATAACCGTTTTCAAGTTTACTAGCTAATGCCAAATTGTTGGCCAAAGTAATTGTACCAATTTGCATTTCCACAGTAGTTGAATGAGAATTCTGGAATTTCCATGTTATAGCCAATGCAAAAATGGAGTATCTGTAAGCAAAAAGTTTCCTGGCTGTATCTTTTAAGTGTAGCATGTACACACACATGTTAGGATTAATATTATTTAGTAAATAGAAGTCTGTCCAGCTTTGTATATGGTTAAGTAGTTGCCATAGTCAGCTATTCTACCTCTGCTCCTTGTCTTCATAATGATACGTAGTAATATTTTTCAGGTACCAGGAAAACATAGTTTTTATTTCTTTGTGTGAAACTTCTGGGTACTGCCTTTCAAGCAGTTGGATTACAACAATATCTGAATTGGAACAACATGTGAGAGAAGTGAAATAGGCATGTTCTGTCACTCTGCTATTCTACTCTGAAGTGTGCATCTGTGAAAATTTAATGAAAATGTATAGCAGGGTCCATGTACAGAATAAGTCAATCAGAGAAGAGAAGATTCAGTAATTATTATTTAAGAATATTTTGTGGGGCTGGTGCTATGGCATAGTGGGTAAAGTTGCTGCATTCAGTAAGGATATAGAATACTGGAACAAGAGGGAACAAGAGACAGCACTGTGGTGTAGTTGGTTAAGCCTTTGCCTGCATTGTTGGCATCCCATGTGGTCGCCAATTCTAGTCCCAGCCGTTCACTTCAGATCCAGCTCCCTGCTAATATGCTTGGGAAAGCAGTAGAAGATGGTCCAAGTCCTTGGCCCCCTGTACCCACATGGGAGACCGGGAAGAAACTCCAGGTTCCTGGCTTTGATGGGCACAGCTCCTGCCGTTGCAGCCGTTTGGGGAGTTAGCCAGCGGATGAAAGACCTCTCTCTGCCTCTGCCTCTGCCTCTGCCTCACTGTAACTCTACCTTTTGAATACATACATCTCTGTAATGGCCTGGGAAAGCAGTAGGAGATGGCCCAAGTTGTTGGGCCCCTGCACCACCATGGGAGACCTGGAAGAATCTCTCTTCGGATTGACGCAGATCTGGCCATTGTGGCCAATTTGGGAGTGAACCAGGGGATGGAAGACTTCTCTCTCTACATCTCCTTCTCTGTCTGTAATTAAAAAAAATTATATGTATATATATAAATATATATATGGTCTTTAGAACTTTAGAAATGGTACCTCTGCAAACTGACAAACACTGAAAGAATTATGTAACGTATTCATGATAAAGATTAGTAATCATCAGATTATTTGTTTTTCTGAAAACTGCAAGTACAGGGCTGGTGTTCTGGCATAGCCAGTAAAGCTGCCACCTGCAGTGCTGGCATCCCATATGGGCGTTGTTTCCTTAAAGACAACCTCAATGACAAAGTACCTTAATATGCATACCCCTGAGGTGTGCATCCTTCAGTTCTCCCAAATAGCTGGATCAGTAGCTAAGAGTTTATTTTGTACTGGGTTATCTAGTAGCATGATCACTACCAAACTTGGTAAAAGCAGTCCAAAGAACATAAATCTGAATCAAAACAATGTAAAAACTAGAATTTCTAACAAAGTCTTCCCAAAACAAAATGCTACATAAAATAAACATCTCTAGGCTTCACTGTACTCCAGTTCGAAGAGTCCCTGTGGGAGGTGTCACACTGCATAAAGCACTACATTTTTATTTTTGAGTATCATACTCATATTGTATAATGCAGGTGAAATGTCTTGGCCAGAGAAAGAGTAAACAATACAGAGAAGAGAAAGATAACAGAACTGTACTCCAGAGATATGACTGGCTCAGTGCTAATGAAGTTGCTGTAAATAATAACCAAATTTCAACTAAAATTTGAGTAACTCTTAGAAAATATCCTTTTTCTAAAAAGATTGATTAATTTGAAAGAGTCAGAGAGAAGGAGAGGGAGGGAGGGGAAGGGGGAGGGGGTTCTTCCATCTGCTGGTTCACTCCCCAATTGACCGCAATGGCTGGAGCTATGCTGAACTGAAGCCAGGAGCCAGGAGCTTCTAACAGGTCTCCCATGCGGGTATGTGGGCCCAAGCACTTGGGCCATCTTCTATTGCTTTACCAAACCATAGCAGAGATCTGGATCAGAAGTAGAGCACCTGGAACTCAAATTGGTGCCCATATGGGATGCCAGCACTGCAGGCAGAAGCTTTACCCACTGTGCCACAGCATTGGCCCCATGACTATATATATTTTTAGATTCCTGATTATTTGATATTTTGGTATCTGTTGATAACAGGTCTTAAATTTGTATTTTTAATGTCTTTAGTTTACGTTACTGAAAATATGCACTATTGGATTTTGCCGTTCATTTATTTGAATGATGAGTGCCACTAGTTTTTGTTGTTTTTTTAATTTATTTTTAAAAAATGTATTTGAAAGGCAGAGTTAGATCTTCTTACACTGGTTCACTCTAAGAAAGCTGCCATTGCTGGGCTCAGGTCTCCCACATGGGTGACAGGAGCCAAAGCACTAGGACCATCTTTAGCTGCCTTTTCCAGATGCATTTACAGAGGGCTAGATAGAAGTGGAGCAGGCAGGACTCACTGCCAACCAACACTGATGTGGTGTGCCTGTGTTGCAGACAGTGACTTAACCTGCTGCACCAGACTGTTGACCCTTAGTTGTTGTTCTTCTTCCTCTTCCTCCTTGTCTAGGATTGATTGGTGGGCTCTGGGTAGAGCTCTGAGTGAAGTAGTTTCATATCAGTTCTGGCTTATGGAAACATTTCTAACAAAAGGGTAAAAGATGTAACTTTTGGTTACATAAAAGCATATGCCAATAATTATTTTTCCTATTGTACGAATTCATGACTGACACATTAGAAAATGTAAATAAGAAAAGAAAGACTTTGTTAAGATTTTGATATATTTTCTTATAGATCTAAAAATTTTACATGTGTATGTATATATGTGTGCATATTATACTTACATACACACAAAGACATATGTAGATAGAAATCTATGTGTGCTCTTGTACATGTATATTTAGATACACTTTTTCCCATTTTGAAAATAATTTTGTTTGAATAGCAGTGTGACAGAGAGAGAGAGATCCTGCATCTGCTGGTTTACTCTCCAAATGTCCACAACAGCCACAGCTGTGTCAGGCCGAAGCCAAGAGGCAGGAACTCTGCCCAGGTCTCTGGGTGGGTGGCAGGGGCCCAATACTTGGTCTATCTTCTGCTTCTCTTTCCTAGGTGCTTTAGCAATGAGCTGAATTAGAATTAGGGTAGCTGAGACTCAAACTGGTGCTCTGATAAAGGGATGCCAGCATTGCAAATAGCCACAGTGCCAGCCCCTAGATGTACTTTTTAAAGACAAAAACAATTAATTTTTCTCTTAAGTATCTTTACCTCTTCTTGGATTCAGGTTTACTGAGGTATAATAGATAAAACATTCTTCTTTGTTAGTGTATAATTCTGAGTCTTGAGACACACAAACCATTCAGGTACTTGTCAGGATAGTCAACACACAGAAAAGTTAGATCACTCCCAAAATTCTGTGCCCCTTGTTTGGTCATCTCTTTCCCCTTGCAATCATTTATCTATTTTCTGTTTCTTTGGTAAAATGGCACCAAATGTTGCTTCAATTCTGGCTTCTTTCACTTGGCATTTTTTTCCTTTAAGGTTTTTGGTTTTGAGTTCATTCTTCAAGAATCTTTTATTAGGATCAGATGTTTCATAAAATAGTTAAGTCAGTGCTTGGGAAGTACCTGGGTTTAAGGCTCTACTCTGCTTCCTGTTTCGGCTTCCTGGTAGTGTGCACTGTGGGATAGAGCAGGTCAAGGCTTGTACACTTGGGTCCCTGGCATCCGAGTAGAAGAACGAGTTTGAGTTCTGGGATCCTGGCTTTGGCCTGGCTCATCCTCAGCTTTTGGGGCGTGAACCAGGGCATAGGAGACCTCTCTGTCTCTCCCTCTTTCTCTATCTGTCTGCCTCTCTCTCTCTCTCTGCCTCTGCCTTTCAAAGAAATATGTTTTTAAAAAAATACCAAATTGATAAAAATATTCACATTTTTCTCCTTAAGTTTTATTTTTACATTTTTGAAAATGTAAGCCTTTATTCAGTCTGATATTTGTTTTAGTATACATTCTAAGAGAAAAATTCAATTTTATAAAATATGCTAATCAATTTAACTATTTATTAAACTTGAGTTACTAGTATGGTGCTTATGAATCATATGAATTCATAAGAAATTCAAATTCATTAAAATGAATTTTAATTTCCTTACAGGTAACACAAGTTGCAAGACAGCAGGGACCCTCAACCCCTTCCCCTTATTCAGCACATGAGATAAACAAGGGGCATCCAAATCTTGCGGCCACGCCCCCGGGACATGCATCGTCCCCTGGACTCTCTCAAGTAAGAAAAACATTTTTTATAAAAAGAAACATCCATGTGAAATGACTTTTGGTAATGCCATAAAACATTACTTGAAGTGTAATGTATCTTTTATTCTTTATAGACACCTTTCTCATAGTGGTGGTTTCTGACAGTTTCATCCATTTCATTTTGGAGTCATTAAACATTTAACTTTCAGTGCTATTTTGTTTTCCTTTTTAATGTTTCAGTAATTAGAGTATGATTCTAATGTCCATTAAAAAAAACAACGCCATAGGCAGGTGTTGATCCTAGTAGTTTGGAAGTCTGCATCCATATTCCATACTAGAGTTCCTGCATCTGATTCCTGGATCCAGATCCCGACTCCGGCAGCCTGCTAATGCTGACCCGAGGAGGCAGTAGTGATGGCTTGAGTGACATGGTTCCTCCACCCATATGGGAGACCTTGATTGTTTGGGGGACCTGAATTGAGTTTCTGGCTTGTGGTTTGGGTCACAGACTATTTAACAGTTGTGTGCATTTGGGGAATTAATCTGCAGATGAGAGCTCTTTGTCTCTGTGGCTCTTAAATAAGTGAATGAATGAGTGTTAAATGAATAAATAAATAAAGTCTAAAAACCCAGAAGTCAGTGATGTACTTTTCAGTGTTTAATCTGCCACTGTCTTCTATTCCTTTTTTGTGGTCATTTTCTGCTTCTGTGAAAAGTGTAGATTTTTTGCTCTTTAGAAACTTTAGTGATTTTTTTTATTTATTTAAAATCTTTTTTTAGTTTATTTTATTTGTGCAATAGTTATTCAGACATCTCGTCCCCTGGTTCATTTTGTAGGTTGGCTGAGGTAGTAAATGTGATATACATTGCCTGCAAAACCCCAAATAGGTATACCAAATCTTTACCTCTTTTTTCATGGTTCTTAGTGTTAGGAGAGAGATTATTTCCCTTCCCCTGGTCTAAGATCTAGAACTTGTCTAGAGAGGGGCATGGTATGGCTTCTCAAAAGGCCATGCATGGTGCCATGCTAGAGGAACTTACTGGAAAGCTACCCTCTGGCATTGCTCAGAATTTTCCCCTACAGAATGGAGGGAAGAGTTTCATTTGTAGACTGAGCCAGAGGATGGAAGATCTCTCTCTCTCTGCCTTTCAAATAAATAGTTTAAAGATTTATGGATTTATCATTTGAAAGGCAGAGTTACAGAGAAGCAGAGAAAGTAAAAGAGAGAGAGAGGTCTTCTGTCTGCTGGTTCCCTCCCCGAATGGCCAAAGTTACCAGAGGCTGAGCTGATATGAAGGCAGGAGCCAGGAGTTTCTTCCAGATCTCCCACGTGGGTGCAAGGCACCAAGCACATGGGCCATCTTCCACTGCTTTCCCAGGCCATAGCAGACAGCTGGATTGGAAGTGGAACAGCTGAGATTCGAATTGGCACCCATATGGGATGCTGACACTGTAGGTAGCGGCTAAAAAAAAAACCTTTTACCTGATCAACTGAGAAAGGTAGTTGTTGACTTCTGGGTGCTGCTGTATGCTGCAGCAGAATCCTGGCACTGATGAAGCTGTACTCAGCTGGGGAGCTGGTCACCGGAGAAGCCACATTTTCTAGATTCTATCTGGTGTTGGAGATGGCTGCTGCCAAGCCCAGAGGAAGCACAAAGCAAACACCTTTTCTCCTGTAAAATCTCTAGTGCCCTCTACTGACACACTGTGGCTTTTTGCCAGCTAAGATACTAAAATATTTATAGAGCCAGATCCATTTTCACATTACAGGCAGTCAGTGAATTTTGAGCTGAGGGACAAGCAGTTGATAACTGGCATATAAAGGAAAGAGCTTAGTTTTTCCATTGGAATTTCGTACTCCTTCAAGTAGTGATTTGACTAAAGCAGTCACATCAGGGCTGGCAGATACATTCCACAGACGCCACCCTGCCACCCTGTGTTATTTTATCAGCTGTCTGTAGAAACTAGAGTGTCTGAATACTGGGGTTGGGGCATAGAGATAATCTTGTGGTCGTTTGTGATTGGTCTGTTTTGCTCCTATTTTGATTAATCTGTGAGTGAACCCAGGAAATCACCTGGTTTACTGCCCTTCTTTATTCCTCATTCTGAGTCAGAAGAAGACTTCTAGACTCATCTGTCTTCTAACAATATCTTAATATTTGTTGATAGGATAAGGAAGTTTGTCTCAATGCGTATACTGGAAATTTGGAGATTTTGTAGGAAACTCAAGTCTCCTTAGGTTTAACAGTTGAAACAGTTTATGAATCATAATCAGTTTATGGATCTGAAAATAGAGCTTTCACAATAGAGGAGAAAGGATTACAGGCTTTGAATCAAATAGTCCTAAGTTCTAGGGCTGAGTCTCGCTTTTCAGTTAAATGAGTTCAGGTAAGTTATATCGCTGGCTCTTCCTATAAAGTGGCCTTAGGTGATTGGTTTTAATGGTTTGTTACTCACTTGACCCAGAAAACCCCACAAAGTCATGCAAACCAAGAGGTTCAAATCTTCATGTTCACTCTAAGAACACCAAGAAACTGTCCAGTGATATGTACACATCAAGGGTGGGCATATCCTAAAAGCCACCAAGTATCTGAAAGATGTCACATTAAAGAAACAACGTGTGCCAGTGGTGGAATTGCTAGGTGTGCCCAGACCAAGCAGTGTGTTGGACTCAGGATTGGTGGCGCAGAAAGAGTACTGAGTTTCTGTTGCACATGCTTAAAAATGTAGAGTGATACTGAGCTTCAAAGTTTAGCTGTAGATTCTCTGGTCATTGAGCATATCCAGGTTAACAAAGCACCCAAGGTGTGCCACTGTACCTACAGAGCGCATGGTTGGATTACCCTTACGTGAGCTCCCTGTGCCACTCTGAGATGATCGTCACTGAAAAGGAACAGATTGTTTCTAAACCGGAAGAGGGGGTGGTACAGAAGAAAAAGTTATCCCAGAGACACTAAAGAAACAAAAATTTACGGCTTGGGAATAAAAGCAGCATAAAAATTCAGCATAAAATGCAAATTAAAAGGAAAAAAAATCCCTAGAACTTGGTTTCTTCATCTCATGTAGTGGAGAATTAAAATTCCAGTTCCCTTTAAGTGACTCTCAGTGAAGATTTTGTAATGTCCTTCCTTAGAATATGCTAATTTTAATAAGTGGCAGTTATTATTTTCATACTTTTCAGACTTAGCTCTCCTTGCTAATTGCATGTGTACGTGTGTGTGTGTGTTACCTCGCCTGCTCACTCTTCTGTTTCAGCTGCCTGTCGTATTAGTGTGGAACTCAGAAACTGTCCCCAAAAGTTTGATATGTCTTCCAAGGTTTTGTCCCTCTTTCTGACATTAGGATAAAAAAAAGTAGAGGCTGGGGCTGGCTTTGTGGCGCCTTGTGTTAAACTGCTACTTGAGACATGGACGTCCCATATCTGAGTGCCAATTTGAGTCCCAGCTACTCTGCTTTTGATCCGGCCTCCTACTGATACCTTCTAGTAGGCAGCAGAAGATGATTGAACTGCTGGGGCTTCTGCCACCCACACAGGAGACCTAGATTGAGTTCTAGGCTACTGGCTTCGGACTGGCCCAGTCCTGGCTAAATATCAGCATTCGGGGAATAAATCAACAGACGGCAGTTCTCTCTCTTGTTATTTCACAATATGAAAAGAAATAATGTATGAAGGGGCCAGGCTTCATCATTTCTTTTGGATGCTTATGTATAAAACTGTTGAACTCAAATCAACTGAGGATAAAATCAAAATATTCTTCAGCCATGTGTCCTCTGTGATGTGATATAGTCTTCCTTCCTATGAAATCTTTTTTTTTTTTTTTAAAGATTTACTTATTTATTTGAAAGGCAGAGTTAGAGAGACAGAGAAGTCTTCTATCCACTGGTTCACCCCCTAGATGGCTGCAATGGCTGGAGCTGGGTGGGTCAGAACCCAGGACTCAGGAGCTTCCACTGGGTCTCCTGCGTGGGTACAGGGATCCAAGCACTTGGATCCTCTGCTGCTTTCCCAGGTACATTAGCAGGGAGCTGGATTGGAAGTGGAGCAGCAGGTACTTGAACCAGCACCCATATGGGATGCCAGGATCACAGGTGATGGATTTACCTGCTATGCCACAACATGGGTACGAGTGAAATCTTTTTGTCCAGGTAGCTATCTGGTTCTTTCAATGATGGGATTTTAAGAAAGTATTTATTTTAAGGCCAGCGCCACTGATCACTAGGCTAATCCTCTGCCTGCAGCGCTGGTACCCCAGGTTCTAGTCTCGGTTGGGGCGCCGGATTCTGTCCTGGTTGCTCCTCTTTCAGTCCAGCTCTCTGCTGTGGCCCGGGAAGGCAGTGGAGGATGGCCCAAGTGCTTGGGTCCTGCACCTGCATGGGAGACCAGGAGGAAGCATCTAGCTCCTGGCTTTGGATCGACGCAGCACACCAGCTGTAGTGGCCATTTGGGGGGTGAACCAACGGAAGAAAGACCTTTCTCTCTGTATCTCTCTCACTGTCTAACTCTGCCTGTCAAAAAAAAAAAAAAAGAAGAAGAAGAAAGTTATTTATTTTATATATTTGAAAGGCACAGTGACAAGCCAAGTGACAGAGAGAAAGAGGGAGAGAGAGAGTCGTTCATCTCAGTTTACTTCCCAAATGGCTGCATTGACTGGGCTGGGCCAAGCTGAAGCCAGGGGCCTGAAACTTTATCTAGGCCTCCTTTCTGGATGGCATGGACCCAAGCACTTGGGTTATCTTCTGTTGGCTTCCCAGGCACATTAGCAGGGAGCTGGAATGGAAGTAGAACAGCTGGAACTCTTGACACATAATGCTAGCTAGCATCTCAAGCAGTAGCTTAACCCAGCTGCGCCACAGTGTTGGGCACGAGAGCTTTTGTATATGAGTAGCTCCCTTGATGATGTCATCATCTCTATCCTAGTCAACTTGTGTTCATTGTCATTTATAATATCTTTCCTTGGTTAAAAGCCAACTTATTGATGGTATCAAAAATTAATATGTGTATGTAGATATTATAAAAGGCATTTTTTCCCCTAGGTTGGTAGAAAAGGTTCATTGTTTAAGAGTAGAATTTAGGTGAACATTAAGAACCCTAATAATATTGATAACGCTAAGAACTGTGAATGTTCTAATAATGACTCAGTAAGTATGTATAACTCAGCTTTGTGTTAGTACAGCAAAATAACTGAGGCATCATTTACAGAGAATAAGTTTATTTAGCTTATAGCTTTGGAGGCTAAAGGGTATGGCACCTTCATCAGCTCAGTTCTGGTAAGGACCAGATGGCAGATGATTGATGATGGTGGCTGGAGTGTTTGTTATAGTTAGCACATCTTCAACAGGAACAGAGAAGAAAGGGAATAGGCAAGGCCAAGTTTGCTCTTTAAATAACAACTTATTTGGGAGAAACTCTGGTGGAGTCCCATGAGAACTACCATGCACAGGCATGCACCCTGTGACCAAAGGAACGCCCCCACTCCCGTAGGCCCCAGCTCCCTCTGCCACCTCTCAGTAGTCCCACCCTTGAAACCAAGCCCTCAACATGAACCTTAACCATGAATGTGGGATGACCAATAGCTAAACCATAGAAAGAGGGCTTGGTGTCTGGTGCTGTGGTTAAGGTGTTGATTAGAACACCCTCATGCCTCCTAGGTTCCAGTCGCAATTCTGCTCCTGATTCCAGCTTTCTGCTAGTGCACACCCTGTGAGGCTGCCGGTGATGGCTCAAGTAGCTTAGTCTGTCAACTACATGAGAAATCCAGGTTGAGTTTCTGGCTCCCAGACATTTGGGGAGCAGACCAGTGAATGGGAGGTTTCTGTCTGTTTCTATTTTTCAAATTAATAGTATGTAAACCATAGCAAGGCATTTGAAAGTCTGTTTTGAAGTCTTAAGATCTAAGAGAAAGAACAGATACTTTTTGTCTTTTTATTTTAATTGCTGTTTAGAAACTGAAATCTTGGAAGAGGAAATTTTAAAATGTGTGTTCTGGTGAGTTCTGATGAGTTTCCCTTGAAACACATTTTAATCAAAAAACAAAACTCTTGTAGCATAAGATTTAAAATGAATTCCCTTTTATTTGCAAATCCAAGGGTCAGAAAGTATGTCTGATTCCTCTTTGCTAGAATTCTAGATTTTTCCTTAGTATGGAATGTCTATTTTGTAACCTCCTTTGTTTTCCTGATGTTCTTTCTCTGTTTGTCTTAGAGGTACATGAGCTTGATTTGTGGCATGCCATGAAGTCTGCATGCCCCAGAGTTCTTGGGGTTGTATATTTGCTTAGAGGCTTGGTTATGATTTCTTTCTTAAGCAGTTAGGTTAAAGGGGGATGTGATTTCTCAAAGCAGCTCAGTAGTTAACTTCTTTGCAACGAAAACAGTGTAGACTAGCTATTGCATATCTTAGCATCTTAACACTTTATACACAGAGATTTTCTCCTTTTAGAACATAGAAGCAGGTTTTTTTTTTTGAGATCAACAATAATAGCTATCTTTTATTTTTAATCTGCTAATAACAAAGCTCTTTATAAAGTACTCTACACATGTATTTTTATTTAACCAATGTTTAAATAGTATTTTATAGTTTCTAAAAGCAATTTTCCATAAATGACCGCATACTTGTATTTTTTTATGTCAGTGGTTCTTTCCACCAAACTACATTTTATACCTGAAATTGAAAATAAGTATTTTGAACTCTAACATTTAATTTGGTCCTCACAGATAGAACAATATGTAGTATCACTGTCAAACCTTCAAACTTTAAAAGGCTCACCCCAATTGCAGTAGAAGCCCTTCCTCAGGATGGCCCAAGAGGACATGCATGCAGATCTAGGTCCTGTTGCCTATATGTCTACCCTCTGCCACACTTTCTGTCGATGTTTTCTTTTTAGCCAATTATTACTCTCTGCCATGTATTTTATTTATTTAGTTAGTTAGTTATATTTTTATTTAATATTTCCCTATGCATAATCTCCTTAAAAGCCAAGTATGGCTGAAGCAGGTTTAGAGAAAAATATTTTGGGTTTCCAGTAGGACAGGAGATAAGAACCAGTATATGATAAATAGCTTGCCAATTGCAACTTCATTGAAATGAGAAAAATCACTGGAAGTCCAGCTGCCATGTTCAGAAAGGCACCGAAAAACTTTCAAGGGCTTTAAGGGTTCAGAGTCTATCAAGGCTCACACTGGGAGTTAGAGAAGTTGGGTACTGAAGTGATGACTCAGAAGCCAGCTGGCTTATTTACATAACCATTTGGCAACATTTAAGAAGGGAGGGAAGTAGCAAAGCACTGGAGGCTGGCCAGTAGACAAAGATAATAAATATCAAAGACCTCAGACAGTACTTTACTATTTCCTCAGTGGGTTTGAACTTGTCTGTTAACCAAAGCATCAATAAAGCTAGAAGCATAAAAACGGAAGAGAAAGAAAACATTAAAATAAAAAGTTGGAAGCTACCAGAAAGCTGGATGCCTACAAAAGGCATCCTTCACCAAATCTTTTATCATCTGTTTTCACTTGATTTACTCAAAAAGTCTTAAGGGATACAAATGCCTTGATGAGCAGTCGTCTCTCCTGGAAATGAATGCTAGCTGTTAACACTCTCAAAGGAGATCCCATGCTTTAGTAGTCAGTAGAACAGGTACTCAAAAATACTAACTCTTGAGCAGAAAAGGGACAGTGATAGGATGATGAGACTCTGAAACATTTAAAAATAATTAAAAGCTGTCCTGCTCAGTACATGTTATAGCAGAATATGAACCAACATTGTTTAGTATTGTACACTTTTATTGTCCGATGACTATATTTGAAGACAGTATCTTTATGGCAGATTACTTCATAGGCTAGAGTTTTCACAGTTTTATTTTTTTTAAAGATTTATTTATTTTACTTGAAAGTTAGAGTTACACAGAGAGAGGAGAGGCGCAGAGAGAGAGAGAGAGAGAAGAGAGAGAGAGAGAGAGGTCTTCCATCCGATGGTTCACTGCCCAGTTGGCTGCAACAGCTGGAGCTGTGCCGATCCGAAGCCAGGAGCTAGGGCCCAAGGACTTGGGCCATCTTCCACTGCTTTCCCAGGCCACAGCAGACAGCTGGACAGGAAGTGGAGCAGCCAACACCTCAGACCAGGGTGTTAACCTACTGCGCCACAATGCCGGCCCCCACAATTTTCTTACATTCTTCTGGGAATACAGCTTCCATTTATAATATTTTTTTTTTCAAATAATATGTTTCAGTTTCTAAACAATGAACCTGAAACACCTTGAATCTTTTTCAAAATTCATCCCCACAGTATTCAGACTCCTGATTGTTAAATGTAGAGCCACACATATAAATCTGAACTTCAAGAAATTATTGAAGGTGCAGATGATCGTAATGGGAGCAGCAGGACCTAGACTGAAGACTGTGTCTAGTGTGACAGACGAATGAAGGCTCTGATGAAGGCTTTGGCTCTGGATGCTCCAGATGACACGGAGGAGACACTGACAAGGAAACAGACTAGAGCATGATTGAGGGAATGTGAGAGGAAAGGAGTGGGGGAACAGTGAGGCCATCGCTAGAGGAAAGGGAGCATCATGAATAGGGCCACGGATGTTGGCAGGAAAGAGCCAGCAGTGCAGTGATTACAGGATATAGACACACCTCATTTTTTTATGCTTGACTTGATTGTACTTTGCATGTACTGTGTTTTTATTTTTTTAATTTTAATTTTTATTATTTTTGTGGCTTTTATTTACATTATACAGTAGTGCATCAAATGCTGAATAGCATGATTATGTGTAATACATAAATATGAACTATCTGTATACATCTGTAGATAACAGCTCAGAACTAAAATACACAAAATTGAACACTTTAAGAATAAAACTGGGGCCAGTGCCGTGGCTCACTTGGTTAATCCTCCACATGTGGTGCCAGCATCCCATATGGGTGCTGAGTTCTAGTCCTGGTTGCTCCTCTTCCAGTCCAGCTCTCTGCTGTGGCCCAGGAAAGCAGTGGAGGATGGCCCAAGTGCTTGGGCCCCTTTACCTGCATGGGAGACTGAAAGGAAGCACCTGGCCCCTGGCTTTGGATAGGCACAGTGCCGCCCGTGGCATCCATTTGGGGAGTGAACCAACGGAAGGAAGACCTTTCTCTCTGTCTCTCTCTCTTACTGTCTATAACTCTACTTGTCAAAAAAAAAAAAAAAAAAAAAAAAAAAGAATAAAACTGGGGCCGGCACCGTGGCTTAGCGGGTTAACTCCCTGACCTGAAGCACCGGCATCCCATTTGGGCGCCAGTTCGAGATCTGGCTGCTCCACTTCTGATCCAGCTCTCTGTGATGGCCTGGGAAAGCAGAAGAAGCTGTACCTGTGTGGGAGACCCAGAAGAAGCTCCTGGCTCCTGGCTTCAGATCGATGCAACTCCGGCCATTGTAGCCAACTGGGGAGTGAACCATCCGATGGAAGACCTCTCTCTCTCTATCTCTCCTTCTCTGTGTAACTCTAACTTTCAAATAAATAAATAAATCTTAAAAAAAAAACCTAAAAAGTAGGACTGAACACCACAATAAATCATTAGTAGTGCCTTGTGTACATACTTAACTGTTTACAGATGTAACTGTTTACAGATGAAAACAGGCATTACCACAACACTAATCTAACTTTACTCATTTATACAAGTTTCATACATCACAAAAAACATTCCATTTCAACACAGAAGTGCTGTTGCCAGACAGGTCATCAGTGAAGTATACTGCCTTTTCTAGTATGTACTGCATTTTTGAAAAAAACAAATTGAAGAGTTGTTTCATCTCCATGTTCCACAGGTTTATCAGGATTATTTTTCCAACAGCATGTACTTACTTCATGTCTGTATTATATTGTGGTAATTCTTGCAGATGTTTTCAGTATTATATAATTATATATAATATATAACATTATACATATATTATATAATGCATATATTTATGTTATATATAATATTATATAATTATATAACACATAATATAATACAATA
Source organism: Oryctolagus cuniculus (assembly GCF_964237555.1). Taxonomy (NCBI): domain Eukaryota; kingdom Metazoa; phylum Chordata; class Mammalia; order Lagomorpha; family Leporidae; genus Oryctolagus; species Oryctolagus cuniculus. Next base: position 149,757,319 of record NC_091438.1, read on the forward strand.
TATATAATATATAATATTATTTTTTATGGTGATCTGTAGTCAGTGACCATTGATACTACTACCTTAATTGTTTGGGGGCACCACAAACTTAATTATAAATGATTGTGAACTTAATTGATAAGTGTTGTGTGTTCTGACTGCTCCATTAACTGGCGTTTCTTCTATCTCTTTCCTATCCTTGAGCCTTCCTATATCCTGAGATATAACAATATTGAAATTAGACCAATTGATAGCTCTGTAGTGGCCTGTAGTTAGTCAGAGGAAAGTAAAAGTTACACATCTCTTGCTTTAAATCAAAAGCTAGAAATGATTGATCTTAGTGACAAAGGCATGTTGAAAGCCAAGACATCTGAAAGCTAGGCCTCTTGCATCCAGTTCAGCCAAATTGTGAAGGCGAAGGAAAAGCTCCAAAAGGGAATTAAAAGTCATACTCCAGTGAACAATGAATGATAAGAATGTGAAACATTCTTCCTGGTGATATGGAGAAAGTTTTAGTTTTCTGGGTAAAAGAATCACATCAGCCGCAATATTGCCTGAAACCAAAGCCACGTTTATAGAGGGCCTTAGCTCTCTTCAATTCTTTGTAGACTGAGAGAGGTAAAGACACTGTGGGGCCGGCGCTGCAGCTCACTAGGCTAATCCTCCGCCTTGCAGCACCGGCACATCGGGTTCTAGTCCCGGTTGGGGTGCCGGATTCTGTCCCGGTTGCCCCTCTTCCAGGCCAGCTCTCTGCTGTGGCCAGGGAGTGCAGTGGAGGATGGCCCAAGTGCTTGGGCCCTGCACCCCATGGGAGACCAGGAGAAGCACCTGGCTCCTGCCATCGGATCAGCACGGTGCGCGGGCCGCAGCGTGCCGGCTGTGACGGCCATTGGAGGGTGAACCAATGGCAAAGGAAGACCTTTCTCTCTGTCTCTCTCTCTCTCACTGTCCACTCTGCCTGTTAAAAAAAAAAAAAGAGAGAGAGAGACACTGTGGAAGAAAAATAGAAAGTTAGTGGAGGTTGGTTCATAAGGTTTTAGGCTAGAAGGTATCTTCATAGCACAAAAATGAAAAATGAAGTTGCAGCAAGTGAACCAGATAATTGAGCTAAGAACCTTGATGAACTAACCAACAGATTTCAGTGCAGATGATATATATTTTTTAATTAATTTATTTATTATTATTATTTTTGACAGGCAGAGTGGACAGTGAGCGAGAGAGACAGAGAGAAAGGTCTTCCTTTTGCCGTTGGTTCACCCTCCAATGGCCGCCATGGCTGGCGCGCTGCAGCCGGCGCACTGCGCTGATCCGATGGCAGGAGCCAGGTGCTTCTCCTGGTCTCCCATGGGGTGCAGGGCTCAAGCACCTGGGCCAACCTCCACTGCACTCCCTGGCCACAGCAGAGAGCTGGCCTGAAAGGGGGGAAACCGGGACAGAATCCGGTGTGCTGGCGCTGCAAGGCAGAGGATTAGCCTAGTAAGCTGCGGCGCCGGCCCAACAGATGATGTTTTATCGGAAGAAGTTGCCATAGCTAGAGAAAATTCAGTGCCTGGCTTCATAGTACAAGCTGTTTTGTTAGTGACTAATGTTCATTTGTCACTCTGAGGATCCTAGGACCCTTAAGAACGATGGAACAAGAATGCCTGGATGCTAGTACCTATGTTTATAACATGGTTTACTATTTTAAGCCTATGGTTGAGAACTATTACTCAGTTGGAATGAGTTTTTATTTAAAGGGTTACTGTTCATTGACAATGCACCTGATTAGCTAAGAATTCCAGTGGAGATGTACAATAAGATTAATATTTTTTCATGCCTGCAAATACAACATCCATTCCACAGTTTGTAGATCAAGCAGTCATTTCAACTTTGAAGTCGTTTTTATTTTATTTTTTGAAGATTTATTTATTTGAAAGAGTTAGAGAGAGAGAGAGAGGTAGAAGTAAATAGATCTCACATCCACTCATTCACTCCCCAAATGGCTGCAACGACCAAGGCTGGGCCAGGCTGAAGTCAGGAGCCAGGAGCTTCTTCTGGGTCTCCCATCTGGGTGCAGGAACCCAAGCACTTGGGCCATCTCTGCTGCTTTGCTGGGTGCAGCTGGAACTTGAACTGGCACCCATATGGGATGCTGACACTGCAGGCGGCAGCTTAACTCTATGCCACAAAGCAAGCTCCCAAATTCAAGTCTTGATTGTTTAAGAAATAGATTTTGCAAGGCTGTAGCTGCCATATTGATTTCTCTGAGGGATCTGAGCAGAGAAAATTGAAAACCTTCTGGAAATGATTCATGATTCTGGATGTTAATAAGAACATTTGTGATTCATGGCATGTGGTGAAAATATCAGGATTAATGAGTTTCAAGGAAGTTGATTTCAACCCTCATCAATGAGTGTGAAGGATGGAAGAGTTCTGTGGAGATGACATAACTGCAGATACAGCAAGAGAGCTAGAAGAAGCAGAACCTGCAGGGGGGTGGGGTGGGGGGGCTGAGTTGCTTTAAAGCTAGCAGATAAGAAGCTGCTTTTTTAAAGAAGATTTATTTGAGAGTGACTGAGAGAAATCTTCTATCTGCTGCCCCCTCTAAATGGCCTCAGCAGCCAGGTCTTTGCCAGGCCAAAGCCAGGAGCCAAAAACTCCATCTGGGTCTTTTACGTGAGTGGTAGGGTTTCAAGTACTTGGGACATCTCTTGTTGCAATCCCAGGCCATTAGCAGGAACTAGATTAGAGGTGTTACACTGGCGCTCACACATGGTTGGTTAGCATAGTAAGTAAGTGATGGTTCACCACACCGTGTCACAACACAGACCCCTCTCCCCTTTTAATGTTTGTTTATTTTTATCTACTTAAAATTAAGAGAGAGAGTAATATTTCTTCTATCCACTGATTCACTTACTAAGTGCTCACAATAGCTAGGGTTAGGTCAGGCCAGTGCTGGGAGCTGGAAACTCCATCCATGTGAATGGCAGGGACTCAAGAACCTGAGCCGCCATCCACTGTATTATCAGGAGCCGGGTCAGAAGGTAAGGCAGGACTGGATCCCAGGCACTCTGAGAAGGGGGTGGGGGGACCCCAAGTGACAGTTAACCCATTCATCTCAATGCCCACTCCAAAACCACTTGAATGTTGAACTAATTTTATAAAGAGTATAAAAATGGTAGTAAGTCAGTACAGTATTTTCCTGCTGTATGTAATGTCACAGATCATAAGTGTTAGGTCAGAACACACAACCCATGGGATACTCAGTTCACAAATGAGCAGCCAACTCTTTTTAATTATTATTATTTGAGAGGTAGAGTTACAGAGAGAAGGAGGGACAGAGAAATGTCTTCCATCCACTGGTTCACTCCTCAAATGGCCTAAATGGCAGAACTGGTCCAATCCAAAGCCATGAGCCATGAGCTTCTTCCGGGTCTCCCACATGGGTGCAAGGGCCCGAGGATGTGGGCCATCTTCTACTGTTTCCTCAGGTCATAGCAGAGAACTGGATCGCAATAGGAGCAGCCAAACCAGCACCCTTATGGGATGCCAGTGCCACATGCAGAGGCTTAGCCTACTGTGCCACAGCGCCACCTCCTGGCTGCTTCTCCTTCTCCCCCTTTCCCCCTCCCCCTCTCCTCTTCTCCCCCTTCTTTCACCCCTCCCCCTCTCCTCCTCCCCCCTCCCTTCCCTTCCCCCTTCCCCTAACCCCCTCTATTATTCTGCCTTTCTAGTAGAAGGAAATAAATACACATTTAAAAGAAGTGTACTTCAGGTTCTGTGGGTGGGCCTAATGCAGAGTAAAATAGTGAATGAATTGCCTAAAACATTCATTTACAAATTTCCGAGAAAGCTGCTATTAAGTTAGAGTAGTATTTGTTTTAGATAACATTTAAAATACAGTCCTTTTAATTTTCTAGAGTACTATCCCTGGTGTTGAAGAGCATTCCCATTCAGAAATAAATAACCTCTTTAGAACACTTCTGAGGCCAACAATTGATTGTGAAAAAATCCCAGCAAAAAGGGCTTGATCCTGCAGTTTCTCATAGTCTCTCAGTGCTCCACCCCCAAGGTGTATACCATGGGGAAAATTCTCAGTTTGATATAGTATAAAGGCTTCATTACAGAAAGTGAACTTTAATAAGTTTTTTTGAGTACTCATCCTTTCATTTTTTTTTCAGATTTCGAATTTTTTGATGTGTAAGTTTATAAAGGAATCAGTTTTGCAACCCAAAAGTATTTATTAAAGCTATATTAGTACTTTAATAAACTATATTAAAAAAGATGAGACAAACATACACATGGTTAGCACTGCCTCTTCATCAAGCCAGATCCCTGCACAGCCTGATGTCATTCATCCTCGAGAACACAGAGCAGTCCTGTTGTGGGCATAGCATTGGTAGACTTGGCCAGCGTGGTTAACTGCATTTATAGGTGGTTTCCTTCTGCCAAGTGCATGCACATCCAGCTTTGCGCTGGTTTTTTTTTTTTTTTTTTTTAAAGATTTATTTATTTATTTGAAAGACCTACAGAGAGAAATCTTACATCCCTTGGTTTATCCCCAAGATGGCCACAACGACAGGGCTGAGCCATGTCAAAACCAGAAGCCAGAAGCTTCTTCCAGGTCTTCACTGTGGGTGGCAGGGGCCCAAACACTTGGGCTGTCTTCTGCCAGGGATTTGGATCAGAAATAGAGCAGCTGGGAGCAGAACCAGCGCCGGTATGGGATGCCGGCATTGGAGGAAGTGGCTTCACCTGCTGTGCCACAGCACCCGCCTCCCGGTTGTCTGCTTCTTAGAGCAGATGTTTACCTTCCTCTTCTGCCAGCCGTGGTAGGAAGACAGGGGCCACACGCATGATTGATCTGACCCATTCTTTGGGAGGGGTTTCTGGGTGGTTCACTTCAGTCATCACATCTGGAGTCAAATGGCTTTCTGAAGACTCTCCCTCTTTTCACGTCTTGCTGAAGCAGTTTTGGAAACCAAAAAACAAAAACAAACAAACAAACAAACAAAACACCACAAACTCAGCTATTCCCCAGAAGAACTATCTTAACAAAGATAATCTCCATGAGGACTGACTGGGGCTGTCCAACCCTTGTTCATTGGAGATCCAGACCACCTTGTTTCCATTTTTCACTATGTAGCTACTAGGCTGAACTTTAAAAATAAAGGGACTGGCATGATGGCAGCAGGTTAAGCTGCCTCCCGACTGACATCACATGTTGGCGCTCAAGTTCAAGTCCCTGCTGTTCTGCTTATGATCCAGCTCCTGCTCATGCATCTGAGAAGGCAGCATGTGATGCTTCAGACACTTGGGCCCCTGCCACCCATATGAAAAGACCTGGATGGAGTTCTGGCTCTTGGCTTCAGCCTGGCCCAGGCCCAGACATTGCAGCCATTTGGGGAGTGAAATAGTGGAAGGAAGATCTCTCTCTTTCCCTCTTTGTCTGCCACTCTGCCTTTTGAGAAGCAGATTTGCAGACAGAGAGAAAGGTCTTCGTCTGCTGGTTCACCCCCTAGATGGCCACAATGGCTAGAGCTGAGCCTGTGCAAAGCCAGGAGCCAGGATCCTCCTCTGGGTCTCCCATGCAGGTGCAGAAGCCCCACACATTTGGACCATCTTCCACTGCTTTCCCAAGCCATAGCATAGAGCTGGATCAGAAGAGGAGGAGCACCCGGGACTTGAACCGGCGCCCAAATGGGATGCACAGCAGGTGGCAGCTTTGCGCCACAGTGCTGGCCCTTACTGCATTTCTTTTAAAATAATGAGTGTAGGATTTTTTTTTCTTTAAGTTTGGAATTCTTAGAAGTGAATTGTCTGCCCTGTCATTCTGTATTATTGTCACGTTTCTGGGATTTTTACTTAATTTTTCAGTATCAGTCCTGATACTTTAATCATTGCAGAAAACTAGACCTTATTAATAATAGGCATTTAGATTATTAAATATTATTGCCTGATATTGTTAAAAGATTTTGTTAGCTTTACCCTCGCTGTATTTATTGTCTGTGCTTTATTTCTTCTATCATGTTGTTAAATAAAAAAAAGCAACTTTCAGTCAAAAGCTAATGTATAGAGTACTGTTGAAATCCTAGGATGACCATTCAGAAAGACATGGCAGTGACCTTGATTGTCATCTGGAAATACAATGAGGTTAAGCTGTAAACTTTCCTTAAAAAATTATTTGCAAGTGTTAACTATCATGCAAACATTAGAGCCCATAAAAGAAAAAAAAATTCTGACTAGTAGGTACACCTGTTACTTCTTTTTGCAAAACCTTCTTAATTTTATGATAGATTTGGAAAAAAGTCCCAGTGCTAAAATAGGTAGCTTCTGGTGTATGCATTATTTTGTGAGGTAAGTTGCAGTGTCTCACTAGACTTCTGTATCATATTTTCACTCCTTTATTTTATTTATTTGAAAGACAGAGTTACAGAGAGAGAGACAGAGAGAAAGGTCTTCCATCTGCTGGTTCACTCCCCAGATAGCCGCAATGGCTGGAGCTGTGCTGATCTGAAGCCGGGAGCCAGGAGCCTCCTCCAGGTCTCCCACATGGGTACAGGGGCCCAAGGACTTGGGCCATCTTCTACTGCTTTCCCAGGCCATAGCAGAGAGCTGGATCGGAAGAGGAGCAGCCGGGACTAGAACCAGCGCCCATATGGGATGCCAGCGCTTCAGGCCAGGCCTGCTGGGCCACAGCTCCGGCCCCTCCTTTTTTTTTTTTTTTTTTTTAATCAAAGCATTTGGAAGCTCTGCAGACAAAAGAAATTACAGATGAACTTGATCAACTAATGTTCCTTTTTTAATATTTTTTTAAACTTTCTTTTGAAGATTTATTTATTTACTTGAAAGTCACAGTTACAAGGAGAGAGAAGGAGAGGCAGAGAGAGAGAGAGAGAGATCGGTCTTCCATCTGCTAGTTCACTCCCCAATTGACTACAATGGCCAGTGCTGTGCCCATCCAGAGCCAGGAGCTTCTTCTGGGTCTCCTACATAGGTGCAGGGGCTCAAGGACTTGGGTCATCTTCTACTGCTTTCCCAGGCCACAGCAGAGAGCTGGATCAGAAGTGGAGCAGCTGAGTCTCGAACCAGTGCCCAAATGGGATGCCGGCACTGCAGGCGGCAGCTTTAGCTACGAAACCACAGCTCCAGCCCCTAAAATTTTGATTTTTGAGATTTATTTATTTTTATTTGAAAGGCAGAGGCAGAGGAGAGAGAGGGAGGAAGGGAGGTCTTCCATCTGCTGGTTCGTTCTTCAGATGGCTTCAATGGTCGGAGCTGTGCCAATCTAAATTCAAGAGCCAGGAGCTTCTTCTGGGTCTCCTGCGTGGGTGCAGGGGCCCAAGAACTTGGGCTGTCTTCTGCTTTCCCAGGCCATAGCAGAGAGCTGGATTGGAAGTGGAGCAGCCGGGTCTTGAACCGGTGCCCATATGAGCAGTGCCAGCTTTATGTGCTATGCCACAGCCTGGCCCCTGATATTACTTTTTTTAGTTACTCCTTTAAATAGAATTAAGTATGAAAGAAATTTGAAAATCATACTTGAAATGATGTTTACCTTTCTGAAAAGTTTATTTTTGGCCTGTCATATTGTAAGGCAGTATCATAAATCATTTTTTAAACAGCTGAAGCATTTTTCCCAACTAAATAAGTTAGAATTTTCTGCTACAAGATCAGAATAGGAGAGGATGTGGAGGGAGGCTGCACTGTTAGTATTTAACTAGACTGATTATATTTTGTTTTAGCTGAAGCTTGATTCAGATTTATCCAAAATCATGCATTAGAGCTTTGCTTAGGATTATATAGGCTTTGATGTATAACATATATATTTTTAAATGTATTAGATGAGCCATGTCATGAGAAGTGAATAATTCTGCCAAAGGTTAACTAGTAATAAGACAAATGAAAATTTGTCTAGAGAGAAATTACTGCTTTTTTATCTTTCATATCTGTGTTTTTCCTGGATTTTTATGAGAATAAAAAGTTAGAAGAGGTTGGCTATTCTGCAAGGAAACATTTATACTATATTCCCAGTATTATTGGATACTAGAAAATGTTAGGAGTGACTTAGGACAAAGGGGTCCATATGGATTTGGTTGATTTATGTGTTTTTATCTTTTCAAATATATTTTTGAAGCTTTTTATTGAGTAGTCTTTCTTCTGGCTTACCTAAGTTCCTTTAGAAGGCTGTTCTTCTCACAAACATTTGATGCCAAAGATCTGTAGAGTGAATATTGTGTGCTAGAAACAAATTAGTTTATTTGGAAGAAGTCACCCTACAAACTTTAAGCAGCATATTTAAGCAGTTATTTTTCTTATAAACTGCCGACTGTATATTGAAATCATTTATTTCTCTGAGAAGATTACATATTCCAAAGTTGAATGTGACTCTGTATTTTAAACTCAGGAATCAAGAAACTTTCCTTCTATTGTTTATTTGTTAACTGCATAAACTTTCCCTTCATCGTGGTTACATTGCTTATAAGATCTCTCTTTGCTGACATAGTTTTACTAGGTCTCCTAGGAAGCCCGTTTTGTTTTTCTCTAAGTACCCTTTCCTTGAACTTTCTTCTCCTGTGTGTGTCTCCTTGAACTGTGGAAATTTAGCTAACTATACTTTCTTTTTTTAAAATTTATTTTTTATTTATTTTGAAAGAGTTGCAGTCCTTTTAGTAATCACAGTCGTCTCCTGCACTATACTTGCATCACCTCCTGGTCCACCTTTGGCCCAGTAAGCTTGAAGTTGTGCTGTATAGCTGTATTGCTTACTTTCTGGGGGAGACGTTTGCTGCTCTGAGGTCCATTGTTCAGGGAAGACCCTCAGAGCCTGGTGGCTAAGACATCCACACCCCATTTCAAAGCACCTGGGTTTGATACCCAGCTCTAGCTCCTACTCCAGCTTTCTGCTACCTCCGCCCTTAGCACTCCAGTAGTATTGTACAGTAGTATTGTCCCTGCTGCCCATGCGGGAGATCCAGCTTCTGGCTGAGACCTTACCCCAGGCTTAACTGTTGTAAGCATTTGGGGAGGAAACCAGTGGATGGGAGAATGCCCTTGCGTGCTTCCCCCCGGGCCCCGCCACTGTTTACTCTACCTAGCTACCCCCACTTCTCAAAACAATATTTAAAATATTTTTTAAAAACTACATAAACTTATGAAAGTATATAATAATAAAAAAAACGTCAACCACCCCTCACCTTAATTTCTTTGAAGAAATGTGTTTGGGTTCTTTGCCATTTTTGAATTGAGTTCTTTACTTTTTTTGTGGTTGATTTTTAGTATCGTTTTTTAAAATTTGAGAGTGAAAGAGAAAGAAAGAGCTCCCTTTCACTGGCTCACACTCCAAATGCCTGCAACTGGCAGGGCTAGGCCAGATGTTTTCTGTAGTGTGTTAAAAAGGGATTTACACTTGGCCAGCGCCGCGGCTCACCAGTCTAATCCTCCACCTAGCGGTGCCGGCACACCAGGTTCTAGTCCCGGTCAGGGCGCCGGATTCTGTCCCGGTTGCCCCTCTTCCAGGCCAGTTCTCTGCTATGGCCCTGGAGTGCAGTGGAGGATGGCCCAAGTGCTTGGGCCCTGCACCCCATGGGAGACCAGGAAAAGCACCTGGCTCCTGCCTTCGGATCAGCGTGGTGTGCCGGCTGCAGCGCACCGGCCGCGGCGGCCGTTGGAGGGTGAACCAACAGCAAAAGGAAGACCTTTCTCTCTGTCTCTCTCTCTCACTGTCCACTCTGCCTGTCAAAAAAAGGGGGGGGGGATTTACACTATCACCAAGTGGGTTATCTTTGAAATGTTAGGGTGGTTCAACATTGAAAATTGACCTTCCACATTAATAGCACAAATGTGAAAAAAACCACATCATCATCTCAATCAATACAGAAAAAGTATTTGACCGAATTCAGCATCCTTTCACGATAAAAGCACTCAACAAATTAGGAATGGAAGGAAACTACCTTGACATGATAACCTTATGTGAAGAACTCACAGTGCACATCATATCCAATGATGCAAAACTGAAAGCATTTCCTCTAAGATCAGGAAGATGACAAGGATGTCTGATTTCACCACTGTTTTATCATTTTAAAAATTACTCCATTCATAGAGATTTTGAATAAAGTAGATGAGTCTGGCAGCAAACAGACTTTCAATAAAGAGTTTATTTTTATAATCTTTAGAATTCTCAGTCTTTCTGCTTTAAATTTTCTTCTTCCTATCTCAAGAATATTTGTTTCCAGTAGCTTGTGATAATTTGGCCCTTTCTTTAGGTGGTCTCATCTACTCTCACAGTAAGGACTCTTGGTTACGTGCTGCTGATTCCTGGATCATACCTATGGTTGACCCTACTCTCTATATGTCTAATTACTCTCCAGACTTTTGTACCTGGGAGTTTCTTTGACAGTTTAAATTTTACATAATACAAATTACCTCTTTTTAAATTTAAAGCAGAGAAAACAACTCTTACAAAAGCCTTAAGAGAAAATTTGGTATGTTTGAAGGTAATAAATAAAGCTAATATAGTTGGAGAGTAACAATGTATGAGTTGAGAAAAGGAGGTACTCTAGGGCCCAGTATTGTGGACTCCATCAACCTTCAAACCTTGGAACATTAGCTTTCTATCTCTTATATGTGGTTTCTGTCAGTGTACTAAATATCACCCAAATCTCACTTCTTTGTCCAGATTCACTGCAGTAGATTAGCTACTTCTTACCATGTTCCCAATTAATAATAACTCCCTGTATGACATCCTGACACCAACGTTTTCTCTGAGACACCCTGGTGTTGTAATACTTGTTATTAAACAAATATATGATATTATTGTTTTATTCAGTAACTCCTAAGATTACTTCTATGGTAAAGTCATTTATAGTGTGGTCCTAGGCTCTTCTCACTATGCCTCATCCACATCTATGCTCTGGCTTTACTGGCCTCTTCATGGTTTGGCAGATGAGCCACAACTTTTCAGGTCTTGCCCATCTCCCTTCCTGGTCCAGTGGCAGCTCCCCATCCATCACTTGTTGAACTGTCACCTTTGGAGGCTCCCTGGAGATCTGCCCGGAAGGATGAACTGGTTCCTACTTTACATATTCTTTACATATTCACATTTTCTTTCTCACCTTACAATTGTTGAGTAAATTGCAAATCCCTTGTGCACAGGAATCACATCTTTTTCAACTTGATTTCCATGACTTTGAGTTGATACTGCAAACACAAAAAGTCTCAAAGTTGTTGGATTTCTGCATGGTAAGTCAAGTCTAGTTTGAGAGTTTTTTTCATTTCAGTTTCATAAAACATTTTTGTGTGCCTAATGTTTTTCACTGATTATATTAACTAATTAGCATCCTCAAAGAAAGAAAATCTTGTTTTCAGGCCTTCTTAAGCTTAAAAGTAAAAAACATTGCCTACGCCATTCAAGGATGCCTCTGAATAAAACCCAGGGGCAGGGCAGGAAGGCGTATTTTGCTCCTGTCAATCAGACAAGCTCTGTGGAGAATGTGGTGATGCTATAGATTAACTGGAGAGACATGTGTTCTCCAAAATGGACTTGGCCTAATTGTGTGATGTTTGACAGCCTAATTAGCCTCAAGTTTTGCTTGCCTTTGTTTTTGTATCTTCAGGCACTTGGTGTGTCTGCTGGATTGGGGATAGAACCATGTGGCACCTAAATTGAGCTTTATCATAAACTGGTTGGTGTTATTCCGGCGAAGTTTTCAGGAAATTGTAACTTATTGGTGGGTCGGAGAAGCAGCCAAATGTGGTAAGGCAGAAATTTCCCCCGAGTTATTGGTAACAGGAAGTAAGGGACTGTTCGTGGGTGACTGAGCTATTTTCTGAGCCTCTCTGCCTCTCTCATGTGACTGAGTGTGTGTGATGTCTGTTTATTCCCGACAGACTAAGTACTATGGGAGTCACGTTACAGAGCAAGCATAATGTTTGTTTAGCTAGCTAAGTGATCTCTAAAAATAACTGGTAGAGTTTTTGTTTTTGTACTACATTTGCTATCATAAAATAGGGAAATCATAATGGAGACTCATTATTTGAATGTTTTCCCTTTAAAATAACTTTGAGTGTGTAGTCATATTTTCATTTATATTGCAGACATTCTAGCATTTTGTATGTGTGTCAGGGCTGCCTTTGAGGTATTTATGTCCTACAATTTCTACGTAGGAACTTTCTCTCCCCTTATTATGAGATATGACAGGTGCCTTTTGAATTGGAAATGATTAGTGTTATGTGTTTGGTGATTCTGTGTTCATGTGAAATTGTAGTAGTAATAGTTTTATTTTGATTTTCTTGATTTACTCACCTTGAACTAAAGGTTTGTGCTGCTGTTCACGTTGAGTGAGTCTTCAGTGTGTCCAACTACTATTGTTATGCTGCGTACCTATTTATATGCTTGTCTGTGAAGGAGAGTCTCCTTGGAATTCTAAGCATACATAGTAATCAATTTACTCATTTTTCTGGGAAGCAGTGAGTCATTACAATTTGTTCTTTTTGATATTTGAATGTTCTTGCTCTTTGAGGTTTAGCATATGCAGCATATAAACTTGAATTTAAGATTATTTCTAAAGAAAAGGGGAAAGTGAAATCATTAAGAAGAATGAAATACCAGCAATCTGTTTTGAGTAATTCTTTTCTTAGTGGGAATATTTGATTGTTTTAGTAGTCTACAGAATTGCTTTCCTTACAGGACTTGATACTATATATAAAGTAGGTAATACATACTTTTTTTTATGGTTGACTAAAAAAAATCCCAAATGTGTGTTAACCTTTCAGTGTCTTAAGGTTTGTTTCATGTTTAAAATGTTAGCCTGGGGCAGGTATTTGGCATAGTGGTTAATGGCTAAGATGACTTTTGGGACACCTGCACCCCATATGGGAGTGTATCTGGGTCTGAGTCTTGATTTCTTTCCTGATTCCAGCTTCCTGCTGATGTGCACCCTGGTAGGCAAAGGGCAACAGTCCAAGTACTCTGGTTCCTGCCACCCGTGTGGGAGACTTGGATTGACTTCCAGTCTTTTGGCTTTGACCTGGCTCAGCCTCAACTGTTGTAGACATCTGGAGAGTACATCAACAGATAGGACATAACAGTTAGGAAAATGCCTGTCTTTTGAGTCTCATCATGTAAATGAGATCCACCTTGGACAAAGGAATTCTAACAATTGTATTGAGTACATGTGGCCCCACACCTCCCTTATCCCTTTAAATATATAGCATATTGGTCATTTCTGACTGTTAAAATTACCTGTGCCTGACAGCCTCATGTTCATCTTAATGCTTAGGCATATTCCAAAAAACAAATAGACTCAATTATTCCTCAGGGGATAAATTCAGATTTATGGAGAGAGGAAGTGATTCCTCAGTTCGTGTCAGTTCTTGGCAGATTGCAATAGGTACCTCACTGAACCCTGATTTATGATATGCATAGACAATGCTTTCCTTTGTGAGAAAGGAATTACTTTTTTTTTTTAAGTAATACTTCGTGCTTTGTGAGTTTGGAAAATACTTATTCTGCCTGGATTCTTCTTACTCTTTTTCTTCCTTCCCTGAAATATTTAAAAGATATTGTATTTTGTACAGACAACTAAACGTGGATTTTGAAATTTTTTTTAAAGATTTATTTATTGGCCGGCGCGGTGGCTCACTAGGCTAATCCTCCGCCTGCGGCGCCGGCACACTGGGTTCTCATCCCGGTTGGGGTGCCGGATTCTGTCCCGGTTGCTCCTCTTCCAGGCCAGCTCTCTGCTGTGGCCCGGGAGTGCAGTGGAGGATGGCCCAGGTGCTTGGGCCCTGCACCCCATGGGAGACCAGGAAGAAGCATCTGGTTCCTGGCTTCGGATCAGCGCAGCACGCCGGCTGCAGCACGCCGGCTGCAGCACGCCAGCCGCAGCACGCCAGCCATAGCGGCCACTTGGGGGGTGAACCAACGGAAAAGGAAGACCTTTCTCTGTCTCTCTCTCTCTCTGTCTCTCTCTCTCTCTCTCTCTCTCTCTGTCTCTCACTGTCTAACTCTGCCTGTCAGAAAAAAATAAAGAAAAAAAAAAGGAAAACCTAAGGGACTTATGGGATACTACCAAGTGAACCAAAAATCACATTACAGAAAAAGAGAATAAAATGGGTAGGAAGCTTGTTTGGAAACAAATAGCTGAAAATGTACTAAATTTGAGGAGAAAAATGGATAAACAAGAAACCCAGTGAACCCTAAGCAAGACAGAAACCAGAGTTCTACAAAGGCACACATAATAAAGGATCTTGAAAGCAGCCCAATGACAGCCATTCATCTCATCCAAGGGATCCTCAGTAAGGTTGTCAGACTTATCACAGACATACTGGAGTGCTATTCCTTCTAAAAAGGCAGGATAATTCTGACACATGAGCAACACTGAAGAACCCTGAGGACACAAAAACTAGAATAAGGCAGATTTCTTTCTAAACAAAAAATACTTTTAGGAGGTACAAGCCAAATTCACAGAGAGAAAAAATAAAATTTTGGTTGCCAGAAGATGGGGGAAGGAAAGGAAAGCTATTTAATAGGCAGTTTCAGTTTTATAAAATGAAGAGTTATGGAGATAAGATTGTGCTCACAGTTGCACAAGGTGAAAATAAATAATGCTAAAATTATATTGCAAAGCACTAACGCAGTCTAACAATATGATTATCAAGTTTGTTTCAACACCTTTTATTCAGTGTCACTGATTAGTTAGACTGATACATGCTATTTGAACATATGTATTAATGTATACTATTGCTTGATTCTTGTTTAATTGCAAGTTATATTTGATAAAATAGAGCTGCTCTAAACACTGATCATTGACATGGCACTATATTCAACATGGAATTCATAAATGGTAGATAGCTATAGAAAATCACCAGATTTTTAAAGATTTTTTAATTTAATTTGGTTATGTTTTATTTATTTACTTGAGAGAGAGAGAGAGAGAGAGAGAGAGAGAAACGAACCAGAGGGAGACAAAAAGAGCACTTCCATTCCACTGGTTCACTCTCAAATGCTTCCAACGGCAGGACACCAAAAGGCAGGCCAGGCAATCAATCCAGAGATCCCACAAGGAGGCAGGAACCCAATTCCTGAGCTATCTCTGCTGCTTCTCAAGGTCCACATTAGTAAGAGGTTGGGGTCAGGAGCCAGAGCCAGGAATCAAACCCACGAACTCTGATATGAGACACAGGCATGCTTAAAAAAAAAAAAAAAAAAAAAAAGAGGTATCTTAACTGCTAGGCCAAATGCCTGCCCCCAACTCACATTTCAAAACCCGGGGCCCTTGCAGTGGTATAGCAGGTAAAGCCACCACCTGCAGTGCCGGTATCCCATATGGGCGCCAGTTCCAGTACCGGCTGTTCCACTTCCGATCTAGCTCTCTGCTATGGCCTGGGAAAGCAGTAGAAGATGGCCCAAGTCCTTGGGACCCTGCACCCGCTTGGGAGACCCGGAAGAAGCTTCTGGCTCCTGGCTTTGGATCGGCGCAGCTCTGGCCATTGTGACCTATTGGAGTGTGAACCATTGGATGGAAGACCTCTCTCTCTGCCTCTCCTTCTCTGTGTAATTCCAACTTTCAGATAAATAAATAAATCTTTTTTGACAGCTTCAGGATTCTTTTTAAGATTTTTTTTTAAAGATTTATGTATTTATATGAAAGAGTTACAGAGAAAGAGTGAGTGAGAGAGAAGGAGCAGTTCCATCCTGTGGTTGTCACCCCAAATGGCTGCAAGGGCTGGAATCTGGGCCAGGCTGAAGTCAGGAGTCACGAGCTTCTTCCAGATCTCCTATGTGGATGCAGGGGCCCAAGTACTTGAGAATCTACCTCTGCCTTCCCAGGCACATTAGCAAGGAGCTGGGCAGGAACTGGAGCAGCTGGGTCGTGAACTAGTGCCCATATGGGATACTGACGTCACAGGTGGCGGCTTTTCCTGCTTCGCCACAACACCAACCCCCAGCTTTAAGATTTTCATTTGATCCTTTTTCACAATTTCTGTTCCTTTCTTGATATTCTCATGTCCCTGTATCTTTTTCCTGGTTTCTTTGACTTCTTGGCTCTTCTTTTTCTTTATATTCCATATTAAGCCTATGTAAGACAGTTGTTTTAAAGTATCTTTATGAAATACGCTTTCTTTATATTAATAAAAATCATTTTAAAAGTCAGTCTAGAGATTTATTTCATCCTTGGGACAGGCCAGCTTTGCTTCTTATTTATATGTCTTCTGATGTTTTGTTGAAAATTGGGCACTTGAGACAACAGCCTTCTCTTACAGTCTTTGTGGATAGGCTGTGATAGAGAAAATTGGCCCATACCAGCTTGGTGTGCAGACATTCATTTTTCTTAGAACTTCTCTGTCCATGTGTCTTCGGTGGGCCCGTGTATGCACTTTCCCTTAGTTCCCCCTCCGCTTGGGGAATCTCAATGTCGTGATTACCCAGAGTCTCACTAGAGATGCTCTTTTCTGTTTCTCTGCCCTTGATCTCGTGCTTCCAGATGCAGCCTCCCTGTAGCTCTCACAAGCCTCAGTACCTGCTGTTGCTCCAGCCTTAATCTAGACCATGCCTCTGTCCCCATCAGTATTCCATCAGGTGACATGGAAATTAGTCCTGCCAGCAGCCCCCAAAGAAACAAGGTTGTGGCAAATAACTTCCACTTTTTTTTTTTTTTCCCATTCTGTCATGAGGAGGAACTGAGCTGGACATTGGGTGCTTTCCTCCTAAGCTGGCCACAGTGGGGAGGGGCCAGAGCAAGCACAGACAGTAGCCTCCTTGATTGGGCATTTGCTTGGTTGCTGCAGATCTTTAAAGTGTTTCTATAGTTCTTACAAAGGTCGTTCAGTCAGTCTGTTGGTTTACTTGCTATTTCCATAGGTGAATGATCTGGAGCTTCCTAATGTACTACCTAATACTGTGTTAGATGATTCTGAAGCAGATAAGTGTTAATAGAATTTTTGCTATGTTTCTCTTTTATGAAGTATTATATCAATATACAGTGATGTTTGAAATTTGCACTAATTATGTAGAACTCAGGAAGATGAAGTCTCAGGAGATTGAAGGTGTCTGTAAATAGCACGGGTGGAGCATTATTTTAGAGTCTGAATAAAAGGATGTACTGTACCTGTGGGAACTTGGTGCTGTCCTGCACCATCCAGACTTTGCCTCTGTAGCCATCAGGAATGGGAACGTGTGTGTGTTTATGTGTGAACCAAAACAGGTAAAGAAGGAATGTTTTTCAGCTCTCATATTATTGTAGTTAATTGTTCTCAAACTTCTAGATTTTAGGTACCCTTTAGACTTTTAAACAAGACTCTTTGGGGTTTTCAGTATATTTTATGTGTTACATCTATTAATACTTACGGTAGCAATTAGAATTGAGGAGTTAAGAATACTTGTAAAATAAACCTCATGCTATGTGTATAACATTTTCAAAAATATTATTAATTTTAATTGATACATAATAGTTGTACATATTTAAGGAGTGTGATGTGATACCTCAGAATGTGAATGCAATGTGTAATGATAAGATTGAGGTGATTGGTATATCCATTACCTCAAATATGTATATATGTGTATGTGTATATATTATATATATCATCACCTTAAATAATATTTACGTTGGGAATATTCAAAATGCTTTCTACTGGCTGTTTTGAAATATATAGTTAATTATTGCCAACCACAATTATCCTAATTGCTAAAGAACATGGGAGGTTATTTCTCCTAACCAGCTGCATTCTTAATACTTGTTACATCCCAGCCTCTGTTAACTACTAGGCTATAGTCTGCTTCTGTGAGGTCAGCATTTTTAGCTTCTGCATGTGAGTGAGGTCATGCCATGTTTTTCTTTCTGTGCCTGCTTACTTTACTTTACTTGTCCATCCATGTTGTCACACATGACAGGATTTCGTTCTCTTTTATGGCTGAATAATATTCCCGTGTGTGTGTATGTGTGTGTATGTGTGTGTGTGAGTGACGTTTTATTTTTCTATTCATTTGTTAATAGAAACCTAGGTGGATTCCATTTTTTGGCTACTTTGAATAGCATGACAGTAAACATGGAAATGCAGATAACTCCTTGACATACGATTTCATTTCCTTTGTATTGCTAGACTGTATTTTAGTTCTTTTCTCAGTTTTTAAAGGAAACCCTGTGTTTTCCATAATGGCTGTACTAATTTACATTCCCACCAGTAGTCTGTGAGAGTTCTCCTTTCTGTCTGCCATTGTTTGCTATTTTTTTTTGTCTTTGTGATAGTAGCCATTTAATTGGTATAAAGTAGTTTTTGTGGTCATGGTGGTTTTTGCTGTGCATTTCCTTGATGATTAGTTGAACATTTTTTGTTACACATTGGCCATTTGTATATCATCTTCTGAGAAATGTCTATTCAGATAATCTCCCCATCTTTTAAATACATGGTTTGTGAGTATTTTTATTTTGTTTTGTTTTTACTTTTTAGTTGTTTGAGTTCCTCATATACCCCAGGTATTTATGCCTCACCGGATGTATAGTTTGCAGATATTTTCTCCCTTAATGTAAGTTGTCCTGTCACTCTGTTGACCATTTTCATTGTTGTGCAGAATCTTTAATTTGGTGTAATACCTTTAGTTTTGTTGTGTGTTCTTTTAGAGTTCTATTTAAAAAAATCTTTGCCCCAGCTCATGTCCTAAGGTGGTTTTCTACTTATAATTCATATCTTTGATCCATTTTTAGTTGGCTTTTGTATGTGGTGAGATAAGAGCTCTAGTTTCTTTCTTATGATCCAGTTTATTGAAGACACTGCCTTTTCATTAATTTATATTCTTGGTACCTTCTTTGAAAATCAGTTGGTATAAATACATGGGTTTATTTCTGGCTTCTAATGATCTAAAATAATATACTTTTATGGAATTAAATTTGATTAAAAGAGTGATATTGTTTGTGGTTTTATAGATCACTTCATTATCTTGTTTAATAATTTTTTAAAAATATCTTTTGGGCCGGCGCCGTGGCTCACTAGGCTATTCCTCCACCTTGCGGTGCCGGCACCCCAGGTTCTAGTCCCGGTCGGGGCACCGGATCTGTCCCGGTTGCCCCTCTTCCAGGCCAGCTCTCTGCTGTGGCAAGGGAGTGCAGTGGAGGATGGCCCAAGTGCTTGGGCCCTGCACCCCATGGGAGACCAGGAAAAAAA
Organism: Oryctolagus cuniculus; assembly: GCF_964237555.1. Taxonomy (NCBI): domain Eukaryota; kingdom Metazoa; phylum Chordata; class Mammalia; order Lagomorpha; family Leporidae; genus Oryctolagus; species Oryctolagus cuniculus. The sequence goes on from NC_091438.1 coordinate 149,776,435, forward strand.
AGCACCTGGCTCCTGCCATCGGATCAGCGTGGTGCGCCGGCTGCAGCACGGCGGCCATTGGAGGGTGAACCAACGGCAAAAGGAAGACCTTTCTCTCTGTCTCTCTCACTTTCACTGTCCACTCTGCCTGTCAAAAAAAAAAAAAAATCATCTTTTGCATTCAACCTGTTGAAATATTTTATTTCTGGTGAAATAGTCAAGAAAATGCAATCTTATAGTGGTATGTAATTGGGAAAGGGAGGAATCTTTTTTGAGCTTTGGAAAAATTTGTAGCTATTTTTCTTTGATTCTGTACCAGACTCAGTAAGTGGTAGTTTTTTACAGGTTAGTTGCAGTGTAGAATCTAAAATCATATCAGTGAACTTTTGTACTTTTTTTAGTGAGTAGTGATCCTGACGTTTTTTACATGTCTGGTTGGCAATTTGAATTTCTCTTGAAAATTGCCTGTTCAAATCCTTTGCCCATTTCTTTTTTTTTTTTTTTTAAGATATATATATATTTATTTGAAAGTCAGAGTTACACAGAGAGAGAAGGAGAGGGAGGGAGGAAGAGAGAGAAAGAGAGAGTGAGTCAGAGTCTTCCATCCGCTGGTTCACTCTCCAATTGGTTACCACTGCTGGAGCTGCACCAATTCGAAGCCAAGAGCCAGGATTTTCTTCTGGATCTTCAATGTGGGTTCAGGGGCCCAAAGACTTGGGCCATCTCCCACTGCTTTCTCAGGCCATAGAGGAGAGATGGATCAGAAGTGGAGCAGCCAGGACTAGAACCGGCACCCATATGGGATGCTGGCACTGCAGGCAGCAGCTTTACCTACTATGCCACAGCGCTAGACCCTGCCCTTTTCTTCACTTTTTTCTTTTGTTGTTGTTGAATTTCTTGAGCTCTTTATAGATTGTGGATTTTAACCCTTTATCAGTTGCATAGTTTGCTAGCTCAGTTGGTAGAGCATGAGACTCTTAATCTCAGGGTCATGGGTTCGAGCCCCACGTTAGGCGCCAGATGTTGCAGTTGATTTCTCAATGTTGCAGTAGATTTGTTTCTGAGAGGAGGAGCTTGGTGGGGGCAAGAGGCGTGGAGTCACCACACAGACCCTGGGAGTCGGGTGAAAGCAGGCCTGAGTCGAGCAACCCGCAGACTCGTTTATTTGAGTTACCAGTCAAGGGGCGGTCTATGCCCCAACCAATCACAGCCTCTTGCCAGGCAGTTTCTAAAGCCATCCAATCACAGCCTGCCGTCAGTCAGGCTCTGTTGTCATGTGGTTTCCTCTGTTGTCATGTGGTTTCCGAAGCCATCCAATCACGGCCTATTGCCAGGCAGTTTCTGTTATCAGCAGCCATCTTGGCATGACCTTTTCACCTCAGTGGCCATCTTGGCATGAACTTTTCACCTCATTCCACCACATTGGTACAGATAGCTCTTTTGTTTACTGATTTTATTTCCCTTGGATAAATTCCCAGGAGTGAGATGGCTGGGTCATATGGTAGGGCTATATTCAGATTTTTGATGTATCTCCATACTGTCCTTGATAGTGGCTTGGATTATGGTATCTTTCCCCCCACATCCTAGCTATCATTTGTTGTTTGTTGATTTCTGTATGATAGCCATTCTAACGGGGGTGAGGTAAAACCTCATTGTGATTTTGATTTGCATTTCTCTGATGGCTAGTGATCCTGAACACTTTTTCATGTGTCTGTTGGTCATTTGGATTTCCTCTTGAATAATGTCTGTTTAAGTCCTTGGCCTACCTCTTAAATGAGTTGTTTGTTTTGTTGTTTTGGAGTTTCTTGATCTCTTTATAGATTCTGGTTATTAATTCTTTAGCATTTGCATAGTTTGCAAATAATTTCTCTCATTCTGTCGTTTGCCTCTTCACTTTCCTGACTGTTTCTTTTGCCATGCAAAAACTTCTCAATTTGATGTAATCCCATTTGTTAATTTCGGCTTTGGCTGCCCGTGTCTCTGGGGTCTTTTCCAAGAAGTCTTTGCCTGTGCCAATGTCTTGCAGAGTATCCCCAATGTTCTCTAGTAATTTGATGGTATCAGGTCATAGATTTATGTCTTCAATCCATTTTTGAATGGATTTTCATGTAAAGTGTAAGGTATGGGTTCTGCTTTATACTGCTGTATGTGGAAATCCAGTTTTCCCAGCTCCATTTGTTAAAGAGACTATCATTGCTCCAGAGATTGGTTTTAGCTCCTTGGTCAAATATAAGTTGGTTGTAGATGCTTGGATTGATTTCTGGCATTTTTATTCTGTTCTGTTGGTCTATTCAATTGTTTTTGTACCAGTAGCAGGCTGTTTTGATTATAATTGCCTTGTAGTATGTCTTGAAATCTCGTATTGTGAAGCTTCCATATTTGTTTTTGTTGCATAAGATTGCTATAGCTATTCGTGGTCTCATCTGTGTTCATATGAATTTCAGCATTTTTTCCTAGATCTGAGCAGAATGTCTTTGGTATTTTGATTGGAATCACATTGAATCTGTAAATTGCTTTCAGGAGAATGGGCATTTTGTTGATATTGATTTTTCCAATACATGAACATGGAAGATATTTCCATTTTTTTAAAATCTTCTATTTCTTTCTTTAATATTTTGTAATTCTCATTGTAGAGATCTTTGACATCCTTTGTTAAGTTTATTCCAAGGTAGTTGATTTTTTTTTGTAGCTGTCGTGAATGAGATTGATCTTAGAAGTTCTTTCTTAGCCATGGCCTTGTCTGTGTATACAAATCCTGTTAATTTTTGTGTCTTGATTTTATCTCCTGCTACTTTACCAAACTCTTCTATGAGTTTCAATATGTCTTTTAGTGGAGTCTTTTGGGTCACTTATATATAGAATCATGTCATCTGCAAATAGGGATAGTTTGACTTTCTCCTTCCCAATTTTTATGCCTTTGATTTCTTTTTCTTGCCTAATGGCTCTGGCTAAACTTCTAGGACTATATTGAATAGCAATGATGAAAGTGGGCATCTTTGTCTCTTACCAGATCTCAGTGGGAATGCTTCCAACTTTTTTTCATTAATAGGATGTTGGCCGAGGGTTTATCATAAATTGCCTTGATTGTGTTGAGGAATATTCCTTCTATACCCAGTTTGCTTATAGTTTTCACCTTGAAAGGGTGTTGTATTTTAACAGACGCTTTCTCTGTATCTAATGAGATAATCATATGGTTTTTGTTCAGCAGTTTCTTAATGTGATGTGTCACATTGATTGATTTGGGAATGTTGAACCATCCCTGCATACCAGGGAAAATCCCACTTGGTCTGGATGGATGATCTTTTGATGTGTTGTTGGATTCTATTGGCTAGAATTTTGTGATGATTTTTGCATCTGTGTTCATCGGGGAAATTGGTCTGCTATTTTCTTTCTCTGTTGCATCTTTTTCAGGTTTAGGAATTAAGGTAATGCTGGCTTCATAGAATTTGGGAGGATACCCTCCCTTTCAGTTGTTTTGAATAACTTGAGAAAAAGTGGAGTTAGTTCTTCTTTAAATGTCTGGTAGAATTCAGTCCATCCAGTCCTGGGTTTTTCTTTGTTAGGAGGGGCTTTATTACTGATTCAGTTTCCGTCTTGGTTATGGGTCTGTTTAGGTTTTCTGTGTCTTCATGGCTCAATTTAGATAGGTTTTGTGTCCAGGAATCTATCTACTTCTGTTCTTCTGGGTTTCCCAGTTTGTTAGCATATTTATAGCTCTTTATAGTAATTCGTGATGCTTCTTTTTATTTCTGTGGTGTCTATTATTGCATTTCCTTTTTCATCTCTAATTTTATTGATTGGAGTCTTCTTTTTTTGGTTAATTGGGCCAATAGTCTGTCAATATTATTTATTTTTTTCAAAAAACCAGCTCTTCACTTTTCTGATTTTTTTTGTATTTTTTAATTCAATTTTGTTGATTTCTTCTCTAATTTTAATTATTTCTTTTCTCCTATTATTATTGTTTTTGTTTCATTTGTTGTTGTTTTTCTAGATCCATGAGATGCTTTGATAGCTCATTTATTTGGTGCCTTTCCAGTTTCTTGATGTAGGCACCTATTGCTATAAACTTTCCTCTTAACTCTGCTTTTGCTGTATCTCATAAGTTATATTGCATTGTCATCTGTGTTTGTTTCCAGAAATTTTTTTTATTTCTTCCATGACCCACTGTTTATTCAGGAGCATGTTGTTCAGTCTCCATGTGTTTGCATATGTTCTAGAGATTCCTGAGTTGCTCATTTCCAGCTTCATTCCATTGTGGTCTGAGAAGATGCATGATATTATTTAGATTTTTTTGAATTTGTTGAGACTTTCTTTATGGCCTAGTTTGTGGTCAATCCTAGAGAAAGTTCCATGCATTGCTGAGAAGAATGTGTATTCTGCAAGTGTACACAGTGTGCATATTTTAAACTTTTTCTACTAGTGTATTTTATTTCAGAAGAAGAGAGAGTGTGAGTGAGCACATTTATCTGTTGGTTCACTCCCCAAACTTCCTCAATGGCTGAAGCTGAGAGAGAGAGAGAACAGGGATACATGCTTACCTGTTAGTTTATTCCCCCAAATGCCCTCAGTGGCTACAGCTGGGCTCGAACCTGAGCTAGGAACTTGGAATGCAGTTGAGGTGTCCCATATGCATGATAGGAGCCCAATTACTTGAGCCATTAATGCTGACTTCCAGGGTCCTCATTGTCAGTAAGCTAGAATTGGGAACCAGAGCCAGCAGTTAGAGCCAGAAATCAAACCCAGACACTGATTTGTGATAGATACATCTCATCTGCTAGGCTACATGCATATTTCTATTTATGTATTTTTTATTACACTTGATGTTAACCAAAAGGCTGAAAAACAATTATATATGTGTATTTCAATTGAAAAAAAAAAAAAACAAACAGGGTCCTTTTGTACTGAAAAATTCTACAGGTTGCTTTTGTCCCTTAATATATATTATAGACATCTTGGTGAATGACTGTTTTTTTCTTTTTAAGATTATACCAATGCTGATCAACTGAGTATAGCATTTTTAACCTTTCTCTTTTATATGAAAATTTAGAATTTTTCCAATTTGGAGAAGGAGAGAATAAAAGAGTTCCCTATTATGAATATATTTGTATTTTGGATTCTTAGAAATGAAACTGTAGAATCAAAGGTTATTTAAAATTTGGTAAGTATTAGGGCTTGCATTATGGCACAGCAGGTTAAACCACCTCCTGCAATGGTGACATTCCCTATGAGCACCAGTTTGAGTCTCAGCTGCTCCATTTCTGATCCAACTCCCTGCCAATGTGCCTGGGAAGGCAGCAGATGACCCTAGCATTCACATGGGTGACCTGAATGGAGTTCTAGTCTCCTGACTTCAATCTGGCTATTGTAGCCATTTGGGGAGTGAACTAGCAGATACTAAATGTCTCTCTTTCTCCCTCCCTAGCTCCCTCTCCCTCTCTCCAACTCTTGATTTGCACACAAATAAATGATTTTTTTTAAGTATTAACCTAAATAGCTCTTTGAAAAGTTGTTGACGTACAGGTATACAATATTGAATTTAGTCTTTGTGGTAGGATTTATTTAAGGTGATGAAAGTGTCTTCAAACAAGAGAAATGACTTCATATCTGAGTTATCTTATTAAATAGTTGTAATAGACTTATTGGTTGTAAATGCACCATAATTACTATTACAATTGGCTGTGTTCATAGGCATTTTGTTAACAGTTTGTCAGTTAACACTATTTGCTATTATTTTTATGTTCCTGATGTATGAAGAGAGAACCAAGAGGGTTCAACTTGAAACATAAGAAGATGAAAATGAAAATGCAAGTTTTTGACTCTTACATAAATTTGGACAGTGAACTGAAAAGAAGTGTAGATATAGGGTTTCTCTATTATTGGAGTGGTAAGGCTTTGTGATGGCTTTGAAATGGAAAATACAGATATTCTGATGCCTAACAAAATGATCCGTTATTGATGTATCCTTAGTTTTCCAAGAGTTTGATGTTATGAAACATGGCCAGAGACTTCCCACTGAATCTTTGTATTTTCCACATAACTTAGTAGTACATTAAAAGTTATCTAAACTTGATTAAATCATGTCATTAAATACCGAGGTCAGATGGAAGGCATAGTAGCATCCTTTCTGGTTGCTCTGCTTGTGGCCACAGAAGGTACAGATCACACCATTTGTAAGACAGTCACACGGAATGGAAAAATGCTGTGAGAGTTGAGTGTCCTGTTGGCCAAATTTCTTTATCTAATGCTCTGTTACATATCACATATTACTAATGACACAGTGGTATACATTATGATAGAACAGCTGTTCCATTGCAAATAGCTGAAACTCCTTGAGGACAGGGTGTGAATCAGCGCTTGGACTATATGCAATGTAAAAAATAAGACTTTATCAACTGCTGGTTCACTCCCCAGTTGGCTGCAACAGCTAGAGCTGTGCTGATCTGCAGCCAGGAGCCAGGAGCCAGGAGCTTCCTCCGTGTCTCCCATGTGGGTGTGGGGGCCCAAGGACTTGGGCCATCTTCCAGTGCTTTCCCAGGCCATAACAGAGAGCTGGATCTGAAGTGGAGCAGCTGGGACTCGAACTGGTGCCCATATGGGATGCCAGCACTGCAGCCCGTAGCTTTACCCGCTGCACCACTCCACCAGCCCCCAATATTTTCTAGATATTTCATTTACTTAATTATCTTAGGTAAACAAAAATTTACATTTTCTGTTCCTTTATTTGTAGAAATGAATAGTAGTAAGTAAAAGTGTTTACATATTTATTTTATCTTATTTAAAGCAACTGCCTATAAGATTTATGTGTTGTTCTTTGTATATTCACTTCAGCAAACAACAGGAGTAGTGGTAGTGGTTAAAATTTGAGTCCAAGTTCTATGACTTTTTTGTCCATCACTCTGCTAATATTTTGTTTTAAACATGTTACAGTAGTATGTCTTTTTAAAAAAAATTCACTAGTGTACACTATATTAGTCTGTAACATTTTGGATTGATAATGAATAGCTTTGTGTTATTTTTGGAAAACCTTTGGTGAGTTCGTATCTGTTTCATTATTACTCATTCTGTGCTGTTATATAAAGTTCTTATTGACTGTTGGGATCATGCAGTAATTGTGATTCAGAGACCACTTCCTCCAGTGCCATCTTTACTTAAGGTCTTTGGACAGCACAGCACAACAGTAGCAAATTTTCTCAGCCGTGTCTCATGTTGTTTGTGTTTTGGGCTGTCCATTGATGACAGCGGGCCTTCTTGCACCTAGATTTTGGGTTGCTGATGTCTGTTTATCAAGAGGTTTATGGTAACTTTAAAAAAACTCCGCACTGATTTGGATTTGCTACATACTGTGCTAAAGTTGTATTTAAAAAAGCAGAACCGTATATCACATTAATAAACTTCTTTTGCAACTTGAATTTGTGTTGCCATGCCATATTTTTTCAAAGTATGATATTGTTCTTGCTATTCTTTGACAGACCCCTTATCCCTCTGGACAGAATGCAGGTCCAACCACGTTGGTATACCCTCAAGCCCCTCAGACAATGAATTCACAACCTCAGACTCGTTCTCCGGTAAGTAAGCAGAAGCTTGTACTACATAATATTCTTCATCTGAATTTGTGTAGTGATTTGGGTTGTTTTGGCAAATATTTTTACTGAATTTTGGAGCTTTGTTCCAGTGATGATTTATTATTATTGTTACTATTGTTGGTTAGCGTTGCTTTTTCAGAACTTACCTATTGGAATAACTGGAAAAAGAAGAGATGGGGCTTGCTTTATGGGTTTTCTTTTTCTTACTGTTTTGTGGCATAATTTTTTTTCAAGTTGGTTACATTCAAGTTCGCTGTGTTTCTTCTCTGTTTTGTAACATGTATTGTTGAAAATTCAGGATAATACAATGGTTTTTTTTTTTTTAAGGAAATTGAATTTTACTAACTAGACTCTCAAATTTTAGTAGTTTGGGAAGTATGACTTCTGAATCAGTGTCACTAGATCAGCTCTAAACATTTGCCAGTGTGGGCATGTGCATGACATGAGCCAGTGGGGGAACTCATTTCTTCAAATGGTAAATAAATTGTCATAGAAATGTAAATGCTGTCATCCTCTTTGTTCATCCTGTACATGGATTGCAATAAATACCACAAAGACTGAGGATTTCCTCAAGGTTCATCCTTCTGTTTCACAAAACTGTGCAGTTTCTTCCACTGTTAAGTCCTTAGAACGTCACTTTCCTACCCTGCATGATTAGCTTTGGCTAGAAGTTGCTTCTGTAGCATCTCACATCCCTCTTTGTATCTGAGCTCTCTGTGCTCTTGAGAATACAGGGATCTTCTATCTGTTTTCCACCCCCACTTTTTTGCCTGGAGTACAGGAATACTTCATTGCATTAGCTGCTGTTTGTTTGGTTTTATGCATGACTTCAGAATTGATGAAATGTATTAAAGATTTATTCAGAGAACTAGGAGTGCAGACTGCACCAAAATGTAATCTCTTTCTTACCCTCTTACTTTTCCCTGTTACCCTCTTTTCCAATACCTGTTCTCAGATCCTGATTCTCCACAGGGTTTGAGGAACCATTCTAAAAAGGTGGAACGTTGATCCTAGTTGTCTGCTTGTTTCTCTCTGTTTCTCTCTCTCTCTCTCTCTCTCTTCCCTTCCCTTCCTTCCCTCCCCCCCCCCCCTTTTTTTTTCCTCTGAAATGGTCAGCAAGATACCTGATGAAAGTTTTGTTCTGAGAGTGGTTTGGGGATGTGGACACTTGACTACTTGGCGTGGGCCTGAGACAATCACCAGATCAATTTAGATAGGCCCTGGTTCTAATCTTTAAGCATGGGACATGGTGGTAAGCTCTTACTGCAAAGAGTCCTATAGCCCTATCCCCCCCCCCCCTTTCTAATTATTGAAAAAGAAAAATGAATTAAATTTACATGGTTAGAACTGGCGCAAAAAACCTGACTGAAGAGCTGCATCTCTAAACCAGTTCTCTTGACAGCCCAGCAGAACAGTGCCAATACATTGCACAGACAACTGGAAGAGGAGGAAGGTTTTGGAACAGACTCCCGTTTACAGGCCCTTGGCTGGAAGAGGCTGGATAAAATACTGCATTGTAAGCAATATAACAAACTGTACTTCTTGCAGGCAGTGGTGCTTCTAGCACTCATTTTTTTGACCACATCCATCTGTTGGCTGATGAACAGAAATGCGTTGATTACGTCCTTTCTGGAAGTCTAACCTAGCGTGGCAGTTTCTGCCAGGCGTAGTGGGGGGAAGAACAAATTGGGTGGGTCTTCAACTATGGGGAGTTAGACAGGAATAATTTGGAGTTTAGATCTTTCTTACTGTAAACTTGAGGTGGGGTATCCCTTTTAGACAAATTTGAATTTAAAAGATAAATTTCAAGACTTCCTTTTCTCCCTTTCTATTTTATAATTGAATATCAAGGGGGAAATTGTAGTTGTCAGCCATTCTTCTGTGGTCATAAACACTTCAGACAATGTCCTCTATGCAGTTTTTGCCATCTGCTCTGCTAGTGACCATTACCACCCCCATTACTAAAAACCACACGTAAAATGTTCCATTACATACCCCAAAACAAGTGCAAGATTAGCAGACCCCATACTACTCTTGCTTCTTGTTTTGGGTCTGATTTTCTTTATTTCATTTGTGTTGGTGCTGGGAGGGTAAAGTTGGGATATGAACTTTGGCAGGATTGCACTTTCTGTTTTCATCCCAAGTTTCCATAGTCTAGTCTCATCCATCCCACAGCTGCCCCAGCTGGTGAGGAGAGGTAAGGTGTTGTGCTAAGGAAGGGCCCCTTCCCATGGCTTTGTAGAGCAGCTAAAGCTTACTCCATTCTATTTCTGCATTAATAGGCCATTGGCAATTGCACAGTTTAGGCTTTTCTGTTCTTCTCTGGACAGCTGCCTTTGCAATCCAACTGGCTTCAAATGGCCCCCCTCCCTCCTTCAGATTATTTTTTTGCTTGTATTTCTACTGGGTAGTTAGTATTTTAAAAATCACAATGTGAAAAATCTTAATAAAAAGTAAAAATACCGAGAAGCTACCTATTTGTTTCATTTTTATGTGTGCTAGAACTCTTAAACAATTTATTTTTAAATAGCCTGACCAAAATAGCGAAGCTATTGAATGCTTAAATGGGAGTGGGGGACAGTTTGGCTTTGCAGTAACCCGTAACCAGTGGTTGTTTTTTCTATTTCTTGGTACTAAGTGCCAAAGTTACATCAGTTTTATGTTGGCCATGCCCAGTTACCAACTGTGCACAGAAGGGTGAGTGAGTGAATGAGTGGGTGGCATTTACATTGGATCCAAGTTCACAGAAGGCTGCTTTCCTTTATATCTATAATCCTCACCATCTTAAAGACCTCTCTTAAGAAAAAGAAACAGAAGTTTCTGGTTTTGATATGAGCCAGCAGCGACTACAGTTTGTTCTGTTGCTTACAGCTACTCTTAGGATTAAGACTATTATCATTCCAAGTGGAAAGCTCAATAGCCAATGGTGACTAGTGCAAAATAGACTAGGGTGCTTTCCCAGGTACTTCCTCACTAACTGAAGTCTTAAGTTGCATTTTCTTTTTCTTTCTTTTGTTAAATATATATGTATAATTTTATAAGATAATCCTGATGTTCATAAAAGTTCTCTTTCAACTGAAACATCAAAATTACAAAGTTTCAACTTTTATGTTAGAACTTTAGAAATGGGATCTTTCTGTGGAACAGTGATAAGACAGGTACGCTATACTCAGGTTAATTTTTTAACGTATCCTTCCCCCACCCCATTTTCATCAGTGTAATGAAGAAATATCTCACTTCCACCCTTATTTTCATACCACGAGTGGTCTTGCGTATTCTTGAAACTTGATGTCCACTGAAAATACAAGACCTCAGTTTCTTTGAAAATTTTTCTGCAAGAACAGCATTTGCCAATTATCACCTTTATGAAAAACTGTGTTACAGTGATTAGCCACATATCATGACCAACCTGCTACCCTGTGTGTAGAGGTCATTAAGATACTTTGCATTACTTGAACAATAGGTGACATTTTAACTTCTAAAATCAGCTGCATCCAGTACTGTGTACAGTGGTCTTCTGAATTCTGGCCATTTGTGAAATTTTAAATTGTGATTATTGCAGTTGGGGAAATAATTCCAAATCTCTTATAAATTACTGCTGCACATAATTTAAATTCTGAGCTTAAGGGATGGTTTCTTAATCTTTGGTCTAATTCATCTAGGGTAAGAAACTGACAGAAGAAAGACTCCCATTTAGGAAGTAAAACAACTGAAGAAACATACTTTTAAGTCCTTAAATATATTAAATAAAAACTCTAAAGTTTATATTCAAAGCTTGCTTTCTAAATATTTTCTTTTTAGTATTAAAGAGGGTGGTTAACACATAGTAATGTTTTAAGCAGGTCACATATGGTTCTACATGCTCCAATATTTTCTCTTCATCCTTTTAAGTTTAATAAAATGTATTGGAAACTAAATTTTTCTCTGATGAATTATTTGATCTTTGAGGTTTAGTGTGAAAAAAATTTTATGGGTCAAAAGCCTTTTCTTCTATTCTAAGTTAGAGACCAAGTTGGAATATGTATGATCCCCTTTCAGATATTTAGGATTTAGCTAAGGAGATGTTTATTTTGCTTTTATTGTTAGTTTCAGGTAGCAGTAGGTACAGATGAATAGTGTTTTGTCATTGTTTAGAAATAGTAATTGAGATATATGACTTCTTTATTCTTTTATTCTTGTTGAGACTATAATAGTAGTTTGCCACCTGTTTGCCTTGGAATGCCTGGTATTCAACTCTACTAGTTATTGCATTTAAATATAAATAAGTATATATAAATCATAAATATTATATGAAAAGTACATTTATTTATAATATATAATGTAAATAAATATATGTAATCACAAAACCTTATTTACATATTTAACATATTCTCTACATATTTAACTTATTCCTTACATATTTAACTCCAAGAAATAACAGAAGATATTGAAACTTCTGTTTCATATACAAGATGCCCTATTTATCTTAAGATAATATGCAATTATTTCTTTTACATTCTTTATTTCCTACTGGGCAATCTAAATGTCTCCTGGCTATTTTTGTAATGTAAAAAGCATTTCTCATTTCCTCCAACTGTAGCAGTTGCATTCTTTTATTTGTCTTAATATAACCACTTAGTGTTCAACCTTTCCTTAGCCTTATTGTAGTTTTTTTTTTTCTTCTTTATCTGTCAGAGAGCACTCCAGGTACCTAACAGCTTAGGTTTCTCCTCTCTGATCAGTGACAAACTCTCCTGGTAGTTACGTTAACCTGTTGAATCTTAGTACCTGTCTGTCACTGTCCTGCAGCAAAGCTTTGACTGTTCTGTGTGTTTTTATTTTTATTATTATTGTGGGTTTTTTTATTTTGGCATACTGTGTGACATTTTGGTTTTTGTTGTGGTGTTTCTGACTCTTTGTGCCTTTCCTTTTGTATTTGTTTTCCCTCCTTTTCTCAGTTTGCAGCGGGGCCTCGACCTGCCCATCATCAGGTACTGTACCCTTGCCCCTTCACTATCACTCTTACCTAATAGGTGGGGGCTTTCGTAGCTGTGGACTCTTAGAATGCTGCCATTCCATCAAACCACTCAAACTACTCTTTCCAAGAGTAACTTCTGATATAATATAGTTCTTTTTGTCTGTGTCTGATTTCACTGAGTTTTTGTATTGACAAACCCATTTGCTTCTGTTCATGGCACATAATTTCAAAATAATGCTTTTTTTCTTACAAAAAAAGATTACTTAGAATTGAGACAACTTTAAAAAAAATTTTACATGTGTTGTGGGTATCTGTATTAAGTTTCAACTTAACTGAATGGAGCAGGCAACATTCTAAGGGTTTTCTGTTAACATTCTGATGTGACTTATTGGTGTGTGTAACAGAGCATTAGCAGTTTTAAAACCACTTAATCTCAGTTACTAACTCAGGCCTAATAACAAACTGATTAACAACCATGTCTGTTCATTTGCTCCATAGAATTTTCTTTATTTTTAGGATACATAGAAAATAAATGTTTTATAATTTTAGTATTTTTCACCTATTGAGTTTATAAAATAAATTAATTGTATGAACTTTCAAAAATGTATATGCCAACACTGTATTATTTAGTAGGAATCTACTAAAGGTGGCAGTAGGGGAGAAATAGAAAGCCTTGCAGGTGTCTCCTCATGTTCTGGAACGTTGTCTCCTCCAAGAGCAGAAAGAGCCTGTGTTTAGCATCTGACTAGCCCACGTTCACATTGCCAGCTCTGCTCTAACCAGCTGCATTAAGCACGTTTCTTCTGAGCCTCAGTTTTCTCATATACAAAACGACGATAACATAGGGACAGACACCTGCTGTGTAAGAGATAATATATGTAAACCATGGACGGGAAGTAAGCAGTCAGCAAGTGCTAGCTGTTTTTAATATTATTGTTAGGTAGCATAGTACTGTTGCATAAAATGAAAGAAGTGGTCCCAGTGCATTTTCCTGTGGAATCACGTTAGAGTTCTTCCTACTGAGTAAATGGATATTGTTTTATCGAAGGCTGTCATTGTCTTGAGTGTTTTCATAGAAGGCTCTGTTTCTGAAAATGCAGTTCTTTCAATTTAATGGCCAAGCAAGTTGTGAGGTATTAACAGAACTTTACAGGAAAACTAGTAGACAGTTTTAGATGAGGTAGATGACTCTTGGATTTCATAAAACAATAAAACTTAAGGGCATTTGTTAGTGTCAAGAGGCAGTATTATAACATGCTTGAAAAGCTTGGGCTTTGGCATTAGCTAGTCTCCTCCTTATTTACTCCTTATTACTTCACTCAGACTCAGTCTTCTTATACATAAAATGAGGATAGTAATACCATCTCAACGCCGGATGTGTAATTACCACTGTTACTAAGGGTGGTTCCTTAGGTGAAAGGGTGAATATACTTTTTTTTTTTAATTTAGTCAAGGGCCGTAGAGATAAGGCTTAAATTTGAATCCAAGCTTAAACAAACAAACAAAAAATTCATAAGAGAGAAACATTGTGGCTCTCTACTCAAGATGTGCGGTGAAGATAAACTATTTGTGAGTTAAATGGAGAGAAATAATTGGTTTCTTTGTTCACATGTTTGTGTGTGTTTTAATTATTTGAAAAACAGAGACTCTGTAGAGACTCTGTCCTCTGATTCTCTGATCATTCCCCAAATGCCCACAATAGCTGGGGTTAGCCTAGGTCCAAAGGCAGAAATTGTAAATCAATCCAGGTCTTCTGTGTGGGCAGTAGGGACTCAAGTCCTTGAAGTGTCACCTGCTGCCTCCCGGAGTGCATTTTAGCAGGAGGCTGGGATTAGAAGTAGAGATGAGACAACCTGATTGGATGTTGAGTGTCCCAGGTGGTCAGTATACCAAACACCTGCCCCACATGTTTGTGGTTTCTTTAGACCTTTGTTTCTTTCAAAAATAATTTCAGACCGTTTAAAGCAGACTGTGAGTAAAAGGAATTAGCATTATTTTTGGCTGCTGTCATTGTGGTGAATTATCTGCAGTATAGATCACAACAGTGATTGGCACATCAGTCTTTGAAGGACTGTTACTGCTGTTTGTGTTCAATGGCAGTGATCTTCAGATTTAATGTTGAATGTTGTATTTAAGCATTTATAAGCTGGTCAGTTTGGGGAACTTCTGTTTCTAGACTTTATTATGGCAATAGAGGCAAGTGATACATTTTCTCTTTCCCTAATTCCATAATTGAGGAAAATATTCCAAAATTTTTGTGAGATTGATTTGATTTCAATCTTTGTTATTCCTGTGTAATATGACTCAGTTAAGTTTTGGCAGTTAGTCTTTCTTTTAGCTGTAGGGTAACAGATGTAAATGGAAGTATGTATGCGTATTACTGTTTATTCGTTATCAGGAAAAATAGTCATTTTCTGATAATAGTTCCTGGAGATGAGTTCCTGAGATGCCACACAAATCCATAGTATTGCTTTTTAATAGAAAAGATTTAGGTAGCTGGCAGCTTTTTTCTTTGGCATACTTCCTAAGTAACAGATCAGTTCTTTTCACCATACCACAGAGAATTATGTAAGGAAGTGTATACTCTTGGTTCAGGCAGCCTCAACAGGGCTTACTTTATAGAAGCAGAGGAGGAGAGACGTGGGGTGAAGTGGCACTGCTGAGCAGGAGGGAGTTGAGTTTGGGTTTTGCCTGGTACAGGGGAAAGTGTTGGAAAAGAGTTTGGGGTTTCGTATCCATAGCAGAGGTGGGCCAATTTGGTTTGTATCACTATGGAATTGATGATTGATTGGCATTTTGGGTGGGATAACCAGTTAGGGAAAATTGTCTTATAAATAAAACTTCTGTTAGAAATCTTTGGGCTCTAAATGCCCTTCAGATTCCCCCTGTAACAATTAGAAAACAACAGGAAGACCACCATTTCCAGATGGCCTCTGTGGAGTTGATTCTTTCTTTCTTTCTTTTTTTAATAGAAAACTTTTATTTAGTAAATAGAAATTTCCAAAGTACAACTTTTGGATTATAGTGGTTCTTCCCCCATAATAACCCTCCCACCCGCAAACCATCCCATCTCCTGCTCCCTCTCCCATCCCATTCATTAAGATTCATTTTTAATTATCTTTATATACAGAAGATAAACTCTATAATAACTAAAGACTTCAGTTTGCACCCACACAGACACACAAAATATAAAGTACTGTTTGAAGACAAGTTTTACCGTGAATTCTCATAGTACAACACATTAAGGACAGAGGTCCTACATGGGGAGCAAGTGCACAGTGATTCCTGTTGTTGATTTAACAATTGACACTCGTGTTTATGACGTCAGTAATCACCCGAGGCTCTTATCATGAGCTGCCAAGGCTATGGAAGCCTCTTGAGTTCACCAACTCTGATCTTATTTAGACAAGGCCATATTCAAAGTGGAAGTTCTCTCCTCCCTTCAGAGAAAGGTACCTCCTTCTTTGATGGCCCCTTCTTTCCACCAGGATCTCACTCACAGAGATCTTTCATTTAGGTCATTTTCTGCCACAGTGTCTTGGATTTCCATGCCTGAGATATTCTCATGGGCTTTTTAGCCAGAGCTGAATGCCCTAAAGGCTGACTCTGAGGCCAGAGTGCTGTTTAGGGTATTTGTCAGTCTATGAGTCTGCTGTGTATCCTGCTTCCCATGTTGGACAATTCTCTCCTTTTTAATTCTATCAATTATTATTAACAGACACTGGTCTTATTTATGTGATCCCTTTGACACTTAATCTTATCTTTATGATCAGTTATAAACTTAAGCTGGTCACATTAATTAGTAAGATGGCATTGGTACCTGCCAATTTAATGGGATTTGGAGTCCCATGGCAAGTTTTTAGCTTTACCCTTAGAGAAGTCCAAGGGAGTGTGTGCTGAACTCCTCTCTCTCTCATTTCCACTCTTATTTCTAACAGGGCTCAGTTTTCAGTTGGATCTAAACAGGAGGTGATTCCTTTTCTTATCTGAGAATCTCAGACCAAACCTCCATTTCAGAGGATCTCTTCAACCTAGTTCCTGAGAGATTCAAGATGCATCAAAGAGGACATAGATACTTGCAGAAGTGAGAGTGATACAGTAAATAATAAACATCATTGATATACAGAGAATACATTTTTAAAGGAAAATCATCACTGTTGAGACATGCTTGGTTTGTTGTGCTTAAGGCTTCAAGAAAGCACAAATTTTTTTTTCTCCCATTGATGTTTGCTTTGTCCAGATAGAATTAAATAAAAGTTAGAATTAATTAACCTTGAGACTACTGAATTCAGTTTCTCTTTTCTCCCATATAGCATTACTCATCAGTGGCTACCTTTCTTATCACTTGTTTCTTTCATTTTTTTTTAAAGATTTATTTATTTATTTTTTATCTGAGAGAGAGAAAGAGAGTGAGTTCTTCCATCTGCTACTTCACTTCCCAAATGGCCTTTACGGCTGGGGCTGTGCCAGAAGTCCAGAGCTGCTTCTGGATATCTCCTATGGGTGCAGGGGCCATCTTCCTCTGTTTTTCCACGTGCATCAGCAGGGAGCTGGATTGAAAGTGAGGATGCTGGCATCCCAGGCAGAGGCTTAATCTGCTGCTCTACAATGCCCACCCCTACTTGTTTTCTTTCTTCCTTGGGTCTTACTTTTTTGAAAAAGGGAAATTGACGTTGGGTGATGTTTTCTTTGTTGTTTCAAAATTCCACTGGCAAATATTAACTGTTTGTAATGATTGGTGCTTAAATATTGCAAAGAAAGAATTAACTGTTACATTTGTAGGCTATTTGGAGGTAATTGCTTATAAGAAGAAAACATCCCATTTAGTAATTCAGAATCTTAGGTATATTTTCTATGTGAAATAAAGTTATCTGAATTGAGGTCAAGCAAATAAGATTTTAAAAGGTAAATACTCTCTTTGTTCTGAGATATATAATGTGTTTACTGCAAAAGGATGTGTTTGTTGGGACTACTTTTGTTTAGAAGATTGTTAACTGTGTTTGGAGAGCCAGTGCTCTTTTTGAGTCTTTGCAAATCAGAAATGACATGCTCTGGTTGGGTTTTGGAAGCCACATCTTCCTGGTACTGTTAGTTTTTGGCTTTTCAAGGATTTAGTTATATTAATAAGGATGTTCTGTTCTTCTTGCATTTCATGGCCTGAAGAACTTAAAAAAATTCTTTTTCTTCAAAGGTAAAAACAAAAACCAATAAGTCATTTTAAATGCAAAACACTCTTGGCTTTAGAAATATGTGAACTATTTTTACACCAATGTTTGAAAATCCCAGGGTAATTAGAAACTGAAAGAACAGAAAGTACACCCAGAATTAAAACAGATCACTTACTATGATTCAGATTCTGGCTCATGTTGTTTATTTCATGTCATTGAAATTTGTGTAGTTGTGGTTTAATGTTACTTATGTTCCTGTCCTTATTTCCCTTTTCAGTTTCACAATAGTGATCACGTGTCAGTGAGAAAGACCAGGGAATGGATGTTTGAAAGTGTTCATAAGACAAAAACATTTTGCAATTTGTTGATATATAATTTTGGTTCACATAATATTCACAGATGTTGAATAATATGTCATATTCCGAGCAGTTGGATTTAGCATAAACAAATCAGAATCCTCATAAAAATTAACAATGTGTCATTAAAGAATCTCTTACCTGTGGCAAGCATTGAAACTGTGTATTTTCTTCTTGTAATTGGTTCATTTTGCAAAAAAAGATTTTTTTGAAGGGACAGCCATTATTATCCTGGAATGTTTCTTTATTGAATGTTGTGGTCTTATATTCTAGGTTGCGATATGTTTGTGTTGCTATAGACACTTTCTTAGATTTGGAAAGTAAAATAAATGAAGTCTTAGCTCTTGTCTCTGGGGCAGATCTGGTATGTCAGAGTTCACTGGATATGAGTAAAAGTCAGATCAAATATCTGTATGGTGTGAATACCAGAACTCTTACTTTTTTTTTTTTAACCCCAGAGCTTGATGTTTGATGTAAGTTAGGCAGCTTTATCTGGTATCTTGTTAATAAACAGCTATAGAATAGTCGTAATTGTACTTATTTGGGGTCAGCAAAACTAGGATTCAGTTTCAGCTTTACAGTGAATTTTCCTCAGACTTCAGCTTTCTTATTTGCAAAATGGACAAAATAGGCTCAAATGACATAATGCAGCATCTATTTCCTACAGGTGTGAGGGTTAAATTACCTTAACTGGCGTGTGTTAGGTTCTTGAAAGTTTGTGTAGCAGTGAGAAAACCTGCCTTTCCCCTTTCCCAAGCTATTTTTAATCTATAAATGAAACATTCCCTAAGGTTGCTTGTTTCCTGGACTCTGATCTCATGATCTGAGAGCACACCTCTTGTGCCTGACAAAATCCTTAGGGCTTTCTTTCCTCTGAATCACATAATCCTGGGGGAAGCACTGTGTATTAGAACTTTGTGTGAAGGTGGAAATGTTCTGTATCCTCACTGTTCACTACTGTAGCTGTGAGGCACATGTGACTGTTGAGCATGTCAAATGTGTGTAATGCAGATCCAGAGCTCTATTCAAGTAGTCAGATGGTTAGTGGCTGCCGTGCTGGACAGGTCAGCTCCACGGCTTCCGTCTCCTAATTCTGAGCGAGACCGTTATTGTGTAACATTTGCCATGTGAAGGGAAATACAGGAAAGATTTAGCATAGAATAACCTTCATTAGAAGTTGTTGCGAATCAGCAGAATACCAGATTGATATTCAAGTGATATCTTTTTAGGGAGACTCTTCACTGCTTTCTCTTCCCCTCCACTGCACCTTTTTTCCTAAGATTTATTTAGTTAGTTGAAAGGCAGAGTGACAGAGAGAGTGAGAGACAGAAAGAGCTCCCATTTACTGATTTACTTCCCCAAGTGGCTACAACAGCCAGGGCAGGGCCAGGCTGAAGCCAGGAGCCGGAAACTCTAATTGTTCTTCCAGGTGGTAGCAAGGACCCAACTACTTGGGTCATCATCCATGGCTTTCCCAGGCACATTAGCAGGAAGCTGGGTTGGAAGTGGAGCAGCTGGAACTCAGTCGGCACTATGGTATGTTCTGACATCATTGTAAACAGCAGCTTAGCCCACTGCACCACAGTGCCAACCCTTGCTTGTACCTTTCTAACTTGTCAAAGAATCATAGCACTATCATTAGACTTTTCAAAGATAGAATAAAAAAGAAGTCTTAATTGTAGGTCTTCTATTGATTTTCCTAATAGGCTACACTACAGACTATACAGAGCTAGGAATTTCAGAAGCATATTTTTTATTTTTTTTGCTTTGCAAATTAATTAGTACTCAATGGGAAAAGCTAATGTAATTTAATAGGATTTTTCTGGTTGCTGAAAATGAATAGGTAGATTTTCAAGGAATTTCTAATTGTGTAATTTGTTAGTGATATCTTTGTCTTTTGATGCTTTCAGTGAGCAAAGCCATGAAAAATTATAATTATCAGCATCTTCCAAAAGCATCTATTACCAGTGTTACTGGCCAGGAATCTTGGCAGTATGAATTACTGCATTTTTAGAAGAATTTAGAAGGATTTCCAAGAGGAAACACTTTCCTTCTGGCTTCTGGAGTGTTTCTGAGAAAGTAAGCAACCACGAGTACCTTACAGCCTGTTTTAAATGTATTCTCTGTGGATCTGCCTAAATACTACCTCAAATAAGAGCTGTTACCTTCCTCTGCAATTTTCCTGGCGTACTGATAAACCATTTGTGTTAGTCAGTCTTTCATAACTATCACAAAGTACCCGAAACACGCTCCTTTGGAAGAAAAAAGATTTATTTAGTTCACAATTTTGAAGGTCCATAGTCAGAACAGCACGGCTCAGGCCTAGGCTCAGTTTCTTGCAAGTGGCCCATGGAGAGAGAGATGGAAAACAGAGTCAATGGGAAGAGCTAGGGTTACTCCTTTTTTTTTTTTCTTAAGATTTATTTATTTATTCGAAAGACAGAGTTACACAGAGAGAGGAGAGGCAGAGAGAGAGAGAGAGGTCTTCCATCCGCTCGCTCACTCTCCAGATGGCCGCAACGGCCAGAGCTGCACCGATCCAAAGCCAGGAGCCAGGAGCTTCTTCCAGGTCTCCCAAATGGGTGCAGGGGCCCAAGGTCTTGGGCCATCTTCTACTGCTTTCCCAGGCCATAGCAGAGAGCTGGATTGGAAGTGGAGCAGCCGGGTCCTGAGCTGGTGCCCATATGGGATGCCGGCACTTCAGGCTAAGGCATTAACCTGCTGTGCCACAGCACCAGCCCTGAGGGTTGCTCCTTTTATAACACTTTCTTTTTTTTTTTAATTTATTTATTTATTTTGTTTAAGGTATACAAATTGCATTATATACATAGATTCAGTAACATAGTGATACTTTCCACCCTCCTCTCTCTCTTGCCTGCTCCCACCCCTCTTCCTCCTCCCTCTCCTATTCCAATTCTTATTTTTTTAACTTTTATTTAGTAAATATAAATTTCCAAAGTACAGTTTATGGATTACAATGGCTTCCCCCTCCCCATAACTTCCCTCCCACTCGCACCCCTCCCATCTCCTGCTCCCTCTCCCATTCCATTCACATCAAGATTCATTTTCAATTATCTTTATATATACAAGATTGATTTAGTATATATTAAGTAAAGATTTCATCAGTTTGTACCCACACAGAATATAAAGTATAAAATACTGTTTCAGTACTAGTTACAGCATTAATTCACATTGGACAACACATTAAGGACAGAGATCTCACATGAGGAGTAAGTACACAGTGACTCCTGTTGTTGACTTAATAATTTGACATTCTTTGTTTATGGTGTCAGTAATCTCCCTAGGCTCTAGTCATGAGTTTCCAAGGCTATGGAAGCCTTTTGAGTTCGCCGACTTCGATCTTATTCAGACAAGGTCATAGTCAAAGTGGAAGTTCTTTCCTCCCTTCAGAGAAAGGTACCTCCTTCTTTGATGGCCCCGTCTTTCCACCAGGATCTCACTCACAGAGATCTTTCATTTAGTGTTGTTTGTATTTTGTTGTTGTTTGGTTGTTTTTTTGTTTTGTTTTGTTTTTTGTTTTTTTGCCAGAGTGTCTTGGCTTTCCAAGCCTAAAATTCTCTCATGGGCTTTTCAGCTGGATCCGCATGCCTTAAGGGCTGATTCTGAGGCCAGAGTGCTGTTTAGGACATCTGCCATTCTATGAATCTGCTGTGTATCCTGCTTCCCATGTTGGATCATTCTCTCCCTTTTTTATTCTATCAGTTAGTATTAGCAGACACTAGTCTTAACAACACTTTCAAAAGAATTCAAGGGGGTGCACAAAAACTAACTTCCAGAGCTCGCCCTACCTCTTAAGGATTTTTTTTTTAATTTTTTAAATCCGTGCATAGCTTTTTTTTTAAAAGATTTATTTATATATTTGAAAGTTGGAGTTACACAGAGAGAGAAGGAGAGGCAGAGAGAGAGAGAGAGAAAGGGAGAGCTTTTGTCACCAGTTGGCCACAACGGCCGAAGCCAGGAGCCAGGAGCTTCTTCCGGGTCTCCTATACAGGTACAGGGGCCCAAGGACTTGGGCCATCTTCTACTGCTTTCCCAGGCCATAGCACAGAGCTGGATCGGAAGTGGGGCAGCCGGGACTCAAAGCAGCACCCATATGGGATGACAGCACTGGCTTTACTCACAATGCCACAGCGCCAGTCCCACCTCTTAAGGATTTTACAACCACCCTAATAGGGCCGCCCTGGGGAGCAACTCTCCAATCAGTGGATCCTTAGGGGACAGTTACCACATCCAAGCCATAACACTATTGAAAATAAAAAGACTTAAAATACATTGAAATGAGGTTTAAGAGATAATTCTTTTGTTGTACATGGTTCTGTGTTCTTTGCTCAGCCCTTTTCACCATTTTTATCAGTGACTTATAAATGACACACGTGCCTGTCAAATTTTCTGATGGTCATGTAGTTTGACCATCATAGCCCCCCCCCATCTTTAAATCAGATATGATGGATTGAATTCAGCCAGATAATCCTCAAAGTAACAAAATATAGTATTCCCAGATTTGCTTCAAAACACAACTTAAGAGTGCATACAGAAGCAAAAGGGAAACCTTAATGCCAGCTTCTGTGTAAGAAAATTGAAGAATTTTCTAGTAGTATAACTTGGTACTAAACAGTAGTCAAATGTGGTTGACGAAAGGACTGTTAAAACTCTTGGTTTCGGCCGGCGCCGCGGCTCACTAGGCTAATCCTCCGCCTAGCGGCGCCGGCACACCGGGTTCTAGTCCCGGTCGGGGCGCCGGATTCTGTCCCGGTTGCCCCTCTTCCAGGCCAGCCCTCTGCTGTGGCCAGGGAGTGCAGTGGAGGATGGCCCAAGTGCTTGGGCCCTGCACCCTATGGGAGACCAGGAAAAGCACCTGGCTCCTGGCTCCTGCCATCGGATCAGCGCAGTGCGCCGGCCGCAGCGCGCTGGCCGCGGCGGCCATTGGAGGGTGAACCAACGGCAAAGGAAGACCTTTCTCACCTGTCTCTCTCTCTCACTGTCCACTCTGCCTGTCAAAAAAAAAAAAAAAAAAACAACCTCTTGGTTTCATAAGTGGAATCATAATTGACAATAGTAAGAGAAGTATATAGTCCTTTAATTAAGCAGCAGCTATTTTTAAAGGGAAGTACCAAGTACATTCTAGGCAGAACCAAGCTGGCTGTTTGTGTGTGGTTCTTCATTTGGAGAGACGTTGAGCAGTGGGACCAGATTGAGAGCAAGAGCAAGCTGGTCAGGGAGTTCAGAATCTTGGTTGGAAGGATGAGTTGACTTAGGAAGGTGGTGGTTGGCTTGGAATTGAAAAATAAACAGTGGTGTGAAAGTTGGCATTGATGTCAGTCTTCAGGAAACTTGGAAGTCTGGCACCTTTGGAGAAGATTTGTACTGGCTTTAGAGTAGACATTCATGAATTGATTGGAACCAGTATCCAGAAAGATGTATGCCCTCTCAGGACTCCATTTAACAATGAAAAGGAGCTGCGACATCAGTTGCCAAAGTTTTATAACCCCAAGGGCATATTGTAGAAGACATGCCAACTTCAGGTATGTGGTTCGACTCAGAGACCTGAACTGTCCTTCCATCCAGGAGAGTGTGATTTCTGTTAGTGAGTCTTCCTCACTTGAATGAAAAGGAAGGGATTTAAAAGGATTACAAATATTTTGGGAAAGCCTATGGTTTACTGCCATGCCCACCGATATTTCTTGTACCACTTTTAAATCTAATTCTGCTTTTGTAATTGAATGGTTAGGAAGGAGAATAAAAAAGATGCTCCATCTCTTTTTGTTTTAATTTCAAGCCATTATACCTTTTCTGTCTTCTTTTTTTAAAACGATTTATTTATTTATTTGAGAGGCAAAGTTACAGAGAGAAGGAGAGACAAAGAGAGAGATCTGTCATCCACTGGTTAACTCCCCAAATGGCCCCAACTGCCAGAGTTGGAATTGGGCCAATCAGGAGCCAGGAGCTTCTTCTGGGTCTCTCACATGGGTGCAGGGGCCCCAGCTCTTGGGCCATCTTCTGCTGCTTTCCCAGGCTATTAACAGAGAGCTGGATTGGAATTGGAGTGGTCTTGACCAGCACCCATATGGGACACCGGCGTCACAGTTTTTCTAAACCTGTAAATATTAGAATCTCTACTGACATGTGTGTTGCTGTATTTTGAAGAGTACAAAACAAATTTCTGATAGCCTATCCTTGTAAAAGTCTTAGTGCAGTAAAATTGAGCAAAAGTAGGTCTTTAAGATGGTATGCCAAGGACCTAGAAGCATATGAACAAGTTTCAGTTAATTTGGAGAGAAAGAGAAAATTAGAGTGTAGGTAGAATGATATGAATTTTATGAAGTAACATGTAGAACATTTTTTCTTAGAAGGAGTCAGTTCTGGTTGAGGGATGTGTCACTCATTAGTATAGATGATGAAAGTCACTGCCGCCTCCCGTCAGCCTTTGTAGAGAACTAGTGCTTTGCTGACAGGTCAGACTCCATTTCATGAGATGCAGTGTGTATAACAGACCCAGGATCTGACTGTGTAGATTACAGACGGGGGACTCAGCAGATTATTTAACCTCCTGAAGCCCTCATTTTCTTTTTTTTCTTTTTTTCCTTTTTTTTTTATCTTTTATTTAATGAATATAAATTTCCAAAGTACGACTCATGGGTTACAATGGCTTCCCCCCCCCCATACCGTCCCTCCCACCCACAACCCTCCCCTTTCCCACTCCCTCTCCCCTTCCATTCACATCAAGATTCATTTTCGATTATCTTAATATACAGAAGATCAGCTTAGTATACCTTAAGTAAGGATTTCAACAGTTTGTGAAGCCCTCATTTTCCACATACATCTATTAGGATGCTCAAATCCATCTTTGTGTCAGAGGCCTGTTGTGGGGATGTATTGTAATCTAGTTAAAGTGTTTGGGGGAGTGTCTTGTAGCTGATTACTACCTGAAACATCACTGTTGTGACTTAGTGTTCTTGTTTAAACATATTTCTCCCTAACTTCAAAGTAGAAACCTTAGTGTTTAAAAATTATTGCACGTCAATATAAACACGTTCTGATTTTTTTTTTCTTATTTGACAGGTAGAGTTAGACAGTGAGAGAGAGACAGAGAGAAAGGTCTTCCTTCTGTTGGTTCACCCCCCAAATAGCTGCCACAGCCAGAACTACACCTATCCGAAGCCAGGAGCCAGGTGCTTCCTCCTGGTCTCCCAAGTGGGTGCAGACGCCCAATCACTTGGGCCGTCCTCCACTGCACTCCCGGGCCACAGCAGAGAGCTGGACTGGAAGAGGAGCAACCGGGACTAGAACCCGACGCTCATGGGATTCCGGCACTGCAGGCGGAGGATTAACCTAGTGAGCCATGGTGCTGGCCCATGTTTTGATTTTTACTAGCTCAGCTGTATATTAATATTGGGAGCATAGTTAGAAAAACTGCTTCAGAATCACCAAAAAAACTGTTACAATATGCATAAACCTTCTTGAATTAGATGTCTGCTCTTTTGGGTTAGATGTCTGCTATTTTGGTTAAGCTGGTTAAAAGTCCCATCAGAATAGTTGGAAAATAGTGATAAGAAAAGGCTTCAAGTATAAGTTTTTTAAAACTGTTAGAAAACTTTGTCCCTAACTTGTTTTCTTATTTTACCTCAATTGATAGATATGTTTTCTGTTTTCTCCTCACCAATGCTAACACCATGACTCTTCAAGGTGTTATCTGAGTGCTCTGACATAATTTGGTGATAATATGACTGAAGTAGATTCTCATCTGTGTCTGATGCTCTCCTTGTCTTGGCTGCCCTTTAGACTTGATGGAAAAGGATCTAGAGTATTAATCTTGGTATCCACTATGTCTGAAACCTAGTAACGCTCAGTAAAGTGAGCAGATAAATGACTATCCTCTCCTTGATTGTTGTGGCTCCTGATAAATTGTTATAAAAATGCATAATTTTATTTCTGAAATGTGTTTACAACTCACATATATTGATATATAATAGATTTTATCTGCTACATAGTCAAGAGA
Organism: Oryctolagus cuniculus; assembly: GCF_964237555.1. Classification (NCBI taxonomy): domain Eukaryota; kingdom Metazoa; phylum Chordata; class Mammalia; order Lagomorpha; family Leporidae; genus Oryctolagus; species Oryctolagus cuniculus. The sequence continues at coordinate 149,802,495 of NC_091438.1, forward strand.
AGTCCAGTCCAGTAATGGAAGGCTGACTACGTCAGTGTTCTGTTCAGAGCTGATGTAAACTGTGTCAGTGAAGATAACTAAGAGCCTGTTGCTGGAGTTGTGACCAGTCCAGGTGCCTTTGTTAGCAGCTTTGCCTCTTGTGCTTTCTCTTCATTGCCATCAACTATTCCCCATGCCTTTCTGTTGGGTTCCCCCATTCACTCCTTCTCCCGCTGTAGCCTGTCTGTCTGTCGTTTTCCTTGACATAGCTCCTTAGGGCTTTCCTTACTCTGAAGCATGAAGGTTGAATGGAAATGAGCCTTTGACATTAGATGGCAGTTCTCCCACTTCAGCACAAAATGAAAAATTACTTAAGCCATCTATATAAGGTGCTAAAGAGTAGAATGGACGAGGCCTGAATAGGTCCAGATACCACGCTTGGCTTATTCAGAGTAGCAACACTCACAGCTGGCATCAGGAGGCAACCCAGGAGGTTTTGGAGCTTGACCACATTTTGATATTGTTACTATAATTCTCCAATTTAGAACTCTAAATAGCCTCTGACATCCTGATAAGTTGAAAAGACCATTTTCTTTCTATAAAGATTATCCCTGTTCAACATGGAGAGTAGATCGTAAAAAGCAACTTAATGCCAAATCAAACTGTAGGCATCAGTGAGAGTCCAGGATAGGAGTTGGTCTTCCCAACTGTTGTTGTGCCACCAAGTAGATATTTCCTTTGAAACTGATAAACTTGTGGCTACTATTGGAAGATTTGCCACTGAATTAATTTATTTTCAATTAAATGTGATTCAATTCTTTGATTCTGTGTGTGCTTGAATTCTCAACTGAGAATTTTCATTCTGATATTCCTTTCTTCTCCTATTATTACGAAGTAGAAAGATATTTTTGTTGAGCTGCATGCTAAGTCCGACCCCTTCCTACTGATCTGTAAGCTTTTCCATTGGCTTTCTTTCTGTTTCCTGCTGCTTTCTTGCTTCATTATTGAAGGGAGGATTCAGACCCATCCAGGTAACAAACTACTGGTTCTGCATGGCCTCTTTATTACCCTATCCTCTTGTTATTACAGTGCAATTGATTGATTGCTGATGACTAGATCCATTCATTTTGGAAATTTACAATTTCTATATTGCTTCAAGGCTTTAAAGCCTGCAGTGAGAACCATAAATAACTATAGGTACTGGTTGCCATTTGAGAGATTTGAGCTCTGCTCATTCTAAACTGTTGTTAGGTTTGTCTAGATTCTCCACTTTCATTGCACACTGTTCAAGAAAGCAAAAGTGGGTTCTGTTTAATATGGAGTTGTGCCACCTTTTCGGCGGGGGGAGGCTGAGTCCAGCATGTGACCACCCTGCAGGTGGTTTAATTTGATTTGACCTTGATGGCCTATGATGGAAATTGTTATATTCAGTGAGATTCCTTCTTCTTTTAAATATTTTGCTAATGACTTCAGTGGTGGTTTCTTAGAGAACTATTTTTAATTTTTAACAGGTTGATAATGAACCACCAATTTTTAATGAAAAAGTTGATGCTTTTATACAGTAAAATAACTTTTACAGATATATCCACTACCCCTTTTGTTGTGTCTTATTATACATTGTAAAATGAATAATTAAGGTACAGGACTTTTTATTTTAAAGCATCTGAGGCTTAAAAGTTGAGACAGCCCTTTTATTTTCAGATGAGTGACATTATTGATCGAACTGGACCCAAGGTGAAGTACTTTTTATGAGCCTACCCACAGACAATTTTGTTCTTTTTTCTTGTATGTATATATTTCTAAATAAGGTTGATCAGATGCTTATTAGTGGTAAAAAGATTAAGTTCAAGACAGCAGAGTTTTTATGTTCGTCTTTATTAAATTTTTGTTTCTCTTCCTTTCCCAGTTTTTCCAGAGGCCTCAGATACAGCCTCCTAGAGCTACCATCCCGAATAGTAGTCCTTCCATTCGTCCTGGTGCGCAGACACCCACCGCAGTGTATCAAGCCAATCAGCACATCATGATGGTTAACCATCTGCCCATGCCGTACACAGTTCCCCAGGGTCCTCAGTACTGTATCCCACAGGTAGAGTATCTCTTCAGACTGGGTTATCCAGGAACAGAGTGGGGATTAACTCAGATTCTCATAATTTTTTTTTCATCATCAAAATATTTATTAAAACCAAAGCAGGAGAGAACAGAGCTGTTAGGAAACAAGTCAAAGTGCAGATGGAGGGTGGGACGGAGCAGCCAGCTGACCACACGAGGGGCCCATGCAGTCTGGGCCCAAGAGGCCCCTCACTCGCCCCTCCTGCCCCCCCCTCAGTGAAGATCCCTCACTCCCCTCTCCCTGCTCACGGCCAACCTGGGGGACAGCTGGGGACCTGCAGTGACTCTCTGGGGAGGAACCACCCCCTCCATCACTCACGGCTGGCTGGCTGTCAGTCTATCTCCTTCCCTCCTTTTCCCAATAAATAAATCGCTCAGGCCTCAGCTCCTTCCGGGCGGGGTGAGAACAGCTCAGGGCCCCATCTCTGCTCAGGGACAGGGAGTCAGCTCTGCAGGCCTTCCTCCCTCCTACCCTTTGCTCATTCCCAGGCTACCCAGGAGGCCTTGATAAATAAATAACGCTCCATTAAAGCTTCGGTCAGGAAACCCTTAAGACAGAAGTGCTCACTGTCCTGTACCCTCACAGCCAAGGGCTCCCACCTGGCCCGCTCAGCACACAGGATGCTGGGGGCAGGGGGCTGCCCTGGGCCTCGTGGGGCCCCTGGAGCAAGGAGATGAAAGTGCAGTTTAAGCCTCCTCACACGCAGACACAGACGCACGCCACACACGGGGACACACTGGGGTGTGTCTGCAGTGCTCGCACAGATGTGTTCACCTTCATTCCCTGGTCCACACACACATTCTCACTGGATTTTTGGTGATGTGGAATTCTTTTTTTTTTTTTTTTTTTGCACAGGCAGAGTGGACAGTGAGAGAGAGAGACAGAGAGAAAGGTCTTCCTTTTGCCGTTGGTTCACTCTCCAATGGCCGCCGCGGCCGGCGCACCGCGCTGATCCGATGGCAGGAGCCAGGAGCCAGGTGCTTTTCCTGGTCTCCCATGGGGTTCAGGGCCCAAGCACCTGGGCCATCCTCCACTGCACTCCCTGGCCACAGCAGAGAGCTGGCCTGGAAGAGGGGCAACCGGGACAGAATCCGGCGCCCCGACCGGGACTAGAACCCGGTGTGCCGGCGCCGCTAGGCGGAGGATTAGCCTAGTGAGCCGTGGTGCCGGCCGATGTGGAATTCTTTCGTCAGTTGTTAGTCCAGCTGTTTTGTCATTTCCCATAATATTGTAAGGAGATAATTTTCCACCAAAATGGTGGAAAAATTGTTTTTAATCTCATAGCTTTTCCCCATCCCTTCCCTAAAACCAACTGCTCTAAAGTGACTCATTAATTAGGCTGTTACTCTGATGTTGTTTAAAGTTATTGAAAGCTACCAGCCTGAAACCATTTTACAGTGAGCTGCTGCCTGGCTGGGCAGCAGACTGCTGGACGGCTTTGTTTGAGGAACAACTTTCTCTTTATCCTCATTGCTTCTGGATGGCAAGCAGGCATCTTGACTGTGCTCAGCAGTTTGCCTTTACATTATTAAACGATTCTTTTGCACATACACAGAGAACCAAATTTTTCTGTAGTAAATTGTCTTCATTTTACCTATAAACGTCTGTACTTTCTCTTTTCTAGTACCGTCATAGTGGCCCTCCTTATGTGGGGCCCCCGCAGCAGTATCCAGTTCAGCCGCCGGGGCCAGGTCCTTTCTATCCTGGACCAGGACCTGGGGACTTCCCCAGTGCTTATGGTAAGTTGGAAAAGTCAAGCATTTTCTGCTGGCCTGTGATGTTTATTTCATTTTGATGTTTGGTGGGTCAGTTTGGTGGTAGGAAGAATTTTTAAATAAACACTGAAAACAGTTCTGTCTTGAAAGCTACTTTTTTAAGATAGTGTTTCAAGAAAAGAGTGCTATATAAACATTGAATCATGGTGCCTTCTGATAGAGATGGCAATTCTAATGGCAAGAACCTGTATGTCAGCATTCTGACATATTCTGCCAGCTCACTACTGCCTAGGTTTTTACTGAAGTCACACATTTGCCTCCCTTCCGTTATTTCTTTTCTCCAAGCATTTACCTTTCCTCTTCGAAATTTTGTTAATAATGATTTTTCCACTCTAATGTGATGTTTATTATTATTCAATCAATGTTATATCCCCAGCACCCAAAACAATGACCAACAGGCACTTAGAGAATATTCATAGAATGACTGACTATAACTCAATGAACCAATTTTTTTTATGGGGAAGTTTTAACAAATAATTCAAATGAAAATGCTTTGAAAAATTAAAAATATTTTTAATGTAGATAAAGATATAAGAGCTAATACTGAAATATGACGTAGTGAAATTACATTTTGCAACAAAATTTTACTGAATGCTACACTTGTTTAATTCCATAGAAAGTGAATTATAAATGATTAAAAAAATCAGTTGGTTGGCCGGCATCGTGGCTCACTAGGCTAATCCTCCACCTGTGGCATCGGCACCCCGGGTTCTAGTCCTGGTTGGGGCGCCAGATTCTGTCTCAGTTGCTCCTCTTCCAGTCCAGCTCTTTGCTGTGGCTCGGGAAGGCAGTGGAGGATGGCCCAAGTCCTTGGGCCCTGCACCTGCACGGGAGACCAGGAGAAGCACCTGGCTCCTGGCTTCAGATCGGTGCAGCGCACCAGCCATAGCAGCCACTTGGGGGGTGAACCAATAGAAAAAGGAAGACCTTTCTCTCTCTCTCTCTCTCTCTCTCTCTCTCTCTCTCTCACTGTCTAACTCTGCCTGTCAAAAAAAAAAAAAAAAAAAACACAAATCAGTTGATAATAGCAAGTGAAGCTTTAAGACTCAGGAAGCATTGATCTCTTTCTCTATCAACAAAGCACAGGCATAGTAAAATCTTAACTAGTTTAGGATACTGATCTATCCATTAGCCAGTTTCCTAACATTGAGATTTAATGGTTCAGATAACAATCTCTCTCTCTCTTTTTTTAAGATTTATTTGACAGGTAGAGTGACAGAGAGAGGAAGGGAAAGACAGAGAGGAGTCTTCCATCTGCTGGTTCACTCCCCATATGGCCACAATGGCCAGAGATGGAGCCAGGAGCCAGGAGCTTCTTCTGGGTTTCTTACGTGGATGGGTTCAGGAGCCCAAGCACTTGGGCCATCCTCTGCTCCTTTACCAGGCACGTTAGCAGGGATCTGGATCAGAAGTGGAGCAGCCGGAGCTCGAAGTGGTGCCCATATGATATGCTGGCATTACAGGCAGCAGCTTTACCCACTGTGCTATAACTCCCACCACTAGTAAAATTATTGATTTATATATTGGAAAGGCAGAGAAAGAGAGAGATCTTCCATAAGGTAGTTCACTCCCCATGTGACCCCAATAGTTCACAGAGAGAGAGGGAGAGCATATCTTACATCTGGTAGTTTACTCCCCAAATGACCTCAACAGCTAAGAGAAAGAGAGGGAGATCATCCATCTGGTAGTTCACTCCCCAAAGGACTCCAGCAGCTCTGAAGCCAGGAGCCAGAAATTCATCTGGTTCTCTCATCTGGATGGCAGGTGCCCAGATCCTTGTTTTCTTGGGCACATTAGCAGGGAGCTGGATTGAAAGTACAGCACTCATATGGGATGCGGGCATTGCAGGCAGATGCTCAACCTCTTGCACCACAACATGGGCCCCATAAAATTACTTTTAAGTGTAACATTGGCTACTATATTGTCTAGATCATTTTCTAGATTACTGTCTAATTCTATGTAGAGTTTTTTTGAAAAGAAAGATTGTAAAATGAGACTCTTAATGAGAATAAACAGGCTAAGATTGGCAATATTAATCTTAAATTACATATTGCAAAAAATGCAATTGTATCTTTTAAGTAACAAAATTTTTAAGGCATCTCACTGAACTATAGTCTGCTGTTTACTTACAGATCATGGAAATTACTTTAGGATTTTTTTTTTAAGATTTATTTATTTGAAAGAGTTACACAGAGAGAGGAGAGGCAGAGAGAGAGAGAAAGAAAGAGAGGTCTTTTATCTGCTGGTTCACTCTCCAATTGGCTGCAGCAGCCAGAGCTGTGCCAAACCGTAGCCAGGAGCCAGGAGATTCTTCTGGGTCTCCCACGTGGAGGCAAGGGCCCAAGGATTTGGGCCATCTTCTACTGCTTTCCAAGGCCATACAAGAGAGCTAGATTGGAAGTGGAGCAGTCAGGACTCGAACTGGCACCCATATGGGTTGCCAGCGCTTCAGGCCAGGGCGTTAACCCACTGTGCCATAGCGCTGGCCCCCACTTTTTGCTTTGGAATATGTCATCATCCCCAGTAAATTTTTTTTTTAATATTTATTTATTTGAAAGGCAAAGATACAGAGAGGCAGAGGCAGAGAGATCTTCCATCGCTGGCTCACTCCCCAAATCTTAAGATGCTGGGGCTGGTCAGATCCAAAGCCAGCAGACAGGAGCTTCCTTCTGGTCTCCCACATGGGAGCGGAAGCTCAAGCACTTGGGCCATCTTCTGCTGCTTTCCCAGGAGTATTAGGAGGGAGCTGGATTGGAAATGGAACAACCGGGGCTTGAACCAGTGCCCAGAGGTGGTTTTACATGCTGTGCCACAGCACCGCTCCCCCTGTAAATTCCTTTCTTTTTTTTTTTTTTAAATATCTATTTATTTATTTGAAAGAGTTACACAGAGAGAAAAGGAGAGGCAGAGAAAGAAAGAAAGACAGGTCTTTCATCAAATGACCCAAATGACCACAACGGCCAGAGCTGAGCCAATCCAGAGCCAGGAGCCAGGAGCTTCTTTCAGGTCTCCCACATGGATGCAGGGACCCAAGGACTTGGGCCATCTTCCACTGCCTTTCCAGGCCATAATAGAGAGCTGGATTAGAAGTAGATTAGCCAGGACTTGAACCGGCATCCATATGGGACGCAGGTTTCGGCTTTTAACCAGCTGTGCCACAGCACTGGCCCCTATACTAGCTTTTTTTAATACTAGAAAAAACCATCTTAGAATAATTTATATCATTAGGAAAATAACCAATTTAATGGTAAAAATTCAAATTAAAATGAGTCATTTTCTGGCCAGTGCCATGGCTCACTTGGTTAATCCTCTGCCTGCAGCGCTGGCATCCCATATGGGCACCAGTTCTAGTCCCAGTTGCTCCTCTTCAAGTCCAGTTCTCTGGGAAGGCAGTAGAGGATGGCCCAAGTGCTTGGGTACTTGCACCCGTGCCAGAGACCAGGAAGATGTACCTGGCTCCTGGCTTCGGAGAGGCATAGCTCTGGCCATGGCGGCCATTTTGGGTGGTGAACCAATGGAAGGAAGACCTTTGTCTCTCTGTCTCTCTCTCACTGTCTAATTCTATCTGTCCAAAAAAAAAAAAAAAAAAAAAAGTCATTTTCAAATAATCTCTCTCCTTACCCTTTAAAGAAATAATATTTAACAGTAAATAGTTTTCCATTTATATATAAATAACCTTTTAAAATATTTTCATTTACTTGGAAGGCAGAGCAACACATACACACACACACACACACACACACACAGAGAGTGAGCACACCAGGGTATCTTCCATCTGTCTATTGGTTCACTCCCCAAGTGCCAGGAATAACTAAGGCTGGACCAGGCCAAAGCCAGGAACCTGGAGTTCGTTTCAGGTCTCCCACATGGATGGCAGGGTCCCCAGCACTTAAGCCATCATCTGCTTCCTCCCCGATGCGTAGCAAAGGAAGACCTTTCTCTCTGTCTGTCTCTCACTGTCCACTCTGCCTGTCAAAAAATTTTAAAAAATAAAATAAAATAAAAATGAAAGGAAAAAAAGTGGAGATGCCGAGACTTTTATTGGCAGGTATCCCAGTCAGCTGCTTGACTCAGTAATCAGCCTTTATTGCTAATGGTTACATACTATTTGTAATATTCTAATATGTCCTGTCCCTGTCCTCTCCCATTTTACAGTATGTTCATGGACAATCATTTGGGCAAATATTTTAGCTTTAAAGTTTGGTACTGGTTAATATACTTTTTTCAGAATTTATCTTTGGACAGCTGTCCCGGTCTTACGGTCTAGAAGGCCTACACATTCCCCTTCCTGTCTCCTTTTCTTGGAATCTCCCCTTCTCTTAACTTTCTCCTTCCTGTTCTTCATTTCTTTGAGCCTGATGCATCTTCTTTTCTCTGCCACCTAAACTTCCTAATCTTGGGTTCAGGTTACAGGTGAAGTTGTGAAGGGGATTGTAGTTCTGGTTTCTAATGCAGGAGATCTCTTTTCTGCATCCTCTTGTGGAACTGGCAATGTGTGAATCCCGAGACATGTTCCTTCTTTGTGTGCTGCTGGAGTTTGTGCATTGGATTATCTACTTCCCGAGTGCTTGGCTGTGCATCTCTAGCTCTGCAGTTCACTCCTGCATACAAGTACTACCATTTCATATCTGTACCTACTTTGATCTTGAATAATGTCTCTCAAAGAATATTCTCACCTTCTTTGAAGTTCTGATACCAAGATCATGGAATTCTGCTGGTAGAGTATAATTCTTCCAGGGTTTCTACAGTTTTGTGGAAAAACAACTAATGTTATTTGTTCAGCAGTTCATTTTTCTTCCCATCAGTGTCTCTTATACTCTTTTATATATGTTATGTAGAAAAATACCTGATGAAGACTGAAATTGCTCGAGGCCAATCCTAGGGGTTAATGGGGTGTGATGGAAAAATTAGACTTGAGCGCAAAGCTATGTCATTGATGGTTGTAATAATCTTGGTAAAAAAGAAAAATAAAGATGGAGGGGCTGATGCTGTGGTGTAGAGGGTAAAGCCTCGGCCTGCAGTGTCAGGATGCCATTTGGGCGCCAGTTTGAGTCCCAGCTACTTTACTTCCGATCCAGCTCTCTGCTGAGGCCTGGGAAAGCAGTAGAAAATGGCCCAAGTCCTTGGGTCCCTGTACCCATGTGGGAGACCTGGAAGAAGCTCCGGCACCCAGCTTCATATTGTACAAACTCCGGCCATTGCAGCCACTTGGAAAGTGAACCAGTGGATGGGATCGAACACCTCTCTCTTTCTCTCTGCCTCTCTGTAACTCTGCCTTTCAAATAAATAAATAAATCTTTAAAAGAAAATGAAGACATTGAAGTGGTAAGAGGTCCTGCTCCCTTGCTTCAAACTCCAGGGCACTCCCCTGTCTTCCCCACCATAGTGTTTCTCCCTCTCCAGGTGTCTCTTTTTCACTTTTCCCTGAGTGTCTTGGTACTTGGGCTCTTTACTCAACTCATGAAGGTCAGGGAGTAGTCATTCCTCCTGTGGTGCATGGTGGGAGACTTTGATATCCAGGTTGAATTTGCTTGTGGGGCCTGTATTGCTGATGTGGTTGTGCGCTGGCACTGTTACTATTCTGGGGACAATATGTTGTTGGATTCACTGATTTTTCTGTGCCTCTGTGATGTTTATCATTCTTACTATGGAAAGGCTCTGAAACATTTTTTAGAGGACTTACAATGTGTAAGATGTTGTGCTGCACATATTTTGTGGAATGTACATGTTAAGATATTCTTGGCCGGCGCCGTGGCTCACTAGGCTAATCCTCCACCTTGCAGCGCCGGCACACCGGGTTCTAGTCCCGGTCGGGGCGCCGGATTCTGTCCCGGTTGCCCCTCTTCCAGGCCAGCTCTCTGCTGTGGCCCGGGAGTGCAGTAGAGGATGGCCCAAGTGCTTGGGCCCTGCACCCCATGGGAGACCAGGATAAGTACCTGGCTCCTGCCATCGGATCAGCGTGGTGCGCCGGCCACAGTGCACCAGCCGCGGCGGCCATTGGAGGGTGAACCAACGGCAAAGGAAGACCTTTCTCTGTCTCTCTCTCTCTCTCACTGTCCACTCTGCCTGTCAAAAAAAAAAAAAAAAAAGAAAGAAAGAAAGAAAGAAAGAAAAGAAAAAAATTAAAAAAAGATATTCTTGCCTTCCAGGAACTTAGAGTATGTCTCTTTGGTATTTGTGTGTGGTTTTACCTAAGAAGAAATTTAAATATTGGCTACAGGGGCTGGTGCTGTGGTGTAGTGGGTAAAGTTACTGCCACCTGTGGTGCTGGCATCCCATATGGTTGCCAGTCAAAGTCCTGGCTGCTCTACTTCAGGCTATATAGTCTGTGGCAACTATCAACTTGGCCATTGTGGTGTAAAAGCAGCAATATACAATACCAAAATTATAGTTCGTTGGTGTCTTTCAGTAGACCTTTATGTACAAAGCCCAGGGCTGCATTTGGTGCTTGGATTGCTGTTGATAGACCCCTGATATATACAAACCTGCCGCATTCCATGCCCAGGAAATGGAGGTCCAAGGATGTTAAGTAACTTGATAAGTGGTATGCAAAATTTCTTAATATGTTTAATAGAATTTAAAAAGTTCTTAAATGTCTCTGACTGTGTAAGGTGTCAAATCAATATATAAAAGAAAAGTTTGTTTGGTGAGGCAGATTTCTTTTGCTGTTGGAATCACAAACAAAATATTGTATGTGTTTCTTTTTACCTTTAAGAATGCAATCAAGGTTTACTTACTTATTTGAAAAGTAGAGTTACAGAAAGGGAGAGGCAGAGGTAGAGCAAGAGAGGTCTTCCATCTACTGGCTCACTCCCCAAATGGCCACAAAATTCCAGGGCTGGGCCAGACCAGAGCCAGGAGCTTCCTCTGGGTTTTCCACATGGGTGCAGGGGCTCAAGGCTTTGGCCATCTTCCATGCTTCCCCAGACACATTATCAGGGAACTGGATCAGAAGTGGAGCAGCTGGGATTTGAACTGGTACCCATATGGGATGCCAATGTTGCAGGTGGCAGCTTAACCCACTATGCCACAGCAATGGCCTCAAAAATATAATTTGAGATGCATGGAGACAGAGTCAACTCTCATCTGTTGCCTCTACTCTCCAAATATCCACGGTGCAACCTCCTCCTCTACCATTCCTGCTGCTGCGTCCTGGAGCCTGTAACTTACTCCAAGATTCTCACACACAAGTGGCAGGGATCCAACTACTTGAGTCATCACCTGCAGCCTCCCATATGTGTATTAGCAGGAAGCTAGAATGGGGAGTGGAGCTGGGATTCTAACTCAGCCACTGCAGTATGGTGTGGGTGATTCCCAAACTGTGCTGTGCCCACCCTGCTCATGTTTTACTAATTGTGTTTAACCTCAGTGTATCGATGATCCTCTTTTGCCAGCAGCCGTTGTTGGATGTGTGTGATACACCAGCTTCTTCCTCGTCATATTGACTCAGAGTGTTTCATAAGAAGTCTGACTTTTTTTAAGAAGTGGTTCACCTTTTTCATCTTATTTCACTTAGCTTGAAGTTACTGTAAAGTGAGCAGGTTATGTTACTTGTCTAGAAGCCTTTGAAATAAATTTTAGGATTTGGTTTCTGTATATAGAAAATAATGGCATAATGGGGTAGTATAGACTCTCATTTGATCTCTGCTCTGAGAATTGTTTAAACACTGCTACAGGGTGGCTAAGAGTGTTTGATATTTTTATATTGGAGTTATTGAAGACATGCCTTTTCCTTACATGTTTTCCAAATCTGATTCTCTAAGCCTGATTGGTACCTGCAGAGTTCTGGTACTGCAAACCATAACTGCTCCCAAGAAATTTCCACTTGAAAATGTTTGTAATGGTGGGTATGTTGATGATGAGAAGAATAGAGCCAACACTTTTGTTTTTGTTTTTGTTTTTTAAAGATTTATTTATTTATTTGAAAGTTAGAGTAACAGAGAGAGGAGGAGAGGCAGCAAGAGGTCTTCCATTGGATGGTTCACTCCCCAGATGGCCGCAACGGCCGGAGCTATGTCAATTGGAAGCCAGGAGCCAGGAGCTTCTTCCAGGTCTCCCACGCAGGTGCAAGGGCCCCAGGACTTGGGCCATCTTTCACTGCTTGCCCAGGCCATAGCTGGGAGCTGGATCGGAAGTGGAGCAGCCAGGACTAGAACCGGCATCTTTATGGAATGCTGCGGCGCTTCAGGCCAGCTGTACCACAGCGCCAGTCCTAAGCCAACACTTTTTTTTAAAAATAGTTTTATTTATTTGAAAGACAGAGTTACAGAGAAAGGTAGCCAGAGAGAGAGAAAGATCTTCCATCCGCTGGTTCACTCCCCAAATGACCACAACGGTCAGAGCTGAGCTGATCTGAAGCCAAGAGCCAGGAGCTTCTTCTGGGTCTCCCACATGGGTGCAGGGGCCCAAGGACTTGGGCCATCTTCTCCTACTTTCCCAGGCCATAGCAGAGAGCTGGATCAGAAGTGGAGCAGCTGCTACTCAAACCATCGCCCATGTGCGATGCCGGCACTGCAGGCTATGGCTTTAACCCACTGTGTCCCAGCATCGGCCCCGAGCCAACACTGATTGCTTATTTAGAACCAAGATTTTTTTTTTTTACTTTTATTTAATAAATATAAATTTCCAAAGTACAGCTTTTGGATTACAATGGCTTACCCCCCCCCATAACTTCCCTCCCACCCGCAACCCTCCCCTTTCCCGCTCCCTCTCCCCTTCCATTCACATCAAGATTCATTTTCAATTCTCTTTATATACAGAAGATCAGTTTAGCATACATTAAGTAAAGATTTCAACAGTTTGCACCCACATAGAAACACAAAGTGAAAAATACTGTTTGAGTACTAGTTATAGCATTAAATCTCAATGTACAGCACACTAAGGACAGAGATCCTACATGAGGAATAAGTGCACAGTGACTCCTGTTGTTGACTTAACAAATTGACACTCTTGTTTATGGCCTCAGTAATCACCCTAGGCTCTAGTCATGAGTTGCCAAGGCTATGGAAGCCTTTTGGGTTCACCAACTCTACCATACAACCCAGCCATACCACTCCTTGGAATTTACCCAAAGGAAATTAAATTGGCAAACAAAAAAGCTGTCTGCACATTAATGTTTATTGCAGCTCAATTCACAATACCTAAGACCTGTAACCAACCCAAATGCCCATCTACAGTAGACTGGATAAAGAAATTATGGGACATGTACTCTATAGAATACTATACAGCAGTCAAAAACAGTGAAACCCGGTCATTTGCAACAAGATGGAGGAATCTGGAAAACATCATGCTGAGTGAACTAAGCCAGTCCCAAAGGGACAAATATCATATGTTCTCCTTGATCGGTGACAACTAACTGAGCACCAAAGGGGAAACCTGTTGAAGTGAAATGGGCACTATGAGAAACAGTGACTTGATCAGCTCTTGTCCTGACTGTTGATGTACAATGTAATACTTTATCCATTTTAGCATTTTTTTTTGTTATAGTACTATTGGTTGAACTCTGTAATTAACACACAGTTATTCTTAGGTGTTTAAATTTTAACTGGAAAGTGATCCTTGTTAGGCATTTGGAAAACATTATGCTGAGTGAAATAATCCAGTCCCAAAGGGACAAATATCATATGTTCTCCCTCATCGGTGACAACTAACCGAGCACCAAAAAGGAAACCTGTTAAAGTGAAATGAACACTATGAGAAACGGTGACTTGATCAGCCCTCGCCCTGACTGTTGATGAACAACTTAATACGTTATCCCTCTTAGTTTTTTGTTTGTTTGTTTGTTCTATTTAATACTTTTGGTTGAATACTGTAATCAATACACAGTTATTCTTAAGTGTTGAAACTTAACTGAAAAGTGATCGCTGTTAAATATAAGAGTGGGAATAAGAGAGGGAAGAGATGTGCAATTTGGGACATGCTCAAGCTGTAGAGTTAGAAACATACCAGGGGATTCCAGTTCAATCCCATCAAGGTGGGATGTACCATTGCCATCTCGCTAGTCCAAGTGATCAATTTCTATTCACAGTTGATCATAATGATAGGAATAAGAGCCAAAGGGATCACATAAACAAGACTAGTGTCTGCAAATACTAACTGATAGAATAAAAAAGGGAGAGAACAATCCAACATGGGAAGCGAGATACACGGCAGACTCATAGAATGGCAGATGTCCTAAATAGCACTCTGGCCTCAGAATCAGCCCTTAAGGCATGCAGATCCGGCTGAAAAGCCCATGAGAGTATTTCAGGCATGGAAAGCCAAGACACTCTGGCAAAAACAAACAAACAAACAAACAAAAAACTAAATGAAAGATCTCCGCTAGTGAGATCCCAGTGGAAAGAACAGGTCATCAAAGAAGGAGGTACCTTTCTCTGAAGGGAGGAGAGAACTTCCACTCTGACTAGAACCAAGATTTTTGCCAGTATTAATCCAATACGTATCAAGTTTTTAATTTTGTCAATATTTCAATAACATTTATTTTTGAAGTTACAGTAAGTGGTGTTTATTACTCAATTTAAGTCCTTATAGGTGTTCTATATATAGGTAAGAGGTTGTAATAGGTTATTAACTACCTTTATATAAATTTTTTCTTGTTGCTGTGAGTCAGTTATTCCTGATCTTAATGAATACCAATTGTTCTGTTGGGTACCATATTTCTTCTGGCACCTATTAAGACTATTAACTCTAGCAATTTTCTTCTCACTTTCTTGTCACTGTTTTTCTTTCCTCTGTTGGCTTAGTCCCATTCGTGCACTCTTTTCATCCAGAACTTTAGGAACGACTGTCTGCCCTCCCTGTCTTCATTTTCTTTCTTTTACTGTTGAGCCCATCCAGAGCAGGCTTCATATCCACCACCTCTACCCAAACAACTTGTATCAGTGTCACCAGTGATTTCTACTTTGACACATCTCAGTTGACTTCTCAGCACTGTTTGTCATAAGTAAGCACTCTCATTCATTCTAGAAGTGTTTTTTAAATAATCTTTTAACTCCAGTTTTACCCAAATTTTAAATATTTGTAAATTTATTTAAAAGAGTTACACAAAAAGGAGAGACAGGGAGAGATCTTCCATCCGCTGATTCACTCCCCATGTGGCCAGGAACCAGGAGCTTCTTCCAGGTCTCCCACGTGGGTAACAGCACCAAACATTTGGGCTGTCTTCCTCTGTTTTTCCCAGGACATTAGTAAGAAGCTGGATCAGAAGTGGAACAGCTGGGACACAAACTGGCACCCATATGGGATGCCGGCATTGCAGGCAGTGGCTTTATCCACTATGCCACAATGCTAGTCCTAGAAATATTTGTTTCACTTTAACCATTGCCTTAGTTTTCATCTTCCTCTCTTTTGCTAGGTTTTCCTCATTTCTGCAGCCTCTAACAAACATAGAATGTGGCAGGATTTAAAGCTTCAGCTTGTTTTCTGTCTGTGCTTGTTACCTGAGCTATCCATCTCATGGTTTAAATGTGGTTCTTCATCTGCTGATTCTAGAATGGTTAACTCTAGCTCAAATAAGCATCTTAAACTTTGTAAGTCCAAAATGGAACCCTTTGATTTGTCTACCCTAATCTCTTAGTCCAGTTTTTCTCAATTAATAGCACCTCCATTCTTCCACTTAAAACAAGTTTTAAAAAAATACTCTTTTTTATTTATTTATTTATTTTTTTTTTGCACTAACATTCAATTCGTCAATAAATCTCTAGGCTCTGCCTTCCAATATCTATTTCCTTCTCTTTGCCTCTACTCTACTCACTCTGGCATGATACTAATTGTAAAAGTTTTGAAAGTTAAAAAGCATTTATTGGGAGTATAAAGGATAGGGGTAACAAGATAATTTCAGGCAGATGGGCCATATAATGAAAGGCATGAACCAAAAAACGTTTGGTATATTTGAAGGATAGGCGTTAAGACTTGCTAGAGTGAAGGCATGTTGTTAAAAAATGGTAGAAAATGTAGTTTGGGTCCTGGATTCTTGGTGTCTGGACTATTTTCTTTAGGCTGCTTATCTGCAGCTTTTTATCCATTTCAACATTAGGACATTTTCCGTCTTTGTTTTTCTTTTTAAAGATTTATGTATTTCAAATGCAGAATGAGAGAGACAGAGACAGAGCACACGAGTGCATGCTCTTCCATCCACTCACTGGTTCATTCCTCAGATGCCCACAAGACTCAGGACTGGACCATGTTGAAACCAGAAATCAGGACTTCAACTGGGCCTCCCACATGGTGGCAGTGACCCTAGTATTTGGGCCATCATCTGCTGCCTTTCCAAGCAGGTTAACAAGAAGCTGGGTTGGAAGCAAAGTAGCCAGCACTAGAACTCCACTCCAATACAGGATGCAGGCAAGCTGTGCTTAACCTGCAGTGCCATGACTCCCACCCCGTTAATTGTTAATATTAGCAAGTTATGTCAGTAGTTTTCTGTAAACAAAAGAATTAGACCACTTCCACCCCCCAGGAAGCTCAGGAATATTCTTAATATGCCCCTGACCGACTATTCATACAAACCCTTGAGAATCCTTTTCAAAGTGGTAGACCCCAGAGTAAGACT
This sequence comes from Oryctolagus cuniculus, assembly GCF_964237555.1. NCBI lineage: Eukaryota > Metazoa > Chordata > Mammalia > Lagomorpha > Leporidae > Oryctolagus > Oryctolagus cuniculus. The sequence continues at coordinate 149,818,909 of NC_091438.1, forward strand.
TTTTTTTTAATGTGCTTTAAATCACATTATAGCATGATTTGTGTTTTAGAAAGGTAACTCTTGTGGGATTCTGTAGGAGTTGGTGAATATTTATTTGTATTCGTATCGAATGTTTATAAATTTTTCAAGACATTATAAATGTTGGGAATCATTTTTTCACTGCTATAGTAGGTGGTGGAGAGCTAGTGACAAAGAATTCTTAATCTTTTTTTTAGGGGATTGTGCAGAGACACGGTGACATTGATAATCCTGAGTTTGACAAAATAACTGTTTCCTTTCATTTTTTTCTAATTCTTTAGGAACACCTTTTTATCCAAGTCAACCAGTATATCAGTCAGCACCTATTATTGTGCCTACACAGCAACAGCCCCCTCCAGCCAAGAGAGAGAAAAAAACGGTAAGACATTTCTGTTAATTTTTCATAATTTAAATTTTAAAGTCTGTTATCAAATGTATCTATCCAATTGTTACTTGTCTCAGTTCATAAATGCCTGTGCCATTTTTACTCCTCCCTCGTGTCTTGACCACTTGACCTGGAGGATTTGTATGGGCATATGATCAGAAGCTGTACACACCATCTGCTTGACATCAGCTCCCACTGCTCACAGAGCTAGATGTGCTACATGACAACATGTGCTCTAGCTTTAGAATTGAGAGTGAGGGTGCAGTGCACTAAGGTATCACTCTGTCTCACATGCTGGCTGTTCTTTAACACTAGTCTCATTAGCTCTCTATTCAGGTGTGGAACGACAGAAGGGGAAGGAGATCCAATATATTAAGGACAGCAAGAAAAACCTTTTCTGTGGAGTGTATTTAAGAAAAATTAGGATTTAATCTAATTTGTTTTTAATAATTATAGGAACTTGCTTCTGACTTATAAGGCAGTCCTAAGAAATTAGATGGCACGAATATAAAATTCGAAGTATAGAACATTTTATAGAAGAATAGCTTGCAATTCTCTTTTCTGTCAGAACACACAAAATGGGAGATGTTTGTAATCAAGAGAGACTTTCCCATTCACCCAGGTAAGATAGGTCAAACGATGTTACAGCAGTATTCTTGCAGGATTCTAATTATAAATAATGAGGTTCAAATGTTTGCTGCTCTGTGATGAGAAGAACATGTGTATAAGTTATAATAAACAGGACACTGTAGCTGAGAACCTATGTTTTCGAAATGTTGAGTCAGTATACTAGAAGTTGGATGTGAACAGAACCTTCAGAATACAGAAAAATGAGAAAAAGAGATAATGAAATTTAAAATAATAATAAATGTTACTGAAAATGAACAGAAATATTGTGCTATTCTAGCAGGGAATGCTTAGACCAAGTTACTCTTTATTATAGCACCATCCCCACTGACATCTATAAGCAGAGATAACTTTAAGAAATTACAATAAAGACAGCCATATGCACTTACGTGTCATCCCCCTGCTTTCCCCTCTCTCCTTCACTTACCGGCACATCTTGATGCCCTTTCCCTGTGGATCCATACAGATTTGCCTATTTTTTCCACTGGCTATTTGGCATTTAATTTGTTGGGATGAAAGATAATTTTGTAACTATTCTGGTCTATAAAAGTCTTTAGTGAATCTCCTTACGTACATAAATACTGTTATCTGTAGGGTAAATTCCTATTCCAAAGTCACAGAATATGTACAGCTTTGATTGTCTCTCAGAAAACCATTTAGGGCATTTAAAACTTCATTTTACACACTAACTTACACATATTAAAGCTATTTTATGAACCTTGTTTTATGTTAAGCATTGAAAATAAAATCAATTTATTTGATAGTGCCTAAAAAATAAGCCTGAATACTTTGCCTTTTTGATCTGGAAATTCAGCCAAGTAGGTCCTATTTTAGCTTGTTGTTCCAAGTAGTTCATGTCAAAACTAATGGCCTAAATTTCTTTTGAATGACCCCCATACGGTTCTGTGATTGAAATTAAGTTAAATGTGATTATCCATAAACAAGACTAGTGTCTGCAAATACTAGCTGATAGAATAAAAAAGGGAGAGAACAATCCAACATGGGAAGTGAGATACACAGCAGACCCATAGAATGGCAGATGTCCTAAACAGCACTCTGGCCTCAGAATCAGCCCTTAAGGCATGCAGATCCGGCTGAAAAGCCCATGAGAGTATTTCAGGCATGGAAAGCCAAGATACTCGGGGGGGGGGGGGACACTAAATGAAAGATCTCTGTGAGTGAGATCCCAGTGGAAAGAACGGGCCATCAAAGAAGAAGATACCTTTCTCTGAAGGGAGGAGAGAACTTCCACTTTGACCATGGCCTTGTCTAAATATGATCAGAGTCGGTGAATTCAGAAGGCTTCCATAGCCTTGGCAGCTCATGACAAGAGCCTAGGGTGATTACTGAGGCCATAAACAAGAGTGTCAATTTGTTAAGTCAACAACAGGAGTCACTGTGCACTTACTCCTCATGTAGGATCTCTGTCCTTAGTGTGCTGTACATTGGGATTTAATGCTATAACTAGTACTCAAACAGTATTTTTCACTTTATGTTTCTGTGTGGGAGCAAACTGTTGAAATCTTTACTTAATGTATGCTAAACTGATCTTCTGTATATAAAGAGAATTGAAAATGAATCTTAGGCCGGCGCCGTGGCTCACTAGGCTAATCCTCCGCCTAGCGGCGCCGGCACACTGGGTTCTAGTCCCGGTTGGGGCGCCGGATTCTGTCCCGGTTACCCCTCTTCCAGGCCAGCTCTCTGCTGTGGCCAGGGAGTGCAGTGGAGGATGGCCTAGGTGCTTGGGCCCTGCACCCCATGGGAGACCAGGAAAAGCACCTGGCTCCTGGCTCCTGCCACCGGATCAGCGCGGTGCGCCGGCCGCAGTGCGCCGGCCGCGGCGGCCATTGGAGGGTGAACCAACGGCAAAAGGAAGACCTTTCTCTCTGTCTCTCTCTCTCACTGTCCACTCTGCCTGTCAAAAAAAAAAAAAAAAGGAAAATGAATCTTGATGTGAATGGAAGGGGAGAGGGAGCGGGAAAGGGGAGGGTTGCGGGTGGGAGGGACGTTATAGGGGGGTAAGCCATTGTAATCCATTAGCTGTACTTTGGAAATTATATTCATTAAATAAAAGTTTAAAAAAAAAGAAGAAATTAAGTTAAATGTGATTATCAACTTTAATATTTGACACGTTTCCCAGTTTACCTTTAACACATCATATGCCTGTGCATCTACTACATGGACATACATTTGTACATATGGCATTTTATTTAACCTTGTAGATAAGAATTCGGGATCCAAACCAGGGAGGTAAAGACATAACAGAGGAGATTATGTCTGGAGGTGGCAGCAGAAACCCTACTCCACCCATAGGGAGACCGACGTCCACACCTACTCCTCCTCAGGTAAGACAGAGTGAACAATGATGGGTGATAGTGTTATTCGTTCACTAACCTCTATTGAATTCTTTTTTCTATAGCCACTTTCTGTACATCCCATTTCCATCAGTTGTCTCATAGCCTCGAATATCTAAATGGTTTTCAAACCGATGTGTTATTTCTCTTTGCAAATTGTTATAGCCCCAAATTTTTATTGGTAACATTTTTATGTATTGTCTTCACATTCAGAGCACAGCTGCTGCCACTCTTCTTAATGAACTCTTGCATGATACCAAAAGGAGCTGCATTCCCATGGAAACTCCATCATTAAATGAGTATTTTATGTTTTCACTATGGGACCTTAGAAATTTAATGCTGCACACTATGTTAATGCAAACAGTAAGGTTGAGAATTTAAACATTTTTATCAGACAGTTTTGCTTGAGATGATTGCCTTTGTTATTCAGAGCCTATTTGGATGTATAGCAGGTATACTTTTCACCATTTAGGACTACATAAATGAACTCCTTGAGTGAGTGAACGTTGTTTAATTATTCGTAAGAGTCATTAGTAAATTCTGTCAGGTACTTTCTTTGTTCCTGATGAAGTATCTGGTTATCATGGTTTCAAGAGTTCATATTCTTGTTTTTAGAAATCAGAACATGTGAGGGAAGAGCTAGATTTTAGGAAATTATACAGAGAAAGAGCTGTTTTAAATTTTTGGTAAATGATTCACAGATGATTAATTTTCAGATCTTAAAAAGTTATGGCACAGAGTCCAGCACATAAAAACAACTAAAAGCAAAATTCTTAAGGAATAGAGAGCTGCTTATTTTCCCTTACCGCTGGATGGTGGTAGCTTCCACAGAGCTTAGTTTATAAACAAATGCTATGGATAATCCAAATAGAAGGCATTTCAGAATAATAGACTATTGACCTGATTTTAGTAGTATAGGCTGAAAAAAAAAAGTTCTTAAATATTGTGATCACAAATAACTGGCTGAATTTAGGAAGTTCCCTGAAAATTTGAGAAGTTGAGTAAGACTAAAATTTGGTGCTTTGTTGTAATGTGATGGTAATGTGATGGAAGTGATGGTAGTCTCTGGCTGATATTTCTCTCTATCTGGGTGAGTATAGTATGCAGCAATCTAGATATGTGAGTTGTAAGTCATATTAATGATTGTGATGTTTTTTCACCATTCCACATTATTTCCCAGAGACATTCGCAGTTTGCATGATTAAGATAGCCTTATATTTAGTCTCATCCGTGGAATCAAACATGGGATAAGCAGAATTTCCAAACTGAAATTGTCTACTTACGTACTCTTTTAGAGAAAGGTGTACTAGTGCAGAAGTTTGAGATTAGTTGTTCAGGGATATCAAATCTTAGTGTATATTTTCAAAACTTAGTTAAAATATTATTACTCTGAAGCCTTAAGGTTGACAACTCTTGGTTGATTTGTGTTTAGATTCTCAGCTTGAACACTTGTGTGTCTTTTGCATTTCAGTTCTCTTTGAGGTTGGTTTGTTTTTCTTTATTCTTCTAACCTTGCCCTTGCCCCCTCTGGTTATCCCTCTGTCCTCAGCCACAGAAATGTCTTTGCTGTGTTGCCTTTCTCCAGGGACCACGGACCTGCATATATGTGTCTTTTTAATCCTAAAGCATGTTGAATGTACACTTTAAGCTGATAAAGGCCATCAATCATAAGTGTATTGTTGGTAGTTCTTTTTGAGAAGTATACTATTTTATATAAAGCATGATTTTTTTATTAGGTGATTTACATTTAAATTCATACACACTACTTGTTGTCTTTCCAAATGTGTGCACTTCATGGAGTGAACAGATTGCTTTTCAACAGAGATATTTACTGGAAGTATTTCATTTTCCCTTTAAAAATACACAGTAGCCTAAATATGATGGCAACTGACATTTGACCATATTTTCTGGGAGATCACAGAAAGTAATAATGCACATAGAGAGTGGGACAGGGCGTCCTGGTTCAGAATGTTACTGCCTGGTTGATATATTGTATATTAAAATGTTGATACAGTATTCCAGAACAAGCTTAGAAACTTTTGTTGTATAGAACTGCAAGTTTTAAATGTTGGTAACTAAATTCCATTAACAAATAACATTATGCCAGCCAAAGAAAGCCCATTAGATTTAGCTTAGTAACTACTCATTTGCGGTTTTAGCTTAATTCTAGATAAATCTTGAACCACATTCAGTTTAGAAGATTGCAGGTAGGATAGCCGTCTGCATCAGAATTTAGGGCAGAAGAGTAACTACTGCAGTGTTTTTTTTTTCCTGGCAGAGCACCTGCCTTGTTCCAGATACAGCTGCATGTGCTGTGGAAAGCAAAGCTTTTCTCTATCACTGAGGGAAAGGTCCCAGTTTCCTTCAGGGAGACAGAGAACCAATTACTAATGTCTGACTGGTCCTCCTGTGCAGGACAGACAGTCATGAAAACATAGAGGTGATTAAGCAGGGTCAAATTGCAACACAGAACTAAAAAGTCAGGTCACAGAGAACCATTAATGCCAGTACAATTGGAATAGTACGAGTGAGAGATGCAAAGCTTTTCCTTGGAGTTAGACATTTAGGTTCCAAGTCCTCTTCCACTGCTTAGTTTTGTAACATAAGCTAGATTCCTTTTTCCTAGAGCCTTAGCTTCCATAGTTAAAGACTAAAACCTAGGTTCTGTCATATGGCGTAGCAGGTTAAGCCATTGTCTGCAGTGCCAGTATCCCAGATGAGTGCCACTTCAAATATAAAACCATATAGTGTAATTGTGAGACTTAAATGAAATAAAATACTTTAAATTACTTAAGCTTAGGGCTTGGTGCATAGCAAGCATTCAATACATGGTACCTGTTATTAATATTCTAAGTCTTATTTCTAGAGACACAGAGAGTGACTGTAAAAGTCTGGGAAGGAGTCACAGCAGAGATGCCGTTTGATCTGAGTTCCCAGATTGCTGTTTACCAAATGGGAAGAGAGAGAGAAGGTTATCCCAGGCAGAGGGACAGTGTGTACAAAAGTGGGAAGTAGATGAAGGGAGGCTATTGTTCTGTTACAGGTGACAAATTAGTAAATCAGTTGCAAAAAGAGGAAGCTGGTTAGAAAGATGTTTTGCCATTGGTTACTATCTTGATAAAGATTATGAAAAGAATGACCACATATAATTCACCATGTGAGTTGGGGCAGTTTTGGACATGAACGGCAGTAGTATGCAATGCCATTAGTCATTATCCTGGCACAACAGGCATAAACCAGTACTGTGCAGGTGAATAAGGATGAATGGCTCCCTTTGCGTGTGAGAAGAGGAAAGAGTCAGGGATGGCTCTTCAAACTTTAAATGCCTGCTGTCATAGTAAACCATGACAATGAGTATACATGGAGAAGTGTGAAGAGGAACATAATGAGTTTGACCGTGGCAAGAGTTATGCTGTTGGTGTGTTTTTTTTTTTTTTTTAATTTGGTCTCAAGGTCTCACCCTCTAAAGTGACCACAATCCTGGATGGCCACCCTCTATGAGAGCCTCACTTGGGAGAAAGTTAGGTTTGGATGTATTGCTCAGGTCAGACACAATGAGAGCATGGAACCAAGTACATACATCAGAAAAAGTTGCTTTCAGAGCCCATAAAGGTTAGAGGTGCTCATGGGAGACCAGTGGGTAGACTGGCGGCAGCAGGAAGTTAAGATAAGATAAGGAGGAATGGGGAGTGATGGGAAAGAGTGAGCACCTCTGAGGCTGTGACTGCATTAAAGGCCATGGCATCCCACAGGCTTTCCCGTGGGGCTGTAGATTGGCAAAGAAAACACTTGTGAAGGTGGAATTTAGTTACTTCTGTCTGGTGTTTAGCAGTACATTTTATCATGAGCAATAGCTGTGGGGTTTGTTGGGTTTTGGGTTAGTAGATGAGGACTGAGTGGCCTGTATCACAAGCAGACATGCAGGGAAGACAAGATGGAATGGGTATGGCTGGGTTTCATATAACTTACGTCAGGCCTATGAGTGAATGCTGAGGCAGCAATTATACTCAATAATTTTATGACACATGTTAAGCGTTAATTGATGAATATATATAAGGGGAATGGAGTGGAGAAACAGATTTTTGCTGCGTTGCTTTTTCTCTCAAGAGAAGTAGACAGGATTTGATGCTCTCCTTCTTCATACATTTTAAAATTATCTGTGGAAAAACTCCTGGAGAATTTGTCTTTCACATTTGTAGAAAGCAGGCATGTGTGTATATGTGCCCACACAGACAGCCAGAGTGGATAGCTGTAGGTTTGTGTGTGGACAGCATAGGGTGCTAGAATGATTATTGCTGGCTTCAGTCTGCCCCTTGGATCTGGGGTCAGAATGTTAATCTTTCTAAACCCCTGCTGTTTCTTTTACCTATAAAATGAAGAGCTGTGCTAAATCATCTTAGTTCCTAAATATTAGAGTAGAGAGAAGTGGAAATTTTGTTACTTTGCCTCAATCCATGAAATGATTCAGCTCTTGATTCTGTCAGAAAGGTACAAGAAACATTCTTGTATTCAAGAAATGTGTTAGCTTCCTGACAGTGTTTATTCACCTTGTAGAATGAAAATAAATACCTGATGCTATGTAGGGAAGACTTCAAAAATTTTGTGCTTCTAAAGGGATGGGTTGTGATGTATCAGAGTCACTTAATTTTTCTTTATGGACTGTATAACATGCTTTCTCTCCCTACTCTATTTTTTTACATTTTTAGAATTCCTCTTATAGTGAAGTAAAGTTACAACTTGGGAGAGAGTCTTACTCCACAGGGCATAGGTGAAGAGGAAAGATTGGAACCTGTTGAGGGCAGATACAGCTTCTCCAATCAGCAAGTTATAGCCACCTTTTGAAGAGCTAATTATGAACATATATATATATATACACACATATGTATACACGTATAAAACTAATTATAAACATTTATATATAAAGCTGGTTATAAATATATATGTACACACACATACTTAGGGAACTTATATACTCGTACTGTTTGTTTATTAGTTCATTTATTTCATGATTTAGCAATTACAGATTCCTAAAGTTAGGTGGTAATATTCATGTCATAGTAGATACGTAAAAATAGGTTCCTGCATAAAGATTATAAAGGAAATACCAATGCAGTGTTTTCAAATTTCATTTTTTCATCTGAGTCATGGGTACTGATGAATTAGTATATTCTACCTTGAAGCATATAGGTATATTATTTGTTCTAGTGGTAATTGCAATAAAGATAGTGATTATAGAATTAAACCATATCTTACCTTATTTTTAGTGATATAATTTATCTTTAGTATCTTCTCTTGACCTGAAAATGCTACTTTTCAATAGTATGGAAAGCTGTATAGAATTTAAGTAGGTGTCTCAGCTGGGTGAGTTCTCCGAGAACTTTTAAATGTGATGTCATGATGAACATGAATTTGGGGGCCGGTGTAGTGACATAGAGGGTAAAGCCTCTGTCTGCAATGCTGACGTCTTATATGGGTGCCGGTTTGAGTCCTGGCTGCTCTGCTTCTGATCCAGCTCTCTGTTATGGCCTGGGGAAACAATGGAGCATGGCCCAAATCCTTGGGCCCCTGCACCCATGTGGGTGGCTCCTGGCTCCTGGCTCCGGGTTGCGCAAGCTCCGGCTGTTGCAGCCATTTGGGGAGTGAACCAGCAGATGGACGATCTCTCTCTGCCTCTGCCTCTCTGTAACTCTGCCTTTCAAATAAACAAATAAATCTTAAAAAAAAAAAAAAAAAAAGAAGAAGAAGAAGAAAGAAAATGAATTTGTATCCAGACAATCAGAAGTCCCTACTTAGAGTTGCAGAGCAAGGTCATTTGATTTATCAGCTCTGTCTCAAACAGGGTTTGTTTTAAAATCATAATTTCTAAAAATAAATCTGTGATTTCCTTGCTTCATTGCCTGTTAGAATTTCTTCCTGAAGCAAGGAAGCAAAGAAAATCTGATCCAAGACTATTTTTGAGATATGTGCCTTCTTCTAGAAGCCAATGGAACAAGTATGCTTTAAGGTGTTTTGGTAGACTCAGTTTAATTAGTAAAGGAAATGTATCCTTTTTACTCGCATTATATTTTTTCACAGTTCTTCGTCAAATTATATGAAAGCTTTTGCTTTTCTCGTGGTGTGATTTTTACCTTAGGTGCTGTAATGTGAATTGGATTGTTGCATGTATAAGAATTCCTGTTCCTTACCACTTACTTCCAGTGAGACATGGAACAGTAGTATTGGAACGTGTGAGCATCAGTAATTGTGATGTTTATAGTTATAAAGGAACACAGAAACTGTCTTAAGAGATCACAAGAAACTGTCAGGTTCAATCTTTTATCTGTTATTTAAAACATTTCTAAAATCGAAATGCCTTTGTGTACAGATATACATATACCATGCCTGTAATTTATTTGAGTCTTTATAAGATATTTATAAGGAATATTTTTAGTGATTATGCACGAATGTTCATGTTTTTCTTTAGATAAGGTAAATTTTAATTTTTAATAGCTTCAAGGTGTTCCCTTATTTGGATATACCATAGTTTATTTAATTGAGGGGTATTCACATTATTTTCTATCTGTCACTAACATTAGGAATAATGTGATAAACAACTTTGTGTGCTCATTTTTGGGTTCCTGTCTTACTTCTTCCCTCCAGAAACATTCACCTAATCTGCTGCCAGCAGTATAAGAGAATACTCTTTTCTCTGCATTATTGCTTATCTGACAGATTTTTTTTTTAAATAAAAGCTTGTTAAACGTTTACTTATTGATTTGTAAATGCACAAAAATTTATGTTCACTGATCATTGTGTATGTAAGAACTTTCTCTGTCTTTTGTATAAATTCCTTTTGGGGCAATAATTTTTGTTTTAACTTAAAATAAAAATTTTTTTACCTGCGAAAGAAACCTTCTTGACATATGTGTTACACCGTATTTTCTCCTGCTATAATCGAATGCCACAAACTCGGTAATTTAGAAACAGTAGATGTTTATTTGGCTCTTAGTTCTGGAGAGCGGGAAGTCCAAGAGAATAACAAACCCACTCTGACAATAACAAAATTACTCCTGTTACAACATTAATTAATTAATGAAGGGTAGACCTAATCACCTCTTTTTTTTTTTTTTTTTTTTTTTTTTTTTTTTTTGACAGGCAGAGTGGACAGTGAGAGAGAAAGGTCTTCCTTTGCCGCTGGTTCACCCTCCAATGGCCGCCGCGGCCGGCGCGCTGCGGCCGGCGCACCGCGCTGATCCGATGGCAGGAGCCAGGAGCCAGGTGCCTTTCCTGGTCTCCCATGGGGTGCAGGGCCCAAGCACCTGGGCCATCCTCCACTGCACTCCCTGGCCACAGCAGAGGGCTGGCCTGGAAGAGGGGCAACCGGGACAGAATCCGGCGCCCCAACCGGGACTAGAACCCGGTGTGCCGGCGCCGCAAGGCGGAGGATTAGCCTAGTGAGCCGCGGCGCCGGCCTAATCACCTCTTATTAGGCCCTGCCCTCCTAATACTGTTGCATTGGAGCACATGAGCTTTGGGAACACAGTCAAACCTTAGCAATACGTTAACCTTTTTGTTCATTTGATTGTGTCTTAACATAGAAGTTTTAAAATTTTTGTAGTCATAAATGTTTGTGTTTTCCTAAATAATTTGGGCTTATACTTTTGAAAGACTTGCCATCCAATAAAATAAAACTATTCACAAATATTTTCTTTTTTTTTTTTTTCAAAGTTGATTTATTTTATTTGAAAAGCAGAATTAGAGAAAGGGAGAGACAGAGAAAGAAAGAGATCTTCCATCCACTGGTTCACTTCCCAGATGGCCACATCAGCTATTATTGGGCCAGGCCCGAAGCCAGGAGCCAGGAGCAAGCACTTGGACCATCTTCCGCTGCTTTCCCAGGCTCATTAGCTGGAAACTGGATTGTAAGTGGAGCAACTGGCACTCGAACCAGCACCCAAATGAGATTCTGGTGCTGCAGGCAGCGGTTTAACCTGCCTGGCCCCACAAATATTTTCTTCTTGTACTTCCATGGTTGGTTTTACCTTTATCTTTGATTGTTCCAAATGGCTTTGATCTTGTCAGTATTTTTCATTGACTAGCTCTGCATCTAACCACTTAGTGAATTATGTTTTGCATTTTTCTTAAGTACTATAGCTTATAACACATTTAAAAAATTTTTTTTTAATTTTGACAGTCAGTGAGAGAGACAGAGAGAAAGGTCTTTCTTCTGTTGGTTCACCCTCCTAATGGCAGCTACAGTTGGAGCTACGCCGATCCAAAGCCAGGAGCCAGGTGCTTCCTCCTGGTCTCCCATGTGGCTGCAGGCGCCCAAGCACTTGGGCCATCCTCCACTGCCTTCCCGGGCCGCAGCAGAGAGCTGTACTGGAAGAGGAGCAACCGGGACTAGAACCCGGCACCCATATGGAATGCCGGTGCTGCAGGTGGAGGATTAACCAAGTGAGCCACGGCGCCAGCCCCATAACACATTTTAATATAGAGAATTTCATCCTCATTCTTGTTTTTTGGTTTTTTTTATTTTTTATTCATTTCAACAGTTTCCCATTGGTACTTTAAAATAAGCTTTGAAGATACTTTAGTTTACTCTAAAGCTTTTTGACTGATGTGTCTGGGTTTCTCATCATTCCTGACACCTTGGCAATCTTTCCTTGCCTCCGAGGAAGACATTTATATATTGTTTTGTCAGTTCAGTGTTTAAAGAAAAAAACAGTTTTGTGTATTTAAAAGCCTTTAGGCTGATTATATCCTAGCTAGTTTGTTACATTGTTTTACTCCAATTCGCATCTCACATTAGGTCGGCTGTTGGTTTATGAAGCGGTTTGAGTTGTGGCCCCTGTGTTAGAAAAGCTTCTTCAGAAGTTTGATGTGCTCTCCTTGTTTTCTTCATTTGGTAGATTATACTTTTACACTTCAGTCTATACCACTTGCAAAGTCCCCATATCTCATGCTTCGTGACCATTCAGTTTGAAGGTCTTGTCTGACCCATGCTCACCACCCTCACTAGTATTTTTGCAGTCGGGGCCATTTTGGTTTCTCCACTAGGCAGTAGTAATTAATTTCCTTACTCATCTCCCTGCTTTTATCTTGCTGCTTCTCTGTATATTATTTTCATGACAGCCTGACTGAAGAATTCTCCTAAAACATAAATTGGATCCCATCTTTTGCCTCCTGAAAACTGTCCGGTTTCTCTCCCGCTGTGACATGCACAAGTTCATCCTCAGTCCAGTCATCTGGTCTCCTCCCATTTCCTCTGTCAGCCCTCTACGTTACTGTTGAGCTGTCTGGGATCCATCTTTCCAGCCTGCTCCTGCCTTAGGGCTTTTGTTCTTAAGCATTTCTTCTGTCTGAGCTGTTCTTTCACATTCCAAGTCTTATCTCTTTGCCTCTTTCAGATGCCTCTTAATATCTCTTCCTCAGGAGAGCCATCTCTGGCCACTCTAGTAACACCACACACTGCTTACTCCCTTTTATTCTGGTTTAGTTTTTTCATTACATTAGCCCCTACCTGACATTTACTTTCTGATTTATTGCTTGTTTCCACCATTTATAATGTTAGCCCCATGCAAGTTGCAACACATTTTTTTTCAGCACTGTACTCTAAGCATTTAGTTTAATAGATGGTACTTAGTAAGACAGTAAGTAGGAGCAGGTGTTTAGCCTAAAAGTTGAGATACCCATGTCACTTGTCATGAGTACCTGAGTTCAGTTCCTGGCCACGACGCCTGACTCTGGTTCCTTTCAGTTTGGATCCAGAGAGACAGTCGTGTGGGCTCAAGTGATTGAGTTTCTGCCACCACGTGGGAGAGATCTGGATTGTGTTCCTAACGCCCAGCTTTGGTCCCAGCCTCCCTGGCCATTGCAATGGGAGCTCCCACTCTGTCTGCCTCTCAAATTAATTTTAAAAAGATGGCCAATAAATATTTGTTGTCACTTTAAGGCATGTGAAAGGGTTTTATTGAGAAGGGATAAGATTTTTGTTACAGATCCAACAAGAACTAAGATCAATGGATGAAAACACTTAAATTTAAGGATGAAGGCTGTATAAACTGGAATGGGCTTCAGAGTGGAAACAGTGAGTTCATCTCTTAGGCTTTTTATTGTTATTATTAAAACTGTAATTTCTTGAGAAAATCTGGAAAGAATGAAAGAACTGATCCATTTGGTTGATGCCTATTCCAAGCCTTTCATCCTATGATTCTGGCAATGTGTTGTTTCTTGTTACTAATGCATGATTGATATCATCATTGTGGTTATTACTCCTGCATTAAAGGGAATTTTTACTTCATTCTATATATCAGTTGAAGTATGAGTAACAACTCTTTGGAGCTTCAGGTTAATACTCAACTTTCTACTTGATTGCTGTATTTGAGTGTCTTGTGAGCACTTCAGATACAGAGCTTGGTTCATAGTCTTTCCCTCAGTCCTTTACCTGCTGAATCGGAAGCCTCTCAGTGACTGGCACACATCATAAAAATGTAATGTCTTTCTTTTAGCCTCTCACTGATACCCTCCCTGCTGTAACTAATCTAGTCCTGTCACTTTATTTCCTGTAATTAAGTACAATTCAATCATATCCTCCACTATTACCACCAAAATTATTTCCTTGACCTTATAAATTGTGTCTTCCTTCTTTCTAGTTCATTTTCCATGCTGTAATCTTTTTGAAATTATCTTTTTGAAACATAAATCTGATTATATTACACTGCTACTTTCAATCTGTCTGTGGCTTCCCATTGATGTGGGGATTGAGAACAAAACCCTTGATGTGGCTTGAATGGCCCTTTCAGTCGAACTTCTACCTGTTTGATTTCTCACTAAGCCCCTCAGCTCTTCCTGTGTGCTTTTTTACCCTCTTGCACAAATTGATTGATCACATAATGCTCTTCCTTTCAGATTTTTCAAACGTGATGTTCCTTCTACTAAAAAGGCTTCCTTCTGCATGCCTTCCAGCTGCCTGCATTCACATTGATTCTTTGTAACTTAGCCTAAATATTGCTTCCTCAAAAATGCTTCTGGGCAGGTGTTTGGCATAGCAGTTAAGATGCCAATGTCCTACATCAGACTACCTGGGTTCAGTTTCTGTCTTTGGCTCCTAATTTCAACTTTCTGCCAGTGCAGACCTTGGGCTCATGTTAGTGGGTCTTTACCATTCACATAAGAGAGCTAGATTGAGCTTCTAGCCCAACCTAGTCCTTATTTTTTTTTTAAGGTTTTATTTATTTTATTTGAGAGGTAGAGTTACAGACAGTGAGAGGGAGAGACAGAGAGAAAGGTCCTCCCTCTGCTGCTTCACTCCCCAAATGGCCGCAACAGCCGGAGCTGCACTGATCTGAAGCCAGGAGCCAGGTGCTTCCTCCTGGTCTCCCATGCGGGTGCAGGGGCCCAAGCACCCGGGCTATCCTCCACTGCTCTCCCAGGCCATAGAAAAGAGCTGGATTGGAGGAGGAGCATCCAGGACTAGAACTGGCACCCATATGGGATGCTGGCGCCGCAGGTAGAGAATTAACCTACTGCGCTCTGGCACCGGCCCCAACCCAACCTAATCTTGGTGGTTGTAGACATTTGGGGAGTGACTGCTAATGGGAGGTCTCTGTTTCTCTGTGTGAATCTCTCTCTGTCTGCCTCTGTTTCTCTCTCTTCATCTTGAATATAAAAAAAAAAAATTCTAATACACTCCAGTATAACACTTATAGCTATTATAATTCAATTGTTAATTTTGTGGTTTATTCCTTAATATTTGTTTCCTTTGATTCAACATAAGTTCCATAAAGCTAAGAATTCTTAGTCACCAGTGAATTCTCAACATTTTGTATGTGATAAAATTATGATGAAACATACACATTTCTGATAACTGAATGTGAGAGATTCTCTCCTACTTAGAAAAGAAAAATGTTTGAGTCCTTTTGTCAGGCATCAATATGTTTGTTAAATTTTTTTTAAGATGTATTTATTTTTGAAAGTCAGAGTTACAGAGAAGGAGAGAGAGAGAGAACTTTCAACTGCTGATTGACTTCCCAGATGGCCGCAGAGGCCAGGAGCTTCATCCAGTTCTCCCACATGGGTGCAGGGCCCCAAATACTTGGGCTATCATACCCTGCTTTCCCAGGCCATTTGCAAAGTGCTAAATTGGAAGTAGAGCAGCTGGTACAGGAATCGGCACCAATATGGGATGCCTGTGTTGCAGGCAATAGAGTGAGCTTCTATGCCACAAAGCTGGCCCCCATTTATTTATTTATTTATTTATTTTGTCAGGCAGAGTGGACAGTGAGAGAGAGAGACAGAGAGAAAGGTCTTCCTTTGCCGTTGGTTCACCCTCCAATGGCCGCCGCGGCCGGCGCGCTGCAGCCGGCGCACTGCGCTGATCCGATGGCAGGAGCCAGGAGCCAGGTGCTTTTTTTTTCCTGGTCTCCCATGGGGTGCAGGGCCCAAGCACTTGGGCCATCCTCCACTGCACTCCCTGGCCACAGCAGAGAGCTGGCCTGGAAGAGGGGCAACCGGGACAGAATCCGGCGCCCCGACCGGGACTAGAACCTGGTGTGCCGGCGCCGCTAGGCGGAGGATTAGCCTAGTGAGCCGCGGCGCCAGCCCTATTTATTTATTGATCTTCCTGTTTCTCAATGGAGGCAATATTTGTTTATTTACCTCATATGTTAAATACAGGAGATGTTTATACAAGGATTATTTGAAAGTCCTTGAGTGGGACTTTGAAAAATCAGTTACACTTGACATGGTAAAATGTGAGGTTTTTAAGTAGCCTCTTAAGGATGACAATAAATTATATCAAGAGAGTAATTCAAAAAAGTTTATGAGAAAATGGAATTAGGAGATGTTTATTTTGGTGGAAAA
Source organism: Oryctolagus cuniculus (assembly GCF_964237555.1). Classification (NCBI taxonomy): domain Eukaryota; kingdom Metazoa; phylum Chordata; class Mammalia; order Lagomorpha; family Leporidae; genus Oryctolagus; species Oryctolagus cuniculus. Next base: position 149,835,136 of record NC_091438.1, read on the forward strand.
AAATGAAATCCATATAAAGTTTTTCTGGCATGCATTTTCCACTGAGTTTTTGAAGACCCTGCTGGCTTAATTTCAGGCTTTCTTTGCATCAAAATAAGCTTATGTTTTAATTCCATTATCTAAGAACTTTTATATTTTTTTAACTTGGTATGCTAGTCTGATGAAATCTTTCTTTTAAGATCTATTTTTTCATTCGAGTGGCAGAGTTAGACAGAAAGAGAGCAAAACAGTGAAGTCTTCCACTGGTTTACTCCCTAATGGCTGCAACAGCTGGAGTTGGGCTGATCAGGAGCCAGGAGCTTCTTCTGGGTCTCTCCCACATTGGTTGGTCCATCTTCCACTGCTTTCCCAGGCCATTAGCAGGGAGCTGGATTGCAAGTGGAGTAGCCAGGTCTTGAACCAGCACCCATTGGGGATGCTGGTGCTGGGCAGAGGCTTAATCTACTACACCCCACGCTGGCCCCTCTAAGAACTTTTTAAAGCACCCTTGTAGCTGATGACTCTGGCTTTCTTTCAGTGAATTGAAGTAAAGTAATAATTATTCTATGTTGCAGCCACATCCTCTCTCTCAGCCCTACTCAAATGGCTTTGTAGCAGCCATACATGCTATATAAATGTTGGGTGTGTCAGTGCCAATAAAATGGTAATCTCATATAATGTTTATATATTAAGAAACATGGTTTTTCCCTTGAGTTTTCCCTCAATCATTTAAAATGAATAGTAGAGAAACAGGTATGTGGCCCCAGAGTCATAGCTGTAACCGGACCCCGTCTGTAACTACCTCTGTTCTTTTTCTTTCTTTTTTTCTTTTTTTCTTTCTTTTTTTTTTTTTTTTACAGGCAGAGTGGACAGTGAGAGAGAGAGAGAGAAAGGTCTTCCTTTTGCTGTTGGTTCACCCTCCAATGGCCGCCATGGCCGGCGCGCTGCCGGTGCACCGCGCTGATCCAATGGCAGGAGCCAGGTGCTTCTCCTGGTCTCCCATGGGGTGCAGGGCCCAAGCACTTGGGCCATCCTCCACTGCACTCCCTGGCCACAGCAGAGAGCTGGCCTGGAAGAGGGGCAACTGGGACAGAATCCGGCGCCCCGACCGGGACTAGAACCTGGTGTGCCGGCGCCGCAAGGTGGAGGATTAGCCTATTGAGCCACGGCGCCAGCCTACCTCTGTTCTTAAGCATTTTATCATGTCCATGATTAAAATAAAAAAGAAAGGAAAATGGCTCATTTCTGGGAGAGAAAACATATAGGTTATCTGAAGAGAAATGGATTTTAAGTTGTGCAAAGAAATAAAAGGATAATTCCAGATTTTGCTCTTGTACTGATTGGTGAACATACTGCTTTAAAAAAAGAAGTGAATGCTTCTAGTATTTGAGGCAAAACTTACTACTGTCCTTTGGGATGCAGTATTTTTAAACTTAATACTCAACAAATTCTCAAGTAGAATAAACAAAGGAAAATTTTAACATTTTATTTTAGAAGTTTTAAATTTAAAAAAATTGTTTTGTGATAGTTGATATACTTCCAATTCCCCCATTAACGTCTTGTATTAATATCTTTGTCACAGTTAATGAACCACACTGAGCTTACTCTCTTGCCATACTTTGAACTCCTTTATCACTGTTGTTGAAAAGTAAGAAACAATTTGCTTTTTTCTTCTACCAGTCAGAACTTTGATTTTTAACAACTGGAAGTGTGCGGGATTTAGCGCTGACACCACTTCTACACATTGAAACAGCGTTGGAAGAGAGCTGCTCAATCTGCCTGGGCTTCCAGCTCTGACTTTCTTACGGTTGCTATCTCAACACTGATGGCCTTGATTCCAGAATCATTGTGACAAACTTTCACTCTCACTGGCAGTGATTTTGACTGAGATGCAGTGGTTTTGAAATCCTTAAATGTTCTGAACAGTGTTGTGTGAATTCCCTATATGGACCAACATGCATATAGCATTGAGTTGATATTTTCAGTCAATGGGTAGACTGCTTTTCTGACTTATCAACTACATAAAATAGTTCATGACTATTTGTGGTATGGAAAGAGAAGAACTACTTCTTAATAGACTGTTCACTAGGAAAACAGAGATCATGTTAGAGGTTAAACTGAAATTTGAGATTATCCTAAAGTAATCTAGAACTAAATTAAAGTGTTAGGGGCCGGCGCCGCGGCTCACTAGGCTAATCCTCCGCCTAGCGGCGCCGGCACACCGGGTTCTAGTCCTAGTCGGGGCGCTGGATTCTGTCCCGGTTGCCCCTCTTCCAGGCCAGCTCTCTGCTGTGGCCAGGGAGTGCAGTGGAGGATGGCCCAAGTGCTTGGGCCCTGCACCCCATGGGAGACCAGGAGAAGCACCTGGCTCCTGCCATTGGATCAGTGCGGTGCACCGGCCACAGCGCGCCGGCCATGGCGGCCATTGGAGGGTGAACCAACGGCAAAGGAAGACCTTTCTCTCTCTCTCTCTCTCTCTCTCACTGTCCACTCTGCCTGTCCAAAAAAAAAAAAAAAAAAAAAAAAAATTTAAAGTATTAGATGACATGTTAATATATTATTATTTTCTTTGTACTATCTTTTTTTTTTTTTGGACAGGAAGAGTTAGACAGTGAGAGAGAGACAGAGAGAAAGGTCTTCCTTTTCCCATTGGTTCACCCCTCAAATGGCCGCGACAGCCGGTTCGCTGTGCAGATCTGAAGCCCGGAGCCAGGTACCTCCTCCTCGCCCCCAGTGTGGGTGCAGGGCCCAAGGACTTGGGCCATCCTCCACTGCCCTCCCGGACCACAGCAGAGAGCTGGACTGGAAGAGGAGCAACCGGGACAGAACTGGCACCCAAATCGGTACTAGAACCCTGTGTGCCAGCGCCGCAGGTGGAGAATTAGCCTAGTGAGCCGTTGTGCCGGCCATTTTCGTTGTACTATCAAAGGCTTACAGACTGTTAACACTGAAAGGGATTGTAGACTCCTTATTTACTTTTTCATATTATATCTGAGGAAACTGAAAAGTACTCCCCAGCATTTTGTGCTAACTGTGTACCCTGGAACTGTTACTTAACCAGCATGTTATCTCATTCTCTTTTAGGACTCTACAACTCTTCCTAGAGATTTGTGAATTTTTATTTTTATTTTTTTTAGAGATTTTTTTTTATTTATTTGACAAGTAGAGTTACAGACAGTGAGAGAGAGAGACAGAGAGAGAAAGGTCTTCCTTCCATTGGCTCATTCCCCAAATGGCCGCAATGGCCGGAGCTGCACCCATCCGAAGTCAGAGCCACACAGGAGCCTGGTCTCCCACACGGGTACAGGGGCCCAAGGACTTGGGCCATCTTCCACTGCTTTTCCAGGCCATAGCAGAGAGCTAGATCGGAAGAGGAGAAGCAGGACTAGAACTGGCGCCCATATGGGATGCCGGTGCTCCAGGTAGAGGATTAACCTAGTGAGCTGGGGCACTGGTCCCTAGGGCCTTTGTGAATTTTTAAATGTGTGTATGGTTGAATCTCTTTTGTATGATTGAAGATATTTTAGATTGAAAAATTCTCAGGTCTGTATAAATTTATAGTTATCAGTAGGTCTTCACTGTCTTAAGCAACTTACCATGTCTGTGGTTTTTGGGTTGGGTTGTTGTTGTTATTGTTGTTATTAATTTTCCAGGCAGTTGGAGTAGTTATATTTTCATCCTTTCTGATAAATGACATAGTATACATCTTTCTTTGCTGGGAAAATGTGGATAACTGTTTAATAAATGCTAAATAACATAGATTTATTTTCAGATGTATTTTTACTCCAAAACTATTTTTAGCCAATTGAGTTAGAATCTCTTCTCATCTTTAGCTATGAAGTCCTCCTAAGTCTTAAATTTCAAGAGTACAATCCCCTAACACTGAAATTGCAGTTTCAGAGTAGAATAATTATGGTTGCACTATTTCTTTATGTCCATGATTCAAAGTGAAACGATGACTCTCCTTTTTTAATAAATGGTGGTATAATTGTAGTCATCTTCGTGTAGATGTAATTGTGAAATAGGTGGTGAAATGACAGCTTTCCCGGAATGCCTGTGCCCTTCGACGATCCTGCGTGGTCCAATATAAATGCCTGGTGTTGTTTCTGAGGAGCATGTTACTTAAATGGTATCATCATCAATAATTCGTGTCCATTTCAGTTTATATATCCCCTTTTTAAGTGGGACTTCCTGCCTTCAAAATACTTTTTATTAACCCTTACCATTCAGTGCCCTCATCCACCCAGGCTCACTCGCATCCTAGTCTCCCTTTTCTCTCCTGCTCCCCGTTTCCGCCCCCTAAAGAAACAGAACAGAATTCTCCAGGGAGCTGTGCTCTGATAGCACTTACAGAATTCAGTCAGGAGATTATAGCTACCAAAAATGGACCTTAGATCTCCGAGGAGAGACACTGCTTTGTTTTGTGGCTTTTGTGTTACCCTAAAATTGAGAATGAATACCTGCCTGGAATGTGATGTAGAATGAGTGTTCTTGTCCTTTCTTGTGTAATTCTGTTCCCTCTAAGTTGAACAATGGCTGCAATTTTCTCAACCTATTTTGATGGACATTTTTCATTCTAATACAATGACTGAGCTGAAAATGGTAGTTTTCCTCAGAGCTCTAAAAAGCCAGATATTTTACTCAGATTTCTGATTCTGAAAAGATACCATCATTCTGAATCTAAAAACATTTTAAGGTGCAATTGCATTTAGATACTTTGCAGATTGCTTTTCACCTTAATGATACGGACAAATTACAGGGATCACTCCCTTTAATATTGTAATCCTGAATCAGTAACTATCTGTCCTGTTTTTGACTGACAGACTGCTTTGCCAGGTAATTTATAAATGAAGTTGGCCAAATCCGTTTGGTCTTTGGGAGGATGCTGAACTCCTTCTTGGATATAAACCCGTTGTTAGTTTAAAGTCAGCTTGTCCTTAGCAGGAACACTGGAGAATGCGTTGTACTGGTGGTTGCTGTGCTGTCTTCCTTGCGGTGGTTAATAGTAATCATCTTTTTTCCTCCCCCCCCCCCTCCTGCTGCCTCTTTCCTTTTCACCCTGTCTTCCCATGCACTTTTGAATTTATTAAATTGGCCTTATGTGTTTTCCCTTGCTTTCCTTTTTTTATTTGTGACCTCCTGCCCTCCTCTGTCTTCCCCACTTGCTTGGGTTCCATGTTGCTAGTTTTTATGTTCGCACGCTCATTATCACCCTTTTTTGTACTTCAAATCCCAGCAGCTGCCCAGCCAGGTCCCCGAGCACAGCCCTGTGGCTTATGGGACTGTGGAGAGCGCTCATCTTGCTGCCAGCACCCCTGTCACTGCAGCTAGCGACCAGAAGCAAGGTTTGTGTATGACTGTTTTCCTCCCTCTTATCTGTAGTCTCTCTCTGTTAATTAATTGCCCTTAACATTCAAGAGTAAGCGTAAAACATTTGAGCGTTGTTTAGACACTCAATTTCTAAGAAACTTTGAGGCAGAAAATAAAATACTTTACCTCTAGAGAACTAAAGAAGAGTTTCCTGTTTTATTAATGCCTCATTTTCAGTATCTCTGTATAGGTAAGAGCTTAGCCGCCTTACGGTTTTGTTCCGTTTTGCTTTTTTAACAAAGTGAAGGAGGGAAATACATCAAAACATGTTGCTTTCCAAAAAACACAGTTTATATATTAAACATGTCCCTGTGTGTCTTGCTGTTTTTAAGATACTAGAATTTTTTTTTTTTTTTTCTGACATTGACCTTTATAGCCACAGTTGAAGACAGCACTGAGATGAAATCCTGGCCACATCATGGATTGGCTATTTTGTCTTGGTTGAGTCACTCAGCCCGAGTGTCTCAGTTACTTCACTTCAAGAATGGAATGAAGACCTACCTCAGGAGATTGTTCAAAGGGCACACTTAGTAACATATGAAGTGAGGAATAGCACTACTGCAATAATAGTGTATTAATTCTACTAAAGTCTCCACTCCTATTAACCTTGAACATGAAGTGCCAAATGGTTTTTGAAATAAATATGTGCAGTACCTTTTAGAGTATAAATGGAAAGCTTTCAAGGGATTCTCAAGCCAGAAAGTGGACTCTCACAATCTCTCTTTCCTGTCTAGTTGGATTGTAGCTTGACCTTATGTAAAATTGGGGGATAGTTCTCAGTAGGCATAAAAGAAAGAGCAAGAAACCTGGACCATGCTTTGTAATTTTTCTGCTTTCATCCTAAAAATGAATGGAAATCATTTATGTGTTGCCTCTTTTCTCAAATTACTCATTTTTCCAATTCTGTTATTATTTGTAGCCTGCTATCTTTACATATGTTATTATATATTATAGCCAGTTGTTATTAAATATACTTTATACAATTATTCTTTAAAATATTTGGAAATGACCCAATAAGTGGATATGTTAAATATTAAATATTTTTTACTAGACTGAAAGTTAATCACACTTAGAAAGCTTCAGAAAGATAAACTTCTAAGTATGGTTAAGTGTTTTTGACATCATACAAAGATGATAATATGGTATTTTTAAAAATAGAAAGTTTGGGGCAGGCATTTGGAGTAGTTAAGCTTGGAGCGCTGGGGTTTTATAACTGCAGCTCCTAACTCCAGATCCCTACTCATGTGGATCCTAGCAGGCAGTGACTGCTGCGAGTTCCTGCTAGTCTCCTGGCTTGTGAGGGTTAGGATTGGGGTAGTATGTTTTGTCACTTGAATATTGAGAAGTTTAGTAAACCTGAGCAGAGGCATGTCCTATATTTATTACATATAGTTGTTTTAAGCCAAAACTAAAGTCACAAACCTCAACTCCGGTGTGCTGCTAAAAGTTCATTGTCACATATGTCTTCCAGCAGTGTTTAGAATTAAAGGAGGACTCATGCATTCTTAAAACTGCATGTTTACTATTAAGCCATTTACCTTGAAGAAGTGCAGTTCATAGATATTGTGGAACACCACCCCCACCCCCAATGATAACACAGTTTTGAGACAAGATTCAGAATGTTTTTAATTTGGTAGAGAATAATTTGAACACATTCCCTTCAAAACTTGCCCAACTTTACTTCATTGTACTTTGGCACCAGTGTAATTGTTTGGCTGATTAGAGTTACGCTAAGCCTATTGGATACTTCCTGTGCCCTTATTGGTAGCTGTATCACAGTATTTGAAAATTAATAAGTTACCCTCATGCTGATAGTTCTGAGTTGTCTTTTTATTTATTTATTTATTTGACAGGTAGAGTTATAGACAGTGTGAGACAGAGACAGAGAGAAAGGTCTTCCTGTCGTTGGTTCACTCCCCAAATGGCCGCTATGGCCGGCGCTGTGCCGATCCGAAGCCAGGAGCCAGGTGCTTCCTCCTGGTCTCCCATGGGGTGCAGGCGCCCAAGCACGTGGGCCATCCTCCACTGCACTCCCGGGCCACAGCAGAGAGCTGTACTGGAAGAGGAGCAACCAGGACTAGAACTAGCGCCCATATGGGATGCCGGCGCCGCAGGTGGAGGATTAACCAAATGAGCCACGGTGCCTGCCCCGAGTTTTCTGAAGACAGTATTACCTCTTTTGCAGTTATTTTGTGAAAAAGAGTGCTAAGATTTTCACATTATGAGAGTCCTGCATTTTGTCCTATTTAGGCTTAGATTTCAAGAATAGAGAAATGCAGGTTTCTGATTTCCTGGTTTTTTTTTTTTTTAATTTTTATTTTTTGCTTAGTAGAAATTTGAATAATAAAATTAGCATTTCAGACTGATAAAAGATATAGCAAAGGGTGCACTGGACAGTGTTTCTTATTACCTTGATGAAAAGAAAAACTTGTAGTAGTTTTAGTACATTTCATAGAATTTATAAAAATAATTCTTTGGAACTACTGATATTTCCTTTTAGTACCAACTATTTAGGAAAAAACTGTTACTCTCTGCTGCTACAAAGAACCTACCACTGTATGGAATAGTTTTCAGAGTTGTTTTCTAAACCAAATTTGTATGATTCAAATAATATTAGAAAGAAATCACTCATTTTTTCATGAATATTTTTTATCCTTAAGAAGCCTTAAAGCTTTCTTTCTTAACTGTAGATTCCCTTTAAAATAAATTAGAATATAAAAATTCACTATTTTTGAAGACTGATATATAATCTCCGGAAACAGCAGTCTCTGCAGTTGACAGATGGGTTTTTCTTTCTCAATGGAAGTGTCATTACTGAAGACATATACTGGGTGACAGAATCTCAGTGTAGCCCCAGAGTCTCCCTTCTGCCTCATTCACCTAAATACTCTTGTCTTCATATGACTTTTCCTTTCTGAGTTGGAGGAATGTGGGTTTTGAAATCATTCTCAGGCTAGCGCTCTTGCTAATTATATGACCTTAGGTCTGTTATTAATCTCTAAAACTTTCCGTTTCCCCACCTGTGAAATAGGAAAATATAATTTCTATCCCAGTAGTGGTTGTGAGAATTAAAGAGGATGGTTTCTGTATGGTATTTGACCCAGTTCATAGCACATAGTAAGTACTTAGTAAATGTTAGCTGCCATATATTAAGCTTATGGTTTCTCAGAGTTTTTGACATCGATAGCTGGAGTGATTAACACGAAGACCAGAGTCTAGACGAGTGATTCCCCCCCCCCCCCATTTATTTGGTTGTTTAGGAAGACAGAAGAGATAACTCACATTGGTTTGTGGAGAAAGACTGTTGAATTGGTGTTGATGGTATATAGACATGGCTGAAATGATTGCTGTTCCCTAAATGAGAAATCCAATGTGTTGAGGCTATAGTATGGATAATTAACATAAACAAGAGCTAGTAGGTACCTTAGTTTGTGTGCCTGGTTTAAGCACCTGGTATAGTCAGAGAACACTATTCTATTTTAATCCAACCATTCATAGCACTGTTGCTCCACTGAGACTCTGTTGGCATTTGGTTGTGAAGTGTCCCTCAAACTGTGGGATACTTACTAGTATTCTCTCTCTGTGTGTGTGTCTCTCTCTCTCTCTCTTTGATGATAATAGCACCTTCATCATTGTGAGACTTTGGACAACCAAAATTGCACCCATCTAGGCCATTGTTTCCACCAGCGTATTACAGTAAATGGGAACAGTTTTATCATTATTATAAATAAGACACATTTATTATAGAAACTGTGGATAAGCAAAATGGAAAAAAAAAACCCTCTTATGTTCAGAGCCATTGTTATTAAACTGACTTTACCCTGTGCACATGTTAATATTGTGGGTTTTTTTTTTCAAGTTATCAAACTAAGTTTAAGCACCATTTACAGTTCTGTGCCCTGCTTTTAAAAAAGCATGTCTTTTATTATAAACAACTTATGTCTCACTAAGTACTCTTTTCAAAGCCTATCTTAAGAGCAGATTTTGGGCACAGCAGTTAGGATACCATTTTTTGCTTAGTGGAAATTTGAATAATAAAATTGGACCATATCATAGTGCCTGGGTTTGAGTCCCGGCTCTGCTTCCAATTCCAACTTCCTGCTAATGTGCACCCCAGGAGGCAGCTATGATGACTCAAATACCTGAGTCCACCACGTGGGAGACCTGGATTGAGTTCTAGGCTCCTGGCTTCAGTCTAGCCTAACTGCAGCTCTGGTGGGCATTTGGGGAATGAACCAATGGACAGGAGATCTCTATCTCTGTCTCTGCCTTTCAAATAAATGCAAATTTTAAATTAAATAAATAAGAGTATATCTTAAGTGTTACATAATAAGCATAATATGCCCAGGCCATCAATTTTTTATTGTTGGACTTTTAATTTCCTTTTTTTCCTATTACATATAATTTTAATTTTTATTTAATATTTTCATCTACTTAAAAGGCTGAGCAGCAGAATGGGTGGTGAGAGAGATTTTCCATCCACTCATTCACCCTCTTATTAACTTAAATATTCTAGACATTTATCTCTGTTCATTCTTGCATGATTATTTCATTAGGAAAAATTATTTAAAATCGAATCTCTACACATTCCTAAAGCTGGCCAAATGTTTACTAGTAAATAAAAGTGTTGAGAGGGATAAAATAAATGTTCTCTATTTAAATATACTGTATTGTAGTTCTCAACTTCCTGTATCTTAGCTTTGATGAGTAAGTTAAATAATTTTTATTTCAGAGTAAGAAAGCTTTCAAAATAACTAACTTTTTTGTTTCTAATTTTCTTAATGCTAGATTTTTCTCAATAGTATGTAAAAGTTTTCAGCCCTAGACCTTCTTTTCTTTCAATTTTTAATCTCAGAAATTTCATATCCCCAAATTTATCATTGAATTGACATACACATACTAGATTGTTAATATGATAATTATTGGGGTTTTTTTTGTTTATTTTTGAAGTTACTGCATTTAGGTTTCAGTGAGTGCTAAGAGTGTAATTCCAGTATGCTTTCACAGGACTCCGATATAATCTGGTTGGCCCATAACAGTTACTCCAGTGAGTTGAAAATTATTTCTATCAGAAATATGTTACTAAATACACATTTATTATATGTTACACATAGAACACATATAAAATAAAGATACTTTTCTGAAGTATTTTTTTTTCTTGCCATGGCAGCTTAGCATGAGGAATGTGGCAGAGAGCCTTTTGATTTTACCACTAGAATAAATAGGCAAAATTAAATTGTAGAAGCACTAGCTTCCATGCCCAAAAATTAAGGTGAATTTTAAGTCTTGTAATTACAGTGAATGAATTAGCAAACAGCTTAATGGTGGTATCTGTCATCTATTTCTCTTTCACAGACTTAGCTACAATTTATTATAAAGACTCAATTCCACCAACACATAACAAATCTAGGGGAGAAAGTAAAGTATGTTTTACTTTAGACTGTCATTAATAATGCTTAAAATTTTTGTCAGCATTTGGTAATCATACTCTGAGTGTCTGTTTTTCTAATGGAGCCTTTTATTTTGCTAAACAAGCAAAGGCTTGAAGCCAGAATCTCCTTTAGTTACATCCACTCAGGGATAAACCATGTATCCACTCATCTGGAATTTTAGAACGTGGGGTTTTGTTAACTACCATTCCTTATATTTTTCTGGTACCCTAATGGTCATCAGATTCTCTCTCAATCTCATTCTCTGTATGTCTATACACAGATTGGTATTTTATATATAATTTCAGTACTGCAGACATGTATATGTTGTATTCTCTTTTACTGAGTGTGTTTATATGAGTATTTACTTTGGTTTTTCCTTAAAGAATGCTCTTATATGTGAAGATATGTTTCCATTTTTATACCTTAACACTATTTCTGATTATGCTTATTTTAAGAAATGAATGTGGCCGGCGCCGCAGCTCACTTGGCTAATCCTCTGCCTGCGGCGCCGGCACCCTGGGTTCTAGTCCCCGTTGGGGCGCTGGGTTCTGTCCCAGTTGCTCCTCTTCCAATCCAGCTCTCTGCTGTGGCCCAGGAGTGCAGTAGAGGATGGCCCAAGTGCTTGGGCCCTGCACCCACATGGGAGACCAGGAGGAAGCACCTGGCTCCTGGCTTTGGATCGGCACAGTGCGCTGGCGGAAACGGCCACTTGGGGGGTGGACCAACAGAAAAGGAAGACTTTTCTCTCTGTTCTGTCTCTCTCTCTCTCTCTCACTGTCTAACTCTGCCTGTCCAAAAAAAAAAAACCTTAAATAAATTTTTAAACTGCACTTTATGTTCAGGAAATTGATTTTAGTGATAATAAACTTCATCATTAAGAAATAACACTGTGTTGGTTTCTGTTAAGACATAGTATTTTTGTACAATTAATACATGTTTTATAAAATTCACCCAATTGCAGAAATCTATAGAATGAAACATAGCATCAATTTCTTTATAATAATTTTATTTCTAATATTTATCCTTGGTAGTATCTCACTATGGGTAGATAAATTTTCCATAGGAAACAGGATTGGTAGATATGGTCTCCCCGCTTACAGAAAAGTCCTACTCTCAACCCAAGAATGGTTGAGCTTCAATTTTGATGAGCTTTTCTGTTGTTTTTTTTTTTTTTTTTAACATAATTATTTTGTTAACTGGTTGCTTCCCTTGCTTCAAATTAAACTATGTATTGGAGACCAAGTGATAGTATAACTAAGGAAAAAAAAACATTTTTTGGAGTATTACTTAAGTCTAATATTTTGGTTTCTATTGTGCTACTTGTGATTTAGGGTTAGAGGTTAAAAAGAATTGACCCAAGGAAATACAGTACAGTCTCTGATACAGAATTATTCTTAAAAATCTTTTATTTTTTTCTTTCCCAGAAGAGAAGCCAAAACCAGATCCAGTGTTAAAGTCTCCTTCCCCAGTTCGTAGACTAGTCCTTAGTGGGGAGAAGAAAGAACAAACAGGTCAGACATCTGAGACTACTGCAGTAGAAACCATACCAGAGCTTCCTCTGCCTCCGTCACCTGCCACTGTTTCTCCAGTTGCTCGAAGTACAATTGCTTCCCCCAGCTCTGCTGCTCTTAGTAGCCAGCCATTATTCACCACTGCTGTAGATGACAGATGTGAACTCTCTTCCTCAAAAGAAGACACAATCCCTATACCTAGCCCCACATCTTGCACAGATACGTCAGAGCCATCACCAACAGAGAAGACTGACGATGATGTATGCAAGAAACCCTGTAGTGTAGCACCTAATGATATGCCACTAATTTCTAGTACTAACCTAATTAACGAAATGAATGGAGTTAGTGAAAAATTGCTAGCCACGGAGAACATTGTGGAAATAGTGAAGCAAGAAGTGTTACCATTGACTCTTGAATTGGAGATTTTGGAACATCCTCCAGAAGAAATGAAAGTGGAGTGTATCTCAGCTCCCGTCACCCCGTCCACAGCTCCCTCCTTTTCTCCAGCCCCTCCGACTCCTCCAGCTTCCCCTCCTCCTACTCCAGTCTTTCTTCCTGCTGCAGTCACAACTTCCAGTGCTCCTCCCACAGTCCAGAGAGTCTTAGAAGAGGAAGAAAGCATGAGAACTTGCCTTAGTGAAGATTCAAAAGAGGCTCAAAGCAAAACAGAAGCAGATGGGCAAACAGAAGAGATTATGGATTCTCGGAGCTTAAATTCAAGAAAGAGCCCCATCCCAGGTAAGCTGTTCTGCCATTAATACTCTTATGCTTACTGAAGAAGAGGTGCTGTTTGAGTTATTGTTTAATGGCCTACTTTCCTTGACTTCCAGAAACATCCATTGAATGCTGAAATTCCTAGTCTGATTTCTTCAGTGATGTGTTTGTGTTTTAGTACAGTCTGCAAAAAAGTTACTCCATTGTCTAAAAATGCAAATGAGAATTTCCAAATATACAAATGTCTCCAAGGTATATGTCACTATACATGTTTGGTTCATATTTTGTTTTTTCTTCTTCTTCTTCTTCTTCTTCTTCTTCTTCTTCTTTTCTTTTCTTTTCTTTTCTTTTCTTTTCTTTTCTTTTCTTTTCTTTTCTTTTCTTTTCTTTTCTTTTCTTTTCTTTTTTTTTTTTTGCCTTGTTCTTATGAATCAGTTCCTCAGTGGTTGATTGTGTTGCTTTGGACCTAGGAACCAGTCGAAGCTAGCATAATGTATAATTCTTAATACTGTCTTCTCAGAATTCAGAAACCTAGTCATCATAAACTTAAAGGACCTTCTTTATGCATGGCTCCTTTTTTTTTTTATCTTTTTAGGATAATGGCAATCAAACATAAAGATTTATGACTGCTTCTGAATTTTTTTTTTCTCTTTTTATTTATTTTTTGACAGGCAGAGTGTACAGTGAGAGAGAGAGACAGAGAGAAAGGTCTTCCTTTGCCGTTGGTTCACCCTCCAATGGCCGCCGCGGCCGGCGCGCTGCGGCCGGCGTACCGCGCTGATCCGATGGCAGGAGCCAGGTGCTTTTTTTTTCCTGGTCTCCCATGGGGTGCAGGGCCCAAGCACTTGGGCCATCCTCCACTGCACTCCCTGGCCACAGCAGAGAGCTGGCCTGGAAGAGGGGCAACCAGGACAGAATCCGGCGCCCCGACTAGGACTAGAACCCGGTGTGCCGGCGCCACAGGCGGAGGATTAGCCTAGTGAGCCGAGGCGCCGGCCATGAATTTTTTTAAAGATTTATTTATTTGAGAGGCAGAGTTACAGAGAGAAAGGTCTTCCATCCACTGGTTCATTCCCCCATGGCTGCAGTGCCTGGAGCTGGGCCAATCTGAAGCCAGGAGCTTCTTCCAGGTCTCTCACATGGGTGCATGGGCCCAAGCAGTTGGGCCATGTTCCAGTCCTTCCCCAGGCCACAGCAGAGAGCTGGATCAGAAGAGGAGTAGCCAGTTTATGAACTGTACCCATATGGGATTCTGGCATTCCAGGCAGAAACTTAGCCTACTATGCCGCAGCGCCAACACCCTTATTCTAAATTTTTTTTTTTTTTTTTAGATTTTAAAAACTTATTTGAAAGGCACAATTAACAGAAAGAGAAAGAGAGAGCAAGACAGACAGACAGCTTTCCATTCTACTGGTTTACTTCCCAGATGGCCACAAAGGCCAAGCATTGGCCCGGTCGAAGGTAGGAATCTGGAAAGCCATCCAGGTCTCACACGTGGGTGCCACAGGCCCAGGTATTTGGGCCATTTTCTGCTGCTATCCCAGATGCATTAGCAGGGAGTTGGCTTGGAAGCGGAGCACCTAGAACTCCAGCCGACACTCATTTGGGATCCTGGCATCACAGGTGGCAGTAAAACCCACAATGCCACAATGCCAGCCCTTACTTCAGAAAATTAAAATTATTTCTCTGATTAAATCTTAGTTGAGTGATCTCCCACTTTTTCTTTAGAAAGTTTTATTTTTCTCGTCAGTTTTTAAATGGTCCTGTATATTTTTATTTTATTTATTTATTTTATTTATTTGACAGATAGAGTTAGACGGAAAGAGAGACAGAGAGAAAGGTCTTCTTTCCGTTGGTTCACTCCCCAAATGGCCACTACGTCCAGAGCTATGCCGATCTGAAGCCAGGAGCCAGGTGCTTCCTCCTGGTCTCCCATGCGGGTGAAGGGGCCCAAGCACTTGGGCCATCTTCCACTGCCCTCTTAGGGCACAACAGAGAGCTGGACTGGAAGAGGAGCAACCAGGACTAGAACCGACACCCACATGGGATACCGGCGTAACCTAGTGAGCCACAGTGCCAGCTCCCTTCATATTTTTAAAGTGTTGTTTCCTTTCAGTTTATTTCTTTTTAATGTAACAGCACCTAAGATCTTAGGGACTATTAGCTTTTATGGTTTTTTTTTTTAAGATTTATTTATTTATTTATTTGAAAGCGTTACAGAGAGGCAGAGGCAGAGACAGAGGCTGCATCTACTTGTTCACTCCCCAGTGGGCCCCAACAGCCAGAGCTGTGCAAATCCGAAGCCAGGAGCTTCTGGGTCTCCCATGCGGGTGCAGGGGCCCAAGGACTTGGGCCATATTCCTACTGCTTTCCCAGGCGATAGCAAAGAGCTAGATCAGAAGTAGAGCAGCTGGGACTCAAACCGGTGCCCATATGGGATGCTGGCACTGCAGGCAATGGCTTTATCCACTATGGCACAGTGCCGGCCCCTAGATTTTATGTTTTTAATCAAAGATTATCTGAGGCTTTTCCTCTGATTCTGGAGTCAACATCCCATTAGGATATTGAAGTTTTGGCTTTCAACAAACAGCACAGCCCATCTTCTACAACATTGTCCTATACTGTATAGTTTTCTCTTCATATGCTCCTGTCTGGTTAAGTAATGCTTTTGTAAATCAAGAGCTTTCACAAATGTGTTCACTGTGGTGGGTTCTAGATACGCACTGGAGAAGTTTTTGTCACCAATATCTTTAGTGTTTATGGTCTGTTTTGAACTGTGTAAGAAACTTGACAAACCAATATCCTGATCCCTTTTTTTAAAATATAATTTTTCTTTTTTTCTTTTTTCTATTTTATTTTATTTTATTTTATTTTTTTGACAGGCAGAATGGACAGTGAGAGAGAGACAGAGAGAACAGAGAGAAAGGTCTTTCTTTTCCATTGGTTCACCCCGCAATGGCCACTGTGGCCGGCGCACCACGCTGATCCAAAGCCAGGAGCCAGGTGCTTCTCCTGGTCTCCCATGTGGGTGCAGGGCCCAAGGACTTGGGCCATTCTCCACTGCCCTCCTGGGCCACAGCAGAGAGCTGGCCTGGAAGAGGAGCAACCGGGACAGAATCTGGTGCCCCAACGGGGACTAGAACCCGGGGTGCTGGTGCCGCAGGCGGAGGATTAGCCTGTTGAGCCGCGGCGCCGCCTAAAATATAATTTTTCTACCCAGCTCAGTTCTTGGGGCAAGTTACTCATTAATATCTGTGCAAACTTTATTATCCCTTGAAATTGCAGAACATCTAGTTCAATATAGTAAACTGTAAAGAGAAGCAGACAGTGTAAGACAGTGAGCACTGGAAGAAATTTATCATAAATCTTTGCAAGTCATCTGTTTCCTCCAAAGACTTCCCTCCATTGAGTTAGTATTCAAGGTACTATAACTATTGTAGAAGGTTTTTCTTTGGTGGAGAGGTAACATGGGATTTTGTTAGTCACCCTTTTAAAAATCTTGGTTTTGAAGTAGCTACAGGTAAATGCCCTCCCGAGAGCACCTAGTAGTTGACAGATAGTCATTTGATCCTTTGTTGTTTCCTTTAATTTACTCACCTCTCAATTGTCATTCACCAACTAGTGGTTGTAGGAGCTCCAGAAATCAAGAGAACTTAATGAAGAGAAATGTTTTTGTTTTTTTTAAAGCACATAACAGACAAACAAAACAGTTGTGTAGAATACAAGTTAAAAATGCAAACCATACCTTTCAACTGAAAAAACTGTAATGCAAGACTCTCTACCAAAATCATACTTGCACTTACGCTGACCTTCATTCTCCTTGTAAGCAGGTATTCACTTAGGTGACCTGGTATCATAAGACAGTGCCAGAGGATCCATGGACAAGTAGAATTTTTGGGTTCATTATTCTTCAGACCATGGAACATTTGCTTGAAGTGCAAATGCACTTAGTAGTGTCTAAGTCAGCAGCACCCTACAGTGTTTAAAATCCAACAGTAAATGAAACTCAAAAACCTAATAACTCTAGCCTGTTAAAAATGATAAAGCCACAGAAGCGTTCCTTTCGTTTCTCTGCAGATATTTTTGCTGCAGAATTATATAATGAAAATTAAATTTGCCTTTAAATACTATAGCTACCTGAACTATCACAGGCTTACTTGACTATAATCTTCAAATTTTTGACATTGTTATATGTAGTCACACTACTGTGCAGTAGAACACCGGGATTTCTTCCTTCTCTCTGACTCTGACTTAGTACCTCTTAACCTCTCTGCATTCTTCCCTCCCAGCTCTCGTAACCACTGTTCTACTCTCAACTTTGGGAGATCAATTTTTTAAAAACTCTTTATGAGTGAAATCATGCAGTGCTTATTTCTTTTTGCCTCTCTAATTTCACTTAGCATGACGACCTCCATGTTGTTTCAAGTGACCAGATTCCATCCTGTGTAGAATATTGTTCTATTGTGCATATATCACATTTTCTTTATCCATCCGTTGGTGAACATTTAGATTGCTTCTGTTTCTTGACTTGTGAATACTGCTACAATAAACATGTAATACAAATGTTTCTTGTCAGATTGATTTCATTTACTTTGGAAAGTAATCACACTCAGTGATTGGGGTTGTTGGGTCATATGGTACTGCTATTTTTTTAAAGATGTATTTATTTATTTGAAAGGCAGAGTGACTTAGACAGAGACAAGAGAATAAACAGAAGAGGAGAGATATTTTCCATCTACTGGTTCACTCCCCAATTGGCTGCAGTAGCTAGGGCTGAGCCAGACTGAAGCAAGGATCCAGAAACTCCCTATGATCTCCAACGTGGGTGACAGAAACTCAAATAGTTAAGCCATCATCCATTGCTTCGCAGACCCTTTAGCAGGAAACTGGATCAGAAATTGAGTAGTTGGGTCAGCATTGTGGCTTAGCAGGTAGGCGCCAGCATCCCATATGGACATCAGTTTGTATCCCATCTGCTCCACTTCCAATCCAGTTCCCTTCTAATGACCTGGGAAAAGTAACAGAAGATGGCCAAAGTGTTTAGGTCTCTGTCACACACAAGAGAGACTCAAATGAAGCTCTTGGCTTCTGGCTTTGACCTGACTCAGTCCCTGCTGTTGCGTCCATCTGGGAAGTGAACCAGCAGATGAAAGTCTCCCCTCCCCCCATTTCTCCCTCTTTCTCTTAACTCTTTCAAATAAATAAATCCTAAAAACAAAGCAGAACAAAAAGTAGATTAGCCAGGACTTGAACTGACACTCCTGTATGGGATGCTGGCATCCCAAGTGATAGGTCAACCACTGCACCACAATGCCTACCCCAGTAGTTTTATTTTAAATGGTTTTTTTTTTTTTTTTTTTTTGAGTAACCACACTGTTTTTCTATAATGGCTGTACTAACTTACATTCCCACCAGCAGTGTACAGTGAATCCCCTTTCTCCACATCCTCTCCAACTCCAGGTACCTTTTGTCTTTTTGTTACTGGATACTTTTTTGTTACAATACTAGCTATTGTTACTGGAGTGAGTTGATACCTCAGTGTGGTTTTCATTTGCATTTCACTGATGATTAGTGATGTCGAGCATTTTTATTTTTTATTTTTTTAAAGATTTATTTATTTATAGAAAGAGTTTCACAGAGAAGGAGAGGAAGAGAGACAGAGGTCTCCCATCCACTGGTTCACTCCCTGATTGGCTACAACAGCGGAGCTGCGCCAATCCAAACCAGGAGCCAGGAGCTTCTTCTGGGTCTCCCACATGGGTGCAGGCACCCAGGGACTTGGGCCATCTTCCCACTGCTTTCCCAGGCCATAGCAAAGAGCTGGATCGGATGTGGAGCAGCCAGGTGTCAAACCAGTGCCCATATGGGATGCCAGCACTGCAGGTGGCGGCTTAACCCACTATGCCCCCAGCCCTGAGCATTTTTAAATGTACCTATTAGCCATTTTTATGTCTTCCTTTGACAGATGTCTGTTCAGATCTATGGCCCATTTGTTTGTTCTGGTGCTATTGAGTCCCATCTCTTACATACTCTTATTGTAACCACTTTCTGCGTGCAAACCTTGCAGACATTTTCTCCTGTTCTGTAAGTCATCTCTGCTCCTTTGTTACCTTTGCTGTGCATAAGCTGTTTTATTTTTCTTGCAGCTTTAAGAATCCTTTTTCTTTAACCTATGAGACATTAATAATAATATGCCTTGGGGTATACTTAGTTTAATTGAATCTGGCCAAACATCTCTAAACTTCCTCAATTTGGATAGTTGCATATTTCACTAGGTTTGGGCAGTTTTTTATTACTATGTTTTGAGATATGAATATGTTATCCCTGTGGCCCTATGCTGTCCCACAGTTCCAATGAGCCTACTTCATTCCTCTTTATTTTTTCTTTTTTTCTCCTCTCTCTCCTCTGATTGTTTTATATATATATGTGTGTGTGTGTGTATATATATATATATATATATAAATTATTCATTTGAATGCCGGCGCTGTGGCTCAATAGGCTAATCCTCCACCTTGCGGCACCGGCACACCAGGTTCTAGTCCCGGTTGGGGCGCCGGATTCTGTCCCGGTTTCCCCTCTTCCAGGCCAGCTCTCTGCTGTGGCCCGGGAGTGCAGTGGAGGTGGCCCAAGTCCTTGGGGCCTGCACCCCATGGGAGACCAGGATAAGCACCTGGCTCCTGCCTTCGGATCAGCGCAGTGCGCTGGCCGCAGTGCGCCAGCCGCGGCGGCCATTGGAGGGTGAACCAACAGCAAAGGAAGACCTTTCTCTCTGTCTCTCTCTCTCACTGTCCACTCTGCCTGTCAAAAAAGAAAAAAAAAAAAAAAAGAAATTATTCATTTGAAAGTCAGAGTGCCTGAGAAGCGGAGACAGAGACAGGAAGGGATGTTTCATCTGCTGGTTCACTTCACAGCAGCTAGAGCCAGGAGTTCTTTTTTTTGTTTTGTTTTTTGTTTAATTTGAAAAGGGAAATACAGAGAAAGTGAGATCTTCTATCTACATTAACTCCCCCAGTGACCACAGCAGCCAGATCTGGGCCAGACTGAAGTTAAGAGCCACAGCTATATTTGGTTTCCCACATGGGCAGCGGGAACCCAAGTAATTGGTCATCGTCATCTCCCACTGCCTTCCCAGGCACACGGGCAGGACTTGGACGGCACTCTAGGATGGGATGCTGCTCTCACATGGGGCCCTTTAGTTGCACCATAATGCCAGCCCAAGTCACTTCAATAATTAACAGTGTGAAACTGTATATTAATTGGGTAATTTCTTGAAGTCTTAGAAATTCTTATGGTTTCTGTGTCGTTTGAGAGAAACAAAATAGTATTTTGAACTTGCAGAAAAACATTCTGCAGGAATTCAATACCTCATCCAATCATTCTTTCTGTACAACTTTTGGAATGGAGGGGATACATACTATGTAACATGAACTTACTTACTTTTTAAAATCATAACTTTTTAGTCACAGTTTTTATCTCTATATGATAAAAAATCAAAATTTGAAATTCTTTTGACACTGGGAGATTTCTAATCTATTGTGTCTTCTGGCACTTCTTATAGTGCATTGTTTCTCTGTATATTTTATTAATGTGTTTTATGAATTCCAGGTAAATTTTTGAAATTTTGAAAGCAAGTTCTAAAGAGTTTACACCTACTTTATCTGCCATGTCTTGGGGAAAGCATTGGCAGGAATTAATTTTGGTTTACTATTTTAAATCTATATTTATCTCCCCAGTAAAGGGCATTTCTATGGGACTGTTATGTTTTATTTCCATTTTTAGCTGTTTTTTCACTGAGTCTGTCCCTCTCATAGAAGTCTCAGGTTGGCATGCAAATCTCAGTTCCAAATCCCCACGTGGCAGAGATTTAAGCTGTCAGCTCTCTACACGCGGGTGTTGAAGGTGTGAACGCTTTGGTCGTGAGGACTGTCACATCACCTCCCACCTCCTGGGATGTAGTGGCAGCAGAAGGAACTAATCTTGTTTATTTGGATATATGAATTGACCTTATATTCATGTTTTAAAATTTTTTATCTTTTATTTAAAAAGTGGAGACACAGATCTTCCATCCATTGATTCAGTTTCCAGATTCCTGCAACAGCCAGGGCTGGGCCAGGCAGAATCCAGGAGCTCATTATTCAATCCAGGTCCCTCAATAATATGGGGACCCAACTACTTGAGCCATTACCTGCTGCCTCCCAGGATGCACATTAGCAGGAAGCTGGATCAGAAGTGGAGGCAGGACTTGAACCTTGGCATTCCAGTATGTCTTATTGCTACACCAAATGTCAGCCCCTACCCTATATTCTTAAAGTCTCAGGTAAGGGTACTGGTAGGTTTCTAGATTCTGTGGGTTAGACTTAGCTTAAATATCAGGGCAGTGAACTTTCACATGTTAAAGACAAAAAAATCTTAAGTTACTTTATTCTCAACTATGAGAAGATTGAAAGAGAACCATAATAATCACAATACCAGAGATATGGAAATCTATTCTTTTGACAAGAATAATTTTTTTTTTATTTAGTAAATATAAATTTCCAAAGTACAGTTTATGGATTACAATGCCCCCCCCATAATTTCCCTCCCACTCGCACCCCTCCCATCTCCCACTCCTTCTCCCATTCCATTCACATCAAGATTCATTTTCAATTATCTTTATATACAGAAGATCAATTTAGTATATATTAAGTAAAGATTTCATCAGTTTGCACCCACACAGAAACACAAAGTGTAAAATAATGTTTCAGTACTAGTTATAGCATTACTTCACATTGACAACACATTAAGGACAGACCCCACATGAGAAGTAAATACACAGTGACTCCTGTTGTTGACTTAACAATTTGACACTCTTGTTTATGGCATCAGTGATCTCCCTAGGCTCTAGTCATGAGTTGCCAAGGCTATGGAAGCTTTTGAGAGAACCATCCATCATGGGAAGTGGGATATACAGCAGACTCATACAATGGCAGATGTCCTAAATAGCACTCTGGTCTCAGAATCAGCCCTTAAGGCATTCAGATCTGGCTGAAGAGCCCATGAGAGTATTTTAGGCATGGGAAGCCAAGACACTCTAGGGAAAAAAAAAAAAAAAAAAAAAAAAAAAAAACGAAATGAAAGATCTCTGCAAATGAGATCCCAGTGGAAAGAACAGGGCCATCAAAGAAGGAGGTACCTTTCTCTGAAGGTAGGAGAGAACTTCCACTTTGACTATGACCCTGTCAGAATAAGATTGAAGTCAGAATAATCTTTAAAAAAAAAAATGAAACTCATTTTAAAAACTGATCTGAACAAGGGCACCTGGGAATAGGAAATTTCAAAATTTTTAAAAAGTTTATTTATTTGAAAGGGAGAGTTACAGAGAGAAAGGGAGAGACAGAGAGATCTTCCATCCTCTTCCATCCGCTGGTTCACTTTCCGAATGGCTGAAATGGACAGGGCTCAGCCAGGCCAAAGCCAGGGATCCTGGAACACTGTTCAGATCTCCCAGGTGGGTGTAGGAGCTTGAGCCCTTGAGTCATCTTCTGATGCTTTTCCCAGGTGCATTAGCAGGCATCTGGATCAGACGTGGAGTAGCTGGGATTGGAACCAACGCTACATGGTATGTGCTTCTCAGGTGGTGGCTTAACCTGCTGCTCCACAACACAGGACCTGGGGATTTGAAATATTTTACCTTTTTTTGACTTACCCTTTGTAAGGAGTATTTGAAATGTCCCTGGAAGATTTAGTTTCAGGGACCAAAAGCAGAGTGCCAGTGGTGTGTCTCACAAGCCTGATCCCTACCTTACTATGCCACCTTTTAAGTTCTCATTTTCCTCTAATGAGTTACATTCTGGAATCTTGGGACAGGACCCATTTAAAATTTATTGTGGCCATCTTTTTTAGAGACTTGAATCTGAGTGATCCTTAGGGATATGTGAAAATTTTCTCCACATTTTTTGTAAATTATTTCCAACAAAGCCACCTAACAATATACTTTAAAAGTTCATTTCTTAACTGTCATTCCTCCTTTCTTACTACCCTCCACAGTGAAGTCTTAAGCATTTCCTGGAAAATACTGGTGCCGGGTCAAATTCTGTTCTTCATGTGCGGCCAAAGGTGCCCAGATGCCTGGGGGTCGTCCCACTGTCAGGCTCACATGCTAACCTCCTAGCAAGCAAGTTCTGCAGTTCTTCCTTGCCTGTTTATGTGAGATGCGTCTCCCCAGTGTTCACATTTAACATATGTAGATTTCTTTGCTCAGAATTTAGCTCTTTCCCAGACTTAGTAATTAAACCCTTCTCCACTGCAAAGAACCTTTGTACTTAACCTGTGTTCAGACGGCCTAGGGGAGCACACCTCTCAATGAGTCAAAAGAGGAAAACCTAGTCTTACTAAAAGCCTGTCTTTCTTCAATGTTTTGGGTCTAAATGTAGATTCTTGTTATTTTTGTTCTAAACTCTGTCAGTAAAGTAACAGACTCTTTTTCTATCTTTGTGATCTTGGGTGAGTTCCTTAATCTCTGTATCTGTTTTCCAAAGTGAAGATAGTGTTTGCCTCATAAAGGTGTGGTAAATAAAATACGGTATGTATAAAACATTTAGCACAATATCTGACATATAGTAAGTACCCCATTGATGTTGAATAATACTGATAATATTTTTAGCTACTGTCAAGAGCTCAAAGGTTCACTTTGAATTCTGCTAGTATTATATAGAATAGGTATCATACCTACCCTGAGAAATCTATCTGCCAAAGAAGAGAATTTAAAAAAATTGATACCTTATGAAAAGTTTTTAATAAAATCCTAGGTACAAATTGGTGCAAAATTCCTAAGTGTAGTATTTATGCATGTATAACTTCAATTAAAGATTTTTTTTACCTGTTATGTCATTTAATCTTCACAATAGACACATCTCAAGGTTACCTCCACTGTGACTGGAAAGTGAAGAGAACGTTTGCTTAGAACAGTGAATTTTGAGAGTCTGCAATTGAAACCCTTGATATATCCATTACAGTAGAGTACAGTAACAATATCTGATTTCCTCTTTTGGTCAAGAGTGGGAAATTAGAAAGAAAGGCAAAGAAGAAACTAGGAGGAATGGAAAAAAGTGAATAGAGTAGCCAAAAATTAGGAGTACACTAATTGAATTGTCCATCGACTGATGAATGTGTAAACAAAAAATATGAAGCAAGTTGAGAAAATTAATAGAAACATGGAATTAAAACATAATGTGCATTTCCTTCACTGCAACCTTTGGAAGACCTCTCATATAATAGTGCATGGTATATTTGACCATGAAAGGAAATGAGGTACTGACATGGGTATGCTGCTACATGAAAGAACCTTGAGAACATTATGCACAGTGGAAAAAATTTACAGAAAGTCTCATTGCATAATTCGATTTATATGAAATAGTTCAAAATAGGCATATTTCCATGGCAAAATGATGAGTGGCTGCCAAGGGTTGGAGGTTGTGGTCAGAGTGCTAATGGATATGGAGTTTCCTTTTGGGATGATGAAAATATTCTTCAGTGATGATTACACAACTCTGAATATACCACAGAGCATTTACTTTTAAAAAGTGAATTTTATGATATGTGGATTATATCTCAGGAAGCTGTTATATTAAAAAGTATAAATATGTGGTTGTGCCATCAACATGTGTGCAGAATTTGGATAGGAAAATTGTAGCTTAGAAATCCAGGAAGAGAGTTTCAACAACACCACCATAAGCAACAGTAGCAGAGATACAGGAGAATGGGGGTCCAGTCAGAAATCACCTCCTTTTGATACATTTTATGCCTGAACTGTGTAGTTTTAAAAATTGTTTCTTATTATTTGACTAGAAGTTACATGTTACTGAGTTTGAGAAGGTGTTCTCATATATTAAGTATATGTACCACCTGTAACAACTGTTCTAGAAGTATTCATTGTTTGATGTCACAAACACAAACATGGAACTAGTGTGGGAGAGCAGGGTGGTCGTGGCCAAAACATATGATTGTTGCAGAAGTAATGATTCTGTGTTTCCTTTAGTCTTTGTGTACATTTGTTTCAGTTGAGTCATCCTCTCTGTAAGTCTTTCCTTAGCCTCTGCCTAGAGCACTTCTGGACATTTCTTGTCTTTCTAGCTATCCAACAATTCACTTGGCCATCCATCTGTTCAGTCCCCTTTCCTTTCAAGTCCGTTTCACCTACTCATTACCTTACACTTAAGCTCCTGCAACTCTGCTTTCAGATTTTTCTTGACACATGTTTTCACTGCACATTTCCCAGAAAAGTCTTCTAGCGAAAATATTGTTCAGGACACTGTGTCTTTCCATGAGCTGTAGAGACAGTTGTTTCAGTGGTCAGAATCTAGTTTCTCAGGTTGATCTTCTAGGCCCTTTTAAACTGTCTCACCCTAGCTTTACTTTGTTACTTTTTTTTTTTTTTTTTTGCCCTTCTCTCACTCTGTCATTATTATTTTCTGTTGCCAATGTTTATAGGTGTGTTAATTTCTTCATTGCTACCTTACTGCTACCTTTTCAACCTAGACTATATTAAAGAACATGCTCAAAATTTATCTTAAATCTTCCATTCTGATAATTCTTTCTCCTAAACATACATATGATTCTCTCTATTCAAAAATACATGAAGGGGGCCGGTATTGTAGCATACTGGTAAAACCACCTCCTGTGGCACTGTCATACTATATGGATTCTGGTTCATGTCCCAGCTGGTCCACTTCCTATCTAGCTTCCTGCTAAAGGCCCTGCCACCTGCACATATGAGACAACTAGAAGAAGCTCCTGGCTCCTGGCTTTGATCTTGCCTAGCCCTGGCCATCACGGCTATCTGGGGAGTGAACCAGCAGATGGAAAATATCTCTCCTCCCCCCCTTCTCTCTGAAACTCTGTCTCAAAAATAATAACAACTCTACTTGGATACAATTTTAAAGACACTCTTGAAGTACTTTATAAATATTGGCATATATGTATTTTATGTCTCTTTTTGCTCTTCAGTGTTGGTAAAGCTCTGATTTTATTATTTCCACAGAGCTCTTATTAAACGTTACTTATTTAAGCAAATGAATAGGTTTGTGTTAATGTAAGAATTGGGTTTTTTTCTTGATTTTGTAGAGATTTATACTGTTTTTAGGGATAAATGTATTTAAAATCTATCTGGTAGAAAAATTTTATTAATTTTAATGATAGTTGTCATCAGTTAAATTCTTGCTATTTATATAGCACTGTGATATTTTCATTAACCTTCACGAAAACCCTGTTATTTTGTAGAAGAGGAGACTGAGGCACAGAAAAGGTGATAGTTGTGAAAGTTTATATGGTTAGTAAGTGGAAGAGTTGGAACTCACCCTTAGCTCTAAAGTCTAGGCTTATAGCCATGCCTGTCTGTTGCCTCTCAGATTAAACCACATATTTTTTAAATGTCAGCAGTCAGAACTTAAAGTCATTTGAAGTAATTCTTTTTGAAGATATTCTTTTTATATTAGAAATGACTATAACACTCACATAAATGCACAATTGGATAAACAAGTAGATGACCCATGTTCGCAGTCTTTGTACATACCTTGAGTAGCTAATGACAGCAGAAAGCACAGAATGTATGAGCCTTCGTTCTTAGTTAATATACTCTCTCCAAGTTTCTGCTGTTGCAGAGTCCATACCTATAACTTAGGCAGCACCTTAGTATCTAATGCACCACTTAATAAAAGTAGGATTCAGTATTTATGAAAGAGCATTCAGTATTTGGTGAGATACTCAATAGTATCCAAAAGATACTATGGCTTTTGCAATATCATACTGTCATTAATAATTGTTAATTCATTCAACAGATAGTTATTGAGTTCTAGAACTATCATAATTTTACTATCTTTAACATAGAATCCAAATAAGCTTTGAGTGACATTTGAGATATTTAAATCAATGTGCCAGACAGTTTATAGAGAAAAATCCTTTGGAAGGTGATAGTGCACATAGATGTTTCATAAATTATGTAGATCACTTGTTAAGTTATGTTATAACCTCTGAAACCATGATTTTCCTGTATATGAGTGGGATATATTCTAATTATAAAAACATGCCAGGGTGCAAAATAGCATGTATTATAGGAAGAAAAGGAAATAGCTGTGTGTGCACATTCACATTATAATACACACATACATGTGCTTGCATATACACCAGTATTTTCTGTGGACAGAAAAGAAATACTTAATAATGAGTTCCTCTGGAGAGAGAGACATAAGAATCTATTAGGAAAGAGAAGACTCACTTTTTCCCCTTGTTTATTCATCTGTGAATATGAATTTCTCATCATAATTATAACCAAAACCAAGTTTAATTATAAATTTTGCAGTTGTTTTTCTTGCTCAGTCAATTCTCTCATGATAAATTATCTCATGTATATGAAATAGATTGTCAGATTTCAAAAGGTACCTTACAGTTTGTTTTGAATAATTCCTAATATTCTTTAAAACAAGAAATGCTTCATTTTATATCATTTATCTTCTTTATTCCTCATTAATTTGCTTTTTATGTAAATTTCTTAAATCATTCGTATTTGATTTTTCATAAAAATAGAGTGCAAAGGAATTGTACTGTTTTGGGATTTATGGTGTCCAGCAAAGATTTGAGCAACTAAATATTTTCTTCTTTAGGTTTCAATAATAAATTCTGGGTCTTCCCTAACATTGTATTTATTTTTAAATAAATTATAACTTAGAACTTCCTTTATGCTTTTTTTGATTTCCTACTCTGATCTATATTTTGGGACACATTAGGGAAGAATGTTCAAAATGGGAACTGTCATGGAAACCGTGAAGAAACATGGATGAACTATAGGTTTTCCCAGTGTGCTAAGAGGGAATGTTATAAGTCAATGTGTAAAGATTTTTGACAAAAAGTCCAGAATTTAATCAATAAATTAATTTCATCTCCTCAGGCAGAGTTAATTTATACCTATTATATGACCTACTATGTGACTTTTTAAAATTTAGGTTTATTTATGTATTTACTTACTTGAAGGGCAGAGAGAGAGGGTTGGGGGGGGAGAAACAGATTTTTTTTAGAAAGCTTTTATTTAATAAATATAAATTTCTTAGGTACAGCTTTCGGAATATAGTGGATCTTCCCCCTATACCCGCCCTCCCACCCCCAAACCACCCCACTTCCACTTCCTCTCCCATCCCATTCTTCATTAACATTCATTTTTTTGAAGATTTATTTATTTATTTGAAAGAGTTATACAGAGAGAGGAGAGGCAGAGAGAGAGAGAGAGAGAGGTCTTCCATCCAATGATTCACTCCCCTATTGGCTGCAGCAGCCGGAGCTGCGCTGATCTGAAGCCAGGAACTTCTTCTGGGTCTCCCACATGGATTCAGGGGCCCAAGGACTTGGGCCATCCTCCACTGCTTTCCCAGGCCATAGCAGAGAGCTGGATGGGAAGTGGGGCAGCCGGATCTCGAACCAGCGCCCATATGGAATGCCGGCTGCGCCACAGCGCCAAAAATATGGAACTCTATATGAATTTGCCTGAAATGCTCTCATGGGCTTTTCAGCCAGATCCGAATGCCTTAAGGGCTGATTCTGAGGTCAAAGTGCTATTTAGGGCATTTGTCATTCTATGAGTCTGCTTGTGTGGCCTGCTTCCCATATTAGATAATTCTTTCCTTTTCATTTCTATCTGTTGTTATTAGCAGACACTTGGTCTTATTTTTGTGATCCCTTTGACACTTGTACCTATCTATATGATCATTTACACACTTAATATGATCACATAAACATGTAAGATAGCATTAGTACCTGACAACTAAATGGAATTTGGAGTCCCAAGGCAAATTTTTAGCTTTACCCTTAGGTGTAAGTCTGTGGGAACTTGTGCCAAACAGTACATCTCCTCCGTCTCTTATTCCCACTCTTACTTTTTTTTAATAGGGATCAATATTCAATTGGATTTAAACACCTAAGAATATTTCTGTGTTAAGTAAAGAGTTCAACCAATGGTATTAAGTAGAAAAAGATAATACGAAAAAGAATAAAATAATAAGCTGTTCCTCAACAGTCAGAACAAGGGCTGATTAAGTCATTGCTTCTCATAGTGTCAACTTTACTTCTAGAGTTTTTCTTCTAAGTGTTCAGTTGTCACAGAACAGGGAGAATATATAATATTTGTCCCTTCAGAATTGGCTTATTTCACTCAGTATGATGTTTTCCAGATGCCTGCATTTTATTGCAAATGACTGGATTTCATTTTTTTACTGCTGTGTAGTATTCCAGAGAGTACTTATCCCATAATTTCTTTATCTAGTCTTCTGTTGATGGGCATTTAGGTTGACTCCATGTCTCAGCTATTATGAATTGAGCTGCAAAAAACATGGAGGTGCAGATAGCTCTTTTATTTGCCAATTTAATTTCCCTTGGGTAAATTCCAAGGAGTGGGATGTCTGGGTCGTGTGGTAGGCCTGTATTCAGATTTCTGAGGTATCTTCCACTACGTCTTCCATAGTGGCTTTACCAGTTTGCATTCCCACCAACAGTTGTTTAGTGTGCCTTTTCCCCCACATCCTTGTCAGCATTTGTTGTTTGTTTTTTTGTATGAAAGCCAGGGTGAGGTGAAACCTCATTATGGTTTTGATTTACATTTCCCAGAAAGCTAGTGATCCTGAACATTTTTTCATGTATCTGTTGGCCATTTGGATTTCCTCTTCTGAACAATGTCTGTTTAAGTCCTTGGCTCATCTCATAAGTGGGTTGTTTGTTTTGTTATTGTGGAGTTTCTTGATCTCTTTGTAGATTCTGGCTATTGATCCTTTATCAGACTGCATAGTTTGCAGATAATTTCTCTCATTCTGTCAGTTGCCTCTTCGCTTTCCTGACTGTTTCTTTTGCCATGCAGAAACTTCTCAATTTGATGTAATCCCAATTGTTAATTTCGGCTTTGGCTGCCTGAGCCTCTGGGGTCTTTTCTGTCGCTCCCCGTCTTCGTGAAGGAACGACACAGGACCCTGCGCTGTTCTTTCGTCTCCTCGGCCCTCCCCGGGTTTGCTGCTGGTTCTTCCCGGGTTGGCTACCGTCCCTTCCACCTCCGTGGAAGGGCGGTTCCCCCTAGCCACTTTCCCCACTTCCGCGGGGGATCGGCACACCGCCGGCCGGCTCTCTCGGGGGCTGCACAGGTGTTCCTTCAGATAGATGTTCCCCTTAGATGTTCCTGGTGCATGTTGTCTCTCTCCTCCTTTATAGTCCTCTTCCACCAATCCCAACTCGGCTGCCCATACGCCGAGTACGCTGCTCTCCTCCAATCAGGAGTAAGTCCTACAGTTTATTGGTTGAACTGGAGGCAGCTGTGTAGAAGCTGTTTCTCCCTTCTCAGCGCCATATTGTGGGAGAGCAGATGCATAGAATAAGTCTTAATTCCAGTAACTTAGTCTAGTCCGAGTTGCTCCCCACATTTTCCAAGAAGTCTTTCGCTGTACCAATATCTTATAGAGTTTCTCTGATGTTCTCTAATAATTTGATGGTGTCGGGTCGTAGATTTAGATCTTTAACCCATTTTGAGTGGATTTTTGTATACAGTGTAAGGTAGGGGTCTTGCTTCATACTTCTGCATGTGGAAATCCAGTTTTCCCAGCCCCATTTGTTGAATAGACTGTCCTTGCTGCAGGAATTGGTTTTAGCTCCTTGGTCAAATGTAAGTTGGTTGTAGATGTTTGGATTGATTTCTGGTGTTTCTATTCTGTTCCTTTGGTTTATCCATCTGTTTCTGTACCAGTACCATTCAGCTGTTTTGATTACAACTACCCTGGAGTATTTCTTGAAATCTGGAATTGTGATGCCTCTGGCTCTGTTTTTGTTGTATAAGATTGCTTTTGCTATTCAAGGTCTCCTGTGCCTCCATATGAATTTGAGCATCATTTTTTCCATATCTAAGCAGAATGTCTTTGGTATTTTGATTGGTATCGCATTGAATCTGTAAATTGCTTTTGGAAGAATGGACATTTTGATGATATTGATTCTTCGAACCCATGAATATGGAAGATTTTTCCTTTTTTTTATCTTCTATTTCTTTCTTTAATGTTTTCTAATTCTCATCGTAGAGATCTTTGATATCCTTGGTTAAGTTTATTCCAGGGTATTTGATTTTTTTGTAGCTATTGAGAATAGGATTGATCTTAAAAGTTCTTTCTCAGCCGTGGCATTGTCTGTATATAAAGGCTGTTGATTTTTGTGTATTGATTTTATAGCCTGCTACTTTACCAAACTCTTCTATGAGTTCCAATAGTCTATTTATTTATTTTTATTTTATTTATTTGAAAGACAGAGTTATAGAGAGAGGTAGAGACAGAGAGAGAGGTCTACCATCTATTGGTTCACTCCCCAGATGGCCGCAATGGCCGGAGCTGTGCCCATCCAAAGCCAGGAGCCAGGAGCTTCTTCCTGGTCTCCAACATGGGTGCAGGCTCCCAAGGACTTGGGCCATCTTCTGCTGCTCTCCCAGACCACAGCAGAGAGCCTGAATGGAAGTGGAGCAGCCAGGACCCAAACCAGCACCCACGTGGGATGCCGGCTCTCTAGGCCAGGGCTTCACCCCGCTGCACCACAGCCCTGGCCCCGTCTCTTTAAAAAAAATAAATAAAAGATTTATTTTTGTTTATTTGAAAGGCAGAGTTACAGAGATAGGTAGAGACAGAGAAAAATGTCTTCCATCCTGTGGTTCACTCCCCAAATGGCCACAATAGCCAGATCTGTGCTGATCCAAAGCTGGGAGCCAGGAGCCTGGAGCTTCTTCCGCATCTCCCACATGGGTGCAGGAGCCTAAGGACTTGGCTATCTTCTACTGCTTTCCCAGGCCGTAGCAGAGAGCTGGGTCAGACAAGAAGCAGCCGGGACTAGCACCAGCGCCCATATGGGTTGCCGGCGCTTTAGGCCAGGGCTTTAACCTGCAGCACCACAGCACCAGCCTCTCCAGTAGTCTCTTAGTGGAGCTCTTTAGAACCCTGATATAAAGAATCATGTCATCTGCAAATAGGGTTAGTTTGACTTCCTCCTTCCCAGTTTGTATTGATTCTTTTGACTTCTTTTTCTTGCCTAATGGCTCTGACTAAAATTTCCAGTACTACATTGAATAGCAATGGTGAGAGTGTGCATCCCTGCCTGGTACTGGACCTCAGTGGGAATGCTTCCAGCTTTTCCCCATTCAGTATGTTGCTGGCCATGGGTTTGTCATAAATTGCATTGATTGTGTTGTGGAATGTGCCTTCTATACCCAGTTTGCTTAGATTTTCATCCTTAAAGAGTGCTTTATTTTAACAAATGTTTTCTCTGTATCTGCTGAGATAATCATATGGTTTTTGTTCAGCAGTTTGTTAATGTGATGTATCACATTGATTGATTTGCAAATGCTGAACCATCCCTGCATACCAAGGATAAATCCCACTTGGTATGGGGATGATCTTTCTGATGTGTTGTTGGATTTGATTGGCTAGAATTTTGTTGAAGATTTTTGTGTCTGTTCATCAGGGAAATTAGTCTGCTATTCTCTTTCTCTGTTGGATCTTTTTCAGGTTTAGGAATTAAGATAATGCTGGTTCCATAGAAAGAATTTGGAAAGCCTCCCTCCCTTTCAGTTGTTTTGAATAACTTGAGAAAAAATTGAGTTAGTTGTTCTTTAAATGTCTAATAGAATTCAGCAGTGAATCCATCCAGTCCTGGGCTTTTCTTTGTTGGGAGGGCCTTTATTACTGATTCAGTTTCCTTCTTGGTTATGGGTCTGTTTAGGTTTTCTGTGTTTTCATGGCTCAATTTAGGTAGGTTGTATGTGTCAGGAATCTATTCATTTCTGCTAGGTTTCCCAGTTTGTTGGTCTACAACTCGTTGTAGTAATTTCTGATGATTCTTTTTATTTCTGTGGTATCTGTTGTTACATTTCCTTTTTCATCTCTAATTTTATTGATTTGGGTCTTTTCTCTCCTTTTTTTAGTTAGTTGGGCCAAAGGTGTGTCAATTTTATTTTTTCAAAAAACCAGCTCTTCATTTTGCTGATCTCCTGTATTGTTTATTGTTTTTGGACTCAATTTTGTTGATTTCTTCTCTAG
The DNA here is from genome assembly GCF_964237555.1 of Oryctolagus cuniculus. Lineage (NCBI taxonomy): Eukaryota > Metazoa > Chordata > Mammalia > Lagomorpha > Leporidae > Oryctolagus > Oryctolagus cuniculus. The sequence goes on from NC_091438.1 coordinate 149,868,211, forward strand.
TTTTAATTATTTCTTTTCTCCTATTAGTTTTGGGTTTGGTTTGCTCTTGTTTTTCTAGATCCTTGGGATGCATTGATAGCTTGTTTACTTGGTGCCTTTCTAATTTCTTGATGTAGGCACCTATTGCTATAAACTTTCCTCTTAACACTGTTTTTGCTGTATCCCATAAATTTTGATATGTTGTATTGTCATCTTCATTGGTTTCCAGAAAGATTTTATTTCTCTTTTGATTTCTTCTATGACCCACTGTTCTTTCTGGAGCATGTTGTTCAGTCGCCAAGTGTTTGCATATGCTCTAGAGATTCCTACATTTCTGAGTTCCAGCTTCATTACATTGTAGTCCAAGAAGATGCATGGTATGATTTCAGTTTTTTAAATTCACTGAGACTTTCTTTATGGCCTAGTTTGTGGTCAATTCTAGAGAAATTTCCATGCACTGCTGAGAATAATGTGTATTCTGCAATTGTAGGATGGAAAGTTCTATAGTGTCGATTAAACCTGCTGGAGTCTTGAGCCTTGGGTGCCCTCCATGTGGGTCCACTGTGTCCCTCTAATTTGGTTGAAGTTTCTTCTGCCATTTTTTTCCCTAACTCTTCCCTGAAGCTACACTATCTCCAGTTTTTAAAAACTATCTTCTCCTAGATTAGAGCAGTAAGTTCCTTCTGTACTCTGCCATTTTGGAACTTGGTCTAAGAGAGATCTGTGTGCTGGTTCACTCCCTGCATGCCCACAGGAGCCAGGGCTGACCAGGTAGAAGCCAGGAACTCCATCTGGGTCTCCCATGTGGTCCATCATCTGCTACCTCCCAGGTGCATCAGCAGGCAGCTGGATAGGAAAGGGAGGTAAGTCTCAACCTCTGGGACTCCAGTGTGTGATGTGGGTGTCGTGTGCCTGCTGTGTCACAATGCCCAGTGCCATGTGAGTCTCCTGACCTCCAGGACTACAGAACTGAACTGAGGCAAAATCTCTTTCTAACAAGAACTCCACATACGAACATCAGGAAGGGCAAGGGAAGTGATGAAAGAGTAGTGACTACGTCTGTTAAGAAGTGTTTTCATTACTTGCAGTGGTCCCTGCAGATTCAGGTTAAAGCAAACTCCCCTGCACTTCATAAACTTACCCTTCATGGACTTACCCTGATGTTGGGATGAGCGGTTGTTTTAATTTCATTTGGGTTTACATATTTAGAACAACAAACTGTAGTGTTGTTTAAAGCTAAAAAGCATTACATAGGAAGATAACTACTTGTAGCATCTTTTCTAATTAAATTATATATTTGTGCTGTAATGATTGACATTTCTGTGTCTGTACTAAGATTTATTTTGAAATAAATTGTAATCTTTTTTGATGGTGGTGAAAGTGACACAAAAATGTTTATTAAAATGTGAAAAATGCTTAAGAGGCTACAGAAAGGACTGTACAGTATAATAGAGAGGCCTAGCAAATCTGATAATAGTCTCATTGGAGTCTTTTCTTACTGCTGACAGAACTGCATAATGGACTGTTCTGCTGAGCTTTTTGGACTAAACCTACTTGGAGTAACTTTACCATTTTATTTTTGTAGTGACTTGACATGTTGTGCCATAGGTCTAACAGAAAAACTGTATTCCTTACTCAACCCTCCCTTGCTAAACTGCACGTCCTCTCTTGCTCTGAAGACAAAAGACAACCAAGATATAAATGAAGATGAATTCAGATAAGAAAGTGTGGGAATAAGATCGAGTTGAGAGGCAGGATACTGTGTTGGAAAAATGAAATTTTTAAAAAGATTAATTAATTTACTTGAAAGGCAGGGAGAGAGATCTTCTGTCTTTTGGCTCATTCCTGAAATGCCTGCAATAGCTGAGGCTGTGCCAGCCTGAAGCCAAGAGCCCAGAACTTCATCCAGGTCTTCCTCACGTGGGTGGCAGGAACCTAGTACTTGGGCCATTATCTGCTACCTCCCAGAACATTAGCAGAAAGCTGGATCAGAAGCAGAGATGAGACCCAATCCCAGGCTCTGCAATATAGGATGCAATCTCCCAAGGAGCTTAATCATCGCAACACAGCTTCTACCCCAAAGACTAGATTTTGAAGTTAATCTGTGTTGGGTTTGTTTGTTTTATTAATCATTTATTTGAAAGGCAGAGTTACAGAGAGAGAGGGAGAGACAGAGAGGGTTCTTGTATCACTGGTTCACTCCCCCAGATGGCTGCATCAGCCAGGGCTGAGCCAGGCCACAGCCGGGAGCCAGGAGTTCATCTGCATCAACCACGTGGCTGGCAGAGGTCCAAATATTTGGGCCACCCTCCACTGCTTTTCCAGGCACATTACCAGGGAACTGGATCAGAAGTGGAGCAGCCGGGACATGAACCCCAGCACCCACATGGGATGCCAGTGTCACAGGTGTCTTAACCTGCTGCACCACAACACTGGCCCTCTATCTATATTTTAAATCCAGTTCCAACCTTTACTCCTTCTGAGGTTGACCTTTCTGTACTGCAGTTTCCTCATCTCTGCAATGGGGATAATGTAACAGTACTCCCCTAACAGAGATTTAACTAGTGTTACTGTAGAGAGACGTTAATTAACCTTGAGCTTAATTTTGATTTTACATATTTTATTCATTAACATCTTTTAAAATAAAAGATTTATTTGAAAGGCAAAGTTACAGAGAAAACAGGAGAAACAGAGAGAGAGAGATCATCCTTCCACTGATTCACTCCCCAAATGACCCCAAAGGGCTTGGCTTCAAAGCCTGGAATTTCATCTGGGTCTCCCATGTGGTGGCAAAGGGCCCTAGCACTTGGGCCACCTTCTGCAGCTTTCCCAGGCACATTAGCAGGAAGTTGGATCAGAAATGAAACAGACAGAGCTCAAACCACTCATATGGGATGCCAGCACTGCCAATGGCTGTGCCAGAGTGCTGGCTCCCGTTCACAGATCTTCAGTGAGTGTTCTACTGAAGTGCAGGTGATGTATTAGATGCTAAGAGGAGATCTAGATGGTGCAATCCTTAACGCGTCCTCACATCTTTATTGTGTAGTGGAGCAAGGGAGCATTAAACTCATTGGTGGTAAAATTGTTAGCACTAAAAGCATGAAATGCCTCTTAAACTGATCAAAAAGTATAAACAATTTGACATATTTGGTAAAGATGCTGCTAGATACACCTTAATCCCACATTCAGAATGTTTCTGTTCAAGTCCTAGTTCCTGTTAATGCCCGCCTTGAGTGGGCAGCAGGTGGTGAGCCTGATGTACTTGCAGCCCTGCTCCCAGCTTTGCAGACAGATTGAGGCTTGGCTCCTGGCTTTGGCCTGGCCCACTCTTAGCTGTTGTGGGCACTTGGAGTGTGACCCATCATTAGAAGATCTCTGTCAGTCTGTCTGTCTCTTTCTACCTTTCAAGTAAATAAAAATCTTTATTTTTAAAATATACTATACTGACATCACAGATTTGGAGAATGAATAATGAATTCAAGAAAATGAAGGTAAGAGTGCTCATGGTAGGAAGATATCCTGGAGGTGTGTCTAGAGAGGATGGGAAGAAAAACACAGACAACTGGCCAGACAAAACACATACCAAAACTGTGGAGGCATCAGGAGAGGAGCAGAAGCAATGTCCATCTTCTTCTGTTGACTGTCCCATTCTGGAGCAGAGCCCAGACATCTAACCTAGTTGGAGCTAGGGGCGGCATACTTAAGAAAGCATTATTTCTTTATAAGGCAATGTCAGAAGGTGGACTATAATGACAGAAATTTGATCTAGTAGTATTCTTCCAGTTAGACATACATGATTCTGGAATCACTAGCTGTTGTCCAAATAAAAATCTGTATTGCAGATGTCTGGCATAGCAATCATGTGGCATCTTCCATGACCTTAAGAATCAGGATTTGGAGCCCAACAGCTGTTGTTTCTGCATGGTAAGGGACTGAGGTCAGTTTATGTAATGAGGCACATTATTGAGCTGATACACCACTTTCAGCACTACCCAGGCTACGGCCTCCACACTCCTATGGAGGCTTATCTGAGCTTCTCCCAATGGCATAATTAGCTATTGTAGTTTTGCAGTATCTTAATATAATATGTCCACTAACTTCTTATTCTACATCAAAATTATATTAGCTTTTCTGTTTATAAAATATAATAATACAGCATATTCTCTGCACAAAATAGGTACTTGATTAGTGGGAAAATTATGAGATTATTTTAAAAACATGATACATTTAGTTTTTATTTGGACTAACAATTTTCCTATAATTATTAGATTACATATCACTTCTCGGACTTTTGACTAAGATCAAGTGTAGGTCACATAATTCATCCCCCCCCCCCTTTTAAAGATATTTATTTATTTGAGATGTAGAGTTAGAGAGGAAGAGACACAGAGAAAGGTCTTCCATCCATGGTTCACTCCCCAAATGGCTGAAACAGCCAGAGCTGGGTCAATAAGTGAAGCCAGGAGCCAGACTTCTTCTGGGTCTCCCACATTGCTGCAGGGGCCCACAGACTTGGGCCATCTTCCAGTGATTTCCCAGACCATAGCAGAGAGCTGGATCAGAAGTGGAGCAGCGGGACTCACACCAGCATCCAAGTGAGATGCCAGCTCTGTAGGTGGAGGTTTAAACCTATATATACCACAGCACCAGCCCCCATAATTCATTCTTAACATTCTTGACATTAATTTAAATTCACCTAAGCATAAATTAGACATCTTTTTCTAAACATACCTATCACATAAAATATATCTGTTTGAATGAGTTATGTTTGGAGGAGCCACAGAGAGGCAAACTGTTACTAAAATACATTTATAAAGGGCAGGCATTGTGGTACAGCCAGTTAAACTGCCACTTGGGACACCCACAGTCCACATTGAAGTGCTGGTTCAAGTGCTGGCTACTCTACCTGCCAATGAATCTGGAAGGGCAGTGGATGATGACCAGAGAATCTGGATTCCTACCACCCACGTGGGAGACCTGAATGGAATTCAAGGCTTCTGGCTTCAGCCTGGCCCATCCCTTGCTGTTGAGGCCACTTGGGGAGTAAACTAGCAGATGGGAAATCTCTCAGTTTTGCTCGCTTGCTCGCTCGCTGGGGGCCATTGTGGCCATCTTGGGAGTCAAACAGTGAATGGAAGATGGATCTCTCCCTCTCTCTGTCGCTCAGTGTATATTTACATAGGATACCTTATATAAATCTATATAAAACATATATTTGTGTGTTTATATAAATTGATATAATGTATCTACACATAGTCAGTTGGTCTACCAACTAACCTGCTTTTTGGGATGTCTGCATTCCATATTGGAGTACCTGAGTTTGCGTCCTGGCTCCACTCCCAATTCCAGCTTTCTGCTAATGTGCACCCTGGGAAGCAGAGCTGATGGCTGAAGTACTTAGATCCCTGCTCCCATGTGGAAGACCAGCATTGAGTGGGGAGACCAGGATTGAGTTCCAAGCTCTACACTTCAGCCTGGCCCAGTCGTGGCTGTCATGGGCATTTGGGGAGTAAACTGGCAGATGGGATCATGTGTGCTCTCTCTTTATCTTTTGTTCCTTCTCACATAAACTTTATTATTAAAATATATTCACAGGAAATGTTTTGAAAATAATATTGGAACTTTTAATTTCCTGCATAAATGAAGGATTAATGATTTACGATCAAGATACCATCATCCTAAAGGCAATATTTCCGGAGTAACTAAAGAGTTGTAGCAAAAATGTCTAAGACATGTTTGAATCTCAGCTATACATCAGGACTTTGAGGATTTTATAAGGGGAAGCCCCAAGATTCCGATCCATGTTTTGGTTAGAATAGGAAATGAAGCAGAATGAGAATCAAATAATTCTGATCAGTAAGAGAGTCTACCATACAAATTATAGGAATTTTAAAGCATGCTTCACTTAGAATTCTATTAGCTCTTATTTTGTGTTGTTTTTTGACAGGCAGAGTGGACAGTGAGACAGAGACAGAGAGAAAGGTCTTCCTTTTGCCGTTGGTTCACCCTCCAATGGCCGCCGTGGCTGGCACGCTGTGGCCAGCGCACCGCGCTGATCCGATGGCAGGAGCCAGGAGCCAGGTGCTTCTCCTGGTCTCCCATGGGGTGCAGGGCCCAAGTACTTGGGCCATCCTCCACTGCACTCCCTGGCCACAGCAGAGAGCTGGCCTGGAAGAGGGGCAACCGGGACAGAATCCAGCGCCCCGACCTGGACTAGAACCCAGTGTGCCGGCGCTGCAAGGCGGAGGATTAGCCTAGTGAGCCGCAGCACTGGCCAATTAGCTCTTGTTAAAAGTAATTTAAAAAAGATAATTGTCCCAACTTCCTACTCTTGTCAATAGGAGTCAAGTTTCTGGCAGAGAACAAGCTTTATACATTCTATTCTGTTGACTCTTGTTTAATCACCAACCATGATGTGTTGATAATTTTTCAGTTTGATTAGTATATTTTTTTCTTTTGCCTTTTCTGCAGACTTGAAAGGCAAAGCAAGATAAACACTGCAGTTACAGGGAGGTGAGGGAAGAGGCCAGGAATCTGGAACGTCATCCTGGTCTCCCCAGAGTGGCAAGAGCCCAAGCACTTGAGCCACTGTTGTCTTACAAGATTCATTAGCAGGAAGCTAGATCCAAAGCAGAGTAGCCAAGACAAACCAGCACTCTGATGTGGGACACGGGCTTCTGAAGTGGTGGCTTAACCTGCTGTGCTGCCATACCCACCCTGTTAGCTTTCTTACAGAGACACCTTATCTGTGTTACTTCTCACTGAATGGGCCTTTTATTTCTTTTTCTTGACTTAACTGTACTAGATAAGAATTCTAGTACAGTATTAAATAGAAATAGTATTTGTGTCCTGCTCCTGATCCCAGGGAGAAAGCATGCAGTCTTTTACCATTATGTATGATCATAGCTATAAGTTTTTTATTTGCCTACTTGAGGAATTTCTTTTTTATTCCTAGTTTGCTGAGAGGTTCCTTAGTGACGAATATACAAGTATATTGGGTTTTGTTGAATGCTTTTCCTGCAACTACTAATACAATCTATGCTTTTCTTTTTTTCTTGTTGGTTTATTAACTAATAATTTGGTATTTGATACTTGAATATGAAACTAACTTAGCTTTCCTGCAATAAACCTTGATCAGGATATATTATTATTTATATTGTAGAATTTATTTTATTTAGCTTTTTTTTCTTTTAAGCATGTAAATTTATTAGGGATGCAGGTTTTCTGGTAATTTCATGTTAGGGTGTCTGGGTAGTACTGACCTCACAGGGTGAGTAAGTATTCCCCTTCTGTTCCATACTCTGGGAAAGTACATGCAGGATTGATTTTGTTTCCTCCTCTGCTACTTGGCAAAATTCACCCGGTGAACCATAAAAAAATACAACCTATACTGAGAAGAAAATAAACCAATTGAAACCAAATTGCAGTTGACATAGTTACTAGAATTAGCAGAGAAGTCATTAAGTAGTTTTAAGTGTGATTACTATAATACATATATTCATAAAGTAGAGACTAATAATTAATATAACTGGAAAACACAGTATTGATAGACTCAGTTAATAGAAAACAACTAAAGGGACCAGCACTGTGGCACAGCGGGTTAACGCCATGGCTTGAAGCGCCGGCATCCCATAAGGGCACTGGTTCAAGTCCCGACTGCTCCTCCTCTTCCAATCCAGCTCTCTGCTATGACCTGGGAAAGCAGTAGAAGATAGCCCAAGTCTTTGGGTCCCTGCACCTATGCGAGAGACCCGGAAGAGGCTCCTGGCTTCGGATCAGCACAGCTCCGGCCATTGCGGCCCTCTGGGGAGTGAACCAGAGGATGGAAGACCTCTCTCTCTGTCTCTGCCTCTCTCTGTAACTCTTTCAAATAAATAAAATAAATCTTAAAAAAAGAAAAAGAAAACAAGTAAAGATATAAAGTACTGGTACAGGGGCCCACGCTATGGTATAGTGGGTGAAGCCTCTGCCTGCAATGTCATCATCCCATGTGGCTGCCAGTTCGAGTCCTGGCTGCTCCACTCTGACCAGCTTCCTGCTAATGCACCTGGAAAAGCAGCAGAAGGTGGCCCAAGTGCTTAGGCCCCTGCACCCGCATGGGAGACCCAGAAGAAGCTCCTGGCTGCTGGCTTCAGATTGTCCCAGCTCTGGCCATTGCAGCCATTTGAGAAATGAACCAGCAGATGGAAGATATCTCTTTCCCTCCTTCTCTCTCTATCTCCGACTTTAAAATAAATAAATAAATCTTAAAAAAAAAAAAAAAAAAAAAAAAAGGAATACTGTGGCTGGTGCTGTGGTGCAGCGGGTTAAAGCCCTGGCCTGAAGTGCTGAAGTGCTGGCATCCCATATGGGCGCCGGTTCGAGTCCCGGCTGCTCCTCTTCTGATCCAGCTCTCTGGTATGACCTGGGAAAGCAGTAGGAGACCTGGAAGAAGCTTCTGGCTCCTGGCTTCAGATCGGTGCAGCTCTGGCCATTACGGCCTTCTGGGGAGTGAACCAGCGGATGGAAGACCTCGCTTTCTGTCTCTACCTCTCCCTGTAACTCTTTCCAATAAATAAAATAAATAAATAAATAAATAAAAAGAATACTGAAACAGCACAGTCAATTTGACCTAACTGGCATTTAACTAACATGCTAGTGCATTATTTTTAACTGCACATGGCAGATTTACCTAGGTAAACCATACTGTGGTTCATACAACAAGTGTTACTAAGTTTAAAAGGATTCTGATTAAAGTAGGTATGTTCTGTGACCAAAGTGCAGTGAAATTAGAACTCACTGAGAAAAATCTCCAGAAAACCCCCAAAATATTTAGAAAGAAAACATTGAAAGATAAAACAAAAATCAAAAAGAAATTTATAAAGCATCTTGAACTCAATGAAAATGAAAACCTAACATATCAAAATTGGTCAGGTATTTCTTGCATTCATTTTGTGTTGCTGTTGTTCATCCGTCACCACAAACTTAGTGGCTAAAACAACACAAGTTTATTATCTTACATTTTTAGAGGGCAGAAGTCTCAAATAGCTTCCCCTGAGCTGAAATCAAGGTATCATCAGTAGGCCTGTCTGTCTTCTCTAGGTGCCATGACAATCTGTTTCTTTGCCTTTTCCATCTCAGAGACTCCCTGCATTCCTGGGCCCCTTCATGTCTTTCAAAGGCAGCAGCCGAGCACGCTCAGCTCTAGTTCTCCTGCCTCCTCCGTTCTCTGTAAGGACACTTCTGAATACATTGGAGCATGGGATTCATTCAAGATAGTAGTCACCTCACCTCAAAACCCTTAATTTTATCACATCTGCAAAGTTGCTTAGGACATATGAAGTTTCACAGTCATCGGGTTCAGAAATGAAGACATGGGGGAGCCGTTGTGGCGCAGCAAGTTAGGGAAGTGCCGGTGCCAATCATATGGTAGTGCCAGCTACTCAGTCACAGCCCAACTTCCTGCTGATGCATCCTGGGTGTCAGCATTTGATGGTTCGAGTACTTGGGTCCCTGCCAGCTACATGGGAGACTCAGATGGAGTCTGGGCTGCTAGCCTCAGCCTGGCCAAGCCTTGCTGTAATAGGCATTTGGGGAGTAAACTAATGAATAAAAGATCTCTCTCTCTCTGCCTCTGCCTCTGCCTCTCTCTGTAACCCTGCCTTTAAAATAAATAAATAATAATCTTAAAAAAAAGATACAATAGGAAGCATACTTATTAAGCCCAACATACATTTCTATTTTTTTTTTTTAAGATTTATTTATTTATTTGAAAGAGTTACAGACCAAGAGAGGCAAAGACATAGAAAAAAGTCTTCCATCCACTGTTCATTCCCCTGATGGCCACAACGGCTGGAGTTATGCCGATCCAGAGCCAGGAGCTTCTTCCAGGTCTCCCATGTGTGTGCAGGGGCCCAAGTTCTTGGACCATCTTCCACAGCTTTCCCAGGCCATAGCAGAAAGCTGGATTGGAAGTAGAGCAACAGGGACTTAAACCAGCGTCCATATGGGATGCTGGCATTGCAGGCAGCAGCTTTACCCGCTACACCACAGCGCCAGCCCTCATACATTTCAAATAGCAACCCCTAAAAGATGCTGGGGAAAATCCGACAGACTTACTCTATAGTTTTTCTTTTGGCTGACATCTCTCAATGACCCATCATTCTTACTGTTTTATCACCATCATTAGTTTTTGTCTGTGCATTTACATCTTCATTGTAAAACTTGCCCTTTTCTCACCTGAGTTTCTCCTTTGTGCTGCTCCAATTTCTTAGCGAAATCATCACATTTTTCCTAAATTCCAATGAGTAGAAAGTTAAAAGGGAATGGAACAGAAAGTAGAGCTAGAGGGACAAAGCTCAATGCAGTCAGAATGATTTGGTGCCAGTTTATAGGCTCTCAAAGAGGAAACAAGTACAGTGAAAATGTCAGGAGTGAGTGAGGAGGAGTTAAGACTGGCTGTTAAACAGGAGAGAATTCCTGGTAAAAGTTCCATGGTTGGAACATTCTACTCTGTTTATGAACAACCCTATGACAATGCACTTGGGGCCCTTCCCTCACCCACAGTGAAGTGTCCTTTATTTTAGTTTTGTGTCAACTTAATTCCTGACATCCAGACTCTGGACACATTAATAGGGAATTCATGTGGCATTCTAAAAGAATGGAGAGTTAGAGGGAGACTTTTCATGATCATGGGTCTCTTGCCTGGCTATTATGCCATCAAGTTTTCAGCTTGTCTGCTCACTCAGGCACTTAATTGCTGAGTAAAGAAATATCTTGCCAACCAAGAATATTCTCTGCACAAATGTGGAAAAGAAAGAAAACAGTTGTATTATTGAATAAACATTAACAAGACTGCAATGAGCACTAAAAAAGTCCAATTGAAAGAAATCTCTTATAAATCCATTACATGTGTGTTCTTATTCAGTGTAATGATAACTTGCCCTCATATAACAGGATTTTAACAGGCAACATCCTAAATTATCTTCGAAATGTGGGTGACCATTTGTATTAATTAGTTTAACAAATGAAAAGTGAAGCTTCACATATCTTAATGACAGCAGGTAGTTACATGAGCCAGGTGCCTGGGTGACATTACCTTGGTGACATGGAAACTTGAATTGGCCCTCCAGTATGGGATGCAGGCATCCGAAGCAGACACTTAACCTGCTGCACCACAACATATGCCTCCCAATGTCTTTTTAAAAATCCTAATGTTACAGAACAAGGTGGGTAGATTTGCTGCCCCTTGCTCCCCAGCTCAGGCTGTGATGCCAGTCTTTTGGTAGGAGAAAGGCTCTGTTATTGACCAGACAGAGGCAGGAACAATGACTCAAATCTGCCTGCCCAGCAGGGGCTTGGGAGGAGCTTTATGAGTTAGATGAGCCGGGGCTAACACACAGGGATGTTGTCCAGGCAAGTTCTGGTTGGACAGCTTGGAATCAGTCAGGCAAACAGAGATACCATGGTTAGTAGCTTTGCTGAGAAACCAGGAACTTAAAGGGGCAGTTCGATATCATTAGTTGAATCTCATTGGCCAGACAACAGATCCTTTCTGCATGAAGTAGCTTGTAGGCATTGGTGCAATGACTTGGCCCCTGTCACTCGATATGAAACTGAATCAGTTTAACACCACCTCAGTGAGGACTTTTAAAGATCAGACAAGACAATTTGTTGTTGCTCATGTACTTTTAGCTCTTTTGTAGTGCTTCATTGCGTGTTATATCTTTTTTTTTTTTTTTTTTTTTTTTTTTGGACAGGCAGAGTAGACAGAGAGAGAGAGACAGAGAGAAAGGTCTTCCTTTACCGTTGTTTCACCCTCCAATGGCCACTGCAGCCAGTGCACTGCGGCCGGCACATCGCGCTGATCTGAAGCCAGGAGCCAGGTGCTTCTCCTAGTCTCCCATGCGGGTGCAGGGCCCAAGGACTTGGGCCATAGCAGAGAGCTGGGCTGGAAGAGGGGCAACTGGGACAGAATCTGGCGCCCCGACCAGGACTAGAACCTGGTGTGCCGGCGCCACAGGCGGAGAATTAGCCTATTGAGCCTTGGTGCTGGCCGCCTGTTATATCTTTTTAACTATCTCTCTATGACTTGTTTGCTTTCAAATTATTTTCATTTATGTCTCTTTTTTTAAAAGATTTATTTGAAAGGCAGAATGACAGAGAAAGAGAGGGGTAGAGAGATCTTCCAGCTGCTGGTTCCCAGGCCAAAGCCAGGAGCCTGGAGCTTCATCTGTGTTTCCCACAGAGGTGCTACTATCAGATAAAACAATTATTAAATTTTAAATTCTTGTTTAAAGTTCAGTCAGAAAAAATTGTGAAATACATGATATGCAGTTGTCCTTTTTAAATGCCAGGAAGGAATGTTCATATCTCAGAGATGACACACATAGTTTTGTTTCTCCAGCTTTCTGTTTGTATTTTATAGGTATTCTTCAATGCGTATGTCTTACTTTTTATGATTAGAAAAAATACTAATCTAGATAAGGGGGTAATGTGCCATGATAGCAGTAATGTTTGTTATTCTTTGACTCACTATGTAACAATTTTGACATCTCTCAGAGTCAGGATTTTAGACTAACAGGGATGGAGTTTAAGAACTGATGTTTTGTAAAGGAAATGAGATTGAGTATTCTAGATCTCTGATGTTTCACAGAGTAGTTCCTCAGGACGCACTAAATCTTTGAACTACTCTTGACTGTTCTATCTGTGTAAAATCCCCACTTCACATAAAAATTTTTCTCAGCATTCTAATTTTTAAAAATGCACAAAGTTGGATAGGTGGGGGAGTTAAAGGGGAGTGGGTGGGGTATTAGCATAGTAGTTAGGATGTTGGCTAAGATACTCATGCCCTATATCAGTATACCCTTCTTTTTTTAAGATTTATTTATTTATTTGACAAGTTGAGCTACAGACAGAAGGAAAGACAGAAAGGTCTTCCATCTGCTGGTTCACTCCCCAAATGGCTGCAATGACAGACCTGGGCCGATCCAAAGCCAGGAGCCAGGAGCTTCTGGGTCTCCATTGGGTGCAGGGCCCAAGGACTTGGGCCATCTTTTACTGCTTTTCCAGGCCATAGCACAGAGCTGGATTGGAAGAGGAGCAGCCGGAATATAAACCAGTGCCCATATGGGATGCTTTCACCACAGGTGAATCCTTAGTGTACTACACCACAGCACTAGCTTCTGGCTCTTACCTTTGGTTCCAGATTCTGCTAATGCGAAATCTAGGAGGCAGCAGATGGTAGGTAGCTCCAGTGATTGGACTTCTGCCACCCGCATTGGAGACCTGGATTGAGTTTCCATCTCCTGACTTCGGCCCACATCAGTCCTGTCCCTGACTACCATCATACACACTATAGAAATGAACCGCAGAGAGGAGCTTTGTCCATCCATCTATCTGTCTCTCTCTCTCTTGCTGTCAAATTAATAATAAAAATGAGTTAAAACATATATGAGTTTTATAAAAACCAGTAAATGTGTGAGTCTTCTGTGTTCGCCCTAGCCCTTTTTTTCCAAATTCAGTGGTTATCTCCTAAGTTGTACAGGTAGTTGTTAGCTGTTAATTTGCAAGAGTAGCAACAGCACAGCAGTACAGCCTGAATACAATGTAAAAGAAAAAGTCTTCTATCTATGGAGATGTCTTGATCTCTCTGTCTCTCTCTCTCTGTCTCTGTCTCTGTCTCTGTCTGTCTCTCCCTTTCTCACAGCACAGAGAAAAATCCCATCCACTCCCTCACTCCCCAAATGCCTGCAATGGTCATTACTGGGTCAGGCCAAGGCTGGGAGCTGAAAACTCATCCAGGTCTCCCATGTGGGTAGCAGTTGTGTTGTTATCACTTCCTTCAGCATTTTCATTAGCAGGATGCTGGAGTCAGGAGTCAGAGCTGGATATTAAATCCAGCTACTATGATATTTAATGCAGGTATCCTAACCATTAGGCTGAATGCCTGTCCCATCATATATCGTACAGATAGCATAAAAATATAACTGCTGTGTTCTTTCTTTTTGAATCAAAATAAAATCATTACTAGCTTGATGTGGCACAATTTTGTAGGGTCTATATTCCATACATGGCGTAAGAGTTGAAAATGGCTGTGTTCCTAACTGGATGGAATCCTTGACATAAATTCTATAACCTTTGCAGAGAGGACCAAAAACTCGTACTCGGGGCCAGTGAGGTGGTGCAGCAGTTAAGCCACTGCTTGAACGCTGGCATCCCGTATCAGATTGCCAGTCTGAGTTCTGACTGCTATGCTTCCATTCCAGCTTCCAGCTAGGGCACCTAGGAAGTCACCAGAAGGTGGCCCACGTTTTTGGGTCCCGGGCACCCACGTGAGAGACTGGGATGGAGTTCCTGGCTCCTGGCCTAGAGACCTGGCTGATGTGGGCATTTGGGGAATGAACCAGTGAATCTGTAGATTGAAGATTGTTTTTCTCTCTCTCTTCCCCTCCCTCTCTTACTGTTACTCTGCCTTTCAAATAAATCAATCTTTTTAATTAAAAAAATCTTTCTAAAACCTAATGATTAAATTTACATCTGTCCTTAATATTTTTCCAAATTGATACATTAGTCATTTAATATAAATGAGTTATGAGGATAAAACAAGTAATTTTTTTCCAGTCATCTGAACATTTGCAAAAATTAGGAATTCACAGTATACTTTTTTTGTCTTTATATTTAAAAATAATAGAATGTTTCTATAAGATTTTTGCTCTTACCAGGAGGAGGCTTCTTTAGGCAGAATTAAAATCACAAGTACTTTTGGAGGTTGCATATAAAGCAGACATACAACATACATAGTAGAAGTCTGTGAGGCCATGGCAGATTTAAACCCCCACAGTGTCTAGACTTTAAGAAAATGGTGTGCCTTTAGCAGGCCACAGAGGAAAACTAAAAGCTGGTCTCATGTGGTCTTCTTTGTTATAGTCCCTGAGGGGAAAGTTAAAAAAAGAATTGCTTAGGTGTATGTGTGAGACAAAGATATGCACTTTTTTAATGATAGGGCTGTAATTCTGAGAAGGAAAACTGTTAAACATTTCCTTTCCTTATTCCCAAAAACACTTTGTGTGTTCACAATCTGTTCTACCAGAAAAGATTTGAGACTGTACCAGAGTCTCAACAAGTGATCTTGTATTTCTTCAAGAATTCAGATGAGATGATAAACCTTCAACTTCATACATGTTCACTTTTGGAAATGTTTCTGTTAAGTGGCCTATATTTGACTCTTCTTGCAACTCACCCTCTATAATATTTCATACCTATGTATTGACCCATACGTTATCCTCTTTAATATTTTTTATTTACTATTCAATGGTTAAATAGTCTCTAAATTCTTTATTCAGATGTTGACTGATATGATGGAATTTGTAAGGTAGATAATTTTTTTTTAATTAGGCAAAGTTAGACAGTAAGACAGAGAGGTCTTCTTTCCGTTGGTTCACCCCCCAAATGTCTGCTATGACCGGTGCGCTGCGCTGATCTGAAGCCAGGAGCCATGGTCTCCCATGCGGGTGCAGGGACCCAACCACTTGGGCCATCCTCCACTGGCCTCCCGGGCCACAGCAGAGAGCTGGACTGGAAGAGGAGCAACCGGGACTAGAACCCGTCACCCATATGGGATGCCGGTGCCGCAGGAGGAGGATTAACCAAGTGAGCCATGGCACCGGTCCCGGCAGATGAATTTTTAAGTCCTTTGTAAACTTACTGCTCCAGCTAGAATTTCTGATAAAATAGAATAATTCAGTAAAAATTTTGTATTTTCTTTCTTTATTTTCTCTCCAGCGCTATGAAAGGTTAGGCCAAATTTGAAATGAGATGAATGCTAAATGTTGTAGACTTATTATCTGAAAATTCTTGTATAAAAAAGTTTAAAAAAACTGAATTTTGAGCATAATATTTCTTTACATTTTCAAGGAACCTTAGATAACAGATCTCACTCTTATATTTTCTAACTGAGTAATGGGAGGCCAGGATAAATGTAACTTTCTTTTTTTTCTTTCTTTCTTTTTTTTTTAACAGGCAGAGTTAGTGTGAGAGAGAGAGAGAGACAGAGAGAAAGGTCTTCCTTTTGTTGGTTCACCCCCCAAATGGCCGCTACGGCCGGCGCATTGCGCCAATCTGAAACCAGGAGCCAGGTGCTTCCTCCTGGTCTCCCATGCGGGTACAGAGCCCAAGCACTTGGGCCATCCTCCACTGCACTCCCATGCCACAGCAGAGAGGTGGACTGGAAGAGGAGCCACCGGGACAGAATCCAGCGCCCCAACCGGGACTAGAACTCGGGGTACCAGTGCCGTGGGCGGAGGATTAGCCAAGTGAGCAGCGGCACCAGCCAAATGTAACTTTCTTAAGACCTCAAGTTGGTTAACAGAAGTGGACCCAAGTTGAGAACTGACTCGCAATCCAGTTTTCTTATGTAGAGATTCACCACCTACAGGTGGGATATGCCTTATCAGAAAGGCTTCCAGAAGTGTTTCATATTTCAGGGCTTTTCAGGTATTAGAAATTTGCTTAGTTTTTATCAGTTGAGTGTCCTAAGTCTGAAAATCCAAAATAAAATAAAATACTATAAATTTTGCATTTTCAGGTTAGGGATCCTCAACATATACTGCTTTACAAAACTAAGTATGTCTTTTCCATGAAAATAGGAGAAGCCTTGGCTGCTGATTGGAAAGCTATGAGTTTGTGCCTGAGATATTTGCCATAGCAATCTCTGAGCTGCATCTACACAGTCATTCACTTGATCATCCAACTATCTCCTTGGTCTAGGTGAAGTCTTTTGTTCTGCTGAATTTAATATAGGAATCCTTGAGACCTGATGTTTCCTAGTATGACTTCACAGTGGCAAATAATGGGCCTCATCTTGTGTTTCAGCTCAAACAGCTATCACTGCACCAAAGACATGGAAGAAACCAAAAGATCGGATCCAGACCCCTGGGGAGATGGCAGAGGCAGAACTGGAGGTAAGGGAGAGCAGAGCTCCGTAACTCAGCCTCAGAGCTGCGCTGCCCTTGGTTGCATAAGGCAGGTGTGGTGTACACTTGGTTAACATGTGTCTTATCTTCAAAAATATTTCTTCTGAAGGGCAAACTTTCAGTTAACCCTTCTCATAACCCTAATTGAAATTTTCTTGAGTTTCATCTAATTAAAAGACTAATCTAGTAAACAAAAAGGAAGAATTAAAAAAACTGCCCATTAGCCATCCCTGGTAGAAATCACAAAACTTACCTGGAATCTGTCATCTTTTGTCTGCATCCTAGTAACATAACGTTTCCACAAACGGACCATGCATCTTAAACTAAGCCACACCGATTTTTCTATATTATACAACATCCCAAGTCCAGGAGATAATGTGAGGAAGAAACAAGGACAAATTCAGAACTAAAGATTGCTATAACATGTCCTTGTCTGTAGTCTCAACCTCCGTAGTATTATGTACTGAAGTTTACACGTGGAAAGTGGTATAAACAGTCTGTACATAGCTCTTTTTTCTTTTTTATATCTACTTTTTTGGTATGTTAAAATGTAGACATTATTCTACAGTAACATTAAATACATTTACTTCATAAAACTTCTCTAACTAGTTAGAATTCTTACCCTCTTCAGGCAGCTGGCAGTTGTATTTCTTTGTTACTTTTTCTGTCTTGTTAATGCTTTTGATGCTGTGTGATGTCACAGTTAGCCCCATAGCAACCTCTAAAATGTTATCTGGGTATGATTTCATTGTAGTTATCAGGGGTAGGAATTGACCATAAGTAATAGAGGTCCAAATAGTTGCTGCACTCCTTGCAGCTAAACAAGAAAATGTAGCTTCTACAGAAAATAAAATAGCCTTCCAGAGGCAGGGGAATCACACACAGTCCTGGTATGGCTATATGAGCTTCACAAACTGATTTCTCTTTAGATTCAGCTTGGTTTTTATTAGTTTTCTTCTGTGATAGTTCAAGTTTCATTACGCTATGCCAGATTTCTCAGTTTTGTTCAGTGTTAAGCAGATAGGCCACAACTCCTGTACGTCAGATATTCATCCTCTACTTGAGCTTAGAGGTCAGAAAACTTTTCCTGTGAAAGTCCTAGTAGATGTCACAGTTCCTCAATTCTGCCATAGTAACCCAAAAGCGACCCTAGACAATCTACAAATAAATACTGGCTATATTTCCCAGTAGAACTTTTTGAGTAGACACAGAAATATGAATTTTTATGTCAGGGTATTAGGAGGCAGTTTTGTCATCAAGTTCCTCATTTGAAAGGTTCACCTTTGACCATTCAGCCAATGAGATACTCTTTTTCTTCAATCTGGTTTTTTTCAGTAATCAGTTTAGAACTGTTGGAAGCCTACACACTACTTCAGTGGGGTTTCAACCTGTCATAACCATTTAAGGCAGCTATTGTTGTTGAGTCCTTTGAAGTATCCTTCATAACAACGTCCGTCAAACACTTCAGTGATTCTGTGTTCTCTGAATTTTGTTTTGTTGTTTGTGGGATATAAGTCTTCATATTTATTTTTCCAGGTAGAAATTGAATTTCTATGCGGTATAGTCTCTCTGTATATGCAATAAATGGTCTTTCATGGGTTTTTGTATAGTGAAGGGGACCCAATATATTTCCTTCTCTAAAAATCACATTTTTTCCAAATTTTTGCAAGCTATGAAATAAGAATTCTGTATGATTATATGATGTAATTAGCCTGTTCTGTAGTACTATGCATATACTTATAAACCCAAATTATTAAAAATATTTTTGATGACAGTACTTAATTATAAGGTGATAGTCAAGATCATTATAAATTATTTTAGACAATAGTAGAGTATGAAATTTTGAAAAATGAAGCTGGGGGCCGACATTGTGGCATAGCAGGTAAAGCTCCCACATGTGACACCGACATCTCATATGGGCGCTGGGTCACACTCCCGCTGCTTCATTTCCGATCCAGCTCCCTGCTGATGGCTTAGGAAACGCAGCAAAAAATGGCCCAAGTACTTCGGCCCCTGCCACCTATGTGGGAGACCTGGCTGAAGCTCCTCCTGGCTCAAGGCTTTGGCCTGGCTCAGACCTGGGTATTGCAGCCACCTTGGGGTATGAACCAGCAGGTGGAAGATCTCTGTCTCTCCTCCTTTGTCTGTAATTCTGACTTTCAAATAAATAAATAAATATTTTTTAAAGTGAAGCTGCTTGCTGATCTATATTCAAATTTGGTAAAACTGTTTCTCTCAGAATTTAAGATGCCTGCCTTCTGCAGTGTTTTATAAGACAAAATCATACCCACATTTCATTTTTTTTTACTTTTTCTAAGTTTAATTCCATACTTTATTTCCATTATTGAGTAACAGCCTAAAAGCCATCTGTTTCTGTTGATAACATTTTAAATTTTAGTGTTTTTTCTCCATGATCTAATTTATGGTTGGAGAAAATTTATGAGAATTATATCTGTTACATTACTTCTCTTATATACCAAAGTAGGGTTTGTCACTTAAATGGGTTTTTTTCCCAACCTAATTTCATAAATCATTTGGGGTGACCCCTGTTAGAACACTCTTAGATGATCCTCTGCTAACCAGTCGCAGTGTTTGACTTTATGTAGCGTGAAGTTATCAGCTGGATGCCTCTTTCCTCTGAAGGCTCATTCCAAAGGATTGTTTTCAGAGCCTGTGGTCCTCACGACAAAGAGCGAGCCGTGACACTCATCACAGATGTTGCCCTGGTGAATGCTGAAGGCTCTTGAGGACCTTAGAAAGCCATTTGACACCATGAAGGTCAAAACCATTCTGGGGGATAACTTTGATTCTTCTTTGCCTTTTAAAAATAGACTTGGTAGGCTGGTGCCGCGGCTCACTAGGCTAATCCTCCACCTTGCGGCGCCGGCACACCGGGTTCTAGTCCCGGTCGGGGCGCCGGATTCTGTCCCAGTTGCTCCTCTTCCTGTCCAGCTCTCTGCTGTGGCCCTGGAGTGCAGTGGAGGATGGCCCAAGTGCTTGGGCCCTGCACCTGCATGGGAGACCAGGAGGAGGCACCTGGATCCTGGCTTTGGATTAGCGCAGTGCGCTGGCCACAGCGCGCTGGCCGCAGCAGCCATTAGGGGGTAAACCAACGGAAAAGGAAGACCTTTCTCTCTGCCTCTCTCTCTCTGTCTCTCTCACTGTCTAATTCTACCTGTCAAATTAAAAAAAAAAAAAAAGACTTGTTGCTCCAGAATCGAGATTTCTCCCTGGGTTGTATGCTCTGAGCATTTGCAAGTAGCTTGCTTGTAAAATGAAGAGCATCAGATTTCTAGGACTTAGATATTTCAGACTGTTCCTGAACTCTCCATTTCACAGCCAGAGGGCAGCACGTAAACACACCACAGTGTTTCTTTTCATATTTGCTGAGCTTTGGTGGCAACGTTTGGGGTGCTTGTTTTAGACTTCTGACTAGAATTCTTTCCTGTCCATCACGTTCCAAGGATTAACAGTTCTTTCCATATTAACCTTTGGTATATTTGGATTTCATTAATCTTGTTTTAAAGCATTTCTGTAGGGAGTTGATTGTTTGCCTTATCTCAAGTGCTGCAATGAGAAATTGTTTTTTAAAAACTTAACTGTTTAGTACCATGTGCCAAACACAGACATTGTTATCTGGGGTGGCATGTGTTCCTCTGTTTTCTGAGGAGTAGGTACAGGTCTTCACTTGTATTTATTCACATGAAAAATAGATAACTTCTGTGTTCACTGACAATTTAGCCTAAAGCCGAAGAGGAGCTTTCAGTTGACAAAGTACTTGAATGTGAGCAGGATAAAATGAGCCAAGGGTTTCATCCTGAAAGAGATCCTTCTGACCTAAAGACAGCGAGAGCTGTGGAAGAAAATGGAGAAGCAGCTGAGCCTGTGCGCAATGGTGCTGAGAGTGTGTCTGAGGGTGAAGGAGCAGACGCTAACTCGGGCTCCACTGACAGTTCTGGTGACGGGGTCACATTCCCATTTAAACCAGGTACGTTTATCCCTGCCTTCTCACCCTTCATGCTGCTGCAGCCTTAAAGAAACATGAGTATTACCTCCTCATACAGAAAAGCTCAACAGAAGGAAGAGGCTCCTCACAGAGGAACGGATGAATAAATCAACAAGCATCAGTCACTGGCCAGCAAGTTCATGTTGGGGCAATGATACCTGATGCTGGGAGTCTCCCTTTACTGGCTGGCATAGAGGCATACCTGGCAAAGATAATCAGTCGGTGCTAGGCTGGTGGAGGTCATTAAGATAATTTTAATTGTATTCATTGTAATTGAAAGGGATATTTCAGGTATAACCATCCAATACCATCAGTGCACTAAACTTTTGTCCTAATGCCATTTAAAAAATTACTGACTTGGAGATTTGTGGAGAGATTTGGTGTAGCTGTGTGGGGGAGAAGGCAGTTCCACTAACAGGAGGTAGGGGGTGTAAGGGCTGGTGTTTGACTTACGCATTAAGATGCTGTCTAGGACATCCATATCCCACTTCAAAGTGCCTGAATTCAACACCCAGCTCTGGATCCTGGTTCCAGTTTCCTGCCAACATGAACCCTGAGAGGCAGCAGTGTTGGCTCAAGAATTGAGCTCACCCATGTGGGAGACCTGGGTTAAGTATACTTCTCCTGACTTTGACCATCACCCTTGGCAAGCATTTGGAAAATGAACTAGTAGATGGGGGAACTCACTCTCTCGCTCTCTGCCTCTGAAATTCTCTCTCACTCACTCTTCGTTTGCCTCTGAAATTAAAAAAAGAAAAGTATGGGACAGGTTCAAAGTTTTTCTTAATCTGCCAAATCTAAAGTAAAATTTGCACAAGGCAGTGTATGCGATACCAGCCCTTAACAGTAATCTAGACCAGTGTTTTTCAAATTTTTGGTTTTAGTACATGTAATAGGCTGTGAAATTAATTTAATGGCTCATAAGCAGCATTTTTAAAAAGCAAAATAAGGCCGGCGCTGCGGCTCACGAGGCTAATCCTCCGCCTTGTGGCGCCGGCACACCGGGTTCTAGTCCCAGTCAGGGCGCTGAATTCTGTCCCAGTTGCCCCTCTTCCAGTCCAGCTCTCTGCTGTGGCCCGGGAGTGCAGTGGAGGATGGCTCAAGTGCTTGGGCGCCTGCACCCCATGGGAGACCAGGAGGAAGCACCTGGCTCCTGCCTTCAGATCAGTGCGGTACGCGGGCTGCAGCGGGCCAGCTACGGTGGCCATTGGAGGGTGAACCAACGGCAAAGGAAGACCTTTCTCTCTGTCTCTGTCTCTCACTGTCCACTCTGCCTGTCAAAAAAAAAATTAAAAAAAAAAACAGCAAAATAAAATTTAAAATGTTAGTAAGTCTTCAGAAAGGTCATGAAAAATGTATATTATGAAATAAACTATGCATGGATTTCAAAAAGTTTTTGCACCAAAATAAACTTGTCTTTTAATTCCATTTTCTTACAAACTTTTTGAAGTACTCTTCATATATGTGTTTTTCTTGCATCTTCGTATTTCGTACCATGAGTTGCAGTGAAGAAGTTCTGAAAAACTGCTCACCTGTATGTGCCACCTTGTTATACTTACTTTTCATCACCAGAAAAGATCTGTTAATGGGCCTTGTAAAATTGTAAGGCCATACTATTATAAAGCATTAGGCTAAAATTCTTTTAAAGATCTAGGCTTGAACCAGATCTTCAAGTACTCCACCAGTCTTTCCATTGGAAATTGATACACTACTGGTATTTGTCAGACTGTAAGTCATATCTTGTCCTTCAGGGTTTTTTTTTAAAGATTTATTTTTACTTATTTGAAAGAGTTACAGAGAGAGGTAGAGACACAAAGAGAAAGGTCCTCCATCCGCTGGTTCTTTGCCCAAATGGCCGCAATGGCCTGAACTGAGCCAATCCAAAGTCAAGAGCCAGGAACTTTTTCTGGGTCTCTCACAAAGGTGCAGGGGCCCAAGGACTTAGGCCATCCTCCAGTGCCTTCCTAGGTCATAGCAGAGAGCTGGATCAGAAGAGGAGCAACCGGGACTAGAACCGGTACCCACATGGGATGCCGGTGTTTCAGGCCAGGGCATTAACCCGCTGTGCCACAATGCCAGCCCCATGTCCTTCAGTTTTACAAGAAAAAAGTACAGTTGTAAACTAGTTGTTATTGACTGACTACTTCCTTTGCCCCCATCATACAAATTTCAACAGCAATAATAGTGGGGGAAAGTTTAAAATTTAGGTCTCATTTAGCTGTCTACTGTGTCTGTAATCTACGCATTAGGAAACTCTGCTCGCCTGAAGTGATCTGGGGCCTGCCTGATTTTGATGAAAGTTTTGTTAATTAAAAGAAAAAAATATTTACTTTTATTATCCAATAAAGTTTTATATATAAAATTTCCAATTTTATATAATACATATGAGATTGAGTAGTAAGAGCTATAACAATAACAACAAAATAAGTGCTATGACAATACTACTTTAGCACTCATACGAAATTAAATATTGAAATTAGATTTTTGGAGAAAGATATATGTATTCCCAATTTAGTTGGCTCAGCATTCAACCACGTTATTTTCTGAAGATTTAACTGTAGATAGGTATGAAAATTCTATATGTAGCTGCTTAGACTTTTCATTATCTTAAGTCATTTGGTTTTGTGTTTCATGTCCTTTTACCTTTTTCTCTTCTCTGACATTTCCAAGTGAACAGTTTTCTGCTTTTCCATCAGGCCAACGGTATTATCGAATATCTTATTGCCAAGGTATTTAACGGCTTGGTAATTTATTTTAATATGAGGATGATTCTATGTCCTTTGCCAAAGATTGCATAGCATGGACATAGACAAAGTTGTGCCTGTTTGATTCAGATTATTTTATTATCCAAAGATACCCAGAAAAATGAAGGTACAAATGGTAGTTTATCTAATTTAACATTTTCTGGTGAGTGTTTCCTTTGATTATTTAGTTTGTCCATAAGAAGATAAACTAAATAACAGAATCTGTTTTGTATTCTTATATTATATGCATATATATATATACACACACACATACATGCGTAGATACATACACACACACATCACACACATGTATAATGTATATAATGCCCTACAAACTGTTGTCTGCTTACATCTCTCTTCTAGAATCCTGGAAACCTACTGATTCTGAAGGCAAGAAGCAGTACGACAGGGAGTTTCTGCTGGACTTCCAGTTCATGCCAGCCTGTATACAAAAACCTGAGGGCCTGCCTCCCATCAGTGACGTGGTTCTTGACAAGGTAAGCTGCTTGCTTCAACAAAGCAAGGTCTTTTTAGTGGGAATTGATTTCACCTATTAGTGCAAATACTTAAAGTATGAGCTATTTTTAAATAAAAATATGTGATGTTTGATAATTAGTGTTTCCCTAAACATTGTTAGATTTTGCATTTAATATAGATTAATTTTGATGCCCATATTTGAGTAGTGATTTTTTTTTACTTTTTTTTTTTTTTTTGACAGGCAGAGTGGACAGTGATTGAGAGAGAGAGACAGAGAGAAAGGTCTTCCTTTACCATTGGTTCACCCTCCAATGGCCGCCATGGCCGGCGCGCTGTGCTGATCCGATGTCAGGAGCCAGGTACTTATCCTGGTCTCCCATGGGTTGCAGGGCCCAAGTACTTGGGCCATCCTCCACTGCACTCCTGGGCCACAGCAGAGAGCTGGCCTGGAAGAGGGGCAACCGGGACAGAATCTGGCGCCCCGACCGGGCCTAGAACCCAGTGTGCCGCCACCACAAGGCGGAGGATTAGCTTAGTGAGCCGCGGCACCGGCCATGAGTAGTCATTTTTAGAAAAGATTTATGTACTTGAAAAGCAGTTATAGAAAAAGAGATCTTCCATTATCTGATGGCTGCAATGGCCATGGTTGAGCCAGGCAGAAGCCAGGAGCCTGGAACTCCATCCTGGCCTACCACATAGGTGGCAGGGACCCAAACACTCAGGCTATCTTCTGCTGTCTTCCCAGGCACATTAGCAGGGAACTGGATTGGAAGTGAACTGGCAGTCACGGGATGCCACATTGCAGGTGGTAGTTTATCCCTTTGTGCCACTACATGAGCCCTGATTTTTTAAATTCTATTAAATACACTTTGTATTAAAGCTGTTCCTTGTGATGTGGTTATAATTATGTGTTTGTTAGGAGAAACATGCCACTAAACTGATATGAAACTCTTTTCCTACTGTTCTGTAACTTCATTATGGAATTATAGTGATACAGGACAGTTCAGGAACCTAGAAAAGTATTTAGCAGGTCAAACTTCAGTAGGAATCCACATAATTCAAATAATGTGTAACTTAAAATTTCCCCCAATGGATACTTCCAAGGGATTGAAATCTCCAGTCTTGTGCAAAGAGGTGGTCATCCCAGGCCAGTGCTGTGACATAGCAGGTAAAGCTGCTGCCTGCAGTGCCAGCATCCCATATGGGCACCGGTTCAAAACCTGTCTGCTCCACTTCAGATCCATCTCTCAGCTATGGCATGGGAAAGCAGTAGAAGATGGCCCAAGTGCTTGGGCCCCTGCACCCATGTGGGAGACCGGAAGAAGCTCCTGGCTTCGGATTGGCACAGCTCCAGCCATTGCGGCCATTTGGGGAGTGAACCAGTGGTTCGAAGACCTAACTCTCTCTGCTTTTGTCTCTCTGTAACTCTGCCTTCCAAATAAAGTAAAGAAATCTTTAAAAGAAAAAAAAGAGGTGGTCATCCTTCCTCTGTACACATGATCTAATGGTGCACTTAACAAAGTCGTACACTCAGTATTCATCTGCTTATTAATTCAAAGCCATAAGGTCAGTTGTATATCTGTTCAAATAATTTCTTATAAATCAAAGGTGAACCAGTGTTGATAGCTAACCTTGAAATTTTTGTTTTGAACAGTGATTGTTTTCCTCCATTAAAATATAGATGTTCACTATTTTATAGAATGAAATATCTCTTCTTAGAGAGATGTGCAGCAGTTGCTTATCCATACCTTTTTTGCATTATTTACTTCCTTCTAGCAACAGTCTTCTTATTTTTCTTGGTATAGCTAAGTCTTCTCTCTTAAGTACTTATGTAATGATTGATTAGCTGTGTGGATTGTAGTCCACTTCATAGGGCAAGTGTTACAGCCACCAAATTAGATGATCCCCTTAGAAAATATTTCTTTCAGTCTTGCCGCTTCCTTCTGACTTGGAATGTCTTTTAATTGACTTCTCCCTGAACTGAGAGTCCATAGTCATTTTATGCTTACACAAAGTCAGATTTCTCAGATTAACAAGACAAAGTATAATTATAAATGGCTCATCACATACGAAACCTATCTGAGACTTACTGTTCATTCTGCCTACATGCCTTACTAACTATAAGTTGAAAGCATCAAAACCCAAATGAACAGCAGCAGTAGACCTATAGGCAAGACCTAATGTCTTAGTAAATATCCTAAAAAGAAATATTCCCAAATCTGGCCCTAGTTCAGAAAATTTTAAAGTAGTGTGCTTTATGTTATTCTCTTGGTCCTGTCTCTAATAAACCAGTGCACTGATTGTATGAGTGTCCACCATTGGGAATTTAAGGCCTAATTGGTTCCACTGTGCCTGAAAACCATTGTTTTCCTAATGACTCTTTTTTTTTAAATTTTTTATTTTATTTATCTATTTTTGGCAGGCAGAGTGGACAGTGAGAGAGAGAGACAGAGAGAAAGGTCTTCCTTTGCCGTTAGTTCACCCTCCAATGGCCGCCGCGGCTGGCGCTGAGGCCGGCGCACCACGCTGATCCAATGGCAGGAGCCAGGTACTTATCCTGGTCTTCCATGGGGTGCAGGGCCCAAGCACCTGGGCCATCCTCCACTGCCCTCCCTGGCCACAGCAGAGAGCTGGCCTGGAAGAGGGGCAACTGGGACAGAATCCGGCGCCCCGACCGGGACTAGAACCTGGTGTCCCAGCGCAGCAAGGTGGAGGATTGGTCTAGTGAGCCTCGGCGCCAGCCTTCCTAATGACTCTTAAGGCGAGCCCAGGAGAAGCTCATATTGGACTTCTGCTGGTTCAGAAGCCATGGCTTACCATTTCAGCTGGTAAAACTTTCAAAAATTTTGTTCTGTGAGCCCAGCATTGATGGCACAGTTGCTAATACAACGCCAGCATCGCATTATCTCGGTTCTGGATCAAGTCCTTGCTACTGTGCCTTGGATCCAGCTCCCTGGGAATGCACCTGGGAAAGCAGCACATAGCCCAAGTACGTGGACCCTCGCCACCTACTTTAGAGATCAAGATGGAGTCCCAATTCCTGGCTTCAGGCTGACCCAGCCCTGGCTTTTGGGGCAATTTGGAGAGTGGACCAGCAGATGAAAGATCTCTCATTTCTGTCATTCTGCCTTTCACATAAATAATAAATAAATAAATCTTTACCTCTACCTACTCCCCAATTTTTTTGAATCATCTTTGTGGCATTGAATGCTCTGGAATGTGCATGTGTTAAGCCTTCCTATTCCTCTTCATGCAGATCAACCAACCTAAATTGCCAATACGAACTCTGGATCCTCGGATTTTACCTCGAGGACCAGACTTTACTCCAGCCTTTGCAGATTTTGGAAGGCAGACTCCTGGTGGAAGAGGTGTACCTGTAAGTGCAAATTCCCTTTAACCCACTCAGTTAGCAACCATCATAGACTCCCTGACACTTTGTCTAATTAAGAAGTAGTGGAAGAGGTGAAGTCTGTCTTTTCCATACTAACATAAAAGCAAAATAAAGAGTATCCTTGAGTTGTTTCTACTTGAAAGGAACAGGTCTGCATTATAATTAGGTCTGGGGTTTTTCCATAATTTTTTTGGTTGAGATGACCTGCCAATGGATTTTAAAATAGAGCTAATCTTGTTAGGATTCCTGTTTTGTTTTGAGGTGCCATGATATACTAGTGATCTCTGATGACATTCTGCTAATGGTCTTGTCTTTGTCTTTGTTTCTACAGATTTGCAAAGTGCAGAGCAGGCATGGATTGCCAATTCTGGAACAGAGCAAAGCCCCTGCTTGCACTCCACTGGCGATGTCGCATCCGCCCCTGAAGAGCCTGCCTCTAGGGGTGCGCTGAATCCTTTTTTAAAAAAAAAAATGATTTATGGTATCATAATAGTTTCTGGTTTGCTTCTTTTACTTACTATAGGTTATGAAGTGAAAATGTGAACAAATGATATGTACAAACGATTGCAGTATTGGTAAACTGCAGATTGCCATTACTCTCCCAGTGGCAGGCTCTTCAGCGGTGGAAGTGGCATCACCAATGGAGTTATGCTGGGGCACTGCACTGTGCAGAATTCGGCAGGCTCTGCCTACTCCATCCTTTGTAGATTTGCAGAAAGCGTGGGGAAAGTTGCCAACGATGTGAATCTCTCTTTTCCCCTAATTAGAATGGCATGGAGCATGCTTCATCTGGAGTTCCAGAGGAGCTTGGAGTTCGATGTTTATTTGCGGATCACGCTGTTAGGACACTTTATTTTTATGCTTGTGGAAATGTTTTATAGAAGGTGACACTTTATTTTCCCATCGCCTTTTTTACTTTTAGAATGGCAACTTTTGAAACCTGCTTTGAAGAAAGACTGTACATGATCAGAATACAAATGTCACTTTGTAGATATTCATTATTTGATTACTTGCCTGGAGCTGAATAGTTATGAAAATATTTGCCAGCCTACAGAGTGCTGAGGACTTTGTGAAGCCTAAAGAAACCTCCTTAATTTGAGCCTTACAGACCTCTGCTGTAGGACACTGTTCTTTATCTGTTTTCTCTTCATCTTTTATCTTTATCTCTTTTCTCTAAATCTTAAATTAGTTTTCTAAAACTAGAATTACCACACCAGAAAGTCTTAGAAAGCAGCTTTCTAGAAACTATTTTATGCCTTTTTCTTTTAGCATTATTGCCTTTTTTGATGGTTTAAATTTACATTTGTATTGCTTTTCATTTTGATAGTGTTTTATATCTTCCTTTTGCCAAATATTTGAAATAATGTTGATATCATTTTGATTATTCGCTAGATAACAACACTTGTAGTTATTATTATATTGTTCATGTGTCATTCATAGAAGGTATGAGTTGCTGTGTCTCATCCTCTATATATGTTTATACTTGTTATTACTAGCTTGTAATGTATTGTTTGCTAATAATTAATTACAGCAAAAGAAATATTGTTGAGTGAAGAATAAGCTATATCTTTTAAATTATTTATAATAGAGAATGAATTTTCAAAGAAACCTTACCAAACGTCCACTTGCCTGTATGCCTACATTCATCAGATAAATGAGTTATTTTGGTACATTCAAAGCAATGCAACTAGAAATGAGACCTTAGATTATGAGTTTTTTATGGCTAAGAAACTTTGGCGTGTATCAAAAGATACCTTTTAAATGAAATTATGATCTATCAAAGTAATGTTGGTATGTTACACCATAATGCAAGTAGTTATTTGATTAGCCTCCTATCTTATAGACATTCTCCACTTAATTTGCCCAGCTTACCCTGGAGTATTGATAGATGCAGGTGGGAATGTCATACTCCAGAAATACCTCACATATAAAAAAAAGATAATGTTATTTTGGGAAAAGAGGAATAGTGCTACATTTTATAGCTTCTGGCTTCATACATCATATCATTTTGCCAGCTGTCCAACTTGGTGATTACATAAATATCCCTTGATGTATAGTGAATTGCCTAGCTATGGGAAATGCCCAGGAAGTTTCATCTCTTAAAAACATGCTTGTTGTTAAATCAGGTTTTTTGGCAGTTAAAGTGATATTTTAGTAGTGATTTGTTTATAAACATCACAGAAAGTACTCCAAAAGAAGTGTCGAGGGGTTTTGGGTGCTAGGCATTCGGCACGGTGGTAAGATGCTGCTTGGGACACCTACATCCCGTATCAATCTACCTGGGTCCACTCCCACTTTCACTTTTGACCCAGTTCTCTGCTCAGGCACACTCTGGTGGACAGTTGATGATGGTTTGAGTACTTGGGTCTCTGCCACCTACGTGAGAGACCCAGATTGAGTTCCTGGTTCCTGGCTTTGGCTGGCCCAGCCTGGGCTGTTATATGCACTTGGGGAATGAGTCAATAGATGGAAGATGTCTGTCTCTGTCTCTGTGTCTCTCTTTGTCCGTGTGTGTGTGTGTGTGTGTGTGTCTGTCTCTCTCTGTCTCTGTCTCTCTCTCTCTGTCTCTGCATATCTCGGTCCCTCTCCCTCTTTTCCCTCCTTCTTTCCTTCTTTATATCTCTCTGCCTTTCCAGTAAATAGAAATAAAGAATTTTTTTTTTAGAAAGAGGATCCTTGAGCCTAGGTTGGTAGTAACTTGCCATTCATACTAATTTTAACAAACTTTAAGCTCATCTGTTATAAAAATCCTAGGAGTAGGGTTTATATCATCTTGCCCTTCTCTTTAAATGAACCCTTGATTTGTTTCTTTAAAAACTGCTAGGATGAATATTGCTTTTCTTTTCTCTAATTATCTAGGGAAGCAAATTATAGTTTCTGAGTAGATGGAGTACCGAATATTAAATTCCAAAACAGAAATAAGTGTACTTTCCTATCTGATAGACTTATGACAAATGAGAGTGGGTGTAAAGTCACCTGGAACAGACTGCGGCTCCCTGGATAATCATCCCTGAATTGTGGTACGCCTTTTAGTGCTGGGTTTGTCAGCTTAGAGCACAGTGTCCCTTATAGTTCCTCCTCTGGTCTGCAGTCAGGGTTGCCTTTCAAGCAAGGAGATGAGGCTTTGTTTCTTCCGTCTTCCCTGTAATTCTCAGCACAGGATCCTAGATTTTATTTTTGTTCCATAAATGAGTCACTCATCAGATAGTACCACAGTTGAAGGACACTATAGACTAGAGTTTGTATTAAGTTTTTCACACACAAAAAGAGGCATGAAATATTTAAACCTACACATACTTTTTAAAAAGTTCCTTTTATCTTGGATATTGATGAGCCCTCCTATGGTTTCTAAGGTCTCTCTCATGCCTTGTATCCTGTGTTCCCCACAGTAACTTTGTAGCCGGGTAGGCCGTCTTCCATATGAGGAAGCTTCAACTCAGCACAGTCCAGAGGCACACTCACAGCGACTGCTTGTAGAGTAGATTTGGACTCTGAAGTGCAGTCCTTTGTCTCCTGTTGAGCCCCTTGTCTCCATGTGCCACAGTGCTTCCAGATTTTGATCTTAGCTTGCAGACAGGATTAGAGACTGATTAACTGAGACAATGATAGTAAAGCCAGAATACTAGGGTCAATGTTTGTGAACAGTGTTTATCTTATTTATATATATAAAAACAAATATAGCTTTTAAGTTTGTCTTGGGAGCTTGCAAATGGGTTATAATCTCAACTCTTTTATCATGGATTAGCAATTTATCAGCTTTTCAGAACTTTTTCTTTTGAAATATTGTCACGGCTTTATCAAATCTTGAATAATGATTTCTAAGCATTTAAGATAGTAACTATTAATAATATTTTAATACACAAAATGCAACTTTTATCTTACTTATTATATCTTGCTGTAACAGTACTTAAGGTAGTGACCTTTAGGACATGGCAACAAATATTGGTTTCAGCAGAGTGTAGTGGGCTTCTAGCAAGTTCTTTCCTATTTGTTAACATTTCTCATCTCTGTATTGTTCATTTGGAATTTGTGTCTTGTGGGAGATAAAGAGATGTAGCCATAAATTATATCTGTTATTTTCTAGATTAAATCTCAAAGCCTGTTCATTGGTGTTTGTAGTAGTTTGGGAAATGGAAATTTTCTAACTCTCTCTCCAGAAATGCATACTATGGTTCTTATATGACCTTCCCATAATTTCCTTTCATTATTCCTAGACATACTTACTTTTGACAAATTTTTACATACAAATGTCATTAAATTAAAGTTCTTGTGATATAATTGTTTACTTTAGTTGTATCCAAATGTTGAAGAAGATATTAACTCACTCAAGTCAACCCTAAAATATAACCTGAATTATGAATACCAGATGGTATTTGATTTACTGCATTTTCTTAACAGAATTGTTTGGGCTGGACTGTCATATGAAGGTTTCAGTTATAAATAAGTGTTCTTACAGTCATACTGTCTTGTTTAACAACTGTTCGCTTTTGATATTCTGGTCTGATGGTCCTCTTTAAATTGTTATTTCTTTATTTTATTTAAAAGGCAGAAAGAGAGAGAGACACAGGGAAATCCATCTACTGTTTTACTGCCCAAATGCCACAACAGCCCAGGCTGGATCAGGACAAAGCCAGGATCTGGAATCTGAATCTGGGTCTCTGAGGTGGCTGACAGGGACCCAACTACTTGAGCCATCACCTGTTGCCTCCTTGAGAGTGCATTACCAGGAAGCTAGAATCAGGAACAAAGCAGGACTTGAGCCCCAGGCACTACGGTGTAGCATGTAGACATCCCAAGAAGCATCCCAACTGCTGTACCAAATACCTGCCCCGATAGTGACTATAAGGGAATAATTCTGGAAAAAACTGATGTGTGAATGCTTATCAGCAATGCTTGTGTGTAAGCTTGCCAGCTTAGGGCTCAGACCATGTCACTCCTAGAAGCTGCCTTTTTATAGAAAGCATGACATTTAAGTCTGTAATTCCCTAGCTCTCTGCTGTGGCCCGGGAGGGCAGTGGAGGATGGCCCAAGTGTTTGGGCCCTGCACCCGCATGCGAGACCAGGAAGAAGCTCCTGGCTCCTGGCTTCGGATCAGTGTGGTGGCCATTTGGGGAGTGAACCAATGGAAGGAAGACCTTTCTCTTTGTCTCTCTCTCTCTCACTGTCTGTAACTCTACCTGTCAAATTAAAAAAAAAGTCTGTAATTCCTTCACTGAAGCTTTGTATTAATTCAGAAGTGCAGTGTTGGGGCATCAAGTGAGAGATGATTCTGTTCTCTGTGTCTTGTATGAAGTTTTTGTTTTCTTCCCTCTTGAAATCTAATGGCAGTATTTGCTCAGCATTTAAAGAGTACTGTACCAGAGGAAGTAAAAGTTCTCAACATGTAACAGGTCTGGGAACTAGTAGAGCTTGGTAACAACCTAATATTTAACCTGATTTCCAAGAGTTTAAGACAGCAGCTATTATTAAGATTTTAGTACACAAAACAATTGTTAACTTACCCATTAACTCTTGAAAAAACAAGTTAATTTGGTGAACGTTATGACATGGAGCAAAATCAGTTTTAAAAAAATGAGTATAGTAGATATCTAGCAGGAATTGAGAGATAACCAATACAGTAAGAGAATTTTTGGGGAATAATTTGTCTCTTATTGATGAAATAAGATGGGCTTGTTTTAGTATTCCTGACCCAACAAATTTAAAGGACTCTGTTATGATCTGCTATAGGCTGGGTATCTGAAGAGAATTTTGGTGATGAGGTTGTTTGCATTTCCTTCTGGAATTGTAGAAAGAAACCTAGTTTTTGAAGCAAATGGGTGACTGTAATGATGACTACCCATGAATTTTTATAGTTTTAGAAGTAACCAGTGCAGTGTTACACATTTAGTGAAATGTATCACTTCAGTTAGGAGTAGTCTTTCTTGGTAAGAACACGGCTTTATCAAACGTCATTTTCCATCACTTTGTCTCATTTAGGACTTCAAGATCAAAAATGGTAGTGGTGGAGAACACTGTGTCGATGGTATTCTGAGGTTATTTTTCTTCCTTCCCCAAAAGCGATTTCATCTAACTTGAGTGCCTAATACCAGTGTTTGCATCTAGACATGTTTGGTATGAGCATCAGGCTTGACTTGAACAGCACAGCGGAGACAATAAATTGTAAGTAATCTGAATAGATATGGTGTTCTTGTCCTAGCTGTTGAACGTTGGTCCACGGAGATCTCAGCCTGGCCAGAGAAGAGAGCCCAGAAAGATCATCACAGTTCCTGTAAAAGAAGATGTACACCTGAAAAAGGCAGAGAATGCCTGGAAGCCCAGCCAGAAACGTGACAGCCAAGCTGAGGATCCTGAAAACATTAAAACCCAGGTGAGAACAAGGCACATCCTGATGTTACAGAGTTACAGTGCTGTCGGTTACCCCCCCTCCCCCCTGGATTTTCTTTTTTTCTATTTATTTTTATTTGAAAGTGAGATCTCCCATCTACAAGTACGTTCCTCAAAAGCCCACAACAGCCAGAGCTGGGCCAGGGTGAAGTTGGAAACCTAGAACTCAATCCACTTGGTGGCAGGGATGCACTACTGCTGCCTCCCATAATGTACGTCTAGGAAGCCAGAGCAGAAGCAGAATCAGGACTCAAATCCACACACCCTGATAGGGAACGCAAGCATCGCAAGTGGCACCTTAATTTGCACCAAATATCCACCCCTTCCTTTGACCTCTTTTTTAACCTTATTAATACGTGTAGAGATACCAGTAAATACTTAATAATCTTTTCCTTTGACAGTGTTATTCTAAAAACCATGCCAAACAACGTACTACTTTCTCTTGAAATTGCTTTACTTTTTCAAAATACATACTTTGACTAGGGGGATTATATATATATATATATATATATTTTTTTTTTTTTTTTTTTTTTGACAGGCAGAGTGGACAGTGAGAGAGAGAGACAGAGAGAAAGGTCTTCCTTTGCCGTTGGTTCACCCTCCAATGGCCGCCGCGGCCGGCGCGCTGCGGCCGGCGCACCGCGCTGATCCGGTGGCAGGAGCCAGGAGCCAGGTGCTTTTCCTAGTCTCCCATGGGGTGCAGGGCCCAAGCACCTGGGCCATCCTCCACTGCACTCCCTGGCCACAGCAGAGGGCTGGCCTGGAAGAGGGGCAACCGGGACAGAATCCGGCGCCCCGACCGGGACTAGAACCCGGTGTGCCGGCGCCGCTAGGCGGAGGATTAGTCTAGTGAGCCGCGGCGCCGGCTGACTAGGGGGATTATATATCATAGATGTTAATCATTCAGGCTTAGGTAAATATTTGCTTTTCTTTAAAGTGAATTTTTATATTCTCTGTGATTGAATCTCTTCTTCCTGTGATTAATTATATCTCCTTTTCAGGCCTTCATTTTTAGTAAGTTACAGTTTTTTCTTCCACCCACTGGGTCACTCCCCAAATGACCACATAGCCAGGATAGGCCAGGTTGAAGCCAGGAGCCAGGAGCTACTCCAGGTCTCCCACATGGGTGCAGAGGCACAGGCACTTAGGCCATCTTCTGCTGCTTTCCCAGGCACATTAGCAGGGAGCTGGATGAGAAGTGGAGCAGTCGGGACTCAAAGTCGCACCCTTGTGGGATGTCAGTGCACAGCACTGGCCCCAATAAACTACAATTTAAAAACATCTCTTTTTAGAGACTTATGAGGTAAAACTGAATTCTTTGTATCATTTTGTGCATATTCTGCCCTTAGAACTCCTTATAATAAACTGAATGAATTCCTTTCTTAAATCCATACAAAATTAATTTTTGTGTGCCAAATTATATCAAATGTTTATTCATTTTTTGTTACACACACAATGCCAGTTCCTATCCATAGATTACCTCTTTTTTTTTTTTTTTTTGTGTGTGTGCCCACACCACTTCTTTTGTGCTTGTAATTCACCCTAGTGCTGACTTCATCACTTTGTTTATAAATATCCTCTCTCTGCAGCTAGATTTTGATTGTGTGGAAGGCTTTGTGCTTCACTTATACTGGACATCTAGTAGGTATTCAGTTCTAGCCAGTAAATGATTTTCAACAAATAGTTATTACCTTTTATTATATTTTTCTAGCCTTAAATTATCTTCTAAAATAAGAGAAATTTGAAGATTTCTTATGACAAATAAAATTTCTTATAACAAATGAAACTGAAAGATATTGGGTCCAGGCATTGTGGTGTAGCAGGTTAAGTTACTGCTTATGATGCCAACATCCCTCCTGGTTTTGCCCTGGCTCTGCCCCAACTGTTGCAGACATTTCCAGCAGATGGAAGATCTCTCTCTCTCTCTCTCTCTCTCTCTCTCTCTCTCTCTCTCTCTGCCACTCTGCCTTTTAAATAGGTAAATGGATAATCTTAAGGGAAAAAAACCTGAAAGATAGTATCATAGGTGATATTATACAATTAAAACAGGTACAGTGGCTCCTCCCTCCCATCCCTATTAAACTCTTTTTTTCTTTTTTTAAAAAAGGCTTATTTATTTAAGAAATAGAGAGAGCTGCCATCTAATGATTCACTACCCAAATGCCTGCATAGCCAGGATGGCCAGGCCAAAGCCAAGAGACAGGAATGCAATCTAGGCCTCCTGTGTATGTAATAGGAATTCAGTTACTTGAGCCATCACTGCTGCCTCCCACGGTCTGCTTTATCAAGAAGTTGAAGTCCAATCAGAGCTGGCAATTCAGCCTAGGTACTACAGTATGAGAGGCAGACATCTTAAATGCCAGGCTAATTACCTGCCCCCCACTCAGTGAACTTTTAAATTTTTTTCCTTACAAGAGCAATACTGACTTATTGCTGGAAAACTTGACAAAATTATTTTTTTAATTTAAGTAAATTTATTATTTATTATTTCCTGTTAATATATTCACAAACATTCTAAAAAATCCATATATAAGATTTATTTATTTATTTATCTGAAAGGCGGAGTGTCAGAGACAGAGGTCTTCTATCCTCTGGTTCACTCCCCATGTGCCTGCAACAGATATGGCTGGGCCAGGCCAAAACCAGGAGCCTAAAACTCCATCTGGGTCTCCTTCATGAATGGCAGGAAGCCATGTTCTCGGTCCATTATCTGCTTCCTCCCAGGTACATTAGCTGGAAGCTGGGTCAGAAGCGTGGAGTAACTGGGTCTCAAACCAGGCACTCAGATACAGGCTATAGGTCTCTCAAGCTGCGGCTTAACCTGCTGCACCACATTCCTGCCCCCAGATAGAAATTTTTAAAGAGTTACAAAACATTTGTAAACTTTTTCCGGTATTAAATCATGATGTCTTGGAGTTTATGACTTCATTTTCTTGAGACACAGTTTACATAGAGGAAAATTCACCTTTTTGTGTAAGTTCTGTAGTGTTCTCAAACATACAGAATCATGTAGCTATCACAGTCAAGATATAAAGCATTTCCATCCACAGCTTCCCAAATCCCTTTGCACTGCCTTGTATCCATTCTTTGCCGTGATGCCCACCCATTGCCATCACTGGATCTTTGTCTCTAACATTACTGCTTTTTCCAGAAAAATCACATAAATAGAATAGCTTTGACCACAACTTCTTTCACTTAGCGGGTATGTTTTAGATTCATCCATATTATTACATGTATGATCAGTTGGATTTTTTTAATTGCCCAGCAATATTTCACTATTTAGTTATTTTATACTTTGTTCTTCCATTTATAGGATAAATAGTTTCCAGGTTTTGGTAATTATGAATAAAATTGCTGTAAGCTTTGTTTTTATTGGGTAAATTCCTATCTATGGAATTCAGGAATCTTTTGGTAAATATATGTTTAACATTATTGGGAAATGCCAGACTTTTCCAAAATTGTACCATTTTGCATTTCCATTGTCATTACATGAGGATTTCAGTTATACCTCACCCTCCTCCCACTTGCTATTTTCTGCTTTTAAGATTGTAGCCATTTTGGTGAATGTGCTGTGGTATCTTATTGTAGTTTTTTTTTTTTTTTTTTTTTAAGAAAAACTATGTATTTATTTATTTATTTGAAAGGCAGAATTATAGAGAGGGAGATACAGAGAACCATCTTCCATCCACTGGTTTTACTCCTAGATGTCGGCAATGGCCAGAGCTGGGCCTGGTTGGAGCCAGGCACTTCATCTGAGTTCATTTGGTCCCTGAGTTTGCAGGGACCAAACTCTTGAGCCATTTTCCTCTGCTTTTCCTAGGCCTTTAGCAGGGAGCTGGATCAGAAGTGGAGCAGCCAGGACACAAACTGGCACCCATATGAGATGCCTGCCTTGCAACCAATCACACCCCTGCCTTTTTTTTTTTTTTTTCTCCTTATACATTTGTCATTCGGCTCAGTGGTAAGGTGGCTGTAGAGACACATGTTAGAGGGTAAGTGGACATGGGAAACAAAGGGGACGTCCAGGCACATGGGTGCAGGGAGGGTGGGGAACACCACTTTCACTTTCCTTTGTCTTTTCCTTTAAAAAAAAAAAAAAAGGCAGGGATGCGATTGGCTGGAAGGGTAGAGAACAAACCCCAGAACAGTATGTAAGCTGCAGAGGTGGGTGGTGGGAGCAGCGCCCACCTGGGTGAGAAGGGGGAGACTGTCAGGGCAGTGCTTGCAGCTTCAAGTTCCCCAGGAGTTTGTGTCGGCCCAGCTCATCGTCCTCCTCATCCACATTCACCAGCAGCTTGATGGCTTCGTGGCCCACAGCTTGCTTGAGGGAGTCTGATAAAGACACCTTTAAGTGTCTCTAGTAACGAGCCATTGAAGAATGCCTCAAGGTAGGTGAGCTCAGAGAACTTGATGTCACAGATGATGGAGCCCAGGTCCCGGGACTTGAGCATGGTGTTCGCCTGGTTAAAGCGCTCAAACTGGCACTCAAGTGGGTCCTGCTTGTCAGAGAAGACGTTGCCCTGTAGAGCAGTCTCGTGCTGGCAGTATTCAGCCTTTACCTACTGTGCCAAATGCTGGCCCCTGAACAACCTTTGAATTAATATATCTTCTTTGGTAAAGTTTATGTTCATGTCTTTCATTGTTTTTCATTGGGTTATATATTTTCTTTTTTTAAGATTTATTTATTTATTTGGAAGTCAGAGTTACACAGAGAGAAAAGGAGAGGCAGAGAGAGAGAAAGAGAGGTCCTTTATCTGTCGGTTCATTCCACAATTGGCTGCAACGACTGGAGATGCGCCGATCTGAAGCCAAGAGCTAGGAGCTTCTTTCGGGACTCCCAAGCAGGTGCAGGGGCCTGAGGATTTAGGCCATCTTCTACTGCTTTCCCAGGCCATAGCAGAGAGCTGGATCTGACATGGAGCAGCCAGGACTAGAACCAGCACCCATATGGGATGACGGCACTGCAGGTGGCAGTTTTACCCACTACACCACAGTGCCGGCCTCTGTAGCCAATATTTAATTTCTTCTTAGGTAAACACAAATACCAAAGAGACGTACTCTAATTTCTTGAAAGGCAAGAAGAATATCTTAACATGTGCATTCCACAAAATATGTGCAGCACAACGTCTTACACATTGTAGGTCCTCTAAAAAATGTTTCAGAGCCTTTCCATAGTAAGAATGATAAACATCACAGAGGCACAGAAAAATCAGTGAATCCAACAACATATTGTCCCCAGAATAGTAACAGTGCCAGCGCACAACCACATCAGCAATACAGGCCCCACAAGCAAATTCAACCTGGATATCAAAGTCTCCCACCATGCACCACAGGAGGAATGACTACTCCCTGACCTTCATGAGTTGAATAAAGAGCCCAAGCACCAAGACACTCAGGGAAAAGTGAAAAAGAGACACCTGGAGAGGGAGAAACACTATGGTGGGGAAGACAGGGGAGTGCCCTGGAGTTTGAAGCAAGGGAGCAGGACCTCTTACCACTTCAATGTCTTCATCTTCTTTTAAAGATTTATTTATTTATTTGAAAGGCAGAGTTACAGAGAGGCAGAAAGAGAAAAAGAGAGTGGGAGGTCTTCCATCTGCTGGTTCACTCCCCAAATGCTGCGACGGCCGGAGCTGGGCTGATCCAAAGCCAGGAACCTGGAGCCTCTTCCAGGTCTCCAATACAGGTGCAGGTGCCCAAGGATCTGGGCCATCCTCCACTGCTTTCCCAGGCAATAGCAGAGAGTTGGGTCAGAAGTGGAGCAGGCCACTCATGAGGCCGGCGCCGCTGCTCACTAGGCTAATCCTCCGCCTAGCGGCGCCGGCACACCGGGTTCTAGTCCCGGTTGGGGCGCCGGATTCTGTCCCGGTTGCCCCTCTTCCAGGCCAGCTCTCTGCTGTGACCAGGGAGTGCAGTGGAGGATGGCCCAGGTGCTTGGGCCCTGCACCCCATGGGAGACCAGGAAAAGCACCTGGCTCCTGGCTCCTGCCATCGGATCAGCGCAATGCGCCGGCTGCAGTGCGCCGGCCGCGGCGGCCACTGGAGGGTGAACCAACAGCAAAGGAAGACCTTTCTCTCTGTCTCTCTCTCTCACTGTCCACTCTGCCTGTCAAAAAATAAAAAAAAATAAATAAATAAAAATTAAAAAAAAAGAAGTGGAGCAGCCAGGACTCGAACCAGCACCCTTATGGGATGCCGGCACTGCAGGTGGTGGCCCTACCCACTATGCCAAGGGCCGGCCCCGGGTTATATATTTTCTTATCACCGAGTTTTCAGTTTTTTATATAATGGGTCTTCAGAGACTTCATGGAAAATGCATATGAAAATGAGAAGCCGGTGCTGTGGTATATGGGACGAAGCTGCCACCTGTAGCACCAGCAACT
Source organism: Oryctolagus cuniculus (assembly GCF_964237555.1). Lineage (NCBI taxonomy): Eukaryota > Metazoa > Chordata > Mammalia > Lagomorpha > Leporidae > Oryctolagus > Oryctolagus cuniculus. The sequence goes on from NC_091438.1 coordinate 149,908,527, forward strand.
GAAAAGGACACCGGTTTGAGTCCTGGCTGCTCTGCTTCTGATCCAGCTTCCTGCTAAAGTGCCTGAAAAGGCAGCAAAGAATGGCCCAAGTCCTTGGGCCCCTGCATCTACATGGAGACCTTGAAGAGGCTTCTGGCTCCTGGCTTCAGCCTGGCCCAGCTCTAGATGTTGGGTCCATTTGAGGAGTGAGCCAGCAGATGGAAGATCTCTTTTATCTCTGACTGTTCCTCTCTCTGTAGCTCTGCCTTTTGAATAAAATAAAAATCAATCTTAAAAGAAAAGTAAGATTGATGATAGTTGAAACTGAAGGACATCACGTTGAGTGGTATGAGGTAGACACAGAAAGACAAATACTACATTTTCTCCTCTATATGTAGGAGCTAAAATTAAGAAAAAAAAGGGGGGGGTCTGCCTCTCTTGGAGCCCCTCCTGCCCCCCAGGCCACTTCAGTATGTGTTGTAGTGAGTAAACCTGCTGCCTGCAACTCTGGCATCTCTGGATGCGTCTCCCAGATGCTTCCCTTTCCACCCAGCTGCCTGCTAATGGCCTGGGAGAAACAGAAGATGCCCTAAGTGTTTGGGCCCCTGCAACTCAAGCAGGAGACCCAGATGAGGTCCTGTCTCCTGACTGCTGGCTTTGGTGTGGCCCAGCCCTAGCCGTTGCAGCCATTTGGAGAGTGAACCAGTGGAGGGAAGACCTCTCTCTCATGTATCAGTTTTGCTGTAAATACAGTGTTTTGTCAAACTTAGTGTTAAATCTTTGTCAAACAAATTGATAATAATTATATACTACTAGTTTTAATGATTTTGTTGCTTAAAATTTACTTTATGAGTGAAGTTGAACATCTTTTTGTTTGATTATTGTACATAGTTAGCCCTTGTTTGTTTTCCTGCTGGGCTGTCATCTTTGTACTTTTTATTTGTTGAACTCTTTAGTTAGTAGACCCATTAGGCCTTTTACAATAATATAAATTAAATATATGTCATCAAAAATAATAAATAATAAATATCTAGTTGAATAGAAAGGCTGCATTTAACAGTGTCTTCCATAAAATGTTTTTTATTTTGATAATACTCTGTTTATCAATTTTTTATTGATTGTTTTGGTTGTTGTCTAAGAAATCTTTGCATAATTCAAGAACACAAAGCTTTTGTTCAGTGTTATCTTCTAGAAGCCTATAATTTTAGATTTTACTCTTTTTTAATTAATTTATTTGAGGGGCAGAGACTGCTGGTTCATTCCCCAGATACCCACAAGTACAGAACTGGGCCAAGTCAAAAATGAGAGCTGGAAACTGCACTAGGCCTTCCACGTGGGTGGCAGAGTCCAGTCACTAGGGCCGTCACTGTTGCCTTCCAGGCTCTGCATTAGGAAGAAAATGGAGTCAAGAACCTGAGCTGGAAATTGAACCTAAAATGCCCACTCAAGATTGTACGTTTAATTCTGTGATCCAGTTTTAGTTAAGTTTTGTAAAAGGTGCAAGATATGAATACAAGTTCATTTTTTGTTCTGATGGATATTCAATTTTTCTAACAACATATATTGAAAAGATTCTTTCCTCCATTGAATTTTCCTTCCATCTTTTCTGAAAGTCAGTTCATTATATACGTGTAAGTCTATTTCTAGACTCTCTTCTGTACAGTTTATATAGTAACTTTATATACTAAAATGTTGAAAGGTTCTGTTACTCCTCAAACTTTATTTTTCAAAATTGTTTAGGCTCTTCTAGTTTTTTTGCCTTTCCATATGATTTACAGAGTCACTTGATGAATTTTTACCAAAAATAAAAACCGAAATTCACTACTAGGATTTTTGTAAATAATATAGTTCTCCATTGATTTAGGTCCTCTTTGATTTCTTTCTTTACTAATTTGTAGTTTTCATCATACAGCTCCTGTAGGTATTTTGTTCAATCTTAAACTATGTACTTAATGAGTTTGGATGCTATTATAAATGGTACTTAAAAAAATCTGCATTTTTAATTATTCATTGCTAACATATAGAAATATGGTTGACATTTGCATTTTGAACATTGTATCCTATAATTGCTAGACTCAATAATTGTAGTGTCTGTTTTTGGACTTTCTCATGATTTTCTATGTAGACAACTATCATCTGTGAATAATGGGTTTATTTCTTCTTCTCTAGTGTGTTATTAAGAATAATGAGGGCCGGCGCCACGGCTCACTAGGCTAATCCTCCGCCTGCGGCGCCGGCACACCGGGCTCTAGTCCCGGTTGGGGCGCCGGATTCTGTCCCGGTTGCCCCTCTTCCAGGCCAGCTCTCTGCTGTGGCCAGGGAGTGCAGTGGAGGATGGCCCAGGTGCTTGGGCCCTGCACCCCATGGGAGACCAGGAGAAGTACCTGGCTCCTGCCATCGGATCAGCACGGTGTGCTGGTCGCAGCGCACCAGTTGCGGCGGCCATTGGAGGGCAAACCAACGGCAAAGGAAGACCTTTTTCTCTGTCTCTCTCTCTCACTGTCCACTCTGCCTATGGGGGGAAAAAAAAAAGAATGATGAGAACAGACAATTTAGCTTCATCCCCTAAGAGCAATCAGTGTTTCACTCTTTAGATTGTAGATACCCTTTTTGTCTTGAGGATGATCTCTTCTGTTCCTAAACTGATGAGTTTCTTTCTGCAACATCTCTTAGAAGATATCTGCATCGTATTTCATACCATTCCATACCATACTTATATTGTGCCATAATTTAGACAAAGTTCTATTTTTGAATGTTGAAATTAACTTCTCTAAAGGGTTATATGATAGAAGTTATTGATCAAAATCTTTGTATGTATCGCTAAATATGAATAATTTTATAATATTGTAACTACTTGTTCAAAGGGTACATCACAGTTTTAAAGCTTTTAATACATATTGCCAGGATACCCTTAGATACATACTGGCTGATGCTCTCGCCAGCAAGATGTGACTAAAGCCGGTTTCTAGATGTCTCATCAGTAGTAATAAGAAGGTGTTAAAATTGATGGATTTAATCACTTCTGTAACTAGCCCACAATCTTTAATAATTTGAGGAATTGAATTAGTTATTAGAAACAAACCTTACATCAAGCATCATGTTATCCTAGTTATTCTAATGTGGTTTTTTTTTCTTCTTTGTGGCCCTTCTAGGAACTTTTTAGGAAAGTTCGGAGTATCTTAAATAAATTGACACCGCAGATGTTCAACCAACTGATGAAACAAGTGTCAGGACTTACTGTTGACACAGAGGAGCGGCTGAAAGGAGTCATTGACCTGGTCTTTGAGAAGGCTATTGATGAACCCAGTTTCTCTGTGGCTTACGCAAACATGTGTCGATGTCTAGTAACGGTAAGAAGAGAGGAAGGAGTAAAACGAGAAATCTCCAAGAGGTATATTCTCCCCTCACTGCACATTCTTCCCAGAAGTCTCATTGGGGCCACGTAAAGGGGAGAATATATTTTTAGCACTTACTAACAAAGCATCCTCGTTGTATAAGGAGAATCTTCCTTTATTGCAATATATACTCACCTCTGGTCGGGGTTTGGAGACAGGATTGAAATGGGCATGTGATGATCTCATCCATCTTGTTCCAGAGGTTTCCAAGCTTTACATTAGTAACAGAAATTACTGTCATGGGCAGCCAGTTTCTCCCTATGGCTTGCTTTTACCTTTAGTTAAATTTGGAAAAAAAAAAAAATCAAAACAAAACACAGTTACTTCTAATTCTAGCCTCCACGATAATGAAAGGACAGCTGTCTTATGGTGAGAAGGGTTCATAACTAATCATTTCATCTGTTAAAAGCATTAGATATCTCTTTTTATATTATCCACAGCCATTTACTCTGCACAGCCTGTCAGTGCTAGGGCAAGACAGAATGGAGACCAAAGACCTTGTGATTAATGTTCATTGCCCTCTTCTATTCTGCAGTCATTAAACTGCCATGTACCATCTGGGTTTTCCCTTCCTGTTACTGTTACCAAAGTACTTGTGTCAGAAATGTATGATCTTTAACATGTGGGTTTTTTCCTAAATTACTACAACTCATTTCATCATACCTCATTTCTTAGAGACAAGCTATGAAAATACAAAATTCTATCATTCTACCAATATTTTTGAATACTTATGTCAAAGACAGGTAAGTCTGTTGGAAGTTAGCAAAGTTACATCTCCTATTTTTAATACCCTAAACAATAGGGTGGCTGCATTGCAGGTTAAGCCGCCACCTACTGCACCAGCATCCCATATGGGCACTGGTTGGTGTCCTGGGTGCTCCACTCCTGATCTGGGACCCTGCTAATGCACTTGGGAAAGCAGCAAATGGAAGACCTCTCTTTATCACTTGCATTCTCTCTTTCTTTCTTTCTCTCTTTCTGACTCTGTCTTTCAAATAGATAACATAAATCTTAAAAAAACGAAACAAAAAAAAAACCTTTCTTTCTCTTTCTTTCTCCTTTTCTCTCTGTATGTCTGCCTTGCAAGTCAATAAATAAATCTAAATTAAAAAAAAAAAAACTAACATCCATATTGAAAATAAAATAGGATTCATCAGAAAAAGACAAGTCACATTTTGTAATATAGCAGTGTGTTGTTACTTGAATGGGTGATTTAAACCCAAAACATATATTGGAGGAAAAAGAAATCGTATTGGTGTGAGAGTGACAAATTTTCATGGTGCAAATAAAGCTCCAGTTGAACCTGGGATCATGAGGGGTGCGAGTATAGAGAACAAAGGAAGTAGTCCAGGCAAGGTCACGTCCAAAGCATCAAGCATGACATAATGGCTGCAGACTCTGGCTTAGCAGTCTCACTGTTACGGGTTTAATATTTAAGCTTTACAATTAAGTATTTTTATTTAAACTAAATATACTTTGCCACTTGCTAAGTTTATACCCTTAGAATAGTTTACTAATCTCAGTTTTAATCCATAAAATAAGTTCATATAATGTATGATATTATGAGGACAAATCAAATGAGGTTATCTTAAGTTCCTAACTCAGTATTTGGCCTGTAGTAAGTCATAAATAAATTGAAACCATATTGGTGATTGGTGATGGGAAGTGTTCTAAGTCCAGACTGTGCAGTTCTGGAAATGCCAGCTACAGAGTGAAGTTGATTATAATAATAGAAACCATCTATGTGTTGCTTTGAACAATTATTACAAGCCCAAATGTTGTGTCCTTTTGGGCAGTGAACCAGCCGATGGAAGTTTCCTCTCTGTGTGTCTGTGTTTCTCTGTTCTTCAAATAAGATTTAAAAAAAAAAAAAAGTAAATAAAAATTGTTTCAAAATTAGGAGCATTTTTCACCAAAGGATATCTTGAAAAGAATAAAATGAAGCCACACAGAAGAAGATAATTGCAACTTAACCTAACAGTCAGAAAATAGCTCAGGTTTCTATATGTATAAGAGACTTACACAAACACTTCATTACCACCATATGCTGCTATTGAACCAGCCACAGATTGAATTGCAGGTCTTATAACCTGATTCATAGTCTTTAAGAATGGAAAAATGGGGTGGAGGGAAGTTATGGGGGAGAAGCCATTGTACTCCATAAGCTGTACTTTGGAAATTTGTATTCATTAAATAAAAGTTAAAAAAAAAATAAAAAATAAAAAAAGAACGGAAAAATGACGTATTTCCATCCATATACAGTAAATTTTACAAATATTATTTAAAAAAATTTTTTTTATTTTAAAGGTAGAGTTACAGAGAGGCAGAAGCACAGAGAAAGAGAGATCTTCTATCTGCTAGCTCCCTCCCCAAACGACCCCAAAAGCCTGAGCTGGGTTGATCTGAAGCCAGGAGCCAGGAGGTTCTTCTGGGTCTCCCACATGGGTGCAGGCACCCAAAGGCTTGGGCTGTCTCCTGCTGCTTTCCCAGGCCATAGCAGAGAGCTATATCGGAAGTAGAGCAGCTGGGACTTGAACCAGTGCCCATATGGGATGCCTGCACTGCAGGTGGCGGCTTTACTTGCTCCGCCACAGTGCCAGCCCCTATAAACAATAAATATTAAAGTAATCACAAATCATTAAAATTGTAATTAGTATAACATTCTTTTTTTTTTTTTTTTTTTTTTTTTTGACCGGCAGAGTGGACAGTGAGAGAGAGAGACAGAGAGAAAGGTCTTCCTTTGCCGTTGGTTCACCCTCCAGTGGCCGCCGCGGCTGGTGCGCTGCGACCAGCGCACCGCGCTGAGCCGATGGCAGGAGCCAGGTGCTTCTCCTGGTCTCCCATGGGGTGCAGGGCCCAAGCACCTGGGCCATCCTCCACTGCACTCCCTGGCCACAGCAGAGAGCTGGCCTGGAAGAGGGGCAACCGGGACAGAATCCGGCGCCCCGACCGGGACTAGAACCTGGTGTGCCGGCACTGCAGGCGGAGGATTAGCCTAGTGAGCCACGGCGCCAGCCTTAGTATAACATTCTTAACCATTGGTTTGACATAGTTGTAAAACAAAGTTTTACAAAACTGTATTTGCCGCAGTACTGATAGATACAGACATTTCTTTTTTTCTTTCCTTTTTGTTTGTTTTTTAATTTTAGCTTAAGAAATGTATAGGCCTTTGCCACTTATCATGGGTTATTGTTAGTCATTTAAATAATGTAATCTGGTGCTAATCAGTCACACATAGTCATACAATGTGAGCCTAAATAGGTAGTTTGAGGAGGTGGAAATAATAGCAGTAAAAGTTAGGAGTATTGGAAATCAAAGCACTATTTTTTTGAGCTAGATGGCAGGTAAGCTTTGTACCCACTCTGTTGTCCCTATTTTACAACTTTATCTGAAATTTGGAAAATTGCCTAAATTGGGATTCAATGCTTAGAGAAGTCTTGAAATTTTTTTCAGTAGTTTTCTTTGTTAAGTGACAAAATTTTAGTTCAAACAATGAAGTAGAGCAGTGGTCTTGATCAGGGGTGTTTTGCCCTCAGGGAGCAGTTGGTTTTATCTGGAGACGTTTTTTGATTCTTGTTAATGAGTACAGGCCAGGCTGCTACTAAATATCTTATGATGCGGGGAGAGGCTCCCCCAACAAGGAGTTACCCAGCCAAAGTGGCAGTAGTATTGAGATTGCTGAGATTTTAAGGTACAGAATACTTGCTTTCATTGTTTAGAGCAGTTTTTTAACAGTAGCTTTAAAAAAAAAAGATTTTATTTATTTATTTTAGAGGTAGAGTTACAGAGAGTGAGAAGGAGAGACAGAGAGAAAGGTCTTTCATCCTTTGGTTCACTCCTCAAATGGCCAAAATGGCCAGAGCTACACCGATCCGAATCCAGGAGCCACGTGTTTCTTTTGGGTCTCCCACACAGATGCAGGGTCCTAAGCACTTGGGCCATCTTCTGCTTTCCCAGGCCATAGCAGAGAGCTGGCTCAGAAGAGGAGCAGCTGGGACTAGAACTAGTGCCTGTATGGGATGCTGGCACTGCAGGCAGAGGATTAACCTACTGCACCACAGCGCTGGCCCTCTAGAGCAGTTTTTAAACCTTTCTTCTGCTCCCATGTAAGTCAAATGGATAGCTTACATCTGAAATTCCTTTCTTCACTTTGAAGTGATTATCTAGGTGAATCCTAAAGAAAAATATTAAATTGTACACCAGTATTTTGTTTTCTTTTTTTGTTTGTTTGTTTGTTTGTCTATTTATTTGAGAGGCAAAGCTATACACAGAGGGAGAGACAGAGAGAGAGGCCTTCCATCTGCTGGTTCACTCCCCAGATGGCCACAATGGCTAGAGTTGGAATGATCCAAAGCCAGGAGCAGGGAGCTTCCTTTGGGGTTCCCTCCCACATGGGTTCAGGGGCCCAAGCACTTGGGCCATCTTCCACTGCTTTCGCATGCCATTAGCAAAGAGCTGAATCAGAAACGGAGCAGCCAGCTGGGACATGAATCGGCACCCTTATGGGATGCTGGCACCACAGGCGGAGGCTTAGCCTACTTCATCACAGTATTGGCCCTTGTACACCAGTTTTTTCCATGAAGTCTTAAAAGATGTTAGGCTTTTAAGAAAAACTGCCACAGACATTTGGCCTAACAATAAAGATGCTGATTAAGATGCCCACACACCATATGGACTGCTTGAGTTTGAATTCAGCTCCGCTCCTGATTTAAGCTTCCCGCTAATGCAGACCCTGGGTGCATTGATGATCGCTGAAATAACTGGGTTCCTGCTACCCATGAGAGAGACCGGACTCTAGCCTCTGTCACTGTGGGTATCTGGGAAGTACATCCACGAGTAGGAGCTCGGGTTCTTCCTTTCTCTCTCTCTCTGTCTCTCTGTCTCTCTGTCTCTGTCTCTCTCTCTCTCTCTCTCTCTCTGTTTCCCTGCCCCTCAAAGAAAAAGAGAGAGTGTGTGCTTTACATTTAGAGGAAACTAATAGAATGGCTTTTCCCAAGTTGCCCTGAAAATGAGACGTATAGATGTATGTGCTGTTGCCTGCTCCACCAAGCCCTACCATGGTAAGCTATGAAAGGCTTAAGGAGATTGTTAAGAGATAGTAAATGTTGTCTTCTTGTTTCTATACTGATTCTAGAAAAATCTCAAGGATAAACTCCAGTCTTTTTGTATATAGTATCTGGAGCATCTCTGCCTGCCCAGTGTTTTCTGGTGCTTTTATTCATTAATCTTTATTATTTTTTGAGGGAGAGAGAGAGAGAGAGACAGAAAGCATTCCTCTCTGCTGCCTTACCCCTCAAATGCTAGCAATGGCCAGGGCTGGGCCAGGGCTGGGCCAGGGCTGGGCCAGGGCTCTGGAGTACACCACAGCTTCTGTTAGTTCAGCTAGGCAAGACAACAGAGGTATGCAATACCCCTTGCGTGAACAGCAAAGCATTTAACTAGAACTTAGCATTTCTTTTAGAAAGAGGACACCTGAATTGCATGGCAAATGAAGAACAATGGGCAAGGGAAATGTTGTCTTTTATCTAAATCTGTACTTAAATATAATTTTAATTGAATTATTAAAATGTTAAATTTATGCTTTTGTTTTACTCATAATTGCAATGAATATCTGTCTCAGAAACCTCTAGAATATAAATTCCTAAGGACAGAAATATTTTCTGTTGTGTTCACTACTCTCTTCCACTTCCTGGCACATAATAGACCCTAAGACTTGTGCTGTAAGTGAGTCAATGCCTGAATGAGAGAGTGACCAGCTTGAAAGAGTTTAATATAATATGATCTGAGACTGCTCTTGTTACTTTTTCCTCTGCTCTGGCAGCCAGCCATACCTCAGCTACAAAGAATGACATTAAAGATAGGGGTGGTTTTTGTTATGGTGGTTTTTTTGTTTTTGTCATTCTGTGCCCTGTGTTACCAGGCCCAGAACTTGTATGTTGCCACTTTAAGTGCCTAAAAGGAAACTATGAAAAAAAATGACAAGACTGAGAATAGGAAGAGATAGAGAGCAAGGGACACAGAAGAATCTTGTCAGAAGTCAAGTCTGGAATCACAGACATGGAAAGTCAACCTTGACTGGAGGAGGAGGGATCTACAGCTTACCTGATGGGAGATAACAGATGTGTTGGTGAAAAGATGATCAGAAATCGCCTGCCCTTTCATAACTGCATTCCCTTTGACTCTTGTGTTTGTTTCTGAGCACTACATACCTCTTCAGGTGTATCTCAGAGATGTGTTTTGATAGATGTATTCCTGGTGTACATGGTGGGTTATGTACAGTTTTAGCAGGTGACTTACTAAGGTCAGGACCATAACCACTAGTAGAGGATAGCATGTCACTGTGAGCTCACGACTTATATTATATATGAACAATTGCTTTACTGCTGTGCCCATGTAAGAGTAAGCCAGGCTCTAGAAAGCCACGTTAGAGAATTAGTAAGGAAGTGCCGTTTGCTTGCATTGTACTCGTCATATTACCAACTGACTCAGCTCAGCACGTGCTTTGCGGGCAAAATGACTACTGGGCTGTGGGGTTATTGCCAGCGTCTTTATGTTCTGCAACAGCATGCTAAGTCGTGTCGAGGCTTGTCCTTGCACGTTTCTGTTCCCCTACTTGACTGTCATTACCACACAGCTGACTGCCTCGGTGATTCTCTGGGAATGTGCTCCTTTTGGAGAAGAGAAGTATATACTCTGAATGCTAACAAGTATGTCAGAGAATGAGTCTTGTTACCTGAAGAAAATCACTTTGTGACGCAGCAGCATTCATATCCAAGACTGCTGAGGGCCCTATATGTAGGCAGGCCACGTTTCTCCTGTGGGGGGAAAAAGGGAAGGGAGGGGCGGGTGGAGGAAGGTGATTTCTGTTGACTATGTCTCTTGCTTACTTAGTGAACATGCTTACTAAGATGTTCCTACTGACTCCCTTGCTCCCTGAGGAAAACAAACCATCTTTTAACCCATTTAAAACACAAATACATCTTCATTTTGATAACTGTCTACCATTAAATAAAAATTATAGTTTCTAAATAATTCCTTTTCTCACTGTCACACAAAATCTTTCATTCTTGCTACTTTCCATGGTCACATTTGCAAACATCTGTGTTGTCCGTGGTTAATGGACTGATGTTTGTGTCCCCTCAAAATTTATAACTTGAAGCCTAACCTTCGCTGTTGATGTGGGCAGGTAGGGCCTCTGGGGCCTAAGTAAGTTCATAGTTTATAGTAAAGTTTATGGTGCCTTTCTAAGAAGAAGAACTCCAGAGCAGTTTCTCCCCGCATCCTGAGGGTACAGTGAGACATCAGCTGTATGCACGTTAGGAGGTGGGTCTTCACCAAGAGCCAAGTGACACCTTGACTTTGGACTTCTCAGCCTCCAGAACTGTGAGGAATCAATGCCTGTTGTTAAAGTCTCCCCACTCTGTCCCCCCATTTTTAGAGCAGTTGGAGCAGACTTAAGACATCTGTTCTTCATATTCTGTTTAGACTAAACAATTTCAGCCTCTTGACAAGCCATTGTCCATCAGGCAACATAGATTGACTTATTAATGTCATGGTCCTGTCACATTTATCATCTCTGAGAGCAAAGACATTTACCACGAATCACGCTTTGCAGAGGCTGTGTTCTACTTGGCTTACTGATTTCCGCAACCACCCCCAGAGGGCATTAACATTATGTCCCAAAGCAAGCCTTCAGTGAGCTGTGCAGCTAGGCATTCTTTCATTCAGAATTCCTTTTTTGCAAATCTGTGGCCATTCTGTTTATTATTTGGCCTTAATACTTTCAAGTGAAAAGCTTATGTATGATCACATATTCTTTATGTTCTATACTTGTGAAAGTTCCCTTGACCAGTGTTTGGGGATCCCAGATGTTCATTTCCCTTGCTTTTTGTACTTTTTTCTTACTGTTTAGTGAATAAGTTTGCTTAGATCCTTTCTTTAATAGCCATGTTGTTATAATACAAGTTACTGTTACTTTTTAGGCATAGGCATGTCACATACAGCTCTGAGTGTTTAATTGTAGCTATATTAATTGTTTGTGGGCCCCCTATTATGTGTCAACCTCTATTGTTCTCCTTACCAGGACAGTCAGATTTAGTCCTGTCAACAGTCTTGATAGATGTCCTCATTTCCATGTTCAAAGGAAACAGGTGCAGTGAAGCTAAGTAACTTGGCCAAAATTATACAGCAGAACTCTGATTATGACTGTGGCCCAATTTCCTACTTCCTCCCATTTGCTGGTTCACTCTCCAGATGCCCACAATGGCTAGCACCAGGCTAGGGCCAGAGCCGGAGCCAGGATCCGGGAATACCATGTAGGCCTCCCACAAGTATAGCAGGAATCCAATTGCTTGAGCCATCACGATTGCCAGTTTTAGGAAGCAGAGCCAGGAATCTGAACCAGCAACTGCTGCGCTGTGGGGTGCAGGCGTTTCAGCTGCTGGGCTCCTCAAGAGCTACTTTCTGATGTCCTTCAGTCTGCAGTCTGGAGGGTGTGTTTGCAGGTGCAGGGGCTGATGCTCGCTGAGGTGACTGATAGAGTTCACACAGCTGTATCGTTAGGGAACTGGGGTTCATTTCCAGTGCTCCTTCAGAGTACACACTCCTCTGCACGCTTCAGCTACAGCCCACCTGACAGACCAGTGCTTCCGCAGCATCCATGTCATTAAATGCACAAAGCTGTCCTCTCAGCTGGGTACAAGCGTGCCCCCCTTGTTTTAGATGATAAACCTGGAGCTTTTGTTAAAGACCGTGTGTGTGTGTGTGTGTGTGTGTGTGTGTGTGTTTCTCAAGCAAGAAAATAGTCTGAGCCTAAGCCTTTAACTTTTGGATTTCGACGTAACCTCCCCTGCATAAAAGTTTGTAAAAATCATAGCTGAGAAATTTTATACTCAGGGACTTTATGGCACAGCCTTTAACATCATTTGTATGGTGGAATTCACCCTTACCAGATGTGATTTGTGTTTGTTTTTTCACCCAGACCATCACAAATTGTATTTGTTTCAACTCTCTGACTTTTGAGGGGAGCAGGAGAACTCAGTTAAACTCTGGTCCCTCTTACCATGTGAGGCTACGTCAAAAAATGTGTGGAGGGGCTGTTGTCAACAAGCAGGTTAAGCCACTGCCTGATACACCATTTCCCTTATCATTGTCCCAGTCCATCTCCTGGCTACCCCATTTCTGATCCAGCTCCCTGCTAATACACCTGGAAGCAACAGATGATGGCTCAAGTACGTGAGTTCCTGCCACTCATGTAGGAAACCGGCTAGAGTTCCTGGCTTCTGGCCTTAGCCTGGCCTGGCCCTGACTATTGGAGCCATAAGAAAAGAAATAAATATTTTTTAAGTTTGTGGGGAAAATGGAATTAAAAGATATGTTTATCTTGTTATAAAAAATCTCAAAATCCATGTTTATATTTTACTGTTTGCTTTTGAAAGGCAAGGAGACAGAGAAGGATCGTCTATGCAGTGGTTCATTCTGCAAATGCCCACAGTGAACACAGCAGTCGGGGCTGCTCTGGTAGAAGCTAGGAGCCAGGAACTCAGTTGTCTCCTGCATGGGTGGCAGAGACCCAGTACTTGAGGCGTCTTCTGTGGTCTCTCAGGGTCTACAACAGCAGGAAGCTGAAAGCAGAAGCAGAACTGGAGACCAAAACTAGGCACTACAATATGGGAGGTGTGCGTCCCAAGAGGTGTTAGTAACCACTGTGCCAAACACCTGAACTTGCAGTTTTGTTTCTAATTTTTATTTATTTATCTGAAAGATAGAGGAGTTTCCATTCACTGATTCACTTCCCAAATGCCTACAACAGTGTTTCCTAGCCAAAACTGAGAGCTGGAAACTTAATTCAGGTCTCCTGCCCTAACCTGACATATCACAAGTTGCCTTCTAGGGTCTGCATTAGGAAGCTGTAAGCTGGAGCCTGGTTTCAGACCCCGGTATTCCAGTGTGGGATGTGGGTGTACCACTAGGCTAAACATACAGTCCCCTCGGAACTTTCTGAAGACCTCTCAGATTGCAGTGGTTTGTATTTTCATTCTGTTGTCCACATTTCTCCCATTTTCTGCACAGTAAATCCATAATGTAGAGAACATCTCTTTGGAGCCCAGGCCATTTTTTCTTACCTATCAATTATATACTTAATATAGATGATGATGCATATGCCAAGAAGTTGGATGGGACTGTTCAATTGGTGTTTTGTTTCTTTGTTCGTTTTGTTTGTTTGTTTGTTTGTTTGTTTTGGACAGGCAGAGTTAGACAGTGAGAGAGAGAGACAGAGAGAAAGGTCTTCCTTCCATTGGTTCACTCCCTAAATGGTTGCCACAGCCGGCGCGCTGTACCGATCCAAAGGCAGGAGCCAGGTGCTTCTCCTGGTCTCCCATGGGGTGCAGGGCCCAAGTACTTGGGCCATCCTCCACTGCACTCCCGGGCCACAGCAGAGAGCTGGCCTGGAGAGGGGCAACCGGGACAGAATCCGGCACCCCGACCGGGACTAGAACCCGGGGTGCCGGCGCCGCAGGCGGAGGATTAGCATAGTGAGCCGCGGCGCCGGCCAATTGGTTTAATTTAACATTCCTAAGAAGCAACAGATTGAAATAGCATTTAGTTTGTTCTAGAACCTGTTATGTTGGTGCTCTGTTATATGCCAGCTGCTCATAAATACAGTTCTTGATTCTCTGTTGTATTTCTTAATCAGTGCATTATTGTGTGTTCTGGGTCCTGTATAATAAAAGATAGACACTACCTTTGGCATTTGCTTTCAAAAATCTTTGCTTTCATGGAGCATTTCTTGAAGACTGAAAAACTCCTGAGCCCCCTTGTGTGAGTGTAGAATAGGCCTGACTATGAAATAATTTATAGTCACTTCTATTTGTTTGCCTGAATTCAGAGTAAGGATATATTAATATCGCTACAGTTGTCTAAAAATTATTTGATGATGTTCCTGTCTTCTTTTTTTAAAAAAGATATATTTATTTGAAAGTCAGAGTTACATGGCGAGAGGAGAGGGAGAGGGTGAATGTGAGGGGGAGGTCTTGTATCCCATGGTTCACTCCCCAGTTGGCCACGACAGCCAGAGCTGCACTGATCTGAAGCCAGGAGCAAGGAGTGTCTTCTGGGTCTCCCACACAGGTGCAGGGGCCCAAGGGCTTAGGCCATCTTCTACTGCTTTCCCAGGCCACAGCAGAGAGCTGGATTGGAAGGGGAGCAGCCAGGTCTAGAACCGGAACCCACATGGGACGCCGGTGCTACAGGCAAGGGCATTAACCCGCTCCATCCTGTCTTCTTTAGTTAATGCTTCTTGCTATGTAAGGTAACACCTAGTTCCTTCGTTGATTAGAAGCAGACTTGTTAAATGAACTTTTAATCATCATAGGAAATATATTGGAGTGTGTGCTGTCATTTCTCATGCAAATACAGTATGGCATTGTAGTGCTCTGTGTCAGGACATTTTTCCAGTCATTCAGCCGTGATCTACAGCTGTCCCAAGTTCGTTCTTTTTTTTTTTTTTTTTTTTTTTTTTTAGATTTATTTCATTCATTTGAAAAACAGATTTACAGAAAGTGGGGTCGGGGAAGAGGGGCAAGGAAAGAGAGAGCTCTTCCATCCTCTGGTTCACTCCCTGGAAGGCCATAATGGCTGGGCTGGACCAGGTGGAAACCAGGAGCCAGAAATTCCATCTAGGTCTCCCAGTGGGTGACAGACACTGAGCCATCTGCTACTGCTTTCCCAGACCCATTAGTGGGGAGCTGGATTGTAAGCAGAGCAGCTGGGACTGGAACTGATACTCATATGGGATGCCAACACTGCAAGTGGCAGCTTAACCCACCACACAACACCAGCCTCCCAAGTCCACTCTTGATAGTTGGTAGCTATTTTGTGAGTATAAATACAGTACATATTCTAGGGCAAGCACAAATACATTTTAGAACTTTGGAACTCACTTTGTGATTCCAGAAAAACTTTTTTGCCGTTTTATACAGTTGTGCTCAATGGGGATTTCATCTGTAAAATACATATTTTATTGTCAGAATCATTGTGACAGATCTGTTAATATTCTAGACATGTTCATAAAATGTCTATGTTTGGTCGTAAGTAACCTGAAAGATAGGAGCTATTGCAGTTCCTGGGAAGCAGTTACTGCATCTGGATGGAAACCTGTGAGCCTCCAAATTGCATTCCTGCTTTACTCTGGATCTTTCTGTATGTCAAGGGGTTATTTCAAATGTGGTCATTTGTTAGGCCACACTTTCAGAGATTTTTTTTTTATTTTTATTTTTTTTTTTTTTTTTTGACAGGCAGAGTGGACAGTGAGAGAGAGAGACAGAGAGAAAGGTCTTCCTTTGCCGTTGGTTCACCCTCCAATGGCCGCCGCGGCCGGCGCACTGCGCTGATCCGATGGCAGGAGCCAGGAGCCAGGTGCTTTTCCTGGTCTCCCATGGGGTGCAGGGCCCAAGCACCTGGGCCATCCTCCACTGCACTCCCTGGCCACAGCAGAGAGCTGGCCTGGAAGAGGGGCAACCGGGACAGAATCCGGCACCCTGACCGGGACTAGAACCTGGTGTGCCGGCGCCGCTAGGCGGAGGATTAGCCTAGTGAGCCGCGGCGCCGGCCCACTTTCAGAGAATTTTAATACCTTCTATTGGCATGTACATAATAATCAGTGAGTATACTGCTATATATTGATAACCATAGTAAGTACTACTATTGTACTATTGTGACATTCCCTTAAAGAAAAGAAACAGTATCTGAAAAGCCCTCAAATATTCTGACTTCTACTATTTTTTTAAGATTTATGGATTTATTTGAAAGGCAGAGTTACAGAGACAGATTTTCTAGCTGCTGGTTCACTCCCCAAATTGCCACAATGGCTGGAGCTGGGCTAATTTGAAGCTAGGAGCTTCTTCTGGGTCTCCCATATGGGTGCAGAGGCCCAAATACTTGGACCATCTTCCGCTGCTTTCCCAGGCGCATTAGCAGGGAGCTGGATCAGAAGTGGAGCAGCTGGGACTGCAACCAGTGCCCATATGTGATACTGGTGCCACAAGTGGCAGCTTTAATTGCTACACTGCAGTATTGGCCCCACGCTTCTACCATTTTCTGGAGTTAGGCTCTTACCTACTATAATAGTTCTAAATCAATATTCCCCTGCCTTAAGTCATTTCTGTTTGTTCCATTAAATCAAAATACTTAATGATAGTTTACAAATAAAAAAGTAATAACCCAACAGAGGTAAATCAAAAAAGTCTAGTTAGGTAAAAAGAGGTCACAGGTGTAATGATATGATGTGAATTTCCGATTCAGCTAAAGGCATGGCTATAAAAGATGTATGAGAATAATATGTATCTGTTCTTTAGAATATTCAAGACATCTTATTGTTGAATCATGAAATGCCTGAAGCTGAATTGTGTATCCCTTGTAGAAAACCTACCTGTTTTTCAGTAGCATTATTTTGCACAATAATGAAAATAGACATTTTGAATGTCTTTAATCTTGCTGCTTTTACGTTTTCCTATCTGCGTGCAGCTCAAAGTACCGATGGCAGACAAGCCTGGTAACACAGTGAATTTTCGGAAATTATTGCTGAACCGTTGCCAGAAGGAATTTGAAAAAGATAAAGCAGATGATGATGTCTTTGAGAAGAAGCAGAAAGAACTTGAAGCTGCCAGTGCTGTAAGTGTATCATCAGAAAGACAGTGTTCACGCGTGTTGAGTGCTTCCAAGGACACGTGAGGCCGGGTACAGCATCTCCCCGCTTCCTTAAAGGGGTTCTGTTTTATTCCTCTTAGTGCTGAATGTCAGAGCAGCTCAGCTCTCCGCAGCAGCGTTCAGTCTAAACCTAGACTTGAGAGAGGGCGTTGGGTTCTGGAGATCTGAAATGCAGGAGGTCTTTGTGGGTGTAGTTCGTGTTTTGAAAAGTAAGTCCCCAGTCGCTGTCAGATCCTCACAGGGCATCTGACGCTCAGAACGAGTAAGGATCGTGAGGCATACAACTTTTCATTAAGATGCTCTTACTCCTTCTCACACGACAGCCAGAGGAGAGGACAAGGCTTCATGATGAACTGGAAGAAGCCAAGGACAAAGCCCGACGGAGATCCATTGGTAACATCAAGTTTATTGGAGAACTCTTTAAACTCAAAATGCTGACTGAAGCCATCATGCACGACTGTGTGGTGAAACTGCTAAAGAACCACGATGAGGAATCCCTGGAGTGTCTGTGTCGCCTGCTCACCACCATTGGCAAAGACTTGGACTTTGAGAAAGCAAAGGTAAAAATTCAGAAACTTTCCACAGAGGCTCTGGGTTGCAAAATACTCTCTCACCCCCACAGCTGAGGCTGTTAATTTCCCTTTGTCTATCTAATCATCAGTTTTTGGCCAGCATGTTCCCTGCCACATTTGCATTAGAGTCATAGAGGAGCAGGTTCCAAATTATACAGAAGACAATTTGTAGATTGTTCACATTATTTGTCACTTGTCTCTTTTCTTCCTCCGTAACTATTTCATAGGTCATTTATTTGTACAGCAAGTTTTAAGCTGAAATAAAAAAAAGAAAAGCTACTATGTGTCAGGCTCTAGGGTGGTACAGAAATGTGGAAAACCCAGTAGTTCACTTTTTTTTGAAGATTTATATTATTTTAGATAGAGATTGGTCTTCCATCTGCTGGTTCACTCCCCAAATGGCTGCAATGGCCATGTCTGAGCCAGGCTGAAGCCAAGAGCCAGCAGCATCTTCCAGGTCTCCCACGTGGGTGCAGGGACCCAAGCCCTTGGGCCATTCTCTGCTTCTTTCCCAGTTGCATTATCAGGGAGCTGTATCAGAAGTGGAGCAGCCAGGACTTGAACCTTATAGGATGCTAGCACTGCCAGCTACAGCTTATCCAGCTATGCCACAATGCTGGCCCCTGGTTTTCTTCAAGTTTATGCTCTGATTAATGGCCCATCTAGCTAACCATAATATAAGAATTCACCAAAAATACTATAATTCAAACATAACATAGTACTGTCCAAGTAAGGTTTGTGGAAATGAGAAGTGCTTCAAAGAAATAATGTCAGAACTGTTCCATAACATTTGAGTCAGCTAGAATTATGTTTAGCTATGACAGAAAATCCCAAGTACCTGTAGTTTCTACATTATTGAAGTTTTTCACTTATATAAGCAAAGTTCATAGATAAGTCCTTGTAGCTTACTGTTTCACATTCCTAAGGTAGAACATTAAGTCCTTAGAATTCTCAGCAGGAAAAGTAGGAAAAAAGGGGGACAAAGGACACAGCTACCTCTCTCATAAGGAAGGTTCCAGGGAGCTGCAAAATAGCATTTCCATTATATTCTGATCTATAATTAATAGCATAAAAAAGCCACCTGCTCAAAAGTCTGAAAAGTGTAATCTTTTCTTTGGGCAATCATATGGGCAATTAAAAATCCTGTCATATTATTCCTTAAACATTTAAAAGCTCTCTATAATGAAAAAAAATCTATATCATGAAATTACATTTGAATTCTTTAGCCAGAAATACTAATGATCTTGTTTCTTGTAGCCACGTATGGACCAGTACTTTAATCAGATGGAAAAAATTGTGAAAGAAAGAAAAACCTCATCTAGAATTCGATTCATGCTTCAAGATGTGATAGACCTAAGGCTGGTAAGTAGGAAAGAAAAGGAAATATACTACTAGTCTAAATTATTTTAATAAATTGAATAGGAGAAGGATGTCCTAACGTTAACATGTATAAAAACTTAATGCTGGTGCCAGTGCTGTGGTGTAGAGGGTAAAACCACTGCCTGTGGTGCCGGCATCCCATATGGGCGCCAGTTCTAGTCCTGGCTGCTCCTCTTCCGATCCATCTCTCTGCTGTGGCCTGGGAAAGCACTGGAAGATGGCCCAAGTGCTTGGGCCCCTGCACTCATGTTGGAGACCTGAAAGAAGATTCTGGCTCCTGGCTTCAGATAAGCCATTGTGGTCATTTTGGGGAGTGAACCAATGGCTGGAAGACCTTTCTTTCTGTCTCTCCCTCTCACTATCTATAAATCTGCCTCTTCAATAAATAAATAAAATATTTTCAAAAAAAAAACTTATGGTTGGGGCTGGTGCTGTGGTGTAGCAGGTTAAAAGCACAGTTTACAGCACCGGCATCCCATAAGGGCACCTGTTTCGAGTCCTGGCTGCTCCACTTCCGAACCTGCTCCCTGCTAATGCACTTCAGAAAGCAGTGGAGTGTCGCTCCCCCTCTTCGTGGAGGAACGACACTAAACCCTGCCTAGGCTTCATATCCGAGTCACGGCACCATTATGTCGCTCCCCCTCTTCATGGAGGAACGACACAGGACCCTGCGCTGTTCTTTTGTCTGCTCGGCCCTCCCCGGGTTTGCTGCTGGTTCTTCCCGGGTTGGCTACTGACCCTTCCACCTCCGTGGAAGGGCGGTCCCCCCTGCCACTTTCCCCACTTCCGCGGGGGAGCGGCACACCGCCGGCCGGCTCTCTCAGGGGCTGCTCAGATGTTCCTCAGGTGTTCCTGGTGCATGTTGTCTCTCTCCTCCTTTATAGTCCTCTTCCACCAATCCCAACTCTGCTACCCACATGCCGAGTACGCTGCTCTCCTCCAATCAGGAGCAGGATCAGCTCCTGCAGGTCATCACTCAAGTTGGCGAGAGGCAGCTGCGTAGAAGTTGTTACTCCCTTCTCAGCGCCATATTGTGGGAGAACAGATGCATAGAATAAGTCTTAATTCCAGTAATAGTCTAGTCCGAGTTGCTCCCCACAGTGGAGGATGACCTAAGTTCTTGGGTCCCTGCCACCCACATGGGAGACCCAGATGAAGCTCCTGTTTCCTGGCTTCAGCCTGGCCTAGTGCAAGCCATAGTGGCCGTTTGGGAAGTAAACCAGCAGATGGAAAACCTCTCTCAGTGTGTCTTTCCCTCTCTCTCTGAAACCCAGAGGAAGCTCCTGGCTCCTAACTTCAGGCTGGCTCAGCCCAGGTTGTTGGCAGCTACTTGGAGAGTGGGCTAACAGATAGAAGATATCTCCCTCTGTGTCTCTGCCTTTCAAATAAATAAATCTTAAAAAAAAAAAAAATGCTTCTGACTGGTGTTGCAGTGCAGTAGACTAGGTTGCCACCTGCAACACCAGCATCCTGTGTCAGAGCACTGGTTTGAGTCCTGGCTGCTTTGCTTCCCGTCCAGCTCCCTGCTAATGCACCTGGGAAAGCAGCAGAGGATGACCAAAGAACTTGGGACTGCCTCCCATGTGGGAATCCCAGATGGAGTTCTGGGCTCAGGGATTCAGCCTGGCCCAGTCCCATTTGTGATCATTTGGGGAGTGAACCAATGGATGGAAGATTCTTTGCCACTCTGCCTTTGAAATACATAAAATGTGTCTTTAAAATAAATAAACAAATAAATAAAATTAATGATTTTGCTTCAATACTCTCTGATCTTGAACTGGTGTATTCCTGAGAGAGTTAGGAACCTCTTAATTGTTGCGTGTTTCTACTCCTTACTTTGATTATCAGACTACATTGCAGTTTTGAAATAAGCAGTTCTGAATTCAGACTGTGGTCAATTAAATTTAGTTTTCGTGAGCTAAATGATCAGTCTGATCTTCACAATGAATGTTTGACTTTGCTGAGCCTTACACTTTTAATCTGTAAAATGGGGATGTTGTCTGCCTTGCAGATTTGTTGTAAAGATTCAGCGAGATCATTATGGAAAGTGCCCACATGTTGATGTTTTCTGCTCTATTGTTTTTCCTATAAACCCTCTTATTCTATAATAATGTTTTTCTCTTCTTATACCACATACAGTGTTTATCACTGTAGCCTGATTTCTTCTCTTAGTTAACTCCTGTAGGGAATATAGTGCAGCCAGCCCAAGGAGAGAAAGTAAATGCGGGGCACACCTCTTTCCTGTCTGAATCCAGCACTGGTGATGGTTCTCTGTTTTGCTAAAGCCCCGGCATGGCGTTGGGATCTCTCCTATTACCAAAGCCACTTGCATACTGGTGTGGTTTTTTTTTTTTTTTTTTTTTGACAGAGTGAACAGTCAGAGAGAGAGAGAGAGAGAAAGGTCTTCCTTTGCCGTTGGTTCACCCTCCAATGACCACCGCAGCCGGCACACCGCGCTGATCCGAAGGCAGGAGCCAGGTGCTTCTCCTGGTCTCCCATGGGGTGCAGGGCCCAAGCACCTGGGCCATCCTCCACTGCACTCCCTGGCCACAGCAGAGAGCTGGCCTGGAAGAGGGGCAACCAGGACAGAATCCGGTGCCCCGACCGGGACTAGAACCCGGTGTGCCGGCGCCACTAGGCGGAGGATTAGCCTGTTGAGCTGTGGCACCGGCCTGCATACTGGTTTAAATCTGTTTGCCATCCTTGCCTCTGTCTAATAAGTAGAAAATACTTCCCCACCCATGCCTTCAGCTCCTTTTACTTGTATCAGATGTTAGAACATTAGGAAATGGAACAGGAAAGTATGAAGAGGCAACTTTTGGCCTTAGTAGAGGGGATAACCAAAGGGCACAATGGTGTGACACTTTGTGCAGGATCCAGAACCCTGATATTGGAGGAAGAAGAATGCTAGTCATCTTCTAATTAGACTCCCTATGGAGTGTGATATGAACTAATAGAACCCCTAGATTAAGGCAATGCCAAGGAACCCTTGTCCTTCTTGACTCCTCTTCCCTCTCCTCCTTTCAAATGTGCAGAATAATGATAAAATACATTTGGGCCAGTCTGTCCATTTGCTGTTGGAATGTGCATTGTACAGTTAAGTTGGTCAGGGTTGATTGAGAAGAATTTAATTCTTAACTCTAATTACCATACTGTACACAGTGCCATCCACATGACAGATGGAAAACTGCCATAATCTCAGATTTTGTAGGTAGTTTATACTTTTCTAGCAGTGAAAATTAAAAACTTATAATTTAATTTTATTTTTATTTTCAGCATCTGGCTGATAACCTGATTTTTCACTTTTCTAGTGTAATTGGGTGTCTCGAAGAGCAGATCAAGGGCCTAAAACTATTGAGCAGATTCACAAAGAAGCTAAAATAGAAGAACAAGAGGAACAGAGGAAGGTGCAGCAGCTCATGACCAAGGAGAAGAGAAGACCAGGTGAGTGAGGAGTCCACTGCGCTTTAGAGGACAGGGAGCTCGAGGGAAAGGTGTTGGAGTATTCTAGAGGGCAGAGTGTGGAAGATGCCACCTGGGGTATTGGAGGGCCTGGTTTGAGTCACAGCTCCACTCCTGATCCACTTCCTGATAATTATATCCTGGGAATACAGTAGGATGCTGCCTCCAAGTACTGGGTTATCTGCCACCCACGTGATCCCAGATGGAGTTCTGGTTTCCTGTCTTTGGCCTGGCCCAGCCCTAGCTGTTGTGGGCATTTGAGGAGTGACAAAGTGACTAGAATATCGTTCCCTGTCTCTGTCTTACTACCTTTCAAATAAAAGTTTATAAAGACAATATTTAGATGTGAAAGGAATGCAGAGAGAATAACCTGAAGAAAAGATAGTAATTTTTAAAAGATTTATTTATTATTTGAAAGGCAGAGTTACAGAGAAGCAGAGGCAGAGAGAGAGTCCTCCATCCACTGGTTCACTCCCCCAATGGCTACAATGGGCAAAGCTGCACTGATCTGAAACCAGGAGCCAGGAACTTCTTCCAGGTTTCCCACACAGGTGCAGGGGCCCAAAGACTTGCTTTCCCAGGCCATAGCAAAGAGCTAGATTGGAAGTAAGGCAGCGGGACTCAAACCGGCCCATATAAGGTGCCAGCACTGCAGGCAGCAGCGGCCCCAAGATAGTAATTTTCACTGAAGTATTTCTACCTGGAGACTAGTTATTAGGTAAAAGCAGAAAATGCAGGGTCTAAAAATCATTTCTTTGACTACTTCAAAGCCACTAATAAGACTTTATTGAGCATTTCCTATGTATTATTGACAGAAAAAGAAGCGTGAAATATGGTTTCTGGGGCCGACACTGGCATAATGAGTTAACCCACCACTTGCAGTGCCAGTGTCCCATATGGGTGACAGTTCAAGATCTGGCTTCTCTACTTCCTTTTTTTTTTTTTTTAATATCTATGTATTTATTTGAAATTCAGAGTTACACAGAGAGAGGAGAGGCAGAGAGAGAGAGAGGTCTTCCATCTGCTGGTCCCATATGGACACCGGTTCTAGTCCCAGCTGCTCCACTTCTGATCCAGTTCTCTTCTAAGGCCTTGGAAAGCAGTAGAAGATGGCCCAAGTCCTTGGGCCCCTGCACCTATGTGGGAGACCCGGAAGAGGCTCCTGGCTCCTGGCTTCAGATCGGCGCAGCTCTGGCCATTGCAGCCATCTGTAGAGTGTACCAGTGGATGGAAGACCTCTCTCTCTGCCTCTACCTCTCTCTGTAACTCCATCTTTCAAATAAATAAAATAAATCTTTTAAAAAAAAAAAAAAACTTTTAACTTGATTTGGCAGACATTAAAGAGCCATTGTCAGAGGAGTAATTTCATGCTTGAGATACATAATAAAAATCAATCGGGGCCAGTGCCATGGCTCATTTGGTTAATTCTCCACCTGCAGCGCCAGCCTCCCATATGGGCACCGGATTCTAGTCCCAGTTGGGGCACCGGGTACTAGTCCCGCTTGCTCCGCTTCCAGTCCAGCTCTCTGCTGTGGCCCGGGAGGTCCGTGGAGGATGGCCCAGGTGCTTGGGCTCCTGCACCCACAAGGGAGACCAGGAAGACGCACCTGGCTCCTGGCTTCGGATTGGCGCAGCGCCGGCCGTGGCAGCCATTTAGGGAGTGAACCAACGGAAGGAAGACCTTTCTCTCTGTCTTTTCCTCTCATTGTCTATAACTCTACCTGTCAAATAAATAATAAAAAAATCTAAAAAGAACCAATCTTGCTTTTTAAAAATTATATTTAAGGAATACAGACTTGACGCATTTAATAGACACAGATTTGGGCAGTCCTGCTTTTCACATGATGAATCAAGGGAGTGCACTTGATTCAGCCAGGTGTTGTTGCTGAAGCCCTGCATGTAAAGTGAGACTTTGTCATCAGTTAGAATAGAAGGGAGAGACAGATGCAAGAAGTTGGAAAGGTAAAATAGAGGGCATTTTACACCTGAAAAAATAATCTGTTGACTAAGAACATTGGGGTGAGAAACTTATTTTTATTTATTTTTTGACAGGCAGAGTGGACAGTGAGAGAGAGAGACAGAGAGAAAGGTCTTCCTTTGCCGTTGGTTCACCCTCCAATGGCCGCCGTGGCCAGCGCGCTGCGGCCGGCGCACTGCGCTGATCCGATAGCAGGAGCCAGGTACTATCCTGGTCTCCCATGGGGTGCAGGGCCCAAGCACTTGGGCCATCCTCCACTGCACTCCCTGGCCACAGCAGAGAGCTGGCCTGGAAGAGGGGCAACCGGGACAGAATCCAGCGCCCCGACCAGGCCTAGAACCCGGTGTGCTGGTGCCGCAAGGCGGAGGATTAGCCTAATGAACCGCGACGCCGGCCGAGAAACGTTTTTAAAAGACAAATTATAGAGGGGAGAGTCCTGCCCCTGCACCGTGGCATAGTGGGTAAAGCTGCTGCCTGCAGTGCCAGCATCCCATATGGGTGCTGGTTTGAGTCCCAGCTGCTCTACTTCCAATCCAGCTCTCTGGGGTGGCCTGGGAAAGCAGTACAAAATGACCCAAGTCCTTGGGCCCCGGTACTCATGTGGGAGACCTAGAAGAAGCTCCTGCCTCCTGGCTTTGGATTGGCGCAGCTCCAGGCATTGCAGCCATCTGGGAGTGAACCAGTGGGTGGAAGACCTCTGTCTCTCTCTCTCTTTCTGCCTCTGCCTCTCTGGAACTCTGCCTTTCAAATAAATAAAAATAAATAAATCTTTCAAAAAAAAGACAAATTATAGGGCTGGCATTGTGGTACAGCAGAGTAAGCTGCTTGTGATACTGGCATCAACGGAGTGCTTTTCAAGTCCCAGTTGTTCCGCTTCTGATCCAGCTTCCTGCTGCTGCATCTGGGAAGGCAGTGGAGAATTGGCCCAAGGGCTTGGGAAAGCTGGATGGAGTCCCAGGCTCCTGGCTCCAGCCTGGCCCATCTTTGTCATTGCAGCCATTTAGGGAGTGAACCAGTGGATGGAAATCTCCCTCTGTCTGTAACTCTGCCTTTGAAATAAATAAATCTGAGAGAGAAATGGTAAATTTTTTGCTCTGTTCATTTCCAGAAGACAGTAGAACATCTAAACGGGAATGCTCCTCTGCAGTAAACAGAAGAGTGACTAGGTCACGTGGTAAAGTGGCTGAGAGCATAGACTGGAGCCTGTCTGGCCTTGAATTTCAGCTCTCCTCCCTCTTAGATGTGTAGCCTTGGATAAGAGAAGACAAACAAAAAACTAATAGTTGTACCTAGAATTTTTGTGAGGACGAAATGAGGGTGAAACGTGATGTTTTTAGATTCACATCTAGCTCACAGCAGATACTCAGTTACCCTTAACTGCTACTTATTGAAGACACCGGAGGGTTCATAGTGAGATTGTTAGGAGAAATAACTCTCCCATGGAAGAAAGTTTTCTCTTAGCTGTCATGGGTGCCACACTGCACCACAGTACCTGCACAGTGCTTTTTAGATAATGGCTATTTACTACTGAACTAGGTTGAGAGAGAAGATATCAAAGCTTAATGCATGAAGGATGTTCACAGGTGACTAAAGGAAAAGAACTCTTGGGGAGTGACAGATGAAGAGCACATAGAAAGGAAAAATACTCTGAGACAAGTTTCTTAGAAACAAGGAGGCAGCAAGTCTGTTCATAACCAATAATATCAGATAACGCAGAAAATCAAGACATGTTCATAAATAAGAATCAGAAAAGGTTTTGGATAGACAATTTGATTTGTTTATTCAATGAATATTTACTGAGTGCCAGTCAATTAGTAAGGACAAAGTCACATCTTAAGTAATCTTACTATATATTTAAACAAAATATATAAACTGTCAAATTTGTTGTATGGAGAGATAAAGTGAGGGAATGGGGAGTGTAAGGCTCAGTAAACAGGGAGGTTAGAGAACCTCTGGAAGCTGATGCTGTTTGAGCAGAGACCTACAGCAGATTTTAGTTCATGTGGGTGTCTGAGGAAGAAGGTTTCAGCAATGGGAACAGTAGGAAAGATCTGAACAGCATTTGCAGGAAACAGCACGGAGACAGTGTGGCTGGAGCTAAGGGGCCTGAGGAGGAAGTGGGAAAAGCTGGGGACTGAGAGGGGTCCGGGATGCACCACTGAGAGCTCAGGAGGCCGTGTGGGAGTCTTGTCTGTTTCTCCGAGGTAGAAAGGTAAGACAAGGATTTTGAACAAAATAATGACGAGTTCCGGCATATGCTTTACTGGGGTCGTATTGGCAGCCATGACAAACCTGGCAAGGATGAAAGCAGGGAGGCCAGTGAAGAGGTCTCTTTAGTCATCTGGGAAACATCGCTAATGCTGGTAGTAGCTACAAGGGTTAGGCTCTGAATATGCTGGAATATGCCGTAAAGGCTGCACTGACAAGATTTGCTGACAAATTGGATGAGAGAGAGAAGAATGAAAGCTGAAATTTTGGAGAGGATCGCAGCAGACTCGCTGCATCACCAGCAGCACTGGGTGAAATCGTTTCCCTCTGACTTGTTTGAAAGTGTTGCAGCCCTGAACGTCCAAACTAGACTTGGCCTGCCTTGTCCAGCGCTGAAATTTTGTGTGTGTGTGTGTGTGTGTGTGTTGTTGGTTTCTTGTAGGTTAGTGAGAATGTTTCACAGGAGATCCAGCGGAAGCAGCACTTCCTTACATCCTCAAGCTGCGGATATTGTAGACCCTCAGCAGTGCTGGAACAGCGTCTTTTGTGTCTTGTCTTGGGTTTCATTGGAGTGACTGGGTTGCACACATTGCTCACCCTCACTGTTATGCCGACTGGAGGCAGATGAGAGAATGGCTCTTTCTATTCTTCCTGCAGGAGTCCAGAGAGTGGACGAAGGTGGCTGGAACACTGTACAAGGGGCTAAGAACAGTCGGGTCCTGGACCCCTCAAAATTCCTGAAAATCACTAAGGTGAGTGTGACATTTTAAACACACTATACCACATTCCCATCACAACTCTCAAAAGTAATTCTTACTCACATAAAAAACCATTTTACATATTTTTATGGGTAAGTTGTTTGCTACAGACAGATTTCTACATTGATCACCATGTTCTACATATTTGTCTTGCCACCAAGCCTTTTTATTTCTACGTGGATTTACTATAGTAGGAAGTGCCTAATTATGTGAGGTATGAGATACTTAGTGTAGGAGAGATAATGATAAAAGTTTTTAAGAAGTCTTAGTCAGTTGCAGGCTTGCACAAATTGTATTGTTAACTCTGGGGAAAAAGCAAATACCTGTTTAATTTAGCCATGAAAGGAATAAATGGTTTTCCATAAAAAGAGCTAAAAGGAGTCACAGAGGACCTACTAAAAATCATTTTTGTAATAAAGATTTCATATGCTCTGCCTTCCACTTCTGAGAATCCATGGGCAGTCTAGTCTGACCCTTACTGTAATACACTTTCCATAGATCTGAAAATTGGCAACTTGCCAGCAAAATTGTAATGACAGTCTACAGCTAGTGTGAAAACATCAAATCAAAAAAGGTAATTGAAATATACTGTTTGAGTACTCGTTATAGCATTAAGCCTCAGTGTACAGCACATTAAGGACAGAGATCCTACATGAGGAGTAAGTGCTTAATGCTATAACGAGTACTCAAACAGTATATTTCACTTTGTGTTTCTATGGGGGTGCAAACTGTTGAAATCTTTACTTAATGTACTCTAAACTGATCTTCTGTTAAAAAAAAAAAAAAAAAAGAAAAGAAACTATCAATTCCCAACTTGATTCTCACTGGGATTAAACATGACAATAGGTCTGATCTGATTTCATCATCATTTAAAAAAAAAATCATCTATTATTTTTCACTTTATGTTTCTGTGTGGGAACAAACTGTTGAAATCCTTACTTAAGGTATACTAAGCTGATCTTCTGTATACTAAGATAATCGAAAATGAATCTTGATGTGAATGGAAGGGGAGAGGGAGTGGGAAAGGGGAGGGTGGTGGGTGGGAGGGACGGTATGGGGGGGAAAGCCATTGTAACCCATGAGACGTACTTTGGAAATTTATATTCATTAAATAAAAGATAAAAAAAAAAAAAAAAAAAAAGGTAATTGACAGAAAAAGTAAAACATTGAAAAAAATGAGATAAAATGAGCTAGGTCATTTGCATCTTCATTGGTTTTGTTAAGCTTTGCTTCCTGGTAGAACATTCTACCCTCTGGATCTCTCATTGCCTAGCATTCTGTATCCCAAGGTTCTTGTACATTCTGGTTCTTTGTGTCTTAGAGCAGGAATTCTGCAAATGAATACTACTGTACTCCTGTCATCTCCAGTTCCCACATGAGACAGTTGTAACTAAAACCCTGTCTTTAAAGAGTTTTTCCAACATCAGCTCCAATATTTATGAATATTATACCAATATTTAATACATTCTAGCCCCATCCCTAGCCCAACATGAAACTTTTTTGTCGAATGACTTTGTTTAATGACAAGCATGTAAGGAAGTTAACCAATTAATATTGTAGTAATTAGATATTTGCTTTTTTTGTTGTTTGTTTTTTTTAAATTACTGAGCAATATTGTTCAGGAGGAATCATTAGAAATTTCTTACCTTTGGCAAATTAATAAGCCTTAAATAGGAGGACCTGAATGCATTCTGCAGTCCAGTGCCTTCAAACTGTGTTTTGTAGAAACTGCAGGCCAAGGAAGGGCCTCAGAAGCCACAAGGATCCCACTTGACTGAGAACAGCTACAACTTATGCTTCTTATATTGAGGTTCCCAACAAAAATTTTTTTGGTAAAATTGGTTTTATTGTACTGAAGAAGAAAAAAAGAAAAGAATACGTCATTCTAGAAGAATTTCTGTAACTGACTGTGGTCGCTTATGTTACAGCCCACAATTGACGAGAAAATCCAGCTGGTCCCTAAAGCACAGCTGGGCAGCTGGGGCAAAGGCAGCAGCGGTGGAGCCAAGGCGAGTGAGACTGGTAGGTGTGGGGTGTCGCTCTCAGACACTGGTCTGGTCGCACTGTTCACTTTTTAGCATGTGCACAGTCACTGCCTGTAATTTTAGGGAAAGATCTACAGACTAACCATACCCAAAATTTGTTGATGGCCCTTTCTCAGTAATATAAAGGTTTTCCTACCCCAAGGATCCTTACATATTTAAAATATTTTTTAACAGTTTTCTGATTAGGGGTAGGCATGGTAGCACAGCTGGTTAAACTTGCTGCTTGGGATGTCCACATCCCATATTGGAATGCCCCATCTGATATTGGAATGCTGGTTCAAGTACTAGCTGCTTCGCTTTTGATCCAGCTCTTCCATGTTAATGCACTTGGGAAGTGCAGATGATGACTTAAGTACTTGAGTCCTGGCCACCCATTTGCGAGACCCAGATGGGGTTCCTGGCTTCTTAGCTTAGGCTTGGTCCAGCCCTGGCTGTTATGGGAATTTGGGGAATGAACCAGTGGATGGAAGGTGGATCTTCCTCTCTCTCTCTGTTTCTCCTCCTCTCACTGTCACTCTGCCTTTCAAAGTAAATAAATCTTTTTTAAAAGTAAATAAATTTTTTTAGTTCAGTTAGGTTATTTAAGATCTTAATCTTTTTAGATTCCTTTGTTATTGATCTTAGATTCAATATACTTATAGAAATTATTGTGACTAAATTAAAAGGGAAACTCATGTTGAGAAAAACATTTCATGTCAAGCAGATATAAAAAGAATAAAATTAGATTTAAACAGTTTTGAGTATCTTTATCAAAAATCATATTTGGGGAGATTTTACCCAAGAACTGAAAATGTTTGGACCATGTTAATAGCTGATGAAGCCCAACAAGGTAAAGGAAAACTTTAATATTAACCTCTTTCCCATATCTACCTTCTACTAAGTAATTTCAACTTTTTTGCCTTTAAATTTTTACAAATTTCGTTGTTCACTTAAACCCATATGCATGATTTTGCATAAATTAGATCACAGTATTTATTTGGTTAGCTTCAGTAAAATCTAAGTTTGTCCTGGGTTTGCTTGCGTGTTTCCTGTTTACTGTTCCCATCCCTTGTACCCTCTCCAGGATAATTTAATTGGATTTTTAGAGGAACAAATGGTTATAATGAACAGATGTCGAAACTCTGTTTTATATACAGTTTCCCTCTAATGTGTTGCTTCTCGTAGTGTGGGAGCTAGACCAAGAGATTGGTAGCACTTGAGCTTATTAGAAATGCCCGGGGTAGGGTCCCACCCAAGGAGGCAGCTGCTTGAATAGCTGCATTTTAGTCTTGTGACTTTTTTTACTTTTTTTTTTTTTTTTTTTTTTTTAATTCTCAATACCTGCAGATGCCTTACGGTCAAGTGCTTCCAGTTTAAACAGATTCTCTGCTTTGCAACCAGCACCCTCAGGGTCCACGTCATCCACACCTTTAGAGTTTGACTCCCGAAGGACCCTAACCAGGTGAGTCACCAGCTTCATCCTTACTGTCAACTCTGTCCTGCTTAGCAATATGTTTGTTTTTCTCTGTCTCTCTCTCACAGACACACGGAGAGAGATTATGATAGTAATTCTATGGATGTATTTATTTCATCCCTAAAGTTGATTTCCTTCTTTAATCTTTATACATTATATTTTATGTGGTAGAAGCATCATAAAATGGTATTTAAGTGAAGAGCAGGTTATCTGGCAAATGGCTAATTCTCCTTAAGCCTCTGCCTGCCAGCATCCCACATCAGAATGCTGATTGAAGACCCTGCTGCTCCGCTTCCCATCCAGCTCTTGCTATTGTGCCTGGGAAAGCAGTGGAGGTTGGCCTGTGTGCTTGGGCCCCTGAACCCCCGTGGGAGACCCAGATGAAGCGCCTGGATTTGACCTGGCCCAGCCCTGGCCGCTGTGGCCATTTGGGGAGTGAACCAGAAGATGGAAGATCTCTCTCTCTCTAACTCTGTCTTTCAAATAAATAATTGATAAAATATTAAAAAAAAAAAAAAAGAAAGAAAGACAAGAAAAATAAAGGGGCCAGTGTTGTGGTGTAATGGGTATAATGGGTTATGTTGCCCCTGCAATACCTGCATACTATATGGGTACCAGTTCAAGTCCCCAGGGCTCCACTTCCAATGCAACTCCCTGCTAATGTGCCTGGGAAAGCATCAGAAGATGACTCAAGTGCTTGAGCCCCTGCACCCATGGAAGAAGCTCCTGGCTCCTGGCTTTGGCCTGGCCCAGCCCAGGCTGTTGCAGGCATTTGGGGGAATGGATCAGCAGATGGAAGATCTCTACCTCTCACTCTCTGTTCCTGTATCTCTACGTTTCAAATTAATGAAAAAAATCTTTACAAAAATTAAAAAAGAGAGCAAGAAAGAAAAAAAAAAGAAGAGAAGGAAAAGAAAGTCAGGCCAACCCCAAAAGAAGGGAGGGAAGGGGAGCCGGGGAGGGAAGTCAGGCCACCCAGAGCTCTGGATGCACGTCTGGGCATGCGCAGGCACCTCTACGATAAGTGGGCGCTCCCCAGTATGTGAGCTAAAGAACACGACAGCCCCCACTGTACTTCTCTGTCACCTCTGTCACTCAGTTCAAGTTACATTCGAGGTTGTCCTTTAGTGTTCTCCAGTCTTTAAACAGTATTGCACTGCTGAATTAGTTTTAGGCTCCAAAATGCCTGAGACAGCTAAACTTACAAAGGGTAAAGGTTTATTTAGCTCACAGTTTGGTAGGTTTAAAGTACAAACAGCAGGACACAGGCTTTGGCTCTGGTGAGGGGCCAATGGCAGGTGACAGTGCATGCAGAGGAAGGATCACATGACAAGCCAGGATGGCAGAGAGAGCAGCTGGGCCCGAACTCAGGCTTTTCTAAGAAGTTTCTCACAAGAAACTGCCTTCTCAGGGTACATCCCCGGCCACCTATGGGCCCCCACGAGACCTCACCTCCTAAAAGTTCCTCTCCTTCCCAGTAGTGTCACCAAGCCTTCAACATATGGGGTTTCTTTTCTGTCTTTTGTTTTTTTAAATATTTTATTAGGAGATGTCCGGCATCCAAATGATAATAGCCATCTTTTGCTTTTGTAGAATTGATACTCTTTGAGTGGTTTATGTAGAATGAAGGAGGGCTTGTAATAGTTTTGTTTTTTTTTTTTAAATTTTTTATTTATATGAGAGGTAGAGTTACAGACAGAGAGAGGGAGAGACAGAGAGAAAGGTCTTCCATCTGCTGGTTCACTCCACAGCAATGGCCAGAGCTAAGCCAAACAAAGCCAGGAGCTTCTTCGGTTCACCCACACAGATGCAGGGGCCCAAGCACTGGGACCATCTTCTACTGCTTTCCCAGGCCATAGCAGAGAACTTGATTGGAAGAGGAGCAGCCAGGACACAAACCAGTGCCCATATGGGACGTCAGCACCACATGAAGCTCCTGGCTCCTGGCTTCAGCCTGGCCCATTGCTGCAGCCATCTTCTAATGGTTGGAAGATCTCTCTGTCTCTCCCTCTGTCTCTGCTACTCTTTCAAATTAAATAAATAAATCATTAAAAAAAAAAAAAACAAGCATTAAGGTTCTGAATAAAGTGCCATTGTATAATTTCTTCTTTTTAAATATTTATTTATTTGAAAGACAGAGAGGGGTATATAAGAGAGAGTGAGAGCTCTTACATATGCTGATTTACTCCTCAAATGCCTGCAACAGCTAGGTCAGGACAAAGCCAGGAGCCTGGAACTTCATCCAGGTTTCCTACGAGGATGACAGGGACTCAAGTAAGTGGGCCATCTTCCCCTGCCTTTCCAGCTGCAATAGCAGAAATCTGGATTGAAAGCAGGTGAGGGGTCGGTACTGTGGCATAGCGGGTAAAGCCACCACCTGCAGTGCCGGCATCCCATATGGGCACTGGTTCGAGTCCTGGCTGCTCCACTTCTGA
This sequence comes from Oryctolagus cuniculus, assembly GCF_964237555.1. Lineage (NCBI taxonomy): Eukaryota > Metazoa > Chordata > Mammalia > Lagomorpha > Leporidae > Oryctolagus > Oryctolagus cuniculus. The sequence goes on from NC_091438.1 coordinate 149,941,899, forward strand.
TCCAGCTCTCTGCTATGGCCTGAGAAAGCGGTGGAAGATGGCTTAAGTCCTTGTGCCCTGCACCTGTGTAGAAGATCCAGAAGAAGCTCCTGGCTCCTGGCTTAGGATCGGCACAGCTCTGACCTTTGTGGCCATCTGGGGAGTGAAACATCAGATGGAAGACCTCTCCTTCTCTGTAACTCTGCATTTCAGATAAATAAATAAATCTTTTTTTAAAAAAAAAAGGAAGGAAGGAAGGAAGCAAGAATCAGATGATTCGGGGCTCAAACCGACACTCTGACATGGGGTGTGGGCATCCCAAATGGTGACTTAATCCGCTGTGCCACAACACCCACCTAGTGCATAAGTTTTGAGATAGAAACATCATGTTATTATGGTATTTGTTTCCCTGTCATTCATTTAGCCCATTCTTTTATCACACTTTTTTTTTTTTTTTTTTTTTTTTTTTTTTTGACAGGCAGAGTGGACAGTGAGAGAGAGAGACAGAGAGAGAAAGGTCTTCCTTTGCCGCTGGTTCACCCTCCAATGGCCGCCGCTGCAGCCGGCGCACCGCGCTGATCCTGGCAGGAGCCAGGAGCCAGGTGCTTTTCCTGGTCTCCCATGGGGTGCAGGGCCCAAGCACCTGGGCCATCCTCCACTGCACTCCCTGGCCATAGCAGAGAGCTGGCCTGGAAGAGGGGCAACCGGGACAGAATCCGGCGCCCCAACCGGGACTAGAACCCGGTGTGCCGGCGCCGCAAGGTGGAGGATTAGCCTATTGAGCCACGGCGCCGGCTCTCTTTTTTTTTTTTTTTTAAGATTTTATTTATTTATTTAGGAGGGCAGAGTTAGTTACAGAGAGAGGGAGAGATAGAAAGAAAGGTCTTCCATCCACTAGTTCACTCCTCAAATGGCTGCAACAGCTGGAGCTGGGCCAATCCAAAGCCAGGAGCCAGGAGCTTCTTCCAGGTCTCCCACACAGGTGAGGAGCCCAAGCACTTGGACCATCTTCCACTTCTTTCCCAGGCCATAAGCAGAGAGCTGGATCGGAAGAGGAGCAGTGGAATGTGAACTGGCACCCATGTGGGATACCAGCACTATAGGTAGAGGCTTAGCCCACTATGTCACAGTGCCAGCCCCCACTTTTTTTTTCTAAAATATCTTTCTAAAGGAAAATAGAATTCCTGCTGACATTTAAAAATTTAAGTGATATCCCTTTTACCATTAGAAAAAAATTTTAAAGTATCTATATAATTGTTCCCTTTAAAAGAGCTGATTTCACTTGTTTATACGAATAGTTATACTTTGAAACATAATTGGTACCTCATATTTTGAATACTACCTGTGAAAAATTATTTTGCCTACTGTTAGGAAGTCTTAATGTTGTTGAACCATTTGAATATATAGAGGATGGGGTAGTCTTTCTTTTTGAAAAGTGTTGTTTTGTCTTTTAAGTCGCGGGAGTGTGGGCCGGGAGAAGAATGACAAACCCCTGGCGTCTGCCTCGTCGCGTCCAAACACCTTCACACGGGGTGGCAGCAGCAAAGACCTGTTGGACAATCAGTCCCAAGAAGAGCAGAGGAGAGAGATGCTGGAGACTGTGAAGCAGCTGACAGGAGGCGCGGATGTGGAGCGGAGCAGCTCCGAGGCCGACCGCAGCAAAGCACGGGAGTCAGGTGAGACTTCGCGCAAGCACCTGCAGATACAGGTGGCTTGAGCCTTAAACCTGGAAGGACTAACACAAAAGAGACTTGAGGCCGCAGTGGATGTCAGAGTCATCACCTGATAGTGGCTTACGCACCAGTGCCTTAGAAGTTAGGGAGCAGCTGCCGGTGCCCAGCAGGTGGTAGTGTGCTGATGGCTCCTCTGCTGTGGATTTCTACAGACCTGCTTGACACCCTCTTTATGTTGCCAATTGAGTGCAGACTGTGGAAAGCCCTTCACAGTTTGAAAATTCTCACATTTTTAAGTGTTTTTTAATTTTTATCTACTTGAAAGAGAGAAAGAAATCTTCACATTATTGAGTCATTACAAGGCGAAACAAAAGAAGGCTTCAGGTTGTCTTCTGTTGCCTTCTTCATCCTGGTGCTCTCTGGATGTGTGCATATTAGTGTATATTATTAGAGGTGCTTCTCAGATAATACTCTAAAATTGCCTCATATATCTAGCCTATCTATGTTTAAGTTTCTTCATTTGTTATATGGGGATAAGTACATCTGTCTATAAGGCCATTATTTGCTTTTTTAAAAAGATTTATTCATGTGCCGATGCAGTGGTAGGTATAGTAGGTAAAGCCACTGCCTACAATGCCGGCATCCCGTATGGGCTCCAGTTCATGTCCCAGCTGCTCTACTTCCAGTCAGTTTCCCTGCTGATGGCCTGGGAAAAGCAGCAGCAGATGGTTCAAGTGCTTTGGACCCTTGCTACCCATGTAGGAGACCTAGAAGAAGGTCATGGCTCCTGGCTTCAGCCTGGCCTGGTCCTGGCTGTAGTGACCATCTGGGAAGTGACCAGTGATGAAAGATCTCTCTTTCTCTCCCTCACTCTCTCTCTCTAACTCTGATTTTCAAATTAGTTAATTAATTAATTAATCTATTTTTTAAAATGTGTTTATTAACTTTAAAGGTAGTTATATAGAGCGAGGATAAGAGAGAGATCTTCCATCTGCTGGTTCACTCCCTGAAATGGCCGCAGTGGCTGGGGCTGGGCCAGATGGAAACCAGAGTCTGAGCCTCCATCTGAGGTCTCCCACATGAGTGACGGGGCCCACGCACTCGGGCCGTCCGCTGCTACGTTATGCTACTTTCCCAGGCACAGTAGCAGGGAGCTGGATGGAAATAGAACAGCGTTCCAGTATGGTATGCTGGTATAGCAGGCTGCAGCCTAACCCACTATGCCACAGCACAGGCCCACGTACAGTCATATGAATGAGAAATTAATTACATGTAAACACTCCGAATGTTATCTGATAAAGACAAATTTTCAAAAGTTATTATATGTCATTTTAATGATGAGAAGGAGGAGGACAGTAATCAAAGCGATAAAAAAAACCAGTTTAAAGAATTTTCAGCATCTTCTATTTTCAGATTTGCGTATTGTTTATTTGAAAGGTAGCATGTCAGACAGGGAGAGACAGAGAGACAGAGAGATCTCCCAATTATTGATTAACCCCCCAAAATGCTTCTGACAGCCAGGGCTGGACCAGCTGGAAGCCAGGAGTTAGGAACTCCATCTGGATCCCCCACATGGGTAGCAGGAACCCAGTATTTTGGACATCATCTCTGCTTCCCAGATGTGTTAGCGGGAAGCTGGATCCTAAGTACTGAGTGCCTTGAACTTGAACTAGGCACTCAAGTTGTGTTACGAGTACCCCACACAGTGGCTTAGCCTGCCAAACCCCCACACCACTTTAAATCTCAGTCATGAAATAATGCAGATTGTTTATGATATTTATATACCTTGCAAATTTGTTTTGTTCTTTAAATTATTTCTTGTAACTACATTACTAAATGGGTTTCAGAGACAGATTGAAATGTCTTTTGCCAAATGACATAGACCTCAAATCATATAGTTTTGTGGACATGTGCATTTCTTACCTGTGCTAGGTCCTTTTGAACATAGCAGGATAGTATATGAAACTATGTCTGTGCGGAGTCTAGTGTAGCCCAGCTGCCTTATGTATATTTATTGTCTGGGTCATTTGTGTATTCATCAATGGTGAGTATTAGGTGCCTGATCTCTGTTTTTCCTTAAGTCAGCAAAACCTTTACCAAGTAATTTCACAAAAGATGCAATCTGAGAAGGCTTCTAAGAAGGAACAAAAATTAGTTCTAAGAGATTACTTAACAAAGGAACTACCTTGAATTGGGGAACAGGGATGTGGAGAGACTGTCACTATCACTGTCTTCATCATCATCATGACATCTGATACCTTTTGAGAACTTTGTGTTTATCAGGTAATGTTCTGAGTATTACATGTAGTTAATTCCTCATTCCTAATAGCCCTAAAAGATGGTAGACACACTTCTTCCCATGAAACAAGTGTGAAAACGGAAACACAGAATAAATAGGAGGCAGTTTCTAGAGCACGATCGGAGGTCATTCGGAACAGGTTTGCAGGGAACAGCATTTCAGGGACAGGAAGAGTCAGAGCATATTCACAGGCATCAAAACCTAGTGTGGAGGAGCTCTGCGTTAGACAAGGCTCTGACCTGTGGAGGCCGGGAAGCCTCCGGTGCCCTCCACCCACAAAGCAGTGTGGAGGAATCCAAGTACAGAAAGAACTGAAAGAGGAGAGTGCATCATGTTCCTAAGTCTTGTTGATTGTTACTGTAGTTATGAAGTTACTTAGTACTATTCTATAGTAAAAGGTTTCTCTGTTATGCTTTTAAGTGTCTTGCTTCCTCAAATTTGTATTTGCTTTTAATGAACAAGCAGTGAAGAAACTCCTAAATATCTAATCCCACCATTTTAAAGGTAATTTTTGTTATTTTTGTTCTCTCACTGTTTTTTTTTTAACATCCCTAGTAGTGAAACCAGAAACTTCGGCAATGTCAGTCCCTGACAAGCCTTCGTTGTCAGAAGACGAAGTGGAGAGGAAGTCTAAGTCTATCATTGATGAATTTCTACACATTAATGATTTTAAGGTAAATGAGATTCTTATTAAAAATAGAAATTAACAATACAGAAAGTTCTGTAACAGGGAGAAATGCTAATTTTGTTCTGGTCTAAATCAGTGTCGTCATGAACTGATAGGACTTAGACTGAGTCCTGCACAAATCCAAGTCTTACACAATTCAGTCTGTTTAATTCTGATACACTTTTGCCAAGTACTTTCTTTTCACTTAATACTGTAATTCACTTTATTGAACAGAGGAAAAAGAGAATATATACTCATCCATCCCCACTAAGGGAAAACCAAATTGACTTTGATATATATATTTTTTAAGTTTTATTTATTTATTCATTTGGTTTTTGGAGAGGTGGAAAGGTAGAAATCTTCCATCTGCTGATTCATTCCCCAGATGCCTACAATTGTCAGGGCTGGACCAGACTGAAGCCAGGAGCCTGTAACTCTATCTAGGTCTCCCACCTAGGAGGTAGAGAGGAGTGCTTTGCAAAAAACCTTTGAAATATAGCAAAGTAAATAATTAACACTGACTTGGAAAGAGACAAAGAATATACTTGATATAATGGAATCCATTTGTTAAGAATACTCCTGGAAAATGTGCCAGGGGATTCCAATTCAATCCCATCAAGGTGGTATGTACCGGTGCCATCTCACTAGTCAAAGTGATCAATTTCAGTTCACAATTGATCATAATGATAGGATTAAGAGTCAAAGGGATTGGGACTGGCGCTGTGGCGCAGCGGGTTAAAGCCCTGGCCTGAAGTGCCGGCATCCCATATGGGCACCGGTTTCAGTCCCGGCTGCTCCCCTTCTGATCCAAATCTCTGCTATGGCCTGGGATAGCAGTGGCGCATGGCCCAAGTCCTTGGGCCCCTGCACCCCCATGGGAGACCTGGAAAAAGCTCCTGGCTTCAGATCGGCGCAGCTCCGGCCGTTGCGGGCATCTAGGGAGTGAACCAGCAGATGGAAGACCTCTCTCTCTGTCTCTATCTCTCTCTCTAACTCTTTCAAATAAATAAAATAAATCTTTAAAAAAAAAAAAAAAAAGAAAAGAAAAGCAATTGTAGCTATTCTAACTTCTTAAAAAAAAAAAAGAGTCAAAGGGATCACATAAACAAGACTAGTATCTGCTAATACTAACTGATAGAATAAAAAAGGGAGAGAACAATCCAACATGTGAAGTGGGATACACAGCAGGCTCATAGAATGGCAGATGTCCTAACAGCACTCTGGCCTCAGAATCAGCCCTTAAGGCATTTGGATCTGGCTGAAGAGCCCATGAGAGTATTTTAGGCATGGAAAGACAAGACACTCTGGCAAAAAAAAAAAAAAGGCCGACACCGCGGCTCACTAGGCTAATTCTCCGCCTAGCGGCGCCGGCACACCGGGTTCTAGTCCCGGTCGGGGCGCCGGATTCTGTCCCGGTTGCCCCTCTTCCAGGCCAGCCCTCTGCTGTGGCCAGGGAGTGCAGTGGAGGATGGCCCAGGTGCTTGGGCCCTGCACCCCATGGGAGACCAGGAAAAGCACCTGGCTCCTGGCTCCTGCCATCGGATCAGCGCGGTGCGCCGGCCGCAGCGCGCCGGCCGCGGCGGCCATTGGAGGGTGAACCAACGGCAAAAGGAAGACCTTTCTCTCTGTCTCTCTCTCTCACTGTCCACTCTGCCTGTCAAAAAAAAAAATTTAAAAAAAAAAAAAAAACTAAATGAAAGATCTCTGTGAGATCCCAGTGGAAAGAATGGGCCATCAAAGAAGGAGGTACCTTTCTCTGAAGGAAGGAGAGAACTTCCACTTTGACTATGACCTTGTCTAAATAAGATCAGAGTTGGTGAACTCAAAAGGCTTCCATAGCCGTGGCAACCCATGACAAGAGCCTAGGGTGATTATTGACGCCATAAACAAGAGTGTCAATTGTTAAGTCAACAACAGGAGTCACTGTGCACATACTCCCCATGTAGGACCTCTGTCCTTAATGTGTTGTACAATGTAAATTGATGCTATAACTAGTACTCAAACAGTACTTTACACTTTATGTTCTGTGTGGGTGCAAACTGATGAAATCTTTACTTAATATATACTAAATCGATCTTCTGTATATAAAGATAATTGAAAATGAAAAAAAAAGGTTATCACCAATCTCAAGGTCATCTGGATTTCTTGCCTGTGTTATCTTCTAGGAATTTTAGGTTTGCATTTTGCATTTTGGCCTGTGATCCATTCTGAGTGAGTCTTCATGTAGTATAAGTTCACTCTAGATGCATTTTTCCATCTGCATATCTAGCTGTTCCATCATCATTTGTTAAGAAGATGGTCTTCACTGCTTTGCCTTTGATTTTTGTAAAGATCACTTGATTGTACTGATGTGGATCTATTTCTGGGCTCTCTATTGTATTCCATCATTCCGTTTGTCCACTCTCCCACCAATTCCACACAACTTTTTATAAGAAGACAAGTTCTACTCACGTTAAAAAAAAAAAAAAGACTCCTGGAAAATGGGTATTCTTGTATATGGACAACACAGCTTGGGTTGGGGTAGAGTGAGTGATGGGAAATGTGAAAACCTCATGAGAAAATTGAAAAATTGAGAATGATGAAAAGAGTAAGAAAGCAGTAGAAATTGACTTCAGACATAATTCAAAGGATGCACAAAGTCTCCTTTGAAAGAAAAAAACATGACCCTGTAATGAATTGGGATTTAGGAAGGAAAAAAGCTCAGTATTCCTAACGTGCCACAGGAAGACTCTTGTGAGAATCTTGAGGCCAAGCCTGCCTTGCAGAAGGGAGAGAGTCAGTTAGGACTGCGGATTTCATGGTGCAGTACACAGGGCTGCCGCCTGCAGAGCGCCAATAAAAGCCAAGTGATGGTGGACATTTACTGATAGCTTACTATGTGCTTGGTTCTGTCCTACATATATTATACGTATTAGCTCAGTAAGCCTTATCGTATCTGCTTGAAGATGATATTACTATAATACCAATTTTTACAGATTAGGAAATTGGGTTTTATGTGTGTTTATAATTTAAAAAAAAATTTAAGTTTTCATCAGCTTGAAAGGCAGAGCAACAGAGAGAGAGAGAGAGAGAGAGAGAGAGAGAGAGATCTTCTAGCTTGTTCCCCTAATGGCTGAAACAGTCAGGGCTGGGCCAGACCAAAGCCAGAAGCCCAGAACTCTATCCGAGTCTCCCACATGGGTGGCAGGAACCTAAGCACCTGAGCCATCATCTACTGCCTGCCAGGATGCATTAGCAGGAAGCTGTATGGAAAATGATGCAACTTGGACTTGAATCCACACTCCAGAATGGAATGTGAGATGCCCTAACATATTAAAAATGTATTTATTTATTTATTTAAGAATCAGAGAGGAAGACAGAAAATTTCTAACGACTGATTCACTCCCCAAATGCCCATGACAGTCCAGGCTGAGCCAGGGCCGAAGTTGAGAGCTGGAACCTGATCTATATGTTCAGCATTTGTGGCAAGAACCCAAGCACTTGAGCCACCACAACTGTCTCCTAGGTTCATGTTAGCAGGAATCAGGGACAGGAGCCAGGAGTCAAACCCAGGCACCGCAGTATGGGATGTGGAAGCCCTAACCAACATCTTTCAAAAAATTTTTTACTTGGCCGGTGCCGCGGCTCACTAGGCTAATCCTCCGCCTAGCGGCGCCGGCACACCGGGTTCTAGTCCCGGTTGGGGCGCCGGATTCTGTCCCGGTTGCCCCTCTTCCAGGCCAGCTCTCTGCTGTGGCCAGGGAGTGCAGTGGAGGATGGCCCAGGTGCTTGGGCCCTGCACCCCATGGGAGACCAGGAAAAGCACCTGGCTCCTGGCTCCTGCCATCGGATCAGCGCGGTGCGCCGGCCGCAGCGCGCTGGCCACGGCAGCCATTGGAGGGTGAACCAACGGCAAAAGGAAGACCTTTCTCTCTGTCTCTCTCACTGTCCACTCTGCCTGTCAAAAAAATTTAAAAAATAAATAAATAAATAAATAAAAATTTTTTTACTTGAAAGGTAGAGAGAACTAAACTTTTTTGAAGATTTATAGAGGCTGGTGCTGTGGCATAGCAGGTGAGGCTACTGTCTGCAGTGCAGGCATCCCATATGGGCACCAGGTCCTGGCTGCTCCACTTCCAATCCAGCTTTCTGCTATGGCCTGAGAAAGCAGTGGAAGATGGCCCAGGTCCTTGGGCCCCTGTGCCCTCATGGGAGACCCAGGAAAAGCTCCTGGCTCCTGGCTTCGGGTTGGCTCAGCTCTGGCCATTGCAGCCATTTGGGGAGTAAGCCAGCGGATGAAAGACCTCTCTGTCTGTAACTCTATCTCTCAAATAAGTAAGTAAATCTTAAAAAGAGAGAGAGATCATCCATCTGATGGCTCACTCCCCAGATGGCTAAAATAACCAGGAATCGGCCAGGCCAAGGTCAGGCTGAAGACTGAGCCAGGAGCTTCTTCCAGGTTTCCCACATGGGTAGAGGGACCCAAGCACTTGGGCCATCTTCGGCTGCTTTCCCAGGTGCATTATCAGGGAGCTAGATTGGAAGTGGAGCAGCTGGGACACGAACTGGTGCCCATATAGAATGCTGGCATTGCAGGCAGCAGTTTAACCCACTATGCCAAGTTGCCATGCTGAGAAATAAATCTTTCTTCCACCTGTTCACTCCCTCAAGTGCCCACAGCAGTCAGGATTGGGCCAGGCCTAAGCCAGGAGCCAGGAACCAGGAACTCAGTCTGAGTCTCCCACATGGGTAGCAAGAATCCAACCACTGACCGGCGCTGCGGCTCACTAGGCTAATCCTCCGCCTTGCAGCGCCGGCACACCGGGTTCTAGTCCCGGTTGGGGCGCCAGATTCTGTCCTGGTTGCCCCTCTTCCAGGCCAGCTCTCTGCTGTGGCCAGGGAGTGCAGTGGAGGATGGCCCAAGTGCTTGGGCCCTGCACCCCATGGGAGACCAGGATAAGTACCTGGCTCCTGCCATCGTATCAGCGCGGTGTGCCGGCTGTAGCGCGCTGGCCGCGGTGGCCATTGGAGGGTGAACCAACAGCAAAAGGAAGACCTTACTCTCTGTCTCTCTCTCTCTCACTCTGCCTGTCAAAAAAAAAAAAAAAAAAAAAAAAAAAGGGCCGGCGCTGTGGCTCACTAGGCTAATCCTCCGCCTTGCAGCGCCGGCACACCGGGTTCTAGTCCCGGTCAGGGCGCCGGATTCTGTCCCGGTTGCCCCTCTTCCAGGCCAGCCCTCTGCTGTGGCCAGGGAGTGCAGTGGAGGATGGCCCAGGTGCTTGGGCCCTGCACCCCATGGGAGACCAGGAAAAGCACCTGGCTCCTGGCTCCTGCCATCGGATCAGCGCGGTGCGCCGGCCGCAGCGCGCTGGCCTCGGCGGCCACTGGAGGGTAAACCAACGGCAAAGGAAGACCTTTCTCTCTGTCTCTCTCTCACTGTCCACTCTGCCTGTCAAAAAAAAAAAAAGAATCCAACCACTTTGAGCCATCACCTGCTGCCTCCCAGGCTGAACATTAGCAGGAAGCTGGAATGGAGAGCAAAGCTGTGGCTCCAACTCAGGCATTCTGATGTGGGAAGCTGGCATCCCTAGTGGTGTCAACTACTGTACCACTCACCCCCCCCATAATATTTGTATTGACTACTGTATCAATACTAATTTTATTTTGATGTTTAGAGACAAAACTCTAAATGAACTAGCCCAAACCAATGGAAAATGCAGTTTTACATTCTAATACTCTTTCTCTGTAGTTCTGAAATATTTTTAGAGAAGAAGTGAGCATGGAAGAGATGTTAATAAAGTAGCAGAGGGAAAAAGCAGCATCAGTGTGAGACTAAAACCAGCCTTGTTCCTTTTTTTTTTTATTATTATTTTTTGACAGGCAGAGTGGACAGTGAGAGAGAGAGAGAGACAAAGTTCTTCCTTTGCCGTTGGTTCGCCCTCCAATGGCCGCCGTGGCTGGCGCGCTGCGGCTGGCGCACTGCGCTGATCCAATGGCAGGAGCCAGGTACTTATCCTTGTCTCCCATGGGGTGCAGGGCCCAAGTACTTGGGCCATCCTCCACTGCACTCCCTGGCCACAGCAGAGAGCTGGCCTGGAAGAGGGGCAACCGGGACAGAACCCGGCCGCCCCAACCGGAACTAGAACCCGGTGTGCTGGCGCCGCTAGGCGGAGGATTAGCCTAGTGAGCCGCGGCACGGCTAGCCTTGTTCCTTTCTGCAGCCATGTGACTGCCCTCTTCTCGTGCATTTTTCCCTTCAACAGTGTTGCTTTTTTCAAAGATAGAACCAAAAAATTTTGGACTCGGGGCACCAAACAAATTGCAGTAGCTGAATGCAGGGAGTTGCACTCTATGTTGGTGACTCAGTGACCCTGGCTGCCACGATTTTATCCTGCAGACCAAAAACACTGACCTCACCAGATCCCTCCACAGGAAGCACCAGATAATGAGCCCTGTACCACAAAGGCTTCCGACAGGTTACAGTGCTTCGCCATATCACTTAAGTTAACTTTCTGGGGCCGGTGCCATGGCATAGTAGGTTAAGCCTATGCCTGCAGCACCAGCATCCCATATGAGTGCCAGTTCTAGTCCCAGCTGCTCCACTTCCCCTCCGGCTCCCTGCTAATGTCCTGGGAAAGCAGTGGAAGATGGCCCAAGTGCTTGGACCCTTGCACCCACATGGGAGACCCAGCCCTAGCCGTTACAGCCATTTGAGGAGTGAACCAGCAGATGAAAAATCTCTCTCTCCATAACTCTGCCTCTTGGATAAATAAATAAATCCACCTTGCCTACAAAGGAAGACCTTGTAAGTCATTGAAGATTGTGCAGACAGAATAACTTCAGTTGCTACATTAAGGTCTTTGAATTGTGACATTGAATTTCTAGCTCATAATATACCATTTTCAGTTTTTTAAGTGATCATAAAATGGGTAACCATTGTATAGAAAAATGCATTTTCACTCCATTCCTTTAGATGATCTTTAAATTGTTAAGCATATTAGTCCATTAAGATACACCATTAGTTTTTTAATGATTGTTGTCTATATTAGCCTACATTTTACTGAGCTGTATTATGTTAAAAACATGAAAATGAAAACTGTCTTGTTCATGGAGCTTTCTGCTAAGTTTGTCATAAATAAAAGATTTAACATTTCTCTCAACGCCAGATTTTGGAGTAAGCCTTTCTTTACTGTTGAATAGGAAGCCATGCAGTGTGTGGAGGAGCTGAATGCCCAGCACTTACTCCATGTGTTTGTGCGAGTGGGAGTGGAGTCCACACTGGAAAGGAGCCAGATCACCAGGGATCATATGGGCCAACTGCTGTATCAACTGGTGCAGTCAGAAAAACTCAGCAAGCACGACTATTTCAAAGGGTCAGTGCCCGCCTCAAGAGTGCTGTTCAGTTTCTGGGCTCTTGGGTCGTAGTTGATGTTTGAAGATGAAAACTGTGTCCACTGTAACATGTTCATGTGGAATAGTTCTCATAGAGTGATACTGTGCTGGTTTATGTGGTAGCAGTGTATAGATTGTGCTAGGGAATGAAGGTTATCTTCTGGCCTTCAGTGCATTATCATTAGGCCAATACCGTGATGTCAGTATGATCATAGAGAACCCTCGGCCTCAAGGAAACTGAGGCCTGCACCAGCTCATTTACCCATAAACCTCTGCATGGTTTTTCAGGAAAATACTTTTCTTTTGTGAGAAAAATTCTAGAAAATTGACTTACACCTAAAGCCTTATCCTTTTCAGTAAATCATGCTTATTTGGGCCAGAAAGTACTTGTCTGTCTACTCAGACTCCAAAGAAATATATGTGACTCCGTGTTGTTAATGATTGGGTCTATTCCAGGTTGGTTTTGTTGACCCTTGCTAGCAGCTGGTTGGGGAAACCTGGCTGTCGTTAGGGTTACATCCTTTCCTGTCAGATTCTCACGTATTTGGATGCCAACATCATAAGTGCATGAATTGGGTTCTTTGGGGTATAGCCATAGAATCTTCCTGACCTCTGAAAAATCTTAAACCATTAAATCTAAAATAAAAAAATTAAGGTAAAAATTACGTGCAGTGAAAATTTTGCTTTAGGAGCCATATTGTACCAAATAGGAAACAGAATCACACCTTGCACTGACAGGTGCCTATTCTGTGCTAAAGAACTGAAACTCCCTGAGGCCTGGACGTCAAATTCACATCTGCACCTTATAGTCATTTCAGTGTATACTTGGGTATGTACTCACTGAGTCAAATGATGTAAGAATTTTTGTTATTTTAAGTTTTTTTCCTCTTTTTAAATATGTTTTTGACATGCTCATATTCTTACAAACTAAATACACATCCAAAAAACCACCATCTACCTTTCTGTAGTCATTTCAGATATGGCAACCTCTTAGGATAATGTAATGGTTGAGTGTCTCCTAAGTACATTCATTTGGTTTTGTAGGGAATGATGACATTACCTTCAATGTCCTGGAAAATGTATAGCTGCTCCTAGGAACATTAAAAAGTTATTTTTAAGCATTAAGCCAGATTTCTCCAAACTTAGCAGAACTGGCTGCTGTTGCTGGCCTTTAAGGCTACAAGAGTTCCCTCGCTTCAAGAGAAATCTGCAGTTCACTCCAGTATAATGTTAGTAAAAGCAAATGAACTTATCTACAGACCATCACATAAAAAGAACCCCTGCCCTCAGCTCACTTAAAGCTATAGTTTGGCGGTCCCTAGAAACTATGGTTGAAATAACTATTATATCAACTTTGTACGTATATATTATGATGCATTCCCTAGAAAATTCCGGAAATAAAAATGTTAGATTACTATTTACCATTTTATGTCTCTTCAAACTGTACTCAGAAGCTGATTCACGTCTAGAAAGACCCAGAGAAGAATGAGGCGCTTTCATTGACTAGTTGAATTTGTAAGGTATTCGCTGGGTTTCTAGGGTATCTCAGATATTTACATTTCCTTATGTGATTCTCTGAAGAAAACGTGTCCTGTCCAGACATGGTGGCTGTACTTTCATTGGTGGTGGGGGTTTGCTGCTTCTGTCAGTGACCACAGTTGTAACCTTTTATTTAAGTAGAAATGAGATGAACACTTCAGTGTCTCAGCAATTATTGTGCTTTCTTTAACCTTGCTTCCTTCTGCAGCTGTAGACATTGCAGAGGCCCCAGGCCTAGCTTTTGATAGAGACTTGCCCAGGCCATCTTAATACTAAAACCTGTAAAAATTGTACTGTTGTTTCCTAAGTGGAGAATCCTGATAATTAAGTGCCCACCTTTTTCTCAGGTGGAAATGAGAAAGTCCATGTCATTATCCACCAAGAAGCTTCTTGCAAATAGATTAGTATTTCTCAGTCCCTTCTAAATAAAGTCTGAATTATGTCCAGAGAGGCTGTTTCATTGGAGGCACAGAAATGCTCTAGTCTTTGGCCTCTTTAATCTAGGTATGCAAAGATTTCTGTCCTTCTGTAATACTGTGGGGGAATATCTGGAATCAGCCTGTGTGGGTGCTGCTATTGCTTACGTGCCAACTTGTAAGCAGCTGGAGAAGCACGCAGTTTGTCCCTGGATCCCCAGGTCTGTGATGACTGGGGTTTCCTGTGAACCAGCTGTGAATCAGCCATTTCTCCCTACAGTGCTCTTCAGGGCACACACTGCTGCAATGTAATAAAGTAAAAACATTAAATGGACTTTACAAATAAAGTTTAGATCCTTTGGAATTTTCCTTACAAATGCTGTATCAACTGTAAGCACACAGGCGCACGCGCACACACACACCCTTGTGCAAAGACAACATTAAGCAGTCCTCTTGGAATTTTCAGGACTTGAATACCTTTAAGACACAAATTAAGTGGGACCATAAATATGTAGGTAGGAACAAGGTTGTTTAGGCAGTTGCATTTCAAACAGTGTTGATAAGGTCATTTTAGATAATGATTGCAGAAAACTTTAAAAACTGTCTAGTAGAGGTGGATGGGTGTAGTTCACTTTAAGTGACAGCTGGGATGACTTTGAGAACTAAAACAGAGTTGAAAATAGACATGAAATGTGTGCCCTGTGGGAAAGTTGATATACTAATATTTCAGTTTGGAATGTGTTGGAGGGAAGTTCTTTTTTCCCCTTTGACTCTTTGTCTTAAACGTTCATTGCTGCTGATGGCAGTTCTGCCTTGGTAACAGACCTCAAGATACATGCATGCCAAGTTCCAAAGGCAGAACTAGTTAAAGAGGAAGACTCTATTTGTTCTCATAGGTAAGATCTAGTTTAAGTAGCCTTGTTTATAACAGCCCTAGGAAGATGATACTGGGAGTATAAGGCTTGTTTACTTCTTTCTTTTTTTATTTTTTTATTTATTTTTTTAAATTTTTCTTTTGACAGGCAGAGTGGACAGAGAGAGAGACAGGAAGAAAGATCTTCCTTTACCATTGGTTCACCCTCCAGTGGCCACCGTGGCCAGCACACTGTGGCCGGCACGCAGCGCTGATCCGGAGCCAGGAGCCAGGTGCTTCTCCTGGTCTCCCATGGGGTACAGGGCCCAAGCACTTGGGCCATCCTCCACTGCACTCCCGGGCCACAGCAGAGAGCTGGCCTGGAAGAGGGGCAACCGGGAAAGAATCTGGCGCGCCGACCAGGACTAGAACCCGGTGTGCCGGCGCCACAGGCGGAGGATTAGCCTAGTGAGCTGCACCGACAGCCTGCCTCTTTCTATTTATCTCATTTTACCTGTAGTTAGATTCTCTTGTATCAGTCATAATGCTATTTTTTTTTTTTTTATTTTTGACAGGCAGAGTGGACAGTGAGAGAAGGAGACAGAGAGTAAGGTCTTCCTTTTGCCGTTGGTTCACCCTCCAATGGCCGCCGCAGCCGGCGCACTGCAGCCGGCGCACCGCACTGATCCAATGGCAGGAGCCAGGTACTTATCCTGGTCTCCCATGGGGTGCAGGGCCCAAGCACTTGGGCCATCCTCCACTGCACTCCCTGGCCACAGCAGAGAGCTGGCCTGGAAGAGGGGCAACCGGGACAGAATCTGGCGCCCCGACCGGGACTAGAACCCGGTGTGCCGGCGCTGCAAGGCGGAGGATTAGCCTAGTGAGCCGCAGCGCCGGCCCATAATGCTATTTTATTACTCGATTTTCATGATCTCTTCATTGTTTACATAGAGCAAGATTTACATTTTTATTAAGATATAATGTAAATTATGGAAGATGTTGCTGATAATTCTATTTTATTAATGTATATTTTTAAATATTTAAAATTTGTATTTATTAGATGCAGAGAGAGAGCGAGCTCCTAGATGTCCACAGCAACTGAGGCTGGGCCGAGAACTTAGTCTAAGTCTACTGCATGGGCAGCAGGCGCTCATTACTTCAGCCAACTCTGCTGCCTCCCAGGGTCTGCATTCCCAGGAAGCTGGAGTAAAGAGCCAGAGCTGGGTATCAAACCCAAGGACTCCAGTAGTGGGACACGGGTATATTGCTGCTGTCTTAACCACTAGGTCAAATGCCCACCCCTAATATTATATTTAATTGACAAATCATAATTGTATACATTCATGGGGTATAATGTGATGTTTTGATATATGTGTATAATGCAGGATGATTAAGTTAAGCTAATTAACAAATCTACCATTTCATTTGCCATTTCTATAGTGAGACATTTGAAATTTACTCTTCGTTATTTTTAAATATGCAATAACACATTATTATTATTGATTATAGTGAATTTGTGCTGCATGTATTATTCAGCTTTTCCTAATGATAACAAATGTTTGAGACAGGCTAACTTGATAAAGAAAGGTGCTTTATTCTGGCTTACAGTTCTGTAGGTTCACAGACTCAGCATTGGGCAAGTGCATTGGGCCAGCCTCTGCTGCTGACTTTCTCGCTGACACAGTCCTGCAGTGCACAGGGTATGACCTGGCAGAGACAGGGGGTGTGAGTGTCTCCGTGTCTTATCTCTGTTGATCTGTAGTCTCTGTGTCAAGCCACCAGGACCCACCATGGGGTTCACTGCCCTAAGACCTCATCTGATCTTAGTCACTTCCAAGAAGCCCACCTATAAACACCCAAAATTGGATTAATTTTCAACCCTCTTAGTGCTCTTAACTTATGACTTAGGACTTAAACTCCTGCATTAATTTGGGGTCGGTTATTCAAACTATAGCAGTACAGTAGACCTCAAGACTGATACCTCCTCTCTCTGTACCTTTGTATATCCATTGACCAGCCCCCCTGCCTTTTGCCATCCATGACTTCTCCCAGCTCCCTGCCTTTGGTGACCACTGTTCTACTCTCCACTTGTATGAGTTCAGCTTTTTAAGTGAAATGATGAGGTAATTGTCCTTTGGTGTCTAGCTTATTTCACTTAGCCTGATACCTTCCAGATTTATACACATTGTCAGAAATAATAGAATTTCCTTATCTTTTACCTTTTTTATAAAAGCCATGCTAACAAATGAGGTGATAATAGTCTTGTGGATTTTTAATTCACATTTCCATAATGACTAGTGATGCTAAGACATTTTTTTCATGTATCTGTTGGTCAACTGTAACTCTTATCTTCAAATGTCTATTCAGATCCTTTGCCCATCTTTTTTTTCCTTTTAAGATTTATATATTTATTTGAAAGAGTTACAGAGAGAGAGAAAGAGGTGGAGGTGAGGGATCTTCCATCTGCTGGTTCACTTCCCAGATGTCTGCAACGGCCAGGGCTGGGCCAGACTGAAGCCAGGAGCCAGGAGCTTCATCAGAGGCCCAAGCGCTTGGGCCATCTTCCACTGTTTTTTCCAGGCTATTAGCAGGGAGCTGGATAGGAAGTAGAACAGCCAGGATACAAACCAATGTCCATATGGGATGCTGGCATCACAGGTGGCAGCTTTACCCCCTACACCACAATGCCAGCCCCACTCTTGCCTGTCTTAATGAGGTTATTTGTTACCTTGCTTTAGCATTCCTTAAATGTTTTGGATATTAACAGGAGGTGTATGATTACAAGTATTTTCTCCTGTTCTGTGGATTGTTCTTCCTGTTGACTGTTTCCTTTACTGTGCAGAAGCATATTTTTTTCACATTGTCCCATTCGTCTGTTTTTGCTTTTGTTGCCTGTGCTTTCAAGGTCATATCCAAAAAAGTATTGCCCAGTCCAGTGTCATGAAACTTTCCTCCTATATTTTATTCTTATAGTTTTACAGCTGTTTTATGTCTTTAATCAGTTGATTTTTATATGTGGAGTAAGATAAGGATCCAATTTAATTTGGGTTGTTTTTTTTTTTAGACTTATTTATTTATTTGAAAGTCAGAGTTATACAGAAAGAGAGAGAGTCACACAGGGAGAGAGATATCTTCCATCCTCTGGTTCACTCCCCAGATGGCCACAACAGCCAGCGGTGGGCCAGGCTGAAGCCAGGAGCCAGGAACTTCCTCTAGGTCTCCCACATTGGTGGCAGGGGCCCAAGTACCTGGGACATCTTCTCTGCTTTTCTCAGACTATCAGCAGGGAACTGGATCAGAAGCAGAGCAGCCCAGGCACAACCAGTGCCCATGTGGGATGCCAGCATTGCAGGTGGCAGCTTTACCTGCTATGGCACAAAGCCAGCCCCACAATTTAATTCTTCTCAGTGTAATGCTGATCTCTTATCCCACTCAGAGACTCTCCTTTCCCCACTGTTTATTCTTACCGTTCTTGCTGGAAATCAATTAAGTATAAATTCATAGTTTCTTTCCTTTTTTAAAAAAATAAAGATTATTTATTGATTTGAAAGGCAGAGGGAAAGAAGAGATCTTCCATCTGCTGGTTCACTCCTCAGATGGCTGCATAGCCATGGCTGGGCCCGGACGTAGCCAGGAGCCTGGAACGCTTTTCTGGGTCTTCACCTGGGGCCAGGTACCCAAGCACTTTGTCCCATCCTCTGCTGCACATTCTCAGGGGACTGGATCAGAAGTGGAGCAGCCAGGACTCAAAACGGTGCCCAAATGAGATGCTGACCTTGCAGGGCCAGCTGAACCCACTGCTCCACGACACCGGCTCCTTTTTCTGGACTTTCTATCTTGTTCCTTTGTTTGATACGTCTTTTTCTTAGGTCAGTCCCATGCTGTTTTGATTACAATTACTTTATAATATATTTTGAAATCAAAATTCAGGATCTTTTATGGTTCCATGCGAAAAATACATGGGAATTTTGACAGGGATAGCATCGAAGCTGTAGATTCACAGATCATGATTAGGCAGGCCCTATTGATTCAGCCTCTGGTGATGTTGTTCTTGCTGGCAAAGTCTCAAGGTGGCACGGCCATCACGTAGGTAGTATAGACATTTTAGCAATGTTAATTCTTGCAATCCATGAGCACAAGATATTTTTCCTTTTAATTGTGTTTAATTTCTTTCATCAATTTTTTTAACATTTCCAGTACATGATAGCTCTTCCATCTCCTTGGTTAAAATTTATACTTAATAGGAGAGCATTTGTTTCAGAGGTTAACACGCCACGCAGATGCCTGCATCCCGCATCAGAGTCCCTGGGTTAAAGTCTCGGCTCTGCCCATTCCAGCTTTTGCTGATGCACATGCTGGAAGGCAGCAGCTGATAGCTCAAGTGCTGGGATCCCTGCCACGCATATGGGAGACCTGAAGGAAGTGCCAGGCTTCTGGCGTCAGCCTGACCCAACCCAGCTGTTGGCCAGCATTTGGGGAGTGAATCAAGCTGAACGCTCTCTGTCTCTCTCACTCTTTCTGTCTTTCAAATAAAGTGAAAATAAATAAATTTTTAAAAATCAAAGCTAAGTTGTGTTTTAGCTTTTGGAAATGGGATTATTTTCCTAATTTTTTTCTCAAATCATTTGTTATTAGTATCTAGATATGCTCTTGTTTTCTCTGCACAGTCTAATCAGTGTGATGATCACTGGTGCTGATTTTATCCATGTAGTCCATTGGCTGTGATGTGCTGCATACCAAGAGGCAAGGGTGTGTTGTGGCTTTGTTTCATTTGTCAGCCTGTAGAAAATGCATACTGTGCAAAGCATTGTTAGAGGCTACACAGTAGTGCAAAGACATAAAGACAAATGTCTATGAGCTTCTGTGCACCTAGGATTTTTTTTTTAATTTTACAAAAGGATTTAGGAACTATACACTTATAAAAATTAAGTCTTTTGGAGGTTTGCTCTGCCAAATGTCCCAGTGTGAACTGACTGACGAAGTAGAAAACAAGGCAAAAATATGTGTATCTTTTGTGGTAATACAAAATGAAAGTAACAGACCCATGGCGGAAAGACCAGAATAGCTACAATTGCCTCTTGGCTCATTAAACAGCTTAATGTACATCACTGGCCTACGGAACATGAATTGACAGAACCGAGTGATTAACCCAGAAATCCTGCAGTCCAGCCAGATTGCATACCTTCAGTGGCACATTAACTGAGCTGAAAGTGTGCACATAATGAGTGAAGAGTCAAATATGTGTTGTACAGCAAATAGACGTCAAATTCTGCAAGCTGTGAGGTCCGAAAATTAGCATTAAGGATTCGTGATAGCCAGAGTTAGATAATGGAATGGAGCTGCAAACTGCTTTGAAGTGGCAGGTTTAGAAAGGTGGCCCTCCCCGATGGTGGTGGCTCTTTTCAGGTTTCAAGTTTTCATGAAATGTAGGTCTCTGGGCTGAGTGGCACACTCTAACTGGAATCTACAGTAGAAAAGCAGAAATTGTCCAAATACAATGATCTAAAAGGATTTGAATACAAATAGCACCTGCTTTTCATTGCTTCATTCGTCTCTCCCTTGGTGTTTCCATAGTGGTTAGTGAAGCCAAGTATTTTTTCATGTACCTATTGACCATTTATTTGTATTTCTTCTTTTGAGAAATGTCTGTTCAGGTCCTTTGCCCACCTTTTTTTTTTAAAGATTTATTTATTTGAGAGGCAGAGAGAAAGGTCTTTCATCTGCTGTTTCACTCCCTAGTGGGCCACAAAGGCCGGAGCTGCGCCGATCTGAAGCCAGAAGCCAGGAGCTTCTTCCAGGTCTCCCACGTGGGTGCAGGAGCCCAAGGACTTGGGGCCATCTTTCACTGCTTTCCCAGGCCATAGCAGAGAGCTGGATCAGAAGTAGAGAAGCTGGAACTCGAACCAGCACCCATATGGGATGCCAGCATTGTAGGTGGCAGCTTTAACCACTACGCCATAGCACCCTCCTCATTGCCCACATTTTTAATCAAATTTTTTTTCTTGCTTTTGAGTTGTTTGACTTGAAATTATGTTTAGGTCTCCAATAGTTAAATTCGGATTTGTTTCTATACTTTTTAATATGCTATATGTTAGAATAACTAACAAAATCTTAAACTATTTGTTTATACTTTTTTTTTTAAAGATTTATTCATTTGAAAGACCAGAGACAGGGAGAAGTTTGTCTCCATCTGCTGGTTCACTCCCCAAATAGCTGCAACAGCCAGGACTGGTCCAGCAGAAGCCAGGGGCGAGAAACTCCATCCAGATCTCCCACATGGGGGCAAGGGCCCAGTGTCTGCTGCCTTCCCAGGCACATTAACAAGAAGCTGGATCTTCGGAAGGGGAGTAGCTTGGACTCGAACCAGCACTCCCATATGTGATGCCACTCTGCCAAGCAATGGCTTAAGCCCCTAATTTGTACTCTTGAATGAATAGCTATGATTCTCAGCCCTAATAAAACTATGGAGCTTTTGTTATTTGTCTTTCCAAATTATATTTCATTCCCAAACTTTACACTGAGAAATGTTTATACTTCATAGCGCAAAAACCCAAAACCATTAACTTTCTTTTTAAAGGTATAATAGTTTATAGCATGTAGTAGTAGTAGTGTTAATAATGTGTCAAACTCTTTTATATCCATCTAGTTTATTTCTTGATAAGATATTCAATGATGAGGATTTTTGTCTTTTTTACTCATTTTTATTTTATTTGTGAGGCAGACAGAAAAAAAGAAACAAACAGAGAGTACTCCCATCCCCTGACCCACTACCCAAATGCCTGGGGCTGGGCCAGGCTGACATCTGGAGCTTGGAACTCAATCCAGGCTCCCTCTCATCCCCATGAATGGCAGGGCCCTAACCACTTGAACCCTCACGTGCCAACTCCCAGGATTTTCATTAGGAGGAAGCTGGAATTAGGAACAGAGTTAGGTCTCAAATCCAGACTCTTAAGTATGGCATATGAGTATCCTAACCAGTGTTCTACCACCCGGTCAGACACTTGCTGCGTTTTTCTCTTGTGTCTGGTCTGCCATGGAAGTGTCTTGTCAGTGCCTCTGAGGTTATCATATTCTACTGTGTCAAGGATTCTTTGTAGATTTGGAGTAAAATTGGATCGCCATTCCCCCAGAACCTTACGTGTCTGTCTGTTTTCATCATTTAACTTAAAGGTCACTTCCATACAGAGGTATTTTCTGACTACCCTGTGGTCCCATAGCTTGTATTCTTCAGAGTATATTGCCATGTTTGCAAGTATGCTTTTGTCTATTCCATTTTTTTTCTCTTCCAGACTAATACAAAATTTAAGAAAACAGTTGATTGGTTACTGGTTGTGTTATGCCTAGGCCAGTGCCTAACATAGTGGGTTAATATACATTGGTTGCTTGATTTTTGATATCTTCATTTAATCTTAACTTTTGAATTACATTTACATGTTAATGTTTTCCCTGCTGTTTTTCAGTTTCTCAGAAACCTTAGAATTAGCAGATGACATGGCCATTGATATTCCCCATATTTGGTTGTACCTTGCTGAACTGGTTACCCCCATGTTAAAAGAAGGCGGAATCTCCATGAGAGAACTTATTGTGTAAGTTATCCTTGTTGCATGTATATCAAGTTCATTTGACACAAAACTCATCAGCCAGCTGTCTGGCATAGTGCCTCCCCCTTACTGCCCTTGGAGCCTGGTGTCTGCAGCCAGTGACTCTTTTAGACCTCTGATTTTACTGAAAAGACATGACATTATACTAAAGCTCTAGTGGAGACCACGTGACAATATGTAGTCTATAGACCGTAGCAGTTAACTGTAGCAATGTCCCCAGAATCATATAACTGGAAGATGATTCTCTCTGGAAACTTAATGTTACTCTGACTTTTTGTTTGTCATTACTCCAATACTATAAGAAGTTACATCCTCACAATGTAGCCTGTCAGACTGTGGCACCCACATACCACATGCTCATGATTCTAATCAAAGGAACTGAGCTCTCAGACATTCCTAGATTTGGACATGAGTGGAGAACTGATGCTGCCTCCTATAGACCAGCAGTTGCCATACTTTGTTCAAAACATTAGTGTTTCTCTCAACAACTGTGTATGTAGTCAGATTCTGCACACACTGTGTTCCTTTTCTGT
Organism: Oryctolagus cuniculus; assembly: GCF_964237555.1. NCBI lineage: Eukaryota > Metazoa > Chordata > Mammalia > Lagomorpha > Leporidae > Oryctolagus > Oryctolagus cuniculus. Next base: position 149,964,830 of record NC_091438.1, read on the forward strand.
GACATTCACAAAACATACTGCAGAACATTAAAGATGATGAGAATCTTAGGGTACAACAAAGCACAAATATAAATCCTGGAGTCCCCTTTAGCTTCTCCGTGAAGCATAAGGTGAGCTGCTAGTTTCTGAACTCCCCAAAACAGTGTAGACCACGTCCCGGAGGCTTGCTGCTGCTATCTGGATGGCATGGAATGTGTGGGGTATTTTGTTTTGTTTTTTTCGGTGGTGGGGGGAGCACATATTGTTTACCTGCTGTTCTAGAACAGAGAACTTCAGAAGTACTTAATCTCTGTTCCTATCTTTTACAGAGAATTTAGCAAACCTTTACTTCCTGTTGGAAGAGCTGGGGTCTTGCTTTCTGAAATATTGCACCTTCTATGCAAACAAATGGTGAGTGTTAAACTGTGTGTCAGACTCAGCAGCATGCTAGCCAGGGCAGTGGTCCTGATCCTGCACTCTCTGTGAATAGCATATCTCTGTGCAAGTAACTCCATCTCCTTTTATCCTCTGAAGAAAAGAGTAAGGTCTCCGCTTCAACCTAGCCTCTTTCTGAGGTATATTTGTCCTGTTGACTAATATCTTGAGAAAGAACTGTCTAATCTCACCTAAATTTGGTAAATTCTAAATAATTTCAAAAGTATGTTTTATTTGCTGTTGGTAATTTTGTCTTCTCTTAAAACAAAATGGCTCTACTATTTATCCTTTCCAGTAAGTTTCAGTAAAAACTAACCTGCTTTTTCAGAGTAAGGATAATCATAAATAGTCTTATTTTGGCATCATAGGCTGGTAATCTAATTAGAAATGGGTGGCACCAATGATTCCACAGGATGAGATTCTAAAGTTAAATTTATTTGAATTTTTTTAAGATCTCTTTTTTTTTTTATTTGAAAGGCAGAGTTACAGAGAGGCAGAGAGAGAGACAGAGAAAGAAAGAGAGAGGGAGGGAGGTCAGTCTTCCATCCTCTGATTCACTCCCCAGATGGTCACAATGGCCAGAGCTGAGCCAATTCGAAGCCGGGAGCCAGGAGCCAGGAGCTTCTTCCAGGTCTCCCATGTGGGTGCAGGGGCCCAAGGACTTGGGCCATCTTCTACTGCTTTCCCAGGCCACAGCAGAGAGCTGGACTGGAAGTGGAGCAGCTAGGATTCAAACTGATGCCCACATGGGATGCCGGCACTGCGGGTGACAGCTTTACCTGCTACACCACAGCATCAGCCCCAAATTTATTTTAGCTTAATAAATATTTACCATACAATACTGTATACTAGCTTGTCAGCTTCAAGAATCTATAGAAAAAAGTATCTAAGCCATAATTTCTTTCTTTCTTTTTCTTTCTTTTTTTTTTTTTTTTAATTTGAGAGGCAGTGAGACAGAGAGCTATCTCCCGTCCACTGATTAACTTCCCAAATGCATGCAACAAGCTATGGCTGGGCTGGACTGGAGCCGAAGCTGCAGTCCAGGACTTCAGTCCACATCTCCCATGTGGGTGGCAGGAACCCGATTACTTGAGCCATCGCTGCTGCCTTCACGTGTTTACATTAGCACAAAGCTGAAGTCAGGAGCCAGCATTGGGAATCAAACCCATGTGCCCCAGTGTGGGACATAGACCATAACTTGTGTCAACCTCTAGACTAAATGCTCACCCCTAAACCTACAATGTCAAGAGTGTGGGAGTGCTCTACTAGAGGTCTAAGAGGTTTGGGGAATTGTGGCATTACAAAGAAGATGAGAGATATCAAAACAAAATAGAATTCACAGTGAAGATTCTAGAGTGATTTCTGACTTAATTCAAACCTGAATCAAAAGTACTAGGGTGATTATTTCAATTTTTTTAAAAGATTTATGTATTTATTTGAAAGAGTTACTGAGAAAGAGAGAAGACAGAGAGAGAGGTCTTCCATCCGCTGGTTCACTCCCCAAATGGCCACAATGGCCAGGTCCAGGCCAAGCCACACCAGGAGGCAGGAGCTTCTTCCAGGTCCCCCACTTGGGTGCAGGGACTCACAGACTTGAGCCATCTTCCACTGCTTTCTCAGGTGTATTAGCAGGGAGGTGGATCAGAAGTGCAGCAGCCAGGACTCAAACAGCTCCCATATAAGATTGCCAGCACTATAGCAGCAGCTTAATCTACTGTGCCACAGCACCAGCCCGTATTTCAATCTTTTATAGGCATTCATTAAAAATAAAAAATTCATTGCTTCATTTCTCCCTCTGAACTTAGAATTCTTACTCCATATGTGAAATCATTTTCATAGAAAGATGCGCTAAATAGCCTCATCCCTTGTTCCAATTAATTATCTAATTGTTAATAATATTATTTGCTTAATGGCACTAGAATTTTTACTGAACTCTAGTCTTTATGTTCAAATTTCCTTTATTTCCTGTCTACTTAACTTCAGTCTTTATTTACAACTCAAATGCTTGTTAGCTTTTTATTTGTAGATACAGAATGCAAATTTCTATTTCTAAATGATACCAGATTCTCACAGCCTGAGTTCAAATTCTGGCTCCACCATGTGATCAGCTGCTATGCTTGGGAGAAGTGTCCTGTAAAATACAGTTGACCTCTGTAAAATGCCTGCAAGATGACAACCACAACCCAAAGCCATGCATTTTCCCTTCTTCTGTGACTCTGTTCAGACAGTGGACTTGTGTACTTTCTCCCATTTTTTTCAAGTTGTCTCAACTTCACACTTCTTGCCTTTGCAACACTTCTCATTCCTGGTTCAGGAGCAGCAAGGACCTTAGGCATTCTCCCACCGGGCAGTATAATCATGATCTGCTGTGGAGATGGATGCCAGGGAGGCTGCTGAGTGACTTTGATGGCAGATATGTGCGGAGCTATCTAGGAAAAGGGATACTATCACATGTATAGACTCTGTGTTGTGGTGATTCTGTTCATAACTGGCTTGCACTTTCTACCAGTCATCTGGCAAATGAGTCATTGACCCTTAAGCAGCTGTAGTTAAGTCATCACCATTATACTTACATGCAGCCAGGCATCTCAGTCTGATAGTCAAGACTCCTGAGAGATCAACTTCACATCAACAGGGAAAAGTGTGATTTGTAGGGTTCCGTTCTCTTGACTTCAAGCAGGCCCTTTCTTCTTCCTCTTCCAATGTGAAAGTAAATGGATTGGACTTACCTTTGTTTTAGAGCCATAAGAAAGTGGGAGCCTTGTGGAGGGAGGCTGACCTCAACTGGATGGACTTTTTACCAGAAGGGGAAGATGTACATAATTTTCTCTTGGAGCAGGTGAGTGAGAACAAGGCTTGCATTCTCCTGTTTAATATAAATTGGTCTATTTTATGAGAGGAAGTGATGGCAGTGTCATTAGTATTCCAGTCATTAACATTATCTGAATCGTGGTCAAGATGTCATTTTATGTTCATGGTTTTTGGATTTTTTTTGGTGGGTGATGGGTTGGATATTAGATTTTATTTGAGAGATAGAGAAAAAGAGAGCTCCCATCCACTGTTTACTACCCGAATGCCTGCAATGGCTGGGATTGGACCAGTGCTGAAGCCTGGAGCCAGGAACTCAATACAGGTCTCCCGTTGAAGGGCAGGAACCCAGTTACCTGAGCCATCACTGCCTCCCAGGGTCTGCATTAGTGGAGTTAGAATCAGGAGCCAGAGCACCCCAGTTTGGACTCAAGATGTGTCTTACCCACTGGGCCACACACCTGCCACTGTGTTCCTGCTTACAGGCCTGTCCAACTGCATGGTCATTAGAAGATGGATTCAAAATAAAAGAAGGGGCCAGTGTTGTGTCACAGCAGGTTAAGCCACTGCTTGGAATACCCACATCCCATAATGGAGTGTCAGTTCAAGCCCCAGTTGCTCTGCTTCTGATCCAGCTTCCTGCCAATATTGCTGGGAGATGATGGCTCAAGTACTGACACCCATGTGGGAGACCCATTTGGAGTTCCTGGCTCAAGGCTTCAGCCTGGCCCAGCCCTGGCAGTTGCAGCCATATGAACCAACAGTTGGGCAATCTGTACCTCTCTCTGTTACTCTGCCTTTCAAATAAATAAATAATTTTTAAAAAGTCATATCATTTGAAATTTTTTTAAAAATATTTTAGGGGCTGGTGTTGTGGCATAGTGGGTTAAGCCACAGCCAAAGACAACAGCATTCTATTTGGGCACCAGTTTGAGTCCTGGCGTCCCCGCTTCTGATCCAGCTCCCTACTGGTGTGCTTGGGAAAGCAGCAGAGGATGGCCCAGGTACTTGGGTCCCTGCACCCATGTGGGAGACCCAGATAAAGCTCATGACTCCTAGCTTCAGATTGGCCCAGCTCCAGCTGTTGCAGCCATTTGGAGAGTGAACCAGCTGGGTAGAAGATCTTGCTCTGTCTGACAGCAAATGGAAGTTTTCCCCCTCCCCCTCCCCCTCCCCCTCCCTCTCCCCCTCCCCCTCCGCCTCCTCCTCTGCCTTTCCCTCTCTGTAACTCTGCCTTTCAAATAAATAAACCTTTTTTAAAGAAACTTTAAAAGATTGAATCACACTTTGACAACCAGCTGTGTGTCTCAGTAAATCAGAAGTGAAATCAATTATTAAGGCAGAAATACAGGAACTAAAGTCATGAGCCTCTGATCCCCGAGAGCAGGCAGAAGCAACAAGAAGTCATTCTGTGATTAAAGCAGCGCAGACGCTCCCTCCATGGTAGAGGATCAGCAGCAAGCCCACCACTTGAAATTCTGAAGATGCGTAAGTGCAAGAAATAGACAGTTTTACAAGCCAGAACTTAACTAGCCTGCCTGTTGGTTAGTAATTAGATCCACAAAGCAGAGTCCCCATAATTGATCCAGTCTGATCTTAAACAGGGAATTGTGGGAGGTCAAAGGAAAGCATAAAACTATCAAACTGAGAAAAATGACAGAAATAAATCAGAATTCTGAAAATGACTCCGTTAAATCAAAATCCTAAAACATAGGAGGGGAACTGAAGCTAAGGTTGCCAACAAAATTAGTAGTAAGGAGAGAAAAAAAACTAGGTAAAAGGAAAAAATGAAATCTAAAAATTGCTATTTTTAAAGAATTTATTTTTATTTGAAATGCATAGTGACAGAGAGAGAAAGAGAGGAAGAGGGATCGTCCATCTGCTGGTTCACTCCCAAAATAGCTGCAATAACTGGGGCTGAGCCAGGCAAAAGGCAGGCAGGCACCTGGAAGTCCATCTGAGTCTCGTGTAGGTGGCAGGGACCTAAGTGTTTGGGCCATCTGCTGCTGTCTTCCCAGGCACGTCAGCAAAGAGCTGAATCAGAAGCAGAGCAGCAGGAAGTTAAACTGGCCCTCTACATGATATGTTGACACCACAGGTTACCCACTGTGCCACAATGCCAGCCCCTAAAAATGACTTTAAAGTATATTATTCTGAATACTTATATTAGTTTGCTGTGTATTTTGGCTGTATTCTAGACACACTAAAGAACATTTCTTTCTCAATCTAATTCTACATTTAAAATAAGTAAATAAATACATCTTTTAAAAAAAATACCTTGCACAAAACATAATTTCTGATGCATTCCTGGCCTATGAAGTCAAGTGCATGAGAACAAGCAGAAGATAAATGGTACCCAAAGACTTGAGGTAGTAGAATTTTTACTCAGAATATAAAACAACACTCTAAAAAAAGAGAATCACCAAATGAGCCAACAACAAGAGTCTAATCAAAATACCTGGAGAGCCCTGGGGAGAAAAAAACTAGGTAAGATTTATGAGATGTGAGACCTGGAGGATTGAATGAGAGTCTCATTGAACCCCAGGAAAAAAATGAAAATGAATGGAAAACAAGCAGTGTTTGAAATGACAGTGGCTAAGATTTTTTTGGAACAGATAAAATACATGAATCTATAATGAACCATCCATATATGCCATGCAGGCTGGTTATATTTTAGTGAAATTGCATCATACTAAAGACAAAAGATTTCAAAGAAACTAGAAATAAGAAGTCTTCCACCCTCTGAAAAAAACAGACTGCAATAGCAACACGAAAGCCAGAAGCTGGTGGAATAATCAGAGTGCTGAGAGAATAGCAGTCCGTCTGGAATTGTCTCCTCAGCCACAGTAGCCAGCAAGAATGAAGGCAGCGCACACTGAGAAATTCAGGAACGTGATTCTCAGTCACCTACGGATCAAGGGAGAAGCAGAACAGATACTAGAAAAATACTCGAATCATATGAAAGTGGAAACACAGCAAATCAAAATGTGTGAGATGCAACCAGAGCTGGACTTACAGGGAAATGGTTATCATGGTTATCACTGAAGCATCTGTGCTTAGAAAATAATAAGTCACAAATCAGAGACCTCAGCTTCAGTCTTAAGAAATTAGGAAAAAAGTAACAGCAAATGAAAGTCAAAGAATATATTAAAAAAGGAAATAATAAAGTTCACGTTAAAGATCAGTGAAACGGAAGACAATAGAGGAAGATCATTAGAGTCAAAAGCTTTTTTTTTTTATAAGTTCTCAACAAAAAAACTACAAACCATAGCATCATTGAAGTACAGTTCATAGCAGTGGGTGTTGTGGCACAGCAGGTTATGCCTCTGTTTGAGGTGCCCATATCCCATATTGTGGTGCAGATTCGAGTCCTGGTTACTCTGCTTCTGATCCAGCTTCCTGCCAATGCACTGGGAGGCAACAGATGATGGCTTAAGCACTTCAGTTCCTGCCAATCATGTGAGAGACCGGGATGGAGTTCCTAACTCTCAGCTTCATCTCAGTGCAATCTTTCCTATTGCTGCCATCTTGGGAATGAATCAGCAGATGAAAGATCTCTTGCTCTCTCTCTCTCTCTCTCTCTCTCTCTCTCTCTCTTTCTCTGTGTCTCTCTCTTACACACACATATTATCTCTTTCAAACAAAACATGAAGCAGAATGGTTCATTCACAGGAAGAAAAACTAATAGAAAACAACACAGGGCAAGCCTACATTAATGTTCTTAAATGTGCTTATAAATTGTTGAAGGAACCATGGACAAAGAGCTAAAGGAAATCGGGAGAATGATTATGAACAAATAGGGACTGTCAGTAAAGGCGTTTGGCACAGTGGTGAGGTTACCACGTGGGACACCTGCATCCTGTATCAGGAGTGCCTGGTGGAGTCTGTCTCCTCTGCTTCCAATCCAGCTTCCTGGATGTGCACTTTGTCAGGCAGCAGGTGATGGCTCAAAAATTTAGGGCCCTGCCACCCACTTGGGAGACCCAGATGAAGTTTCTGGGCTCCAGGCTTTAATCTAGCCCCTCTCTGACTGTTGTGGCATTTAGGAAATGAAGCAGCAGATGGAAGATCCCGGTCTGTCTCTTCTGTCTCTCAAATAAAATAAAAATAAATAATAATTTTAAAAAGAAAAATAAGAATTATAACAAGAAAATAAATAGCAGTTCTCAAGTTTAAAATGTATGATGGCTGAAGTGAAAAATTACCTAGGGAGATTCATCAGAAGATTTGAACAATTGAGGAAAGAATCAACAAACTTGAAGATGGAGAATTGAAATTGTTCATTCTGAGGAATAGAAAGAAAAAAAGAATCAAGAAAAATGTACAGAACCTAAGGAACCTATGAGACACCATCATTCATAACAACTTACACATATTATGGGGTCTCAGAGAAGACAAAGATAAGGGAAAGAAAAATATTCAAGAACATAGTGACTGGAAACTTCCCAAGATTTAAAGAAAAGACATGAATTTATATGTCCTGGAATGTCAATAAATTCCAACAAGGATAAATTTTTCTGAGATCCCTGCCATGGCATATATATAGGGAGAGAGAAAATAAATATTTTTAAAAGATTTGTTTATTAATTTGAAAGGCAGAGTTAAAGAGAGGCAGAGAAAGAGAGAAGTCTTCATCCACTGGTTCACTCCCGAAAGGGCCGCAACAGCCAGAGCCAGGGCCGATCTGTAGCCAGGAGCCAAGAGCTTCTGGGTCTCCCATGCAGGTGCAGGTGAAGGTGAGCAGTCTTCTACTGCTTTCCCAGTACCTAGCAGAGAGCCGAATTGGAAGTGGAGCAGCCGGGTCTCGAACTGGCGCACATATGGGATACCAGCACTGCAAGTGACAGTTTTACCCATGTGCCACAGTGCCGACCCTCCTATGTGATTTTAAAAGTAAAGTCACAAAATAATAAGTCTCTGTTAATATGCAGTATATAAAGATATAATTTATGACCCCAAAAAACCTCAGAAAGATTGTTCCACATATGATTACCATATGACTCTGCAATTCTGTTTCTAGGTATATAGTGAAGAAAAATGAAACTATATGACATCTTGTATCAATGTGAGATAAACCTAGATTCAGATTTCCATTTTCTACCACTTAATATGTGAGTTTAAGTATTAACATTTTTTAAAAGATTTTTATTTATTTATTTAATTGAGAGGCAGAGTTACAGAGAGGCAGAGAGAGAGAGAGAGTTCTTCCATGTACTGGTTCACTCCCCCAAATGGCCACAGTGGCCAGAGTTGGGCCAATCCAAAGCCGGAAGCCAGAAGCTTCTTCCAGGTCTCCCATGCAGGTGCAGGGGCCCAAGGACTTGGGCCATCTTCTACTGCTTTCCCAGACCATAGCAGAGAGCTGGATTGGAAGTGGAGCAGCCAAAACTTGAATCAGTGCCCTTATGGGCTTTACCCACTACTCCAGGGTGCCAGCCCAAGTATTAACTTTTATTCTTAGATTCCTCACCTATAAAATGCTAATAATGCCTATCTTGTAGAACTTTTGTGGAAATTAAAATGATTACTAAGCTTACAGAGGTTCTCAATAAATTATGGGGGTAGGTGTTTGGCTTAGCAAGTAAAATGCTCCTAGGGGATACCCACATCCCATCTCCCAACAGCTGAGCTCATATATGTCCCTGCTCCAGATTCCTGATTCTGGATAATGCACACCTAGGAGGCAGCACTGATGCCTCAAGTGGGGTCCCTGCCTTCATGTCAGATCAGCCTAGATTCAGATTTCAGTTTTCTGCCGCTGAATATGTGACTTCATGTATTAACTTGACTTTTCTAAGTCTTAGCCCTCATGAGAGATAGGGATTGCATCCCCGGCTCTGGGCTTAAAGCGTGCTGAGCGTTCGGAGGGTGAACCAGCAGATGGGCACTGTCTCTCTATCTCTTCATCTCTATCTCTGTGTCTCTGCCTCTCAAAAATCTGAAGTTAGGGATGTAATTGTTCTAATAAAACTTTTTAAAAAGCATTCAAACCAGTGCGGCCTTTACAGCGTGGACTTCCGTGTCCTAACGTCCAGCTGTGACGCTCTTCTGGGAACCAGAGTGTCAGGCAAGGAGCCATGGAGAACACGTGTCGTCTGCAGAGTCAGAGCCGAGCCTTCCTGGTACCAAGTTCAGATGACTTCTGGAGAAACACAGGGGTTTTGAGAAATATTTCTCTCCAGCAACCAGTATAAACTTAAAAGCTCACCACTGACTCCTTTGATAGTGGCAAAGCCTTTTATGTTCCATTTTTTTCATATTTCATTAACAGTGTGCCTCATTTTGTTGTTAATTGCTGACAAATTATTTTTATGGATTTGGTAGTTGGTTAAACAGGTATTCTGTGTATGTATAGTAACACTTTGCTACATTAGAATTCATTTGAAGAATGTTTCAAGGTTGTGAAAAACCTGCTGCCCATTCACAAGAGTTTACAGCCATTGTGTTGTGCTTTTGTGTGTATATTGGAATGTGAAGGGTAGCATATTTAATTTACCAACATTGAATCAGAATAATTGCAGTACTGAAATGTTTCTAAAACTGTGTAGGCTTTGTTTTAAATCTTTGTCAAGGGGCCAGCACTGTGGCGCAGTGTGTTAACGCCCTGGCCTGAAGCACTGGCATCCCATATGGGCGCCAGTTCAAGACCCGGCTGCTCCTCTTCCGATCCAGCTCTCTGCTGTGGCTTGGGAAAGCAGTTGAAAGGACTTGGGCCCCTGCATCCATGTGGGAGACCCAGAGGAGGCTCCTGGCTCCTGGCTTCAGATCCGCGCAGCTCCAGCCTTTGTGGCCATCTGGGGAGTAAAGCATCAGATGGAAGACCTCCCTCCCTCTCTCCCTCTCTTCCTCTCTCCCTCTCTCCCTCTTTCCCTCTCTCTCTCTCTCTCTGTCTACCTCTCCTCTCTCTGTGTAACTCTTTCTAATAAGTAAATAAATAAATCTTTAAAAGTAAATAAATAAATAAATCTGTCAAACAAATTGATGGGAATTATATACTACTATACTTCTAATGATTATGTGCCTATTTTAAAATTTACATAATGTGAGTAGGTCAAACATCTGTTTATTTGATTTTTTTTAAGTTTTTTTTTTTATTAATTTATTTGAGAGGTAGAGTTACAGACAGACAGGGACAGACAGAGAGAGAGATCTTCCATCCACTGGTTCATTTCCCAGATGGCCACAATAGCCAGAGCTGAGCTGATCCAAAACCAGGAGCCTGGACTGTCTTCCGGTCTCCCACGCAAATGCAAAGGCCCAAGTACTTGGGCCATCTTCCACTGCTTTCCCAGGCCATAGCAGAGAGCTGGATCAGAAGAAGAGCAGAAAGGACACAAACTGGCACCTGTACGGGATGCTGGTGCTGCAGGCCAGGGCTCAGCCTGCTATGCCACAGCACCGGCCCTGATCATTGGTTTTAACCTTTGCCTATTTTCCTGCTGTACCGTGAGCTACTGACTTTTTATTTGTTGTCCTCTTTATTGCATGAAGACATTAAGTATTTGATTATAATATAAATTTAAAATGTTACCTCAAAAATAATAAATAAAGCATTAAGTTGGAAAAAAATCTGTATGGGGAAACATCATTTAGAAGATATTATGTAAGTGGTAGAAGCAAAACAGTGAGATACAAAGTTCAGAATTAAAGTGGGTTTACTTTGGTGATTGGGGGTAGGATATAGGAATATACAGAGTCTTTAGGGGAGTTGGAGAAAACCTGTATGAATAATCACTTAACATTTTATTCTTTATAGTTTTTCATAGTGAAATTTGATAAATCAAAGCTTACCCACATACCTCATTGTATTATACCATTGAAAGTTACCAATCATTTTGATTATAAACTTCTAAACTACTATATAAGAATTAAACAGTTATAGCATCATTTCTCATACTTGGATTCAGAATGGTCATGTGATATATGAAGGACTTAACAAAGGACTTAACAACAGCTTAGAGTGTTGACAACTGTTTTGTAATGACTCCAACACTAAGCCATAGTTTACAGAAAGGGGTTTAAATTGTACCCTTGCCTAGGGCTCTTACCCAGCCTAGAGACACATGTCATGACGGTGCAAGACTGCAGCTCAGAATGATTTTGATAGAAGCATAGCCACAGAGATCATTATAGTAGTGCTTCTTTTCTGCTTGTTTTCTAAGGAGAGTCAGAGATAGACAGAATGTGAAGTTGGAGGAGTGTTCAGAAGCATGATAGCGTCAGTCTTTTCAGAACCAGCGTTCTGATCGTTTTGATTCCACGCAAAGTAGAAGACATGGCCTGTGATTTTGTTTTCTCTCAGGATGTTGATAATGCTGAGTTTTATTAATATGTTAACATTTTGTTTCAGAGGCTGGACTTCATGGAGTCTGATAGTTCCTGGGTCTCTGAAGCACTTTCAAAGAAAGAACTCTCTGCTGAAGAGCTATACAAGCGACTCGAGAAACTCATCATTGAGGACAAAGCAAATGATGAGCAGATCTTTGACTGGGTAGAGGTATAAAGACTGCGTCACCACCCCGATAGCTGTGCAAGAAAATTCCTGTGGGAACTTCGCTGTCCACCTGTTCTATCCTTTTTCTCCATGGGCACTTTTAACCTTCATGAAGTTAGATTTTATTCGTATATTTCCATGTGCCTGAAACACTAAGGTTATTTTTCTATGTTTTTGATTCACAGGATTGTTTAAAGTTAAAATATCCAAACAGCCATCCCTCTGGTTTCTTGTTAGTATAGCATATGCTCCACATTTTACCATTCAGAAAGTTATGTTTCTTTCTGAATGTCCTCATATTTTAAATTCTGTCCTAGATAATATTAATAAGGAATATATAAATAATTATTATGAAATATGTTGGCTCACACTTTTGTATCAATGGCCCCTTGTGAAAATTTTAAATTTTATTTGTCTTATAGTCTGTGTTGATCATGTCTGTTTTAATGTTACTATAAGTTCTTTAAATAGTAATTCTAGTTTATGAATGATGTTTTATTTTTGCACATTTTTATGAGATCATAGAATAATCAGATTTGAATGGAAGCTCTGAAGAGCTGACCTCACCTCTCCCTCCTGTATAATCCTCCTTTACAGCCCTTTTACTGGGTTGAGAAATAGTGAAGCATCTGATGATTTTATCTTCCTGTCTTTTTTCCCCAAGGCCAACATGGAATAGTAAGTCTACTGTCCCACTTTAGTGGGAGCCTTTTAAATAACTGTAATTGCCTGTCATTGTATCCCTGTCTACCTTTCTATGTTCTTTTCATCCTTCCTTTTTAAAAATTTTTTAATTAATTTTAACAGCTTCAATATGGTTTGTAGATACAATTCTAAAAACATGATGGTGAGCTGCCAACAATTCTAAAAACATGATGGTGAGCTGGCACTGTGGCATAGCAGGTAAAGCTGCAGCCTGCAACACCAGAGGCCCACATGGGTGCCAGTTCCAAGTCCTGGCTGCTCCACTTCCCTTCTTGCTCCCTGCTAATGGCCTGGGAAAGCAGTGAAAGATGGCCCTGCACCCATATGAGAGACTCAGATGAAACTCCTGGCTATTGGCTTTGGCTTGGCCCAGTCCTGGCTGTTGCAGCCTTTTGGGTAGTGAACCAGAAACCTCTCTCTCTGTCTCTTCCCTGCCCCTTCTCTAATTCTGCGTTTCAATTAAATAAATGACTCTTTTTTTTTTTTTTTTTTTGACAGGCAGAGTGAACAGTAAGAGAGAGAGAGACAGGGCGAAAGGTCTTCCTTTGCTGTTGGTTCACCCCCCAATGGCCTCTGCAGCAAGCGCGCCACGGTGATCCCAAGCCAAGAGCCAGGTGCTTCTCCTGGTCTCCCATGCAGGTACAGGGCCCAAGCACTTGGGCCATCCTCCACTGCACTCCCGGGCCACAGCAGAGAGCTGAACTGGAAGAGGGGCAACCAGGAAAGAATCAGGCGCCCCAACCGGGACTAGAACCCGGTGTGCCAGCACCACAGGCGGAGGATTAGCCTATTGAGCCGCAGCGCCAGCCAAATGAATCTCTTCTAAAAAAACATGATGATATTCTCTTCCTCCCTCCTACCTTCCTTTCTCCTCCCTTTTTTTACTTTAGAAATAACATTTCAGTGAAAAATTACAGTGAAGAAGACTTACTACTTCACCAAATAAGAAGTTTAGCGGGCCAGTACTGTGGCTCACTAGGCTAATCCTCTGTCTGAGGCGCCGGCACCCCAGGTTCTAGTCCAGGTCGGGGTGCCGGATTCTGTCCCGGTTGCTCCTCTTCCAGTCCAGCTCTCTGCTGTGGCCTGGGAGGGCAGTGGAGGATGGCCCAGGTGCTTGGGCCCTGCACCCATGTAGGAGACCAGGAGAAGCACCTGGCTCCTGGCTTCGGATCAGCGCAGTACGCTGGCCACAGCGGCCATTGGAGGGTGAACCAATGGAAAAGGAAGACCTTTCGCTCTGTCTCTCTCTCTCACTATCCACTCTGCCTGTCAAAAAAAAAAAAAAAAGTTTAGCAAGTAAAAAGCAAGACCCTAATTTACTGAGAATGTAGACAATGGCTATCAGTTGTGTCCATTTTGCTGCATATTGGAAATTCATATATTAGACTCTTGTCGGGTTGTTCTGATCCCAACATAGCCTGGATTTTCAACATCCATCTCAGAACGGCATGTGCAAACTCAGCATGACCACTGGTGTGTCCACTAGTGTGAGTCAGGAGGTTTATTGCAGATGTTATTTTAGAGTCTGTGCTTCTGGAAGTCGGACCACACTCAACACAGTTGCTTCTCAGTCATGCAGTACCTCTTCTTTTATGTTCTGTAGTTTAGTCATTTTTCTGTCATCCTGAACTTACTTGTCTGTTTGTTGAACCAAAAAAAAATTTTTAACATTTATTTCTGTTTATATTTGTCTTAATTTAGAACCTCTTTTAGTCTGAGGACATTATGGGTCCAACTGGATTGTAAAATTAGCTTAACATCTTTTTCATTTGCATCATCCATACGTTTCATTAACACACCTACCTTGGCCTCAACCAGGTTATGGGTGTGAATGTGTGAACCGGTAGGACCAAAGACAAAGCAGCATACCTTCAGGGGCCAGCACCAACCTCACCTCTGTGAACGCTCCAGCTTGTTGTTATTTGATGTCATTCTGCTGTCTAGTCCTCTTTTTCATCTTTCTTCTGATGGGTATCTGTTGTTAGCGAATTTGTCAAATGCCTTACTCGAGTCCAAAGAAGTTCTATCTGTTTGAGCTACAATGTGATAATTTAATCAGAAAGAAAGGATTAGTTTGCCATGACTTATTTTTCTAGTGTAACCATCTCTTTCCTAAAACTTGTAAGTCATTCATATTATAATTTGTTCTAGCATCTAGGATAAAAATTAGCATCAATTTTTTTAGCATCTTTATGATACCATATACCTTCTTTTCTGTTTTGGAAGTCAGGTTTGCATATTTTACATTATTCTCTTTCTCTGTAATTTTTCATAGATCACCATCATTTCAGTGTTTTGTCTTTTATATTCCCATGGATTGCAAAATAATGCTGTGTTAGGCTTCATTTTTTTAACAATATTTATTCTACATAGTGCATACCGACAGTTCATTATTCTTAAAGAAAAGGCAGAAAATAAATTTTACTGAAAATAAATTCTACTTAATAAAGATGACTTAAAAAAACAGAAATAAAAAGGTAAAAACCTAACAGTAACAGTTCACAGTACAGAGACATGCGTTCTTCTGTGTCTAATAGCATTATGTAAATATGTAAGTAGGACTTGCTTATCTATCCCAATTATCTGTTATTTAATCTTCTTTACAGTTTTCTTCAAGCCTTCTGTACTTTTTAATTTGAGAGAGAGAGAGAGCATGCATACGTGCACAGTCCAGTCCCCTGGTTCACTCCCCAGTTGCCTGCAATAGCTAGGACTGGGCCAGGACTGAAACCAAGAGCCAGGAATGAAATCCAGGTCTCCTGTGTGGGTTGCAGGAGCTGAGTTATTTGAGCCATCACTCCTGCCTTCCAGGGTCTGCATTAGTAGAAAATTGGAGCCAGAAATCAAAGCCAGGGCCTTGCAGTGTGGGGTGTGGGTGTCATCTAGGATAAACACCTGCTGCTGTTGCACTCTTGGATACCAGAAGTGAGAGTATGTAGCTCTGTTTGGTAAAAGAAATATGCAGTTTATTTCTTAAGAAACAAATGGTTTGGAATTACTATTACTGTTATTTCCTAGTTACATTTAGCTGATTTGTTTATTTTCTCAGACTGTGCTAAAAACTCTAATTCCTTGAAGATTTCAGGTGATATTCAGTGCTTTAAAAAGCTCTGTCAACTTGTTTATTAATTATTGTGAAACAGAAAAAGAATGGTATATTGTCATTGTCTCATTCATTCTTCAAAAATAATTGTTCAGACACTGTAGAAGTAATTCCGCAGGGCCAGACCAGCCTGGCTTCATTCTAGGTCCAGTATTCTTAAAGAGGTGTAAAGCAGCATCTGCCTGCAACACAGAAACCATCATGGGGTCTTCCACGTACAGCTCGTGGCACCCACTCCCCACCCCCCCTTAGCTGTTGGCAGTGGTGCTGCATGTTCTGTTCTGTAGGGAAAACAGGTAATGAAACCTCTGACCAAAACACAGCCCCCCATGCTCAGCGCTGCTGATGGCCCACAGCGATGGCCACCTGATTTGTTAACCAGTCTTAACTTACTCTCCAGAGACCGTCAGTTCCTCTCAAGTGATGTTTCAGGTTAGGCACTCAGCAGAGAGAGAAAGCTACTGATTCTCTACCACAGTAGAAAATTCATCAACTTCAGACTTATTTCTGAATATCTTTGGAATTGTTAGCTTACACACAGAAGTCTGTAATGACATATCTAATTCTTCTAGCCAATCATTTTAAGGCTGATCTTTTCAGTGGGAAATGTCAGGCTGTGCTGTTAAAGGAATTGAAACAAGCATTCTGTCCATAGGCATACGGAATGTAAACTTTGAAAAGTATTTAAAACACCTGCCTAGAAAAAAAAGTAATTCCTACGGTTTCCTTTTGTCACTCATCTGGCGTAGTACAGCATCTCTTAGCAATAAGATAAGATCTTAAGGGAAATAAACTAAAAACAAATCTGGGTACCCGTTTACTCAACATTTCTATATGGATTTTTTTCTTGCCATTCTTAAGAAATAGTGTTAATTTTTTCACCTCCTGAAAGATTTCTTTGAGGCAATGCTTAAGATTAACCCTTAATTCATGTTAAAATGAAGATGAAAAAGCAATATTGGTATATGTAAGAATAGTTGTAAACCACTGAGGAAGTACAGTCTGTAAAATACACTGCAGGGCCTGCGCTGTAGCGGGTAAAGCCACCCCCTGCAGTGTCGGCATCCCATACGGGGTTTGATTCCAGTCCCAGCTGCTCCACTTCTGATCTAGCTCTCTACTATGGCCTGGCAAAGCAGCAGAAGAAAGCCCAAGTCCTTGGGCCCCTGCACCTGTGTGGGAGGCCCGGAGGAGGCTCCTGGCTCCTGGCTTCTGATCAGCCCAGCTCTGGTTTTGTGGCCATTTGGGGAGTGAACCAACAGATGGAGGACCTTTCTCTCTCTGTCTGCTTCTGTCTCTCTGTAGCTCTGTCTTTCAAATAAATAAATAAATCTTTAAAAATAAAATGTTCTGCAGGATCAGGGGTTTAGCCTGATGGTCAGGATGTCCTTGTCCTTGATCAAAATACCTGGGTTTGATACCCAGCTCCACTCCCGAGTCCAGCTTCCTGCTAATTCAGAACCTGGGAAGGAGTGGTTATGGTTCCAGTAATTGGGTTTCTGTCACCCATCTGAGAGGCCTTGCTTGAGTTCCTGGTTCCTTGCTTCAGCCCTAGCCACAGGCAGTTTTTGGCATCTGGAGAGTGAATCAGAAGATGGAAGCTCTCTATGTCTGTCTCAAATAAATATTTTTTTAAATACACTAAAGTTGTGTGATTTTTATTAAATATGGATTGTGTCTTTATGTGGATTGAGTATTGAGGAAAGAATTTTTTTTAAAGATTTATTTATTTGAAAGGCAGAATTAGAGAGAGGCAGAGGCACCAAGAGAGAGAGGGGTCTTCCATCTGCTGGTTCACTCCTCAAATGGCTGCAATGGCTAGAGCTGGGCTGATCTGGAGCCAGGAGCTTCTTCCAGGTCTCCCACGCTGGTGCAGAGGCCCAAGCACTTAGGCCATCTTCCACTGTTTTCCCAGGCCATAGCAGAGAGCTGGATCAGAAGTGGAGCAGCCAGGACTTGAACTGGTGCCCATATGGGATCCCAGCACAGCAGGTGGCGGCTTTACTCACTATGTCACAGTGCCGGCTCCCAAGGAAAGAATTTTTTAAAAGATTGATTTTATTTATTTGAAAGTTGGAGTTATAGAGAGGGAGAAAGGGAGGTCTTTCATCCACTGGTTCACTCCCCAGATAGCTGCAACAGCCAGGGCTGGGCCAGGCCAAAGCTGGAAGCCAGTTCTCCCATGTGGGTTCAGGAGACTAAGGACCCAGGCCATTCTCTGCTTCTTTCCCTGGCATGCTAGCAGGGAGCTGGAAGTGGAGTAGCTAGAACTTGAACTGGTGCCCATAGAGGATGTCAGCACTGCATATGCTGAACCATATACCTAACCCTCTATGCCACAGCACTGGCACCAGAAACAGTGTTTTTAAAAGGATGCACTCTTTAAAAAAATTTTTTTTAAAAGAATTATTTAGCTATTTGGAAAGCAGTGTTACAGAGTGAGAGAAAGAAAGGAAGAGACAGACAGAAATCTTCCATTCACTACTGATTAACTTCCCAGATGGCTGCAATGGCTGGAGCTGGGCCCATCTGAAACCAGGAGGCAGGAGCTTCTTCCAGGTCTCCCACGTGGGTGCATGTGGGCCATCTTCTGCTACTTTCCCAGGCACATGAGCAGGGAGGTGGATTGGATGTGGTACAGCCATGACTTGAACCGGCACCTATTTGGGATGCCAGTATTGCAGGCAGAGCCTTTACCCGCTCAGCCATACTGCTGGCCCCAAAAGAATGTACTCTCAAGTGTACACGGTACACATGCAACACTGTGTAACTGACTGAGCAGAGGATAGGCGGTGGTAGGCACTCTGAACTGCCTGCTTTTTTAGAACGTACTCTCATAGAACTGCTGGTAATGTATTGTTTTTCAATGAATTAAATGTTTAGTTTTTGCAAGAATACAACAAATGTTACTATCTACCTTAGTACCAGGGCAGCCCTCATTTAGGGGAAGTCTTTCTGGTGTGCAGGGGCTCTTTTAAATGTTCCATTTGTTTTTGACTCCAGGCTAACCTAGATGAAAGCCAGATGAGTTCACCCACATTCCTTAGAGCTTTAATGACAGCCGTTTGTAAAGCAGCTATTATCGGTAAGTGTAGCTCTTAACATCTGTGTCAGGTACTGATTCAATGGTCTGAATTTATAGTCTTCAAAACTCGCCCTGTGTAGGCCAGGTTCTGGGCAAACAGGTGCCATTTCTGTTCACAGTGCCTGGTGTTCTCCTGCAGAGAAGCCAGATCTGAGCACTACTGCACGCCTTGTGTCCTTCAGTCCAACAGCAAGCTGCGTGCTCATGGGTGTTGTCTACAACGTGCGGGCGGCATTTCCCTCCCCGTTCCACCACAGCATTCAAGGCCACATCCTCCTCCCATTCAGGAGCCACAATAAATTGATTGCATTATCTTAACCTAACGTCATTCTCATTAGAAAAGTTGTTTTATATAAATACCATAAGGGAAGAAAATGCCAATAGTTTTTTCTGCTCTATGTTTATTTTATATGGTAAGATAATTTTATTGGATGTTTATAAATTGTATAGATAGGTAGGATTAGAATTGGTAGAATGTCTACATATTCTAAGCATCATGCAATATTTAATGAGGATATCTGCTTCACTCTAGGTAGAAATCCACATTTCTGTCAATGTTTCATCAGCCCAGACGTTGTCTCAGAATTTCAGATTTGTCCTTGTATTTTAGAAGATAGTTTCCTGCCCCTTGATTTAGCTTCATTATTAAGATTCAGCTTAAGATCCTCTGTCACATTATTTCTTTCAAATGTTAGTTCTTTAATAAGGTAAATAGCAAACTAAATAGAAAGTCTTCATTTAAAATCACTCTCTGTATCTTTGGAACCATAAGACTTTGATGTTTTAAAATCAAAATTGGAAGTACAAAAGCTGCTTTTATAAACAGAACTTTGTCCCAGTGGTAACTTACAGAGAACATAAAACCTTGGCTTTTGGGCCTGAAGCTGAAGGCTGCCTTCTTTGGCCCCTTGTTCTATCTACCACCGAAGATGTAGGGGATCCTATGTGCCACTAGCACAGTTAGCCTTTTATAGTCTTTTCTTCCTAGGAATAATAGGATCGTCCAGTTCTTTTATTCTTCTGAAAAGATTTGCATTAACTTCACTTTAATTTCCTTTGTTAATGTTTTTTAATTATTCAAATTCCTATTTTATTGCTTTTATTTTTGATAAATCATCACATACATTTATGAGGTAAAATGATGTTTTAATAGGTTTATGTATAAGGGATGATTAATTCAAGCTAATTAACATATTCATCAGCTCACCTACCTATCATTTTTTATGGTAAGACATTTGATCAATGTTACTTTGTAGTTTATGAAGAAACCTGTCGCTTCATTATAATTAAGGATAATAATTGGATGCATTGCTCTTGAGGGAGACCAGCACTCAGAATGACTGCACCTCCGTGTCTTCTGTTACTGCTGAGAGAACACCCGTTAGGTGTGAGAGCCTTACCTGTTGCAGAAGCTTTGCCTCGGACCCCTTGGTTCCTCTTCCCTCGCAGAGACAGATGGCTTCTCTGCACTCAGAAAACTGGAGAGGGTGCTGTGGGTAACGCCGTGGGGGTAACGCCGGTCCTTCTGTCGCCTCCAGCTGACTGCTCGACCTTCCGGGTGGACACTGCTGTCATCAAGCAGAGAGTGCCGATCTTACTCAAGTACCTGGACTCGGACACGGAGAAGGAGCTGCAAGCACTTTATGCGCTACAAGCATCAATAGTAAAACTTGACCAGCCTGCCAGTAAGTTTACCTCTTGGTACAATTATCCCAACCAGTAGTTCAGTTTTATTCAGGGCAAGGCTTCAGAGATGTTTTGGTTTTGGAAAGGGGACAGTAAAAGAGTCATTAGTAAGAAAAAGTCGATAACCAACAAATTTAATAAATCTGAACTTTTTCAGAAATTTTTACTTACTTAAGATACAGGACAGAGAGAGAGAACGCGCGCCTATCTCCTACTTCACTTCCCAAATGCCCACAATGGCCAGGCCAGACCCAGAAGCCGAGAGTGCGATCCAGGTTCTCCTGCGTTGTGACAGGAACCCAGTGACTACAGACATCGTCACTGCTCCAGGGGCCCGCAGTGGCAGGAAGCCAGCGTCAGGAGTGAGCCAGGGGTGGAATTCAGGCCCCCTGCGGATGTGTAGCTCCTCACCTCCATGCTAAGGCCTGTGCCTTGAGTCTTCTATATTCTTGGCCTATATGAGAAAGCGGCGTTAAGAAAGCTAACTGAGGAGCAGGTATTTGGCCAGCGGTTAAGATGCCAGGTAGGACACCTGCATTTCACGTCAGAGTGCCTGGATTGGACTCCTGGCTCTGTCTTCTGACCCCACCCTCCTTCTAATTCAGACTGTGGGGGGCAGTGATATTGAGTCAGGTAGTTGGGTTCTGCCACCCTGCCCCTGCCACCCACATGAGAAACCTGGGCTGTGTTCCCAGCTTTGGGCCCCCAGCCATTACAGGCATTTAGAGAATGAACCAGTGAGTGGAGCTCTGTCACCCATAGTCCTCTCTCTCTTTCTCCCTCTCCCACCCCCCCCCCAAAATAAGTTAAAGAAAACCAAAATTTATATATATGTGTGTGTATGTGTGTGTGTGTGTGTGTATGAAAACTAGTTTATTAGTGATTTAATCCTCATTCTAAGGCAGGTCTAATCAAATTTTCTGCAATAAAAGAAGTGTATCTGTACCATCCAATATGGTAACCATGAACTAACTACATTTGGCAGGTAACACCCTTAAATATAGCAGTGTGGCTGAGGGACTGAAATTTTCTTCTTTCTTAATGTAAATAGCCATATGTGGAGCAGGCGTTCTGGAGTAGCTTGTGAAACTGCATTCCACATGGAGTCTGGTTCAAGCACCAGCTATTCCATGCTTCTGATCCAGCTTCCTGCTGACATCCTGGGAGCTGGCAGATGATGGCCCACGTACTTGGGTTCCTGCCACTTCAGTGAGAGACCCAGAGGGAGTTTTTGGTTTTGGATTGGCCGAGTCCTGGCTACTGTGGACATTTGGGGAATGGCTCAGTGATAGAATATCTCTTTCTATGTGTCTCCCTGTCACTCTGCCTTTCAAATAAGTAAATAAATTTTAAAAAATAAATAGCCACATGTGTCTAGTGACTACCATATTGGATAACACAGGTCATGAAAATGGTTAATGATCTCTAGGATGAAACTCAGAGTCCTCAGGCGCCCACTGAAGGCCTGAAGTGTGGGAACCACGGTTCACTTACCAAAGCATTGTAGGATAGTTGTTAGTTAAGGGTTGTGATTGATTCTTGACTACCCAGGTCTTGGTGGTACTGGTTAATCAGTGAATTCTGTTAAGTCTTGAAAACCCAGTTAAAATGTGCGGTGGGTAGGCTGTGGCTGTCTCGGGGACAGCAGCACCGCAGGCCGTGGCACTTGCAGTTTTCCTTTGCGAGTGCTGCTAAATCCCTTTGGGAAGTAGAGGGAAAGACTGAAACAGACCATCCGTAGAAGAAAGGAAGAGCCAAGTAAGTCTGAGTCAAGAAACCGTACTGGTTCTCTTTCTCTGGAGATCTTGGAAATGTCGTTTGACGTCAGACACTAACTTGTCAAATGGAACAAGTGAAGTCAGGTGAATTGACGCTGTGTGCCCTATGAGTCAGATTAAATTTAAAGTATCTCCAAGAACCGGCAGCTTCAGTTATCCCTGCAGAGAAATCCCCGGTTAATTCTAGATTGACCACCAAGAGAATCCTGGGTGCTTGCTTCCATTTCTTTTTTTTCTTTTTTTTTTTGACAGGTAAAGTTATAGACAGTGAGAGACAGAGAGAAAGGTCTTCCTTCCGTTGGTTCACTCTCCAAATGGCCGCCATGGCCAGCGCTGTGCCGATCTGAAGCCAGCAGCCAGGTGCTTCTTCCTGGTCTCCCATGCGGGTGCAGAGGCCCAAGCACTTGGGCCATCCTGCACTGTACTCCCAGGCCACAGCAGAGAGCTGGACTGAAAGAGGAGCAACCGGGACTAGAACCCAGCGCCCATATGGGATGCCGGCACCGCAGGTGGAGGATTAACCAAGTGAGCCACGACGCTGGCTCCGCTTGCTTCCATTTCTGGATAGAACAACTGAGGTTGACAAGTGACTTCAAGATTAGCTTGACTAGTATAATTATGAAAATAATTATCAAGAAAAATCTTAATATAATTCATTCTAAACCTATTATCCCTAGGTATTTATTGTTTATTCCTCTGCCTCCCTCCATTAATGTGAATGATTAGAGAGCTGACTATAGGTGAATTTTAAAAGCCCATAGTGAGGCCAGCGCCATGGCTCACTAGGCTAATCCTCTGCCTTGCAGCGCCAGCACACTGGGTTCTAGGCCCGGTCGGGGCGCCGGATTCTGTCCCGGTTGCCCCTCTTCCAGGCCAGCTCTCTGCTGTGGCCCGGGAGGTCAGTGGAGGATGGCCCAAGTGCTTGGGCCCTGCACCCGCATGGGAGACCAGGAGAAACACCTGGCTCCTGCCTTTGGATAGGCACGGTGCGCCCGTCGCAGCTCGCCAGCCGTGGCGGCCATTGGAGGGTGAACCAACAGCAAAGGAAGACCTTTCTCTCTGTCTCTCTCTCACTGTCCACTCTGCCTGTAAAAAAAAAAAAAAAAAAAAAAGCCCATAGTGAGTGAATTTTTAAGAAACTGAATATAGAAATGGGTGTTTGGCCTAAGGAGTGAAGACCCCATCGGGGACACCTGCATCCCGTCTGATAGTGCCTGGGTTATTCCCCAGCTCCAGCTCCTCAGTGCAGCTTCCTACTAATGTGACCACGGGAGGCAGCAGTCATGTCCCTACTGATTGCCACCCATATGGAAGTCATGGACTGAGTTCCCAGCTCTTGGCTTCTGCCTATATAGCCATTTAGGAACTAAACCAATGGGAGCGCTCTCACTCTTGCTCTCACTCTTGGTCTCTCAAACCCTCTAATAAGGTTTAATATCTCTAATAATAATATAAGCCATATTTCCATCATGACAATGAATCAATTAAAATTACCCAAAAACAGGGCTGGCACCGTGGCGCCGTAGGTTAATCCTCCGCCTGAGGCGCTGACATCCCATAATGGAGGCTGGTTCTAGTCCTGGCTGCTCCTTTTCCAGTCCAGCTCTCTTCTGTGGCCTGGAAAAGCAGTGGGGGATGGCCCGGGTGCTTAGGCCCCTGCACCCACATGGGAGACCCGGAGGAGGCACCTGGCTCCTGGCTTCGGATCAGCACAGCTGCGTCCATTGAGGCCTTTGGGGAGTGAACCAACGGAAGGAAACCTTTCTCTCTCTCCCTTTCACTGTCTGTAATTCTACCTCTCAAATGAAATATCCTTTAAGAAAAAAAAAAAAAACAAAACTTAAGTGTTCTTCAATAGGAGACAGACTTAATAGATTCAGTAATTCACAAATAACATATTGTACTACCACTCAAAATAATAAAGGAAATCACAATGTGATAGCACAAAAAAAATTATCCAAAAACCTTGAACATTTAAAAAAGCAAATTGCAACTACAGTTTGAATACAGATGAGATAGATTTTGCCTGTATTCTGCAATATAAACCATCACTCTTTTCATGTTAGGAGTCTTTCAGAGGGGCTGGTGTGTGCCCAGCTGCTTGCAATGCTGCATTGCTGGTGGCATTCGAGATCGGTTGCTGGATCAAGTCCCAGCTGCCCTGCTTCCTGCTAATGCGCCCGGGAAAGCAACAGATGAGCCAGCACGTGGGCCCTGCTCACATGGCAGAGCAGGATGTAGTCCTGGCGTCGGGCTTTGTCCTTGTCCAGCCCTTGGCCATTGCAGTCATTTGGGATGTAAACCAGCAGGAGGAAGATCTCTCTCTCTCTCTCTGTCTCTTTCTCCCTCCCTCTTTGACTCTGTCACTCTGCCTTTCCAAAAAATAAACAAATCTTTAAACACACACACACACACACACACATTAGGAGGAGAAAAGTGTATCTTGCATTTTCCCTCCAAAATTTATAAAAAGCCGTCAAACCATGGAGAAACATACAAGGAAGAACATAAAAGTTACCCTTGCCTTTGATTTTCAGAACCATTAGGATGAGGATTCTGTGATATAAAACAGCTTTACTGTTACCCGAAAGTAGCTCAAACCGAGCAGGGAAGCAGGACCAAATTGGACTACGCGGGTCTTCTCTGGGTTGGAGAGTCGCGGTGTCCGCTCACACTGCGGGTGGGGTGACCTGTCTGCGCGCTCGCGTCCCTCCGCCCCTCCGCGGCGCCCCAGCGCTACGACGTCTCTGTTTCGCCCTGCAGACTTGCTGCGGATGTTCTTTGATTGCCTGTACGACGAGGAGGTGATCTCGGAGGACGCCTTCTACAAGTGGGAGAGCAGCAAGGACCCCGCGGAGCAGAACGGCAAGGGCGTGGCGCTGAAGTCGGTCACCGCCTTCTTCACGTGGCTGCGGGAGGCGGAGGAGGAGTCCGAGGACAACTAAACCTGCAGTACCCCCGAGATCGCGAAAGAAGCAATTTCAGTATTTTTCTAAGTTTCACGTCTTCGCCAATCGCAGTGCAGCAAGGCCAATTCTCGCGGGGACGCCCACGCGTGCACGAGTGGGAGGGGGAGAGGTGGTCGTGGAGGGAACGGTCCTGGAGACGCAGACTGCAGCCTGAGGGCGGGAGCACGAAAACCAAATACACGCATTATTTATAGAAAATATTTTCTGTTTTAATCTTTTCTTTTTAAACAAGGACTCATACTTAAAAAAAAAAAACACGTTTAGCAAACAAAAAAAGTTGAGAACTTTTAATTTATTTTAAGGACTGCAAATGCCAGTGTAATTTTTTAATTTGCAGTTTCTGTAAACAACTTGTATAATAGAAGCGCAGAGAAATAAAAGTCCCTCCCCTTCAGATGCACCTCACGTTTGTTTTAAGGCATAGCAGTTAGTACAGATTTAAAAGGTTTGGGGTGAACAAGGTCAGAAAGATTGTTTTGGGTTCGGTTGGTTTTATTTTATTTTTTTTTTTCTTTTGGCATCAAATCTTTCTGCCTGCCTCTCAGCTTGCTTCAGAAAATTAAAAACAAAATCACAATAGTAATCAAAGCATACATAACCTTGGAACAGAAGGAAAGGCTGTGGACCAGAGACCTCCAAGAATTGTTCACAAAGAAAAAGTGCTACCCTGGGAAAAGTACTCTTAATACTTTTGAAATCTTTAGAGCAACTTTAAGGCTTGTAAATACATAGAACAAATATTTAAAAACAAAAAGAAATTGACTCAATACTATTTCTTTTCACTTTCAAAATATAAAGAACAAAATAAAGACAAACATTGCAAGTTTAAAAGAAAGTAAAGCGACTTCTCCTTTTGAAAGCTGCTGCCTGTGCGCCCCTCCCTTGGAGGTGCAGTGTGGCTGTTCATTGTCTAATCCACATCGTGGGGGGTGGAGAGAGAGAGTGTGTGTGTGTGTGTGTGTGTGTGTGTGTCTGTCTGTCTGTCTGTCTGCAGTCAGCAAAGGCAAGCTACTTTGTGGGTAGGGAGGACACTTGTGCTTGGATGGGAATACCCCTCTGGGAGTTCAGGGGTAACTTCCCAGTACCAACTGGAAATGCATTTTGGGTGCTAGCAAACCTCAGGGCAGTTTTTTCTTTTTTGGTTTATTTGGGAAGCAGAGACAGAAAGAAAGCGTTTTCATCTACTGGTTCACTGCCCACAGGCCCACAACAGCTGAGGCTGGGCATGAGCTGACATCAGGAGTCAGGAAGACCCTCCAGGGTCTCCCATGAGACTGGCAGAGACCCAGTTACTTGAGCCATCACCACTGTCTCTCAGGGTCTGCACTGACAGGAAGCCGGAGTCAGGAACCAGTGCCAGAAATTGAACCCTGGCACTGTGATGCGAGATGCTGGCCCCGTAACTCGCGGCTGCACCGCTTCCCCTGAGAGCAGGCTTGTCCATTCCCGTGCAGAACTCAGGACACCGTGTCACTTGGAAGCCACCGTTACCACTGATATTTTAAAATCTTTGATCAGGTGCCCTACAGTGCTTAAGAAATACAAAGAAGTCTTCTAAAGAATGCGACGGATGGGGGGGGGGAGCACTGAGTTATGCTTTCTAAAGTGTAAAACCAAAGTGTGAGGGTCACGCTGCTCCCCATCTCCAGCCTCGCCCGAGCCGTTGTGAGTGTAAAACCAGCCGTGAGCCTCCTGCTGGTGCGGGACTGCAGCACCGCCTTCTCCCCCTCCCGTCTTGCAGTTGTGGATTTTCCATTTCCATTGTTTGTGAGCCTTCACCCTACAAAATGTATTTATGAAGAAAGCCAGACAGCTCCCAAATAAACAGTCTTTGGATTTTGTATCTGGATAACCAAAGGTTTCTGTTGGCTTTCATCACTAAAGAAATGTCCACATTAAGAGCCCTTGCAAGATTTACAAACCCAAGAACAAACTTTTCCCTAGTGAAGTTTTTCTCACGTGCAGTGGGACACACTACGGATCCCCCTGCGTGAGCCTGCAGAGCCCATCCTCGGGTGTAGAAAGCCGTCCTTAGAGAATCCAGCCTCGAAGGCTCTTGGCAGATGTGGACAGCATCTGCCATTACAGATGGGGCCAGCAGAGCTGTTTCGGGAATCTGCAGTTGGAAGGAGCCACCTTGGTCTGTGATACGCTGAGTTTTACCAGCCACCGGAACTGTAGGGGGCTTCAGCCGGGAATCTCTGAGTTACACAGGATGGTTTTATAAAGGTTTTTGCTGTACTCCCAGGAGCTGAGGGGTGAGGAGCTTGGGGAAGGCAGGGTAGTGCTGTTTGCGGGGTCTCATCAGAAAGCAGCTTCCAGTAGGAAAGATAGCCTGTCCATCAGTACAGTCACGCGTCACTCAACGTCGGGGATAAACTCCCAGGAAACGCGGCGTTGGGCAGTCCTTTGTGCAAACGTGGTGGACTAGACTTACACAAACGAGAAGGTGTAGGGCAGTCAGCCAGTGCCCCTGCTGGACACATCAAGGGACGTGGTAAACACAAGGCGTGTGCGGCTGCTGACCTAACGTGCCATGCTGATAAGTAGGCGTGTACGCAAAAATGCTGTGTCACAGTGAGTATCAGTGGCATGATTTATTACCAAGTGTTACGTATTGTGCATAATTCTTTTTTTAAAAGATTGATTTTATTTGTGTGAAAAGCAGAAATGGAGGAGGAGAGAGAGAATCTTCCACCTGTTGGTTCACTCCCCAACTGGGCCGGACTGGAGCCAGGAGCCAGGAGCTTCTTCCAGATCTGCCACAAGGCTGCAGGGGCCCAAGGACTTGGGCCATCTTCCATTGGCTTCCCAGGTGCTTTAGCAGGGAGTTGGATCAGAGGTGGAGCAGCCAGGACTTGAACCGGCAAACATAAGGGATGTGGGCACTGCAGCTGGAGGCTTAACCTACACCACAGCGCCAAATCAGTGCACTATACTTTTATGTGACCGGCAGTAAGTACAGTAGGTTTGCTTGCAAGAGCATCGCCAATGTGTGAAGAATACATTGTACTCTGATGTTGAGAGTTAAAATGTCACTAAACAATTTAATAGCTTATGGGATTACCATGCAGTTCATTACAGACTGAAACATGTGGCACGTGACTATTTTTTATTAAAATAATTTTTACTTTTTTGAATATTAGAAGAGGGACAGTTGGAAATCTCCCATTCATTGGTTCACTCCCCAAATATATGCAACAGCCAGGGCTGGGCCAGGCCAAAGCCAAGAGCCAGGAGCTTCTCCCAGGTCTCCCCGTGGGTGAGACCCGACCACTCAGTGAGGTACCTGCTGCCTCACAGGATGCACGGTAGCCGGCAGCTGGACTGGGGAGTCGAGCCGGGACTCAAACCCGGAACTCTGAAATGGGATGTAGGCATCCCGACGGTGACGTAACTGCCACACCAGATTCCCACCCCACGACTGGTTTTTGGATATGGACAAATGAATGCAGGAGAAAGAGAAAAATCTTTGAACAAAAAAACACAGACATCTGTGGCAGAGGTGATGTTTGAAACCTCATCTGGATCCTGAGACTGCAAAGTCACCGTTGGCTGTCTTGTCCCCGTGTACACAGGACACTGGAGGAGCATCACCTGATGGCAGAATAAGAGGGAGTGAGATGAGCAAACCATGTTAGGCCTGTGACCGCTCCCTGGCCTTCGTACGGGAAGGCAGGGTTGGTGACTGTCTGAAGTACGAGGCAGCATCACCAGCCTGGCAGACCCGCGCCCTGAGCTGCAGCAAAAGCACTTTCACCCATTTCCGCTTTGGAGCAAGGGCGCCATCTTTTCTCAGTCCATTAGGCTACATGTACATATACACGAATTCAAGCCAGTTAATTCAGAACTATTCAGTCATTTAAATGGACGCTTTCTCATTTCTAGCAAAGAACCATGACATCTACTTTTTACTGATCAGAATGATCGTGGTTTTTAAATTCCACTTTTTTGGAATCTGAGAACTCTGCCATCGCACCTTTCCAGACATCAGTCCATCAGTTTATCACCTCTTCAGCAGCCTCCTGGGACCATTTTTAAAGCTTATATATCTTTTTTTAAGGTTTATTTATTTGTTTATTTATTTGAAAGAGTTACACAGAGAGAGGAGAGGCAGAGAGAGAGAGAGGTCTTCCATCCGCTGGTTCACTCCCCAGATGGCTGCAATGGCTGGAGCTGCGCTGATCCGAAGCCAGGAGCCAGGAGCTTCCTCCAGGTCTCCCACGTGGGTGCAGGGGCCCAGCGACCTGAGCCATCTCCAACTGCTTTCCTAGGCCGTAGTAGAGACCTGGATCGGAAGTGTAACAGCCGGGACTCGAACTGGCTGCCATATGGGATGTAAGCACTGCAGGCGGTGGCTTTACCCGCTACGCCACAGCACCGGCCAAACACCCACTTTCAAAAGAAACTCACTTTTAGGTGGTTACACAGACCGACAAGCCAGTTCACAGTGGTATCATACACTTGCTTCATTTAACAAGTGTTTACCAAATGTCCTCTGTGTGCTAAGTAGACTTCATAGTGGCTGAAGTGGTTTTTCTTCTCATGGAGCTTGTGTTCATGAAGAAAACGGGGTGATCCAGTGTGCCTGTTTTGACCCACAGTTAACACTTCTCTCCTGTGTTCCCTGTGTTGCTGTGGGGAGCAGCATTTATGTGCCTTTTGTTCGCGTTTATTTTTCTCAATAACCCCACACTATAATACCCACCCCTGCAGAGTGCACAACTGAGTGGCTTTTAGTCTACGAACAGTCGGGCAGTCATCACCATCACCTAATTTCAGATCGTTTTCATCACCCCAGATCAGATCCCACGCTCAAGAAGTCACTCCTGATGCTCCACCGTCAGCCCTGGGGAGCCACTAACACTCCTTGTTTCCACGGGTGAGCTCCTTCCAGACATTTCCTGGACGTGTGTTCTGCTTCGGTTTGACCTCCAGTCGACATTGAGCAGATGATCCTACCTCGCATGTGTTTGAAACATCAGGAACCTCACAGCAGAGGTTTTTCCATCTTTTTTTTTTATTTTTAAGTTTTGTTTATTTGAAAGGCAGAGTTATAGAGAGGCAGAGAAGTCTTCTATCCACTGGTTCACTCCCCAAATGGTCGCAATAGCCAGAGCTTCGCCAATCCAAAGCCAAGAGCCAGGAGCCTCTTCTGGGTCTCCCACATGGGTACAGGAGCCCAAGCACTTGGGCCATCTGCTGCTGCTTTCACAGACCATAGCAGAGAGCTGGATCAGAAGTGGAGCAACCAGGTCTCGAACCCATACCCATGTGGGATGCTGGCGCTGCAGGCGGAAGCTTTACCCGCTACACCACCGGCCCCAATTTTGCCATCTTTAAGTTTTTATTCTTCAGATGTAACTTCCTTTGACACAACTTGGGAATATGTTCACAGCTGTCAGCTAATTCTTTTTTTTTTTTTTTCTTTCTTTCTTTTTTTGGACAGGCAGAGTTAGTGAGAGAGAGAGACAGAGAGGTCTTCCATCTGCTGGTTCACCCCCCAAGTGGCCGCTACGGCCGGCGCATTGCAGCCAGCACCGATCCAAAACCAGGAGCCAGGTGCTTCTCCCGGTCTCCCATGGGGTGCAGGGCCCAAGCACTTGGGCCATCCTCCACTGCACTCCCTGGCCACAGCAGAGAGCTGGCCTGGAAGAGGGGCAACCGGGACAGAATCCGACGCCCCAACCGGGACTAGAACCCAGTGTGCCGGCGCCGCTAGGCGGAGGATTAGCCTAGTGAGCCGCAGTGCGGGCTTGTCAGCTAATTCTAAACAATCCCTGAGAATTCCCCTGTCGCTCTGTAGACTTGGTGTGTCTCTCCTGAGACATGTGGTATCTTCACCCTGGTGTCTAGGTTCTGCTCATTTCTTGTTCTCTTTTCTTGCTACTTGAGTATCTTTTCTTAGGACTGAAATTATTGCACAAATCAAATGCTACTACAACTTACCCTGGAGAAATTGTCTCGGCAGAGTCCAGAGGTGGCCAGTGGCGGGCTGCTTCATTTATTCAATAGACTGAGGCTGCTTTTTTGTCGTGAGAGTAAAAATTGCTCAGTCGGGCAGCTTCTGCTGCTTGGTCCCAGCGCAACAGTCTGCACAAGGCTTCTTTCCATCCCATGAGGCTGAGACACGCTCTCCATATCCCCGAGGAGTCCAGGGAGAGACACTGTGCGCTCACTGCTTTCAAACCCCACATACAGCCCTCGACGGGAGAATGGTAACCTGTTACACTGGAACCACCCAGAGAAAGAATTTACTACTATGTCTGCTCCTAAAATGGGAGGTGATTTACTTGTCAAAAAATTAGCTATATAGACAGCGGAAGATGGCCAGGTCCTTGAGCCCCTGCACCCATGTTGGAGACGCGGAATCAGCTCCTGGCTCCTGGCTTCGGATTGGCCCAGTTCCGGCCATTGTGGCTGTTTGGGGAGTGAACCAGGGGATGGAAGACTCTCTCTCTCCCTCTCTCTCCCTCTCTCTCCCTCTCTCTCCCTCTCTTTCCCTCTCTCTCCCTCTCTCTCCCTGCCTCTGCCTCTCTGTAACTCTGCCTTTCAAATAAATCTTTAAAAAAAAAAAAAAACAAAGTTCTAGAGAATCATGTGCCAGTGATTTGTAATAAATGTTCTATTTTGAAATAAAAGGGAACAGACTTCACAGGCTTGCCCCGCTTCCCAGCCTCCCATTAATCACGCATTTCCATAGAACGTGTGTCTAAACTCAGACACTGGCAGTGGCACGTTGCTGTCAGCTGAAGCCCAGGCCTTTCGGACGTTCACTGATGGCCTATAGTAATGAGAATGTCTCTCAACTTGGGGTCAGAGTTTTTCTCATTTTAAACTGGAGTAGTAGATTTTGGGTGAGAATAAGTGAAGTACCTTTCTCGCTACGATGAGCAGTTACACGCCAGCCGTACGACACCACTGGTGATGTTAACCTTGACTTCCTGCCAGGTGTCTCCTCTCTGAAAGTTCCTTTTTTGCCCCCCTTTCTTCTCTAATCTATTTGAAAGTCGGTCCCTACATCCAGCCCACACTGGGTGGGTCAGGGAGGCGGGAACAGGAAAGAATCCAACCCTTCTTCCCTCCTGGAGTGAGACTGTCTTACATTATTTGGAGTTCTCCTGAAGGGCAGACTTGTCTCCTCCCTGGTTTGTTTGTTTGTTTGTTTCCCAAAGATTCATTTATTTGAAAGAGTTACAGAGAGAGAGGGAGAAACAGAGCGATCTTCCATCCTCTGCTTCACTCCCCAGATGGTCACAACGGCCAGGGCTGGGCCAGGCCAAAACCAGGAGCCAGGAGCTTCATCCGGGTCTCCCACGTGGGTGCAGGGGCTGAACCTTTGGGCCATCCTTCACTGCTCTGTCATTCTGCCTTTCAAACAAATAAGTTAATCTTTAAAAAAACAAAAGCAAAAACTTGAGATGGAGCTAAAATAATACTTTAAGGTAAATAAATTCTTAAGTGAATTTCTTCCTTCTTCCCGCTTCTCCCTCCACCCTTCCTTCTTTCCTTCTTTTATGTTTTTGAGGTAACATTTGTAATCAACATTACAGTCCAGGGCTTAATGCTCTGCTAAATAAAGAGATCAACAGGTAAACAGATCCAGGTGTTAAGCGGCCGTCAGAGGAACCGGTGGGAGAAAATGTTACCTGGGCGGATGTGAGGCGCTGTGCTGATCTCAAACGCTGCGGGCCGTGGGCAGAGCGCTGCAGGGCACTGGGGGAATCGTGTGGTCACGCAGGCGGCGCTGCTCGCTGGCCCTTCACCGCCCAGGTCTGCGGCCTCACGGCTACTCCGCAGTGCTCCTCCGGAGCCGCCCGTTCAGCAGCACTTTCAGTCCTGCTGACGATCCCAACAAAGCAGTGAGGTCTTGGCGATGAGGGATAGTGAACTTTTTATTTATTTATTTGAAAGGCAGAGAGACAGAGATCGCCCGTCTGCTGGTTTGTTCCCCAAATGGCCGCAACAGCTGGGGCTGAGCCAGGCTACAGCCAGGAGCACGGACTCCATCAGAGGCCCGTGTGCACGTCGGGGACCCGAGTACTTGAGCCACGGCCTGCTGCTTCCCTGGGTGTGCATTAGCACGAAGCTGGAGTCAGAGCAGAGCCCTGGCCCCCGCTAGACACCGACATGGGAACTGGCCCTGCCAGTGATTGCCCTTGGGATGCCCTTGGGATGCCATATTTGACTCTATAGGTCCTAGGACTTTGCCACGTCAAATGACTGTCATCCTTAGCTTCCCCTGACAGCATAATGAGAGTCAGTGGTGTGTTTGGTGCCTACGGGAGTCACGTAGAGAGCTTTTAAAATTAGCAGGTTGAAGCCCTGGCCTGCAGCGCCGGCATCCCATACGGGCGCTGGATCTAGTCCTGGCTGCTCCACTTCTGATCCAGCTCTCTGCTGTGGCCTGGGAAAGCAGTAGAAGGTGGCCCAAGTCCTTGGGCCCCTGCACCCACGTGGGAGACCCGGAAGAAACCCCTGGCTCCTGGCTTCAGATTGGTGCAGCTCCGGCTGTTGCGGCCATCTGGGAAGTGAACCAGCAGATGGAGGACTTCTCTCTCTGACTCTACCTCTCTCTCTATCTTTCAAATAAATAAAATAAATCTTTTTTTAAAAAAAGTACAGGTCCTGGGGCTCCATCCCCCACTACCTAGTTCCAATCCTGGGAATAAACGTGGGTATCAGGTGTTTTCCTTTTAATTTCCCCACAAGATCCTAATATGACCCAGAGTGGAGACTGTCTTGGGCCAGGTTAATATTGGCCTAAATTAATATTCCAGGCTCTTGCCTTTTACATAGAGAAGAATTCTAAGTACAGGCATGCATTATGATGAGGTTGATTTAGAAAGTGAGACAAATACACAGGCACACGAGGGCTTCATTTTGGGAGAGTGGGCTAAAAAAAAAGGTTAAAAAGGGGAGTTTCATACCCTGCTCTGCTCGTCCTGGGTCCATGAGGTGGAGAGAGAGAAGAAGAGCCCCCTCCCCTTCACCAGGCTTCTTATTAACTTCAAAAGGGGAGCGGTCACATGGTACTGCCCCCCAGGACCCAGGTGCAAGCTGGGAAGGGCTCATCCTTCACAGGTGGGATTCCAGGGTCGGGGGGAGGTGCGACCCCTGCTTATGAACCATCTCCCCACAGCAAGGCCACTTTGGTGAAATCTGACTTATATTTTCAGATTTTTTAAAAAAATTATTTACTTGAAAGGCAGAGTTACAGAGAGAAGGAGGGAGAGACAGAGAGACAGAGAGAGAAAGAGAGAGAGAGAGAGAGAGAGAGGTCTTTTATCCGCTGGTTCACTCTCCAAATGGCTGCAACTGCTGGAGCTGTGCTGATCTGAAACCAGGAGCCAGGAGCTTCTTCTGGGTCTCCCACGTGGTGCAGGGGCCCAAGGACTTGGACCGTCTTCTGTTGCTTTCCCAGGCACATTAGCAGTGAGTTGGATTGTAAGTGGAGCAGCCGGGACTCAAACCAGCATCCGTAAGGAATGCTGGCACTGCTGACGGCAGCTTTACTTGCTACACCACAATGCCGGCCTATTTTCAGATTTTTAAAAATACATTTTGGAGCAGGTGTTGCGGCACAGCTGGCTGAGCTGCCACTTGGAGTGCCCGCATCCTCTATTGGAGTGCCAGTGTGGGTCCCAGATGCTCCACTTCCAATCCAGCTCTCTGCTAAGCTGCCTGGGGAACAGCAGGTGATGGCTCAAGTGTTTGAGTCTGCCACCTGCTGGGAAACCCAGATGGATTCCTGGCTGCTGGTTTTGGCCTGGCCCAGCCCTGGCTATTAGGGCCATTTGGGGGAGTGAACCAGCAGAGAGAAGGTATCTCCTTGGGGCCGGCACCATGGAGCACTAGGTTAATCCTCCGCCTGCGCCACCAGCATCCCATATGGGCACCAGGTTCTAGTCCCGGTTGCTCCTCTTCCAGGCCAGCTCTCTGCTGTGGCCAGGGAGTGCAGTGGAGGATGGTCCAAGTGCTTGGTTCCTCCACCTGCATGGGAGACCAAGAGAAGCACCTGGCTCCTGGCTTCGGATCAACACGGTGTGCTGGCCGCGGCGGCCATTGGAGGGTGAACCAACGGTAAAGGAAGACCTTTCTCTCTGTCTCTCACACTGTCCACTCTGCCTGTCAAAAAAAAAAAAAAAAAAAAAAAGAGAGAGAGAAAGAAAAGAAAAAAAAAGCTAACTGAGCATAAGGGGTGCTTTAGGCTTTTGATGTCTGCTACGTAACAGAAACAGCCCTTCCCGTGGCGCAGTATCCACGACACACTGGTCACGTGTTCAGACCCTTTGTAAACGAATTTGCTAAGCGGTGCAAGGCAGCTTCTAACGTGGTCTCCGCACCAGCTTGTGACACAGAAGGTGGCACCGAGCAGGGCCCAAGTGCCACGGAAGTCACCTGCCTGGTAACCGTCAGAGCTGAGACTCGAGCTTGGAGGCCATGCTTCCGGAAACGACTTCCCCAAGCGACAGTCTCCATTCCACACTTTGGCGGGGGAAGCGGACAGGCCCTGGAGCTGCACTGATCACAGCCGGGAGCGTAGCCTTGCCTGGGTTATTTAAAGGAGTTTCCACGCTGTAATCGTGACACCATCCACCCCGTGGGGCTACCCAAGGAGGCCACGTGGAGCAGCCAGTGTCTCCCCTGTGGCCCCTCGTTCTTTCTCCGCCCCGCTTTATGCACAGTGAGCCTTCCCTCCCTGCAGGGTGGGGACTGTCTCTCTGTCAAAGGCCATGTGAGAACGGTACCATCCTCAGCGGCCATGCAAAATTATCAACTGAAAAATTAGCCTGCTCCAAATGTCCAAACTTTCAAGTTCTGCCGGCGGTCGCCTTGGCAGGGCCAGACCGGAAGATCTCACAGGCTGGACGCTCCGCACCCAAGAGAGGCCATGGTTTGTCTGACCACTTTTCTTTAATGTTCTCTGTATTGTTCAAGTGTGTTTGCGTTTTTATTTTCCTGGTATACTCTGAAGACTCGGTCTTCTGTTTTGTCTTTTGGTTTGTGTTTTTGTTTTTCTAATTTGACAGCTCCCATCTTCTGGTTCACTCCCCAGATGCCCACAGCCACGGGAGCTCAGTCCACGCGGGTGGCAGGGGCTCCACCGCTGAACCACCAGCACGGCCTCCCAGCGTCCATGTTAGTAGGAAGCTGGAGTCAGCAGCAGGACCTGGGACCAAGGCCAGCGCTCCTCGTGCAGGACGCTGGTGTTTAATCTGCATCTGAACCGCTAACCTAGTGCCTTGCTGACTCTAACAGAGCTGGGGCCAGGGGCTGTTCCCAGGGCTCAGTGAGGCCTCCCAAAATCCCCTGCGCCCTTCTCAAGCTGTGCGGTGCCCTGTCTAGGAAGAACATGACGAGTTTTCGCTACAAAACTCTCATTTACTCCTGAAAGTACCAGATACTTAGAGATGCCCACTGTGTCACGTGCAGCCCTGGCCTTGTTCCCACTGTTGGCAACGCCACCACTTTGGGCAGTGACCCAGCTATGTCAAGGGAGATTGCTTGCTGGTTTATAGACAAGCAGGATATAAAGCAGTCATGGAAATTGTGTTAAATTTGACAAAGCATCTTTGTTGGGAATAGGAGGGGCATCACCAATAGAGATGTCAATTTAAGGCCGGCACCGCGGCTCAATAGGCTAATCCTCTGCCTTGCGGCGCCGGCACACCAGGTTCTAGTCCCGGTCGGGGCGCCGGATTCTGTCCTGGTTGCCCCTCTTCCAAGCCAGCTCTCTGCTGTGGCCCGGGAGTGCAGTGGAGGATGGCCCAGGTCCTTGGGCCCTGCACCCCATGGGAGACCAGGAGAAGCACCTGGCTCCTGCCTTCGGATCAGTGCGGTGTGCCGGCCGCAGCGCACCGGCCACGGCGGCCATTGGAGGGTGAACCAACGGCAAAAGGAAGACCTTTCTCTCTGTCTCTCTCTCTCTCACTGTCCACTCTTCCTGTCAAGAAAAAAAAAAAAAAGATGTCAATTTAAGGGGCCAACACTGTGGTG
This sequence comes from Oryctolagus cuniculus, assembly GCF_964237555.1. Classification (NCBI taxonomy): domain Eukaryota; kingdom Metazoa; phylum Chordata; class Mammalia; order Lagomorpha; family Leporidae; genus Oryctolagus; species Oryctolagus cuniculus. The sequence continues at coordinate 150,001,872 of NC_091438.1, forward strand.
TAGCGGGTGAAGCCACTGCCTGCGGTGCCAGCATCCCATATGGGCGCCGGTTCTAGTCCCAGCTGCTCTTCTTCCGATCCAGCTCTCAGCTATGGCCTAGGAAAGCAGAAGAAGATGGCCCAAGCCCTTGGGACCCTGCACCCGCATAGGAGACCTGGAAGAAGCTCCTGGCTCCTGGCTTCGGATGAGCTCAGCTCCAGCCATTGCGGCCATCTGTGGAGTAAACCAGAGGATAGAAGACCTCTCTATCTCTCTGTCTCTCTCACTCTCGCTCGCTCTCTCTGTAACTTCCAAATAAATAAAAAAAGATCTTAAAAAAAAAGATGTCAATTAAAAAGCTGAACTCATAATCTTGGCCCCGATACACGTGACTCTCAGGAATTCTGCTCCTGGGTGTTGAAGCTCCTGCAGGCTTGTTGCAAGTGTTGTAAGAACGCGCAGCGACGCTTACCTGGCAGGAGCGACACCGCCACCACGAAGGTGCTCCCCAGGGCCAGGCTCGTCCGCTGCACTCTGGCTGTGCCGACCCTGCGATTTCCCCAAACGTGGGAAACTCGGCTGCAGAATGTGTGGTCGTGGGGGACTGCGTCCACGCTTTCCCCTAAAAAAGAATACACAGTGAGGGCTGCCGTATGACAGAGCAATAAGCTAACGACTGCAGTGCCACCATCCACATGGGCGCCAGCTCGTGTCCCGGCTGCTGCACTTCCCATCCAGCTCCCTGCTGATGATCTGAAAAACCAGCAAAAGATGGCCCAAGTGGCTGGGCCCCTCCCGCCCACGAGGGAGACCCAGAAGAAGCTCCTGGGTCCTGGCTTTGTTACTGCCATTTGGGGAGTAAGCCAGCGGATGGAAGATCTTTTTCTCTGTTTCTCCTTCTCTCTCTGTAATGCTGCATTTCAAATAAATAAATAAATAAATAAATGTATGTTTTTCAAAAAAGAGGGGCCAGTGCTGTGGCACAGCAAGTTAAAGCCCCAGCCTGCAGTGCCCGCATCCCCTGTGGGCACCAGTTCGAGTCCCAGCTGCTCCATTTCCAATTCAGTTCTCTGCTGTGGCCTGGGAAAGCAGTAAGAGATGGCCCAAGTCCTCGGGCCCCTGCACCCACGTGGGAGACCTGGAAGAAGCTCCTGGCTCCTGGCTTCGGATCAGCTCAGCTCCGGCCATTGCGGTCATTTGGGGTGTGAGCCAGCAGATGGAAGACCTCTCTTTCTCCAGCTGTTCAACTCTCTGTAACTCTCTTTCAAATAAATAAAATAAATCTTAAAAAAAAAAAGAAAGGAACCCACAGTGGTTTAGACTTGTGCTGCTTGCGCCCCATATTGGAGTGCCTGGGTCTGAGTCCGGTTCCATTTCCAAACCCAGCTTCCTGCTACTGTACACCCTGGGGAAGCAGCAAGAGACACAGCTCAAGTACCTGGGTCCCTGTCAGCCATGTGGGAGTCCTGGACTGAAATCCGGACTCCTGGCTTGAGTTCCAGGCCTCCTGGCTATGGCCTAGGCGATCCAGCCCCGGCTGTTGCATTTGGGAGTGAACTAGCAGATGGAAGATCTCTGTCTGTCTCCAGTTTTCAAATAAAATGAAAATGAATAAATAAGACTCCAAACCAATTTCTTCATCGCTATGCAATTTTACTTTGTTTTATAAAAGAATAAGATCTTTTTGGATCTCTAAATAAATAAATAAATAAAATTTTATAATCCTTGTTTCTGATCACTGTTTCAGACTCAAGTTTTCCTTTAACTGCTAGATTTTGTTGGGAAAAAAATCCGTCCCCTTTACACTTCTCAAACTTCCCCAAATCTGCAAAGAAAAGATGCTGGGGGGCCAACTCGGTTTGCTGGGACTTTTCCAGGTTGAACAGCTGACATTTCCGCCTCCCACTCACCCCCAAGCTCCCCACAGTGGCGAAGTCAGGACCTTAGTCCCTCCGGGGCTCACTGCGCTGACCCTCCCGGTCACCTCTGGCCATCACCCCAGGCCCGACCGCAGAGACTGCCCATGAAGCCCCAGGTGGGAGCCGGACGAGAGCAAAGCAGCTGTTGGCACACTGACTTCAGGTTACACGGTCAGAACACAAGGAGGCAAGTTCCGCGTTTTACTACATCTGGCCAAAAAGGATCTTTTCGATCTAGCTAAATGCTCTGGCACTGACAAGAGAGGAAAGACATCAGTCCCAGAATCAGACTTGAAAACGGGCTTGAAAGCGAGTCTTATGGCTTTCCCTGGAGTGGCAGGGCTAAGTGCCTTGGTTATCTTGTTTCTCGATTCTGTTCCCCACTGAAAGACACTGTCGTAACATTTCCAAATGTATTCGTCCCCTGCAGGGCAGAATTATCTCTCTGCCCAATAGATCAAATGCCACAAACTAAAGACCCATTGCAACGCTGAGTCAAGCCGACACTTGGGAACCTGCGTCCCATATCCAAGTGCCAGCTCTGCGGCTTCTGGTTCAGCTCCCTGCTAATGCACCAGGAGGCAGCAGATGATGGCCCACGCGCTTGGTTTTGTGCTACCCATGTGGGCGGACTTCCTGGCTCCTGGCTTCAGCCGGCTGAGCCCTGGCTGTTGTGGCCATTTAGGGGTAAAGCAGTGTATGGTAGATCTCTCTCTCTCTCTCTCTCTCTCACTCAGTTTCAAGCAGATGAAAACAAACATTTTACAACCCTTATCTTGAAAATGAGAGTAAACACTTGGCCCATCTTTCAGACCCCCTCAGGTTAAGAGTTGAGGCTAATCACTAGGCTAATCCTCCGCCTTGCGGCGCCAGCACACCGGGTTCTAGTCCCGGTTGGGGCGCCGGATTCTGTCCCGGTTGCCCCTCTTCCAGGCCAGCTCTCTGCTGTGGCCAGGGAGTGCAGTGGAGGATGGCCCAAGTACTTGGGCCCTGCACCCCATGGGAGACCAGGAGAAGTACCTGGCTCCTGCCATCGGATCAGACAGAGAGAAAGGTCTTCCTTTTGCCATTGCTTCACCCTCCAATGGCTGCCGCGGCCGGTGCACTGCGGCTGGCGCACCGCGCTGATCCGATGGCAGGAGCCAGGTACTTATCCTGGTCTCCCATGGGGTGCAGGGCCCAAGCACCTGGGCCATCCTCCACTGCACTCCCGGGCCACAGCAGAGAGCTGGCCTGGAAGAGGGGCAACCGGGACAGAATCCGGCGCCCCAACCGGGACTAGAACCCGGTGTGCTGGCGCCGCAAGGCGGAGGATTAGCCTAGTGAGCCGTGGCGCCAGCCAAGAAACAGTTTCAAAGGGGCTGCTGCTGCCAGTGGAGAGAGGGAGACGCACCACTGGCAGGGAGGACCTGGGGACACGGCTTCCAGTGTCGTGGCCTCTGCCACCCTGCAAACAAGAGGAGAAACCCCGGCGGGCGGGGGAGTCACAGTAAACCTCGTTCTCGGCCTCCACTTGTGGCTCAGGGGTATGAAGTGTCAGGGAGGCACGTGCCTCACGCGGCAACTCTCTTGCCAACCCTTCTCAGGTCCCATAGACTAAGAGTGACCTGCAGCCCCAACCCTGCCGAGACCACACATTCCGAAGGCGACACAACCCAGCCCTGGTTTTGCTTACTTCCGCATGACATCCCAATCCCGCAGCTGTGATCCCTGGTCCACAGGAACAAAAACTGTCTCTCCCATCAGCTCGTCAGTTACTCTTCGCTGTAAGCCGCCACTGGGGACGCCCACATGCAGTATCGGGGAACCGATTCGAGTCCCACAGCTTTCTGCTGGTGCTTCCTGGGAGGCAGCCGCAGTGGCCTCCAGTGCCTGGGCCCCCGTCACCACGGAGGAGACCCAGATGGAGTTCTGAGCTCCTGGCTCCGGGCCGGCCCAGCCCTCGCTGTTGCTGAACAAAGGGGTAGAAGATCTCTCCCCCCGCCACCCCAACTCTCTCTAGTGGGTGAAAACAAACATCCGTAAAAAAATTGTTCTTCAAACCTCTCTTGTTGACACAAGGTGGACTATGAGTAAAAGAGGTACATGTTGAGGGGACTTCAAAGAGTTTGTGCAAAACGAAACCCAAAGCTGCATTTATACAGGCGCCAACAACGTGAAATCCGTGCCCGGTGTTTTCATCATATGCATTCCCACGAACTGTTTGAAGAGTCCCTCATGCGTTTCAGTGCTCAGCCGCTGCCTCCAAGCCAAGAGCTCCGGTCTGGAACATTCCTAAGAATCTGCAACTTTTTCCATCCTGAAGCCCAACACACTGAAGTCACCTAGGTTGCTTCTCTAGGCAAAACAAGACCTTTTACCAACAGAATCCCACACCTGTAGAATAGAAGGATAGCAAGAAGAGAAAAACACCAAAACCAAGACCAACACCAAAAAGCCACACTACCTGGTTCACCGATTCCCATGATCACTGGCCAGGAAATCTGCAAAGCTTGCCAAGTACTGAAGTTTAAGCAGGGACTTGGCTTCTAAGAAAGTGGGTGTTGGCCGGCGCCGTGGCTCACTTGGCTAATCCTCCGCCTGCGGTGCTGGCACCCCGGGTTCTAGTCCCAGTTGGGGTGCTGGGTACTAGTCCCGGTTGCTCCTCTTCCAGTCCAGCTCTCTGCTGTGGCCCGGGAGTGCAGTGGAGGAATGCCCGGGAGTGCAGTGGAGGATGGCCCAAGTGCTTGGGCCCTGCACCCACATGGGAGACCAGGAGGAAGCACCTGGCTCCTGGCTTCAGATCAGCGCAGTGCTGGCTGTGGCGGCCATTAGGGGAGTGAACCAACGGAAGGAAGACCTTTCTGTCTGTCTCTCTCTCCCTGTCTATAACTCTCTCTCTCTCTCTCTCTCTCTCTCTCAGTCTAACTCTGCCTGGCAAAAAATTAAAAAAAAAAAAAAAAAGCGGGTGTTTTGGTTGAAAATTAGGCAGTTACATTGTGAGGACTTACTAACATTTGTTTTTCTAGTTTAAAAACCTGTGTGCTTCCTCATGTTTCTGGGGCTCCCTAGATAGGTTCTGGATGGGCGGCCTGGGGAGGAATTGTGACGTCATCACAGGCAGCCCCACTTTCACTTCTCTCTCCCTGAAGCTCCTCTCCCGGTCAGACACCAAGGACTCTTGCTGCTCCGATCCCTGTCAAATGCCAAGAGGTTAAAGCCACAACTTTTTGATGCTCACTCTAAAAGTGCTACGGGAGGGCCAGTGCTATGGTACAGTGGGTAAAGCCACTGCCTGCAGTGCTGGCATCCCATATGGGTGCCAGTTCGAGTCCCAGCTGCTTCTCTTCTGATCCAGCTCTCTGCCATAGCTTGGGAAGGTAGTGGAAGATGGCCCAAGTCCTTGGGCCCCTGTACCCATGTGAGAGACCTGGAGGAAGCTCCTGGCTCCTGGCTCCTGGCTTCGGATCAGTGCAGCTCTGGCCATTGCAGCCAATTGGCAAGTGAACCAGCAGATGGAAGACCCCTCCCCCGCCCCGCCTCTCTTTTTCTCTGTGTAAATCTTTCAAATAAATAAGTAAATCTTAAAAAAAAAAAAAAAGTGCTATGGAATAGAATAAAGCAACACAATCAATGGGAGTGGTGGAACTTCAATAGGAGTGAGGGGTGTCTGTGAGCCCGAGGGTCTTCTCCTGCCGACGCCCACCTTTGAGGGCAGCCTCGGCCCCAGAGCGACAGCAGTGCCCCATCAGTGCGGAGGACGAAGCGCTGCTTACCTTTCCGTGAAGGCACAGCGATCGTCACGTATCTGTCACAACACACAGCCGAGTGGCACTTTCACTAGGATAGCTCAAAGCCGCCGGGTGAGATAAACGGAGAAGCCAAACTGCCGTGGGATACGGCTAGGTACAAACATCAAAACTGCACGTATTACTGCACAGAGCTAAACTGTTTCAATCAACAGACACGTACGATAAGTTTCAAATCACTTTAAAAGTAGGAAGGTTACAGCTTTTTTATTTATTTATTTATTTTACTTGAAAGACAAGTTATACAGAGAGAGAGAGAGAGAGAGAGAGAGATCTTCTATCCGCTGGTTCACTCCCCAAATGGCTGCAACATCGAGGCTGGGCCAGGCTGAAGCCAGGAGTCAGGAGCTTCTTCCAGGTCTCCCATGCAGGTGCAGGGGCCCAAGGACTTGGGCCATCTTCCGCTGCTCTCCCAGGCCACAGCAGAGAGCTGGATCGGAAGTGGAGCTCCGGGACTGCAGCGGCTGCTCACTGGTTGTAGGTGTCGCAGGTGGCAGATGAGCACACCGGGCCACGACGCTGGCCATAGCTTCTGTCTTCCAGTGGTGTGGTAGCTTTGGTGCGGGGTTTTATGGGGTGTGCATGCATGAGTATTTTGCTTCAGGGTTTTTCCTTCTTGGGTATACATGTTGTGAACAGCAGAATACAATTTTTTAAAGCTTTTAAAAATTGTTATTAATGTAACAACAGATTCATGTATAAAGGCAGAAACACGGGTGGAGAGAGATCTTCCATCTGCTCGGTTTACCCCTCAACGCCCACAACATCTAGAGCTCAAGGCCAAAGCCAGGAGCCCAGAATTCAATCTGGGTCTCCCATGTGGGTGGCAGGGGCCCAAGCGCTTGGGCCATCTTCTGCTGCCTTCCCGGGTGCATTAGCAGGGAGCTGGATCAGAAGTGGACACCCGGGATTGTAACTGGTGCCCAAGTGGGGTGTGCTCACATTCCAGGCAGCCGCTTAACCTGCTAGACCACAATGCAAAAACCTCCCAGTTTGCTCTGATGCGGGCCAGCATCTTGTATGACAGTGGACTAAAGACATTTTAGGAAAAAACAGGATGTCTGTGGCTCAGCGGGTTAACGTCCTGGCCTGAAGCGCCAGCATCCCATACGGGTGCCGGTTCTATTCCCAGCTGCTCCTCTTCCAATCCAGCTCTCTGCTGTGGTCTGGGAAAGCAGAAGATGGCCCACGTGCTTGGGTCCCTGCACCCATGTGGGAGACCTGGAAGAAGCCCTTGCGGGAAGCCCTTGCGGCCATGTGGGGAGTGAACCATCGGATGGAAGACCTCTCTCTCTCTCTCTCTGCCTCTCCTCTCTCTGTGTAATTCTGACTTTCAAATAAATAAATCTTATTAAAAAAAATGGCAGCATTAAAAAAAAAAAAGAAAGAAAGGATGTTTTAAGCTTGTGGATACATAAACCCGGGATAGTCTTAAGAACAAAGGGAGCAGCGTGAGTGGCGTGGGGCGGAGGTCAAGCCACTGCTCTGGGCAGCTGCGTCCATCCTGGAGCGCTGAGTCCCGGCTCCTCAGCTGCGATCCAGCTTCCTGCTGAAGACCTTGGGCGGCGGCAGGTGACGGCGCCAGGACTCAGGTCCTTGCCACCCTCAGGGAGACCCGTGTAGTTCTGGGCTCCTGGCCTCGCTGTTGCCGGGATGAGCGGGCAAACGGGAGATCTCGGTCTCTCTGCCTTTCAAATAAATAACTGGAAAAAAAAAAACAAACACTAGATGTCTGCGATCTATTACCTTGAGGAACGGAACAGGGTGCTCACCCCCGCTCAACCTGACGGCGGAGCGCCAGCGGGCCTGGGGGAGCCACCACGTTCGTAGGGACACCGCGGGAGGAGCCTTCGGCGGCGGGGGGGGGGGGGGGGTGTCTGACGTGAACCGGGGAGACCGCCGAGCTGGAGCCGGGCGAGGGGTCCGGCGCCTGCACTTCAGCGAGCCACGCTGTTCCCCGGGGCGCTCGACCCGCCGCCGCCGCCCCTCCAAACACAACAAAAACCCAAGACCCGGCGCCTCTCCACCGAGTCTTGCCGAACTGTCCAACTCCGCCGGGACGACGCAGCCCCGGTTTCCGTAGGGCAGCGCAGCGAGGCCACCCTCGGCCCCGCCGGGAACCCTGTGGGGCGCCGCTGCGGGCCGTGCGGCCCTCCCACGCGCGGCGTGCGCTTCCCGACGGCGGGAGACGCCTCCGTGGGCTCGCGCAGGGCCCGGGGAGCAGGCAAAGTTGCCGGAACGCGCGGCCGCACCCCGCCGCGGCCCGCGCTCGCCCGTCCCCACGAGCGCCCCCTCGCGCCCCCGCGCGCCCGGCCGGGGAGCCAGGTCCCGCGCGCTCCGTCCGCGTGGGCGCGCGCGGGGGGCGGGGCCGGGCGGGCGCGCGCCCGCGCGCGGGGCCGCGGGCAGGGGGGCGGGGCGGCAGAGCTCGGCGGCCGGGCCTGGAGGACAGCGGAGCGGAGGCGGCAAGCGGTGGCAGGAGCGGCGCCGGGAGGCCGTGCGGGACGCGGGCGCCAGCAAGGGGGGAGCGCAGAGGTAACGCAGGACGGATCAGGCGGGCGGGGAGCGGGCGCGGGCTCGCTGGGCCCCGAAGGCGAGTGGCGGAGGCCGCTCGCCCGGGGCGCCGCCGCCGCCGCCGCCACTCCCCGGGAGGAGGGGGCGGGGCGCCCGCGTCCCGGGAGGTGGCGCCTTTTGTCTGCCTGCCCGGGCCGCTCCGCCCCGCTCCCCCCCTGCGACCTAGCCCCCTGCCCCTCTCGTGGACGCCTCCTCCGGGGCCCTCCGGCGCGCGCTCCCGCCCTTGTTTTGTTTGGAGTTGGGGGAGGCGGGGGAGGTCTTCCCTGGCCGTGCGCCCCCTTGCGTCCCAGCGCGCCTGCGTCGGCGTCCTGCGCCGCGCCCGGATTGGCTGCGCGCGCGCGCATGCGCCGGGGGCCGCCGCGGCCCGTCGTCGCCCCGCGCCCTCCCCTCACCCCACGCCCTCAGCGGTTTTCGGAGCCGGTTCGAAAGATGCCGGCGGCGGTGAGTGGCTGCCGCGGGCCCGCCCCCCCGGGTTCTCCGCCCCCGCCGCCGCCATTACGGAGCTCCCAGTGGTGAGTGTGCGGAGCGCCGGGGCCCGCCGCCGCGTCTCGCGCCGCCGGGGCGGGCCCCGAGCTGTCACCTCGCCCGGGCCCGGCCGCGGCCGCCGCCCGCCTCGCGGCTGCTCCCGCTGCCGGCCCCGTAGCGCTGCCGCTCGCTGCCTCGCCGCTTTGTTTCGCCGCGCTCTGCCTGCTGCGGTCGGGCAGGCAGCGTTGGGCTTGGCCGCCCCGTAGTTCCGCAGAGCCGGGGTCGGTGCTCCGTGGGGATGTCTGCGAGGCGGTGGGGCCGGCGCGGTGCGGGGGGAGCCGGGGCCTGCGCGCGGGCCGGGGGGCGGGCGCGGGGTGTGCGGCCCCGGCTCTCGGCTGCTGACCGGGGCGCCCCGGCGGCGAGAAGGCCGAGCTCCCCCGCGCCTCGCCGAGCGCTGGCGTCCACCGCTGCCCGGCTCGTTCGCGCCAGTGCGGTGTGCTGTGTGTCGCGTTTCCCAAGGCGCTCGTGGGGCGGCGTCGTGTCTAAGCTTGCTGGGCGCCTGGAGGCGGCGTGGGCGTCGGGAGTCGGCTGGCTGGCCGTGGGTGCTTCGAGGAAGGTCTTGACTCGAGCGGGGCCCGCTGATTCTTGCGGGGAGGGACCGCCTAGAGCCGTCGGCCTCACCCCCGGGACAGGAGCGGGAGGAAGGGCCCCGCGGAGCGCAGCGCAGCGGAGGGTTCGTGCGTGAGGGGTCCGTGGGGTGCGCTCCGGGTGTGCCATGGTGAACTAGCAAACGGCTTTCCCCAGGTGCTGGTTAGGGTGCCCGTACCTGCAGTACGTCGTTAAGCTGTTTCTTTATATAGTGCGTTTCTTACCGTGCAGGAGTGAAACTGAAGTGTGGGACGCTCAGCTTCAACGGTCCTTTCTTTATTGCCTGCATTTAAACTGTTTAAGCATTTCCCTTGCCAAAAGCAGATCTTTGCATTGTTAATTTAACATGAAGTTAAAAAAACACGCAACCCACCGACCATGACTACGGGGGGACCGCACAGACAACAAGGAAGCGCGGAGTATTTGTTCTTGGCACATCGCGGGACCTGGGTGAAAAACAGAATTCGCTTTTGCCTACTCCTCCGTGTGGGGAAATGTGTGCCGAGTGCCTGTTCCACGCCTGATCTTTCCTCGCTCACCGAGTGGCGGCAGGGAAGGGGTCCCTGCTGCAGGTCTGGGTGAAGTGCAGAGCGGCTGATGAGTGCCGTTAGCTCTGTCCGGAGTGTTCAGTAGCCCACTGACCTGTGAGGGAAGAGTGCTAGAGGGAAGCTCAGGGCTGAGGCAAACACTTCTCCTGCCAGGTGACCAGGTTTTAGTGTTTAACCCTTGATGAGGATGCCTAAAATTTTTTTTTTTTTTTTTAAGATTTATTTTACTGATTTGAAAGGCAGAGTTAGAGCTTCCATCTGTCGGTTTACTCCCCAAATGGCCACAACACCTGGAGCTGGGCCAGACTGAAGTCAGGAGCCTCATCAGAGGCTTCAGCTTGGGTGCAGGGGCCCATGCAGGGGGGCACATTCCACTGCTTTTCCAGGTACATTAGCAGGGAGCTGGATCGGAAGTGGAGCAGCGCCTGTATGGAATGCAGGCATCGCAGGTGGCCGCTTTACCCATTATGCCACAGTGCCAGCCTTGAGGATGCTTAAAATTTGTGGAAAAATAGAACTAAAAGTGGTTTGTTTTGGTGCAAAAATTATTTAATTCCATGTGTATCTTTTTCATAATACATATTTTCCATGAATTACAAGAACTTTTTGCACCAAAGTAAAGTTATACTTTTAATCCCATTTTCTATGAACTTTTTGAAGGATCCTCATGCTGCATCAGTAGGACATACTATGAGATGTTAGTGTTTATTAAGCTTTGTTTTCCATAAATACTTGTCTTGCACCCACTGTGCGTTCCACACTGTTCTGAATGCAACTGTGGGTTAAAGTCCCATTCCTAAGAGTGTTTACCTTTCACTGGGAGAGACACAGTAAACAGACACGTGCATATTGAAGTTCGGGTGGTAGTAAGTGCTGAGCACAGGTGGGGAACTTTTTTCTGGCCAAGGGCCTTTTTGGACATTTATAAAAACATTTGCAGCCATTCAGACTTACCAGCTTGACAACCAGCCTGCTGTGGACGGTTGCCTTGGTGGAGGCAGACCAGCTGGTTTTGCGACCTCTCAGGGCCTGCAGGGTGGCATTCCCCACCTAAGAAACTTACAGATGGATAGCCTTCCCCAGGGGGTGACATTGGGCAGAAACCCAGGGAAAAAAGGGTTCTGGCTTAAGAGAACAGTGAGTGCAGGCCCCTGGAGACAAGGATGAGGAGAGCACTTTGGAAGAGCCAAAAAGTGTGTGTGTGGAGCCAAGAGAAGCAATGGATGGAGAAGTGGACAGTGAGGTTAGTGCAGTAAGGACTGATTTAGAGGGAGCAGAAGGGGTATTGTGAGTTGTTTTTGGTGGATGCAGCCAGGAAAAGTGGCAAACCACCTTTTTTTTTTTTTTTTTTTGACAGGCTGAGTGGATAGTGAGAGAGACAGAGAGAAAGGTCTTCCTTTTTGCCGTTGGTTCACCCTCCAATGGCCTCCACAGCTGGCCTGCTGCGGCTGGCGCACCGCGCTGATCCGAAGGCAGGAGCCAGGTGCTTATCCTGGTCTCCCATGGGGTGCAGGGCCCAAGCACTTGGGCCATCCTCCACTGCCTTCCCGGGCCACAGCAGAGAGCTGGCCTGGAAGAGGGGCAACCGGGACAGAATCCGGCGCCCCGACCGGGACTAGAACCCCGTGTGAAGCGCCGCTAGGTGGAGGATTAGCCTATTGAGCCGCGGCGCCAGCTTATCTTGTTCTTAAATTAAGTAAGTCTGGTATCTTTATGGACCATGAACCTATTGATCCCCTGTGTTTTGTTTGTTTTTTTAAAATTCTTTTTACTTGAGCTACAGAGAGGCCTAAGCAGAGAGAGAGTCATCTATCCGCTGGTTCACTCCCCAATTGGCCGCAACTGCCCGAGCTGCACTGATCCGAAGCCAGGAGCCAGGAGCTTGGAGCTTCTTCCAGGTCTCTCCAAGTCTCCAAGGACTTGGGCCATCTTCTGCTTTCCCAGGCCAAGCAGAGAGCTGGATTGGAAGTAGAGCAGCCAGGACTTGAACCGGCACCCATATGGGATGCCGGCACCGCAGGCAGTGGCTTTATGGCAACACCACAGCACCGCAAACCTCCCCCCACCCCGTTTTTACTTTCAGTTTTATCACTTTGACATTGAGTAGTTTACTTTTTTTTTTTTTTTTTGACAGGCAGAGTTAGAGAGACAGAGAGAAAGGTCTTCCTTTTCCGTTGGTTCACCCCCCAAGTGGCCGCTACAGCCAGCGGGTTGCAGCTGGCGCACTGTGCCAATCTGAAGCCAGGAGCCAGGTGCTTCCTCCTAGTCTCCCATGCGTGTGCAGGGCCCAAGGACCTGGGCCGTCCTCCACCGCACTCCCGGGCCACAGCAGAGAGCTGGACTGGAAGAGGAGCAACTGGGACTAGAACCCCGGGTGCCAGCGCTGCAGGTGGAGGATTAGCCAAGTGAGCCGCGGCGCCGGCCTAGTAGTTTACTTTTTTTTTTTTTTGGACAGGCAGAGTGGACAGTGAGAGAGACAGAGAGGAAGGTCTTCCTTTGCCATTGGTTCACCCTCCAATGGCCGCCGCGGCCAGTGCGCTGCGGCCGGCGCACCACGCTGATCCGATAGCAGGAGCCAGGTACTTATCCTGCTCTCCCATGGGGTGCAGGGCCCAAGCACTCGGGTCATCCTCCACTGCACTCCCTGGCCACAGAGAGCTGGCCTGGAAGAGGGGCAACCGGGACAGAATCCGGCGCCCCGACCGGGACTAGAACCCGGTGTGCCGGCTCCACAAGACAGAAGATTAGCCTAATGAGCCACGGTGCCAGCCTAGTAGTTTACTTTTAAAACCATTTGTTTGAATTTTGAGAAATAAGTACAGAATTAAGTGAAAAAGTTCTGACACGTTTTTAGGACTTTGTAGAGAGAGACAGAGACAGAGATCTTCCATCTGCTGGTTCACTCCGCAGTTGGCTGCAGCGGCCTGAGCTGCACTGATCTGGAGCCAGGAGCCTCTTCTGATTCTCTCCCATGTGGGTGCAGGGGCCCAAGCACTTGGGCCATCTTCTACTGCTTTCCTAGCTGAATCAGAAGAGGAGCAGCCGGAACTTGAACTGGCGCCCACTTTACCCGGTACGCCACAGTATCAGCCACTTTTTTTTTTTACTATTTCAGATTTATGTATTTGAAAGAGTGACTGAGAAGGAGGAACAGAAAGAGATACTCCATCCGCTGGTTCACTCTCCAAATAGCTTCAACAGCTGGGGCTGGGCCAGGTCTAGGCCTAGAGCCAGTAGCTGCATCCCAACTCCCACATGGGTGTCAGGGACTCAAGACTTGAGCCATCATTTTGCTGCTTTCCAGAAGCATTAGCAAGAAACTAGATTGAAAACGAAGTAGCCAGTACTTGAACCGTCCTAAGTTACAGTTTACCCTGTTGTGCCACAACATGCTTTTCTGTGAAAGTATTTTTTTAAAGACATTTGTGATTAGGATTTTGTGGGTGGTACTGGTAGCATTTTCAACCTAGATGGTGTTACCATGAATTAATAAACATGAATTTAGCTAATGAATTCATTAGTGGTGTCACTTAACTTGATTGTGGTATTTTACTTCTGTATAGTGTTTGCATGTAAAAAAATCAGATTTGCTCAGATTTTTTTAACTATCAAGAAGAACATTATAAGTCCTTGTTGAATGAATAAGCAGGTTTATGTATTCAGATTATCCCAAGATGGATTTTTAGTTTTCAGAAACCTAGATAATGCTGTTAGATCAACTTGGCTTTCTTTTCACAGATCATAAACCAGCTGTTTTCATTTCTTTTTAAGATTTATTTATTTTTATTTGAGTTACAGAGTGAGAGGGAAAGACAGAGACAGAGATCTTCCATTTGCTGAGAGAGACAGAGAAAATATCTTCCATGTGCTGGTTCATTTCTCAGGTGACTGCAATGGCCAGGGCTGGATCAGGCTGAAGCCAGGAGCCTGGAGTTTCTTCTGGGTTTCCCTGGAGGGTAGCAGGGTTCCCAAGCACTTAGGCCATCTTCTGTTGCTTTTCCCAGGCCATTAGCAGGAAGCTGGATCAGAAGTACAGGAGCCAGGACACAAACTGGCGCCCATATTTTTTTTAAAGGCAGAATTAGAGGGGGAGAGACAGGAGATATCTTCCATCTGCTATTTCACTCCCCAAATGGCTGCAACAGCTGGGCCTGGGCCAGGACGAAATCAGAAGTCTGGGACTCCGTGAAGGTCTTCCACATGGGTGGCAGGGGCCCAAGTACCTGGCACATCTGCTGCTCTCAGGTGCATTAGCAGGGAGCTGGTTCAGAAGTGGAGCAGCGGGATGTAGGCCCTTGTGTGGTGTCAATGTCACGGGCTGCAGCTTGACCTGCTGGGCCACAACGCTGGCCTCTGTGTCTTACAGTTTCTTGAAATCATGTGCTACATGAACCTTTCACATTTTTTTAAATAGTTAATTTTAAATGTTCATGATTTCCTAATTCCCTGTTGATAATAAATTTTAGTGGGCTATACAATCTTAACTCAAGTCTGGAATTGTTCTTGATGTACATAAAAAGATTTTTGCTGGAAATATGATAGCATTCTCTATTAATTTTTTGATACTGTCCTAGTTGTTGTATTTGGGACTATTAACCTGAGAAGTTGAGAGCTCTTAAAGTCTTAGGGTTTGAACTTAAAGGAATTGAATGACTAGTATGTCATTTCCAACTCTGTTACTTAGCATAGATATCTAAACACATAAATGATCATTTTATTATATTGAGGCATTTTTACTATAAAATAGCATTGCTTTCCAGATAACTTGTTTGTGTGTGAGGAGGAAGCATTTAATGATCAGAGTAATTTGAGTGACTTACAAGGATTTTATCTTCAAATATTTATGTTCTTATGTACTATTTTTGCTTATATTAAGAATCTGACATAAGTTCTTTGACGCTTAATTCTGTTTTAGTAGGTGGTGGTCTAAGTTTACTTCTCTAGGTCTGCAGGCTCTTAGAATTTCATGTTCTTCAGCAGTATATTTTTGTCTGTTATGTTTTCCCTTAATAGAGAAGAACAAATTCTCAGAGTTAAGATAACAATTAGTTTTCCTGACCCCTTTGAGAACAGTAATAACAGAAGCCTCTCTAGTAAAGTGATCTTTGACTAATCATTGGACTAACTCATTCTCTAACGTTATCCTGTCTTTCTGAGTTCCCGGAGGTAGGAGGAGGTGCTGGGGTCAGGTTCCTCACGAGCGCTCGTGTCCTTGTTGCCTTTGTTCATGTGGAAGGTGCAACCGCTGCTGTGGCTTACGCGTTTGTCTTAGTTGCTGCTTTACACAGTCCCTGTTTTGATAGTGGTTTTATCTTTTGGAATAATAACTAAGTCATCTGTCACTTAACTATAAGTTTTATAGTTATCCCCCCCCTTTGGATGTATATTGAATTTAGACGTTTTAGTGTAGTTTTGTTCCTGTTAATCTTCACACCAGGTCTTTTCTGTGCTTTAGGTTGACTCTTCACCACACTGAAACCATTAGGAAAAATCCTTGTGGTTAACAGCAGAGGCTTCAGAGTGTAACCTGTACTCGGGCCTAGAAATTATTTTAAATGGCGACTGATACGTCTCAAGGTGAACTCGTCCATCCTAAGGCACTCCCACTTATAGTAGGAGCTCAGCTGATCCACGCGGACAAGTTAGGTGAGGTAGGGGCTGGCGCATTCTTGAAGCTCACTCTCGGATCAATCCCTGCCTTCAGGCCCTGCTGGGTCTTTCTTGGTACATGTTCCTTTCCCTGCTTTGGGGCATCTAGGTTGTGAATCTGAAAAACTGAAATGGACACAAAGTTCTTTTCATCTTCCCTTTCCCCTCAATTCCTGAGAAAACCTCCAACCTTCTAAATTTATTCCAAATCAAGTATAATTATTTGTTTCCACTTGGAATTTTTTCTAAAAATTTTTTAAAGAGTTACTTCCTAAAATCATATTTCACTTAAAAAACTTGTTAAAAGTAATGAGCATCAGATCTTGGAGTCGACTTGAATTCTTCTTCATCTTTTGACACCCAGTTAGGCCCCTTGAGAAAGAGAAAATTTTTTTAATTACATGTTTGATTATTGTCATATCTTTTCTTATTTAGAAGGTGGAAGATAGCACCATGCCAATTCGTCGAGCTGTGAATTCTACACGGGAAACTCCTCCCAAAAGCAAGCTTGCTGAAGGGGAGGAAGAAAAGCCAGGTAAAGTAAAGCTGTGTCGGGCCAGCGCTGTGGAGTAATGGGTAAAGCCGCCGCCTGCAGTGCCAGCACCCCATATGGGTGCCAGTTCGAGACCAAGCTGCTCTACTTCTGATCTAGCTCTCTGCTATGGCTTAGGAAAGCAGTAGAGGATGGCCCAAGTGCTTGGGCCCCTGCACCCGTGTGGGAGACCTGGAAGAAGCTCCTGGTTCCTGGCTTCAGATCGGCCCAGCTCTGGTCATTGCTGCCATTTGGGGAGTGAACCAGTGGATGGAAGACCTCTCTCTCTCTCTCTCTCTCTCTGCCTCTCTCTAATTCCGCCTTTCAAATAAATGAATAAATTTTTAAAAGTAAAGCCAGGTCACAACTTAAAAAGGCAGAAGTGTTTATTCCAATTTGAAGTGTCCTATAAACTCCTTAGAGCATTTTGTTTTTTTAGTAGACACCAATTATGTGTATTTATTTATTGGAAAGGGGGGAAAAACAACAAAAAGGCTCCAATCTACTGGTTCACTCCCCAAATGCCCCCAGCAGCTATGGCTGAGCCAGACCAAATGTGGGAGCCAGGAACTCAGCCCAGGTCTCATGCTGCTGGCAAGGACCTGACTGTTTGAGCCATCACTGCTGCTTCCCAAGCTGTGTGTTGAGAGTGGAGCTGGGTCCCAAATGTAGTCCCTCTGATAGGGGAAATGGGCATTACAAGTGGTGTCAGCTCCTAGGCCACACTTGCATGCCACCCCCACCTTAATCATTCTCTTTTCATGGCTACATGGTTTAGGGGGACTATTTAAAGAGAGAAGTAGTACATTACTGGTATGTCATTGTCAAACCATGTGGGCAAAGTAAGATTTCATCTTGTGTCTGAAGATTTTTGGTTCTTTGAATTAAAAACAGAAAGACAAGGAGGATAGGAATCATCAAAGCATGTGTTGTCATGGGGATGAAGGCTCTGGGGGAACAAATAGGGCCTTTAAGAGGGACCATGGGGTCCGGTGCCTTGGTGCACTAGGTTAATCCTTCGCCTGCGACGCCGGCATCCCATATGGGTGCCGGTTCTAGTCCCAGTTGCTCCTCTTCCAGTCCAGCTCTCTGCTGTGGCTTGGAAAAGAGGTGGAAGATGGCCCAAGTGCTTGGGCCCCTGCACCCATGTGGGAGATCGGGAAGAAGCACCTGACTCCTGGCTTTGGATCAGTGCAGCTCTGGCCGTCGCGGCCACTTGGGGAGTGAACCAACAGAGGGAAAACCTTTCTCTCTGTCTCCTCTCTCTCACTGTCTAACTCTGCCTGTCAAATAAATAAATAAAATCTTTAAAAAAAAAAAAAAAGATGGACCATAGAAGGTTTACCCAGAAACCATCAGGAGGCATTTAGGGGAACGAATGATCAGCACGCTGATCTGTAACTGATACTGGTGGGGAAAAGATTTGCTAGTCAGAGGTGGGAGTATGAGGAATGGGCAGAAATAGACCCATCAATCGGGAGTGCTAATGCTCCTTTATGGCCTCTCTGACCGTCTCTTCTTCTTTTCCTTATCTTCAAGACCGTTTCTTTTCTCCCTTGCGTTTTCTCTCAGGTTTGTACCAGGGATTCACATACTGTACTCTGCCTATCTTGGCTTTTGGAACCAAATGTTTGCTGGCCAGCAGATTAGGAACAGAAAATGCATGTACCTTGTTGCCTTTATCTCTTGATACTGTAGGACAGACAGACACCATTATCAGTCAATATACTTTCTCTAGCTAAGCCTAGATTTTGTTTGAATATCCTTAGATGAATGTTATTACTATGTTAAGTATCCTGGCCTAAGGCAGTTAGAGAACAAGGAGATCCAAATATTAAAAAAGTAATGGATGCTGGTGAATTGAAGATTGCTTATTGTGTCTAGCATTAGGCTAAGCTGCTGGTGGTTCTTCTGCATCCATGTTTGTTTAGCTGAAGCCACTAAATCTTGGAACATCAGTTTTCAAAATACATGCTGGAGGATTCAGATGTATAAGGTATTAGAAAAGTCAGCCAAAAATTATAAAGGAACAGTGTCACTTCAGAAGTTATATATTTGCTAAGACTTCTATCTTATTTTAGTATTTCATATATGGAAATAATTAGACTTTACTCATGTGTTTTAAATTTTGTAAATCCTATATTTCACACAGAGGGTAGACACAGTAGCTGAATGAGTTGGAAACAGTGTCTTACACATACTTCATACCTGTTGAATGACCTTTTATTGGGTCATAACTCTTAAGCAATTACTCTTTAAAAAAGAAAAAAACATTGAAACATTGCTTTTCTGGGGCATGTTGGTGTAATTGGTTAAGCTACCAGCTGCAGTGCCGGCATCCCATATGGGTGCTGGTTTGAGTCCTGGCTGCTCCATTTCCAACGAGCTCCCTGCTAATGTGCCTGGGAAAGCGGCAGAATATGGTGAACCGGTGGATGGAAGATCTCTCTCTGTATCTCTCCTCGTCTCCATGACTCTGCCTTTCAGATAAATACACTCCTAAAAAAATTTTCATTTGAGAGGTACAGAGAGAGAGCATGCTCATCCACTGGTTCATTCCCTAAATGCTCATGACACCTGTGGCTGAGGCTGGAGCCAGGGACTCAGTCCAGGTCTCCTACCTGGATGTCAGGGACTCAACTGCTTGAATCACCACCTGCTGTCTCCCAGCGTATATATCAGGAAGGTAGGTTTGGGACCAGAGACGAGACTCACCGAGGCACTCCAATATGAGGTGCATGCAAGTAGTGTCTTAACCAGTGGGCCAAGTGCCCCCTTCCTTTTAAAAAAGATGTATTGATTTATTTGAAAGACAGTATTACAGAGAAAAAGGAGAAGACAAAGAGAGATCTTATATTTGCTGGTTCACTCTCCAAATGGCCTCAATGGCCAGGGCTGGGCTGGGCTGAATCAAGGAGCCCAGCACTCTATCTGGGTCTCATACATGGGTGACAAAGGTCCAAGTACTGGAGCCACCTTCCACTTCCTTCCCATGCACATTAGCAGGGAGCTAGTTTGGAACTGGAGCATCTGGGTCTCAAACTGGTACCCATATGAGATGTTAACATTATAGGCAGCGGCTTAAAGCTACTGTGCCACAATACTGTCCCTAGCAATTATTCCTGAGAGGAGAAAATGTGAAGTTAAAGTTTACAGCTGTGTTATAGTAAAACCTAGAAAATAGTTTTGGCTTTTCATTCCTTATTAAAAAATTACTTTATTTGAAGGTAGAAATACAGAGTGCTCCCATCCTCTAGTTCATTTTCAGATGCCCCCAAAAGCAAAGGGAAGCCAAAACCAGAAACACTCCAGGTCTCATGGCAAGAACCCACTCACATGAGACATCACCACTGCCTCCTCGGGTCCATATAACCAGAGAGCTGAACCCAGGGACTAGAGCCAGGAGTCAGACCCAGGCACTCCAGTGTGAGATGTGGGCAGCATCCTACCCAGTGTCTTAACCACTAGGCAAAATGTCCAATCCACATCCTTTTTAGTATAAAGCAATGTATTAAAAAATGATTAATGGTAAACTCTTACCCTTGCAGCAGTTGGATCAAGTTGTTAAGTTGAGGAACAGTAAAGGATACATCATGATGAAAATATATCTTACTGTGGAAAACCTAAATGCATTTATTATCCATATCCCCTGATATTGTTAGGAAGTTCTAGCCCTAATACTTTATGATCTGAACTGTGTGGGAAACAGTTCTAGAAGCAGCAGAATAAACCAGAGGAGGACAGGATAACGTTTGTAACTCAGTGAAGTAAGGATACTGAGACTTGGAGATGGAAGAGAACTAAGATCATCAGTCTAAAAAATGAAATTGGGGCGGGAGTTGTGTTGCAGCAGGGTAAGTCTCCACTGGGGACATGTGCAGCCCTCATTGGAGCGCCTGTCCAAGTCCCAGCTGCTCTGCACTTCCAGTACAGTTAGCTGCTGATGTTCCTTTGAGGCAGTAGATGATGGCTCAAGAAGCTGGATCCTACTACCTGTGAGAGAGACCCAGATGGAGCTCCTGGCTTCGACTGTGCTGATCATTTGTTGTTTTAAAATACAAAAATAAAAAGTTAAGTTGACTCTAAAACCTTGATTTTGCCTGAATTAGTTATGAGGGGAGTTTGGACCAGGTTATTCTGTTCTGGTCTCATTGAAGAACATAATCCAGGACAGAATTTGAAAATTATAGTTGACAAATTATAGTTTAGAATTTTAATTTGCTGAGAAACTATAAATTCCTTTAGCATCATAGTTATGTCGTTTGGTTATAAGAAAGAAGTGGCTTCATTTTTACTCTCTTTACTTACGTGAAGGCCACAAAGAAGTCCTCATTATTCCAGTAACTAGTTCACACAATGTCAGTGGTCAGATTTTCAAGCATGTGCTTCTGTTTTTGACCTGTGTTTGCAGCTGTGGTCCTTTCCTTTGGTAGCACTGCATGTTGCATAGTAGCTGTTCCCAGACGTGAAGGAGGAGACAGAGAACTTCAGACCTCATCATTCTTCATATTTTTACTCTTGGCCCAATCTTTCTGCCTGAAAAATACATGCTGATTATCAATTTTAAAATTTTGTTTGCTGAATTATAAAATGGCTAGTTTCTAAATTATGAGTATCATTACTGTTGCAGAATGGAGTAATCAGAAGGTTTAGGGTAAGCGTTTCCTGGTTGATCTACTTTTCTCCCATAATGGTATGGATAAATAATCACTTGATTAGACAAGATCTCATAGCCATTTGTTCTTCACTGCTGACTCGGGCGCTAACATAGCTGCCTGATGCACTTCTGCTCACCTGATCTTGTAGAACCAGATATAAGTTCAGAAGAATCTGTCTCTACTGTAGAAGAACAAGAGAATGAAACTCCACCTGCCACATCCAGTGAGACAGAGCAGCCCAAGGGAGAGCCCGAGAAGGAGGAGAAGGAGGAGAACAAGTCTGCTGAGGAAACCAAAAAGGAGTAAGGAGTTACACCTCTTCCTCTTGGTAACAGACTGTGTAACAGGGCTGCAGAGCGGGTTGTTTAAGTGTTGTCATGTTCATTTATGCTAGGTTTTGCTATTTGGGTTTTCTGTTTTAAATTGTCATTTGAAGAAGGTTTATAGATAGTTGTATGGTATATTAGAATTTGTGAAAGAACAATAGTTTGAATACTTCATTGTTCTCTTTTGGCTTTGGAATATGTTCTTATATTAAGAATTCATTATGGGAATGTCTGATGTTTTAAGCATTGACAAAATTTCAATAAGGAATGAAACTTTTTTTTCCTGCTTCTGTGCTAAGAGAGTTTTTATGTGCCGTTATTAGAAAGCATTAGTCTGGCCGGCGCTGCAGCTCAATAGGGTAATCCTCCACCTGCGGCGCCGGCACACCGGGTTCTAATCCCGGTCGGGGTGCCAGATTCTGTCCCAGTTGCCCCTCTTCCAGGCCAGCTCTCTGCTGTGGCCGGGAGTGCAGTGGAGGATGGCCCAAGTGCTTGGGCCCTGCACCCCATGGGAGACCAGGAGAAGCACCTGGCTCCTGGCTTTGGATCAGCGCGGTGCGCCAGCCTTGGCGGCCATTGGAGGGTGAACCAACGGCAAAAGGAAGACGGTTCTCTCTCTCTCTCTCTCACTCTCTCACTCTCTCACTCTCTTACTCTCTCACTCTCTCACTCTCACTCTCACTCTCACTGTCCACTCTGCCTGTCAAAAAATAAATAAATAAATAAATAACTCATTAAAAAAAGAAAGCATTAGTCTGTGTCTAGTCATTGATAGAGTGTGCTAAAGCTCTGAATGTATTTGAGAAGCACTAATTTGAGGTGATTTTGAGAATCTGAAAGATTTTGCTGTTGATCTGTGTCTGCACAAGATGCTAACAGTTATTTTTATTCTCAAAAAATTTTTTTAGAATAGCTGATGGTATTCATTCCACTGCTCCATTATTTTTGTTGGTACAGTTAGATATTAACTTTTTAAATAAAAGTCTAACTTAGTAATAACTATTTCTTTTAGATAAAATCTGCAGGGAATCCTTTATTGCAATTTCATAGATATAAGTAAGATTTGTGGGATTTTTAATGGCTATAACCATTCTCTCTCTTCTCTTTTTGAGAGGCAGAGAAAGTCAAATATAGTGAGAGATAGAGTACTGGCCTACTCCCCAAATGCTCACAACAGCTGGGGCTGGGCTAATGTGAAAGCTGAGAGCCAGAGAATTCAATCCAGGTCTTCCAAATGGCTGGCAAGAATCCAAACACTAAAGCTATCGCCTGTGCCTGGAAGTCTGTATGACCAGGGTGATGATGGAGTCAGGAGCCTGAGTGGGGAATCAAACCCAGGCACTCCAGTGTAAGACATGGACATCCTAACTTGGGTCTTAACTGCGAGGCTAAGCACTCACCCTCGGCTTGTCTTCTTAAATGTTTTAATGCATCTGTTAGATGCATAGAGTGTCGTTATTACTATTTACAATGAAATATATATAATGCTCTGTGACTCACAAATGATTTGTTGATCAAAATCCCAATCTTTTGCCACATCTTTGGAAGTAATGGGTATACGTTATGACTGTTTTACACTTGAAGACTAAAGCTGACATCAGTTGTTAAGTGATATCATACGTAGCTGTATAGCTAGCTACTAAGTGTTGAAACTCAAACCTAGTTTTCTGACTTCAGAGTTTGTTTTTTCCATCACACCAGATCACATCTGTGGTAGTTGTTGCTGGGTGTGCATTGTAAGGTTCTCTATTTTTGCATCCTGGGAGGCAGCAGATGATGATTCAAGTGCTCAGGAACCTGCCACCCCCGTGGGAGACCCAGATAGAGTTCCAGGATCCTGGCTTCAGCCTGGCCCAGCCCTGGGTTTTGCAGGCATCAGGAGAGTGGAGCAGCAGATGGAAAATCTCCTCTCTCGCTCTCAGTGTGCCTTACATAGAGATGAAAACAAGCATTAAAAATGAGAGAGCCACCGGTTGATGTTGTGGCACAGTGGGTTAAGCTGCAGCCTGGACTGCCTGCATCCCCTATCAGAGTGGCAGTTTGAGTCCCAGCTACTTCACTTCCTATGCAGCTCCTTGCTGATGAACCTGGGAAGCAGTAGATGATGGCTCAAGCACTTGGAGCTCTGCCATCCGTATGGGAGACCTGGAGTTCCTGGTTCCTGGCCTTGGCCTAGCCCAGTCCCAGCTGTTGTAGCCATTTGGGGAGTTAACCGGTAGATGGGATATCTTTCTGTCTCTGTCTCTCACTCCATCTTTCAAATAAATAAATCTTTAAAAAAAAAAAAAAAAAAAAAACCTCATTTCTTTTGTATACTAGACCCTCATGCCAGTGCTAATTTTATGACTTCTCTCCTTGTACCTGAGAGAAGACATCCTTTTAGTTTATTTATAGTACACAGTTTTTGAAATATATTTTATAAATTTTTGGTTATCGTACATGTTACCTTGGTGTTTAAATAAGACAGTTTTTGCCCTTCTCTGGTCTTTTCATCTTTCTGACTATATATAGTTATCCCTCAGTATCCTCGGGTGATTGGTCCCAAGATAACCTCCCCAACATATATCAAAATCCAAGGATGCTGAAATCCCTTATATAAAATGACATGACATTTACATGTAACCTGTGTACATCTTCCCATATACTTTAACATGTCTCTGGGTTACTTTTGGTATCTAGCATAGTGTAGACTTTATGTAAGTAACTGTTTTTGCTGTACTGTTTAGAGAATAATGGCAAGGAAGGAAGTATACATGTTCAGTTCAGGTGTAGTTGTTTTTTGTTTTTTTTTTTTCTTTTTTCTGGAATATTTTTGCTCCTCACTGTGGAACCCCTGGATACAGAGGGCCAACTGTACCTCTTTCTGGAGAATTCATCTTTCATATGCATAATAACAATTTTTTGTTTTAAAGTGAGAAAGATCAGTCTAAAGAAAAGGAGAAGAAAGTGAAAAAAACAATACCTTCCTGGGCTACCCTTTCTGCCAGCCAGCTAGCCAGGGCCCAGAAACAAACACCGATGGCTTCCTCCCCACGTCCCAAGATGGATGCAATCCTTACTGAGGCCATTAAGGCAAGTTTTTTATTTCAAGCAGTTCATCTTAGATTTATTGTTTATCTGTTGCTTAGTTGAGAGTGGAGTACTTCTGTCTAAACATCAGAAATTTTGCTCTGCTTCCTGAAGGAGATTCAGACGGAAAGCTATTGTGGGGTTCATGTGTTTCTGATGATGTGAGTGCTGTTGATTTTATTTTTAAATTCATCTTTACTGTGAAAGGCATTTATAATTTATTTTTGTAATTTATTACTCAGTTTATTGAATATAGATTTTAAGACTGATAAGGTTAACTCATCCAACATTATGTGTAAGGACTACCTTCTCTCAAGTAACTGTTAATTAACTGAATAACACTTAGAATTTATGTTTTAAAAAATATCTTTAGATCAGTTTGTAAAGCTGACTATATATATATACACACACACACACACACACACACACACGCTAGTGGTTCCCTTTTACACCTGAACTAGAAACACTTTTACAAACCTGTTACTTTGGCTCATCGTCTCACCATTTCAGACTTGTAGAAAGTGTCTTACGTCTGTGGCCACACCACTCTGAATGCGCCCGATCTCGTCTGATCTCAGAAGCTAAGCAGTGTTGGGCCTGGTTAGCATTTGGATAGGAAAAAGTGTCATACTACATCATCATTTTAATTTTTAAGGGTATTTCCTAATCTGACATTGCCGTTTTGTGTAGATCTTTCTATTTAATTTTGCAATATTTATTTCATTTAGTAAGAAGAGTTAAAAACAACTTATTTTAGGGACTGAGTTTTGATTAGGGGCAGAGATCATTTTAACCAAGGCAGTGCCGTGGAAGGGGATATATGTAAGTATAGCTGTCACTCTGAATTCAAGAAGATAGCACTGACATATAAACTGAAAAACAGGTTTTGCCGTCAAACTTGTCCCTTTACTCCTTAGACTTCTCTCACCTCTTTAAGAAAAATTTCTTGGTCCAGTACCTTGTCCATAGTTAGATCTCTATTCCTTGTGTAGCCTGTCTGGAAAAATGTGTCAAGTTCTTTATCTAGTAAAAAACAGCAAGTTTAAGGTAATGTATATGATTTGGCAAATCTTTTTTCTAGGCATGCTTCCAGAAGAGTGGTGCATCAGTGGTTGCTATTCGAAAATATATAATCCACAAGTATCCTTCTTTGGAGCTGGAAAGGAGGGGCTATCTTCTTAAACAGGCGTTGAAAAGAGAATTAAATAGAGGAGTCATCAAACAGGTATTACAATTACTGGTAATATAATTTCATCATATATTAGAGTTAAGTGTGTTTAGTAACATTTAGACTTTCTTAATTATTAAAAATAATTTACAGAATAATGAAATACTTTTTAATACAGTTTTATTACCTGAAGCAAGGTTTGAAAAAAACACTGGTGCCACTTGCTTTCTAGAAAGCAGGAGCAATAAGATAATGTTTTTTTCTAGCTTATCGTACTCTTAAATGGATTTCCTTTGGGTGTCATTGGTGTTTGAAATCATTCAGCACTGAAGATGGTAAGGAACCCTGCTATTGCAATAGCAGAAAGGATAATTGCTCTTGTGTTAGGTTTGTTAGCAGTTCCTACGACTAGACTTGTTGCTCTTATACATCAGTTTTACAAATAGGTTCACCTTAAATGGTTAGTATCTATAAACACTTAATGCCTGTTAGGAGCTTTAGAGTTGCCCAAGTGAACTGAGACTAGTCCTAGAACTAGTGTTGATATCAGGCTTAAATCTGTGTCCTCTTGCATAGTTTATTAAAGTATTGCTTTCGAATCCTAGAATTCTAAGCATAGAATGGATTTTCTTATATTCAGCAGTCCAGAATGATGAAATAACTACCAAGGTTCCATGGTACTGACAAAAGTTGGTTCTAAGAATCTTGTTGACCACATTCCCAGAGTTGTCTTGCTATTTTTTTAGACCTTTTTTGCACAATTTGATAAGCATAGAATCTATCACTCAGGCATTTAAAATTTAAACACTGCTTAGAACTTTGAACAAGTAATTCCAAAGTTTGATACTAATTCCCTGTGTCTGCCAGGTGCTTAGGGGTCCATCAATGAATAAAACAGATTACCATCATATGGAACTTAAAGTCTAGCTTTATTTAAACAGACCTTGAAAATGATATTTTATTAAAAGGTCTTACCTAGCCAAAGCTAAAGACCTGTCCTGTAACATCGTGTGTCAGCACAGCTTAGGAGGTAGCATCGTATTTTCCTTTATGAAAATGTAGTTTGTAACCTTCTATTGCCCCTACAGAGTGATCCTCAGGATTTGGTGTGTAAACAGTACACTAGGGGCCTGCTTTGTGGTGCAGTAGGTTAAACTGTCCCCACCTGCAATGGGGAATCTCATGTGAGTGCTGCTCCAAGTCTCGGTTACTCCACTTCCAGTTCAGCTACCTGCTAATGCGCCTGGGAAACAGCAAAAGATGGCCCAAGTGCTTGGACCCCTGCCGCCCGTGTGAGAGGTCCTGATGGATTTCCAGGCTCCTGGGTTTGGCCTGGCACAGCCCTGGCTGTTGCGGCAATTTGGAGAATGAACCAGCATTCTTGGGCTTGCCCCCCAGCCCTGTCTGTCTGTCTCTTCTTTCTCTCACTCTTAACTCTTTCAAGTAAATCTTGAAAAAAAAATGAAAGCAAAACAGTAGGCTAAAAGCATTTCACCTTGGTATAGATAAAACTAAGATGTGGAGGACTTTGATTATTTGTGAATCAATTTAAGTTATGGTGGGGCTGGTGCTGTGGCGCAGTAGGTTAAAGCCCTGGCCTGGCTGGTGCCGCAGCTCAATAGGCTAATCCTCTGCCTTGCGGCGCCGGCACACCAGGTTCTAATCCTGGTCGGGGGGCCTGATTCTGTCCCAGTTGCCCCTCTTCCAGGCCAGCTCTCTGCTGTGGCCAGGGAGTGCAGTGGAGGATGGCCCAAGTGCTTGGGCCCTGCACCCCATGGGAGACCAGGATAAGCACCTGGCTCCTGGCTTCGGATCAGCGCGGTGCGCCAGCCACAGTGCACCGGCCGCGGCAGCCATTGGAGGGTGAACCAACGGCAAAGGAAGACCTTTCTCTCTGTCTGTCACTGTCCACTCTGCCTGTCAAAAAAAAAAAAGCCCTGGCCTGAAGTTCTGACATCCCATATGGGCGCCGATTCTAGTTCTGGCTGCTCTTCTTCTGATCCAGCTCTCTGCTATGGCCTGGGATAGCAGTAGAAAATGGCCCAAGTCCTTGGGCTGCTGCACCCACATAGGAGACCTGAAGAATCTCCTGGCTCCTGGCTTTGGATTGACGCAGCTCTGGCCGTGACAGCCATCTGGGGAGTGAAGCAGAGGATGGAAGACCTCTCTCTGTATCTACCTCTCTCTGTACTCTGTCTTTCAAAGAAATAAAATCTTAAAAAAAAAAAATTAGTTATAGTAAGACTTGTGTATACCATTGTGCGCAATGTCTGCAAAATTATCAGATAACCGTTCACATAAAGCTTAATAATTTGTCATTGATACAATGTGGGAAAAGTTGGGGTCTGAGACCTTTTGGCTCTAAACTTTGACTAAGGTACTATGTTCCTTTGAAAGAGGAAGATCCAACATCTGCTGGTTCACACCCCAGATACCCACAGGCCAAAAACCAAGAGCCCAAAACTCAGTGCAGGTCTCATGGGTGCTAGGGACCAAGTACTTGAGCCATCATCTGCTACCTCCCAGGGTGTACATTAGCAGAAGCTGGATAGGAAACAGGAGCCAGGAATCAAATCGGGCACTCTGCTATGGAATTAGGACACCCCGAGTGCTATCATACCTCCTGCACCACGTGCTTGGTCCTTCTTCATTGTCCATTCCTTTCATAGGACATTTTCGCTGTTTTGCATTGTAGTTATTTTTTTAATAATTTTTGAAAGCTTGTGGTAGACTGTTTAACTTGGTATCATAGTATTGTTCTTCAGTTTAGCAGAATAGAGTTCACTGAGTTATCCAATATTGAATAGTTAGATGGTTTCCATCTCAAGTCTCTTGACTCCTCATCCATTATTCTTTAAATATTCTTTAAACAGCATTTTACATTAAGTCTTATATCAACATGCCCTATAATTCCTTTAGTCTTGTATAAAGTTACAAATATTGGTTGGCCGGTGCCGTGACTCACTTGGTTAATCCTCCGCCTGTGGCACCAGCATCCCATATGGGCACCAGGTTCTAGTCCCGGTTGCTCCTCTTCCAGTCCAGCTCTCTGCTGTGGCCTGGGAGGGCAGTGGAGGATGGCCCAAGTGCTTGGGCCCTGCACCTGTAAGGGAGACCAGGAAGAAGCACCTGGCTCCTGGCTTCAGATCGGCGCAGTGCTGGCCGTAGTGGCCATTTGTGGGGTGAACCAACGGAAAGAAGACCTTTCTCTCTGTCTCTCACTGTCTATAACTCTACCTATCAAATTTAAAAAAATAAATAAAAATAAAAAATAATTAAATACTGGGGACTGATAGTGTGGTGTAGCAGATAAAGTTGATGCCTATGATGCCAGCATCCCATATGGATGCCGGTTTGTGTCCTGGTTGCTCCATTTCCAATTCAGCTCCCAGCTAATGGCCTGGGAAAGGCAGCAGAGGATGGTTCAGGAGTTTGGGCCCCCGCTGACTACCTGGGAGACTTAGAGGAAGCTCTTGGCTCCTGGCTTCAGCCTGGCCCAGCTCTGGCCTATGTGGCCATCTGGGGCGTGGGTCAGCAGATGGAAGTGTGTGCTCACATGCTCTCTCTCCTTCTCTCTCTCTAGCTCTTTCAAATAAATAAGTCTTTTAAAAAATTAAAGTTATAAATACAGTAATAATGTAAATAAAAATCAATTTATTGTAGGTAAAAGGAAAAGGTGCTTCTGGAAGTTTTGTTGTGGTCCAAAAATCAAGAAAAACCCCTCAGAAATCCAGAAACAGAAAGGTAAGAAGTCTGTGCCACATTTCGAGGACTGTAACACTATTAGGATCACTAAATAGCAATGTTTACTGAGTGTTTACTGTGTGTCTGGCACTATGCAAAGTGCAGCTTTTGTACTAACCTGCAGGTGCTACATGTAATCTGTCCAGCTGGGGAATATAGTAGCCAGGATGCAAATCCTGATACTTCAACCCAGTTAAGCCCATTGACTTAAATGCTGTATATATGGATGGCTATGTGAATTGTACTGTTTTTTGTGAAATATTTTAAGTTTTTACTCAATACTTAACCTCAAATATATACCCAGAGCCAATTTTTCTTCTCACTTTCTATAAATACTAACACCTTTCATCCCAACATAATAACATCATTTATAATAAAGTGAAATATCTAGTATTTCATTTGTGTTGGTAATTGAAATCATAAATATTCCTTTACACCTTTGTTTTTACAATTCTGAAGATTTTTAAAGTCTACTCCTCTTTCTTGCTTTTCTATATATTATTTTAACTCCCAACTTGAAATTTTTTTCTCAAAGAAATTGCCATGCAAGTGACATTACACTGTTGTGGTGTGATGTATTATATGTGGAAAAAAGTGATAATCTTCTGTTGCCAGTTGGCTGAGTACTCAAACAAGGAAGAGAAAGCTTTCTGTTCTATAATGATCGTAATTTCGATGTTATTTTTCAGAAGAGGAGCTCTGCAGTAGATCCAGAACCACAAGTAAAGTTGGAAGATGTCCTCCCGCTGGCCTTTACTCGCCTTTGTGAACCTAAAGAAGCTTCTTACAGTCTTATCAGGAAATATGTATCCCAGTATTACCCCAAACTCAGGGTGGACATCAGGTAGGAGCCATTGACAACTTTTTTTTTAAAGCATAATATGTTAATCTTTTAGTCTCTTCTGCACAAGAAGAGAGATTATTCGAGAAGGCTTCTAGCTGAGCTAGGAATAAAACCTTTTTTATGTGATTTGTTTGGGTCTTTTGTTTTTGCCACATTATGTTTGCATTTTCGTATCTCCATATGTAATTTTTTAAACTTAAAGCGCATGTTCTTTTTTTTTTTTTTTTTTTTTTTTTTTTCATTTTAAAAATGTTTTGTTTATTTATTTAGAGAGTTAGAAAGGGCTGTTACCTACACATTCAGTCCCCCGATGTCCACAACAGTCTCAGGCCAAGGGCAGGAGCTGGGAACTCAATTTGAGTCTTCCACATTTGTGGCAGGAGATCAATCACTTGAGCCAGTACTTGTTGTCTCCCAGGATCTGCATTAGGGAAGCCAGAGTCAGAAGCTGGAACCAGCTTAGGATGTATCTTATCTACTGGACCAAACGCCTGGCCCTTCCAAAAATTTTTAATATGTGGTTAGTTGAATCCACTGATGTGGAACCCATGGTTGTGGAAGACCTGCTTTTTCCTTCTAGCTGTATGTCTTTTTAGATACTCATCTGTTGTTTACAATTATAACTGAGAACAAAAAAATACCTCTGGCTTCAATAACTTCTAAATAGAAATAACAGTATCTTCAACATTTAAACATGTAAGACAGAATTCTGACAAAATTTTGATAGTAATTCATTTGTTGTTGTGGGTTTTTTTTTTGTTTGTTTGTTTTTTTTTTTTTTTTGGACAGGCAGAGTTAGAGAGAAAGGTCTTCCTTCCGTTGGTTCACCCCACAAATGGCCACTACGGCCCGCGTGCTGCACTGATCCGAAGCCAGGAGCCAGGTGCTTCCTCCTGGTCTCCCTTGCAGGTGCAGGGCCCAAGCACTTGGGCCATTCTCCACTGTACTCCCAGGCCACAGCAGAGAGCTGGCCTGGAAGAGGAGCAACCGGAATAGAATCCAGCGCCCCAGCTGGGACTAGCACCCAGGGTGCTGGCGCCGCAGGCGGAGGATTAACCAGTTGAGCCGCAGCACCAGCCAATTCATTTGTTCAAAAAAAAGTTATGGGGACAGCGCTGTGGTGTAGCAGGTAAAGCTGTTGCCTGCAGTGTTGGTATCCCATATGGGCGCCGATTTGAGCCCTGGCTGTTCCACTTTTGATTCAGCTGTCTGCTAATGGTTTGTGAAAGCAATAGAAGATGGCCCAAGTCCTTGGTCCCCTGCATCTGCATGGGAGACCCAGAGGAAGCTCCTGGCTCCTCGGATCAGTGTAGCCCTGGCTGTTGGAGCCAATCGGGGAGTGAAGCAGAAGAGGATGGAAGACCTCTCTCTCTCTCTGCCTCTCCTCTCTCTGTGTAACTCTGACTTTCAAATAAATAAATAAATAAATCTTTAAAAAAAGAAAAAGTTAACCACTCAGCATCTGGACTTAACATTAATATTGTCTTATTATCTCTGGGATTTATGTAGACATATTTGTTTAAATTTGTAGATCAGAGTATAAGGGTTTTTCTTTTTTTCTTCGTTTTATTTGAAAGACATAGAGACAGAAATCTTCCATCTGCTTATTTCATTCCCAAATACCTATAGTATTTGGCAATGCCGATCCGAAGCCAGGAGCCAGGAGCTTCCTCCAGGTCTCCCATGCAGATGCAGGGAACCAAGGACTTGGGCCATCTTCTGCTGCTTTCCCGGACCATTAACAGAGAGCTGAATCGAAAGTGGAGCAGCCGGGACTCAAAGATTGGGGCAGGCCAAGGCCAGGAGTTCAGAACTGAGTCTGGGTCTCTTATGTGGGTAGCAGGCACTTAAGTACTGAGCCATCATCTGCTGCCTCCCAGGGTGAGCATAAGCAGGAAGCTGGAATCAGAAGTGGAGCCAGAACTCACACCTAAGCACTCTTGATTCAGATATCCCAAGCAGTGTCTTAATCCTTGTGCCAAATGCCTACCGGAGTTTGAGGTTATTTTTTCAATTTCACTTTATTTTATAACTTATTTGAAATAGGGGGAGAAATAGACATAGGTATTCTGTCTGCTGCTGATTCACTCCCCAAATGCCCAAAACAGCCAGGGTGAGACCAGGCCAGTACTAGGAGCCAAGAGCTCAGTCTGGGTCTCCTGCATAGACTGCAAGAGCCAGCTGCTTCAGCCGTCACCTGCAGCCCTCAGTGTACACTTGAGCAGAAAGGTAGAATTGGAAGCAGAGCTCTGCTGAAACTTGGGCACTCTGATATGGGATGAGGGTGTTTCAGGTGATGTCTTCTGAGTTTTAAATGTGTACATGTGACATATTTGTTGTGGTGACTTTTGGAAAATTGTGTTTAATCCAGCGTTCTTTCTACAGAAGAGTATTATATTAAATATCAAATATACATTGCCCTGATAGAGTTTAGTTTTTTTTAAAATGTGTACATGTGACATTTTTGCTGAAGCCTGCATTTAGAATTGCTGAAATTTCAACCCAAATCCATGCTTTCAGAAAATCACGTCTTCAGAATGCCCAATTAAAGAATGAGTCAAATAGTACAAAAGAGAAGGGAGTCACATAAGCAAAGAATTTGAAATTAATATCCTGGTATATGTATGCTTCTTATACCCTGAATATGATGGTGGTAGGCAGACACAACCATGCATTAGAAACACACTGTATGGGGGCCGGTGCTATGGCAAATAGACTAAGCATCTATCTGGTGCCGGCATCCCATGTGGTGTCTGTTCATGTCCCAGCTGTGCCTCTTCCTTTTTTTTTAAAGATTTATTTTATTTATTTGAAAGAGTTAGACTTAGAGACAGAGAGATCTTCCATCCGCTGGTTCACTCCCCAGATGACCGCAGTGGCCGGAGCTGTGCTGATCTGAAGCCAGGAGCTTCTTCCGGGTCTCCCACGTGGGTACAGGGGCCCAAAGCCCATCCTCTACTGCTTTCCCAGGCCATAGCAGAGAGCTGGATCGGAAGAGGAGCAGCCGGGACTAGAACCAGCATCCATATGGGATGTTGGTGCTTCAGGACAGGGCTTTAACTCACTGTGCCACAGCACTGGCCCCATTTTCCAATCCAGCTCCCTGATAGCAGCTTGGGAAAGCAGTAGAAAATGGCCCAGCAGCTTGGGCCCCTGCCCTCAGATGGGAGACCTGGAAGACACTCCTGGCTTCTGGCTTTGGATCTGTCCAGCTCTGGCTGTTGTGGCCATTTGGGTGGGGAGTGAACCAGTGGATGGAAGACCTTTCTGTCTCTAACTCTGCCTCTCAAATAGATAAATAAAATATTTTTTAAAAAAGAAATGCATTGTATAATGCATTTAAAGATGGAAACATTTTATTTTTAGCTCCCTTAATTCTCTACTTTTTGATGACTAGAGTCCATGCCCTCCCTCCAGTTCTGTTCTCTCCTTCTGATTCACTCTTCTTACGTAAGTTCAGTTTGCTTTAAATCTTTTGGATTTTTGGTTTTGGTTTGTTTTTTTTTTAAAACTTTCACTTGTATTTTTGAGAGAGGCAGAGAGAAAACTCCTATTATTCCTGAAACGCCTGCGACAAACAGAGCTAAGCTAGGCCCAAAGCCAGGAACTACAGTTCAATCCAGGTCTCACACATGGGCAGCAGAAACCTAATTACTTGGGCAATCACCACTGCATCCCAGGGTCTACATTAGCAGAAAACTGTAATCAGGATCCAGAGATGTGATTTGAATGTAGGCAGTCTACTCTGATATGGGACACAAGAGTCTTTTTAGAATTTTTTTGTCTTAAGATTTTATTTACTTATTTGAGAGGTAGAATTGCAGACAGAGAGAAAGGTCTTCCATCCACTGGTTCACTCTCCACCCAAATAGCTGCAACAGCAGAGTTGAGCCGATCTGAAGCGAGGAGCCAGAAGCTTCTTCCGAGTCTCTCATGCAGGTGCAGGAGCCCAGGCACTTGGGCCATCTTCTGCTGCTTTCCCAGGCCATCAGCAGGGGTGCTGAATCTGAAGAGGAGCAGCTGGTACATGAACCGGTGCTTCTATGGGATGCCAGCACTGCAGGCGGAGGCTTAGCCAACTATGCCACAGCGCTGGCCCCAGGACTCAAAAGTATTAACCTGCATATTAACTGCTAGGCTAGGCTAAACGTCTGTCCCAATATCTAATCTTTTAAACACTTGGAGTCGTCATCATATGCTGAAACAGAGTTTACCTGGTAATAGATATATGCTAGTGAACCTGATGACACCTTTCTTCGTAACCTTTCAAATAGAATTTTTTTTTCCTTTGAAACACTTTACCTTTATTTTGTTAAACTGTATGGATTTCCTTAGTTCTGATTAAAGTGGAGTCCTGTCATACACACATTTAATATGAAAGTTCAACCATACTTGCTTCACCAACAGAAGAGTGGGGAAAATGCAGGATTTTTGTTGTTGTTGTTGTTTTGATACATTTTAAAAGTCTGAGTAGTGTAGCCTTGCTGTCTATAATTTCCTTGGGAGACAGTGATGATGGCTCAAGTGATTAGGTTCTGCATAGTGAAAAGAGCCCTTACTGCCCCCCCCCACCTTTTTTTTGAAACGCAGTGTGGCAAAAGGGGATAGATACAGAAGTCCATCTTCCATCTGCTAGTTCACTCTGCAAATGCCCACAACAGCCAGCGCTAGGCCACGCCAAAGCCACAGCTAGGAATCCCATCCATTTCCCATGTTGATGGTGGGGACCCATGCCCTTGGCCATTGGTTGTTGCCTTACCAGATGCATCATGAGAAAGCTAGATTAGAAGTGGAGTAGCAGAGACTCAGGCCACCTCTCCAGTATGTGAGATACTGGTGTCCCAAGCCATGATTCAAACCACTGTACCACAACACCTGCCCCTTCCCTAATTTTTTAAAATTTGGAAGTTTTCAAACATAAAAAAGTAGAAATTGCCATTGCAGCCATTTGGGGAGTGAACCAGTAGATTGAAGACCTCTTTCTCTCCGTCTCTTCCTCTCTCTGTGTAATTGTGACTTTCAAATAAATAATCAAATCTTTAAAAATAAAAAATCAATCAATAAATAAATAGTTTAAAGAATTCACAAAGGAAGAGACAGGTTTTAGTTGGTTTACATCAACTAAATGCAATATGTTAGCCCCATTAGGATACTGACTAAAGGAAAAAACTCAAGTCATTTTGGGTACAGCTGTGTGAGCCACAGCGCCGGCCCTTGTTTTAATTTTTTTTAAAGATTTTACTTATTTATTTGAGAGAGATTTCAGAGAGAAGGAGGGAGAGAAAGATCTTTGATCCACTGGTTCACTCCCCAAATGACCACAGTGGTTGGAGCTGCACTGATCCCAAGTCAGGAGCCAGGAGCTTCTTCTGGGTCTTCCACAGGTGTGCAGGGGCCCAAGCACTTGGGCTGTCTTCCACTGCTTTCCCAGGGCGTAAGCAGAGAGCTGGATTGGAAGAGGTACAGCTGGGACTTGAACTCGCGCCTGTATGGGATGCTGGCACCGCAGGCAGAGGCTTAGAGCCACAGCTCTGGCCCTTTATTTTTTTGTTTTATAAAGTATTTATTTATTTGAAGAAGGAGAAGGGAGAGAGATCTTCCATGCGCTGGTTCACTCCCCAGATGGCTCCGATGGCTACAGCTGGGTCAGACCAAGCCAAGAGCCTCTTCCAGGTCTCCCACGTGAGTGCAGTGGCCCAAGGACCTGGTCCATCCTCTTTTACCTTTCCAGGTGCACCAGCAGGGAGCTGAATCGAAAGCGGAGCAACCAGGACTCAAACCAGGGCCCATATGGGATGGGCAGGCTAAACTGCAGATGGCACCTTAACCTGCTGCACCACAGCACCAGCCCCCATACTACATGTTTTACTTAGTTATTTTAGTTGTTTTTCTATCCCATTACAAGATCAGATTCCTGGGGCCGCCACCTGCAGTGCTGGCATCCCATATGGGAGCCGGTTCTATTCCCGGCTGCTCCACTTCCAATCCAGCTCTCTGCTGTGGCCTGGGAAAGCAGAGGAGGATGGCCCAAGTCCTTGGGCCCCTGCACCCACATGAGAGACCCAGAGGATGCTCCTGGCACCTGGATTGACAGAGCTCCGGCTGTTGCAGCCATCTGGGGAGTGAACCAGTGGATAGAAGAACTCTTTCTCTGCCTCTGCCTCTCTGTGATTCTGCCTTTCAAATAAATGAATAAATTAAAAAAATCAGATTCCTGAAGGCCAGTATTTATTTTATTTATAGCACTCACTGCTCTTTCCTCAGAGCCTCACACATAGTAGATACTTGATAACTACAAGTTGGGAGCGTGTGTTGTGGTATAGCTGATAAAGCTACTACTACTACTAGCATCCCACACAGGTGCCAGTTCGAGACCCGGCTGCTCCACTTATGATCCAGCTGCCTGCTAATGTGTGCCTGGGAAAGCAACGAAAGATGGCCCAAGTGTTTGGGGCCCTACACCCATGTTGGAGACCCAGAAGAAGCTCCTGACTCCTGGCTTCAGCCTGGCCCAGCCATGGCCATTATAGCCATGTACAGAGTGAACCAGTGGATCGAAGACCTCTCTGTCTCCTCCTTTCTCTAACTCTGCCTTTCAAGTAAATAATAAATATATGAGTTGAATGAATGAAAGACATGTAAGTAGATGTCTGGATCACTCCACTTAAGGAACACATGTCCCATGTGAGATTAGAATTGAGTTTGTGAAGCTGACATTGTGGTATAGTGGTTACCCACCGCCTGCCAAGCCAGTGTCCCATATGGGTGTCGATTTGTGTCCTGGCTGCTCCACTTCCTATCTAGTTCCCTGATAATGGCCTGTTGCCTCCGATTTGGGAGATACAGAAGAGGCTCCTGGATTTAGCCTGGCCCAGTGCTGGCTGTTGCAGCCATCTGGGGAGGGAACGAGCAGATGGAAGATCTCTGTCTTTCCCTCTCTCTCTCTGTAACTCTGACTTTCAAATAAATAAATAAATCTTTACCAAAAAAAAGAATTGAGTTTGTGCTCTCATTTGCTGGTAGCAGGTGAGCATTGCCGTTAAGAGCATAGGCTGTGGAGCTGAACCCCTTAAGTTTAGATCCCGGTTCCGTCATTCTGTACCTCTTTGTGTCTCAGTTGCCTTTTTGTGTGTAACTCACAGAACTGGAACTTGTTAGCACGTGTTAAGCACTTTAGAACAGTGTCAGAACCTACTCAGTGCTGAGCTGATGTCAGTGATACTGAGTTCCAGCACACTTGTCATGGTATGAGCATCACACGCATGTGAGATCGCCTCCTTAATTTGATTACTGATATTTTACAACCCTAAAGGGAAAACTCAGTGTGTGGGTTTGCCTTTGTGTTGTCCTCTAAGGTGTTTCAAAAATTTTGGGGGTAATTTTGTCTACTGTTAGCAAAAAGTAAACACCCAAGATTCAGTTTTAAACCCTGTGATTTTCTCCAAACATAATTTCTTTGGAAACCTCTTAAATTCTTACCATTTTCAACTCTGATCTCGAGATTTTATCATTAATTCCATCAGTGGATTTCTAACAGATTGATGTTTAGATTTACCTTAAAGAATTGCAGAGTTGGATGAGATTTGCAAGATACTCATCCTTTGCTTGATTACTCAACTTGTTCACTGTTGTGGTAGTAGTAATAAATAGTGAGTTTGGGGAGTACCCGGACAGTTGGGAAATGGGTTCTGTGTGGTACATGGTTCTGTATGTACAGGAAATGACAGCTTCTCAGCTTGGAAAAACAACAAACAGAAACGTCGCCCTTGCTCAAGGATGTCCACAGTTCGTCATTACTGTGTTGTTCATTTTAACAAAGCATTCCATGTGGTAAGAATTAGAGCTGTAGATCTGGGATTAGCCCTGGATGTATCTATGTTTTACTTTCATTGTTGTATTTATCACTATTTGTTTTTTCTGCAGGCCTCAGCTGTTGAAGAATGCTCTGCAGAGAGCAGTAGAGAGAGGCCAGTTAGAACAAATAACTGGCAAAGGTGCTTCGGGGACATTCCAGGTTAGAGACAAAGGCTTTGTTACAGGGAAGGGGTTCTTGAAGTTTTGGGTTTAGGTCCTCCTTATACTCTATAAAGAATTTGTTGGGGAACTTAAAGATCTTTGTTTATATGAAACCATTTTAACGTAACAGTAGTGAGCACATTATGTACTAACATAAGTAGTACATTTTTTATAAAAGAAACTGTATTCCCCATATACTTTTTTGATGAGAAAAGGGGCACTATTTACATTTTTATGAATGTCTTTCATGTCTAGCTATAACAGAAGACAGCTAATATCTTTTCCAAATGTGTTGGGTTACATCCATGAAGAAAGCCCAGCCTCACACAGAAACACAATGAGGAAAGGAGGAATATTTTAATGTAGCTTTGAAGTAATTGTGAATATTACTCTTTGACACTACATCAAAACTCAACAAATGGTAGTTTTTGTTTTTAACAGCTTTGAGGTATGATTTTTACATACCATAAAATAACACTCATTTAAAATCAAAATGTATAATTGAATGATTTTTACTAAAATAACAGTTGCGCAGCTGTTTCCATGATTCACTTTCAGGATATTTCCATCCGTTAGGTAAGCTCTCTTGTGCCCATTTGCAGTCACTCCCTGTTCTCACTCCTGGCCTCAGATCCCTGCTGGTCTGCTTTCTATCTAGATTTGCCTTTTCTGTACATTTCATAGAGAAGGAATCATACACTGTGGTGCTTTGTGTCTGGCTTTCACTTACAGTATTGTTACCCATGTTGCAGCCTATATCAGTACTTTCCACTTTTTTATTAGTAGTAGTATAACACATTTTATTTATTCATTTTGAGTTGATAAACATTTAGATTATTTCCACTTTTTTGGTTGTTATGAATACTGCTTATGAACATTTATCCAGGTGGCTGTATGGTTAAATTTAAATTTTTAATTTATTTTTATTTTACTTGAAAGAGGGAGAGAGCATGTTACCTTCAGTTTGTCAGTTCATTCAGCCAGGTGTCCACAACAGCCAGGGCTGGGCTAGGCCAAAGCCAGGACCCCAGAACTCACTCTGGGGCTCCCACATGGGTGGCAGGGACCCAAGTGCTTCAGCAGTCACCTGTTGCCTTCCAGAGTATACATGAGCAGGAAGCTGAATTGGAAACAGAGCAGCCAGGCTTGAACCAGGAATTTCAACATGGGCTACAAGCGTACCAAGAGGTGACCCGGCCAGTATGCCAAACCTCTGCCACCAGTTGTATCTTTTAATTTCATGTGACTGTGTAACTAGGAGTGGACTTGCTGCCTGTATGGTAAACATGTGTTTTAAGAAACTGGCAGTATGGCTGTTGGATTTCACATCCCCTCCAGCAGTGTATATAAGGACTTGAGTTCGTCCATATCCTCGCCAACAGTTGCTGGAGCTAGTGGATATGAGGTGGTGTCTTACGGTTGTGATTGGCATTTCCCTGCTGACTACTGATGATGAACATCTTTCATGTTCTTAACCACCATTTGTTTATTTTCATCAATAAGATTGTTCAAATCTACCCATTTTTAAGATTAGTTAATTGGGGCTGGCACTGTTGCCTAGCAGGTTAAAGCCTCCACCTGCAGTGCTGGCATCCCACATGGGTGGCAGTTCAAGTCCTGGTTGCTCTACTGTCAATCCAGCTCCCTTTCTCTTACTCTGCCTTGTAAATAAATAAATCTTTTTTAAAAAATTGGTTAGGCGCCAGCGCTGTGGCGTCACGGGCTAGGCCTCTTCCTGTGATGCTGGAATCCCATATGGGCTTCAGTTCATGTCCCGGGTGCTCCTCTTCGATCCAGCTCTCTACTGGTGCCTGGGAAAGCAGTGGAAGATGGCCCAACTGTTTGGGCCCCTGCACCCATGTGAGAGACCTGGAGGAGGCTCTTGGCTCCTGACTTCGGATTGGCACAACTCCAGCCGTTGGGGCCATCCAGAGACTGAACCAGCAGATGGAAGACTTTCTCTCTCTGACTCTGCTTCTCAAGTAAATAAATCTTTTAAAAACATTATTAGTTAATGAATGAATTAGATAATAAGAGAGAGACAAAGAGCTGCCATTCACTGGTTTCATTCCTCAAATGCCCACAGTGACCAGGGTTCCAAAACGAGGACCTGAAGCTCAATCCAGGTCTTCTATGGAAGTGGCAGGAACCCAATTACTTGAACCATCACTGGTGCCTCCCAGGGTTGCATTGATAGGAAGATGGAGCCAGCCAGTAGCCTGAGCTAGGATTTGAACCCAGGTAATCTGTGTGGGACACCAGCATGTTAATCATTAAGCTAAATGCCCACACCTCATTGTGGTTTTTTAAATTAGTTTGTTTATTTAAAAGGCAGAAAGACATATTCTGTCCTGTAGTTGACTCCCGAAATGTCTACAACAGCTGAGGCTGGGTCAGGCTGAACCTAGTAGGCCAGAACTCCATCCTGGTCTCACACGTTGGTGGTAGGATCCAAGTACTTGAGCTATCACCTGCTGCTTCCCAGAGAGCACATTAGCAGGAAGCTGGAATGGGAGGGCAACCGGGACTGACTCCAGGCCCTCCAATATGGAATGTTGGCATCCCAGCCAACACCCATTGTTAAAATTGGATTTGTCGTAATTTTTTCTAGGTAAAAGTCCCTCACTGGATATAACTTACAGATACCTTCTACTATTCTGTGACTTAACGTTTTTGGGTTTTTTTAAATTTATTTTATTTGAGAAGCAGAGTTAAGAGCGAGATCTTCCGGTTTGCTGGTTCTCTCTCCAGATGGGCACAACCCTGGTGCTTTTTCTGGATCTCCCATGTGGGTGCAGGGACCCGAGCACTTGGGCCATCTTCCACTGCTTCCCCAGGTGCCTTGGCAGGCAGTTGGATCAGAAGTTGCGCAGCTAGGGGGCTGACGCCGTGGCTCACTTGGCTAATCCTCCGCCTGCGGCACCGGAATCCCATATGGGCGCCGAGTTCTAGTCCCGGTTGCTCCTCTTCCTGTCCAGCTCTCTGCTGTGGCCCGGGAAGGCAGTGGAGGATGGCCCAAGTGCTTGGGTGCCTGCACCTGCGTGGAAGACCAGGAGGAAGCGCCTGGCTCCTGGTTTCAGCTCGGCATAGCTCCAGCCATAGCGGCCATTTGTGGGGTGAACCAATGGAAGGAAGACCTTTCTCTCCCTCTCACTGTCTGTAACTCTACCTCTCAAATAAATAAATACATGTTTTTAAAAAAATAAAAGTTGCGCAGCCGGGACTTGAACCTGTGCCCATAAGGGATGCTTGCATTACAGGTGGTGACCCCTATTCTGTGCCCCCCCCCCAAGATTTGTTTATTACTTATTTGAAAGGTAGAGCTACAGAGAGGCAGAGAGAGATGTCTTCCATCCCATGGTTCACTCCCCAGATGGCTACAATGGCTGGAGCCAAGCTTATCAGGAGCCAGGAGCTGCTTCGGGGTCTTTCCTCTTTAGAATCATCTGGCTCTTTCTTTGGAAACAGAACTCCTGGGCTAAGAAAAAAAAGACTATTTAAAACAGAAATCCCACACAGCACACAGCAAGACTGTGAACTTTATTTTTTGTATTTTTTATTTTTTTATTTTTTATTTATTTATTTTTTGACAGAGTGGACAGTGAGAGAGAGAGAGAGAAAGTTCTTCCTTTGCCATTGGTTCACCCTCAAATGGCCACCGCGGCCAGCGTAACACGCTGACCCGAAGCCAGGAGCCAGGTGCTTCTCCTGGTCTCCCATGGGGTACAGGGCCCAAGCACCTGGGCCATCCTCCACTGCACTCCCTGGCCACAGCAGAGAGCTGGCCTGGAAGAGGGGCAACCGGGACAGAATCCGGCGCCCCAACCAGAACTAGAACCCGGTGTGCTGGCGCCGCAAGGCGGAGGATTAGCCTAGTGAACTGCGGCGCCAGCCCCCTGGACATTGTTTACTTCTTCCCAGCCTCCCCCCAAAAAGTTAGGTCCTAAGTGCCAAGTTACAACTGTGTGTTTGTTTGTTTGTTTTTAAGATGTATCTATCTGTCTATCTATTTGAAAGGCAGAGCAACAGGGTAGAGTTACAGAAAGTGGACAGGCAGAGTGGACAGAGACAGAGAGAAAGGTCTTCCTTCCATTGATTCACCCTCCAATGGCCGCTGCGGCCGGCGCACCGCACTGATCCGAAGACAGGAGCCAGGTGCTTTTCCTGGTCTCCCATGTGGGTGCAGGGCCTAAGCACTTGGGCCATCCTCCACTGCACTCCCTGGCCACAGCAGAGAGCTGGCCTGGAAGAGGGACAACTGTGACAGAATCCGGCACCCCAACCGGGACTAGAACCCAGTGTGCTGGCGCTGCAGGCGGAGGATTAGCCTATTGAGCCATGGCACGGGCCATCTTAATAGTGTCTTTTGGGCCGGCGCCGCGGCTCACTAGGCTAATCCTCCACCTTGCGGCGCCGGCACACCAGGTTCTAGTCCCAGTCGGGGCGCCGGATTCTGTCCCGGTTGCCCCTCTTCCAGGCCAGCTCTCTGCTGTGGCCAGGGAGTGCAGTGGAGGATGGCCCAAGTGCTTGGGCCCTGCACCCCATGGGAGACCAGGATAAGTAACTGGCTCCTGCCATCGGATCAGCGCAGTGCGCTGGCCGCAGCGCGCCGACTGCGGCGGCCATTGGAGGGTGAACCAACGGCAAAAGGAGACCTTTCTCTCTGTCTCTCTCACTGTCCTGTCCACTCTGCCTGTCAAAAAAAAAAAAAAAAAAAAAAATAGTGTCTTTTGAAGCACAGAGGTGTTTAATTTTGATGCAATTTCATTAATAGGTTGGTTTTTTTTTCCTTTTTTAAAAAATTTATCTATTTATTTGAAAGGCAGGTTACAGAGAGGCAGAAAGAGAGAAGGAGGTCTTCCATTCACGGGTTCACTCCCCAGATGGCTGCAATGGTTGGAGCTGTGCCGATCTGAAGCCAGGAGCCTCTCCCAGGCAGGTGCAGGGGCCCAAGAACTTGGGCTATCTTCTCCTGCTTTCCCAGGCCACAGCAAAGAGCTAGATCGGAAGTGGAGCAGCCAGAACTTGAACTGGTGCTGCCAACACTGCAGGTGGCAGCTTTACACACTGTACCACAGTGCCACCCCTTGTTAATAGTTTTTTTTTTTTTTTTAAGATTTATTTATTTATTTGAAAGAGTTACACAGAGAAAGGAGAGGCAGAGAGAGAGAGAGAGAGAGAGAGAGAGAGGTC
Organism: Oryctolagus cuniculus; assembly: GCF_964237555.1. Taxonomy (NCBI): domain Eukaryota; kingdom Metazoa; phylum Chordata; class Mammalia; order Lagomorpha; family Leporidae; genus Oryctolagus; species Oryctolagus cuniculus. The sequence continues at coordinate 150,044,989 of NC_091438.1, forward strand.
TTCCATCTGTTGGTTCACTTCCCAATTGGCCGCAACAGCCAGAGCTGTGCTGACCCAGAGCCAGCAGCCAGGAGCTTCTTCTGGGTCTCCTACTGGGTGCAGGGGCCCAAGCACTTGGGCCATCTTCTACTACTTTCTAAGTATTACGTTTTCTTATTTTTATTTTTTTTTTTATTTTATAGTTTTCTTATTTTATTTTCAGATTGTCTGTGCTGTTGTATAGAAATACAGTTAATTTGGTGATCTTGTATCATACAACCTTGCTGAACTCAGTTGTTAATAGTATTTTGTGTGTGTCTTTGAATTTTCTACATATAGGATCATGTTATCTGCAAATAAAGACCAATGTACGTCTTTCTTTCAGTTCTGGGTGTCTTACTTTATTGCTTTGTATAGAATATCCAGTAGTGTTGAATAGAAATATCAGACATCTTTGCCTTGTTCCCCATCATACAGAGAAAACATTTGATCTTTCCCCAATAATTTAGCTGTAAGTTTTTCATAAATTTCATGTCAGGTTAGAATGTTCCTTTCAATATCAGTGTTTTTAGGGAGTTTTTATCATGAATGGCTGTTGGCTTTGTCTAATTTTTTTCAGTGTCTATTTAGGTGATTATGTGGCTTGTGTCCTTTTTTCTGTTGTTAATCTGTTATGCTGATTGATTTTCTTCCCAATCCTTAAAGTTTAACTTGCCATATGGAACGTGAAATCATATCTGTTACTCTATTACCTTAAAATTTGTTGGCCTGTCTTGAACTTTAGCTATGTGTAATTTTGGCTCTTTTAGCTGTGTGTAATTTTGTGACATGATGTGTTGGCCATTGGGAAAACTGACTTACTGAGTTACAGAGATTTTCAGATCTTGGTATTTCCTCCTATAGTCACAACGTCACACTTACTGGTATCAGCCAGTAATTGCATACGAGCAGTGTTCAGGGGAATGCAGAAGCTCACAGTGATAGGAGTAAGTTTGCCACTATTTATATTGTTTTGAGAAAGGCTTTTATTCTTGGCAACAAAGCCTGTTTTTCTTGAATTTGTGGGCTCATGTTATTTTTTTATTTTTTTATTTTTATTTTTATTTTTATTTGAAAGTGAGACAGAGGCAGAGAGAAAGGTCTTCCTTCCGTTGGTTTATTCCCCAAATGGCCGCCAGGGCTGGTGCGCTGCCGCCCATCCAAAGCCAGGAGCCAGGTGATTCCTCCTGGTCTCCCATGTGGGTACAAGGGCCCAAGCACTTGGGCCATCCTCCACTGCCTTCCCGGGCCACAGCAGAGAGCTGGACCTGAAGAGGAGCAACCGGGACTAGAACCCGGTGCCCATATGGGATGCTGGCGCCACAGGCAGAGGATTAACCAAGTGAGCCAGAGTGCCGGCCCCTCATGTTATTTATTTTCAAGATAATGTCTACCCATCTCCACTTCTGAATAGCCATAGTTTTTCTATCAGTTGTTCTTCCGCTAAGAAGGGTATTGCACAGAAACACAGCTGGCTCAGCGGAGTTCAGCCACACAGCTGCTTTCCTGAAGACTGCCATCACACCTCCGCATGCGGCAGAGGTGCTTTATTCGTTCTTGCGGTTTCATCCCATAAAGTATTTAAAAGGCATACGTATAATAGTTGATTAAAAAAAATTTTTACCACTTCATCAGAGGTATTTCTAAGTGAAGTTGTTCCTTTTATTTATTTACTTTTTTAAACCTTCAGTGTGTAGCAGTGAAGCAGACAGTGGAACCACTGGTACATTTGTTTGTACCTTTACCTTGGTTTGTAGGAGCAATTTTAGCCATCATTGCATTTGAACCATCAAAAAAAGTCAGCACAGCAAAAAAGGTATAGCACATCGTAGTTTTATTATGAAAATAGTTTTGACTTTTCAGATCCATTGAAAGGGTCTGAACAACCTCCACAGGCTTGTGACCTACCCTTTCAGAACCACCACTGTAGAACATTCCTGATTTCTCCTTTTCCCTTTTTATTTACGGTACTAATCTGTTCCCAGCGTTTTGTCCTTGCAGTATGCTGTGTGATTTTTATTGTATGATGCCTTATAAGTATTGATCAGACTTTCCCTTTGCTGTTTTGTGATAGGATTTTTAAAAGGCTATGATTTTATGACTGCATCATTCTTTGGGTTCAAAGAAAAAAATATTCTCAAAGAGTCTTAATTTATGAGGGTATAACAGGTTGGGCTACTTGTTGGAAGGAGACTGTCTATCTTTAGGTTAGAGTAGCTATTGCTGTTTTAGGGTGGATGATGGGGGTAGATTGAAGGAGAAGATACCCATAGGAGGGTTGGGACTCCCCAGTTAGATTGAATACCTGGTGAATGAGAAGAGAAAGTCCCTAACCTGACAACTTATTGTAAAACATATCTGTGCTAATGCAGGAACTCCGACCCACCTGGTGCAGAGGAGTCTTGTCTTGACCTGCTTTGGGAGAGTGTTGTCTTGATGCTTTTCTCTTCCTCCTTGGAAAACAGCTGAAGAAATCAGGGGAGAAACCCCTGCTTGGTGGAAGCCTGATGGAATATGCAATCTTGTCTGCCATTGCTGCCATGAATGAGCCGAAGACCTGCTCCACCACTGCTTTGAAGAAGTATGTCCTGGAGAACCACCCAGGGACCAATTCTAACTATCAAAGTAAGAATCCGCGCTGTGCGCATTTTACTAGGATTGAGGTAGTTCTCTTCTGAAAAAACTGTAGAGAACATGTTACTAATGCTAAAGCCTTAGCTGCTGACTGAAAATCCACAAGGGCTAGCTTTAAAACTTCGGAATTTATAGAAATTATCTAGACATACTCATAATTTGATGGTATCTGCTTATTGGGATTTGGTTTTACTTTGCTGTAAAAATTTTTCTTTTCTTTTTTTAATATTGAAGTTCCCTTAGGGCAGTAGGCAGTGCTTCAGTCTCATAACGTTGAAGCAGTATATAATATAAAGTAATAAGTAGAGTTTACCTTAACAGAGCAGGTGGGCGGGATCTTAGTCAAGAATTGAGTCTGCGCCAGCGCTGTGGCTCACTAGGCTAATCCTCCGCCTTGCAGTGCTGGCACACCGGGTTCTAGTCCCGGTCGGGGCGCCGGATTCTGTCCCAGTTGCCCCTCTTCCAGGCCAGCCCTCTGCTGTGGCCAGGGAGTGCAGTGGAGGATGGCCCAAGTGCTTGGGCCCTGCACCCCATGGGAGACCAGGAAAAGCACCTGGCTCCTGCCATCGGATCAGTGCGGTGCGCCAGCTGCAGCGCGCAGGCTGCAGCGGCCATTGGAGGGTGAACCAACGGCAAAGGAAGACCTTTGTCTATGTCTCTCTCACTGTCTACTCTGCCTGTCAAAAAAAAAAAAAAAAAAAAAAATTGAGTCTGCATTCAGGCTGGAGTTCTTAGGAATTTGGGTATGGACCCTCTGCCCCCTCCCTATCTGGGAAATCTTGCTGGGTAGGGGCTTTCTGGGAGTGAAATTGCTAAGTTCCCTCCCAGAGCTTCATAACAGCCCCCAGGGAGAGGGCTGGAACCCACCCAACTGGGCTATTGAACTTTTGATATATAAATATAAAGCTCTTCTGATATATTTTCTATTGTAGTTCAGCTATTGCTAGGTTCAGAACACTTCTCAATTAGTATATTTTTGCTTACTTTGGAATGTTTACCAAAGCTTCTAAACTCCCCTTGAAATCAAGTCCGGGTTTTAGAATATCTGCTACTTACATTGTTTCTTAGTGACTGAAGCCCTGCAGCAGAAGTAGTTCTTTCCGTCAAGTGTGTTCACACAGGGAAGTGGTAATTTGAGATTGAACACTTGGCAGCATCACCTACTGATTGATGAGGGTGGAGAACTTCTCCATGAGCCGTCAGTGTAGGCACAATTAGGTAGGGTAAGGAGTTTGCAAACCAGGATATATTACTTTACATAACTTCAAAAAAGTAATTTTGAAGTCTTAATATTTAACTTTTAACATTTGTAATATATATTCTTTAATGCTGTGAAGGATTTCTGATTGTTTTCTTATCTACCTTAACAAAATTTTTCCCTTTTGTACGTAGATATATACAGATATATGTATATATGGTGTTTAATTGTACATGTTGACCCCTGTAGACTATTTGATGATTTCTCTGTTGACCAGATGTTTTAAGAGAAGATGAATGTGGTTATTATCCTTTTTAGTTTCACAAAATATGCTTTTGATGGTATTCATTTTAAAAGATAAGAATCGGTGAGACCTTCTGGAGCCACAGAATTTTTTGATTGATTTAAAGGAGTTAGTTCTCTTCATCTTTGTAAATATTCTATGATTTTCAGTACCTCTAGGCATGCAGTAGATGGTTAAATGAATGGAAATAACATAGGAATTCAGTTTTGGGTCTCCTGTTAAACGTGGATGTGCTACCTTAGAGAAGTCAATGAAGCACTCTGGGCTCCTGTTCGCTTATCTGTGAAATGAGAATTTTGACTCTGCAATTTTTATTATAATGTAACTTGCCAAATTTATGGTCACTAAATAAGATGTCTAGTGAATTAACTTTGACCACAAAAGATTCATTTGCATGTGTCGGTTACTGTGACAAGACATTGAATTGGTTGAGAGAATTATCAAATCTGACTGATGAGACAGCTTGCTTCATTTCTGAATTTTTTGTTCAGTGCATTTGCTGAAGAAAACCCTACAGAAATGCGAAAAGAATGGGTGGATGGAGCAGATCTCTGGTAAAGGATTCAGTGGCACCTTCCAGCTCTGTTTTCCGTATTATCCAAGGTAAGCACTTAGCTTTTTTTTTTTTTTTTTTTTTTGTTGTTGTTGTTGTTGTTTTTAAGATTATTTATTTGAGAGCTAGGGTTATAGACAGAGAGAGACAGACAGAAAAGAAAGGTCTTCCATCTGCTGGTTCATTCCCCAAATGACCACAACAGCTGGAGCTGAGCCAATCTGGAGCCAGGAGCTTTTCCAGGTTTCCCACGTGGGTGCAGGGACCCAAGCACTTGGGCCATCTTCCTCTGCTTTCCCAGGCCATCAGCAGGGAGCTAGATTGGAAGAGAAGCAGCCAGGACTTGAACTGGCACCCATATGGGATGCCAGCACTGCAGGCGGAGGCTTAGCCTACTGCAGCACAGTGCCAGCCCCAGTTTTCAGTCTTAATGCCCACTCCTGATGTCTCTGCCCTTGTGGAGCCCCTCAACTGTCCCAGCACTTAGCTCTTCTAGGAAATATTGGTCAAGGTGAATTTAAAATTTGATTTTAGGCTACAGGCGTGGTTTAACTTATTTGACCCTTATTACTGTTATACTCAACTAGAAATATTTGAAAATAAAGACTACTTATGGCAGTATTGTTTTGAAGCAAAAAGATTTTCCTAGACCAGGGGAGGGGCAGGTACTGTGTGCTACAGCAGGTTAAGTGCTGCTTAGGATGCCTGCCTGCCGTATCTGAGTGTCTAATTCAAGTCATGGCTGCTCTCTCTGCCTCTGATTCAGCTGTCTGCTGAAGCAGTCTTGGGAAGCAGCAGATGATGATGGCTCAAAAAATAGAGATCCTTAGACAGTCATTTGAATACTCATGCCTTCTTTATCAGTGATAATGACAAGATCAGTAAAGTGCCATGGCAATAATCAGTATGACCCATAGACAGAAGTGTTTTTTGGTTAAAAGCATATTACTTGAAATTTTCAAGCATTACATTTAATTTTTTTATTTTTTATTTATTTATTTATTTTTGACAGGCAGAGTGGACAGTGGGACAGTGAAAGAGAGAGACAGAGAGAAGGGTCTTCCTTTGCCGTTGGTTCACACTCCAGTGGCCGCCACGGCCGGCGCACCACGCTGATCCGATGGCAGGAGCCAGGTACTTATCCTGGTCTCCCATGGGGTGCAGGGCCCAAGCACTTGGGCCATCCTCCACTGCACTCCCTGGCCACAGCAGAGAGCTGGCCTGGAAGAGGGGCAACTGGGACAGAATCCGGTGCCCCAACCGGGACTAGAACCCGGTGTGCCGGCGCCACTAGGCGGAAGATTAGCCTATTGAGCCACGGCGCCGGCAACATTTAATTCTTAAAATCACACAAAATGTTAAAATCTAAGGGCATATTAATCATGAAAGGGCAAGATTGCTGTCACTGTAGCCAGAATCGTGGCGCAGCAGGCTGAGCTGCTCTCTGCCTGTTCAAGTCTTGGTTGCCTGCTGATGCACCTGGGAAAGCAGCAAAGACCAAGTACTTGGTCCCCTGCCACCCAGCTGGATGGGGTTTCCACCTCCTGCCCTTGGCCTGGCTCAGCCCCAACCCTTTCAGCCATTTGGGGAAGTGAACCAGTGGATGGAAGATCTCTCTGTCTCTGTCTTTACCTTTCTGTGTCACTCTGCCTTTCATATATGTAACGTAAATCTTTTAAAAAAAAAGTTCATGCCAAATTACTTAAGTATTCTTGGTTTTTGAGGGGTTCTTCAAAAAGTTCACGCCAAACTAATTTCAGTAGAAAGAAAAATGAAAAAACAGTTTGTGAACTTCAAAATCTTAAAAAAAAGGACAATGAGGTCTTTCCTCAGTATTGTGAGGGCAAAAACTGTCCTGTGGTGTAGATTGTTCACTGGCTTATAGAGCATCCACAGTTATATAGTCAGTGGCTGACAACGCTAGACACTTATCAGGAGTTTGATAATTGATTAAAATAAAGAAATGATTATCTATTCTATGAAATGGTAGAAGGAAGAGAATGAAGTATGGACTGGGACTTTTCAAGATTTGTGGTAACTTTGTGTGTCTGTTCAAAATAGGTTAAAGCCGCCGCTGCGGCTCACTAGGCTAATCCTCTGCCTTGCGGCGCCGGTACACCGGGTTCTAGTCCCGGTTGGGGCGCCGGATTCTGTCCCGGTTGCCCCTCTTCCAGGCCAGCTCTCTGCTGTGGCCAGGGAGTGCAGTGGAGGATGGCCCAAGTGCTTGGGCCCTGCACCCCATGGGAGACCAGGAGAAGTACCTGGCTCCTGCCATTGGAGGGTGAACCAACGGCAAAGGAAGACCTTTCTCTCTGTCTCTCTCTTTCACTGTCCACTCTGCCTGTCAAAAAAAAAAAAAAAAAGAAGAAAAGGTTAAATTGGGGGTCCAGTGTGTGGTGCACAGGTGAAGCCACTACTTAGGCTGCCAGCATCTCATGTTGGATAGAGTTCTTTAAGTTTATTTATTTATTTGAGAGGTAGAGTTACAGACAGTGAGAGGGAGAGACAGAGAGAAAGGTCTTCCTTCCGTTGATTCACTCCCCAAATGGCTGCCACGGCCGGAGCTGCACCGATCTGAAACCAGGAGCCAGGTGCTTCCTCCTGGTCTCCCATGTGGGTGCAGGGCCCCAAGCACTTGGGCCATCCTCCACTGCCTTCCCGGGACACAGCAGAGAGCTGGACAGGAAGAGGAGCAGCCAGAACGAGAACCGGCGCCCATATGGGATTCCGGTGCCGCAGGCGGAGGATTCACCACGTGAGCCACGGCACCGGCTCCCTGCCCTGCTTGTGATCCAGCTTCCTGCTGATGCTCCTGAGAAGGCAGCAATTGATCGCCCAAGTATTTGGGACCACCCCCCCATGTCGGAGACCAGGATGGAGTTGTGGCTCTTCTTGGCTGCAGCCTGGCCCAGCCCTGGCTGTTGCTGCTTTCTGGGGAGTGATCCACTGGGTGGAAGAGATCTCTGTCTCTCTCTCCCTGTTGCTCTGCCTTTCAAATAAATAAATAGATACATCTTTAAAAAACAAAAACAAAAACAAAAACAGTTGTAACATGGCACTTAGGACCTAACTTAACATTTTTGGGGGGAGGCTGGGAAGAAGTTCACAGTCTTCCTGTGTGCTGTGTGGGATTTCTGTTTTAAATAGTCTTTTTTTTCTTAGCCCAGGAGTTCTGTTTCCAAAGAAAGAGCCGGATGATTCTAAAGATGAGGATGAGGATGAAGATGAAGATGAAGATGAGTCATCAGAAGAAGACTCTGAGGATGAGGAGCCGCCGCCTAAGAGGAGGTGTGCGAATGTGAAAACCGCTCCTGTGGGGAGGAGGGCTGGGGACTCGGAGCTGCAGATGCAGTAGTACGAAGGTGCTTCAAAAAGTTCAAGGGAAATGGAATTAAAAGATAAGTTTATTTTGGTGCAAAAAAATACCAAATCCGTGCATGGGTTTTTCATGGTACAAAGGAACTTTTTGAAGTACCTTGTAGGAGGGACCAACGATAGAAAAGTGTTTTAACAATTCAGGATCATTCTCGAGAGAGAGGTGTTCCATCAGCTGGTTCACTCCCCAGATGGCTGCAACGGCTGGAGCTGAGCTGCTGATCCAAAGCTGGGAGCCAGGAGTTTCTTCTGGGTCTCCCACTTGGGTGCAGAGGCTCAAGGACTTGGGCCATCTTCTGCTGCTTTGCCAGGTGCATTAGCAAGGAGCTGGATCGGAAGTGGAGCAGCCAGGACTCAAACCAGTGTCCATATGGGATGCTGGCACTGCAGGCCAGGGCTTTAACCGGCTGCACCACAGTGCTGGTGCTGTAATGCACTCTTTGGTTAAGCTTCTCTCTGTATATGTCTCCATAATTTAGTTACTGAAAGAAAAAATTTATTTTCCTAGGAAAAATGGAATTTTGTGTAAACTTCCATGAATTAGTTGAATTTTTATATAATTTCACTAAAGGCTGTGGTGAGAAATTAAGTCACATTCTTATTATAAGTGATGTCTGCTTACGCTGTTTTTCTTCAGATAGAACATCTGGCTGTCCTGGCAAAGTGAACCTCTCCTTTATTAAGTAATTATCTTTGCTCTTTTGTTCTCTCAGGTTGCAGAAGAAAACCCCAGCCAAGTCCCCAGGGAAGGCTGCAGCCATGAAACAGAGAGGGTCCAAGCCTGTACCTAAAGTTCCAGCTTCCCAGCGAGGGAAAGTGAGGCCTCTGCCCAAGAAAGCCCCTCCTAAGGCCAAAACCCCTGCCAAGAAAGCCAGACCCTCACCCTCAGTCATGAAGAAGCCTGCTGGTGGCTCTTCAAAGAAGCCTGTAGTCAATGCAAGAAAGGAAGTGAAGTTGCCTGCCAAAGGCAAATCCACCATGAAGAAGTCTTTCAAAGCAAAAAAGTAAATTTTATAGGAAATAAGGGTATCATGATGAAATTCAAAATCTTATTTTCTAAGATCGGTGTGCATTTGTTTTAGTTTTGATGCTTTTAAAACATTTCCCCCTCTATGAGCATTATGGGGAGGGAATATACATGAACCAGTGTAGGCATTTGTTAGCGTTAGGTGCTGTTCTCAGTGCCTGCCCTTCTCTCAGTCATTTTACTTTCTGCAATAATCCTGGACTTTCTTAAACCATATAACCTGTATTTGTCCTTTTTGCTCCCTTTCCCCAACTCCTTTCTTTTTTTATGGTCAACTTTGGCTCCCTCTGCCCCTCCCCCCTTCTAGCTTTATGTAAACAGTTGCAAAAGTTTTTATATTTGTAGGAAGCATCAAGAAGAGGATGCTAGCCAGGTGCTAGAAGTGAAAAGCAGTATAGCACTGACGGAACTGCTAAGCCTCCTACCTGGAGGCTTCGGTTATAGCTGTAATAATCTTATTTATACAAACCACTCCACTAATCCTTTCTCTCCAACTGTAAACACAGAGACATCTTAGCTTTGGAGATAAGCCAAAACCAGTGTGATCTCATTTAATTGTGAAGATGGATGGCTCCTGGGGGCCGCTTCACGTTGATGAATTTCTAGGTGTTTTCACGGGCCCAGAGCCTTGCATCCCCTGAGCAGCAAGCACAAGTCCTGACTGAAGGGGAAGTCTGAGAATAGATTGAATCTGTAATTTCTGGTGTCACTTGGTTACCAAAAGTCAAAACATGGGAAATCTTGATCAAATGTTTAAATATATATATTTTAATATTTGGAGCATGAGTTGTCATTTCCTGTTTGCCTTTTTTATAAGGAAATGTTGGAGAGCTACATCATTGCTAATGTAGAAATGTTAAGTGAAAAAATATACGATTTGCTAAAATAAACTAGATTCCAGATTCATCTCTGGGTTTTTTTCCCCTCTTTTCTTTCCACAGCACTTTTGATATCAAGCAAGCGGCTTCTTTTTTGAGATATTAAAAATAAAAATAAATGAAGCCCTACTACCTAGCCCTTTCTTATTTGTATTTGTTTTAGTATTGTGACGTTGTGTTAAGTAGTACTAGCTTTCTACTTGAGAAATACCAGTTTCTGGTTATCATTTATCTTCCCTGTGGCACTTGACATTTTAATTGTCTTAAACTTTTTGGTGTACATCTTCTGGCCCCTTGAGTGCTACCAGAGACAAAAGGTGTGTGTTTCATATTCATTCCACTTTGATTGTCTCCTGGGATCCCTCCTGCAGCCCGGAGTGTGGCTGGGAAATGGACTTGCGAGGGTTGGCTTGGTTCCATCCTGGTCACGTGTGATCCCCTCATGAGTTATTGAACTGTGTTGCATGTAAGGCAATCTTTCCTGTTGTAAATCTTCCTTTTTTTAAATGTACATATATTTTGAAAAATATGAATAAACATGACATTTTAAAAGCTGCTGAACGGTAGCTGATATTTTACAGAAGTTTCTAGTTTGTCCTCAGAAGTAGCCGACTGTTACCCTCACTTTTGAGTCTCACACTCCTCACGGCGGGCACTGTAGTTTTGCTTTTTAATATGCAGGCTCTGGTGTATTTGATTTTAATTTGTTTTAAAAGATTTTATTTATTTATTTGAGAGCTAGAGTTAGAGGGAGAGACAGAAAGTCTACTGTCTGCTGGTTCACTCCCCAAATGGCGGAATGGTTGGAGCTAAGCTGATCCTAAGCCAGGAGCATCTGGCAGGTGGAGGAGCCCAAGCCCCTGGGCCATCTTCCACTGCCTTCCAGGCCATAGCAGAGATGTGGAGCAGCCAGGACACAAACTGCCACCCCTATGGGATGCTGGCACCACAGGCAGAGGCTTAGCCTACTGTGCCACAGTGTTGGCTCCTGATTTTTTTTTTTTTTTCCAGAGTTCCTTCTGTTTCCTTTCTTCAACAAGATCATTTACTTATTTATTGGAAAGGCTGAGCGAGAGAGGGCGGGAGGTCTGTTATCTGCTGGTCCACTCCCTAAATGACCACAAAGGCCAGGCTGGTCCAGGCTGAAGCCAGGAGTCCAGAACTCCATCAGGGTCTCCCACATAGGTGCAGGGGCCCAAGCACTTGGGCCATCTTCCACCACTTTCCCAGGCCATAGCAGAGAGCTGGATTGGAAGAGGAGCAGCCAGGACATGGACCGGCGCCCACATGGGATGCCAGTGTCTCAGGGAGAGTCGGCCTACTATGCCACAGCCTGGCCCCCATATTCTTAATGGCAAGTTATGTTTATGTTGAATGTTGCTTAAAGAACTGAAGGTTTTCTGCCGGCGCCGCGGCTCACTAGGCAAATCCTCCGCCTAGCGGCGCCGGCACACTGGGTTCTAGTCCCGGTCGGGGCGCCAGATTCTGTCCCGGTTGCCCCTCTTCCAGTCCAGCTCTCTGCTGTGGCCAGGGAGTGCAGTGGAGGATGGCCCAAGTCCTTGGGCCCTGCACCCCATGGGAGACCAGGAGAAGTACCTGGCTCCTGCCATTGGAGGGTGAACCAACGGCAAAGGAAGACCTTTCTCTCTCTCTCACTCACTGTCCACTCTGCCTGTCAAAAAAAAAACAACTGAAGGTTTTCAAAAATAGTGGGGTTTTTGAAACTTTTTTTTTTTGAAAATTTATTTATTTTATTTGAAAGACAGAGGTTGCAGGGAGAGGCAGAGACTGAGATCTTCCATCTGCTGGTTCACTCCTCAAATGGCTCCAACGGCTGGAGCTGGGCTGATTTGGAGCCTGGAGCCAGGAGCTGCCCCCACGTCTCCCGCATGGTTGCAGGGGCCCAAGCACTTTGGCCAGCTTCCACTGCTTCCCCAGCCCATTAGCAGTGAGCCAGATAGAAGTGGAGCAATAGGGACTGGAACTGGCACCCATATGGGTTGTTGGCACCACAGGTAGAGGCTTAACCTACTATCCACAGTGCCGGCCTCTGTGGTTTGTTTCTTGTAAAGATTTGCTTATTTGGAAAGCCAAGTGATGGGGAGACAGAGACAGATCTTCCCTACACTGAGTTCACTCTCCAAATGGCTGCAACAGGCTGGGCCAGCTGAAACCAGAAAACAAGAACTCCTTCCTGGTCTCACATGGGTGGCAGGCACCCAAATATCTGGGCCAAGTACTCGAGCCTCATCAGCAGCAGGAAGCTGGATCGGAAGTGGAGGTGGAACTTGATCCCAGCACTCCAGTCTGAGATGCGGGTGTCCCAGGCGGCAACCGCAATACCTGGCCCAGCTCGTCCTCACTGCAGATGTGGGACGTGGCAGGTGGTGGCTCCAGCGTCACCCAGATCTAGCCCCAGCAGCTGCAGGCACTGGAAGAGCGAATCCGCATAGGAAAGCTCGCTCTCCTGCACTGCCTCTGAATAAATACATGTTTTTTAAATTGGAGGGTTTTCTGTGGTGTCTTTGTTCTATGATGCCATGTTTTGTTTTTGATTTGAAAGAGGAAGAGACAGATCTTCCATTTGTTGGTTAACTCCCCAAGTAGCTACAACAGCCAGGGCTGAGCCAGGCCAAAACCAGGAACCAGCAGCTTCTCCAGGTCTCCCCATGGGTGGCAGGGGCCCAGGCACCTGAGCCCTGGTCTGCTACTTTTCCCAAGCCATTAGCAGGGAAGTGGATCGGAAGTGGAGCAGCTGGGACCCAAATTGTTGCCCATATGGGATACCAGTATTGGAGGCAGCAGCTTTACCCCCCATGCCACAACACTGGCCCCTATGGTACTATTTTTAAAAAGATTGAAGGAAAGCATTTGTTTAGATCACTTAAGGTCCTTTCCAACTCTGACATTCCATTATCGTCACAAAGTAAAGATGAGGGGCCGGCGGTTCTAGTCCGGCTGTTCCTCTTCCTATCCAGCTCTCGGCTATGTCCTGGGAGGGCAGCAGAGGATGGTCCAAGTCCTTGGGCCCCTGCGCTCATGTGGGAGACAGGGAGGAAGCTCGTGGCTCCTGGCTTCAGATTGGTGCAGCTCCGGCCAGTGCGGCCATCTAGGGAGTGAACCAGCAGATGGAAGACCTCTCTGTCTCTGTCTCTCTCTAACTTTGTGTTTTAAATAAATAAAATTTTAAAAATACAAAGTAAAGATGAAAGACTTTGCTTTCACATGCAAATGAAAAGGTTAACTGCATTCTTCAGTGAAAATCCCTGTAGATGCATGTACCTTACTTAGGCTGACAGAAGAGAATGATGTTTTCCCTCCCAGGCAAAGCAGAACACACAATTTTTATTTGTATGTTACAGAAAACGCAGTAGGTAATCCCAACAGTTTCTAGCGTGGATGGCTAGAGCTGGTGCCTTTGTGAATGTATTTGCAGCTTTTCAGATACTCTGAAGCTGCCTACAAGCTACCTTTGATGAATGACTCTCAGTGCTGAAGACAAGACTTGGTTTTTTTTTTTTGTTTTTTTGTTTTGTTTTTTGAGGGTTTTTTAGGTTTATTTTATTTATTTGAAAGGCAGAGTTACAGAGGGAGAGACAGAGTTCTTCCATGTGCTGGTTCATTCCCCAGATGGCCACAAAGGCTGGGGCTGGGTCAGACTGAAGCTGGGAGTCAGGAGCTTCTTCCAGGTCTCCCACGCCGGTGCAGGGGCCCAAGCACTTGGGCCATCTTCCACTGCTTTCCCAGGCTATTAGGGAGCGGGATTGGAAGTGGAGCAGCCGGGACATCCATATAGGATGTGGGTGTGCAGGCGGAGGCTTAACCCGCTGTGCCACAGCGCCGGCCCAGACTTGGTTTTTTAACCTACAAAATGGGAAAGATACTATTCCTGAGAATCATGAAAACCTTTCCTTTATAATGTGACCAAAAAGCAGGGTGGATGGAGCCACCACATAGACTAATTAAAGGAAGCCTAGCCCTGTATAAATCTTGGGTGTGTTTTAATCTTGCCGGTGATGTAATTAACAGGAAAATTACGTGAGAACCAGAGCTAAAGGGTGTCAGTGCCTTTGATGTTGCTGCTTTGAAGTCATTCCTGCCCGGGCGGCACTGCCGCTCCCGTGCCATTCTGAGAAGTCAGGAGGAGGCAGCTGAGCCGGCTGTGGTCACGAACTGTGCACTTAGCCTGGAAAGAGAAACTTTAAAATTCAGGGTTACAGTCAAGATTTTGTCTGATTCCTGATAACATCACACTAATTATTTTCTATTTGGTTTAAGCAAAACTTTTCATTTTACCCATAAAAGAAAATTTCTACTCTTAATTGGCAAGAGACCGTTATTAACCCCCAAACGTTCTGACGCACTCTGTGCCAGGGAGAGCTGCCTTTGCGTTCTCCTGGCGGAGTCGTCAGTGGCTCGCGCGGAGTTGACGCTGGGGGGTCACGGCTGCCAAAGCTCGTGGTTGGGAGCTCTTGCCAAAGGTCCCCCGAGAGGCCAGTCCCGGTGGCCGCACGGTATCCCTCCCCCGGTGGCCGCACTGTCTGTACCATTGCTATCACCACTCTCCACTCTCCTTTCTTGTATCATTTTCCACGAGATTCTTAATGTCGATGGTTTTCTTTTTCTTCTCTATTGGAAAAAAAATTTTGCTTTTGATGTAAACTTATGAACTTAGTAGTCACTGTTCTGAATTTTGCTCTGTCAACTACTGATGTCAGAGGAGGCCCCAAAAGGCACCTTCCTAAACCATTTTGCTTAAACACTCGCTCGCTTTCTCCTGCTGTATTCAAATGTGTGATTGACACAATTTCCTATGAAATCTTTGCTTAGTAAAGAGCCCCCTCTGGGTGTCCCTTGAGTGTGTTTGATAAAGTGTAGTTTATTAACATTTGGCTCATTGCTTAAGTAATAATAGTGACAATAGCTAGCAACAATGGAGTTTCTTCCATGCGTGAAGTTTTCGGCATCTATTATCACCTTGAATCCTAGCGACTGTATGACACAGTTTGGTATTTCCCCCTTAGGGAAGGGGAAACCGAGGCAGAGTGAGATTTTGTAGCTTGCCCGGGTCGTGGTAGGTCTCAAGGCCAGGCGTGCTGAGTTCAGAGCCGGCTTGACTGCCTCCCTTGGCTGTTTCCGAGTTGCTCGCTTGTGCCCTTGCCCGGCAGCCCCGTGACCGTGTAAATCCCACACGGCTTTGAGCACGGAGCGGGCAGGCGTTCTGCACCCTGAATAAGGCGCCATGGAGGGTGCCTCACCCGTGAAGCCGTCCCTGGGCTCTAGTTCCAGCTCCGCCCGATTCCATCTTGCTGATGCACTTCCTGAGAGGCTCCGAGTGATGCCTGAGTACTTGGGAGATGGAGCTCCGGGCTCCTGGCTTTGGCCCATCCCGGGCTGCTCTGGTCATCTGGGGAGTGAACCAGTGCCTTTTGGCAAGTCTGTCTTTCAAATGAAAAGCGAAGGTAATACTTTTTAGAATAGAACAAAGGACTTGGAAATGAAATGACTTAGCCACGTTTACTAATAAGTGCGGCTTTTGAATTTTACTTATTTGAAGACAGTGGGACTTTTAAATCTGCTGACTGTTGAAATAGGCCTTCAAGTTCTGGGGAATATCCGGGCGCCGTGAGGGTTCTGAAGGCGCCGTGCGAGTCCCCGGCATCCGCAAGTCCTGGCCGCGGCCTCTGGTTTCTCACAGTGGGCTTACTGCGGCGCTCAGCCTGTGGCTCTGCTGATGCGTGTGAGCGCCCCCCCACCCCCCGCCCCGCCCCAGGAGCCACAGCGTCCGTCAGAACTTCCCTGTTGCTAAGGGAACAGGGAGCTTTCTCACTCTTTATCCGCTGCGCACTTGCGTTCCGTGAAGCCCACCGAGAAGCTCCAGAAGGAGGGTTTTCTTCGGCAGGGCAGGCAGCGGGGCTTCTCTGGACACGCTGCTGCTGGGTGACGCTGAGCTGGAAAGCCGGAGCCCCTGCTCGCAGACTTCCTCTGCAGGGAGCCCAGTCAAGGGCAGCAGCAGCAACCCTTCTCACCGGAAGCCCAGGCAGCTTCGCCTCGTCCTCACGCGTCCGTGTCACTGTCGGAGAACTTTGGCTCCGATGGGCTGATTCTCGTCAGCCCAAATCTCTTAGGTTACCTGTTTGTGTGACTCAAACCTGCTGATAACAGGATGTAGAGTGAAAGCTACATTTGAAATTGTATTTATTTAGCTAAGGGGCAGAATGCGCTCCCGTCACACTGTCTTACTCCCCCGAATGCCTGCAAGAGCTGGGGGTGGGCTGGGCTGAAGCTGAGAGCAGGGGGCACAGTCCAGGTCACCCTCGTGGTGGCGGGAACCTCATCGTCTGAGTCCCCAGGTCTAATGGGCGGGAAGCTGGAGCCAGGAGCCAGAGCTGACAATTCAAGCCCCTGGGGCACATGGACGCCTCACCTGCTAGACCCAGCGCCCACCTCTGGAATAAAGTGTCCATCAGTTCTGCATTGAGATTGGAAGACGCCGCTCAGCCCAGCATCCTAGCATCTCTAGCCGTGGTTCTGCACAGACCGTGTCACTGATCATCTGTGTGACCTTGGCTCCCGGCTTGCTCACCTGAGCCTTGATCGCCTCATCTGAAAACGATTGGCTCTGAATCCACAACCCTTGCTTTTTCAGATAGTCACCTAGAAGCAGTGTGGCCATCGCGAGAAAGATTGAACTATCTTAGTGACTCTGTGGTTACTAACACATTTTAGGATCGGAGGAGAGACTGGAGTTATTTGTTTCTTAAAGAGTGACATCTGCTGGTCACTCCCCAGATAGCCACAGCAGCTGGGCCTGTGTCCTGTTGAAGCCAGGAGCTCAGAACTCCGTCCTGGTCTCCCAAATGAGTGACAGAAGCCCAAGTATTTGAGCCATCTCCCCTGCCGCCTCTCGGAGCACACATTAGCAGGCAGCAGGATCACTGCAGAGTGGGGACTCGAACCCGGGTGGGCAGCTCCGGGATGCGAGTGTGCCAAGCGGGGCAGTGCCCACACCACTGTAGTCTCTTACTGCTACGTGCTTTAGAACGCTTTGTGGGAAGTTCTCGAAGCTACGTGAAATTACCTCCAATTTTCAGGAACAACTGAATTTAGCTAATCATTCCAAAGTTAAAGATACTGAGTGATAGAGAAACCCAGCTTGGCTAACTGAATTACCACTCGTGGCCCTCACGCCTCGAAGTGGTGTTGTACACTCAATCCAGGCAGCGAAACCTGGCAGGGACAAGGCGAAAGGGAACTCAGATTTCTCCTCAGCAGATTGTAAAATGGGGCGTTTAGCAGCCGGCGCTGTGGCACAGCAGGTAAAACCACTGCCTGCAGTGCCAGCATCCCCTACGGGCACCGGTTCGAGTCATGGCTCTCTGCTCTCTTTCAGTCCAGCTCTCTGCTATGGCCTGGGAGAGTAGTAGAGGATGGCCCAAGTCTTTGGGATCCTGCACCTGTGTGGGAGACCCGGAAGAAGCTCCTGGCTCCTGGCTTCGGATCAGCACAGCTCCAGCTGTTGCAGCTGACTGGGGAGTGAACCAGTGGATGAACCACCTCTCTCTCTCTCTCTCTCTCTGCCTCTGCCTCTCTGTATCTCTGTCTTTCAAAAAAAAATTTTTTTTTTCAAGGCGCTGGTTGGGATCATTCGCATCCCACAGCAGAGTGCCTGGGTTCGGTTCCCAGCTCTGGCTCCTGACCCCAACTTCCTGCTAAGGGCATCCTGGGAGGCAGCAGCCGTGGCTGGAATACTTGGCTCTGGGCCACTGGGTTGAGACTCCGGCTCCCAGCTTCAGCCCCAGCTCAGCCCAGCCATTGTGGGCGCTGGGGGTGCGGGGCAGTGGGTGGGCCCTTTGTCTCTTCCTGTGTTGAGCACTTTAAAGACCCTCTCTGCAAAGTGGGTTACATCACAAGGTTAGGGTTTTCACATTTGAGTCTGGTGGAGTGGTGGCACCTTTAGTCTAGAGCACTTAGAATTTCTAACAATCTCTGTTCTAGGTCACTTGTTCTGGGGGGACAATGTTGGGGTGGGCTGCTGGGACAGCCAGCAGGACACATCTTAGAGACCAAGTAGGAGGGCGCTCAGGGCGGGGGAGGGGAAAGCAGCAGGGGTTAGCGAGGGTCAGGCGAGAGCGGGTGTGGGTGAGTGGGTGAGAGGCTGTCAGAGCTCACGCCCCTGGCTCCGGTTTTCAGGCCCTTTGTCGGTGAGGAGCTTCTCCCTGCTGTGCCGTCACTGCCTACTCACACGCCCCAGCTGGCAGCAGCGGCGCCGGCTTCCGGGGCTGGGAGAGAAGGGAGGCTGGTGACGGCAGGCGCACACCTGTGCAGCACAGTCATCGGCCCTGACTCACGGCACGCGGCGTGACGCGGCGTGTGCACCGCGTGGTCGGCTGCCCTCACTCCCCGCCCCGGCTCGCCTCTGCCGCCATCCCTTCCCCTGCCTCACAGGGGCAACGCCTTTGGGCTTCCTACTGCAGTGAGCCACTGACCCAGCGGCCGGGGTCCTGCACTGCTGGGTCTCGAGGCAGTGCTGTCAGGAAGCTGAGATGAGCCACGTGTGGCAAATGATGCGGCCGTGACCGACAGATGCCATTGTCCGCAGTGCAGCTGGGCTGACCTGCCCAGGGGCTGGCTGACCCCCGGGAGGTCTGGTACCTTTGAGCTCGTTCCTCCAATGAACCCTTAAGGCTACATTCCTGGTAGAAGCTCCACTGAACTTGGGGGAATAGTCCAGGTGAGTAGTGAAGCCTTACTTCATTTAAAAAAAAAAATTCATGTATTTGAAAGTGAGAGAGAGAAATCCATCTTCCATGTGCTGGTTCACTCCCCAAAAGGCCACAACAGCTGGAGATGAGCCAATCTGTAGCCAGGAGCTTCTTCCAGGTCTCCCACGCAGGTGCAGGGGCCCAAGGACTTGGGCCATCTTCTGCTGCTTTCCCAGGCCACTGCAGAGAGCTGGATCGGAAGCTGAGCTTAACCCACTGTGCTGCGACACGGGCCCCAGTATGGAACTTCTAACCCAAAAGCTTGGGCATTCATCCACTGCCCCTCCCCCTCGCCCCGGCGCACTAGCAGGGAGCTGGTGGGACGTGGGACGCGGGCAGGTTTTTGGGGAAAGGTAGGCATCGCCCTCTGCTCTGTGAGCGCTGAGGGTCATCGCTTGGGAGTCGGAGAGCAGGACCAGCTTGTAAATCACCTTCTTCCCTCTGTCCCTGAGGCTTCAGGCAGCCCCATGAAGGCTTTCCCGGTGCACCTGACACGGGCAACTCGGTCCACACTCGGGCATCACAGCCAGGACAGCGCCTGGGGCTCCCAGAGAGGCGCTCGGGCACTGAGGTCGCGGGGCTCGCGCGCCGTCCCTTGGTGGGAAGGCACAGGGCACAGGGAATGCCTGGGCGGCTGCCCGGAACCTCTCGGCCCCTTCGCACCCGGCTCGGCCTTTGCGCCACCTGCCGCCTCCCGCGGCGGGCCCTGCGGTGCACCTGCCATTTCCCGTGTTGGCGGGGTGCAGGCGTCATACGCACCACAGGCACCTCCGGGGAGCCCGTCCCCCCGCTTCCCTGCGGATTTCCGGGTAACCCGGGGGCAGGGTCACTCCGCGTGCACCAGAGACTGGCCCGGGGAGGAGGGGCAGAATGAGGCAGAGGATGCGCGCCCCGCGCCCCCCGCCAGAGGGGTCACAACGGCCACCACTGGACGCCTCCTAGGAGCCGGACTCTGCCCCGCGCCCCGGGGACGGAGGCCCTGCTGTCCGGCGCCGCTCGCGCTCTATCGAGAGAAGGGTCAGGAAGCAAGGGAGCGAGTCGCGAGGGCTCCGTAGGGAGTGGGAGAGGGCTGACTGGTGGTCCGGTAAGGCTTCTCGGAGGAGGCGCCACGGAAGCCGGCGCTCGGAGGGCGAGAAGAAACCAGCCAGGGGCAGGAGGGGCCGCGGACGACACAGGCTCAGGGGACCCCAGGCCCGCGGCCCCGCAAGAGGAGCCCTCGGGGCGGGGGGCTCTGGCACCCGCTTCGGCCCTTTAAGGGGGAGCACGGGTCGGTGTGGGCGGTGTCAAGGCCCCCTCGCGACCGCTGATTGGGCGGCGCGGCCGAGCGGCGCGGCTCCACGGGCTCTGATAGGCGAGCGCGGCCGGGCGCCGCCGCCAGGTGATGCCGAGGGTCTGCGCTCGCGGCCACGTGGGGGGCGCGCGGGGCGGGCGCCCGGGCGCAGCAGCGCGGGGGACGCGCAGGGGTCGGGAGCTGGAGCTGCGGGACGGGACGCGCCACGACAGGGCTGCCGCGGTGAGTGGGTTCGGTCTGCGGCGCGGAGATCGGGGAGGGTCTCAGGGAGCGAGAGGCCCCCGGGCCCCCGCCGCCGGCCCCGGTGTCTCCCGTCGCCTCCTCGGGCGTCTTGCTCCTCGGCGGGGACTCAGGGTGGCCGGGGTCGCGCTCGCCAGCTTAGAGGCGGCGGCGCAGACAGCCCACGCCGGGGGTGCGCGGGTGGCGCAGCAGCGCGGGCCGCTGCTCCCCCGCGTGGCCTCGGCTCTCGCAGCTCAGCCCGGGTCTGGGGCGAGCGTCGCACCCCCGCAGCTCCGGCGCACGCACCTCTCGCGGTTCTCCCGTCGCTGACTCCCGCCCCCGCCCCCAGCTTGCGTGTCCTCGGAGGCGGGGACTTGGGCCACCCCCGAGCTGAGGAACGGGAGGCGGCGAGTGTGACTTGTCCGAGGTCCCATCAGCCGATCGTGATGGACCCCGCAGCCCACGTCCCTGACCCCTGGCTGCGTGGACCTCAGCCTCCGGGGCGCATGGGGGTGGCACGAGTGGGTGATGGGGCGACCGCAGGCCGTCCGGCCAGAGGGGGGAAGCTGGCGTTGGCCGGGGAGGTCCGTGCCCGGGGCCACCGGGCTCCCCGAAGCCTGTCCCTGCTCCCTCGCCTCACCCCCTCCTAGACAGGCTGGGACGCAGCGAACTCCCGCCGCGGACCCCTGCCACCTGGGACGCATTGGACTCCCGCCGCGGACCCCTGCCCCCTGGGACGCATTGGAATCCCGCCGCGGACCCCTGCCCCCTGGGACGCATTGGACTCCCGCCGCGGACCCCTGCCCCCTGGGACGCATTGGACTCCCGCCGCGGACCCCTGCCCCCTGGGAGGGCCGGAGGGCTGGCCTTGCCGCCAGCTCCGGGATTACCCCGTGGGACTATGACCAGGTAGCTGCCTTCCCCGCCCTGCGTCAGCGCAGATACAGTTCCGTGCAGCAGAGGGGCCTCGGAGCCTGCCCCGCAGGGGAGTCGTCTGTCCCTGAGCTGGGCCACCTGGCAGACCTCAACCACAAGGGAGCCCCGGGCTGCCTGCAAACGTGACCCCTGTGCCACCAGGCGCCTCTGTAAAAGCTCAAACCTAAGCCGGCGTTTGTGGCTGCAGGGGCAAGCAGCGCTGTTTCCAGGGTTAGGCTGGTGCCCCCTGGTTCCCCTGGGCACCCCTAGCTCCAGGTCTTGGGCAGAAAGGCTTGGTGTCCTGAAGCCTTGGGGGAGAGATGGGGGAGGGGGCAGCAGCCAGTGTCCAAGGGGGCTGAGGCCCAGGGGCCGGGGGTGGGGGTGGGGTGGGGGGGTGGGTTGAGCGAGGAGCCTGTGGCCTGGCGTCCCCTCCCCACCCCCAGGCTGGGATACTGGAGCCGCAGCTGCTGTGTCTGCCTGTGTCCCCCTCCCCCGTTTGCACCTTGCTTCTTTGGTCGTCTCGGCCTCCTGGCTGCCATCCCAGCCCCTGGGTGCGCCGTGCAGTCAGACGCGCCTTGGCTGGAAGTCCCCATCTGCCCACCTGGGCTGGGCATCGCGTGGCCTGTGTGCTGGTGGCACAGCTGACGTGGCTTTATTTGAACATCGGCTGTGCAGTAGGTGGGAGACACGATGTGAACAATGGCCGGGGTCAGGGGGCCAGGAGAGCCAGGGGAGACAGCCGGGAGGGGGACCCCGGAGGGCTCCCGGGGACCGCGCACCTGACTGCCCGCCGCGTGCCTGGCTGGCTGCTCGATGGAAGCCACGCATCACAGTGGTGCCTCCCCCCAGGCTGAGCCTGGCAGGGAAGGTCGAGGGCAGGCGGAGGCTGGGCACACTCGGGACTCAGACCCGCTCCTGGCTGAATCATGGCCCCCACTGCCACGCCCTCCGGGACCAGGCGGTCACCTGTCGGCGTGGCCTTGGCAAGGGGGGACTGACGCGGTTGGAACTGCTCCCCCCCGCCGAGCCCCTCCTGGACAGCAGGCTCTGGGTCCCTGAGGGGGGTGTTTGGGGTGGCCCCAGGGGAGGCTGAGGGAGCAGGTGACCAAGGGCAAGGCTGGGACTGGGGGCCACATTCCTCAGCCCCCCAGGTGCCGTCCACCTTCTCCACACCCCGATGCCGTGTCATTGCACTCTCGGTGGGTTCTGGGTTTATGGTCTGCTGTGGATTTCTGGAGAGAGCCGGGGTCAGGCTGGGCAGATAAGCAGGGGCCTGTGAAACAGGCTCTCAGCCACAGGGCTGTGGTCACCTAGCTCATGGCCACCCCCAGGGGCTGCTCTTGCTCTGGAACCTGTTATGGCTCCCCACTACCCACCAGGCAGAGCTGGAATTCCCCAGTCCGGCCCCTAAGACTGACCCCAAATCAGATCTGGTCTGCTGCTGGGGCCAGGTCGGCCTGGGCCCCAGCTGCCCGCCTGGCTTGGCGCCTCCGCAGCCTGGCACCCCTCGCCCTTGGTGCCTCCCCAGGCTGCCGTCCCTTCCCTCTGACACGTTGCACCCGTTGGTTCCAGTCTGCACCCTGACTTCCACCACCCGGCAGCAGGGCCCCTGTCCGATTCAGCTCTGACCTTGCTGGGGTTGGCGTTTGATGAGCGAATGAGCGAGCAGCCCCATCTTCAGGTCTTCACCCAAAGCCCACCCCCTCCCAGGGTACCGGCACGTTCCACCTGTCACAGCGCCCAGCATTTAGTTCCGTGTCTTTGTCCCCATGACAAAGGCAGGCAGAGCAGCCGCTGTGTTTTCAAGGCTACGTCCCCAGAGCCTGGTGCTCGGTAGGGATCGTCAGATGGAGTGAAAGGCGCGAGGGAGCTCGCCAGCCTCAGACCGGAAGCGCTGCGGCTCGCCTGTCCGGAAACCGCCCTTGCCCCTTGCTTCCTGCAGCCTTTCTTCCTGTGGACCTTGAAGCTGGGCACCCTCGGGGCCATGCAGAGGGCAGGGGCGGGCGGCCGGAGGGCCTCTGACTGCGGGCCTGCCCCGTACCGGCCCAGGTGCATCACCAAGTTTGCCCAGGTGGGTGGGGCGGCCCCAGCCCGGGTGCTCTCTGGGGGTGGCCCCTGGATGGGAGGAGCTACTTCCCGTCTCCCTTCCTTGCCCCTGGCTTCGCAGTGTGTGTGTGTGAGGGAGGGGACCCGCAGGAGATGGGCAGAGCGCTGGGCTCCCGGTGCAGGCTCTGCCACCGTCCCCAGCTTGCCTGGCTGAGCACAGCATGTGTCTGGGGTGGGGGGAGGCTTTGGATCTGGAGAAGGGTGGTCAGGGGCTGTGGGCCTGACTCCCCCGCCTTCCTCCCTCCCACCCCACCGCCGAGCAGTACGTGGGCTCCTTCCCCGTGGACGACCTGGACACCCAGGAGAGCGTGTGGCTGGTGCAGCAGCAGCTGTGGACACTGAAGGTGGAGGCGCTGGGGCTGGGGAGGGTGCATCCCTGTGGGGGGCCGCGGTCTTGGATTGCCGTGTGGGGACTGAGCCCTGAGGCCAGCTGCCCCCAGGGAGCCCCATGAGGACCCCTCCCCAGCTCCTGGAACCCTGTCCCTTCTGCCCAGGACCCCCTTCCTTGGGGCTGCGCTCCACGGCTGGCAGCAGAGCTGGGGAGATGGGGAGACAGTCACAACATGGCCAGCTGTGGCCCTGATGGGTGTTGTCTGCCAGGAGCCACCCACCTTTCCATGGCTCCCGGGGGGACCACTGGCCAGGGGTGGTGGGCCTTGGTCCACCAGGCCCTGGTGAGCGGCACCGAGGCTGGCCTGGGAGGTAATGCCTGCCCCGCCGGCTCTCTCCACCCAGGACTGTCCGCGCCGCCGGGCCGTCATCCTGAAATTCAGCCTCCAGGGACTGAAGATCTACAGCGGGGAGGGTGAGGTAGGAGCATTTGGGGGCCAGGTGAGGGCTACACAGGGGCTCCCCTCCACCTGGCCTGGCCCCCACCCAGCCCCAGCACTTCCCTGCGGCCCAGCCTCTGGGGCCCACGCCAGGGCGCACTCAGGGAAGTTCTGCCCAGGCCTTGTAGGCAGCAGGGCCAGCCCCCCCAGGAGCCTGGGAGTGGGGGGGCAGGGGGCGGGGGTGGGGGAAAGGGCCTGGTTTGGGCTGGAGGTGCCCCCACTGCTCACCGTTCTCCTGGTACAGGATGGACCCTAACTGTGCCCCCCATGGCCGCAGGAGTCACTGCCCGTGAGAGAGGGACTAGCATTGTCCCCGCCCTGAGCCCTGTCACTTGTACTCCTGCAAGGCGTGTGGAGGGGGCGTGGCAGAGCTGGGACTTGAACCAGAGGCCAGGTGTGCAGCCCGGGGCCTGCCGCCGCTGCCCGTGTCTGTGACCCACAGGCCGGCATCTGGAGTCAAGGGGATCCCAAGTCCGTGGCCATGTGAGGGCTGGGGGTCCGGGACCGGGTGGGCCTGGCAGGAGAGAGGGATTGCATCCCTGGGGCCAGGCAGCCCTGGCTGGGCCCGAGGTGGGCGGGACCGGCCTGATGGAGGCTCGTGGCCCCGCCTCCAGGTGCTCCTGATGGCCCACGCCCTGAGGCGCATCCTCTACTCCACCTGGTGCCCGGCTGACTGCCAGTTCGCCTTCGTTGCGCGGAACCCACGGAGCCCGGCCAGCAAGCTCTTCTGCCACCTCTTTGTGGGCAGCCAGCCCGGAGAGGTGCCTGGGCCCCAGGGTGGGGGTCCCGCTGAGGACGGAGTGGGGATGTGCCGGGCATGCAGGGACAGAGGCCTCTGGGGCTTGGCCGGGCTGGCCTGCACCCCCTCCGGGCTCCTCGCCCCACTCGCTCTGCCCACAGAGGACCCCAGAGAGCAAGCCAGTGGCCTCGGGGTCCCCGGGGCCTGCAGGCGGAGACCTGGCCTCTCGCCTCGAGATTGCTCCTGCTCTTCTCTCGGCGTGGTCTCCCCCTGCCTTCTCATCTGGGCAAAGCGCCATCTGCCCGGCCTGCGACTGCCCCTCCCTCGGCAGCCCCGGGACCTGAACCGCGCTCTGTCACTCTGTCTCATGACAGACGCTTGAGTTCTTGGAGAGCAGAGGCCAGTCCGGGTCTTGAAGTGTTCCAGGCTTGAGGTTGCACAGGGGCTGGTGCAGGCAGGGAGACTGAGGAAGTCGGAGCCACAGCAGCTGGGCCCTGGGAGACGGGAGGTCAGCAGGCTGCCTGGCACTGGCGCCGCGCATCCAGCCCCGTGCTGGCTCCCTGTGCTGGCGTGGCTGGGATGTGGTGCCTGGTTGTGCACTGTTGCTGACACTGCATGGAGTGTCTTGCACGGTGCCATACAATATGCAAGCCCCGGGCCTGTGCTGGGAGCTTTCTGTGGCCCTGAGGTGGGGCTGAGGAAACCGGGACACGGAGAAGGCCACAGGCTGCCGGGGTCACTCAGCCGCTCCTGAGTGACAGGGCCAGGCTCTGAGCGCCCTCTGAAGGGATCTGCACCGGGTGAGGGTGGGGCACGCAGTGTATGTGTGTGTGTGGGGGGGGCGGCGGCAGTGCCTTAGCCCAGGGTTACCGCCTCTGCGGCCGTCCTGATGCCTGGCCCAAGGTTGGTGCTTGGTGCTTGCCGAGTGAATACAGGAGGCTGGCAGGGGAGACTGGCGGTGGGGTTTTGAAGGCTGACTAGGAGATTTCCCAGGAAGAATGAGGCAGGGCATTCCTGGCCCGAGGGGCGGCGTGCGCCGCGGCGAGCGGGCTGGTGCTTGAGTTCCCCAGGACACTCGTCCCGCTGAGCCGCCTGTCCCCTGCAGGTCCACATCCTGTACCTGCTGCTGTGCCGCTCCTTCCAGCTGGCTTACCTCCTGCAGCACCCCGAGGAGAGGGCCCAGCCTGAGCCCTGCCCAGCACCCACGGCGGATGTGCCCCCGAAGCCCCCGGGGGGCCCACCTGCCCTGGCACGGGAGCCCTTCGGCCGGGATCAGCTGTCACAGAACGTCCACGCCTTGGTCTCCTTCCGGCGGCTGCCAGCAGAGGGGCCGGTGGGCAGTGGGGTAGGCAGCGCCCCGGCTAGGGAGCTGGGGGAGGGCTGGGGGCTCACAGAGGGGCCTGGCCGTCAGCGGGAGAGGCCTTGCCTCGCCTCACGTGGCTGGGCCTGAGTCTGCCCGCCCGCGGGCCCCCCTTGGTGCCCTAGAAGGAGCTGCTGGAGTCGGAGGGCCGAGGGGGCGCCCGCCACGCCCGCCTGGGGAACCCCTACTGCTCGCCCACGCTGGTCCGCAAGAAAGCCATTCGCAGCAAGGTGATCCGCTCGGGGGCCTACCGGGGCTGCACCTACGAGGCTCAGCTGCAGCTGTCGGCGCGGGAGGCCTGTGAGTCGCCCGGGTGCAGCTGCCGTCCATCACCGTGGGTGGGCGCGGGGCTGACACGCAGGGTCGTGGCTGCCCCTCCAAGCAGGTGCCTGTGTGTGCGAGTGTGGACGCCCCTGTGTCCAGGTGTGTGTGTGCATTCCACTCTGTGTGCAGGTGCCACATGGCTGTGTATGGGCTCTAAGCATGGCCGGGTATGCCTGTGGGGTGGGGAGGGGCCGCTCGACCAGGGAACCCCCGGACACGAGGGGGCCCGCGTGGAGGACGGGCTGGCCTGGGAGGGCTTGGCCACTTTCCCTCTGACCCTGGGTGGTCTCCGCAGTTCCCGCCGCATGGGAGGCGTGGCCCCGGGGTCCTGGGGGCCCCTCGTGCCTGGTGGAGAGCGAGGGCAGCCTGACGGAGAACATCTGGGCCTTTGCTGGCATCTCCAGGTGGGAGGGGCTCGGTTCCTTGGTGGGGGCAGAGTAAGGGGCTGTGCTCTGACCCCGCCCTGATGGTGCCGGTCCCTGTGCATGGGCAGAGCTCCCCCACCCTCGGGGGCTTCTGGCCACCCGGGTCTCAGTATTCTCAAGTGAGAAACGGGGGTAATGAGAGGACCTTGGTGATGGGGCTGCGGGGGGACCGAGTGAGGTGACTCTGGGAAGGCGCTCAGCCCTGGCCTGCCGCAGGGCTCCGGTCCCGTCAGCTCTGTCCCCTCTCCTGCTGGGGTCCTGAGGCTCTCAGCCCGGAGGGACGTTCACCGCAGGTCACTGCCCGGGGGCGCCCCCTGAGGCCGCTCCAGAGGCGGGTGCTGCCTTCAGCCTACGCCCTGTGTCCCCCAGGACCTGTGCCCTGGCCCTGCTGCGGAGAGACGTGCTCGGGGCCTTCCTGCTGTGGCCGGAGCCGGGCGCCAGCGGCCAGTGGTGCCTGTCCGTGCGCACGCAGTGCGGCGTGGTGCCCCACCAGGTCTTCCGCAACCCCCTAGGCCGCTACTGCCTGGAGGTGAGAGCCCAGCCTTCCCTCATCTTCACTGGGTACCCACTGGCTGGCCCCGCCCTTCCCCTACCTCCTTGGCCCTGGTCACTGAGGGTCCCTGCCCCAGAGGGAGCTCCTAGAGGGTTCCTCGGATAGGGTCGGGCCTGAGTGGGAATCCTGGCTTTTCAAAGTCTTGCCTTCCCACACCCTAGCCCCTGGATAGCAGAGGAGGATTCCGATTCAGAAAGGGCAAGGGCTCGCCTAAGCCCACCCAGCCCCTGGGACTCCCAGCGGGGTGGGAGGCTTTGGACGCCTGTGCCCGTACTTCCGGGCAGGCAGGGGAGAGTGAGGAAGTGGCATGTGGCTCTGCGGCAGGCAGGTGCCCCCAGGAGGAGGTGGCTGGTGCCTGGCGCACCGTGGGGAGGAGCGCGGGAGCTGAAGCCCCCTCCTCCCTCAGCGGCTGCCAGCAGACTTCCCCAGCCTGGAGGCCCTGGTGGAGAACCGCGCCGGCGCCAAGCGCAGCCTCTTCTGCCCCCTGGGCATGGGCCGCCTGAACCCCACCTACGAGGAGCAGGACTCCGGGCCACCTCGGACTCTCCGGCCCCTCGGCCACGCCAAGTCCGAGGCGGAACTGCAGGGCCTGGGCTAGGAGAACGTGCGCGCGCACGGCGCCGCCTCACCTTGCTCCTGCCTGCCCCACCCCGCGCCATGCCTCTTGGGCCAGTCTTCTGTCCTGCGAGATTCCCGGAGATGTGGCAGAGCTCCGGGCTTCGGGCTTTCCCTGGTGACTTTGCCAACTTGTCACATCCGGGCTCCCACTTGCCTCCTGGCAGAGGAGCCCGCCAAGGGGGGCGGGGGCCCTGACGGGGGTGGGGGTCTCCAGAGAGTTCTGGCCAGGTGAGAGAGAGTGAGGTCTCCCGCCCCAGCTCCCCCAGCTGTCTGGGAGGTGCCGGCCAGGATCTGCAGGCCACAGTTGCTCTGTGGCTGGTGTGTCCTCCGACATGGCACCACCCGTGGCTGGCGGGGTCAGAGCAGAGGCCTTCATGCAGAGGTGGTGGTGACGTGTGCCCTGCCAGAGGCGCTGAGGCCTCAGCGGGCAGGGGGAGACCCAGGTGGGGCTGCAGGCAATGGCCCTGCTGGCGACTGGCATCCAGGGTGCCCCCACCCCTTCTGAGTAAGCTCGACGGGCAGTCGTGAGTGTGTAGGCACAGTTACTGCTCCGGATATCTGTCCCCGAGGCGGGGCCGTGCCGTGCTGGGACGTAACAGGTATGCGAGTCCTGGAAGGCAGAGGCGCCTGTGCGCAGCCGCACCAGGACAGGACCTCGGCCAGGGGCCTGTGGCTTTCTTGCAAGACAGGTGCCCTGGCCTGTCTCAAAGGAGAGGAGGCGGTCCCCCGGGGCTCTTTTAGTCGGAGATACTGCCCTGATTTGTGCCGAATGGGAGTGGGACATTGGGACTGGTGTTCCAGGCATCTTGACTGAACCGGTCCCCTCCCTGGGCAGAGTGCCGTCCTGTGGCGGGAGCCCCCAGCCTCATGTGCCCCGCAGCCCTGGCAATGGGGGGCTGGGTTCACAGTCAGTGTTCCACTGCAGGGTGGGCTCGGGGGAGCGCTGAGCACACGGAAGGGAGCAGCCTTCCCCAAGCTCAGACTTCGGCCAGCTCCTGCTGGTCACAGGTTACACTTGGGCAAGGCTTTTGGCCCAGGGATGCCAGCTTCTTAGTGTCTTAATAATGGAGCACGGCTGTGTGTGTGTGTCTGTGTCCCAACCACCACCACTTGGGTCGCCCCAGTGTGGACTCAATAAAACCCGTTCCTTCCAACTGTGTAGTGCAGCCTTTCTCTTCAAGAGGGGGGGGGCCTCTGTCCCATTTGGCTTCGGTTGGTGCTGAATGGGCTCAGATCTCCCAAAGGGACTGGGTGGGAAGGTGGGATCCAGCCATGTGCAGCCACTTGAGACCTTGAGTGGCTAGTTACTGTAGGAACAAGACTCAGGGCCTTATGCCCTGGCAACATGGGCTTGCTTTCTGCTCCTACCACATGCCACAGGACCTTTGCACAGCCTGGGCAGGTCCCCTTGTCCACCTCTTCCCCTCTGCCTGATTCATCCTTAACCACGGTATTTGGGGCCCAGTCTCAGGCTGCCTGCCCCTCGCCCTACAATGTGAGCTTCCCTTTGCAGAGGTTGTCCCAGAGCGTCTCCACCTCGTAATTACGCTTGCATTTCTGGGGGTCTTTGTCCCCCCAGGGCGAGTCTCCCCGCTCAGCTGGGGGCTGCAGGAGGGCTGGCTCTGCAGCGATCGCGGCCTGCCTGGCGCGGATTTCAGTGTTTCCCTGCCAGGGGGAGCCCAGAGGAGGTGGCGCGGAGCGGCCCTTCTGGCTGGGGGTGCTTGGGCCGAGCTTGAGGGACAGGCCAGGCCGCCTCTCCGGCCCACAGGTTCCGGCAGCAGAGGAAGCCGGGCTCCGTCCAGGGGCTGGGGCTGGGGCTGGGGGCAGAGGTCGCCCGGCTTGGCTCGGGAGGTCTCCAGCCCCTCGAACTCGGGGTGGAGCCTGGGGTCCCTGTCTTGGCGGGGGCAGCCTCGGGCGAGCTGCTGGCCCTCTGCGGAGACCCGAGCCGACAGCCGGGCGTGGAGACCCCAGCCCGGGGCGGGGGTGGGGAGGGGAAACTCTGGCACTGAGAACGCGCGGACTTGGGCGCTGCGCCCCCTGTGACGCCACGGGGGTTGCCCGGCAACCGCGAACGCCGCGGCGGCGTGCACGCGCGAGCGGGCGGGCGGCTCCGGGGCTCGGGTCCTGCGGCGGCGCCTGCAGCGCGGATCCCCCACTTCCCCGCGGGGGCCCAGCCTCCGGGGGCGCCCCCCGAGGGGCCCCCCGAGGCCCCGCCCCTCCCGCCGAGGCCCCGCCCGCGCCGCGCGGCCCCGCCCCCCGCCGGCTCTGGCCCCGCCCCCGGGCCCGGGCCGCAGCGCCATGGCCTCGGAGTCGGTGAAAGTGGTGGTGCGCTGCCGCCCGATGAACCAGCGCGAGCGGGAGCTCAGCTGCCAGCCCGTGGTGACGATGGACTGTGCGCGCGGCCAGTGCTTCATCCAGAACCCGGGCGCCGCCGACGAGCCCCCCAAGCAGTTCACCTTCGACGGCGCCTACCACACGGACCACGTCACCGAGCAGATCTACAACGAGATCGCCTACCCGCTGGTGGAGGTGAGGGTCCCCGGCGGCGCCCCGGCACAGGCGGACAGCGCCAGGCCGGCCCGGAGACTGTGTCCAGCGCGCCGGCCACGTCGCGTCTAGGGCCACGCTGGTCCTCACTCACGTCCCTCCCGGGAGACTGTGGCCGGTGCCGGAGTCTCAGGGGGCCCTGCCGCTGCGCAGACGGCACCGCCCCGCCTCGTTCTGAGAGGGACAGAGACCCTCAGCCGTGGTCCGGCCCCCTTCCCCCTCGGTGTGTGCGCAGCGACAGCTCCTCGCTGTCTAGGGCTGCGGGTCTTCACAGGGACGGCACTAGCATCTCACGCCCGGGAGACCGGGAAGCGGGGCCGGGAACCCTGGCCGAGCTCCCTCCGGGTTTCTGGCAGAGGTGAGGCCTGAACCACACCTCCTGCCTCCTGGCCAAGGGCTCTGTCGTCTTCCAAAAGATCGTCAGAGAGGGGTTAGGGGGAGAAGGTTCACTCCCCTAACAGCCGCGACATTTGGGCCAGGGCCCAGGCGACTGAAACTCCATCCTGGTCTCCCACGCGGGTGGCAGGGGCTCAAGCACGTGGGCCATCTTCTGCTGCTTTCGCAGGCGCATCGGCAGGATGCTGGTGGAAAGCGGAGCAGCCAGGACTCGAACCAGCGCTCTGATATGGGATGCTGGCTCCTCCATTCTGGGCCCCTGACTCGGTCCCTTGACACCTCCCTCGGGCTCGGCGAGTCGCTGCTGGGGTGAGATGTTGTGGGTGGTTCGGCAAAGAGAAGGAGCCTTTCAGAGGTGCCGCATTCTTGCCCCCCTCATTTGAAGCTGCACGGGGCAGGCTAGGGTGTGCAAGGCTCTGTGAAATCCTGCAGAGAAGGAACCAGTGTGACTTCGCCCAGCATTTCCAAAGCACGTCTGACCGTGGGACAGGCCAGTGACCGCCTGAGAGCAGCCACCTTGTTGCCCCAAGCCTTCAGCCAAGAGTCAGTCCGGCCCCTAAGTGGGTTGACAGAGCTCCCCAGTGGCCAGGAGCTGGCCTGGGGACGCTGCCCAGGGGACGAGGGGCAGCTGCCCCCAGAGGCTGAGAATGGCCAGGTTGTCTTCTGCCAGACCCCACTCCCAGACTGGACCTGACCCTGCCCGTGCCTCCCGTCGGGTCCTTGGAGTCCGCCAGAGTGGAGGCCAAGCTGTCACTGGTGCTGCTACACCGGCAGTCCAGTCTGCCCAACACAGCCCCTTCCAGTGTGGTTCCTTGGCTTGGCCATCCAGCCCTGAGTCCAAGCCGGCCTCCCTGAAGCGGTCAGCCACGCAGCCTGGCTCCGTCCCCCGCTCCCTCCGTCCGGGGCTGACCCCGGGCAGAACTGAAGATACTGGTTTTCCTCGGCTTTGCCTCCTCGGGGCTTCAGCCTTGCTGATGGGCTGGGGGCCTGGCCTGGACCCCTCCTCATCCAGGAAGAGTGCCAGCTCGTTGGTCAGGGCCCACGGGAGCCCCAGCTCAGAGAGGGAGATGGGGACACAGTGACAGTCCCGCCAGGTCCCCTCCAGCTCTTCCTTCTCTTCTGAGTCCAGCAGGTGCTTGGGAGCCTGTCGGACACCTGCCACGGGTGATCCAGAGCCTCATGTGCCACCTACGCTCATCATTCATTCAACTAGTGACACGACTAAATAGCATCTCCACTCCAGGGCCCATCCTAGGGGGTGCATGCTGGGTGCCTTGGTAAAGGGCTCAGGGTCTCTGTCCTTAGCAAGCTCGTGGTCCGGGGAGGAGCAGCTAAGCTACTAGCTGACATCCTGGGTGATGAGTCGGTGGGGGAAACCTGGGGGCCTTCGGCAGCATAGGGGTGCTCCCAAACCTGGGCTTCAGTGGCTGGGAATAGGGGGAGGGGAGAAGAGCAGGGAGGACTTCCTGGAAGAGGGGAGATACAAGCTGGGACCTGAAGGATGAGAGGTGGAAGAAAGGGCTCCATAGGTAGAGACCAGGTAGCGCGAACAGCCTCTGAGCTTCCGAGGGCTGGAGCCGTCTCTGCTTAGGAGGAAACTGAGGGCCGGAGAGCCGTGGACGGTCGCGACTCCCAGAGCCAGCTTCCCGGGCTCCACTGGCCGCATGCAGACCACAGCTCAGGCTGGCTCTGAGCCAGGGGCAGCAGCACCAAAGGGGCAGGGCCATGCAGGGCTCCTGCCAGTGGCTCTGGACTCTAGAACCCTCCCTTAAGGTCGCGCTGTCTGAAGCCCCAAGTACTCCATCCCCTTCTCTCTTTCTCTTCCCTCCTTTAAATCCTCCTGACCTCCTCGTCCTGGGGGCCGCCCTGCCCTGAGCTCCTCCCCTCCACACCCCACCCCACCCCTGCCTGTCCCGCTAGTCCCATTTCACTTAGAACAAAGGACAGCACTTCCAGCCTTCACAAAGCGGCCTGCAGCCGTGGATCTCAAGGAATCTGTTCAGTCCCTAGCGGTGCAGGGGGCCACGGCAGAGGGCGGGGGGGGGGGGGGCACGGGGCCAGTGGCAGACCTGCTCCGTGTGTGTGCTTGTCCCCCGGGGGTCTGGAGGGGTCAGCTGATGGCAGAGACTTTCTGAAATGCCCCTTCACCTTAAAAGTGCAAGTAAAGTTGTTTGCACTGAGCTCGGGAGCTGCGCTGTGCTACAGGACCTTCTGTGACCATGGACACGTGCAGTGGCTTCACTGTCCCACGGGGCAGCCGCGAGCCACCTGGGACAAGTGAGATGAGGCTGGTGCCACCAAGGACCTGGATTTTAATGTTTTGAAAGATTTATTTATTTATTTTAAAAGCACAGTGACAGAGAAAGAGAGAGGTCTTCCATTCTCTGGTTCACTCCACAAATGGCCACAACTGCCAGCGCCAGGACTGGGCCAGGCCGATGCCAGGAGTTCTGAAGCTCCACCTGGGTCTCCCCCATAGGTGGCAGGGGCCCAAGGACTTGGCCATCTTCTGCCGCCTTCCCAGGCCGCGTTAGCAGGGAGTTGGATTGGAAGTGGAGCAGCCGGGACTGGAACCGGTGTGGGAATACGGGATGCCAGTGCTACAGGCGGAGGCTTGACCTGCTGCGCCACAGTGCCTGACCTCTGGATTTTCTTTCTTTTTTTTTTTTTTTTTTTTGACAAGCAGAGTGGACAGTGAGAGAGAGAGACAGAGAGAGAAAGGTCTTCCTTTGCCGTTGGTTCACCCTCCAATGGCCGCTGCTGCAGCCGGCGCACCGCGCTGATCCAATGGCAGGAGCCAGGATCCAGGTGCTTTTTCCTGGTCTCCCATGGGGTGCAGGGCCCAAGCACCTGGGCCATCCTCCACTGCACTCCCTGGCCATAGCAGAGAGCTGGCCTGGAAGAGGGGCAACCGGGACAGAATCCGGCGCCCCGACCGGGACTAGAACCCGGTGTGCCGGCGCCGCAAGGTGGAGGATTAGCCTAGTGAGCCGCGGCGCCGGCCCCTCTGGATTTTCATTCCACTTGAATTATTAACTTTCACTGGGCCAGACTTAGCTAACCACGCATGACTAGTGGCTACCACAATGCATGGCACAGCTCTCGAGCCGAGCCTTCCGGTATGGGTGCCACGCGAGCCTCATCCGTAGCTTATCTGTTTTACAAGTAGCTGCATTTTGCAAAGTAAAAGGAAATAGATGATATGTTTTATTTGAGCTAATATTATCAGCATATTATTTCTGTAAGATATAACAAGTATTTTAATTATGTAATAACTATTAATGAAGTCTACATTCTATCTTGATACTGTGTCTTCAATATCCAGTATGCATTTTATGCTTATTTGCATCAGTTTGGATGCTAAAATTTCAACAATTGAAACAGAGGGGGTGTCTGGCATAGTAGTTGAGAAGCCGTTTGACAGGCGCGTCCCATGTCGGAGGGCCTGGGTTCGAGTGCTGGCTCCACTCCAGTTCCAGCTCCCTGCTAATGTGCGTCCTGGGGGGCAGCAGCTGATGGCCCAAGTAGTTGGGTCCCTGCCACCTGCGTTAAGCTCCTGGAGCCTGGTCGTTGTGGATGTCAGTGAATGGAAACTCATCGGTCTGTCTGTCTCCCTTTCCCTTTGTGCCTTCCAGCTAAGTCAAATAAATAAGCATTAAAAAAATTAGAAAAATATAAAGTTGTGATTAATGCAAGACCATGTTATACTGCCTAGGTTTTAAAGTCTACATTAATTGAAAGAAAATAAATTCAGTTCGTCAGTCCCACGGGGCACCCCCTGTGAGAGCCGGTGGCCGCCCGGGTGGACAGTGCATCTGGCTTTCTTTGTCCGTGGGGTCCCTTCCCCGTGTTTGGGTGATCCCATGATCCCTGAGCTGAGTGTCTGCCACATGTTACTCCCAGGCTTCCAGTGCCCCTGTTCTCGCCGCGTGGGTCAGAGACGCACAGCCCGCACCCCCAGGTGGGTGGTCTCCCTGCCGCTGCCAGGGGACACAGTGCCACTGCCCTCTGGTGACCCCCAGACAGGGCTGCGTGCTCATCCTTTTCTGTGTGGTGGCCCCACCTTCCCGCACGGGCACTTCCGGGGGTGGCCACGCCCTGCCGTGTCCACAGCGGGGGACCTGTGCAGCAGGACCAGCCGAGGTGTCCTGCGGGCCCTGGCAGCACTTCTCCAGGTCCACGTTCTGATGCAAGGTGCCCCCCTCCCGTAGGAAGTTCTAGAATTTGTGACCTCATGAGCTCTGAGGGCAGGGACCGTGTCTGCCT
The DNA here is from genome assembly GCF_964237555.1 of Oryctolagus cuniculus. Classification (NCBI taxonomy): domain Eukaryota; kingdom Metazoa; phylum Chordata; class Mammalia; order Lagomorpha; family Leporidae; genus Oryctolagus; species Oryctolagus cuniculus. The sequence continues at coordinate 150,080,330 of NC_091438.1, forward strand.
CGGTCACAGGGATGTCCCCAGCCGGAGCACGGTGCCTGCACAGAGGAGATGTTCAGAACCCGTGGGGGAATGAGTGCACGGATGAGTGACAGGTGGCTGTAGAAATGGTCCCGTTTGCCCCCATCTTCCCGGCCAGCCTCGCCTCCCGCCCCTCCCCCCAGCTCCACCTGCTCTTCCCTTCTCACCCCTCTGTCTTTGCTCAACTGTCCCCTTGGCCTGGGACACCGCCTGCTTCCTGCCGCCCTTCCAGCTCCCCCTGTTCTCCCTGATCATTGCCCCCCGGGGGCTCTGCCAAGTTCTCGCCCCGCCATCCTGGTCCCCCCATCACAGCCCCTCCCGTGCCCGGTGCCCTGTCGCCACGTTCCCTGGGGGACACTGGGGGAGCGCCTCTGTACGCCTCACTCGGGTGCTGATGCAGAGTAACTCCCACGTGGTCTCCAGCAGCCTTGGCAGGAGGAGCTGTTTCTGCCCTTGACTAAAGATGTGCAGACTGAGGCTCAGTGAGCCCAAGGAAGACACAGCGAAGGGCCCCAGGGGCTGCGCCTCCCCGCGCAGGCTCTTAGCTCCCCCTCCCCAGTGAACCCCTGGAGGGCAGAGCCCAAATGCTTGCCTGCTTTTTTGTTTTTCACATTTGTTTTATTTATTTGAAAGGCAGAGTGACAGACACAGAGATCGTTCGTCTGCTGGTTCACTCCTCAGATGGTCCAAACGGCTGGGGCTGGGCCAGGCACATCAGCAGGGAGCGGGATCAGAAGTGGAGCAGCCGGGACTTGAACCCTTGAATCTTTTTTTAAAAAAGATTTATTTACTTGAAAGGTAGAGAGACAGAGAGGTCTCCCATCTGCTGGTTCACTCTCCAGATGGCCTCGACAGTCAGAGCTGGGCTGGTCTGAAGCCAGGAGTTTCCTCCAAGTCTCCCATGGGGTGCAGGGACCCAGGGACCTGGCCATGTTCCACTGCTTTCCCAGGCGCGTTAGCAAGGAGCTGGATTGGAAGTCGAGCAGCCGGGACACCGCAGGCAGCGGCTTTTCCGGCTGCTCGACAGCACTGGCCCCTCAGATGCTTCCTTACTCTCCACTCATCGCCCGTGCCCTGTGCTGTCATGCGGCAGAGCCAGGGATGGCCCTGACTCTGGGTTAGGAGGCGGTGCCGCTCGCCTCGGCCTCTCCTGAGCCCTGGGTTTGGTTCCCCTGGCGCAGGGCGTCACTGAAGGCTACAACGGCACCATCTTCGCCTACGGCCAGACGGGCAGCGGAAAGTCGTTCACCATGCAGGGCCTGCCGGAGCCGCCCTCCCAGAGAGGCATCATCCCCAGGGCGTTTGAACACGTGTTTGAGAGTGTGCAGGTACAGCCGGGTGTGGGGGTGGGGGGCGGGGGGGTGGCGCCGGGGGCCCCGGGGGCCCTGGCCCTTCTGCCCTGTGGCAGGGGTCGTGGGACGCAGAGCTCGGCCTTGACTTGGTGCGGGTCTTCGGGGGCCGGCGCTGGTTTCTGAAACGGTGGGAGAAGAGGACCTCAGCCTTGAGAACATTCCGATGCCCATTCCATGACTTTCCTGGCCGCTTTGGCTCATTTTTTTTTTTTTTTGAAGATTTATTTATTTATTTGAAAGGCAGAGTTACAGAGAGAAAGAGGTCTTCCATTTACTGGTTTCCTCCCAAAATGGTCACGACACTGGGACAAGCTGAAGCCAGGAGCCAGGAGCTTCTTCCAGGTCTCTCCCACACATGCTGGGGCCCAAACCCTTGGGCCGTCTTCCACTGCTTTCCCAGGCGCATGAGCAGGGAGCTGGATGGGACGTGGAGGAGCCAGGATTTGAACCTGGGAAGCTGGCGCTGCAGGCGGAGGGTTAACCTGCTAAGCCACAGTGCCGGCCCTGCTTTGGTTCTTAAAAAGCAGGTGGCATTTCACGCGATACGGCCACCTGAGCACTGGGTTGCAACTCTCCGAGCTCCTCCTGTAATTGAGCGATTGCTATGGACCAAGCCTGTGGGAAACTCTAATTATGTCTGAACCCGGAGACAGACGCAGGGGTAACTGACAGCCCCGTGTCCATCACAGGGAGGGCCGGGCTGAGACTCTGAATTCGTCCCAGGGTGAGTGTTCCCTGGTGGCAACATGCAGAGAGGCCCACGGAGCAGGGCCTGCGAGCGAGCAGCCCAGAGCCAGGGCTTGTTCCAGGCCTCACCCGTGGCCTTGGGTTCTCGCTCCAAGCCACAGGGAGGACCTTTTTCGCTCCCATGAGCACGTGGACATAATATCAGCCGCACAAATAGCAGGACGGAGATTATGCAGTTTGGAGAGGGCTGGGGTCCCACTGAGCAGTGGGCAGGGCGATCAGGGTGACGTCACGCAGGGGTGGGGACTCCTCTCCCCATGGTGTCTCCCACGCCCCCGGCTGCAGAGGACCCAGGCCAGGTCAGGCCTGGCAGCAGGTGGGCCTGGGGCTCAGAGGCCTCTCCTCTCCACCCCGACAGTGTGCGGAGAACACCAAGTTCCTGGTCCGGGCCTCCTACCTGGAGATCTACAATGAGGATGTCCGTGATCTGCTGGGGGCCAACACCAAGCAGAAGCTGGAGGTGGGTGCAGGGAGGGGCTGTGGGAAGGTTGCTGTTCAGATGAGGTGGGGACTTTGAACTTGAACTTCGGAGTATGCTCAGAGTTCATGATGCAGGGGAGGTGTTAGTGGGCCTCCCCCACCGCACCTCTATATCTGCTGAAATAGATGAAGTTGGTGGTAGACTTCATTTGAAGTAAGGGTTCCACTGCTAAAAAAAAAAAATTACTTGGAAGATTTCTAAAGGCCCTTCACACTAAGAAGGCAATAGTGGCGATTGCTTATTAAGCGCTTCCTGTTTACTGGCTGGCTGAGGCCCATCGTGCCTCTGGCACTCAGCGTCTCCTCGTTGGGTAGCTATGATCTCCAAGCTGTCAGTGTGCGAAGGGAGCTTCAGTGTCCACGTCACACAGCGCTAAGTGGCCGAACCTGGACTTGAACCCAGCTGTGTCTTGACTTGAAGGTCCCAGATGTGACACACCCCAGTTTACCGCCTCTGAAGGGCTCCCATCTGACTTCGGTCCCCTTTGAAAGGCCCCCCCCCGAGGGGTGAAGTGACCCTCAGGCTGCTCCGCAGGGCACCCCTGGTGTAGAGGACAGAGAATGCCTGGGGAGACAGTCAGGCTGGGGAGACAGTCAGGCTGGGGACACAGTCAGGCTGGGGAGACAGTCAGGCTGGGGAGACAGTCGCTCACAGCAGAAAAGCTCCGACTGGCTCCCCCGGGGGCCGCTGCACAGGGCTCGATCCCTGCTGTCCTTTGTGCCCAGTCTCCTCTCCTTAAAGGGTGAGCCACAGAGTAGCTTTCCCAGCAGGGGGCAGCAGTGAGGCGTTTAGGGTTCCATCAAGATAGGCCGAACCAGGCTGGCCCTCTGGGGAGTCCGGTGAGGTCAGGAGACCCGGCAGGACTGGGCAGCCAGTGAGTGGCCAGGCTGGGCTCTGCTTGAGACCCTTTGGCCTTCACCCCGGTAAGACGCCTTGCTCATGTCTCGTCTCTTATGTGAGGTTCTCTAAATGCTGAATGGGGCGGCCGGGTGGAGGAGAGAGGTACCAACCCACATCCGAGGCCAGAATGCTGGTTGGCTGCCCCCTGCACCCAACTCTGGTGCTGTTTATCTGACCAGGCAACCAGAGGACCCCCAGGAGGCCCCACGAGTGGCATGGGGGTCAGCCCTCCTCCACGGGGACGTCTCAGGAGCATCAACCGGGGAGGTTGCTATGGAGACCGTTGCTTTACCCAAGAGGACAGACTTGCAAAGAGGAGCTGGCTTGCCGAGGCCGCGGGGCTGGGAGCCACAGAGTCGGGGCTGGGCCCCCAGGGCACGCCCTTCAGCTGCCACGGGGATGGGGAGCCTGAGTAGGGGCCCTGATGGCGCCTGTCTTCCCGCTCTGCAGTGCCCTCCAGGGCTATTCAAGACCCCGCAGTGGCCACGTGACACAGCCCTGCTCCCCAGTTGCTCCCAGACGCCCTGCCCTGGGTCACTGGAGATGTCCCTCTGATTGGCGGCTACTCTGTGGCCAGCTGAGCAGGCCAGGCCTCAGGGAGGAGCTGGAAAAATCCTGAACAGTTGGAGCCACATGGGCCCTTAGAGACCCCCCTGGAGCCAGCCCCTTCCTGGTTCGGATGAGGACACGCCGCGTGACCCGCATCTCCGTCCAGAACAAGATCCCCGGCCCCGCCCCCGCCAGCTTGGCGCAGGCGCACAGTGCTCTGCCCGGTCCACGCAGGAGCCCCGGCCGCCCACCTGGAGCTGTTCCCGTCTTCTCGCTCCTGGTGTAGCTGAGTCAGCCCCCAGGCAGGGAGGCAGGGAGAGGAGGCAGGCGTGGGGTTGCTGCCACGGATCAGCCCTAGACGGCCAGCCGGCGGAGTCAGGACCCCTGCCCACTTGGGAAACTTCTGCCAGCCTACAGCGGGGCGGCAGGAGACCCTCCTCTTCCTCTCGACCCTGGACTTAAAAGGGCCGCAGCTATCCAGAGCACCCATGCGCTTGTTGCCCTGGGCCATGGACCCGAGGCTGGGTGGGCCAGTCTGTCTGGGGGCTGCCGATGACCACAGTGACCAGGCGCAGGTGTTCCCCCGCCCCCTGCCCCGGGGCATGGAGCTCCGACCTGCTCCTTGTGGAGGACGTGCAGGGGAGGATACGGGGGTGCAGGTGCTTTCTTGCCCTATAACAGATGAGGAGGTGGAGGCTCCACTTCCTGTGTAAGACCAGCCCACCGCACGGTCAGGAGAGCAGGACTGGGCTCTGCATTCGGGGCCACGCCCCTCAGCACAGGCTCTTAACCTGCTCGGCACAGGGTCTGCTAATGTGTATAGCCGGAGCCGACTAGAGCAGCCAAGGCCAGCAGGAGATTTGGGGAAACAGAGGTACACACCCGGCCCCAGCCACTACAAACCTTCGTCCTGCACCCCAGCCGGGTCCTGCGTGGTGGAACAGAGCCTGGGGGCCTCTCTGCCTGGTTCCCCTGCACACTCCCCCACCGACCCACAGACACGGACACATCCTTGTCCATCCATGCTGCAGCCCACTGGTTGCCATGGCAACCCAGCTGTGGCCTCTGTGCAGCCAAGATGAGCAGTTACCCAGGGAGTGTGCAGAGCGGGCGGCTGTCAGAGCAGTCCTGCCTTGTTGGGGGTGGGGTTCCCTTGGGGAATGACAAGGTGTGTGTGTGTGTGGGTGGGTGGTGGGACAAACCCTCCTGGGCCTAAAGATAGAGCACTGGGAGACCCATTCCGCAAGGCGCATCTCCTGAGGTCGCCCAGGCCTCCAGACGCATCTCCGGCCTCTGTGACCTGCTCCAGAGCTGTGGTTAGATCCATTGTTGGACAGAAATGGGATTTATCGTCCCCATTTCACAGGTGAGGAGACAGGCTTAGAGTGAGGCAGACTGACCTCCCCACCTAGCAAGTGACAGAACCAGGGTTCTGGTTCTGAGTCTAGAGCAGGAAAGTTCACGAGGCCAGGAGCCCCTCGCTCACGGGGCTTGTGTGCCAGGCGGGGTCCTAGCCTCTGGGGGTGGCAGGCATCCCAGCAGGCACCTCTCAGGCATGTGAGTACTGTGGCTGAGCTGGAGGGGTGCTGCGGGCCCCCAGGGCTGGCTCCACCTGCGTTTGGGGGCTCCTGCTTCTGCCGCTGTGACCCTCCTCCCAACCGCCTCCGGGGCATGGGTCAGCTCTCCTCCCAGCTGCCTCCGGGGCAGGGGTCAGCTCTCCTCCCAGCTGCCTCCGGGGCAGGGGTCAGCTCTCCTCCCAGCTGCCTCCGGAGCACGGGTCGGCTCTCCGGGGCGTGGGTCGGCTCTCCTCCCAGCCACCTCCGGGGCATGGGTCAGCTCTCCTCCCAGCTGCCTCCGGGGCGCGGGTGGGCTCTCCTCCCAGCTGCCCCTGGGTGCGGGTGGGCTCTCCTCCCAGCCGCCTCTGGGGCGTGGGTCGGCTCTTTGTTATTTCAGGCTTCAGTTCCCGCAGGATGCTTCAGCTTCTCCCCTCTGCCCCTGGAGCCTTCATGACCTGTGACCCCTCGATGGCTGTGACCTTCAAGTCACTTAGCCTTTAGGGTGCCTCCCTGGCTGCCCCGGTGTGCCAGCTCCACTCCCTGGGCTGGGCCTGGCTGGGTCTCCGCCTCCTGCTGGAGCAGATGGGCCCATGTGAGGGCCCCGACCCCACCGAGAGGCCCTGAAGCCGGTGGGGCTTTCTGCGCTCGGCCTGCAGGGCCATTGGCAGCCAAACCCCTCTTGTTCCAGTCCACTCTGCTCTTGCCGGAGTGGTTTTATTTCTTCTCACAAGTGAGAAATACTGTGTGTCCCAGCTCCATGTCTGCAGCTAAGTGACCAGGTGGCCTGGGCAGTGAGCAAGCCGGCGCCATCGCATGAGCTCTCTGACCTGCAGCCCTCACGCAGGGCTGCAGCCACCTGAGCTGCACCTGCTGGGGCTCTGTGCAGCAAATGGCCAGGGGCTGAACACATTCTTGCTGCCCCAGAGGGAGGGCAGAGAGGGGATCCGGAGCTCAAGCTCCCAGACTAAAAACCACCTTCACGGCGGTGGCCCTGGTGGGTGCCCCGTGGATGGCACCTGGCATTTATGGGACACTTAGTCACCTGCCAGAGGCACCATGCTGAGCCTTGGGTGCCCCCTTTGTCTTTAAGATTTATTTCTTATTTATTTGAAAGGCAGAGTTACAGAGAAGAGAGATAGAGAGAGAGAGAGAGAATTGTCCATTCACTGGTTCACTCCCCAAGTGGTCGCAGTGGCCAGGGCTGGGCTAGGCTGAAGCCAGGAACCTGGAGCTTCTTCCAGGTTTCCCATATGGGTGCAGGGGTCCAACCACTTGGGCCATCTTCTGCTTTCTTAGGCACATTAGCAGGGAGCTGGATCGCAAGCGGAGCAGCCAGGTCTTGAACCAGCGTCCATATGGGATGCTGGCATCGCAGGGGGAGGCTTAACCTGCTACATCACAATGCCGGTCCCTTCCCCTTATTTCACTGGTTTCTTACCATAGCCCGACGAGATTGATGATGTCTCATACCCATTGTATAGATGTGGAAACTGAGGTCCAGACTGAGTCACTGACACAAGGTCCCACAAGTAGGAGGCAGGAGGAGGTTTGCGGGTGGCCCTGCCTGGAACGGGCGCCTTCCCTGTTATGGGGCGTTAGCTGAGCCAATCCGCGCTGCAGGAGGGCAGGCGCGGTCTGGTGGAGCTCAGGCCTAGGGTGCCCTGGGGACCCCTGGCCCCACCTCCACCCCGCTCCTGAGCCGTGCCTCCTGCCCGCAGCTGAAGGAGCACCCGGAGAAGGGTGTGTACGTGAAGGGGCTGTCCATGCACACGGTGCACAGCGTGGCCCAGTGCGAGCGCGTCATGGAGACGGGCTGGAAGAACCGCTCGGTGGGCTACACCCTCATGAACAAGGACTCCTCACGCTCACACTCCATCTTCACCATCAGCATCGAGATCTACGCTGTGGGTATGCGCCTGGGACCAGGGGCGGATACCCGAGCGGGTCCAGCGCCTGTGGAGGAGGGACCACCAGAGGGCGCTCCCCTGCGGCAGGGCAGGAGCTGAGGAGCTGAGGCTGCACAGCAGGGGGGTGCAGGAGCTGGGCTCCTGTCCCGAGGCCGTCCGTCCTCTCTCTCTTTGTAGTCTCACTGAGCTTCTTTCTGGCCGAGTTTGTGAGAGCCTGAGCAGGAAGGGACAGAGCGTGGTTACTCGGGGCCTGCGGGGCCAGCACTCGGCTGCTTCGTTCTGTTGCAGCCTGCAGCCGTCCCAGGCCGGGCAGGCTGCATTGTTCTCGTTTTCCCGTGGAGAAAACAGCTCGGAGCTGCTGTGGGTGTGCTTGCCCAAGCTCCCGCCAGCCCAGCCCGACCCCAGGTCCTCCTGATCGCTGGTTTTCTTCTGCTGACCCTCCCTGCTGCTGCCTCTCGCGAGTCTGTGGCCCAGCAGGAGTCGGGCTCCGGAGAGCGCGGAGCAGCAGGCAGCGGCAGCCCGGCGGGAGCACAGGTCTGCAGAGGCGGTTGACCAGGGTCAGCGCCCAGGCTGGTGGGACCGTCCCCACCCCGCTCAGTCCAGGCCCCAGGCCTGCCCCTGCCGCTTGCCAAGTGTCCGAGGGGTGTGTGGCTGGGGAGGGTGGGACTCGCGTGCTCCCAGGGGCAGGGACAGGAGGGGCAGGTGATTTGGTCCCTCTTGGACTCTGCAGGAGTGTGTGAAGGAGGGGACAGGCTGCCTGCAAACAGGCTTTTAACAGATTTAAAAGATGATTCTTGCTTTCATTATAAAATAATGCAAACTCAATAAAGATACTTAGAATTTAGAGAGAGATGGGGGAGAGTGCCCGTGGTTCTGGGAACCAGCACAACCAGCCGTTCCCATCAGAGCACACTGTGCTTCGCGTTTTCTTTTCAGAAAGATTTATTTATTTATTTGAAAGGCAAAGTTACAGAAAGAGGGAGACACACAGAGAGAAATCTTCCATCTGCTGGTTCATTCCCTAAATGGCCAAACAGACAGGGCTGGGCCAGACCAAAGCCAGGGGCCTGAAACTCCAACCAGGAGTTCCCACGTGGGTGCAGGGACCCCAACACTTGGGCCATCCCCCACTACTTTCCCAGGTGCATTAGCAGGGAGCTGGATCAGAAGTGGAGCAGCCGGGACTCGAACCGGCGCCCACATGGGATGCTGGCCTCACAGGTGCAGCTTAACCTGCTGCGCCGCCGTGCAGTGCCTTGTCTTTTGATGCTGTTTTTCCGTGAACGTTTTAGGCACGATTGGAGTCTTACGCTCCAGGTGGTTTCCCCTTGGCTCTGTTTGGCAAGCATCTCCCTCGTCAGCACCGTGTGCCCGGGGCGGAGGGTAGTGCAGGCATTTCTCTCACCCATTTATGACCAGCCTTTGCAGGGTGCTCCAGTTGTCTTCAGATCTGCGGTGCTGTAGATGAGGCTGTGGGTGGAAGTGGCTGACACAGGTTCCTTGCAGCGGAGCCCTGGGGGTGGGGCTCGCGCGTGAGGCTCCTACGACCTGAACACAGAGCTTTCCCAAGGCCGGTCCCCATTCTGTCCTGCTCTTTTATTAAAAAGTAATTTAAAAAATCAGTTGCATGGCAGAGAGAGAGAGAGCGCGAGCGAGAGCACGTGAGCGAGCAGGAAGGAGCTCCACTGGTTCACTCTCCAAATGCCTGCAGTAGCCAGGGCTGGGCCAGGCTGAAGCCAGGAGCCAGGGACTCGGTGTGGGTGTCCCGTGTGGGTGGCAGGGACCCAACCACTTGAGCCATCACCTACTGCCTCCTAGGGTAACGTCAGCAGGAAGTCAGAATCAGGACAGAGTCAGGACTCGAACCCAGGACTCAGATATGGGATTTTGTTCCTAACCACTGCACCAAATGCCCACCCCTCTCTTTAAAGAGCCTGAGGACCCACGCCCCTCATGCGTCCACCTGCTGCGTCCCAGCCAGGCTTTCGCCCTTTCAGATTGGGGGCCCGCGTGTAACATGGGCAGCTGCGGTTTCAGCCCCGCCCCCGCCTCCCTGCCCCGATCTGGGGCTTCGGGCCACGTCAGAATTGAACGATGTCGCCCTCCAGCTCCTGGGGTGGTTTACGGGGTGGCCAGTGCCAGTGAGCACTAGCCTTGGGCAGGCCCAGGCTGAGCTCGGCGTGTTTGCGCCGTCACTGCCGTCCTCATGGTGACCTTCAAGCTGGCTTTGTGTCCGCACTGAGAGAGGGGCTGCTGAGGCTGAGTCCAGTGACGTGACCTCCCGTGTGTCACAGCTGCTAAGGGAGAGGGTCCGGATGGGCCCTCTGAAGCCCAGTGGTCCAGCCGCAGGTGGCTGTCCCATCACCCTCCATGCCCAGGGCCCATCCAGCCGGCACAGTAGCAGTGACCTTGGCACCATGTGCCGGGCTGCTGTGGCCCCCATAAGAAACTGCTGCAGGTTTCCTCTGCTCCTCCCAACAACTGACCCTAGTGGGGGCTGGTGCTGTTGTCACTTTGTTGATGTGTGAAACTGTGACCCAGAGAGGCGCATGGCTCCCCTGGTGTCACACAGCAAGGCAGAGGCAGGACTGGGCTGGGAGCCAGGTCCAAGAGTCTCCAAAGCTGATAAATGGACGAATCAACTCCTTGGGGATCCAGCCATGCCCCCCACCCCCCACCTTTGGCCTAGAGGAGGAGTGGAGGAGCTGCTGGGTAGCCATCAGGAGCCTGCTGCACTCAAACAAACTAACACCCGGCCCCTGCTCCCCGGAGTCGGACGGCCCAGCGTTCTGATTTGGGCTCCGCCCCTTAGCAGGTGTAACCCTGGACACGTCGCGTGCTCAGTGGGCTCCTGACCCCGGGGCGCCCTCTAGTGCCCTGCCTGCTCTGTCTGTCTGTGCAGACGAGCGGGGCAAGGACCACCTCCGGGCGGGCAAGCTGAACCTGGTGGACCTGGCAGGCAGCGAGCGGCAGTCCAAGACGGGCGCCACGGGGGAGCGGCTCAAGGAGGCCACCAAGATCAACCTGTCGCTGTCGGCGCTGGGCAACGTCATCTCGGCGCTGGTGGACGGCCGCTGCAGGCACATCCCCTACCGCGACTCGAAGCTCACCCGGCTGCTGCAGGACTCGCTGGGCGGCAACACCAAGACGCTGATGGTGGCCTGCCTGTCGCCCGCCGACAACAATTACGACGAGTCCCTGAGCACGCTGCGCTACGCCAACCGGGCCAAAAACATCAAGAACAAGCCGCGCATCAACGAGGACCCCAAGGACGCGCTCCTCCGCGAGTACCAGGAGGAGATCAAGAGACTGAAGGCCATCCTGGCCCAGCAGATGGGCCCCACGGGCCAGCCAGGTAGGGTGGCCCTGGAGGGCGTGGCAGGAAGGGGCGGGCCCGAAGAGAAGCGAGCCTACGCCTGGCGTCTCGTCCCCACCTCCTCTGACGCCACGGGGCACGGCTGTCTTGGTTGGTTTGTTTTCATTTTATTTGAAAGGTGGACACGGAACTTCCATCCACTGGTTCACGCTCCAAATGCCAGCGACAGCCAGGGCTGGGCCAGGACCCAGGAGCGCAGTCTGGGTCCCCGACCTGGGTGGCAAGGACACCAGTACTTGAGCCGTCACTGCTGCCCCCAAGGGTGGACATTAGCAGGAAGCTGGGATTGGAAGTAGCAGGACTTGAACTCAGGCAGTGCAGTAAGGGATGCGGGCTACCCAGGCAGCGTCTTAACCACTGCTCCAGGGGCCCGCTGCTGGGCTCAGCTTTTGAAGAGTCAGGCGCAGCCCTGCTCGGTGAGAGCCCAGATGGTGTTTGCCTGGCCGTGCCTGAAGGAGAGGCCTGGCCCTGGCTCGTCCCACCAGCCACGGGCCCTCGTCGCCCGCTGCCGGCCTCCGCCACGCCCCCAGCAGCCCCTGCTGTCCTCGTGGCAGCGTCATGGCCGCCGGCTGACCTGCTCCCCCACGTCCCACCCAGCTCCTCAGGGGGAAGCTGCTGGTGCCGTGTGCACACCCGGGCGTGAGGCTCTCCCGTCTGGCAGGTGGAGAGCACCACCCAGAGCTGGGCCTGCAGGGTCCTGGGAGCTGAAGGTCTCTTAAATTCTTCTTCTCCCTTCTTGTGGAAGGGAGCACAGGGCAGGCTGGGTCCACGGGTCCATTTGTCTGTCCCCACCCACTGTCTCTCATCCGCTCTGCACACACGTCCATCTGCCCCTCCCTCCACCTGCCTGCCTTCTCCTCCACGCCATCATTTATCCATCTGCTCACTCACCCATCCACACCCCACCCCCGGCTGTCCTTCCTTCTACACACCCACCAGTCCAGTTACCCAGTCGGACTACTATCCCCATCCATCCAGCCACATCCAGCCTGTCCTGTCTTTCCTGTGTCCCGCCCCCCACCTCCATTCCTCTGTCCACAGCTCCCTGACTTAACCTCCCAGGAAAAGGTCAGCCCGGTAGTCTACCGTGTGCTGCAAGGCAGACCCTTGGGCAGAAAGGAGTGTGGGGCCAGGTGTGTGTAGGGTAGGACATGGTCAGGCCTGGATGGCTTCACGGAGGAGACAGTGAGTGAGCTGAGATGGCCAGTGTGTGTGCATTTAGGGCTCTAGGGTGCATTTGGGGAACCACAAATGATGCTACCGGCTGCATGGTGGGGGTGGGGCACAGTCAGGTGGAGACTGGCAGGGGGTGGCGTGGAGAGGGCCCGGAGGGATTCCGCTTGGGCCACCTGCCTCTCTCCTCTTCCCCCTCCCCCCACGCCTGCCTGGCTCACTCCCAGGTTGGTAAGCGGGAGACAGCTGGGAATGGCAGGAGGCCTCAGGATAACTGGGGAGGCTGTGACGCTGGGCCCCCAGTCGCAGCAGCCTACATGAGTGCAGCCTCCGTGCGGCCTTACGGGCAGTGTGGGCCCTGGGTTGGAGCATGCGGTGCCCCGCTGGCTGCAGCGACTTGGGTGGCACTGGGCAGAGCAGCGCGTGGAGCAGTCGGTAGCCAGCTCACCTCCTGGCTCTTCGGGCCAGCGGCTTGGCCCCTGGGACCTTGGTCCCCTCGTCTGTAAACAGAGAAGTCAATGCCTTGATTTTGTGGTAAGGCAGTGGGGAGGATGATCCGAGCCAGCAGGCGGGGCGTAGGGGCCTGGCTTGCAGCCTGCGAATCTTGCTGCTGTCCCCAGCCTGGTAACGACTCAGACCTTCCTGGTGTTGAAGCTTAAGCCTTGGGGTCATGCCTGGGTTCTTTCTTTCTCTCAAATCACCTGCAGTCTGCCACAGACCGCGCTGTCTCTGCCTTCAGCACACGTCTGGATCATCCACTGCTTTTGCACCTGAGCCGTTGCTGCCTCTCCCACTGCAGAGGCCCGGGGTCTCCTGGCACCTGCCCGTGCCACCCCCTCCCCCAGTGCCTCCTCCACTGTTCAAATGCAAGTCCCAGTCCCTACTGCACCCACTCCAGCGGCACTGCTGAGCCCAGAGCAAAGCTGGGGTCCCCCGTCCAGCCCCATTTCCTCTGCAGCCTCTGGTGTGCCTCCTCTGCCCGTCACTCTTGCTGGCCACTGGCTGGTGCTGGAGCGGTGCAGGCCCAGGATGCCCCAGGGCCTTGGCACTCACTGCTCCCGTCCGTCTGGACAGCGATTCCCCCACATCCCTGCCCGCCTCTCTCCCTCGATCCCTGCTTCTTGCCTTGTCTTCAAGGCCTGCCTCCTCCTCTGAGCCCCACCCAACCCGGCTTCCTTTTCTTCTTGGTGCATAGCCCCTGGGATCGTGTTGTACGTTTTGCTGATTGTTTTGTTTGCTTCCTCCTGCGATGGAGAGCCTAGCGTGGGAGTGGAGTTATTTTTTTTAAATATTTATTTATTTAAGGGGAAGAGTTACAGAGAAGGAGGATAGACACCCACTGGTGGCCATAACAGCCAGAGCTGTGCTGATCTGAAGCCAGGAACCAGGAGCTTCTTCCGGGTCTCCCATGCGGGTGCAGGGACCCAAGGACCTGGGCCATCTTCTACTGCTTTCCCAGGCCATAGCAGAGAGCTGGATTGGAAGTGGAGCAGCCGGGATTCAAACTGGTGCCCATATGGGATGCCGGCACTGCAGGCGGAGGCTTAGCCCACGACGCCACAGCGCCGGTTCCAGGGTGTGGAGTTCTGTCTGTTTTACTCGGTGCTGTGGGCTGGTGTCGCGGTGCTGCATGCATGCCGGTGTCACAGGAGCCCTGTTGAGTGAAGCCAGCACTCGTGGGCCATCTCTGAATGACCACGTGGTGCTCTTCACACGGATTTCTCCTGAGTTTCTGCAAACATCGTGTGCTTTGCTCTCTGCTCTCTCTTGTTCTCCTCCCAGCCCTGCTGTCCAGCCAGGAGCCCCTAAACCCTGACCAGGGCGGGGAGAAGCTGCTGCCCCCACCTGTGACCCAGCGTGACGTGGAGGCTGAGAAGCAGCTGATCCGGGAGGTGAGGCCCGAGCGGGCTGGAGAACAGGTGGCCGGATCAGGGCTGGGGGCCGCCGCCTTGGCCACGGGGCCGCGTTCCACCTTCACCGTCACCGTGGCATTGGATCTGCAGTCCCTCTTTATAGCTGAGAAACCTTAGGGACACCACGACTCGCCCAAGGTCACACAGCTAAGGAGAGCATGAGCCAGGATTCGAACTTGGCTTCCTGGGTCCAGACTGAGGGTCACCGCCACATCAGTGCCTGCCCCGGGGAGAAGAGAGAAGGGGACGGGGCTTCTCCAGGAGTGCGGGGTCTCCTCGGGACTGGAGGGGGGGTTGGCTGTCGATGGAGGCGGAGAAGCCTCGCTGGCCCTGGGAGAGGCCTGCGCAGAGGCCAGGTGGTCAGAGAGGAAAGGAGTCAGTGCCCTCAGCAGCTGTGCCCGGGCCCAGGGGCTGACAGCAGGGCTGCCTCTGACTGGTGGGTGAGCGCAGCGTGGGCCTCGCTGACGCCCGGGGGCCCGGCTCCCTCAGCCTCCCTGGGAAGCAGCAGGGTGGGCATCGCCCGACTTTGCAGACCCAAGCGCCCCCCAGGCAGGGACTCCCACAGCCCACCGTGCCCTGCTTTCTGGACGCCACTGCGTCTTGATGGCTGCGCCCAGAGCTGTGCGCTGACCGTCTCTCGGGCACGCTGGCTTTGCTCATGGGACTCTAAGGCCAGGCTGTGCCCCTGCCACTCAACTATGACCTCAGTTGGGGTCAGCCCTCAGGCCCCGGAAGTCCTTCAGGCTAGGGGGGCAGATCAGGTAAAGCCTGGGGTGACAGTCCTAGAGGCCGGAGGTTCTGGGAGCCCAGCTGCTCACTGGGCCTCCTCACCTGCTGGTCTGGGCTGGCTCCTGGGCAGGGGTCCCAAGGAGCGGAAGTCCCCAGACAGGAGACACCCAGCCACAGCAGGACCTCGGTCCTGAGTCCAGGAGGGCAAGGGAACTGCACAACAGCTGCGACGAAAGCTTCCTCCTCCAGGCAGACGGCCCCTCAGCAGGGCACTGCCGCCCCCTGGTGGTCACTTAGGGAGCTGAGCTGCTGTTCCCAGCAGGCTGCCTCGAGGGGCTGGAGCTGGGAGGGCCTCTCGCCATCCTCGAGCCACAGCCCAGAGGACACAGGGTCCCTCTGATCGCTGCTGCCTCTGCCCCGGAGCCTCTCTGATCGCTGCTGCCTCTGCCTCTCCTGAGGGCCCCACTTGGAGGAAGGGGGAGGGGGCTTATTCTTTCTCCTCCGAGCACCCGGGACTGTGCTTCCCGTCCATTCTGGCCCAGGCAGAAGGCGCAGGCCCAGGGAGGAGGCTCCTCTGTGGTGAGAGGGTGTGGCCGGGAGTGGCCAGCTGTGGGCACGAGTCTACAGGGGCAGGATGGGGGACATAATTTGCTCCTAGAGCCTGCCCTGCTGTCACATTCTCAGATCCGGCTCAGGCAAGTTCTGGTACCCCAGTTCACGTGCACGGAGCCTTGGGGGCCTCACCTGCAGGACAGGTGCCCAGCAGCTCTCCCGCAGCTTCATGGGGGCTGGGCAGGGCGGCACGCACGATGTCTCTCTGCCTTGGGCTGCGCACCGAATACCAAGCAGGGACCAGGGATATGGGTCTGTGCTGCAGCCCCCATTTGTCCTCAACAAGTGTGTTCCGAGCCCGTGTGTGGGGCTGGGCCCCAGGGCTGGAGGGGTATGTGGAGCTGGGGTTCTGCATTTTCAGTGCTGGAAGTGAGAAGCAGACTTTGCAGACGGGCGGGCGTGGTCTCGTACAGAGTGACGTCACAGCATGGGAGGGGCATTGGGGGCTTGCGAGCATCGTGTCCCCGAGGTGGGCTTGGCGTCAGATGGCTCAGCCATGCCACGAGATGAGAGGAGCCCGCAGGCGGCAGACCTGCAGGTGGAGGTGTCGGGGGAGTGGAGGGCGCGGAGACAAAGGACGAGTAAGGGCTGGGGTGCGCTCTGGCACTGGGATACCCGCCTGTGGTTCGGGGCCTCTGGTTAGAAGTGAGGATGGAGGGTGGGGCTGCCGTGTGTGCATGAGTACATGTGTGTTCACATGTGTGTGTGCAAGTAGTGCTCATGGTGCGTGCGCTGTGTGTTCATGTCGTGCATGAATGTGCTCGCATTGCATGAGCATGTGTGCTAGTTATCTGCATGTGTGCAGGTATGCCAGTGCACGCATCTGTGCCAACATGTGTATTTGCTAGTACACATGTGCCTACATGCATGCCAACTTGCACATGCATGTACCATGTGAATGTGTGTGTGTGCTCTTGCATGTATATGTGTTTCCAGCCAAGTCTTGCTAGGGTGTGGATCGGGGTGGGCTGAGGCTGGTTTTCACAGGGCCTGAGCTGTGCTGGCAGGAGACAGTGGTGGCTGTGCCTGGCCGAGGGTTGACCAGTGCTGGGATCTGGCTAGGGGAGGAAGGAAGGGAGGGAGGGCCGGGCTGGGGCACTCGTGGGGCTCTGAGAGCTGCCTGGGCCTCAGGGACGTCGCAGGTGTGGCCAGGATGCTCTTATGTGTCCACAAACGTGTGAAGAGCGCCCAGCCCCACTGAATGTCTCTCTCCCCTCTCTCCCTCCCGAGCGCCTGGGCCGCTACCACGAGGGCCGGGTTTGTACTTGCGGAAGCCGGAGCCTGAGGGGCGCCTCCCGGGGAGACGCCGGTGGGAAGCCGGAGTCTGGGGCCCACATCCAGCCTCCTGCACTCTTTCCCCAGCCCTCACCCTGTGCTGGGCATGGAGGCTCCGAGACAGGACCGCCCTGGCCTGTGGCAGAGAGCCCAGCAGTCAACCTCTGATCCGGCTTCGGACGTGGGCCAGGAGTAGTGAAAAAGTGGCAGTGTGGGGGGAGGGGTCACCAAGCGGAGGTCTGGGCAAGAGCTTGGCAGGCAGCAGGGGGCAAAGTGGGCGCGTCTGGGAGTGGCCAGAAGCTGGTGACCCCAAATGCGGCACAGTGAGGACTGGCTCTGCGGTCAGGCTGCCCATTCTGTCCCCGAACATGGGGCGAGGGATGGTCCGGCGGCCCAGGGACAGGTGTGGGGCAGGAGCAGGGGTGGAGGTGGGGGCCACGTGGGGGGACTTTGGGCCGATGAGGAATGGCGCTCGTAGGGCGCTGCTGGGTGGGAAACAGCGAGTGCTGCGTGTGGTGTTGGCCAGCGTCCAGGAGGGTCTCCCTGTGCGGGTCGGGAGCTTCCGTGCCCTGCTTGGGGCTGACTTGGGTGTTCTGTGTGGCCTGAACAACCCCCGGGAGTCCTGAGAGTCGTGTCCCGGGCTGGTCCCGTGCCGCCTGCCCACAGGAGTATGAGCAGCGCCTGGCCCAGCTGAAGGCCGACTATGAGGCGGAGCAGGAGTCCCGGGCCCGGCTGGAGGAGGACATCACGGCCATGCGCAACTCGTACGACATGAAGCTGTCCACGCTGGAGGAGAACCTGTGGAAGGAGACAGGTGGGCGCCCATGCAGCCGGGGCCTGGGCTCCCTTGGGAAGCCACCTTTGTCCCACCCCAGCCCTAGTCCTGTCTCCTCTTCCCAGCGGTGCAGCCAGGTGGGTACCTTACAGATGAGGCACAGAGTGGGCGAGTCGGTCACGCCTGGTCACACAGCTGGGGACGTGGCGTCCCAGCAGTCCCTGGTGGCGGGGCCCTGCTCAAGGCAGACCTGGAGTTACAAAGCACCGTCTCCTTCCAGAGCCCAGCCCCTGCCCCCAGCGTTGTGGATCTTTATTCGAGAGGGAGAGAGACGGATGCAGACAATGTCTGCAATGGCTGGGGCCAGGCCAGGGCTGGTGCCAGGTGCTAGGCACTCAACCCAGGTCTCCCGTGTGGGTGGCAGGGATTCTGCTGCTTGAGCCGTCACCTGCTGCCCCCCAGTGTCTGCACTGGCAGGAAGTTGGAGTCCGGAGCCGGCGCTGGGACTGAAACCCAGGCCCTCCAGTGTGGGACACCAGCGTGTTAACCCCAAGTCAAATGCCCCCCCCCCTCACTTTTGAGTCTGTTAGGGAAGCAACCACATCCCATCACAAGAGTCTAAGCACTGGAGAGAACTTGCACCTGTCCCGGTCTTGGGGGTCTTTCTGTGCGCCTGTTCACACACCCACGCTGCTGGGGAGCTGACTCCGCCTGTCGCCCAGGCGCTGCGACCCCAGTCGGTGGTGGTGACCAGGCTGCCACGCTGTGCGGTGCCCTCTGGGCACTGCTGAGTGCCTGGCGCTGTGTGGGTGCTTCCCCTGCACCCCCTGCCTGAGTTGCCCCCGATCCGTTGAGGTCAGACTCACCTGGGGGTCTTGGGTGTGCAGTCTGCTGACCAGACACTCCCAGCCTGAGAAGGCGCTAAGACCCACGGGAGCCCACCAAGGTGGAAGAGCCGTCCCAAGGCAGGGCGGGAAGGGACCAGCGCTTGGTGGCTGGGGAAGTCCAGGACAGGGGAGAAGGGCAGGATTCCTGGCAGAGGTAGACGGTGGCAGGTTTGAACTCTGACGAGGGAATGGGCAGTGGGGCAGAGATGGGCAGGTGCACTTGCTGTGCCGGCCTCTGGGGGCTGGGGGGCCTCTGGTCTTGCGCTGGCTTCTTGGCGGCAGTGGGCTTGGGCCACCTTTCAGGAAAGAGCCCCTCGTCCTGGCCCCCGCACGGCCTGAAGGTGGCTCTCCCTTGTGCAGAGGCCGTGTTGAAGGCAGACGTCCTCTACAAGGCGGAGGCCATGTGCAGGGCAGAGTTCGCCAGCCAGGCCGAGTTGGCGCCCACTTTCCAGTACGAGCTGGCGGGGAGGCCCGAGGTGTTCTCTGTGCCCTACTCGCTGCCCGCTGCCGCCGGCCCCGAGGTGGACGGCCCCGTCCAGTTCGAGGAGCTGCCCAAGGTGGAGGCTTCCAAGTCCGAGACGTCCTTCTGGTCCAGCGAGTCATCTGCCTTCGACAAGGCCTCCCTGTACGAGGTCTTCCCCGGGCCCCCCGAGTTCCCCGAGCCCGCCCACCTGGCGCTGTCTGCGCCCGGGATGGAGTCCGAGGGCAAGTTCTTCCCGCCCGAGTATCTGGGGCCGGATGCTGGGCCCTGGCCCGAGGACAGCGACCTCCGGGAAGACGAGGTCCTGCACATGCTGCCCGGCCTGCAAGACCCGTTCGCTGATGTGGAAGCCAAGCTGGCCCGGCTCTCCTCGTCCAGGGCCAGGACAGACTGGCCCCAGCCCGCCGCGCCGGAGGTCCCGTCGCAGGTAGCTCGCGCCGTGCACGGGCTGAGCGGGCAGTGGGCCAGGGCTGCCCCTGCCGTGGCCTTGGCCTTGGTGGCAGGCGCAGGGGCAGTTTCTTCTGATGCTGTGTCAGCCCGTGGGAGCGTTGGGGTGGAGACAGGGGCTGTGCCTGGTGGGCGCCAGCTCTGCTGGTGGGGGGGTGGTGGTTTGCTGAGTCACCAAGCCCGGGAGAGCAGGAGGGAAGCTGGGGGAGGGGCCCACAGGAATCGGGTCCTGCAGGGACCCCCGGAGTCCCCGGAACTGCTGCTTCTCCAGCCTGCCCCCTGTCCGAGGCCTCTCCCGCTTCAGCCCGCATTTCCTTGCTTCCTTATGTTCTCTGCTGCCCTTTCCTTTCCTGGGTCCTGCCATGCGCATGTGTGCATGTGTGCACATGTGTGCGCATGTGTGTTCGTGTGTGTGCATGTGTGCGCATGTGTGTGCATGTGTGCGTGTGTTCATGTGTGTGTGCATGTGTGAGTAGGGACAGAGGGCTTTGAGTCACCATGGTGAGGGTTCGGTCCCAGCTCTAGCGCTCACAGAGCTGTGTGACCTTGGACGTGGCCTTCTGGGTTTCCTTGTCTACATGGTGGGGGGAGCACTGGTGTGCCTGTCGCATGAGGGAGCATAGCAAGG
Source organism: Oryctolagus cuniculus (assembly GCF_964237555.1). NCBI lineage: Eukaryota > Metazoa > Chordata > Mammalia > Lagomorpha > Leporidae > Oryctolagus > Oryctolagus cuniculus. The sequence continues at coordinate 150,100,136 of NC_091438.1, forward strand.
CTCCCGGAACCCAGCCGGTGCTCCCAGCATGCCCCGCCTCCCCTCGTGCCCTCTGGGCAGTGCCAGGCGGGAGGAGGCTGAGCAGCCCTGTGGAGCTGAGGAGGGGGCGGGCGGGGGAAGAGAGGAGGATTCTAACCCAGACCACCCCCTCCCCCAAGCTCCTGTCTCCCACAGACCTGTCAGAGCCCAGTGACACCAGCTCAGGCATCGAGGTGGCCGATGACCTAGCTCCCAGGGCCGTGAGTACCGCCCTGGGCCGGCCCTCTGAGTGGTGGGCCAGGAGGCTCCTGCTTGTCTGTGCCCTCCCTGGGCTGTTTCCTTGCCTGTGAGACTGGAGCATCCACCCCCGTCCCGGCCCCCATGACCAAGCAGTGCACCAGGGCAGGGTGGGGGCGCTGTCTAGCCTCTGAGGCCTGACCAACAGGCCCACTGTCCTAGGGGAACAGCGACTTCCAAGCCCCTTAGCCTGGGAGCCCCTGTCCCTAGACACAGAGGCTGTGGGTTGGGACTGACGGTGCTGAGACGGTTTATGGGACCCCCTGTGGGACGTGGGACCCAGTCTGAACGACACTGCTGTCAGGCCCCTCCCTCCCACCCCTGCCCGGGGAGGGCAAGGAGAGCTTTAAGCCTGCCCACTATTCTGGAGAAAGAAGTCTGCGGAGCTCTGGACCAGAGCAGCATGGCCCTGTCCAGGAAGTAACCTGGACAAGGGGGGGAACGGCAGCAGGCAAGGGGACAGCAAGTGCCAAGGTCCTGTGGCCAGCAAGATCTTGACTTTCTCAGTGACACACTGAGGCTAGACTGGCAACGTGTGTAGGGCTGGGTGACGGGGAGGCCAGAGGAGGCAGGGAACTGGTATGGAGGGTGAGGCAGCCAGGGAGGAAGCTGGATTTTCCTACAGGTGCAATGGGAAGCCATGGGGCTTCTGTCCAGGAAGGGAGTGTGATTGGTTTGTCTTTTAAGAAAAGAGCCCCGGCTGCAAGATCCTGGGAGGTGGGGAGGCAGCTGGGAGACTTTTGGGAGGCTCGGAGGTGCTGGCAGGCAGCAAGAGCCCCACTGGGCGTCCCAGGCTGCATAGGGCGGGGGGCCGCCTCCTGGGCTTGGCGCCCGCCCCATCTCACGTTCTCTTGGTGCTCAGGGGGCTGACCTGGCCCTGGACACGGCCACCAAGGCGATGTCAGCAGCAGAGCCTGGAGCGTGGGCGGAGGCCGAGCCCCAGGTGGCTGTGGCGGCCCCAGCCAGCGTGAGGAGGGTGAGCGCGGGTGTGGAGGTGGCCGTGCTGACCGACGACCTGCCGCCCATCGTGGACCAGCAACAGGTGCTCGCCCGGTAAGCACCGGCTCGCGGGCTGGCGGGACCCGCGGCTGGGTGGGAGGAGCCGGGCCCAGGCTCGCGTTTGGGTGCTCTCGCGTCTCCCTGGCTCAGGTGGCCTGGATCCTCTCTCTGGAGTAGGGGTGGGGGGGGTGGGATCAGCCCAGGAAGCCCTGCAGACAGGCTCCAGTCAGGCACCTGCAGGGGGGGAGTGAAGGGGGCCGTGCCTACCTGGCCCCCACCCACCTGGCCTCCAGGTTCTATGGCCGCTGTCCACTTCCACATCAATCTCACCCTGAAGTTATTTCAAATTTGTTCCTTGAAAGGCAAAACTGAGCATTTTTTTTGACAGGCAGAGTGGACAGTGAGAGAGAGAGACAGAGAGAAAGGTCTTCCTTCCGTTGGTTCACCCCCCAAGTGGCCGCTACGGCCGGCGCGCTGCACCGATCTGAAGCCAGGAGCCAGGTGCTTCCTCCTGGTCTCCCATGCGGCTGCAGGGCCCAAGCCCTTGGGCCATCCTCCACTGCCTTCCAGGGCCACAGCAGAGAGCTGGCCTGGAAGAGGAGCAGCCAGGACAGAACCGGCGCCCCGACCAGGACTAGAACCCGGTGTGCCGGCGCCGCAGGTGGAGGACTAGCATATGAGCCATGACACCGGCCAAAACTGAGCATTTCAAAGCAGTAGGGATGTAAATCTTTTTAGGATGTATCATCCGTGTCCCCGCCTGATTCCACATGGTGCGTTTTACGCACCGAGTCCTCTAAGTGTGATCATGGTGGTGGCACACAGCACACAGCCATGAGCCCCGATAAGGGCCTGTTGGGGATGAGTTGTCCCCAAGGCCCAGGGACAGAGACTGTGACCCTCACGGTGGGACACACTCACAACTGTGATCAGGTGCACAGGTACGGAGTCAGGTGGATCTTGTGGGAATCCTGGGTGGGACCCCGGGCGAGCACATCTCTGGGCCTCAGTTTGCCTCTCTGTGAAATGGGGCTGTGGGGGGATTTGGTGAGGTCGCCTGCTGGGCAGCAGGTGCTCACTGGGCACCGCCCTGGTCTCTCCCAGGCTGCAGCTGCTGGAGCAGCAGGTGGTGGGCGGGGAGCAGGCCAAGAACAAGGCCCTGAAGGAGAAGCACAAGGGGCGGAAGCGCTACGCGGACGAGCGCAGGCGGCAGCTGGTGGCGGCGCTGCAGAGCTCGGAGGAGGACGGCGGGGAGTGGGTGCTGCTGCACGTCTACGACTCCATCCAGGAGGAAGTGAGGGCCAAGAGCAAGCTGCTGGAGAAGATGCAGAGAAAGGTGAGGCCCGCCCTCGGCAGGCGGTCAGCTCCCCGCTGCGCACGCCCCCGGTCAGCCACAGGCACGGTCAGCTCCCCGCTGCGCACGCCCCCGGTCAGTCACAGGCACGGTCAGCTCCCCACTGCCCATGCCCCCGGTCAGTCACAGTTATGGTCAGCTCCCCGCTGCGCACGCCCCCGGTCACAGCCTGGCCGCAGCAGTCACAGTGACACACGCCTGCATTCTAGTGCGTGTGCATGCACGTGTGTGTGTGTATGTGTGTGGGTACGTGCACTTGTGTGCATGCGCATGCGTGCGTGTGCATGTGTGCACATGTGTACATGCGTGTGTGTGCATGTGTGTGCACATGTGTGCCTGTGTGTGCGTGCGTGTGCAAGGGCAGGAGAAGGGAGGCAGTGAGGAGCGTTGTGCAGGGGGCTCCAGGGCTGCCCCACCCAGCTGGTCGTCTCGGTGTCAAGGGCACACATGCCAGTAGCACCTGCTCCGTCCGTCTTCACAAAGCGGATGCACCCGTGACACCGGCGCCCAGATGGGGAAGCTGAGGGCTGAGGGACCCTGGGGTGTCTGCATGGAGGGGAGGCTCCGGGGTGGGGGGAGGCCCTGGAAAAGCCTGAGGCGGGAGTGAGGTGGGAGGGAGGTGGGCAGGGAGGAGGCGGAGGCTGAAACCTGGCAGTGAGGTCGGACGGGGGTTGGGGGGCAGTGAGGATGGATGGGGGGTGGGGGGCGGTGAGGATGGACGGGGGTGGGGGGCAGTGAGGACGGATGGGGGTGGGGGGCGGTGAGGATGGACGGGGGTGGGGGGAAGTGGGGTGGGGGGCGGTAATGACGGATGGGGGGAGCAGGGGGTGGTGAGGACAGGCGGGGGGCAGTGAGGACGGATTGGGGGTGGAGTGGAGCGGGGGGCGGTGAGGACCAATGTGGGGAGGCCATCCTCAGCGTCACTTCTGCTTCTTCTGCGCCTCCTCTGCGAGGTCAGGCCTCCGCGGGGCCCGTGGCCAGATGTGCCACCACCCCCCCCCGCCTCCTGTTCCCAACACTGGCAACTGGAGAATCTTGCCAAAGATAAAAGTGGCTGCTATTTCAAAGGCAGAGTGATGGAGGGGGAAAGACAGAGAGGAGGAGAGAGAGATCTATCCACCGGGTTGCTCCCCAGATAGACACAATGGCTGGGGCTGGCCCAGGCTGAAGCTTGGAACTCCACCCAGCTCTCCCGTGCGGGTGCAGGGGCCCGAGCACTTGGATCATCTTCCACTGCTTCCCCAGGCCATTAGCAGGGAATTGGATAGGAAACGGAACAGCAGGGACTCAAACCAGGTCTCTGATATGGGATACTGGTGTTCCAAGTGGCAGTTTAAGCCGATGCGCCCCAACACTGGCCCCTGTTTCGTTTCGTTTCGTTTCGTTTCGTTTCTTTTCTTTTCTTTTCTTTTCTTTTCTTTTCCTTCTCTCTCTCTCTTTTTTTTTTTTTTTTTTTTTTTTTTTTTTTTTGACAGGCAGAGTGGACAGTGTGAGAGAGAGACAGAGAGAAAGGTCTTCCTTTTTGCCGTTGGTTCACCCTCCAATGGCCGCCGCTGCAGCCGGCGCACCGCGCTGATCCGATGGCAGGAGCCAGGATCCAGGTGCTTTTCCTGGTCTCCCATGGGGTGCAGGGCCCAAGCACCTGGGCCATCCTCCACTGCACTCCCTGGCCATAGCAGAGAGCTGGCCTGGAAGAGGGGCAACCGGGACAGAATCCGGCGCCCTGACCGGGACTAGAACCCGGTGTGCCGGCGCCGCAAGGCGGAGGATTAGCCTATTGAGCCACGGCGCCGGCTCTCTCTCTCTTTTTTTGACAGGCAGAGTGGAGACAGTGAGAGAGAGAGAGAGAGAAAGGTCTTCCTTTTTCTGTTGGTTCACCTCCCAATGGCTGCCGCGGCCTGGCGCACTGCGGCCGGCACGCTGCGCCAATCCAAAGCCAGGAGCCAGGTGCTTCCTCCTGGTCTCCCATGCGGGTGCAGGGCCCAAGGACCTGGGCCACCCTCCACTGCACTCCTGGGACACAGCAGAGAGCTTACTGGAAGAGGAGCAACTGGGACAGAATCCGGCACTCCAACCAGGACTAGAACCCAGGTGCCGGCGCCACAGGCGGAGGATTAGCCTATTGAGCCGTGGCGCCAGCCCCCTGTTACATTTTTAACCTGCTTGTTTGGTTCTGTGTATGTGTGGTTTGGGGGAGTTTTCTTTATGGAATTTCTTTGATTTCCACCTTCTGGTGAGATGCACCTGCACATCCCTGGTGATTCTGTGAGCTCTTGTTTTCTGTAGGAGCTGTGACAATCGAATGCAGAGGTAAAGGTTGGAGGTCGGCTTCCTGGGTTTCTTCCTTCAATAGCACCCTCTTCTGGCCATCTGGGGAAGTGTATTTTATTTTTATTTTAAAAAATTGTTTATTTGGGGGCTGGCGCTGTGGCATAGTAGGTTAAGCCTGTATCTGCGCCGGTTCGAGTCCCAGCTGTTCCACTTCTGATCCAGCTCTCTGCTATGGCCTGGGAAAGCAGTGGAAGATGGCCCAAGTCCTTGGGCCTCTGCACCCACGTGGGCAAACCCGGAAGAAGCTGCTGGCTCCTGGCTTCGGATCACTGTTGCGACCATTTAGGGAGTGAACCAGCGGATGGAAGACCTCTCTGTCTCTCCCTATCTCTATAACTCTGCCTTTCAAATAAATAAATAAATCCTTAAAAATTATTTATTTGATCGGCTGGGGGCAGTGAGAGACAGAGAAAGCCCCATCTGCTTGTTCACTCCCTAAATGTCTGCAACCAGTGGCAGGAGCCAGGAACAGAGCCCAGGTCTCCCCCAATTGCAGGGCCCAACCGCGTGAGCTGTCGCTGCTGCCTGCCGGGTGTGTGTTGGCAGGAGGCTGGAGCCGGGAGTGGAGCTGGGGTTCAGACCCAGGTAACTGATGTGGGACTCAGGGCGTCCTGATGAGCAGGGCCAGATGCTGCTCCCGGAAGCTCAGTTGTAAGTGGAGCTCTTGTTCCCTGTCGCTGCCTAGCAGACCACCACAGCAACACGCCCCCACGGTCTCGTGCTAACAGTGTGGGAGCAGCCGTTCCACCAGGCTGGGGCGGCCCGGCCCGGCAGGTGACATGCTGGTTCGGATGCCCGCGTCACACATCCGGGTACCTGAGTCTGCTACCTGGCTCTGGCTCCTGACTCCGGGAGGAAGCAGCGATGGCTCAAGTGACGTGGGAGACGTGGATGGAGGTCCTGGCTCCCGGCGTGGGCTCAGCCCAGTCCCAGCCTTTGTGGGCATTCGAGGAGTGAAGCAGGACAAGGAGCTCTCTCGCCTCCTCTCTGCCTCTCAAATAGATTTTGTTTGGACAGGCAGAGTTAGACAGCGAGAGAGACAGAGAGAAAGGTCTTCCTTCCGTTGGTTCACCCCCCAAATGGCTGCCGTGGCCGGTGCGCTGCGCCGATCCAAAGCCAGAAGCCAGGTGCTTCCTCCTGGTCTGCTATGCCGGGTACAGGGCCCAAGCACTTGGGCCATCCTCCACTGACCTCCCGGGCAACAGCAGAGAGCTGGACTGGAAGAGGAGCAACCGGGACTAGAACCCGGAATACCAGTGCCGCAGGCGGAGGATTAGCCAAGTGAGCTGCAGCTCTGGCCCTCAAATAGATTTTTAAAAAATGCAAGAGAGACTCTCCCCGTGCCTTGACAGGCGGTGTTCTTCCTGGCCGTCCTGGGGAAGCGCAGGTGCTGTCTGTGCCCACTCAGGTGCTGACGGAGCATAGTCAGTGGCTGTCGCTGGATAAAGGACTGAGGTCTCCATGTCCACGCTGGCTGCCGCTCGTGGGTGGGTTTTATGCTGGGCGACCGCCCCGAGCAAGGGCCCCAGGGCCAGCGCCCCTGGGCCTGCAGGCCTTGTGTCCTCTGTGTCAGATTCCAGATTTGTCTGTCTTCAGGATTTTCCCACTCCTGCGGGACCTTCTCTTTTGGGGACGGGTTGTCCCAGCTGCCCCCAGTCCCCTGTCCCTCCAGACTGTCCAGGGTCCCCGGCACTTGGCTTCCCTGTCGTGTGGCAGGAGGGGTCTACGGGCTCTACTGAGGCCAAAGTCCAGTCCTCTGCCTCCGGGTCGTGCTGAGGCCGGCCCAGGGTGGTTTAATGTCTGTGTGTGTGTGCACGCGCGCGCGTGTGTGCGTTTCTGGAGGATTTCACCTGAGAGATCCAGATTTGGGTGCTGTCGCCATCCTCAGGGACCTGGAACTCTCCGTGTGGCTTCTGGTCCAGCCATGTGGCTCAGTGGTGGGGACAGGCGCCGAGAAATGTGCCATCAGGCAAGGAGTGCGGCTGGCGCTTTTGTCGTTGTGCAGACAGCGTGGGGTCGAGGAGTGAGCTTGGAAAGTTCATGGCAATGGACTTGAGAGCAGAGGACAGGTTGAACTCCCAGCTCCCGGCTTCAGCCTGGCCCAGCCCTGCTGTTGCGGGCATTTAGGGAGTGACCAGTGGATGGAAGATCTCTGTCTGTCTCTCTGTCTCTGACCCTCTGTCTTTCAAATAAAAACACAAATAAATTGGAATTTCCTATTTGAAAAAAACAGATAATATGGGGGCCGGCGTTTGGTGTAGCAGTTAGCGTGCTGTTTGGGATGCCCACTGCCCATGGAGGGCCTGGGTTTGCGTCCCGGCTCCACTGCCAATCCCGCGTTCTGCTAACGCCAGGAACTCGGTCCACGTCCCCCGTGCGATGGCGAGGACCCGGCTAGTTAAGCTGCCCCTGCCCAGGAACGCGCCTCACCTGTCAGTTCAAACCAGTGTTCGTGGTGGGGTGTTCTTCACTGAGAATCTGAAAACATCTTGTTCTTTTCACACCCCGGGATTTTGTCTGTTTTGCTTCTCCCATTATATCTTCTAACAGGATTTTTGTTTTGTGAAATGAAGGTTTTTAGTTTCAAAAGGTATTTTGAGAGTCATTGTGAAGTGGCAAAGAACACTTCTTAAGTCACCCAGTGGGACCAGTATCCCTTGATACCCAAATCAGAATGAGACACGAGAGCTACAGACTGACAGTTTCTGTGACTATATGTTCAAAATGCCCTGCAAAACACCAGCAAACCAAAGCCGATAACATGTAACAGGGATTATGCAAAACCCTGCTGCCAACAGTTTTATTCAACCTTGGACTGGAACGTCTAGTCGGTGCAGCTAGGAAAGAAAACAAAATAAAAAGCCTCTAACTTGGGGGCAGCATTGAGGTCCAGCAGGTTAACCTTGGCCTGAGGCGTCGGCAGCCCTCATGAGCATGGTTCCGGTCCTGGCTGCCCTGCTTCTGGCCAGTTCCAGTTCCCTGGAAAGGCCACAGGAGGTAGTCCAAGTCCTTGGCCCCCGGCCACCCGCATGGGAGACCTGGATGGAGTTCTTGGCTCCTGGCTTCAGCTTATCCCACCCTGGCCATTGTGACTGTTTAGGGAGTGTACCAGTGGATGGAAGATCTCTTTCTCTCTCTGTCTCTCGATATATAACGTCCTTTAAAATAAATAAATAGGCCGGCGCCGCAGCTCACTATGCTAATCCTCTGCCTGTGGTGCTGGCACCCTGGGTTCTAGTCCTGGTCAGGGCACCGGATTCTGTCCTGGTCGCTCCTCTTCCTATCCAGCTCTCTGCTGTGGCCGGGAGTGCAGTAGAGGATGGCCCAGGTCCTTGGGCCCTGCACCTGCATGGCAGACCGGAAGAAGCTCCTGCTCTTGGCTTTGGATCAGCACAGCTCTGGCCATTGCGGCCATCTAGGGAGTGAACCAGCGGATGGAAGACCTCTCTCTCTCTCTGCTTCTCCTCTCTCTGTGTAACTCTGACTTTCAAATAAATAAATAAATCTTTAAAAATTTTTTTCAGAGGCGGGCATTGTGGCACAGCAGGTTAAGCTGCTATCTGTAGTGTCGACATTGTGTATGGGCGCTGCTTCGGCTCCCGGCTGCTCTACTTCCTGTAATGTGCCTGGGAAAGCAGTGGAAGATGCTTCAAGGACTTGGGTCCCTGCCAGTTGTGTGGGAGACTCCAGGCTCCTGACTTCAGCCTGGCCCAGTCCTGGCCACTCCCTGGGAGTGAACCAGCAGATATAAGATCTTTCTCTCTCTCCTCTCTCTCTCTAACTCTACATTCAAATATATATATATATATATATATATATATATATATATTTAATTGCCTTTTAAAAAGATTTATTTATTTGAAAGAGAAAGAGAGAGAGAAAGAGATCTTCCATCTGCTGGTTCACTCTTTCAATGGCCTTAATGGCCAGAGCCAGGCCAATCCAAAACCAGGACACTGGAGCTTCTTCCGGGTCTCCCATGTGGGTGCAGAGTGACCCATGTACTTGGGCCATCTTCTACTGCTTTCCTAGGCATATTAGTAGGCAGCTAGATCAGAAATGGAGCTTCCAGGACTCGAACCGGCGCCCATATGAAAAGCTGACATTGCAGACAGCAGCTTTACCCACTATGCCACAGCGCCAGCTCCCATAAATAAATTTTTCTAAAAAAATGAAGTTTAGTGAAGTTGCAGAACACAAAATCAAAAATCCAAAATCAATTATATTTCTATACACTTACAGTGAAAAATCTGCAAGTAAAATTATGAGAGCAATTCCATTTATAGTACATCAGAATAAATACTGAGGAATGCATTCAACAAAAAAGGCAAAACTTACGCCCTGAAAATTTTGAAACATTATTAAAAGAAATGAAGAGACCCACATAAACAGAAAGGCATCCCATGTTCCTGGATTAGAAGATTAATATTGGTAAGATGACAATACTCTTCAAACTGATGTACAGATTCCAGACAGTCTCCACCAGACTTCTTTGTAGAAATTGACAGCTAGTTCTGAAGTCCATATGGAAACTCAAGGGATCCAGAATGGGCAAAACAATCTTTTTTTTTTTTTTTTTTTGACAGGCAGAGTGGACAGTGAGAGAGAGAGACAGAGAGAAAGGTCTTCCTTTTGCCGTTGGTTCACCCTCCAATGGCCGCTGTGGCTGGTGCGCTGCGGCCGGCGCACCGCGCTGATCCGAAGCCAGGAGCCAGGTGCTTCTCCTGGTCTCCCATGGGGTGCAGGGCCCAAGCACCTGGGCCATCCTCCACTGCACTCCCTGGCCACAGCAGAGAGCCGGCCTGGAAGAGGGGCAACCGGGACAGAATCCGGTGCCCCGACCGGGACTAGAACCTGGTGTGCCGGCGCCGCAAGGTGGAGGATTAGCCTAGTGAGCCGGGGCGCCGGCCAGAAAACAATCTTGAAATGAAGAACAGAATGGGAGAACTTAGACTTCAAAACTTAGTACAGGAGTGGGCACTGTGGCGTGGTGGGTAAAGCCGCTGCCTGCAGTGCTGGCATCTCATATGAGCGCTGGTTCGAGTCCCGGCTGCTCCACTTCTGATCCAGCTCTCTGCTATGGCCTGGGAAAGCAGTGGAAGATGGCCCAAGTCCTTGGCCCCTGCACCCTCATGGGAGACCAGAAGAAGCATCTGGCTCCTGGCTTCGGATTGTCTTAGCTCCAGCCGTTGAGGCCATTTGGGGAGTGAACCAGCAGATGGAAGACCTGACTCTATCTCTCTTTCTCTCTGCCTCTGCCTCTCTGTAATTCTGTCTTTCAAATAAAATAAATAAATTTAAAAAAACTTACTACAAAGCTACAGTAATGAAGATTGCGTGGTATTGGCACGAAAATAGACATCTAGATGAGTGTAACACAATTGTGCAGCCAGAAGCAAACCCTCACACTTACTGCCAATTGATTTTTAACACTAATAAGATGACTCAGTGGATAAAGGATATTTTTTCAATAATTGGTGCCGGGACAACTGGAAAGCCACATGCTAAAGAGTGGTGCTGGACCCCTACCTTACACCGAGTACAGAAACCAACTCAGAATGGACCAAAGCCTCGGGGTAAGAGCTGAAAGCATAACACCCTTGGAAGAGAATGCGTGGATCTGTGTCGCCTTGATTGAGCACTGGTTTCCTAGGTACGACACCAAGAGCACAAGTAACAAGCACAAGGTAGATTGGACTTAATCAAAATTCAGCCTTCTGTGCTTCAAAGAACATTGTCTAGGAAGAGAAAGGACCGCCCACAGAATGAGAAAATCTATGTAAATCGTGTGTCTGACCGGGCACTTGTACATAGAGATATAAAGAAGACTTACGACACAGTTGTCAAAGGACAGCCTTATTTAGAGATGGATGAAAGATCCGATTAGATGTTTCTCCAAGGAAGGTAAACAAATGGCTGATAGGCGCATGAAAAGATGCTCACCGTATGTGCTATGAGGGAGATGCGATCCAGAACCATGTGAGATAGCACTTGGCCCCCACTGGAGTGACTGACAGAAAGGTGACAGCTAAGAGGCTGGCGCCGTGGCTCACTAGGCTAATCCTCCACCTAGCGGCGCCGGCACACCGGGTTCTAGTCCCGGTCGGGGCGCCAGATTCTGTCCCGGTTGCCCCTCTTCCAGGCCAGCTCTCTGCTGTGGCCAGGGAGTGCAGTGGAGGATGGCCCAGGTGCTTGGGCCCTGCACCCCATGGGAGACCAGGAAAAGCACCTGGCTCCTGGCTCCTGCCATCGGATCAGCGCGGTGCGCCGGCCGCAGCGCGCTGGCAGCGGCGGCCATTGGAGGGTGAACCAACGGCAAAAGGAAGACCTTTCTCTCTGTCTCTCTCTCTCACTGTCCACTCTGCCTGTCAAAAAAAAAAAAAAAAAAAAAAAAAAAAAAAAAAAAAAAGAAAGGTGACAGCTAAGAAATGTAGATGAGGGGCTGGTGCTGTGGCGTAGCTCCTACAGCCACTGCCTGCAACACCGGCATCCATATGAGCTCTGATTTGTGTCCAGCTGCTCCTCTTCTGATCCAGCTCCCTGTTAATGTGCACCCACATGGGAGACCCAGATGAAGCTCCTGGCTCCTGGCTTCACCCTGTCTCAGTCCTGACTGCGTGGCCATGTGTACCAGCCTCTCCCTGCCCTGCAGGCTGCTTGCACACCTGCCTCCTGCTAAGGTAGCCTCTGTCCTCAGCTGGGGATGGGAAGTGCCATGGATTTCAGTCGTCCGTCCTTTTTTTTTTAAGTTTTTTTTTTTTTAAATTATTTATTTGAAAGAGTAACAGAGGTAGAGAGAGAGAGGTCTTCCATCTGTTGGTTCACTCCCCAGATGGCCGCAATGGCAAGAGCTGTGCCAATCCGAAGCCAGGAGCAGGAGCTTCTTCCAGGTCTCCCACATGGGTGCAGGGGCCCAAGGACTTGGGCCATCTTCTACTGCTATCCCAGGCCATAGCAGAGAGCTGGATTGGAAGAGCAGCAGCTGGGACTTGAACCGGCGCCCATATGGGATGCCAGTGCTTCAGGCCAGGGCTTTAACTCACTGCGCCAAAGTGCCAGCCCCCCGTCCTTTTTTTAAATTAATTAATTTGAAAGGCAGAGATATAGAGAGGCAGAGAGAGAGAGAGAGAGAGAGAGAGTGAGAGAGAAAGAGTGAGAGAGAGGTCTTCCATTTGCTGGTTCACTTCCCAAGTGGCCTCAATGGCTGGAGCTGCACTGATCCAAAGCCAGGAGCCAGGAGCTTCTTCCAGGTCTCCCATGTGGGTGCAGGGCCCCAAGGACCTGGGCCATTTTCTACTGCTTTCCCAGGCCATAGCAGAGAGCTGGATTGGAAGTGGAGCAGCCAGGACTTGAACTGGTGCCCATATGGGATGCCGGCACTGCAGGCAGCGGCTTTACCTGCTGTGCCATGGCGCAGGCCCCAGTCATCCATCTTAGCCAACCAAGCTGCTCCTGCTCTTTGAGGAGCAGCCTGTGCACTCAGGCCTTGGGGCTAAGGGCGAGCAGGGTTGCAGTCAGTTGGCATTGGCAGTCGTTGTGCTTAGGAGGGAAGGGAGGGGGAGCCTGCCTGGCAGACTTGGCAGGGGACCAAGAATCTGGAGTCCGTGGTCAAATTAAGGGGGGCCTGACTGTCAGGTGCAGGGTCTGTCACTCCAGAACAGAGGGCGGGCGGGGGCGGGGCGAGGACTGCTGAATCTGCCCACTGCTGCCCACTGCTGCCCACTGCTGCCCATTGCTGCCCACTGCTGCCCACTGCTGCCCATTGCTGCCCACTGCTGCCCACTGCTGCCCACTGCTGCCCATTGCTGCCCATTGCTGCCCGTGGAAGTCATTTGTGCAGCTCCCTGAGCTCTTCCCGGGCCGTGGGGACTCAGGTGGGCACCTCGGGTGAGCACCTCTAGTGGGCACCTCTGGAAGGCCCCTGTGGAAGTCGTGGGGGAGTGTGGGCTGGTGGCTAAGGGGTCGGTGAGTGATTTTTTCCCCCTTACGTTTTGCAGGGCTGTGGACAGACTAGGTGCTCATTTAAATGCTGGGTGGAGCCGAGGAGAGTGAGGGAGGGATGGACAGAAGGGTGGGGGGCTGGCCGGCTGGGGGAGGTACACGTGGCTGTAGGGGAGCAGGCGGCTGGCGATGGGGGGTGCTGGCAGGACAGTGGCAGGGTGGACAGGGTGTCTGACCGAGGGCGGGGTGTCTCTGTTCCCTGCACACCTCCTGTCTCGTTTTGCTGTCAGCTTCGGGCGGCGGAGGTGGAGATCAAAGACCTGCAGTCGGAGTTCGAGCTGGAGAAGATCGACTACTTGGCCACCATCCGGCGGCAGGAGCGCGACTCCATGTTCTTCCAGCAGCTGCTGGAGCAGCTGCAGCCCCTCATCCGCCGGGACTGCAACTACAGCAACCTGGAGCGGATCCGGCGCGAGTCCTCCTGGGACGAGGATAACGGCTTCTGGAAGATCCCGAAGCCCGTCATCCTGAGAACCAGCCTCCCAGTAGGTCAGAGCACGGTGGATGGGGAGCCTGGGCCACCCCCTGCAGGCTGGGGAGGTCCCTGAGGAAGTGGGGTGTTCTGCAGGCAGACAGATGTAGTTGGAGTTCCCATGGCACCATTCTGTGTGACGGAAGGGACTCAGTGTCCTCGTCTGTGAAATGGGCACAAACGTGGTCTTTATCACCGTTCCATCCTTACAGAGACCCTGTGAGGCGTGTAGATGATCACCCCTGTTCCACACAGGAGGAAACCCAATCTCAGAGGGCGTGGGTGGCTTCTCCAAGGTCACGGCCACAGCAGGGGATTGCATGACCTTGGCTAGGCCGGCAGGTGTCTTGTTTCCAAGCCTGAGTGCAGGCCCTGTCTCCCCCCTGGCCTTGCACTGGGCCTCAGTGACTTCAGCTTTTGTTTTCCCAGCAGTCCCCACTGGGCCCCAGAACAAGGTGGCCCGCAAAACATCCGCAGCAGACAGTGGCGAAGCAGACGTGGTAAGACCCCAGAGCGGGTGCGGGAGCGGGCCCTGGGGGCTTTACCCTCGGGAACCGCTCTTCACCTTTCACCCCGCGAAGGGTCCCTCCTTCTCCCCCCCTCCCTTCTTTGTCTTTTTAATATTTGTTTATTTGAAAGGCAGGGTGACAGAGAGATGTAGGGATAGAGAGGAACCTTCTACCGCTGGTTCACTCCCCAAATGGCCACAATGGCCAGGACAGGGCCAGGCTGAAGCCAGGAGCCGGGAGCTCCTTCTGGGTCTCCCCAGTGGGTGGCAGGGGCCCAAGCACCTGCCACCTTTCCCAGGCACTTCCAGGAAGCTGGTCAGAAGTGCAGCAGCTGGGACAGGAACTGGCATTCACATGGGATGTTGGCCTTGTAATCTGGGGCCTAACCCACTTCACAGTGCTGGCCCCAGGAGTTCTTCATTTTATGTATCTGAGAGACAGTGGTCCCATCCACTGGTTCACTTCCTAAATGCCCACAAGACCCAGGGCTGTGCCAGGCTGACGCTGGGGGCCAGGAACTGAAGCCAGCTCTGCCACGTGGGTGGCAGGGACCCAGATACTTGCGCTATCATAGCTGCCTCCCAGGTGGCAGAGTAGCAGGAAACTGGAGTCGGGAGCTGGAACTGGGACTCACATCCAGGCCCTCCGATATGGGATATGGGCGTTCCAAGGGATATCTTAACCCCTGTGGTACCTATGGATTAATGCCTCGGGCCGAGGCTGGATCCTTCTCTGTGTCACTCCATGGGCACCTGGACCCTTGACCCCATCTGTCCCTGACTCAAAGGCATCTGCAGTCCTGAAGACAGGGAGGGGGACAGCCCACCCCGCAGGTGCAGAACAGGGGCTCCGCCTCAAACCCAGAGGCCCCGGGGCACGTGCTGGTTCCCTGGGCCTCTGCTGGTTCCTCACTTTCTTGTCATGTCGCCCATGCTGATTGGTGCAACAGCAATGCACGTCTTTAAGTCAGGAGCTAGTGAACTTCTGTAAAGGACTTGACAGTAAATATATTTTTTAAATTTTTTTGGAAAAGATTTATTTATTTATTTGCAAGGTAGAGTGTCAGAGTGGGTGAGCTCTTCCATCAGCTGGTTCATGCCCCAAAAGGCTGCAACAGCCAGGCCAGGGTAGGCCAAAGCCAGGAGCCAGGAACTCCATCCTGGTCTCCCGTGTGGGTGGCAGGGGCCCAAGTACATGGGCCAACTTCTGCTGCCTTCCCAGGCACATTAGCAGGGAGCTGGATCGGAAGTGGACTCAAACTGGTGCCCATATGTGGCATGCCGGCATTGCACGCAGTGGCTTAGCCCACTGCCCCACAATGCCAACCCTGTAGTGAGTATCGTGGGCTTTGTGGGCCAGATGGTCCCTGGTATAACCTCTCAGCTCTGCCATTGTAGCACAAAAACAGAGACAACGCGTAAACGAGTGGCACGTTTCGATAAAACTTTATTAAGAATAGACAGTGTTCTGGCAGTAAGATGCCCATGTCCCGCATCAGAGGCCTGGGGTCAAGTCCCAGCTCTGCTCCTGCACACCTTGGGACACCACAGGGGAGGGCTGCAGTAGCTGGGCCCCTGTCACCTGCATGGGAGACCTGCATTGAGCTCCTGGCTTTGGCCTGGCCCAGCTCTGACGGGTGCGGGCATTTGGAGAGTGAACCAGTGGATGGAAGCTCTGTGTCTCAACTACATTAATGAGAATAAAGATAAAAAATAAAGCACCAACAGTCTGCAGGCCAGAGTTGGCTGTAATTTGCTGATCCCTGCCTTAAGCCACTGCAGGCATCTCAGAGACCCACGCAGGCGGTACCTGCGCGTTCCTGCCCAGGCCGCTGTGGGCTGGTGAGCTCCAGCCGAGCCCCTCTGCCCCGGGCCCAGCCTCTGCAGGGCGTCGCGCGGCTTTGTGGACGCTGGATCGGCTGCTGTGCTAGCGTAGCTTCGTAAAAAGGGATGCTTGCTGCCGAGAGGAATTCTGAGCCGGGCCACGGAGCGGTTCTGTCAGAGCCCTTGTAGTTCCAGGAGTTCCAAAGCACTGATCAGCAAAATGGAGAACTCGCTGGCTCAGGGCGTGGGCCAGTTTCAGGCGAGGCTGGACCCAGGGCCTCGAGCGGTCAGCGTCCTGTGTCTGTCTCTCTCGTTTCTGCTTTCTCCAGCTGGCAGGAGACACACCTGCTGGCAGCTGTGATCCAAGGGGAGGGAGCCTCCTCTCTTGAAGCATCCTTAACCCAAAAGGGGGCAGGAAAAAAATTTTTTTAAAATATTTAGTTGAAAGGCAGGGTGAGAGAGAGAGAGAGAGAGAGAGAGAGAGAGAGAGAGAGAGAGAGAGATGCTTCACTGGTTCAGTCTCCAAAATGCTCACAACAGCCAGGGCTGAACCAGGCTGAAGCCAGGAACCAGGAACTCCATCTGGTCCCCTGTGTGGGTGGCAGGCTCAGGTGCCTGAGCCACCAGGTGCTGTGTCCCAGGCGCATCAGCGGGAACCTGGATCAGGAGTGGAGCAGCCAGGACTTAAACCAGGTGCTCTGACATGGGATGTGGGGGCTTTAGCAGACGCCACTACTGCACCTGCCCCAGCCTGTGGCAAGATTCTGACGGGCTCTGCTCTGGGGCCGTGGGCCCACTCTCGGACCAGTTTCCCTGTTCCTGGAGATACAACTCTGTATGGGTGCTGGCCGGTCACATGTCTGAGCTGTGAGGTGCAGGGGTACACTCTAGGGAAGAGGTTCACACTGGGGGAAGCCATGGGTTGATGGCGGTGACGTCACCGCCATCAGTGGTTGTAGCATCAGGCTCCAGGCTGATGACCTACACGGGTAGCTGTGAGCCCAGGACTCCACTAGCTGTTCTGTGTTGGGTTGGATTTGGGGGTGTGTTTGGAGCCTTGCAGGAGGGTGCATGGCCCTGGCCGTCCCGGGGGTGGGGATGGGCAGAACGTAGGCCTGGCTGGAGACTGTGACCCCCAGGCTGGAGCTCTGCCTGTCGCCTGTCCTGGGAGTCCCCCGAAGCGGGCAGCGACTGCCCGGCCCAGAGATGCAGCGGGGCGGCTTCCAGAGGCCGCTGAGCCCTCGGCAAGGGGCCCAGGTCAGGGCCGCACAAACGCGGGCACCACTCAGCACGGGGAATCATCCCAGCAGGAAGAAGACCGCTACAGGGAGATGCTCAGTCGGAGCGACAGTGAAAATATCGCCAGCAACTACTTCCGGTCCAAGCGGGCCAGCCAGATCCTCAGCACGGATCCCAGGAAGAGCCTCAGTGAGCGCCCCTCACCCCAGGCTGGGAGAGGTGCGGCCGGGGGGTTTGGAGTCAGAGGGACCTGAGTCCCAGAGCCCCATCCCCTCTCCGAGCCTCAGTTTCCCCAGCTGTGACAGGAGGGGGAGGACACTCATTCTCAGGGTTAGGTGGGGAAATGGCCCAGCCCGGGGCCTGCACACAGTAGGTGCTCTGTGTGTCGTCTCCTGTGGGCTTACTGTCTCCCTGGGGAGAGCGGCTGGGTCTGGCTCCTGTCTGCCCACACAGTAGGTCCACGGCACGCAGCTTGGGTGCCGGAGTCTGACTGTCACTAGCCAGCTGCCAGCCTCCCCCCGCTGCCGGGCCCTCCCCGTGAGGACTGAGCCCAGGAGGTACAGAGGGGCGACAAAGGCAAAACACAGTCTCAGAAATTGAAAATCACTTCGTTCTGCTTTTACAATGAAAACCAAAGCCCACCCCAAGTTTTCAAGAAAATACTGACAGAGAGCAAACCCTACTTCTGTACCGAGGTTATTTAAGATCCGGAGCAGGTGGAATTGACCACGAAGGGGGGAAAAACAGGACAGGGAAGAAAGCAGCCGCCGCCGAGCACCTGCGCGGTGCCCACGCTGCAGGCGGGGCGGCTGAGGCTCGGGGAGGTGGTGAGGCGAGCCGGGGTCACGCCCCTGGAGGCGGCGAGCTGGGCGCTGAGCCCAGGCTACTGCTGTCTTGAGGCTTTAAAAGCGCAGCCCCCAGCCCAGCCCCCAGCCCAGCCCCCTGGGATGTAGATGTAGCGCGGGGCCTGAGGCCTCAAGTGGAGCGGCCCCGCCCCTCCGAGCTCAGTCCCCGCTGCAGCACCGGGCCTCCGGCTGGGTGGGGCTGGGCCAACCCCTCCACCTGCACACGGCGCTGACCAGCGCCCTGGCCCTCCTCTCCACAGCGCACCACAACTCGCCGCCGGGCCTCAGCTCCCCGCTGGGCAACAGCTCTGCCCTCCTGCCTGCCCAGGTGCCCGAGACGCCCCAGCCCCGGCCCTTCCGCCTCGAGTCCCTGGACATCCCCTTCGCCAAGGCCAAGCGGAAGAAGAGCAAAAGCAGCTTTGGCACGGAGCCCCTGTGACACGCTGCCCGCTGCGACCCGGCCCCCAGGGCAGCCCCCACAGAGCCCTGGGGACACGCGCTCCCTTCCCCATTCCCCAGAGTCCCCCCGCTGCAGGGCCAGGAGCCCAGCGGCGGGGCTGCCCTCCGGGAGAGGCCTGCCCCAGCCGTCCCCACCACGCCAGTGTTTCCACCCGCGCGGAGCCTGCCACGTGTGCCTGCCAGTGTTGGCTTTGCCCCCAGTGGCTCCCAAGGCTCAGAACTGCCCTGGGCCTCCCCAGCAGCCCTGGCCGAGTGGGCAGCAGCTGCGTGTGCGTGGGGCCCGACACCTCAGCAGCCGAGAACTGTGCCTCTGTGTCTTGGATGTCCTGCCTAAGGGGAGCCCTGGCATGTGGGTGGCGCAGGGACCCCGCGGGAGCCAAGCTGCTCAGCTGCCCTGTGGCCCCGAGAAGTTGAGCTACCAATAAACTGCCTTTTCAGATGCGCTCTGCTCCCTGGCCCCTCTGGCGGTGTCACTGGGGACCTCCAGACCACTCGGACTGGGGTCCCGGAACAGCCCTTTCTGGACCAGGGGTTCTTTTTAAAAAATTTTTTTTGTTCTGTATTTGAGAAGCAGAGAGAGACAGAGAGGGAGGTCTCAGCTGTTGGTTTATATCCCTGGGAGCCGGGATCTCAATCTGGTCCTGCCACTCGGGTGGCAGGCGCCCAGCGACTTGAGCCATCACTTGCTGCTCTCCAGGGTGTGCATCAGCAGGGAGCTGGAATGGAGACCCAGGCACTCGGATGGGGGATGGGGCCAGCCAGGCAGCGGCCAAACACCTGTCCGCCTGGGAAAGGGGTTCTGAACCAGGGGAGCCTTTTACAACAGCCCCCTGCAGTCACGTGAGCAAGGGCGGCTTTCAGGGCGAGCACCTGAATCTTCCTGCGACCTTGTGGAAATCAGGGCCGGGTGCCTCAGAAATGAACCCTGCCTACCCTGCGGTACACACCCGGGAGCGCCCCCTGCCCACCCTGCGGTACACACCCGGGAGCCGCCCCCGCCCGCCCTGCGGTACTCACCCGGGAGCCGCCCCCCGCCCACTCCGCGGTACTCACCCGGGGGCCGCCCCCCTGCCCACCCTGCTGTACTCACCCAGAGCCGCCCCCTGCCCACCCTGCAGTACTCACCCAGGAGCACCCCCTGCCCATCTTGCAGTACTGGGAGCGTCCCCTGTCCACCCTGCGGTACTCACCCGGGAGCCGCCCCCGCCCACCCTGCGGTACTCACCAGGAGCCGCCCCCTGCCCACCCTGCGGTACTCACCCGGGTGCCGTCCCCTGCCCACCCTGCTCACCCAGAGCCGCCCCCAGCCCGCCCTGCGGCCCACCCTGCGGTACTCACCCGGGAGCCGCCCTGTCCACTCTGCGGTACTCACCCGGGAGCCGCCCCCCGCCCGCCCTGCGGTACTCACCGGGAGCCGCCCCCTGCCCGCCCGGCGGTACTCACCGGGAGCCGCCCCCTGCCCTCCCTGCGGTACTCACCCGGGAGCCGCCCCCCGCCCACTCCGCGGTACTCACCCGGGGGCCGCCCCCTGCCCTCCCTGCGGTACTCACCCGGGAGCCGCCTCCTGCCCACCCTGCGGTACTCACCGGGAGCCGCCCCCTGCCCTCCCTGCGGTACTCACCCGGGAGCCGCCCCCCGCCCACTCCGCGGTACTCACCCGGGGGCCGCCCCCTGCCCTCCCTGCGGTACTCACCCGGGAGCCGCCCCCCCGCCCACTCTGCGGTACTCACCGGGAGCCGCCCCCCGCCCGCCCTGCGGAACTCACCCGGAGCCGCCCCCCGCCCGCCCTGCGGAACTCACCCGGGAGCCGCCCCCTGCCCACTGAGTCCCAGGCCCGCCCCTCAGGGAGTATAATCTGAGGGAAGAGGCGTGGCCTTGAGCCTCCTTTCACACGGATCACACAGACGACATGGGGCTAAGCTCTGCCTCCCAGGGCCCGCAAAGCTGCGGGTCCTTGGCGCGCCTCCCTCCTGCCCTATTGCCTATCAATACGGTGGCAGGCCCCAAACCCGCGCGCCTGGGCCTGGGAGCTCTTGGAGGAGGCAGTCCGCAGGGCATACCGGGTCCGGGGGGCGACATCGGGTCTGTGTGGGGAACAAAGCGCCTTAGTGAAGGGGGCTGCCCTGGGTGGGGCTCCACGAGGGGCGCGGGCCCTGGGGAGCGGACGGCGTGCTCTGGAGAGCCAAAGGCAGCGGGTGGGAGCCCGGGCTGTGCGGAGGGAAGCCCAGGACAGGGACCTGCAGGGCCAGCGACGGGGCGGGGCGTGAGGCCTGAGACCCCACCGAACAGTGCACCGGCACAGCGGGTTTGGATTAGACTCGCTCGGCCAGCCCACTACTCATCCAGCCTGGGACACCACGCCGGGCAGGGGCAGGCATCGGCGGCGGCTCCAAGTGCCCCAGTTCCCGATTCATTTCCCGACTCCTTGGGTCCCAGAGATGGTGGTGGCGCCTGGGTTCTAGTCCCGACGCTGCCCTAGAGTAGTGAGGACCACGGAGGTGGTCAGGGTGGCCCCAAAGTCGTTCCGGCACGGTAAGGCCGGGGGCAAAAGCAGTCTAATAAGCAAGCCGCAGGGACCACGGGGTCCTGCCAGCGGGCGGGCTCGGGACCAGGGCAGGAACGAGGGCCACTAGGCCTTGCTGATTGGCTGCGGCTGCAGAGCTGTCTCTCTCGGATTGAGCCTTTTCCGCTGAGGGGCGGGGCCTCGCGCCCCTTCCACCAATAGGCTCCCGAGACTCCATCTTCAACCGGGGCACTTCCGGCGGGCTCTCGGCTCCTTACCGCCAAAGCCGCCGCTCGGGCAGCCCCCGACCCCGCGTAGCCTGATCACTTCCGGGTGGCGCTCCACGGCCGCCCAATCGCCGCTCGCGGCCGTGGAGGGGGCACTTCCGGTGTCCAGGTGCTGGGCTCTTGGGCTGGAGGAGGAACATGGACCCCGGCATCGCGGCCCGAGCTCGGTGGCTCTTGTGGGTGCTGCTGCCCTTGCTTGGCTCGGCCTTCGCCAGCGGCCCCCGCACCTTAGTGCTGCTGGACAACCTCAACCTGCGGGAGACGCACTCGCTTTTTTTCCGAAGCCTGAAAGGTGAGCGCGGGCTCCTAGGGGACGGCGGCTGAGCGCCGGGGGTCGGAAGGGCCGGCCTGGTGGGCCGGGGGCGCGCTGTCGGCGGCAGGGCTTTCCCTCTGCGTCCCGTGTGCCTCAGTTCCCCGCTGGCTTCTCTTCTAGACCGCGGCTTTGAGCTCACTTTCAAGAGCGCCGATGACCCCAGCCTGTCCCTCATTAAGTACGGGGAGTTCCTCTACGACAACCTCGTCATCTTCTCCCCCTCGGTGGAAGGTAAGGGAGCCGGGGGCCGAGGCCCATCGCCAGGCGAGCGCTTTCTTCCGGGTCTTGGTCGTGGCTGGCTCCCGGCATGGGCCGCCGCTCGGCAGGGAGAGGGGAGCGTCCGGTTCGGGCCCGGGCCCGGGCGCCCACGCCCTGGAAGACGCAGCTGAGGACCGTGAGTCCGGTGCGGCCACGCGCGGCGGAAGCCGGGGCCCTGGCGTCCCGCGTGGAGGGGACGGCGCGCGGCCTGGACGTGGCCACTGCAGATCACAGCCTGGGGCGGAGCGGCCCAGCAAGTCCCTGGTCTCCGCTTGGACAGAGCGAGGGTCTGAGCCTCCCCTGAGCTCCTGTCGCTCCCAGCCGCATGTGCCTTTGGAGTTGGAGGCCAGAGTGCTGGGGTGGCTGTGGCCCCAGAGCATCAGTTAGGAAGACCCGGGTGTGCTGGGTTTCTGTTGTGGGTGATCTGCCGTGACAGCGCC
The DNA here is from genome assembly GCF_964237555.1 of Oryctolagus cuniculus. Taxonomy (NCBI): domain Eukaryota; kingdom Metazoa; phylum Chordata; class Mammalia; order Lagomorpha; family Leporidae; genus Oryctolagus; species Oryctolagus cuniculus. Next base: position 150,122,245 of record NC_091438.1, read on the forward strand.
ATCCCCAGGTTCGCAAGCGGTTTCAGATGCGCATCTCACACAACTAAGTGGGAGTGATGGGGCCTCGGAAGCCGCAGGGGACCCGACGTGGCCTCAGCGCGGGTGACGAGTCTGAGTGAGTGTAGCACTTCCACGGGACCCCACGCGGCCCGCCACATACACAGGCCCACACCCAGGGGCAAAGGGTTCCGAACCCGATGGCATCCGCACTGCCTGTGTTCAGACTTGGACACTGGTCACTGTGCCTACACAAAGCGGCTTTGTGTTCCGGCAGCGGTCGGGCTTAGTGATCTAGAGGAGCAGGAGCACGGGAGGGTGTGGGCGGGCTTGCCCTGCTGCGCCAGGGACAGAAGCATCCCGGGAGTTTGGTCGCCACAGGGTCCTGACTCCTCCCCTTGGGTGCCGAGGGGTGGCTGCATTTCGCCAGCTGCACAACACCGGCCCCAGGGACGACTGCATTTTTTCTTTTTTTATTTGATAGTTACAGACAGGGAGAGACAGAGAGAGGTCTTCCACCTGCTGGTTCACTCCCCAAATGGTCGCAATGGCTGGAAGCTGGGGCTATCTGAAGCCAAGAGCTTCTTCCAGGTCTCCCACGTGGGTGCAGGGGCCCAAGCACTCGGGCCATCTTCCACTGCTCTCCCAGGCCATAGCAGAGAGCTGGATAGGAGAGGAGCAGGCCCAGGACTGGAACTGGTGTCCACATGGGATGCCGGTGCCACAGGCAGAGGCTTAGCCCACTACGCCACAGTGCCGGCCCCAACGATTTTATATGTGACTTGAAGTATGTGCAGCTAAATTGACAAATGGAATTACGTGTTTGGCTAGGAAGTTTGACCAGAATTTAAATCTGAGCCATTATTTGAATCTGCTGTGGATCGGTGGACGCTTGCCCTTTATGGAGTAAAATAGAGAAACCCGCTCTCTATTTGGGCTGCAGGGGGCGCTGCCCTGGGATTGGCTGTGGGTGATCTGGAGTCCCTCAGATTTTAGCCAGCAGAGGGGAAGCCTCCTGGGTCACCGTGTCCGGTGCCTTCTTTCAGATTTCGGAGGCAACATCAACGTGGAGACCATCAGTGCCTTCATTGACGGCGGGGGCAGCGTCCTGGTGGCTGCCAGCTCAGACATTGGTAAGGCTGACCTGGGACATTCCGGTGCTGTCCATCTCCCCAAGGAGTTGGGGGACACCAGGCCAGGGAGTCAGCGACAGAACTGCAGAGTGTTCGACAGCCAGGCCCTGCTCTGCCGTCCTGTGACCCGCGACGGTGGGGTGCGGATCTGTGAGGCCTGGCACCCTCCCAGTGACAGTGGGGTGTGGATCTGTGAGGCCTGGCACCCTCCCAGCGACAGTGGGGTGCGGATCTGTGAGGCCTGGCACCCTCCCAGTGACGGTGGGGTGCGGATCTGTGAGGCCTGGCACCCTCCCAGTGACAGTGGGGTGCAGATCTGTAAAGGCTGGGGACCCTCCCAGCTGGGCTCTTCCCTCTGGAAAGAGTGGCCAGTCGGGTGAGGCTAATTGGACAGCACCAAAGCACTGGACAGATTTCTGTTTCCTCAGATTTCCAAGGCACCCACAAGTAGAGAGCGGTGTCAGGAGCCCCACGTACCGGCCACTCTGCTGCGGCAGTGAACAGCCTGGCCAGGCTGTCCATTTGCTAAAAACCAGCCGATTTCTAAAAATCTCTACTCCTAATGGGTGCCCAGGTGGGTGTCTCGGTGGAGTGACAGCACGGAGCAGAGGAGGCAGGGGCCCAGCTCCCCGGGTGAGGGCGCTGCGTTCCTGGGGAGGGGCTTTTCGCGCGGAGCCAACTCTGCGTGTTGGAGGAGGGCAAGGGCGCGGTGGTGGTTGGGTCAGTTCAGATGCTGTCCCCGGGGCCCCCCAGGGCCAAGCCCTGCCTGATGCAGCTCAGGCTTCAGGGCCGGCCAGCGGAGGGTGCCCTGAGGAAGCAGGACAGGTGGCCCCGCGTGGGCTCAGCCAGGCACCTGTGGGGTCTGTGCAGGTGACCCGCTTCGAGAGCTGGGCAGTGAGTGCGGGATTGAGTTTGATGAGGAGAAAACAGCCGTCATCGACCACCACAACTACGACGTCTCGGACCTCGGCCAGGTAAGTTTCAGGCACGCACAGCAAAGCTCGGCTTAGCCCAGAAACCAAGAGGGAGCCAGGAGGCCTCCCTGGCGCGGGACAACCTTTTCCTGAGCCCCGTCTGACCTCTGACCTCTGCAGCACACACTCATCGTGGCCGACACCGAGAACCTGCTGAAGGCCCCGACCATTGTGGGGAAGGCGTCCCTGAATCCCATCCTTTTCCGAGGAGTTGGGTGAGTGAGCGGACACAGCCGGAGCTTTCAGTTTTGGGAGCCAGGCCACAGCTGGGGTTCTTTGGGGGCACCCCTGGCCCCGGAGGATACAGAGGTCGATGTCTGATCCCGGGTCAGGCCCTGTAGCTGCTGCAGAGTTGGGTTCTTTGGGGGCACCCCTGGCCCCAGAGGATACAGAGGAGGTCGGTGTCTGATCCCGGGTCAGGCCCCGTAGCTGCTGCAGCGTCGCCTGTGGAGAAGGGTGGCCTGGGGGGAGGGGGGCCCTTGGGAGCCAGGTCCTGGGTCCCCGTCAGGCTGCTGTCCTTCCCCCACAGGATGGTGGCCGACCCCGACAACCCTCTGGTGTTGGACATCCTGACGGGCTCCTCTACCTCCTACTCCTTCTTCCCGGATAAACCCATCACCCAGGTGAGGGCCTTGGCAGCCCTGCGGCCTGCGGCCTCTAGGCCCAATGGCGGGCTTTCTGTCTGAAAACAGGTGCAAGGTGGCAGCGTGGGTGGGGGCACAGCGGCCGGACCTCAGGGTCCTCCCCGGGTGCCATCTGCTGTCCCGCCCTAGGGCCTGACGGCTTTGCCCTCTCCCTGGCGCCGCGGGGCTGACGGCCCGGTTCTGTTGCCAGTACCCGCACGCCGTGGGGAAGAACACCCTCCTCATCGCTGGGCTCCAGGCCAGGAACAATGCCCGCGTCATCTTCAGCGGCTCCCTCGACTTCTTCAGCGACGCCTTCTTCAACTCAGCCGTGCAGAAGGCCACGCCTGGTGCCCAGAGGTGGGGGCTGGGCTGGGGGCGTGGCCTGCAGGGTCTGGGGGCGGTACTGAGTATCTTCAGGGGCTTGCAGATGGCTTGATGATGTCACTACTGGTATCGTTGCTCCAGACTGTTGTGGTAATGACCCATCCCGGCCCTCGCCACGTTCCCTTTAGAAAGCTTACTGCAGGTAACAGCCGGAGCAGCGCCACCCACACGTCACGCTGTTCTCCGTCCCCTCCGACTGGTGGCACAGGAGACGCCGGCCGTGGTGCCCGAGCCTCTCCTTTCCCTCCGCAGGTATCCACAGACGGGCAACTACGAGCTGGCCGTGGCCCTGTCCCGCTGGGTGTTCAAGGAGGAGGGCGTCCTCCGCGTGGGGCCCGTGTCCCATCATCGAGTGGGCGAGACCTCTCCCCCCAACGCCTACACCGTGACTGACCTGGTGGTAAGAGCCCCAAGGCCTGGCTGGGGTGCTTCTGCTCAGCTCAGACGTGTTCCTTGAACCCTCTGAGCAGGGCCCGAGGGGCCTGACTAAGGATGGTGACCTCTGCCCCTGGGGTCAGTCGAGGTGCAGAGCCTGGCCCTGGGAGCTGAGTGGCTTGGGTCAACTTCAGTGGCACACGGACTAAGGGACCTGGGCCTGTGGCCAGCACGGATGTGGGGTGGGTGGTGGGCAGGGCCTCAGGCTCAGCCCTGTGTGCAGTCGCTGCGGCTGACCCACCTCCCCCCCGCCCCCACCCCCGCCCCAGGAGTACAGCATTGTCATCGAGCAGCTCTCGAATGGCAGGTGGGTCCCCTTCGACGGCGATGACATCCAGCTGGAGTTCGTCCGCATTGATCCTTTCGTGAGGACCTTCCTGAAGAGGAAAGGTGGGTGCGGGGGAGGCGGTGTGCTGCGGCCCGCGACGCGCGCTCACGCAGCCCGCGACACGTGCTCTGGACACGCCTTCGGCTATTTGTGCCGGCTCTTTCCCCAGGTGGCAAATACAGCGTCCAGTTCAAGTTGCCCGACGTCTACGGCGTGTTCCAGTTTAAAGTGGATTACAACCGGCTGGGCTACACGCACCTGTACTCGTCCACGCAGGTAGGCCATGGGCCCGTGTTGGGCCTGCGCGGGCCGCGCTCGGGCCTCCCGGCGGCCGGGGCCTGGCACGCTGTCCCGTTGCAGGTGTCGGTGCGGCCGCTGCAGCACACGCAGTACGAGCGCTTCATCCCCTCGGCCTATCCCTACTACGCCAGCGCCTTCTCCATGATGGTGGGGCTCTTCATCTTCAGCGTGGTCTTCTTGCACATGAAGGAGAAGGAGAAGTCAGACTGACGGGCCTCGGCCTGGGACTCCTGGCAGCGTGCACGTGGGGTTTGTCGGGGTGGGGTTTTTATTTTTTAAGCCGTGGGAAGCGCACGGCCTTACCTCAGCGGGAGATGGGGGTGGGGGCAGGGAATTGTTTCAGTGTGGTTCTCCAGCCTGCGCTACCGGGTGACACCCTGCAGGCGTGGGCGCTTGTCGCAAATAAAAGGAGAGCTGCCCCCGAGCCAGCGGCCCGTGCTGTCCCTGTCGCCAGCGGCTGCATTCCGGAGTCTGGTTTCTCACTGCTGCCCGAGACGGAGCTCTGCTCCTCAGCCACGACATGGCCACGTCCTGGCTTTGCAAGGGCGGATACACGGCCGGGGTGCTGACCGCTGAGATACAAAATCGAGCGGCAGCTTGCCTGGCTGACCTTGACGTCCACCTTGCTTTAGGCAATAGCTGTGTTCCCAGAAAACACATAAATCGCAGTCTTCCCCGGTGACCTTGCCCTGCGAAGTCTTCTCACATCAGGGTGTAAGAACGGAAGCAACATGCAGTCCAGCCGCACTCGTTTCTGCAGTTGTAACTGCATTTAATGTTGCACTGTAGGGCACCAGCACGCCTAGAACACCAGAGCTAACTCCCACGGCGTTTCTCCCTGCCGCTGCGCAGGATTCATGCGGTAGCAGGAGGAGCAATGCGCTCTCCAACACACCGGGCTGTTGACACAGACTGCGGGCGTGGTCCACCCGACCCCCAGCCCCTGCAGGCCTCCCACCGAATACACTGCCTCATGCAAGTGTGCGCCTCTGCCCAGGTGGCCTGTGTGGGTGAGGCCAGTGTCACAGCCGCACTGGCCAGGACAGCTGCTGCCTTCGGTGTGGACCCTCCGCAGCCTGGCTGCGCCCTGCTGTTCACCTGTGTGTTTGTTCGTCTGACCCTCTGTGGAAAGCTGACCACACCCTCGTTTAGAGCAGTGTCTAGTTTTGTTAGCCAGAACCAAGGTGCACACGGCTCACAGTGCCCGTTCCGAGTCACACAGCTGGGGTGAGGCCACTCTCTGAACATGGCCTCCCCAGTGGCTGCCCAGCCCCCTGCCATCCATCTCCGACCCCCTCCCCGCTCACACAGGAGCCCACCCTCAGCATGCACAGACCTGCACCACACAGATGCTGCCAGGCTCCCTGGTCGTCCCCAGCTATGCGCAGAGCTGCCCCGGGGCCGCCCTCCATGCGCGGAGCAGCAGGGCCGCTTGGCAGAGCGCCTCACACTCCAGGCTGGCCAGAAAGAGCACCTTCATCTTCGTCTCCACACAGCTCCTCCCGGCCAGCATGGCGGCGGCTGACTGCTGGAGGAGCCAGCCCACCACCCGGTCCAGCTGCAGGTTCTTCAGCGCCAGGATCTGCTCCCCCCACAGGCTTAGGTGCAGCACGTTGGCGGCAACTCGGGCGGACGGCCTCTGCGACAGGAAGGGAAACTGAGGCTCGGGAGCCCGAAGCTGCCCAGCCCTACCCTCTCCCCGCTGACAGATCCTGGCTGCTGTCCCTCCATGTGTGCAGCACGGGGTGGGGGGGGGGGTAGCACACGTGTACGTGCGCCGGGGTGGGTGTGGCCTCACCACTCCAGGTGGGGCTGTTAACTATTAAACCTTCACCGACACCTCCCCTGGGCCGTGAGCGGTTGGTGGCAGGCGTCCCTCGGCTGTGCACCAGGCTGGCCCCAGCTCAGACTTGACTGTATTCCGTCAATGTTGATTTCACAACGTCCAGATCTGCTCTGCAGTGTCCCCGTCTGATTAGGTCTGGCTGCTTCCATCAGCCACGAGTCCCATTGTCAAGCATTTCTGAAAACTGCATCCTTTTCCCCCTTAGTGACTTCAAAAAAGACCTGTCTGGGGGCCGGCGAAGTGGCACAGCAGGTTAAGCTGCTGCCTGCCAACGCCAGCATCTCAGGAGCGCTGGTTTGGGTCCCAGCCGCTCCACTGCTGACCCAGCTCCCTGCCCGAGTGCTGGGAAGCAGCAGCAGGTGGCCCAAGAACTTGCCACCCACATGGGAGACCCACACGGAGTTCCAGGCTCCTGCTGTGGCCCGGCCCAGCCCCGGCCATTGTGGCCACTTGGGGGAGTGAACCAGTGGAAGGAAGATCTGTCTTGGCTCTCAGTGCCTCTCTCTTGTGTTTATTTACTTGAAAGCAGAGTGACAGAGAGGAGAGAGCACACCCACACACACGAGTGACTGATCCGTCTGCTGATTCAGTCCTCAAATGCTCACAGTAGCCAGGCATAGGCCAGGCCAAAGCTGGGAGCCTAGGCCCACGGCTGGGTCTCCCATGTGGGTGGCAGGGACCCGAGTAGCCAGGCCATCATCTGCTGCCCCCGGATGCGTTACAGGGAGCTGTCAGGCGCAGAGAAGCCTGGACTGACACCAAGCACTCGACGCGGGAGGCGGACACTGCCCACTGTGTCACAACACCTGCCCCAGTGACAAGGCAATTAAAGCCAAGAAAAGAACTGTTAGAATTCCAGAACTCTGGGGGCCGTGCTGCAGGGTAGCAGGTAAAGCCCCAGGCTGTGACACTGGCACCAAATGGGCACAGGTTTGAGTCCCGGCTGCTCCACTTCCAACCCTGCTAATGGCCTGGGCAAGCAGTGGAAGATAGCGCGAGTGCTTGGGCCGCTGCAGCCACATGGGAGGCCTGGAAGCAGCTCCTGGCTCCTGGCTGTGGCCTGGCCCAGTGCTGGTTGTTGGCGGTCATCTGGGGAGTGAATCAGCAGGTGGAAGATCTCCCTTTCTTTAACTTTCAAATAGATAAATCTTTTTTTTTTTTTTTTGACAGGCAGAGTGGACAGTGAGAGAGAGAGACAGAGAGAAAGGTCTTCCTTTGCCGTTGGTTCACCCTCCAATGGCCGCCGCGGCCGGCGCGCTGCGGCCGGCGCACCGCGCTGATCCGATGGCAGGAGCCAGGAGCCAGGTGCTTTTCCTGGTCTCCCATGGGGTGCAGGGCCCAAGCACCTGGGCCATCCTCCACTGCACTCCCTGGCCACAGCAGAGGGCTGGCCTGGAAGAGGGGCAACCGGGACAGAATCCGGCGCCCCGACCGGGACTAGAACCCGGTGTGCCGGCGCCGCTAGGCGGAGGATTAGCCTAGTGAGCCGCGGCGCCGGCCTCAAATAGATAAATCTTAAAAAGGATTTGAGAACTCTACTGATTTAGTGGCTTGCCCTCCCCCTCCCCCCGCCTCCGCCCCCCGGCCCCCCCCCCAATGAAATCTTCCAGCTCTCTGTATGGGGCCTTTGTATGAGAGGGAATCTGTGCGTCCCTGCGGTGCTGGGCCAAACCCCTCCTTTGGCCCGGGGTGTGAATGCAGCTGCTGTCCATACAGCCCCCCAGGAGCCTGGGTGCAGCCTCACCTTGGCTGGCTCTCGCTGGAGCAGGGACTTCACCAGCTGCCTGGCGTCCGGGGGCACCGACGGAGGGAGGGCAGGCAGCTGGGCCTCCTGGTAACTGCGGCTCTCGAGGCGGGCCCTGCCCTGGCCGTAAAAGGGGTTGGCGAGCCCGAAGATCTCGTAGGCAATCGCGCCCACTGCCCAGGCGTCGGCCTTGCTGTAGTCAATCACCGTCCTGGGGCCAGGACAGGCCGTGGACACCTGATCAGAAAGCAGGAGCCGAGTCGTGCTGCGGGCAGGTCCCCCGGCCCCTGGGAAGGAGCTGAGTGAGCTGCGGCTCAGCCCGGAAGAACTGGCTCGGGGCAGGTTAAAGCAAAGGGAAGGCGCCTGTGCCAGCTCACGGCTCAGAGGTGGGAGTGTGGGGTAAGCCCCAGGGCTCGGGTCTCGCCCGGTCACTCGGTGGGAACCGGTGACGCCGAGGGCACACGGCGGGACTCACCTCCGGAGCCATCAGGCAGCCGTTGCCGCCCCGATCCACGTACCAGCTGGTGAACGGCAGCTGCAGGCCGACGTGCTCGTCAGCCAGACAGCAGCCGAAGTCGGTGATCACCAGCCAGGGACAGCCGTCTAGGAAGACAAAGTGGGCAGAGGTCAGTGACTGGCGTGCCCCGCCCCCCGCCCTGTGTTGGCGAGGCCTCGATGGGTGTCTGTTCCCCAGAGGGCTGAACAGGGGGGCCCCGGGGGCTCCCCATGCCTGCAGATCCCCGCTGCGCCCACCTGCGTCCAGCTCCACGAGGATGTTGTCAGACTTCAGGTCTCTGTGTGCGATGCCCTGCTGCACCAGGTGAGCCACGCCCTCCAGCAACTGCAGGGTCATCACCGTGGCCAGGCGGGGGCTCGGGGTGTTCACGCGAAGGTACTGGCGCAGGGTGCAGGGGTAGCTGGTGCCGAGGGCACATCACCGTTAGGCTCCGCCTCCCCTCTTCCCCTTCCCCGAGCTGTCCTTCTGTCCCGCCCCCACATGGAACTTAGGATGTTGGGCTCACGCGGTCACTGAGAAGCCCATTACAGCATCGCTGGGCGGGACAGAGGGTGAGGGGGGGAAGGCCAGCCACAGAGCAGGGACAGTCACCCAGGAGCTTTCTTCCATGACGGCCACCCCAAAGGGAACAGCTCCCCAGGCAGCCCTGTCCCTCTGCACGGCCGTCCTCCCGCAGGGGCGCCCTGGGGCCTGCCGGGCCCGCCACTCACTTCTTCATGACGAGGAACAGCGTCCGTCCGTGGCCCAGGCCCTCAGGGTGGAGGCGTGGGGGCAGCACGTCAGGGTAGTCGACCAGGGCCCCCGGCAGCAGTGGTACAGACGAGGTGAAGGCGCGGAAAACCCGGATGATGTTGGGGTGAGGGGCCAGCCACTTGGGACGTCCCTTGGATTTTCTGTTGGGCCGAGTGGCCAGGACCAGACAGGACAGAAAGAAAGGAAACAGCCTGAGGCCACGGCAAGCTCCGGCACTCCATCCACTACTCCTCCATCAAACATTTTTGTAGATTTAGTACCCGCCACGACGGTGGGGAACACACGGTGATGTCCAGGCCACCCTGCGGCCCCCTGCCCACTGCCCGGCTCTGCTTCCCAGGGCAGAACACAGTGGGCAAGAGGCCTGGAATCAGACTGCCTGGTGTGGATTCCAGGTCTGCCCCCTGAGCCAGCCCTTGGCCAGCTGGTACACTGAGGCCGCTGAGGGGTGTCAAGTGCCTAGGGTCACCTGTTAGCTGTCACGCAGCACAGACAAGGTGCTAGCAGGCCGGGGAGTCCCCGCCCAGGCGACCGTGGTGCAGCAGGGGAGGGCCCCACTGACTTCACTGTGCAATGGTTAAGGCAGGGACCTGGCCTGAGCTGACCTATTCCAGGCTCCAGCGCCGCCTCTGTGGGAGGACTGGCGGGCACAGATGCACTTAGCAGCAGGGATGTCAGCTGCCTGCCTGCCACTCCTGCTCCAGGAAGCCCAGCTGACATCCTGGCCGAGACCCAGGGGCTGCCTGCCGGGCACCAGCCCCCAGGACGGGTGCCTGCTCCAAGGGCAATGGGTCTACAGTAACATGGGAGTCGGTGGGGGGTGCGGCCACGCACGTGCTAAGCTGCTGCGTCAGGAGCCGTCCGTCCTGGGGCAGCTTGGCGGAGTGGAGGGGTAAGTGCAGACGGATGACGGAGAAGCAGGAGGTGCACCTCGCGGGGGGCTCCTAGGAGGTGCAGGCAGGGGACACTCCCGGGGGCTTGTGGGGCAGAGCTGCTCCCGCCACAGCCGTCCTGCACTCCATGGATATGCGCCTATGGCACAGCCGGACGGCAGCGAATCTACAAAGACGTCTGATTTATGACTAAATGGTGGGGGGCTGGCTGTGGCGTAGCAGATAAAGCTGCAGCCTGCTGGCGTCCATATGGGCGCCAGTTCGAGACCCAGCTGCTCCACTTCTGATCTAACTCTCTGCTATGGCTCCTGGCTTCAGACTGGCGCAGCTCTGGCTGTTGTAGCCATCTGGGGAGTGAACAATCGGACAGAAGATCTCTCTCTCTCTCTCTGCCTTTCTGTAACTCTGCCTTTCAAATAAATAAATAAATATTAAAAAAAAGACTACATGGTGGGTTGGCATTGTAGCACAGTGGGCAAAGCCACCACCTGTGACGCTGGCATCCCATGTGGGTGCCAGTTCAAGTCCTGGCTGCTCCATTTCCGATCCAGCTCTCTGCTAATGTGCCAGGGAAAGTAGTGGAAGATGGCCCAAGTGCTTGGGTCCCTACTCTTGTGGGAGACCCAGAGGGGGCTCCTGGCTTCGCTCCGGCCCAGTGCTGGCCATGGCAGCCGTCTGGGGAATGAACCAGCAGATGGAAGACTCTCTGACTCCCCCCTTCTCTGCAACTCTGTGAAAATCAATCTGGGGGGGGGGCTGGATGACGATTCATGCTGTGAAATGACAGAGGGGCGTCAGGCAGGTGACATCACAGCAGTGAGGATTCACGTCCGCCCTGGGCAGCTGTTTCCTGCACAGAGGGCTGGGGAGGGGAGGGCGGCAGCACCACGCTCCTGGGGCCCAGCAGGGACTCAGCCACCCGGGACTCTTCCAGGCCACAGGGCTTCTCCATGCCTATCCCCACACGTCGCTGTCTTCCTGCGCCTGACGGGACTGAGATGGGAAAGCCAACCCTCCACTCTGTCACCAGCACCGCAGCTGTCCCGCGGCTCCCTGGGGGGCGCCGCTGACCCAGCCGGCATTTGCAGAGCCGGCCTGGCCTGCAGGCTGCCGTGCACCGTCCAATCAGCTCTTCCCTCAGCTGAGAACACCCTCCACAGGGAGCACGCGCTCCCTCCGCGTGGCCTGGCCCTGCAGGGAGCGTACGGCCTACCGGGCACCTGGGCAGACGCTGCCCTGGCACTGCCAACACTGGCTCTGCTCTGCGCTGCGCTGGCCGGGCTCTGCCCACACGCAGGACTCTGGCACGACACAGCACTCTGGTGCCGGCAGCGCAGGGAGCTGCTGGTGCAACGGGCCCCGAGCGGGCGTAGCCACTAGGTGGCGCTGCACACCGCTTAGGAGGAGTCTGGGGCCTCGTCCACTTCCCCCGCGTTTGGAACTGGGCATTTGCGAGTGGCCTTTCTCCCCTGCTCTGATGTGAATTCGCCATCTGCATCAGCTGGGGCCACGTGATCTGAAATCTTTGCCAAGCTAAATTCTCCCCCGACTGAAAACCCGCCTGATCAAATGATTCGGGAAACATTTGTTGCTGTGTCACATCTGGCATCGCGCTGAGTGCGGGGACCCAGGCGATGACTTGGCTCTCAAAGAACTCAGCTGGCCAGGTGGGGGGGGGGGCGCTCACCTGTGCGTGACCGCTCCGTACTCCCCGGCCAGGGCCACTCGGCTGGCTGGGACGAGCTCCTGGCTCATGGTCCTGAAGATGGCCTCGCTGGAGGAGCCGGCCTGCAGCGGCAGCAGGAAAGACCAGGGTTACACAGACGCGGCCGCGTGCCTGGGGCCAGCTCTGACCTTCAGGCGGAGGAGGCAACGCTGTGAGGTGGGAAGCCAAGCCTCCACACTCCCGGTCCCAAGGCCCGCATCCCAGCCAGAAACTGCACGCGCCGGTATGGAGCGCGGGGGGCCGGGCCGCTCTCTGCCTCCGCCGTGGGTGCGTGTTCTGAGCAGGGGCGTGCCAGGGGTGGATTAATTCTCTAAACCCAACCTCGACGGGTGGGGAAAGATTCCTCTAACAGACAGACCCACGCTCATGTCGGGGAAAGTATTCTACTTGCCAGGGCCTTCCGAGAGCTGAGAGCGGGGCTGACAGGCGAGGCCTCCAGCTGGGGGTGGGGGTGGGGCGGGGGGGCCGGCTCCTCGCCAGCATGGTGGTGGTTCCAAGCAACGGCCGGCCAGACGTGAGCCCACCGATGGGTCTGGAAGCCACTGGTGCGGGCACTCGCTCCTGCGTGGCCCACAGACCCACTGCACTGGCACCCCCCAGGAGCTGGCTCCAGAGGCAGGACCCGAGGCCCCCCCCTGAGCTGCTCAGTCCCAGGTGGCTGCGGACAGGTTACAGGGAGCTCTGGACCCCGGGAGAGATGGCGAGGGGGCGGGGCCACACGTTCCCTAGCTCCCGCCCGGAGGACCCTCCCCAGGGCCCACCAAGACCCCGCGCTGTGGGCGACGCCGACTCAGCAGAGGAAGGGCCGCCCTTACCGAGATGTTCCACATCATCTTGATGGCCAAGGGAAAGGCAGGGGTGGCGGGAGCGTGCGCCTCCTGGGCTCCTGCTGCCGCGGGATCCGGGCCGCTCCCCGGGCGCCGGGCACCCTGTGCCACCTCCAGGCGCACAGGCAAGGCGGGCATGGCGGCTTCGTAGACGGCGGCGCTGCAGCCCTTGCCGATGGGCTGCCCGATCAGGTACTCCTCCAGCTGGAAGCCCTGCCGGCGCCTGGCGGCCAGCGGGTCGGCCTCCAGCCTGCTTCTCTGGGTGAAGATGGCCTGCGAGGGAGAGAGCGCTCCGTGAGCCAGGGAGCCGGGAAGGGAAGGAAGAGAGCCGGCGGGGAGAGGTGTTCCGAGGCAGGGGCCTCACACCCACAGTCCCAGAGTCCATAAAAACCCAACCGCACCGGGCCTGACTGCTCCCCGGGGCTCGGGCCACTCTGCCTGAGCACATTTTCACGTCCTTTCCCTGCACCGCGATGACAGGCACAGCCCAGTGTGGCGGGGGCGAGGTCAGGACGTCTGAGTCCCGGGGACACATGGTCCTCTGCTGCCCCCACCCCGGCAGTCCTGCAGCCGCCTGACTGTGCAGCCGGCTCCCCACAGGGCCCTGGCCCTGGCCCCGCGGCAGGCAAGCAGATGAGACCAGGCGCGCCCCGGAGCAGTCACTCAGCCCTGCCTGGCTGTTGCTGCCTCTCGGGCCTCTGGTGGGTCACCCGGTTCAGTACAGGTTCTGCCAGGGGCAGGTGGCTGCTGGGCCCTGCGTGGTGCTAAGGAAACAGCCTATCCCCGAAACGCTGGGCTCGCCTCCGCGTCAGACTCAGGGCCGTCACCTCACCCGCCCAGGCGCTGCTTCCTCTCGGAGAGTCTCATATGCCGATCCCTCCCGACTCTCATCAGTCACCATGGGCACGAGGGCGCACCCACCTTTGTAGCCGGGCACCCATCTCCAGGCCTCCCATGCTTACGCCTTCACGGTTTCTGAACCAGACTGATCTGTGCTGCTCTCCCGTGTCCCTGTGCCATCCACACCTGCTGCCAGGTTCTCCGACACCTATCCTGGTGCCGTGCCAGGCTGCCTTGCGTGGTGGTGGCACTGGTCCCGCGCAGCCCCTCTCTGCACCAGTGCTCACGCCGTCCTCTGAGCCCACTTCTACAGCCTTCCTCTGCCTGGCTCACCAGAGTCACAAATTCACTCTATAAGCTAACATACTTAGCACTGTAACTTTGAACGTTTTAATAAAATTCAAGTCTATCTTCCCTTTCCTAGTCGTTTACAAATGAATAGGAAGCAGTATTTTTTAAAAAGATTCATTTATTTATTTGAAAGGCAGAGTTACAGAGAGGCAGAGGCAGAGCGAGAGCGAGAGCAAGAGAGAGAGAAAGATGTCTTCCATCTGCTGGTTCACTCCCCAGGTGGCCGCAATGGCTGGAGCTGCACCGATCTGAAGCCAGGAGACAGGAGCTTCTTCTGGGCCTCCCACATGGGAGCAGGAGCGCAAGGCCTTGGGCCATCTTTCACTGCTTTCCCAGGCCACAGCAGAGAGCCGGATCAGAAATGGAGCAGCCTGGACTAGAACCGGTGCCCATATGGGATGCTGGCACTGCCGGCCCCAAGCAGTATTTTGTGGAGCAATTCTGTACCAACTACGGCTTTGAAAAGGAGGCATATTTTTAAGCTTTTTTTTTTTAAAGCACTATTCGGGGCCGGCACTATGATGTAGTAGGTTAAGCCTCCGCCTGCAGCACCGGCATCCCATATGGGCGCCAGTTTATGTCCCAGCTGCTCCTCCTCTGATCCAGCTCCTGTATGGGCTGGGAAAGCAGTGGAGGATGGCCCACGTCCCTGGGCCCCTGCATCCGCATGGGAGACCCAGAAGGAGCTCCTGGCTCCTGGCTTTGGATCAGCCCAGCTGCGGCTATTGCGGCCATCCAGGGAGTGAACCAGTGGATGGAAGACCTTTCTCTCTGTCTCTCCCTCTGTCTGTAACTCTACCTCTGAAAGAAAGATATAAAATCTTAAAAAAAAAAAAAAAGTACTATTTACTTTTTTTTTTTTTTTTACATTTTTTACTTACTTGAGAAACAGAGTGAGAGTAAGTGAAAATGCTCCCATCCTCTGGTTCACTCCCAAATGTTCTGCCGGGGCTGGGCCAGGGCTGAAGCCAGGTGCTCAATCCAGGCCTCTTGTGTGGGTGGCAGGAGACCAATCACTGGGCCATCACCTGCCGCCCCCCAGGTCTGCGCCAGCAGGAAGCCAGAGTCAGGGTCACAGCTGGTACCCACTGCACACTCCGAGACACGGCTGTCTTACCTGCGGGGCCAAATGCCCACTCCTGTTTTTCTTTAAACTTTTTTCTTTGAAATAATTAATAGACTCAAAGGCAGTGACAAAAACAACCACAACCCAGTCCAAAGTGTTTCTGTACCCTTTGCCCGGCTTCCGATGGTGACAGCTCACGTAGCAGAAGCACAGTATCGAAACCAGCAAGAGTTTACTCCGTCATCACCTTCTTAAGATTGATTGATTGACTTACTTGAAAGGCAGTGAGAGAGAGAGAGAGAGAGAGAGAAATATCAACTGATCTTCCATCTACTGGTTCGTACCCCAAATGGCTCCAACAGCCGGGGCTGGGCTGGCTCAAAGCCACGAGTCTGGAACTCCACCTGGGTTTCCTGAGTGGGTGCAGGTGCACGAGCAAGGAGCTGGATCAGAAGTGGAGCAGGGCCAGCACTTGGCACAGTAGGTTAATCTCCTCTGCCTGTAGCGCTGACATCCCATATGGGCACTGGTTCAAGTCCCAGCTGCTCCTCTTCTGCTCCAGCTCTCTGCTATGGCCTGGGAAAGCAGTGGAAGATGGCCCGAGTGCTTGGGCCGCTGCACCCATGTGGGAGACCCAGAAGAAGCTCTTGACTCCTGGCTTCGGAATGGCCAGCTCCAGCCGTTGCGGTCATTTGGGGAGTGAACCAGCAGATGGAAGACCTTTCTCTCTCTCTTCTGTCTGTAACTCTACCTCTCACATAAATAATAAATAAAATCTTTAAAAAAAAAAAGTAAAGCAGCCAAGATTCAAACTGGCACTCATTTGGCATGCCGGCATTGCACGTGGCTGCCTAACTGGCTATGCCACAACGCCAGCCCGTCACTTTTTTTAGCCTGCACTGCGTGTGTGTGTGTGTGTGTGTGTGTGTCCCAAAGCAACTGTACCCCATGTACAGATTCCTGCCACCACCACCCGTCAGGATGTAGAACTGCTCCATGGACGGGGGAGGGGCCCTTCACACTGCTCTCAGCCTGTCCCGGGCCCCCTGAGCTGCCCTCCCTCTCCACACTTCCGGCCTGGAGGGAACGTATGGGCATGGACCCTCTGGTGTGTAAGCCCTTGGGACGTTTCTCACTGAGAATAACGCCCTCGAGGCTCAGTGAGGCGGTCACCCGGATCCACAGCTGCTTCCTCGTCTTCACGGCTCAGAGTATTTCATTATGGACGCACCGCTTGTGTGGCATCCCCGCGTCAGGGCCATCCGGGTTGTTCCGGCATTTCGGCTTTATGAATCGAGCTTTCAGGGCATTTCATCGTGCAGTGAACTTCAGAGCTGCCACGTGAGCCATCTTGAAGGGTCCAGCCCACAGCGCTAAGCTCGTTCACCCTGTTGTGCACCTCCATCCATCTCCTGAACTTAGTTGGCCTTGCAAGATGGAGACTCTGCCCCGTGAACAGGAACTGCCCAGTGCCCTCCGCAGCGCCCGGGAACCAGCCTTGCCCTTTCTGTCTCTGTGCCCGATGCTCTGGGGACCTCCAGGAGTGGAATCGCCGCTTACTGCCCGCAGCTCATCTCCAAGTTCATCCTTGTAGGGCAAGGTCAGCATTCCCTCCCTTTTCCAAGATTTATTTATCTGAATGGCAGAGTTACATGGAGGGAGGGACAGAGAGAGAGGTCTTCCATCTGCTGGTTCACTCCCCAAATGGCCGCAGTAGCCAGAGCTGGGCAGATCCGAAGCCAGGAGCCAGGAGCCTCTTCTGGGTCTCCCACGTGGGTGCAGGGGCCCAAGCACTTGGGCCGTTTTCCACTGTTTTCCCAGGCGCATTAGCAGGAAGCTGGGTCAGAAGTGGAGCAGCCGGGACGTGAACCGGCGCCCATGTGGGATGCCAGCACAGCACTGCCGCAGCACTTCCTCCCTTGTCAAGGCGGAATAACACCCCACACAGGGCACGCTCTGTGTGTCCACTCATCCAGTGACGGGCACGCGGGCGGCTTCTGCCTTTGGACCACATCAACAGTGGTGCTGCCGTGAGCAAGGGTTCCTGTCCCGGCTTCCATGTCTTCCGGCACACCCTCAGAAGCCAAGTGAGGAGCCAGGCTTGATTCTCCTTTAATCTTCTGAGGAACCACCAGAGTTTTCCAGCGCAGCTGACTGTGTACAGTCTTTGCAGGAACATGTTGTTGTCCCCCTGGGTAAATGCCCAAGACTGCAGCAACGGGTTGTAAGGTAGATCCATGTTCACTCTGACAGTAAACTGCCAAGTTCTTCTCCATTGTCCATGCCCATCCGCAATGGCCGAGCAATCCGCTGTCTCTGTATCCTCACTGCCCAGCAGTTGGTATTTTCGCTGGCTTTAATTTGGGCTCTTCTGTTACCTGTGCACTTTTTCAATGGCCACTGGTGCCGCCCACCTTCGCACACACCAACTCATCGTCTGACTCGCCCCCTGGACAAGCTCGTGCCGTTTACCTATCTTACATCCGAGTTTTGACTTTTTTCTTTTTCTTTTTAAGATTTATTTATTTGAAAGTCAGAGTTACACAGAGAGAGGAGAGGTGAGAGAGAGAGAGAAAGGTCTTCCATCTGATGATTCACTCCCCAGTTGGCCGCAATGGCTGGAGCTGCGCCAATTTGAAACCAGGCACTTCTTCCAGGTCTCCCACGTGGGTGCAGGGGCCCAAGGACTCGGGCCATCCTCCACTGCTTTCCCAGGCCACAGCAGAGAGCTGGATTGGAAGTGGAGCAGCCGGGTCTTGAACTGGCGCCTATATGGGATGCTCTTCAGGCCAGGGTGTTAACCTGCTGTGCCACAGCGCCGGCCCCTGACTTTTTTATTTTCAAGATTCATTTTATTTACTTGAAAGAGTTACAGAGAGAAAGAGAGGGAGAGACAGAGATCTTCTATCCATTGGTTCATTCCCCAAATGGCTGTAATGGTCAGGGCTGGGTCAGACCGAAACCAGTTCTTCTTCCTGGGCCAGGAAGCAGGGAGCTGGATCAGAGGAGCAGCTTGGACTTGAAGCAGAGCCCATATGGGATGCCGGCGCTGCAGGCGGAGGCTCAACCTTGTATGTCACAGCGCCGGGCCCTCTTTTTCCTTTTTTTAAACACAGCTCCATCTAAAGGCAGCAGCCACTATTCTATCCCCGAGCGGCGCCAGGTGGAACTTTAGCACTAGAATGGCAACATCCGCTGATCCTGTTCAAAAGAAATCCAACCCCTGAATTCTGTGATAGGAACAAATGGTAACTAAGTAGAGACTTTAAAACACAGGAGGGTGGGCCGGAGCCCGCCGGCACACCGGGTTCTAGTCCTGGTCGGGGCGCCGGATTCTGTCCCGGTTGCCCCTCTTCCAGGCCAGCTCTCTGCTGTGGCCCGGGAGTGCAGTGGAGGATGGCCCAAGTACTTGGGCCCTGCACCCTATGGGAGACCAGGAGAAGCACCTGGCTCCTGCCTTCGGATCAGCGCGGTGCGCTGGCTGCAGCGGCCATTGGAGGGTGAACCAACGGCAAAGGAAGACCTTTCTCTCTCTCTCTCTCACTGTCCACTCTGCCTGTCAAACACACACA
Organism: Oryctolagus cuniculus; assembly: GCF_964237555.1. Taxonomy (NCBI): domain Eukaryota; kingdom Metazoa; phylum Chordata; class Mammalia; order Lagomorpha; family Leporidae; genus Oryctolagus; species Oryctolagus cuniculus. Next base: position 150,140,557 of record NC_091438.1, read on the forward strand.
CACACACACACACACACACACACACACAGGAGGGGAAAGTGTGAGCTCAGGAGAAGGAACTGAAGCTTGGGAGGCGGGGTCCCTCAGACCACCAAGTCCCTTCAGTTTCAGGCAAGATTTGCCAAGGTTTCCATCAGCGGCTGCCTGTGGCAGAAGACAAGGACAGGGGCTGGGGACGAGGCTGATGTCACCTGTCACCCAGACTGCCCGGGGCGCAAAGACCAGACGCTATGGCGATGAGGAATCAGGACTGGAAACCAGGAGACAGCGAGACCCCGACTGGTCCTCGGCCCACCCGCTGTCACCGTCTGCTTCCACCTGCAGGACACAGGGGCTGCACCAACGCAAGGAGTGGTTCCGAAGCCCGTGAGAAATCGCACCTCCCTGGAAAAGGGAATTCTGCCAGCAGAGGGCCTGGGGGGCATGCGGCAAGACTGACACGTGCACCTGCCGTGAGCCAAGGCCTTAAAATAAACCGCTCTAAACACGCGGCTCACTGGCTGGGTTGGCAGGAGAACCCCGACTAGCGCAGCCTCCTCCCCACTGCGCGTGCGCGGCTGGCTCCGCACAGGTTACCTAGAACGTCGGAGCTGAGCGGCTAAACGGGGCAGCCTGGGTCTCGGCGAAGGACACAGGCTTCAGGCACGGTCCTGCAGTGGCTGTGTGACCTTGGGTAAGTCACACTACCTGAGCGCTTTCTCCTCCATAGACTGGGGACCACACCTACCTCCAGGGATAGGAATGCTATGATTTAGCGATCGTCGAATTTTAGAAAACTGGAACCACAACAGGGAAACAGTAAAAGAAGTGGGCGGTACTGGCCCCATATTAGGTGAAATAAACGAGAACCGTCAGCCCCCGCCCCGCCTTGCTCCGCAGCTCAGGGCCACGCCCCAGGCCACGCCCACACCCCATGCCCGCACCGCCCACGGGCTCAGGCTCCGCCCCCAGGACCGCCCCCACTCCAGTCCCACCGCCGCTGGCTCCAGGCCCGCGCCCAGACGGCCCCGCTCTTGTCGTGCGGGGGCCCGGCTCCAGCGCGCTCACCTGGATCTCCCGGCAGGCCGCGGCGGCCCGTCGGCTCTCCGCCTGCTTCTCCTCGATGAGGCCCAGGCCCAGCCCGAAGGCCAGAAAGACCGCCCGGCCGCGAGGGCCCGCGCCGCCCCGAGCCCGCATCGCGAACTGCCGCTGGAGCCGCGCCGCCAGCCCGGCCACCGACTGGCGGAAGAAGCGGTAGCGGTCGGGGAGCCCCAAGCCGCCCCCGCGCCGCTGCACGCCAGGCACCGCGTCCCGGCCCGGGCGCTCTACGCGGCCCCAGCCCGCCGCCGGGCCGGGGCGCCCCCAGCTGCAGGCCGGACCAGGCTTGGCTGTGAAGCGCAGGAGCAGCGCCCGGCCCAGCTGCAGGCCCCGGCCCAGTGCCTGTCGCAGCGCCATGGCGGCGCCGCGGCCCGGCCCCACCAAACGGGCGTCCCGGACCCGGGTCCCGGCAAACAACAAACTTGGGGGCGGTGTCTCTGCGCAAGCGCAGCCGCCGGGGGGCGGCTCCGGGGGCGGGGCTGGATGGCACGGGGGGCGGTGCCGGGGGCGGGGTGGCGCCGGGGCCGTTCGCGACGAGCGCGCACCTGCGCCGCGAGGATTTTCTGACCTTTCTCTCCTAGGTGGCATTTGGAGGGGTTGTGTGTTCCAGCCGAGTTCTACATGTAAACGTCTGTGTGCAATACGTAGGAACTAGAGAGTATTTCCTGTCATCCACGTGCCAGACCCTTCGCACCTTTAAGTTCACGTTTCTCCGCAGTGGGCTAGGAGTCGGTATAGACAGGAAAACCGAGGCCAAAGGGCAGCGTTGGGGGTCACAGGCAGTGTCAGCGTCGGAGCGGAGGTGACGTTAAGTTTCCTTGACCCTTGAGACCTTAGCCTCTGCAAAGCCCTGGGCTCCTCCCACAGTCGCTGGGAGACATCACCGTCAGGTGGCGGTTGACAGACTCCTCTTAGCAAACCTGCCGTTAGCACGGGCTGACTCACGTGTGGATTATTCCACCTTCCCTTTTAAAAAACGGGACCTGTGGAACTCACAAACACACAGCAGGTGAACTTCTGTCGTCACCCGGCTGCGGCGAGTATCAGCAAGTACCAAGTGTTTCCACCCGGGCCGCCCCAGTGCTGTAAAACAAATCCCAAAGACAATTATTTCATTCCTAAGTATTTCAGTGTCTGAGAACTTTTAAGATCTATTTTTATTTGTTTGAAAGAGTTTCAGAGAGAGGAGAGACAGGTCTTCCATCGGCTGGTTCACCCCCCAGATGGCCACAATGGCCTCCCACGTAGGTCGCGGGGGCCCAAGCACTTGCGCTGTCATTTGCTGCTTTCCCAGGCGCATTGGCACGGAGTTGGGTTGGAAGTGGAGCATCCGGGATTTCAACCGGGACTCATATGGGATGCAGTGTCGCAGGCAGCAGCTTAACCCACTGCACTACAATGCTGGCCCCTACCTCTTTATTCCTTACCCAGGGGGATGGCCACACATAGTAGGTCCTGGAAGACTTGTCAATCATTTCTGTAGATGGGGCCGTGTCTGTGTGACTGGGTGAGCTTCAGCGAATCCTTGAGTAAGGACAGGAAGCTTGCATATAAAAATAAAGCAACTGCTGGTAAATTTTTTTCAAGATTTATTTATTTATTTGAAAGTCAGAATTAGAGAGAGGAGAGGCAGAGAGAGAGAGAGAGGTCTTCCATCTGCTGGTTCACTCCCCAGTTGGCCGCACTGGCTAGAGCTGCGCCAATCCAAAGCCAGGAGCCAGGAGCTTCTTCTGGGTACAGGGTCCAGGGGCCCAAGGACTTGGGCCATCTTCTACTGCTTTCCCAGGCCATAGCAGAGAGCTGGATCAGAAGTGGAGCAGCTGGGACTAGAACCGGCGCCCATATGGGATGCTGGTGCTTCAGGCCAGAGCGTTAACCCACTGCACCACAGTGCCGGCCCCTGGTGAATTTAAAACATACTGAAATGTGCCAAGTTCTGGGCCTGGGCTTGCTCAACTATGGGGTGGACCCCAGGCCAGGAACAGGAGGGACCTTCTTCAGCAAACCAACTCAGTCTCTCTTCCTTAAAGGAGGAGGTACTGCAGGGTCCTTCTGTTATCCAATCATATTTGCTTGGGAGACTCAGAAATAGATGAGTTTCCAATTTGTTTAGAGAGGCACCTGGGAATCAGATACTGTCTTGAATATAACTGCAATTAAAAATTACAGTTTCAAATGCCCCGCAGAAATTATCCTTTGAAGAACAATATGGAAGACAAGACTGGCGACCCCGCCCTCTCCCGTGACCAGGGACTCACCTGTGAAACGAGCAAAGGGCAAAGGTCAGTCTACTCACCTGCTGTGTCTCAGGAGCACTGCAGCTCTCAGTGTTGACTGTGGACGGACAAGAGGCTCTCTGAGCTATTTACTGTTTTAACTACAAGGATTTTTTTTAAAGATTTTATTTATTTGAAAGAGTGACAGAGAGAGAGAGACAGAGACAGAGATCTTCCATCTATTGGTTCACTACCCAAATGGCTATAATGGCCAGTCGAAGCCAGGAATCCAGAACTCCATCTGGGTCTCCCATGTGGGTAGCAGGGGCTCAAGTCCTCGGGCTGTCGTCTGCTGCTTGGCCAGGTGCATTAACAGGGAGCTGGATCAGATGCAGCACAGCCAGGACTCCAGCCAGGACCAACATGGGATGCCAGGGTGGCAGGCGGTGACTCAGCCTTCTGTGCCACAATGCCAGCCCCTAAGGATCTTATTTCATCTCTCAGGAATATGACCTTTGCCACGAGGCTTATGACAGACACACAGCCCGTGAGACAAGTTTGCTAAAGGACATGGCACTGATTGTCCAGAGCACAGAGGGCGTTTGCTTACAAGCCTTCGGATTTGTTCTCCTGAACTGCAAAGAAACCCGTTTCACCTGCTGGAGATGAACTCTTCAGACCGACGTGAACTAGCCCTTCACTGCAGGCTGCACGCGCTCACTCTGCACCCGTGGAGAAGCCCAAGGGGGGTCTGAGCCAAGGTCTGAGTCCAGGCCAGCGTGCAGCGTGGTTCCTCAGTGTGGACGGACAAGCCAAGGGGTCTCTGCAGAGACTTCCAGCCGGCGTGGCGGGGGTCCCAACATCGCCTTTCTCAGGCCGGAGACACAGCCTTACTGTGCTGGGACCCAGGGGTGTCTTTGTAGGGGACAGTGGTCCCCATTCCATTTGGAAGGAAAAAATTATTTCCACAGTGGCGCTAAGGGTCTCAGGTCACAGGCGATCATCTAGGGTTCTTCTCCCTTAACAGCTTCCTTGAATGATTGATTGATTGATTGATTGGAGAGAGAAGGAGAGAGAAAGGGAGTGGCTGCAATGGCCAGGCATGGGCGCCGGGGAACTCAGTCCATGTCTTCCCTGTGTTTCTTCACCTGCTGCCTCCCAGGGTGGCATTGGCAGTAAACGAGTCCAGCGCTGGTTGGTGCCTGGCATCGAACCCAGGCACTGTGGGACGCAGGCTTTTGAACTGCTAAGCTGACTGCTTGTCCCCTCCCGTCTCTGTAGTGGTATCCCAAGAAGGTGAATTTGGAGATAACGTGTGTGGTTTTTGGCTCTCAGTATACATTGCAGACTTAATATTCTGTACCCGAGTCTCACTTATTTCCAGAACACTTCTGAGACTGACGACCAGGCAGGTTCCAATGTCTGCTCAGCCACAAAACCGAGTGGCGGTGTCGGCGCGGTCGCAGGGTTCTCTGCTCGTGGGCAGCCTCGCGACGTTCCTCTAAGCAGGCAAGGACTGCGGCGTTTCGGTAAAGGGCACGACATCCCCAAGCAGCAGCATTTAACCTTCCCCAAACGGCGCGGGCAGGGGATGGAGGGGAAAAGCTGATGATGATGTAAAACATGGAGAAAGGCCAGCCTTACAAACCCGGGGAGGGCTGCGTGACCTTGGCGTTCTGCACGGTGTCCTTTGGCACCGGGTCAGCGCTGCCGCCTCCTGGCAGGAGACAGACACCTCCTCCCAGAGCGGTGGCCTCTTTATCCACAACCGCTTTGGAAATGCTGGCTCCAGATGGCCAGCAGAGGTGCACGGAGCCTTTGCTGAAACTGTGCACCCCGCAGAGCTGCAGCCAGATCCACACCCTGCGACTTGAAACCCCTAAGACGGAGAGAGAGAGAGAGAGAGAGAGAGAGAGAGAGAGAGAGAGAGAGGAGCTCCTGTGTACTGGTTCACTACCCAAATCCCTACAATGGCCAGAGGACTGAAGCCAGGAGCTGGGACTCAATCCAGGTCCCCCACATCTGCCACACTCAGGAACTCAGTCTCTTGCCTCCCAGGGTCTACATTAACAGGAAGCTGGACTCAGGAGGCAGAGCTGGGACTTGAACTTGACATGGGAAGCAGGTGTCTTACCCACTAGACCGAGCACCTTGGCTGGGGCTGTGTTTTGGAGGCTAGAAGCAGACTGAGGTGTCTCGGGACGGTCATCTCTATCTTGCCCAGGGCAAGCTGCTCCAAATCATGGTGGCAGTGGAGCAGCGGGTGTTGTGTTGCTACGAAACTCCGGAGATCTGTGGCTCATACAGTCCGATGTGCTTGCTGCCCTGCAGGGTTTATTTCAAAGAACGCATATGGCCATGTCACCAGCCGCGCAATTCTTCCCGGGCTCTTTGGCCACAGCATCAAGCCCAGGCTTCCTCAGCCTGGCACAGAAAGCTCTCCAGTGTTTGGTCCCAATGTCTTTCTCGCCGACCCCACCCTGCCTCTCGTGGCCCAGCAACACTGGGTCGCTGGTAGCTGTCCCGACCATCATAGTGACCACTCGGGCTTGAGTCACCTGAGTCCCATTGACTTGAGGTCACCTCCTCCAGGATCCTTCTTTGACCTTTTTTGTCTCCCCTGTAAAATACAAGTTCCGTAAGGACCAGCATTGTGATGCTAAAACCGTATACTCCCCAACCCGTTTAAGAATATTCTGGTGCTCTGGTTGCGGGCTAGGTTGGGCCTAAATTTCTATTCCAGACTCTTGCTTTTTCCTTAGAGAAGAATTGTATGTACAGGCACAAACAATGTGCCACGTGGCAGTGTTTATTTACAAAGTGAGGGAAATACACACACACTTGCGGGCTTTATTTAGGGAGCGTGGACCAGGAAAGGCGAAGAGGGACTTTCGTTCCCTGCTCATTCTGTGCCCACGAGGAGAGAGAGCTTCTGCTTTACCAGCTTCTTATGAGCCTAGAAAACATAAGTGTTTACATGGTACCACCCCCAGGTCCCTGGTAAGGGGAGGTACTTCCGGGGGAAGGGGTCTCTGACTGACAGGTGGGTGGGGGACGTGTGGCTTCCAGCTCATGAACCTAATTTATCTTCTGTGGGGAGCAACTCGGACTAGACTGTTACTGGAATTAAGACTTATTCTATGCATCTGCTCTCCCACAATATGGCGCTGGGAGAGGAGGAAACAGCTTCTACACAGCTGCCTCCAGTTCAACCAATAAACAGCAGGACCTGCTCCTGATTGGAGGAGAGCAGCATACTCGGCGTGTGGGTAGCAGAGTTGGGATTGGTGGAAGAGGACTATAAAGGAGGAGAGAGACAACATGCACCAGGAACATCTATCTGAAGGAACACCTGTGCAGCCCCCGAGAGAGCCGGCCGGCGGTGTGCCGCTCCCCCGCGGAAGTGGGGAAAGTGGCAGGGGGAACCACCCTTCCACGGAGGTGGAAGGGATGGTAGCCAACCCGGGAAGAACCAGCAGCAAACCCGGGAAGGGCTGAGCAGATGAAAGAACAGCGCAGGGTCCTGTGTTGTTCCTCCACGAAGACGGGGAGCGACAATCTTCCTGACTTGTTCCAAATCACAAGCTCTCAGCAGGCAGGATCATGGAAGGGAGGTCAGGAGGCTCTGGGCCATGCCTTCAAACCTACGAGTGTAGAGAGAGGCCTCAAAAAAGCAGCATTAAGAACTCACACCCGGGGCCAGCAGTGTGGCGTAGAGGATAAGCCACTGCCTGCAGTGCTGGCATCCCATATGGGCGCTGGTTTGAGTCCTGGCTGCTCCATTTCCAGTCCAGCTCTCTGCTGTGGCCTGGGAAAGCAGTAGAGGATGACCCAAATCCTTGGGCCCCTACACCCTTGTAGGAGACCCGGAAGAAGTTCCTGGCTTCAGATTGGCACAGCTCCACCTGTTGCAGCCATTTGGGGAGTGAACCAGCAATGCAAGACTTGCCTCTCTGTAGCTCTGCCTTTCAAATAAACAAACCTTAAACAAACAAACAAAAAAAAACCTCACACCCTCATCCCCAGCAGAGCTGATGACAACACTTACTGTCTGGAATTTGTACCACATCATTGCTAAATAAACTTCTGTTCTATGGCATCTTTTAAAAAAGATTTAAAAGAATGATTTCTTTAGTTTTTTGCAAGGGAGAGAGAGAGCGCGAACTATCTCCCATCTGATAGTTCACTTCCCAAATGCTGAGGCCAAAGCCAGGATCGGGGACCTCATTCCAAGTCTCCCATGTGGGTGGCAGGGACCCAGCTACTACTTTTGAACCATCACCTACCTGCTGCCCTCCCCAAGTGTACACTAGCAGGAAGCTGAAATCCGCAGTGAAGCTGGGACGTGAACCCAGGCACTCCAATATGACGCCGTGTGTAACAGACAGACTCATCACGAAAGGCAATGATCGCTGTCCCGATTCTCCCCCAGCCCATGACAAGGACATTTTACTGGGTTATCTTGTTTCTTCCCTCCCTCCCTCCCTCCCTCTCTACCTTCTCATTCTCTCTCTCTCTCTCTCTCTCTCTCTCTTTCCTGAGCGGTTACTTGTTATTTCTCAGCAGACTGGGCTGTAGAAAGCACAGAGTCAACCACACCTGAAACTGATGGTGCCCTTCCCACGAAGGTCAAACTCCTCAGCAGGGCTAAGTGCACCTGCCGCTTCGGACCCCCTGCCTGTGTTACCTGCGCTGCTGTTTCCTGTTCCTGTCCTCGCCCAGGCGCATTTTCCATTTTTACATCTTTCTCTTTTTAGTGTTTATGTCTTTAATGCCCACCTCCTGGTGGAGCGCCCTCGCCGGCTCTCTCGGGATGTGGACTGGGCTGCCGGGACTTGCTTCTAAGGGTCGGCTCTTATCAACAGCCAGGAAAGCACTGTTCACGGTTAGTTGACAGAAAGGTGCCGATTTCTGCCTTGCTCATCCTCTTGTGTTCTTACTGGCTCGTCCTCTGTGAAGCCAGCTGCCACATTGCCCACCGCCCCATGGAGAGGCCCCCATGGCGAGGAGCTAACCCACGACAGCACATTCCCTGAGGACTGGAATCCTGCCAGCTTCTAGGGCAGCCGCCCCCAGTCGAGTTTTCAGATGACACAGCAGCCCCAGGCAGGAGGGGGATCTGCCGCGGGCGGGGCTGCGAGCTGGGGGCGGCTCAGTGAATCACGTGGTCTGGAGAGCCCAAAGCCCAGCGTCCCTGGCCGCCCTGGGATCAGACTGGGGGTCTTTGCTGCAGCCTTTTGGGAGACCTCGAGCCAAACAACCCAGTGTAGCCCAGAACCTGAGCCGCAGAAACCGAGATGAATATTTGCTGGCCTAAAGCTGCTAAGTGTTGGGGTAACTTGTTACCCAGCAATAAATAACCGATGCGATCCTTTTGCCCTGTGTTTCTGTTTTGTTTTGTTCGGGTCAGTCATTGGGTTTTGAACCTTTTCCCCCTTTACCCTTCCCATACCCTTCCAATACTGCATTAAGGGGCTGGCATTTGGACCCGGCTGCTCCACTTCTGATGCAGCTCCCTGCTAACGTGCCTGGGAAGGTAGTGGAAGATGGTCCAAGTGCTTGGGCCCCTGCATCCACGTGGGAGACCTGGATGAAGCTCTGGGCTCCTGGCTTCAGTTGGGCCCAGCCCTGGCCACTGCAGCCATTTGCGGAGTGAGCCAGCAGGTGGAAGACCTCTCTCAGTGTCTCTCCCTCTCTCTCTGTGTCTCTGCCTCTCAAATAAATTTTAAAAACCTGCATTAACAGATTGGGTGTTCCTTGCACCCCTGCATCTGCTCATATAATCAGATGCAGGATATGTGAGACACCCTAGGTCACTGTGTTACTTACTGTTTTTCCAAATTAAATTTTATTTGTTTGAAAGACAGACGAGGGACAGGGGGAAGCGCTGGCTGAGTCTCTCCCTAGATGCCTGCTGCTGGGCTGGGCTGAAGCCCGGGGCTGGGAACTGAATCCTCACGTGGGCAGAAGGGACTCCAACACTTGAACTATCACTTGCTGCCTCCCAGGGGACGCACCAGCAGGAAGCTGGAGTGGAGCTGGGACAGGAACCCCAGCACTGAAACATGGGATGCAGGTGTCCCAAGTGGGGTCCTAACCACTAGGCCTGCTTATCACTGAGCGGTATTTTCCGCGTCCGTTTCTAGTGCCGCTACTGTCTGTTGATTGCAATCGTGCCCGTCTCCTGCAAAACCCCGGAGTCAGCATTTCACCAGGCAGTCAGCTGCGGCTGCAGTGGAAACGTTCGCGCCTCTGGTCCGTTCCACGGGAACCTGGAACTGTGCCGTAGGATCCTAAGAAGCACAGACAGAGCTGGGCCTTGGAGCACCTGCTGCTCCAAAAACCCCGGGCCTCAGCGCTGCGGTTCTGCACGTCCGGCTGCAAATGGAGGAGGCTTTGCTGGAGGGGGCGGGGAGCCCAGCCTCCGCGCATTCCAAAGGGACATTGCTCAGATAACTTCTGGAATCCTTTGCCAAGTGCCTTCCCCAGTCTGATCCCAGGGCGGCCAGGGACGCTGGGCTTTGGGCTCTCCAGACCACGTGATTCACTTAGCCGCCCCCAGCTCGCAGCCCCGCCCGCGGCAGATCCCCCTCCTGCCTGGGTGATGCCTGCCCTAAGATCACTTAGGTCTCATTGTCCCACGGAGCACCCAGAGGACCCAGCGCTCCTGAGGGGGCACCCTGTGCTATTCATGGCTGTGTCCCCAGGACCTGGTCACAGGACGACCTAGCGCACAGCGAGCACCGACAAGTACCTGAATGAATGAATCGGCTGAAGAAGACCACTGTTTGCAAAAATTGAATTTGCCTTAAAGGGGCCGCCGTTTGTCATGCTCAGTGAAGGTTAAGAGCGCACATTTCCTGGGAGCTCCCTGGGGTTTAACGTCGCATGATTTCACCCAACCCTCCCAACGACCCCAGTGGGGACTGTCACTCCCACTTTACAGAGGAGTCTCACTTGGCAAAGCCACACGGTTCGCAGCCTGTTCAAGTGCCAAGTGCAGACCTTTACCCGTCACGCGGTACCATTTTTCCTTCGTAATATTTTTGTGGATGTTAAGTTTGTGAAAACTGTTTTGGAGACAAAACATACAGATATGTACAAAGAAGAAGAAAAACCAGTCATTCAATGCAGAATTTGACCTGCCACTAGCACCCTGGCACACTGTCTTCCAGTGGCCTCTTTTAACAAATGCCTCCAGGAGACCGAGCTGAAGGCCCCAAAGCCGTCTGGAAGGAGAGGCAGAGTGGAGCTCTGTCCACGCAGCAATGCGGGCTACTGCACCGTATTCTGAGACGGTGGGTCGGTCTGGGTGTGCCCTGGGGAAGCAGAGCTCAGCTCCCACAAGGCGCAGAAGGGGTGACCGAGCTGTCCCCTCCCCACGGTGCCCACCCCGCCCTTGGCGCGGCCAGGAGCAGCGAGCAGACCCCCCTGCTGTAGAGCTGGGTGCCCCCCAGGCCCTGCCAGACGCTTACTTCTTCAAGGCGGAGGCTGTTTCCTGTACCTTCCTCTGCAGTAGTTAGCATATTTCACACCTAAAAACCACTCAGTAAACAAAGACATCGACTGTGGGAGGATGGAAAAAAAAAATCGCTTGGAATCAGACAGACCTGGTTCCAGCTCCAGCTCTGCCGCCTATCATCTGTGTGACTTTGGCTGAGTGACTTAACCTCTCTGGGCTTTAGTTTGCTTGTTCTACAGCGAGGGCAACAACGCTAACCTTCGAGGACTCCTGGGCTCCTGTGTTGCTGAAGCCCTTGGCAGAGTGTCTGACGAACAGCAGGTGACGCTGGGGACTGAGGTGGGAGGGAAGGGACCCGGCTTCCGTTCTGGGCTCTGCCGGAGTCCCAGAGCTAGTCCCTCAACTCCTCTGCAGCCCGGCACCCTCTAAGCGGGGGAGACGCCCACTGCACAGAGCTGTTGGCACTTTATTTATTTGTTAAGATTTATTTGCAAGGCAGAGTGACAGAGAGAGAGAGAGAGAGAGAGAGAGAGAGAGAGAGAGAGAGAGAGATCTTCCATCCACTGGTTCACTCCCCAGACGGCTGCAGCTCCAGGCCTAAGCCAGGGTCCAGGAGCTTCATCCGGGTCTCCCACGTGGGTGCAGGGCCCCAAGCACTTGGGCCATCCTCTGTTGCTTTCCCAGGCACATTAACAGGAAGCTGGATCGGAAGTGGAGCAGTAGGCATCTCAAGTGGGGCTTAACCTGCTGGAATTCCGTCCCCATCTGGAATTTTTAAAGTGTCCACAGGAAGGGTGGGGGAGGGGGAATGAAGTGCCCCCAGTCCCAGCGGGGACAAGGTGGGTGCGAGGGAGGCACTGGCCCAGGCTGGGGAGGGCCTCTCGGTCACTCCGGCAGAAGACTCCCAGGCCAGAAGTCACCCTGCCCAGCCCCGCAGGGCTGGGACTCGGCTGGCAGTGTCCTCAGGCCAGCGAGGCCGTCTTTACGGAGTCCTGCAGGCGCTGTCCCCTTAAGCTCTCGGCGACCCAGGCGGTCCCAGGCGCTGGCAGTTCTCAGGCCTTCACTGGATCTTCTGCAGATCTTCGGGCCCAAAGGAGGCAGGCAGCAGCTCCTGGACTGTCCTGACCACATACGTGCCATCCGGCTTGGTCATGTACACGGCCCAGTTGGTGCCAAACTGGAAAAGAGACGGAGCCAGTGTGAAGGGGGGGGGGGTGTGGCGGGAAGACTGGAACAGACCGGGTTGCAGTCTGGCTCTCCCGCTTACTGACTGATGGCCCATCCATCCATGCCCTTTTTTTTTTTTTTTTTTTTTTTTTTTAAGATTTTATGTATTTATTTGAAAGGCAGAGTTACAGAGAGGCAGAGGCAGAGGAAGAGAGAGAGAGAGGTCTTCCATCCTCTGGTTCACTCCCCAGATGGCCGCAACGGCTGGAGCTGTGCCAATCCGAAGCCAGGAGCCAGGAGCTTCCTTTGGGTCCCCCATGCAGGTGCAGGGGCCCAAGGACTTGGGCTATCCGCTACTGCTATCCCAGGCCATAGCAGAGAGCTGGATAAGAAGAGGAGCAGCCGGGACTAGAACCGGTGCCCATATGGGATGCCGGCGCTTCAGGCCAGGGCGTTAACCCGCTGTGCCACCGCGCCAGCCCGCCATCCATGCCTTAGTTTTCTCATCTGTAAGACGGGGATGATGCTAGCCGTTCCTGGGACATAGAGCTTGAGAGAGGAGCGCGGTAGTGGATGCTGGTAAACATTAGCCCAGCGCTTGGCACGTTAATGAGCAAGAAATGCCCCCACTGCGAATCAGCCAGGCACAAGAGCGGTTACCTGACCCCTGAAGCCAGACTTCATGGAAAAGTCACACCAGATACTGCACGCACATTATTTCAGTATCCACCCTCAGTGGTAGGTGTTATTATTGTGCCCATTTTATTGATGAGAAAACTGAGACCTAGCAGAGGCAAGTCAGCAAAGACAGCTCCGTCTCCCAGTTGTGTGCTGTGTGACCTTGGAGGAATGGGTGCTCTTTGGGTGGATCTGGCACTGTGAAAGGGTCTTAGAGGGGCTGGTGCTGTGGCTCAGTGGATTAAAGCCCAGGCCTGAGGCTCCGGAATCCCAAATGGGTGCCGGCTCGAGTTCTGGGTGCTCCACTTCTGATCCAGCTCCCTGCTATGGCCTGGGAAAGCAGTGGAAGATGGCCCACACCGGGTGCTAGTCCTGTTTGCTCCTCTTCCAGTCCAGCTCTCTGCTGTGGCCTGGGAGGGCAGTGGAGGATGGCCCAAGTGCTTGGGTCCCTGCACCCGCATGGGAGACCAGGAGGAAGCACCCGACTTCTGGCTTCGGATTGGCCGTGGCGGCCATTAGGGGGGTGAACCAACAGAAGGAAGACCTCTCTGTCTCTACCTCACTGTAACTCTCTCTCTGCCTCTCTCTCTCTCTCTCTCACTGTCTAACTGCCTATCAAAAAAAAAAAAAAAAAAAAAAAAAAGATGGCCCAAGTCCTTGGGCACCTGCTCCCACGTGGGAGACCCAGAAGAATCTCCTGGCTCCTGGCTTCGGATTGGTTCAGCTCCAGCAGTTGTGGTCATTTGGGGAGTGAACCACGGATGGAAGGTTTCTCTCTGTCTCTACCTCTCTCTGTTAACTCTTTCAAATAAATAAAATAAATCTTAAAAAAAAAAAAAAGGGGGTCTTAGAGACCCTGGCGAGAGGGTGGGAGGAGGGGAGTTCAACCAACTGTGGCCTCGTGGGGACAGCCCCGGGGGTCAGGGTCAGCAGAGCTGGGGGGCCTCTGGGCGAAGCGGGCAGCGGGCGCTCGTCCATCATTCTGACGGGTGACGCTGTTGCCGGGCCTGCTCCTCCCTGCTTCGGTCTGAGTCACTGGTTCTTCCCCAGACACAATCAATCTTCCGGCTTTTTCGGAATTAATGTTTTAAGGAAGGGCAGTTTTCGGCTTGGCAGGCTCTGCCTGGCGGGCTGGACGGAGGCTGGGCAGAGGGAGTGTGCAGGGCCGGTCCCCAGCCCCCAGCCCCCAGCCCCCAGCCCTGCCCGCCCCTCCTGCGGCTTTTCTCATGCGCCCGCCCACTCTCACTTGCCAACTTCTAGTCTGGCGAAAACAGCAGCGAGCAATTGAATCAAGCCGGGGACTTGGCGCCCTGTCCCGGCTGGCTCCCTTAGGCGACCTTAGCCAAGGCCACCCTGCGGGGCAGCTCTCTCCACCCCCACCCTGTGAAGTCAGCGCTGGCCCAGCGGAGTGAGCTCTGCGCACCGGGCAGGCATGAAGCCGGCGGCGGCCGGCCCCCTCCGCTTGCCTCCCAGCGCCCCTGCACGGAGGCCCGGCCCCAGCATTCCCCTCGGCCTCCAGCGGCCGACCCGGGGCGCCAGCGCTTCCAGACAGCACCGACCCATTCATTCCCCAAGGACGGGCACAGCAGCAGGGGGAGGGGCTGGCCGGGGCTGCAGCTGTGGAAGCCTCCGACTTCTCTCAGGCTTGGGGCGCTCAGAGAATGAACGCGGTGAGGATTGAGCAAACGCTGTGCTACGGGGGCTGAAGCCGGCTCCCGGAGCTCTGGGGCCATGGGACACTGAGCTGGCGGCTCTCATACTTCCGGACCCTGGAGGTGGCACCTCTTGGGGGATGCCTGCGAGCTACCCCTCCCCACATGTACACACCAAGCCCAGAATCTTCCAGGGGTCCAGATCTAAACCACCCCTTTGCTTTTAGAACCCATGCCCTTCAGGTTTCTTTCTTTCGTTCTTTCTCTTTATCTCTCTCTCTCTCTCTTTCTTCCCCACTTATTTCTTATGGGGTCAAACATGTAGAACGTAAGATTTGCCACTGCAGCCATTTCCAAGTGTACGGTTTGGTTCCCCTTATGGGTGGGGTAAAGCGTCCCTCTGGGATAAACCCACATCCTGTGGCTTCCCTGCCGTGTCCCAGCCCTTTTGGCCTTCTTTTATTTATTTATTTTTTTAAGATTTATTTATTTATTTGTGAGGTAGAGTCACAGACAGAGAGAGGGAGAGACAGAGAGAGAGGGCTTCCGTCCGCTGGTTCCCTCCCCCAATGGCCGCAACAGCGGGGGCGCCCTTCTTTGTGTGAATATTTTAGAACTGTGCACAGGTGGTTGCTGCCGGTACGAATCACAGGGCACTTATTTGCTTGTATATTAGCTCTATTGTATTTTCAGTCCCAAGCACTAGGGCCACCTTCCACTGCTCTCCCAGGCCATAGAGGAGAGCTGGATCGGAAGAGGAGCAGCCGGGACTAGAACCGGTGCCCATATGGGATGCGGGCGCCGCAAGCCGAGGCTTAGTCCCCTGCGCCACAGCACAGCCCCCCCCCCCCCCCCCCCCCGTCTTCTCAGTCCTCTCAGAGTCACCAAGTATCTGGGCAGGAAACTCACTCTCTCCTCTGCCAGGAAATCTCCAGACCCCTGTCTGTCTCATCTTTTCTCGAGCTTTACTTTTCTACTCAAAGACAGCCCCTTCCTGGCCTTCAGAAGCAGGGGTCAGGGATGGCTTTGTGGCACAGTGGGTTGAGCCACCACCTGTGACACCAGCATCCCGATACTGGAGCGCAGGTTCAAGGCCAGGCTGCTCCACTTCCAGTCCAGCTCCCTGTTAGTGCACCTGGGAGAGCAGCGGAGGGTGCTCCCACCCACGTGGGCGACCTGAATGGAGCTCCTGGCTCCTGGCTTCAGCCTGGCCCAGCCCCAGCCATTGCTGCCATTTGGGAGTGAACGGTGGATGGAAGACCTCTCTCTCTCTCCCTCTGCAGCTCTGCCTTTCAAATAAATAAATCTTTTTTTTTTTTTTTTTTTAAAGAAGAACTGGCAAACTTTATTCCATCAAGGGCCAGGCAGTGGCAATCCTGGTGCTGCTGGCCATGCGGCCTCTGTGGTCACTGCTCCACTCCGCTGCTGCAAGGCCTGCGCAGCCGTAGATGGGAGCAAAGGGGCCTGGCTGGGTGCCAATAAAGCTTTTTTTTTTTTTTTTGACAGGCAGAGTGGACAGTGAGTGAGAGAGACAGACAGAGAGAAAGGTCTTCCTTTACCGTTGGTTCACCCTCCAATGGCTGGCGTGGCCGGCGCATGGCGCTGATCCGAAGGCAGGAGCCAGGTGCTTCTCCTGGTCTCCCATGGGGGGCAGGACCCAAGCACTTGGGCCATCCTCCACTGCACTCCCTGGCCACAGCAGAGAGCTGGCCTGGAAGAGGGGCAACAGGGACAGAATCTGGCGCCCCGACCGGGACTAGAACCCAGTGTGCCGGCGCCGCAAGGCGGAGGATTAGCCTAGTGAGCCGCGGCGCTGGCCGCCAATAAAGCTTTATTTACACAAACAAGCGGAGGCTGGGTTGGGCCCCCAGGCCCCTGACTTGGGGTGTTGAGTGCTGGACGCCTGTTCCTGCCTGTCTGGGTGAGCTCCGTGGGGGCGGCTCTGTCTGCAGAGAGCAGGTGTGGGACATCGAAGGCACTCTTCCAGGGACACAGGCGACCTTGGGCAGACCTGCGCAGGACCGCGGCTGCGTCTGCCTGCGTGGACAGCTGCTCCCGCAGGCAGCCTGGCGGAGCGCGCGGCGTCAGTTTACATCCAGGAAGAAACCGGAGCTGCTTACCTCTCTCATGACTTGCCGGCAGGCCCCGCACGGCGAGATGAAGTCATCTTCCAAGTCACTGGAGAGGCAGAGAATCAAACCCAGGTCAGTCTCTCCGCCCCGCTCCAGCGGAGGTCAGACCCATCAGGCAGCTCCGCGTCCCCGCGGACCCCACGGCCACGGGCGGAAGGTTCATGAACACGCAGAGGTGCCCACAGCCCTGCAAAGGCTGGGGAGGGTTTCTCTGTGGCCTTTTTTTTTTTTTTTTTTTTAAATATTTATTTGCTTGAGAGGCAGAGTCACAGACAGAGAGGAGAGGCAGAGAGAGAGGTCTTCCATCCACTGGCTCACTCCCCAAATGGCAGCAATGGCTGGGGCTGGGCCAGGCTGAAGCCAGGAGCCAGGAGTTTCTTCCAGGTCTCCCACACAGGTGCAGGGGCCCAAGGACTTGGGCCATCTTCCACTGCTTTCCCAGGCACATTAACAGGGAGCTGCATCAGAAGAGGAGCAGCTGGGACTTGAACCAGCGCCCATATGGGATGCCAGCACTGCAGGCGAAGGCTTAACCTTCTATGCCACAGCGCCGGCCCCTGTCTGTGTCCCTTGAGAGCCGGCTCACACCAGAGGGTGAAAGAGAAAATGTTGAGTTCTCACCTCCAAGACAATGCAGTAAGGACGCAGTGGCAGGGAGGTGAGCTCTGCCTACAGAGACAGCATGCTCCCTGGAGGAAGTGGCACTGGGTCCAGGCTTAGCGAAGTGTAGAATCTTACAGCATCATTTCGGAAGCAGCTCCTACACAGACACCAGGTTCTGTAGCAGGAGGCGTTTGACGCACGTTGTTTCACTTCACCTGGGGGGCCTCAGAACGGCCATTTCATGTTTTGGTGGCGTAAAGGAACACAGATGGTCTTCTGCAGCACCAGGTTTTTCTGTGTTGCAGGCAATGGTCATAAGTAGTATGTGCAAAGGCCCTGAGGCTCAGAGGAATTAAGACATTTGAGAATCAAAGAGAAACGTGGGCTCGTTGCATCTGGGAAAGCTCGCAGAAGAGAGGCTGACAGCCAGGGCTTGCCTCTGAGGGCGATCCTTGAAGGTGAGTTTATCCCGTATCATCTTATTGTATACGCTGTACTCTATGCACTACTTTTTTTTTTTTTTTTTTTGACAGGCAGAGTGGACAGTGAGAGAGAGAGAGACATAGAGAAAGGTCTTCCTTTGCCGTTGGTTCACCCTCCAATGGCCGCCACAGCCGACGCGCTGCAGCCGGCGCACTGCACTGATCCAAAGGCAGGAGCCAGGTGCTTCTCCTGGTCTCCCATGGGGTGCAGGGCCCAAGGACCTGGGCCATCCTCCACTGCCTTCCCGGGCCACAGCAGAGAGCTGGCCTGGAAGAGGGGCAACCGGGACAGAATCCGGTGCCCCGACCGGGACTAGAACCCGGTGTGCCGGCGCCGCAGGTGGAGGATTAGCCTATTGAGCTGCGGCGCCAGCCTCTACGTACTACTTTATACTTCGTCTTATATATCACCAGTAATGGTTTCCTCTTCTCATGTGTGCCTAGAATGTGCCAGGCACCCTGCAGAGTCTTGTCTATGCATTGTCTCATTTTGATCGACAAATATTTACTGAGCACGCACTGACCCTGGTGCTGGATGTGCAGTGGTGGCCAAACAGATACGAGTTCTTGTGCTTTGGAGCTTATAAACCGGAGAGTGGAGCCAGCAAGCCAGCACCCGGCAACCCAGCAACCAGAGTTCAAGTGCAGAGACAGGAAGAGCACGGAGCAGCCGTGGGGCAGACGCTCCCTGGTAACTGCCTTTCACCTGCGGGGCTCCCATCAAAAAATGATTCTGCTGCATGGAAAACTGGGGTCCCCTCTGAGCTTCCAGCTTCAGAAGAGAAGTCTGGGAACACAAAAGGGCGGGGACCCTGGCCCAGGATGCCCACTGGGCCAAGTTAACCCTCGCAATACCCAGGTGAAGGCTGTGGCCTCTCTCAAGCTCTTTGGGGGCTGGACCGATGCGGTCCGTCTATTTCACTCCAGCCACGTGGACTGAGAGCCAGCTGTCGGTGAGGCAGGCCTGGCTTCAGGGCCCTCTGCCGGCTGCAGGGGGAGATGGGTTTCTATGTAGAGGCGGCCACACAGGCAGGGCCCTGGGCAGGTGTGGAATCCAGCCTCCCTTCCGTGGCCTGAGGCCCTGGCTGATGCGGCCCTGCGATCAGAGCCCCAGTGAACAGCTCCTTGGACAAGGCGACCTGCACTGGGGCTTTCAAGGGGGGTAAACATGCAGCACACGGGGAAGTCAGACTTGGCCCAGGCGTTGGCCATCCCCAGTCACAAGACGGTGCCTCTGGCAGCCTGGCTCTGGGCACCGGCACACGGACCAACGTCGGCAGGATTTCTGTCATGCGTGGGTTAGGCATGGTGCCAAGGCCCTCAGGTGTGTGAGCTCACTTGATCCCGCAACAGCCCTGGAGGGTAGGGACACGCAGCACGGCACGGCCCCAGGGCCGCAGGGCGAGCAGTTGCGTCCTTGCGGAAGCAGCAATCACACCTTTAGAGCAGTGGTTTTGATTCCCTACATCCTTTGCACCAGGAACTTTACAGAGACCATCCCACGAGTCCTCCCAACAGCCCAGTGTGGGAAAAAATGAAGAGCTAGGCCCAGAGGAACTATGGGACTTGGCTGCAGCCGACAATGGAGCCGGACTGGAAACCAGTCCCACCAACCCTGCAGGCTGAGCTTGCAACCACTGCTCCACGTCTGCCCGGAAGAACGGAACAGGCCGGAATGGGCCGGCTGCATCAGGACGCTTCTTCCATGCTCCCCCCTTCCCCGGCCCCCTTCTCCCTCTCCGCTCCCTGCCCCCAGTCCTGCCTTTCGCTGAGTATCCATGGTGTTCTCCGGTTTGTGCTGACCTTGGTCACACGCTGAGATCATGCTTATCAGACTTGACGGGCTGGAAACCTATCTGCTTTGATGCCTCCAGCGGGGCCCCAGGAGGCCCGCTCAGAGTCCCATCCAGGGCTCCGCAGACGCGCGCACCTGTTGTGGGCGCAGTCTCCCGCCCTACAGATCTCAGAGGGGCTCTCAGACTGCTCAGCCCCGTCCAGCGTTTTAACAAGGCACTTGGCAGCTTCCATTCATCCACGCTCCCAATTTAACAAATCATTAGTGCAGTAATGACTGGTGCAGGGGGAGTACCTGCGGAGAGCTGCTGGGTGCACAAGAATGGGAGGTTCTGTGTAAATAAGGACATTTGCTAACGATTGCTGGCACCACCCAGGGAGGTTTCCCAGCAGGCAATGACCAGGAGGGAAAAAGCCTCTCATTTGGAGGATCCTTGACAGGGGAGGCGGCTGTGCCCGTGCCCTCTCGTTGACTTTGGCCTCTTTGTTCCCAGAAGAGCATTATTTTCTTGGATCAGCTTTGAAATTGAGTTATTTCCCCTCCCCTTTTTTTTTTTCCTACAGCGAGATTTGAACACTGATCTCTGCTCATCTGCACAAAATGTCCCCAGCACAGCCTCATTCGCTCCTCCCCCAGCCAGAGGGAAGCCAGGACAGACCTCCGGTCGCTGCGATGGCTCTGGGCAGCCTGGCCTTTCTCAAGTGCACCCTTGGCTCCACTCATTCGGGCACAAACTCTGAATAAGCGGGAGCGCCTGGGGAGGCCAGACCGCCACCAGACTTCCGGATTCTAGAAAAGACTCGTCTTGACTGCACGGTCTCACGTGGCCGCCGTGCAGCTCTTTCTGGGTGGGTTACTCACTTCTGTGTCGTTTTCCCCGGAGCGTCCATCTACTGAGAAAATGCTCACTGCCGAGAGCAGTGCGCCATTCATCGTGAAACGAATGGGGTCCGAGTCAGGAAATGGGGCTGGGCTTGACCCGCCCAGCCCGCTGAGTCTGGGTCCAGGCCCAGCCAGAACTCAACCTGCTGCCCCTTGGGTCTTAGTTTCTTTGGCTGTAAAATGGGGGTGATGGCAGGGGAGCCCGTTACCAGGTGATGTTTAGGTCCCTCCAGCTTTGGGCTTCTCTGCTTTCTGTTGTACTTTGTGGGGTTGGAACAGGAACACCTGCCCTGCAGTGGAGCGACCTTGGTCCTTGGTTTACCGACTCTGTGGGCTCATGGGGGCTGGGGCCACTTCTTCTGTATCTCTTTATCCTTGGCCTTCAGCCCAGGGTCCTGCTCAGGGCCCGGCACACAGAAAGCACACACATGGATGGGTGGACAGTAGGTACCTGCAGGACATGGGCTGCAGAGGCGAATGGGTACTGTAGCGGCAGGGCTCTTCCACTTACCTGGCAATGGCAATGGCCCTGAACTCCTGGTACCCTTCGGAGATGGCCTTCTGGATGGCGGTCCTCTCAGCACAGACGCCCAGTGGGTAGCAGGCATTTTCTATGTTGCACCCTAAAAAGAGAGGGGCGCCCAGGAGTGGATCCAGCAGGGCCACTTCCTGCTGCCTGTGTTGGGTAAGCGGCTTGCCTCATTCCAGGGCAGGGCGGAAATGGTTACCCACACATGGTAGGGAGAAGGGGAGGGCAACGTGATCCGAAGCAGTGCTGGGTTCCTGGGCCCCTTGTGCAGCGGCCCCGCCCAAGGCTTCTGCCCTCACTGCCCCAGGGCCTCCATCCTGATGCCCGGTCTGGGAGCAGGGGCAGTGCAACAGGGCGGACTAAGCAACCGACCCCCCTTGCAGAGGTCAAGGTGAAGTGAAGGCTCAGGTTCAAGAAAATCAGCAGAGCCCCCAGGCCTGGATCTCAGTGCTGGGAGCCATGGGTTGGGGTCTGCTGTGGTCTTCATGTTTTTATACCCTGCCTCCCCTGTTCATATGTTGAAATCCTAGATCCCAAGATGATAATGTTAGGAGGTGGGGGGATTAGTGCCCAGGGAGCTGCCTGTGGGGACACAGTGGCAGGAAGGTGCCAACCCTGAGAAAGCGGAGTCCCCGCCAGGCGCTGAACCTGCTGCTACCTTGAACTTGGGCTTCCCAGGCCCCAGAACTGTAAGAAAAAAACTTCTGTTGTCTAGAAGCTACCTGGGTATTTGGCTGTGGGGTGCTGGTTACCCAACAGGGCTCAGCCAGTGTTCTCCATGAGTCGTGTTGCTAAACAAACTGTCCAAGCCAATAAATCAGTGAATGAGCGAACCTGAGCCTGCGAGCTCTGTGGCAGGTGCCTGGGACGTCACAAGCATGGGGCAGTCCTGGGGCTTCCTGGGGGCGGTGGGCTCACCTCCTGGGAAGGGAGTCCTCCCTCGGGGCTAGTGTTTCTCTCAGGGGTGTTTCTCTCAGGAGTGAGCCACGGCTGCTCCCAGAGACAAAACCACGGCCTGGCCAGAGGAGCAAAGAAACACCCCATTTTCTGAGCTTTCCCTGGGCTCTGGCAAATGGTCCGCGCCACACTGTAGCCTGCCTCTCTCCGAGAGCAGCGCTATTGATGGTCCCTGGTATTCAATGCCTAGTTCTCCCTTTATGGAACCCAAGCGACTCTGTTCTAAGACGGCTGACTGCATGGCCACTCAGTCGGAGACTGTATGTCCCAGATTTCCTTGAGGCCAAGTGTGGCCATGTGACTAAGGTTTGGCCAATGGAATGTGACCCAAAGTGATACGGAAGATTTACAGATTAAATGTGTTTTTAAAATTCATTTTCATTCATTTGAAAGGCAGCCTCTCTCTCTCTCTCTCTCTCACACACACACACACACACACACACCCCTTCCATCCACTTGGTTCACTCCCCAAACACCTGCAACAGCCATGGCTGGGTCAGGCCAAAGTCGAGAGTCAGGAGCTCCATCTAGGTCTCCCATGTGAGTGCTAGGGAGTGAACCAACTTGCGCCCTCACCCGCTGCCTCCCAGGGTGCACGTTAGCAGGAAGCTGGGTGGGAAGCAGAGATGGGACTTGAAGCCCGGCTCTGGGATACGGGTGCAGGCGAGCGAAGAGTGGCTTACCTGCTGTGTCAACAGCACCTACTCCCAGCTCATATTTTTTGGCAAGGAGTTTGCTTGCCTATTAATTCCTCTTTTCCCCTTTCCCAAGCAGGAAGGTGGAGGTGACAGGGTGAGACAGCTTCATGTGGTTTATGTCACTGGGATGAAGAAGCAAAGAGAGATGACACTGTGTCAACTCATGGCGCACAGGTGCCACTCTGTCCTGGGCCAGCTGCCCGCTCTGAGTTGCGCTGTGAGAGAAAAGGGAATTCTATCACGTTTGCCTCAGTGTGGTTTGGGATCTTCCTGTTACAACAGCGCAACCTACATTCACTAAGAGGGAAATGTGCGCTCAGAGTGAGATGCATCATAGCCAAAAACTCTGAAATGCAGGGCTTAGTGATTGGTCACTGGGAGCGAGACCACACAGGGCTGGTCAGGCAGAACGCAGATGAGCCTCGTCAGCCTGCAGCAGGTTACGCTGTGGTCACCTAGAAGGCTGGCCGCTCACCCGGCGACGGGAATCGGCCTCGTGGAGAGATCTACTGAAGATATCATTTTCCTACTCAGCCTGTTGTTGCAGGAACCTCCATAGCTGCCACTGAAGTCAGGAGCAAAGGGCCAGGCATTTGGCCAAGTGGCTAAGACATTGCTGGGCCGGGGGCGGGGTAGGGGCTGGTGTTGTGCACAGTAGGTCAAGCCGCTGACTGCAAGGCTGGCGTCCAATGCCAGAGCACTGGTTCAGCCCCCAGCTGCTCTGCTTCAGATCCAGCTCCCTGCTAATGCACCTGGGAAAGCAGCAGCGGATGCTCCAAGTACTTGGACCCCTGCCCCCAGATGGACGACCCAGATGGAGCTCCTGGCTCTTGGTTTTGGCTGGCTCAGCCCTGGCCATTGCAGCCATTTGGGAAGTGAATCAGTGGATGGAAGATCTCTTCTTTCTCTGTCTCTCTCCCTCTCTCTGTCTACTCTGCCTTTCAAATAAAAAAAATCTTTTTTTTTTATTAAAAGATACTGCTTGTGACACCACCACCCCATACTGAACTGCCCAGGTTCGAATCCTGTCTCCGTTCCCAAATCCAGCTTCCTGCTGAAGTTCTCCCTGGGAGGCAGCAGGTGGTGGCTCAAGTACTTGGGTCCCTGCCGCCCACGTGGGAGACCCAGAGTGAGCTCCCCGCTCCTCGGCCTGGCCCAGCCCCTGCAGGCGTTTGTGGAGTGAACCAACGGATGAGAGAGTTCTCTTTCTCTCAAATAAAATAATAAAAAAAATTAAAAAGGAAGGAAGAAAGATGAGAAGTAGGGACGGGCCAGGCCTGGAGGCCAGTCCGCAAAAACCAGAACGTGTCAGGCTCCGGAGCGCGCCCGGAGGGGCTCTCTGGGTGCGGCACTCCTGCATGGAGGTGGCTAGAAGCAGGCACATCAGGAGCTTTCAAAAAATTCCTGTAGGACTGCTCAGCCCAAGAAGCCACAAGCCGGGGCAGGCCTGCGAAAGC
Source organism: Oryctolagus cuniculus (assembly GCF_964237555.1). Taxonomy (NCBI): domain Eukaryota; kingdom Metazoa; phylum Chordata; class Mammalia; order Lagomorpha; family Leporidae; genus Oryctolagus; species Oryctolagus cuniculus. Next base: position 150,164,344 of record NC_091438.1, read on the forward strand.
CTGGGTTTAATCCCTGCGGAGACTCTGGGGCCCCCGAGCGCCCCCGGAAGTGGCTGGGAGAGCGGTGTTCTCCCCAGCACAGCACAGTCCCCCGGATGTGTGGCCAAGGACGATCACAGTGAAGGGCAGAGCCAGGGCCCCAGCAGCTGACAGGCAAGGTTACTCGGAGCAGAAAGGGCAGGGGGCGAGGGCCAGGGCAGAGGGCGAGGGCCAGGGCAGGGGGCGTGGGCCAGGGCAGGGGGTGAGGGCGAGGGCCAGGGCAGGGGGCGAGGGCCAGGGCAGGGGGCGGGGGCGAGGGCCAGGGCAGGGGGCGTGGGCCAGGGCAGGGGGTGAGGGCGAGGGCCAGGGCAGGGGGCGGGGGCGAGGGCCAGGGCAGGGGGCGTGGGCCAGGGCAGGGGGCGAGGGCCAGGGCAGGGGGCGTGGGCCAGGGCAGGGGGCGTGGGCCAGGGCAGAGGGCGAGGGCCAGGGCAGGGGGCGGGGGCGAGGGCCAGGGCAGGGGGCGTGGGCCAGGGCAGGGGGCGGGGGCGAGGGCCAGGGCAGGGGGCGTGGGCCAGGGCAGGGGGCGAGGGCCAGGGCAGGGGGCGTGGGCCAGGGCAGGGGGCGAGGGCCAGGGCAGGGGGCGTGGACCAGGGCAGGGGGCGAGGGCCAGGGCAGGGGGCTGTGGACACGCGGCTGCTGCGTGCTCCCTGGTCCCTCTCTTCACTGCTGCCATTTCACAATGTAAACCACAAGCGGAAGTGAACCTGAGCGCAGATCACGAGGACTGTGCTGGGGCGGGACTTCCGGTCACCCCTCCTGGGGGTGGTGAGTGGGTGCTGTGTCCGGGAGGAAGGAGGTGTACGAATACTTCCGGGTCAGAAGGGCCCCGGGTGGGGGCAGAAGCTACCACTCGTCCCCCGTGTCCCCTCTCCCAGGGGACGCCGCTGGGGTTGGCTGGGCACAGGGCCACGCATTGCCCTGCCTCCCTGCCGCTTCCTGCAGTGCCGTAGCTTTAGCCAGGGGGTGTGGGCGGGAGCGGGGGTGCAGTGAGCACACGGTGGTGGCATTCCGAGAACACTGCTGCCTTCCACGCCCTGCTGCACACTCGGGGCTGGGGCGTGGATGGGACGAGGAGGGCCAGTGTAGGACCGCGGATGAGAAGGAACCTGACCTCCCGAGCTGCCCTGGGCCACGACGAGAAAGAAGCAGCCTTCTTGTTCCAGCCACTGAGCTTTGTCCTTGGGCCCTTGCCCTGACATGGGGGACCCCACCTGGGAGACCCAGATGAAACTCCTGGCTCCTGGCTTCAGCCTGGCCCAGCTCCGGCTTTTGCAGCCATTTGGGGGAGTGAACCAGCGATGGAACATCTCTCTCTGCCTCTGACTTTCTCTGCCTCTCCCCTTAAAGCCCCACTCCTGGAGCTCCCAATTCAATACACAGATCTGGGTTGGAGTCCAGGAGTCGCATTCCTAACACGGAACCTCTGGGTCTTGGGGTCTGGGGTCCCATCTGAGAGTCCCCCGACCAGAGGAAGGCCACGCCCACGTGTGTGCTTGAAGACATCCTGGCTTCTGCACGTTCCTAGTCCCCTGCCCTCTTGCAAGACATCAGCTCATGGGCAAATGATTTTTTTTTTTTTTTTTTGACAGGCAGAGTGGACAGTGAGAGAGAGAGACAGAGGGAAAGGTCTTCCTTTGCCGTTGGTTCACCCTCCAATGGCCGCCGCGGCCGGCGTGCTGCAGCCGGCGCACCGCGCTGATCCGATGGCAGGAGCCAGGAGCCAGGTGCTTTTCCTGGTCTCCCATGGGGTGCAGGGCCCAAGCACCTGGGCCATCCTCCACTGCACTCCCTGGCCACAGCAGAGAGCTGGCCTGGAAGAGGGGCCACCGGGACAGAATCCGGCGCCCCGACTGGGACTAGAACCCGGTGTGCCGGCGCCGCTAGGCGGAGGATTAGCCTAGTGAGCCGCGGCGCCGGCCGGGCAAATGATATTTTAACACAACTCAAGCTCAGCTTTGTAATAAGCCACTTTTGGGTAACAGCGGAGAGGACTGAATGGCGCTCCCTGTGGGGGGGGGGGCAGGGGAGAGGACAGGGGGTCTCCCGCTGCAGGGAAGCCCTTCCAAGCAGAGAAAGGAACCCAGGGAGGGGGAGTCGGAGAGCAGGGGCTGGGTTTGGGAGCGGACAGTTGGAAGGGGTAAGCCCAGGCCGCTGGAGTCAGCCAGTAAGGAGGACAACCTTAAATGTTTCTTCCCTGTGACCCGAGCTGGCCTGGTACAGGGGTTTTTTCCTTAAGCGGCAGGCGGAGAGGGCAGGAAAGAGAGTGAGACCACTGCCCCGAGGCCATGGGCTGAACAAGGGACTCCCCCGCCCCTTGGGTGGTGCCTGCAGAGTTGGGTCAGTCACCCACTGTCCCTAGACAGTGCCACCTTGGGCAGCGCCTCCCAGGCTGGCCAAGATCCCGTAGGACTCCCCTGCACCCGTCTCCCAAGGGACATTCCACAGGCAGCCTCTGCCCCGTGTGTGCGGCCCAGCCCCCCACCCCCACTTTCTCAGTGCCCCTTGTCCCATCCCACCGCTGCTCCTGATGCTCCCCCCCACCCCCCCCCACCCCGCAGCTCCGGCTTCTCCTGGGGCTCCGCCCCTCTCTGCCTCTCCCCAGGAGCAATCAATCTGTTGCAGGTGTTAATTTATCATCCTGGGTGGCCCAGTGTGAGCAGCACAAGGCCCTGGCCAGGGTGGGCAGGAGCAGAGGGGATAATGATGGTGATTACCAGGTCGTGACAGCAGAGCTGTCTTGCAGCCAGGCTGGCTTTTGAATGGGACGGCCCAGCTGCCTCTGCGGGTGGGAACTCCAGGGAGCCTGGGCTTGGGTTCAGCTGCGGGAAGCCACAGGCCTGGGCAGAGCTGTCCCACCAGCAGCTTTCAACTCAGTGTAGAGATTCGGCTGTGCCCTCTCTGTCCCCAGGTCTCCTGCCCTCCAGTTGCTTGAGGTCCCCTCCTCTCCAAGTCCCACCTTACTGCTACCCACCTCCCCCACCCCCACCCCTCTGCATCTGGCCTCAGTCCCAGTCTCAGTAAGCAGACCCAGAAAGCCTAATTCCCGGTTTGTCCCCATCTTCTTCTGAGCACTGCTCTCTGTCTCCTCCCACCTACCCACCCTGGCCAGGGGCAGCAGGAAGAGCACAGTGTTAGAGCCCAGAACAGACTGGGCCTCATTTAGCCTGCTCATGAACTGTAGACGCTCTGCCTCCTGGTCTGGTCTGCTGAGGAGGGCTATGTGACTCAGCAGGCGCAATCACGCTACCACATCAGGACCACTGTGATTGGACGAAGAATATGCCTGTAACTGAAGATGGACCAATCAGGGCCCTGTCCTGGAATCTTTTTTTCCATCTGGAGTTGGTGGGAAAGAATTCTTTGCATTCTGTTTTCAAGCCTGTGTAGCTGAAAACCAGGGGCTGTGCAGCCGGACACCCAGGCAAGACCTGCCCGCGGGGTAAGAGTAAGAAACCGGCACCCTGAAGGTTAAAGAAAGGATGGGACATCCGAGTTCCGGATCCAGCCGCCCTGAGCCAACACCCACCCTTGTTCTGGTTCTGGCTGTGTGTGTGACTCTAGCTAGCTGTACGTGACCCTCGGCGTCTCCCTCACACGGGGGCTGTGAGATGACGAGCAATCAGCCACACGCAGGGCTTCCTGTTTGTTGCACCACTGTAACCATTAACGCTGCACCTTGACACACGACACAGCTCTGCCTCAGCTTCTCACCTAGAGCTGGCCCTTGTCACGTCCCGGGACATGTGGCTGCAGATCCCTAGGTCTGTCCCCTTCATTTCTCATGCTGCCCATCCCAGGCCGGGTCCACCTGTCCCAGGCACCGTCTCTCACATCTTTCCTTCCTCTTCCTTCCACTGGCCACCGTTGTGGTCCAAGCCATCCATTCATGCCTTCATGAACCTTAACCAAGGAGCAGGTTATGGGCCAGGCAATGTGCCGACACCATGGACAGGTAGTGACCGAGGCAGGCATTGTCTCCTTGGCACTGTTCCCTCTGCTCCAGTCACCCCGTGTACCTGTCGGACCAACTGTTTGCAAATGGCACTTTGATATCACTGTTCTTAGTGACATTCCTTGGTTCCTACTTTCTACTTCTTCAGATCTAATGCCTCTGCTCTCCTCCTGAACTCCTACACCATCTGTCCTGCAGACGGTAGTAATGATCCCATTAACAGTAGCAGCGGGGTAGCAGCCACCATTTGTGCCATTCTTATTGTGAGCCAGAGACTGTGCTAAGCACCTTATGAGCCTCCAATCAGTTAAGCCTGGATTGAACAGGACTTGGCTCCCTAAGCTGAAACCCCAGGGTCTTACCCTGACCGTGTCAGCAGTCGGTGGGAGAGGTGGGGACTTGCTCCACAGGGTGGCTAGGAGGAGGGCCCGGTGGGAGGAGTTCAGGTCCCTGAGGCCTTGCCCTCCAGGGAGGGCGTTGGCTACCTAAGCCAAGTTCGGTCTGGCTTCCCTCTCTGCTTTGTGGCTCACCATGCAACCCTTCTCTACCCCGGCTCCAGTGTTGCTCCACCAGATGCCAGACGGATGGAGCCGCCCCATCCTGGGCTGTGAACCTCCAGAATAAACCTTCTCCCTCCCAAGAGACTCCTCTCAGCCCCGCTAGTCACGCTAACAGAAAGCAGGTTCACACAGCCTCACACCAAGTGGGGAGTTCCACCTACACCATGGCAGTGGGCAGCTTTGTCTCCTGTTTTTTTCTTGAAGATTTACTAATTTAAAGTCACAGTCAGAGAGAGACAGAGAGAACCTCCATCTGCTGGTTCACTCCCCAGATGGCTGCAATGGCCAAAGCTCGAAGCTTCATCCGGGTCTCCCACATGGGTGGCAGGGGCCCAGGTCCTTGGGCCATCTGCTGCTGCTTTTTCCAGGCCATTAACAGGAAGTGAAGCAGCCAGGACTCGAACCGGTGCCCATATGGGATGCTGAGCGGCTTAACCTGGTATTCCACAACACAGGCCCCCACCCCAGGCTTCTTTTGAAGGGGCTTCCAGGGGCTGCAAAGGTGTGAGAGTTAGCTTTTTCTCAACAGGCTTTTCAAGAAAGAAAAGACCAGAGCTTATCGGCACGTGGCTTTGGAGTGATGGCTCCGGTGGCTGTCTGACCACCTGTCTGTCCCAGCAGGACACCAGTCTCAATGCTGGAAAAGCAGTCCCACTGCTGCCCCTCCCTGGACCTGCTGGGCCCCAGCGCCTCTCACCTCTGCCCCTCCAAACTCGCCCACCTGCAAGGCTCAAGTCATGTATTCAGGCACCCAGTACACAAGTGCTCAGTGCCCGCCCTGCACCTGGACAGGTGCTTTGCAGCTGAAGGAGGTCCAAGGTACAAAGATCCCAGCCGAAGCCCCGTGGGGAGGCAGGTGTGGAAGTGCGCGGCACCCCTGAGCTCGGCGCTCCAGCAGGCGTCAGCCGGGCGCTGGGTGAGGCCCAGGGGACCTTCTCTTCCCTCGGAGAGAATCAGGGGCTGACTCCACGCCCAGGGCTCTGGGAGCTGCAGGCTGCAGTGATGTTTGCGCGGTGGTTACTGTTTAACACTCGCGTCCGCCTGCAGGCCAGCCTGTGTCTCCCCACAGAGCAGCAGGCTCTGGACAGGGCAGCTCGGGGTTCCAATCCCAGCCCCGGGACCTTGGACACGTTCGGTCCTCGGCCTCCTTCTCTGTCCTGTGGGGCTTGAGGGCTCCCTGGCTAGCAGCACCCACCCCCTTCCTTTCACAGGGGACCCTCAGTCAAGGGCACTTCTCCCCCTCAAAGGTGTTTGAGACCCAGGCCACCGACAGAACCTCGACACACTGGACACTTGTGGCTGCGTCCTGCCACGCCCACGCCATGTCCCAGATGTCCTGAACGGCTGCCCCTAAGCTTAACAAGTTTGAATTTGGGTTTTCAACAAAAGCAGCAAACCAAAGGAAAGCAGCTCAGGGGTCCCTTCCCTCCCAGCTCCCCAGGCTGTCACTCACGGCTGCACCCCAAGACCCTGGGCCAGGCCCACACCCCGCTGACAGGGACCCACCTGGATGCCCTCTTCCCCCCTCCAGCATCCCCCAGCACCACTGAGGCAGAGAAGAAAGCAGCGCTTTGGGGACTCCAGTCCCGGTTGACCATGGGCAAGTCATATCCCCTCTAGGGGCCTCAGTTTGTTCATCTACAAATGGGCACAACACCTAGGTTAGGGGTTGGAGGCCAGGACATTTACTGATACGCTCTGTGGAGACCTTGGCAAAGTGCCTATCACAGAGCAGGCTACGAAGCTATTAACCCCGCCCATGCTCCAGATCCATGGCCGCCCCCTCCTGTCTCGCTGCAAACTTCCCTGGCCACCCCAGGCTCGCCGCTGGCCCGGGGCAGCAGCTGAGTTTCCGAGGGTCCGCGCGAAGAGGGGACGCGCTGCACCGCTCTCTCCGCCGCCGCTGCCCGGCCCCCTCCGACTCCCCGCCCCCGCGCCGGCCGCCGTCCTTACCCGAGAAGATCCTGCCGTCGCCCGTGAGCAGGGCGGCGCCCACGGGGAAGCGGCTGTAGGGGCAGTAGGCCGACTTCTTGGCCTCCCGGGAGCGGAGCAGCAGCTGCTGGACGTGCTCGGGCTCCAGCGCGCGGGACCGAGGCTGCTGGGCCATGTCGGTCCCCGGGTGGGCAGGTGCCGAGCGCGCGGCCGGCCGGCGCTGCGCCCGGAGCAGGCGGCTCCTCCCCCGGGGTGTGTCCCCGCGGCGACGGCCGGCCGGAGGCTCCCGGGGGCGTGCGGGATGCGGGCCGGCGCCGGTCCGGGAGCGGAGCCGCCCACAGTCAGCGCCCAGGGCGTGGCGAGAAGGCGGTGGCGGCGGCCGCGCGCTTCTGCCGTCCCGCCCGCGCCCTCGTGGATGGGGCCGGGGTGCGGTGTGGCCCGGGTCAGGACCAGCGGGTCGCGCGGGGTGCCCACGTGAGCCGCAGAGGCGGGTGTCCGGGGAGCGCCCGACTGTCCCGGCGGGTCTGCGCAGAGCGGCGCACCTGGTGCCTCTCGGGCGGGAGTTTCTGTGGACACGAGCGCGGCTCCCCCGTGCCTCCTCTCCCCCTCTCTCCTCTGGGAAAGCGAGCGTGCGGGTTTTCGGGATGCGGATTCCCGGAAAACCCTCCCAGCACCGCAGCCGTATGCTGTCACCGCCCATCAGCCGGCCCCAGGGCGAGGGCGAAACCCCAGCTAACAGGGTCCTGGGTCAGGAGTCCAGATGTGGGGTGTGCTCGCCAGTCTGCCTCTGGGATTGGTCCGCCTTCCACGGCACAAAGCTTAAAAGTCCCCAGTTCTCTGGCGCCTCCTGCACACATAGGCTAGGGTCTGTCTTGCTGTCTAAACTCTGTGCCCACACACTCCCCAGGGAATCCGTGTGGGAGCCAGAGGGCCAGACTCCACGGGCCCACAGTTCCCTTCTTGGTCTGTTGAGTGACCGCTCTCCTTCTCTGAGGGGAGGGATGAGCTGAGAGGGCAGGGCTGGAGCAGCCACATTGATTTGCAGAGTCAGGAGTGAGAAGAGCAGCAAGGAGACCGAAAGCTGCTTCGCTTTATTTTCGTTCATTTGCCCTCTGACCTCTGCCCACCCCACCGCAGAATTAAAAGTATCTCAGGGGCCGGCGCCGCGGCTCACTAGGCTAATCCTCCGCCTAGCGGCGCCGGCACACCGGGTTCTAGTCCCGGTCGGGGCGCCGGATTCTGTCCCGGTTGCCCCTCTTCCAGGCCAGCCCTCTGCTGTGGCCAGGGAGTGCAGTGGAGGATGGCCCGGGTGCTTGGGCCCTGCACCCCATGGGAGACCAGGAAAAGCACCTGGCTCCTGACTCCTGCCATCGGATCAGCGCGGTGCGCCGGCCGCAGCGCGCCGGCCGCGGCGGCCATTGGAGGGTGAACCAACGGCAAAGGAAGACCTTTCTCTCTGTCTCTCTCTCTCACTGTCCACTCTGCCTATCAAAAAAAAAAAAAAAAAAGTATCTCAGGGGCCGGCGCTGTGGCGCAGTCGGTAAAGCCACTGCCTGCAGCGCCAGCATCCCATAGGGCACTGCTTCCAGTCTGGCTGCTTAACTTCCAATCCAGCTCCCTGCTAATGCGCCTGGGAAAGCAGCGGAAGGTGGCCCAAGTGCTCGGGTCTCTGCCACCCACATGGGAGACCGGGAAGAAGCTCCTGGCTCCTGGCTTTTTCCTGGCCCAGCCGTGGCCATTTGGTCATCTAGGAAGTGAACCAGCGGATGGAAGATCTCCTTCTCTTTAACTCTGCCTTTCAAATAAATCAAATCTCTATTTCAAAAAAGTATGTCAGCAGAGGACACTCTTGAGAGGCAGAGAGAGAGAGAGAGAGAGAAGAGCGAGCGAGCGCTAGCTCCCGCCTGCTCATTCACTCCCCCGAATGCCCACAATGGCTGGGACTAGGTCGGCTGACCGCAGTCCAGGGCTCCCACATGGGTGCAGGGAACCAGTTCCTTGGGCCATCGCCGCTGTCTCCCTCTGGGGTGCTCGCTAGTAGGAAGCTGGAGTCAGGAGGCAGAGCCGGGAGCCGTGGAACACGGCCGTCTCAGCTGCCAGACTAAATGCCCACTGCTCCTCTCCTCTGTTTATTGCCAAAACGGACACTGGGTTGGCGGCGCTGTCACAGAAACCTGGGGTGGGAAGACTCCCTGCGTTCAAACAGGCACCGGAGACGGTGGAGGGGCCGAGAGCAGCCGATTAACCAGCAGGCTCAGCTGGAACCGGTCCCTGGGAACCGAGCGCCAGTCCCAGGTTTCCTACGGTGTTTGTAGGTTCATCAGCATCACACCCGAGCTGTCCAGCGTTGCTGGCTTTCCATTGCAGCCTACGTGACTTAGGACCACACTCCCCACGGTCGGTGCGTCCGGTATGTGTGTAGAAGAGATACCAGGGGCAGATTTAAGAGGACAGGCTTATTAGGCATTGACAACAGCAGAACTTAGGACATCCTCCCTCCCTGGACAGGATCACAGGGGGAGCTGCCGCACTGGCTCGCTGGGAGCAGCCACCTCTCCCGCGTGTGCTGGGGCCGGGGGTGGTGTCGGCTTTTCTCTCTCTGTCTCTGGCTGCAGCCCTATTTCCTCTGCAGTGACAGAAACGGGTTTACGTCCTGACTCAGCCGCTTGCTACGTGTGCGACCTTTGTCGGGTCACCTGACCGCCCCAGCCGCGTTGCCTCATCTCCACAGTAGGGACAGTGGTCATTGCTGTTGGTTCCAAAGGAGCAAGCGCTCTGGTGCTGCGTAGACCCAGTTCTCCCGTTCCTTAGCCTTGTGACCTGGGTAGGTCACACGGCTCCGAGCCTCAGTTTCCTCATCTGTAAAATGGGTACACTCACAGTGCCTCGTAGTGATGCTGTGAGGATTGAATGAGGTCATCCGTGTACAGCGAGGCTGCTTGGGGGACCAAGCTCCGGCCAGAGCAGCGGGGGGCTCTCTGAGAGCTTGCATGGGGCTGGATGGGAAAAAGGCAGGGAAAGGTGGAGGAGAGGAGGGGAGCCTGAGTGAGCATCTCACGTCCTGTGCGCGCGGCAGCCTGGCTCTGTATCCGGACCTGGGGCAGTCAGCCACGCAGAGGCCCAGGCAAGCTCACAGCCCCAGAGCCCGGCAGATTGCCTCACTTCCTCCTGCCCTGCCCCAGCCCTGCTCCCACATCCAGCTCCTCCCCCACCCCACCCAGTTGCAGTCTCCTCCCAGGTCGTCACCTTTGGCCTCTGGAGCGGTCCGAGGCTCTGACCAGGTAAGGAGCCTCTGGGGACAGGGCACGCCCTTCCGAGTGCCAATCACTGTGCAGCCCGGGAAGAGGGCTGCGGGGCCTTGGCCAGCTGGCTCCTGTCCCCGGCCCTCCCCCACCCCAAGCCCTGCCTTCTGTACTCCTGAACGCATCACGGCCCAGGGCACTGCCAGGGCTCTGTACCCGCTCATGGACTCCGAAGGGGACAGCCCCACTGCCGGCTGTGGGGAGCCTGGGGCCAGTGGTGGCTCTAGAAGTCCTTCTAGAAAGGGCCTGGGGAGGTCATCTGGATGGAGAGGCCATGAATGAGTTGGAAACGTGCTTGGAGCTATGCTATCCATCCATGCATTTAAAAAATTGATTGATTGATTTACTTAATTGAAAAGCAGAATGACAGGGAGGAAGGACCACACACACACACACACACACACACACACATACAGAGAGAGAGAGAGAGAGGAGAGAGAGCGCTTACATTGGCCCCTAGATCAACAGTATGACCAGCATCGTGTAAAAGTACATCTATTTCCACTTTACACCTAATGAAGGAGCCTGAACTGCCAGGCTCAAAGAAAGGAGAGGATTCCCCTGGTGATGGTCACCAAGGGCTCAAAGCCCTCCTCCTGTGGGAGGGGAGCCACATGCGGGTCCAGCTACCATCACTCGATGACCTGTCACTCATCATGGCAGCCGCCATCTTCCTCCCGCCCCTTATTCGCAGCTGGGTGCCGAGCCCAGTAAATGCGGCAACACCCACGGTGACCAGCCTTTGATTCTTCTGTTTTATTTAGGTTCTTTTAGGGGAGACCTTCCAGGGGGCTGCCAGTCACTGCTTCTATCCCGCTCCCCCCACCCCTAGAACAGTGTGACACGGTGTGGGCCAATCAGATGCTTCACTTTTCTGCTGAAGTAGTGGGAATGTCGGGTTTTCCCGTTTTTCTTGCTAATCTAAAATGTGACTGCTGCTGACAGCAGCTTCCCTCTGGGTAGGAGAGCTTGCTGGCAACATGAAACCAGGTGGAGAGAAGCCGGCAGGGCTAAGAGATGGAGAGAAAGAACCTGACTGCTGTGCGTGGCTGGATCCAGCCATGCCTGAAGGCAAACCTGGACATTTTCCCTTCATGGAGCTACGGCTCTCACTTCCAGCTTAAACTCGACGCTGTGGCATCTAGAGAAGCACACTTCTTCCTGGGACGGCTGTGAAACTCGGCTGAGACAACACGCACAGAGCTCATCACCCCGGGACGGCACAGGCACAGTGAGTGTCTGACAAGCGTTAGCTGGTGTCCTGCTGAGGACTCTGCCAGCCCTGGGCTGGGCGCTAGGGGATGACGGCGAGTGAGACTTGGTTCCTGCCTTCGGGGCTCTCGAACTCCAGCGAGGTAGACAGACCAGCAACAGACAGATAGGAACACACAAACACAGCATCAGGCCCCGGGTCCCATGGCAACTCTGAACGAACTACCTGGAGGGAGAGGTGGGTGGGGCAGACGTCCGGGATGATGCAGGCTGAGTGTTCACCCTGGACAGAGCAGGTGTTGCCAGTACCGGCGGCGCCCCTGCCACACCCCGTCAGCCACCCCAGAAGTCACCTCCGGCTGAGAAGGGATTTCCTAGACACACCTAGAGCTCCTTTAAGCCTTTCCCGGGCACAAGAGCGCGCTGGGCCGGGCACGGCGTGGGCCAGCCTACGAGCGAGTGACGACGCCCCGAGACCACAGCACTCTCTGGGAAGGTGCACAGTGTATCAAGAATTCCTAAAACCAGCAAGAAAAAGACAGGCAGCCCGTTAGGAACGTGGGCCCGAGACTTCAGCAGACATTTCACGGAAGAGACGGCGGCGGAAGGAACCCCTCTACAAACGTGCAAGTCTTCAAAGCTGCTCACATCAGCATTACGAAGCTTTGTTCACGGGCAGGCGTTTGGCACAGCAGGGCAGCCGCCACCTGGGACACCTGCAGCCTGTGTCAGAGCGCCTGGTTCGAGTCCCAGTTACTCCAGTTCCGATTAAGCTTCCTGCCAATGTGCACCCGGGGAGGCTCCAGGTGCTGGCTCCAGGAGCTGGGGCACTGTCACCCCACGGGAGATCTGGGTGGAGTTCCAGGCTCCTGGCTGCCACCTGGCCCAGCCCTAGCTGTGTAGGCACTTGGGTGGTGAACCATTGGATGGAATATCTCTCTGTCTTTCTTGCCTTCAAATAAAATGAAAATAAATAAAATGTAAAAAAAGAAATTTTATTAAATTAAGGACTTTTTAGACAAATCTAGCAATAAGTTGAAAAATTGGAAAAAGATATTTAAAAAAATTTATTTATTTATTTGAAAGGCAGAGTTACAGAGAGGAAAGAGATAGAAAGAGAGAGAGAGGTCTTCCATCCACTGGTTCACTCCCCAGTTGGCCACAATGGCTGGAGCTGTGCTGATCAGAAGCCAGGAGCAGCTTCCTCCATGTCTCCCATATGGGTGCAGGGGCCCAAGGACTTGGGCCATCCTCCACTGCTTTCCCAAGCCATAGCAGAGAGCTGGATCGGAAGAGGAACAGCCGGGACTTGAACTGGCACCCATGTGGGATGTCGGCATGGCAGGTAGCAGCTTTACCCGCTATGCCACAGTGCCAGCCCCGGAAAAAGATCTTTTTTTAATAGCTAAAACTATGGCACATGACTTAAATAGTGACTGTGTGAGGAACTCATGGGAGCCCAGTGAGAGAAGGGCAGGAAATGGTGTGCAGGTGGACAAAGCCCAGGAACAGGAAGCTCCCGTGGGCCAACAGAAGTCACCGGGAGGTTTCTGCTCGGCTTCTCTAATTTACAGAAACACAATTAAGACAATGAGGAGACGCTTCACACCCGTCAGAATATTTTTAAAAAGTGGGTAATGCCAAGCGCTGGGAAGAACGAGAGGGCACGAGGATTCCCCATGCAGCCGTGAGAGCAGTCCAGGAGGACTTGGTGCAATTCGCTGGGTTCACCCCCGGCTTCAGGATTGCAGCTCGAAGCACACGGAGACACGCTCACACGCTCACGAGGGAATGTGTGTGAAGACATCTTTTGGAAAAGTTTTAAAATTTTACTTTCCATTTTCAAGTCTTTGATTCATCTGGAAATCATCTTTATTCCTTCCGGTGGGAGGCAGTAGCAGTGTAATTTTTTCCTATGGACACCACATTCCGCTGCAGCACGAACGGAACACGCCTGTTCCTCAGAGGTCCGCCATGCCAGCGCGTTCACTTTGCAAACGTCTATACTCGAGTGACAATGGCTTTGGACTCTGTTATGCTCCACTGGTGAATTTGTTCGTCCCTACACACGTATCACACCTGTCTTTATTATTATAGTCTTATATGAGTGCTCATTTCTAGAGGTTATTTTTTCCTTCTTGGGCTTTTCTTTTTCTTGCTTTTTTTAAAAAAATATTTATTTGAAAGGCAGAGATACAGAGAGAGAACGAGAGAGAGAGAGAGAGGGAGGGAGAGACAGAGACAGAGACAGAGACAGAGAGAGAGAGAGGTCCTCCATCCTCTGGTTCACTCCTCAAATGGCCACCAGGAAGCCAGGAACCAGAAACTTTATCTGGGTCTCCCAGGTGGGTGCAGGGGCCCAGGGACTTGGGCCACCCTCTGCTGCTTTCCCAGGTTCATAGCAGGAAGCTGGATCAGAAGTGGAGCAGCTGGGACTTGAACCGGTGCTCGTTTGGGTTACCAGCACTGCAGGCAGAGGCTTAACCGTCTGTGCCACAGCCCCAGCCCCAGGGTTTTATTTTCTGTGTAAATTTTAAAGTCGGTTTCTCACTTTCCACAAGAGCTCTAATTCTGTCAGGATAGTCTACATCTTGATGGTTTGGAAGAATTTTTCAGCAAAATCATCCTGATCCTGGTATTTTAAGAAAAAATTTAAATGACCAATTTAGTATCTTTAAAGATTGTAGGGTATTGAAGCTTTCTATTTTTTTCTGAAGTCAGTTTTAGTAAATCCATTGTGGTTTTTGAAGAATACTACCTTTTCAACTAAAATTTCAAAATTGTTAGTATAAGGTTCTAGATGAGATTTTATTACTGTCACTGAGTCTTTGACACATGTTTAGCGCATGGTTGCTCTTTGTGACTGTTTCGTAGGAGCAGGGAGATTTGTGTCCTTTAGGTTTGTTGGGCATGGGGTTCTATACGGTGCTTGGAACTTACCAATCATCTCATTAAAAAACTACATCTGTCTTTTTTGTATCTAACTCATCTACCTAATTCTGGGAGAGGTTTGTTAAATCATATGCAGTTTCCATGTATTCCCATCGGTAATGGATTTATGTATTTTGGAGTTGTATTGTTAGGTGCATATGTATTTTAATCATTAGACCTTTTCAATTTATTTTTTATTTATATTTGACGTCTCTCGTTTCTTTTTTTAAAGCCTCGTACCCTGTTTTCCTGATGTTACTATTAATAGTGTGAGGACCCCTTTATCTTGGTTCTTAACCTTTATTGCGCCATAAATCCCTTCGGCAGCCTGGTGATGCCTGCAAGTTCCTTTCCCAGAGAAAGCTTTCAGGGGCTGGCGCTGTGGTGTGGTAGGTGGAACCTCTGCCTGCAGCACTGGCATCCCATACGGGTGCCGATTCGTGTCCTGGCTGCTCCTGTTCTGACCCAGCTCTCTGCTAATGCACCTGGGAAAGCAGTGGAAGATGGCCCAAGTCCTTGGGTCCCTGCATCCACATGGGAGACCTGAAAGAAGCTCCTGGCTCCTGGCTTCAGATCCGCCCAGCTCCGGCCATTGCAGCCATTAGGGGAGTGAACCAGCAGATGGAAGACCTTTCTCTCTGTCTATCTGCCTCTCTCTGTCTGTAACTCTACTTCTCAAATACCTAAAAAAATGGGAAAAAAAAGAGAGATCTTCCATCCACTGATTCACTTCCCAAATGGCTGCATTGGCTAAGACTGGGCCAGGCCAAAGCCAGAAGCCAGGAGTTTTCCCAGGTCTCCCACTTGGGTGCAGGAGTCCAAGCACTTGGGCCGTCTTCTGCTGCTTTAGCAGGGAGCCGGATCGGAAGTGGAGCAGCCGGGACTGGAACCAACACCTACATGGGACGCTGGCACTGCAGGCTGTGGCTAAACCCACTGCACCACAGCACAGGCCCTGACATATTATTGGCTTTGAACATCCCATCTGAAAGCCTGTTTTCCACCAGGTACTTCGGTTTGTTTATACCGACTGCAATTATTGCTACATCTGGGAATACTTTCCTCTTCATATTTACTACGTGTGTCATTAGACTCAGGTTGGATTTACAGAAAGCTTCAGATGTTAGGGTTTAAATTTGATGTGACTCCCACCTGCCCAGTTTAGAGCTTTCATCTTCAAGTTCATCTCAAGGTCAGTGACTCGTTCCAGGCATCGGTTAGGAGAATGAGGGGAGGTGAAGAAGGTGCACCTGCCCTTACGTCCTTGACCAGCGCTTAGCTCCGTGGCCCCGCCCAGTGGCAAAGAAACGACGATGGTTTCCTTCGGCTGGGTTGGCTGCCAGCTCTGGTGGCCTAAGGTCAAGGTTCTGTTGCTAAGGAAGACAAGGACGGTAGATGTTGCGCTCCTGTTAAGATGTCTCTGCTTTCCTCTCCCTCCTCCTCCAACACGTGAGTGAATGCCCAAGCACAAATGGCAGTGGCTCTGGGCCGTCAATATGGCGCTCAGCCGTGAGCGGCCCAGCCTGCCCTCTGGTGGCCGGTGGCTGACACTGGGCTCCTCTCCAAGTGGAGGTTGCCTCCATCGGCCCTGGGGCAGCCGTGTCTTTGCATCCTCTGCCTGCCAGGCTTCGTTAGTCAATTTTATGAACATGGAAGTCCAGACAGCATTGCTTCTCACCACCAACCTCAGTTTTAAGTGGAAGTGCAAGAATTGGCGGGTGAGTGTGACAGGCACTGGTCTTGTGACATACTCGTGGCGTCTGGCATATGGGGTGGTGACATGGCCAACTGGGACCCTGTCGGTGTCACATTAGAAGACAACCTTAGCTGGCGCCGCGGCTCACTCAGCTAATCCTCCACCTTGCGGTGCCGGCACACCAGGTTCTAGTCCCGGTCAGGGCGCTGGATTCTTTCCCGGTTGCCCCTCTTCCAGGCCAGCTCTCTGCTGTGGCCAGGGAGTGCAGTGGAGGATGGCCCAAGTGCTTGGGCCCTGCACCCCATGGGAGACCAGGATAAGTACCTGGCTCCTGCCTTCGGATCAGTGCGGTGCGCCGGCAGCAGCGCGCCAGCCATGGCGGCCATTGGAGGGTGAACCAGCGGTAAAGGAAGACCTTTCTTTCTGTCTCTCTCTCTCTCTCACTGTCCACTCTGCCTGTCAAAAAAAAAAAAAAAAAAAAAAAAAAAAAAAAAAAAAAAAAGAAGAAGAAGAAGAAGACAACCTTATGTGAATCTGAAGTGCGGTCCCCAGGGTTTGGGACATGCTCGCAGTGGTAGCAAATACACCGTGATGCTTCTGTCTTCCCAGGATCCATGATCAGGAGATCTCAGGCTGGACAACTTTTTTTAAAAGATTTTTTTTTAATTTATCTGGGAGGCAGAGTTAGAGAGAGAGAGAGAAGTCTTCTATCCACTGGTTCACTTCCCAAATGGCCACAATGGCTGGAACTGTGCCAATCCGAAGCCAGGAGCCCAGAGTTTCCTCCAGGTCTCCCACCTGGGTGCAGGGATCCAAGCACTTGGGCTATTTTCTGCTGCTTTCTCAGGCTGTAGGCAGAGCTGAATCAGAAGAGCCATGGCCGGGACTCGAACTGGCACCCATACGGGATGCTGGCACTGCAGGCGGAGGCTTTACCAGCTATGCCACAATGCTGGCCCCCGGGGTGGAGAACTCATTAAACACTTTTTCCCTTTCCCCATGACCACGGACTCTGCAAATGTGGAGCCCCATGTCTATAAGGAGACGTTTCCATGAAGGACCTTCGCAGGGGGTCGGCCGAACCGGGAAGTGAGCCCCGAACCTGGGCGTTTCCTCCCGCCCTGGGTGAACAGAAGAAAGTGAAACAATCTAAGAGAAGGTCCGATCTACGATGGCTGCCGTGATCCGCGCTGGAGGGCAACCGGGAAAACTCGGAGCTGACGGAAGATGCTGCCACCCAGTCTGAGCAGGACAGACATGGGCGTGGCTTCCACCGGGATGAAATGTGGGTGGTCCCATGAGGTGGACCCCCACTGACCACGTGAGGTGCTTGCTAGAGGCAAAGGAAGATGGACCGGGCAGTAGAGAAAGGATGTTATCGGGTGCCTCCGGCCCCAGGGGCGGAACGAGAGTCCTGGTGTCAACCGGCGCAGGCTCTGCCTCTCTGACTACCTCCATCACGCATTGTTTATGGGTGGGGCGAACTTTCTTCCTTTGCTGTTTTGCACTGGGCGGTTTGTTGATCATAGACTTACAAACTTAGTGCACAGGGCACAGAAGAGCAAGGGGAGATTGTGACCAAGCCAGGGAAGACGTGAATATCATCAGACTCCCTGGGGTAGGAGCTGGGTGCAGTGTGTGTGTGGGGGTCCAGATGGCCTTTCCTGGGGAAAGAATAAGGCTGTTCTTGTTTTTGTTATTTAATTATTTAAGAGAGAAGGGGGGAGAGGGGGCGGGGAGAGAGAGGGAGAGAGAGAGAGAGACCGACCTTCCATCTGATTCAGTTCCCAAATGCCCACAGGTCAGGCTGAAGCTGGGAGCCGGGGGCTCAATCCAGCTCTCCCACAGGGGTGGTGGGCAGCCAGCACCCCCCCCCCCATGCCTCCTGGGGACTGCAATCGCGGGAAGCTGGACTCAGGCGCCAGAGCCAGGAGTCCAACCCAGACGCACTAACACAGGATGTGGGCGACTTAATCAGCTTAGCTGCTGGGTCAGTGCCTGCCCCAGACTGTTCTTGTTGGGTTGAGACACATTTGCCGTAGCCTGCTCTGGTTGCATCATGCGAGTTTAGGAAAGGAAATTCGGGTGGGTGTTTGGCCTGGCAGTCAAATGCTGGTCAGGGTCCCTGGGTCCCCCATTGCAGTGCTTGGGTTTGACCCCGGCTCTGGCTCCTGACTCCAGCTTCCTGCTAATGCAGACCCTAGGGGGCAGCAGTGAGGGCTCAGCTGGTGGGACTCCTGACACCCACGTGGGAGCTTCCTCTTCCCCGCCTAGCACCGACCATTGTGGGCATTCAGGGGAAAACCAGCAGTTGAGAACTCTGTCTCTCTCTCTCTCTCTGCCTCTCAAATAAGTAATTTTGAAAAAAAGAATAGAAATTACAGTGACTGTGGAGGTTAGGCAACTGAGGCGTGGACAGTGACAAACCCTGGAGATGCACCCTGCCCACGCCCTCTGCGCTTCCTTCCCTCCCGAGAAGGCCAGAGGGGACCTTTCTGGACTTCCGTGACACGGGGGGCAGCGCAGAGCCCCTGTGCCGGGGCGGCCTTGCGGCTCTGCTGGGCGCGCTGCACTGGGACCCTAGGTCCCGGCTTCTCCGTGGGGCGTGGGGGACCAGCAGCTCGGCGCCCTGGCAGCTCCCCAGCCGCGGTGGGGGCCCCTGAGGCAGCAGCCCGCCTGCCAGGCCCGTGTGGCAGTGGGATTCGGGGTTTTTTTTCCTTGGAAGCTCAGGACCTTCTGAGGAGGCTGAGGCCGACGCCATCCCCTTCGCGGCCCTTCTCGTTGAAGCAGTGGCGTCGGGTCTGCCCTCTGCAACCGAACCAGTCCCCTTTATTTTTGCTTCTTTTCCTGCTTTTTGTTACATTGAGACTTTTTTCTTCTGCCTGTGAGAAAATGACTCATTTCCTTTTTCCTGCTCTAGCGGCTGAGCACAGCTGTGACAATTCCGCCTTGTGTCACGTTCCTCCACTTCCAAAGCTTCCCAACCAAACAGCTCAGGCACATCCAGCCCCCCTTGCTGCGGCTCCAGTGCTGAGCTGGTTTTCCGGGGGACTCCCGGGCCAGGTTCGAGGGAGCCGGCCTTGTCTGTGGGTGATGTTGCTGGGAACGGCAGGTGTGTTATTCCTAACACGAATTTTCACTCCGTGCAAGAACAGGTGTCCTTGAATGTGTCACGAAAGGGGGTGAGCAGGTCGCATGTCGGGGGCTGGTGCGCGCATGACAGAGGCGCAGTCACTTGTTTCCTTGTGGACCCTGGAATCAGATGTTCAAGTATATTTTCTTTTTAAATTTTTATTTATTTGAGAAGCAGAGTTACAGAGAGAGAGGGAGAGAGAGAGAGGAGGGAGAGGTCTTCCATCCAATGGGTCACTCCTCAGATGGTGGAAACAGCTGGGCCAGGGCCTGGGTCAGGCCAAAGCCAGGAGCCTAGAACTCCATCCAGGTCTCCTACGCGGATGGCAGGAGCCCCGGCACTTGGGCCGTCCTCCGCTGCAGTCCCAGGCGCATGAGCAGGGAGCTGGGTGGAAAGTGGAACAGGCGGGACTCAGCCCAGCGCTCGACAACGTGGGAGGCCGGCACTGCCGATGCTTCTTCACCCGTCGCACCACAACACCAGCCTTTGGAATCATTTCTACAGAGTAGTCCCCTCTCATCCGCAGCTCTACTTTCTGTGGTTTGTTACCTCTGGCCAATCCGCTCTGAGAATAGTACGTGGACAATTCCAGAAATACACAGTTCATGTTTTCAGTTTTGTGATGTTACGGGTAGGGTGACATAATCTTGCAGTGGCCGCCTGGGAAGGAGTCATCGCTCTGTCCTTCCCACCCCCACCCGTTGGTCACTAAGCAGCCGTCTGGATGACCAGATTGGCTGCCACGGCGCCACGGAGCTCCTGCTCAAGAAACCCTGACTGTGCTTAGTAATGGCCACGGGGCGAACTTGTATTACAGTCTACTGCTACAAGTGTTCTAGTTCATTCATTCCCTAGTATTGAATTTCCACTGGATTTCTAATTAGATTGGTGATTACTGTTTACTCATTAATGCTACTTTTTAGCAGTTACTATTATTGATCTCTTGCCGTGCCTGATTTCTGAGTTAAGCTTCATCACAGATTTGCAAACATGGGAACAGTGTGGTCCACACAGGGCTCGGTGCTGTCTGGGGTTTCGGACGCGCACTGCGGGGGTCTCGTCTAGCGAGCACACATCCTGTGGATAAGCGGGCTCCACTCTGCACTCAGTAACCCAGCATGTCCTTGTGGAGTAGCTGTTACAAGCCAGGCACTGTCACATGCCTTTAGAATGCATCAGTGAGCAGGGCAGACGGAACTTCCTGGCCTCGTGGAGCCTGCTTTCTGGAAGGAGAGACGGCAACCACAGTGATCGTCTTGAGTGGGTGTTAGTAGGTAGTGGGTGAGGAGCTGGGAGGTCCCAGGGAAACAGACCAAGTGCACAGCATCAGGCGACAGTACTGCCCGGGGGTGGGGGGCTGTGGGGTTCATTTGAGTGGACCTCATTGAGATGCAAAGCGCAGCAGGTGAGCTGAGCAGACATGAAGGGAAGGGTGTTCCCAGCGGTGGGAACAGCCACAGTGAGGACTCTAAACCCTGGACCACGCCTGGTGCATTGTAGCTCATTTTAAATATGTCACTGTGGGGGCCAGCACTGTGGTGTAGCAGGTAAAGCCGCCGCCTGCAGTGCTGGCATCCCATATGGGTGCTGGTTTGAGTCCCAGCTGCTCCTCTTCCAATCCAGCTCTCTGCTGTGGCCTGGGAAAGCAGTAGAAGATGGCCTGAGTCCTTGGGACCCTGCACTTGCGTGGGAGACCCGAAGAAGCTCCTGGCTCCTGGCTTCGGACCAGTTCAGCTATGGCCATTGAGTGAACCAGTGGATGTAAGATGTTTCTCTCTCTCCTCTCTTTCCCTCTGTCTCTCTGCCTTTCAGATAAATAAATAAATCTTAAAAAATAAATATGACATTAAGAAACTTTTTTTTACCCCCTTGAAATCAGACCCTCAAAGTTCTGCTTACAGAAAATTATACACGCGGGTACATAGTCCAGCATATGCTGCCTACCATGCTGAATTCACTACCGGGCAGTTCACTCCCCAGTTGGCTGCAATGGCCAGAGCTGTGCCGATCCAAAGCCAGGAGCCAGGAGCTTCTTCCAGGTCTCCCACACAGTGCAGGGGCCCAAGCACTTGGGCCATCTTCCACTGCTTTTCCATGTCCACTACATCTTACAGTGTGTGCCTAGCACCAGAGGGCTACCCAGTGTCCATTGGTGCTTGATATCCATCCTGGTCCCCTGCTGCAGTCTGATCTCTACTGCAGAGGTTAAATGACTAAAACTGACCTTGTCCAGACTTCCTTGTAGCTAGGGTTTGGACGAGATGTAGCGCTGCCAATCAGACCACTCACGGGAGTGGTCCCGTGAGACATGGAAGACTTACAGGATACAAAGCCTGTCTCCCTGCGGCAGCGTGGTGGGGCAGTGGGACCGTGGTCCGTGGACTCGTTGCCAGCTTCATGGGTTTTCAACAGCTGGGCAGCAGCAGTGACCTTGGCACCTGCTGTGGCAAGGAGACCCCTCACCTCCACTACTCCTTTCCCCATCCCGGCTCCCACCCCACCCTCGGCTCCCATCCCACTCCCATCTCCCACCCACCCCCATCTCCCACCCCACCCCCATCTCCCACCCCACCCCTGGCTCCCACCCCACCTCCAGCTCCCACCCCACCTCCTGCTCCCACCCACCCCAGCTCCCACCCCACCCTCGGCTCCCACCCACCCCCGGCTCCCACCCCACCTCCTGCTCCCACCCACCCCCGGCTCCCACCCCACCCTCGGCTCCCACCCCACCCCTGGCTCCCACCCCACCCCCAGCTCCCACATACCACAGCTCCCACCCCACCCCCGGCTCCTACCCACCCCATCTCCCACCCCACCTCCAGCTCCCACCCCACCTCCTGCTCCCACCCACCCCCAGCTCCCACCCCACCGCAGCTCCCACCTCACCCCCAGCTCCCACCCCACGCTCGTCTCCCACCCCACCCCCAGCTCCCACCCCACCCCCAGCTCCCACACACCACAGCTCCCACCCCACCCCCGGCTCCTACCCACCCCATCTCCCACCCCACCCCCAGCTCCCACCCCACCTCCTGCTCCCACCCACCCCCAGCTCCCAACCCACCCCCAGCTCCCACCCCACCTCCTGCTCCCACCCACCCCCAGCTCCCAACCCACCCCCAGCTCCCACCCCACCCGCGGCTCCCACCCCAGCTCCCACTCCACCTCCTGCTCCTACCCACCCCCATCTCCCACCCCACCCCCATCTCCCACCCCAGCTCCAGCTCCCACCCCACCCCAGCTCCCACCCCACCCCCAGCTCCCACCCCACCCCCAGCTCCCACCCACCCCAGCTCCCACCCCACCCCCAGCTCCCACCCCACCCCCAGCTCCCACCCCAGCTCCAGCTCCCACCCCACCCCAGCTCCCACCCCACCCCCATCTCCCACCCCCACCCCAGCTCCCACCCCACCCCAGCTCCCACCCACCCCCAGCTCCCAACCCACCCCCAGCTCCCACCCCACCCCCAGCTCCTACCCCACTCCAGCTCCCACCCCACCCCCATCTCCCACCCACCCCAGCTCCCACCCCACCTGCGGCTCCCACCACTCGGTGACTCCACTTTCCAAGTAGGTCTTGAGTCCAGCTGCCTCTCACTAGCTTTGCTGCTACAGCAAGTCCAAGACATCCCATTTCTCACCTGGACCCCCCAGGGGCCAGCTCCCTGGTTCTCCCGCTTCCTGTCTGCTGCCCCCTCCTCTGTGGCCCCCACGCCCCGCCATCCCACCTGTCCCGTATGGCCTGCAAAGTCTGTCCTGCCGCCTCCCCCACCCCCCAGCCCTGGGTGGTCCCACAGGAGCTGAGGTTGCTCACGCTGTGAGGTCTGTGCAAAGACTGTGCTCCCGCTTCTCGGGGTCTGCAAGTGGCACCTCCTGTGAGGAGCCTTCCCAGACTGCACGAGGCACCTGTTCCCGCAGCTCCATCCTGTTGCCTGCCTGCCTGCCTTCCTTCCTTCCTCTTTTATTTCCTTGTTTCTTTTAAAGATTTGTTTATTCATTTATAAGGCAAAGTTACAAACAGAAAGAGAGAGAGAGATCTTCCTTCTGCTGGTTCACTCCCCAAATGGCCACAATGGCTGGGGCTGGACCAGGCCAAAGGCAAGAACGTGGAACTCCATCTGAATCTCCCATGGGAGTGGCAGGGGACCATGTACGTGGCCCATCTTCTGCTGCCTTCCCAGGAGCATTAGCAGGGAGCTGGACCAGAAATGGAGTGGAGGATTCAGTCTGGGTCTCCCACATGAGTGGCAGGGACCGATGTACTTGAGCCATCGCCTGCTGCCTCCCAGGTTTTGCATCGGCAGGAAGCTGGAACGGAGCACGGAGGCAGCACTCGAACCCAGGCACTCAGGAGGCATCTGAACTGCTGCACCGGAAGGCCCCACCTGCTTGGGTTTCTTTCCGGCCTCTGATCTCAGGAGCTCAGCTGGGGGCTTCCTGTCCATCTGGCCACACTGACAGACAGGTGTCCGTTTTGTATCTGCTGTGACCTGGGCTCCTAGGCCAGTGCCTGGCACACAGCAGAGGCTCAAAAAGTGTGCGTGGAAAGAAGCAAGGATGGGGGCTGGCGCTGTGGTGTAGCGGGTAAAGCCGACTCCTGCAGTGCCAGCATCCCATATGGGCACCGGTTCGAGACCTGGCTGCTCCACTTCCTATCCAGCTCTCTGCTATGGCCTGGGAAAGCAGTGGAGGATGGCCCAAGTCCTTGGGCCCCTGCACCTGTGTGGGAGACCTGGAAGAAGCTCCTGGCTCCTGGCTTTGGATCGGCCCAGATCCGGCTGTTATGGCCAATTGGGAAGTGAAGCAGTGGATGGAAGACCTCTCTCTGTCTCTCTCTGCCTCTGCTTCTCTCTCTGTGTAACTTTGACATTCAAATAAATAAATAAAACTTAAAAAAAAAAAAAAGGAAGCAAGGGCAGGAAACTTCTGCGTAGAGTTCAGGGCAACTCTGGATCCTCAGAAAACACTGGAGGGTTCAAAGCAGAGCTGCCAGCCCTGGTCCTTAATCCTGAACAACTCCCTGTTGCAGTCACCAGTCTGTCTGAAATCCCCTTCCTCCTCTTCTCAAGAGCTGCTGGCCGAGGTCCACCCAAGCCGCCCGTACCTCCTACAGCCACTGCAGACCCAGGGCGGCCTCACGGAATTCTCCAGTGCCGATTCATCTTATTTCACTTGGGTAATGAAAGAGGCCAACAAAGAAACTCGGCTCCAAATGTAAGGTGATAATAACCACATTTTATTGTGCTACTGTTTTATGCCAACCAAGATTTTAAATGCTCTCTCTGCCTTTTCTTATTCAACCCCAAGAAAAACCCCTTGAGATTTTGGTATTGGTTACCTAATGCCACATTAACAAACCACCTTAAAAATTAGTGACTTGAACGAACAAACGTTTTATTTGCTCTCAGTTCAGTAGGCCAGCAATCTGGACTGGATTCAGCCGGGTGCTTCCTCTGCTGCCAGTCTCTCCTGGGCTTGCTGGTGTGTGATCATCTGGGAGTGCAGGGGGAGCTAAGACGGCCTCATGTGCCTGGGAAATGGGACCATCAGTGGGGTCCCGTGTCTCCCGCAGCTCAGCCTGGCCCTCTTCCATGATGGCAGGATCCCCAGGGAGCGAGCCACAGTGGACTGCGTTTTCCAAGCCTTAGCTTGAGTCGTGCTTGCTGGTGTTCTAGTGCCAAGGATGTCACACAGCCAGCCCAGGGTCAGCGGCAGAGGGGGCCACACAGGGGTGGACGTAGGGAGAACTTGTTTCTAGGAGGCCCCTGCCAGGCCCTTTTCCCCAGAGGTCAGTGCTGCATCATCCGTGGTTTACAGGTGGGGAGATGAGGGATCGGGAAGGGCAGGAACCACTCCCAGGCCACAGAGCAGCTGGGAGCAGCGTGGAGCGCGAATGCTCGCCTCACAGGCCTGAGTCTCCACTGGCTCCCAAAGGCTCCGAATCCCCACCTGGCAGGATGACAGGTGTCAGGGCCGTGTGCACCAGGCTCCCAGCCGCACTTCTGTTCCAGTGTAGTCACAGCTGCATTAGCTGAAATCACATAACCTCTTCGCTCTTCAGACTTCCCAGCTGTAAAATGGGGCTAGGGATGCTCACTCTCCACATCCTGTTGTGACCTGGGCTCCTAGACCAATGCCACTGCCTGGCACACTTAGAGGCTCAAAATAAATAAATAAATAAAAGTGTGGAGAGATGGGAGGGTGGGAAGCCTCCATTTAGAGTTCAGGGAAAACTCCGGACCCCAGAAAAGGCCAGCGGGTCCCCAGCAGCGCCACTGATCTTGGCTCCCTAATCTTAAGGAGCCCCCATTGCAGCCACCTCTTGCAGTCTCTGCCTGAAATCCCTCTTTCACCGCCCCTCAGGTCGTTCACTGCTGACTCTTGCCCTACTGCGATGCGGACTCCTTGAGGCTGGAATTTTTTTCTGTCTGTTTTTTGTTGTTGTTGTTGTTGTTTTTTGTTTTTGACAGGCAGAGTGGACAGTGAGAGAGAGAGACAGAGAGAAAGGTCTTCCTTTGCCGTTGGTTCACCCTCCAATGGCCGCCGCGGCCAGCGCACCGCGCTGATCCGATGGCAGGAGCCAGGTGCTTCTCCTGGTCTCCCATGGGGTGCAGGGCCCAAGCACTTGGGCCATCCTCCACTGCACTCCCGGGCCACAGCAGAGAGCTGGCCTGGAAGAGGGGCAACCGGGACAGAATCTGGTGCCCCGACCGGGACTAGAACCCGGTGTGCCAGCGCCGCAAGGCGGAGGATTAGCCTAGTGAGCCGCGGCACCGGCCTCTGTCTGGTTTGCTCACCTCCATATTCCCAGTGACTGGAATTCAGTAGGTGCTCAATAGATGATTGTTGATTGACTGAATGAGGGGTTTGGGGGTGGGACATGTGGGAGAGGGGAGAAATGAACAGAGCTGTGGCTTTGAGAAATCTTTACAACCTTTACAGAGGTCCCTAAAAGCACTTGGCTTTGCTTTTCTGCCTAAAACAATGGCAAACCACCCCAACCCCGGGTCTGCAGGCCTCCTGGTGAGCCACCCGCTCTGTGTCAGATCTAATCAGTTGGAGGCAAGGGGGCTGCCTCTCTGTGCTGTCCTCAGGGACCCGGCTTCTTCCCTCTGCGGCCCTGCCCCCCTCTAGGTCCTCAGCAACCTTTACATTCTGCTGGCCAATGGGGAAAGAGGAAGCAAGGCTTGCTGGGAGTGTTTCTGGGCCAGTTATAGCGGAGGCTCACACCCTATTGGCTGGAACTTGGTCACATGTGTGGGGAGCAAACCGGACTAGACTAAGTTACTGGAATTAAGACTTATTCTATGCATCTGCTCTCCCACAATATGGCGCTGGGAGAGAAGTAAACAGCTTCTACCCAGCTGCCTCTCACCAACTTGACAAGCTGCAGGAGCTGCTCCTGATTGGAGGAGAGCGGCGTGCTCGGCGTGTGGGCAGCCGAGTTGGGATTGGTGGAGAGGACTATATAGGAGGAGAGAGACGGCATGCACCAGGAACATCTATGGGGAACATCTAAGGGAACCTGTGCAGCCCCCGAGAGAACCGGCCGGCGGTGTGCCGCTCCCCTGCGGAAGTGGGGAATGTGGCCAGGGGGAACTGCCCTTCCACGGAGGTGGAAGGGATAGTAGCCAACCCGGGAAGAACCAGCAGCAAACCTGGGGAGGGCCGAGCAGACAGAAAGAACAGCGCAGGGTCCTGTGTTGCTCCTCCACGAAGAGGGGGAGCGACAACATGGCCACACACACCTGCAAGGGAGGCTGGGAAATGCATTGCTATGGTACTGGAAGAAGCGATGGGTGTAGGACATCCCGCCAGGCTTTGCCATGACTGCTATTTCCAGCCCAGAATATTTGTCAGCTTTCTGTTAGCACAGCAAGATACCAGAGGCGACAAATGCCGTAAAGAGAAGAGGGTTACTTAGCCTACAAGTCCAAGATGGGGCAGCCCCGTTGGTTTGGTGTCTGGCGAGGATGGCAGGTGGCAGTGGTGAGCATGTGCAGAGGGGGGACCTCCTGCTGAGCCAGGGAGCAGAGAGGGATTAGGCCTCACACGGGCTCTGTGATCAGCTGTGTGGGAGAATGACTTTCCCCGGCACCCGGGCCGCCTCCTAAACACCACGACTGGATTAAGTTTCACCCTCTTGGTGCTACCAACTTGTGAATTCGAGGCTTAAATGTCTGCATGAGTTCAGGAGCCAAACTGTGTGAGCTGTGGCACCCAGGGACGTGATAACCTTGGACTTCCGACTCGAGGGTCCGGGGTCAGGGGAGAGGGCCACCCACTCTTCTGAGACTGCTTTACCTTTTCTGTCCCCATGTGCTGTGTCACCTTCTCATGTCATTTGCATGTTCACAGAGCCTCTTGCTTCCTGTGGGTCTCTCCCTGCCAGGATGTGCCCTCTGGGAAGGCCAAGGTCTCTGTGTGTGGCTCCCAGCTGTGTTCTCAGCACCAGGGACAGCGGCCAGCGCCGGGAAGCACTCAGCCGCATTCATTAGAGGAAAGTTGGCTGCGTGGGGACAGTGGGTGCCTGGCCTGAAGCCCAGGCTGCAGAGCACATGAGGCCCCGGGTGGACAGCCAGCCTCGCCTCTGTCTGCTGGGATACGGTGGGGAGCACAGAATTCCAACTGCTCAGTGTAAGGTCGCCACAAAACACACCACACAGAGTTAAGGGAAAGGCTTATTGCTGGGTGAGGGAAGCCCCACGGGCTTGGGGGAGAGGGCGAGAGGAAGAGAGAGAGGAAGAGAGAGAGGAAGAGAACGTAAGAGCGAGAGTATGTGTTCGGGAACAGGTCCTGCTAAACCTTTGCCAGGGGGTGGGCAGGGAAGTAGGAGCAGCAAATCCCATTAGGGTGGGGGTGGAGCTGACACCTGTGGTTGGGCCATCTGGTCACCTGGCTTCTAGCAATGACAGCGGGGGCTGGAGCCCAAGATGGCACCCGGGCATAGATGGCTCCACAGATAGGACTGTGCCATTTTACTAACACAGGGCGTGTACAGCCCAGCATAGCAGAGAAAGATTTCATGGGTGAGCCCACCCAGCCAGGGAGGGGCCAGCTGAGCTCTTCCCAGGGACTGCCCTCACCTCGACCTGGGCGCCCACTCCCTGGCCAGGCCCGCTGCGTCACTTCTGCCCGGTGCCGATCTCAAGCACAGGGCGGCCCATCTTTCATCTTTCCTGTCCCTCTCTCCACCCAAAGCTGGATTTTTTTTTTTTCCACATAAAGTACAGAAGGGAGCCTGGTTCTCCTTTGCCAATTTTCAGGGACAAATATGATGACAAGATAGTGGCTTTGGAGGGTCCCAACCCCTATAGCTTTCCTGTACCTTGCTTCCAAATGGAGACAGAGCCCAGAGAGGAAGAGGGACTTGGCCAAAGCTGCTCCATGAACTGGTGGCCAAGAACTCCTGGCTAGTGCCCTCCCCCACTTCCAAAGGAGAAGGTCTCGAGGTCCCCTCTCTACTCACCCCCCCACCTTGGTGAAGGCACCAGGATGCCTGTGGGCTGGAGAAGGGGCAGTTGGAGCACAAAGAGAGGAGGAATGAGGTGTGATGAGGGGACGCCACTCAGGGCTCCAGGGAGAAGCACCAGTGCAGGTTGGGGACACCTGGAACAGCAGGTGGGGGCGGCAGGCAGAGGTGGTGGCCTGCAGGGAGCTGGGACAGGATGCAGAGAGGGCGGGGCCCCGGCTTTGAGGACCAAGAAAGACCATCATCCTGACGTGTCACCGCTGCAGCTTTGCGTCCCTGCAGGAGCCCGGCCCCTTTCCCAGCCTCCACGGAGACCAGCAGCTGGGGCTCCTGCCAGGAGCTGGGGCAGCCAGGGCTCCTGCAGCTCCACCTCTGGGGCAGCAACATTGAGGAGGCGGTGGGAGGCTCAAGCCCTATAGGTCCAAATCTTTATGAAGCACCCACTGTGTGCCCAGCACTGTCCTCACCAGGCAAGGTGTTTGTCTCATGGAGCTTCTATTCGGATGGGGAGAACTGCTAATGAACAAGTCAGCAAATACAAGATCCTGGTTAAGACGCTGCTTATGACGCTGGCATCCAATGTCAAAGCAACAGTGTGAGTCCCGGCTGCTCCACTTCCAGTCCAGTCCCCTGTGCTTGGGAAAGCAGCAGAAGATGGCCCCTGCCATCCCTGTGGGAGACCTGGAAGAAGCCCCTGGTTTCAACCTGGACCAGGCTAGGCTGTTGGAACCACTTGGGGAGTGAAGCAGTGATTTGAAGACCTCTCTCTCTTTCTGTCTCTCTCTTTCTCTCTGTTACTCCAGCTTTCAAACAAACAAATAAATCTTTTAAAAAAATTGCAAATAGATTTACTTTTTTAAAAATTCAAAGCCATGATTGAGGTCATGACAAAGCTGTGGCAGCCATAAGCAGGTGATGGGGCAGACGGCAGCTGGACGGCTCAGTGGTACTTTGAGTTGGGGAGAGGGTGGACACAGGAGCGCCTCCTGAGAAGTGCCATTTGAGCTGCCATCGGCGTGTGAGAAGGAGGCAGCCCTGTAAAACCCTGAGGGAGGTGTGGTTCTGGCAGAGGAAGCGAGATGTGCAAAGACCCTGAGGCAGAAATGAATGGGGAAGTTGGGGGAGTGGTGAGGGCAGGAGGAAGAACCAACAGAGACACCATCCCTTTGCCGTGAACTCTCTGTAGGATTTAAGTACAATCCATTTCCTAATTGGACCCCTTGATTTTGGATATCTGTAGGTTTAAATAAGCATTTCTTAGACCTGTTTCCAATTTTCTTTTCTTTTTTTTTTTTTAAAAAAAGATTTATTTATTTGAAAGACAGAGTTACAGGGAGGCAGAGAAAGAGAGAAATCTTCCATCCGTTGGTTCACTCCCCAAATGGCTGCAATGGCTGGAGTTGAGCTGATCTGAAGCCAGGAGCCAGGAGCTTCTTCTGGGTCTCCCTCATGGGTGCAGGGGCCCAAGGACTTAGGCCATCTTCTACTGCTTTCCCAGGCCACAGCAGAGAGCTGAATCAGAAGTGGAGCAGCTGGGACTTGAACTTGCACCCATATGGGATGCCGGCACTGCAGGTGGCAATTTACCCACTATGCCACAGCGCTGGCTCCTCCACTTTTTTTTTTTTTTTTGACAGGCAGAGTGGACAGTGAGAGAGAGAGACAGAGAGAGAAAGGTCTTCCTTTGCCATTGGTTCACCCTCCAATGGCCGCCGCTGCAGCCGGCGCACCGCGCTGATCCGATGGCAGGAGCCAGGAGCCAGGTGCTTTTCCTGGTCTCCCATGGGGTGCAGGGCCCAAGCACTTGGGCCATCCTCCACTGCACTCCCTGGCCACAGCAGAGAGCTGGCCTGGAAGAGGGGCAACCGGGACAGAATCCGGCGCCCCGACCGGGACTAGAACCCGGTGTGCCGGCGCCGCAAGGTGGAGGATTAGCCTATTGAGCCACGGCGCCGGCCAACTTTTCTTTTTCTTTTATTTTTTCCAGAGTAAGGGAAAGGGTTTATTGGGGGAAACCCGACAGACCAGAGGGAAGGGGCGAAGAAAGAAAAAGAGAAGGAGAGTGTAAGAGAGAGAACCAGAGAGAGAGAGAGAGAGAGATCTGGAGATGGAGATGAAGAGAGCCACGTGTTCACGAACAGGTCCTTTTAAAACTTTACCAAGGGGTGGGCAGAGAAGTAGCCGCAGCGAATCCCATTAGAATGAGGAAGGGGCTGACACTGGTGGTTGGGCCATGTGGCAACCTGGCTTCCAGCAATGGCAGCAGGGGCTAGAGCCTAGGATGGTGTCAGTACTGTGCCATTTATTAACATTCCCCCTTTTGTTTTTTATAAAGCAGGAGTTGTATGGGATTACATTAGCCCCAAAATTCCAGGAGGGATAGAAGGACAATAACCTGTCTTTAGAGCTACTTCCTGCTGACATGGGGAGACAAGGTACTCTATGCTGGCATGGGGCGATGTCTCAAGCCACTGTCTCCTGGGTGGGGAGCCGAGAATATCCCTGTAGCAGCATTTGGTTGACCGCCTGGTTGCTGAAGGCCTTGGTTCATTCCATTATCAATTCCTATAAACACTTAAGCAGACACGGTAGTAAAAGACAGGATGAGAATAGCAACCAATGACCCTAAGAGTGGCATTAACCAAGTAATGAGAGGATTTCATAGAGGAGAGGAAATGAGGAGGGTCTCTGGATCCTTGGGAAGACTGCTTGATGGACGCGGTTTGAAGCTCATCCCAACCAAGACCGGGAGAAAGGCCTCTCATCTTTTGCAGGTAGAGGGGTTTGTCTGTAGAGAAATCCTGAACAATCATACAACATTAAGTGTGACCATCATTACACACAGGTCAAGAGTAGAGCCATTGATGTTAGAGTAGAGGCTATGATTACAAAGGAATGAGGCCCTAAGTGGGCTAGACAGGGTCTAGCACAAAGGGCAGAGTCATTACTAGAGGACCTAAGAGAGGTGCTGTCTAAGCCACGGAAACGTTTTCTGATGGAGAGGCAAATAGAAACTGACAGAAGGGACTTGGTAATAATCTTTGAAGAGTTTTTGTACAAGGGATAGGACATTGTTCCGCGGGTCAGGGGACCTAAGTCCTGGCTCCAGCTCTTTGGGTAGCAAGCGGTGTGTTCTTGGCCAGGTCCCTGCCGTCCTCTGAGAGCCAGGGGTGAGGCCCCTTTCTGGCTGAGCATTCCTGGCGCCAGCAATCTCCCTACAGCTCCCCCGGATCCTGTGCTGCTGCCGGTCTGCACGTGTTAGCAGAGGCCTGTTCTGATGCTCTGTGTACATCAGCCAATTGTCCTCTGCTTTTAAAAACGAGAGACAGCCTGAGCGTACAGTAACAGGGAATGGTGCAATATTTTGTGCAGCTATTTAAAAACGAGCGAGTTAGGGGCCATTGTTGTGGTGCAGTGGGTCAAGCTGCTACGTAGGGCACCTGCATCTTACATTGCAGTGCTGGGTGGAGTCCTCTGCTCTGCTTCCCATCGAGCTCCCTGCTCATGCACCTGGGAGGGCAGCAGACAACGGCCCAAGTACTCGGGTCCCTGCAACCTACATGAAACACCCAGATGGAGTTCCTGGCTTCTGGTTTCAGCCTGTCCCAGCCCCAGCTGTTGCAGGCATTTGGGGAGTGAACCAGAGGACAAAAGATCAATTTCTCTCCCTTTCCTTCCCTCTCTCTGCGGCTCTGCCTTCTAGTTAAATAAATACATAAATAAATTCTTAAAAAAAAAATAAGACTGAGCGAGACTTCAGTCTGTGGTGCTGGGGGCGTGCGTGATGTCAGTGAGCATAAAGCCAGCTGCAGGCTAACGTGTTAGAGATGACTTCCTTTTTGTGAAGACAAACAACCGGCTCTCTGTGTGTGTTCGTGCTCGCTCGTGTTCCCGTTCACGAGGGTGGAGAGGGATGGGGGAGGGTAAGTCCCAGCTGTCCCATTTGCTCCCTGTAAGTGTGTGTGCTAAGGGCATGGCCATGGGATGCAGGGGGGGGGGGAAGGAGGCTCCCTTATTTGCTTATATATTTGCTGTTTCACATAACCATGTGTTACTTTTATAATTTTGGAAACAATGTAACACGTGTCTTCTGGCTCCACCAGCTGGAGGGGAGGGGTGGCCCTTGTCACACCGCTCACTCCAGCTCCCCCTGCAGGTGACCCTTGCCCTGCGGTGGTGTCTCCCAGTGTGCACCTCCCGGAGGCAGAGCGGGGGGCCTTGCTGGCACCCCTCCCACCGCCTGGGCTTGTGCGTCAGGCGGCGATGGGAGGCAAGATCCTGCATCTCCTGTCCTGAGGGCGGAGGAGAGGAAGGAGAGAGGGCAGCGGGCTCTGGGACCTATCCTGCACCCCTGCCCCTTTGCCAAGGCGGCTGACCGATCCCAGTCCCACCCCTGCAGGATCCGAGATCACAGGTGTGGTCGCGGCCCAGGAAGCAGCGCCCCTGCCTGTTCTTCCCCTTCCTGCTTCAGAGCAGTAGGTGCTGTGGCGGGGGGAGGGGGTGTGGGGGAAGGGGTGGGGGGGGTGGGAGTGGGGGGGTCCTCCCGTGCTAGGTGCTTCCCCTGACTGCCGGCAGGGATGCACACACACACCCTCAAACCCATCCCAGGGTGGCCGTGGGAGCTTATTGGTGGGGCCCCCACACTGCTTCCTGGGCAGTCGCTCGCCAGGCCAGGAAATCCCCGCAGATGTCTGCTGTCACCACCCTGCTCCAGTCTGGGCTCCGTCCGTCCGCCAGCGAGGAGCCCGCCAGCCTGGGGCGGAATCGCATTGACTCCCCCAGCTTCCTTGTCGTAGGGCCAGTGTGGAATCAGCCTGCCCCGACCGCTGGTGCAGCTTGACGCTTTCTGCAGCCTTCTCGAACTCCATCCCATTTAAATGGCCCCACAGAGTAAGCGCTAAGCAACCCATGTCCCAGAAGGAGTCAAAGGCGAGTCCAGAGGTCGGCCTGTTCAGCTCACCCTCCACTGAACGGAGTGCCCCTCCATGCCCCTCCATGCCCCTCCATGCCCCTCCATGCCCAGGGTCCTTAACAGATTTGGTTATTTAAAAAATATTTATTTGTTTCGTTTATTTGAAAGACAGAGACAGAAACAGACAGAGGGAGCACTTCCCTCCCCCCCCCAAATGCCTGTAATAGCTGGGGCTGAACCAGGAACATGATCCAGGTCTCCCACATTGGTAGCACAGACCCAAGCACTTGAGCCAGCAGTTGCTGCCTCCCAGGGTGTGGGTTAGCAGAGCTGGATCAGAAGCAGCCGTAGGGCTCAAGTCCCGGCGCTCCAGTATGAGATGTGGGGTCCCCAGGGGCATGCTGACCTCCAAAAGTTAACACCTGGGGAGCTCACTCCTCACTTGCAACCAAACGGATCAGGGTGGGCTTGTGATCCACGTAGGCATCAGAGGCCAGGCTATGAGCACCGTGTGACCACTTGTTTGTCAGCCCCATGCTCTCACACTTAAACGAAGCACCGAGACTTTGGGTTGGAGGAACTGAAGAGGGATGTGGGGTCAGCTTGGGAGCCACATGCTGATCATAGGCACCGAGTGACGGGCGCTATGGGCAGAGAAAATAGTCAGTCCATAGGCAGAAGACCAGGAAGGTGTGCAAGGGGCGGCCGGGATAGAAGACCGGGTGGCCCCAAGAGAGAGAGGGCCTAAGACTTTGAGATCCATGAGCTGGCGAGGGCGGGGTGGTGGGGAGAGCTATCCTCCACCCAGGCCCCTCTGAATGATCTTCCTCTTCTAGACCTGGAGACCTCATGAGAAGAGGGTGGGAGGGCCTGAGCCCTCCGTGGTGCAGAGGAGAGCCCAGCTTGCATTGGCCTGAGCAGAAACTACCGCTCGTTGGCTCCGGGAAGTGAGAGCCCCTGCGGCAGATCTGGGCAGGCGTGGAAGGCTCCACGGCTCAAGCACTGCCACGGCGCTGGGTCTCACTCCGTCTCCTGCTCTGCTTTCCACGATGCCGGCTTCCTTCCCAGGCTCTCTCTTTCCTCATGGTGGCAAGATGGCTGCCAGCAGCAGCAGACATGCTGCCCACCCCTTCAACGGGAAGGGAGCATTTCTCTTCCCAAAAAAGAACCAAGTTCCATGGCTTGGATGGTGCCACATGCCCTTCTCTGAACCAATCTCCCTGGCAAAAAGAGATGGGAGGTTCTGGTGGGTCCGGCCTGCATCACACTAGGTGGCTCAGCTCCCTAGCACCCCAGAGACTGAGTGTGGGGAAGGGGTGGTTCCATCAGATACCCCAGGGGCAGGGGGCTACCAGACAGTGCGATAGCCACGGTGAGCTGCTACCTGCCGCGCTAAACAACCCCGAGTGGTCAACGGCAGCACAAAACCGTTTTATTTCTGCTCCTGGTGGTGGCAGGGACAGGGCCTGCTCATGTGGTCATTCGCGTGTCCGGGCTGCTGGGCACGCTGCCATCCTCAGTGCTCGGCTTCCGAGGACACCCTAGGCAGTGACATTCATCGGGCAGGAAGGGAGCAACAGGAGGGCCATGTTTTCTCACGACCTAGGCCTGAGCACTCACCATCAACTCTACTGCCCAAAGTCAGCCACGTGACCATGGCTGAAGACAGGGGAGACCGGAGGAAGCTCTGGTTACATGCCTAGGAGGAAGGGCACGTGGTCTTCACGGCACAGGAGGAACGGATGGGGGTGCCGGGCAGGCGCAAACAAGAGGCCGCCTGAGCTTTCTAGCACGCCCCGCTCCTCTGGCCCTTTTAGGCTAAGGGTTCCCTGCAGGCAGCAGTACTGGCCCCGTCTTCCCAGCTGGGGTCTCCTTTGCGATGGCCTGGATGCCAACTTCTCGCCCCAGGCTTGCCTGCCCAACTTCCTAATGACCCTCTCATGATGATGCCACTCAGGGACTTGGATCAGCCAACAAACCCCTGAGGACAGGCAGGAGTGCAGCAAAGGGTAAGAGAGGACAGCTCTGCCCAGCGGCAAAGCAGCATCCCACGTGCAACCACCGGTTCAAGTCCCGGCTGCTCCACTTCCAATCCAGCTCCCTGCCAGTGCGCCTGGGAAAGCAGCAGATGATGGCCCGAGTATTTGGGTCTCTGCTGCCCATGTTGGAGAGACAGATGGAGTTTCTGGCTCCTGGGTTTGGCCTGGCCCAGTCCCAGCCATTGTAGTCGTTTGGAGAATGAACCAGCAGATGGAAGATCTGTCTCTTTCTCTCTGCCTTTCAAATAAATAAATAAATCTTGAAAAACAAAGAAAGAAGGGAGGAAGGGAGAGGGATGGCATTGAGCTTCTGAAGACCACGGCTGGGAAGGTTGTGTGGCGATATCTCTATAGCAGCAGATTATCATTCATTCATTCATTCATTCTTTCACTGTTTACTGTATGTCTGGTATTGTGCAGGCTGCTAGGCAAAAATGACACTTGAGAAATACAAGATCTTGGGTCTAACTAGTATATTTTTAAAAAAAGATTTATTTATTTAAGGCAAGAGTTAGAGAGAGAGAGAGAGAGAGCGAGCAAGAGAGCTTCTACCCTCTGGTTTACTCCCCTAATAATAGCAATGGTCCAGGCTGAAGCCAGGAGCCAAGAGCTTCATCCAGGTCTCCCATGTGGGTGCAGGTGTCCAGGCCCGTGGGTCATCCTCCGCTGCTTTCCCAGGTGCAATAACAGAGGGCTGGATCGGAAGTAGAGCAGCCAAGACTGGAACTGGTGACCATGTAGGACGCCAGCTACAGCACCAGCTCCAAGCATAACCAGTATTAAGATTAGCAGGTATGTGTAGGTCAGCTACTAAAAGCAGGCTGTCAGTAAGGCAAGATTTGGTTGACCCTTCCACCATTTCCAGGTGAATGAGACCTAGATGGGGCAGGGACACATAGCTTGTGTAGTGTCTCCAAGACCGGCACCTGATTGCCTCTCAGATGTGTCCAGGAGGAAGAGGTGATAATAATCAGAAAACAGCCGCGATGACCGTTTCCTGCGTGCACAGGGCACTGTGCCAGAGCCAAGGGCAACCCACAGGTGACGCCTCGCATCTTCTCCCCCAGCCATGCAAGATGTGGACTTCTTATCCCTATGGATGTGGACGGGACACCGAGGCTCCAAAAGCCTTCGGGAGCCTGCCCGAAACTGCACGGCCATCACGGGGCAGCATGGGGATGGGCGTCCAGGTCTGTCTGATGGCAGAGCCCGGGTCTGCCTACTTGTGCGTTAAGTCAGAGACTGCGCTTGTCTGCCTGGCTCTCCGGCCACTTACTGCAAACCTCAGCCCGCGTGTCTGGAGCCTGGCTGGCCACCGCCAGGAGTTGCTCTGTGCTCCGCCTGTCCGCTCTGTGCTGGGGGCTGGACTGGGCCAGTGGAACCAGAGCAGACCCCAGGAATAGATCTTGTCCCCAAGTAGGGTCATCTGTGAAAGCCGGGCGCCTGAGGACGCTTCTCCCTCCGCGCCTCCAGGCAGAAGCTTGGCACGGGGAAGGCTGCTCCACCCACTCGGTTTCCTGGCCCGTGATGGCACTCCCATCTGGCTCATTCATCCTTGTATTCATTCAACAAATCATTACTGAGCACCGGCTCCCCACCTTACAGTGGACAAGGGAGCTGGAGATGGCCTGGACGAGAGAAGAAGCGCTTACAAGAGACACTTAGAAAGGTGGACCGCGATGAGGACCATGGGAAAGCAGAGCGAGCCCCCCGTGAGTGTGAGAGGGACGATCCCCTCCCCTCCGACTTGGCAGGAGTGGGGGAGGGCAGTGCAGGAAGGAAAGTGTCCAGGAAGCGGAACTGGAGCTGGGCAGGATCTGAAGATGTGCAGCCACAGAGAAGGGCAACGTAGGTGGTGGGAATGGTGTGAGCCAAGGCCCGGGGTGGCGATGCCCAGGGCTGCCTGGGGAACTGGCAGTGTGGGGTCGGCTTGGTCAGTGGGTGGGCCGGCTGGCGCCATGCTGTGAGCCACATGGTGGGGCCCAATGCCACAACAGCCTCGGCCCAGCCCCTCTGCAGTGGCTTTGGGAGGGTGGGGATGGGCCCAGAGGTCCCAGCCCCTCAGTTGCTGGGTGCACTGGGAGCACTCCTCCTGCCTTGGCCTTGGCAGCCTGTCGTGCTGCTCTTCTTTATTTGTTTATTTATTTTTTAAGATTTACTTATTTGAAAGGTGGAGTTAGAGAAGAGAGAGAGAGATCTTCCATCTGTTTGTTCACTTCCCAAATGGCTGCAATGGTTGGAGCTGGACAGGGCCAAAATGGAGTAGCCGGGACTCGAACGGGTGCCCATTTGGGTTGCTGGCAGTGGCTCAACCCACTGTGCCTGTCATCCTCACAAGGCCCCCACTGCTGTTCTGAGAATCCCTTACCTGCTCCCACAGTACCTCCTGGCCGAGTCAGCCCAGCACCTGGTGCGTCAGGGTGGGAGGCAGGTTTGGCTTGGAGAGTATCTCATCCAGCGACTAAAAATAACAACAACTTGTAGGCTCCCATTACTCAGCTGGAATCCCAGAACTTCCCCACAGAAAACCCACACAGTGCTGGTGACAGCAGGGTAGGGACTCCCACCCTGTCCCCACGTCGCTCCTGGGACACCCCTGGGAATCAAGGACTCAAGGAACACCACGGCGCTGTGGTGCAGCGGGTTAAAGCCCTGGCCTTCAGTGCTGGCATCCCATATGGGCGCCAATTCTGGTCCCAGCTGTTCCTCTTGTGATCCAGCTCTCTGCTGTGGCCTGGGAAAGCAGTGGAGGATGGACCCAGGTCATCCGGGGCCCCTGCACCCACGTGGGAGACCAGGAAGAAGCTCCTGGCTCCTGGCTTGGGATCAGCGCAGCTCCAGCCATTGCAGCCATCTGGGGAGTGAACCAGTGGATGGAAGACCTCTCTCTCTCTGTGTCTCTACCTCTCTCTGTAACTCTTTCAAATAAATAAAATAAATCTTAAAAAAAAAAGAAAAAGAAAACCACTGATCCACCCCATGTTCATCTTCCTATGTTCATCTTCCCGGCGAGGAATCGGAAACCAGAAGAGACACAGGGTGCAGACGGCCTGACCACTGGCCCAGGGAGCGTTGTGCCTGATAACGGTGGTGAGGTGCGGCAGTGGGTGGGAGGGACTCTGCCTCAGTGCCTGGAGAAGGTGGGTGGCTCCCCAGGACTCGCAGCCCTCCCCTGGGCAGCAGTGCCCGGGGCGGCCGTGGCTGCTGCAGTTCCAAACACCTGACTCTGGGCCTGCTGGCAGCTGTGCTGGCTTCTCTGTGGCTTCGTGCTGGGCCAAGCCCTCCTTGGCCACACACATCGGAAATAGAGGCATGGTCAGATAAACCACTTGCAGGCCTTCCAGTTCCAGGTGGAGAGAGCTCAGCGAGTGTGTGTGCACGTGCATGCATGTCCGTGCGTGTGTGCACACACATGTATGTTCATGTGTGTGCATGCATGTGTTCACATGCGTGTGCGCATATGTATGTTCACATGTGCATGCATGTGTGTGCCTGCACGTGTGTGTTTGTGTGTGCACGCATGTGTGCGCACGCACGTGTGTGTTCGTGTGTGTATGCATGTGTGTATGTGTTCGTGTGTGTATGCATGTGTGTCCGTGTGTGCATACACGTGTGAGTGTGTGTATGTGTGTTCGTGTGTGTGCATGCATGTGTGTGTATGTGTGTTAAGTGTGCGTTGTGAGGCTTCTGGAGAATGTGGAGGAGCAGGGCAAGGCTGGGGGCAGAACTGTGAACTATTACCCGGCCACTGCTCCCTAGTTTTCTGCCCCTCCCTTGAGGCTGTGAGAGCCTGGACTCCTGGTCTCGGGGCCTAGCACAGGGCCTGCTGCACGGCAGGGGCATGGGAAATATCTACTGTGGGATTCTGGTGACAGCGGGTGTGCCCGTGACCTTGCTTCTGGGTGAGGTCGTCTCAGCCAACACCAGGGCTGCCCTGGGTCTGACATCTTCCCACTTCCTCGTCTCCTGCAAATAAGGAGCAACAGCTCAGAAGCCCTGGCCGTGTGTCAGAGGGAAGCCGTGAACACACGGGGCCACCTTGCCCACTTCGTCCTCGTCAGCCCTGGGGCATCACCCACAGCTTCCCTCTTCAAAGCCCCCTGACCCTGGGTGGGTCCCCCCAGGAGAGGGGACAGTGGTACCTCTGCTGGCAGCTCTGGGAAACAGAATCATTCTGACGGCTGGCCACGGCAGAGGCTGCTCTCCGGGGCTCCGCAACTCTGGGCTCCACGCCCAGCCTAGCACAGGGATAAAGAGCTCCCAGCTCAAGGCTCACCTTGTCTGTCACAGGGTCTGGACAGATGTCCCCAGCTCCTTACACACATATGCAGGGAGGGGACAAGCTGGGACAAGCACATGAACCTTCTCAAAGACTCGTGGCTTATGAGAAACCTCCCCAGCCCAGAGCCCACTTCCTGCCCACCATCCCAGAGACACTTGCTCCTGAGTGCCAGGTGCACAGACAGCCCCCTGCCGCGCACCCAGGACTTCTCACAGGCGATCTTGGGACGAGGCAGGTACTGCTGCCTCCTCCCCGTGAAACGGGGCCAGCTGCCTCGCAGCGTCAGCCTCGCCCCATCCCAATCCTGGCAGCTGGCTCCAGCTGCTTACAGGGGCTCCCCGCTGGGGTCTTCAGGGTTCTGATGGAGGGTCTTTTCACCCCCAGCTGACCGGGCATCAAAGACAACACAGGAGTGGTGACAGGGCTGGAAAAGCAGGTCCACTTTATTTACAATGATCATGGTGACACATGGGTCTTTGGGTTTTGTGTGGCCTCTGGAGATGCCTGGGCAGGGCCCACTCCCTCGGTGGGGTTAACACCCCTCCCTCTGCTAGGAAACTCTGGGGTCTACCTGCCCTGACCAGCCTCAGCTTGAGGACACCTGCCAAAGGTTCTCCTTACCTCCTTCGGAAGTGCCACCTTGGTCCTGGTTGTGGGGTACCTGTTGGGCACCCTCCCTCCCCCGCACATCTGTCGGCAGATGGAGGGGGTGAGTGAAGGCCACCCTAAGAGGAGGGGCAGCTGCCTGCTTGCAGACCTGTGGCCTGGCCTCATCTGTTGAACTTGGTAAAGCCCTCCCCTTGCTCTCCAGAGTCTCAGGAATCCTCCAAGGGGCAGGGAGGCCCAGCAGGGGGCCTGAGGATTCTTCCCTATGGGTGCGACCACAGAGCCAGTGCCCCTCCTGGGCCTGGCCTTAGCCGCCCCCAGCCGCCTTGCCCTCCCCATGCCCCGTGCTCTCCAGGGTCCTTTTCACCACAGGGAGGACCGCTAGCCGGACCAAGGGCAAAGCCACCGCCTCCACCTGGCCAGAGTACAAACCCATCCTCCTGGATTTCTGGAAACTTCTTTCCCCCTTCTCTCGAAAAGGTCTCTGGGGAGGGAGCAGGGTGGTCGTGGGCAGCTGCGGTGCAAAGCTTGGGAGGCAGTTCCACTGTGGAGGGCCCCGGGCAGCTCCGGGTGTGGGCAGAGGTGAGTACGCCCCTCCCCCCACAGTCAAGGGCAGGGCAGGTGGCACCCTGAGCCAGGAGGAGGCAGAGGGGCGGAGGAGGGCCACAGCCCAGACCAGGAGGGAGGCAGGGCCAGGGACCGGTGGGGAGCCGAAGCGGGCAGGGCCGGGGTTAGAGGCGGTGAGTCCGGCGGGCCCGGGTCTGAGGCCGGGAGTCCTGCCCCCAGGGCTCTCAGCGCGCCTGGCCCGCGCGCTCCCTGGCGCCGGCCTTCCAGCGGCGGGGCTGCGCGGGCGGCGGCGGCGGCGGCGGCGGCGGTGGCGGCGCCGGGACGCCCCGCAGGCTGCACGTCCTCAGCTCCCGGGCCAGGCTGAGCACCTCAGGCCGCTCGCGCTGGGGGGCTTCTCCCTTGCGCTCCTCCACGTCCTCCGCCTCCTCCTCGTCCTCCTCCTGGATGCTGCTGAGGCGCGGCGCCCCGCGGCCGCGCTCGGTCGGCGGCGGCCGGTAGGCGCACTTGGCGTTGAGCAGGCGGCGCAGCGGGGCGCGGGGCACCGAGGCGGCGGCGCCCCCCGCGCGCAGGTGCTGCTGGCGCACGTGGCGCGCGTCGCTCTGGCGCTGCAGGCGCTTGAAGTCGCTGAAGGCCGCCAGCGCGGTCTGGCGGAGCAGGCGGGCCAGGGCGCGCGCCTTGTGCGCCCGCGCCAGCAGCACGGCGTGGCAGCGCAGCACCACGGCCTTGTGGCGAGCCTGGTGGCGGTAGACCCAGGCGAAGACGCGCGGGTGGCGGCCGTCCGCCGTGCAGTAGGTGATCCGCGGCAGCAGGTAGGCGTGCGCCGGCCTGCGGCTCCCCGAGCCGCCGGCGCCGCCGCGTTCACAGGGCTGCATGCGGATCCCGTGCGGCCCCAGCGTCAGCTTCATCTTGGTGCCCCCGCCCGGCCCGCAGCGCGCCCAGATCTTGTTCACGGCGTCGTCGGTGCAGCCGTCGCCCTTGGCGTGCAGGGTGACGGCGTTGCCCAGGTACCACACGGTGTAGGTGGGGTCCTCCTTGTTGAGCTCCACTTTCTGGCGCCGGCTGCGGAACACGCGGCCCAGGCGCTCGAGCGGCCAGTCGGGCAGCAGGTCTGGGCAGGAGCGCAGGAAGCTGGAGAGCAGCGACGTGTAGGCGAGCCCGGGACTCAGGCTCTTCGCCTTGCACTTGGCCTCGTCCTCCACCAGCACGAATTTGTTACGTCTCCAGGGCAGCATCGCGGCGGCCGAAGGAAGGGGCCGGGGGCGCGGCGAGCGCGGGGCGGCCGGGGGAGGGGCAGGCGCGCCGAGGCCCACTCGGTGGCCCCGGGGTGGCGAGGAGCCGGGCGGAGCTGGAGACAGGCGGTGCCCGGAGACGCCCAGTGCCAGGCGGGGCTGGCTTCGCAGATGCCGGGGGGCCGGCCGGTCTGCCCGCCGAGATGCCCGGCGGCGGCCGAGCGGCCAAGAGCAGCTTTCGCTGGGAGCGACTCCAGCCGTCTGGGTAGCAAGGAGGGGCAGGGACGCCCCCCAGGCCCGAGCAGGTGAGTTGGGGGGAGGGTGGTTCCCGCGGTCCCCGCCGCCCAGACTGCGGCGGCAGGGAGGGCGCCGGAGCCGGGGCTGGCGGCAGCTTGGTGGGGTAGACCGAGAGCGCGGCTGCGGTGGGGACTCCTCCAGGCGTCGCGGCTCCACCTCCCCGGGCTGCCTACATCACCGGGCGGGACCGCTCGCTCTCTTGTCCCCTCCCCTCGCCCTGCTCTCCCCCTCCCCCTGCGCAGGCTCGCGCTGCCCGGACCCGGCACAGGCGCCCTGCCACCGGCTTAATCGTTATTATCTGAGGGGTGGGAGCCGGCAGGGTGGGTAAGGAGCGGGAGTCGCTGGGAATGCACCGGAGGGCTTGGCTAATGCCCATGCCTCCGGCTTCCCCAGTGGCCTCCCAGCTCCGCGGGGGGCATCTGTGGACGCCCCCCCCGCCCCCCACCACTGGGCTGCCCCTCACCCACAGCATGTCTCCTGGGTTGATATTGGGGGTGAGTTCCTGGGGGCGCCGGCCTGGTGCACTTTGCCTCCTGTCTGCACAGCCCAGAGGCAGCTGCGGTGGCCGGTGGCTGAGCAGTGCGGTGGAAAAGTACTGTGGCTCAGTGATGCTTTCTCCCAGGTTCCTGCACAAGGTCGTGGGCCAAGGCCGGTGCCTGAGCTGGGAGACCCATGCCTGCTTCAGTGCGGGGTCCCCTGGACTGGGGCAGGGAGGGTGGGCTCAGAGGGTCGGGAGAGCCTTCCAGGGCGGACTGGTTTGGGGGAATTGCAGAGGAGTCCGGGGAAGATTACACAGATCAACTCCTGTTTGTGAGCGCTTTAGCTGTCCCCAATATCCAGCATTGGTTATCTCATTCAATCCTCCCTCCCAGCCCGGCTCAACTGAATGGCCAAGGTCACACCAGGGCTCCCCGGGCCCCCAACCTTCCACCTGCTCTACACAGCTGGGGTGTCTCCATCTTGCCCTGGGCCTCCCTGATGGGAAGTGAGGATTCTGACGGACTGAGAGACAGCTGTCCCAGGGTCTGGGACACATCTCTGCACCTTTGCAGAGTCCATTCAAGCCACAAGCGCCCTAGACTCCCGGGACAGCTCTGAGATGGGCCCCAGGCATTTCATCCTCGGTTTCTGAATGGGCCGTCTGGGGGGCGTCTTCTAGGTCAGGAGTGAGCCCAGGTCTGGTGGGGGTGGGGTGGGGGGCTGCATTCAGAGCCAGGCCCAACCATGTGACCTGGGAACACCAGGGACAGTGGGAAGGAAGGGTGCTCTGGCCACCAGCAGCATTCCGGGCCAGCGGGCAGCAGCAGTGAGTGGCCGGGTTCAGGATCCCAGGGGGAGTCAGTAAGACAGCAAAGCAAAGTGCTGTGTGTGGTTCCGTGGCTTCCTAACACGACACACAAAAACCGGGGGCCGGGGATTTCTTCGAATTGCACAGCTCGGCTTTGGAGGGCGCCTCACAGATTTTCTGGTCTGCTGCAGCTCTGCGCATTTCCGTATGGAAGTGTCTTTATTGCCTTTTGCTGATTACCAAAGTAATGCATGCCGGTGGTAGAGATGAGCACATGGGGGACATGAAAGTCTCCCGCTGTCTCCGCCTGGCAGATGTGGCCCGGCTTCCCAGGGACAGAACAGGCTGTGTGATGCCGGTGATCATGGCCGGGTTCTTCCCAGCGCCATGTGTACCTCCTGGGCCGCTGGTGACATTAAGGCAACCAACTCCCTTTATAGAAAGGAAGGCGTGTGGCTTTTGACCTGGAAGTCGGCACATGGAAACCCTTTGACGCGTCCTGCCTGGAGTCTCCTGGGCCACCTTCCTTGCCTTGCTCCTGGGGCCTCCCCACCTGGAGGCAGGAGTTGGTGGCAGTGGCCAGGGGCATAGGCTCAGCCTGGAATACTGAAAACCCCAAGCTTTTGTTTGAAGGGAGGTGTAGCCTCCTTAGGGTTGCGGGGGTTAAGACGCGGACATCTAGTTGCGTCTGAGTTTCGGATCAAGAGTGTTCTTAGCCTGAGTGTGTCCCAAGGATGGCCTGTGTGTTCTCAGGTGGCTCTGAGTGTCCTTGTAGCTGGCAACGCCACGCAGGTTGGAGCGTGCAGCCCCCGAGTCTCCACTCCCTCCCTAGCCCCGCTCACTTTCCTTACTCCTGGGGGCGTGGCTTCTATTCCCTTTACTTTTTGGAAAAAA
Organism: Oryctolagus cuniculus; assembly: GCF_964237555.1. Classification (NCBI taxonomy): domain Eukaryota; kingdom Metazoa; phylum Chordata; class Mammalia; order Lagomorpha; family Leporidae; genus Oryctolagus; species Oryctolagus cuniculus. The sequence continues at coordinate 150,208,683 of NC_091438.1, forward strand.
CTGGGGGAGGAGGAGGTCACCCATAATTGTGTGAGATCACAAGTGTAATTGTCTTATTTATTTATTTATTTATTTATTTATTTATTTTTGACAGGCAGAGTGGACAGTGAGAGAGAGAGACAGAGAGAAAGGTCTTCCTTTGCCGTTGGTTCACCCTCCAATGGCCGCCGCGGTCGGCGCGCTGCGACCGGCGCACCGCGCTGATCCGATGGCAGGAGCCAGGAGCCAGGTGCTTTTCCTGGTCTCCCATGGGGTGCAGGGCCCAAGCACCCGGGCCATCCTCCACTGCACTCCCTGGCCACAGCAGAGGGCTGGCCTGGAAGAGGGGCAACCGGGACAGAATCCGGTGCCCCGACTGGGACTAGAACCCGGTGTGCCGGCGCCGCTAGGCGGAGGATTAGCCTAGTGAGCCGCGGCGCCGGCCTGTAATTGTCTTTTAAAAAAAAAGATTTATTTACTTATTTGAAAGGCATAGTTACAGAGAGAGATGGAGAGACAGAGAGAGAGAGACAGAGAGAGAGAGAGAGAAAGAGAGAGATCTTCGATCCGCTGGTTCACTCCCCAATGGCTGGAATGGTCAGAGCTAGGCCGATCTGAAGCCAGGAGCCAGGAATTTCTTCTGGGTCTCCCACATGGGTGCAGGGGCCCAGGGGCCATCTTCTATGGCTTTCCCAGGTGCATTAGCAGGGAGCTGGATTGGAAGTGGAGCAGCTGGTATTCCAACCGGCACCCATATGGGATTCTGGTGCTGCAGGCTTTGCCTGCTACTCCATGGTGTTGGCTACACTAGTCTGTTTTTTTGTTAAGTCCTGTTGACCCCAAAGCTGCCCTCAGGTTTCAGCTGCCTTCAATCAACCCATGGAAGATTCTAGAAATAAGCAAGTCATTTAAAAAATATTTATTTATTTGAAAGGCAGAGTTACAGAGAGGCAGAGAGAGTGAGAGAGAGAGAGGTCTTCTATCCCTGGTTCACTCCCCAAATGGCCGCAGTGGCTAGAGCTGAGCCAATCTGAAGCCAGGAGCCAAAGAACTTCTTCCAGGTCTCCTATGGGGGTGCAGGGGCCCAAGCACATGGGCCACCCTCTGCTGCTTTCCCAGGTGCATTGTCAGTGAACTGGGTCAGAAGTGGAGCAGCCGGGACTCAAACTGGTGCCCATATGGGATGCCGGCACTGCAGGTGGCGGCTTTACCTGCTACACTACTGCAGCAGCCCCACAAGTCATAAGTTTGAAATTGTGCCCCGTTCTGGGCAGCACGATGAAGACTTGGGCTGTGCTGCTCCTTCCGGCGCAGGACGGGAGTTGTCCCTCTGCCCGGCTGACTGCGTGGACTGTCCTGGTATTGCAGTGCCGGTACTCACGGCACCCTCATTTCAGTTAATAAAGGCTCCAAAGCCTGGAGAGCAGTGATGCTGGTGATGTGGACATGGTGACAAGAAGCCGTAAAGCTAAGTGGAAGTGCAGTAAGCAACAGCCCCCGTTCCCTGCGGCGTATGTCACAGTAGATGGTTCTAAATGTGTTGTAGTTTATTTTCAATCATTGTCGTTAATCTCTGACTGTGCCTAATTTATAAATTGGTATCCAGGGAAAAGTGTGGTGTAGACAGTGTGAGGTCCTATCCAAGGTTTCAGGCATTCACCGAGAGGCTTGGAACACAGCCCTAGTGGGTGGGTGGGTGGGGGGCACTGTGTTGCTTACCCACGCCCACCTGGTCTCCATTCTCCTCACCCCCGCCCTGGTTCCCTGTCTCCCCCCAGGCTCCTGCTCATCTTCTGCTCTTCTTCTTCCAAACTTGGTCCTCATGCAGCTGGTCTCGGAGCTCCCACTGCCGCTGTCTGTCAGACAGCGAGGAAAGCTGGCCTGGTCTCGGGCACAGAGGCAGAGCCCAAGGCTGTCCCTGCTCTTGACGATCCCTTCACGTCGGTCCGTGGTGAGGGCGCCGGACTGCGCACTGAATCCTCACTAACTCACAGACGGGCATGTAGTCGGACTTTTTCAACTGCATTTTCTTTTCAAAGATTTATGTAATTTACTTGAAAGGCAGAGTTAGAGAGAGAGAGAGAGAGGAGATCTTCCATCCATTGACTGGTTCACTCCCCAAATGTCCACACCAGCTGAAGCTGGGCCAGGGCCAGGGCCAGGCTGAGCTAGGAGACTGGAACTCCGTTCGTGTTTCTCATGTGGGTGGCAGGGCCCAAGCTCTTGGGCCATCTTCCGCTGCTTTCCTAAGCAGGGAGCTGGGTTGGAAGTGGAGCAGCCGGGACTTGAACCAGTGCTCATGCATGGTGCCCGCGTTACAGGTGATGACTTAACCTGCTGCACCACCATGCCTGCCCCCAGGTTAATTTTTGCTTCTAATATATTTATATATAATTAGTTTAAAAAGTCAAACAGTTTGTTTATGTTAATAAAAACAAAATCCCTGGCACTCCCCCTTCCCTGGTCTCAATTCTCCCTTGCACAGTCAACTACGATGGTACACATTTTAGATGGCGTTTTGTCATTGCCTATGTATTCCTAGAGGGCTTCGTTTTTTTTTTTTTAAGGTTTATTTATTTATTTGAAAGTCAGAGTTACCCAGAGAGAGAAGGAGAGGCAGAGAGAGAGAGAGAGAGAGAGAGAGGTCTTCCATCTGCTGGTTCACTCCCCAATTTACCCCAATGGCTAGAGCTGTGCCGATCCGAAGCCAGGAGCTTCTTCCGGGTCTCCCTCATGGGTGCAGGGGCCCAAGGACTTGGGCCATCTTCTACTGCTTTCCCAGGCCATAGCAGAGAGCTGGATAGGAAGTGGAGCAGCCGAGTTTTGAACCGGTGCCCATGTGGGATGCTGGCACTGCAGGCGGAGGCTTTACCTGCTACGCCACAGTGCCGGGCCCCCCAGAGCGCTTCTAATGCAGCTTTTCCCGTGTTTGAAGCGTTCTCTCAGTGGACGTTGGAGATCCTTGCCCTTTTGTCCACCCCACCCACACATTATTCTTCCTCCCTCCCTCCTCCCGTCTCCGTTCAGTCGGAACACTTTGCAGGTGCACAATATTCAGTGTTTAATTCCTACGAGGTGTGAATGGGGTCAAAGCCCAGCTTTGTGAGCCGTGCTGGGCTCCATTTCCTCACGGGACAGCTTGTCTGCTTTATCAGAACTTAGTGATTGTCTCCTTTTTTGTAAAAAAAAAAAAAAAAAAAAAAAAAAAAGAAGCAGCTCGCTGTTGTCCCCATCACTATGCCTCCCCCAGCCCTGGACAGACAGTGCAGCCCCTCCCTGCCTGGTTGGCCCCTCCCTGCCTGGTTGCACACAGTCCCTCCTGCCTGGTTGCGCACAGCCCACGCGTGCTCAGGTTTTTGTGCTTCTCAGTCGCGCCTCCCGGGGCTGCCTCTGGGCTGGTCACTCCGCACACTGGGGCCCTCTGGCCTGGACTTTTGCTCTACACGTTAGCCATCCTGGTGCCTGCCTTTGCTTCTTTTCTGTCTGTGATCCTGTTCTCCGGATCTCTTGCTTCCCGCTGTGTCAACCTCGGTTTGTTTCCTTGCTTTGGCAAAGTGTGGGCCCCAGTAGCCTTGATGGGGTTTGGCCTGGCATCGAATTCCAGACGGAAATGCATTTCCCTTGGAATTTTGAAGATCTGCTCCACTGTTGAAAAGTCAAATGACAATCTTTTTTTAAATTTATTTATTTTTATTTGAAAGGTACATGTGCACGCATGCACACACACACACGCAGAGCTAGAGAGAGATGTGCCTTCACTCACTCATTCCCCAAATGTCTGCCAAAGTCTGGCTGGGCAAAGCCAGGAGCCTGGAACTCCATCCGGGTCTCCCAGGTGGGTGGCAGGGACTCAAGTCCTTGAGCTGTCATGGCTGCCTCCCGGGTGCGCATTGGCAGGAGCTGCATCGGAAGCAGGTGCTGTGGACTGGAAGGCAGGGTGAACCCGCGTGCCACAGTGCTGTCCCTCAGACGGCTTTCTGACGTCTGATCCCCTGTGTGTGCTTTTCCTCTCTGGGAGATTTTGGGGTGCTCAGGGGCCTGAAGTCTCTGATGATGTGCATTGGCGGTGCGCCCCTTGTTCTGAACATCAGTCTCTTTTAATCTGGGGATCGATTTTGGGGACTTTTCTGTGTTCATTTCCTCCGGTTCATTTTCTCTGTTTTTGTTTTTTCCAGATCTATTTTGGTTGGTTCTCTGGGGTTGAGTTTCTGTGTTTTCAAAATGTTCTTTCCAGTTTTCTGTTCTAGAAAATATTTGTTCTCTTTTCTGGTATACTATCTCAACTTTCTCTTCTAACTTTTTTATGTAACTTTTTTTTTTTTAAATTTTTTGACAGGCAGAGTGGACAGTGAGAGAGAGAAACAGAGAGAAAGGTCTTCCTTTGCCGTTGGTTCACCCTCCAATGGCCGCTGCGGCCGGCGTACCACGCTGATCCGATGGCAGGAGCCAGGTACTTATCCTGGTGCAGGGCCCCAGTACCTGGGCCATCTTCTGCTTTCTCAGACGTATTGGCAGGGAACCATATCAGAAGTGGAGCATCTGGGATGGCGCTGTGGCATAGCAGGTGAAGTTGCTGCCTGCAATGCTGGCATCCCATATGGTCACCGATTCTAGTCCTGGCTGCTCCACTTCCCATCCAGCTCTCTGCTGTGGCCTGGGAAAGAAGTAGAAGATGGCCCAAGTCCTTGGGCCTCTGCACCCATGTGGGAGACCCGGATGAGGCTCCTGGCTTTGGATCGGCGCAGCTCTGGCCATTGCGGTCATCTGGGGAGTAAACCAGAGGATGGAAGACTCTCTCTCTCCCTCTCTGCCTCTCTGTGTAAATCTGCCTTTCAAATAAATAAATAAATCTTTTAAAAAAAAGTGGCGTATCTGGGACTAGAACTGGTTCTTGGATAGGGAGTGTTGGCATTGTAGGCTATGGCTTAACCCACTGCACCACAATGCCAGACCAGCATAGAAGTTTAAAATTTTGGTATATACTCCAGTTTATCTATTGTTTTCTTTGGTTGCCTGTGCTTTTGATGTCATATTCAAGAAATCAATGCCAATTCCATTATTGTGGGTCTTGTTCCTGTGCTTCTTTTAAGTTGCACGGTTTCAGGTGTTATGTTTAGGACTTTGATCCACTTGAGCTGATCGTGGTGTATGGTGTATCTGCTAATGGTTGTGCTTTGACAAGTGGAGACCCAGTGGATTTTTTTAAATTTATTTTTATTTTTATTTGAAAGACAGATTACAGAGAGAAGTAGAGACACACACACACACACACACACACACACACAGAGAGAGAGAGAGAGAGAGAGGTCTTCCATCCACTGGTTCACTCCACAAATAGTCATAAGGGCCGGAGCTGAGCCGATCTGAAGTCAGGAGCCAGGAACTTCTTCCGGGTCTCCCACGCGGGTGCAGGGGCCCAAGGACTTGGGCCATCTTCTACTGCTTTCCCAGGCCATAGCAGAGAGCTGGATCAGAAGAGGTGCAACCGGGACTTGAACCGGCGCCCATATGGAATGCTGGCACGTTAGGCCGGAGCTTTAACCCACTGCGCCACAGTGCCAACCCTGACCCAGTTTTTCCAATACCACTTATTGAAAAAATTATCATGTCCCCACTAAATGTTCTTGGTATCTTCATTAGAAAATCATTTGAACATATATGCAAACATTTATTTTTGGATATTTATTTATATAATGTTTAATGACGATTTGTTTATCTGTTTTATTCCGTGCGTCTACATGTCTGTTTTTATGTTGTACCCGACTGTTTTGATTGCTGTAGCTTTGTAATAAGTTTACTCCTTTGTATGGTATTGTAAGTGGAATTGTTTTCTTAATTTCTATTTCAGATTGTTCACTGTCAGTGTATAAAAACACGACTATTATTTGTATGTTGATTTTATAACCTGCAGCTTTACTGAATTTGTTAGTCGTAAAGTTATGTTGATGGCATCTTTAGGGTTTTCTAGCTATAGCTGTTTTTATTTTAAAAAGTATTTATTTATTTGAGAGGCGGAGAAGGAGGGAGCACTCTTCTCCACTGGGTCATCCCCGATGCCTGCAGCAGCGTGAGTCAGGAGCCGGGACTTCAGTCCAGGTCTCCCATGTGAGTGGCAGGGATGCAACTACTTGAGCCATCGCCGCTGTCTCCCAAGGTGCACCACCATCAGGGGCTGGATGGGAGCAGAGCAGGCTCAAACCTGGGCTCTCTAGGTTAAGCCTCTCACCTGTGTCTTCCCTGCTCGACCAAATGCCCACCCCATAATATTTTTTAAAGATTTCTTCAGTTTCCTGTATTGATCTGCTCCCTGCATTCACTGTATTTGTGGTGGTTTTTTTTTTTTTTTTTTTTTAATAATTTAACAAATGTGACTCTGGCTGTCAGGTCTGTGGCTCTCTGCTTGTGATCATTGTGGTCCTGTCCTCTCTGAGGAAGTGCTTTGGGTACGGGGGCGGGGCAGGGAAGGGTGGACCGGGCTGGCCAGATGTTGGCCTCATCAGGCAAGGCAGCGCTTGGGGAGGTCAGGAGTCTTTGCTTGTAAGCTGGTCAGTGGCCCTAGAGGGCGCTGGCACAGTGTTCTGTCCTGGGGGACGGGGTGTGTGAACCGAGCTGTCCCCATTCTTGGGGGGGGGGGTGTGGGGAGGTGTGAACCGAGCTGCCCCGACTCTGGGAGTGGTGTGGCGATGGGGCTGGGACAGCTCCCTGGTCAGTGCACCCTGTGGCTGGAGTTGGGGCTCCCTTGCCTGGCCTGTGCCTGCAGGGGCCCTCTGGCTGGGGTGCCCAGCGGGCAAAGAGGAAGTGGTGTCTCTGTGGTGCTCAGGACAGAGAGGGACCCTAGGGTCCCCACTGTAGGCGTCCCATGGATCCTGTGCCTCCGTCACCAGCCATGGCTATGGCTGGCGACCCTGGGTTTCCAGGGTCCGCGGTCACGTGGCTGATGCTGTAGGTATCAACCTTCCCCACCTCTTGTTCTCATCCTCCATCCACCAAAATGCAGTGAACTCTCTCAGCCGCCACCTCTCTCTGTCCTTGTCCGTTTCCGCCACGTTGATTCCTTTGTGTTGAGGCTTGGGGCGGGAGCGGGGACTGTGTCTCAATTTGCCTCGTTAACGAGACTGTTCATGGTTCATGACTGCTTGGGATTCATGTGTCTTAGAGCCTCGCTCTCATTGTCATTTGTTCCTGGGAGCACAAAAGGCCTTCACTGCATAGCAACTGATTAATTCATATTTATTTATGAAATTCATTCAGCAATTTTCTTCCATCAAATGAGAAAGTTGAAGTCATTGGCCCATTCCTTTCTGGTTTAGACATTCTATCAGCTGAGGAATCATTTTATTGAGTGCCGTGCTCAAAGCCAGACATGGAGGCTGGCGTTGTGGGGCTGTGAACCACACTGTCATCTGTGCTGCTGGCATCCCATATGGGAGCACCGGTTCAAGTCCCGGCTGCTCCACTTCCAGCTCCTGCTAATGCACCTGGGAAGGCAGCAGAGGATGGCCCAAGTAGTTGGACTCTTGCTACTCACATGGGAGACCCAGATGGGGCTCTGGGCTCCTGGCTTCAGCCTGGCCCAGCCCTGGCTGTTGCAGCCATTTGGGGAGTGAGTCAATGGATGGAAGACCTCTCTCTCTCTCTCTTTCTCTTTCACTTTCTGTCTCTCTCCCTTCCTGATGCTCTGCCTTTCAAATAAATAAATAAATCTAAAAAAAAAAAAAAAAACACAAAATGGAGCCAACAAAGGGGACTTGCGGGCGTGCACAGAGATTTGCAGGCCACCTGCTGAGCCGGCCTCTTGGATCACTGGCCATTACAGAAACCAGCTGCCAGGTCGGGAGGTCACCACAGAGCTAGGACCTGAGCCTTCCGCCGACGCCAGCACCGTCCACCTGCCACAGGAGTGCGCCATCTTGGGAGCGGACCCTCTAGGCCCAGCCACGCCTTCGGCTGTGGCCCTAGCTCCTGTGTCCAGTGTCACTTTGTGAATGACCCTGACCATGGCCAGACTACACCCCTAAGTGCGCCCAGAGTCCTGACCTCAAGGTGCCTTCCACGCTTCTGTTAGAATAGCAACCAATGGGCCAGCGCCACGGCTCACTAGGCTAATCCTCCGCCTTGCGGCGCCGGCACACCAGGTTCTAGTCCCAGTTGGGGTGCCGGATTCTGTCCCGGTTGCCCCTCTTCCAGGCCAGCTCTCTGCTGTGGCCAGGGAGTGCAGTGGAGGATGGCCCAAGTGCTTGGGCCCTGCACCCCATGGGAGACCAGGATAGTACCTGGCTCCTGCTATCGGATCAGCGCAGTGCGCCGGCCGCAGCGCGCTGGCCACGGCGGCCATTGGCGGGTGAACCAACGGCAAAGGAAGACCTTTCTCTCCGTCTCTCTCTCTCACTGTCCACTCTGCCTGTCAAAAAAAAAAAAAAAAAAAGAATAGCAGCCAATGTATTGTTTGTGTAAGCGTATACATGCCTGTCTCCTCCTAAGACTGAGTGCTCTGCGGGTAGAGACCATGTCTGTCTGAGGCCCTGCTGGCTGCAAGTGCCCTGGACAGCGCCTGGAACAGAGGAGGCTCGCTTGCGGGAGGGCTGGGTGAGGCAGGCTCCTGCCGGCGCATGCATCGCCACCACTTCCTCTGCCAGGAAAACAGCTCGGAGCAATCCCCTAATGGATGTCAGGTCCGCACCTTGTTCTCGAAGGACAGCACATCCACTTTGATTTAAAGACAGAAAGTCTCACTTCTGCCATTGACTCATCTCGTGACCTTGGGCTGCTTGCCCTTCCTGTCTGGAAAAGCGGGGTAGCGATGGGTACCAGGCTGCTCGGGAAGGCTGGGAGCGAGAGATGCTGGCAGGGCTTTCAGTGTTCCCAGCGTTCGATTTTCTTACTATCCAGGTGGTTGTAAGTGATTATATAAGTAGTGAATGGAAATGAGCTACGGCTCACCGTGTGGATGGAGCTCCGTTGGCGGGGTGTGTGTGTGTGTGTGTGTCTGCACTTTTTGGTGTTAGATTGGTATACATTTGTGTATGCAGATTTTTTTCCTTTTTAAGTATAGAACTTGATTACCATATATATATATATACATTTACATTTATATATATTTTTAAGAGACATAGAGAGACCCCTTCTGTTGGCTCATTCCCCAAATGCCTGCTGTGAGGGTAAGGGTCCAAGGCTGGGAGGCAGGAACTCAATCCAGGTCTCCCTCATGGGTGGCAGGAACCTAATTATTTGAGCTGTCACCTGCTGCCTCCCAGGGTATATGTTATCAGAAAGCTTGAATCAGAATTGAACCCAGGTGCTCTGATAGGGGATGTGGGCTTGCTAACTGGCGTCTGAGCCGCGCGGCCAAACGTGCACGCCAATGCACGTCCAGCTTTAAAGGCCATGGTGCAGTGCTCCCCACGTGGACACAGCTCAAGCCAGTCAAGCCGGGTGGCGGGGCTTTCACTCTTAGCCTTTCCCGTGGTTGGGGCCTGCCAGCTCCTCTCCTGCACTTCCCTACACACTAGGTGACGCGTTGCTATGGCGACAGTAGAACTGACATTTCTACCTGACTGTGTCTGGGTACCTGTTATCCAACCCCACTACTCCCCCCACTTTCGGCCTCTGCCAGTCGCTAGTCTATATTCTGATCAACTATTCTTTCTTTAAAACAAATGTTTGGGGCCGGGGCTGTGGCAAAGAAGGTTAACACCCTAGCCTTAAGTGCCGGCATCCCATATGGGTGCTGGTTTGAGACCTGGCTGCTCCACTTCTGATCCCACTCTCTGCTATGGCCTGGGAAAGCAGTAGAAGATGGCCCAGGTCCTTGGGCCCCTGTACCCATGTGGGAGACCTGGAAGAAGCTCCTGGCTCCTGGCTTCAGCCTGGCCCAGCCCTGGCTGTTGCAGCCATTTGGGGAGTGAACCATCGGATGGAAGACCTCTCTCTCTCTCTCTCTCTCTCTGCCTCTCTCTGCCTCTCCTCTCTCTATATAACTCTGACTTTCAAATAAATAAATGAATCTTAAAAAAAAATGTTTATTTATTTAATTGATTTGCTAGGCAGAGAGAGAGAGAAAGAGAGAGCATGAGCCTATTTGCTGGGATGGCTGGGGCTGGGCCAGGAGCCAGGAGCTCAATCCAGGTCTCCCATGTGGGTGACAGGGACTCAACACACAAGCTGTATCCCAGGGTGCACATTCGTAGGACGCTGGAATTGGGCGTGGAAAGAGAACTCAAACCCAGGCACTCTGATATGGGCCGTGGCATCTTAATCACTCAGCCGAATGCCCACCCCAGATCAACTGTTCTTTACCATCACACGAGGGAGAACGTTCAATATTTGTCTTCCCGCATCTGGCTTACTTCATTTAGCTTGGTGATCTGCAGCTCCATCTGTTTAGCCCCTGCAGATTATTTTGAAGAGTCTCCGTTTGCTCTAGAATGCTCATGAACATCCTAAATTCTGCCGCGGATATATTTAAGATGTAATGATTTGACTTTGACGCTGTATTCATTTCTAGAAACAAATTGATATTGACTTACATCTTACTTGGTGCCAGGCGCTATGCAAACTCTTTTTCTTTACCAAAGCTGGTGCTCACAACTGTTTTTTCAAGGTTGGAACTAATAGAATCCCCATTATAGATGACACAGATGACAGAACTGAGGCTGGGAAAAGTCAAATAACTTGCCTATGGTCCCACAGCTAGTACACGTTAGAGCAGTAACTGAAATCTGTGCGCTCCTTGAGTTTTGGCAAAATTGTGCTTGTGTATTTGTGACTAAGAGAAAAAGGAACAAGGTGGGTAGGTGTTATGGTGCAGCAGGTTAAGCTCCTGCCTTGGGACACCCACATGTCGTATCAGAGTGCTGCTTCAAGTTCTGGTTACTGTTACTTTTTTTTTTTTTCCAATTTATTTTACTTATTTGAAAGAGTTACAGAGAGAGCTAGAGACAGAGAGAGAGAGAGAGGTCTTCCATCTTGCTGGCTCACTCCCCAGATGGCTGCAATGGCCAGAGATGAGCTGATCCGAAGCCAGGAGCCAGGTGCCCAAGGACCTGGGTCATCTTCCGCTGCTTCCCCAGGCACATTAGCAGGGGATTGGACTGAAAGTGGAGTGGCTGGGATTTGAATAGGAGCCCATACAAGATACCAGCACTGCAGGCAATGGTTTAACCTGCCATGCCTCAATGCTGGCCCCAGAATCTTTTTTTTTTTTTTTTAAGAGCTATATTGATTTGCTTACTTGAAATGTAAGCATCCTTGACAGAAGGAAGGAGAGACAGAGACAGACAGACAGACACACACACACACAGCTCTTTTGCCTGCTTGCTGGTTCACTCCCCAGGACTGGGCCAGGTGCCGGTGCTGCGTTACTGTGCTGACCCAGCTTCTGCTAATGTGCACCCTGGAAGGCCACAGATGATGGGTCGAGTGCTTGGGTCCCTGTGACCCACGTGGAAGGCCTGGATGGAATTCTGGGCTCCCGGTGCAGCCTGGCCAGCCCTAGCTATTGCAGGTATTTGGGCAGTAGATCAGTGGATGGGAGATCTCTCTCTCTCTCCCTCTCTCTCTCTCTCTCTCCCTCCCATTCAAGAAGATGAAAATAGAGAAATAAATGTTTTTAAAAAATAAGGAAAAACAAATAGACAAAAATTACTTCTCATTCCGAAGTATTTCCAATGAAAAGGAGCCATCAGAATAGCACTGGTTTAGGGTCAGGGGCCGACTAGGGAGCAGTCTGAATGTAGGAGTGAGCAAAGCTGAGGGCTGGCAAGGCACCTGCGGAGCACCTGTGCTTAGGAGATAAGCTCTCCGGCATCTATCAAATTACATTCCGGTTCACAGCAAAGTCATGTTTGCACCACAAACAGCAGTGCAGTCTAAACAAAGGCCAGGATTTGGACGCAGCTGGGTGTCAGGAATGCAGACCAGAGGAGACACCTGCAGCCAGCAGGCCCCGAGCCAGAGCAGATGGGAGGGGATTTGGAGGCAGGCTGTGCCGAAGCTGATGTTCCCGTGGATTCCTCCACCTGAGCCCCTCATCTTGCCACCGCCGGCCTCATTCATTCATTCCTTCAGCAACCGCTGTGCCAGGCGTTGTGTGAGGGAGGCACCAATGTCCCCACCCCCACGGCGCTCAGTCTTGTTTGGGAGAGGGACACTTGTGCGGGTGTGTGTGTGTGTGTGTGTGTGTGACATGCGTTATGCACACTGTTATGCAGGGAGCGATGGGATCCTGCAGTGAGGAGAGAGGAGCACTGGAGAGGGGCTCCTAAATCATTGAAGGGGTCAAAGGTAACCTGTCCTGGCATTTGAATGTTGAAGTCCTGGGCAGGAGGGAGACCATAAACAAGGAGGTGGCGTGTTACTTCCCTGTGTGTGACAAGTCACCTCCAAACTTCCTGGCTTGGAACAGCAGTCATTTCATTGCCTCTTATGGCTTGTCTGCATTAGGGCTCAGCAGCCCAGTGGGGCAGCTCTGGCTTGGGCTCTCTGTGAGGCTGCATCGGGATGTCAGCTGGGGAGGAGGGGGGCGGGCCTTTGGCCAGTGGTTAATTCGCATGTGGGACACCTGCACCCCCTGTTGGAGGACCTGGATTTGGGTCCCAGCTCCACTCTCCGTTCTGGCTTCCTGTGAACGTGGATCCCGGGAGGCGGCAGGTGATGGGTCAAGTAGTTAAGTTCCTCTTACTTAGCTGGGTGGCCCAGATTGAGTTGTTGGTCCCTGGCTTTGGCCTGGCCCAGGCCCAGCTGTTGTGGGCACTTGGGGAGTGAACCAGCAGATGGAGGGTCTCTGTGTCTCTCTGCCTTTAAAGAAAAAAAAAAGGGGGGGGTGGGGGTGGACATCAGCTGGGGCTTCAGCCATTTGACATCAGGGTCGCCACGGCCCACCAGCGACTGGCAGGCTGGTGCTGGCTTCTTTTGTCCTTGGCTTTTCCACCTCCCAGGGCCCTGCCTCCACCTCCGAGCAGAGATGCTCACTTCACTGCCTCCCTCTCCCACTTACAAGGAGCCCTGTGATTCTATTGGGACCCCCTGGAAAATACGGAATAATGCCCCCCCCCCCCGCAGATCAGCTGATTAGCCCTTTAATTCTACGTGCAGACTGTGGCCTGGCCCCCTCAGGGCTGCCGGGGATTGGGGGGTGGGCCTCTTTGGGACGCCCCGACTCTGCTGCCTCCCACAGCCCCTCAGGTGCTGTGGCCCTCTCCGCTGTTGCATTAGCGGAGCAAAACCGCGTTTCCTTGAACCCAGCTGTACGCCCACTCCGTGTCTGCACCCAGGCAGCTCAGCGGCGTGGAAACAGAAACCCCAGCCGGCGGCGAGTGCAGGGCCCGCGTACCTTGGTGCAGCGGGCGGACGGCCAGGCAGGCCCGCTCTGCTCGCCAGTCTGTTGGCGCCGCCGGGCTCCAGCTGGCTGACTGCACGCCTCCTCCTCTGCTGCCCCCACACTTCCTTCCCTGTCCCGCATGGCAGCGGATGCCCTTGCTTCCTACTTCCCTGAGAAAACTGGAGCAGTTGGGAGAGAGCTTCCCGCCTGCCTCAGTGCGCGGCACAGGAGGCAAGGCCGGAGCTGCCCAGGGCCTGCCGGGAGCCAGCCCCCCTGCACCCCCCATCCCCACTCCCTGCTCCAGGAAGCCGCGGCTGAGAGCTGTGGGCCCTCTTCCGGGTCCTCCATCCCACGCCCCCCTTTTGGATCCTTTTCCCATCAGCATATATCCTGGCTTCCATCATCCAAAACAAAAGCCAGAACAAAAGAAACCCTCTCTTGTTCTCCCGCTCCCCCTCTCCAGGCCATGCCCTATTTCTTTGCTTTTCTTTACAGCAGAACTTGAAAAAAAAAAAAAAAAGCTTCCTGCTGGTTGGGTCCAATTCTTTCTTTCCCAGTCTCCTGGCTCTGCTCGCATGCAGCCCTGGCTTCCACTTGAATGCGTCTCAAGGTCACCGACAACAGAGGTCGATGCTCAGCCCCTGAGCTCTCAGCCGGCACGCCTTCTTCTAGAGGGCTCGTGCCTAACCTCCTTTCTTGGTTTCCCGCTCAGCTCTGCAGCTGATGTCTTATCTCCTTGACCTGGAGCTGTTGGTCTCCCATTCGCTTGGCAAGCACTTCCAAGCTTTTCCTTGAAATGCCATCGGATAACGCCCTCCAAATTACCCCTGTCACCTGGACCACTTCCCCCACTACCTCCTCCCCAACTCCAGACTCTTTCCCTCCCTCCACTTGGAGAGCAGAGAAAGTCCCCGTGGCTCAGGCTGCATCCGTCTGAACCAATCCACGCCCTCTCCCCTGCAAGCGTACCGAGGACCTGAGCTCTTCTCACCGCATCTACCGCTCCTGCCCCGGCCCGAGCCCCATCGACTGTGCCTCTCACAGCCGTAAATGCAGGAGCCCCCTCGCTCTCCTGGGTGCCCCCAAGGCTTCTACAACAAAGGGTCCTCATAGAGGGAAAGCCCAGCCCCACTCCTTCTCCCCTCAGAACCCTTCGGGGACTCCCCACGGCCCCTCTGGCCTCGCCCTGCCCTGGCTTCCTTGCACACTCTCAACTGGCCTCTTTGCCCAAAAGCCACCTCCTGCGGGCAGCAAGCTGACCGCTTCCTTTCAGAGTCCACCCCGCCCCCATTGCCCCACACTGTGTTCTCATTGTCTGCTGGGTTTTTCTCCCTGGTCCCCATCTGTGTTAGTTTCCTGATGTCTCAAACAAACACCACCAACAGTGTCTTAAAACAGCACCATCTCTTATCTGACAGTCTGGAGAGAGCAGCAGGAGGCTTGTGGGGTGGGAGTGGGGGATCCTGTCCCCGCCCGCCCAGCTGCCTGAGTTCTTGAGCGTGGGTCCCTCCCTCTCTCTGAATAGCCAGCAGGGCAGCACCTTCTGCCTCTGACCTCTGACCTCTGTCTTAGTCGGATCTCTGGAGAACCCAAGATGATATTCTTGTCTTTAGATCCTAACTTGGGGGCCCGGCCTGTGTTGCGGCACAGCAGGTTAAGCCTCAGCTTGTACCACCCCCATCCCATAGCAGAGCAGCTTCCGTTTCCAAGCCAGCTCCCTGCCATTGCTCCTGGGAGCAGCAGATGATGGCTGGAGACTCGGGTCCCTGCCGCCTACGTGGAGTTCTTGGCTCCTGGCTTCATCCTGGCCCAATTCCAGCTATTGCAGTCACTTGGGAGTGAACCAGCAAGCAGGTAGATCTCTCTCTCTCTCTCTCTCTCTCTCTCTCTTTTTAACTTATTTATCTGAAAGGCAGAGCTACAGAGAGGCAGAGAGAAAGAGAAGTCTTCCATCCACTGGTTCACTCCCCAAATTGCCACAATGGCTGGAGCTGCGCCGATCCGAAGCCTGGAGCCAGCAACTTCTTCGCTTCTGGTCTCCCACGTGGGTGCAGGGGCCCAAGGACTTGGGCCATCCTCTACTGCTTTCTCAGACCATAGCAGAGAGCTGGATCTTAAGTGGAACAGCCAGGACTCGAACCAGAGCCCTTATGAGATGCTGGCACTGCAGGCAGCGGCTTTACTCACTACACCACAGCGCTGGCCCCCTCTCCCTCTTTCTGTCACTCTGCCTTTCCAGTGAGCAGATAAATACATCTTTAAAAAAACAGATTCTGGGGCCAGCATTGTAGTGTGGCAGGTTAAGCCGCTGCCTGAGGTGCCAGTATCCTGTATGGGCTGCGATTCAACTCCCAGCCACTCTACTTCCAATCCAGTTCTCTGCTAATGTACCTGGGAAAGCAGTGGAAGGTGATGGCCCGAGTGCTTGGGCCCCTGCACCCATGTGTGAGACCCAGAGGAAGCTCCTGGCTCCTGGCTTCAGCCCGGCCCCATCACGGCTATTGCAGCCATTTGGGGAGTGAATCAGCAGAAGGAAGGTCTCTCTCTGTGTCTCTTCCTTTCTCTCTCTGCAACTCTGCCTTTCAAATAAACAAAGAAATCTGTGAGAAAAGATCCTAAGTTCACCACACCTGTGTAAAATGATCAGCCTTATATTTCACAGGGGTTGGTACTTGGACACCCCAGGGGTGGGGGGAGCAGGCATGCCCTCATCCCAGCCCCCCTCAGATATTCCATCTGCTTGCTGCCCACCTTCCGGGCAGGGCACAGATTCCTCAGGGAGCACCCTGGGCCCGGGACCTGCGCGCGGCTAATAGTAAATGCTCGGTAAGTATTCTGGGGGGATGAACCGCTGCGTTTTGGCCATGTCTGTGTTTGCCTGCTCTTGACATCTGCTCCACCACCAAGAGCAGCCGGCCTTGGAAACATCGGCCAGCGGGGTGCTGAGCAGCGGTGACAGCAGCAGGGTGGGGGTGAGAGGGCGCTGAGTGGCCTGCGCGGGGCTGTCCCTCAGCTCTTGCCCCAGCTGCTTTTCCCTAGGTGGCTTCAGCTCCACAGCTCGGCCCCGCCCCCCACTCCAAGCGATGTCTAGAAAGAGCCCCGTCTCCCTCAGATGTGAGCCCGGGAGTCGTCTTCCGAGTGGAAAACAGTATTTTGTTACCATGGCAACCGAACTTCTGAAGAAACGGATGTCAAATAACATTCAGATCGCGGTGCTCATGGCAACCGCCATTCTGCACATTTTGGGGAGAGGCTCTGTCTTGCCTCCTTCCTGTCTGCAAGTTGGTGGGGGATGAGGCTCATGGCTCCTGGTTTCCTTCTAGAATGGAGGAGACCCTAAGACCTTGAGCTTTTTGGCAATGCCCCTCCCCCACTGTGAGTGCAGGCTCTGCCACCAGGTCACAGAGCGTGGCAGGAGGGTTTTCTCTGGCCCTCTTCTCTCTGATGCTGCCCAGCTCCGTGGAGACACGTGGGCACAGAGCCACACACATGCACCCCAGGGCGCTGGGGGTCCGAGGAGCAGCCGTGGCCGTGCACCCATTCTGCCGTTTGTTTGCTCATCCAAGTGTTCAGTTGTGTGTTCCCTCGATGAACGTCCACTGTGGCCTCCTCTGTGGCCAGCGCTGTGCTGGGCCTGAGAGCCAGCAGGACAGGATTCAGCCGAGACTCTCCCTCTGCACCCCGAGATTGCAGAGAACATAAATAAACACCTAAATCACAGGGCAGCTTGGAAGAAAGGGGCGGGCGGAACGTGGGGAGGAAGGGAGTGAGGGGCTGGCAGCGGTGTGGCGATGGGTGGGGGTGGGGTGGAAACCAGAGAATCCAGCCTCGCTTTGGGTTCCTTTAGAGGAAACTTGGCCAAACTACATCCATTCCAGGAAGCTTCGGGAAAAGAAGGTCTCTAACGTGTTTCCTGGAGTCTGGGAGGAGGCACCCGCGCCCTGCTGTGATGCCTCTGGGTCAGGACTATGTCGCATGATCAATGTGTTTGTTTAACACAGCATTTCTCCCCTAGTCCCAATTACCTCGATTTAAGGATGTCTTAGACTCAAGGATATGTGGGTTTTCCCCTTTTAAAATCCTGAGTGTTTGTTAATGCTGTGATAATGAGCGTGGCCTTGGCTCCTGCTCCTGTTTCCTCCCTGAAGAAGCAGGCAGGGTCTGGTCCCAGGTCGGAGGATGTCCCAGTGCCCCCTGCACTCGGTGCTACTTTAGAGGATAAGGGCACAAATTCTGGGGCCAGCGCTGTGGTGCAGCGGGTTAAGCTGCCCTCTGCGACACTGGCATCCCATGGAAGCGCCGGCTTGAATCCCTGCTGCTCTGCTTCCCATCCAGCTCCCTGCCGATGCACCTGGGAAATCCAAGTGCTTGAGCCCCTGCCACCCACTTGGGAGAAGCCAGGAGCCAGGAACTCCATGGAGCCTCCCACGTGGGTGTCAAAGGCCCAAACTTGAGCCATCACCCGCCGCCTCTCAGGGTGTGCACGAGCAGGAAGATGGAATTGGAGCAGAACTGGAGCTGGTTGTCCCAAGAAACATCTTTTTTTTTCTTTTTATTTGACAGGTAGAGTCATAGACAGTGGAAGAGAGAGAGAGAGAAAGGTCTTCCTTCCATTGGTTCACTCCCCAAATGGCCTCTGAAGCCAGGAGCCAGGTGCTTCCTCCTGGTTTCCCATGCGGGTGCAGGGTCCAAGCACTTGGGCCATCCTCCACTGCACTCCCGGGCCACAGCAGAGAGCTGGACTGGAAGAGGAGTGACTGGGACTAGAACCTGGAGCCCATATGGGATGCCGCTGCAGGCGGAGGATTAACCAAGTGAGCCACGGCACCGCCCCCCCCCCCCCCGCCCAAGAAACATCGTAACGGCTGCGACAGTCCTTACCCCCCAGACCCCTCTCCTGGGGAGTGGGGGGGACTTGGTGACTTTTTCAGAGCAGTTTCCTTCTCATCTGCTTCCAGGACAGAATCCACACCCTGCAGTTCCTGGCACTTGGCAGGCCCCAGGTGCACATGTGTTCAAATGATGAATGACTGTGCCTGTGTGATCTGGCTCCAGGGTACCGTCCCAGCCTCTCCCCCTGCCGCCCTTGGGGAAAGACTCTTCTCCTCTAACTCTGTCCTTGCTTTTTTTTTTTTTTTTTTAAAGAAATCTCGGGTTTTCCACCTGTGCCATTTTAAAAGCGTCTGTTGCACACACAACTTTGGCTGCAGTTCTCTGTGTCTTTAAATTCAAGAACGAAGGGGGTGTTTGCCTGGGATAATGAAGCAAAACACAACTCTCAAGTAGGAACCTTGCCAGGTTTGGACAGAATCTTCTGCTGGCTTGGACTTGGACTTGGAAGGGTCACACTGGTGCGTTGTCAAGGTTAATATTCTGATGAGTGCAGCCAGGACTGGAGGTGCATTTGGAGGAGAAATGGACAGCGGAGGTGCCTGGGATGGCGGTGAAGGCCAGACACAGGGCACCAGAAAGAGCTCCTTGTACCGTCACCCCCTGCGGTGTGACCCAAGACTCAAGCTGCAGTAAAGGCGTCCGGGTTGCCATGCCTTCAAGTCTTCCTGTCACTCCTGCCGCTGCCTCTGAAGAAGAGAAAGCAAACCAAGATTCGCCCCAAAGAAATGCATCACTTTGAACATGACAGCGGCCAGTGCCCTCGTACCCCCGAGCCCTGACCAAAGCAAGCTCATTTCTCTCAGCAGCAAAATTAAGCTGTCAGGCCGGATTCGTGTTTTTAAGGAATATGCTTCTATGGAACACACAGGGCTGGGATGTTTCTGAGTTAAAATGGTAAGAACCTTCTCAGCCCCGCAGACCCACCTGCTTCCAAGTCCCGGCTTTCAGCCCCCAGACCACAGCGGTCCCCACCTGTCCCAGACTGGGCCACCACTTCATCCCACCTCCTGGCACAGCGATTGGTCCAGGCTAGTGTGCGACACTTAAGACAGCCAATGGGAGGCCTTTCTCTCAGGACTGCCCCCGCCCAGTTCTGCATAACCTGGTGCAGTTTGCAGCTCTGGACTTGCATGGACAGGGACACTAATGGGGTGGCCGGGACGGACGCCAACAGGCAGAGGAGAGAGGGGAGAGGGCGAGAAGAGCACAAATGGCTCCTGGCGCGTTGGCCCCTGGCCCCAGGGGGCTGGAGGCTGCTTCCTTGCCGCCCCGAGCCTTGCATCATTGGACTCGGGAGCCTGCAGTCTTTGCCTTTTTGACTTAGGCTGGGCTGGGGGAGGGGCAGGGCAAGGCTGGGATCAGAGAGATCAAGAGCCATCATTTGAGTGACTTGGCCCCTGACTCAACCCCAAAGGCTTATGGAACTAGGAGGGAGGAGCCGAAGCCAGAACCTGGTCATGGTGGCAAGGGTAGGGGGAGTGACAAGACTGGATTAGGTCGTTGGGCTGCAGCCCCCATGACTGCCTCCTGGTAGCTTCATAAGGACAGAGGCCAGCATGTGTGTCCCCCGCCTCTTGCCATGTGGTGTCCCATGTCACCGTGGGACTCAAACCAGCACTCCTGGATGGGATGCAGATGACCCAAGCAAGCAGCGGCTTAACCCACTGGGCCACAGCAGTTCCCGGCTAATGCAAGTGCTGCGTGTATTGTTTACATTGCAAGCTAAAAGCATTCTGTTCAGGGAGCCGGCATTGTGGAGTAGCAGCATCCCACTGTGGCGCCAGCACCCCACATGGGCACAGGTTCCAGTCCCGGCTGCTCCACTTCCGACCCAGCTCCCTGCCGATGCACCTGGCAAAGCAGTGGAAGATGGCCCAAGTGTTTGGCTCCTGCCTCACATGTGGGAGATCCAGAAGAAGCTCTTGGCTCCTGGCCTGGCCCAGCTTTGGCTGTTATGGCCATCTGGAGAGTGAATCAGCAGATGGAAGATTGTGTGTGTGTGTGTGGGTGGGTGGGTGGGTGGGTGGGAGTGTGTCTCCCTCTCTCTATGTAACTCTAACTTTCAAATAAATAAGCAGATCTTAAAAAAAAAATCCTGTCCATCGATCCACTTGGCTGAATACACGTAAACACGAGTGAGCATTTATTTCCTGGGGCTCACGGTCCGTGGGCTTCCAGATTCATCAGGGAGCACGGCTCGTCGAGGTTCCAGCTCAGGCCGGCGTCACCTGGAACTTTCTCAGCGCTCTCGCATGCTGACTTGTCTTCGCTCGGCAGAATGGACGCTGGGAATTCATGCCTCCCTATTAGGTCGCAGCACCGAGAACAGGGATTGTCCACAGAAGACAATAAATACGCGGCGAGTTGAACTGCACGACACCCGACCGCCCTCACCCCCTATCTGTCTGATGGTGGGGGCTCAGTCATTCCTGGCTGGTCAGTGGTTTTCCTCTCCTGGCTTCGGTGATTAGCTGGGGGTGGAGGTGCGACCCCAAACTGTCCATGACCCTCACAAGCGGGACTTCTGTTGGAACTTTTGGGGAGGAGAAGACCTGTTCCATTGGGGTTGCAAAGCCACGAAGACAAGGGTCTGGGGTCCTGGCAGTGACTGGGAGCGACTGCCTAGCAATGGAACCAATGGAGCAGAAAGCTGGGGGCTGATGTCAGTATTTGGATCCCTGGACCTGTCCAGCCCAGGTCTTCTCGGTTAGTTCAGTGAACACATTCTGTTTTCTTTCTCCCCTTGGCGAGTCAGAATTGGGCTTCAGAGCTTGTGACGAAAGAGCTCTTGGGAGTTTCTGAGCTGCCTGTCTGTTGGGGTGTTCTTGGTGATGGTCCTCGCCATGGCAACTCGCCGGGATTACACAGGCCGACCTGTTACTCCACGGGAAGTCGGCCATAGAGCAGCTGCAGGCACGGCTGGATCACAGCTCCCGCTCCACTTCTCCGTGATCTCTTAGCTTTGCCCTCCCCCGCATACTGGTTGGTCTTGGTGGCCACGGGCGCCACGCATTCAGCTCCGTCAGCCGGAGGCAGGAGGCGGGCGCTGGCTCTCGGAGCCTGTGAATGAAGTTTCCCCAAAGCCTCTCCGCGGACTTCTACCATCTCATTGGACAGAAATGAGTCACGTGTCCACGCCTAAGCCAATCCTCGTGGGGCAGGACCCCCGTGATTGGCTGGGGCTGAGGCCAAGGCCCACCTCCCTGTAGCCTGCTTCCGGTCCTCTTCAGTCGGTTTTCTCCGTAGGCTCCATCCCTCGCTGCCATCTTGATTAGAAGTTTTCATTTAATCTTGGGCTCTCACCAGCTGCCACCACGTCTTTGCTCCCCGCTGTCAGGGTTAGATGGGCTCGCGGTTGACGGAGGTCGGAGGATCTCACTGAGGGTGCAGGAGGACTCCACGCTCACTTCTTTCCCCAGCACAAAGGCTCGGTCAGAGCCGAGGCCAAGGAGATCCGAGATGGCCGACAGCAGGTCCTTGAGAGGGAGGTGTGCAAGCAAAGGCTGGGTGCCCCTCAGAATCAGGGTAGAAGGACTGCATCTAGCGGGAGGGAGTCAGCACTGACTGGGTTTGTTCATTCATTCATTCATCCAACAAATACTGATATATTACATGCACTTAGAGTTATTTTATTTTACCTAGATTTATTTTGAAGGTAAAGAGAGACAAATCTCCCATCACTCCCCAGATGCTCACCCAACAGCTGGGACTGGGCCAGGCAGAAGGTAGGAGCCCTGAACCCAGTGCAGATCTCTTGTCGGGTGGCAAGGACCCTTGTGCCCAAGGCATCATGGCTGCCTCTTAGGGTGTGCATCGGCAGGAGGCTGGGATTGGAAGTGGAGGCAGGACTTGAACCCAGGCACTCCAGTATGGGATGCAGGCATCCCACACAGAGTCTTACTTCTGGGCAATAAATGCCTGGCCCGCCACAACTGTTTATTGAGCACATACTACATGCCAGATGCCAGCTAAACACTGAGACTCCGGCAGCGAAAAACACAGGTACAGCTTCCAGGCTTATTCAGCGTAGAGTTTAGCAGGGGAGATGGGTCTTAAATGAATTAAAATGTACAAATATTTATTGTATACATGAATATTACTGTATTAGAATAGTAGCATGACCCTCAAAGCTCCTTCTAATCAAAGATTTATGATTCTGTACATAAAACACAGCCATATCTGGCACGTAGTAAGAGTAGAATAAATGCTGCTGCTGCTGCTCTCCCCTCATCATAGACACCTCTGGTGATGTTCTCCATCTGTGAACTTTTTCTGTTTATCTATTTGAAAAGCAGAGTTACAGAGAGAAAATTAGAGAGGGGGAGAGAGAGAGGGGTCTTCCACCCACTGGTTCACTCCCCACATGGCTGCAGTAGTTGGGGCTGGTCCAGGCTGAAACCAGGAGGCTGGAACTGCATCCTAGTCTCCCACATGGATGTCAGGGGCCCAAGCACTGGTGCCATCTTCTGCTTCTTCTCCAGGCGCCTTATCAGGGAGCTGGATAGGAAGAGGAGCAGCCGGGACTCAAATCGGCGCTCCTACGGGATGCCGCCATCACCGACCGTGACTCAACACCAGCTCCTCCTGTGACCTTCTGTATTCTTGTCCCTCCGTGACTCACATGGCTTTATTTTATTGTTAAACTTTTAATTCTAATTTTAAAATAAATCCTACAACTTTAACCTACCAAACCTGTCCTGAAGAGGAGAATGGGTTTCTTTTAAAAATGCACGAGAGAGAGAGAGAGAGAGAGAGAGAGAGAGAGGGTCAGAGCGCTCTTCCATCTGCTAGTCCACTCCCCAAATGGCTGTGTCAGCTAAGGCGGGGCCAGGCTAAAGCTGGGAGCCTGGAACTCCACCCGGCTCTCCCACGTGGGTGGCAGGGACCCAAGCACTTGAGGCACCGCCTGCTGCCACCCAGGATGTGCATTTGCAGGCAGCTGGATTGGAAGTGGAAACAGAACTGGGATCAGGTTTTCTGATAGGAGGTGTGTCCCAAGGATGTGTTTCTACTTCCATCATGGAGCCTCAGGCTGGCCATGGACTTGCAAGAGACCGCATGGCTGGCAAACAGCAGAGCCTCCCAGCCTGGCCCGACTCACCTTTCCTAACACACGGCACAGGGGTGGTTCTCATTCACCAGCTGACTTGTTGCTAACCCCGGGGTCTGTACTCCAAGTGAAGCTGGAGGCACAGGTGAGGTGCCACCGACCCCTGGATAAAGCCCCTCGCGGTCAGCCCCGGTGCCCCCTCCAGGCTGCAGACCTCTGCCCTGCCTCTCTGCCTCCTTCCCTAGGCCCTGGCTCTTCCGTCCACTCTGCCTACTGCAGCCTGTGCTCCTGGCGCCTCCCAGTGGCTAGCAGTATCAGTGCATCAAAGACTAATCAGATTCCTGGGAAAATCCCTGGGATGGGAGAATACAGAGATTGAAGAACCCTTAGGCTCCGATTATTTTATAAATAATTTCCATTGTTTTCCCTAGAGGCGAACTGACCTGAGCCCAGAGAAGGACCTAGGAATCCTGGTATCCAGGCCGGTTTCCTAGATGGGCCATCTTTGAGTAGTGATATGTGTGACCAAGTGACTGAATAGGAGTGACACGTGTGATTCAGGGAAGGAAATGCCCCAAAGCATCCCTGAGGTTTTAGGGCCAACAGCACGAGCTAAGTAGATTTCAGCGGGGTCTTGTGCTTGGGCATATAGCTCTGGGGAAAGGAAGACTGGCGTCGTGGGTAAAGTCACTGCCAACAGACCTGCGTCCCACATGGGCACCGGTTTGAGTCCCGGCTGCTTCACTTCTGATCCAGCTCTCTGCTATGGCCTGGGAAAGCAGTAGGAGATGGCCCAAGTCCATAGACGCCTGCACTTGTGTAGGAGACCCGGAAGAAGCTCCTGGCTCCTGGTTTGAGATCAGCAAAGCTCTGGCTGTTGTGGCCATCTGGAGAGTGAACCAGCAGATGGAAGACCTCTCTATCTCTCTCTACCACTGCCTCTCTGTAACTCTGCCTTTCAAATAAATATTTAAAAAGAAAGAAAAAAGGAGTGGGTTACAACTTCCCTGCACGTCAATTTCCTCCTCTGTAAAATGGGGAGAAAAAGAGCATCCAGGTCCTTCGCAGGAGTGATATGGTGCACAAGGCACAGTGCCTGGCATCGCATAGGAAATTAACTCGGGAGAGTCTTTGTGACGTTGGCTTGGGTGAAGATCTCTCAGAGGCAGCAGTGACAGCGCCGTCTGTCCAAGAAAACGATGGGCAAAGTGGACTTCATAGAAAGGAAGAACTGCTCCCAGGAAGACAAGCTGCGAGAAGGAGACGTCAAGTCACAGACCGGAAGAAAGCATCTGCAGGTCAGGAATTTGATGAGAGACCTGTGTGTCCCGCAGTCCTTCCGGACCTGTTGGGTTCAGGCATCCGAAGTCAAAGGCAGTCTAAAAATGTTCACAGTAGTCTCTAAGAGGGGGGGGGGTGGGAGAGAGAGAGAGAGAGAGAGAGAGAGAGAGAGGCCGCATTCACAGAACCCTGACTACAGACAATTGCTGTCATTGTTCTGTTTTACTCCTTGCTAATGCTGTTCATTTCTTACTGTGCCTGGTTTATAAACTAGGCTTCAACACAGATAGGCCTGTGGGAGGAGAGACATTGCATGTGAGCACAGGGGCCAGTTCCCTCCCCTGGGGGCTTGGAATGGGCTCCATCCCCCTGCCCCGATACGGGAGACGGAGCTACTGTAAAGAACTTCCTATAATCAGAAACCAAAACTCCCTGATTAAAAAGTGGGAAAAATATTTGTGCAACTGCTTCACCCATGGAGACCCGTGGGTGGCAGACAGCAGGGGGCAGAGTGCTCAGGGGCGGCTGGTGTGGCACAGCGGGTTAAGCCACCTATTGGGACACCCACCTCCCACATCAAGCTCCCGTCTGAGTTTCCATCCAGTTCCCTGCTGGTGTACCTGGGAAGCGGCAGATGAGGCTCGAGTACTTCAGGCCCTGCCAACTACAGTGGAGGCCTGGATGGCGTTCTGGGCTCTTGGTTTTGACCTGGTCCAAACCTGGCTGTAGTGGGCATTTGGGGAGAGAACCAGCAGATGGAAGACCTCTCTCTCTCTCTCTCTCTGCCTTTCAAATACCTAAATAAACCTTTTTTTTTCTAGCAGACAGAGTGGACAGTGATAGAGAGAGAGAGACAGAGAGAAAGGTCTTCCTTTTCTGTTGGTTCACCCCCCAGTGGCCCCTGTGGCTGGCATGTTGAGGCTGGCGCACCGCGCTGATCCGATGGCAGGAGCCAGATGCTTCTCCTGGTTTCCCATGGGGTGCAGGGCCCAAGCACTTGGACCATCCTCCACTGCACTCCCGGGCCACAGCAGAGAGGTGGCCTGGAAGAGGGGCAACCGGGACAGAATCCGGCACCCCAACCGGGACTAGAACCTGGGGTGCCAATGCCGCAGGCGGAGGATTAGCTTATGGAGCTGCGGTGCTGGCCCCCTAAATAAATCTTAAAAGGAAAATGCTCTGCATCGTTCATTATTAGATAAATAAAATGGAAACCGTGATGTCATTCATACCAGACACTGGTGGGACATTTGGAGCATCTGCAATTCCTGCACAGTGCTGGCGGGAAGGTGAAGTGGTGCCCCCATTATGGGGAACTGTCCAGCAGCGTCTCAGGACGTTAAGCGTCCACCTTCCATACGACCGTTATTCCAGTGCTCGACATTTACCCAAGAGAAAGGAAAGAATATGGCCACACACAGACTTGTATAAGGGGCAGGCCTGGTGCCACACTGGGTTAAGCTCCTGTTGGGATGCCCACATCCCATAGCGGAATGCCTGGGATTGAGTCCTGCCTCTGCTTCTGATCCAGCTTCCTGCTGATGTGCAAGCAAGTGATGGCCCAAGCGTCTGGGCCCCTGCCACCCATGTGGGAGACCTGAGTGGAGTTCCTGGGACCTGGCTTCAGCCTGGCCCAGCCTGGGCTAGCTAGGGAGTGAACCAGCAGGTAGGTGGAAGATCTTGCTCTCTGTCATTTTGCCCTTCAAATAAATAAAAATGAATAAATAAAGTTCAAAAATGGGATGTTTGACTTAAAAGACTTGTGTTTAAATGTTCCTAGCAGCTTTATTTATGCTATTTAAAAACATGACCATCAACAGATCAGTAGGGAAGTGTGCTGTGCTATGTTCACGCAATGAATGGGATACTATTCAGCAATAAGAAGGGACAGGAGGGAAGAATCGTTTTCTTTTTTTAAAGATTTATTCATTTATAAAAAAAGATTTATTCATTTATTTATTTGAAAGTCAGAGTTACATATAGAGAGAAGAGGCAGAGAGAGAGAGAGAAGTCTTCCATCCACTGGTTCACTCCCCAGTTGGCTGCAATGGCTGGAGCTGCGCTGATCTGAGGCCAGGAGCCAGGAGCTTCTTCCAGGTCTCCCATGTGGGTGCAAGAGCCCAAGGACTTGGGCCATCTTCCACTGCTTTCCCAGGCCATAGCAGAGAACTGGATCTGAAATGGAGCAGCTGGGACTTGAACCAGTGCCCATATGGGATGCCAGCACTGCAGGCGGCAGCTTTACCCACTGTGCCACAGCACCGGCCCCAAGAGGGAGGACTCTTAAAATAACTCTTTTGAGGGACAGAAGCCCGAGAGGATGCACACTATAGGATTCCTTTTGCATAAACGTTTAGAAAACACAAACCAGTTCTTGGAACAGAAAGCAGAGCAGTGGCTGCCTGGGAGTGGCTGGGGAGGGAGGGTGTTGGGAGGGATTGCGATGAGTCACTAGGAAATCGGGGAGTGATAGATATCTTCACCGTCTTGATTGTGGTGTTGGCTTTGCAGGCGTGTATACATATGTCAGGGCTCCCCAACTGTCCACTTTAACCACGTGCAGCGTGTTGTATGCCAATAAAGTTGCTTCAGAAAGAAAACATGGTGCCTGGCCCACAGCCCACTCTCTTGAGGAACTTCCAGGTGAAGCTGTGTGGGGCCATTGCCCCCAGCCTGGCCCTTCTGTTGTGGTGTGAGGTGCTGGTAAGACCAAGGTCATTACTCCATTCTCATGGACTGTTCGTTCCGTACGTCTCCCATCTCTGCTGCTCGACCCTTTGACCAGTCCATGGTAAGCAGGTCCCATTGGTCCAGTGGAGGCTGAGGAAGTGAGCCCATTGGGATGCCTCTTTTGGGGAATTCTCCTATTAAAAAAGCTTACAGTTTAGTATTTATTTACTTGAGCAATGGAGCGGTGGTATACAGACAGACGGAGAGACAGAGAGCCACAGGGCTGGGCCAGGCTGCGGCTGGGAGCCAGGGACTCAATCCAGGTCTCCCATGTGGGTGGAGGGGACCAAAGCACTTGGGCCTCCCAGGGTGCACATGCTGGAATTCGGAGCAGAACGGGGACTCAACGCCGGCACTAAGATATGGGGTGTGGGCACCTTCACCTCCAGGCCAAACACCTGCCCCACGCCCTTCCCCGGGCTGCTGCTGATGGTGCACTCGCAGGCCGTGGGCCAGCAGCCTGCTGACCTCACTGGATGACCTGCTTCCGTCCTCTTCACCACACGCTGCAACCACTGCCTTGACGCTCACCCTCTGGTGAGTGTGTGCCCACCTTTACCAGACTGTACCCCAACACACTTCCTTTTTGCACTGGCTGTTGGGAAGTTTACAGTCAAGGTTGGTGTCCATTAGTTCATCCCAGGCGCCTATCACAAAGTAGTTTCCTGCCTGCCCCCCTTTGAGGTTTTGTTCTGCTTCGTAACTGAGCCTTTCCTATCCTTGTTTTATGGTATGTTCCGTATATGAAGTCATCTCAGATTTCTCCCCACCCACAAATATGTAGATTTTAAATCATTATGATAATAATTTAAAAAGTCCCCTTCATACCTTCCATGAGGTCAGAGAGTACGTCCTGCCATCCCGTGTGTCCGGGAAAGGACGCTGCGGGGAACAAATGCTCGTTAAAAATATGTTGAATGGGGTGGGCATTGTGGTGCAGCGGTGAAGCCACCGCTTGAGACACCCACGTCCCCTACTGGGGTGTCTGTGTCCCACCTCCACTTCTGATTTCGTTTCCTGCTAATTCCCCAGGATGAAGCTGATGATGGCTCAAGTACTTGGGGCCCTGCCACCCAAGAGGGAGAACAGGATGGAGTTCCTGGTTCCTGGCTCTGGCCTGGCCCAGCTCTGGCTCTTGCAGACATTTGGGGAGTGAACCAGCAGGTGGATGATCTCTCTCTTTCTCTCTCTCTGTTACTCTGTCTTTCAAATAAATAAATAAACTTTTAAAAACCTTCAAGCCAAATAAACTTACATATATGTGCGTCTAAATATATGTATAGATAAGCATATGTCATATCAATATAATATATATTACATAAACTGTTAATTATGTTAGGGGCTCACCCAAGACAAAGTTCTCTGTTTTTTAAATTTTAAAAATTTATTTTATTTGTTTTTTAAAATGTTTATTTATTTATTTGAAAGTCTGAGCTACACAGAGAGTGGAGAGGGAGAGGGGGGTTCTCCATCCACTGGCTCACTCCCCAGTTAGCGGCAATGGCCAGAGCTGTGCCAATCCCAAAGCCAGGAGCCAGGAGCTTCCTCCAGGTCTCCCACACGGGTGCAGGGGCCCAAGGACTTGGCCATCCTCCGCTGCTTTCCCAGGCCATAGCAGAGAGTTGGATCGGGAGTGGAGCAGCTGGGACTCAAACTGGCGCCTATTGGGATGCCAGCACTGTAGGCAGTGGCTTTATCCGCTACGCCATAGCGTCGGCGCCCAATTTTTGTTTATTTGAAAGGCAGAGAGACAGAGATAGACAAGAACAGACAAGCAGGCAAAGAATTTCCACCCACATTCACTCCCCAAATGCCCACAACAGGCAGTATTGGACCAGACCAGAGCCAGGAGCAAGGAACTCGATGTGGGTCTCCCGTGCAGGTGGCAGGGACCCAACTCCCGAGCCATCACTGCTGCTGCCCAGGGTGTGCTTTAGCAGGAAGCTGGAATCGGAAACAGAGCCGGGACTCCCACCAGGCACTGCAGTATGGGATGCAGGTGTCTCAGGTGGGTGACATCTGTGCTGCTGTGTCAAATGCCTGCTCCTCCCAAAGAGAAAGCTCTCAGAGGAAACCAAGTGGCAGGCAACCTGATGCTTTACTGGGGTCTGTTCTATTTCCTGTTGCCCTCGGCACCTGCCTGGTAGTGTTGGTGTGGGTGCTCGGATGCCTGCCCTCCAATCTGCCCCGTCCCTGACCCTCGCAGATGGACGCCCAAGCGCATTTACCCAGTAACCTTGCTGCTCCTCAGGGGGAAGTGTGGATTTAGGTCTGAGTTGATAAGCCGAGGGGGCCACGTCCTTAGCAGCCCTGGCTGCCCTCGGTCAGCTCTCCCGCCGCCTCGAAGTGTTATCTGCTCACTTTCTCCAAGTCACAAGTTCGTCTTGAACTTGTGACTCAGTGTGGACAACCAGCCCCAGCTGGGGGCGGTTCCCTAGGGACGTCTGGCTGCGGCTGGGCTCACCCATCTGTCATCCTCCTGACACAGCCCACGTGACGTTCGTGTCAAACGCCCCCAACAGGACCGTGTTCAGCATGGCTAATGAAGGGTTTCAGCCTTTGGCCGAAAAATGTCAAGCTTATTTAAAAGCAAACTGTCACATTTAAGAGTGATGGTCTTTTAATGAGCTCCCAAGGAACCCATAAAAGGATCCAGAGAATAAAACAGGAAGGCCCAAAATAGTCAAAACCCATAAACAAGGGGCTCTCACCTACTCGCAGTGGGGGACAGTCCACCAGCTTCCAATTTCCTGGTCTCTGTCTTGATCTTTTCCCTGCTGTGATCCAAGGATACAAGAATTTTGATTGAAATTCGAGGCAAACACCCAAGCAGGTTAGCTCACGCTCTTGCTCAGCCCCAGGAGGCTGTCCTGGCTCCCATCCCCCCAGATGCTGGAGTTTAAGGTTTTTGTTTGGCATTGAGGGCCCGCGGGATCTCTTCTCCAGGCACCTGCTCCTGTTCTCTGTCTGACTCCAGCTATCCTGGCCAGCTCTCGGCAGCTTTGCATATCTGCTCATCTTTTCTCTCTGTGTGAAGTCTTCCCTGCTCCCATCAGGGGCTGCCACTCCATGCTCCGTTCTGATTACAGAATTCTAATTCCTTCCCTGGGGGAGAGTACACAAGGCTGTCTCCTGCACCGCTGCTGGCGGCATGGCACGCTGGTTTCCCTAACGCCACGGAGCTTGGGACAGCGTGTCGCTCTGCTCATGTTCCCCTCCCACCAGAGCCCAAGCGGCAGAGGGAAGACCCTGGCTGAATAAGGTTCTATTTCTTAGTGCCCAGCACGGAGCCTTGGATGTAGGAGACCCTCTGGAATCATTGGTTGTGGAGTGACTGGTGTTTTCTTCTTTTGAATTTTTTTTTATTGATTCAAAATATGCTGTACATTCACACTCAAAAGGTACAAACAGTCACCCTCTCTGTTCTCTATTTAGTCTCCTTCTGTGTACATACCCACTGTTAATCAGCCCTTTGAGAACTCTTCCAGAGACACACAAACATCTATATTCATCTTTCTCTTTTCAAAAGGGGAGGTGTAGGTGTTGTGGCAAAGCAGGTTCAGCTGCCACTTCGGATCTGCAAAATGGCTGCTCTGCTTCTCATCCCAGCTTCCTGCTAATGTGCCTGGGAGGCAGAGGAGGGAAAGCCAAGATGATGATGATTCAAGTCCTTGGGCCCCTGCTACCCGTGTGGGAGACCTGGATGGAGTTCCTGGTTCCTGGCTTTGGCCTGTCCTAGCCCTGGTTGTTGCTGGCATTTGGGAGTGAACCAGCAGATAGAAGATCTCTCTCAATCTCTCTCTCTCTCTCTCTCTGCCTTTCAAATAAATAATGTTAAAAAAATGGAATCATGCTGTTTTGTAGTTTTTTCACTTTATTATGCACACATGCATTCGAGAAATTTAATTGACTATTGACCACACCCAGGTTTTCATTCTGTTATTAAAAACACTGCTGCAAGGAATACAGTTGTATGATGACCTTTGTCCACGTGTGCATTTACAAAGGAGGAGTTTCTACAAGTGGAATTGTTAGGTCAACAGGCACTTCTAATCCTGATCAACACCATCCACTTTTACCCACCAGCAATATACACATGTAGGAATTGCTTTTCCTACACTCTGTTCCCAATGCGTTTCAGACTTCTTGACATGTTCCACTAAAAATTTAAAGTTAGATTTTAACTTTAACAAATTCATGACTATCCCTTGGGTTGAAAATCCATCAAAGATATCCCAGGGTGTGGACAATCTAAGGTGTCTAGCCTCATGTTCATAGAAAATACATTTCTAGAAGATTCTTGCACTTTATTTTATTTTTTTATTTTTTTGACAGGCAGAGTGGACAGTGAGAGAGAGAGACAGAGAGAAAGGTCTTCCTTTTGCCGTTGGTTCACCCTCCAATGGCCGCCGTGGCCGGTGCGCTGCGGCCGGCGCACCGCGCTGATCTGATGGCAGGAGCCAAGAGCCAGGTGCTTTTCCTGGTCTCCCATGGGGTGCAGGGCCCAAGCACCTGGGCCATCCTCCACTGCACTCCCTGGCCACAGCAGAGGGCTGGCCTGGAAGAGGGGCAACCGGGACAGAATCTGGCGCCCCAACCGGGACTAGAACCCGGTGTGCCGGCGCCGCAAGGCGGAGGATTAGCCTAGTGAGCCGCGGCGCCGGCCGATTCTTGCACTTTTAAAAATTATTTTTTGAAAGTAAGAGAGGGGAGAGATGAAGTGAGAGATACGGAAAGAAGCAGAGATCTTCCATCTGCTGGTTCACTCCCTGTTGCTGCAATGGCCAGCGCTGGGCCAGGGCGAAGCCAGGAGCCTGGAACTTCATCCAGGTGTTGGGGCCCCAAGCAGCTGGGCCATTCTCCACTGACTTCCCAGGCGCATTAGCAGGAAGCTGAGACTTGAACTGGTGCTCTGGAATGGGGTGCCAGGGCTGCAAGTGGCAGGTTAGCTCATTACACCGCAACACCGGCCCAAGAAAAAGATTTCTATTTGATTCTAAGCATCTTAAAGGAATAGACTAGAAAAATAATGGATAACCAGCTGCTTTTATTTAAAGATTTATTTGAGGGGCCGATGCTGTGGTGCAGTGGGTTAACGCCCTGGCCTGAGGCACCGGCACTGGTTCAAGACTCGGCCGCTCCACTTCCCATCCAGCTCTCTGCTGTGGCCTGGGAAAGCAGCAGAAGATGGCCCAAGTCCTTGGGCCCCTGCACCTATGTGGGAGACCTGGAGGAAGCTCCTGACTCCTGGTTTCTGATTGGCACAGCTCTGGCTGTTGCGGCCAATTGGGGAGTGAACCATCGGATGGAAGACCTCTCTCTGTCTCTCCTCTCTCTGTGTAACTCTTTCAAATAAATAAAGAAATCTTAAAAAAAAAAAGAGATTTATTTGAAAGGCAGAGTTAGAGAGAGACAAAGAGACAGATCTTCCATCCACTGGTTCATTTCCCAAATGGCCCAATGCATTGTCAGAGCTGGGACAGGCCTATCCCAGGAGCCAGGAACTTAATCTGGGTCTCCCATGTGGGTACAGGGGCCCACTCACTTGGGCCATCCTCTGCTGCTTTCCCAGACACATTAGCAGGGAGCTGGATCCCCAGTAGAGCAGCCAGGCCAGGAACCAGCCACCATATGGGATACTAGAGTTGCAGGCTGAGGCTGAACCCACGGAGCCACAAAGCTGGCCCCCGGCTGCTTTTTAAAAAGTTATTTTACTTTTGTGGAGCGATCTCGTTTCTAGCCACGTTTTTACACTGACAGGTTTATTCCGCATTTCCAAGAACTGAAAGCACGCTTTGCGATGACCCAGGGAACAGAGTTGCAGGGTTCTGCAGATCTGCTTGCTAGGGAGCAGGTGCACTGCAGGTCCCACAGCGCCTCCGAGAAGGACCACCTGGGTCCGAAGCCCGCGCCCGGGCCGGCCCCTGCATCTGCAGTCTGCACTATCGCAGGGCTGCGAGGAGTCAGTGGAGGCCTAAGGCACTTTCCGTTCCGTACCTGACACAGAATAGGCACTCAGTAGATGCAATGCCAGCTACTTAATAACCAGTACTTTTCATTCGGTGATGGCCGAGAAGGGGCTACTTCAGCGGCATCATGAGGGCTCTGGAGTCGGGTCACCCCTAACCCCAGGAGGAGGACTCGGAGCACAGCCCCCAACCTCTCTGGCCTTAGCTTTCCCATCTGTAAAGCGGACAAGATAAAGTCCAGGCCTCAAAGTCTGTCCTCAGGTTTAAACGCATCGACACTCCTAAGTGCTTAACACACACTTCTCTTTCCTCCCAATCCAAGGGTGGAGACAGCGCACGACCCAAGAACTCCAGGAAACCACAGGGCTGGGACGAGTCAGTTATGGCCAGGACGCCGCGGGTGGACAGGACAACGGTCACGGCGCCGTGTGCCATCGCTCAGCCGCGAAAAACCGGCTCTCCACACCCGCGGGCCTCAAGAGCCCGGCGGTTGCCCTAGCAACGCCACTTCCGGGCCACTTTGCCCCACTTCCGGTTCCGGCGTTTACGTCATCGCCGGGCGACGGGGCGGGAAGTTCCGGGAAGGGCCGTCCCGGGGGGTGGTGTCCCAGGTGGAGGGCGGGGGTCAGCCGGTCACTCCTGGGCGTCGCTCTGCCCCCGGGGCTTGGCGCCGCCATGGAGAGCGGGGGGAAGCCCTCGCTGGGCCAGTTCATCCTCCTGGGCACCAGCTCGGTCGTCACCGCCGTGCTGTACTCGGTGTACCGGCAGAAGGCCCAGGTCTCCCGAGAGCTCAAGGTCAGTGCGGGAGCCGGCCGGGCCTCAGCCAGGTGGTCTCCGCCCCAGGTCGCGGTGAGGGCTGAGTTGGCGTGGGCCGCCCCGCGGCCGCAGGCTGGGGAGGAGCGAGGGCCGACGTCGGGGCGGTGAGAAGCGCCGCCCGGCTGCGTTTCTCCCAGGTGCCTTCACTCTGGAAGCTCGGCTTCGTTGCCTGGTTTTTAACACGTTTGTGGGGCTCGTGCCGTGCGCGGGGCAGTGAGCAGCCTCTCGCGGGGACGCCCGGCAGCGGCGCCGGGCGGCAGTAAACACGCACGCCACGTGGTGAGACGGGCGTGGAGGGCCGGAGGAAGCGACGTCTGAGCCCCGTGCAGGAGGGGGCGGAGGAGCGGCTCAGACAGGGGCCTGCGCCTGCTGCTGCGGGCCCTGCGTTTTATGTTAGAGTTTTGTGAAAGGCAGAGTTACAGAGAGGAAGTGAGAGGAGGAGATCTTCCCTCCGCGGGTTCACTCCAGAGTGGCCGCAGTGGCCAGGGCTTGGGCCAGACAGGAGCCAGGAGCTCCCTGGGAGGGGCGCGGACACCTGGGTCATCTCCGCTGCTTTCCCAGGCGCACTGGCAGGGAGCCGGGTCCGAAGTGGAGCAGCCGGGACTCCAGCCGGCGCCCCTGTAGGGAGCAGCTGAACCCGCTGGGCCGCAACGCTGGCCTCCCACAATAATTTTTTAAGGTAGATAAAATGATAATTGCCCTTAAATAGCAAAGCAGGGAGTTGAGGTTCAGGAAAAAGGTACTACAGTTAGACAGCTTGGAACTTTAAACCTCGGTTGTTTGATTCCAAAAGTGAGATTTTTATTTTTTCCAGTTGGCCACATTGCTTTATTGGGAATATCTGATTCTTCTAGAGACGGGTCTCTTAGGTCGGAGACAGGGTTTTCTCTCTTTCTTCTCTTAGGGGTTCTAGCTCCGGGCTTGGAGTGCAAGAAGAGTCTTGGGCCTGTATTGGCTGGAGCGCCTCAGTGCCGCAGCTGGGGCTTGACTGACACTTCATTATCATGGGCTGGATTCTGTGAGGGCTTGGAAACAAACGTGTGGCATCCCTGCGGAGAAGGGAGTTTGGGATCTGAAATGAACCAATTTACCAGGCGCTCAATTCGCTGTGCAAATGGCCCCCTGGTGAGATTCCAGCTGCCCTGTTCACCTAATTAAATGATCTAGTCACGCCTGAAGTGCTCGGCTCTTTCTGCCTCCCAAACCAGTGTCTCCTAGCAGTGGCTGGCTGTAGGTGCTTCGAAGGGAGAACCCTGCAGGTCCCATCTTTGGGTGACCCTAAAAGCTTTGCCAATTAGTTCCTGGATGAGCACGAGGTGGCCCCTTCCTGGAGAAAGTTCGGCCCCGACACTTGGGGCTCTGTTTTCTTGATCACATTGGAAAGCTGCCGAAGTAGGGTTTGTGTCTCAGCTGTGTGCCAGCCCCTAGGATCCAAGGTCACATAACCTGCATACAAATCCCAGGAGCTCGTGTTTCCCCCTCTTTTTCCGTTTTCACAACAGACTGGAGACAAGTTGCTCTAGAGCCCCCCCCCCCCCAGCCTGGAAGCCATGCTCGCCCCTCCCCTTTTAAAATCCTCCTCAGCCGCCCTGTGATGGATGCGAGCCATGTGACTCTGGCTTCTGTTCCCTTCTCAGTAATTAGGGATGACAATGGCTACCCTGGCAGGTGGCGTGGACGTCAGATCCTGCCTGTGTCGGCAGTGCCTGGGCTGTGGTGTAGCCAGGTGCTTGTTTAAGCACTGATTTATAGTCAAATATGGACCAGGTGCCTGCTGTGTGTCTGGCCTGTTGTTGGCACTAATGGGACAGCAGTGAACAAGACAAAGAGGTTAACAGTCCAGTGGAGGAGCTAAGTAATACTAAGTAATTGTTGCTGCTGTGTAGGTGCTAATGAAGTTTTTGTTGACTTTTCTCCTGCCATTCGCCGTGTAGCCATAGCTTCTTAAAGTCAGTGACTTTTAATATGTGTCCAGTAACTCTAACCTCTATAGAGGGCACTTACCTGCCTTCTCGAGACTTATTGAGGACAGGAATGTAGCATAGCAGTTGATGCCACTTGGGGTGCCTGCATCTCATACTTGAGTGCCTGGGGTGTTGTTTGTTTTATTTTAGTTTACTTGTAAAGGCTGAGAGAGAGAGAGATGGAGAGATGTCTTGCATCAGCTGGTTCCCTCCCCAGATGTCTGCAACGGCCAAGACTAGACCAGGCCCAAATCAGGAGCCTGGTGCTGGATCTCCATCTGTGTCTCCCCTGTGGGTGGCAGGGCCCAAGCCCTTGAGCCGTCATCTGCTGCTTCCCAGCATGCATTAGCAGGCGTGTTGGATTGGAAGTGGAGTAGCCTTAACCTGAACCGGTGCTGTGGTGTGGGGTGCGGGCATCCTTAGCGGGGTCTTAACCTGCCGAGCCACAGCAGCTGCCCTGGTTTAGGTGATTTTACCTAAGCTGTTGTGCCATAGCTCTTTGTTGTCAAGAAGAGACTGAGTGGTGACCAGTGCGCAGTATGCAGACTGACGGTGCCTTTTATGTTTTGAGTGTATGTTTTAGTTACTGGGTGGCACAACGTTCCCCATGGTGGGGTGTGCAGGAAGGAGGCTGCCTGTGCCTGTGTGTGTGACAGCTCTCTGCAGGGCTTTGAAATTACATTCTCCACCTATGCCCAGTTTCCTCATTCTCTCAACATGGAAACAGTAGCAAAAAATGCCCCAAGTACTTGAGCCCCTGCCAGCCACGTGGGAGACCTGAATGGAATTACAGGCATCTGGCTTTGGCCTGGTCTGTTGTGACCATCTGGGGAGTGAACCAATAATGGAAGATATCTTTCTGTCTCTCCCTCCGGCTCTGTCACTCTGCCTGTCAAATAAAATTAATCTTTTTTTTAAAAAAGTTTTTTTTTTGCCTTTCAGTTGATTGAACGTGTCAGGATGTATTGGTTAATATGTTCTTTCTGCATTTAGGGAGCTAAAAAAATCCACCTGGGTGAAGATTTAAAGAGTATTCTTTCAGAAGCGCCAGGAAAATGTGTGCCTTATGCAGTTATTGAAGGTATGTTTGTTTATTGATAAATGGAAAACAGCTTCCTTCTTCCTAGAGATTGATAAAGATCGCCTTTTTTGTTGTTGGAGCCCTGGTCTGGGACGTGATGTGGGAGTCAGAAAAAAGTGGGTAATTGTTGTGTGCTCTTGGGGAGATTACCAGACCTCTCTGGATGTCTGTTGCCTCATGTGTAGGATGAGACTTGCCTCAGGGGATTGTTGAAGACTTGAGGGTTGTGATCCTGTAAAGTAGTTAGCAGGTGCTCCTAAAATTCACTTATGGTGATAAAAGTGTCAACATTTTGATTAGATAACAACTCAAACTGAAAACGTACTCTTGGTTACCTTAAAGGAAAAGGCGCAACAATAGGAGTAGGCTTTTGGCCTGGTGTAAGCTGCTAGTGGGGAAACCCACATCCCTTGGAGTGCCTGGGTTAGACACCCAGCCCTGGCTCCTGACTCTGGCTGCCAGTTAGTGTGGCTCCTGGAAGGCAATGGTAATGGCTGGGTTGGGTTCCTGCCACCCGCATGGGAGACCTGGATTGAGTTTCCGACTCCTGGCTTTGGCCCATACAGCCTGATGCAGGCATTTGGGGAGTGAACCAGAGGATGGAAGCGCTTGTGCTTTTTTCTCTTTCTCCCTCCCTCCCTCCCTCTCTTTCTGTCTTCCAGTTTTATTATAAAGGGTGGGCATTTGGCATGACAGGTTGCCACATCCCGTATTGGAGTGCCTGGTTGAGTTCCAGCTACTTTGCTTCCAGTCCGGTTTCCTGCTGATGTGCACCCTGGGTATCAGCAGATGATGGCTCAAGTACTTGGGTCCCTGCTACCCACAAGGGAGACCTGGGATTGAGTTCCTGACTCTGGCCTGAACCAGTCTTGGCTGTTATGGCTATTTGGGGAGTGAACCAATGGATGGGATATTTCTATATCTCTGCCTTTCAAATAAAATAAAATAAATTTAGGGGCCAATGATGTGGCTCAGTGGGTTAAAGCCTGGCCTACAGAGCCAAATCCCATATGGGCTCCGGTTCAAGTTCTAGCTGCTCCACTTCCAATCCTGCTCCTTGCTAATGCACCTGGGAGAGCAGTGGAGGCCGGCCCAAGTCACTGGGCCTCTGCACCTGTGTGAGACCCAGAGTAGTAAGTTCCTGGCTCCTGGCTTTGGCTTGGCCCAGCCCCGGTTGTTTTGGCCATTTGGGGAGTGAACTAGTGGATGGAATATCTCTTTGTCTCTTTCTCCTTCTCTCTCTCTAACTCTGCCTCTCAAATAAATAAATAAACCCTAAACAGAAGATTTCTGATCACTCTTAAAAAAGAAATTTAACAAATTTTAAAGGAAAGAAAATAATCTGTTTCCACCTAGGAGCTGTGCGGTCTGTTAAAGAAACACTGAACAGCCAGTTTGTGGAAAACTGCAAGGGGGTGATTCAGCGGCTGACGCTGCAGGAGCACAAGATGGTGTGGAATCGAACTACGCACCTGTGGTAGGTGTCCTTGCTCCCCGTCAGCAGCTTGACAGCTGGTCTGTCCCAGGACTGGGCCGACCCAGCTTCTCTTGAGACACGTTGAAGACCAGTCTCTGTGTTGGTGACGCTCTCGTGTGGGTCTGTGGCCCTCTCGCCTTGGGATCACCTGGGCAGCCTGTTGGCTGGTTAGCGCCCAGGCTCCATTCCAGACTGCCAGGGTTTCTAGGACCGGGGCCCAGATCTGCTGGTTCCTGGTGCACACTAAAGCCAGAGTACCACTGGCTTCTGGGTTAATGAGTTCAGTGCTTGATCAAGTCATTGTGAGCCATTCATGGAGTGCCGTTTCTCCGGCTGGCCCTAGAGGGTTTGGTTTCGATGTCTTCTCCAGTAGCCAAGGGAAATGAATGGTGCAGGCCACCTGCACTGATCTTGCCTGAGGTTCTAGGATGGCGCCTCACCAGTGGCTGGGTGCCTGCCACCCACGTGGGAGAGCTGGATTGAGTTCTCAGCTCCTGGCTTCAGCCCCAGCCCAGCCCCGGCCGTTGAGGGCATGTGGGGGGTAAACCAGCAGATGGGGGTGCTCTCTCTCTCAAATAAATTCCTGTAAGAAATGGAGGCTCCCTATCGATGTTCCTTTGTGCTCTTCCCATTGCTGGGCACGTTATCCTGTCCTCCCGGCATTCAGGTCCTCGCCTTCCCCCCTGGGTGTCCAGCGCTTGCTTGCCGTGGTTTGATCATCAGATCTCTTCCTCGTGTAGGAATGACTGTTCCAAGATCATCCACCAGAGGACCAACACGGTGCCCTTTGACCTGGCGCCCCACGAAGACGGCGTGGGCGTGGCTGTGCGCGTGCTGAAGCCCCTGGACGCGGTGGATCTGGGCCTGGAGACGGTGTACGAGAAGTTCCACCCCTCGGTGCAGTCCTTCACCGATGTCATCGGCCACTACATCAGCGGCGAGCGACCCAAAGGCATCCAGGAGACGGAGGAGATGCTGAAGGTGGGGGCCACGCTCACGGGCGTCGGCGAGCTGGTCCTGGACAACAGCACCGTCCGCCTGCAGCCCCCCAAGCAGGGCATGCAGTACTACCTCAGCAGCCAGGACTTCGACAGCCTGCTGCAGAGGCAGGAGTCGAGCGTGCGACTCTGGAGGGTCCTGGCGCTGGTTTTCGGCTTCGCCACGTGCGCCACGCTTTTCTTCATCCTGAGGAGGCAGTACCTGCAGCGGCAGGAGCGCCTGCGCCTGCAGCAGATGCAGGAGGAGTTCCGCGAGCACGAGGCCCAGCTGCTGAGCCAGGCCCGGCCCGAGGACAGGGAGAGCCTGAAGAGCGCCTGTGTCGTGTGTCTGAGCAACTTCAAGTCCTGCGTCTTCCTGGAGTGCGGCCACGTGTGCTCCTGCAGCGAGTGCTACCGCGCCCTGCCCGAGCCCAAGAGGTGCCCCATCTGCAGGAGGGAGGTCACCCGCGTGGTGCCCCTGTACAACAGCTAGGCGGGCAGCCCCTCCCCGCCCCGTGCGCTTGCAGGGGTGGGTCCTCGCGAGGCCTCCGGGAGGCCGGGGGAGCTCTTCCCTGCAGGAACTCCGCCAGCAGCGGGGTGCTGCCTTTCCCGCTCTGGTCACAAGGATGAGAGCCCCGGGCTGGGGGCTGGGGGCTGGGGCGCGGTCGCGTGAGGCCTCTTCCTGGAAACACGAGAGCACCAAAGCCAGTGACTTCAGTCCTGCTCCTCTGGCTGCTGCTGTCTGGCCGGTGTTGCTTGCTGCAGGCTTGGAGGACTGAGCACAGCGTGAGGGCAGGTGGGGCTCTGAGCGCAGGGACGCCTGGCGGAGCTGCCTCTGGAAGACGGGTTATGTCTCTCCCTTTGCCTCCACCCGAGATAGGCCGTCCTCTGGGAGACGGCTGGGGTCTCCGCCTCCGCCCGAGACAGGTGTCCTCTGGGAGACGGCTGGGGTCTCCCTTTGCCTCTGCCCGAGACAGGTGTCTTCTGGGAGACGGCTGGGGTCTCTGCCTCCGCCCGAGACAGGTGTCCTCTGGGAGATGGCTGGGGTCTCTCCCTTTGCCTCTGCCCGAGACAGGCTGGACAGCTGCAGAGTGTCCAGCCGCAGGAAGCACTTTGTCCTTTTTTCCCCGCTTGCCTCCCACACGTGGGCACCTGTGTGGAGAGGACAGAGGGAGTGAAGTCCGCAGACCTGCGTCTGCCTGGACCCTGAGCGGCAGGAGGAAGAGAGGTCTCGTCTCCACTGACCTGGGAGGCCGCCCCAGGGCCCTCTGCCAGCCAGATCCAGAACAGCTGGGGAGGGCAGAGCGTGCGCTGGCTTGCCCTGCCGAGGCTCAGTGGCAAGGCCCCACCGCTGCAGGAAGCAGGCGGGACGCGCGGCCCTAACTCCTGGCTTTCGCAGCTTTTTTTTTTTGCAAGGTTTTACAAGTTGCCAGCACCTGGAGCACCATGCTTTTCACTGCTGCCCCCTGCTCTGGGCCGTGGTAAAGTTAACATCCCCTGGGCGCAGCTGTCCCACCCCGCCGCCCCGCCCCCTCCCCCACACCTGCCCTTCGGAGCCCTGGAGTGCGAGGGAGTGGCGGCAGGTCCTTCCCCACTGCCCCGTGGGTACGAGCCGCACACGGCTGTTTTCTCTCTGCCTTTGCCTCCTGGTCCTCTGCGTGGGAGGAGGGGAGCTCTCAGGGGTGACAGTGCCCAGCGTGAACGGCACAGATTAAACACGTTGCAGCCAGGTGTTGGCCTCTTGCTTTGTTACCAAGAGTTCAGGGGCTAAACTGAGGCTTTCACAGGATGGAGGCGGATCCTGACCGTGAGGGACTGAAAACCGGGGACTTGGAGGCCACTTTGCCTTCGGCCCTGGCTGTGAGGTGGCTGGGGCTCCCCAGGTGCTGTGCGGTCCGGCAAGGCTGAGGCTGGGGTACTGGCCGCCGTGGGAGGAACGTGGGGAGCCCCAGAGTGTGCCGGCGGGCCGCACCTGGCGTTGCTCCAGAGTGGTCTTTGAAGCCTGCCTCAGGCCTGAGCACCAGGGCCGCCTGCTGAGTCTTGAGGGACACGGGGAGGAAGGAAGCAGTCTGGGTTCTGTGCCCCGGGAATTGTTCTGTGTGCTTTCCCAGAGGGCCACCCTCACAGAAGCCCTGCAGGCCGAGCCCAGGGTCTCGTGGTGCGGATGAGCAAGTTGGCCCCTAGAGGGCAGGGTCACAGGGCTCAGGAGTAGAGCTCCCAGGTGCTGGATCTAAATTCAAACTCCAGGCTGTTTCCTGCTTGCCGGCTGAGAGACCAGTGACGTCCCCCAGCGCTGACCACTACCTGCAGGAGGAGTAGGGTTGGGGGCCACACAGGCGAGAGCAGGGAGGGTGGACAGCCAGTGCTGTCTCGTCCAGTGAGGGGTGCAGAGCCCACCTTTCCATAAGATGCCGAGATGAGCCGGATGAGGGGTGATGGCAGTGACCTGGACACCTGGGAAGCGTGGGGCCCCCTTCCTGTCCTTTACAGAGGGCTGGGGAGGGCCTCCAGGTTTTAGTGGAGGGTGAATGGACTGCCCCCGGAGGCAGGAATGTGATCCGAGAGATGGGAGAAGGGCTGCACCCTGTGTTCCCAGCAGAGCTCAGCCCCTGCCGTGGGAGCCCCGGGAGCGGCAGCCGGGTCTGGTCAAGGTCCCTGCTCAGTCCTTGCCCATGCGGGACAGCGAGGCCACCTCTGTGGTCCCCGACTTCCAGCTCAGGAGCCCCAACCCCAGAGGGCTGGACGGAGCCCGAGCTAGCTGTGGGCCGAGGCTGGCCCGGGGGGCCGGGGTAGAAAGAGTTCTGCCCGTGGGGAGGTTGCGGGTTGTGAGTCCTGCCGAGGTCAGGGCAGCTTATTTTGGTGCAAAAAGTTTTAGAGCTTTTAATGCATATGAGAGGTCTTCAAACCGTTGAAAAATGGATGGTATTAAAAAAGTGCATGGATTTCAAAACTTGTTGCACCAAAACCAGTGAACTGCTGAGTTCTGTTTCCATGAACCTTTCGAAGTGCGCTTGTGTGCGTCGCTCCCACTTCCACGTGGCGGTGTTGTCACCCCCGTCTGATGAGAGAACAGAGGCTCAGCTCCGCCTGCAGCCCATCACCACAAGCCAGGCAGCACTGGGCAGCAGGGGCGCGTGGCCCTTTCATGGGTTACATCACTTGCTCGAGGCTGTGGCCATAGACCTTTGACCACGTGAAGCCTGGGAGGCAGGAGAAAGGGAAGTTGCACAGGTGACGAGTGTTGTGGGCACACACGCACCATGTCGCGGGTCAGTCACACCCCAGGACCACACCTCCAGCTGACCTGGTGGAGTAGAAGCCGGAAGGAGGCTTCAGAATACATACTCGCTTGGAATTACTTACTTTTATCTGCAAGGCAGAGAGAGTGTCCATCCAGTGGTTCACTCCCCAGTGCCTGCAAGCCTCCTGAAGCTGGAAGCCCAAGACTCAAATCCCGGTCCCCACGTGGGTGTGCACTGCAGTGAGCTGGACTGGGAGTGGAGGAGCCAGGGCTCAAGCCAGGCCCTGCAGTATGGGGCGGGGGGTGCCACAGGGCATCTCAGCTGCTGCGCCGCGTGTCTGCCCCTCGTTGAGAATTCTAAGGGGAAATTTAAAAAGCAATGCATGGAAAAGTCAAAATGCAAATGGTGGCGAGCAAGGCGAGTCTCCGCTGCCCTCACTTCGAGCCCTGAGCCCGGGTGGTGGAGACGTGAGTGGGGTGGCTGCCGCTCTGTGGGCCCCTGCACTGCTCTGAGGGACAGCCTGTCAAGTTTGGCTTTGTCGGTGCACATTTATGCTTTTTAAAATTTTATTTAGTTATTTATCTGAAAGGCAGAGAGAGAGAGGTCTTCCATCTGCTGGTTCACTCCCCAAATGGCCGCAATGGCTGGAGTGGGGTCAATCTTGAGCCAGGAACCAGGAGCTTCTTCTAGGTCTCCCACGTGGGTGCAGGGGCCCAGGGACTTGGGCCATCTTCTACTGCTTTCCCAGACCATAGCAGAGAGCTGGATGGGAAGTAGAGCAGCCGAGACTAGAACTGGTGCCCATATGGGATGCCGGCACTGCAGGCGGCAGCTTTACCCACTATTCCACAGTGCTGGCCCCACGTTGACACTTATAACAGACATCGGCTGAGTGCCTGGAGGTGGACAATGGATACAACACAGCCCCTGTCCTCCGTGAGCCCAGCTGCATCCCAGTGTAGCCTGGCGAGGGTGTGTGTGTGTGTGTGTGTGTGTGTGTGTGTACGTACAGTTTGTGAGCGATGCACCTCAGCGCCGGGAGGACTTGTGGCTCTCAGGATGCCGGAGCTGAGCCAGGCCCTTGAAGGCGGCCTGACTGGAGCAGATTCTCCAGTCCTTAGGGCAACTGAGGAGGGCAGAGCAAATGTGCCCCACAGAGTTGGGTGATCGCCTGAGCCACCAGCCTGGCTGGGCCCCCCTTCTGGCTAAAGCCCCTGCCCAGGCTCCCTGCCATCTGTGGATCGACCCTGGCTCTCCCACAACACGTGAAACTCTGCGTGACCCCTGCCCCCGGCC
Source organism: Oryctolagus cuniculus (assembly GCF_964237555.1). NCBI lineage: Eukaryota > Metazoa > Chordata > Mammalia > Lagomorpha > Leporidae > Oryctolagus > Oryctolagus cuniculus. The sequence continues at coordinate 150,252,756 of NC_091438.1, forward strand.
ACCTTTCCAGGCTGGTTCATCCCTGGGTAAAACATTGCTCATCTATTTTCATCTTAGTTGAAAGGCAGAGAGACAAAGATCTTCCATCTGCTGGTTCACTCCCCACATGCCCACAACATCGGGCTGGGCCAGGCAGGGGCCAGGCGCTCAGAACTCAGGTGGGTGGGAGGGGCCCAGACACCTGCACCATCACCGACTGCCTGCCAGGTGCACTTTAGCAGGAAGTGCGCTGCACCCAGGCGGGGTCCTCACCTGCGCCAGGGCCTCACACCTGTGACTCCAGCAGCGCTGAGTACACGTCCCACGCCGCCCTCCGTCTTGGAATCCTGGTCCTTTCTTCTTGCCGACGTCACCTTGCTCTCCCTTTGACGCTCGGGGTTCAGTGCCTCTTCCGAGAACGCTCCCCGGCCCCGCCCCACCCGCAGGCTGATTGGTGCCCTTCTTGTGGCCCTCTTCCTGCTCTTGGCAGCCTGGTCCACGCCTTGGGCAGGGATCACGTCCTCGGGCCCAGGTTTTAGGTTGTCAGTACACAGTAATTAGGGCTGACGTCAGGGCTGGCTCTCCCCCAGGGAGCCTCCACGGTGCTGTACACAGTGATCTCATCCGGTCCTCACCTGCGAGGTGTGTGTGTTAGCCACAGGCCCAGAGAGGTCAAGGGTCTCGCCCGAGGTTACAAGGATGATAGGACTTAGACCCCAGTGGTCTGAATCCAGAGCCCAAGCTCTTAACCACTGAGTGTACATGGAAGGAAGGAATTAACCCGTGAATGAAAGAGCAGGTATAGGAGAGGCAGTCCTGGAAGGCTGCCCGGATGAGTCGGCTTTTGGGCCACAGGTGAGAGCGGTGACTTGGTTGTAAGGAGCGAGGCTGGATTCCTCTTTCAGGGCCTGAGAACAGGCTGGATGGACGGTGCGGGAGAGATAGCACGCCATCCAGGAAAGTCCCAGCAGTCACCGATGATGCTAAGGGATCTGGACCCAGCCCCAAAGGCTGACTTCCTGTCTGGTTCTGCCCCATTGCCGTGTGATTGTGGTCAAGTGACTTCACCTTCCTGGGCTTCAGCTCTGTCCGTGAAAGGTGGGATTTGGGCCGGAAGCTCTGCACCATCCTGTTCAGCTCTGACATTCTGCGTGCCGGTGGGTGGGGAGAGGAGGACCAGGGCACGCAGTTTTGAGGCCCCCTTCTGAGGCTGCGGGTCTGAGAGAGGAGCCACGGCTCTGTTTCAGGCTCGCTGTGTGCCGCAGCCTTGGGACCGCAGTCTCTGAAAGCCGGGGCTCAGCACTTCTCTCGTCAGGCACTGTTGCCTTGCCGCTGCTGGATGAGATAAGCGTCCACGTCCGATGTCCCGAATTGCTCCCCGCAGTGCTCATCACTCACTTCCCCTGCAGCTGCCTTATTGTCTCCCAGATGCCAGCCGAGGGACTTGGCATTTCTCTTTTCCGAGACCAGGACACGTGAGGCTGTGCCCGTGCCACTGGCCCTGGTTGGAGGGGCCGAGCAGGCCCAGGCTTGGACCCTCAGCCCCTGCCAGAGCCATTGCATCCTGTTAGGGGCCTCAGATCCATATCCCTCCACTGTTGGGCTGTGACTGGTAGGCCATTGCTGAAACAAACATTCATTAAGCACCAAGTGTGCCAGACGCCTTGCACCTGTCACATACTCCCTAGGCGTGGTGTGTACAATGAGATCATCCTAAAGGTCAGGTCTAAATTACCCTGCCTATGCCCCATCCTCTCACCCAGAGCCTTCCTGGTTACCACCCTCTGGGACCGGGTTTCCGGCTTGCTGGCCAGCTGGTGACAAAGCCCTGATGGATCTTCCCAAGGACTTCACTGATGCTGCAGTTCTCACAATGGCCCCCAGGGGGCAGTGTGCTCCTGTAGAGAAACAGGTTGTGCTTTGCAATTTTCCCTGGCGGGGGTGGGGAGCCGGCCTTGGAAGACCGAGAACAGAGTTGGAGGAGGACGTGGGGCGGCTGATCCCACGGCCAGCTGCGTGCAGCCCCGGGAGGGGAGGAGCGGGAATTCTCCGGTTTCTTCCGTTCCATGCCCAGCTCAGCAGGGAGCTTGCTGCAGATGTGAAAGTTTTGAAAAACCCAAAAAATTCCAGGGCAGGGGCGAAAAAATCCCACATTTCTCCCCTTCTAATTTCCCAGGCATTCACATCTTTAAATATACTAACCATGATTTCTTTAAACAAAAAATGGGATATGCATAATGCATCGAGCGTCCTTAAAATACGCACATGACTTCACACTGGGGAAGAGTGTGGAACACCACTGTGCACAGAGTTCGGTTTTCCTCCCCAGAAGAGTCTCCTCGCCGGGAAGCCCCGCGCCCCCAGCCCGGCCCGCTCCCTCGGTCGCGCCTCCTCCTGTCCTGTGCGTCTCTCTCCCCTCACTCTGCGATCCCCTCCTGGCTCTCATCCGCCGTTTCTCTCTTGCCTTGGAGTGTGTGGAAGTTTCTTCCTCTCTGTGTGTGGATGTCTCCCTGTCCCCAGAGCTTTGTATTTCAGCCCCAGTTCCATCCCTTCCTGTTTTTTGGAAGGCAGAGATTTCCCATCTGCTGGTTTACTCCCCAGATGCCTGCAATGACTGGGGCTGGGCTGGGCTGAAGCCAGGAGCCAGGACCTCAATTTGGATGCCCCATACGGGTGGCTGGGACCCAAGTACTTGCGCCGTCACCTGCGGCCTTCCAGGGTGTGCATAAACAGGAAGCTGGGATAGGGAGCAGAGCTGGGACTTGGACCCCGGCCCTGTGATGTGGGCTTCCAGGGACCCAGGTAGCATCTTCCCCACTGAGCCAAACGCCTGCCCCTGTTTCTATGTCTGATTCTGTCCTGGCACACAGCTCTCTCACCTGTTCCCTGGCCGGGTGGCACTCTGCCCTGAGCCTTGTGCAGCCCAGGGCCTGGCAGGATGGGGGTGGGGGGCTCTATGACCACATGGTGGCTGCTCCTTGAGCCACAGCAAGTTTACATTCCTGGAAGCAGAGGCCCCGGGGCCGCCCGTGCAGGCCCTAGGCACAGGGACTCACTGCCTGTGGCTGTCGGCAGCTCTGGCCTTGATACTCAGGCTGCAGGCTGGGCACCCTCGTTGGATGGCGGAGACGATCTCTGGCTCCCAGAGCTGAGTGACTGCCTCACGGTCCCATGGGCAGAGCTGGGCTGGACCCACCCTTGCCTGCATTCCCTGCACCGGCTCGTGTGTGCGCGCAGAGTGCTGTGTAGGCGGCAGGGCACCTGGGCTACAGCTGGGCGGCTCATCCTCACCCTCTGGACTCACTGTAGCTGACCACGCCACGGGCAAGTATCGCTTCTCAGCCCTGCCGACCTTACGGGGCCGGCACGGATGCCAAATGCGCTCCAGCCATGGGCAGGGAAGGACTTGGATCAAGTGCTTGGGGAAAGATGGGCCCAGAGCCAGCTGCAGCCACCTTCCTGGTGGGCTCTGGGCTCTGCAGCTGGTGGCCACATCTTTCTGATCAGCGCTGAGTCTGATCTGGGGGCCGCCTCAGTTGGTTCTGCTGCCTCCAGGTTTTTTCTTTTTTCTTAAGATTTTATTTATTTATTTGAGAGGCAGAGTTACAGAGAGAGAGGGAAAAACAGAGAGCCAGAGACCTTCCATCCACTGGTTCACTCCCCAAATAGCTGCAATGGCTGGAGCTGGGCTGATCAGAAGTCAGGAGCCTGGTATTTCTTCCTTGTCTACCACATAGGTGCAGGGGCCCACGCACTTGGGCCATCTTCTGCTGCTTTCCCAGGACATAGCAAAGAGCTGGATCGGAAGAGGAGCAGCCGGGACTCAAACCGGCACCCAAATGGGATGCTGGCACCGCAGGTAGAGGCTTAGCCTGCTATGCCATAGCACCAGCCCCCTGCCTCCAGGTTTAAGGTGTGAACACCTCTCTGTGTCCTTGGGGGGACACTGAGGGGACTCCCAGAATACCCTGAATTCTTCACCTGAGGGGCCATCGGGGCTCAGAGACTCCCTGGAAATGGCAAAGAACGTCTCGCACCTGTCAGATTCCCGGGCTCAGCCGTGACAGGCTGGAGTTGTTAATCTGCTCCCTCAGCCCCCAGTCTCCCAGTGCGGCTGTGCCAAGGTCCAGAGACTGGAAGAGGCCTAGTGCCTGCTCTCCTGACCCCCTCTGTGGGCTGTGTCACCCAGCAGCGGACAGCGCGGCCTTGAGCCAGGCCTGCTGCCTCTCCACGGCGTGTGGGTCTGGGCTGCCACTCACTCCACTTTGCCGGCCCTGGCAGAGAGGTGAGGATCACAGCCACGCCCTGAGGCTGCTGGGGGCGCGGACGTGGGCACGGCAATCAGCCCGGCCCTGGCACTGAGTCGGGCACGGGCAGGCGGTGGCTGCTCCTTCGGCACTGGGGTGAGCCAGCGCCCCCTGGACCCTGCCGTGGCCACGCTTTGGCTCCGTTCAGTGGTCTGGCAAAGGTGGGGGCTGTTCAGTGAGGGACATCGGGTCTCAGGAGCCCTGGACAGGCTGGGGAAGGCTTTTGGAGCCTGGCCCCCCGTTTGGCCTGGCTCAGCCTGGGTGGATGGAAGATCTTTCTGGCTATGTTTCTGTCTCTCTTCCTCTACCTTTCAAACAAAACAAAATAATTTTTTAAAAAACAGCCTTGTAGAGCTTCAGTTATTCTTTGGACGCCAGCTGTGGGGTGGGGCCCCAGCTTCTCCGCTCCTATTGCTTTTCATCTAGGGAGCTCCCTTGTGAGGCTGTATTTAAGGAGAGGGTCTCAGGGAGGCCAGGCACTGGCGTAGCGGGTAAAGCTGCCGCCTGCAACACCGGCATCCCATATGGGCTCAAGTCCTGGCTGCTCCACTTCTGATCCAGCTCCCTGCTTATGGCCTGGGGAAGCAGTAGAAGATGGCCCAAGTGCTTGGGCCCCTGCACCCACATGGGAGACCTGGAAGACGCTCCTGGCTCCTGATCGGCCTAGTTGCAGCCACTACAGCCATTTGGGGTGTGAACCAGTGGATGGAAGACTCTCTCTCCCTCCCTCCCTCCCCCACGACCCGTGTGTGTGTGTGTGTGTGTGTGTGTGTGTGTGAATGTTGTCAGGAGGGGCAGGCAGAGGGATGGTGGGGAGCTACACCTGTCACTGAGCGGAGGGGCTGGTGGGGACGGTTTTGTCCCCAGCCTTGGTTCAGAGTGGTGATTCCCTGTAGGGAGGCCATCAGCTGGCCACTGACAGGCACATCCTGGCCTTCCCTGCTGACCACAGGGTCCGAGGAGCTGGGCCTGGCAAGGCTCAGCGGTCCTGGTGCTCCGTTGCCATGGGAACCTGGGTGTGGCCTGCCCACCGTGCCCACACTGGGATGTCCAGCAGCGACATCCCTCTCCGGGTCTTGCCATCATTGTCTGACGCTGCCGTGCCTCAGTTTCCCCATCCGAGGGAGGGCCAAGCACCGAGGGAACTCTCCTGTGCGCTTCCCTCTTCCTGACTCACGGATCCTGCAGCGTTGGTGCTGGGGCCCCGTGGAGGTGGTCCAGGCCTGTGCTGGACTCCGTCCAGAGTCCTGGGCTTATGGGGAAGGAGCTGCAGACGAGGGCTGGGGGGTGGGTGGAGAGGCAGGGCTCTGGGACCCCAACCTGTGCTTCCAGCCAGTTTTAGCTCCCTCAGACTTGGGAGAACTGGCTTTGCAAGGGGGTGGGGGGAGCTGTGATGGTCCCCACGTTTCCCACTTTGTGATGCAGTCAGAGATCTGCAGGGAAGCAGAGCCACAGGGAGAGTCCTCGGAGGCCTCCTGCCCCAGAATAAGGAGCAGCAGCTGTGATCCCCATTTGACAGATGGACAGACTGAGGCACAGAGCTGGGAAGTGACAGGGCAGGGGGTTGAACTTGGCTGTCCCCTCCTGAGCTCTTCGCCCTGGCTGCTGCCCACACCGTGTACTCCTGGGCTTCCTCGGCAGCCCTCATGCCTACCTTCCTTAGTTGGTTCCTTCACCCGGATCTGGAATCTTTGGCACAACCAGCTCCGAGTCGGTGAGGAAGCTGGACAGGCGGGGGGCAGCGGTGGAGGGCTCCATGCTGACTCCCACCTTCCCTGGGCAGAAACATGAGTGGCCCTGGCCACATCCCCCAGCCTCCAGCCTCATCTATCAAATGGGCCTGAGGCTCGCAGTCCTTCCCAGCTCTGAAGGTGGACTCCTTCGGACCAGAAGGCCAAGGGGATGCTTTCCCCGGGAGGAGAGGGAGAGGCCCAGTGCCTGAGGGTGGATGCTGCCACCTTTAACCTCATTTGGACCAGGCGAGGCAAACACGACCGGCTTCTCTTCCGCTCCCACGCCGCACGCAGGGCTGGTCAGTGGCTGGACTCACCTTCCCTGCAGCGGCTCTGTGGGACTCTCACAGCCAGCATGGTGCAGGATCAGTGGCATGGTCCCAGCCCTGCTGGCTGTGTCACCACGGCAGGGAGCCCTCTGCAGGGACCTGGAACCGCAGCCGGGAAGCCCGGCTTCTCCCGGCTCCGCAACTAGGCAGTGACCTTGGGCAAGTCTTTATCCTGTTTCTGCTACATCAGTTAAACAGGGAATGCAACGTCTCCATCTATCTCCAACGGTATTTATTTTGAGAAGCAAGGTCAACAATGGATGGGAAAATGCTCTGGGCGGTGGGGGGGGGGGGGGCGGACAAAACAGCAAGCAGGATACAAATGGAGGCGCCTTCTGCGGTTTTCTGATTGAACTGCCTGCTCTCATGCCGCCCTTGGCCTCAGAGCCGACCCCCAGGAGAGCCTGGATGAACAGGGCCAGGAAGCTAATGGGATGGGGGAAAGGCTCAGCCCCGGCCCTCCTGGCCTCGGGGGTCAGCTCTGAAATGGGCTGGCAGGTTGTGGCTCACCGAGTCATTTCTCCATGTTTAGTGCACATCCACTCCCAGTGGAGGTCGGAGCCCTTTTGCTTTTGTTCTTATCGCTGTCCTGGAAGGCACACAGCAGCCAGCCAACCGCAGACCCCGTCTGACAGCTGGGACGGCTGCCACGCAGAAAGGATAGGGGGCTTCCCCAAAGGTTGGCAAAACCAGCACATCGCAAGCTCCGGCTGCTCCACCTGCCACACTGCCTCCACGGCCCCTCTCAGTCCCCTTCCTTCTCCGCCAAGGCACTGGCCTCTGGGGGCGTGCCAACCCTACGTTTAATTTGGGGAGGGGGCCAGGCTGGCGCCTCTCAGGTGGTCTCTCTCCCGGGCTTACCCCACTAACAACCTCTGCCCTTCCCTTCCCGCCCCCACCCACCCAGAGTTCTGGATTGGAGCGGACGGTGACCCCAGCGGGGCTCTCACCGGTGACGCAGGGCAGCGGGTCGGGTCAGGTGAGAGGTCGCCAGGGCGACGTGGCCGCGTTACCCAGCCCTGCCTCCCGCAGGTGGCCTGACCTTGCGCCGGCGGCTCCTCTCTGCCATCAGCCGGCCCTGCTGAGCGACGAGGGTCCCCAGGGAGAGAGCAGGTGCCGCCGGCCCGGGGCAAGGATAATGAGCGCTCCTCACGCACCTTGCGCCCTCCGAGCTGCCATCTGCTAGGCAGGTGCGCCTCCCAGGCCTCTGGGGCTACCCTAGTCTCCCCACCCCCCCGCCCCGGGATCTGGGAGCTCGCTCTTCGCCCCACACTCCGCAATCTCTCCCCAGGGCTCACGCCTGAAGCAGCCAGAGAGGCCCCCGAGGGCAGAGGCGGCAGGCCCGGGACGTCCCTGGCGGAGGCCGCGGGAGCTGGGAGCGGGGCATCCCTGACGAGCCCGGCGGAACCAGGCGCTCCCCCGTCGGGCGGGAGGCGGGGCTGCCCTTGCCTTCCCCCACCCCGCGCCCTGGGGCCCCGAGGGAGCGGGAGCCCGGCGCTGCGGGGCGAGCGAGGCTTTCAGGACGGGCGGGGCGAGCGCCAGAGGGAGGCCCCAGCGGCGCGGCCCCGAAGTGGGGTGCAAGGTTGGGGGAGGGGCGCGTCGGGGGAGGGCGCCCTCCGACTTGGCCCGGCAGCTGGACCCCGGCGAGGCCAGCTCCCTTCGGGAATCTGAGCCGCGGCTCCCGGCCGGGTAAACACGGCGCGGGCGGGGACGCGGGGGAGGCGCCCGGAGGCCGCGGGGCCGGGCCGGGGCGGGGCGCGCCGGGGCCCCTCGGCGGGCGCTGGGGGCGGGGGCAGGAAGCCGGCGCGGCCCCGGCCGGCCGGCGCGGCCCCGTGACGTCGCTCGGCTTCCCGGGATCTCTCCCCGAGACCCGCGCTCGCCTCCTCCGCGCTCCGCCCCGCGCCTCGCTCGGCGCCGCGGCCGGCATTTCGCGCTCGCCGCTCGCGCTCGCCGGCGGCTCCGGCCCCTGCCTCCTCCTCCTCCTCCTCCCCCACCCCCCTCCGCCTTCCCTCTCCGACCCTCGCTCTCCACCTCCCGGCCAGGTCCCCCCTCCGCTCGCCTCTCCCCGGCCCCTCCCCTGCAGCCCAGCCCCTCGCCTGTCTCCCTCTCCCCTTCCCTCGCTCCCCTGCCTCCCTCGCTCTCCGTTTCCCTCCCCCCTTCCTCGCTCTGCGCCCCTCCCCCCGTCGCTCGCAGCTCCGCCGCGCGCTGCTCCCGGGTCCGCCTCCCCGGCCGCCGCCGCCCCCGCCGCTAGACCGGCCGCCTCTCCCCGGGGCGCGCCCTCCTCGGCCCCGCGCCCTCCGGGCTCGCAGGGACTCCCCGCCCGCCCGCCCGCGCGCCCCCCCCCCCCCGGCTCGCGGCCCCGCCCGGCCCGGCCCCCGCCCCGCGCCCGAGCGCGCCGAGGATGTGAGTCCTGCTAGCCTCTGCGGGAGCAGCAGCCACTCGCGCGCCGAGCCCGAGCGCAGCGCAGCGCAGCCGCGGGCGCTCGCCGGGTCTCTGGCGCGGGCGGCGCGATCTCGCCCTAGCGGCGTCCCCCGGCCTGTCGCCGGCGCCACCGCCGCTGCCCGCGGGCCGTCCCCGGCCGGCCGCCCCCGGCCCCAGCGCCGCTGACCCTGTCCGCCGCGGGCGGGGACGCGGGCGGAGGAGGCGCCGCCGCGGAGCCCCGGGACGCGACCATGTCGGAGGTGCTACCCTACGGCGACGAGAAGCTGAGCCCCTACGGCGACGGCGGCGACGTGGGCCAGATCTTCTCGTGCCGCCTGCAGGACACCAACAACTTCTTCGGCGCCGGGCAGAACAAGCGGCCGCCCAAGCTGGGCCAGATCGGCCGGAGCAAGCGGGGTGAGTCCTCAGCCCCTGGCCCCGGCCTAAGCTTCGCAGGGTCCCCTCTCGGACGCTCTCAGGTTCGGACGCGAGGGAGCCCCCTCCCGCAGAACTGGGGGATCCCGCACTGCGGGTCCTGCTGGGGCGAGCCGCGGGAACGCGTCCCGCTCAGCCCGATCCCCGGCGGGGTCACCCCGGGGGCGTGGCGGCTCCCAGCTGCGGCGGAGGCTGGAGCTTGCTACCCGTGTCCCCACCCGCGCCAAAGTTTGCTTTCTGATATCCACCTCCCCCCACTTTGGCGCAGTGGAGTCGCGGCCGCGCTCGCTGTATCCCTCCGGGGTGGGAGTCCCAGGGCTCCCTGGGCTCCCCAGGACGCGCGGCTCGAGGAGCTGGCGTCCGGGTCGCGGGCTTTACGGTCGCTACTCGGCAGGGGGAGGGGGTTTCCAAGCCTGGGCGCCGGGCGGGGGACCTGGAAAAGCCCCGGGAGGTCGGGGACGCGCAGAGCCTCCGAGGGGAGCTCCGGAGGCGCGAGGACAGTAAGGGAAACCGACGGCCGGCGGGAGGGACCGGCGCGCAGGGATGGAGGGAAGACGCACGGGGCCGCGGCAGAGCTCCGGTAGAGCTGCGGCGGGAGGGCCAGCGCGCCTGGGACGCAGTCGGGGCGGCAGTGGCGGCCGCCAGCGCGAGGGCCACCGCGGAGAGACCCGGGGGCCTCGACAGGTGACTGTCGCGCCGAGGGCCGAAGGGCGCGCGGAGAAAGGCAAGGCTGGGTAGAGGCGGACGGTTTGGCAAGAGGCAGAGCCCCAGGCCGGCGGCAAAGCGCCGCGGGGCGACCTGGCGGCCGAGTCCGGGACCCGAGGCTTGCGGGAGAGGGGCGCCCGCCCGGGCCGGGCCCGAAGCCTGCACTGGCTGCGCGCGTGGGAACCTGCCGCGGCGTTGCCTCCTGGCTCAGTGCGCCGCCTCGCCTGGCGCTGGCCACCGGAGCTGCGTCGGGGACGTCCCCGGGGCGGCCCCGGCCGCCCTCCTCTCTCTCCTTAGCCTCCGAGCCTTATTCCTAAGTGATGCACGCGGTGGGTGGAGGACGCGGCCAGCGCGCGCCCGGCTCGCAGCCTCTCTGCTTCATCTCAGAATCTTCCCTGGGCGCTGGCCAGGTGCGGGGTGGGCTTCGAAGGGACCTCGCGCAGAGGCCCGGGAGGATGGGGCTGGCTGAGCTCGCGGTGAGCTCTCCTGCCCGGCCTCCCGCCCCCGCCCACTGGGCACGGCGGGGATCGTCGGAGACCCCTGGCTAGACCGGAAGGCCACTCACCTCTCTCTCCCCCTCTCTTGCAGTTGTTATTGAAGATGATAGGATTGATGACGTGCTGAAAAATATGAGCGACAAGGCGCCTCCGGGGGTGTAACCCCCACAGCGAGTGCGAGGGAAGAGTAAGGACGAGATCACGGTCATTGGCAAAAAGCATGAGAAAAGAAAGCACTTGGAAATTTATTACTAGCTTGCTTCCACGATGAAATCAACAACCTGTATCTCGTGTCAGGCCGGGAAACAGATGAGGCGTGAGGAGGAGGAGGAGGAGGAAGAGGAAAAGGAGGAGGAGGAGGAGGCGGCGGAGGCGGCTTTGGTCTTCTCTGCAAAAATAAAAATAAAAAATAAATAAAAAGTAAAAAAAAATCACTATATACACACATATAAAGAATAAAAAGAAGTCTCAGTTGCAGCTATTTGTCAAAATTAATATCCATTTCTTTTTCTATCTGGTGAATATTGCGCAATTATCTGGATGGGAGGCACTTGCGAATCTGCAGCCGCGGGTGTTTTGAGGTGTTGGCATTCTTTGCTGATTTGGCCGTTCCCCATGTTTACATTATTTAATCTTGCAAAAATGATTCTTGCACTTGGATGTGAAATGCTGTTCAGTTTTTTTTTTTTTTTAAATGTTATCCTTGGATGTACAAGAGAATCAGAAAATGATGTCTGTAGATACTGTTTGATTTTGGTCATCCTTTGAGGTTATATGAGGAATGTGTCTCGAACAAGAAGATAACTTTTCGAAGGGACAAGACAAGAGAGGATCCTTGTTTTATTTTAAAATAAAGTGTGAAGCTTGTGTTTGTTGCAGCAAGCTATTTGCCCAAGTTAATGCAAATGGACACGTTTTATATGTCAGGACAAAAAAAAAAAAAAACATGAAAAACAAAAAAAAATGCTTGAGCTTTCTCTGAGGCCCCTGGCAGTCTATTGTGTGAGCAGCCTGATTTCTCTCTAATATTGTGTCAGTTTATTCTCTTTAATGGACTGTAAAAAATGTAACCACAAGAGTGCCAAATATCTTGAAATGCCAAAAGGCATTTTGGTTTCGTTTCTCTCCCCCGTGCTCGGAGTCCACGTAAAGGAATGCTGGGAGCGTCTTTTCTGTTATTTATAGGGATTCTCTTAAGGCACACCAGCTGCCTGTTTTGCATGGTATTTGCAAAAATGCCTCTTGCGTGAGGAAATCTTTTACCGTTTTTCGTTTGCAACTTTGGACCTCAAGAGGTTTCCCGTCCCTTTCCCGGTTCCCTCTTTTCTGAATTGGATATTCTGTCTGTTGCACCTTGAACCAGCACACAGGGCTCTCTCCAATGTACAATAAAAGAATGTTCCTGTGTCTCCTCTGCCCTCTGCTTTGGGTCTGTGATGCAAAATGACAATGTCGCGTGGGTGGGGTGGGCTCGGGTCCGGGAAAGGTGGCGGGGCTGGCAGGGCCGCCGCCACGGGGCAGGTTCCTGGGTTGAGGTTTGCCAGTTTCCCTGCTTTGAGGTTGCTGCGCTCTCCCCCTGTAGGGTGGGTGGGGCGGGGAGGGGGGGTTCAGTCAGCCTTGTGAGCAACATTTAGAGGCCGGGCGCTTGGACGCTCAGCCCTGAGGACTGGAGCAAGTCCCTGCGGTTCTTTAAGCCTCAGGCTCCGGATCGGTGCAGTGGGGAGAACCAGATGAACACAACCCAGAGGAGGAGCCGCTCCGTGCCCATCTCGTCCCTCTCCGAGGGCCACCTGCCCTCAAAGGCAGGGCCAAGGACAGGCCCTGCCCTATCCCCGCAGCCTACCTTCTGGGGCTCCCAGCTCCCTGCTTGAGGGCGCCCCCCCACACCGCGTCCCCACTCCACGTCTTCCATCACCACTGACAGAGGCTTGTGGAGGCAGGGAGCAAAGTAGCTCCTTGGGGGGCTTGGTGGTTCAGGCCTCTGGGGGAGGAGGGCATGGGAGGAGGGTTTTGGCCAAAGAAAGGCCCAGACAGCTTTCCCTCCTGGTCCTGGAGCGTTTAATGTGTGTGTTGTAAAACTGTCAGCTGGGGAGTCACAACACAGCTCCCAGTGACACAGCCTGAGTGTGACTCACTTCAGGTAGAGGCCCGGGAGGTGGGGGCGGGGTGGGGGAGGAGGAGGGGCACCAGAGGCCCAGGGGGAAGGGGGGTGTGGGCCCCGCTGCTGCAGGGGGCCCAGGGCTGGCAGTGATGATCAGGAACAGGGCGCCACGGATGCCTGGGGCGCCTGTTTGATTCACCCCTGGCACGTGACCCTCTTCTCCGGGAGCACAGCAGTCCCCTGGTTTTCCTTCTGAGAAGGCTATGAGGTGCCAAACAGGAAGAGCAGGGCTCACTCAGCACCTAGGAGTACTGGGTACTGAGCACTGAGCACCCGCCTCATCGAAGCGCTGAGCAGTGCTTTCCCTCTGGTGGGCGTTGCCACCCCAGCCCAGGAGCCCTAAGGCCATTGGCTTTCTCCAACAAGGCAGGAAACCATCCTCACCTGCATTTACTTAGTGCTTCCTGCAAGCAGCCCTACCAAATCCGCGTTTCTATTACTGTTCACGAGAGACTGGACTCCGGCAAGGTGACCCAGCTGGGAAGTTGCTGGGGCAAGTCTTGAACCCAGAGCCCACGCTCTGGGACGGGCAGAATCCCAGACGGGCTCAGTCCCAGCTGCAGGCACTGGCCTTCCGCCTTCAGCTGCTTTTGTTGGGTGGCTCTGCCTGTCTCCAGCCGCTCTGCACAGCAAGCAGCCAACGGGTTAGTGCAGGCCAGGAAGCCTCTGCTGGGAAGCGGGGAGCGTGCAGCCACAGGCCAAGGCCCTGGGGCCCTTGTAATCGGTGATGCATTAAGAACGGCCCTGCTGGAAGACACCCTGGCCGTGGGCGCCCAGTCCTCTGCCCCCAGAGACCGTCTGCTTTTCCCAGAGAACCTGCAGCCAGCGAAAGGGAATCGAAATCTTCCAAGTACACCACAACACTGGGTAAGGGTTTGTCAAGAAGGCACTTTGGGGACTGGGCAGACATCAAATCAGGTAGCCAGAAACACGGTCGAGGCCGTTCGGGGAGGGTGTCTCCAGGCCTGCGCGGATCGATGGGCGCGCGAGGGCTGCATTAGTCCAACGGCACTAATTGGATGCCTGCAGTAAGCGATCATCTCCCTGGATTCTGCTTCCGAGGCCTGTCCGGCTGACAGCCGGGGAGCTGGCAAATTGAGTTGTAAGAGAAAGGGACTTGGAAATGAGTGCTCTCTGGAGGCCAGAGCTGCGGGAGCCCGGGGGAGGGGGATCGTTGGACAGGAGGGCACAGGTCCCCAAGCTCTCGGGGCCTAGCCCATCACTCGTTCTTAGGGTGGCTGCCTTACACACACTTGGGACTTAGCTTGGATTTGAAACTTCTCTCCTAAGCCACCAGATTATGACTTCGGGTGTTTCTCAAGCCTCTGTTTCCTGTCTGAAGAACAGGGATGATGATAATCTTCACAAAGGATTGGACGGGAACTCTCTCCTCCTCCTGGGCACAGGGCCTGGTGCACAGTGAGTGGCCACCAGCGACGGGAGCTGATAGCGGGGGCCCCGATGGACTTGCAGGAGCAGCAGACAGTTCCTTGCAGGTGGTCTCCGGCAGGTGCACTGAGTGGGAGGAGCATCCTGGCATTGGGAAGACAGGTGGGGAGTGGTTGTGCCACCAGCTCCCCAAAACCTCCAAACAATATTTGTACAACTCTAGGTGGATCCGGGTATCTGTTCCCCAGGGGCAGGGTCAGGCAACCCCTCCGGCCCTCTAATCAGGCTGTCCCCAGCCTTCCTTCTCTTGGCTTCCAGGCCCGGGAAGGGAAGAGCTTGGCTTCCAGCTTGGATCTTCTCCTTGAGCTACATTCATTTGACAAATATTGATTTGGCACCTGCTGTGTGCCTGGTGCTGTGCTCGGCTAACTGGGTATACGATGGTGAGTAAAGTGGGAGTTTTGAGGACCGGTGTCGTGGCCACCTGCAACATGGCCATCCCACACTGGAGCACTGGGCGGAGACCCAGCTCCCTGCTCCTGACCCAGCTCCCTGCTGGAATTTTGGGCTCCTGGTGTCAGCCTGGGCCTAGCCTCAGCTGTTGCCAGCATTTGGGGAGTGAACTAGCAGGTGGAAGAACTCCTCTCTCGTCGCTCCCTCTCTCTCGTCACTCTGCCTTTCCAATACATAATAAACAAATCTTCAAAAATACTAATAACCTTGTTAGAATAGCTTTAGCTGTACAGAAGACCTGTGAGGCCAGCACAGGGCTTCCGTACCTCCTGACCCCATGTCTCCTGGCGGTGACACCTGACATGACTGTGGTGTATTTCTCCCAAGGAGGGCACCCCCACTGGCACATCACTGTTAACTCCACAGTTTCTCCCTTTATTCTTCTTAACTAAGATCTCTGTTTTGTTCCCAGGACACCACATTGCACGTACTCACCTGTCTTCTTGGGCTTCTCTTGGCTATGATAGTGTCTCAGACTTGCCTTGCTTTTTTTATTTGAGAGGCAGAGTTATAGAGAGACACAGAGCGAGATCTTCCATCCACTAGTTCACTTCCCAAATGGCCGCCACGGCCAGAGCTGGGCTGATCCAAAGCCAGGAGCCAAGAGCTTCATCTTGATCTCCCACACAGGTGCAGGAGCCCAAGGACTTGGGCCATCTTCCACTGCTTTCTCAGGCCATAGCAGAGAGCTGGATCGGAAGTGGAGCAGCCGGGACTCAAACCGGCGCCCATTTGGGATGCTGGTGCCACATCCATAAGGAGCCATATAGAACCATCCATAGGAGGCTTAGCCTGCTATGCCACAAAGCCAGCCCCTTGTCTTTCTTTTGATGGGGTGCTGGCCAACCACCGTGTAGCCAGCCCCCTAGCTGGGGTTTGTCTGATGTTTTTCTTACGGCTCCTGGGGGTTTCAGCATTTGGGAGGGAGCCCACAGAGGTCGGGGGCCGTCCTCATCGCGTCCTGTCAGGGGCCAAGCCATGGACATGACTTTCCTCTGGTGCTGTTGAACTTGATCCTCTGGCCGAGGGAGTGTTAGGCAGGAGTTCTCACTGCAAAATCCCCGTTTTTTCCCTTTCCATACTGTACTTCTTGGCAGGAAGTCATTCTGCAAGCTCACCGTGGAGGGTAGGGAATCATGCTCCGCCTCCTCGGGGAAAGCTCCCTCCATAAATTATTTGGGATTCTTGTGCACAGGCGGCTTGAGTGACCCACTTTTCAGTCGTCTGACCTTTGCCTCGATGTTGGGCAAATGCACTGTGGTTTAGATGCGCACGCGACTGCCAGGCAGACAGGAAGAACAAAGATGCCCACAAGGCCAAGGTGCTGCCTGATGGCCGATAGATGGAGCCTTGCAAAGAAAAAAAAAGGGATTAAAAAATTAATAAAAGCAACTTCCTGTGCAGGGGAGCTGTCACTCTCGTTAGAAATTGTGCAGAATTTTTTCTTGGAAACCTTCAGGCAGCTGCTCTGGTTTATAAAATCTGCCTATTAGAGGGAGGAGAAGAGAGAGAGAGGAAAAAGGTTGTAGTTATTCCAGCAACAGAGAATCTCTCAAACCATATGCAAAAATAAATCCTGGGCGACTGGCCGGTCCTGGAGGAGACCTTGCAGCTGGCCTGGAACTCGTCAGGTGGCCCCCAGGGACAGAGGCCCCAGCCAGCTCCCCGAGTGGCATGTAGAGTCCCAGAAAGGCAGTGGCTGGGTCACTCCCCCCTCCTCATTGGCACCGTGCACCTTTGCCCCCAGTTCCAGGATGAGGATTTGGTTTATTTGTTGCCCCTAGCACCGGGCCCTCTGTCCCTGAACCAGGGGAGGTACACACCCCCTAGGGCTGGAGGAAGGTCCGTGACCCAGAATCAGCTGTTCTGAGGACAAAGGGTCACTGAAGGCAGAGAGAGGTCAGAGGGACAGGCTGCGGGAGGAGGAGATCCCGGGAACCGTGCCAGGGAAAACCCTAAGAGAGGAGAGGGCCATCGGGGGCGTGGCAACAGGAAGTGGTCGGGGTAGGCGGCTCTGTAAGGCCAAGGGCTGGCGGCCGGGGGCTGCTGGTTTCCAGGCTCGACTCCGGTAGGCACAGAGGGCGGGGCTTGTGCTAAAACGAGGCGTCTTCCGGTTCAGGGACCTCCCTGCCTGGTCAATGACCAGTCAATGGCTGTGAACTTCAAGAGGTCAGGAGGGGGTGGGGCCGCGGGAGCACAGCCAACCCTTGGGGGCATCCACTAGGAGTGTCTCAGACAGGACCAGCCAGCAGCTCCCTGTGCGACCGTCCCCTCGGGCAAGTATTTGGTCTCACTGGGACTGCATTTCCCAAAGTGGAAAATAGCATTTACCCCGTGTTGGCTGCAAAGCAAGCTCTGCTCCACACCCTTGGCATTCGATTTATTTCATTTGTAAAACCACCCTGCGGAGTAGTCACTGCTGGGTGAATCATGCCCATTTTACAGATAAGGACACAGAGGCACAGAGCTCAGTCGCCTGCCTGAGATCCCGCAGCTGGAGAGGGGTGGGGCTGGGACTGAAACCCTGGCAGGCCGGCCCCGGGAGTCCAGGCTCCCCACCGCTCCCCGGCAGGCAGGGGGCGGGGCAAGACCAGTCCCCGCCCCTTCTGGCTGCTCCGCGCTCCCTGGCAGGAGCCCAAGCGCCCCTCCCCCCACGGAGGATCCGGTTGGCCGTGAACCCTGGACCAGGCCAGCCGGTTGCCATGGGGACGGCAGGGCGGCGGCGGCCCGGCCGGTGCCCCGCCGGGCAGTTCCGGGGAGCTCCCTCCCGCCTCTGGCAGGGAGTGGCCCCGAGCCGGCACCTGGGGCTGTGTTTTCCTGGCAGCCACCGGCAGCCACCCCTCGGAGACCGGGGAGACCACCAGTCCCTGTCCCCCGCAGCGTCTCAGCCTCCTGCGGCCTGAACTCAATCCCCCGTGCGCGCAGCGCGCTTCTCCAGTTCTTGGCGTGAATTATTTACGGCGTCTGGCGGCCTCCCCGGCGGCCTCGCTCCCCTCCTCGGCCCTCAGTGCCCCCGCGGTCCTCACTTCCCGGGTTCTGAAGCCCCTCTGGCCGCTATCCGGGCCCCGGCAGAGCTGGGGGCGGGGGCGGTCCTGGGAGCGGGGGACACTGGGCTGGGGCCCGGCTTGGGTCCCCGTTGTCCCCCTCCCCCCACGGCCCTCTGCGATACTGGGGTGGTGATTCCTGCACTCTGCTTCCGGGGCTGCCCAGCAGACCCAACAGGGTCACGTGCAGGAATGACCTCTGAATTCGGCAAAGCGCTGTTGGCACACACAATGGTACTGTCAGTATTTTGTTTTTTTTCCATTATTTGTGTTTCATGAATTGCCTTGCCACAGTGCTCAGTATTTTGCATATGGTTTCTTATTTAATAGTCACAGCAACCCTAGCTACTATGCCCATTTCCCGGATGAAGAAACTGAGGCCCGGAGGGTTTGAGTGACTCGTCCTCAGGACACCATCACCTGCCAGGAGCTCTCAACACTTAGCCAGGCCTAAGCTGGATGCCGAGTTGCCTGAAGGCCTTTCACAGGCGCCCAGGGAGGTGCATGGGCACAGTCGCATGGGTGAGAGTCGTATGCACAGGGAACAGCGAGCCCCGTGTGCCTGGCTCTGTGCACAGCCCCTGCCCCCAAGATGCTTCTGTCTAGAGTTGGAGTGGGGCTGGGGACTGGGAACAGGGCGGCAGCCACGTTCAGGCCTGGTTCTGGGGTAAGGCTCTGTGCCTGGCGTGATGGGGCTGGGCCCAGACACACAGGGTGGGTTTCCACGGGCCCTGGAGAAGTGGGTAGGGGTGGGGTGGGCTCTCTTGGTGGAGGAAGACAGGAGCAGAGGGACAGAGGATGACAAGTTTGGGCTCTGCCGGCGACAGGGCAGGTCCTTGTCCTTGGGGGAGTGCGGGGTCACCCCATGGGGGCTCCTGGACTCTGAGCAGAGGGTCAGTGTGGAGCAGTGGCCCTCAGTGGAAGGGACCTCGGCCACGTCAGGACGTGGGGTGGGGTGGAGTAGAGGCTGGGATGCTGCTGACCCCTGCAGGTGAAGGAGGGCCCCCAGCAGAGGGGCTGACGCTGAGAGTGAGAAATCCCACTTTACAGCGCGCCTAAGAGCCTTTAAGTTTCGGGGCAAGTCACCAACTTCTGCCTCAATTCTCTCCTCTCTGGAATGGGCTGATGAGGGAGAGGCGCTCAGCCTAGCAGTTAAGACGCTGTGAAGATGTCCGCATCCCATATCAGAGCCTGGGCCTGGGACTGGGAGGCAGTGGTGATGGCGCAAGTGCTGGGTCCCTGCCACCCACGTGGGAGACCTGCACTGAGTTCCCAGCCCCCAGCTTTGGCCCCTATGGACAAATAGGAGCTCTCTCTCTCTCTTTCTTTGCTTCTCCAGCTTAAAAAAAAAAAAAACCACTAAAATAAATACATAAATGAAATGTGCTGATTAGGATAGCGAATGTTGGAGGACACAGAAACCATCTTTCAGGCTTCCTGTGTGCCAGTCACAACCTGGGATGCTGTTGCAAATGTTGTCTCAGGGCCGGCGCTGTGGGTAAAGCCATCGCCTGCAGTGCCGGCATCCCATATGGGCGCTGGTTCGAGTCCTGGCTGCTGCACTTCCGATCCAGCTCTCTGCTGTGGCCTGGGAAAGCAGTGGAAGATGGCCCAAGTCCTAGGGCCCCTGCACCCATGTGGGAGACTCAGAGGAAGCTCCTGGCTCCTGGCTTCGGATCAGCGTAGCTCCGGCCGTTGCGGCCATCTGGGGAGTGAGCCAGCGGATGGAAGACCTCTCTCTCTGCTTCCCTCTGCTGCTCTGTCCTCCTCCATCAGACTGTGTTTTCCTTGTGAGCAGGTGCTGGTGCTCTCTTGTGGATCCGCACATCCGCAGGGCTTTACACAAACACCTGACACATAGCAGGTCCTCAGGGACTGATGTAGAAGTGATGTGATAATAACAACCTCTTGCATATGTAGTGTTTCAGTTTCCAAAGCTTCTGGATCTAACCACCTGATCCTCACGGAAGACTTGTTGATGGAGGCAGGCGGGGTTTAATCTGTGTCTCCATTTTGTAGGGAAGGAAAGGAGGCTGGGAGGGGTCAGGTGGCCTGCTCAGGTGGACTGGGGTAGGCCCACTGCCCACGCTATCCAGCCTGTAGCAGGTGTGGGTGTATTTGGTGCAGAGCAGGAGGCTTTTCAGTCCCTGGCTCCACGTTGTCTGTCTCGGGGGTGGAGGGTGAGCGGCCAGAAGCCACGGCTCGCTGTGCTTGGCAGGAGCTGGGGCCAGCTTGGTGTGGCGGTGGCCAGGGGCTGGGTGGGTTCTCTGGAGGAGAACTGGGAGGTGATGGCTTCTCCCGTGAGGGCATTTTCGCTGATGCACCCTGGGAGATTCAGGGGAAAAGTATCTACAGCAGAGAGCTGCTCAGTGAGCTGCAGTCCCGCTTCTTGGAATGTTTGGCAGCCATTAAAAAGGGTGTAGGTGGCTTGACGCGGGAAAGTGGGTGTGGCACCAGGCTGGGGGCAGGAAGGAGGAGATGAGCTGATGGGTGACAGTGGTGGCGTTGAGATGGGTTTTAATCTTGGATCTGGACTTACTGGTGGTGAACCCAGACAGGTGGGCCTCTCTGCGCCTCAGTCTCCCCATCTGTAAACCAGACTGAGAGAGCTGGGGGGATTTGATGAGTTAATACTTGTTAAGCGCATAGTACAATGCCTAGGGTCTATTAAGATTTAGTAGTTATTATTATCAACACAGCAATATCAAATATATATAACAACAAATAAGGATATATAATAGGTATATAATATTACCTATTATATACAAAATAAATATATACAGATGCATATTATATGTTATATCTACTATTAAATATATATATAAAATGAATAAGAAGGAAGGAGATTTTAACACTGTTCCCTTTGGGATGTGGGTTAATGGATAGTTTTTCCTTCCTTTTTTTCCTCCTTCCCTGAGTTATTTTTTTAAGGTGTATTTTATTTATTTAGTTATTTTTTAAGATGTATTTTATTTATTTGAAAGTCAGAGTTACACAGAGAGAGGAGAGGCAGAGAGAGAAGGAGAGAGAGGTCTTCCATCCAATGGTTCACTCCCCAGATGGCCGCAATGGCCGGAGCTGCGCTGATCCGCAGCCAGGAGCCAGGAGCTTCTTCCAGGTTTCCATGTGGGTGCAGGGGCCCAAGGACTTGGGCCATCTTCTACTGCTTTCCCAGGCCACAGCAGAGAGCTGGGTTGGAAGTGGAGCAGCCAGGACCAGAACCGGCGCCCATATGGGATGCTGGCGCTTCAGGCCAGGGCGTTAACCCGCTGTGCCACAGCGCCGGCCCTGAGTTATTTTTTTTAAGATGTATTTATTTAGTTATTTTTTTTAAGATGTATTTTATTTCTTCGAAAGGCAGAGCTACAGAGAGAGGGAGGGAGAGACAGCGAGGTCTTCCTTCGCTGCTTCACTCCTCAAATGGCCACTAGGACCGGGGCTGGGCCAGGTTGAAGCCAGGAGCCAGGAGCTTCTTCTGGGTCTCCCACGTGGGTGTAGGAGCCCAAGCACTTGGGCCATCTTCCACTGCTTTCCCAAGTACCTTAGCAGGGAGCTGAGTTGGAAGTGGAGCAGCCAGTTCTTGAACCAGCACCTATATGGGCTGTGGGCGTTGCAAGCCGCAGCTTTACCCACTATGCCACAGCGTCAGCCCCTCCTTCCCTGAATTCTGTAAGTCATTTATACTGGTGGTATTCCTTTTTATTGTCATGTAGTAATGAACTTTTATTTCCTCCCAACAACTGTGGGGCCACAGACTCAGGAGCAAGAAGGGTGACCACGGGGAGGCACCAGCCCCGGCAGCACCTGGGCGCCCTGGGAATACACCCGTGTCAATATTTTTCTCTACCTGGAAGGGCAGCTCCCAGGCAAGCTTTCTCTAACCAGATCGGATGTGCCTCCCGCCTCTCGCCCGCTTGTGCGATGATTCTATAGGGCGCCCATTGAAACCCACGGCCAGGCTGTTGAAATGCCCGCAGCCATGACCTGGCGCCCCCTGATGACCAGAATTCCCCAGGCAGGCAGCATCGGGAAGGGAACTAAATCGCCCTGAGCACCCCTGTCATCATTGCACGCGCGCTCTGTGCAGTGAGACAAGGACATTTCTAGCAGAGTGCTGTGTAAGCTGATAGGGGCTCCGTCAGCCCACGGGCCAGGCTGGCAGCCGGCCAGCCACAGCCTGCCAGCCGGCCAGCTGCTCTGCACACGACGCTGCTGGGCGCATAGTAGGCGTTCACGAACCCTTGTCAAGTTCAGCTGGATTTTGTTAGCTGTGGCCGCTGTGTGCCACTCTGTCCTTGACAATGTGTGTGTGTGAAGAGGGGGAAGCTACGGGATCAGCCTCAGCTCTGGGAAGTCAAGGCCAGTGCGTCCTTTCAGGCCTGTCCACCGGCACTTTCCTGAGTTCTGACCCTGGAGCTAGGGGTCTAGGTCAGATCTTCATTTTTTTTTTTCTCATCTGTCTGGGGATATGGGTTGAAATGACCGTGATACCCATGATTGGCCCCATGATTGGCAAGATCTTTTTTTTTTTTCTTTTTGACAGGCAGAGTGGACAGTGAGAGAGAGAGACAGAGAGAAAGGTCTTCCTTTGCCGTTGGTTCACCCTCCAATGGCCGCCACGGCCAGTGCGCTGCGGCTGGCACACCGCGCTGATCCGATGGCAGGAGCCAGGTGCTTCTCCTGGTCTCCCATGGGGTGCAGGGCCCAAGCACTTGGGCCATCCTCCACTGCACTCCCGGGCCACAGCAGAGAGCTGGCCTGGAAGAGGGGCAACCGGGACAGAATCCAGCGCCCCAACCGGGACTAGAACCCGGTGTGCCGGCGCCGCAAGGCGGAGGATTAGCCTGGTGAGCCGCGGCGCAGGCTGATTGGCAAGATCTTAACATGTACCCGCCCTCCCATCCATCCATCCAATGTCCATCCGTCTATTCCTCCATCCAACGTCCATCTGTCCATCCATCCCATTATGAAGCAATACAATTGTAGATAAGTAATTAGATCCTAGGGCTAGATTTCCTGGTTTCATTTTATTTTAAACATTTATTTATTTATTTATTTGAAAAGCAGAGAGAGAGAGAGAGAGAGACCCTGTATCTGCTGGTTCACTCTCCATATGTTCACAGTAGCTGGAGCTAAGCCATGCCAAAGCCAGGAGACAGGAACTCCCTCTGGGTCACTTGGGCCCTCATATGCTGCCTCCCAGGCACATTATCAGGAAGCTGGCTTGGGAGCTTAGAGTAGCTGGGACTTGAACCAGGAACTCCGATATGAGATGCAGGAGTCTTAAGTGGTGGCTTAACCTGCCTGATTTTACACACTTTGTGGTCTAGGAGGTAGATGGCTGATCAGGCTCTAAAGTCACAGAGCAAGTTCACGGTGCTGTGGTGACAGAGAGGAGGGGGCTGATACCCAGATGGAGCCTCAGCGGAGCCTGCCGGAACGGTGGCCCATTGAGTGTCCTTGTCACCACCATCATGATCACCAGGATTTCCTGGACCTAGTGTGTGGGCCATGGTCAGTTGGAGTCATTGGTAAAGCCGGCCCGTGCACCTCCGCCTGGTCTGGCCCCGACCTTCTGTTTCTCATCCATTCTCCACTCTCACCTGACCCCTCCATTCTTACTCACTGCCTGTCAAAGGCACCTGTGCCCGGATCCCTGCTTCTGGAGGACAGCTGATGAGGCTGGTTACCTGGCTGGTGTGGAGGGCAGATCCTGCTACGTCCCTGTGGCCCTCCCCCCTCCCCCGTCACCTTGGTCTTCACCATCATGCACCTGCTCGGTGCATTTACTGCACATAAGGAGATCATCTACCGCGAAGCTGAATATTATTCAGCTCAATTTGTGTGCAACTGTCATGTATTTAAAGCATCAACAGTGTGTGTTGACTGCACTCCGAGACACATGGATGCCTTGACTATACATTTCAGCTGGGTCGGGTTCATCTTTCTTCAAAAGATGGCGTGTTCGGGGGATGGGTAAACCCCAGGCAGCCAGGCCTGGGTTTCAATCTCCCCAAGTCACTTGTGGCTCTTTGCCCTCCTTGGACAGGTCATTTGACATGGCTGGCTGAGCCTCCGGTCCCTTCTCTGTTGGATGGAGGTGTAATTCCCACGTGCAGGGCAGTTGAGGGTTCTACCGAAATATCAAGCACCCTCTTAGCGTAAGAGCCATTCTAGCAGCTCTAAGTGCTTGTGGAGGCAGAGGCCCAGGGGGCCCAGGCCGCTGGAGATGTGGGGGCCTTCAGGGTGGTCTGGGAGGCCTGTCCCTGTAGGCCTGGACCTGCTGCAGGGGTGTTCCAGGGCGTGGCCTGTTGCCAGAGCGGCCTGAGACTTATGGGTGTCTGATTACCTGGGGCCTTGCAGGAAATCTCACAAAATTCACCCAGGCCAACATCCCATGATGGAGACCATAGCTGAGTGACCCTTGACCACCCACCCCTGGGTCTCGGTATTGACTGATGAGAGCTTTGGCCTCCCTCTGAGGACCCCAATCCCCTTCGTTGAGTTTTCAGTTGGCAAAAGGATGGTTCTTCCATCGCGAGACCCCTCCTCCACCACATAGTTCATTCACGTGTTAACCTGGCAACCCTTTATCGAGTTCCCCTTGTGCTGAGGCCTGTCCTTGAATCGGGGTTCAGGCACTCCCCTCCCCTCCCCCAGGGCCTGCTCGCTTGCCTCAGTAGGCTCAGGGAGGCCAGGGGCTGGAGAGTGGACTTGATACAGACCACAAACATACAACCAGGCCTGGCCACTGTGGTGCTTCTGGGTCCACAACCCACGGCAAATGTCACAACACTCCCAGATCGCTGGCAATGGGGTACTGCGGGTGGTGTGGGACCAGAGCCAGAAGGAAGTTGTGAGGGTGTAGGCCCAGGCCAGAGGGTGAGGGCGCGAGTGCCTGGGCAGGGGCTGGAGGGTGAGGGAGAAGCGAGGGGACAGAGAGGAGGGTCTGGGAGGAGGATGCCGGGAAGGGTGGGTGCAAGCCCGGGGGGAGGAGGAGCTGGGTGCTGAGCTGGCAGGAGTAGGGGGAGAGATCCTGATATGAGGCGAAGTCGAAGCCACAGGTGACCCAGGCCTTGGTGGCCGGCTGGGCGTTGGCGACCTCTGGCATGGCCGCCCCTTGTGACTGTGAGACAGAAAACAGAACCTAGGGAGACACAAGGAGAGGAGTCAGGGGTGTGTGTGGGGGGCTCGGCCTTTCTTTGAAGGGAGGTGGGCAGGAGCAGGTTGGGGCAGGAGAGATCTCCAGGGTGTGTCCAGTGCATCTGTCATCTTCTTAGGCCTCTGTGGCTTCCTAGTCACCTGACCTGCCAGCCAGTGGGACTGGTCAGCCCCCCACTAGCCCCAGAGCACCTGTCTCGCGCCAGCTGCGGCTCTGCATGCTGGGGTTTGGCTGGGCTCCAGTGCAGGGACTCAAGGCAGTGGTGTGGCTGCCCCTGACTCTGGGGTTAGGCAGGGGTCACTCTAGGTCAGTGAGAAGGGCTAAGAACGGCCTCTTATCCTCTGGCTAGGAGGGTAAGCTGGGTGCGGGAGACAGCAGGGACAGACTGGAACTGCATCCTCCATGCCAGGTGACCAACTGCCACTGAGGCTGGCACCCCTCACCACGGAGCTGCCCACCCACCTGGCCAGGACCTGGGGAACGGAAGGAGTGAGATCTGGAGGCGCGAAGGAGCCACAGGACCCTTTGCTGCCCCTTGGAACCAAGATGGACCAGCAGACTTGAGACGACCATGCACCTGGGGGACATTGTGAAAGCAGACAGCAGCCGCTGCCACCTCCTTCTGCCCTCCTGGTCGCACGCTTTGTCTCCTGCTCCCCGCCACCGGGCATCACCCAGGGAGAGGTATTCTGGGGCCTGTTCCTGCAGCTTCAGTAAGCTGCATTGTCGCAGTGCACAGCCGCCCCAGGATGGAGTGGGTCATGGTGGTCCAGGGCCAGGCAGAAGGGCGAGGCGGCTGTGGGCTGGAGGCTGGGGGAGGTAGGAGCTGCAGCCCAGAGCGTGGTGGGAGCCATAGCAGGTAGTGCTTCCCAGGTGGCAGAAGCAGGCTTTGGGCCTGGTTGCAGGGGGAGACGTCTAAGCAGGACAGAGGTAGGGCAATGAGCTAAGGTTTCCAGAGCTCACTCATGCTGCTGGCTGGGCAAACCCTGTGGGGTGGGAAAACAGGGATTAGAAGGCCCCAGATGGGGGAGGGGCAGCTAGCTCATGGTCCAAAGAGTCCAGGATGGCAGTGGTGCAGGTGGGTTCTGGATCCCCTCAGGACATAGAGACTGGGTTGAGGGGAGTTTGTGTGATGAAGGGTAGGCAGGCACCAGGGTCCTGCAAAGTAACAGAGCTCTAACCCTGGACTCTTTACATTTTTTTTTTTTTGACAGGCAGAGTGGACAGTGAGAGAGAGAGAGACAGAGAGAAAGGTCTTCCTTTGCCGTTGGTTCACCCCTCAATGGCCGCTGTGGCTGGCGCAC
Organism: Oryctolagus cuniculus; assembly: GCF_964237555.1. Classification (NCBI taxonomy): domain Eukaryota; kingdom Metazoa; phylum Chordata; class Mammalia; order Lagomorpha; family Leporidae; genus Oryctolagus; species Oryctolagus cuniculus. Next base: position 150,278,735 of record NC_091438.1, read on the forward strand.
CCTGCTGATCCGAAGGCAGGAGCCAGGTGCTTATCCTGGTCTCCAATGCGGGTGCAGGGCCCAAGGACTTGGACCATCCTCCACTGCACTCCTGGGCCACAGCAGAGAGCTGGACAGGAAGAAGAGTGACCGGGACAGAATCCAGCGCCCCGATCGGGACTAGAACCCGTGTGCTGGCGCCGCAAGGTGGAGGATTAGCCTATTGAGCCGCGGTGCTGGCCGACTTTTTACATTTTTATTAGCTTATGTAAAGGCAGAGAGAGACAGATGGAGATCTCCCTTCTGCGGGTGCACTCCCCAAATGCCTGCAACATCTGGGGCTGGACCAAGTCAAAACCAGGAGCCAGGAACCCCATCCGGGTCTCCCATGTGGGTGAGTCGCAGGGACCCACGCACCTGAACATCACCTGCTGCACACGCAGGTAAGCAGGAAGCTGGGATTCCGAGCAGGCGCTCTGGTGTGGGATGCAGCCTTCGCAAGTGGTGGCTTCATGACTTTGCCAATTGCTGCCCCATCCTGGGCTCTCTTGGTTCTTGCTCCTGGGGGAGGCTGTCCCTTCCCTAGTGGCTTCCTTGGCCGCATTGTTATGAGAATCCATCCCCTGTCCCCTGTCCTGTCTGCTCCCCTCTAACGTCCAGGGATGGCCCCATCCCCCCACCCTTGGTTGTCCTGTGCTGCCTGCACCCCCAGCCTCCTGTGCCTTTAAGATGGGGAGAGAAAAGCCCATGAAATCTATGTCCTCAATAATGAGATGCAGGGAGGAAAGATAATAAAAGCTGGAAGCAGCCTGGGGGAGAAGGAAGAGACTTTGCTCCTCTCAGCCCTGTAAGTTTCCCCCTGGCTCTGAGAAGCCTCCAAAGAGTTCTTCGCGAACATATGAGTAATAACCCGGCAGAAACGGCGGCCTTGGAGTGCAGGGGAAGACGGAATGGTTCTGTGTTTGATTAGAATTTATTTCCAACCTGCAGCCTCCCTGGTGCCGGCCTCCCACGCTCCCGCCCCTGCAGAGCTCAGCGGCCACCAAGCAAGGCGGGAGGGAAGGGGGAGGGCAGGGAGGCAGGGGGACGCCTTCAGGGGACCCCGCTGGCATCAGGGGCTGCCAGCCCAGGAACCGGACACGAGAGGCTGCTGGTCTGCCAGGGTCTGGGCAGGGAGGGGCGACTGGGGCCACCAGGCGAGTTAGGCTGATAGTTTGCTGTGTGGTCTTGTGTGGCTCCTGTACCCTCTCTGGGCCTTCCTCAAGCTGAAGGATCCCTGGAGGCTGATTGTGGGACAACTACGACTTCCCTGTCTGGGAGCAGATCTGGTTCTTCCGGGTTGGGTCGGAGGAGGTTCCCTAGACGGCAGGGAGGGGCTGGGCCAGGGAGCGTCTGGACTCCCAGGACTTCGGGTCAAGGGCTTGCTCCTTTCTGGCTCATCTCCAGGTGCCGGGGTAAATCTCAGCCCAGGCCTCTCCTTCCTCCACCCTCCGGTGTTCAGGCGAGCGTCCGTTTGTTCTTTGGCTGTTTTTTTTTTTTTTTTTTTTTTTTTTTTTTGACAGGCAGAGTGGACAGTGAGAGAGAGAGACAGAGAGAAAGGTCTTCCTTTGCCGTTGGTTCACCCTCCAATGGCCGCCGCGGCCTGCGCGCTGCGGCCGGCGCACCGCGCCGATCCAATGGCAGGATCCAGGAGCCAGGTGCTTTTCCTGGTCTCCCATGGGGTGCAGGGCCCAAGCACCTGGGCCATCCTCCACTGCATTCCCTGGCCACAGCAGAGAGCTGGCCTGGAAGAGGGGCAACCGGGACAGAATCCGGTGCCCCGACCGGGACTAGAACCCGGTGTGCCGGCGCCGCAAGGCGGAGGATTAGCCTAGTGAGCCGCGGCGCTGGCCATGGCTGTTTGTTAACTGCAGGCTGCGTGCCTGCCATGCACCCAGTGCCCTCAAAAGCCTTCGGTGCAGTGGGAGAAGGGAAAGCATGGGGTGCCAGACCCCTGACCTCGAAGCTTTCCTGGGGGGGGGTGGGGCTGATGCCCGAGCTGCGACTAGAGGGAGAGGAGATGGAGGAAGGTAGCACCTGACAGTGCCTGTGGAGGGGCAGGTGAGTGTGTGTGTGTGTGTGTGTGTGTGTGTGTGTGTCCAGGGGACTGAAAGGGGCCCCAGTGGGCAAGGCGATGCAGGGAGGGGCGTTTGGCCACGCGGGTGTGTGTTAGGTGTTTATCACTACAGCGAGTAGCTGAGAGGAGGAGGAAGAGGTTTGCTTCGGCTTACAGTTGAAAGGTTCCCAGCCCAAGCCTGGGTGGCCCCGTCCGTCCATCCGGCAGCTGCAGGGGGAGGAAGAGGACACAGAGGCAGGGAGCAGCCCCATCTTCTACCCTCCTTCTCTAAACCCCATGCCCTAGTGACCTCATCCAACCCGGTCACTTTCCAAGGCCCCACCTTCTGACGCCCTGATGGATGCAGTTCTACCCTAACTCCATCAGCCAGTAGCCCCTTAGCCATTAACACAAGACCTTGGGCTCCTAATGTCTGTATGACTTTGGGAAGCCAAATCCTGTTCAGGGTCTAACAGATGGGCTCAGCTTTTATCCCCCGGGGCCCACTGAGGGCTCTGCAAGCTTCCCGCCGGAGGGCATCTGGTCATGACTGTGTCAGGGCTGGGAGGCCCCCACGACACTCAGATCTTTGAAGCCCCGTCCCCTGGGGCCCCGGAGGTGGGAACGTGTGTGTTGGCAGGGGAGGGCTAGACTTCTTGGTCATGGATCTAGGTCTTTGGTGAGTTAAAGCTCAGGGGAGACAGTCTTGGCTCCCTGTTGGATCTGGCTGAGAGCAAGCCTTGTCCAGGGAGTAGCCATGGTGGCCACGCGCCTGGCTCTGGAAGGAAGGGGGTGTGGGACAGACAGACCTGTACCTGGCAGGGGGGAGGCACGAGTCCAGGATGGGCACATGCAGACCTGGGTCCCCAGGCTTCCCTGTGGCTTACCCATAAACTGGCCTCGGAAGTGGTTTCGGGGATTAAAGATGATGGATGACGATGATGGTGGTGGTGGTGGTGATAGGGTGGTGATGATATTAGCAGCTAATACTTATTGATTCCTAAACATTTTTTTTTGACAGGCAGAGTGGACAGTGCGAGAGAGAGACAGAGAGAAAGGTCTTCCTTTGCCGTTGGTTCACCCTCCAATGGCCGCTGTGGCTGGTGTGCTGCGGCCGGCGCACCGCGCTGATCCGATAGCAGGAGCCAGGTGCTTATCCTGGTCTCCCATGGGGTGCAGGGCCCAAGCACTTGGGCCATCCTCCATTGCACTCCCAGGCCACAGCAGAGAGCTGGCCTGGAAGAGGGGCAACCGGGACAGAATCCTGTGCCTCGACCGGGATTAGAACCTGGTGTGCCAGTGCCGCAAGGCGGAGGATTAGCCTAGTGAGCCGTGGCGCCGGCCTCCTAAACATTTTTAGTGAATGGTGCACATACTGCAGAAGTCCCTCAATGAGGACTGAGGTCCTCTCCCACCAGCTTTTTTTAAAAAGATTTATTTTATTTATTTGAAAGAGTTACAGAGAGAGAGAGAGAGAGAGAGAGAGAGAGAGAGAATGAATGTCTTCTATCTGCTGGTTCACTCCCCAAATGGCTCCAATAGCTGGAGCTGAGCTTATCTGAAGCCGGGGGCCAGGAGCTTCTTCCAGGTCCCCCACGTGAGTGCAGAGGCCCAAGTGCTTAGGCCATCCTATGTTGCTTTCCCAGGAGCATTAGCAGGGAGCTGGATCAGAAGTGGAGCAGCTGGGACTCAAACCGGCGCCCAAATGGGATGCTGGCACTTCAGGCTGGGGCTTTAACCTGCTGCACCACAGTGCCCGCCCCCCAACCTTTTTTACAGCAGAGAAATCTGGAGTGGAGGATCATAGCTCCTCTCGCAGCTGCCCAGGGAGCAAGTGCAGAACTTGGCCTTGAACGCAGAACTGCAGCTCAGCTGCCCTCCGGAGCCCAGCCAGGAACCGTCAGTCAGCCGGGGGCCCCAGAGCCCACAGAAGATGACAGCGGTGTGTGGTTGCTGTGTGCTGCGCCCCCGGGACTCCCCTCCCCCTCCGGTAGTAGCAGTAGGGCAGCCTTCCTGCATCTCCCGGCACCAGCATCTCAGAGTGGAAAACAACACTTCCCTCGGCCACCCACACCCCAGCTGCCGATGTGACACCACTGTCACTGCCGCCACGGTGGGCGTCTTCGCCTGCGCCACCTCACATGTGGATAGCACAGCCGTGAAACCGCTGGGAGAAGGGGTCTGGAAGCGGATCACGCCTTAGCTTGAGGCCTTGGGAAAACCGAGCTTCTGGCAGCCGTGAGGTCCTGGCCAGGCCTGGGCTGCGATGTGCAGAGGACAGCAGTGGCGAGATGTGGGCTCTCATCCCGATATCCCCACTGGCCCAGGGGGAGTTCTGAGCACTTCTGGGGCCCCAGTGCCCCCTCCAAAGACAGGCCGTGGACTTCCAAGGGCCCTGCCGGAGCTGCAGGTACATAGTTCGGGATGCTGGTTCCTTCCTCCCTCCCGCCTCTGAACATCAGAGAGCTATCTCCCTGTTCATGGCCTCAGAGCAGTATGGGCTGCTGCCTTCACAGACTTAGTCTTGTCTGACCACCCAAGCATGCCACAAGGCCAGTGGGATCGCCTTCCTGTGTCAGAGGGTAAGGACAAGGGCCTGGCCTGAGGTCATTCAGTCTTTGATAAACTTCGAAAGCCATGAGTAGCTGTATCTGAATAGTGTAGACACCACCATCCCATTCCCCAGCTGCAGAAGTGAGTTATGCAGGCCGGTCTCCCCCAGGCCGCTCAATGGCCAGCGCCACATCAGGGGTCCATTACTTTTCGCTGGGTGTTTTTCTTTTTCCTTTCCTTTCCTTTCCTTTCCTTTCCTTTCCTTTCCTTTCCTTTCCTTTCCTTTCCTTTCCTTTCCTTTCCTTTCCTTTCCTTTCCTGTTCTTTTCTCTCTCTCTTTCAGATTTATTTATTTGCTTCAAAGAGTTGCAGAGAGAGAGAGAGAGAGAGAGAGAGAGAGAGAGAGAGAGAGAAAGAGAGGTCTTCCATCCACTGGTTCACTCCCCCATTGGCCACAATGGCTGGAGCTGTGCCCATCCAAAGCCAGGAACCAGGAGCCTCCTGCAGGTCTCCCACTCGGATGCAGGTGCCCAAGGACCTGGGCCATCCTCCACTGCTTTCCCAGGCCATAACAGAGAGCAGGATCAGAAGAGGAGCAGCCGAGACTCGAACTGGTGTCCATATGGGATGCAGGCACTACAGGTGACAGCTGTGCCTGCTATCCACAGCGCCGGCCCCTGCTGGGTGTTTTGCGGATCTCATGCTGGGATGTCAGACTCACACCGGCCAGGAGGCAGAGGCTTACAAGTGGGACAGGCTTCTGATGCCTGTCCTGGGGCAGGGTGCGAAGCTCTAACAGACGTGACTGGGTCCTTGCACCGTGCAGCGCACCAGCCGCGGGCCTGCACAGGGGCACGGGCTCATGCATTTGTTTTCTGATCATGGTAGCACAGGCAGTGCAGGGAGGAGGTGAGGCTGAGCAGTGTGTGTTTGGCAAATTTGGGACATGAACTCTGAGGTTGTGCCAAGGAGAAAATGCTGCTTTGAAATGAGAAATGATTGAGCGATAGGAGAGCATTGCCTGTTAAAGAACAACTTGTTTACTTAACTGTCCTGTTGAGAGTTTTATTTATACCGGTTTCAGAAAGAATCTGCAGCGGCTAATTATTGAATTAGTCTGTGAACTCCTTGAGGGCAGGAAGTGCCTTCATTATCTTTCCTCCTCTTCTGAGAGGCTAACCCCTGCTTCCCCGTCTCCTTCCCTCCCCTGGCTGGATTGCGTACCTTCTCTATGTTATAATAATTCTAATATCTGTTTCTGTGTCATTTTTTGTTTTTGAATTGTGAGGGCTCAGTGAGGACAGGGACTATGTATTTCAGTATCTCATCCATCCATCCATCCATCCATCAGCAAAAATCTATCTATCAGCAAAAATCACCCATCCATCCGATCATCTACCCTAGCCACAAAGCCAGAGTCCAAACAGCCATCCATTCCATCCAACACCCACCTACCCATCTATCATCCATATATTTTCCCAACCACCCATCCATCCAACTATCCATGTATTCATAACCCATCCATCATCATCCATCCATCACCCATCCATGATCCATCCATCATCCATCGATCATCTGTCTGTCAATGATCCATCTATCCATATCCATGCAAACATCTATCCTTTCTTTCAAAACTTTGTAAAGTTGAGCAGCTGACGTGAAACAGGATAGGCTAAAGTAGACATCCTTTACCCAATTTTTTCTTTAGCGGGAAATATTTTAGGGGCAATGATTTACGTCGACCTGCACGTCCTTCTCCCAACAACATAGACTTCCCACACTCAACTCTCATCCCCTCCAGCCCTCACCCCCTCCAGCCCTCACCTCCTCCGGCCATGACCGTCCTCCTTGGGCCCCAGAGAGAGAGTGAGAGTGAGGAGAGGCCTGGAGGCAATAGCCCAGGTCGGGGTGATGGTGAAGGAGGAGGACCGCGCCCCAAGCCTAGCGTCCTGACTCCCCGCAGCTTCTCCGCAGTCAGAGCGACATGAACCTGCAGCTGCTGTGTGGGCAGTGGCAGGTCAGTGTGCCGGGGGTGCCACGGAGGGCCAACCGAGGCCAGAGCGTTGGCCCCAGAACCCGGGCGGCTTGGGGCAGAGGACGTCTGGCTCGAGTTCACAGAGAGGACGCCTCCCGAGCCTGTGGGGCTTTGCTATCCCGCGTCCTCAGGCTCTGCCAATCCCCACGCTCAGAACTAAGCCCGTTCCCTTCTGCTCCACCTGCTTCCCCTGCCTCGCCCCGCTCGTCCGTCTCTTGGGGAGCGGCTTCACGCCCGTCCTCCGTCGGTTCTCCTTCTCCCTCTCATTTCGTCTGGCAAGAGTCATCTCCTGGGATAACTGTTCTTCAACCTCGGTACCTCATCCAGGCCTAATTGTGTCCCAAAGGATCCCCTGCAAATACCACTCACATGAATTTGGGGAGCATGTTGCCAACCCATGAGCTTTTGGGGGACACCTGGAGGCCACAGCAGTGGGTAACGCGGTTGTCCTGGCCCTGCGTGGTTAGAGTGGGTTAGAGTGGGTTTCCGTCACTTGCAGCCAAAGAATCCTGGTGGTCGTGTTGCCCTAGCCAGCCGCTCCAGTGCCACCTTTGGCCCAGCACTCCCCTTCACCCCTTATCTGATTGGAGCCAAATTTCCCAAATCCTGCCTGCTGATGAGTTCTCAGAGCTGCTCGCTTCTCTCCAGCCCTGCAGGGCAGCTCTCCCTGGGCCGGGCCTGCCCCTCAATCTCCCACTTTAGCCAGCGTCGTCCAGGGAATTCCTTTACCTGCTTTCCCTGATGTCAACCCCCGCCTCCCTCCCTCCCTCCCTCTGTCCCCCGCCTCCCTCCCTCTCTTCTTTCAGATTTATTTATTTCTCTGAAAGGCAGAGTTACAGAGAGAGAGGAAGAGAGAGATCTTCCATCTGCTGATTCACTCCCCAGATGGCCACAATGGCCAGACCCAAGTCAGGGACCTGGAGCTTCACCCGGGTCTCCCACGTGGGTGCAGGGACCCAAGGCCTTTGTCTATCTTTGGCTGCTTTTTTCAGGAGCATAAGCAGGGAGCTGGATCAGAAGTGGAGCTGCCAGGACATCCGCTGGTGCCCACATGGGACGCCAGCATCACAGGCGGCAGCCTGACTACCGTGCCACAGTGCCGGCCCCTAACTTCTCACACAATCATATTAAAGTAGAGAGGGTAGCATGGCTGCCACGTTATTAATCCAGGTAGGGACTGTGTTCAGATTTCACCAGTTTTTCCAACACTGCCTCTTTTCTGTTGCAGGCTCTGGTCCAGACCACCACATTGCATTTAGAAGTTATTGGCATTGCAGCATAATGGGTAAAACCACTGCCTGTGATGCTGGCATCCCATATGGGTGTGGTTTGAGTCCTGGCTGCTCCATTTCTGATCCAGCTCCCTGTTAATGCACCTGGGAAAGCAGCAGAAGATTGTCCAGGTCCTTGGGTCCCTGCCACCCACATGGGAGACCCTGTTGAAACTTCTGGCTCCTGGCTTCGGCCAGGCCCGTCTGCTGCTCCACCAGGGTCTCCCCCATGGGTGGCCGAGCCACCGTCCGAGCCCTCACTGCTGCCTCCCAGGGTCTGCATCGGAGGAAGCTGGAGGCAGGAGCAGAGCCGGGCCTTGAGCTGGATGTAACGCAGGTGTTTTAACTCCGAGGCCATGTGCTTGCCCTCAAATTCACATTTTAATTCCGTTTTCCAGGAACTTTTTGAAGTACCCGTGTAGAGTTTGGTTCTTTCTAGAATGGCTTATAAATGGCATCATGTGGGCTTCTGGGTCTGGCTTCTTTCACTCAGCAAAATCATTTTGAGGCTCCCGGAGCTGCCGCCTGGCTCAGGGCTCACCGCTCTTCAGCCCCATCATGTTCTAGATCCTTCGCCAGTGGATGGACGCTGTGTCCGTTTTTGAGAGCTGACAAATCAAGCTGCGGGGCGATCGCGTGGGAGTCTTTGCGGGGCCCTGAGTTTCTGTCTCTTGGGTGCGAACCTGGGAGTGGAACTGCTGGGTCAGATGCTGAGTGCGTGCACTGCTCTGTGCTTCTACCAGCAGCGTGGCACAGTCCGAGCTCCCCCAGTCCTCGTGGCCTCCTCTGCCCAGGACTGGCCCCAGAGTCAGGCGGTGGGGAGGCGGGAGTGGGGTGCAGGCCAGGCATGGGCAGGCTTCCGGTCTCCGTGAGGATTCGGGGCGGTGAGAGCCACCGGGGACACCAGCAATCCTTGTCATTTTGTAGATGACAAAAGGGAAGGACCTGCACTGGTCCCAGAGGGAGCTGGTGCCGGGAGGGGCAGCGGAATGCAGGGAGTTGGGAGCCAGAGAAGCCCTAGGCTCCAGTCTTGGCTCACCCAGTTACTAAGCTCTCCAGAGACCAAGACAACTCCATAGCATAGGACTGAGAGAGGGAGGTTAAGTGCCTGGGGCGTGAAAGAGACAGGAAATATTTGTTTATTTACTGAGAGAAATCTTCCATCAGCTGGTTCACTACCCAAATGGCTGCAATGGGGCTGAAGCCAGAAGCCAGGAACTTCATCTGGGTCTCCCACGTGGGTGGAGGGGCCCAAGCACTTGGACCATCTTCCACTGCTTTCCCAGGCGCATTAGCATGGAGCTGGATCGGAAGTGGAGCAGCCGGGACTTGAACCGGCACCCATTCAGGATGCTGGCATTGCAGGTGGCTTCATCGTTTACACCACAGTGCCCGCCCTAGGACGTATTTATTGAGCACCTACTATGTGCCGGACACTATTCCTGGTGCAGGGCAGACAATGGGGACTAAGGTGACCTGTCCCTGTGCTAAGGGGTTTGCTGGCAGTGGGGAGACAGGTTATCAATAAGGAACCAGGAGCGGGCATTCGGCCTAGCAGTTAAGACCCGAGTGGGGGTGCCCTTGTCCCCTGCTGGATCGTCTGTGTTCCAATCCTGGCTCCCTTCCAGATTCTTTCAAATGCAAATCCTGGGAAGCAGCCATGATGGCTCAAATTCTTGGGTCCCTGTCACCCACACGGGAGACCTGGGCTGAGTTCACCCAGCCTCGGGGTGTTGCAGGCATTTGGGGAGTCCGCCTGCACATGGGCGCTCTCTTTGTGTCTCTCTGTCTCTGTCTCTCTGTGTGTCTCTGTCTGTGTGTCTCTGTCTCTGTCTCTCTCTGCCTCTCACATAAATAGGAAATAAAAGACAGGAAACAGACAAAATCAACCCTCTTAAGCTGACAAGTGCTTCTGCAGGGGCCGGCTTGTCCTCTGCTTCAGGCAAGGTGGTCAGAGAGTCCCTGTGAGGAGCTCGGGGGTCCTGAGTGGTGGGGAGGGGCTGCCCATGTCTGTGAATTGGGGGAGGGGGTGTCCCAGGTGAGGGAACGGCATGTGCAAAGGTGCAGAGGTTGGGCAGGTGCAGAGAGAAGGGAGAGCCGGGGGCTGGTACTCAGGGTGCCGGCTGCTATAGTTTACATAAAGAGCAGATCTATTTCAGACCCAGGGCAACGCTGGCTGATATTATTCTTCCTTAGATTTCCCATCACTCAGGGCTCTGAATTCCCGGTCTGAGCACTGTGGGCAGGTGCCAGGCTGGGGTCTGCAGCCCAACCTCTCAGGCAGACCTGGCGAGCCCAGGGGCACCAGCTGGAGGGAGAGGCCATCTGCTGTTCCCTATTGTCTACTGGCCCATTGTCTGCTCTGCGCCCTCTGCTCTGAGGACAAGGTGTGACAATGGGGGAATGTGATCTGGGGGCTCCTGTTTCCAGGCCTGGTCCTTTGTCCCCACGATGACACCAGGAGAAAGCCCCCCTGGTGGGGGGGAGGCGGGGGCTCTGCAGAGCAGGCGGGCGGCAGCACTGCACGCATCCCTCAGCATCTCCCTGGCAACCACAGCTGCCAAATTATTGGTTGGAGGCTTTTTTTGCCTCCTGGGCGGGGGTTTTCTCCTTGCAGTCCCCTGCAGCATGGGGGACTCTCGGGACAAGATCTGCCCCTGTTGCTGCCACAGGATCCAACAGCACTGTGGGCTCCCGGGAGCCCAGGGCAGGGGCACGCCAAGTCCAACCAAGCACACACTAGAGATGCCAGCAAGAAGGAGGCCCCAAAATAAACTCAAATGATATTTGAGGCAGAGCATCCACGTGGTCCCCCTCCAAAAACTCGGAGTGCTGTGCAACTTCCTCGTGTTCATTTTGTGCTCAGCCGGATGGTCAGCAGGTGCATCTCGCTGCCTAGGGGAGTGCATGGGGAGGGCGCGAGAGCCTGTGTGGTGACGCTGCCTCCCTGGCTGGCCCCCTCACAGGCATTCAGTCTTGGCAGGGTGGCTTTGAACACTGACAGAAGCCAGAGGGGCCAGGAACAGCCAAGGTTTATTGAGCATTTATTACGTGCCAGTACTTGCCTCACATCTGTTAACTCGTTTCATCCTCACAACTCCAGGGGGTGGGCACTGTTATAAATTGGAAAGCTGAGATACAGAGAGGGCACATACAGCCCCCAAAGTCCCAGAACTTGAACCTGGGCACCTTCGCTCCATGCCCCCAGCTCCGGCACCCTCAGCCTCTCACCTCTCAGCCTCCCAGACTCCTGGTGGGGTCTTGGGCAGTGCCTTTCAATGAGGCCAGCTCCAGCCCCACCCGGGGCTAGAACTCTGGGGAGACCAAGGGGAAGAGCCCAGTTTGCACTTCTTGATGTCCTGGCCCAGCCTGGCGCCAGTGCTGTGGGGCGGGCCCGGTTTGCATCTTGATAATTCCTAGCCGGGTGACCTTGGGTAAGCCACATCGCCTCTCTGAACTTGCTCTCTGGGTGACAGGGATGTCTTCTCCGTGGAGCTGAGATGTGTCGCACCCAGCACGATGCCCGTAAGTCTCCAGGATGCTGGCTGGTGTCACCTCAGCCCCTCCCCCACTAGGGTGATCAAGGGGATGGAGGAATATGTGAAGGCATTTTGCATGTAGAAGACAATTACCCGAATGTCAGGGCTTGGTGTGACTCATAAATACCGGGTGTTCAGTCTGGGTGGCGGGAGGGGGTGGGGGCCCCGCGGCACTCAGGGCCCAGAGCACAGCAGCAGGAAGGAGCCAGGCGAGGCTGCCACTGTGCCCCGCTCCCTGAACCACAGGGAAGGAGAAGAGGCAGGCACCAGGGTCCCAGGCAGTTCTTTGCCTTTTTGGACCTCGGTCTCCCCATCTGCAGGATGGGCGATGGGGGCTCACCAGTTTCTAAGCTCCCTCCTGCACCCCAGCTCTGATTTCTCTCTGACTCTGGTAGGAGAAGACGATGTACAGAAATCAAAGTGGAAAGCAGACACGCGGTGTGGTGGACCAGCTGCCCAATCCTTCCCCGCTCCCTGTGATCACACCATTTACAAAATGACTTGGCGGCGTCTCCCGGGAAGAGATGGAATCTATTTCTCTCCGCCCTTGAATCTGGCCGTTCCGGGGGATTTTCTCTGGTGAACACAGAGTGGAAGGGGTGGCCACGTGCTAGTTCCAGGCTTAGGCCTCTGGAGGACCTGCCTGGCACTGCCCTGGAGGAGAGTGGAGTGGCCACCCTGCCCCTGCCTCCTCCTGCAGACAGCTAGCCCCCCACGCACCTGCTGACCCTCAGCAGACAGGTGAGCTCGAGCAGCCGAGAGTCCAGGCTGGTCCAGGTGGGCAGGCCCGCCCCTCCGACCTGCAGACTGGGGAGGGGAGATCAGGGTTTACTGCCTGTGCTGTAGGCGTTTTTTGTTTGTTTGTGAGCATTGGTGGAGTCATCAGCTAAGGGAGCCCCGAGACCACAGGAACCAAGGGTGGCTTTGGGCCATGTTTGATCCGTGTGGGCGCCCGAGCTCAGGGTGATGGCTAAGAGTCCAAGTTCAGGATGGAGACGGCCTTGATCCCAGCTCTTCCATCTTCTCATCGTATGGCTCTGGGCAGCTCACTTAGCAGAGAGGCCTCTGTTTTCTCTAAAATCCAGGTGATCCTAGAACCTGCCTTTGGGATTGTTGATGGGTTGAGGGAGTTAATACGTGCTAAGCACTGACAGACGCTATCCCAGTGTAGTTCCCATGGGTTCAAGGTCAGAATGCTGGCTCCACCACGTACTAGAAGTCTGACTTTGAGTCATGGCTAAGCTGCCACACCCCGATCTGTAGCTGGGGACCCTACTAGCATCTTCTTCGCCAATACGATTGGGCAGATAATGGCCTTGACCCAGGGCCTGCCCAGTGACCTCATCGCAAGGGGTCCGGGAAGGAGACCCTCCCCCCGCAGAGTCCTGTTTCCGCGCCCTGGCTCCACCACCTGCTCCTTCTGCTGAATCTCCGAGTGGGCTCTCCCTGGGAGGCCAGTCCTAGCTCGACTTTCCCGTATCGAGGCTGGGGAGACGGAGGCCTGAAGCGGGTCCTGCCCAAGGTCACAGCTGCGGCTGGAGCCTGCACCTTCTGACCTGCAGCCTGGTGCTTCCTCCACCAATGCTGATGCTATCATAACCCTGCAAGGCCGTGTGTTCCAGGCTCAGGGGCTCAAAAGAGCAGCCCAAGCAAGACCCTGCCCCCTGCCCTGCATGGACCACATGGAAGGACCATCTCTCTGTGGGTGACAGAGTCCTCCTGCTGAGCTTTCCCACGTGCCCAGCAGTACCACGGCTGGAGTGCTCCCTGGGAGACGCAGGGCCATCACCATGGCTACCTAGGCGGTGAGAGAGTTGGGCGACAAGTGACCTGTGTGACCCATACTTCAGTATGAGATCAGAGGGCAGCTGCACTGGGGTTATTTCCTCTGGGTATCCAGGGGGAAACTGAGGCTCAGGGTGGGCAGGGCTGCCCAGGCCTAGAACCAAGCCTGCTGACTCTGAGCAGCCTCCTCCCCCCACCACCATGGGGCCCTGGCCTTGCAGGTGCAACTGAGAGGAGGCAGCAGCCAGGCAGGCTCAGGCTTGAACCAGGAAGGCTCCCCGGGCTCTTCTCCAGATCCACCTCTGTCCCAGGTGACTGCCGGGCTGCTGGGCCTGCCGTGTGCGGTCCCTCCCTCCTGGGCTCCGCTCGTCGCCATAGGAGCTCCATGGCGCGGCAGGAATGCCGCAGGCCCCAGCCTGCCTGTTTGTTTGGACGACCGGGCAGGTGTTAGCTCACCTCCGAACAGGAAAGAAGGGGTTTTCCTGCTTCTTTCGGCCTTTCCCTGGCTGGCCCTGCAGGGCTGGGGCTGCTCTGTGTGTGTGTGTGAGAGAGAGAAAGCTGCTGGGAATGTGCACACATGAGTGTGCGTGTGCTTGCACATGCGTGCACACACTGCGTGAACTTTGTCCAGTGGCACACTGATGGGGTTGCCTCCACGCAGCCTGTGCACACTGTGTCCACGCCTGGGGGTGTGTGGGTGTGCTCACATCAGTTCTCACCGTACTCTTTTTCTGCCTGGTGTGTGGGCTTCCTAGACGTGCTTGTTTGTGCACAGTGTGTGTGCGTGCACTGTGGGTCAGGGAGCCCTAGGAGCAGGTGCGCACTGAGTGTGAACTTTGCGTGTGTGTGCAGCGTGCACACCCACGGCAGTCAAGGCTCTGCGGGTAGCCCAGGAAAGGATTTCAAGGTCCGGCGCTGTGTTCTGTGTTCTGCCCAACCCTTCCAGCTCGGCCCAGGTCCTGGTTCTGTGGTATCTGCTCTCACAGCTCACACTGGCCAAGGAGCGGGATTTGCCTGGAGGGAGCTGGGTCCTGGGCTGGCCCTGGGACCACTCCGAGACCTCAGCACCTGCTCTCCTCCTGGTGGAAACAGGAGCGGCAGGTCCTGGGACTCTCTCTTAACCAGTTTGCACTTTGACCTTTGACCTCGGGGGTCCCTGTTGTCTTTGAGTGTCCTCCAGAGAATAGATTTTCCAACCCCTAAACCTCCATTCAGGGCGATGCAGGCTCCCAGCAGCCCTTGGGGGAGCAATTGACCTCATGCTGGCCTTGTTCCAGCTGGGGACCGGGGCCCGGCAGCCTGGAGCCCAGGTCTGCTCCACCTGGATCCTGACCACCACACCACCCACCAGGGCACCTCTGGAGCCTCTTGCAGCCACCCGATGGGTCAGGGTGGGGGGGAGGATGACATCTGAAACTTGCGTCCACTCCCACGTGGCCTCGCGTTGTCCAGACGTCAGTGTCTGCGCACACCCCACTCTAGGGCTGCCATGGCAACGCAGGTGTTCTCCATCTGCTACCTTTAGGGACCGCGGGCAGGCCTCTGCCGTGCTGGGGATCAATGTGGGTGGGCGGCTGACCTGTTCCGGGCCAGCCGTTGGCCACATCTGCACCTGTCAGCCCTGAAGTGTGTGGAGCTGATGCAGCCGGAGTCCCTCGAGCGGGCTTTGGGGAAGCCCAGTGTTCTCCCTGGGCTAGCCTCTGCTAGTGATCTGCTTGCTCAGGGAGGCACCAGAGGCTTGTTCACACTAGAGTGTAAGTGACCAACCCCTTCTGGGAGGGCAGTGGGTTGGGAGAGGGTGTAGGTAGAAATCTAAGCTTTCATTTTTTATTTTATTTGAAAGGCAGAGAGAGAGAGATTCCATCTGCTGGTTCACTCCCCACATGACCTCAACAGCTGGGCTGGGGCAGGGGCAGGGTGAAGCCAGGAGCCCGGACCTCCATCTGGGTCTCCCATGTGGGTGGCAGGGGCCCAAGCACGTGATCCATCACTGCTGCATTCGCAGGGAACTGGGACAGGAAGCTGAGGTGGGCACTGGGGCGTGGGCTGCCGGTGCCCCGAGCGGCATCTTAACCATTGCACCAAACGCCACCGGCCAGGGTCTGGGTTTTAATAGCAGTCAAATTGTCAGCTGGTTTTAGGCACGGGATGGGGGCGTGGGCACATTAAAACCTTGGAAACCCAGCTGCTAAGGGAGCTCGGAGCACGCAGAGGCCATGGCACACAGAACCTGTCCTTGGTGACTTGAGGAGGGCAGGGAGGCAGCCATGCCCCAGCTGGCCTTGGCCCCTGCAGGGAGGCGGAGATTTGCCCTCCGTGCTCGGGGAGTCTCCCTCCCCCACTCCTGGCTCCTGTAAATGTGCTTTCTTTGGAAGAAGTTCTCCCTTGGATGCTCTGTGCTTGTGTGAAAAGAGCAGTGAAGAGGAGGAGGCAGGATTCCAGTGGGAGCTCCACGGGGGGGGGGGGGGGGAACGTGGGCTGGTGGGGGAGGGGAGGGGGGGAAGAAAGCAGAACCTGAGATCTGTCACTAGAGGGCAGTGTGTGTGTGTGTGTGTGTGTGTGTGTGTGGCTTCTGCGCCTTCTGCCTCGGTTTCCCTATCTGCACAATGAGTCCAGTAACTTGCCGGCGGGGGGGGGGGGGGCTGGGGAAGACGTGTGTGGCAGCCTGGCACAGCGAACACACATAGCAGCTACTAAGGATATGGCCGTTGGCACTCTGCGTCCACTTTGCCAGGAACTCTGTCCAGGGGGGAGGCGTCTAGGCCCTGCCCCAGGCTCTTATTCGGGGAAGCAGGTTCAGCTGGTGTTTGCTGTCTGCCCGGGTGAGGAACCACCTCCCGCAGGCCCTGGGCTGGTCCCAGGGGCCTTCTTGTCGCGTGACAGGTTCACAGGCAGAGAGTAACCCACATATATTGAGGTCGGTGCAGCGGGCGGGGCGGGGACGTGGGAGTCCTCGGCCTCAGGGGCCCCCAGCCCACTCCTAGGCTCAGGAAACTGGGGCAAACCCAGAGATAAACAAGGAGTCATCATCCTCCAAGGCAGAGCCCACCTCCTCCATACCCAACACTGGGCCCCGCAAAGCTTGGCTGGGGAGGGCCGAGGAAGGGGCGGGGGTGGGGGCGGGCCAGAGAGTCGACACTCTCCACCAATGAGGGCCCGCCTGTGGAGTTCTAGCATCTGCAAATTTATTTCTGCCAGCAATTTACCTTTTTCTGCAAGCAAGAGAAATCTGTTCTTGCTTATGAGTCACTGCTTTATGGGAAAAATTAGGAAAAGAGGCATCTGCAGCTTGGGGGTAAGACGGCAAGGTGAAGTTCAGGGGCAGGGCCGGCCAGAGCAGAGCCTGGGCTTGGAGTCTAGAAGTGGCCGCACTCCCACCCAGCCAGGGGCGCTGTGCTCTTGACTGGAGGGGGCGTGGGTTTATTTATAGCCACAGACCATCCTTCTCGACAGAGCAAACATTTTCTAAGTCAATAAACTTTGATGCTTACAACCAGAAACTCCACTTGACACGAGACGAGCTGGAGCGTTGGAGCCACAGCTGGGGGCTGGCAGGGGTGCTGGGAGGAGTGCCAACCTTCTGTTGTCTCTCGGGGACACTGACACTGGGATGGAATTGGGGGTCCGCCCTGGTGGGTGCCTCGGTCAGGGCCTCAGACCACCCTACTCAATAGTGTCGAGTCTGCCTATTGTGCCCCCTCCCCAGCCCAAGACTACACCTCCCAGCCTCCTTTGCAGCTGTTCTGACCAGGTGACTGGCATCCAGCCAATGGGACGTGAGTGCAAATGACACCCGCAGCTTCCGGTCTGCTCTGAAACCAACCCGAATGTGTTCTCCATCCCCCTTTCCACGTGCAGCTGCCGTCCCAGCCTGGACTGTGCACCTGTGAGGCGGAAGCAGACTGCTCTCTTGTCCCAGCCACGCAGCTTGTTTGGGTCTGACAATTTGCCCCAACCCTGCAGGCTGGGTAGGAGCCTTAAATCCCACCTGCAAGTCCCTGCCGCCTTGCCTTGTAGCTGAGTGACTCTGGACAAAGTACTTTAATGTCACTGCCTGGCTGATCTCAGAAAGAAATGCCATTCACCTGTGACCCAATGGCCACGTGCACCGGTACCCGGAACAGAGAACTTCCTGGAACAAAACTTAGCATGGAGGGCGGGTGCTTCCCAGAGGTTCCCGAGGAGGCCAGCCCTGCCACCTTTGTATGTATGTATGTATTTGAGACAGAAAGAGAGGGAGAGAGAGACAGAGACAAAGAGAAATCTGTTGACTCGCTTCCCTGAGCCAGGAGTCAGGAACTCCATCCATCCAGCAGGGACCCAAGCACCAGGGCCACCCTCTGCTGCCTCCCAGGTGCACACCAGGAAGTGGATCAGGAGCAGAAGTGGGACTTGATCCCAGGCATTCCTACAAAGGATGTGGGCGTCCCACATAGCGGCAGTCTACCCAGCCGTGCCACGACGCCCGCCCTTTACTACAGAAAATTTGAAAACCACGTCCTCTATTGCTTTTCCTCCTTTCTCACCTCAGCCTCCTCTCTGCCTCCCGCCTGCGTCCTGGGATCACCTTCGGCATAAACCACTGCGCCCGTGTCCTGGCCACAGGCTCTGCTCTTGCGGGTAACCAGGCTGAGACGGGCTCCTGTTGATGCCTGGGCCCTGTGCCCAGCCACACCCGACACATTCTCGACCCCTGAGCTTTCCAGGGAAGTGGGCCAGCACCCCCCGCTTTTGCTAGGTGCGCCCCCTGCCCACCGTGGGATAACCACCTGCCCCCAGGCGCGGCGGCTGCTGCTGTGAGTGAGGATCCAGGGTGTCTTTGCTGGGGCCTCCGGCTCCAGTTCCCTTCTGGGATTATAGCGCAGGTGGCAGCCGAAGCTGCATCACCCGAAGGCTTCCAAGAGCACTTCCGCTGGTGGAGTTCACTTCCTCACGGGCTCCCGGGTCAAGGTCCTCCATTCTTTGCTCTCTGTTGGCTGGGGACCACGCTCCATTCCTTGCCACATGAACCTCTAACCAGGGCGACTCCTAACACAGCAGCTGGCTTCCGTCAGAGCAGACGGGGAGAGGAAAGAGGACCAGCGAGCAGCAGAACAGTAAGGGAGCCAGAGGCTTTTGGGACTCGATTTTGTAATGAAAAATTATTCATTTATTTTTGCTTATTTGAGAGGCCGAGAGGTGGAGGGAGAGAGGCAGAAGGTGAAAGAGAGAAAGAGAATCTTCCAACCATTGGTTCATTCCCCAAATGCCTTCAACAGCTGGGTTGGGCCAGGCTGAAGCCAGCAACCCCATCTGAGTCTCCCACATGGGTGGCAGGGACCCAAGTACTTGGGCCATCACCACTGCTTCCCAAGATGCACTAGCTGGGAGCTGGGATCAGTAGCAGAGCCAAGACTCAAACCCAAGCACCCTGATATGGGATGCGGGCATGCTAAGCAGACGTCTTAGCTGCTAGGCCAAACAGCAGCCCCTGGAACCCAATTTTTATTTATTTATTTATTTTTAAAAGATTTATTACTTTATTTACTTAAAAAGCAATGTGACAGAGAAAGAGAGCGAGAAGGAGAGAGAGTCCATCTGTGGGTTCATTCCTCAAATGGCTGCAAACAGCCAGGGTTGGGCCAGAGCAAAGCCAGGAGCCAGGAACTCCGTCCAGGTCTCCCATGTGAGTGCAGGCGCCCAGGCCCCTGGGCCATCTTCAGCCACTTCCCTAGGTGCATCCGCAGGGACCTGGGTCAGAAGCAGCACAGCCAGGACTTGGCCCTGGGCTCTGATACGGGATCCTGGCGTTGCAGGCAGCAGCTTAACCGGCTGTGCCACAATGCCAGCCCCATGGAGCCTAATCGTTAGAGTGACCCCAGCGCTCATGTTGTATTGGGGAAGGACCTCACACAGGGACACAGGCCAGTAGGTGAGGACCCCAAGGGGCCATCTCAGAAGCCACTGGGAGCAGGACCCCATTGTAGACACACAAAGCCAGAAGCGCCTTGAGCGACAAGACGGACGCTTGGGCACCAACCCTGGCCTCTGACGTGTCCCAGGGCAAGGAGAACTGGCAGGCGTTTTAGGGACTGGGGGCTTTCTGCATCACTCAGGGCGGAACGCAGAGCCGCGGGCATTCTCTCCGGGCTGGACCAAGTCTTGCTGTTGTTTCGCTCCTGCTCTGCTAACCTTGATCTCATGTTTCTTCTGGAGGAAGAACGTCCTCCCTCTATGAGATCAGACCTGAACGTATCCTCACTTCACAAATGAGGCCTCCTAGGCGCAGAGAGGTTAAGTCACTTACCCGAGGACACACAGCTACTCAACGGTGTCACTGCAGCTCACCGCCAGGCAGCCGCAGCCTCTCAACCAGAGAGCGTGAGTGGTCATGAGGCGTGCACATGTGCATCACTCGCGCTGCTAACCCTCTTATCCTTACACACAGGTCTTAGCTTCCTCACCCCAGGGCTCTCCTGCTGCTGGGTTTTATCACTGCCAGCACTTAGAAGTGTCTTTACACATATATACAAAAGATTTATTTGAAAGGCAGAGTGGTGGTGGTGAGAGTGGGAAGAGAGAGAGAAAAGAGAGAGCTTCCATCCACTGATTCACTCCTTAGGTGGCCGCAACAGCTGGGGCTGGGCCAAACTCCATCCAGATCTCCCACGCGGACGACGGGGACCCAAGCACTTGGGTCATCGTTAGCTGCTTTCCCAGGCGCATTAGCGGGAAGCTGGATCGGTGCTTTGATGGGGATACCAGCATGGCAGGTGGAGTTTGGCGCACGGCACCGTAACCCTGGCACCCAGAAACTTCTCTTGGTTGGAGAAAGGATTGAAAACTACAGACATCTCCTTCCAAAATACAAGCCTCGTGCACTTGTCAAGCCCAAACTGACTTCCTGGACAGCCCCCGGGATGGCCTCTCATTGGCTCAGCTTGGGTCCTGTGCCCACCCTGGAACCAATCACTGCAGCAGGGCGGGGTGGGATTTGGTGCTCTGGGCAGCCGGATCCTCGCCATCCCGTTCCCAGATGGAGAAACTGAAGACGAGGAGGAAGAGCGATGTGCTGCGGTCACACAGCAGTGGTGGCCCGGGTGCCACTCAGCTGCCAAGGCAGGGCTGTCCTGAGCCTGTGTGCCCTGTGTCTGACTCACCGGCATATTCCTAGCCGCCTGTTCTGGCCAAACACCCGGTAGGTATCCAAGAAGCACTAGAAAGGCCCCCTGAACGGTACAGAGTGGATCAACTGGAAGTCGCGGCAGAAGCAGTGTTTGCCCAGGGGGTGTCCCGTGCAGTGGCCTGCGGGATGTTAGCTGACAGTCCACGGAAAGGAAAGGGCTCCCCGAGGCAGCACGTTTGGGAAACGCTGGACTGCACAGGGCGAGCTGGTTTCTTTCTCTTGGAGCATCTCAGGATCCCGGACAGACTCAGAGCAGTGAGCTCTGCAAAGCAGGCCACAGCAGGTGGTGTTTTCCAAGCGAGGATGGCCGTGGACTATTGTTTAATTAAGTAGGATGTTTGCAAGGTTAGCGTTTAGAGAAGCATGCTTTGGGTAGTGCTAGGGTGGTCAGGGAAGGCTTCTTGGAGGAGAAGTCACCTCCGCCAGGTTTGAGGAGAGGAGGATGGGAGAACGACGTGAGAGAGGGCAAGTCTCCCACAAGCACCGCCGGAGAAAGCGTATGTGCGAGTGAGTGGAAAGACTTTGGTGGGTTAGGGCTCCACCAAAGCACCAGAAGTGCAGCCCAGGTGGACTTGGGCAAAAATGGGGATTTATTAGTTCATGTAACCGATTTCAGGCATGGTTGGATCCAGGTGCTTGAACCGTGCCTCAGGGATAAGTGTTGGCTTTGTCTGCAAGCAGGTTCTCCTCCCGGGGCGGGGGTGGCAGTGTCTCCAGGCTCACACGCTGCCGGCCAGCACCCCCAGCCGGAAGCGAGATGCTCTGGGCAACACTTTCAACCAAAGTCCCAGGATGGACTCTCATTGGCTCAGCCTGCGCCATGTGCCCACCCAGGGAGCCAATCACAGCAGTCGAGGGGAGATTAGTGCCCTGACGAAGGCCAGATCCTCAAGCATCCTAGCATCCCGTCCTCTCATTTGACAGAGGGAGAAATTGGAGCCCAGAGGGGAAGAGCGATTTGCTCAAGGTCACATAGCAAGTGGCAGAGCAGGGACAGGACTTCAGTTCTGGACTCTCTCTGGCTGCAGCCAGTGCCTGTGTGGGCTGAGCACACCCCCCTGGCCCACTGCTGTCTGTGCACGGATGCTGTTTTGGAGCCATGCCTGGGGGACCACACTGGACATGAGCATGGGGAGGAAGGGCATTCTGTGATCTGGAAAGACCACGGGGCAGCTCTGTGACTGCACTGGGCACTTGTGGTGTCGGCCTCGTTGAGGAACGTAGAGGCAGAGGCGGGTCAGGGAGAGCACCCTGGCTTCTGTGGGGATGAGGTCGGGGGTGGGTAAGAACATCAGTATAAGGAGGATTGGCTACAGAATTTGCAGGATCCAGGAGAAAATTAAAATGAAGAGCCCCTGCTCCAAACTCAGACAGGGGCCGGTGCTGTGGTGAAGCCGGTTAAGCCATAGCCTACAGCGCTGGCATCCCATATGGGCGCTGGTTCAAATCCCAGCTGCTCTACTTCTGATCCAGCTCTCTGCTATGGCCTGGGAAAGCAGTAGAAGATGGCCCAAGCCCTTGGGCCCCTGCACCAGTGTGGGAGACCCAGAGGAAGCTCCTATCTCCTGGCTTTGGCCTGGCATAGCCCCAGCTGCTGTGGCCATTTGGGGAATGAACCAGCGGATGGAGAATCAATCTCTCTCTCTCTCTCTCTCTCTCTCTCTCTCTCTCTCTGTAGCTCTGCCTTTCAAATAAATAAACACATCTTAAACAAACAAACAAACAAATGAAAAACCCAGAACTCAGCCAGCAGGCCCTTAGGTCAAGCCTGGGCCCTTCTGAGCTTGGGGACTGTGTGCCTGCAGCGCAGCCAGGAGGCGGGTCCCAGGGCAGGCACAGGGCTGGAGGCACGGGGTTCTGAGGCCCGCCTTCTGGTTTCACAGGTGAGAAAAGGCTGGGTGCGGGACTCCAGCTACCCCAGCTCCTTGGCGTGCTCCCGTCCACGCGTGTCCATGGCTCTGTGTGCGGGGGCCACTTTGGGGGACCTTGGGGTGCTCGTCTGCAGGCAGATGTTGCCGTGGGAACTCTGAGTGCTGGGGCGCAGGGTGTGAAATTTCATTTGCACTAATTATCCCCAAGTGAGAGAGCGGGAGAGGAGCTGGCACTGCACATTCGGCCGCTTCCAGCTCGGCTCCCCAGGTTGCAGTTTATTTATGTGCAAGGGGTGGGGGGTGGGGTGAGGGTGCTGTCACCATGGCAACTGCAGCTGCTGGGATTTGGGGGTTGCTGGGCTGGGAGGCTGGCAGGGCGAGCAGTGCCTGCCGGTGCTGTCTCTCTTGGGAGCGGAGAGGTGGAGGGAGAGCCGGGAAGGACCCCCTTCCCGGACCCTTTGCAGCTAACTGGGGCCTTTGCCCTGACGGCGGGGAGCTCTGTCCCAATAGTGGACTGGCCCGGTCAGGAGGGAGATGGTGGTGTCCCTTGTCTCAGCGGTTCCGTGGGGGAATGAGAGGTCTCTCTGAGGCCCCTGGGCCAGGGTCCAGCTGGCTGGAGGGTGGAGACCCAGAGCTGTGGATGAGAGAAGGAGTCGAGGACAGCTCTGCCTCCTCCTCTGGCCCCATCACCATCCCTTCCTCTGTTCCACAGTTTCTCCCCATCTCTTCTCCCTGCACCCCATCACTCCCTACTGCCCCATCCCCCCTTCCCTTCCCTCGTTCATACCCTTGCTGTAGACTCTTTCCTGCCACCACTAGAGGGCGCTCAGGCGCCACGGTCACCCTGGGATTTTCCAGCTTCAGGCTGGCTGGGGGTACCTCGTGGGGCAGGTGGGGCCCAGGAGGAAGCCCCCTCAGCACCTGGGTCCTCTGTAGAGTTGGGCTGATTCTAGTCTGTTTGCAGCCTGGGCGGGTCCGGGCTGTCCCTAAGGGCTGAGAATGTCCCAAAGGCCTCCCCTAACAATCTTAAGAGGAATGAGTTTGGGGAGGGTGGTGCTCCAGGGAACCCCAGCCCCCACACTCCTCTCGCAGCTGCAGTTCCCTCTTCCATAAAGTGGGGGCAACCAGTCTGCCTGGGAGGCTCTCTGTGAGGACGGACAGAATAACACCCCGGAACCAGCGGCACACAGTAGGTGCACGAAAGGGAGCTCCCTTTGCCTTAGGGGGGGGTCACAAAATGCTTGCCTGGCACCAGGATGGGGTGGGGGCTCTGCCAGATGCTGGGGGCAGCAGGGACCAGGGGGTGCCGGGCGTGGCATCATGGGTGCTCACCCAGGCAGGGATGGCATTCGTGCGCGTCTGTAAAGAATCGTGAAACTCACTCTCGACTCCTCCGTGATCACACGCGTGTGTGATATGTTGCAGAAGCTCTGGGTGCCACGGAATGCAGACGTGGGAGACCCAGTTGGGTCTGGCGTGGCAGCTGAGTGCCAAAGCATGGACAGGTGGATCACAGGGAGGCAGGAGGGAAGGGCTCCAGGCAGGTGCAGAGTCTGCAGGGAGCAGAGGGGCTGCGTCCCAGGCACCCAGGGTGGCCCTTTGTGTGGTGAGAGGAGCTGCAGAGTGGGCAGGGCCCCCGGCTTCGGGGAGCGTCCAGGCCACGTGCAGCCCTGGGGCTGGGGACCGGCCAAGCACAGGGCCCAGCTGCCTTTCCGTGACAGCGGAGAGGGGGTGTTTCCAAAGTGAGGACAGCGTTTCTGAGCGGGGAAGTGGCTCTTTTCTTCTTCCCCAGCCATCATGGAGCATCTAAAAATAAAGCAGGTGGGCATCAAGAGAACATTCTGGAGGCGCCGTCGGGATCCGGGCAGAAGGAGGAGCCACGTGGACGGGGAGGCTGAGCTGGCGGGGGAGCACGGAGAGCCAGGGCTCGGGCTCTCCAGCACTATCGCCGAGGCCGTGGCCTGAGGCCTTGGTTTATCTCTCTGTGAAATGGGAGAGAGCTGATCCCGATCCCCTCCACGGGACTCTGACAGAGCTCCCCTGTCCTTGCCAGAGAGGTTCCTGGTGCCACAAAGTCTGCGAGCTTCATATGGAGCTGCTCTTTTTGCATCAATTCATAGGTTTTTAAAAACATGTGTCACTACCGGGGCCGGCGCTGTGGTGTCGCAGGTAAAGCTGCCGCCTGCAGTGCCGGCATCCCTTATGGGCACTGGTTCGTGTCCCGGCTGCTCCACTTCCCATCCAGCTCTCTGTGATGGCCTGAGAAAAGCAGTAGAAGATGGTCCAAGTGCTTGGGTCCCTGCACCCACGTGGGAGACCCGGATGAAGCTCCTGGCTTTGGCCTGGCATAGCCCTAGCCATTGTGACCACCTGGCGAGTGAACCAGCAGATGGAAGACCTGTCTGTGTATCCTTCTGTCTGTAACTCTGATTAAAAAAAAAAAGTATTTCTTTTCATCTACTTGAAAGGCAGAAACACAGACACAGACGCACACACACACACACAAAGAGAGGGGAGAGAGAAAGATTCTCCATTTGCTGGTTCACTCCCCAAATGCCTGCAGCAGCCAGGGCTGGCCAGGCCAAAGCCGGGAGATGGGAGCGTCATCTGGGTCTCCCATGTGGGTGGAGGGTGCCCGAGCACTTGGGCCATCATCTGCTGCCTCCCAGCCTCATGAGCAGAAAGCTGGATCAGAAGCAGAGAGACCCGGACTCTGGCAGAGGGTGCAGGGGTCCCACGTGGCAGCTTACCTCACTGCGCCCAACGGCTGTCCCCACCGATAGGTTTTATTGAGCCCCTGCTGTGACAGGCCCTGTGCTATGGGGTGGCAGAGCAGAAGTAAAAGTGTGTTTCTGACACGAGGCAGCCTTAGCTGCTGGGACGAGGCTCACGCAGGAGAGAAACAGGAGTGGCGTGCAAGAGGGCAGCCCCGTGCGCCCCCCACCCCCCCCGAGCGGCGGCTCAGGCGCTCGTTCTGCTGGGGCAGCGTGCGAAGGAGGTGATGCCAGAGCTGGGTATTTGTGTCCCCACTTCACAGCCAAAGCAACTGAGGCTCAGAAAAGTTAGATGACTTCCCCGGGCCACGTGGGTACTGAAGTTCAGCCGGCCCGCCCCTGCCCGTGATGTGCGTGTGGCCCCCCTGTGGCCTTTCCTGGGTGTTGTGGGGTGAGAATTGAGCGGGAGCTGTGTGTCGTGGAGGGGGCGGGAGGGACAGACATTCCAGATTCCTTTTAAAATATAAAGATGAGGAGAGGTGGGGGCCCGTGGGTCGCTTCGTGGCTGTCTGGGTGCTGGGATAGGTGTGGGAGAAGAGGGAAAGAAAGAGGCACACGTGGCAGATGGCGAGGGGGAGCGGCGGTGGTGGCAGGAGGCTGCCGGCACCAATACCAGGCGGCAGAGCCGGCAGGGGAGGCCTCCGGGCAGGCCCTGCTCAGCTGCCGACTCCCTTGCTGTGTGGCTCCAAGCACGTCCAGGTCTCTCTGGGATTTCACTTCCCATTTGTACAAGAAGGGCGGCAGCCTAGATGACGGCTAAGGTCATGGCCAGGGGCAGGCGTGTGACCCACTGCCCAGGACACCCACGTTGCGGGTCGCGGTGCCCGGGCTGGTTACTCAGCTCTGCTCCTCCTTCCTGCCACGCAGACCCTAGGAGGCAGCAGCAATGGCTCAAGTGATTGGATTCCTGCCACCTCCATAAGGAGATCTGGGTTGCATATCTGTAGGCTCCGTGGCATTTGGGGAGGGAACCGGAGGATGGGAGCTCTCTGCTTCTTCGCCTCTCAAAAAAAAATTTTTTTTTTTTTAAAATGCAATGTCAGGGGCCGGCGCCATAGCTCACTTGGTTAATCCTCTGCCTGTGGCGCTGGCATCCCATATGGGCGCCAGATTCTAGTCCCAGTTGCTCCTCTTCCAGTCCAGCTCTCTGCTGTGGCCTGGGAAGGCAGTGGAGGATGGCCCAAGTGCTTGGCCCCTGCGCCCGCATGGGAGACCAGGAGGAAGCACCTGGCTCCTGGCTTTGGATTGGCATAGCTCTGGCCATAGCGGCCATTTGGGGAGTGAATCAACAGAAGGAAGACTTTTCTCTCTGTCTCTCTCTCTCTTACTGTCTAACTCTGTCAAATAAATAAATACTTATTAAAAAATGCAACATCAGAAAAGTCACTGCCAGCTTTTTCTCCTGGGGTTTGATGTGGGGCGACCATAAGTGGCCTCAGAGCCCTGGCGTAGACCTAGGTGGCCCCAGACAGAGCTGAGCGGTGATGGCTGGGTCGTTGGCCTGCGGAGGGCTCTGGAAGACTGGACCAGCCTGTTGAGAGCCATGGCCTGCAGCCCCAGGGCACCCACTGGTGCAGTCATGGAGAGTTTCATCACCTTGTGATTGCCCGGGGTTCCTGCGTGGGTTCTGTTGCACAGAGAGGAAGCCGGCCACCCCCGTCTCAGCCCCTCCCTCAAACCCTGGTCCTCGGCAACACGGACGCTTTGTTCATCTTGGGTGTATCACCCTTGGAGGAGGGCTCTGGGCCACAGGGTTTGAACAGCAGCCAGACCGCCTTCCCCAGTGGCTGCCCCATTTTGCACCCCCATTGGCGATGTGTGACGTTCCTCCTTTCTTGTCAACACTTGGGATTCTCTGAGTCTGACTGCAGCCGTCGTAGTGGGAGTTGGTGTCAGTGTTGACCTGCGTTTCCATGGTAGCTTATGATGCTTTCATGCATTTCTGGCCATTTTCATATTTTATTTGGAGAAATGTCTATTTAGATCCCTTGTGATTTTTTCTATTGAGTTGTAAGAATTCCTTATACACTCAAGTACCTACAAGATGTGATCTGCAAACACTTTCTCCATTCTGTGGGCTTTCTCTTGGCTTTCTTGGCAGCATCTTTTGGAGGATAGAAGTTTTTAATTTTGATGGCATCCAATGTATCTGTTTTTTCTTTTGTTACTTGTGCTTATAAAGAACCCACTGCCAGATTTGAAGTCACAACAATGTCCCCCTGTGTTCTAAGAGTTTTATGGCTTTGGCTCTTTGACTCATTTTACATTAATTATTTTTGTGTCTGCTATGAGGTAAGGCTCAGGCTGAATTCTTTCGCAGGTGTCCTGGAGTGGTCTCTTCTCGTCGGGTGGTGTTGACGTCCTTGTTGAAAATCAGATGACCACAGACCCAGGGCTTCCCTTTCGGCCTCTTGGTTCTGCTCTGTCAATCTACATGGCCGTCCTTTTGCCAGGGCCACACTTTTCATCAGTCCAATTTGTAGTGGTTTAGAAGTTAGGAAGTAGGATTCCTCTATCTGTGTTCTTTTTCAAAATGATTTTGACTGTTTGGGGTTTCTTACAATTATGTATGGATTTCAGGGCTCACTCTTTCATATCTTCAAAGACGCCATTGGTGTTTTGATAGGCATTGCACCGAACCTGTGGATCAGTGTGGGGAAGATTTCCATCTTAACAATATTGTCTGATGATACGTCAATATAGGCTGTCTTTCTTTTTTAAGATTTACTTATTGATTTGAAAGTCGGAGTTACACACAGAGAGAAGGAGTGGGAGAGAGAGAGAGAGAGAGAGAGAGAGAGAGAGAGGTCTTCCATCCGCTGGTTCACTTCCCAGTTGGCCACAACATCCGGAGCTATGCAATCCAAAGACAGGAGCCTGGAGCTTCTTCCATGTATCGCATGTGGGTGCAGGGGCCCATGGACTTGGGCCATCTTCCACTGCTTTCCCAGGCCATAGCAGAGAGCTGGATTGGAAGTGGAGCAGCTGGGACTTGAACCAGTGCCCATATGGGATGCCAGCACTGCAGGCAGTGGACTGACCCACTATGCCACAGCACCAGCCCCCAATTGTCTGATTTAAAAACATTCCACTGATATGGTGCATTGCATTACAGATGTTAAGCCACACTTGAATTCTGGGGACTAATCACATTTGGTCATGCTGTCCAGGGGGTCTTCAGAAAGTTCATTTCATTTTTTCATGAGATAAATGTCCTAGTATAATTTTTTGTTTGTTGCTGGATTTGGTTGATTAGCATTTTGTTTACGACTTTGTTTCTATATTCAAAAGATATATTTTTCTGTAATTTTATTTTCTTATGATGTCTTTGCCTGGTTTTGGTATCAGAGTTGAATTGGATACTTTCCTCTTTGAAAGCTGGTTTTCTGGAGCCAGCATTGTGGCTCAGCAGGTTAAGCCACTGCCTGCGGTGCTGGCATCCCATATGGGTGCCAGTTTAAGACCTGGCTGCTCCTTTTCTGATCCAGCTCCTTGCTAATGTGCTTGGGAAAGCAGTAGAGGATGGCCCAAGTGCCTTGGCCCCTGCACCCATGTGGGAGGCCTGGAGGTAGCTCCTGGCTCCTGGCTTTTGCCTGGCTTAGCCATAACCGTTGTGGCCATTTGGGGAGTGAACCAATGGATGGGAGATCTCTCTTCCTCTCTCTCTCTGTAACTCTGCCTTTTGAAATAAATAAAAATAAATCTTAATAAAAGAAAGTTTTTCTGGATGGAGGATTCTTGGTTGACAGATTTTCTTTAGCACTTTGGATACATGATTCCACTGTTGCCTGGCCACCATTGTTTCTAAGGAAAACTCAGCTGTGAATCTTATTGGATTCATCTCTCATTGCTTTTGAGATAGCTCCCCCTTCTCTTTGGCTTTCTGCAGTTTTACTAATTTACATTTATCTTGCTTGAGACTTTCTGGATTTCTTAAATATGTTGATTATTTTTAATCAAATTTGGGAAGTTTTTAGTGATTATTTCCTTGATTTGTTTCCTGCTCTTTTATTTGTTGACTCTCCTTCCAGAATTCTTATTGCGCATATGTTGGTGCACTTAATGATGGTCCACACTTGTCTGAGGCTTGGTTCACTTTCTTTTATCCCTTTTCCCTATCTATCCCTTTGACTGCATAATTTTCTCTAATATTTCTTCAGGTTTGATAATGATTTCTTCTGCCAACTCAAACCTACTTTGAACTCCTATAGTGAATTTTTCACTTCAGTTGTCATACTTTTCAGCTCCAAAATTTCCAATTTCCATTTAAAAAATCTGGCTATTTGTATTCCCTACTTGATGTAATCATACTCTGCTTTGCTTCTTTAAGCGTGACTTCCTTAGTTCTTTGTAAGTATTATAACATGGCTACTTGGGATTCTTTGTTAAATCTGACATCTGTTCATTCTCATGGGCAGTTTTTGTTGTTTGCGTTTTTGTTCCTGTGTGTCACACACCCTTGTTTCCATCCATGTCTCATAATTTCTTCTGTTCAAAATTGGTCATTTAAAATAATATGTTGTGGCCGGCGCCGCGGCTCAGTAGGCTAATCCTCCGCCTAGCGGCGCCGGCACACCGGGTTCTAGTCCCGGTCGGGGCGCCGGATTCTGTCCCGGTTGCCCCTCTTCCAGGCCAGCCCTCTGCTGTGGCCAGGGAGTGCAGTGGAGGATGGCCCAGGTGCTTGGGCCCTGCACCCCATGGGAGACCAGGAAAAGCACCTGGCTCCTGGCTCCTGCCATCGGATCAGCGCGGTGCGCCGGCCGCAGCGCGCCGGCCGCGGCGGCCATTGGAGGGTGAACCAACGGCAAAGGAAGACCTTTCTCTCTGTCTCTCTCTCTCACTGTCCACTCTGCCTGTCAAAAAAAAAAAAAATAATATGTTGTGGCCATTCTGGCTTCCTTTTCAGGGGTGGTTTTCAAAGTGACTGTTTGATATTTGCTGTGACCCTAGGAGGACTCTTATTAGTGATCCCCTTTCCACGTTACTTCTGGCAAGTCTACTTCTATCTTCATTTTTCTCACCACAACCTGGACTGTTTTTGCTGTTATCCTTAGGTTTCAGCTTCCTCACATTCTGTTGCAAATGACTGAGCAATGACTTTGGACTCTATTTTATGGTCTGTCTCTCACCCTGGGAAAATCTCTGAGCTAGATTTTGGAGCTGGGGATGGACAGTGGCATCACACCCCTACCTTAGGAGCTGGGTACCTGGTGGAGTGGGGGCTGGCTATAGCCTCTGGTCTTCTCAGCTTGCGTCTTCTGGCGTGGGACCTCTTGTTTATGAACCAGCCAGGGCAAGTGCAGCTGGGGCTCCAGTATTTCTCATCATGCCATGAGCAAGGCAGAGTCTCATCTCATTGGTGGGGGCTGGACAGAAGGGAGCCCCATCTCTCTGCTGCACTCACCTAGAACTTGGCCTCTGCAACCATCGGCTGGGGCAGGATGGTAGGTGCCCTTCCTGGGAAGATCCTGTGCATCTCCAGCTGGGAGCTGGAGAGAGAGGGACCCCTGTGGTCTCAGCTGCGCCCTCTGGAATGCAAGGTGCATGACGCTGGGACATGAGGCGGGGGGTGACTGCATCGTGGCTGAAACACCAGACTCTTGCTGTTCTCCTGAGTTCTGGAACATTCTCCTGAATGAACATGTCCTCATGGGCTGTATGATCTTACAACCATTTCTGGAGACTTCACGTGGCTGTCTGTAAATAACTTGCAGCAGTGTCATGGCTGAGCAGGCCTGAGCAGCTGCACCCTGCACACCGGCAGTGGAACTCAAGCCGCTGGACCTTACACTAAGTTCTCTTCCTGTAAGGGAAGGTTTAACTCTCCTTGCTCTCCTCCCTCCCGTCTTCACTTGGCTCTTCTCATCCTTCTATCTTTCTGAGAGCGCCAGGGTTTTTTCCTTTCCTTGTGGATGTTTTTGTTGGAGGAGACAGATGTTGGGAAGTCCAGCCATGGTCACACAGCTGAGGTCCAAGCCCTCGCTGGGTGCTGAGCTACGTGTCGTCTCCCTCTGCTGTATTCAGGGTTTGTTGAGTGACTAACAGTGATGATCTATGATGGTAGATGCTGGTATGAGCAGGAAATGCTTTGTACAGCTCACATCTGTCAGCTGCAGTCTTTGTAGGGACAGGAAGGGAGGGTGGCCCGGGCCACTCATCAGACCTGGAGGCTGACAGGAGCTTCAGATGTTTGGGTGGGGACTGGGATGCCAGGGCGTGTGGGCCTCCTTTCTGGATTCTAGAACGTGGCCTCCACAGCCAAGGGCTCTGCTGCCTCTGTCTGAGGCCTTCCCGGGTGGGAGAAGTCCGCTCGGCTTGGGGAGAGGGGCCCCGACTGTCGGCAAACGCCTCCTTTTGCACTCCTTGCTTCCTTGCTTGGTTTGTGCTTTCTCTGCTGGGGTCCTGTGGATTGAGTGGGGTTGGCCTGTTAACCCGTGTGTTTGTTGAATGAATGACAGGAAGATGCCGTTCTGGCCCTTGGGGAGTGAATGAGTATAAGCTAATGCTCCCCCCACCCCCCGCCCCGTTGTTAACATCTCACACAGCCGTGGCACCTGCGTCAAAACTAAGACATCGACACTGGGGCCGGCACTGTGGCACAGCAGGTTAAACGACAGCTGCGATGCCGGCATTCCATACGGACGCTGGTTCTAGGCCCTGCCGCTCCTCTTCCTGTTCCAGCTCCTTGCTGGAAGAACCAAATGCTTGGGCCCCTGTACCCATGTGGGAGACCTGGAGGACCCTCCTGGCTCTGGCTTTGGCTTAGCCAAGCCCTGGCTGTTGCGGCCATTTTGGGGGTGAACCCGTGGATGGAAGACCTCTGTCTCCCCCTTTTTCCTCCCTCTGTCACTCTTTCAAATCAATAAGTAAATCTTAAAAAATAGAACCCGACATTGGTCCATTGCAATACACACATAAGCGTGTGCACGCACACACACAGGTCTTTCCTCTGCCGGTTCTCTCCGCAAATGGCCGTGACAGCTAGGGCTAGGCCCAGAAGACAGTAACTGGAACCCCATCCAGGTCTCCCACATGCGTGCAGGAGCTCAAGGACCTGAGACATCTTCTGCTGCTTTCTCAGGCACGTTAGGGGGATTGGAAGTGGTGCATCCAGGACTTGAACTGGTGTCCATATGGGATGCAGGTGTTGGAGGTGGCGGCT
The DNA here is from genome assembly GCF_964237555.1 of Oryctolagus cuniculus. NCBI lineage: Eukaryota > Metazoa > Chordata > Mammalia > Lagomorpha > Leporidae > Oryctolagus > Oryctolagus cuniculus. The sequence goes on from NC_091438.1 coordinate 150,310,963, forward strand.
TTGCCTACCTGCTATGCCACAATGCCAGTCCCATGTTGTGGGTTTTTGGGTATACACCACAGAGGTGGAGTGCCTTTTCCTAATGTTGGAAACACATGCTACCACGTGGCATCAATGTACTGTCCACCCTGACTGTTTTCTTCGGCTGGTGTTTGCCAGGTCTCTCCACGATAAAGCTGTAGAACTCACACACGTGTGCAGAGTGTACACCAAACCCTTTCACAGGGCTGGCTCGTTCAACCCTCACAGGCACGTTAGGAGGAAGACACTCCACAACTGTCTTTAAGAAATATATCCATTTGCTTGAAAGGCAGAGAGAGAGAGGAAGAGAGAGAGAGAGGGATCTTCAACCCCCAAATGGCCATTCCAGGAACCAGGAATGCCATCTGCGTCTCCCGCGTGGGTGGCAGGGGCCCGAGCCCCTGAGCTGTCTTCTGCCACCTTCCCATGTGCAGTAGCAGAAGCTGGAGCCGTGTGGAGCACTTGGGACTGCGATATGAGGTGCCAGGATCGCAAGGAGCAGCCTAGCCCACTGAGTCCCATTTTACAGATGAGAAGACGGAGTCCTGAGTAGCTTGTTCAAGGTTACGTAGCCGCCGAGTCTCCACCCCAGCAGCCTGGCTCTGGGACCCTGTTTGAGCCACCAGGCTCTGTCTGCCTTGGTCCGAGTGCTGTCACTGGGATCCGGGATTCTGCAGCGCCCTCTCCCTCACTCCCTGTGACCGCATCTCCTATTCTGCTCCTCTTGGTCGTTAGCCCCTGTGCTGCTCCCTCAACAGGCCAGGGCACACCCCGCTCGGGGCCTTTGCACATGCCGCGTTGCTCGGGACGCTCTGTGTCACCAGGTGGTTGGCCTGGCTGGTCTCCCCTCCTCCAGGTCTTTGCTGAAATGCTTTCCCCTCGTGGTCATTCGATTTGAAATTTCAGTGCCTTCGCTCACTGTCGCGGGGCCCCCTCTTTGTTGACCTTCTTTCCTGGTTGATTTCTTCCTCAGTGAGAGCCTAAGCCCCACGAGGACAGAGACTGGGGACCGTCTTCCTCACTGCGGTGTCCCCAGTGCCTGGCCCAGAGTGCACGGCTGCCCTGAGCGCGCTTGCATCTGGGACGGCCCAGTCGTGGTACCCCTGCAGAGAAGGACCCAGGTCAGACCCCCACGGCCGTCTTCAGAGACCTCCTGTGGCCTGACGTGAGCCGCTGGTCCAAGCCCCGGGCCGGCTCGCTGGAGGGTTCACAGGTCTGCAGAACCGGGCAGTCGCTCGGCCCTGACCCGGGAGCCCCTGCAGGAGCGGCGCCGGGTCTGCTCTGCCCGCGCTGGGGGACAGATTCCATTTCATGCGTGCCTTGCCCACACCAAGTGGTCGGTCAGTGTTTGCTGGACAAAACCCTGAAAAGGACCAGCAGTGAGTGACGCGATCTCTAGAGAAATCCATGGACGGCCTCGTGTCCTTCTGGGGCTTTTCAGTCCCCATAGATTGTTCCTCCAAGGTGGCATAGACCAGGGGAAAACCTTGGCCTTGGGAACATCCGCTTAATAAAATTACTCCCTATACACACGCACACATGCATACACGTATACGTACACATACACACATACACAATACACACATACACACATGCATACATATATACACACATACACAAATATACACACATACACACTCACACAAACACATGATATACACACATAAACAACCGCATCCACAATACACACATACATATATACAAACACATACACACACACACTTGTACACACAGGGGACACAGAGGCACATGGAGGCCAAGTGTGGTTGGCGGAGAGCTGGGACTTGAAGCCAGCCTGGCTACTGCTCCTCACCGCCCGTCCCCCTTCTCGTGGGTGCCCTGGGTCCTGGCTCTGCCATCAGCCCCTGGGCAATCCCTGGCTACGCCAGATCTTAGCGTTTCTCCTGTGAGCAGGTGGGATTAGGCTGGGGCGATGAGTCTCCTGTCCACCCATGTGTCCGTCTGTCCATCTGCCTCTCCCTTTAGTTTCTCCAAGAGAAGGTGGCCACAGACAACTCCCCTGGCTCAGCTCGCTCTGTGGAGCAGGCAGTGAAGGGCCGGCTGACCTCCCACACACCTGTCCTGGGGCCCCGCCCAGGCCCTGCATTCCTGGGACAGGTGCCTGAGGATGCCACCCAGGAGGCCGTGGCCAGTGGGGCCACACCACAGGCAGACGTGGGGAGGTAGGGGGCAGGGGACAATGGGGACAGAGCCCAGGAGAGACGCATCCTTGGCTTGCGCCCGTCAGCCCTGCCTCTGGAAATGAAATGCCTTTTAATGTCCTCGTCTGCTTTTCTGTCCCCTCTGATGCTGCCTGGTACAGGAGGCCTTGGCCTTGGGACGAGTGGTTCACAAATCCAGTGACGCCTCTGGTTTGTCTGCCCACTCCTCTCTGCCCAGTCGGCCCGGGAGACACTGCCTCAGTCACGTCTCTCACCGTGTGTGGCTCAGGGCGGGGCTGGGTCAGGAGCAGGGGTGGCCAGGCAAGGGGAGGCCTGCCCTGGGTGACCACCCACGTGGAGTGACAAATGGCACGCCAGGCCTGGGGCACTGGTCCTGGCTCAGCTACCCACTCTGGGCTGGATCTTGGGCAATCCCTGTCTGTGTCAGACCTTAGTTTTTCTTCTGTGGTGTAGTGGGATTAGACAAGGTCATTGAATTATCCATTGTCCATGTGTCCATCCGTTTACCCATTCATGAGTTATCCATTGTCCGTGTGTCCGTCCATGTGCCCATTCAGGAGTTATCCATTGTCTGTGCGTCCACCCGTGCATCCATTCACCCATCCATCTTTTTGCAGAAAAATACAAGTTCTCTAAGTGAAACTGGCCCCTGAAATCTCACCTTGGACAGGCCTGTCACTACTCTTTTGCCCTGTCTGTGCCTTTTTCTTTTTTAAGAATTATTTATTTATTTGAAAGGCAGAGATACAGAGAGAGGAGAGAGGGAGAGCTCTCCCATCCGCTGGTTCACTTCCTAAGTGGCTGCAATGGTTGGAGCTGTGCTGATCCGAAGCCAAGGGCCAGGAGCTTCTTCCAAGTCCCCTATGTGGGTGCAGGGGCCCAAGCACTTGGGTCATTTTCCACTGCTTTCCAGGTGCAGTAGCAGGGAGCTGGGTCAGAAGTGGAGTAGCTGGGGCTCGAACTAGTGCCCATACGGGATGACGGCAGCACAGACGGAGGCTTTACCCACAACACCACAGGGCCAGCCCCCGTTCTGTGCTTTTTGAAGGTGGTGTCCTTGTTTCTGCTTCAGGGATTTGCACTGGCTTTTCCTGTTGCATGACTTCCTTCTCCTAGGATGATCTGTGCATAGCTGGCTCTTTTTTAGCTTAAAAATATATTTTATTTATTTAGAGAGAGCTCTATCCTCTGACTCATTGTCCAAGCGCCTGCCATGGCCATGGGGCAGGGCTAGGCTGAGACCAATCCAGGTGTCCCCGTGGGTGGCAGGGACCCACCCGCCGGAGCCATCACCTGCTGCCTCCCAGGGTCTGCATTAGCAGGAAGCTGGAGTTAGGCACAGGGCCACGTCTCAGATCCAGACGCCATCCATCCAGTACGGGATGCAGGCGTTCCCAGTGGCATCTGTATCACTGCACGCAACACCTGCCCTTTCAGCTGGCTCTCAGCTCGTCATTCAGGGCTCACCCCAGATGTCCCTTCCCTGGCCAGCCCATCTAGTGACATCCTTTACCTGCTATCCCCGGGGTGTCCTGTATCCTACCCGCTTGTGCTGTATCCTCAGCTTTTCCCACTCCGTGGTCTTTTCTTGTGTCTTTAATTGTAGAAATGCTTCCTGCCTATTTTCCCCATCGGCTTTGAATCCCCTGAGAATAGAGGCTTTGTCTCATTCTCTGTTCCAGTCACAGCAGCCAACACAGTGAAAGTACTCGATAAATATTGACGAGTGGGTGGGTGAATAAATGAACACCCGACTGAAACAGACCCAGGTGAGGTTGCTCTGGGCTGGAGCAGGTGTGGAGGGCTCCCTACCCACCCTGGCTGGACCACCCCCTTACAGATTCCCTTCTCCTCTGCAGCCGATGAGCCCCTCCCCCCGCCCCCCAATCCGGTTACCCCACGGCCAAGCGTGAAAGCCATTGGCTACTTGCTGCTCTGACCAGATGCAGGTTCACTCTGAAAACAGTGGGCTGGCTGAGCTGGGCAGGTGAGTGGTGGGCTCAGGAGTAACGGTGGCCTCTCAGTCGGCCTGGAGATTTGGGGATGGTGCTCAGAGCCTGGGAGAAGGAAGCAGAGGGGAGCAGCAAAGGTTTGGAGAGGGAGGGACTTAGGGTTCTTCCAGGCAGGTATCAGGCGGGCTGGATGGCAGGGCGGCTTCAACGGTAAGGGCGGGCTGATTGTGCCTGATTTGTAACATGTGGGCGTGGGCTCCGCGCTCAGGGCAGGGCAGTGAAGTCACCAGGGCCTGGCATTTGGATGATAAAAGAGGACAAGGCAGGAATGGAGGCAGGGAGGCCCCGGAGGAGGCTGCAGGAAGGTGAGGGGTGGGTGGCACGAGGGTTGGGATTCGGGAGACAAAGGGCTAAGAATGGAGCAGACATGGCCGTGTGTGGTGGGGAGGATGGGTCCGCCCTAAGGCTGAGGCTTCCTAGCTGGCCTAGGGGATGGTGCCCTTGGCCAGGGGTTGTTCTGGGTGACCTTGTTAGTAGGGCTGGGGCTCCCTAGTGAGGCAGGTGCCTGGGCAAAGGGGTTCCGGGGCTGGCCCTCTAATTGCCCCCTGCCTGAGGGCCCCAGGGTGAATGTGCTGCTGGTGGCCCAGGGGCCTTGGGTGACAGTGGGGGGGACTCACTGCAGGGAAGGCACAGCTGGGCCTCTTGGCCCAAGGGAGCTGCTTGCTCCGAGGGCTCGCGTGTGACCGTGGCGTTTCCCCAGGCACAGGACAAAGTCTTCAATTGCTCAGCCCCGCTGGCCGCCTTCTCCTGCCCTCTTGTCTGACAGCCCTGAGCCTGCCCCAATGCTGCGGTTCAGACAGAAAAGTGGTCCCAGGCAGCAGAGTGAGGTAGGCTGAGGGGCGTGTTCTTGCTGCCAGGAGCTTGTCCTAGTGTCTGGGGTGCACCCTGGCGGAGGGCGATCTGGGGGATGTCTCGGTGTGCACTGGGCTGTGGGGGAACGTATTCAGGAGCTCAAGGACGGACTGTGGAACCCCAGGCTCGCTCGGGTTCTCTGGGCTCGCTTTCCGTATTCTCAAAGATGCTTGCGGGGCCGGCGCCGCGGCTCACTAGGCTAATCCTCCGCCTTGCGGCGCCGGCACACCGGGTTCTAGTCCCGGTTGGGGCGCCGGATTCTGTCCCGGTTGCCCCTCTTCCAGGCCAGCTCTCTGCTGTGGCCAGGGAGTGCAGTGGAGGATGGCCCAGGTGCTTGGGCCCTGCACCCCATGGGAGACCAGGAAAAGCACCTGGCTCCTGGCTCCTGCCATCGGATCAGCGCAGCGCGCCGGCCACGGCGGCCATTGGAGGGTGAACCAACGGCAAAGGAAGACCTTTCTCTCTGTCTCTCTCTCTCTCTCACTGTCCACTCTGCCTGTCAAAAAAAAAAAAAAAAAAAAAAGATGCTTGCGGAGGCCAGGGTGCAGCCTGATATCCGGGACGAATTCAGAACTCCAGGGGCGCCGGCTGGAGTCCTGCCTGGTCTGGCTCCCCATCCGTCACCTCCTTGGGCTTGCCTTGTCAGCTGTGAGCTGCTGGTGCACATGGTGACAGGGAGATGGTTGCTATGGCAACAGTAACCATGAGGTGTATCAACTCCCAGAATTTCCTCTGAGCCTGTGACATTTCAGCTGGTGGAGAATTTGCAGTTCGCTCCAGAAAGGCTGATGAACAGGGCTTCCTGCCAGCCCTGGTTCTGTGCCTCCCTTCCCCCCAACCTCAAATAACCTCCCCGTGGGCCCGTAGAGCTGGCTGCCCAATTCTCCCCTGAACAAATGAATATTCAAAAGCGGCCAACATGCGTATGCAAATCTTCTAAGCTGCTGCCTGCCTCACTCCATTTAAATGCAACTGCAGCTTCTGTTTTGCCCCATTTGTCTGCCAGGGAAGTGAAAGGTAATTCCAGGAGGCGAGAAAAAGCGATTTCCCCGAGCTGCTTTCACATCCCAAGTGGGGGAAGGGAGGTGTGAGGCTGGGCCCCTCCCCCTCGCGGGCCTCGCTGACGAGGCTCAAAGATGCCTGGGACAAGCTGGGCAGCATCCGATGACCCAGCCCTCCAGGGAGGGGGAGTGCATCACAGCCAGGTGGGGGCCTGGGCTTCTCACCCCCCCCCCCAGGCCTGGCCTCTCCCCCACCAACAGGCGTGGCCCCCTGCAGCCACTTCCTGTCCACAAAATCAGACTATCTTGTGTGACGAACCCTTGAGAATCATCTGGGATTTATAGGGGGGGAAACTGAGGCCCAGAGGTGTCCCTTTGATAGGTGGTTAGTGGGGGGCATGGATGTGAATGCTGCACTCCCAGTGCCCAGCCCAGGGCCCTCACACTTCCCCCTGCCACCCGGGTCATCCACCCACCCAACCCACCCATCCACCCACCCATCCCTTCTTTTTCCTTCCATTCATCCATCCAGATATAAAGAACCTACCTGTATCATCTCAGGCCTGAACACAACAGGAAACGCATGGCTGTCTCAGCTGCTCCCTCTCACCCCACATTCACACTCCAAGCATCTGGTCTACCCACCTCATTCCTCTCCCCTTCTGCCAAACATTCTCCCATCAGACCAGCTTGCGCCCATCCCCCACCCCCAGCTTCTCTGGTTTCTGCCCCTGTACTTCTGGTGTTCTCCCAGCCTAGAAAGTCGCCACGCCCCTCAGCTTGTCCACACCCTCTTCCTCCTTTTGGGCCCAAGGGGAAAGCCCCCAGCACCCAGGCCACCCAAGCCCCCTTTCTCCTAGGGCCCTTGGACTAGGAACCGCACAAAGGAGCCCCTCCGTCTGCCTGTTCAGCTCTGCCCCAGTCCTCTCCTTGGCGTCTGGGACCAGCATCGCCATTGGGAAAAGATCCGGGCGATTTTCTTCTCCTAGGTGGAGCCCTGTTACCAGGGACAGATTCCCAGAGTCCCAGGAGTGAGTGGTTCCCAGAGGTGGCTTGGAGTTCCAGCTCCTGTAGCATCTTCAACACAGCACAGTAAACTCTGAGAGGAGTGACAAGCCCAAGGAGAATGACTCAGGTCGCCAAGGCAGCGGCCTGGGGGAGGGCAGACAAGTAAGCAGGGATTCCCGCACGCTCTGTGCAGAGCGCGCCTTCCCTACCCCCACCCCTCCGCCCCGGGGTCGTCTCCAGGAGGGCACGGCAGGAGAGGAGGGCAGGCGTCTCCCTGCGTGTGCTCCCACCGGCCCGCGGCTCAGCAGGCTTTCACATTTCAGGGCGGCCCATTCTGGTCTCCCACTCTGACATGTGGGCAGTGCGGTGATGGCAGCAGGCAGGTGGGTGGGCGAGGGGCTGGCCTCAGCCTCGGAGCCACCAGCGGAATGCCAAGCTCAAAAGTCCTGAGCCCGCAGCATCACGTCGGGGTGACTTCCAGGGCTGGGACTGTGGGCAGCGGAAGGCACAGCCAGGCTCCCCTCACCCCAATTCCTCCCCGCTGGGGTGGGGCAGGACTTGCTGCAGGCCAGTCTCCCCGCAGCCGCCTCCTTCTAGTCTCTGCTGGACAAGAGAGAGCCGAAGTGGTGATGGGGTTGGGGGAGCTGGGTTCCCCTCCCCTCCCCCAGAAGACTCCGTTCCTGCATTGGCTGGGGGCAGCTGGGGCCCAGACAGGCCCTGAGTGTTTTCCAAGGGGCCGTGGCCTCCTCGGGGACAGCCTCCTTTCTGGGAAAACAGGAAAGCCCTTGGCCGGCTGGATTGGACTCCCCCTCTGTGGGCGCCTGGCTTTAATGCTAATGATGTTTCTTTTTCCTGAATTGTGGCTTTAACACTCCCAGGGGGCCTGTGGCAGGAGCTTTAAGCCTCAAGCACTGCTCCCCCCCCCCCCCCCTCGCAAGCCCTGCCCCCTCCTGATTGATCTTTGTTTTCCAGAGCTGAGATTTCTGTTTATCCCGGTGGTGCTGGGCAGGGGGTGGGAGGGGGTGGATGGGAGATGGGTGGGGGGAGCCGGAGGGGGTAGGGATGAGGGACTGAGCCCGATCCTTCCTCCTCCGTTCTCAACATAAGAGTAAATACATTTACAGAAAAGTGGGAACCTCAGTGCACACACGTCCCACCCGGAGGTGCAGGTGCACGTCACGTGTTCTCCCGGGGTGGGGGAGGGTCTCTGGGGGCTCTGGAGAGACCCACTTCCCCTGGCTGCAGGGGCTCCCCTCACACCTGCTGCAGGAGGGTGGCAGCGACACACACAGGGCACAGGGACGCGAGTGCTGTCGTGTCCACGGATTTGTTCATCTGCGCTTCTCCGTGTCAAGATTAGACCTGTGTCACAGGATGGTCACGCACCCCGTGTGCCAGCACAGCGAGCTCGGGAGGTGCTGACGCGGCGCGCCCTCACACGGCGCTCAGTGCACATTCCCGTTTCTGCGATGTGGCGACTGAGGCCCGGGGGGGGGGGGGGCTACAGAGCCTGCTCAAGCTCCCACAGCTAGGAAGTCGGAGAGCTGGGGTTTGAACTCGGGCTCCCCAGCCTGCGCTCACTGTGCGGGTCCTCCGAGGGGTAAGCCAGCCCGGCTCACAGGTGAGCAGGTGTCTGGCAGTGTTGCCCACAGGTGCGCAGATGGGCAGGTGGCTGAGTGTGTGTGCACTGCTCCTCCTGCACTGGCCGCTTTGTGCTGCATTTTCTTCCCCGCGTGCCCCAGTGGGCAGGGAGAACCAGGTCACCTCCCCAGCTCTGAGTACTCAGGCAGCTGCGAGCGCCTCCCCTCGGCTCCACCGGCTCCCACCCCTGCCCTCAGCTCTGGGAGAGGACAGAGCCCCTCCCCAGGAAATGTCCTGGGCCACCCTGGTGGAGTCAGGGGCCCCTTCACTGAGCACCTGCAGCGTGGCTTGGGAGCTCCTTGGGTCCAATCGCTGGCTTTGCTACTTCTCAGCGATGTAACCTCAGACGAGTTCCTTAACGTCCCCGAGCCTCAGTTTCCCCATCTGTGAAATGGGAATGAAACTGATGGAAGGAGTCTACAAGTTGGCACCTGGAAAGTGGTTTGAACTTCTCCCAGAGCCCGGCTCCTGCGGTCATCAGGGCGTTGTTCAGCCCTTGGAGCTCTGTGAGGGCAGGGACCATGACTTTCTGGCACAGCAACCAGCCACCAGCCACCCTGGGGGTCCTGCTCAGTGTCGGTAGACTGTGTGAACCAGGAAGCTGTTCTTTCTCCTGTCCCCCGCACCCCCCCCTTATCTCAGGCCTCAGTCGAGGCCTAGGCTGCCGCCCTATGCCCGAGATGCAAAGTAGGGCAGGCATCCCTTGGGGGGGTTGCCGTGGCAACAGCGGAAGTTCTGGCAGCAGCAGACAGGCAAGGAGGTATCCTCGTGTCGCCTGCTGGAGGGGAAGACGGGTGTGGAGATGGCTCTCGGAGCCTCAGTGCTCCTCTGTGAAATGGGGCTAAGCTCCCAGCTCACGGTTAGGGTCCAATTTAAAGGGTCAGTCCAAGGGGAGATCTGCTGGGAAGCTCAGGGCTGTGCCAATCCCGGCTGTCACGGTTAGGAGTCGATTGCAAAAAGTTCATGGAAAATGCAATTAAAAGATAAGCTCATTTTGGTACAGAGAATTTGAAAGCTGCGCACAGTTTTTCATAATTCACATTTTCCAAGAAACTTTAAGCATTTCGATTTATTCCTGTGGGAGCTGGGGGAGAGCTGTAGGTCACTCCCACAAGGGCCAGGACTGGGCCAGGCTGAGCATGGGAGCTGGGAACCCCATGCGCGTCTCCCATGAGGCTGGCAGGGAGCCCACTACGTGAGCTGTTGCCTGCTGCCTCCAGGGTGCGCGTGAGCAGGAAGCTGGAGTCAGGGGTGGAGCCAGGACTCAAACCCAGGCACTTTGGTGGGACTTGGGAAGCTGCCCCACTGGCAGCTTCCCCACCAGGTCACATGCCCACCCCATGAGCTTTTAGAAGCCCCGAAAGCTTCCTCTCCGGCGCAGGAACCATCAAAAACCAGCGTCGGGACCAGCGTCGGGGGCAGCGTGTTAAGCTGCTGCTGTGATGCCAGCATCCCATAGGGGAGTGCTGCGAGTTCTGGCTGCTCCACCTCTCATCCACCTGCTGCTGATGCGTCTGGGAAAGCAGCGGAAGATGCTTAGGCCCCTGCCAGTGGGAGCCCCAGATGGAGCTGCTGGCTCCTGGCTTTGGCCTGGCCCAGCTCTGGCCATTGCAGCCGTGTGGGGATTGAACCAGCGGATGGAAGATCCCTCTTCTCTCTGTCACTCTACCTTTCAAATAAACAAATAAATCTTTACAAAGTACAAAGGCATTGTCTTAGGCACAGTTGCATCCTCTGCACACTGTGCACGGTGCCCAGCACACAGTAGGTGGCAGCACACAGTAGGTGGTGCACCTGCTCAGTGATGAATGGGCCCAGGAAGGTGGGGGCGTCTCCAGGTCTCAGCTCCACCTCGCATACAGGAATCTCACAGGTCGTGGTTCAGAGCTGTTGGCTGTACCTGGGACCCTGTGCATCATGGCCGACCTGCCCCGGACCCCACAGGCCCCCGAGGATCTTAGACTGAGCAGGGGACGGCAGTGCATCTGGTCCTCCGTGGGGCATCCTGCACTTGGCTGGCTGATGGCAGGAGCTCGGGGCAGGGGTATGTGAGGTGGTCGTGGGGATGAAGAGAATGCAAGTGTCCAGCCCCGCTCCCTGCAGCTGCACTCTATGACTGTGCAGCCCGGCATTGGGGGGTTTTAACACGTTCCCAGGGGATTCTGATGATCAGCCAGGTTTAGGGATCTCCCCTCAGGCCACAACCTCCCATAGGTGGAAGGGCGTTAGCTGGCCTCCCCAGCCAAGCCAGTATTGTTCACCTGGGCAGGCTGGGGTCCAGCGAGGGGACATGACTTGACCTAACTCTGGCACTCTCCGTCTTGTGACTTTGCTTTTCCATCAATGATCACGGTGCCCACCAGCCTGGCTGCCCCTGCGAGCTGAATGTCACAGCTGTCACCTATGTGTCCTGGTCAGGACATCCCAAATGTGGCCAGGAAGGAGCAAGGTGATCGCACTAGGCGGCTGCCCTATGCTGGCAGTCGCTCCACCTCCTTGGGCCTCTCCGACCATCGCCTTCATCTTGAGCACCAGTCTCTTCCTCTGAGAGGCCCGTTTCTCATGGAAGTGTTTGTGTGGCCCTTAAGAGCACGGGGACCTAGTGTGAATCCTGGCTCTGCAGGGTTGAGAGCTGTGTGACTCCAGGCAGGTGACTTCACCTCTCTGAGCTGTGGCCGTCTCATCTGTAAACACAGGGCAGACGAATCCCAGCTTCCTGCAGGTAGCTGTGAGGACGAAGCCCGAGGATCCCAGAAGGCATCTCTCCTTTTGAACGAAGGCGGGAAGGGGGGGTCTTCAGTGTCCAGCCTGGTCCACCCCTGAGCTACGGAGAAGGCTGGACCCTTCTCCTGTGCGTCCAAAGGGTAGCCCAGAGCAGGGCAGCGCTGGCATTTGTTTGAACAGCCAGAGGAGCAGAGAGGCCCCTGGTGTCCATTAGCCACTTCCTGCTGAGTCGAGCGCCTTGAGGCTGGGGAAGTGATGAGTGTGCACAGCTGTGCGACACTTTCTCTGCTCAGAAGTGGTTTCCGTCCAACGTGTCCTCCCAATAACCCCGCTCATCGTGAGCCCAGAGAGCTGGCTCCCTGTTTCAGTTGGGGATGTGAGATCCCAGAGAGGTTGACGGGCTCAGCCAAGGTCACACAGCTCAGTAGCAGCCACAGGGAGGGCTGGCAGAGGGTGGTGACACGCCACGGGACATCCGTGATGCCAGCATCCTGCCTTGTGTGTCCAGCTGAACTCCTGCTGGCTGCCGTCTCAGTCTGCTGGCCCGGATTGCTTAGCGGGGGTGGGCAGCGTCTCTGACTCTGAAGCCAACGCCGGGGTTCAGATCCTGGCTAGACCCACTTCCTGTGGGTGTGTCTCAGTCACTTAGCCCCTGTTACCCTGGGCCTTTCATCTTCGAAGAGGGTGCAACGCCAGCACCCGTTCTGCTGTGAGGGCTGCTGGGACGGCTGCACTCGGCACACAGTGGGTGTGCTGCCCTGCCGAGAGCTTTGTGTGCTGGTGGCGGGCAGCCCTACAATCACCTCTGCCAAAGGGGGTTGCTGCCTACGGGGCGCTTATTCGGGCTAGGCACCTGCCGGTCGGCGTTTTATTTAATGTTCACAGCAGCCAGCTGTGAGTTTGCTCCTTTTTGTTCCATTCTCCAGATAAGGAAAATGAGGCACAGGGACCTGAATGGAGGAGTCTACAGTAACTGGCTGGTGACCAGGGGACGCCAACTCAGGTTCGGCCCTGAGCCTCCTGAGCTCCTGGCGCCTCAACGTGCCTGCTGCCCGTCTCCCTCCAGGGAACTCTTTGGGGCTGATCAAGGTGCCTGGGACTCTGGAGTCTGGGGGCTGGGGCCCTGCCCTGGTGCTGCGACGGAGGACCTGCACCCCAGATGCTGACCTCGCCCTGTGCCATGTCTTGGCACGGGGCTCCTCTTCTCCCTGAGCCTCTCCTTTGCTCCAGGTTCTGGGGGGGCTGGGGGCTGCAGGCTGCAGCAGGAGCACCACGAGCTGGAGCTGGGACCAAGTGCACGGCCCAGCGCTGTTGCTTGTGGAGGCAGCTGGTGGTCTCCCTCCGCTCCCATCTGCTCCCAGAGCTCCCTCCGGAAGGCAGGCAGCAGCAGTTGGTTATGTAACCGGAGCTGGTTACATAAGAAGGTAGCAGGCCCTGGTGGGAACGCGGGAACGCAGCCGCTCCCGGCGGGCAGGGCCAGGCTCCTGCACCCACCTCGCCCAGCGCCCACCCTGGCGCTCAGAAGTGCGGCTGCAGCCAGGTAGAGCAGGGGCACTGGCCACGAGTCGGGGAGCCTGGCTTGGGTCCTCGCTCTCTCAGGACCCAGAAACGTTCCCCTCCTTCTCTGAGCCTCAGTTTCCCTTTCTGGAAAACTGAGGCAGGGTGGCCCGGGTGATCTTTAGGGGGCCTCTCAGTGCTAGGGGTCAGTGTCCACCCCCTCCCCCGGCTCTGACTCCTTCTCTGTGGCCTGTTGGCTGCACTGGGGGCTCTGGAGCTGGGCACGGGAGGGGAGCGGAGCCTCCTGTGCTCTGCGTTCCCCCTTGCTCCCCGATCGGGTTGTGGCAGAGACCAGCCATACCCCATGGCAATAACAGTGACCACAAAGAGGACCACCAGCGCCCGAGCACTTCCCGTGGGGCAGGCCCCATGCCCAGCCCTGGGCAGGCACCAGCTCATCAGCTGCTCCCGACGTCATAACAGGTTGAGGCTGAGGCTCAGAGAGGGCAAGTGACCGATCAGCAAGGGCTGAGCCGGGATCTGACTCCAGGCCCGTTAGACTCCGGCGCCCACGGGCACCGTGCACCTGCCCAGAATCTGCCTGTGTTCCCTGGAGACAGAGCAGTGGGCATGGGCAGATGGCGCCAACAGCTCTGTTCTGTGGCCTGGGCTCTGTGGAATGTCCAGCCCCCTCACTGGCCACCCCCGGCCCTCTCTGGATTCACCATCCCCCAGCTCTATGTGTTCCCTTTGTGCCACCCACAGTGGCTACGCTGGCATCTGGGAAGTGGGCTGCGCGGGCGGTCGGCATTGAGGCTGCCTGGGCCCTTGTATTTTTAAACCCTGGCTCTGGCTAACCCCTGCTGTGGGTTCCCACAGGACCGAGGGCTTTTCCTTAGGGCATGGCTGAGTCCTGGTGGGGGGAAGACCTGGGTGTCACTGGCATCAGGAGGTGCCCACCAATGCCAGCTGGGGAGAGGCCGGGAACTGGGTGGGGCTGTGGGTGTGGCAGCCTCAGGCAGTGCAAGCAGAGCTCAGGGGAGCAGTGGGCAGGCTGGAGGCTGGGGCTCGGAAGGAGAAAACTGGGAGAGGGACAGGCAGTGAGGCAGCAGGGGCCCCAGGAGGCAGGTGGGAGGGCCTTAGGAAGCACAGAGCCCACCCCTCGCCCGGAGGCCCCGAGGACAATACGCAGCTCACTGTAGGAGTCAGAGCTCCTGATACCCACACAAGGACAACTCCGGGCTTTCCGTCCTGGGCCCCAGGGAGGTCCTGTTGGTGGGGGCTTGGCTCATGTGAGTGTGATTTTCCCACAGGAAGGCCCTGGGGGGAGGAGCCGGAGGAGGCCCCACCTGCACCTGCAAGATGGCAGAGCCAGCGAGGGTTTGCGGATGCCACAGGGAGTGACAGGGAGTTCACCAAACCTGCAGGGGCTGCCCTTGCTCCCGCCCTTCTGAGACTGCCCTGCTGGGGCCCCTGGCCCTGGGGATGGGGGAAGTTGAGGGGGGTCCCTCCTATGTTGCACAGAGCAGGAAGCCAGGATCTGCAAGGTCATCCGTAGGAGAAAGGGGAGGACAGGGCCTGGGGAGACGCAGCCTCCACCCGGGCTCGGGCGCTCTCAGCGCTGAGGTCGTGCTTTGTTCCCTCTGCAAACAGGAGTGATCATTAGCCCTCACCACGGCCTCATTTTATGTCAGGCACTGGAAAGGCCTTTTCTATGCCTTTCTATTCAAATTTATGGTGATTCTTTTTTAAAAAAAGATTTATTTGAAAGTCAGAGATACACAAGAGACAGGGAGAGACAGAGAGAGAGATCTTCCATCCACTGGTTCATTCCTCACATGGCCGCAATGACCAGGGCTGGACCAAGCTGAAGCTAGGAGCTTCTTTTTTTAATTTATTCATTAATTTATTTTTTAAGGAATACAAAAATCATAAGTACAACTTCAGGAACATAGTGATTCTTCCTACCACACCCACCCTCCCACCCCCTCCTCCTCCCTCTCCCCTTCCCAATCCCATTCTCTATTAAGATTCATTTTCAATTAACTTTGAACACAGAAGACCAACTCTGTACTACATAAAGAGATTAACAATTTGCACACACACATAAAATTGTTTGAGAACTAGTTTTACAGTTAACTCTCATAATACAACTCACTGAGGACAGAGGTTCTACATGGCGAGTTGGTGCACAGTGACACCTGTTGTTAATTTAATAATTAACACTCTTATGTATGATGTCAGTGACCACCTGAGGCTCTTGTCATGAGCTGCCTAGGCTGTGGAAGCGTTTTGAGTACACAAACTCCGTCAGTATATGGACAAGGCCATAAGCAAAGTAGAAGTTCTCTCATCCCTTCAGAAAAAAGTACATCCTTCTTTGATGACCACTTCTTTCTCCTGGGGTCTCACTCAAAGATCCTTCATGTAGAACATTTTTTGACATACTCTCTTGGCTTTCCATGCCTGAAACACTCTCATGGGCTTTTCAGCCAGACCAGGATGCCTTAAGGGCTGATTCTGAGGTCAGAGTGTTACTTAAAGGGATTGTCATTCTATGAGTCTGCTGTGGCCAGGAGCTTCTCACAGGTCTCCCACATGGGTAAGCAGGGGCCCAAGCGCTTAGACCATCTTCTGCTGTTTCCCCAGGCTATTAGCTGGGAGCTGGATCAGAAGTGGAGCACCTGGGACACGAACCTACACTCATGTGGGATGCCTCCTTTACCTGCTATGCCACAGCGCCAGCCCCAGTGATGATCCACTTTCCAGATGAGGAAGCTGAGGCTCAGAGGGCTAAATGGCAGGTCCCAAGTCACTCAGAGGGTCAGTGGCAGAACCTGGGTCTGTCTTCAGAACCCAGGTGCTTAACTCATATCTGATGCCTCACCCAGGGACCTCAGGTTGCTCAGATGAAAACCACGTAGAAGAGAAAGGGCTGGGACCAGTGCTGTGGTGTAGTGGGTAAGGCCGCCGCCTGCAGTGCCAGCATCCCATATGGGTGCCGGTTCTAGTTCTGGCTGCTCCTCTTCCGATCTGGCTCTCTGCTATGGCCTGGGAAAACAGTAGAAGATGGCTCAAGTCCTTGGGCCCCTGTACCCATGTGGGAGACCTGGAAGAAGCTCCTGGCTCCTGGCTTTGGATCGGTGCAGCTCTGGCCATTGTGGCCAATTGGGGAG
This sequence comes from Oryctolagus cuniculus, assembly GCF_964237555.1. Classification (NCBI taxonomy): domain Eukaryota; kingdom Metazoa; phylum Chordata; class Mammalia; order Lagomorpha; family Leporidae; genus Oryctolagus; species Oryctolagus cuniculus. Next base: position 150,327,078 of record NC_091438.1, read on the forward strand.
TGAACCAGTTGATGGAAGACCTCTCTTTCTCTGCCTCTCTTTCTCTGGGTAACTCTGACTTTCAAGTAAATAAATAAAATAAAATAAAATAAATAAATAAATCTTAAAAAGAAAAGAAGAGAAAGGTCACTGGAGCGGAGGGTGGGAGAGAGGCCCGGCCTGGGCACCATCGGCTCCCTCTCTGGCCTCCTCCTGGGCGGAGGAGGCCCAGGCCCCTGCCAGAGCCCACCAGTGCCACTCTTTTGACACTGTGACCCTCATCCATGGCTCCTGCTTCCCTCAGGGGACGTCCGAACTGCACGACTCGGGTCTGTGGGCTTTTGTTATCCAGCCCCTCCCCTCCTCTCGACTCCTCCATCCCATTCTCTGACGAGCTTCTTTCCTCCCACGGGCCCAAGCTCAGGCAGGCTCTCCTGCCATTTTCTGTAATTTTTTATGACTTGTTCTTATTTATTTGAAAGGTGGGGGTGGGGGAGAGAGAGAGGGAGAGATAGAGAGATGAGGGAGGGAGGGAGAGAGAGAGAGAGAGAGAGAGAGAGAGAGGAGAAGAGATTGATTTTCTTTTTTATTTTATTATTATTATTTTTTTAATTTTTGACAGGCAGAGTGGACAGTGAGAGAGAGAGATGGAGAGAAAGGTCTTCCTTTGCCGTTGGTTCACCCTCCAATGGCCGCCGCTGCAGCCGGCGCACCGCGCTGATCCGATGGCAGGAGCCAGGATCCAGGTGCTTTTCCTGGTCTCCCATGGGGTGCAGGGCCCAAGCACCTGGGCCATCCTCCACTGCACTCCCTGGCCATAGCAGAGAGCTGGCCTGGAAGAGGGGCAACCGGGACAGAATCCGGCGCCCCAACCGGGACTAGAACCCGGTGTGCCGGCGCCGCAAGGCGGAGGATTAGCCTAGTGAGCCGCGGCGCCGGCTGAGATTGATTTTCCATCTACTGGTTTACTGCCCAAATGTCTGCAACAGGCAGGGCTGGGCCGGATCAAAGCCAGGAGCCAGGAACTCAGTCTGGGTCTCCCGTAGGCGTGTCAGGGACCCACGTACTTGAGTGGATCAGAAAAAGTCTCTGTGTAGAGGCCCAACCTCGGGGTCACGGATGCCTCCATCTGTTTCCTCCCCCACCAAAGCCGGCAGTTAGTGCTCCACAGTGGAATAGCCCCGGGACGGAGCTCTGTCATCTTGGGTCCTGAGTCTGGCTCCTCACTTGTGAACTGTGCTAATGATATGGCCAGTAAGAGAGTTCAGTAAGATAGTGCATAGAAACTTCTGGAACAGAGCCTGGCCTGCAGTAAGGTGGGCAGAGAAGTTTCTGCTGTCCTCGTGTCATCCCCGTCATCGCCCGTCGTCACCTCCACCCTCAGCAGGGCAGCACCGTCACCTCCGTCCCGTGGTCACCTTCATCCTGTCCTCGTGTCATCCCCATCATCGTCTTCGTCATCATCCCTGGACTTCCTCAGATCCCTGGCCGTTTATTGGCGGTCTGCCCCTGTGAAGCGGCAGTCGTGTGCCAGGAACTGGGCCAAGTCCGTTCCTTCCACAGAGTTCATTCTCACCTCCAGGTACAAAGATCATTTCCCACGTGAAGGAGAACCTTCGCAGCCGCCATATGGGTTGCTATCATGATCCCCATTTTACAGAGTGATCAGTTGAGGCCAGCGAAGTGAGCTAACTTGCTAAGATCAAACCATGCTGGCAGGCAGTGGGGCCCCGTTTGGACCCTGCCCAGTAGTTTTAGGAATACAGAGGTGCTTAGGGCTCCAGCGTCTGCAGGCCCTTAGGCGGCCTTCCGCCCTGCAGCCTGCTGCTGGCCCCGCAAAGTGTCAGTGTGAGCTCTCGGCTCTTCCCTGGGTCTGCTGGGCCCGGCGGAGAAACAGCAGCATTCCCCTGGGAGTTCTACTCAAAATCTGGGGCACCAGGTGGGACATCGCCAGGACTCGGGAGGCCCGGGGGCAGGGCCTCGGGCCCTCGCCGTCACCACCCTGGACTCAGCAGGGCCTGCCCGGGGCCTCCTGCCTGAGGATCCGGTCCCAAGGGACTCCTTCCCCACTGCCATCACCCTTCCAGGCCCTTCTTTGTCTCCCTTCCTCCTGGAGCCAGAACAGGAATTCCCATGTTGGCTTTTTAAAGGGGACATGTGGTGAGGCTCAAAGGAGAGAGGTGAGTTCATTCATTCTTCAAATCTGTTGAGTACCTGCTGTGCGCCGCCATCGTGCTGGGCGTGAGGACCCGGAGATAACCCAAACGTGGCTCCTGGCCTGGAGAAGCCTCAGTCCGGTCTTCATCCCTAAGAGGGGCTGGGACCCTTCCCTCCTCTCTGGCTTTTGTTCTGGGAGTGTGGGGGAGGGGCAGGGATGCATCTTCCATAGGACAGAGGACAGAGCTGGTGTGGGAGAGCTTTCAAAGCATATTCGTGGAATGGAGCGAGCATCACCCTGTGACGTCCTCTGATTTAAAACATGGGCAGGGGAGGAGCATCGTCCCTAGCCCTGCCTCCCGGGGATCCACCCAGCCCCTCTAGGGACACCCCCCCACCCGCCATCACCACAGAGTTCATCTTCTCTCGCTGACTGCACCTCACTTTCTGTACAAGGCTGCCAAGCACAACGTTGGGCAGATACTGCCATGTTCTTACAGATATTGATCACACACACACACACACACACATGCACACACATGCACATACATGCCCCCACGTACAAGCACATGGGTGCACACACACGCCAGGACGGCATTAAAGGTTTATTCTCCCACAGTGAGGTTCTCAACAGAGAACAAAAAAAAGCTCCCACGCAGGGCAAATGTTGCTTGGGAAGGAACTGCCGTGTTGTTTTTTCCAGATGGGTGCACCACGAAGGTGTTACGAAGGCTGAAAAAAAATGAGAGACCCGCTGTTGGTGGGAGCCCCTGGTGCTTTAAGGGAGCGCCAGGTTTTGTTACGCTGCCCAGATGTCAGGGAGAAAGGGGAGGCAGACTGCTGGGCTTGAGTGCTGACCGTCAGGAACGGAGCCAGACCCTGCTGCGTGGTCACGGCCCGCCCCTGCCCCACCACCCAGGTGCACGTCTGTTCTGCGGCGGTGTGATTTTACCACATAAGGGAAGCAACTCCGTGTGTGAGCTTCGGGGTTGGGCTTTTGTCCACTCAACACAGTTCCCTGGAGAGCCTTCCAGGTCGATGCAGACGCCAAGAGTGAATTCCTGTTCGCTGCCGAGTCGTGCTCCCTGGTGTGCTGCGGGATCTGTTTAGCCGTCTGCCCGTTGAAAGGCGTCTTGGTAGTTTCCAGTTTTGAGCTATTGCAAATCAAACTGCGATGCTGCATTATCTGATATTAACGGAGGTTATTGTTTACATATTCCATATTGTTTATCTTGTTGACATCATTATGCAAGCTACTTCTAAAGGTTTGTGGTCAATGGATTAAAAGATGTTTATTTGGTTGCAAAAGTTTTTGAAATCCGTGCATAGATTGTTTCTCACAATATGCATTTTCCAGGAATTTTTAAAACTCTTCATATTTAAAGTGAGCTTTTTTTAGATAATAGGTAGTTGGGTGATTTTTTTTCTTAATCCACACTGCCGAGCCGGCGCCGTGGCTCAATAGGCTAATCCTCCACCTTGCGGCGCCGGCAAACCGGGTTCTAGTCCCGGTTGGGGCGCCGGATTCTGTCCCGGTTGCCCCTCTTCCAGGCCAGCTCTCTGCTATGGCCAGGGAGTGCAGTGGAGGATGGCCCAGGTGCTTGGGCCCTGCACCCCATGGGAGACCAGGAAAAGCACCTGGCTCCTGGCTCCTGCCAGGATCAGCGCGGTGCGCCGGCTGCAGCGGCGGCCATTGGAGGGTGAACCAGCGGCAAAGGAAGACCTTTCTCTCTCTGTCTCTCTCTCTCACTGTCCACTCTGCCTGTCAAAAAAAAAAAAAAAAAAAAAAAAAAAAAAAAAAAAAATATAATCCACACTGCCAATCTGTTCTAACTGATATACTTAGACCATGAAGACTGAGTGTAGCTGAGACGTTAGGCCTTAAGTCTACTGATTTACTTTTTGCTTCCTGTTTGTTCCTGTTTTCATTTCTATTTTCTTTTTTGTTTTCTCATGGGTTGTTTGAGCATTTTCTAAAATTTATTTTATCTATAGTGTGTTTGAGTGTAGCTCTTTGTATGGACTTCTAAGTGTTTTTTACGCACACATGCGTAACTTCTCACTTTCTGCTGATACTGACATTTTACCAATTTGAGTGAAATACAGAATCCTTTTTAAAAATTATTTATCTATTTATTTGCAAGGCAGAGTTATAGAGAGGTAGAGGCAGAGAGAGAGTGAAAGAGAGATCTTCCATCTGCTGGTTCTGATGGCCACAATGGTCGGAGCTGAGCCGATCTGCAGCCAGGAGCCAGGAGCTTCTTCCAGGTCTCCCACACGGGTGCAGGGACCCAAGGACCTGGGCCATCTTCTACTGCTTTCCCAGGCCATAGCAGAGAGCCAGGTCAGAAGTGGAGCAGCCGGGACTCGAACCAGCGTCCATATGGGATGCCAGCACTGCAGGTGGTGGCAGCTTTACCCGCTACATCACAGCGCCAGCCTGGAATCTTTGCTTTTTTTAAAGTTCCTTTTCCTCCTTATTTAAGATATAATTGTCTAAAATATTTTCTCTGCGTAAATTGAGAATCACATGCACGATTTTAGGCTTTTTTCTTCAATTTTGTTTCATATTTCAAGAACTTCTTTTAGTCATCATGTTAGGCCAGGTCTGTGACAACGTCTCTTGTTTTTCATTTGTCTAATAATGTCTGGACTTTCTCGTGAGTTCTGAAGGGAAATTTCACCAGATACGAATCCGGGGTGGACAGTTCTCTCTTTTCAGTACTTGAAAAATGTCGTGCGGCTTTCTTGCGGGTTCCACGATTTCTGCTAAAGGACTGTCATCCAGTCGGGCTTTCCCCAGGGGAGGTGTCATCTTCTCTCTGTGCCCTCAGTATTGTCCCCATTGTCTTCAGTTTGCTGACATTCGTAATGTTCTTAAAGCAGATTTCTTCACATTTATCCTACGGGGTGGTACTCACCTTGAACGTGAAGGCTTATGCCTTTGGTCAAACTGGAGAACATTTTCAGTCGTTATCTATTTGGAGACTTTTTTGTTTTTAGAGACTTATTTATTTGACAGGCAGAATTACAGAAAGAGAGGGAGACACACACACACACACACACACACACAATCTTCCATCTGCTGGTTTACTCCCCAAATGGCCCCAACAGCCAGGGCTAGGCCAGGCCAGAGCCCGGAGCTTGGAACTCCATCTGGGTCTCCCATGCGGGTGGCAGGGGCCCAAGCACTTGGCCATCTTATGCTGCCTTCCCAGGTGCATTAGTAGGGAGCTGGATCAGAAGTGGAGCAGCCGGGACTAGAACTGGCACTCATATGGGGTGCTGGCGTCGAAGCCTGTGGCTTAGCCTGCGGCTCCACAATGCTAGCCTGTCTGTGGAGACTTCTTCAGCCCCACCCTCTTCCCTTCTGGGATTTGAGTCCATGGATGCTAGATCTTTTGTTACGATCTCATAAGTCCTTGAGGCTCATCTTTTTATTTATTTCTTTATTTATTTATTAAAATATTTTTATTTATTTGAGAGGTAGAGTTACAGAGAGAGAGAGAGGCAGAGAGAAAGTTCTTCCTTCTGTTGGTTCACTCCCCAGATGGCCACAACAGCTGGAGCTGATCCGAAGCCAGGAGCCAGGAGCCTCCTCCTGGTCTCCCACATGGAGGTGCAGGGGCCCAAGCACTTGGGCCATCTTCTACTGCTTTCCCAGGCCACAGCAGAGAGCTGGATTGGAAGAGGAGCAGCCGGGACTAGAACTGGCGCCCATATGGGATGCTGGCACCACAGATAGATGATAAACCTACTGCGCCCGGCGCCGGCCCCACAGACTCATCTTTTTAAAAAAGGTTTACCTTAACTCGTGTTCGGATGGGGCATTTCTGTTGTCTATTTCCTCCACAACCTCCATGACTATTGAGTCTTTCTATGCTATTTCTAAAAAATGTTTCTTATTATATTTTTAATTAAAAATTTTTTAATTTAAAAAAAGTTTTCTGTTTATTTTCTGAGACTTTCTATTTCTTTTTCATTCGTTTGAAGTATGTGCTAAGGTTGCTTCTTGAAGGATTTTTATGATGGCAACCTTAAAGTTTGTCAGATAATTCCAACATCTTTGTCTTCTCAGGATTGACGTTTGTTGATGGCTTTTTTTTATTTTAATTTTAATTTTTTTTTGACAGGCAGAGTGGACAGTGAGAGAGAGAGACAGAGAGAAAGGTCTTCCTTTTGCTGTTGGTTCACCCTCCAATGGCTGCTGCGGCTGGCACGCTGCGGCCGGCGCACTGCGCTGATCTGAAGGCAGGAGCCAGGTGCTTCTCCTGGTCTCCCATGGGGTGCAGGGCCCAAGCACCTGGGCCATCCTCCACTGCACTCCCGGGCCACAGCAGAGAGCTGGCCTGGAAGAGGGGTAACCAGGACAGAATCCGGTGCCCCGACCGGGACTAGAACCCGATGTGCCGGCGCTGCAAGGTGGATGATTAGCCTTGTGTGCCGCGGCGCCGTCCTGTTGATGGCTTTTTCATTTAAGTTGAGCTTTTCCTGATTCCTGGTGCGATGCACGACTCTGGATGTTTCGGGTGTTATGTTACGAGGTTCTGACACTGCGCCACCCTGTTACAGCCAGGTGCAACGAAGTTCAGCTTTTCCACTCACCCTCCTTCATCACCCCGGGCGAGACAGGTGACAGCTACCATAGGGCTGAGGGCGATTTTGGGTTCTCTGCTAGATCTCCGTCGCTGTCACCCTGGCTGGGAGCAGAGAGGCAGTCATGCTTGCTCCCACACAGCCTCCTCTCACCCTGGAGGTGGAGAAGGGAGGGAAAGTTGTGGCTTCCGTCAGTCTCTGCTGTCACCACCCCAGCAGGCAGAGTAGGGTGTCCTATTGCCACTGGGTAGGGGTGAAGTCCATGATCCCAGTGACACCATAGTCACCATGGTAAGGGGTAGCAGAGGAGGCTGTTACCGCCTGGCAGGTGTGAAAGTCTGGCTCTCCACTGCGTCTTCTTTGATGCCCCTTGGTAGGGGTGGGAGTGGGGTGGAAGGGTGCCTTCTTCCAGTCTGGCGAGAGTGGAGCTCCAGGCATGTCAGTTAACCTTTGCTCAGGGGATTGGGTCCAGGGTGGCACTTATCCCCTTGCTGTTTGGCTGGATTGGATCATTGTCATCAAAATTTTTCTATGGATCTGATTCTTGCTCTTTCTCAGCCCTCCAGATAACAACAGCAAGCTTTTCTTGGGACTTTAAAAAAAATCTGCTCCTGATGGCATTGCCGATTGTTTTATTTCTCTTGCTGATCCTGATCAGGTTCCTGAAGCTAACAAGTGGTTGGTTTATCACCCCATACCTAACAGAGAGCCTGGTGCACAGTAGTAGAGGCTCAATGAATACTTATTCAAAGCATGGATGGATGATTGAGTGTTTACCTGTGTTATATAATTTATTTTACTGGATGTTACTAACTGGAGGTTCCCCATGAATAAGGAAAAGTTGGGGGCTTATTCTCTGGGGGCTCTAGATAAATAGCCTATGGAGAACTCTCAAGGTGGTGGTACGTGGACTTTCATGCCCAGAGGGTTAGATATACCGAAAGGGAAAAAGAGCTACAAGAGGCAACAGTTTATCCATCCTCCCATTGAACATTTAGTCATTGGCCCACCTACCCACTGACCCATCAGCCCATCCATGTATTCACTCATCCATCTACTCACCCATCCACCCCTACACCCACCCATCCATCCACCATCCATCCACCATCCATCCACCCACCCATCCATCCATCCACCCATCTCCCCACCCATCCACCCACCTGTCCACCATCCATCCATCCACCCACCCATCCACCAACCTATCAACCCACCCACCCATCCATCCAATCATCCATCCATCCATCCAACTACATTGGGGCCATATTGGCAAGTTTTCTTGCCCAGAGGCACGGGCCCACTGGGAGGGGAAAGGTGGAGAGAGTCAGCAGCTCATTTACCTATCTGTCCACCTGTGCATCTGCACATTCTTCGATGGGTACATCCATCCTCCCACTCCTACACTCCCATTTGTCCATCGACCCATCTCCGTCTTCTGTCCTCCCACCCATCCACCTACTTATCTGCTCATCTGTCTTCCCATCCATCTCTCCATTCATTCATCCTCCCACTCACTCATTCATCCTTGCAGGATTGGGGCCAGATTGTACCTGGGCAGCAAATGCTAGCCTCAGGACATCAGACTGAAAGCTATCTTTTCTGACAGCTGCTGAGGAGAGAAGTTTAATTTGCAAGAATTGCCCAAGTGAATGCTGGAAGCTAACTAGACTTAAGCAGGCAGTTGGAAGATCCTGGAGGACTGGGGCTGAGGCATTTCAGGAAGGGATGTCGGCGTCTTCATGCTGGTTTTAGAGGGAGTTGGGGAGCAGATGGGATACAGCTGCTCTCATGAGAAAAACACCTGGATTATGTGCTTAAGAAACCCGGTTTCTACGACTCTAAAGTGCGGGGCAGCAGATGGAACAATCTGGGTTGTCCTCAAAAGTTCTTGAAGGAAAGGAATACCCGGTCAGACCTTCTCACATCATTGTTGGATTCCGGACTGGGTAACAGCTTTTTTTCTTCATGAATAAGTAATGTAGGAGCGGTGACTTTCAAGTGCTTCTGCCTTTGAGTGAAGACCACAAGTGGCTTTACAAAGCCAAGCCTGGGGCTGAGGAGCCAGGTCTCACGCAGGAACCTCCGCCTGTCACCTCCCTTGGCCTCTGCACCTCCCCTCCCCCTTAGGCCGGGCTTGGTTCCCCTCTACGCTCACAGTGTCTGACACGTGGTAGGTGTTCAGCAATGTGAGTGAGTGAATAAACAAACGTTCTCATTCACCAACAAGTGTGCATGGAGTGTCTGTCTTGTACCAGGCATTGTTCTGGGACCTCGAGTCCAGGAAGACAGATCCTCGCTCACGGGGGTCGCAGGTCAGTGCGTAACGTGTGAAGAGCACAGTGGTGCGTCGTGCAGCTCCTGGTGCGTGTGCTGCTGTGGTCGTGTCCCGAGGGGCCGTGCCAAGTGGGGCTTGCACTGCCAGTGGGCGTTGGGGTCTTGAGGCCCAGAGCCGGCGGTGCTTCTGGGAATAAAGGGGGAACAGGACAGGACTCACCGAGGAGCTAGGACCGGTGGAGATTGTTGAGCGCTGTTTGTTGCGCACTGGGTGCACACCCGTGCATACAGTGTCCGCCCTCAATCCCTGGGTTCCACGTTGCAGAGTCAGTCAAGAGTGGGTTGAAAATACTTGAAAAATGTGCAACTGTACTGAACAGACGTTCTCCTTGTCTTTATTCCCTAAACAGCACGGTACAGCAGCTCTGTACGTACACGAGACTGTATTAGGTGTTACACGTAATCGGAAGGTGACTGCGGGCCTGCAGGAGGAAGTGTGTAGGTTTTATGCAAATACCATTCTGTACAAAGGGACTGGAACGCCGATGGATTCTGGCGTCCTGGGGAGTGCGGGAACCTGCCCCCTGCGGATTCCCAGGGGTGCCTCTGTGCCCTGGCTCTCCCACATCCTCCCTTACCTGCGAGGCAGGTGCTTGCCTTTGCGCTGCTTCACGGACAGGAGCGAGGTCCCAGGGCCTGGTGGGACTCACCCAAGGCCACGCGGGAAGACTCAGGACTTGACTCTGTGTCTGACTGCCTGCAAAGCCCTTAAGCACTTGATTCAGTGGCCCGGGGTGGCAGGAGGGGCCTGCAGGAGCTGAGGCCCAGTGCCGGGGGCTTTGGAGAACCAGGGGTCCCCAGTGCCATCTCGGCCCCACGCCCCTGCTGTCCTCAAGAGCTGTTATTGGTGGCTTCAGGCAGACTTACCAAGCCAGGCTCCTTGTCGCCTGTCGCCCACTGAGCAGACCATTCAGCAATGCAAATCATGTCTGCCCACACTCGATATGGATCCTATAAGTTTACAGAAATCGCTAAATAGAAATTACATGTTGCTGTAATTTATAAACACCACCCACCACTCGTAGCTGCGGGGGAAGGCGCGGAGTGCGTGGGGCAGCTGTCAGGAGCTCCGGGGCCTGCTGGGACCGCGGCGACTCTGGGAGGGTGGCAGTCGCTCAGCGGCGTTGTTGCTTCCACTGCTTAGGTGTCGGTGGGGAAACTTGGTTGTGGTGGCCCTGAGGCCTGAGCCAGTCCTGGCTATTTGTCCACATGCGCTTGATTCCCGCCTGCACCCAGAGGCCACTCCAGAAAACAGGGATGCCCATCTTAATAAAACCAGCATCACAGCGAATTCTCACTGAACACTCCCCTTCTCATTTTTACAGTCCGGAGGTCTTGTATGTTTCAATAAGATTTATTTACTTATTTGAAAGGCAGAGTTACACACACAGACACAGACACACACACACATAGGGGGAGAGAGGGAGAGGGAGAGACATAGAGAGAGATACCTTCCATTTGTTGGCTCATTCCCCAAATGGCTGAAATGACCACTGCTGGGCCAGGAGCTTCATCCAGGTCTCCTGTGTGGGCGCAAGGATCCAAACAGTCAAGCCATCTTCTGCTGCTTTCCCAGGTGCATCAGAAGTGGAGCAGTCAGGACTTGAACCAATGTCCATATGGTATGCCGGCGTTACAGGTGGGCTTAACCCCTTATGCCACAATGCTGGCCCCGAGGTCTTTTATTTTTATCACACTTATTATACCATGAATTTGTAGGGCGTGGGGTTCAGCAGCTCGGGCTCCTCTCCATGGGTTCTGACAACGCGGGCTTCTCTGAGCGGAGCAGGTGCTGCAGTTGAACCCTGTTACTTCTTCCCTGGCTTCCTGCCTTTTCCGATCATTTTCTGCCACACGATTCCGGCAGCTAGCTCGGCTCAGAGCGTGCCTAGCGTGTCCAGTGCACACATTCGTCCTCCTGGCAAGAACCTTGCCCTGATCTTGCTCGTTGACAACCATGCCCACAGCATGCCGGGTACCACTGTGGACTCTTCCAGTGTTGCCATGGTGACACGTATGGCGCATTCCTGTTTGAACAGCGCCCACTCCCTTGATGTCTGTAATGTCATCTTTCTTGTATGTGCACACGTGTGTGCCTGTTTTCTAAAAGGCCAGAGAACGCCCTCTTTCCTTTGGTGTTTGTCATCGTGGTGAATTACCGGAAGATGGCGGTTCTGGCAGAAAGGTGAACATTTTATTTTTTTAAAATAAGTTTTCATTTGTTTGTTTGAGAGGAAAACGCCTGCCATGCACGGAGCTGGGCCAGGCCAAAACCAGGAGTCAGGAGCTCAAGCCAGGTTTTCTCCGCGGGAGACAGGAACCCAGTTTCTTGAGCCATCAATGCCACATCCTAGGGTCTGGTCTGCATTAGCAGGAAGCTGGAGTCGGGAGCTGGAACCGGGTCTCAGGCTCTGATGAGGGAGGTGGTGTCTTAACTCTGAGGGCAAAGGCCCGCCCTTCATCAAGCACTTGTCCACAGGCGCAGGTGAGCCGAGCGCTTTGTGCCCTTGACACTCACTGCGGCCTGAGAGCGCTTTGTCATCCCCATTTGATGAAGGTGGAAATAGGCTCAGAGAGATTCGGCAGCTTGTCCAAGGTCACGCAGCTAGCAGTGGAGGAGAGGGTCCCCAACCCAGCTCTGACGGGTTTAAACCTCGGGCTCTTGGCGAGCGTTTGGCGCGGCAGTTGAGACCCTACTTGGGATGCCTGCATCCCACACGCCAGTGCCTGGGTTTGAGTTCTGGTGCTGCTTCCGACTGCAGCTGTCTCCTCCTGCGCACCCTGGCAGCCAGCAGGTGACGGCTCAAGTCGTTGAGTTCCTGCCACTCCCGTGAGAGGCCTGAATTGAGTTTCATTCTCCGTGGTTCAGTGTGGTCCAGTGCCAAGTGGAAAGCGAACCAGCAGATGGAAGATCTCTGTCTGTCCATCTTTGTCTCTGTCTTCCAAACCAAACGAAAATAAACATTTAATTTAAAAAACGCCTCTGGCATTAGCTGTGCTGCCGTCGTGGCCCGGATCTACTCGGCTGCTCTGACTTCCAGCAAGGGGAGCTTGTCCAGGGACGCAGACGGCAGCAGCAGACTGGAGAAGATCCAGGGGCCAACTGGCTGTGTGTGCAAAGTCCGGAGAGGGTGTGGCCACTTGTGTGTGTGCGTGTGTGAGCTTCACACAGGACCATGTGCTCGTGTCTTCTGCATACAAGTTCATCCTCACGTGTGTGTGTGTGAGTGAGTGGCTGGGTGCTTTTGTGTCCTTGCTTGCCAGCACTTAGGTGTTCCTGCTCGTATCCGGTTTTCACTGGGCACTGCGACGTTCTAGGCACGGTCCTGAGAGTTTTACAGGTGTTGACTAATTTGAGCCTCGCCAAGCTCCTGTGAGGAAGGTGTTGTTAATGGCCCCAGATTATGGATAAGGAAGCTGAGGCACAGGGGAGGCACCGAGCTGTGATCACAGACCCCGTGTTGGTCCCTTATGCCCGCTCTCCCGGTGGCTTAGATGTTGGTTCCCGGCCTCCACCACTCGGAGTCACTATGGCTGGGCGGGGTGTGTGTGTGGGGGCGGGGACAGCTGAGCGATGCTCTAAGTCCAGTCTGCAGAGAGCAGCGGCAGGTTCTCCGGCTCCACCCCCGGGAGCAGGGTCTCTCTGAGGCAGGGACCCAGGCTTCTGTGCACCCCCCAGCCCCCCGGGGATCCTGTGCATGGACCCAGAAGCCACGCTACCCGGGTGGTGAGCTGTACACAAGTAGCAAAATCTTGCTGAAGCTTGACCTCCTGGTGGTCCTGGCCTAGAGCCGTCCCTGGAGTCTCACTGTCACTGTCACTGTCACTGCGTGCAAGTGGCTTGTGTCCCAGAGTTACCCAAGGAGCACCCCCACACCACCTTAGGAAATGGGTATCTTTCTACTGGCACAGGACTGGAGGGAGCCAAGGCTTCTGGGGCTGCAGGGAGAGCAACCAAACCAGCCAAGGAGGGAGTCAAGGGGAGAGGGCTGGGGACAATTCTGGAAGCCGATCCACACCTGAAATCACCGGCCTTGGCCCCATCCTGAGCAAATGCATTAATTTCATTTTGGCTTCAGCCACTTTGAGCTGGGCTCCTGTCACCCCTGGTAAAGCCCCTCCCCGCCCCCCAGGGCCTCATCTAAGCCAGCGTTTTGCACAGGAGTGACTGCAAGTGAGCCCAGGGCTGCTGGTGGGCTGGGGCGAGCTCGAATCCCCAGCCCCCAGCTGGCACCTCCTCGTGGCCATCTCCTCCTGACAAGGCCCCTCCAGACCTCACCTCCCAGCCTGCAATGGTCAGTGCCCCCGGGGGCATCTTAAGGATGACCCCTCACGTTGCCTTCCCTTGCTGATCTCAGGGGTCCCCTGCGAGGGGCCGGGATGCCTCCCCCTGAGGTCCAGGCTCCATATTGCTCCCTGTCATCATGAGCGAGGGCACATTGCTAGCTGGGGACCGCTTCCTCCTCCTCCTCCTCCTCCTCCTCCTCCTCCTCTTCTTCTTCTAAGATTTATTTATTTGAAAGTTAGAGTTACAGAGAGAGACAGAGGGATAGACACAGAGAGAGAGGAGAGAGAGATCTTCCATCCCCCTGTTCGCTCTCCAAGTGGCTGTAGCAGTCAGGCTGGGCCAGGCCAAAACCCAGAGCCAGGAGCTGCATCCGGGTCTCCCACATGGGTGCAGGGACCCAAGCACTTGAGCTATCACCTGCTGCTGCTTTTGCCAGGAGCATTAGCAGGGAGCTGGATCAGAAGTGGAGCAGCCGGGACTTGAACTGGCACACCGATGTGGGATGCCGGCAGGTGTGACTTGCTTCAACGCCCACCCTGAGTCCTTCCTCTCTCTTTTCTTCCTTACTTGATCAAGGTATGGTTGTCAGCGTGGGGCAGAGCTAGAGGTGAGTTTCTGCCTTGGTTTCCCCAGTTCGCTGCTTCCTCTCCAGCCTGACCAGGCTCTGCCTTCTGCCCTTGTCCCCGTTGGCCTGCCCTGCATCTCATCCACGTTCTCCCACTCCCCATACCACTGTCACCACTGCCCATCTGCCCATCTCAAGTTCGCACTTTCTCCTCATCTCCCAAACTCCGGGTCTCCTTTATCCTTCCCCGGCTGACACCTGCCAGTCCCGCAACCCCCACGCTCCCAGACTCGCCACTGTCCCACCCTCCTGCCCTTGCCCCTCTGCCCGGGGTGCCCCCCACTCTGGTTCCTGCAGCCTCTCTGATTTTCCCTTTGTGCCCTCCCTGACCCCGCCAGCCTGCCTCGGCAGCCACCTCACACCTGTCTCCCCTCCTCCCTCCCGCTCCTCCAGGTGGCCCGCTGCCAGCCGGGTACCAGCCGGGTTGCCATGGGAACCACTGAGCCGCTTAGGAAGCTGCCATAGATCTAATCATGGGCTGTGAGGCTTCAAGGAACAGCTCACTTTCCAGACGAGGGGCTGCTGCTGACAGCCCATTAGGCTGGCGCTGGGGGGTGCGGGGCTGGAGGAACAGGAGCCGCAGAGGTTGGCGGCCAAGGCAGGGCCCTTGGGGCCAGGTGCACAGCCCACACTGGGCCTCACTGGGCGTTCTCAGACCCTCTGGGATTTTCCAGGAGAGATCCCTGATGCTACATTAATGTTCTCCTTGTTCCCCCATCACTCCTGTTCACCCACTTCTTCTTTCACTCACTCACCAACCCCCCTATAGGTCGTGTCTCCCCTAGGGAGAGTCAGATCCTTAGATGGGAGCCTACCCCACCCAGGGCCGTGGGAGACCTGGGGTGGGCCAGAGCCTCATGCAAACTGGGGAGAGTCAGGGGGTCTGGGGTGCCTCGCCTCCAGGAGGCAGGAAGAGGAGTTCGTCAGCTGAGCAGGAGGTGAGGGCTGCCCGGTCTGTCCCTAAGGTGGTCACCCAATCTCGGAGTCCCCTTGGGGTCAAGTCAGAGCCAGATCCGAGGGTGAGGCGGTGCAGGGCCACTACAGACGGAGGGGGGGAGTTCCTGTGGCCCCCTAGCAGACCCCTCTCACAGCACAGCAGGTGGGGCCTGATCAGCATTCCGGCCCCCCCCCCCCCGGTCCCCAGGGTGGTGGGCTGTGTTCTGTGAGGGTGCGGGAGGGCGGGGGATTGTTTGGGGGAGTTGTTCCCATCTGCCGACGTGTCCCTCCCCCATTTTAGTTACGGAGCCAACAGGACTGCGCCCAGCTGCCAGCTTGCTCTCAGCTTCCACGGCTCCCAGGGGACCAGACTCCGTTTCTCTTGTCCAAGCCAGGGACTGTGTTTGCACATAATTTGCATATATTTGCATGTGGCATTGCTGGGCCCAGCATCACGCGTGTTTCTCACCAGTGTGTTTGTAGCTGGATTAGGGCCCAGGTGCGCAGGACCCAGAGCCAGGCAATTCTGCCCTCCGGTGCTCCCATCTCCTCCTCCCCCGGAGCTCAGACCCCGAGGCAGCAAGGCTGGGAAAGCCCTCCGGGGAGGCTGCCTTGGGTTTCTGCAAGATGGAGGTGGAGGGTGTGTACCGGAGGAAATGAAGTGTTCATTCATTCATTCGCTCACTGACTCATTGGGTTCTCTTCATGTGTGCTTGCCATGGGCCAGCCTCTCTGCTCTGGAGTGAGCAAGGCCAGCCAGGATCCCTGCCCTTGAGGAGTTTCAGGGAGACTGGCTTCAGTCGGGGGGCCACACAAATCGCGTTCACGTGCAGCTGTAAGTGCCCTGCAGAGACGTTCGTGGTACTGCCGGGAGCCCAGAATGAACGTAGACGGCCAGGGGAGGTCTGGGAGGGGGCATCTCTCAGCCACAATGTCGAGTGTGGGATGTTATGTGGGAAGAAGGAAAGCACGTGCAACAGGCCTGGGGTGGGAAGGAGCAGTTGAGTGTGCACAGGGAGAGGAAGGCAGTGGAGCTGAGTGGAGAGGGCTGGGAAGGGAGAACTGACCGGAAGCAGGGCCCACTCCTCAGGTCCTTTCTGACCCATCATGGAAGGGATGCCTTTCTTTGGAGAGCCACAAAGACTGGGGGGGGGGTGGCAATGGGAGACCAGCTGGGGGGAGGGGGGCTGCAAGGACGCTCCAGGTGAGAGAAGGCAGGGGCTTGAGTTGGGGCGTGCAGGTGGGGGTGAAGGGAAGGGAAAGACCTGGGACCATCAGGTGGTAACGCAGACAAGGCGGGTGGAAGATGGAGTGCAGGGGCCGAGGGCTGAAAGCAAGCCCTCCAGGTTTCTGACCAACCCAGACAGGAAGTGGGCTGGTGACCGAGCCGGTGGGCACGGGGAGGAGGGTAGGAATTGCGTTCTGGTCACGCTGAGTCTGCATTGCCTTTGAGGCCTCCTACCGTGGCCAGGTAGAAGGCTCTGGAATGTGGGAGGAGATGGCTGGGCCTGTGGTGTCCTCCCGACTCCCAGCAGCGAGCCACGGGACGCACCCTGCACCTTCCGGAAGCTCCAGCCCTGCAGGTCCTAGATGAGGGCTCTGGGCTCGTTCTGTCCACAGGGAGGCAGAATGCTGGTGTGGGTGGAGCTTGCAAGTTCCCCCCGTGCGGGCTGTGCCTGCTGCCGTCACGCCCCGCCCCAGGACTGATGCGGATATTACAGAAGACCTGGCACGGATTCAAACACTTGAGAACTCCTAGGACCTCTGGATGGGTGTGAGCACAGCAGAAAGCTTATTTGAAGTCCGGAAACTCTTAGAACGCTGAGGCTGCCTGTTCTCCGTGCCCTATAGGAGGAGAAGGCAGAGGAGAAGGACAAGGCCCTGCTAGTTAGGAATGTCAGGATGCCAGACTTCAGGCGAGTTTTTGTTAGTTTCTTTACTGATATCCCACCGTGAGATTCTTGTGAAAGTTATTGAGCCATTGTAAGGATGAGAAAACCGAGGCTCAGGGCCAATAGATAAGCACGGTTTGAAGGCTCCTTCTCTCTCCGCCACGAGCAAGAGGAAGCCCAGGGTGGACATGGCTTCCTGAAGGCTGGTGCCTGGAGGGTGGGGACTCCTCCTCCCTTCAGCACTGTCCACCCAGCAGGTGCCCAGCGCTCAGGGGGCGGCTGTTTTGGTTCCCCCACAGCTCTGATCAGCCCAGGGGCTGCACCTGGCTCCCGACCCACCGTAGCAGCTTCAACTCCTGCCTCACCTCCAGAGCTTTCCACGCAGGCGGCCTTGCTCTCGCCCTGTCCCCTGGGCTACCATTGTTCCTGCTGCGTCTACCTTACGATGCCTTGTTCTGCCCCAGCAGAGCCAGCTGTGTGCCACCCAGCTTCGGGTATACTCCTTGTCCTTCTTAACCAAGCTCGGGGGTCCCCTCCGTGAACACTCCAGGGTGCCATGGACCCCCAAAGCCTGGTTGCAATCCTGACTGCTCCACTTAGAGGCCCAGGAGCCAGAACAAGTGGCCTAAGCTCGCAGGGTCCCGGCTGCTCCTCTGTGGGGCGGCCCACAGGGGCTCTGACTTCCCAGGCTCGTGGGAAGACTGACTTCACGAGATGAATGGGATGACGCGAGGAGCGCCTGTAGCCAGCTCCAGGCGCACGGGGAGCCCTGGGTGGTGATGTCACCGCGTGGCCCGCTGCCTGCTGTTCTCCAAGTGTTTACTTCCTCGTCTGTCTTCGCCGCCAGCCTGGGAGTTCCTTGAGGACAGAGCTGGCTTTGATTTCAGCATCGCCGGTTCCTACCGCGGGCCTGATAACGTCCTGGCTGTTCCGTGTTTGTGGACTGAACGGGCAGATGCCTGTGTCTTTATTCTCGGTCTTTTGTCTTCTCTTCCCTGCGCGTCACTTTCAAAGGCAGCAGCTGGGGTTCAGGCTCAGCTGTGCCATTCTCAGAGCCGGACTTGCCCGTAGTAGGTGCTGAATATAGGTTTGTGCTTTGTTTTCCTGCACAGCCTCTCCCCCGACAGACAGAACCCAGCCTGTGATCCACACGAGCAGCCGCTATTCCCTCGGACACAGAGCTCTCGTGGCCCACGTGACTCGGCTTCCCTGCCGAGCGCCGCTTTCTGCAGTTCAAGTGCGCAGATACTCCTTCCGAAATGATCCCGTTCACCTCTGTTGGCAGAACGCGGCATTGGAAACAGCTCAGCCTCTGACTCGTGTGGGCAGCTGATTTCTGCTTCCACCGCAGTAGCAGTGCTGAGGCCAAGAGGACTTGTCAGGGCTCCAGGTGCCTGCTTGGCCAAGTCCCGGCTGGACCCGCGGAGCCAGTGTGGGAGGGGATTCTGGAGTGTCCAGGGCTGACCTTGCCAGGACTGCCATCAGCAGGACCTCATCACTGCCTGCATCACTGACACGACCATCAGTGTCACCACCATAGCCCCTGCCAGAGCCACTGTCACACCAGCACTGTTGCCACCAATGTTACCATCAGTACCGTCATCACCATAACCACCATAGCCACTGCCAGAGCCACTGTCACACCAGCACTGTCACCACCACTGCCACCAATGTTACCATCAGCATCGTCATCACCATAACCACCCCAACCACCACCAACACTGCCACTGTGGTGGAATGAGAAGGTGAGAAGGTCATGCCAAGATGGCCGCTGAGGTGAGAAGGTCATTCCAAGATGGCTGCTGAGGTGAAAAAGTCATGCCAAGATGGCCGCTAACAACAGAAACTGCCTGGCAACAGGCCGTGATTGGATGGCTTTGGAAACCACATGACAACAGGGGAAACCACATGACAACAGAGCCTGACTGACAGCAGGCCATGATTAGATGGTTTCAGAAACTGCCTGGCAACAAGAGCCTGACTGGCAACAGGCTGTGATTGGATGGCTTTAGAAACTGCCTGGCAACAGGCTGTGATTGGTTAGAGCATAGACCGCCCCTTGACCGGATTGGCTGGCCTTGGCTATATAAACAGCTATAGCAATTGAAATAAACGAGTCTGCGGGCTGCTCGCCTCAGGCCTGCTTTCACCTGACTCCTGGGTCTGTGTGGTGACTCTGTGCCTCTTGCCCCAATCACACTCCTCCTCTCAGAACGAATCCTCTCAGAAGAAATCAACCGCAACATGCCACCATCAGCACTGTCAACAAAACCACCACAATGAACAACATTGTCACTGTAACCACCACCATTACCATCAGCACCGTCATCACCATAACCACCACAGCCATTGTTGCCGTCACCACTGTCATCACCATGGTCTCAGCCATCTCTGCCATAACCACCAGCAGCATCACCAACAATTTGGCCACATGATCAGTGCCGCTATCCACACAGCCGCTGCCACCGCCACTGCAGTTATAATACGGTCAGGTAGTGTCTACTACTCTACCTGAATTAGCATGTATTGCTGTTCGTAACATGTATTGGGAGCTTTATGTACGATAGATGTAGGACTAAACACCTTGTGTACATAATTGTGTTTGACCCTCAAAATGACCTTGGAGGCAGGTCTAGTTTCTATTCTTGTTCGAAAGCTGAGAAAACTGAGGATCAGATTGGCCAAGAAACTCACCCAACATCACACTTCCAGCAAATGGTTACGCGGATTTTAAACTCAAGCAGTTGCGTTGTGTTTCAGAAGTCCGCAGTTCCTTTTGCTCGGAGGATCTGGTGCCTCCGTTAACAGAGACTGGAGAATGAGTGCTTCCCAATGTGGGGATGCTTGACAGCTCCCGGAGGCAGATCAGACACAAAGTAAAGCAAGGCTGCCTTTGGGTGTGTCTTAGGTGATGCTGGCCAGGGAAAGAAAGATGATGTGCAGTTAAACCCACACCTAGGGGTCCCCCTAAAGTACAAACGCTTTGGTGACACCTGTTCTAGGCTCTTTGGAGCCTTCCAAGCCTTCGGTCTTTATGACTTGGACCAGGAGTGTGGCCAACTCAAAGAGCTGCTCAGCCGTCGCTCCACTTGCACCTGCGCAAGCTACGGGCCCATTGTCTTTGTTTTTGGGGCCCAGCCCGCCATCTTGGGTTCCAGCCAGAAGAAGGTGCAGCAGCCCCTCCAGAGCTTGGGAAAACCAGGCGAAGAGAAGGCCAGGAACCCGGCAAAGGCAGAGTCAGGTTTTGCTGCTCCCCGACAGCTCAGCCACTGTGTGACGATGCTATGGACTCGCAGCTGCCCCAGAATGGAAGGGGAAGTGCTCGGGTCAGGGCCCTCTCTCCTCCTCTGCCAGGCTGCGCAGCAGGTGGTCGTGGTGGAGGGATGTAGGGCTCTGCCCTCTGGGCTGCCCCGTCCCTTCCAGGGGGACTCAGGGCAGACGGTCCGCCCGTCTTTCAGGAGTTCACATCCCCCAGGGTTGGCCGGGGAAGTCCCAGAGTGTGTGGCTTGGTCTCCGTAGCCCTCATCCAGACACTGGGGGAGCAGCCTCCTCCCAGGAGCCTGGAGCCCTGGCAGCTGCCGGCTCTGAGTGAGGAGTGTAACTCCCACCTCCTGGCGTCTCCCCAAGGGGCTGCAGCGAAGCCTTTTGATGGTTTCTGGGTACGAGACGCATGCTTCTTTGAAAGTGACTCATGCTGGGGTTGGCTTCAAGGAGGAGACAAGATGACTGGGTTCTACGAGGCTTTACACTGGATTCTTTCACTTGCCCTTTCGCAATGCCAAGTTCTAGGCCTTGTGCTGGAAGGTGGTCCAGTGGTGGGGACCATGTGGACCAAGTTTCTGCCTTTGAGGGGAAGACAGAAGGCAGACGTGGCTCCTGTAGCCATGTGGAGGGAGAGGCAGCCACAGTTGTAAGCTTTATTCAGGAGAAGCAGGGAACATGGAACAGGTGTCACCGACGGGTGGGCTGGGCTGCAGCCAGAGTGCTGGCTGTCAGTGTCGCTGGTACCTCGGCTGGATCAGGGGTTTCATATGGTATCATCCCCATGGCAACATTGTTCTAGCTGCATCACTTGGACACATGAACTCGTCCTCCTTACCCATGAGAGAAGAGATATTTTTACTTGGGAAACTGAGACACAGAAAGATTAAGAAAAATGTCCCACAATTTAGAGTTAGAAAGTGGAGGTGGGGGTGAGGGTTTGAAGCCAGGCCCCCTGGCTTCAGAATTTAGCCTCTTGCCATCGCTTTCTTAATGTTCCTGGCAGATGAAGTGAGTGTGATTCCATTTTTTAAAGATTTATTTGGGGAGAGGTGGGAGCAGGGGAGAGAACTCAACGCAGGTCTCTCTCAGGGGTGGCAGGGATCCAGTAGTTGAGCCATCACACCTGTTGCCTCCCAGGAAGTACATTAGCAGGAAGCTGGACTCAGAAGCAGAGTAGGGACTGGAGCCTAGGCTTTCGGAGTGATGAACAAGGCCAAGGTCAAGACAGGCTGGGCAGCAGAAGAGGGGTGAGTTCCAAGCAGATGGAATGAAGCTGATGGTGGAGGATGCTTGGAGGCAGGAAGAGGACTGAGCATTTGCAAAGCAGCTGAGGCCAAGGAGGTGCACTGGGGGAGGAGGTGAGCGGCAGACAGGCAGGGCCGGGGGATGGGCCAAGGAGGAGTTTGGGGGCTCAGGTCAGGTTTCCTGTCTGTCTCTCCTAGTCTCTCCCTCTCTCTCTGTAACTCTGACCTTCAAGTAAATAAATCTTAAAAAAAAAATAAAAGGTAGGGTTTAGAGGAGGTCCTTAGATCATTGTGGGTGTGGCCTCAGAGGGATTGTAGGGATTGTGGGCGCCTAGGCTCCATCTAACTTCCTGTTTGGAGGCCGCACATGTGGTCCCACCATTGCCACCAGGAGGGGATGTGGGGTGAGGGGACAGGAGCTCATAAAGGTCTTCGCTAAGCTCTTTGGACTTTCAGCCTCCAAAACTGAGCTAAATGCATCTCTCTCCTGCTCTCACGCTCTCTCTCTTCCCTGTAAAGTTAGCCTGTTTCAGGTATTTTATTACAGCAACAACAACCACCACATCCCCTGAGTAAACCGCAAGAGAGGAGATAGAGCAGAGGAGGCGAGGGAGACGGGGAGTGGGAGGCGAGGAGGACGACAGCAGAGGCGGGGAGGCAGCGAGAGGGCCCCAAGTGGGCCTGGGGTGACTTTGGGGGCTGGTCCCCCAAGTCTGAGCGCCTGACAGTAAGGCCTGAGTTTTCCCAGCCCTGCTTGCAGAGGGCTGAGTTTGCTGGGGAACGTGAACGGGGTCCCGGGGGGCCAGGCAGGCGCAGGAAGTTCTCCATGCCCCACCCCCCCCAATGTGCCCCTCCCCACACTCTGCCCCTCCCCACACTGTGTCCCTCCCCACGCTCTGCCCCTCCCCTGCAGCCTCACAGGCCCCAGTGTCCAGGTCTCCTCACCTGCCCGTTCGTTCACCTACCAGGTAGGGAAGGAGGGAAGGAGGGGCCCCTTCCTGCTGCCTTCCTTTTACAGCTTCGGAGCAGGTGAGGCTGGGGGAGGTTGGGGGAGGCTGGGGGAGGCTGGGGGAGGTTGGAGGTGGAAGGAGGAGGCTGGGGGAGGCTGGAGGTGACTGGGGGAGGCTGGAGGAGGCTGGAGGAGGCTGGGGGAGGCTGGAGGAGGCTGGGGGAGGCTGGGGGAGGCTGGGGGAGGCTGGGGGAGGCTGTGTTAGGTGGCCCCGCCAGGTCCAGCAGAGCCCGGGCCCTGCTCTGTCTCATGCACAACTCTGGCTGTGATGGCCTCAGCTAGGCCAGCCTCAGTGTCCCAGCTAGAAAGTGAGGTCACCTCCAGCTCCTGATACAGATCTGCATGGGGCATCACAGGCCTTTGAGGGGCGCCTTCCAGGACCCCACCCTGAGCCGACCACAGTGGCTACTGCTCCAACCTCAGCCCCCACCTTCCCCTCCCCCTCCCTTTCCTTCAGCCTCACCAGCCTCATGTGCCAAGGCTTTTCCCGACTCAGGGCCTTTGCACATGCGTTCCTTCTGCAGAGTGCTCCCCGTCCCGGGTTGGCTCCTTCTTGCCATTCGCCACCTTCAGGAAGCCTTCCACGGTTAGCCTGTGAGCAGTGTTTCCCAGTCACTGCTGCTACATCTCTCAGATTCATACTTGGTCCCCTCCCCTCCAGCACACGTGCGCCACCGGAGCAGAGACCTTGTCCCTCCCGGTCACTGGAGTATCCCAGCCCTGCCTCACATCAGCACCCAGCACAGACACTCAGCGAATGCGTAGACGCTGCCAGAGCAGTGGGTGCTTCATGCGTGTCATTTCGTGTTGGCGCCAGGAATACCGACTTGTGTTGTGTGTTGAGGGAGAAGTGACTACCAGCAGCCTAGCGCCGGGGAACGGAACCTCAGGTTCTGAGAGGCAAGGTCGCCTGGCCGGGATCCGGGCCTAGGACTCTGCCTACCCAGCCTCAGGCCTTTCTCACACCCCGGGCTGAGCACGGAGGCGACCCCAGCTATGAGGAGGAGGACGAGGTGTCACCTGCCTGTTACAGCCCCGGAAGTGGTGGCACCGGCTAGGTCCCGCCCCTGGCTGGCGACACTCAGCGTTGCCGTGCTGTCCCCCATTCCCCACGTTGGTGCCTTCCCTGTCTTGCCCGCTGGGCAGAGGCCTCCTCCTTCTAAGCAGTAGGCACCTCCTCGGGGAAGCCTTCCCGGATACCTGCTCCTTCGCTGAACTTGCCCCGGTGCTAGAGGGCCAAGGCTTGTGGTGGTCAGGGTGGGTGGGCGTGGCTGGGTTTGCTCAGCCAGGGTCAGCACAGAGCAGAGCTAAAGGAATATCACTTGATGACTACAAATAGGGATGAATTCATGCAGAAAGGAAAGAATGAAGGGACGAGGTGGGGGGAAAGAGAAAATGAGGGAAAGGGGAAGAAAGGGAGGGAGGGTGCACACAGAGGCAAAAGAACAGGAAGGGGGGGAGCCCTAAGCGCGTGTCCCCTGGGCCCGCTCTCCACCCGGCACAGCCGACGCCAGCCTGTGCCCTCTCCCCGCCGCGCTCGCTGCCTGTCACGCTGCACAGGTCTCCAGTTGCCTCCGGCTCCCACAAAGTCTTCATTGTTCCCTTGCCTGCTCTGCTCCGTCTCCCTCGGTGCCAGCACTGCAGGAATGATCAGAGGCAGAGTGTCTGTCACCAGCACCGCGGGCTGATTCATCCGCAGGCGCTCCTCCCCCCAGGCGCCGGGCGCAGAGGCTCAGCCCCCGGGGCACAGGCTGCGAAGAGGACACCGTCCCTGGGCCCACGGGAGTTCTGTTGGAGCCACTGGCTTGGCGGTGGAGACAGAAGCTCTGACCTCTGCAGGAGGATGGGGGCGGGGGTTGGTCCAGACCCCCCTCAGCTGGGCACTCAGGAGCAGCTTTGTGCCCAGTTCCCTGAGCCTGAGCCAGGGAGGCTGGGTCTGGCTTTGGGCTTGGGCTGGCAGGAGAGGGGCCGACTGCAGACTTGGTGGGCGAGCACGAGAGACAGCACTCTGAGGCCTGTCCCCTTGGGAGGTGATGGCCACGGAACCCCGCAGTCGCTGCTGTTTACTCTGTACCCCCTAGGTGCCAGGCCCCGTGCTGCGTCCTCCAGGGACCTCGTCTCTTTCCATCCTCACGCTAGCCTTCGGCCACAGGCATCATCACCATCCTTAAGTGCAGAAGGAAGCCACAGCTTGGAGAAGTCCAGGAAATCTTCAAGTTCAAGGCTAGAGAGTCAGTGTCAAGATTGGAACCAGGAGCTGGCACTGTGGTGTAGTGGGTAAACCACTGCCTACCGTGCTGGCATCCCATACAGGCACTGGTTCGAGTTCCGGCTGTTCCACTTCCGATCCAGCATTGCTGCTAATGCATCTGCGAAAGCAGTAGAAGATGGACCAAGTGCTTGGGCCCCTGCACCCACATGGGAGACCCGGATAAAGCTCGTGGCTCCCAGCCCCGACCATTTGGGGAGTGAACCAGCAGATAGAAGCCCCCCTCCCCGCCTCTGCCTCACCTTCTCTGTAACTCTGATTTTCAAATAAATAAATAATTTTTTTATTTGACAGGTAGAGTTATAGACAGTGAGAGAGAGAGAGAGAGACAGAAAGGCCTTCCTTCCATTGGTTCACTCCCCTAATGGCCGCTATGGCCAGCGCTGCGCCGATCTGAAGCCAGGAGCTAGGTACTTCCTCCAGGTCTCCCCTGTGGTGCAGGGACCCAAGCACTTGGGCCATCCTCCACTGCCCTCCCAGGCCACAGCAGAGAGCTGGACTGGAAGAGGAGCAACCGGGACTAGAATGCGGGGTGCCGGCACCGCAGGCAGAGGATTAGCCAAGTGAGCCATGGCGCCGGCCAAATAAATAAATAAATAAATCTTTAAAAAAATATTTGAACCAAAGAAAGTCAGACCTGTGGCTTCCCGGTCAAGGCTCACCTTTTAGAAAAGGTTTATTGGGTTTGCCTTTGTGGTGTAGCAATGCCGACAACCCCATATGGGTGCCGGGTTCGTCCCAACTGCTCCACTTTGGATCTAGCTCTCTGCTAATGGCCTGGGCAAGCAGCGGAAAATTGCCCCTGCCACCCATGTGGGAGACGCGGGTAGAGCTTCTGGCTCCTGTAGAATATAATAGTACAGCTAGCTGTAGAAATGGAAAGTAAGAAGCATCCAGCAAAGAAAATAGAATTCATTCTATTTTTTTCCTACGTCCTTTAAAAAGAACCATGGAGGGTGGTCCATGTGGCATTGTGGTACAGGGGGCCAAGATGCTGCTTGTGATGCCAGCATCTCATCTGCTTCTTTTTTTGAAAAAGATTTATTTTATTTATTTAAAAGACAGAGTTACAGAGAGTTGTAGAGACAGGAGAGAGATGTTCCGTCTGCTTGTTCACTCCCCAAATGGCTGCAAGGGCTGAGCCAATCCAAAGCCAGGAGCCAGGAGCTTCTTCTGGGTCTCCCACAGGATGCAGGGGCCCAAGGGGCCATCCTCTGATGCTTTACCGGGCTCATTAACAGGGAGTTGGATCATAAGTGGAGCAGCCAGGATTTGAACCAGTGCCCACATGGGATGCCAGCCCTGTAGCCAGGGCTTTAACCCGCTACACCATAGCGCCAGACCCCTCATCTGCTTCTGATCCAGCTCCCTGCTAATGTGCCTGGGAGTACTTGGGCCCTTGTCATCCACGTGGGAGACCCAGATGGAGTTCCTAGCTCCTGGCTTCAGCCTGGCCAGCCCTGGCTGTTGTGGGCATTTGGGGAGTGAACCAGCAGATGGAGAATCAATCTCTCTCTCTCTCTCTCTCTCTCCCCTCCTCCTCCTCTGTCACTCTGTCTTTCAAATCTATCTATCTATCTATCTATCTATCTATCTATCTATCTATCTATCTCTATCATCTATCTTTAACAAACATCACAGGGCACACCCCACTTGTCTTGCTTTTCCTATTTATCATGAGAGTGTAGACATGTTCCCGTGTGAGTGAAACCTCTCAGCAAGTCCCACTTTAAGGGATCTGGAGCCATGCCTCCTCGCTGGGGTGTGGCCCTCATGTCCTGGCTGTGTGAACGAGCGCCCGGGTTTTGCTGCTGCCAGCGACAGCGGATGCACATCTCTGCGCTCAGGCTTTCTCTGGCCTTCGGCTGCTCCCCTGAGCATCAGTTTCTGGAAGGGGCATGGCGAGGTCAAGGCAGGTGCTGTGGGAGTGGGTGTTTGGGGAGAGAACCGGGGGTTCCCGAGGTCCACCCCAGCACGGTGGCTCAGCAGGCAGCCTGACCGCCTTTGGACTAACACGCATGCTCCTGATGGCAGGCCGGGGAGTTAGACCCGCAGCAGAGCTTTGGTGATGCCCTGCTGCTTCTCCCTCTCCCAGGAGCAGCAAGGGGTGGGCAGGGCGGCCTTGCCCTGTGCCCTGGGAGGGAACCACGATTCAGAGGGTCATTTCACCTAACCCTGTCCACACTCACACACAGGTACCCCCAGACAGATGGGCAGCTGAGCCTCAGCAACAGCAGGTGACTTGCAGGACTGTTGAGGATCCCTTGGCTGAGCGCAGCCACTGGCTCCCGGCTCTGCTGTTCTTTCCACAATATTAGCTGCTTCCCAAGTCTTGATTCCAGGTCATATAATTCTATCCCTCGAGCATGATGAATAACAATCACTGGTGCCACGTTGCCATGGCAACAGTGGTCCCAAATTTCATCCCAGAAGTGCTGGGAGTGAGGGCTTGGGCTGTGAGAAGGCTGAGGCTGGGGTGGGGGCTGACCTGGACAGGGCTGGAGTCCTCAGGCCAGAGGGATGACATCACCCTGATGCCCCAGGAGGCCCCAGGGCCAGGCCCAGGGCACAGAGAGCACCGACCATCACTAGCGATGCCCTCCAGCTTAGTGCTGGTGCTCCCCCTGCAAAGAGAACCAGGATCCATGCTTCACTGTTTTTTTTTTTTTTTCCTCTTACAGACTGGAGCATGAGAGGCACAGCTGGGTCCTGGAGCAGACTGAGCCCCAAGAAAGGAGAAATGCAGGACAGAGACTGTGTCAGGCCCTTCTAAGGTCCAGGGAGGGACAGAGAGTTCAGGCTCTGCTGGCAGGTGGCAGGTGGCAGGTGCTGATTTACTCTGGGGAACACAGTACAAACAAGGGTCTGGAGAGGAGGCCAGGCCAGAACGGAGTCCAGGGGCTGGGGGGCTTGTCCAAGACACAGTCTTGGGCTCACAGGCAGGCCCAGTCCCCAAGCCTGTCCCAGACTCCCTTGGAGCACTGCTCAGCAGAACGGGCCTCTCCTCAGTGCTGGGGAGGAAGGGGGTGCTCCCTCCGGCAGCCGCTGTATGCTGGGGGAGCAGAGGATCGGGGTGGGGAGGGAGAAGCCCGGAGTCCGGGCGCTGAGGGGGTGAACTGCAGCTCTGCCCCTCCTTGGTTCTTTCCTTCTTCTCACTCCGTCCATTCCAGTCTTCTCCTCCCACCCGAAGTCCTCTCCCCATGTCCTCCATGCTGTCTTCCTTTCTTCCTGCCATATTCACCCTCCTTCGACCATCTCTTCTGCTCTTATTTACCTTCTCTCCTCTCCTCTCCTCCTGCCTGCAGCCGCTCTCTCTCCCGCCTCCCAGCAGCTCCCGGCCTCTGTGCAGCAAAGCTGATCTTAATTAAAAATCAATCAATCAATCAAACCACACTGGGCTCCCCCTGGCCTCTCAGCCTTCATCAGGCCCTGCCATGGTTTGCTCAGAGAATCTAAACATCAGCACAAATCAAGCTATACGTAAAAGAAAAAAAATCATCGCTAAACATTTCCAAAGCTAAACAGACAGGCAGTTAGGAGGAGGCTTCCCGCCCCGGTTTTATGAACTCCAGGCCCTCAAGGTGGGAGAGGCCATTCAGTCCTATGGGCAAAGTCACCTTCCTGGGTCAAATCCTGGCTCTGCATCACACCAGCCACGTGACCTGGGACAAACATGTGGTCTCTCTGTGCCTCAGTTTCCCTTTCTGTAAAATGATGATAATCGTCCTGTTTTGGAGGTTGTCGTTGGATAAATGTCTTACCGTGAAAGATCCGAGAGCAGGGCTATCGTGTGAGCTGTTCCTATTGGTGCTGCCTGAGGAGTGCCGAGTACTCCCCCCCCTTGGAGATATGGGCACACAACAGCACATTAGAGGCTGGGAAGTCCTACAGCAGAGAAACCTGTTTGGCTTTGTTATCTTAGTAATCCTTGGACTTCTATGTGTTAGAATGCTCCCTTTTTTGTAGGCACAAAACAAACCTGTCTCCAAGGAGCCACCCATTTTGGGGGCAGTAGGAGGCTTACAGCTTGAGAAACACTGACTTGGGGAATGAGGTGGAAGGAGAAGCCATTATCTCGGTTATCGTAATATAGAGGGGCTCAAACACCAGCGTTACCCTCACTGGCCACAGAACCCAAGAAATGGCATGGCCAAGACCAGAGAAGAGAAGTGCTTTGCTGAAGGCCATACAGCCAGGGGAACTTGAGACGGTTGAGTTCCGGGCCAAGATTCTTCTGCTTCCCCCCGTCCTCTCCTTCATTGTCAAGTAAATACAGGAGGTGTGTGTGTGTGTGTGTGTGTGTGTGGAGGGCCCCTCATCTTTGAGACAACAGAGCTCTGCCCCACGTTACTTTTCATACCCTTCAAGACTTGGAGGCTCAGTGGTCACCCAGAGTATGTAATTTCTTCCAAACCAGGGAGAAGCAAGAGCTGAGAAAACCCCCACTCTTTCCCATCTACCAAAAGAAAGTAAAAGAGTTGAGGGTTGTTTTTTTTTTTTTATTTGACAGGCAGAGTTAGACAATGAGAGAGACAGAGAGAAAGGTCTTCCTTCCGTTGGTTCACCCCCCAAATGGCTGCTACAGCCGACGCATTGTGCCAATCCGAAGCCAGGAGCCAGGTGCTTCCTACCAGTCTCCCAAGCACTTGGGCCATCAGAGTTGAGTTTTTTTTTTTTTTTTTTTTTTTTTAATCTCCCTGCACAGGCAGTGTGCCCCAAGTCCTGTGTAAAGACAACCCATGGGCCCTGTCCCTGGTGCTGAAACGCTGCCTGGCGCCAGGACAGTGCTCCACAACCCCGGCTCTGCTGCAGAATCTCCCAGAGTGGGGGGCCGGGGTCATCCTCTGGACACCGTGACCCCAAGGCCTCTCACCTAACCTGTTGCATCACAATTCCCCAGGGTGGCCCATGAATGTCTCCCAAGGGGGTGGTTTGGGACCTCACTGCCTCAGGAAACATCTGTGGATCCCATGCCTGGCCCTCCTCTCCCATGGATCATTGTTTTTCAGTGGCACAGTTTTCTGCAAAAAAAAAATTTATAATTTGGTATTCTCATAGAAAAAATCATGATGTATGTTTCACGTCAATGGAGCAGATTTTACGGGCTGTCGGCAGTTCTATTACTTTCATGGCAGTAGAATTCTTTTCTGCTCTGGGGACTTGAGGGTGGACATCCCTCCTGACTCCACATCTGTGGTCCTCTGAAGCCTACAGGCTCTACAGAGATCCTTCCCTCGGCCTGCAGGCCTGGTGGCTGGGGGAGCCGCAATGGTCTTAACTATGTTCACATGTTTCCTGTCCTCACATCGCACCACTCTGGGGGTACCCAAGAAGCTTCTATTGCAGATTTATTCTTCCAGATCTTTCTGTTGTCCTCCGAGACCCTGAGAAAAATCCCCCTCAGTGGGGAAACAGTTGCATTGGGCATTCTACCGAGAAAGATGCCAGTGGGATGGGTTCCTCAGCCCAGGGTGACCCCTACCCCCATGTCTAGTGTTGGGGGATAGAAGGGGGATTTATCTTTGCAGCCCATCTCCTCTTCTTTTTTTCTTTTTGACTGGCAGAGTGGACAGTGAGAGAGAGAGACAGAGAGAAAGGTCTTCCTTTGCCGTGGTTCACCCTCAAATGGCCGCCGTGGCCGGCACACTGTGGCCGGCGCACGGCGCTGATCCGAAGCCAGGAGCCAGGTGCTTCTCTTTGTCTCCCATGGGGTGCAGGGCCCAAGCACTTGGGCCGCTCCACTGCACTCCCGGGCCACAGCAGAGAGCTGGCCTGGAAGAGGGGCAACCGGGACAGAATCCGGTGCCCCGACCGGGACTAGAATCCGGTGTGCCGGCACCGCAAGGCGGAGGATCAGCCTATTGAGCGGTGCCGGCCCATCTCCTCTTCTTATCTGATGTCCCAGCAGTTACTTTGAGGCTGTGAGGATGTAGAGAGTAGTGGTTACAGGCATAGGCTTTGGAGCCAGAGCTGGGTTTAAATCCTGGTTCTGCCTTCAGCTAGCCATGTGGCCTCAGCTGAGTGGTTTCCACTGACTGGGTCTTAGTGGCCTACTGTGTAAAAATACAGACCCTACAGGTAATGCCCCGACAGGATTGATGTAGATACCGTGTAAGAAAACTGGCATAAACGGTTGTCCCATAAGCCGTCATAACTTACAGCAATCACCCAAATGAATCTCCACCCAGGTGACGGAGGGGACCCTCAGGGGAGCATTCTCACTTCAAAATCATTTTCTTGAGTCCTGCAGACTTCCGCTCCTCCTGGGGCACATGGGCTAGCTTCTGGGAAGATGAACTGGATGGGCTCGCAGGGACCCCAGGAGGCACTGGTACAGCATCGGGTGGAGGAGGTGGGGATGTGGGTTTGACATCGAGCAAGTGCAATGGGAGTTTGCGCTCGGCTTCCCACTGCCGCTGTGAGCCCGGCCCTGCAGAGCCTGTTTCTCCCCACACAGGGGAGGCGAGGAGAAGCACTAGCTGGGTGCTGTGTGCAATGAGTCCATCCAGGGTGATGTCTACGGTGACACACGCTGCTGCTTCTAGAGCCACCATGAGTTCTGTGCGTGTTCACACACTAGGATGCTGAGTGAGGAAGTGAGGAGGGTGCCCTGTGGCCTGGGATAGCTGGGGGTGCGCGCAGACTCCCGGGGCTGCGCCGAGCTGCCAGCACCGCAGTGAGCTCCTCATCACTGGAGGGAAGCAAGCCCCTGGTGGACTCAGAAGTAGGGCAGCGCCCCACGTCTGTGGTGCCCACTCTCCCCCTTCTCCGCTCCTGGCTCCTGCTCACTGGGGGCCTCTGTTTTCCAAAGCAGCAAGCAGCCTGCGTGGTAATTACTTTTGGACTTATTAAGCATAATTATCCCCTAATCGCACACAACCAGTAATTACTGTGGCTGTTACCAGGGCCTACCCAGGCAGTACCGCCCGCAGCACCGGGTCCAACACCCAGCTGGAGCCCGAGGTGGAGCTGGTGCTCCCAGTCCCGGAGTTGGGGGTGGGGGTGTCGCTGCATCTGAGACCTCCAATCTGGCGCTCCATTGGCCTGGGTGCAGGGCTGGTCAAGGAGTGGCTCACAGGAGCCAGCCCAGGGCCGTCCCAAACTCCAACTCATCAGCGTGCTGCCGAGCCCTCCGCACTCTGAGGCCAGCCCACTCCATCCACCTGCCTTTGCCCAGGTAGGTCCCTCCTCCTGGGGCTCTCTCTCTGTCCCCCTTCCCTCCCTTTCTCCTCCCTTCATGAATCTATTGAGTCTCTTTTCTGTTCCTGGCCCTCTTCCTGGTACTGGGGACACAAGGTGGGATGGGGGGGATGCAGGAAAAACCCATGCTCTTAACGGAGCTTCTCTGGGAGAGAAAAAGGGAACAAACCAGCGCTGGAAGAAGAGGATGCAGTGTGGAGGGGAGGTTTTCTTTGGGAGAGAAGTTCGTGGTTGGAACAGAATGGCTGTGTGAGCCTCTTGGGGCTGGCCACGTTTGAACAAGGCCTTGGAGGAAGTGAAGGGCTGTGCTCTGGTGTCACTGGGGAATGTTCCAGAAAGAGGGCAGATCCCGGCCAGAGCCCCGAGGAGGGAGCAGCTTGTCAGGTTTGGGGGCGGAGGCCAGGATGGCTGGAGCAGAGGGAAGGGTGGAGGGCCACAGGGTCAGAGCCCTAGGGAGGCAGGGGGGAGTCAAGAGGGGCCCGGCAGGCCATTTCAAGAGCTGGCTTTCCTTGGCATGAGACATTCGGCCCCACTTGTATTGTTATTGCACATTCTGTCCACAGAGAGACTGTGGGGGACAAAGGGTCCCAGGAGGAGTGGTGGCAACAAATCCCAGTGTGAGGCGGTGGCCACTTGGGCTATGGTGGCAGCTGTGGAGCCGGGAGGAAGGGGTGGGTCCTGGAAGCGTTGTCCAAGTAGAGACGGCTGGAGAGGTGTGCACAGGGACTTCAAGGTGTCGCTGCTCATGACACAGGGAGGCTGCCATTCAGCAGCTGGGGCAGACCTGGGGTGAGGCAGGTGCCTCCAGTGTGGGGCTGCCCAGGTCTTAGCAAGCAGGTGTGACCCGCAGGCCAGTCCACGGGGCTTGGGAAGGGGATGCGGTGGGAACCCCCAAACTCTGCCCCCGCCCCGGAAGCAGCAGACTGGGTGTGCTCGCTGCTGAGCGAGGCACGAGGCACGGTGGACTGGGAGCCCCAGGCCCTCCCATGCAGAGAGGAAGCACAGGAGACAAGGAAGGGGGAGGGGGAGGGGGAGGGGGGAGAGGGAGGGGGAGGAAGCCCGGCCCAGGAGGGGCCTGCCCTGCAGCGGGGAGAGCGCCTCCTGCCCGCGTGAGGCGCGCTAATATTTATTTACACGCCGTGATGACTATTATTTATTAAGGTATCGCTGCCAACCGCGCGCCCGCTAATTGCTCTTAATGGGTCCCCGCCCGGTTCTCACGGCGACGCCTTCGCGGCGGCGGAGCCCGGAAACCGAGGGCCGAGCGAGCGTGCGGAGAGTGCGGGGAATGCGCTGGGCTGGGGCGCGGGGAGCGCGCGGTCGTGGAGCAGGCGGTGCTGGGAGCGCGCCGGGGGCGTGGGCAGCGCGGGGTGCCCGGGTGCGGGGCTACAGAGCGCGGCAGGCAGAGCCTGGGCCGGGGCCGGGGCCGGGGCGTGGGGGACCCCGAGCGCGAGGGCCGGCGAGGGGAGGCCAGGCGGCGTCTCCGGGCGCGCGGGGCCCCTGGAGCGAGGGCGGCGCGGGGACCCGCGGGGCTCGTGTGGCCGTGGGCGGACACACCGATGGCCACCGGGCCCCGGGAGGGGCCGCCGCCTCCCTGCACCCGGCCCGCGTAGGCGGCCGCCTCGCCTCGCCTGGTTCTCCCGACGTCAGCAGCCGCCACCGAGCCGGAGGGAGCGGTTTAATTGGCGGGATTTTGGGTTAAGGACAGATGTGGCTTCGTGGGGTTCGGAGGCGGGGCGGCGCTGAGCGCGGGTGGGGGAGGAGGCAGAGACGCAGGCAGGGGAGAGGAGCAGCCGAGCGAACCCGGAGGCGAGGCAGAGGCCTGAGATACCCGGAGGGGGTGGGGATGGGGTCGAGCCCACTGCCCCCGGAGGCGGACCAGCTTCTCCCGGCCTTAGCGGCCTGCGGCCCAAGCAGGTCTTGTTCGGGATGGGGGCCCCTTGGGCACGCTTGCTCATTCAGTTGTTTACCGGTACCGAGGGGACAGTGGCGACTCCCGGGCCGCCTCTCTGGGATGGGAAGTGCAGTTAATTAAACGCGGGCAGCTGTGCCCTGCCCCTCCCGCCCGCAATGCAGGGGGCTCCTGGGAGCTCTGTGACCGCAGGGGGCCAAGCGCATCCCCCATTCCTCCCTCCCAGAGGTAGGTGTGTCGGTTTTCCCCAGGAGGTGCTGGGTTGGAAGTGACCCAGAGGCTGGCCGGCTGGAGGTGCCAGCCCAGGGCCAGGCCTCTGACTGACCGCGGTTACCATTCATTGCATCAGGTGGGTGCGCCTTCGAGGGTGCTGCCTGCTGGAGGTCAGAGCTCTCCGGAGGTGAATTGTGAGGATCTGCCTGGCTGGACGGAGCAATGCCCTGGGTGCCCAGAGGCTGCTGCCTCGGAGCTGGGCCTCCAGACCACAGCCTCAGAGCAGGTAGAGGAGGGGCGGTCCCCCCACTCTTTCCTACTCCAGTGTTCTGGGGCCCGGAGGCAGGAGGGTCAGCTCACAGCCGCAGGGTGCGAGGGGACCTGGGGAGGTACAGGGCTGAGTGTCACCTGCTGCAGTCACCGTCTCCAGCCATCACCTGCGCTTGCAGACACCTGACCGTTTGTGATTTCACCGTGGTCTTCTGCAGATGTCACCTTGGAGTAGCTCCAATGGGGAATCGTTACACTGGATGAAGGCAGTGACCTTGGTCCAGGCCCTAAGCCTCCCAGGGCCTCAGTATCTCCATATGTAAAACGGGGAGGTGGGGAGGCATTTGGAGGTTTGAGGGCCCCTTTCCTGTGGGACTGCCTGTGGTAGGGGCAGCAGGGACCTGGGTCCCCCAGGCCAGGGCCCGTCTGCTGCTTCCCCTGCTTGGGACCACTGGACGCAGTGAGCAGTGTGTGATGAGCAGGGGAAAGGCAGGAAGATTTGTCTCTGATTCTCCGGGGTCTTCAGCTTCCTGGTCCCCAGCTGCCTTCCTGGGGAGTGACACAAGAGTCTGCCTTCTGGGGACCGTGTGGAGAGAGGAGAGTCGTCAGGCAGGGACAGAGCGAGCCCGAGGTCCCAGCAGCTGAGCCTGGAAGAGCAGAGTTGGGAGGAAGGGAAAAGTTGCCTCCAAGAGTACACAGTCTAATGGAGGATACACTCCAAGTGTACCAGTCCAATGGAGGAGACAGAGAGAGCCCCATTTAGGAAAACTGTCTGAAGGCGGAGTAAGACCTCTGCCCATGGGAAGCCTCCAGTCTGATGGTGGTGGTGGGATTTGGGGTGGTGCAGAGGGTACCTCCTGGTGCCATTGGGAGTTCCCAGGTGATGGGGAAGCGGAACACACAAACCCAAGTTGTTAATAACGCAGCCCATCAACAGTTGCTGCCGACAGGAGTCTGGGAGGGCTTCTTGAAAGAAGTAGGCTTTGCATGGAGGGGGCACCAAGGTGAGGAGGCAGCAGGAGGCAGGGGAAGGACCAGGTTGTTCCCCAGGTGAGCTGGCCTGGAGTCTGGACACATGGGTGAGTACGTGACCAGCACAGGCTGTCAGTGGGCCTCAGAGCCATCACGAAGCACTCATTTTTAGCAGAGAAGAAGGGCTGCTGGCAGGGACAGGAATAGCTTCTGAAGCCTCCCTTCATCCCCGCCGCTTCTCTTTCCCCAAAATGTCTTTGGTTTGAGCGGGCTCTGGGCGTGGAAGGCAGTGCACATCCACAGCGCCCTCTGCTGGATGGTAACAGAACCGCACTACTGGCTCCGTTTCAAGGCAATTCCACAAGCAGGCAGAGGAGGCCCTCCCAGCAGGTGCCACCCAGAGCACCCAGTGATGCAGAGTCCCACTGCATCATACGGGATGTGTGCCCCTTTCTTCCTCCAAGGCCCGGGACCTGGGTATATGGACGTTAGGTGTGGGTGGCTCAATGCCTCCAGGAAGGATTCATGATGGGGGGACTGCAGGTGGTGCTCGGTGGGAATGAGGGCGTCTGCTCTTGATGGCAGAGCGAGAGAGCTTGGCAGAGTTAGGCTCAGACTCAACTTGGTACTTTTCCCCCATTTCCAGGGTGAAGATTGAGCCCAACCAAGCTCAGGTTTCCTAGGAAAATCAAGCAGTGCCCTGGCTACTTTAGGACAGAGGACCCAGGAGACTCGGAAGGCCGAACCCTGGAGCTCCCTCCATTCCCACCTACAGAGGCGGAGAAATCAGCCAAGGGTTGATTGGTTCCCAGCAAACAAGCTGCTCAGGGCTTTCCAACTGAGCCTCACGTTTGATTTTGGGCCCGTCTGGGAGGGCTCTACCATGGTGGCTGCTGACCATTTTCCAATAGGTTTTGATCATTTCATTGCTTCTGAGAAAAACCCAAAATGTGGAGCGGGGCTCAGGCGAGAGACTGCAGCAGGTGCTGTGGGCGCCTTGCTGCAGCCCCTCCGCTCGTCTCCAAGCACGTGGACCTGTCGTCTCCCAACTGCTAGCACTCCCATCTCTCTCTCTAACTAAAAGAAAAAAAATCAATTTCCCAGTTCATCTTCCTAATTTCAGACCAAATCCAATGTACAAAAGGAATCTGCGTTCCCCTTTGTTATTTAGACTCCTTCAATAATGCAGCTTCCTGATCGCTTGTTATTACCAAAGTCTTAGAATAGCAGGTGGCATTCGGGAGCTTTGACTGCAAAGACACTGCATATCGAGCTCCGCGTTGGTGCAGGGCAGGTGCACGGGAGTGCGTGTTACACGCTGCATCATGTTCCGGCAGTGCCAGCACCTGCGTTTGTTTGCCTGGCGGCTTTCTCTGGCTGCGGGAGCCTGCTCAGCTGGTGCAGCTGTGGCTGGCCAGGAGCACCAAGGAACTGATGCCCTGGAGTGGCCAGTGACGGTGTGGAATGGTGTGCACGTGCTCACTCCTTCCCTGGACGCTCCGAGGAGGGCATCTGCTGTGGTCCCCGAGATGCCAGTAGTGGGGGGTGACCTGCTTGGTGACATTCCCTTTGTCGGTGCCCACTGTGTCCCTCTCCCACTCCCATGCTCTGGACTGGGGTCACCCCAAGTTAACCATGTGCACCGAATCCTTATCTCAGCCTCTGCTGTTGGGGGAAATGTGGTGAGCTTGATCAGACTGTCTCAGTCTTAAAACCAAAGGTCCCGTTTCTGGGCACCCTCCCTCCAATCTGGGCAAACTGGGACAGTTGGTCCCCTTGCTGGGGGACCCACACCAGGACACAAGTGACACCAAGCAAGGTAAGCAGATCTCCGAAGGCCAAGTATTTATTGGCTTTGAAACCAAAGAGAAGACACAAGGATAATTTTGTCATCTTGTCCACATCGATCCAACAGCTTGTCTATGAGCCCAAAGCCTGGAAGAGGACGCGGTAGCTACCAGGTACAAGGAATCCATTCCCTTGAGAACACGCATGCACACGCACACGCACACGCACACGCACACAGCCCCAGCACAGGATTTACTAAGCGTAGCTGCACGTTAGACAGCGGGCATCTGGGGTTCTACAATACCAGCATCAAGGCTGCCGAGCAAGAGGGCGATGCATATGCCAGGAAGGAGGGAGTGTCACAGGCACGCCGGGGACGTGACAGGTGGCAGCCAAAGGGACAGGGCGGCATGTTGTAGGCACTTGAGGCTCTGATGGGGACAAGCACCGGCCATGCCACTTGAGCCAGAGCCGCCGCGAGTGTCGCCAGAGTCAGCAGCATGGAGACAAGGCGCTTTGCTTTGGAAGCAGCTGGGAGCTCAAGACAGCTGGCCCTGAGCCAACGGGCTCTGCAGCATGAACAGGAGAAATCCCACTTTGTCAGGGACCCCAGGGAGGCAGTGCTGTTGAGGGGCTGGGGACAAGGGTGGACACGAGGGTCAGGGAGCCCGTCCTAGGGGGCTGTAGGCCTGGCCAGATGCTGCTGCCAAGCCCTGGACCTGGGGCCAGAGCTCTGCAGATCTGACTTCCAGCTGGCAAATGCCACTGTGCCCCTGCCCTGGTTATCTGGGCACTGGTGGTGAGGAGCACGCTGTGTCACAGCCGGAGAACGCACCTGCATTTTGTTGTTGTTGTTGACTTCTCTACCCTCTGCTGGGCTGGTGGGGGCTGAAACGAGATCTTCTGGGTGCCCCATTCTTGGGGTAGCACCCTCCCCCTCGCTCCCCAGGGCACTAAGGATGCAGAATGCTTCTGGGTCTGGGGGTGCTCGGTGATGTTACAATGAACAGCTAGTGAGAGGTACCCTTGGGACCCCTGACCAGCAGGTGCCAGGTGCCGCATGGGTTCTGGTCACAGCAGAAAAGAGGGCAGCCCATCACTGGTGGGGGCAGGTGCACAGAGATGGAGGAAGACCCCATTTTCATGTCCCCTTATTGGGAGGCCCTGCCAAGGAAGAGAGAAGTAGAATAAAGTCTCGGAGAGAGGAGGGGACTTGGTCCTCCACTAAGGGGAGAAGACAACAGGGGGCAGGGCAGGATTAGAGGAAACTTCCAGAAAACTTGACTGACAGGGGAGCCAGCTAGACGGGAGGAGGAGGACTCTTTGCTCCTTCAAACATCTGGAGAGCAAGTGTAAACCTACCAGGAGCTGGGCTTGGACGTGGTCACAGCAGGTGTCAGGCACAGCAAGTGTTGTCTCGGGTCAGCGGGACAGTGGGTGCTATCGGCTTGCCCACAGGGAGAGGACCGGCTGGGGGAACACAGGTGCAGGCCGGCAGCTGAGGCTGCCAAGGATGGGGCCCAGTTCTCCCAGAATCTGGAGCCGGTGCTGTCAGCTGATGGGCCTCAGGAGGTGGACCCTCAGGGCACCACCCACCCCCAGACAGGGAGGCTCACAACAGGGGCTCCTGTCCCTGCAGTACCAGGGTCGGCTGTCTGGACAGCTCAAGGAGACGCTGGTAGCACAAAGGGGACCCAGACGGCGCAGGTCGAAGGCAGGTGCAGACAGGGCAGGACCCAGGGGCTGGGCGTGTGACTCAGTCACCTGCAACACCCCGAGTGGGAAACCGCTTCCCGGGACAGACTTCACATGCATCCTGCCAAGCCCCCAAAATGACAGGGACAGCACCTGCTAAGCTTGCTGTACCCACCCCCCCGCCACCTTCCCTGGCACACAGTAGGCACTCCATAAATGATCTGTGAATGCCAGTGCTCAGAGAACCCTAAGGGAGATTCAGCCCTGCGTCACCCCCGTGGGAGACTGCACGTGAACCCGTTAACATCTGCACCTACAGAGGCTTCTCTTCCTGCCGTGGCCCCAACGTATTTTCCCACAGAATAGGCTCACTCACTGCTAGCATGCAGGACAAGGTTGGAAGTGACCCCTTCAAACTACAAAAGATGAACAAACAGGGCCTCCGAGAAAGCAAGCGACTTTCCCAAAGTCACACAGCATGGTGGCTGGCGGTGGGGTGGGGACCAGCACCGGGGCGGCCCCACTTGGCTCAGTGTTTGTCCAGCTGCAGGCAGCGTGGAGGCAGGACAGACCATGCCCCTTTGCTTGACCTAGACGCAGGGGCTGCCTAACGCATTAAACCCGATTCTTCCACTATAGAGAGCCGGCGGCAGGTTTCACCAACTTGAGAACCTCACGGAGGTGACTTCAGCTTCAGCACACGCATACGTCACCTAAGGTTCTTTGCTGCAGAGCCTGAGCCTGGGACCCTCTGCCTGGCGCTCCTGGGCGCAGCATCCCGGGGCTGTGAGTCATCGCGGTGCCCCTGAGGGTCTTTCGAAGGCATCTTCTGTCTGAGCGCCCTGTAGAGTCCTTGGGGCTGTTTGAGACCACGGAGAATTCGTTCCTCTGCACCTTCTGGTGTCCCGGGCTGGGAGCTCAGGGGCTGCAGAGGTCAGCAGTTTACTTGTGCATCAAAATGTGAGCAGAGCTTGTGGCCGGTGTTGTGGCCCAGCAGGGCGAGCTGCTGTTTGCAATGCCAGCATCCCATACTAGAGCAGCAGTTCGAGTCCCGGCGGCTCCACTTCCACACTTGATCTCAGCATCTCAGCCAAAAGGCCGAGAACGATTGCTCCACTTTCTATTCAGCTCCCTACTAATGTGCCGGGGAAAGCAGCAGAGGGTGGCCCAAGTACTTAGACCCCTGCCACCCACCCATATGGGAAACCTGGATGGAGTTCCAGGCTCTTGGGTTCAGTCTGGGCCAGCCCCAGCCATTGTGGCCATGGGGAGTGAACCAAAGACCTCTCTCTCTCTCTCTTTCTCTCTCCTTCTCTCTTTCTTCCCTTCTCTGTCACTCTGTCTTTCAAATAAATAAAATGAATCTTTAAGAAAAACATGAGCAGAGCTCCAGTGACCACTACAGGGGCAGGAGCTGAGGGGTGTTGCTGGGGTTTCCCGTTATTCCTTGCGGGCACCTGTGGTTCCCCACTGGACAGGGGCTGGGCTGCCTCGAGCCCTGGTTATTGTCCACACCAAAGCCTGGAGACCCAGAATCAGGCTTGTGGGGTGGGGGTAGGGCCACACAGCCCCATCCAACCTGCTCATGTTAGAGGGGAAGCCAGGGGGCTTCCATGACTTGTTCAAGGTCACGCACAAAACTGGAGCAAATTCATGTTCACTAAGAGGGCATCATCTCTGGAGCAGAGAGTCTGGGGCTGTCAGAGCAGAAGCGAGCCCAGCTCCTGGACAGCCGGTGGGGGGAAGCCGCTTCTCAAACTCATACCAGGGCTCAGGCTGCTGAGCTTGCCGTGGGTGGTGGACCAGGAAGTGGATGCCCCCCGCCCCCAGATCCCCCCTAGCCTCATCTTGAAGCTGGGGCTGCAGGCTGCAGAGCTACAGAAGGGGGTTTTGTTGGGGGAGGGGTGTGCAGGGAGATGACAGCTCTCGTCACACCTCCTTGACACTTCAAGCAAGAAACCTAAAGCCCTGGTCCTCATCCCCTGAGGGGCACTGGCTTTGAGCCACAGCCCAGACTGGCTGGGCTTGTGACGGCCACAGGGGTCAGGCCCCGCCTGGCTGCGCTCCTCGCTGGGAACAGGTCTGGAGTGGAGCCAGTGAGCTGAGCCGAGGCGCCGTGGGACTTCATCCTAAGTCTTCCACGGCGGCCGCTGGTGCAGAGCCCACCTGGGAGGTTCTGCAGCACAGCAGGAGCGCAGAGCGTGGTGGGGCACATGGGGAGCAGGTGCCTCTCCCTTCACCCCCAGTGGACATCCTCTGGGCTCCTCCCTTCCTCCAGCCCCTGCTGGACACTGGACCTTCCGTGGGTCTTCCAGAGGCTGGCACTTGTGCCCGAGCCCACCAGGGCCCTGTGTGGGCTGGTTTGATGAGCAGAGACCCGCAGGGTCTCCCTGAAGAGGGAAGTGGAATGGGGCTCTGTGCCAGGGCCACGGGGCATTCCTGGGAGGGACATTTGATGAGAAGAGGCCCAGGAGAAAGGGGGCACAGCTTCAGCCTGGGGTGCCACCCTGATGGGGTTCCTTGATGAGGTCCAGACCCACCTCCTGGTTGGCCAGTGTGGCCCCAGCTGGGAGGGAAACTGAGGCTGAGGGCACATCAGTCCCCATATGGGTGTCACCGGGTGGGCCAGAGAGAGGGAGGCTGCTGCTTCTCACCAAGCAAACCGTGCTCCGTGCCCAAGCTGCCACCTGTAGAAACACCGCAGCCACGCACGGCTCTCTGTGGCTCAGGCAGCCTCTCTCCCTGACGTCGTGGTGTGGCTGGGGAGGCCCCCACTATCCCAGGATGCAGCGCCCACGGAGGTGCCTCTCTAGGCCCCCAGTCTGGGTGAATAGAGTTGGCCTCACTGATTCCTGACAACGCGTGGGTCATTTCAGGCGCCGCTGGTCTCTCCATGGACTGCTGCGAGCCTGCCTATTTCTCTCGGACTTGGCCTCGAATACTTAGCCTCTCAGGGTCTCTCCCTGGGTCCTGCCCACC
Source organism: Oryctolagus cuniculus (assembly GCF_964237555.1). Taxonomy (NCBI): domain Eukaryota; kingdom Metazoa; phylum Chordata; class Mammalia; order Lagomorpha; family Leporidae; genus Oryctolagus; species Oryctolagus cuniculus. Next base: position 150,368,697 of record NC_091438.1, read on the forward strand.
CCCACTTCTTCTTAGACAGGAAGCCACAGTGGATGTGCAAGCCGACACTAAGATGTGCTAGGGGAGCTTGCTGGGTAGCCAGAAAGGCCTCCGGGGGCGTCCTTAGCAAAGTGTCTGGATGGATGGTTCTCTAATCAGCCTGGAAGTGGGGCTTGCGGGTGCCAAGGCCGACACCACGGAGCTAAGAGCCCAGCTACAGTAGTGCAGGCAGAGGTGGCCTCCCGTGCCAGGAGCCGGCCTGCCCTCTGGTGTCTTGGAGGGGCTGGGTTCGCCCGTGCACCCTGTGGTTGGAAGGGGCATCCCTGATCCTGCTCTGTGCACCCACGGTCTTCCTCCAGAGAAAGCGGGGACTTCTCTGTATTTCCTCTCACCAACCTGCGGTAGCCGGAGGCCCCAGGAGGGGCCGAAGGTCTGAGCAGAGAGAGCTAGTCCAACACACTCACCTCCTTTCTTGTTTTATAGACGGGGACACTGAGGCCCAGACAGGGGGCAGGGACTGGCCTAGAGTTGCAGGGCTGGGTGGTAGCAAAGTTGGCACTGACCCCCGACCTCCCAATGCCAGTCCAGGGCTCTCCCTAGCACTCCCTACACTGGCTACAGTGTCGTAAATCTCCCCGGGGCCAGTCCGAAGCGGGACCCAGCCCTCACATCGCCTGCCCCAGGGCCCCTCCCCCACTACACGGAGCTGGGGTTGTAGCAGAGCAGATTGAACTCCAGGTTCTCGTCCCAGTGCCGCAGGAGCACGAAGAGCTGGCGGGCGGCGGCCCTGAGGGTGCCCCGCGAGCGGCCCTCGGGCACCTCCTGCTGCTCCAGCCACGAGTCGGCTTTGGCCGCCACCAGCTCCCACTCGATGAAAAAGGAGGCGGAGCTGTGCTCCAGCCAGGCCAGCCCCACCACGGTGGCCCACAGCTTCCCTGTGTGCTCAGCCACCTCCCTGGACTCCAAGGCCGGCCTGCCCTCTGCCAGGGGCTCCAGGGGGACGCCGCTGCAGGTGGGGTGCTGCGGCGGGGCGGCGGGCTGGCGGACCGTGAACGACACGCGGTGGCAGGTGAAGGGTGAGGCCCACTTGAGCTTCTCCATGGGGATCTGGATGGCCTCGCAGAAGGCTTGGTTGAGCAGGAAGGCTCCGGAGGCCAGCTGCAGAGTCACCTGTGTGCGGAGGAGCCCTCAGTGGGCCTCACACCGGGCGGCTCCTGGAGCCCCTGGCTGGGCCAGAGTCTGCGTCCACACCGCCCGCGCACTCACCTCCGCTCACCCCGCCTGCTGGGCCCAGGCTGCACCCCACTCCTCTGTCCCGCAACTGCTTCAGCTGTTCGCTCCCCAAGCTCCACTCCACACCGTCACCCCCAAACCTCCTCTCGTGCTGGGCAGGGGCCCCGCCTGGCCACAGGGCTGTCCGGTCCGCTTCCCCTATCCGCACCGATCGGCTCCCGAGTCGGTGAGAGACAGCTCTGCTGTCCACCCCGTGCCTCCTCATGGTGTCCCCGCCTCTTCTCCCCTCTCACCCAGTCTCTCCGCCCTGCACCCCGGACCCTCTGTGTGTGCTGTGTGAGGTGGAGATCACGCACTTTTTGGGGTCTGTTCATTGGCTTCCAGATTCCCTTAGCACAAATGCAGCCCTGGTCTGCCCTTGCCTTTCACCTCTCAATCTCCTCACTCCAGCTGCCCAGTCCACTTGCTCCATCTCTCCAGGCCCCTGGCCAGCACCCCCACCCACTCTGTCCCTCAGGAAGTCCCGCTGCAGCCCCACCCCACCTCAGACCTGGCTAGGGTGCTCCCGCACCCCTGCACTCTCCCCACCAAACCAGACTTAGCCCACCCCAGCGCTCCCCAGGGGTGGAACTGCCTGGCCCCGTGTACGGGTTCTTCTAGACGCTTAGCACGATGAGCGCCTGGACCACGTTTGTCCGGGTCACGTCGCGCCTCTAGCACGGAGTGAATGCCCGTATTGAGCTCTGCAGTGTGTGCACTTGGAAGCCCACACGACTATGCACGTGGGCGTGCAAGGCCGCGCAAAGGTGTCCTTTCTCTGAGTGCCCTCTGATCCACAAGTCCCGAGGTGGCTGGGCCCATCTCCCCTGCTTCTCTGTCCACAGGTCCTGGGTCGCTCGCCTCTGCTCCCCACCGTGGGTATCCCTTGTGAAGGACACTGCTAGGCTGATTCTTATACACTGAGAAGCATGCGTGCACACACACACATGCACACACGGGCACACACAGAGGATGGTGGGGCGTAGAAAACGACATTCCCTGGGAATTTTTTAGGCAAATGCAGCAGGTTGCACAGGACGTCTGTGGTGTTGGCAATGACTTCTAGCCATCCCAGGCCCCTTCTGCCCTGCCGGCTACTGGGGCGGAAGCTCTGTAAGTTCCAGAACTCAGGGCATCGAGGCCTTCCTCCCTGTCGGTGTCGGTGTGTGTGTGTGTGTGTGTGTGTGTGTGTGGTGGGGGCTCACAGGGCGGCCCTGCTGCCAGTGGGCCAGGAGGGGCACTCACCAGGGGGATGTAGTCGAAGCTCTGGCTCCCTGAGGCCGACTCTGGAGCCTTGGTCAGCGGCTTGCTCAGGAAGCCCTTGGCCGCCCGGGTCAGCAGCCTGGACTTGTTGAGGTTCAGCCTGTGTGGGTGGAGTCGGGCATCTCTGGTCACCCCTGCCCCCAGCGCCCACCCAGATGCTTCTGAAAGTCAGGGCCAGGAGAGATCCAACCCACGGCTTCCTCCAACCTGCTCATTTGACAGCTGGGGGAAGGGAGGCTGGGCAGGGGTGGGGGAGCATCTGGCCCCGGGGGGCTGTGTGAGCGACAGCAGCCAGGCCCGGGCAGGCTGGGGGTCTTTCTGTGACCCCCTTTGGTATTGGGTCAGAGTCGTGTGCACCCTTCCAGGGGCATCTGCTTCTAGAAGGAGACCACGGAGGTGTGAAATGAGGCCTGGAAGGTGGTGGTGGCCCCAGCAGGAGGGGACAACCCCAGGGCGATGGTGTCAGCCAGGCCCCCCCTCGCTGGAAACCAACTCACCTGGATCCAAAAATTGAGTCGGAGGCCTTCATGGCAGAGAGGGTGTCAGGGGCCAGGCTGTGCGCGGGACCTGCGGAGCCACAGGAGGCAGAGCTGAGGCCCGAGGAGGACTTGCCTAACGTCTCTGCCCGGCAGGGGAAACAGGCTTGCCGATGTGCCCGGGTCTCTAGGAACGTGAGCTAACCACTAGGCTGCTGGGCCATCTGGGTTTGGGTTGGTGGGGGGAGGGGCGGAGCATGTAAGACACTGACTACAAGTTTCCCAGGCAGGTGCATGCCAGCACCTTTGGAAGGTTACTTGTGGGGACTCTGACAGCTGCACGTCAACCCCCACGTGCTGGGGGACTCTAGGCTGGGGGAGGGGGGAGGGCACGCACTGGCCCCTCCCTGGGAATCTGGAGGCGTGGCCCAGGCCCAGCTCCCTTGGCCAGGCACTTTGCCCCTTCCTCTTTAAGCTGGGGACAGCCCTACTCCCTGGCACAGGCTGTGTCGAGGGACCCACAAAGGCCTGCCCCCCCCATCATATTCTGAATCCGGAAAGGGAAAGGTGCCAGCCGCCTGCTCACCTTCGGCAGTGGCGTGCTTCTCGCGGCTGGGGGCCAGGAGCTCTCTGAAGGGCGCTGCGGGGCTCTCCTCCCTGCCTATGGAGGAGGAAGCCAGTGAGGTCTGACCCGGCCCTTCCTCCTCCCTCGCAGCCCCCTCCTGGGTGGCTGGGCGGGGCTCCATCTTCCACGCCCCCCCCACGGACCAGCTGTGGGGCCTCTTTCCTTGTAAGTTTCCATTGCTCACTGGGGATAGCGGTGCCCGTCGCACAGTGCTGATGTCAGGACTAAATGAGATGAAGCACGGACAGTGTTCAGTGCCTGGCTGAGTGCTCACCAAGGCCCTGAGCTCCGACCAGGGGTGGGAGGAAAAGAGGGTGTCTCCAGGGCAGGGCCCCACTGAAGAGGGGTTCACACCAGCTCTTCAGGGGGCATCAGAACATGGCCCTGACTTGACAGAGGGTCTCTGGACCTCAGGGTCTGGGTGTCTGGGCTGGTGGCCAGGTGCGACCCCTGGGGTCCTTCCCATGCAAGCACAAGGCAGGAGACCCTCACAGCACCCAACAGGGCCCTACAGAAAAGGGCTGGGGGCCGGCGCCGCGGCTCACTAGGCTAATCCTCCGCCTTGCAGCGCCGGCACACTGGGTTCTAGTCCCGGTCGGGGTGCCGGATTCTGTCCCGGTTGCCCCTCTTCCAGTCCAGCTCTCTGCTGTGGCCAGGAGTGCAGTGGAGGATGGCCCAAGTGCTTGGGCCCTGCACCCCCTGAGAGACCAGGAGAAGCACCTGGCTCCTGGCTTTGGATCAGCGCGATGCGCCTGCCGCGGCGGCCATTGGAGGGTGAACCAACAGCAAAAAGGAAGACCTTTCTCTGTCTCTCTCTCTCATTATCCACTCTTCCTGTCAAAAAAAAAAAAAAAAAAAAAGGCTGGGACTAGTGCGGTAGTCAGGCTGTCTAGAGAGACAGAAAGACACCGACCCCTGTGGGACACAGTGGGTTAACCCATCCTGTCCATCGTGCCAAGGTCAAATCATGATTCTCCCAGGAGCAGAGCTGTGGCACCGTGGCATCAGGTGAGGACTACGGGGAGGCGACTGGGAAACCTGATAGAAACAGGTGGTGGGTCGCAGGCCGAGGGGCCAGCCTCCGCGCACCTCACTCTGCCCCTTGTTTGTCAGCACACCTGGGGGACCGGCTACCCGGCCAGCAGACCTTGCAGGGGAGCTGTGGCAGAGCCGGGGGGCAGAGCGGGCTATTCCCTGGGCCTGCTGAACCCTCCACTCACCTTGGCCTCGGAGGGCCTGAGCAGCCCAGCCTTGCTCAGGCCCTGCCCGTGCGCCCGGAGCACAGACGCACGGCCAGGCCTTTGGGGAGCTGGCTGTGAGGGCGCAGCAGCTTCAGGGGCCCACGCTTCTGAACGCACCGGAAGGAAGCGGCTCTTACCTGGGGCCTGGAATTTGCCGTCTCCTGCTGCCGAGTCCTCCCTGGGCGCCGTCTGCGACCATCCCAAGCCTGTGGAGGCGCCCTTCCACTGTCGAGTCAGGAGCCGCGAGCTGAGCATCCGCAGGCCGGCACCTTTGTGGGGGACGGGGAGAGGGGCTCAGCCGGGGACCGCTGGGCCAGGTCTTGGCCTCCTTCCAAAGCTGGCAGGATGGCTTCTGGCTTCAAGCTTTTCATTATCCAGAGGCACAAAGGAATTAGGCAGCTCAGACCCTGAGCTGTGGACTCAGAGGGACCTGGGTTTGAAGCCCAGCCCCGTCTCTTACTAGCTGGATGGGATGTTGGCCATTTGGGACCTCGGTTTCCTTATCTGAGAAATGGGGCAATCCCCACCTTGCCAGGCTGACACTGTCAGGAAGCAGCAGGGTTTTGTCATTCGGGTTTCTCAGACGCGCTCCCTTCTCTTTCTCTCTGCCGTCTCAGAAACCTGTATCCGGCAGGCGTCAGGTTTGGTGCAGGAGTGGTTAGGAAGCTGCTCGGGACACCCACGTCCCATATGGGCGTGTCTGGGTTCAAGTCCCAGCTTTGCTTCTGACTCCAGCTTCCTGCTAATGCACTCCCTAGGAGGCAGCAGGCGACAGCTCAGGCCGCTGGGTCCCTGCCACCCCGGGGGGAGACCTGGATTGAGTTCTGGGCTCCTGGCTTCCGCCTGGCCTGGCCTGGCCTGGCCCTGGCTGTGGGCATCTGGGGAGTGAACCAGTGAATGGAAGACCTCTGTGTGTCTGCCTCTACCTTTCCCTTTCTCTCTCTGCCTTACAATAGAGAAAATAGATTATTATTATTATTAATAATAAAGAGCCCATGTCCCAGGTCCTCTCCCACAGGGGAGGCCTCTGAGGACAAGGCCACGACCGGCAGAGGGTGGACGGATGAGAGCTGAAGCTCCTTCATCCTCAAGTCTGCTTTAGGGAACCTCACTGTCAAGAGCACTAGAGTTCCTATAAGATCTTCCTTAAAATGTGAGGGTTCTATTGGGATCAAGTTTTGGAGAAGCTGCAACCCGTAGTCCATGCCTGGGGCCACTCGCTGTGTGTTACCACACTGAGAAATCCTGCTTTATCTAACCCGGAGGCTCCTAAATGCATCTCCCGCTTTGCTGGTCCTATTTCTGTGCCGGATGGCTGTTCACAGGACGGTGCCTCGGGTTCCAGTTCTTGAACACCCTGGGGCTAAGCCACGGACTGCATTCTTGACTTCCCAGGCTGTGGCTACAGAGGCTGGCAGGGTGGTCAGACATGGAGGGGAGAGACAGGGCAGCAAGGAGGAGGAGGGCGGTCAGCGGCACCCCCAGCCCGGCCTGGCTGGCAGCTCGGAATGACAGCAAGGAAGGGGCAGGCTGGGAGGCTTGGCACCTTGGGACCACCGATAAGAGAGCCGGAGGAAGGAGGAAAGGCACATCTTGTTCCCAAACACAGTTCTTTCTGGAGCTCTGCTAGCAAGAACCAAACAACCGGAAAAGAAACCGCAAAGGCCCTGAAGCTATACTTTTTAGAAGACAAAAAGTACAGACAGCTCATTAACAGGAGGAACCAGGCTCGCGAAAGCCAACTGAGGAAGTGCGCCAAGAGAGGTTCATTCCCGCCTGTCAGACCTGCAGAGTCTAGAAAGAGAAACAGCGCTCAGTGTTGGAGTGGCCTTGAGGGGTGGGGAGCAACTTGGTCATGTCCACGCCAAGTTCAGAGTTCAACCTGGGCACACCCTTGGTACCACAGTCCTTAACCCACAGGACACAGGCACACACAGACGGTCTTTGCAGTGTAATTTATAATAGCCAAATGGAGGGCAGATGGAGGATCTCATTAGATTACTTAGGTTGTGCTAAATCTTAGGAGGCAGTGGGGAGAGTGGGAGAGAAAACAGAGTTGCCCCAGGCCCCTGGCTCCACCCATCACCGTGGCGGAGCCTCAGGTAAGCTACTGAACTCACTTCTGCCTCCAGTTCCCGTCTGTACAATGGGAGTAAGAGCGGCACGGACTCAGCGGAGCTGTTTCCAGGTCAGATCATTTATAGAAAATATACAACCGCTCTGGACCACTGTCCTGTGAGCCACTGTAATGCAGTGAACACGATGGCACAGATCCCCTTAGTGGAGAGACTCTTGTTCTGTGAAACACGGCGCACACTGGTAGGACTCACTGCACGTCAAATTTGATTTCTCTACACGTGGCTATCCATAGAGAGAACTCTGGAGAGACGGTCACACCCAGGAGGTAACCGGTACTCATTCCTGGACAACTACTGTTCCAGACACTGTTATTTATTGCATATTTGATTTTATTCTATTTATTGTTGTCTATCGCTATGTTTTGGAATCTTTTACCATGAGCACATGCCACTGTTCCAGTTGGGGAAAACATGGTAGTCACTTTCATTTGGTGGGCAAAGGGGGAGCCACGGCTCCACAGTGTCCCACAGAGCAGGGGGGTGGGGTCCCCCCGTGTGCCCACCTCGGGGGAGGCAGCCACCTGCGGAGGGCCTTTCTGCTTCTTGTACCCCACCCTGCAGGTCTGTAATTTTTTTTTATATCACAGTCCTCCTCCTCCCTCTAGGTCATGAAGGTTCGAGGCCCGCAGGAGCGCCGCAGCTGCCAGCACGCCTTACCGGAGTTGGGGTAGTCCACCACTGTGGGCAGGTACCGGCTCCGGCTCACGTCCACGGGCACGAAGGCTGTGTATTTGCTGATGACGTTGCAGGCCTTGCTGGTGTGCACGGCATTCACCTGGTAGCGGCGGGTGGAGCCTGGAGGTGGGGGAGAAGCGGGGGTCACTGCTGGGGCTCAGGAGGTCCTACGGGACACAGGAGCTCTGGAGGCGAAAGCCGGACCTCATTTGGGGTCCCCAGCCTTGGCTGCCAACTTGCTAAGTAAACACATGGAAGAACAACCCCCCCCCCCCACCGGGCATCTCACATGGGCATTTCACAAAATACAGGAGATAGCCACATCAGTTAAAAAATACAACATCGTCACAGGATACCAAGCAGCTATGTCCCTTAAATAACGGTAGTGTTTAAAAGAACAGTCACCCTTGGGGCTGGCGCTGTGGCACAGCAGGTTAACGCCCTGGCCTGAAGTGCTGGCATCCCATATGGGCGCCTGTTCTAGTCCCGGCTGCTCCTCTTTCGATCCAGCTCTCTGCTATGGCCTGGGAAAGCAGTGGAAGATGGCCCAAGTCCTTGAGCCTCTGTACCCACGTGGGAGACCCGGAAGAAGCTCCTGGCTCCTGGCGTCAGATCAGCACAGCTCTGGCCATTGCGGCCATCTGGGGAGTGAACTATCAGATGGAAGACTTTCTCTCTCTGCCTCTCCTCTCTCTCTGTAACTCTTTCAAATAAATAAATAAATATTAAAAAAAAAGTCACCCCGAGATTGTCTGCATTTTACATGTCAGTGTGGCAGGGGCCTGATGCGTGCTGGGCCTCAGGACCTCCCAGGGGCCCTAACCCCGGGGGGTGGGGATCGCCGATCCCACCCAATATGCCATTTGGGGAGTGAACCAGCTGCCTCCCTCTTTCTGTGCCTTTCAAATAAATACATTAACGGGAGCAGAGAGGATAGAGCGCCAGGTTGGGTGGGAGGAGGCAGGGTACTGAGTTCTGGGCTGGGCTGGGCTGGGCTGTGCTGTGCGCCGCGAGGGGCGGTGCAGCTGCAGCTTTGGGCCATGGCGGGGTGGTGGGGAGATGGAGGGAATGGAGCAGGGGAGGAACTGACGGCTGGGTGGGGGAGGAAGGAACTCCCGCACCCAGCAAAATGGGGAGTGGGCGGGGCAGCGAGGAGGGGCGGGGTCTGCAGGCCCAGGTGGGGGAGGGGCGGGGTCAGCAGGCCCAGGTGGGTGGGTGGAGGCGGGTCCCGGGCCAGGCCGGGGCTGTCGCGGCTGCTCACCCTCGATCTCGCCCTCGCGCTCCGCCAGCTGCTCAAAGTCGCGGATGATGGCGCGGGCCGCCAGGTGGTGGAAGGTCTCGCTCCACAGGTCGGCGTCGCGCCCCGCGCCTCGCGCCGGGCCGGGGGCCTCCAGTTCGAAGCTCACCTCCCACTGCAGGCGCTGGCTGTCGCGCAGGCCCTTAACCAGGGCCTTGCCCAGCACCGGGCGCGGGGTGGCGGGCCTGCCGGGCCGGGCCGGCTCCTCGGACTCGGCCGGGGGCTCCCAGTTGGAGGACGTCTCCGTCTCGGAGGAGGAGGGGTGATGGGACGGCTCTGCGGGCCGAGAGACAAGAGGGAGCGCTGAGCTGGGGCACAGGTGGCCGCCTGGGGGAGGGGTGCGGATGTCCCTCCTGCGGGTGCGCATCCACCCCAGAGCAGGGAGCCCTGCCCCTTCCAAGGGCACAGGCACCTCCTTTCCTAGGACAGCTGCAGCCAGGTCCACCTCCCAGGAAGCCTGTACCTTGGGGGGCCAGAGAGGGTGGGGTGGGGCAGTCGGAGGAGAGTGGAGCCGCAGCTTCACAGGCTGTGCAGTGCAGGGCAGGTGAGAGGGGAAGGGGGGATCCTCAGGGAGACCCTGCAGGGCACAGGCACAGCCTGAGCCCCCCCACCCCCCAACCCTTGCACTTGTCTTCTGAGGTCGGGCCACAGCAAGGATCCTTCTGTGTCCCCAGTCTGGCCTTGGGCCCAGCAGGTGCTCACCCAGCTCCCCAGGCCTGCGGGAGTCCGAGGCGGGCTTCTGGCTGGAGTCTGGATCCAGCCCTCTGACCGGGCTCCAGGCCTGGGCTTCCTGGCTGGAGGGCAGGAAGGGCTGGCAACCTTGGGGCATCAGAGAGGGCCTGCGGGCCCCTGGGCCGTGCAGCTTGGGGACCTGGCTCCGGTCCTGGCCGCTGTTCAGCGAGGGCTGGAAGTGCGAGAGGGGGAGGCAGAGGCCCTGGTGATGGACGCTCCTTCCCTCCAGCCCCCAGCCCCTGGGGTCACTGCCCCTCCACCTCTAGTGCCCAGCAACCCATGGCCTGGTCTCCATTCCCCGAGAGAAACCCCAGCAAGAATAATCCCAAGCCGTGGTTGAGCTCCAAGAAACCACACACCGTGGACAGTTCTCAAACCACAGATTTATTTATTTGCCGTAAATTTAAAGCTTTTTTTTTTTTTTTTTTTTTTTTTTTGCGTGTGGTTAAAATTATCAACCTTTTCCAGTATGGCTCCCCATCTGTCATCCCTCAAAGGTCTTCACCATTCAAAAAATATTATAGTTTTCTGTGATTTCATCTTTTGTTTGTGGATTTAGATCTTTGATTCACATGAAATTGCGTTAGTGTAAGGAGATCGGAGCCAGCCCTGCCTTGATTTTCCCAATGGGACAAATGTCAAGCGTTTATTGAACACACTGAGTCACTCTGATGAAGCAGTTTCCCGCCTCCAGCCTGACAAAGCTTCCATGCACATTTGGGTTTCTGTGTGGACTTCCTGTTCTGTTTTATTGATTGAATCTATCTGCTCTGGTGCCAGTCCAAACATCAACAGGCAAGGGATAAACTAGGAAATACATTTGCAACACAGCCGACAGAGGTCGTTGTCAAGAGAATACTCTCACGGATCGCTGAGAGCCAACAATGAACTTAGCAGGAGAGTAGGTTAAAGGCATTTATGGGGACTTTACAGCAAGAGTATGCAATAAACCCATAAAAATCCTCAGTTTCATGGCAAATGAGGGCGATGGGAATTAAAACCAGTTACAATTTCCCCCTACCTTGCTGATTGGCAGCTATCTAAACACTTCGTGACAGCCAGTATGGTCAGCAGGGTGTCTCACGGACTCTTGGCGGGAGTGGGAACAGCCGCATGCTTGGTGGGAGAGAAATGACACAATGCCCTCTCTGGCAAACACGAAGGCGCACAAGCCCCTGTAAGCCAGCCTTCTACTTTTAGAAACCAGCCCTGGGGAAACACACAAGGCTGACGATGTCTGTGCAGTGCTATGCCGGGGACAGCAAACTGTTCTCCGAGGGACTGGTGCTGTGGCTCAGCTGGCTACACTGCAGTTTACAGCGCTGGCATCCCACATGGGCGCCAGTTCAAGTTCCGGCTGCTCCACTTCCGATTCAGCTCCCTGTCAATGTTCCTGAGAAAGCAGAGGAAGATGGCCCAAGTGCTCCACGTGGGAGACCCAGATGGAGTTCCTGGCTCCTGGTTTTCGCCTATCCCAGCCTTGGTCATCGTAGCCATTTGGGGAGTGAACCAGTGAATGGCAAAGCTCTCTTGCTCTCTCTCTCTCTCTCCTCCTCTCACTGTGTTTTTCAAAATAAATTAGCAATTCCTAAAAAAAAAAAAAAAACCACCCAAAAGTTTGTGGAAAGTGGAATGAAAAGAGCAACATTTTCGTGAACTTTCTGAAGTCTCCTCATGTACCAAATACTCGCGCCGCGGAACACGCGCCACACTGCACAGGAAGGGGGGCATGCCTTTCACGCCGACAGGGGAAGACATCGGGAGAAAACTAGTTTTTCAAAGGTAACTTGCAACTGTTCTTATCTCACTTGCAAAGACTGCATGATTTTACACGTGTGTCCCAGCTTACAGAACTCACCAGAAAGTAATTTACCTATCAACAAGTGAATTAAAAAGACACTGAAAAGTAAGTTTGGGGCCGGTGTTGTGGCACAGAGGATTAAACCACTGCCTGTGACGCTGGCATTCCATATGGATGCCGGTTTGGGTCCCGGCTGCTCCACTTCCGATCCCAATTAAGCACGAGTGGGTTTCAAGTCCACAGGGGAGGTGCGTTTCCCACGATTGTGTTTGGAGCCCCCTTGTGTTTCCTGCGGGGGGCACCATGCCTCCCCACTCAATGGACGCTACCTTCATGGGCCAGAGGAGCCGGAGTGGTACAAGGTGGGGGCGACAGGGGGTCTGGTCACTCTCAGAATAGCCTCAGGGGGACCCACCAAGGTTGCTGGGTCCCAGGGACCCCCTCAGAGACCAGCGTCCCCGTTCACCGGTACCACCACACTGATGGGGAGCCAGAGAAACTGCTAAAGTTTTGCTGGCAACAGATAAGCCTAAGACCCAGCCCTTCTCCCAGCCAGAGGCTGTAGGGAGTGTGTGTGTGTGTGTGTGTGTGTGTGAGAGAGAGAGAGAGAGAGAGAGAGAGAGAGAGAGAGAGAGAGAGAGAATCCGAGAAGAGGCACTCAGGAGAGAAGCCGCCGACTGCCCAGAGCGCTCACCAAGTGGAGCGGCCACGAAGGGACCCGTGCTGTGGCCCGGGCACTGTGCCAGGCATTCTCATCCCCACCGTGCCCAGCAGAGGCCCCTGCTTCCTGCTGGCTCCGCGGGAACGCCAGGGTCGGAAGGGAAAGCTGCCAGCTGACTCGCTGGTGCCCCGTGGTGTAGCCGGGGCAGGTGGGGCACAGGGAGCCAGGGCAGGTGGGACGTGGGGAGCTGGGGCAGGTGGCGTGTGGGGAGCCGAGGCAGGTGGGGTGTGGGGAGCTCGCAGGCTCACACTCGGCCTCACCCTGAGGCCCTCCTCCACCCCAGGGGAGCTCGGAGCAGCTTCCTGCCCCTCAGATGTGAAGGGCGGGGGCTGGAGGTGGGGGAATGGGTGGTGGCTGGGGGTGGGAAGGGGCTTCTCGGGGAGAGCAGGTGGCTGCCCGGTGGCGCAGTGGACTCCCTGTAACAAACCTACGTGAGGGAAATGCATGAAGCCCTCTTGGTTTAGGACATGGCTCAAGCCGGTAACGCCCCCCAGGGGTGGGTGGGTGTCATGGTGGCGGGTGGCGCTGCTGCAGGTCTTGAGTGGGCAGGGGCCAGGGACAATGCCAGACACCCTACAGCACTCAGGACAGCCCCGACAAACGAGATGAACTCGGAGGCTGTGCTGAGGCCAGAGAGCCTGGGACGAGCAGGATGGGCCTGACCCTGCCTGCTGTGGTTCCAGCTCTCAGGTTCTCTGCCTTGGGTGAATATACCAGCCCTGGCATTTGTGGGAGGCACAGCATGATGGAGCGAGACAGGCAAGGGCCTTGGAGTCAGTGGGTCCTGGGGTGCAGACCCCAAGGGGCTGTGTGACTCCGGATAAGCTGCTTTACCTCTCTGGTCCCTAATTTATACAGAGTAGGGGTGTCTGGCTCCCTCATCTCCCAGGGGCCCTATAAAATCAGACAAGAGAGGTGCAGAGGCCCTTGCCAGTTGGCCATGCAGTGACAGGTCATGCCATCGGCGGGCGGGCATCACAGTCAGGACGGCCGGTCACTGCACTGCCAACAGGCCCTATCCTTGTGGCTGCAGCACACGACCCAAATCTCCCCCACCCACGCCATCCCTCCGCTCCTCCCCAGCCTGCCCCACCTGGGTACCTGCACACCAGGCTGCCCCTGGCTGGTGAGGTCCCGCAGCTTGGCTTCCCGCAGTGGGTATCTCCTGGCTGGCATGGTGGGCTCGCTGGCCGCGGTGGCTCTGGGGCAGGCCTTGTGCTTGGTGATCTGATTGGTGCTGTAGGCCCTCCGTCGCTGGGAGGAGTCCGGGCCTGGCAGGGGCAGTGACGGGCAGCCATCAGGGTGCAGGACAGGGGAAAGAGGGGGGCCTGTGTGGCCATCTTGCTCTCTGGCCCCCAAAGCTTGCCTGGTCTCAGCCTAATCTGTGCTCCCAGCGACTCGCCCTCTGCCCCTTTGTAGGGTCCTGTGCGTTCCAGACTGACGAGGCGAGCAGCCAATGCCTTGTGCTTCCTAAGCGCCACACCCCCACCCGCTGCCTAGGGGCCTCCTTTCTCTTCTTTCTCTCTCTCTCTCTCTTTCTTTCTTTCTTTCTTTCTTTCTTTCTTTCTTTCTTTCTTTCTTTCTTTCTTTCTTTCTTTCTTTCTTTCTTTCTTTCTTTAATTTGAAAGTCAGAGTTACATAGAGAGAGAGACAGAATGAGAGGGGTCTTCATCCACTGCTTCACTCCCCAGATGGCTGCAACGTCTGGGGCTGGGCAGGCCGAAGCCAGGAGCTTCACCTAGATCTCCCTCGTGGGTGGCAGGGGCCCGTGCACTTGGCATCTTCCGCTGCTCTTCCCACACCAGCAGCAAGACGGGACGCCAGCGGCACAGACGCGGCTTTACCGGCTACGTCCAGTGCCCGCCCACCTCTGACAGCCTCTAAGCAGCGATTCCCTTGTGGCGTCTGGGTCGCTTCCCCCCAGCAGGGGTGTTTGCCTCTCCCTGGAGTCCGCACAGTCCTTCAGCTTTCCTGGGGCGCCCTTACCCTGCTTTCTATCAGAATCAAGGCCAACGGGATCTCTCGCTGGATGGACAGCTGCTGAGAGGCAGGTGCCTCCTGTGGGTTACACTGTTTCCCACGCTGTGCTCAGCGCCTGGCCTTAGCAGGCCAGTGGCAATGGGGCTGCGAGCGGGGACAAACCCTGTGTAAAGGGGCTTTGGCATCAGGTGGGTCTGGACTATTTATCTGTCCTCTCTCAAGTCCCATGAGCTTAGCCAAGTGGCTTAAATTCCCCAAGTCTGCTTGCTCACCTGTAAAATGGGGACAGTAGTACCCTTAGTAATGGCACCGGGAAAATGGGTACCCAGCTCTGGAGCTGCTAGCCACTCACTGAGATTTCTAGAAATTCTATTTTTTTTCTTCTGAGAGGATGAGAGAGAGAGAGAGAGAGAGAGAGAGAGAGAATGCTCCCATCAACTGGTTTATTCCCCAAATGCCCACAACGGCTGGGGCTTCACCATGTGGAAGCCAGGAGCCAGGAACTCCATCCAGGTCTCCCTTGTGGGCGGCAGGGCCCATCTGCCTGAGCCATCACCCCTGCCTCCAGGGTGCGCACCAGCAGGAAGCTGGGATCGGGCGTAGGGCCACAGGTACTCCTGTATGGGATGCAGGCATCCCAGAGGGAGGCTCGGCCCCTAGGCCAAATACCTGCCTTGAGATTACTTAAGAAACAAGGTGCTTAGTATTCTGTGAGCACTCACTAAACGACAGCAAACCCACCTGAGTTGGTGGAGGAGTCTCCGCTGAACAGCCGGGCGTCTCTAGCCTGCCCCGGGCTGAAGGGCGCCCCCGAGCTCTTAGCACAGTCCCCGCTGTGCGGGCCGGGGCCCTCATCCTGAGAGTGGTAGAACACGGAGCTGCTGGACTCCCGAGACTGCAGGGGGCTGCACCGCTGCCTCTTGCTGTCCTAGAGAGGGAGAGAGGAGAGGGCTGGCATGGAGGCGAGACGCCAGGAGGGACTTCCACAGGGCGCGAGGAGTGTGAGCAGGGGTGCTGAGGGTTCCACCTCTGCAGAGCCAGCAGAGTAGAAAGGGTTGGTTGGCTTCGGGAAGTTGGGCAAACTTCCGCTCAAGATGTGGTGGCTGGAATCATCCTCCGTCTCACTCATGTGGCCTATGCTCTTTTTTTGTTTTTTCAAAATGACTGGCACACATGCCCTTGATTTCTTTCTTTCTTTTTTTTTAAATTTATTTAACAGGTAGAGTTATAGACAGTGAGAGTGAGAGACAGAGACAGAGAGAAAGGTCTTCCTTCCATTGGTTCACCCCCCAAATGGCCACCACGGCCAGCGCTGTGCCGATCTGAAGCCAGGAGCCAGGTGCTTCTTCCTGGTCTCCCATGCGGGTGCAGGGGCCCAAGCACTTGGGCCATCCTCCACTGCCTTCCCGGGCCACAGCAGAGAGCTGGCCTGGAAGAGGAGCAACCGGGACAGAACCTGGCCCCGACCGGGACTAGAACCTGGGATGCCGGGGCTGCAGGCAGAGGATTAGCCTAGTGAGCCACTGCGCCAGCCCCCATGGCCTATTTTTTATTTTTTTGTGGCCTACGTTCTTCATCATTGACTTTATTCTTCAAAAATGTTAAAGATGCCATTCCTGCCTCCAAATAGGCCCTCAAAATGAACACAGTGGGTCAACTATCACTTTCATTGCGTTCTCCATGATACAAGTGTGTGTGTGTGTGTGTGTGTGTGTGAACACACATTGACTTTGAGGCATTCTTTTGTTTTATCAAAACTGGACCAAACTGCTATCATTTATCAATATCTCACATTGTATACTTAAAACATTTTGGAACTCGCGTATGTAACCGCTTTTTCTAGCATTCAATTGCACAGCATTCTACTCCCGCCCCCATCGTCGAAGGCTTTGTGGCCATTTATGTCTGCTACCTAACAAGCGTTACAATGAGTTCTTGGTCACGGGTCCATGCTTTTATCTCTATGGGCTGGATTCCTAGCAGTGGGGTTTCTAGGCTGAAAGGTTTCGTATTTCTGTTTTCGCTGTTTCTTGATTGCCCTCAGGAGGGCTGCGGCGAGTCCCGCTTACATCACCACCATCCCAAGGCCCTCTTCACCCAACACCCCTGCCACCAGCAGGGGCACCCGCTTACATCATCACCATCGCAAGGCCCTCTTCACCCAACACCCCTGCCACCAGCAGGGGCACCCGAGCCAGCCTTAGGGCAGAATGATGACTGTGGGCTCCTCTGGTGTCTGCTGGTGACCTGGTGGTGCCTTCCAGATCTCCAAGGAGGGGCTGGGCTGTGCAAAGCTTGGCCAGCATTTTGTTTAGCGCTTTCTTTCTGCACTTGAACTCCCTGTTGTCTGTAACACGTGAACCATTACTCGATCACAGTTCTTAAGACATTCTGTAACATTCAAAACTCTGGACATTTCACATCAAATTTTAATTTCTCTTGAAAATTGGAAACATATTTAACATTGGGCCCAAATTTCCCTCATGGCAACAGTCTGTTAGAGGTGAGTAGGGCTGCCCAATTTAGACAGGGTGTATGCTATCCAATTGGCCACACTCCTCACTACTCCTTACTGCCTCTCCAACTGTAAGCTCAGTGATCATTGCTAGCCAGCATGGCATCGTTTGCATTTGTACACCAAGATCCATCATTTCATACCTGCCTAATCCTTGCGGAGACTGGGTGTGTGATCGCTTCTTTAAAAAGAAAACAAGGCCGGCGCTGCGGCTCACTAGGCTAATCCTCCACCTTGTGGCGCCGGCACGCCGGGTTCTAGTCCCGGTCGGGGCGCTGGATTCTGTCCCGGTTGCCCTTCTTCCAGGCCAGCTCTCTGCTATGGCCAGGGAGTGCAGTGGAGGATGGCCCAAGTCCTTGGGCCCTGCACCCCATGGGAGACCAGGAAAAGCACCTGGCTCCTGCCATCGGATCAGCGCGGTGCGCCGGCCGCAGCGTGCTGGCCGCGGCGGCCATTGGAGGGTGAACCAACGGCAAAGGAAGACCTTTCTCTCTGTCTCTCTCTCTCACTGTCCACTCTGCCTGTCAAAAAAATAATAAAAAAAAAAGAAAACAAGCTGAGAGATCCACTGAAGGAGACTGAATTGAAGAGACCCACAGACGAGGAAGGAGCTCTTCTCAGGCCACCGCCCACATGTTAGCACGAGTCCTACCTCCCTTTGCAAAGTTCATGGCCTTTATCCCACTTCCGCCACCAAATATAAGACAATTACCCATGTAAATACGTAAGAACACAAGCTTAGCTAAGGAGATGGTAGCTGACCGGAGTGTTTAGGGAAAGAAGCCCAAGAGCAGTGTTCCTGAACTGAACGGTGTGTAGTATCAACTAAGGGAGATCCTGCAACGCTGACCCCTTGCCCTGACCTTCAGGGACCCTTGTCCAGTGGACCTGGGCTGCAGCTAGGGCTCCACATGCTCAAGGTCCTGAGTGGCTCTGTTGAGGACCACACTTGGAGACGGGGCATCCACTTAAGTAGCAGCTACGCCCACAACCGCAAATCCAATTCCAATTAGTTTTTGGATGCCATGAAGTATGGTTGCAGCTCAGGTTTGTAGGCAAAAGGTCCTGAACCCCAGTGGCCCCCGGGGTTTCCGGGACACTTACAGATCTGGGACTGGAGATGTACAAGGAAGCATCGCACACGATGCCGTAGCCCACGAGCCGCTCTCCAGGGAAGAGGGAGCTGGTGCTGACCGGTGAGATCAGGACCTCGGTGGTCTCGGGGAAGACCCACTCCACAGTCACATCACTCAAGACGGGGGCCATGGCCTTCTTCAAGGATTTGATCATCTGTGGGGCGGGATCAGAACATGGAGGGGCGGGGAGTGTGAGCAACGCTGGGAGGTGTGGAGACCACGTGGAAGGAACTTGGGGGGCGGGGGAGTGCAGGCACAGCAGCTGTGGGCGGCTCGCCTGGCAGTGGGAGCCCCTCTGTGCTTCTAGACTCCTAGACCGTCAGAGCTGGAGCCAATCTTTGCTGTCACCTTCTCTACCCTTCCCCAGGGCCCCCAGGCTGTGTCCACGCGTGGACGGGTGGTTTTCTTGAGAAAGTTAACTGGTTGCTCTGAGCCTCTGTTTCCCCTTCTGTTAAAGCGGGGAGCACCGTTGGAGGATTACCCATGCTATTGGATACTGAAACATCTAACACGCGGTAGGCGTTCAACAAGTGACGGCTGCGGTTTGGCACCACCTAGACCATTTCCGCAGAGGGACTGCAGACTACAGGAAATCGCTCGGACAGCTGGCAGCTCCAGACGCGCGCTCTCACACCTCCCGCTTAGCAGGACCAGGCGCGTTTGCTGCAAGGAAGGCAGCTTGGTGGTGGCTTCCTGTTGCAATGCCTTAGCTTTGGAGCCCAGACCACACCCCTTCCTGGAAGCCCCCCAGCCACTGACTGAGCTCAGAAGGGGTGCTAGTGCCCGGCTGTTTCAGCCCAATGCAGACTTCCTAACAGGCGGTCTTCACTGCAGGGCCCCCGACTCTGCGTCCTGGCCTGCAGGGCCTCCCCTTCTGCTGCCTCCTCTTTCGACTGTTGCAACCGCTGCCCCCGGGGACCTCCCCACTCTTAACCTCAGCTCTGCTGCTCTTCCTGGGGACCCTGGGTTGTGCTAAGGTTGGATTGTTTGTGCTAAACAGGTGGAGAACAGAGAGCAAACTGTAAGCTCCTCTGAGACCTTTACAGTCTTCTGAGCCGCTACTTGCCATCACCAGGAATGGGCTAGAAATGATCCCATTTCCCTAACGGTGGAGCTCCCTGAGAAGCCTCGGCCCTGCCCAGCCGGTGGATGGAGCCAGTAATCGGTGGCTGGAGACGCGTGTCTGGTGTCCTGGGACTGTGCCAAAGGTTTGCCTGCTCTGTGGCCTCCGCCCCAGGGACTGTTACCGGGGTGCGGTGAGGCGTAGTGGAGAGCTCAGATTCAGAGTGAAGTCCCAGCTCCACCGCTGAGCAGCCACTTGACCCGTCTGGGCCTCTGTAGTTCCCAGCACAGGAAGAGAGCAGGAGGCCCTCCCGCCTACCTTGGGTTGCAGCCGCTCCCCCTCCACCAGGAACTCAGCACTGCCCTTGGACACACACGCCAGCCCCTTCACCAGCCTGTGGCAGACGTTGGGTCCAATGCCAAAGCTATAGCACCTGGGGGGAGGGGAGAGAGGGCTGCTTTCGTCTCCTGGTGGGGAAGGGGACACAGCCTGGTCTGGCAGACCAGCTCGGAGCTGGCCTCAGCTTTGGGCAGCGTGAGGGAGAAGGCCAATGGGCCATCCATGGGCGCTCTTGCCCTGCACTCCCAGGGACAGGGAGCCTCTTCCTGGGGGCTCTTTGGGCCTGGGGTGCAAAGGTGTGGGTGAGCAGGCAGCGGGCCCCCGGCCTCCAGCCTGGGCTGACCTGGTCGAGAAGGCGTGGTTACGCATCAGCTCCAGAACCTTCCCGGTGTTGTTGACGACGCCGTCAGTGATCAAGAAGAGGAGCCGCGGGTGGCCTGGGTGCACTGGCTGCCGCACCACCCACTTGAGAGGGGAAAGGATGTTGGTGCCACCCATGTCAGCGCGCATTTTCTGGATGTTATCACAGGCCAGGGCCAGGCTTTCCTGCAGGAAAAGATCACAGCGGGGGCATGCGGTCCCCAGGGTCACCTGTGGCATGGAGCCCCTGAGCCACCCCGGATCTTAGCCCAGCCTCACTGGAGCTGACCCACGCTCCTGCCTGCATCCCTGCCCTGCCCACGGGAAGAACAGGCGGCATCTTGTTTGGTGCAGTTCTGCCCGGTGGGACCCTGTGCCAATGATGCCCGAGAGGCCACCGTTTGTGGGCCATTGATGGACTTGTTTCCTTTCTGGAGTCCTCTTTTTTTTTTTTTTTTGACAGGCAGAGTGGACAGTGAGAGAGAAAGGTCTTCCTTTGCCGTTGGTTCACCCTCCAATGGCCACCGCGGCAGGCGCATCGCGCTGATCTGATGGCAGGAGCCAGGTACTTATCCTGGTCTCCCATCGGGTGCAGGGCCCAAGCACTTGGGCCATCCTCCACTGGCCTCCCTGGCCACAGCAGAGAGCTGGCCTGGAAGAGGGGCAACCGGGACAGAATCCGGCGCCCCGACCAGGACTAGAACCCGGTGTGCCGGCGCCGCAAGGTGGAGGATTAGCCTAGTGAGCTGCGGCGCCGGCCCTCTGGAGTCCTCTTAACAAGTATAAGCAGCCCTGCAAGAGGCAGCACTCGATTCTTCAGCACCAATGAGGTGACCCTGTTTGCTAGCGGGAGGCGGGTCATGTGTTGGGAAGACCCCCAGGCCAGGAACTGTGAGACTTGAGCCCTGAGCCTGACTTGGCACTGACTCCCTGTGACACTTGGAGGAAGGCACTTCCCCAGTCTGGGACTCAGGTTCCCGTGGCCCCGGAACCAACTCTGGGGGACTCAGCTCGCTGAAGATGCCTGGCAGCAGATGGATGGCACTGCTCCACTTCCGATCCAGCTCCCTGCTAATGCACCTGGGAAGGCAGCAGAAGTGCTTGGGCCCCTGCACCTATGTGGGAGACCCAGATGGAGCTCTAGGCTCATGGTTTCTACTTGGCCCAGCCCGAGCTGTTGCAGCCATTTGGGGAATGAACCAGTGGAGGGAAGATCTGTCTCTCTCTCTGTCACTACCTTTCAAATAAGTAAGCCTTACAACGAAAAAAAGAATCTAGGGCCAGTGCTGTGGTGTAGCAGGTAAAGCCACCGCCTGCAGTGCCGGCATCCCATATGGGCACTGGTTCGAGTCCTGGCTGCTCCACTCCTGATCCAGCTCTCTGCTATGGCCTGGGAAAGCAGTAGAAGATGGCCCAAGTCCTTGGGTCCCTGCACCCACGTGGGAGACCCAGAAGAAACTCCTGGCTCCTGGCTTCGGATCGGCCCAGCTCAGGCTGTTGTGGCCATGTGGGAAGTGAACCAGAAGATGGAAGACCTCTCTTTCTCTCTCTCTGCCTCTACCTCTGTAACTCTGCCTTTTTAATAATAATAACAACAACAACAACAACAACAACAAAAAGCCAAAAACCAAAAACCAAAAAACAAGAGAATCTTAAAATCCTGAGCCAGCAAGACTAGGAATCCATCTGAAGGGAATAATTAAGGATGTCAGCAAAATCTATGATACAAAAATGACTAAATAGAAAAAGTGGCAACAATTTAAATGCCAACTGTGGAGTTTTGTGAAATCAACCTGACCTCTAGTGACGTACTAGGTGACTACTAACATTAGGTCACAGATGAATAGTCACTAGCATGCAAATAGGTTCATAATAGATTGTGGTGTTAGGAAAGCAGGTTGTGGAAGGGAGCGCAGGTTAGTCCTACCTACACAGGCCCACGCACAGAACCAGGGCCGCAAGGGCGGGCGGGCACCCTGCTCTCGCAGGCTTTTCTTCTTTATGGCCTGACTGATGCAATCACGAGAGATTCCAAACATTCTTTTTGATTGTCTAGACTTAAAAACCGTGGGATAGTACACATGTATTTTAAACACTCATAGAGTGGTTTTTAGTTGAAAAGGTGTCCCTATGTTCTCTCTTCCTCCCTCCCTTCCCCCCCCCCCCCCCCCCCCCGTCACTTCCTTCTTAGATCTGGGTAGGATGCTCTGGTTTCGCACGTGCTGCCGAGGCCACAGCCCGCTTGTTTCAGACAGCAGGTTGATCCTTAGCCCACTTCATGCCCACCCGGCCACCTGCTCACTCCCCTCCCCACCCCACTCACTTCTTCAGCTCAACCTTCCTAAGTCCTTTGTCCTCATGAGACAGAGACCTTAACGCATGGCAGGCCTAGGGCATGTCCTCTCTCTCTCTCTCTCTCTCTCCCCCTGGGCCCCTTCTCTGCACACACACAACTTGGCCCGATGCACTGTTTCATTATAATGAGTTTGAGATGTCAGGAAAAAGCCTCAGCAGAGAGAGCATCCCTCCCATTGGCCGTCCTGGCTGTGATCGGGGCTCCTCGGGGTGTGGCAGTGGCTGAGAGAGGTCCCAGGGTCCCCTCCTCCCTCCTCTGCTCCCCACCACCCACCACCCTCCCGGCCCCAGGCTTGACCCCTCCTTACCTCGTTGTAGTTCTGGCTAGAAGGGAAGAGAGTCTTAAATGTGGATCCAAAGCCAATGACATTGAAGAGGCAGGTTGGCATGAGGCTCTTCAGTGCCACCAGCATGGCATCCTGGCAGACAAGACGGGGGTTTGGGGATTCAGCTGGGAGTTGCTGCCTCTCTGCCACCACGCACCTCACCCCCAGCGCAGGAGCAGCCTCCAGAGGGGCCTCGTGCCCTCCATCTGCACCCAGCGCCTCCTCCTCCCGCACATCAGGAAACGTGCTGATGCTGCCCAGAGGCCGGAGCAAAGCCATCATCAGAGAGCTTCTTATCCATGCAGCGGGGCCCGCTTCTCGAAGCCATTCGATTCCGGCTGCCAGCTCCATTTCACCTCTCACTGACCCTCAGAGGTAGAGAGCAGGGGGCACCTGCTTCCTTCTGACAAAGCAAAATTGATGTCGAAGGGAGGGAAGTGGCCGGGGCAGGTCGTGCTGAGGACGGAACAGCTTCTGGCCCTCATCCAGGACCTTGGCCTGGGACTCAGTCGACATTCACCCCACCCCTAGGGACGGTTTCTCAGCTCACGTTTGCTGAGTGTACAGGGTGTACTTTTCCACGCACTGCTTCACTAATCTCCACAATAACCCCGACGGTGTCCTCATTTTATAGAAGAGAGGACGGAGGCACAGAGAGGTGGAGTGACTTCCTTCCCAGTGAGACAGCAGTAATGGAGCCAGGACTCAAACACATGTCATTTACCTCCACAGCCTGTGGACACTGGCGTCTTTGCTGAGAAAGCTATGCACCCCCAGGAGTCCCAGAGAAAGGCATATTGAAAAATAAAATGACCAAGAGGGAGGTGGAGGTGTTGGCAGAAGTGACGATGAGGAGGGTGGTGGTGATGGTGATGATACAATGACAAATGTTAGCGTCTACTGTGTGCTGCACATTGTGCCAAGCACTTGCTAGTAATTGTTGCATTTCATCTTTATAACATGTGCTATATATAGCACAGTGGTTAAGGAGAGTCCCTTTTCAGTTAAACACATCTGGGTTTAAATAACACCTTTACCATTACTAACTTGACCTTGGCTGATTATGTCATCCCTCTGCGCTGCACCCTGACACACAGTAAACATTCGTTATGTGGCAACTCTTGCCAACCCAATGAAGTTCATATCATAGCAGTACCCCTATTTTACAGCTAAGGAAACTGAGGCTCAAGAGGGTTAAGGAACTGTGCTGGATCACAGAACTTAAGAATAGGACCAAGACTTTCAAAGCACAGCTTCCGGGGCCAGCACTGAGATGTAGTGGGTAAAGCTACCACCTGCGACACCGGCATCCCATATGGGTGCCAGTTTAATTCCCGGCTGCTCCATTTTCAATCCAGCTCCTTGCTAATGGCCTGGGAAAGCTGCAGAGGATGGGCCAAGTGCTTGAGCCCCTGCAGCCATGTAGGAGACCCAGAAGAAGCTCCTGGCCCCACCCTGGTTGTTAGAACCATTGGGGGAGTGAATCAGCACATGGAAGTGTGTGCTCTCTCTCTCTGTCTCTCCCTCTCTCTCTTTCTCTGTCTCTGTAACACTACCTTTCAAATAAATAAATACTTTTTAAAAAAGTACATAGCCCAGATCTGTGTTCCTGTCTGTCCTGCCCTGGTACAGAGCTCAGGAACGAAGGCTTCCCCCCAACTCCCAAGTAGTTTATTGGTGGGAGGGATCTCAGCATGGCTTTGGGGAAACAAACCATTGTGCTCCAGGTTCTAGGACGAAACGCTCACAGCAGATTCTGGCCACTCTCACATCCTACTTACAGCCTCCCACGGGCACAGATCCACAGCCCTTCCCCCACCTTCCTCTGCAAACATCAGCATTAAACATTAGCACTGGCATCCTCTCCCTCTCTCTCTGTTGCTTGTGTCAATACATTCTGTGTCTTTACAAAGGAAGTCAATACCTGCTTATTTTTCCATTAGTCACTAATGCATATTTCTGCTAGCAGGAGACCGTGCTAGTCCACACAGATCATCTCTGCTCACACCTATTAGAATTTTAAGGGCATGGTTTTTGGCAGTGAGTGGCAGCTGAAGAATGAGACCAGCTGCAGGAAATTAAATTGGCTGAACTTGCCCCTCTGGCACATGCTGTTTGGATTTCTATTCTCTTCCTTCTCCCTAAGCACAGTGTTTCCTAAAATTTCAGTCCAATGGGCCACAATGAATGGCCCAAGCACCCGCCCCTCCCCCAGTGGGCTTACTGACCTTGGAGAGGAAGTGTGTGTGGCCCCGGTCATCTTTGTGGCTTTCTGTAAAAGGATCATGCTTAGTGGCATGGGGTACACCAATGCAAAGCCACTTGTGATGGGGTGACCTTGAGGTCAGTGAGCTGAACTGGAGAACAAGAGAGACTCCAAGGGAAAGGGGACTGACAGGAGAGCTAGATAAAATTGTTAGAGAATTCTAGAAGGCAAAGGTCTTTAGCTCAGGAAGTGGATTTACATTCACAAACTGACTCCATTTAAATGGTTGTTACTGCCTGAAAATCAGGATTAGAAAGATATTGAAGCTGAGTCCAGGCTCAGCTGGGAAAAAAACCAAAAAACAAAACAAAAAGAACGGTCATGATCAATTAGTGATGGCTGGGCTTAGGAGAGGGAAGCAGAGGGACTGTGACACGCATTTGCCCTCCCTGAATTAACGCTTCCTCTTGGTTTTAGAGACAAGACAAATGAAGCCCAGAGTGGAGATTCCATTGGTCCAAAGCCACACAGCAAATCAGTGGCAGAACCGGCCCTGGACCACAGGCATTGCTCTTTGTCTCGCAGCAGAAACGACATAATCTGAGAGGAGGCTTCTAAAGTGGAAGAGTATGTATGACTCCCATAAGCAATGTAAGGAAAATGAGCACCGAGGCAAGACAGAAGGTTGAGACTCTCACCAGCCCTGCGGACTTGGGAAAAGCATTTAGCCTCCTGGAGACTCAGTTTCTTCGCCTGGATAATGGAGAGGAAAGGCATGGAATGTTCCCTCACAGGTTCGTGGTTCCATGATGCTCTAGCGTAACTGGGGAGCTGTCTGGGAACTGTTCCTGGCTGTGCAGCAGAAGACAGATGATGGCCTTACAGGCCTGGTGCATGCTGCAGCACTCAGAACCCTGGACAGCTCCACACTCCGCTTCTCGCCTTTGACGCTGGACTAGGGTAGGGAGAAGGCACCATCCAGCCCACACCCATCCCAGAGTGAAGAGGACTCAAACCAGAACTTGGGTCTCATATACGAGTCCTCTGGTCATACTTTAAGGCAAAACCCAGTCCTGGAGAGACTGCAGAGATGGCTGGCATGGTAGTTCCACCTGGTAATGCCCCTCTCCTTGCTGAGCCTGTTGCCCTGGAAACAAGAGCTTGCTCCAGGGACAAACCAGGGTGCAGGATGGAATTTCAGGAGATAGCAGAGCCCCACTCCCTTCTCTCTTAACCCTTTGTTCTCCTGAAGTATGATCTTTTACTCAGTTCAACAAACAGACCAGGGCTTTGTTTGCATGAACACAGAGCTAGGCTCCACGGGGAGAGATGGATGAGAAAGACCTAGCCCTCTCCCTTATTGAGTTAACAATTCTACCCTTATTGAGTTCACAATTCTACCCTTACTGAGTTCACAATTCTACCCTTACTGAGTTCACAATTCTATCTGCACAGTGAAAACCAGAAGGGAGCATTGGGTAGCACCATAAGCAAGACAGTCTCTGGAGGGGGATGAACCGCTTCTGGTGGGTTGTGGGGCAGGAAGCCATCCCTCTCTCCCACCCTCCTGTGGAGCTCTCCTTTGCAGGGAGACCAGGCTGGCTCCCTTGCCCAGGAGCTCCTGGAGGGCAGCAGTTGTGTTTGCATCTGGCTGTCTTCCCAGAGGACCAAGCACAGGGCTTGGCACAGAGTAGGCATTTGGGAAAAGAGGAGCCCACTCTTTCCCATTGGACTTTACACATACTTGGTGGCAGGGGCCACACTCAGTGGCTCTCTGGTGTGGGGTGGTGAGAACTGTCAGGCAGATGTGGGTTTAATCTTGGACCACACTAGCTGTGTGACCTTGGGTAGGTGGCTAGGACCCCTAGGTTGAGCTTTCCCATTTGGAAAAGGTGACAGTAGGCCTAATTTCAGAGGGATACTGTCTGGATTAGATATCAAGCTGTGCTTTAAGTGCCCAGCACAGTAGCTGACAACCATAGCCTCCCCTCCCCCCAATGCTGGCTTCCCTCCTCTCCTCACTGTGCCCCTCTCCACCCAGTACCTGGTGAGGTGTCTTAGCCAGAGCACGCACACGGCTGATGTTTGTATAGTGAGAGGGACAAGAGTCAACAACTCTACCCTTTGTCAATGTATGACCATTCTGCCTCTTCTGCCTCTACTCACACACTTCAGCGTTTCATTTTGGGAGTAAATTCAGTGTAGGTGTCTTGATTTAAAAAGATTTTTTTAAAGATTGTTTCTTGGAACAAAAAGTGCTGGGGAAGCCCGGCAGGAACAGCACAGCCCCGGGTCAGGGGGCGAGGCCCTGGGAGTAGATGCCCACCTTGACACGGTGGATGTTGGTGCCACTCATGCTGCCACTCCGGTCGACCAGGAAGATGAACTCCCCGTGGCTCTTTCTCAGGTTTGGCTGGACGGACTGGAGGTCAGGACAGAAGTTGAGCATGATGACAGAATGGTGGGGAATGTCTTTGTGCAGGCGTTTCCGGATGATTTCTGTCTGGAGGAGAAAGGTAACCTCTGACTTTGGCAGACCAGGGGTGCTCTGGTCCCCATCCCTTACCAAGTCAGCATCCCCACTCCCACTCTGTAGACAGATGTCCTGGCTGAATGTCCTTGGCTCCTCTGGGAGCTGGACTTTCCCAGGTTTCAATGGCCAGCTCAGACTTTGCAGGCAGAAAGACTTGGCTGTGAATCCCAGCTCTGTCACCATCCAGCTGTGTGTGCCCTGGGCAAGCCCCTCTTCTAAGTCTGTTTTCACATTAAAATGGGGACAAATTGGGGCTGGCACTGTGGCGCAGTGGGTTAAGTCACCACCTGCAACACCAGCGTCCCATATTAGAGCCCCAGTTTGAGTTCTGGCTGCTCTGCTTCCAATCCAGCCTGCTGCTAATGAGCCTGGGAAAGCAGCAGAAGATGGCCCAAGTGCTCGGGTCTCTGTCAACCACATAGGAGACTTGGATGGAGTTCCAGACACCTGGCTTTGGCCTGACCTGGCCCCAGCCATTGTGGCCATCTGGGAAGTGAATCAGCAGATAGAAGACCTCTCTCTCTCTCTCTCTGACTTTCAAATCAACAAACAAACCTTTAACAAATACATAAATAAACCGGAGCACATGCAGCCATGTGTGAGGGCAGCTGTGAGGGTGCACACCAGGGAGAAGCCCACTTCCATTGAGTGCCAGCCTCTTGTGCTTTCCCACAGGGTGGAAGCAGCTCTGGCTTCTCTTGGCTGTGAACTTGATCTTGCTGGTTCACTGATTCCCTTCCACAGACACATCTCTACTCTTCCTTTCAGTTTTACCCAATTGGAAAGCCTTCCGCAGTCTCCTGGGTGGACTCAATCACTTGGCTTCCTCACCCATGAAGTGAGGACACGAGTCCACGCCTCACCGGGTTGTATGCCGTTAAGTGTCAAGGTGGAGGGCTGGGTGGGGGGAGGCGGGGGTCTCCCTAAGTGGCCCCCATGGCCATCGCAGCTGCTGCTCTTGTGTGTCCTGTGGGCCCAGGCACTTCTCGCAAGAGGGCGCCTTTGGGCTCCTACCTCTTCCTGCTACCTGACGGCAGGTCACACCTTCATCTCTTTTGCATCTCTGTGACTTAACGTGGAGCTGGGCTCAGAGCTGGATCCGTAAGCAGGAAGGCATCTGTGTTCTTTGTCTTTGTGTGACCTTGTGGCTACCTAAGGTCAGTTCTGCCCCAGAACAGTCCTTCTTGGAAGGCAGCTATCACCACTATATCACCAACACACACAAGGGCGGTCCTTCTCAGCCCTGTTCTGGCTCCACACGGAATCTCATGTCCTCCACGCTCCCTTGGGGCGCGCCCTCTCTCTCTTGCTCTCTCTCTCTTGCTCTCTCTCTCTCTTTCTGTCTCTGGGTGCATATGGGCTCTCTGTGGCTGTTTCTCAGTTTCTATTGGTTTGAGTCCCTTCCCCAACCCAACAGGTGGCACCACCTCCCACCTGGTTGATCAAACCATTGTACCTGCTCTTCTCTCTTACAGGTGCCTGTCCTACAGCAAAAACCCATCCTCACCTTGACCTCCCCTCTCTGCTGCCACTGCCACCTCCCAAGTTCAGGACAGGATCCCCTGCCAGACACGGCCTCTTCTTCCCCTGCCACCTCCCTGTGGTCTGGGTGATCATTTGTGTCCTTCTGTTGCTTCAGCCATGGCTTCCCCACAGGCCTCTCGGTACCAGGGCCTGCTGGAGCCCTGGGTGGCCTGAGCCCCGTCCGGCGACCCCCATCTCTACCCGCTCTGCTCCCCACATTCCAGCCTTGCTGGCCTTCATCTGTTCCCTACATGGGTCGCCAGTCTCCTGCTTCTCTCCGCTGTCTCCCAGTGCTCGCTTAACCACCCTCAGGTCTCCTGCTGGGGCAGGGGCTCCCTAAACGCCTGGCTGAGGGCACCCAGCACCCAGCGTCACCCTGTTCTCTGCCTTCACGGTGCCCCTCCGTCTCCACCCTGACCTTGCTCAGCTGTCTGGTCTGTCTCCCTGCTCTAGAATGAAGGCTCCATGAGGCCAGGGAGCGTGAGCCTGACACCCACTGAGCACTTGTGCACGCCCAGCAGGAAGAGGAGAGGCTGAATCTGTGTGGGTCTTTATTGTAATTATTATTTATTTATTTATTTGAGTTTATGTGAAGGGGAAGGAGAGCTCTTGCATGTACTTGATCACTCCCCAAATTCCTGTAACAGCTGTGGTCGGCAAAAGCCAGGGGCCAGGAACTCAGTGTGACACTCCCCTGTGGGCGGCAGGGGCCCAACTGCTTGAGCCACCACCTGCTACCTCCCGGGGTGCGCATTAGCAGGAAGGGGAATGGGAAGTGGAGCAGGACTCAAACCCGGGTACGCGATATGGGAGCGGGTGTCCCGAGTGGCGTGCTCACCGCTACGCCAGATGCCCAGAGTGTGGGCCTTGTTTGCCACTGACCCGTGTGTGCACATTTCTTATTTTCAGTCTCTGTCTTTGTCCCTCTCTGTAGCGCTGTCTCTTGTAGATAGTATCTCGCACTGTGTTATTTGTCCTCTTTTTGCTAAATCATGCTTTTTTGTGTCTTAAAAATGTATGTATTTTTTTTATTTGAGAAGCAAAGAGACAGAATGGGGTGGGGTGTGCATCCTGTTCTGTCTCATCCAGCACTCAAACGCAGGCATCACCACAGGGGATGCTGGCACCCCAAAAGTGGCACCTTCACCACTTGGCCGAATGGCAGCCCCCTAGATCACGCCTTCTGAGAGCACGCCCCACCCGCTCTCCTTGCCAAGGGATCTGCCCTTCCCTGCCACCTCCCACACTGAACCCCTTTGCCATGGGCCACGGTCCAGCCGGCGGTGACCGCTGCACCTGCCAGGGAGAGCAGCCACCTCCAGGAATCCAGTTTCTGCCCCTGAGAGGGACGGGTGGGTGGCCTGGCTGGGGATGCTGGCACGTCTCCTCGAGCTGCCATTACCCAGTTACAATGAACTTATCGTGCCGAGCAGCTGCGGTCAGCCCGGGGCTCAGGAGGATGCCATCTATTTGCATAATCAATCCGGTCCCCGAGCTAATGGATTTGAGGCTCAGCAGGCGGGGCAGCCAGCCCGGGGGCCGAGGAGACCCGTTGCCCTCGGCTGCGCACGCGCTGCGGTTCTGAGAGCTTGGTGCCATCCCCGGCATTGCCAGTCCCTGTCCCGGGAGCCCGGCTCCAGCTTCTTCTCCCAAGTGACTCATCCCCAGGAGGGCAGGTGCTTCCAGGAGGTCTCTAACCACACTTTCCTCGCCACTGCCCACTCGCCAGCTCCTGACGACAAGGGCTGGGGATTTCAGCTCAATGGAAAAGTGGGTTCTAGTTGCTCAGCCTGGCTGTGCCAAGGAGAACTCTCAGGACAGTGGCCCTTCCCTCCCTTCGCTATCTTTGGGTGCTGACCCTCGGTTTTCTCATCGAAGAAGGGGGCCAAGAGAAAGCAGCACGCCATCTCTCAGAAACCTGTCCAGGCCCTCAGGACCACGCTGGAGCGGGCACCAGGCTCGCTCCCATCCCCATGCCCACCCCTCATCCTTTAGCTCTGTGAGCTGGGAACCTTTTTCTCAGGCCTGACCAGCTCTGCCCATATCCTCTATGTAAGAGCGAGCGAGGACCCACGAGAGGAGGAGCAGGGGGCCCCTCCTGCAGAGGGGAAGGGAGGCCCGGAGGGAAAGGGGGTGCTGAGCTGGGAGGGCACCCGCAGCTGCAGGCTCTCAGCAGCCTCTTGTGGACGCAATGCCTGCTTCTGCCACTGCTGCACCTGCTGCCCAGCTCAGCCACAGCGGAGGTGTTAGCCGCAGGTGAGCTGGCAGGAGGCGGGTGCTTGCTACACCCGGGAGTCCCCTTCCCAGCTGCCCTGCAGTGCCCTAGCCTCGGAAAGCAGCGCCTCCTGCCCAGGCTCTGCCACCACTTTCCGGGTGACCTGGAATGGGCCGCGTCCCTCAGCCTCCCCACTGGCTCCGGGCAGAGCGTGTTTCCGGTGCCAGCCTCGCCCTGCCACCATCACTCACCTTCCGCTCGGCGCTGCTGTCTTTCTTTGTCCCTTTGATGAAGTCTGTCCTCCCCTTCAGGTGCTGGTCAAACTCTCCCAGGGTCATGTCCCCTTTCTCCATCAGGACATGGGGCATGTGGGGCTCTGCAGACATGAGATTGACACCTGGCACTTGTTCAGGGGCGCAGGGAGATGCCAGGGGCCTCGCTTTAGGGGGCGAGAACTTCACGCCCAGCTGGAAGGAGGGGCTGGAGTCTCTGCCTGCAGCCATGGAGGGGTGGGGCAGACTCTTTAGCTGGGAGGTAGGAGAGCCCTGTGGCCACCAGTGATTCCATTGCCTGTTCTGGGCCTCAATTGTTTTGTCTGCAAAATGGGCGTGGGACTGAACTAAGCACTCTGATCTTTTCGGGTGCTGATGTCTCCTGGATTCTTAGACAAAGAGTTGCTCCCTGAGGTTACAGGGGCTGCCAGAGACTTCCTGAACTTGGCCTTCAAAGACCCTCTGCTTAGCTGGTCTGGGACAAAACGCCCCAGACGGAGGATGAGACCTGGGGCCTCTGGTCTGCCCGTGAGAGTCCAGTTTCCCAGGAGCCAAGTGGTGGGTCTCCTCCCCTGTGGCCTTGTGGGCGAGGCCACACGCTGCAGCCCACAGGGTCGGCCCCCACCCTCCCACAGGCAGCCCAGGGCCCGCGACGGGCACCGTACCGCTAGGGTGGATGAGGATCTCCACGGGCCTGTCGAAGGTGTGTTTGTTGGCCAAGGTGATGATGATGCTCTTGGCCGAGCGGGCAGAGGGGGCGGCGTCGGCCCGGATCTCGTGTGTAGGACTCTCCACTCCTGAGTGGCCCAGCAAGGAAAGGAAGGGAGGAGAGGATAGGCTCAGAGGGCACAGGAGCTCAGCCCAGGCCAGAGACCCCATCAGAGGTCCCTAACCTGCCGTGTGAGCATGGGCACGTGGCCTCTGCTTCCCCCGCTGTAAAATGTGGGCTTAGGAGGACCGTGTCTGATGGCCCTTCTGGTCCTGACTTCAGCTCTGGTAAAGTCGGAGGTGCCGCTGCCTCCCAGGGCCCACAGAGTGCCCGTCCTGGCCCCACACAGACACGGAGAGCTCAGCTCCATCTGGGGCCACCTTTTTTTGTGTGTGTGTGGGTGCGTCACATGTGCGTCTCACGTTGGAAGGCAACATGGCATTAGGAGAACGCACACAAGAGACAGGCGACATCACAGAACCCTTGCAAAGGCCCGAGCGGGCTGGGGAGGAACCATCAGAGAAACCGCCATGGGGGGCGGAGTCTGCTTTTAAATGTCCTTCTCAGGACACATCCCAGAACCTCTGGGTGGAGCCTAGGCTGCCTTTGTTTGGAAAGATCCCCAAACGCGAAGCAGGAAGCAGATTTGTGGCTGCAGCCTCCTGAAGGTGACCAAGAACCCCTGTTCCCTGGCGCCCGGGTCCCTCTGGAAGCCACTGGCTGTAGGAGGAGGGGCTCACCTTCTGGCCGCTTGCTGGGAGAGTGGGAACATTTCACTTCGCTCTGGGCAAGGGGGCTCCCCAGCCCTCCCCTTTCTCTCCATCTCGGGAGCTTTGGGTCGAAAGCCCTGCTCTCCCTGGGGCTTCTTTTGGAGCCCCCATGCTCCGCCCACCGTGGGTAGCCCCCTCTCACCGGCCAGCAGACAAGGCCCACGGATCTCCAGCTGGAAGTTGAAGTCGTACTCCATGGGGTTGGACACGTCGGTGTCCAGCAGGGTTGCCAGGCACAGCTTGTTCCAGGAGTCCAGGGCCCGGGAGCCGAAGCAATGCTTGTCTTTGCTGGAGAGAGAGAGCCGAGAGGAGGAGGAGGAGAGGTAGCCGGGGCAGAGGCAGGGGCGGGGGGCGAGGGGCATGAGAGGACCAGGGTGGGGGCCGTGTCTGAGGCCTTCCTCCCACCCCAGACCCTTGTTCTCCTACTCAACTTGACCCCAGGAAGAGCCTAGACTCAAAGGCACAGCTGTCTCTGAGAAGCACCTGCGATGGGCCAGGCCCCAGGCCCTGCGCACCACAGCGCCCACTCACCGTTCTCTCTGCAGCGTCGGGAGGAAGGGATCAGGGCCCCCACTGCTGTGGAGCGACCGAGCCTCAGCAAGGCCAGCGGCCGGCTCAGGTTCCTCAACCAGGCCCCGGGGGGACCTCGCTTCTCGGCCCAGGTGTGCCTAGCTCTCTGTGGAAATGGCTTGCCCTGTGTCACGGCACGGCACGTCTCTCTATCTGTGAGCTGGGAGCCCTCCCACACATCCCCTCTCTTCAAATGTCCCTGCTCAGTGGGGACCACGCCTGCACGGCTGTCTTGAGGATGCTCAGCTGGTAAAGCCGCCACCTGTGGTGCTGGCATCCCATCTGGCTGCCAGTTCGAGTCCTGGCTGATCCATTTCTGATCCAGCTCCCTGCTAATGTGCCTGGGAAAGCTGTATAGGATGCCCCATGTGCTTGGACACCTGTACCCACATGGGAGACCCAGGAGAAGCTCCTGGCTCCTGGGTTTGGCCTGGTCCAGCTCTAACTGTTGCAGCCATTTAGGGAGCAGACCAGTGGATGGAAGATCTCTTCTCTTTGTCGCTCCCTCTCTCTCTGTAACTCTGCTTTTCAGATAAATAAATAAATCTTAAAAGAAATTATCTGCCGGCTGATGAATGCTCAAGCCTCCAGGCCCCCTTTCTCTGCACCCTCCACCCCGTCTCTGAATCTGCTCTGTCCCCACCCCCTCACAGGCCCACATTCTAAGGTCTTGGAAATACAACACTACATGTAATTTCACTTCCTTGTGCAATTCACGCTGGCACTTGGGTGTGTTTTAAAGGGATGAGATTGCGTTACATTTTGAATCTCATTCAATTTCTCCCTACCCCCACTCCCCACCCCACCCCACCCCAGGGCGTCGTGTTAAGTTCGGGCGGGCAGCTGCAGACCCAAGTCCTTAATGCCGGTGGTGCACCTGCTGGCACTTCTGTGACAAGGCGCTTGTTTGCCCCTGCGTCTGCAGGTCGCACCACTGCAGACGGCCTCTGTGATGGCAAACGACCTTCCCTGGGGTGGGGGCATGTGTGGAGTGGGGGCATGGGTGGAGTGTGGCCGGGGTGGCTGCCCCAGCTCCCACGCCCATCGGAGTGAACAACAGTGCCCTGTCGCCTGCGGCTTCACTCCCTCTCTGCGGCCCCGGGTTTTCATTTGGCTTTGCGGCACCCTCTGTGAGGGACACAGGAGCCAGGGCAGGCTTTGTGTGTCTGTCACTGAGAACTGTGGGGCGGGGTGGGCGGCCATGAGCTCTCCAGGACGCACTCAGGGCCTCCGGAGCCACTTGTCCCCGGATCTGCCGAGGTCCTGAGCCTCCCGGCCTCTCAAACGCACAAGGGCTGTGCCAGCGGCAGAGCTCATGACAGCACCCTGGTCTGAGGCTGGTCACGTGTCTTCACCCTGTCCTCCGAGCCCTACACGAGCTGACTCCGCCCCGTGCCTCTGACCTCTCTCCTCGCCTCTGCCACCTGCAAGAGTCACCGTAGCCATCGCGCGCCCCCACCGCCGTGCTGGCTTCCCTGCTCTTCTCTCCGCCCTTCCTCCCGAGGACTCCCATGGCTCTCTGTCATTCAGGGCTGGCCCCAGCTGTCGCCCAAGCCTCGGCAGTGCCAGCTACAATAGTCATCCCCGTCTGCTCCCCCCTGTCCCGAGGGCACTTGTTTTCACAGAAAATGGCCTCAGCTGGAGGCGCCTCAGGCTGTGATCGTCTCCTTTTCCTTCCACCCGACCCGGGCGTCCAGAGAAGCCGCTGTCCTGGCACTGGACTCCTTGATGGTTTTGGGAGAAACCCACAAGCTTTGCCAAGGTCAAGGGCAGGCTCATGGAGTGTCATCTGCACTTCCGTTCCTCCCGGGGGCCTGTCCTTGCTACCTCAGGACCTCTGCCCAGCTCTGCTCACCTGCAGGACTGCTCCTGTCTGTGCCTACGTCCTCCTCCTGGCCTGATCCCCTACACTCTCAGCTCCATGAGCTTCTGCCTTGTTGTGCTTTTCCCGTCACTAATTACGCATTCCAGCATGTGAACAACGAGGTATGCTTTAGCTGTGTTATCAGTTGGATAATATCTTTTACCAAGTTCCCGAGGGGCAGGAACCACATGAGCTTCGTTTTCTCTCTATCCCTAATGCCCAGCCCAGTTTGCAGCACATAGTAGGTGCTCAGAAAACATCTCCTGGGGCCAGCATTGCGGTGTGGCAAGTTAAGCCACCACCAGCCACGCCTGCATCCCATAGGAGCACCGGCTGGAATCCCGGCTGCTCCCCTTGCGATCCAGCTCCCTGTTAATATGCCTGGGAAAACGGCAGAAGATGATGGCCCAAGCACTTGGGCCCCTGCCACCCATGTGGGAAACCCAGATGGAGCTCCTGGCTCCTGGCTTCAGCCTGGCCCAGCCCTGCCACGGGAGTCATCTGGGGTCTGAACCAGCGATGGAAGCTCTCTCTCTCCTACCCTGTCACTCTGCATTTCAAATAAATGAAACAGGTATTTTTTAAAAAGCAAATCTCTCTTGAGCAAATTAATAAGCAAGCCATGGAAACACTGATCCCAAGCCATCCAAACTGTAGACACAGAGGCCAGTACCAACCAAGGGGCACTTCAGGGAGACTCTTAAGTGGCCAAGCACTGGGCAGGAGAAGGGCATATTGCCGAGAAGTGGTACAGAGGGCACCGCCTCAGCCTCTCCCCCTGCCTCCTCCACCCCGCGCCCTGCTGCCCCCACCCCATTGACTCTGCCCACCTGAGACCCCGGCCCGGGCGCTGGCCTGGGCAGGACCTTCTTACCCCTGGGCTTGCTGGGTGGAGAGGCTGGCGCTCTTGGTGCAGAAATGGGGCACGGTGGGGGCACAGACCGCGGGCAGGAGGACCCTGACGGCCCCGCTGGGCAGCGTCGGGAGCTCCGAGGAGGTGCTGATGAAGATGACGACGTTCTCCATGGGGGCGATGGTCCCCAGGTTGACCACAAACAGCATGCGCTCCAAATCCTCGTCCAAGGCCACCTTTCCCGGTGTGCAGGAATGAGGGGCGATGGACACCCCCTCTTGCAGAATGTTCCCTAAGTGCCAGGCTAAGGTCAGGGGACGTGCACTTTTACCTCCGGTCCCCTCTAACTTGCTGGGGGCCGGGATGAGCAGCCCCGTTTTTCTGGAGGGAAAGCCGAGGCTCAACGTGGGCGCGCGACCTGCTCGAGTCACTCAGCGAATATCTAACTTGTGGACCGGGTTCTGAGCCCACGCGGGTCTGATTCCGGGCCTGTGTGCTCCCCACTGCACCTAGCTGGCAGCCAGGCAGGAATTCCCAATAGAGGGTCACCTTCCCATCCCCCACACCCCACCCGCACCCCCGGACCTAAACGGAAGCACCCCCACTTCTGGGAGCCACACCTTTCTCATGCCCTATCCTTCCATGGGACAGGCCCATGCCCTCCTCATCCTGCCAGTCTCAACCCCCACCAAGCCCTCTGCCAGCCCCCCTCCCCACAACAGAGCCTCTGGCGCCCTCTCCTAGGAACACTTCTTGGGCGTGCCCCCGCCTGCTCCCTCCCTCCCCAGGTGAGTGCTACTGAAATCAGATTCTTGGCCGCGCTGAGATTAGGTGAACCGACCTCGCTGATGGGTCCAGGCCCTGGCTCTGCCATGAGCATGCTGTGTGGCCTCGAGCCGGTCCCTCCCCCTCTCTCAGCCTCGACTTCCAGGGTGGCAGACCCTGCGCTTTGAGCGCTTACGGTGCCGTAACTGCTCTCTCTGGGCGTGTTGGCCAGCTTGGGCACGGGGTGGGCAGAATTCCTTATTCTGTTTCCAGACGAGATGAGCTCCTTAAGGAGACTCCCTTGTGAGTAACAAGGCTGAGAGGCGGCCCGGCTCTGGGCTGCTCTTCTTCCCCGAAGGCCGTCTTAGGCGCCCTGTGGTTGCCTCCCTGCCTTTGCGACCCACTGCACTCTCCAGGTGAGATCAGGAAGAGTTACCTCCATTTTACAGACTACAACGCTGAGGTTCAGAGAGGTTACTTATTGGCCCAGTGCCACACAGCAGTCCAGCTCAGGGGTTCCTGACTCGAGGCCAGCACTCTCTCCCCTATGCCTTGCTGCCCTTGCAGTCTGCTCCGGGCTACAGCCCCGGCGGCCCCCAGCCGGGCTCAGGTGCTGCCCTGGCCCTTCGGGTCTCCTTACCTGTGACAGTGGCTGGTCGGACCCTGGAGGTTTCAAGCTGGCCACTCTCCAGCTTAGCTTTGTCCTTGATCTGCACCGTCACCACCCGGTTGGCAATGGCCGCCTCAAAGCCTATCACTGTTGTGTGCTCATCCAGTGGGTACACGAAGAGGCCTGTGGGAGCAGGGCCTGGTGTTGTGGGGTGCCCTGCCCCACCCTGAACACCCCACTTCTGGACAGAGGGCCCCAAAGCCTCTGAGAGGGTGGAGCGCTCTCCCTCTGGGCCAGGTAGGCGCGTTTGGGACTGTCCAATCAGCTCTTACTTGGCAGGTGCGCAGGGCTGGAGCGGCTGGACCTGCTGACTTGCTGAGAGACAGACTGGATCTGTTTTACAGGCCTAACAGAACGCTCCTGTGTGGCACATCCCACCCATGGGCACCAGTGTGCCCCCTGCAGCACGGAGGGCTGGGGCTGCGGAGGAAGTAGACTAGAGTTCAAGTCTGAGCCCCGCCTCCTGTTCTGTCCAGGCAGCCTTGGAGGAGAAGTTTCACTTCTCGGAGCCTCACAGGCTTTGTCTGCCAGATGGGAATGAAAGTGCCAACTCCAAGGCCCTGGGAGAACGGGAGAAGCGGCCGCCACGTGGGAAGCCGTGCGCCCCCAGGGAGGGCCCAGTGCTTTTACATCTGCTCTACAGCCGTACTCCAGCTCGGAGAACAAGTGCATCTCTTGCGGGCCGGAGTTGTGGTGCAGTGGGTTACGTCCCACTGGGGACACTTGCGTCCCAGAATGGAGCGCTGGTTCGAGTCCTGGCTGCTCTGCTTCTGACCCGGCTCCCTGCTGATGCGCCTGGGACCAAGGAAGGTGGCCCAAGTATTTTGATCCCTGCTACCCATGTGGGAGACCCGGATGATGTTCTAGACCCCTGACTTTGGCTTGGCCCAGCCCTGGCTGTTGTGACCATTTGGGGAGTGAACCAGCAGATGGAAGATCTATCTCTCTGTCTCTCTCTCTCTTTCAAATAAATAAAACACAGCTCTTTTTTATTGTTTCAAGAAAACCAATTTGGAGTCAGTGCCTGGGGCACGGTCCAAGGGTCTGCGTCATCTCTTAGTAGCTTCTGGGTGATGCTGATGGCTCAGGAACCACATGGGGAGCACCGAGATCTTACCTGATCTGCTCTCTCAGGCAGGAACAGAACAACACTGGGCACGGTGAGCCCTCCCCAAACCCTGACTTCCTGGGCAAGCCTCAGTGAAATGGGCAGTTTGCTCCTTCTGCGTGGAAAGCCCGAGAGAGGGCTGTCTCCAGGCTGCGCAGTAACTTGGCCTCCGGGGGCCCCGGCGGGCCCCGTTTTCAGTCGCCCTCTCTAGCTTTGCTCGGAGCAGTGGGGCCGTCGGCCCTGCCTGGGTGATTTCAGAGATGAGTTTCTGGGCAGGTGCTTTCTGGCCGGGTCGGCCCCCGGAGCAGCCCTGGACCCAGCTTCCAGATCCCCAGGCGGGGATGTAGGTTGGTAACCAAAGAACAGGCATTTGATGGTTAGGAGGCCCCATCTCTGCAGACGAGCAGGGATCCCTGGCCAGAACCAGCCTCGCCGGCACCCTCTCGGCCACCTCCCCGTGGAAGGAGGGGTGCCTGACACAAAAACTCCTGGAGGCACCCATCCGCCTGTCCATCCATCCACATGCCTGCTTCCTGCACTGATGACTCACGGTCACAGCTGCTCACCGTCCACACTGCCCTCCCCCCTGCATTACCTCATCTGCCCCCACCACCCCCGGAGCCCAGACTGGCAGAGAGAGCATCCTGACCCTGAGAGGGACAGTGGCTTCCTCAAGATCACAGGAACAAGAGCCACTCCTGCTGGACTGGCCACGCCCATTCTCTCCCGAGTCGCAGGCTCCCTGGACAAAGTGTGGGACATGTACCTCGTGGGATGGCCGGACAGATCAGACACTTGGCTGGGGCTGAGCCCAAACCTCTCCGGCTCCCATCCGGAGCCTTCCTGTGGTTAGCCGTGAGGCCTGCTGGGCAGAAGTGGAACCTTATTTACAGATGAGGCTCTGAGAGGTTGTTGACTTGCCATGTCAATCAGGTAACAAATGGCAGGACAGGGACTCTGGGGGGTGCCCAGGGAGCCCCCCCTGGGGTTCTTACCTTGGAAGGGCTGAGACTCCAGGTTGCCATAGGTGAGGGAGGCGGTCAGGCCCAGGGCGTAGCCACTGACGAAGGAGGTGACGTCGGACGCCGTGAGGGGCAGGGCCGCTCCTGTGATGAGGTTCAGCAGGCCGGGCATCCCGCCGGCTACTCAGCCTTCAGAGCCTGCAGGAGACAGGAAAGGTGGGGGGTAGGGAGAGCCCCCTCACCTGTCCCCAGCCCAGTCTCCCCATTTTGGACCCCTCCCCCCCCGCCCCCCCGAGCAATCACAGCATCATTCTCTTCATTTTTCCCAAGGGCTTCCCAGTGAATGACCTCATGAAAACCCCCAATCATGGGACAGGAGAAGTGGCCAGTCTCTTTCTTCCCATTTCCCAGATAGAGAAACTGAGGCCGGAGGATAGGTGATCTGCTGAGATTCTCTCAACAGGTTGGGGCTAGAGCCCAAGCAGCCTCCCATCCAACCAGGAATTCTCCTCCCACCCCCACCACCGCTCCCGGCGTGCAGGCCAGGAACCTGGGGTCACTCCTGGCACCTCTTCCTCCATACTCCACACCCAGTCCATTGCTAAAGATTTCTTTTGGGGTAAAAGATGCCCTTGGATTGTGCAGGTCTTCCCTGCTCTGCCGCCATGCCCGCCTGAGCCGTGGCTGCTAATTTGAATCCCCGCAGAGTCCATTCCCCACACCGTGGGCTGCACCAGCGCAACAATGCACAGATCCTACAGTCCCCACCCGCTCCCACCAGCCCCTTCCACCCACCGACAGCTTCCGGTTGCTTCCTGGACAGAGACCAGCCTCCACAACTATCACTGCCATGGTCCCATTCTTCAGCAGTGTCCGGCTCTCTCGGCCTTGGGACTTGCCACTCTCCCTGGGTGGCTCCACCCCGCCCCCCAACCCCCTTGTTCCGGTAGTGACGTCCTGCGCATGCATCAGACCCCTGTGTGCCCACCCCCCCCCCCCCCCGGCGCCATCTACAGGGCCAAGTTCACCTATGCTGCGCACTGCTGTCCACCTGTGCTGGTGCGCTGGGTTGTGCGAGTTCATTCTGCTATTGTCTGTCATCCCGAGGTGGGATGCCCTACGCGGGTGGCTGTGGGCCGTGGCTACCTCCGTGTGCTGAATGAAGGAATGGGTGGCTTCACTCCCTCCAGCCCGAAGGCCTCCCAGGCCCTTCCCAGGACCACGCATGCGTGATTCGTCAGGCGCTGGTTAACGATGCTCTCAGGGTCCTGAGACCCGCGCCAGCACCTTTCAGGGACAGAGTGGGGGTGGAAAGCCCATGAGGGCTGTGGGACCCAAGTCTTTGATGGGCTTCTCCCCGCCAGGCGGGAGCCTCCACCTGCTGGTAGCCTGGGGCCATTTATTTGCAAGGCTGATCAATGAATGCCCATGACTCCATCCTTCCAAAAAAGAGGACTCGTCCCCTCGGGTCCTCTTCCTGTCCCCTGAGATCCTCTGGGCTCCCTGCACCTGCCAGGACTGCCGCATCCTTTTAATTATGTTCTCCCGGGTGGCTCCGGCCCAGACAGCTCTCGGCCGGGTTTATCTCCCGTCAGGTGGAGTGACAGCTGAGATAAGAGCCAAGAGGAGGTGGCCGGCTTCCCAGCCTCCTTCTCTGGGGAGTTCTCAGGCTCTTTGGCCAGCGGAGGCCTGGCTCCTCTCGGTGGGCTCGGAACGAGACGGCAGAGTTCCTTTTCCGACCCTCCATCCTGCTCTCTTGCTCCTCATCCCAGCTCATTCCCATCCGGAAAGCTGATTGGAGAACACAGTTAGGGAGCCAGCCCCGCTACGGTGGTGGGCTGGGACCTAGCTTGCATCCATGGAGGAGTGGAGTTTTGCCAGGGGCATCCGGTCCCAGCCAGTGATCCCCCATGGCCCTGCCCAGGGGTGGGGCTTGGGCTGGCGAGGGCTGATAGCCAGAGTTAGAGGTGGTTGCAGAGTTACCTTTAGGTGCCGTGCGACCTACTCGGTGCACATTTCCATCAGTTCTGCCAGTGCCGAGAAGCACCTGCTATACACCAGACCTGACCAGGCACTGCGCTGTGAGAATAAGCCCCACCCAGCCTCAGGGAGCAAAGAATCTGGCAGCGGAGGGAGTCTGGGATGGGGGAGGTAACAGGAGCCACCGATGGCGTTGACCGAACAAGGAAACGGGGCCAGACCCACGGAGCGGCTCCTTTAGTCTCCCCAAAATCTCATAGGGAAAGGACAGTTCTCTGCCCATGAGGGTGCCGAGGCCCCAGAAGGGGTGGGCTGGGCTGTGGGTATGAGTCTGGGGGTGGGGAGGACACATGGGGATAACGGTGGCTCCTGTGCTGTCCTCCTGGGAGGGGCACAGGACCGTCCCCACCACAGACTCCTACGGCAGCAAGCCGCGCCCAGTCCTTCCTTCCGGCTCCACCCTAACCTGGGGGTCTGGGGACACAGGCAATGCTCAGGGACAGGGAGGAAGCCACCAGGGCCTCTTCCAGGTCAGCGTGCGAGAGCCAGGGTTTGGCCCGTGTGAGGGGCCGGACTGTGTGTCCAGGTCGAGACTGTGGGTTTCCTTCTCCCTTTCCTTCCCCGGTCTGCTGCACACCTGTCCCTACCCCCCACCCCAGAGATGCCGCACCTCGGGAACGGAAGGCACCTGAGGCCGAGGAGTGGGACCCAGGGGCTGGGAGTCCACGGGGAGGCCTGGGCTGGGCAGGAGAGGGGGTTTTTAAGAAGGGGTGTCCTGAGTTACAAGCTGCGTCCCCTGTCCCATTCACAAAGAGGCACACAGAGAGAGCGGAAGGACTTGGGCACTGGGCTGTGGCTCTGGGGTGAGACCTTGGGCTGACCCGGATGCTAAGAGCTCTGTGTGACGGGAGGAAGTGCCTGGAGTGGCCGTCAGATAGCAAGTCCAGTTCTCGATGGCCTAGAAGCGACAAACCCCAGTGACTGCTGTCCTTCTGGGCAGGACATTATTTGTATTGATGCCTGGCTCAATAAATATTTATGGAGCGAAATGAGTGAATGGAGGAATGTCAGCACATCCCAAGGACACCAGGCAGCGGGGACACGGTGGGGACAAGGCAGGTGTCACTGGAGAGGCAGATCGCAAAGCTGCAGCTCCAGAATCGGACCCTTTCTTGTCACCTCCTCTGTTGCCACTCCCACTCTGCAGTGTCTTTCCCATGGAACAGCTGGAGTGACCCTCTGGGGACAAGAATCTGGCTCCAGGCCTCCCACGCCTCCCCCTGCCAATGCCTGGATGACTCCACTCCAGGCCTTGTCCTGCCTCAACTCTCTCGCACTGGTGGTTCTCACTCCTGAGAATGCTCCTCCCCCG
Source organism: Oryctolagus cuniculus (assembly GCF_964237555.1). Classification (NCBI taxonomy): domain Eukaryota; kingdom Metazoa; phylum Chordata; class Mammalia; order Lagomorpha; family Leporidae; genus Oryctolagus; species Oryctolagus cuniculus. Next base: position 150,411,364 of record NC_091438.1, read on the forward strand.
GGAGTCCCGTGCCCTGCTCTCTCACCCCTGTCTTTGCTCACGGGGCCTCCTGGCGACCCCTTCCTCCTTTAGTTAATGAATGAATGACTTTCTCCATAGCCAGTAACACCTACACGTAAAACAGAAGAAACTTCCTGTGTCTCCCGCCCGTCATCTGCCAGGATCCGCCCACAAGGATGGGGCCTGAGCCCTGTTTTTCTCACTGATAGACCCCAAGTGCCTGGAACTGTGTGTTGACCGACTGCAGGTTTGGCATCAGTGCAAAGGAGGGAGAGAGGTCCTCCAGCCACAGGGCAGCTCCTCGCAGAGGCTGTGGAGGTCAAGTGCGTGAGGCCCGCGTGTGTCAGTCACGGTCCCCGGTCTGCTCTTTCCCACCTGCACAGAGGTCCCGCCAGTGTTGCAGGAGACCCTCACGGCACAGGGGTGACTCTCGGGCTCTCGGGCTCCAGGCCCTGGGCTCACTCTGGCCATCCTCGCCTCTGTACACCTCCCCAGGTGCCTTCTGTAGCCCCTGCACCCCCTCCAGGAGGGGCCCTTCCTGTGGTCACCCCTGAGTCAGAGGTGGCAGGCCGCCCTCCACAGCCCTGCTTCTTGGGGTGCAGGTGCCTGGGACCCCGCCTGCCCTCAGAGGCTTCGCCATCGCCCATGCCCTGCAGATACCCACCCCTTGGCAAACACTCCGCACCTGGCTTATGGTGTCCTCTGTCCCCCAAGTGCTGCCACTATCCTGGGTGACTTGTGCATCTGTGGGGCCACTGCCTCGACTCCCCCCTCGTTTATTCCTTGACCCTGGTGTGCTGGTGACCACAGCTTCCTCCCCAGGCTCAGGCTCCACATCTGCTCTCAGGCCTTGAACTTCAGCCCCATCCGTGACTGCCCACCCCCAAAACAACTCTCTCTTAAATTGCATCCTCTCGGGGCCAGCATTGCACCAGGAAAGGCTAAGCCCCCCGTTGCAGTGCCGGCATCCCATATGGGCTCTGGTTCAAGCCCCGGCTGCTCCACTTCCAATCCAGCTCCCTGCTAATGTGCCTGCCTAAAGCAGTAGAAGATGGTCCAAGTCCTTGGGCCCCTGCACCCATGTGGGAGACTTGGAAGAAGCTCCTGGCTCCTGGCTTTGGATTGGCACAGCTCCAGCCATTGTGGCCATTTGGAGAGAGAACCAGAGGATGGAAGACCTCTTTCTCTCTGTCTCCCCGCCCCCCCCTCTGTAATTCTGCCTTTCAAAAAAATAAAATGTATTTAAAAATAATAAAATAATGCAAAAAAAAAAAAACACCCTCCCATGCACCCCTGCCTCCTTCCCTTGCTTGTGTTTCCCTTCCTGCCTTCCGGATTCTCTGGCACAGTGGGCGTGTGGCTTCTCCTCTGTGCCGTGCCCACCCCCCCCCCCGCCCCCCGCAGGCCGGGCACGGAGCACAGGCTCAATGATCTCACCCTGCTGGGGGGCTTCGCTGGTGCTGTTTGGCACCGTCTCTCAGGCAGATTCTCTTCCTGGTCTGTTCCATGAAGGAGAGCACCAGGGCTCAGAGGAGAGGTCACTTGGTCAAGGCCACATGGCTGGATTCCAGCACCGGGCGGGGGCGGGGCTGGGAGTGCAGAGCCTGCATGTTTCGCAGCGGTGAGGCTGCGCCGCCTCCTGCATTCGCTCTTCCCCGGCCTGGCCGCTTCTGCCCCAGTGTTCACTGGAAGTCCCCACCTCCCCTCGCTGCTTTGTCACTCTCCCCTTACAGCTGCCCTGATCCCTAACCAGCCCGTGAGCCAGCCAGCTGCCTCCCTTCTGGTCCCCTCTGGCTATGAGCCTCCTTCCCCTGGGGAATTCCCATGGCTTTGGTAAACGGGCAAGTCCAAGGCCTTGCCTGGCATTCAGGGCTCTCCTTACTGGACGCCCGTCTCGGGCCAGTGTCCCCTCCTGCCATGTCCTGCATACTCACTTCCCTCCTCCATACTCTGGCCAGGTCGGTGCTTTCCCACCCTGGAGCCTTTTGGTGGGATAACCAAGGGCCAAGGACCCGGATGGAAGTGTTCCAGCTGCTCTGCCAGGCTCTGCCTCTTAGAGGTGGCATGGCCTTGAGCTAGCTGGTTAACCTCCTGTGCCCTGGCTCCCTCCATGCCCGCAGAGCCAAGATGTCCTGCGGCCACTCAATAATACCTCTGACTGTGGTTCTGACCTCAGTGCTGTGCTGGACTCTACTGGCCTGGAGCACCCCCAGTTCACAGTGGCCCCCGAAACCACATGGCAGCTGTGTCCCTCTGCCTGGGGAGTCAGTCCAGAGGCCTCTCACCCACGCCCGGGCCAGGCCCCCTGCCTAGATCAGGCTCCACCAAGACGGATGCCCCCCCAGGCCCTGGCTGGGTGCAGACTGTCAGCCCCCGGAGTCTGGGCTCGCCAGTCTGTCCACTGACCTTGGGCTGGGGTCCTTCTCCTCCTCCTCATCTCCAGCCCCTCCGGGAAGCCTCACCTGCACACAGCCGCCCACACTGCCGCCAATGTGGGTCAGAGTTGCGTTCCCAGGATCCCGTACGATTGTTCCAAGCTTCCAGAACTCTGGGGTTCCCACATTCTGGTCTCTTTACTCTCAACTTTCCTGCTCTGGCCACACTGGGTAACAAATCCTTGCTTCTGAGCCCACCCCACCCCACTTCCCCATGCCCCAAGACCTCCTGACAGGCCTGGTGTCTCCCCTCTGCTCTATTTCTCCTGGTGCTGCCGGCTGTGCTGGGAATGCCCCTCCCCGCCCTCTCCATACCCCCAAAGGACATCAAGACCCAGCTCAGCTGCCACCACCTCCAGGAAGTCTCCTTGGGGGGTCCCCCACAGGCACGGTCACCACCTCTCGTATTTCCTGTCTCATTATCCACGTGTCGTGTGTCTGTTCAATGTAAATGGAGAATCTGTACGCTGAGACAGACCTGGGGTATAGCAGTGAACAAGGCGGGCGAGGCCCTGCCCTCAGGCCTGGTGTCCTGTTTCCACCTGTCCCAACCAGGAGCTGTTGGCACTGAGAACGGAAGGCAAGAACTCTCTTTCTTAGCCCGCGTCTCGGCCGTGCTCAGCAGTGAGCTGAGTGGATGAGTGGTGAGGACTCTGTTGAATGAATGAATGAACAAACAAATGGGCTGAAATGGATCGGGGCAGGCTAGGCCTCAACTGTGCGTTCATTTCAGGAATGTGACAGCACAGAACTCCAGGCCGCCAAAGCCCCTGGGACTCCCCCAGGGACGGCTGCAGTGTCCTTGGAGGGGGAGGGTTTGGGGAGCGGCTGGGCCGGAAGTCGCCCAGCTCGGCAGGGCTCGGTGTCCTCACACTGCCTGGGAGCCCTGGAGTCCAGCCAGGCGGATGTCTGGGACAGGCAGCCCCGGGAGCGGAGGCCGAGGTGCCCGAGACTTCCTGCGGAGAGGCCGGGTCCAGGCCTGCCGGAGACAGGAGGAGGTGCAGCCAAGTGTAGAAGCGCCCGTCTGGGAGGAAAAGATTCTCGCTGTATGAGACCGAGGCGGGGTGATTTAAACGCTTGTCACTGGGGCTGGCGGCAGGTGCACAGATCCTGTTCCCTGGGGCCCAGTGACTTTCTAGCATCTGAGCTTGTGCCCACAGAGGGTCACCCAGAAACGAGCCCACAGGTAGCTGGGGAAAGTGGCCTCTCCTTATGCAGGTTCCGTTATACTCACCCTTCCGGGGGTGCACTGGAGGCGAAACCGCCCCCTGCCCCCTGCCCGAGCATGCCTGCGGTCCCCTGGGAAGGCACCGAGTGTGTTCTCTCTGCAGCTTCAAGCTTTGCCCATGTCTCCGGCCTGTCCCCCTGCCCGGCTGCTGAGGGGCCCAGGCGATGTCAGAGGAGAGCTCAAGTGATCGGGGCTCCAGCCTGCAGCTGGGGCCGCCTGGAGCTGCCCTCTTGCCCTGAGGCTCCCAGGGAACTCGGCCCCTGCCCCTCCTCCTACATCTCTCCACGGTGAGATGACAGGCAAGACGGTGAATTTCTTTCCTTGGAGCCTGCTTCTCCTTTTCCTTATCCAACGCTTTGTTTCTGGGAGCATCTCTGAGACTCAGTTTTACCCTCTGTACAATGGGAAGTCATCCGAACAGAGAGGTGAATGGAGAGAGTGCATGCCCAGAGTGGCCTCAGAACTGGTCTCACGGGGCTCCTGGGCGCAGGCTGCCGGGACCTTGCTGGGGAGGGTGCCAGCTGTGTGCAGCCCGCTGACGGCTGACAGCAACGGGGAGGGCTTGGGGGAAGCTGCGTGCGGGGTTGCTGAGCCCCCAGCTGCCAGCCAGGCCCCAGGAGGTAGGACTGGAGGATTCTCAGGTTCGAACTCTCAGGACGGGCCCTGCCACCGAGGAGGCACCAGGCCGGGCAGTGTATGTGAATCGTCACACAGACTCCTCAGGACCCTGCCAGTGTGTTTTAGAAACAAAACAAAAACAGACGAGCTCAGCGAGCATCGAGAGGCTAAAAACCCTGCCCAAGGTCGCAGCTAGAAAGCTCTGGGACCTGAACTTGGCTTTCTCCTGCGGGGTCCCGCTGTGGTTCCCCCAGCAAAGCCCACCTGCACAGAAGCGGCAGGAAAGCCTCATCCTTGGGACTCGCAGGTGCAACATGGGATTGTCTGCAGCAGAGATCAAAGCGAGCAGAGACGAGGACGCAGTGGGAGCCGGCAGCTGCCCAGCCCTCGCTCCGTGAACCTGCAGCCCCAGCCTGGAAGCCGGGCTCTGACAAGGACGAGTTCCCTCGCCTGGCCGAGCCTCGATTTTCTGATCTGTAGAAAGGGCACAGGAGTAGAGTCTTGCCCACGGATTACCACGACGCTGAAATGCAAGGTGAAGGCGTTGGATGTGTGAAGCCCCGCGCTCAGGGCCTGGCTGGCTTGCACAGGGAGCGGGTGACTTCGTTCTGTGTAGGGGGAGGCGAGATGAAGGGGTGGAGCTGGTGGAGGCCAGACCTGCTGGGACTCCACCCACTGCGCATGTGGTGTTCTGGCTTGTGAGGAATCACAAGAAGCAAGACATTTTAGAGAAGTCCTCGGATCATAGCTAGGGAGGGAGCTTGTAGCCCTGGGGACCAGCTCACGCTTTCGAATTCCCCACTGAGTCATCAGTGTGGTATGCAGGCGCCTCCAGTGCTTACCTCAGTGCTTATCAAAGCACTTGCGCACCGCGAATGAATTGGAGCTGTAGGAGTAGGGGCAAGATAAAGATTATTATCCCCATTTCAAAGGTCAGGAGACTGAGACGCAGAGGAGAGAAAACATGAGGAGACTGGAGCTCCCAGAGCTGAGCTTTGTTAGTACGAAGTTGCAGCTTGCGAGGCTGAGGCTCGGGGAGGTCAGAGCCACTCTGCTGGCCTCGGGGTGTCTCTCTCGGCTGGTCAGGGCTGAGTGCTCGCGGCCGGAGCCTGGACTGAGATCCCTGGACAGCCTCCGCCTGCCCCGCTCCCTGCTGGGATTCTGCTGACGGCTCTGGCGCCCTCTCCTCGGAGATCTGCACGCAGTGTTTGTGCTGTTGGCAGATCTTCCCCGGGCACGTGGTGGACTTCGGGTCCCGCCCCACTGAAGGCCCAGACAGATGTCCCGAGTCAGCCGTGACGTGTGGAAGAGAAGTGTGTCCTGTCTGGGCCAGGGCGTGCCAGGGCATGTGGCATTCCCTGCCACTGTATCACAAAGGCAGGTGCCCTGAGCAGTGGCAGCGTCACGTGCAGGAATGAACACGCAACCAGTTTTTGCTGCGGTGCAACCTAACCTAGCATTGGTCCTGACAGTTTGGTCTCTGAGCCAAGATGATGATCCCAGGGACAGAAGCCACAACACTGGGAAGGGAGTGAGAGGTGGGGGAGGGGAGGTGGGCCAGCGTCCCCCAGAGAACAAGCTCCACACAGGCAGAGGATTCTGTGTATTCGGTTGACAGCTGAATCCTCCGTGCCTGGAGGAGCACCTGGCAATCAGCAGGTGCACATTAAAAATGTCGGCTAAGTGGAGTGACCTGAGGTGAGGCAAGCCGTGCAGAAGCTGGAGACCTGAGAGGTTAAAGTGCATGATGGGGGCGGTGCCATGGCGCAGCTTGTCAAACCGCCGTCTGCAGAGATGGCATCCCCTATGGACGCCGGTTCGAGTCCCGGCTGCTCCACTTCCCATCCAGCTTCCTAATGAAGCAGAGGATGGCCCAAGTGGGATGGCACCCATGTGGGAGACCTGGAAGAAGCTCCTGGCTCCTGGTTCCAGCCATTGTGTCCATTTTGGGGAGTGGCCAGCAGATGGAAGATCTCCCTCCCTCCCTCTCTCTCTCTCTCTTGCTGTAACCCTGCCTCTCAAATACATACACATATATTTTTAAAGAGTGCGTGATTCTGGAAGGGGCTCCCTAGTCTTACACTCATTCATTCATCCCTAAACCTTGCCGACATTAAACACAGCCTGTGGGAATTCCCCATTTTGGACCCACAAAAGGACCCTCCAAGTGGATCCACTTAAAACAAGGACCAGGCTTTCACAGGCAAGAAAGTTTCTCAGCTGGGATATTCTTTGTAAAAATGAAACTAAAAATATGAAATCAGGGTCTCACGTGGAGCCCAGATGAGATGAGACCTGCCACCACGTGCTGAATTTTTGAACAAACAAGGAATGCTGGGAGGCTTGATTAGGCCCGGGCACCTCGTACTTCTGAATGAAGTGACGGATTGGCAATGCTCGGACGTTTTATCGTTGCATTTTTTTTCCGCTGGCACAGCGTAAGGAGTCAGTGCCTCCTGTCCTGAACTCACCAGTTCTCCGTCTATCATTCACCGGCCTAACTCGTTCATTGGTGACTTTGGGATTAGAAGACCCTCCTGATGGCCCAAGTGCTTGGGCCCTGCACCTGCATGGGAGACCAGGAGAAGCACCTGGCTCCCGGCTTTGGATCAGCATGGTGCGCCGGCTGCAGCAGCCATTGGAGGGTAAACCAATGGTAAAGGAAGACCTTTCTCTCTGTCTCTCTCTCTCACTGTCCACTCTGCCTGTCAAATAAAATAAAATAATAAAATAAAATAAAATAAAATAAAATAAAAAGAAGACCCTCCTACACCCCCTTTGATTGGCCTCATTCAGTCCCACAATGTTCCCCAGGTTTCCTCGGCTCTGTGCGACCCTGTGCTTTGGCAGGGTCAGCTGCCCGAGCTCCTCAACCGCCACGGAGCTGCCAATGGGGACGCCCGGGGACGGGCGGGATTGACACCGACCTTGAGCAAGGCCAGAGGTGCACGCTCGCACTTCTCTGAGTCATCAGTCCCTTTAATGTTCTTCCATTACGGTGACCTTTATAAGAGCTGTGCCTCCTGTGTGTGTGGCGGGCGGAGGGGGGGCTCAGGGATGAAGAGGCAGGCTCCTGCGTGGGGGCTGCCCCGTGGTAAAGCCAGGGAGACCCAGCCCTGCCCTCCAGCGGCTCCCACCCAGGCCCTGTGCCAGGCTGTGCTGGGATCACCTGCTCCGGCTGCCTCCAGAGTGAGGAACGTGCGAGGGCCGCCTTGCCCTGGGCCCAGCAGCCCGGCCAGCAGAGGAGGGCAGAAGAACCGCCTCTGCTCTGAGACCCCCACTTTCGGAGCACTCACTGCCACGACTTTCACACTGGGGCCCAGGATCCCTGCAGACCCTTCGGTGCCCCAGTGAGGATTCGAGAGGCGAAACCGCAACTTCTCAGGCTCATGTTTGCCTCCCTGAGGTTCGTGCTGCCCGGGGGCTGCTTCAGGACCCCCAGCAGCCCTAACGAAGCTCGACTGCCCCCGCCCCCTTTCCGCTTCCGCACCCTGCCCCGTGTCGCCCTTCCGGCCTACGCTGGGCTCCAGACAAGCCCGCGTGTTCCCTGTGAGTCCCAGCTCCAGCCCTGCTGGCGTTTCTCTCAATCCACCTCTGCTCCCAAACCCACTGAGCTTGCTGGGCCATTTCAACGTGCACCTCCTCCATGAAGCCTCTCCTGGTTGTCCCTCTGAGACCCTGGGGATTCATTCACCCTCAGCTGCGTGCCACTCTGACGATTGCCCTCCAGGGAGCGGTCTGTCTCTTCCAGCTGCGGTGCAGCGCCCAGCGGGCAGCACAGACTCAGGCTGTGCTGGGTGAATCCATCCCCACTTAGCTGCGTTGCTGACGGAACGGCTCAGCCATTTGCTATGCGGTCTCAAATCCGGCTCTCTGAATTCCCATCTGTACAGCTCCTCATCTGTACAGCGGGGGTTCAATCAAACCCCGGGGGCTGGGACCTGCTGAGGGCACGACCAGGCAGAGAAGACAGCAGGTGCTGGCCCCCCCACCCCTCTGTCGGCCTGCTCCGACTGTCGCTTTTGCAGGCTCACTCTCAGGTCAGGATGGAGCGAGGTAAGTGTCTCGCTGGGAGCTCTCAGACCAGCACCCCTCACGGAGCAGGCCACCAGAGCTTGGCTGCTTGGTCACTCCGGCTTCCCACTGGAGGCCGCCAGCTCCTTGAGGACAGAGACCCAGCACCCAGCACAGCACCCCGTGTAAAGTGGCTCCCCGAGACCCACGGTTTTCCAACCTTTGCGTGTCTCCACCCTAGCTTGTCCATCCATTCCAGGCACAGGCTTGGCAACAGCTGACCCCACCCTCCGGCCCCTCCCAACGCTGCCCTGGATTCACCCCCGCCCCCGCCCCGGCATGCCCGAAACCTCTTCAGGGTCCGCAAAAAGCCGCATCCAACCATTGCTTCCTCTGAGTCTCCACTCCAACACCACCTCTTTCAGAAAGCCTTCCCGGCTGCACACTAAACACGTGTGACCCCCATCCCGCCCTTTAGGAATCCAGGAACCCAGGGGCTGTCACATGTGTGCTGTGCCACTGGAGGAAGGGCCCAGGAGAGCGCCAGCAGGAAGATCTTCCTGGGGAGACTCGTGAGTGGTGGAAGGGCTCGTGTGCCCTTGGAACGTGGAGCCCAGGGAGGCCACGGACCCCTCTGGGCTGCTCCCCGTCCCCCCGGGATGTCCATTGACTTCTTGTTTATGGGGACCCTCTGCCCAGCATTGCTCAAGTCCCTCTTCCTGTCTGGCTGGCACGGGGGGTGGGGGGTGTTGCCTGTGGGACCAGGAGAAACGGAAGTCTGCTTGGCTGGGCTGTTGGCCACTGGAGATGGCCTCTCAACAGGTGCTGAGAGAGACCCAACCCTCAGCAGAGGCGACAACTTGAACCTGAGCAGGAGCCCAAGGCCAGGGCACTGGGCCGCTGGAAGCCTCTTTCCCGCCCCTTTCTGCCTGAAGGCGTCTCTGCCCACTGCAGAGCTGGCCTCCTGGGGAGCTGAGAGAGGCCAGCAGCAAAGGCACTGGCTGGGAGCGCAGTGAGGAGGAAGAGGAGGGCAGAGAGCCTTCCCTGGGGCCAGTGTGGCCAGGTTGGTTGTGGGGGTGGGGAGTTTCCCGGTGGGTGTCCCAGCCCCTCTGCACAGGGTTCCTGTGTCGTCATCTCGGTGGGTCCCCATCTCCTGCTGTCCGCCCGCCCACCAGGGCTCTGTCACCAGCAGTCCGGTGACAGTGGTTGGAGTCCTTCTGGGAGCATCAGCCGGCCCAGATACGAAGCTGATGGTCACCCAAGCCCCCCAACTCTTAAAACCAGAGCTGGGTGAGCTACTCAGAGTCCAGCACCCCCATGCCAGGAGCCTTGACCCGTGCTTTCTGGTGCCAATAAAACATGGGGACTGCAGGCCACCCACCGGGCCTGTCCAGGGCCCTGGATGCTCACCAGGGCCGAGGCTGCCTTGGAGGTGGCCCAGCACCGTCCCTGGAGACACCTGCTCCCACGGCTGGGTGACGAGGACACTGCAGCCACACGGCGAGGCCAGGGAGATTCTCTCTGCTCAGGTTCACCCCCCGCTCCTCAGCACGCAGGTGCACATCCCTACGCTCCCGCATCCCCTCGCCCAGGGGATCACTCAGAAGCACCCACAACTTGAAAGCCCCCTTTCCATATGCAGGCCACTGTGTCCTTCCCAGCTCATCACAACACACACACGCACATGGCACAGGAGCCTGAGCCCCCGCCCACCCCAGCATCCAGGCGGTCTCGCGCCCTCTGCCTGGAGCAGGGGGACCGGACCTCATCCATGGCTCCTCCAGCCTCTGCCTGGCCCCAGCAGCCTGGTGGGTTCAGACTGTGAACCCGGGAACAGGAGGAGAAGAGCAGAAGTCTTGGGGAGGGATGGAGAAAGGAAAGAAGGGAGGGAGGGAGGGGAGAGAGAGAGAGAGAAGCGCACAGGGGCAGGAAGAGGCAGGCAGGTGCCTGTAGCTCTTTAGAGCGGGGAGGGGAAGGGGGAGAGGGGAGGTCCTCCCCCAGCCTCCGGCTGCCGCGAGCGGTGAGCGTCAGAGTGGAAGTGTTGGGGCTGCCGCAGGAGATGTTATGACGGGACTTCCAGCGGGGGCTGACGTGTCAGCAGCTCCCACTGCTGCTGCAGAGTCCCTCTCCCCCAGCCCCCTCCCCCCCTCCCTGAGGACCCCCTTACCTTGCAGGAGCCCAGGGGTGGGGGTGGGGATCAGGGAAGGGCGTGCGCTCAGCCCGCACTTTGGGGACCGTCACACGCAGCCGGCCGGCGGCAGCGGCAGCACCTGGAGGGCAGCCCAGCAGCCAGGGGTGGGCACAGCCTGCAGCGTGCTCCTGCCGCCCCAGGAAGCTGGGGGACGGTGGCGGGGGCTGGGAGACGGTGCACCCAGGTGGCCAGCATGGGAGGCTGGGAGAAGGAGGGAGGCAGAGGTGGAGAGACGCAGGCAGAAGGAGATGTACAGAGAGCCACACACAGAAGACAGACAGACAAATAGACCCGCCGAGAGACAAGGGAGGGAACAGGCGGAGAAGCAGAGGGAGGGGGGAGAGAGAGGGAGGGAGAGAGAGAGAACGACTGGAGGAGCAACATGTGGTCTGGCTTTCACGTTTAATGCCAGGGCACCCTGAGCCCCTCCCGAGAGTGTCTGCACCCGCTGTGACACACACTTCTGCACAGGGGCACACACACTCCCTACAGACACATGTGCACCCCATCCCCCCTCCCCAGGCCCAGCTGCCAGCCCCTCCCCCTCCCCAAGCTTGCCCAGCCCTTACCGAGCCCCGGAAGCCACAGGTGTCTGGGCAAGCATGCCCTCTCTCCGCAGCCCGCTGGCCGCCTCCCAGTGCTCTGAGCGGAGCTCCAGGGCCCTCGCCCAGCACCGCTGCCCTGGCAGCCGGCTTGACCAATGCCCACATTGCAATGGCTGTTTAGGTGGCCTGCAGGAAGCAGAGCCATTTGTTTTGTCAGAGCGTAACCATGACAGCTGCCTTCCCCACCTCTCGCCCTTCCCCGCCCCCCTCCCCTTCCCCTGAGCACCGGAGAAGGCAGGAGGCCACTTAGCAGCCTCTGAATTCCAGCCTGGGCTGATGGAAAGGGCTGGACCTGCGGGCAGCTCCTCCCTGAGGAATGGGCTGTCTCCAGGAGCTCCAGCCCTGTGCCGGGCCTGGGGGTCCTGTCCCTGGGAGCTGACCCCTCCAGGTCCCCCCGTGCCCCAGTGAGACCATTCGTGAGCCAAGTGTTATGCACTGTCAATCTGTGTCCCCCCAGGAGGCCATGGCAAAGCCGAGCAAATGGCTTTGGTTGCTGTGGTCACGGGCAGGGTACTGGCCAAGGCCTTTGGCTCCTGTGCCTGTCCAGGCTTAGGGTCCCAAGCCATCACCTGCTGCCCCTGGCCATGGCCAAGACACATTTCTAGGTTTTAGGCACAGCTCCTGGAATCGGAGCAGGAAGGGGCTTATCACAGTCAGGAAGCCGAGTGGGACTGTGCTACCTACACCGGAAGCCTGGAGCTGAAGACAGACGCCTAGAGAGACCACAGACCTCCACGGCTCATTTAATCCTTTCCCTGAAAGAGCACTGTAAGCAGAGGGGCTTCTCCCCAGTGTTAGAGAGAAATTGAGCTTCATACAGGTGGAATGCCAGGCCCAAGGCACATGGCCAGGGAGCAACAGGGCAGGCATCAAACTCACACCCGCCAGATTCCAGCGCTGGGGACTTCCTCAGCTCTCGGCGTCAGAGCTGTCACTGTGTGCCCGGCGCTGCACACAGACTTGGAAGTGCCTGCTCACTGGTCCTGCACCAGACACTATGCCCAGTCCACACATGAGTTCAGAGGGGTGATGTGACGCGCCTCAGGCCACCTAGCAAGTCCAAGAGCAAAAAACCCAGGTCTGTCTAAGTCTCAACCCTGTCTCCTATACCTCCCTCCAGTCTACACCCAGGATGGGTGATCTGCCTCCTATACCTCCCTCCAGTCTACACCCAGGACGGGTGATCTGCCTGCTTTCCAGGCTCTCTCCCCATGGAAGACAGAGTCAAGCGTTGCAGTAAGGGTGGGAGACAGACGTAGTGGGTTCTGGGAGCAGAGCTGTCGGGCAGGGTCCGAGGACTTCCTACTGGGGAGATGCACAAACCAAGGATTTGAATGTCAGGGAGTCGCCCCTTACCCGAGGAGTGTTAAATCCCCCACCTTCCTTAAATGGGGTGCCTGAAGCCAGCCACAAGGGGAGCCCCAGCCAAGAAGTGGGGGGAATGGTGGGGGTTTGTGTGGGGGTTGGTGAGGAAGGGGAACCATGGGGGTGAATAATATCGTGTTCAGCTCCTTTACCTGCTGGGTGTGGGACCAGCCTCAAAGAGAAACAAAGCCACGGTCATCGACAGAGGAGAAGGAGGCAGTCTGGGGATGGTGAGGGCTAATGCAGGCACAAGGCCAAGGTCACTTCAGTTCAGTGTTGACCCTGCCCTCAACCAGCCAGAGCTTGGAGACAGTAAGGAGGAGCAAGAAACAGATCTCCAGGGACTGGCCCCTGGTTTACAGCCCGCTCTTGTTCTGCTGGAGGGTTCCCCGAACGGTTCCCTAAGTCCCTCCCCTGTACGTGTGCATGTCTCAGCCCCGTGCTCATGGCAGGTGGAAGCGGCCTGCCCCAGGCTGAGAGGCCACTCCCCAAGTGACAGCCAAGGGCGGAGCAGATTCAGACCCAACGCCCTCCGACTCCCCAGCCCGGTGCCCTTGCTCCCATGCTCCTGGCTGCTTCCCACCCAGAGGGGCTAAGGGTTGCTTTTCAGCTCAGGGGGTCTTGGGGCCCTGCAGGTAGAGGGCTGGGAATTGGGAATTAGGAACGCAGCCCCCGCACCCCGAGGCTCCCAGAGCCCTATTCTCAGGCCCCAGGGAGTTTACCACCTCTGCTCCCAGCGAGAACCTCCACTGAGGCTCCACGCCCCCTGGTCAGCCCCTCTCCTGCCGTCCCAAGGCTGGGGTTTGCGGATTCAGCACCGAGACTTCCTGGGAGAACAGTGGCAGCCCAGGTCTCAGTGGCACCCTGGTCTTAGCCGATCTCTGCAAAGACCCTGGTTCCACTGAGGTGACATTCACAGGCACCAGGGATTCGGATTCAAACATGTCTTCGGGGTGATGCAATCCAACTCCTAACAACCATTCAGGGGAAACACAGCAGGAAGTGGGACGGGCACGACCCCGGCAGGCCAGAGCACTGGGCTTCCAGCAGTCCTGGGAGCACAGCGAGCAAGTTGCGATGCCAACTGCAGGGTTGAAACCTCCACCGCCGTTCCCTAGCTGTGCGCCCCTGGGGAAATGACTCAACCTCTCTGTGCCTCAGGCTGTCATCTGTGCTCATCTCAAGCATTTTTATGGACGTGAAATAAGTCTTTAAGAGAGCCATGCACTTAGTAAGCACCATATGAGTGCTTGTGAACGCAACATTAGGAGGCCACCATTGTGGCACAGTGGATTAAGTTGCCGTGGCAACACCAGCATCCCACGTCTAGGCACCGATTCCAGTCCTGGCTGCTCCACTTCCCATCCAGCTTCCTGCTAATGCTCCTGGGAAAGCAGTGGATGATGGCCCAGGTGCTTGGGCTCCTGCCTCCTACGAGGGAGACTCAGATGGAGTTCTGGCTCCTGGCTTCTGTGTGGCCCAGCCTTGGCTGTTGCAGTCATTTGGGGGCATGAACCAGCGGATGGAAGACCTCTTTCTTTGTCCCTTGCTCTCTCTGTCACTCTGCTTTTCAAATAAATAAAATAAATCTTTAAAAAACACCCATGGACTATTTCCTGGATCAATGATGCTGTTTCATAGCTGTGAGACTAAGACTCAGAAAGTGGAGTGACTTCTCCCTGGTCATCCACGTCAGGCCAGCCAAGGTCTAGGCCATTCCTGCTTCCTCCTTCCTGGCGTTGCCCCCCAGAGAAATTAAATCCCCTTCTCTGTTAGTCTGCAGGTGGCAAAATCAAGGTGGATGGTGTGGGAGGGGGGAGGGGGGAGGCGGTGGGGGCAGAGGGGAGTGGGGGTCTCTGAGGATTAGGATGGAGCAGTCACTTCCTCTCCCCCCCCCTCCTGCAGGATGGGAGGCCCTGGTGCCACTGTTTCTGCCCACACAGAGAAAACAAGCCGAGCGAGGTGTGAACCACAGTGAGCCAGAAGGGAAAGCCAGGTGCCAGGGACGCGGGCTGGGGCGCCAGGGCCGGGCTGGCAGAGCCGTCGGGGGCTCCGGATGGGGGCGCAGCAGCCTGCAGATCCCCCCACCACCGCGGGGCTGCCAGGCTGCACAGACACTGCCCCCAAGAGGCCCCCACTCCACTGCCTTCCCAAAGGGCTTGGGCCCAGGTGAGCGTGGCTGTGGGGTGCAGATGGGAACGAGGGCAAAAAATCCTCACGAATGCCCTCCCTCCCTTTATCCTCCCCTCCTATTGCCCAGCTGGGGTGGGAAGTGGCACAGACGTCCCCGGGCCTCACCCCTCCCACAAGCTACACCCTGTCCCCCGGGACTTGGTCACTCTTGCTCCGAAAGGCGGAGCTGGCTCCCGCCCCGTCACCGTCACCTTGGCAGAGCCGCAGGGCATCACTCAAGGAACACCGGCATGTGTGCAGTGATCAGGGGCTTACAAGGAGCTTGCCTGATTGGCTGTTGGGATCGGGACACGCCCACATTGGGCCCACGGGGCCCCGGGGTGGACGGGGGAGACTCATCCCGTTCTGACCAGGCCCTCACGGTCTCGGGGCTGTCTCCTGATCCAGGGCTTTGTCCAGGCGGTTCTCTTTCTCCAGAACATTCTCTCCTCCTCTCTTCGGTTAACACCTCCACTTCTTCAGGTGTCAGGGCGAGCACCAGTTCCCCAGGGGGACTTTCTGGTCAGATCTCTCGGCAGGCCCCCATGCCGCGTGTGCACCTGACTCTGTGTAGCGCTCACCGCTACCGCAAGGCAGCGTTTTGTTAGGAGACACCTTGCTGAAGGTCTTCCTCCCCCACTGCAATGCAAGCTCAGCGAAGGCCAACACCTCCTCCCTTTGGCCACTGCATCTGCCATGCCTGGCTTGGCGCCTGGCGCAGGGCTGGCATTTGGTAAGCATTCATATATGTTCAACAGCTGGGTAAATGACCTGAGATGAGACCATTGACGGAAAAGGGCTTTATGAGAAAGAAAAGATTCCTACCTGGAATTGTTATTATACCCATTTTACAGATGAGGACACTAAAGATCAGAAAAGTTCGATTTACTGGTCTAAATCTAACTGTTAGATTTGTGGGGTTTCCCTCTAGTATGTGGTGTGTGTCTCCGTAACTGTTGCCTTGTAGAGAGATCTTGCTTCCTCTCCTCTACCCGCTCCCCGCCCATCGCCAAACTTGAGCTTTTCAAGGTCAGGGGCTTCGTTGTTTGTTTATTTATTTGTTTACTTTGAGAGAGAGAGAGAGAGAGAGAGAGAGAGAGAGAGATCTTCCATCCACTGGTTAACTCCCCAACTGGCTGCAGCAGCCACGTCTAGGCCAAGCAAAGGCAGGAGCCAAGGACTCCATCCTGGTCTCCCACATGAATGCAGGGGCCCCCACACTTGAGGCATCTTATGCTGCCTTCCCTGGGTGCACCAGCAGAGAGCTGGATCAGAAGCAGAGCAGCCGGGACTCGAACCGGTGCTCCGATCCAGGAGTGGGTTTCAAAACGTGGCAGCTCAACCCGCTGCGCTGCCACGCTGGCCCCAGTTTTATCTCATTTCCTCTTCACAACTCCAGAGCTGGCCTGGGTGCTTTGCAACTGATGCCCATAAATGGATAATAAAAACTTGATGGGTTTATTAAATAACCGAATGCTTAGTGTATTGCAACAAACTCTCTAAGGACATCTCTTAGGTCAGCCCTCTTGGAATTACTACACAGGATCCGAGGGCAATAAAACCACGTTTAGGCAGCAGAACCTGCTCCACGGCAGCCAAGAGGCCGGGGGCAAGTCTTCTGACCCCTCTGGGCCTTGATGGCGTCTAAGCAGAGCCAGCAGCGCCTGCTTTCGCGGTCTGCAGTGCGCGTCTCCCACACCTGTTGGTTCAGGTGGTGCAGTTCCCCTCCCGGGCAGGTGGGGGCAGGCCCAGGCTCTGCTGGGGAAGCCCCAAGCCCCGGGCCAGAGCGGGAGAAACTTGTGTGGGGCCTGCTCCTGAGCACAGAGCCGCTGGCCAGTCCTGGGCGTGGCTGAGAAAGGCGTTGGAGCGCTGGGCTCGCCAGCTTCAGGTTTCCAGGATGGGTCCGACCCCAGCGAGCACAGCTCATTCTCCTCCAAGCCCCTCTCAAACCCACTCTGTCTCTCTGTCCAGCTGCCGCCTCTTCGCAGTGTCGCTTCACGAGTGGCCCCTCCGGGCACGCGCCACTCAGCAGGCAGAGGGATGTTTTGAAAGCAAACTAAGAGGCAGACGTTGCGGGGCGGTGGGTTAAGCCACCGCATGGGACACCTGTGCCCTATATGGGAGTGCTGGTTCGAGTCCTGGCTACTCCCTTTCCCATCCAGCTTCCTGTTGATGCATCCTGAGAGGCAGCCGAGGGTGCCTCATGTACCTAGGCCCCCTGGTCCTGGCCTTCCAGAAGCGTCTAAAGGAAGGGACTTGTTGGGCATCTAGGGTCCTGCCCAGCTGGTGGCCTCCCTGAGCCCGTGGGTTGTGCATATCCAGGCCAGCGACGCCTGCCAGGGGTGACACCTGCCTATGGCTGCTCTCCCCGATGCTGGCTCTTGGTTCCTGGTGGTCCGTTTAGCTGTGTTTCCGTGGAGTGAGGTCACGTGCAGGCCTGCCTGTCTCGCACCCTGCCGCTGGGGTTCTGGCGCAGCATGCCACCGAGAGAAGCAGAACAGGTGGACTTCACCCCGGAAGACAGAGTCCTCCTTTGTCCTTTCCTTATGCAGACATTAAATGGCGTGTGTCCCGTGTCCCATGGCCAAAGAGCAGAGTCCTCTGGTTTCTGGAAGTTTCTGGCTGGCGTGAACCTTCTTTCCAGGCAGAAGAAGGAGGGGATGGGGCTTAGGTGTCAGTCCGTGCACTGACTCGGCCGCCACACGCCCCGGACGCCCCCTCCCCGCCCCGGCCGGGCCAGCCCGTGCCAGCTCCCGTTCCTCCACGCCTTCTCTGGAATCGGAGGGAACCGCACATCTGGAAGAGGAGCCCAGGGTCCCGCCAGGCCTGTTCCCCCGGGAACGCCATTGGGCAACCTCCTCCTTACCAAGGAGCCCTTCTGTTTGGGGTGGGAAGGGGCCGGGGCTGGGAAAACTGGTCCGTGGTGGTCTCTGTGGCCAGCACCTTCTCAGCAGTGCTTGTGACCTTGCAGGAACTTGTGAGCGCATGGACCTGGGCCAGCCAGTGGGCTCCCTGCACCTCGCCCTCCTCCTCCATCAAGCGGGGCCGCTGACCACTGCTGCAGGGTGCGTGCGCAGGTGCATGGGGGCGGGCAGGTTGAGGGCTCTGCACGGTGCCCGGCCCACCCCTCGCAGTCCATTTAGGAATCTCCCCTTCGCTGCGCCAGGACTTCAGAGACATGGCGCCCGTCCAGTGAGCCCTCCTGTTCCAGGCCAGGAGAGCCTCATTTTCTAACCCTCAGAGAACGAAGGGGCCGGTGGTGTGGCACAGTGGGTTAAGCTGCTGCTGGCGACATTGTTAGCGCGTATGATACAGGAGGGCTGGTTCCTGTCCCGGCTGCTCCATTTCAGATCCAGCTCCCTGCTAATGGCCTGGGACAGCAGTAAAAGATGGTCTCCTGCTGCCCATGTGGGAGATCCAGATGGAGTTTCAGGCTCTTGGCTTCAGCCCCGCCCAGGCTTGGCTGTTTGTGCCATTGGGGGAGTGAGCCAGTGGTTAGAAGATCTCTCTCTCTCTCTCTCTCTCTCTGTCTCTCTCTTTCTGTATCTCTACCTTTATTTTTTCTTTTTTTTTTTTTATAGATTTATTTATTTGAAAGACAGAGTTACATAGAGAGGTAGAGACAGAGAGAGAGGTCTTCCATCCGCCGGTTCACTCCCCAGATGGCTGCAACGGCCGGAGCTGTGCCGATCCGAAGTCAGGAGCCAGGAGCCAGGAGCTTCTTCCGGGTCTCCCACATGGGTGCAGGGCCCAAAGATCCGGGCTATCCTCCACTGCCCTCCCAGGCTATAGCAGAGAGCTGGACTGGAAGTGGAGCAGCAGGGCCCCGAACCGGCGGCCACATGGGACACCGGCACTGCAGGCTGGGGCTTTAACCCACTGCACCACAGTGCTGGTCCCCATGTAACTCTACCTTTCAAAAAAAGTAAATAAATCTATTTTTTTTAAAAGGAAATATAACACCCCATCCAGATGTCCCAGGGGCTGCCAGTCCAGCTTAAATGTCCTCAGGGAGGAACGAACTGGCTTGGGTGTCAAGTGTCCCCCAAGGTCCCCGGGGTGGCAGAGCTGGGAGTGGGAGGCAATGGAACCGGGGTGGTCCTCGCTGGAGGTCCTTAGGTCACGGGGGACCCCTGGGGAGGGGGCGCTCCTGCAGCCTCTTGTGCTGTGATAAAGCCCGAGTGTGCACCTGCCTGCCCCCTCTCTCTGTGCTTTCTGCCTTGGGACGGGACTGCTCACTCTGACAGGTGCTCCCACCACGGCCGTCCACGCCCTCCCCAGCAGCCAACCCAGTGAGGCCACTCACCAGGGACCCCGACCCTTCAGAGCCACAAGCCACAAGAAGTCCTCTCTTTATAAAGCTGGGCGGCCTCTGGTGTTTTGTTACAGTCACGGAACGTGGGGGCAGCACACAACCCAGCTCTGCCCCGCCCGGGCTGCACGGCCACAGTGATGCCGACGGAGATTCGCTCCCTGTGCCCCAGGGAATGTTTCTCATTATCAGAGTAGTGCTCAGAGCAGCCCTGCAAATAGGCCTGGTCATGCTCCCCACTTCATAAACAGGGGCATCGGTGCAGAGAGGAGCAGGGACACAGTGGCTAAGATTCGAACCCAGGGCCCCTGACCACGCCCATGTCACCATGCTGCCTATGAGCTTGCGTGACTGCTCCTCCCCACCAAGGAGCCTGAGGATCCCGTGGTGACAGTGGCCGTGGACTTGTGGACAGGCCGTGGGTCGGGCTCACTGACCTGCGGCTCCCCTGGGCTCGCAGAGGCCATTGGTAGCAATGACGCATTCCCAGTGAGTCTGCAGGTCGCTTTTTTCTCTCTTAGTCTTTGGCGGTTGTGCATTTGGGCCTGGCTCCAGGCCCCAGAGAACGGAGGAGGCTGTTTTGGAACGTGAAGAGCCATCTGGGGCCTCTGAGGCGTGAGGCCGTTGCCGTGGCGTCCACCCCGGCCCCTCTGAGACTGGGCCCAGCCGGCGTGGTCCGGATAAGCATCAGATCTCGCTTGGTTGGTGGCAACATTGCCAAGGGGGAGCCGGACCCTGAGCCGCTCTGGTGCTGTGAACACGGGAGGGGAGCCAGCGAGAGACACAGACGGGGTTCAGGAGGAAGCTGGGTCCCAGGCCACTTCCGCTCCGAAGGAGTCCCCTCCTGCGGTGTGTCCCACGTGCTTGGTGTGCGGTGCGTGCTCACGCATTTGCTCACTCCGTCCGTCCTCATTTGCTCACTCCGTCCGTCCTGACGAGCCCTGAGGGTACAGGGGGAGACTAAAAACCACGTGGGGCTGACCCTCACGGAGCTCACATTTCAGGGGAAGAGGGAGCCACTAATGAAAAGAAAACCTCAGCTTTGACAAGGGCCACCCAGAAAGTTGCAGGGGCACCTTGAACTCCTCACAGAGGTCAGGAAATAGTTGAGTATTAACCAGAGCTGGGGCGGGGGGCAAGAACAGCAGGTGCAAAGGTCCTGTGGTGGAGAGTGCATGGGCTGTTGGTGTCGCTGGAGCAGTGAGAGAAGGAGCATCGCGCACAGGGCCTTCCACTGTACAGAGGACTCTGGCTTTTGTCTCCAGGAGAACCGGAAGCCATCAGGAAGTATTTAAACAGGTGAGATGTGATCCCATCCATTTTGAAATGCTCACGGGACTGTGGAGGGAAGATTGGAGGGGAGGGCTCGGAGTGGGCACGGGGAGGTTGGAGGTGGTGGGGAAAGTGCTCGGTAAATTATTTTTGCTTTGTTTTAATCAGTATCGTTGGCTCCCCCATCGCCACAGCTTCGCCTGCGACGCCCTCCGCTCTTTCACACGCAGCTCTAAGTGGCCCCTAAATGGCCCCGTGGCTCTGCAGTTCCCAGACGTTGTTTACCTTGCACGCGGCTGGCAGTGGCCCTGTTCGAACCTGCAGCTCGGATCACATTGTCCGTGGCCTGCACGCCATTCTGGGCCTTCCCCACTGCAGGGAGCTCCCTGTAGTTACCCCCGCCCCAGTCCTGCTCCTCTCCCGTTTCCGGAACACGGGGTGCCTGTTGTTCCCAGTCGCTGCCCTCTGCCTGGAACACTCAGCCTCGTCCAGCCCGAGCCTTCTCGGAAGACGGTCCCCTCTGACTGCCCGCCCTGGGGGACCAGGCTGCTCCTGTTTCATGCCAGGGGCCATTTGGAAGTTTATAGCATCTTCTGCGGGCCACACAAGATTACCGGCCTCAAAACCAGCCTTCTGCAGTTCTACTGAACTTCAAGTCCTGCCTGCGGTTGCCTTGGCCAGGCCAGACCAAAGGATTTCTGTGGCCCCTGGGCCGGACGCTCGCTCCCTGGATCCTGAATGATTTCCACGCTGCCTCTCGAGGTGAGGGAGAGGAGATTGGAGCATCCACCCAGACCAGGTTCCTAAAAGTGCGTACATTCTTTTCAGCGCAGTACCAGTTGTCGTTTGCACTTTTTAAAAAAAGATTTATTTATTTATTTGAAAGGCAGAGTTATAGAGAGACAAAAGCAGAGAGAGAGAGAGAGAGAGAGAGAGAGATCTTACATCTGCTATTTCACTCCCCAAATGCCCACAACAGCTGGGGCTGGGCCAGGCTGAAGCCAGGAGCCAGGAACCCCATCCGAGTCTCCCACATTGGTGGCAGGGACACCCAAATCCATGTTCCTTATGCTGCAGCCCCAGCTTCTTCCTGAACCAGGCTAGGATGGGGGGGCGGGGCTATCACTTGGCCTCCTGGAGTTTCCTGTAGGTGGGGGGAGAATCAGGAAACGAAGCAACCAAACACAGGCAAAGCTCCCACTCCCTCTGCACCTGCTCTTTCTAGAGGTCTCTGCCACGGACGGCGATGTCAGTCCTGGACGCGTGGGTGAGAAACTCGTGTCATCTTTACTGGGCACGGTCAGACTGCATGGGAACTGCCTGGTTGGCTGTATCTCAACAGAAAGCCTACAAGAACCTTCCCCGGGAGGTGCTGTAATTATGCCCTCGCTGTGGAGAGTCACAGAAGTCCAGACACTTGGACTGGGGGAGCCCGCAGTTCCTGCCTCTGTGAATTCTGCCTTGAACATGTATATTATGAGCCCCGCATCTCAATGTCATTGGCACTCAACTGCTTTTGTGGTCTGTACAGCTTTACTGGCAGCTGGAGCCCCAGCCCAGGGTCTGCACGTGCTCCTGGATTCTCCAGCAGGAAGGAGGTGACTGTCCTTTCAATTTGCTCTCCTTCCTTCTTCCTTCCACCCATCTACCTACTCATCCATCCATCCGTCCATTCATCCATCCACCTACTCATCCATCCATTCACCCATCCACCTTCTCATCCATCCATCCATCCTCCCATCCACCTACTCATCCATCCATCCGTCCATTCATCCATCCACCTACTCATCCATCCATCCACCCGTCCACCTACTCATCCATCCATCTGTCCGTCCATTTGTCGTCAGTCTGTTCATCAATCCACCCATCCACCCACACACCCATCCATCCAACAAGCAAACACTAGTGCCTACCCTGTCCCATGTCCTACTATGTGCAGGGGCAACACAGAACAAAGAGGCAGGGCCCCCAAGGAGTCCACAGGCCAGTACTGCTCCCTGTCTCCCAGAGCTCCCAGTGCCAGTGCAGAAAGCAGTTAGAAAACCCTGCTTTCTGGAAGGGCCGAGTGACTTGTCAAAGATTCATGGCCAGAGCATGCCCAGAAAGTCCTTCCGTTTTATTTTCACTGCCGGTAAGAGCTGGTGCAGATGTTGCAAACTGATGCGAAGAGGAGTGAGCTCAGCGGCTGCTGGGCGCTCATGAGCACCAGCAATTAGGAAACATCTTGCAGTCGGGGCAATGTCGTCATGCTTGGGTTCCCCTGGGCCAGGTGGCTCGCTGAGATTTTTCTAGAAGCAGATTGTCCCGGTCCCTCCCTCAGCATCAGCTCGGCGGCGTCTCGCAACATCTCGCTCTTCCTGCTGATGCTTCTGCGGTGGGGAGGCTGCCAGGAGGCCCTGCCTTCCTACGGAAGCTGCTGGAACAGCTGGCATTTATTCTGCGCCTTCTGGGGACCCGTTTCTTCACATGCACCGCTCACGATGGTCCTGGAGTGGAGGCAGCAATGTCCCTATTTTACAGAAGAAACACTGAGGCTCCCCGAGGGAGGTCACACAGCCAGGCAGTGGCAGAGCAGGGGTGGAGCCTGGCTCCATGTGACACGCGCCCGTCTTGTTTCTGTTTTGTATCGCACTGCTTCACGGCCAGCGTCAGCACCCTTGGAAGCCTGCGCACCTGCTAAGTTTCCCGTGCCTTTGTTCCTGCAGATGTGTGGGGGGGGGGGGGAGGGCGGGTGTTTGGCCTCGCGGTGAAGATGCCTGCCTCCCACACTGGAGCGCGGGAGCTCAATTCCTGGCTTTGGCGCCTGAGGACAGCTTCTTGCTGATGCACAGCCTGGGAGGCAGTGGTGATGATTTGAGTGATTGGGCTCCTGCCCCCACATGGGAGACCTGGATTGAGTTCTTGGCTCCTAACCTTGGCCTCTGCCCAACCCTGGCCATTGTGGCAATGTGAAGAGTAAACCAATGGGTGAAAACAGCCAACAGATGGGCGCTCTCTTCCTGCTTTTCCTTTCTTGGTTCCATAAATTAATGAACGAATGAATGGCCAGCACTGTGGTGTAGGGGGTAAAGCCTGCAGTGCCAGCATCCCATGTAGATACCAGTTCGAGACCCGGCTGCTCCACTTCCAATCCAGTTCTCTGCTATGGCCTGGGAAAGCAGTGGAAGATGGCCCACGTCCTTGGTCCCCTGCACCCACGTGGGAGACCTGGAAGAAGCTCCTGGCTCCTGGCTTTGGATGGGTGCAGCTCTGGCCGTTGCAGCCATCTGGGGAGTGAACCAACAGAAGGAAGACCTCTCTCTCTGTCTCTCCCTCTCACTGTCTGTAACTCTACCTCTCAAATAAATAAATAAAATCTTAAAAATAAATAAACAAATAAATGTTAGGGAGAACAGAAATCAGGAGGTGGGAGAGACCGAGGTGGCCAGGCGGGAAGCGAGAGCTTTGTTGACCGCTCAGGTGTTTTGGGGGTTGAAGGGCCGAGTCTGCAGGTAAGCCAGCCGGACGCGCCGGTTCCTTTGCCGGCCTGGCTCAGAGGTAAACAGCTCTTCAATGGGAGCCGTGTTGGCTGCCCCCACAGGGCATCGCAGTTACACCAGCAGCAGTCCCCCCCCCCCCCCCCCAGGCCCTGGCTCCTGGGAGCTGAAGGCAAAAGGTTCCCTTCCTTCCCGGGTTTCTGTTTGCCCTTTCCTGACGGAGGAGATGTTGTCTGGTGGACAGGCATCGCTGGGCGTTGCCATGGTAACGGCTATGATGTCACTCGGGAGCAAATCACACACAGCTGCACAGCTCGGCTCCAGCTGGGTTCCTGGGAATGAGGGCAGCGAGGGGCGGCGTGGGGTCGCCGGCACCGTGCCCATCCTTGCTTTGTCACCGTGATGGCGCCCATCTGCACATCATTCAGAGTAATATCTGTGTGCCCAGCACTGCGCTGGGTAAAGTAGATGTGGTCCCCGATGGCTGCACGGAGTTAACCGTCCAGCAGAGAGACAGGCACGCAGCAGGAATCGCACTCGACACGTGTGATTCCCACTGTGAGTCGGGCTACAGAGGAAATTACCGGAAGTGCCTTCATCCGCTGCTGCTGTTACAACAGTGGCACAGCCCGGTCGCTGGAGAAGCAGGAGTTTGTGCTGCCAGTTCGGGAGGACGGAAGCCCTGGGCGAAAGCAGGGACAGGGACAGTGGCTTCTGTGGCCTGTCTGCAGGCGGCTGCCTCTCCCTGGGCCTTTGCATGGGCTTCCCTCCACGTGTGCCTGTCCATATCTCTCTTTTAGGATTTACTTACTTATTTTGAAAGGCAGAGTGATGGCGAGGGATGGGCAGGCAGAGAGCTCCCACCTGCTGGCTCACTCCCCAGATGGCCGCAGTAGCAGGGGCTGGTTCGGGCTGAAGCTGGGAGCCAGGAGCTCCATCTGTGTCTCCCACTTGGGTGGCAGGGGCCCGATCACTTGAGCCATCACCACTGCTTCCCAGGGTCTGCGTTAGCAGGAAGTTGGGGTCAGGAGCTGACACCGGGCATTGCACCCAGGGGCTCTGATATGGGACGTGAGTGTTACAGTAAGAGTCCCAGCCACCGGCCAAATGCCACCCCTCTAAAGAGGTTTAACCTGGAGAGAGGTTGATGAGCCTTGTATTTTGAAAGCTGGCTCTTCCAGGGGTTTGGAGCGGGATGCCCATGACAGAGGCCACCACTGCAGCCCCGAGCGGCAGGCGTGTTATTGGCTCTCTGTTCTTTCCCTCTGCGGATTTAATCCTGTGAAGTGCTTACTGATAGAATGTTCTGGAATGAGAGAGGAGCAGAGGCTGGGCAGCACCTCCCGACCTGGCTGATGCTCTTGCACATCTGTGAGCATGGGCCCTGCGCAGCCACGCCTCTGGGGAGGGCGGGGAGATCTGCAGAGGAGAGCAGGACCTGCCCCGTAGCCTGGAGAGCCGACCCGGCCCCGACCCACAAACCCGGCTGTGGCAGGGCCCTGGGTGCCCGCTGGCTGTTCCCAGCAGGATGGTAGCCATGGCTGCCTCCGGGGCTGAGCCAGCGATGGAGCTGGAGTTAAGGTGACGGCATGAGGCTGAGGCTGGAGGGCAGCGAGGGGCTGCTCTCTCTGGGGGCTGCCGGTACACAGGTGGTCTCCACGGCGGGGCCAGGTGCACCGGGTGTAGAGTGTGGGGCGAGGAAAGGGGTCCGGGGTGGTCCTTGAGTTAAAGTCAGGCAGCTTGAAGGACAGACACTATTCTCTGAGACCGGGGAGCCGGCAGGGGGGCGGAGCCTCCCCTCCGGCTGGGCTGACAGCCACCTTCTCCCTTAGCCCCTGCTTGGGCTTTCCTCATTTGTACACGGTCCTGCCACCTTGTCCTGTCTGATCAGGACACCAGTCTTTCCACACCGCGGCAGCCTTAGGTGGGGAAGCCAGGCGGCACCTTGTCTGCTGCCTTTCGGGAGTCAGAGCGAGTCCTAGGGCCGCCCGGGCTCCAGGCACAGGGAGAAGGAGGCTCCATCTCTTGGGGGGAGGCATGGCAGAGCCCCGTTAGTAGAAGGGCTTGTGGGATGGGAGGGGCCTGTGTCCCCAAGTCTTGGGGATGAGTGAGTGGGCGCTGCCTCTGGGCTTTCTCAAGTAGGGCAGTGGCAGGAGCCATGGGCATTGGGATCAGGCACGGCTGGGATTTATTTATTTGTTTGTTTGAAAATCAGGGGCCGGCGCTGTGGTGCAGTGGGTTAAAGCTGCAGCCTGCAGTGCCAGCATCCCATATGGCGCTGGTTCGAGTCCTGGCTGCTCCACTTCCCATCCAGCTCTCTGCTGTGGCCTGGGAAAGCAGTGGAAGATGGCCCAAATTCTTAGGCCCTTGCACCCATGTGGGAGACCTGGAAGAGGCTCCTGGCTCCTGGCTTTTGATCTGCTCAGCTCTGGCCATTTTGCTCATCTGGGGAGTGAACCAGCGGATGGAAGACTGTTCTCTCTCTCTGTTTCTGGCTCTACCTCTCTCTGTAACTCTTTCAAATAAATAAAAAATAAATCTTTAAAAAAAAAGAAAAGCAGAGGCAGAGAGAGTAAAAGAGAGAGAGAGGGAGAGGGAGAGAGAGAGAGAGAGAGAGAGAGAGAAACTCCCATCTGCTGGGTTACTTCTCAAATGCCTGCACATCTAAGGCTGGAGCCAAGAACTCTATCCTGGTCTCTCACGCCAGTGGCAGGGGCCCAGTGACTTCTCCTGTCACTGTTGCCTCCCAGGGTGTACATTAGCAGGAAGCTGGGACTGAGAGTGGACTTGAACCCAGACCCTCTGATATGGGATGCAGGCAGCCCAAGCAGCGCCATAACCACTGCCCCTGAGACTGGGTTTGATCCTGGCTCTGAGGCCTTGGCTAAGTCCCTGCCTCTAAGCCTCAGTTTTCTCATCTGTATAATGGGGCAGTCAGAGATTTTAGACATTGTGTTCCTTGCGTAATTGCCCCAAAGGTGTGGGCTGGCAGCACCAGGGGAGTGGAGAAGACGAGGGGCCCACCCACGGCTGCACCTGTGCGGTGCACTCACTGTAGGTGCGCGTCTCCCTACACTGCAAACACCAGGCCCAGCCTCGGCTCATCCATCCTGGGGTGGGAGCGGCCACAGCAAGGCTGGATGGGACTCTCTGCAACACTCCTCCCAGCTCAGACCCACCCTCCTTCTAGAAGGCTCTGGAGGGCCCCTCTGGGGGCCTCACCTGTGGGGTTTCTCCTCTTCTCTGTGTTAGTCTTTTTCTTGCTCAAAACAAAACTGGGCAGCCGTGGTGGTAGGGGTCTTCCCCTGGCCCCCCCGCTCCCGTCTGTCTCAGGGCAGTGGGTTTAGGGTCAGAGAGGCCCCCACTCTGTCACGCCCCAGCCCGCTGACCTGACTTAAACTCTTCAGTCCCGAAGTACCCCTGTGCCTCGTCTACCAAGTGAGACGCAGACAAAGACTTTTCCTGGGTGGGCATGGGAGGGAAGGGGGTGGGACGCGCGGAGGGCCCGGGAGCGTTCCCAGGACATCCAGGCAGCCCTGAGAGCTGGCTCCTCCCCTTCCAGGCAGGCACCTCATGTCTCATCTTCCAAAATTATGTTCCCCAACCGCACTGCACCCTCAGCGACAGACCTCTCTCCTCTGCTGCGGATCCTGCAGGAGGTGACAGCTTTTGAGAGTCCAGGGCTCTTGGCTGGGAGTTGAACAGAGCAAAGAGCCGCTGTCGGGGAGGAGGGCCTTGGTGTGGGTCGGTGAACAAAACCGCTGCTCATGAGGCCCAGGGCTCCCTCTGCACTGGGCCTGTAATGAGGGCCAGTAATGAGCCCTTCAGCGGGGCCCTGGCCCGAGGCAGGGTGGGAAAGCGGGGCGGGCCCTGAGGGTCACCCGCAGCAGCTGTCACCTGCGAGGGTCTTCTGGGCGCTCTATGCCAACACTTCCCTCAATCTTGACCTTGGCTCTCTGAGTCTGAGCTCGCATTCCTAATGACTGCAGCATTCTTCCTGGGTGTTCTGCTGTGGGCACTGTGCCACGCCCTCTCTGCTCACTCTCAATGATGTCCCCAGCAACCCTAAGGGGCAAGTCCATCACCACCCCCGCTGCGCGGGTCAGCGAGCTGAGGCTCAGGGACCTTGCTTGTGCTGGATCAGGGCTTCTCCCTCTAGAATGTGGATATCAAAGAGCCGGTGACGTCCCTGAACTCTGGATTCCTCGGCTCCAACAGCTCTGAGACGGCCTAACACAGCGACATGGAGGCCTGGACGGAGCTCTGGTTCCTGGCTTCGGCTTGACCCAGCCCTGGCCATTGTGGTCGTTTATGAGAGAGCAGGTGGAAAATCTCCCTCTACCTCTCCCTCTCTCCCTCTCCCGCCCCATCTCCTCCCTCACCCTCTCCCCCCACTCCCTCTGCTTCTCCTCTTCCCCTCCCCCTCCCCCCTCTACCTCTCGTGGATGAAGACAGAGCCCCAGTTAGAGTCAGCAGCGCATGCGCAGCACTGAAGGCGGAACCCACAGCCAGTGATTTACGTTTCTGTCCTTAACTGAGGTCCCAGGAAGGGGAAGAGGGAGTTGGGCCACCGGGTACTGAGCCTGGCTATGTGGCGGGGACTGGACAGAGTCTGACTCGGTTTCCCCCAGCACGCTCTTTGAAGGAAGATCTTGCTGTCCCCATGTCACAGAGGGTGAGCCTGAGGGCCAGCGAGTTTCCATCAAGGAAGAGGCACGGCAGACTTCAGAACCAATGGCCTGGCTGCCCCCATCTCTTCTGCCACTTCCCAGTCCCTAATGATGGGCAGGTGACCCCCCTCGCTGACCCCGCGGGCCACGATTTGAGGACAGGAAGAGCCCCAGACCCGGAGGCAGGCAGGGAGCCCTGCCTTCAGAATCTGCCCACGGATTGGCCCAGCACCCCAGAGTTCAAGCTGCTTTGAGTTGGCCCCCATCTGTGATTGGCAGCCGGAAGCTTCCCTCCTGAGTCAGCGGTCGTGGATGCGCCGGGTGTTTGGGGAGGAGGCACAGTGCAAGGGCTGTGTGTCCCGGGGAGCTAGGAGATCCCTCTCCTCCTTCCTTACCCTGCACGTGTGAAATAGGAGTCCGAGGAAGGCAGGTGGAGCCCCGACGTCACCGCTGCTGAAGTCGAAGCCGCCACTGCACCGCGCGGCTGTGCCCGCCAGCGCTGGCCACCGCAGGGCCTGGAAGAGCCGAGCAGAACTGGGCTCCCGTGGGCAGCTCACTCCCGGGACGGAGTGGGCAGGAAGGCACTGGGCTACTGCCCCACCCAGGGTCACCGATGAGCTGGGTCCCTCCACGGGGAGGGCATGTGGGGGTGGGGAGCGGTCAGCAGAGTGACGATGGCATCACCACGCCTGGGAGGGGGAGACATTTTCTTCCAGGAGGCTGAACGGGAAGAAAGGGCTGGGGTGGGGGAAGGGAGGGGATGCGGGAGGGAGGGATGGTGATCCTTTGTCTGAACTCATCTTGGCTCAGGCAATGGATAGGAAAGCTACGCGTGCATATGTGAGAGTGAGCCCAGACAGGCCTGGAGGAGCCCCAGCTGCACCTCCCCGGGGAGGGGTGCGGGGAGTCGGGAGCAGTGAGTTTAAGGAGGTGCCGGGCGCAGCGTGCGTGGTCCTTGCGGTCCAGGAGCTGTGGGGTCTGTGGGGAAGTTCAGCTGCCCTCCAGGATCCCGCGTAGGGAATGAGATGGGGCCGCAGGTTTGGGCTGGGTTGGAGCTGGGAGACAGAGGTGGGGGGAGGTCACTGGAGGAGATGGCGCTGACTGGGAGGCCGCGAGTGTAGACCGGGGGCGCTCCAGTGGGGATCCCCGTGCTAGCAGCAACCACGTCACCTGGAAACTTGTGAGGAATCAAACCCTAGGTCCACACCCCAGCTGGGCTGAGCCACATACTTGGGGAGGCTTGATGGAGCCCTTTAAGGAAGTCCTTTTTTTTTTTTCTTGACAGGCAGAAAGGTCTTCCTTTGCCGTTGGTTCACCCTCCAATGGCCGCTGTGGCCGGCGTGCTGCGGCCAGTGCATCGCGCTGATCCGATGGCAGGAGCCAGGAGCCAGGTGCTTCTCCTGGTCTCCCATGGGGTGCAGGGCCCTGGGCCATCCTCCACTGTACTCCCTGGCCACAGCAGAGGGCTGGCCTGGAAGAGGGGTAACCAGGACAGAATCCGGCACCCTGACCGGGACTAGAACCCGGTGTGCTGGCGCCGCTAGGCGGAGGATTAGCCTATTGAGCTGCAGCGCCGGCTTAAGGAAGTCCTGACGCTGGCTGGCTACAGTTCGAGAGCTACTGTGGCAGAAAAGGTGGCCTTGGGGTCACATCCACCTGGGCTTCAGTCCTTGCTCTAATAACTCGGTGGCCCTGAGCAAGTCAAGGAATGTGCTGAGTCTCGGGCTCTTTGGGGGCTCGCAGAGCCTCTATTGGGACAGTGGCGATGGGTGTCTGATCTTATAACCTTATACGGTGATTAGGACCAGGTACGTGCCCGGCACCATTCTTGATACCAAGGCCCAGCATTGAAAAGTCATGACCCCTGACCCCAAGGAGCCAGCAGTGCACAGACTGTAGTGAGAGTCGGTTTATTAAGCACCTGCTAAGTGCCAGGCATACTGAGTGCTTTAAATGCATTATCTCATTTGGTTCTCACAACACCCCTCGTCATGTCAGAGCAGGTTTTATCCTGTTTTCAGAGGAGGCCCAGTGAGGCTGAAATGCACACGGCTGGGGCAGGCATCCAGCACGGGTTGTCACCACGTGGAGGCCTGTGTCCTTTATCGCGGTGCCAGGGTTTGAGCCCAGCTCCACTTCTGAGCCAGCTCCCTCTAACACACACCCTGGGGGGCAGCAGGTGTTGGCTCAAGCACGTGGGTCCCTGCCGCCCGCGTCAGGGACCTGGATTGAGTTCTGGGCTCCTGGTTTTGGCCTGGCCCGGCCTTGGCGGTTGTGGGCACTTGGTGAGTGAATCAACTAATAGAAGATCTCTTTCTCTCTCTTCTCTCTCTCTCTCTCTCTGCCTCAGCCTTACAAACAAAATGAAAATAAATAATTTACAAATCAAAAAGAAAAACGCACCTGGCCCCTGCGTGTGGACGGCCGAGGGAGCTGGACACAGGTGTGTGACCCCAGAGAGAAGCTGTGTGTGTGCTGAGCTGTGGGAAGCACAGCTGGGCTGGGCTGCGGCTCCCGCGAGCGGGGCTCGTTGTGGGGGAGGGGGATGCCCGGGCTGCTCAAGTGAGGCTGGCGCGTTCCACGACTGGATCCCTGTGGCTTCTTTTCAAGACAGATGTGGGTCCTCAAAAAGTCCATGAAAAAAATCCATGTTATGAAAAAAACTTAAAATGTTTGCACCCAAATGAGACTTCTCTTTTAATTCCATTTTCCCATGAACTTTTATTTTTGAGAAGCAGAGAGAGAGAGAGAGAGAGCGCGCGCTCTCACCTGCTGGCTCATCCCTCAAGGGTCAAGGTTGAAGAGCACAGTGCTGGCTCTTAGTTTGTCCCCTGGTGAGGACTTCACGGCAGGTGGCCTCACGATGGCAGAAGCACCCCAGAGTGAGAGCAGTCACGTGGTGAGACAGGAAGCCAAGGAGAGAGCGGGCCAGCATCGCTCTCTCTGTAACAGCCCCAGAGGACGACCTCACCTCTTCTGAGGGCAGTACCCTCAACGGCTCTCACCGTCACCCCCCCCCAAGCTTGGTCACAACGGGAACCAAGTTTCCAACACAGGAACCCTCGGGGACACAGTCCAGCCACATCCGAACCATAGCACGAGGCTCTCCCTTTCCACAGCCTTAAAGCTTTGGGCTCAAGGTCATTGCCAGAATTCTACACTCCTCAGAAAAATTAGAGTGTTCCAGAAAGATCTGATTGCGGAGAACATCTGAGAACGCAGCTGCACCCTCCCGGGCCGATGGCAGGAGAGCGTCCTCCTGCGGCCGCCGCCTAGAATTATCGGCTGTGTGCCAATCTCTGCGTGCCCCCTCCCTCCCTCGGCCATCGCTGGCTGGCTTGCTCTGTGTCTCCAGAGGCCATCAGGTGGCCACCAGTGGCCTCAAGTTTCCTACTGCAGGTACCAAGTGGAGACTGCGAGGCAGGAAGAGAGACACAGGTGCTTGAGACCCTGCTCACTGCCCCTCCCCCAACCCCGGCGGCAGGGGTCTCCCAGCGGCTGCTGCTTTCTGGGCTGCAGCCCCTTTGAAGGCCCTGCTTAGAGCCCCCTCGCCTTGGCTTTAAGGGCTTGTTCCTTAACAATGGCTGCTTTCTGCTCTTGCCACCATCCTGGTGGCTTCTCTCGACCCCGCCCACCCCTCCTAAGCAGCCTCTGCGTGGCATTGTCTTCCTGCTAAGCCGTCTGCTTCCGAGGGGCACTCGCTGGCCCGGGCACCGAGGCGGCCGGGTTAACCACAGCAACACTGGCTGGCAATTCTTGGCGCCCGCATGTCTGTGTTCTACCACTTCCTGCAGGACAGCTCATTGAAGCCTTGCCCAGGCAGTGGGTGCGACCTGGCGTTCTTCTTGAATGAAGGCCGCTGCCCTTGGCCAGTGAACTTCAGGCCTGGGTCCAGAGAAGGAAACAGACGGTCGACCAGATGGACGCTCCTGCGCTGGCACCTGCCCCTCACACGCACACGGAGGAAAGTGACGCAGCAAGACCCGGGGCCTCGCCCGGTGACGGCCTCTCGCCAACCTTCGTTTCTGCCTCCCCGAGCTCTTTGAGTGCTGGGCCCATTTCCCAGGCTGCTGGGTCCCTCCCAGGCCTGAGTGGGGGCGGGGAGCTGGCGGGAGAAGCACAGAGCGCTTGTGGTCTGATCGATTGGCTGATGCTCGTGGCTGAATGAGTGGACGCTCTCAGAGCGGCTGCTGCCAGAGGAAAATTCCAAGTGCAAAATATTATTATTAATTATCATGATTGCACTTTCGGCTGCAGGCACGGCGTCTGCTTAGGAAAAAGGATGAGGCGTCCCTGCCAAAGCCAAGGCGACTGATGGATGTCGATGGAGATTCGTCCTCTCCGAAGAGCCTGCACAGGGGGAGTAGATTGAAGTCTAAAAATTAAAAAAAAAAAAATTAAAGAGAAAATAAACTAGATTCAAGGCCTGGCTTGGCACAAGGCTGTGTGACCTTGGGTGAATGGCTTCACCTCTCTGGGCCTCAGAGTCTCCCACGCTGAAAGGAGAAGTCAGAACTAGGTAAGGTCTAAGATTCTTTCCTGTAGCTCCCCACGGATGCCTGCTGGCGCTGGGCAGTGTGGCTGTAACACCCCAGGGAATTGGTTGTCTCTGGGCATCAGCTTACTTCCTGGCCCATGGAGTGCCTTGGACGCCAGGCCCCACCTGCTCCTAGGTCCTCTGGGCTGCTGTGGCTGAGAGCGGAGACCTGGCCAGGTGGGGAGAAGCGGCGGAGTCCAGGCCCTGATGCAGAGTCCCTTCAAGTTTTTTTTTTTTAATATTTATTTATTTATTTGAAAGGCAGAGCCAGAGAGCGCGCGAGTGAGCAAGCCGGAGCTGGGCCAGCCCAAAGCCAGGAGCCTGGAACTCAGTCCGGGTCTCCCACACGGATGGCAGGGACCCGAGTACTCGAGTGGGCGGCAGCTGCCTCCCAGGGTGTGCGCTAGCAGGAAGCTGGAATCGAAAACGGAGTGAGAGCGCAGACCCAGGCATCCCCCGCCGCAGCCTAACTGCTGTGCCCAATGCCCGCCTCCTGTGTCTGCGAACGCATCTCCAGATGGCGTAAGCAGCTCGTACGACGTCACATGAGCCGCTCAGGGCACGGCTGGTGTGCTGCATCACTGCATGGTTTAGGGACTGACGTCTGGGGGAGAAAACCTCTGTGTGCTCAGTACGGGTGCGACCTTCCCCTGAGCAGCTTTGACCCACGGTTTGACCCTAGACGCCGGGGCCACCGCGCTCGTTGTACTGAGGGAGGTCTTTTTCCTGTCTCACTCCTCTCCCAGCCGTCTGCCCCACAGTAGGAGGGGGCCCTACACTCTGCCTGCCCAGCCCAGAACAGACGTCGCCATTATCCTGCCGCTTATCCACCCTCCCTGCCTTCCTTTCGGACAGAGCCCCGATCGATCGGCAACAGGCTTCAGTTTAGAGTCCACACCCGCAGGCTTCCTCGAAACTCAGATGCCGCGGGATCCAGATCAGACCAATGAGACGTCAGCAGAGTCCTGCAGGGTGTGGCTGCCGCGGAGTCGTCGCTTTCCTGACAAAGGACCAGAACCAGGAAGCTCTTCCCATTGGCCCTGCACTACCTCCTACTCCCACCGACACTTGGAAGGAGCCGGAGCCAGAGCCGGAGCCCCCAGGGACCTTCCTGAACCGCTG
The DNA here is from genome assembly GCF_964237555.1 of Oryctolagus cuniculus. Taxonomy (NCBI): domain Eukaryota; kingdom Metazoa; phylum Chordata; class Mammalia; order Lagomorpha; family Leporidae; genus Oryctolagus; species Oryctolagus cuniculus. Next base: position 150,445,381 of record NC_091438.1, read on the forward strand.
TGACAGCCTTGGACATCCCTTCTCTGGGCTCGTCATGAGCTGTAACAGCCGCCCTCGATTTGGTTATCCACGTGGCTAAATGGCATCTCCGGTGCCACAACCCTGCACCTGCCTGGGGCTTAGAGTTTCCATGACCCAACGGAGTGGCCAGATCTGTCCCCACTCGGCTCAGGCCGCTTGGCCACCACTGTCAGGAGTGCACAGCTGGGATGCAACCCTGAGGACGCTTGTTTTGGGTTAAAGGTTCTCCGGCATCTTCAGGGTCCTTAACAGGTGAGGACTCCAGGGCTCTCTCTGCTGGGGTCCCCTTCTTCCGCTAGTTTGGGGACCATTCCACGACCTCTTGTGTACTGGCCTGGCTGGTCCGCCCTGTGCTGAGAGCTGGGGGCCTGGGGAGACTGGGTGAGAGCAAAAACAGCCCCCACTCGGGGTAGGTCTTTGGTCGCATCCTGCACCCACGTGGGAGTGTCTGGGTTAGAGCCCAGCTCCGGCTCCTCACTCCAGCTTCCTACTAGCCCCGACCCCGGGAGGCAGCGGTGCCGCTCAAGTCCCTGGATCCTTGTCACCCATGTGGGAGACCTGGATTGAGTTCCAGGCTCCTGGCTTTGGCTCGGCCCAGCCCCGGCTGTTACAAGCATTTGTGGAGAGAATCAGAAGCTGGAAGATTTTTCTCTTTTCTGCCTCTTGTTATTCATCTTATTGGTGAAAATTAATTAGTTAATTAATTAAAATAGATCCTTCCCCCCAAGTAGCTTATGGTTTAGCAGAGAGACAGAGCTTCATCAAGCAAGAGCACTGTTGAACTCTGCCTTCTACAGGGAGAGAGAGCACACACCATGCTGGAGTGTGACCAAGGACTGTTGTAGCCTGCCCTGGTGTTCACGGAAGGCTTCCTGGAGGGGGAGTCTATTAGGCCGATCTCCGCTGGTGGCTTGGATTCAAATCTCCATTCCCATCACTCACTAGTTGATGTCCTCTGGGAAAATCATTTTACCTCCCGGCCGTCATTTCCACAACTGAAACACAGCATTGCTGGTGTTTCTGGCTTGTATCTGGGAAGCCCCCGTGGGATCGCCTTCCTGGTGCAGTGACAGGAGGTCTTTCGTGGGCCACGGCCCCTGGGGTTTTCTTTTGAGACGATATCGTCAGGGCCTGGGGAGCAGTAGCTTCCAGCCTCCGTGGACTCAGTGCAGGAAGTCACAGCCAGGAGGATGAGGACCAAGACTTCCGGGGAAGGTCAAGGGTCAGTAAGGCCCCAGGGCTGGCTCTCCAAGGTCCCTGTGTCCTCTGCCTTGGATCCCACAGTTGCCTCAGAGCTTCCCTGGAGCTGACCTGAGCCAAAGGGCGGGGGAGGGCAGGGGGTGTCTCTGAGGTCCAGAGAGACCGGGCTGGGCAGGGCTGGGGCAGGGCTGGGGGAGGGGCAGGGGGCCGCGGGAGGCCAGACAGCCGCTGGAACACGCACATGGCTTCTCTTCCCCATGACTCCTCCTAGCAGGGCTGTGGGGCCCACCAGAGACAGGGAGCCTCAGAAAACCCACTTCCCGTCTTGGAGCCTCAAGTCCCACGCCTTGAAACGGTAACCGGTACTCAGTGCGCATTTGCAGTTCTTAAACTTAATCGTACGTTAAAATCATTTCGGGGGGCGGGGGAACAGGAATCGTGGCGCAGTGGGTTAACCTCATTCTGCTACATCGGAGTGCCAGCTTCCGATTCCAGCTCCCTGCTAATGTGCCTGGTGAGGCAACCGAAGATGTGCCGGGGGCTCGGGCCCCTGCCACCCATGTGGGAGACCCAGATGGAGTGCCAGGCTCCTAGCTTTGGCTTAGCCCAGCCCTGGTCATCGTGGTCATTCAGGGAGTACACCAGTAGATGAAAGCTCTCTCTGTCTCTCTCTCTCTCTCTCTATATATATATATATCCCACCCTCCTTCTCTCTGAAATAAACATCTTTTTGTAAAAAAAGGAATCATCTGGGAAAGATTCAAAACCCCAAGCACCCAGCGGTTGCACCAAACTGACCGGATCCGACCCTTCGGGGTGGGACGTGGGCATCGGCATTTTTAGAGTCCCCAGGGAATTCCGAGGTGCTGCCCTGGCTGAGACCCCAGGAGCTGCGGGCTGGATCCTGGCTGTGTGCGGGCGGAGGAGTGACGCAGACACTCTGCGCTTCCACCTCGTAGGGGAACAAATCAGAATGGCGCCATCTCCCTGAGCGTTCGGGGCGGGAGGGGCCGTGTCTGGCCGTGGCGGGCGCCGTGTAGGGCTCCAGGGGTGGAGTCGGTGGCTACTGCCGCTGCCCTTGAGCTTGCCTCGTTGCCAGCACAGAGGAGAAGGAGGCGGAGAGGGGGGCTGGGCAAGGAGAGGAAGAAGGGACTCGGCACGCCAGCGCTGTGGCACAGCGGGTTAAGCCAACACTTGTGGCTCCAGCATCCCATACAGGCTCCGGTTCGAGGCCTGGCTGCTCCACTTCTGCTCCAGCTCCCAGATAATGCTCCTGGGAAAGCAACAGAAGAAGGCCTGAGTGCGTGGGCCCCTGCCACTCATGTGGGAGACCTGGATGGAGTTCCAGGCTCCTGAGGTTTGGCCTGGCCCAGCTCTGGCTGTTGCAGCCATTTGGGAGGTGAACCAGTGGATGGAAGACCTCTCATTCTCTGCCTCTGTCTGCCTTTCAACTAACTTTTAGAAAAAGATGATTAGAAAAACAAAATACACACGAGCGTGTACACAGGGCTACATGCAAATATCATGCCATTTCATGTCAGGGTCTCGAGCAGCCACGGGTTTTGGTATCCACGGGGATTCTCAGACCCTGAGGAGCAACTGCCCATCATTAGAGAACACGGGGAAGCGAGCAGGAGAGAGCAGGCAGATTCCTGGGGAGCTGGCAACAGGGGGACGGGAGTTTCTGTGTGAACAGAGCCCAGACCTGGCCTTCCAGAAGCTGCTCCCAGACTCCCTAGAGCACCAGCTGCTGGGAGCGCCCACTCCGAGAGCGTCACACTCACCTGTCACCAGCTCTGCTCTTCCGTCTTTGGCACGTAAGGTCTTGAAGGGTGAGTAGGAGTTTGCCAGACACGGAGAGCCTGGCCTTTCAAACCCTGACTACAGGGCAAGCTCCAGGCCCTGCTGCTGGGGCTCCTGTCACCTGCGCGCTCTCCAGCCCCCACACCAAGTGCGACGCCCCCTGTTCCACACTCCAGTGCACCTCCGTGCCTTCCTGCAGCCGCTGGCCGCCTGGCTAGGAAGCCCCTCCCCTTTCACTCCCCAGGCCGTGGCTGCGCTGTGGTGGTGACTCACCCTCGGCAGCTGCCGGGAGGTCGTGGAAGGACTTCAGCGGGGCGCGTGCCGCGCAGGGAGCCAGAGCGCTGCTGGTGTTAGCCAGGAGCAGGGAGGGGAAGCCAGCGCTCTGCGATCCCCACGACAGCTCCCCGTGGGCAGGGTTTTCAGGCTCTTGTTCTAGCCTGCAAGCTGGGCCGGTGCGGAGGGCAGCAGACGGTCTGAGCGCGTCCTCCCGTGTGCTGCAGCGCGGGCCCCTTGCGGCCAGCCAGGAAGTGTCCGTGGGCGCCGTGCCTGGGCTCTGCCTTTGTTCCGGAGTCAGCCCCTCCACTCGCAGGTTTACCTGGCAGCCCTCAGCGCCTTGAGCACGGCAGTGCTCCTCTGCCGATGAAGAGCTGACCTGCGGGGCAGGAGCGCTGGGGTTTCACAGCTCTGCCCCCACCCCGTGTGACGGAGCTGCAGGACCCCCACTGCAGAGAGGGCCCTGCCCCAGCCCTTGGCAGGAAGGGGTGCAGCTCTGCCCCCTTCCCCATGTGACAGAGCCCATGGGACCCCCACTGCAGAGAGGGCCCTGCCCCTGGCCCAGGGTGGGGGGGCACAGCTCAGAGAGCCCGAGCAGCAGCAGGGCAGGCAGCCTTGCTGGGCTCCCTCCTGCGTCTGTGGCTGATGCCCAGCCCCGCCACCCCGGCCCGGGTCCACACGGCCGGCCCTGCTCCCTGCAGCCTGAGCGTCCACCCGCACTTGGCACCCCGGGCCTCTGCGCCGTCCGAGGGCTGCCGTGCCCTGGAAAGCTCCGATCCAGTGGCTGTGTCCACTTTTCTGTTGTTAACCTGTCTGCTGTTACAGGGGTACCGGCCATGTCCCTTCGTGGTGGGCAGTGCAGGATTGTATCTGCCAGCACCCTAACCGGTAAAGCCCAGGGAGTGACCCTCCACCTAGCACCATCTAGCAAATCCTGCTGCTCCTTGTGGGGTGCCCGGGCTGCTGTAACAACGCACCATGGACTGAGCAGGGGGTGGGGGGCTCAACAACAAGGCTGGGCATCTCGTAGGTGCAGAGGTCACAAGTCCAAGTTCAGGTTGCAGGCGGCTTTGCTTCCCCCTGGGGAGTTGGGAGAGGAGCTGTGCCAGACTCTGTCCCTGGCTGTCCTCTTCTCCCGTGGCTGAACATCATCTTCCCTCTCCGTTCCAGTCCTGGGTTCCAATTTCCTCTTCCGGTAAGGACACCTGCTCTTTTGGATCAGGGCCTGCCCTACTGACCTCGTCTTAGTCTGATTTCCTCTGCAAGGGCCCTGTCCCCGAATATGGTTGCATTCAGGACTTCCAGGGCCAGGACTCGCACGTGGGTATTTGACCTGGGGGTGGGGTGGGGGCACCATGCAGTTCCTAACGCAGTGGTTGAGAGAGGGGAACGCTGATTGGGCAGGAAGAAGACTCGTGGAAGGCACCGAGAATGCAGCAGCTAGGGCCCTGGGGAGCCGGAACAGTGAGAGGAGAAGCATCACACACACGGGCACTCCCACACGGACAAATACTGGAAAGACAAACTCAGCGCAGGGTAGAGCTGCTGGGCTGAGCCGAGCCTAGCCAGAGGGAGGGGCTCTCCTCCAGGAGATCCGGAAGCTGACACCTGCACGAGGCAGGAATGGCTGAGTGCCCCGTGTGGGGTACAGGACGCCTGGAGGAGGGAGTGCAAGCGAATGGTAAGCCACGGTGCCGTCAACCAGAGAGCGACTTCAGCCAGTGCAGGCGGGGATGGGCGGGTGGGGGAATCCAGGGGACACGGTGGCTTTCGTTACAGACATTTGATAAACCAGATTGAAGCAGCCTCGTTAGGTGGGCTGTGCTCCAGGCCGCTGTCACCCAGTGGCATCTCCGTTCCAAACCCCTGTGCTCTCCTTCCAAGCCTGCCCGCCAGGAGGCACTCAGGCTCTGCCTGGCTCCATCCTGCGTTCTGCTTTTTAATTTGAGGAGTGTGTGTGTGTGTGTGTGTGAGAGAGAGAGAGAGAGAGAGAGAATCTGCCGTTTGCTGGTTCACTCCCCAGATGGCTGTAGGAGCTGGTGCTGGCCAGGCCAAAGCCAGGAGTTGGGAACTCCATTTGGGTCTCCCATGTGGCTGGCAGGGATCCAAAGCCTTGCGCCATCACCTGCTGCCTCCCAGGGTGCACATCAACAGGAAGCTGGAAGTGGAAGCAGAGCCAGGACTTCAACCCAGGCGCGGTGCTATGGGACGCAGGCAGTGCCAGTGCTGTCTTAACAGCCAAGCCAAATGCCCACCCGCCCATCCTGCTATAGTCGTTGTCAGAGCAGGCAGGATACGGACAAGCGGTTCTGTCCAGGTCAGCCACGGTGCTGCAGCCACATCCCTGTTGGAGCACGAGTCCTCATGGGGCGTGTTTCCCTTGTGCCTGGGGGGGTCCTCCACACAACGCTTGCCAGAGTTCTGGGGCCAGCCGTGTGCTTGGCTTTGAGTGTTTTCAAACAAAGGCTAAGACATGGGTAAATAAGCACAGAGGCCAGGGCGTCCCTTGGTAAGTACTGACTTCCACAGGGCTGTCCTCCCCGGGCAGCAGTGGAGGCCAGCTGCTTGGGACCAACGCTGGGGATCAGCTCTTTCTACTGGCTCAGCCCCCTGGGTTCCCCTCTTCCCTCCCCTCCTCCCTGCCTCTCTGCTGTCCTTCCTTTCTTCCAAGGACACGTGGAGCTGACCACCTGTACTCCGTTCCCATTGTTGCTGTAACAAATTTCCACAGCCGTGGTGGCTTAAGGCACCTAAAGTCCTGCCGTCCGGAGCAGGGCTCACTCAGGCGAGAGACGCCGATGCCCGGGGGCTGCCTCGCTCCTGGAGCCTCTGCCATGGAGGCTGCACCTGTGGGCATTCCCAGCATCCAGCGGCCATCCTCACCACTCTCAGGCCTCTCCTTCCGTGTTGAGAGCCACAGTGGCCAGTCACCCCTTCCCCAGGCTCTACCATGCCGACAGGGGTCTCTGGCCTCCCGTGTCATGTATCAGAACCCCTGCGATTACGGTGATCCCAGACAGATCATCAGGATAATCTCCCCACTAAGCGGGGACCTCTCACTTAATCACGTCTGCAAAGTCTCTTTTGCCTTGTAAGCAAACAGGCACAGGCCCTGGGATGAGTATGTGGGCATTTTGGGGGTCATTGTCATCCCCATGCAGTTTAGTTTCTCCGTGCTGTGGGTTTTTTTTTTTTTTTTGTATTTTATTTATTTATTTGAGAGGTAGAGTTACAGACAGAGAGGGAGAAACAGAAAGGTCTTCCATCTGCTGGTTCACTCCCCAAATGGCTGCAACAGCCAGAGCTGGGCCGACCCAAAACCAAGAGCCAGGAGTTTCTTCTGGGTCTCCCATGTGGGTGCAGGGGTCCACACACTTGGGCCATCTTCCACTGCTTTCCCAGGCCACAGCAAGGGACTAGATCAGAAGAGGAGCTGCCAGGACACAAACTGGTGCCCATATGGGATGTTGGTGCCACAGGCAGAGGCTTAGTCTACTATGCCACAGCGCCAGCTCTTTTTAAAAGATTTTTAAAAATTTATTTGGAAGGCAGAATAATAGTGGTTGGGGAGGGCCAGTGCCGTGGCTTACTAGGCTAATCCTCCGCCTTGCGGCGCCGGCACACAGGGTTCTAGTCCCGGTCTGGGTGCCGGATTCTGTCCCGGTCGCCCCTCTTCCAGGCCAGCTCTCTGCTGTGGCCCGTGAGTGCAGTGGAGGATGGCCCAAGTCCTTGGGCCCTGCACCCCATGGGAGAGCAGGGTAAGTACCTGGCTGCTGCCATCGGATCAGCGCTGTGCGCCAGCCGTGGCGGCCATTGGAGGGTGAACCAACGGCAAAGGAAGACCTTTCTCTCTGTCTCTCTCTCACTGTCCACTCTGCCTGTCAAAAAAAAAATAGTGGTTGGGGAGAAGAGAGAGAGAGAGAGAGGGAGAAAGAGAGAGAGAGAGAGAGACTGACTCTCCCATCTGTTGGTTTACTCTCCAAATGGCTACAATGGGCAAGGCTGATCCAGGCTAAAACCAGGAACCCAGAACTCCATCTGGGTCTCCCAGTGAGTGGCAGGGGCCCAAGTACTTGGACCATCATCTACTGCTTCCCCAAGAGTATTAGCAAGGAGCCAGATTGGAAGTGGAACAGCTGGGACTTGAACTGTGCTGCTGTTGGGAGTGGTGAGTGTGACCTGTGGCACCACAGCGGCCTCTACTTCCGAGCCGGTTTTGGCTTCCGTGGACTCCTCACCGACAGTGCCGGTCAGCGTGGTAGCTCACGGCTCAGGTATGAGGTTAGCTTGGTGTCCGCTCCCTTTCTGGATGGAAAGCTCTCTGAGGAAGGGGACCAGGCATGAGAAATTCCAACCGTTCCTATCATTTTCTCACAGCTTCCCAGCACCTAAAGGGGAGAAAGAGGCTGGCTGAGAAGAGGGGAGATGGGAAAAGAAGAAACAGCTACCATTTCCCGGCCACTCGCTTCTGTGCCACCCATGCCTCTGGCGCCTTCACCTTGGGTATCCCACAGCCTGTGGAGGGACTGCTGGCGTGTGCAGGGGCAGGGCCCAGCTGGCAGGTGAAAGCCACAGCCTGAGCATCTGCATGATGCAGCTGGATCCTCTCCAAGAGCCTCACGTGCTGGGACAGAAGGCCGAGAGGTGGAAACGGGAGGGAGAGACCAACCCGACAGAAGTGTCAGGACGACTTCTTCCCGGGGTGCAGTGAACGAGTAGAGGCTTTCAGAACCCGGATTATGGAAGGCAGAGAGGGGGAACGAGGAGTGGTCGGGGTGTCCTGGGCAGAAGAGGTGTGTGAGCAAATCCTAGTCTCCGAAGAGGCGAGAAGTTGAGCCAAGGCTAGAGGTGCTGAAAGAACAGCTCCCGGCTTTTCAATGCGGGTAGTGACTGCTTTTCCTTCCTTGTAATGAGTTCAGTGGTAAGACGGTTGTTCGAAACAGGAAGGCCCCTTCCCCTCCACAATGCTCTTTGTTTTCTCACTGAGCTTTTTGCTTCCTCCTAGTGTTTATCAGTCTCCCTGATGTTAACATTACAGCATTGTTCTGGCATCCGTCTCTCCCCCAGGGCCCAGGGACTTTGTCTTGTTGGTGACTATGACCTCGATGCCTAGGAATGTGCCTGACACAGACGGAGACGCACAAAAATGTCTGTTGAGTGAATGTGTGTCAGAGGATGAAACCATTAACACTGAAGAACTCTGCAGAAGGAAAGCACAGGGAGTAGACACTAGCTTAGTGGTTAAGACACCCACATCCCACGTCAGACTGTCTGCGTTTGAGTTCTGACTCTAGGTTCTGATCCCGACTTCCTGCTACTGTGCTCCCTGGGAACCAGCAGGTGATGATCGAGTAGGTGGGCCCCTGACGTCCACATGGGAGGCCTGGATTGAGTTCCTGGCTCCCAGCTTCAGCCTCGGCCATTGCAGGCATTTGTGGGATGAACCACTGGATGGGAGTGCTTGCATACTCTCTCTCTCTCTCTCTCTCAAAAAGAGCACCTGGGAAGTTAGATAGGATGTTAATTTTCTGCTGGCTCAGTCAGAAAGAGGATTTCTGACATGGTCTATTAGTCTACTTTTTATTATTTTAACTAAAATACCAAGAGGAGCTTCTTTGGGGAAGAAAAGGTTTATTTTGGCTCACAGCTGGAGGCTACAGGATCAGGCAGTTGCAAAGTGCAGCAGAGGATGGAGGGAGATCTCGGTGGGTACAGAGACACGAGGATCACAGTGGGCTAGGAAGGAACAAAGAACTCAGGCCAAGCTAGAACTCAGAAGATCAAACTGGGGCTGGCGTTGCGGTGCAGTGGGTCAAGCTGCTGCCTGTGACTCCGTCATCCCATGCTGGGGCACCGGTTGCACTCCCAGCTGCTCCACTTCCGACCAGCTCCCTGCAAATGCACCTGGGAAAGCAGCAGATGATGGCCCAGGTGCCTGGGCTCTTGCCACCCATGCGGGAGACCCGGACGGAATTTCAGTCTCCTGGCTTCCGCCAGGCCCAGCCTCAGCTGTTGTAGTCAGTTGGTAAGGGCATCAGCAGATGGAAGATCTTTCTGTCTGTCCTCTCTGTCACTCTGCTTTTCAGATAAATTTAAAAATCAACTCTTTCACAAAACCACACTCCAAGGGTGACCCAAAGACCTCCCCATTGCCCCACCCCCAAGTCACTGCAATGAGATAAGTCCCCACTCTCTCTGCATCAATCCATAACACCAGGATTCAGAGTTCAAATGGTTGTGAAGGGACCTGAAGTGCCGGTATCCCATATGGGCTCTGGTTCGAGACTCAGCTACTCAACTTCGAATCCAGCTCTCTCCTATGGCCTGGGAAAGCAGTAGAAGATGGCCCAGGTCCTTGGGCCCCTGCACCCACCTGGGAGACCCGGAAGAAGCTCCTGGCTCCTGGCTTCAGATCGGTGCAGCTCTGGCCGTTGTGGCCAATTGGGGAGTGAACCATCGGATGGAAGACCTTTCTCTCTCTCTCTCTGCCTCACCTCTCTCTGTGTAACTCTGACTTTTAAATAAATAAATAAATCTTAAAAAAATGGTTGTGTGATTCTTGGAGAAATGAATCCTACTTAGCCCAAACTACATGGGATGAGGGAGATCCAACTGCAGAGTGAAAAGAGTGGTGAAGCTGTGTGTGGGACAGGAGGGGCCAAGCACAGGATGCGACAGCATCATGGGGCTTGTACATCCCGGAACCTTAACATCAGAGTCTCTCTCTCTATTTTTTAAAGATTTATTTAGGGGCCAGTGCCATGGCTCACTTGGTTAATCCTCCGCCTGTGGTGCCAGCATCCCATATGGGCACCAGGTTCTAGTCCTGGTTGCTCTTCTTCCAGTCCAGCTCTCTGCTGTGGCCCGGGAAGGCAGTGGAGGATGGCCCAAGTGCTTGGGCCCTACACCCGCATGGGAGACCAGGAGAAAGCACCTGGTTCCTGGCTTTGGATTGGCATAGCTCTGGCTGTAGGCCGGCCATTTGGAGGGTGAACCAATGGAAGGAAGACCTTTCTTTCTGTCTCTCTCTCTCTCACTGTTTAACTCTATCTGTAAAAAAAAAAAATTATTTATTTGAAAAGCAGAGTTACACACAGAGAGAAAGAGAGGCAGAGAGAGAGAGAGGTCTTCCATCTGCTTGTTCACTCCCTAATTGGCTGCAACAGCTGGAGCTGTGTCGATCCGAAGCCAGGAGCCAGGAGCTTCTTCCGGGTCTCCCACATGGGTGTAGGGGCCCAAGGACGTGAGCCATCTTCTACTGCCTTCCCAGGCCACAGCAGAGAGCCAGATAAGAAGTAGAGCAGCCAGGACTTGAATCAGTACCCATATGGGTTGCTGGTACCGCAGGTAGTGGCTTTACCTGCTATGCCACAGTGCCTGCCCTGAGCCTCTATATTTACAAAATATCTATTATCCCATCTAACACTCATCCAATCCTTAAAACATCAGAGAACTACACAAAGCTCATGGAAGGCTGGGCGCTGTGGTGCAGTGGGTTAACCTACCACCTGCAATGACCTTACCCTGCATCTGAAGCCACAGTTTGAGCCCTGGCTTCTTCGCTTCCAATCCAGCTTCCTGCTAATGTGCCTGGGAAGGCAGCAGAGGATGGCCCAAGTATGTGGGTTCTTGTCCCTCATGTGGGAGACCAGAATGGAGTTCCTGGCTCCTGGCTTCAGCTTGGGTCACCCTTGGTTATTGTGGCTATTTGAAGAGTGAACTAGAGGATGGAAGATCTCTCTCTCTCTCTCTCTTTCTCTTCTTTTTATTTGACTTTCAAATAAATGAATAAGTCTATGTTTTAAGATTCATGGGAAATCAATTAGAAGATAAGTTGAAGTTAGTTCAAAAGATTTTTGAAATTCGTGCCTGGTTTGTTCATAATAATAATTTCCATGACCTTTTGGAAGGCCACTTATACCCAAAGGATTGATTGCACATGGATTATTTGCTTTTATGGAGAAGAAAACTTAGTCTGGTGAGAGTTACTTCTTTGCCAAAGTGGATGCAGGCATTCTTTTCTCAGGTTTCCGGCTCTTTCTGTACAGGGTGGTTGCCTCACCCGATGTCTTTGAAAGGAGGCAGGTGGAGCTTGACGCATGTGCAGAGCTAGCTGCTGATGGTGCATTGAACTTGGCTGTGACTCTCAGGCTCTGCAGGCCTGGGCTTCTGCCCGAGTCTCTACTCTCCTTTCTGCCTCTCTCCCCTGGCCTCTGACCTCCAGCCACGTTGTCCTCACTAAGCTCCTTTCTGATGCTTGGACTTCTCTGTGGCCGGGCCCCTGCCTGGAACATGCACCAGCCCGATTCTCACCTGGATGACTCAGAACTGAACTGAGATGCCATTTCTTTTAAAAAAGTCTTGCATTGTTCCATGCATCCCCTCCAGTGTAGCCATGTTCATTTTCACAGCGCCTTGTAAGTTGTAATTATTCATTTAACATCTGTCTCCCAAACAGAATGAGGTTATTGAGGGCAGGTGTCTGTCTGTCTGGTACACTATTGAATGCTAAGCACGTGACACAGTTCCTGGCATACAGTAAACACTCAGTAGATGTTCACGAGTGGGTGAAGGACCGGACGAGTGGGGGAGGGAGTGCTGTACCTACTGTCTTAAGGCTGGAGTCGTTCTGTTGTGGGAAGTGACCAACTGAGGCCAGCATCGCAGGTGTTGAAAGAATTCACCAAAATGGACACACAGAGCGAGCAGAATTAGACTCACTGGACATGATACCAAGGTGGCAGTGGGCAGGACAGCCAGGGGTAGTCCGATGAGCATAGTACAACCCAAAGAAGCATACTTGTAACTGCAGTCCCTTCTTGGTTAGAGTGAGTTTTTCCCATGATCCAACATGTTTTCCCAGGTAGTTGATGGGGCCCCTCCCTCACTGGGGTTGCTTCAGTCTCGGGGCAGCCTCTGTCACCCCATCCCCAAGGCTGCCCCTGGCTGGCCTTTCTTAGTCTTTGACTTCCAAAACTAGGTAGCCCCTATGACGACCATCCCAAAGTGCCAGCCAGAAAGACGAAGGGGAGCTCTCATCCCCACGGCAGCCCTTGGAAAGGCAGCTAAGAGCCAGACTGTCGCGTCCCTCGACCAGCAAGGAAGACACGACCCGAACTCTTCTTCAAGCAGTTTATTCAGGAACCTTGAACAAGCTTCTTCTTCCGCCTCCTTTCCTCTCCCATCCCTCTTATAGCCATCAGCACACCAATCAAAAGCAGCCAAGTGGCAAGGATTGATAGGTACAGCAATGCGGAAGCCGGAAGGGAGCTCAAACATCTCCTTATTAGGAGATGTTTGTTTCTCGCCAGTCCTTCCGGGGGGAAAGGAGCCGGCGCCATCTTTAGGGCGCCGTGCAATGGCTCCCCACAGTTCCCCCTTTTTGTTTTAGAACCAGGCATCTAAGGATTACAGGAGAAGGTAGGGGTCTGTCCCCCACTGCCAGGCATCCACCTGGAACAGCATCCTTTTCGCGGGGGTGGGATCTGGGATGCCAACCCACATGCAGACAGACTTGCCTTCCAGAGAACGTAATGGCTCGTTCTCTCTGCAGTGCTTTGCCTCGCACCCTGCACCCATGCCTAGCATTCAAGGAAGGCCAGCCATGCTTGCGGCGATTGTCCAGCCTCAAGGGCATAAAAGGCTTGAGCTATCATGGCCAGTTCCCGCCAATGAGCTGTCCTCATCCTGCACAAACACCACAGGCAAAATAACACAACAAGTAACAACAACCCGTCAAAGCTCCAAGTCCCACCCACTCCTTCAGGTTGGAGACGGCTGTGCGGATCCAGGATGACAATCCAGATGCGAAGGAGACATCCACACATGTGGAGTTGATGGTGACCACGGCAAGGCGCAGTTGCTCAAATTCTGCGGACCAATTCTGCAAGAGCATCTGAGACAACTGTTTAGAGTAATTTGCTGCCTGAGTCATGTTATCGTACTGAACAGAGGTCACACACAACCCTGAAAATTTCCACTCACATCCTAGCTGAGCAAGCTGCCAGAGAGTATCCACCTGCTCCTGTACCAAATCCACACGCTGATTAACAATCATCAAGCCTCCCTTTATATGTACATTTAAGGATGTCTGAGTATCCAAAGCAGCAGCCACGGAGGCCGTCAAATTATTCAGGGTATTAGCAGTTTGAACTGTCCCTGTGAGCACTATAGCAGCTGTTGTAGCGCCCACAGCTGCAATGGAAATGGCGGTTATAACGGCTGCAGTAACGATCCCAATCAGCAATGTTATCATAATGAAGATCGAGGGGCTGCTTTGTGACATTGTTTGCCGCACCAGTCGCTCAGGTAACCATCGAGAATATAGAAACATGTCCACGTCCCCATATTAAAACAGGGTCAGGTCCATACCATTGAGCAGTTAGAGGGTCTTTCCACTTCACATAGACTTGTTGTCTTTTGGTTTCAGGATGCAAGTGACGATGAGCTGCAGATTTCCCTTGATTATCCAGTATTAGAAAATTTAAAATGAAAAGAGCATGTGATAACCATTTTTGTGGGGAATATGCCATGGTCCCGTATTCCCCCTTTTTTATTTTTTGTAAATAATTTTTTAATGTGGCATGTGCTCGTTCCACAATACCTTGTCCCTGGGGATTATAAGGAATCCCGGTGATGAGAGATGTGGAAGTTAGTACAGAAGTGCTTAAAAGAGTTGGAAGTATACGCTGGGCCATTATCAGTTTTTATCTGTATAGGGGTTCCTAGAACAGCAAAGGCCTGAAGGCAATGAGAGATGTTTGGCAGCCTCGCCGCATTGTGGGGTGGCAAAAACAAAACCTGAACATGTATCTAAAGAAACATGTATGTATTTTAGTTTACCAAATTCAGAAAAATGGGTAACATCCATCTGCCAAAGCTTAAGGTTTGGACATTGAGGTGATGCAAATCATGACCATGGATGCTTCTTAGACTTTGTCAGTCTTTCTTTAAAGGATCTGGCTTCTGAGCCAGAGACTGGAGCAGCTAGAAAGAAACACGTTTATAGCTGAAGTTTAGCATCATTTCACATCTTGGCACCACTTTTAATCTAAACAGCCCGATTGGTTATTATCTCTGCAAGATGAGAGATATATCTTTTGACATCTCCAGGGGCCCTCTGGAGATACCAAAAGTCCAGAGAATTTAGAACTTTGATTTTCAGAAAGTCTGTTAAAGGTGCCAAGAGAACTTAGAGTATCTGGTCAAAATAGAATTCCTTAACATTTAGTCAGGGCGATTTTAACACTTTTAGACCACATCTGATCATAATAATATTTAACATAACTTTTTAAGACTTAATACTTTTTATCAATCATAACTTAACAGACAGTAGAGTACACATTTACTTGGCAGAACATGAATTTTTAGGTAAACCAGAAATACAAAAACCTTGAACATAAGAGTTAGCACATGAAATTATCACATAACTCAGAACTATTTAACAGAGTTAAAAAGAGCTTACACGACCTAACTTTAGAAATGGCAGAGTAACTGATTAAGCAGACACTGTTAAAAAGAGACGTTACAGTTTTTGCAACAACAGATTTTAAGATTTACAATTGAGACCATTTCCAGATAATTAATAACATTAGTACACATTTTAAAAAATCCCATTGTTATAACAGAAGATCAGACTTCAACTTTAGGTTGGTGTAATTTTGGCATTAACATTTAACTTATAGAAAACTCTGTAAACAATGTTTTAAAATCGTAAACTTTTTACAACTTTTCATGACTTGCTCACACCTTCTGAAACTTTATACCTGTAGTTACTTTTACAGTCTTGAATTATCATGTATGGACAACCTATGAGAATACATGCTGGCAAACTTAAAAGTCTCTTATCAAATTTAAGATGTTAAAAGTATACATAATACATTTTCCATATTTTACTTAGCACCGATGCCTGGATAACTTAAAACACTGAGCTATTAATGAATACCACACCATTATCTGAATTAAAAGTCAAAATTACATTTCCATGCTTTTAAGTAACATAAGGATAACACCACTTGGGCAGCAACAGTCACTAGTGCATATTTACAACTTTGAAAAGATCTTCATCCTTAAGAGAAACAAGTTTAAAGCATATCAAAGACATGGAAATGTAAAACTGAGCAAGTGAACCAAAGGGCGTTTGCATTAACCCAATTTTCTGAACCAATCTGTATTGGCTTACTTGAGTTAACAACATAAAGGCTTGTATACACAGAATTTACTCTCATTTTTATAAGACTACTTTAGCTGAAAAGCAAAAACATGAATACAACATAGATTTGACATCATTTACTACATTTTAATACACTTTGTATAATTTGAATTGACTCAAACAGCTGTTACTTTAACAAATTTAGAGTCCCATCCTTTGAGAGTTCCAGGGATCCGACTGGAAGCCCCAAAGTTGAAAGACTCGGTTTAGAATTTAAACTATCAGAGAGTCAAACCATTTTAGTCAAAAATTAGTACGTTTAACCAAGGCTGTGGACTAGATCTGATCAAAGTTAGGTACTCACTCAAACATTAAAGATATAACGTAAACAGCTTCATGGTGCAGTTTTTCCAATCAAGACTCATACTGGCAATAGAAAAATGCAAAACCTTCAAGACACATGAAAACTCTCATTAGATAAGTTAGCTACAGCAGCACAGAAAAGAATTATCAGCGTATGAGCCCATTGCTTAAGTTTTTATTAACTGTAAAGAGAAAAACCCATCAAGTTGGAAAGGGTTATCGAATTAAGACTTTTCTCTAGGTCAAGATACCTGTGGAATTTTTCCTCTCTCTTTCTCCTGGCCTGTCACGTCCCCCTTTTTGTTTTAAAAGATATTCTTTCAGTGTGCGGTGTGCTCGCTCAATTATGCCCTGGCCCTGAGGATTGTATGGCAATCCATGGACAAGTTGAACCTCCATTTTTTGGCAAAAGGTGGTAAAGGTTTGAGATGTATAGGCCAGGCCATTATCAGTTTTTAGCACCTGGGGTTTCCCCCAGGCGGCCCATGCATCCAGACAATGAGCAATCACCTGACATTAGGGATACAATTGGGCTAGAAGGTTTAATCGGTCCTGCGGTTTCCAATATCTTTAATGCGTTCACCACATATAAGGAATCTGACAACAAGTTAAAGGCAAAAGAGCACTGCTTAAGGACTTCAATAACTATTTTTAATTCCACAACTTGAGGTGAGCCTGGCTGAAACTGATGAAATACCGGGTCATTAGCCTCTACCATATAAACCCCACAGCCTGTTTTTGACCCATCCGTAAATATATTTGGAGCACCTGGTAATGGCTCAGTGGCTGTAATTTTTGGAAATCCTCATTTGCTGATTCAATTCCCGTACTTGCTTTATACCAGACTCTTTGTTATCACCACACTCTTCAGACTCACTGCTGCTTTCTGAGCTACTTTCTGCACTAGTACTACTTACTAAGGAGGGGCTGTGCAACTCGGAAAGATCGGGGTACAGTTTTTTCCTAGTTCTTTTCTGACTCTCCTTCAAAGTTTTCCCTTTTTCACTGGCAGCTCTCTCGGAGCGCTCTTCCTGAAGCTCCTCCAAGGCAGCTTGACCGCTCAGAATAGTTTCACTACACTGCTCATCCTCGAGGCATGCTCGCACTAACTTCCATATTGGTCTCACTCCCCTTTCGAGATTACCCTTTTCGAATGCAAAATCCAAATCCCTGCCTAGTTTGTCCCATGAAGGGATAGTAAGGCTTCCCGAAACCCCATACCAGGGTGCAATGGTATCGCAGTTACGTAAAAACCTATGCAATGTACTAGGCTTAAGTTTCAAACCGTTTTCTCAAAGCAGCGCATTCAGCGCCAGAAAAATTGGATGGGACTGTGAATTACCCATCGTCTAAAATTTTACTCTTTCCCTGGCCACGGGTCAGAGCTCCTTCTGCTTTTGTCACAGAACTTCCTCTGCTTTAATCGCAGAGCTATCCTCCCGCTATTGTCGCAGGACTGCCCGCTCTTATCGCGGATCCCCACCTTATTTTCCTGGGGGACTTACCAGCGCTGCCCTGACTGCAGGAAGTTCTGAGTTCGCGTTTGAGATGGTTCCCCGTACGGGCCACCAGTTGTCGCGTCCCTCGACCAGCAAGGAAGACACGACCCGAACTCTTCTTCAAGCAGTTTATTCAGGAACCTTGAACAAGCTTCTTCTTCCGCCTCCTTTCCTCTCCCATCCCTCTTATAGCCATCAGCACACCAATCAAAAGCAGCCAAGTGGCAAGGATTGATAGGTACAGCAATGCGGAAGCCGGAAGGGAGCTCAAACATCTCCTTATTAGGAGATGTTTGTTTCTCGCCAGTCCTTCCGGGGGGAAAGGAGCCGGCGCCATCTTTAGGGCGCCGTGCAATGGCTCCCCACACCAGACGACCGGGGCTCAATGTCTTGGCTTCACCACTCACTCCCGGGGTGACCTCGAGCTTCTGTTTCCTCCGTGGTTAACCCGAGGTTCAAGGCTGTTCACAGATGTAAGTCATCTATGCTAGGACGGCGTGTGGCATGCAGCGAGCAGTCCAGACGTGTGGAGTTGCATTTCCCCTTGTATTTGACCAGATAAACCTGGTGTCAACACCACCCTTGAAATAGGCCTTCTGGTATTGTTAGCCTTAAGTGAGAGGTTCTGCCCTCCTGGCTTCCCAGGAGTCTTGCCTCCTCTACCTAAGTATTTCACCACCCCTGCTACCCTGAAGGGCAGCCCAAGAACTTGGTCTTGGCCAGAAGTCCAAGGTTTGGGCTCCCTCTCGGGCAGGAACGGAGGCATCTCTTGTGCAGGTACAGCAGTCTCATTGGTGCTGGAGCCTGGGTCAGGGCCACCTGGAGTAGCCGGTGAGCCCTGCCATCCGAGGGCCAGCAGGTGGCCTTGTGGAACTTGTCCAAGGCCTTGGAATACACCAGGCCTCAGAGCTAATCACCCCATCCCATGAGCGCCTTTTACAGACGGGCATACTGAGCCCTCCCCTGCCCCCTTACCGGGAGCCTGGAGGAAGCTTAGCTCACGTTCACTGCTCTGAGCCTGGTTTTCTCATCTGTGAAATGGGATGACAGGCCCTGGCCGGCCTCTTCCTGCAGAGACTGTTAACACGCTCTTCGCAGGCACTGGGCTAAGTGCTTCTTACTCACACAAGATTATCATGGGGAAATCGAATGAGACCAGGAAAATGACAGCCCTCGGCAAGCTTTTAAGCATGGTATAAATGCGAGCTCTTACGAAAGCCCGAGCCTTACATAATTGTAGCTGGCTTTTGATCAAGAAAGAGGTCAAGCTTTTCTGTTTCCTGGCCTTGGGTCACCCCACTCCCTCTGGCCAGATTTCTTGCAAATGGATCCAATTAGTCCCTGGAAGAGGTGAGGACAGGATTGGCTCTGTGCAAGCAGAGGCTGGGATTGCCCTTGCTATGCAGTGCACAGATGTTTAAGGCTCTTTCCAAGGGACTGGAGCCGGGAGGCTGCTCTGAGTGTGGGTCTCTGGCAGGTCCGGACCACATCTCAATGTACGAATCCATCTGGGAGTTCAGAAATCGTTGATGTTGAAGGGGAACACTTTTGGCCCCAGCTCAGGGCACCCCCACTGCTTCCTTCTTATTCCCAGCGCTCCTTGTTCCATTGTAGACCCAGTGCGATCGGTTCATATCTGTTTTCTTGTGGTTTAAAACACATTTATGCAATGGCTAATGTGGAGAAAGCACTGGGCCAAGCCCGTGAGATGTGAGAAAATGACTATGACATGTGACCTCTTCCAAGGATCTCACAGTAGTGAGAGGGAAGGATGGAGAAACAGTGGAATTAAATGACTACTAAATGGGATGTCTCAGATAACTACCTTTACTGGATTAGAGCCATTGGCTGTTTTATGTTACTCATGATTGCTGTCATTTTTTTTCAGTGAGTATCAAATTTAGAACCCTACTCACATGCTTTCCAGACCCTTATTGTCACGAGTAAGAATGTGGCTGCTGGGGTGGGCAGGTGCAGTGGGACAGTGCGTTAAGCCGCCACCTGGACACCTGCATCCCATACAGGAGTGCCTGCTTGGAGTCCCAGCAGCTCCGCTTCTGATCTAGCTCCCTGCTGTTGCATCTGGGAAGCAGCAGATGATGGCCCAAGTGCTTGGGCTCCTGTCACCTACTTGGGAGACCCGGATGGAGTTCCAGGCTTCTGGCTTCAGCCTGGCCCAGCCCCAGCTATTGAGGGAGGGAACCAGCAGATGGAAAATCTCTCTCTTTCTCTGTCTCTTCCTCTCTCTCTCTGTCATTGACTTTTAACAAATTAAAAAAAAATTTTTTTTACAGGTAGAGTTATAGACAGTGAGAGACAGGAGAAAGGTCTTCCTTTTGTTGGTTCACTCCCCTAATGGCCGCTACGGCTGGTGCTGCACTGATCTGAAGCCAGGAGCTGGGTAATTCCTCCCGGTCTCCCATGCGGGTGCGGGGACCCAAGGACTTGGGCCATCCTCCACTGCCTTCCTGGGCCACAGCAGAGAGCTGGCCTGGAAGAGGAGCAACCGGGACAGAATTCAGCACCCCAACCGGGACTAGAACCCGGGGTGCTGGCGCTGCAGACGGAGGATTAGCCTAGTGAGCCACGGCGCCGGCCCTGTAATTGACTTTTAATGAGATAGACACATCTTTAAAATAAAAAATATAAGCGCTTCTGCCACTCCTGCTCCAATCACGCTCCTCGCCGGAGCACAGTCTCAAAGGATGGGTTAGAGGCACAGAAAAGGAGCTGTTCCCAGGCTTCCCTTTGTCTCCGTGTCGGAGCTGAGGCTTTGGGGGATCTGCTGCCTGGCCTCACGGACACGCATCCCTGACTCCTAAGCTCCTATCCTGACTGCAGGGCGCAGCGAGCTCACCCGGCCTGCCCCAGCGCCTGCGTCGTGTTGAGCGGCCCTTTCCTGAACTGGAGCATCCTCCATGCGCGGCTCTGGTCTCGACACTGGGTCATCGGCCACTTCTCTGTTGGTTCCCTTCCACTGAGGAGTAGAAGGTGCTGAGCAGGGGTTGGAGGGCGATGTGTGCAGGAGGCGGAGAGGCGCAGGTTTGGGAGACGGAGCGCGGAGGCTGAGTTCTGGTCCCACCGCGGTGTGGCTGCTGCTTTCCGGGCCTCAGTGTCAACTCTCAGTGAAAAATCTGCCCTTGCCCCGGCTGTTACTCATAGGCGTGAGAATGAAATGATTAAGAGGTTGGCACTGTGGCCTAGCGGGGTAAGCCACTGCTTACCACGCTGGCATCCCATTATGGGAGCACCGGTTTGAATCCTGGCTGCTCCACTTCTCACCCAGTTCCCTGCAGGTGCACCTGGGAAGTAGTGAGTGATGGCCCAAGTACTTGGTTCCTGCTACCCGACCCAGATGGAGTTTCTGGCTTCTGGCTTTTGGAGAGTGAGCCAATACATGGAAGATCTCTCTTTCTCTGACTACCTCTCTCTCTCCCTGTCACTCTGCTTTTCAAATAAATAAATCATTCTAAAAAGATAATTAGGGCCGGTGCTGCGGCTCACTAGGCTAATCCTCCGCCTAGTGGCGCCGGCACACCAGGTTCTAGTCCCGGTCGCCCCTGTTCCAGTCCAGCTCTCTGCTGTGGCCCGGGAGTGCAGTGGAGGATGGCCCAAGTGCTTGGGCCCTGCACCAGCATGGGAGACCAGGAGAAGTACCTGGCTCCTGCCATCAGATCAGTGCGGTGCGCTGGCCGCAGCGCGCCGGCCATGGCGGCCATTGGAGGGTGAACCAACGGCAAAGGAAGACCTTTCTCTCTGTCTCTCTCTCTCTCTCACTGTCCACTCTGCCTGTCAAAAAAAAAAAAAAAAAAAAAAGATAATTAGATGAGAGCCACCTGGCTCTCCCCCCCTTCCCCTGCCTGTTTTCTGCTCCTGGTGGGATGTGGTCTTGTCTTCCAGACTCAGCTGCATTTAGTACTGATCGAATGAGCGAGAACCGGTCAGACTGAGTTAAATTGAAAGCTAAGTTAAAGCTGCAGAATCACAAACTTTCAGATCATCTTCTGATTCTCAGGCCACTGCTCTCTCCACTTTGGGGTGTAATTCTCAAATATCGCTTCCACACCTGCTAAGTTCAAAGCGCTGACTTTTTAAAGAGACAGGACATGAGACAGGACTGCGGTGGGGGAGGGGGCTGGGGAGACCCACCTCATACCTGCGGTGCCTCTCTCCAGGTGCATTAGCCAGCCTCGGAGAGCCACCAGGTGCGCCAGCCAGCCTCGGAGAGCCGGAGCTCTGGGGGGAGCCGCCCCACACGTGGGTCTCAGCGTCCTCTGCAGGTCTCTGACGCCCACCCTGGGGTCCAGAGTCCACGCTGTTCTTTCAAACTTGAGTCACATATCCAGCCGTATGTTACCTGCTGCACTGATCCTACAGCTACTTCAAGGTAAACACCTACTTCCACTTCCGGTGTCGCCCATCTTCATGGAGTGGTTGAGGCCAGGGAACCAGGAATCACCCCTGACAGCTTCTCGCACCCCTGCCTGCCCCCCAACGCCCACAAAGTCATCTGGCTTCTGCCTCCACCCGGTTCTCACCATCTCCACTGATAACCACTCAAGGTTAAGCCATTGTCGCCTGTGCCCTGTACCTCGGTAAAACACACCTCTCTCAACTCTCCTCTAACCCATTTTCCACAGGGCAACAAGCATGCTCTTTAATATATATATATATAGGCCGGCGCTGTGGCTCACTAGGCTAATCCTCCGCCTAGCGGCGCCAGCACACCGGGTTCTAGTCCCGGTCGGGGCGCCGGATTCTGTCCCGGTTGCCCCTCTTCCAGGCCAGCCCTCTGCTGTGGCCAGGGAGTGCAGTGGAGGATGGCCCAGGTGCTTGGGCCCTGCACCCCATGGGAGACCAGGAAAAGCACCTGGCTCCTGGCTCCTGCCATCGGATCAGCGCGGTGCGCTGGCCGCAGCGCGCCGGCCATGGCGGCCATTGGAGGGTGAACCAACGGCAAAGGAAGACCTTTCTCTCTGTCTCTCTCTCTCACTGTCCACTCTGCCTGTCAAAAAAAAAATATATATATATATGTGTGTGTGTGTGTGCGTGTGTGTGTGTAATTCCACCTTATTTGAAAGGCCAAGAGAGAGACAGAGACAAAGACAGAAAGATCTTCCGTCTGCTGGTCCACTCCCCATAAGCCTGCAGTGACTAGGTTGGGCCAGGCCAAGGCAGGAGCCCGGAGCACCATCCAGGTCTCCCGTCTGAGTGGCAGGGACCCAAGTTCCTGAGCCATCACCTGCTGCCTCCCAGGGTGTGCATCAGCAGGAAACTGGAGCCGGAAGTGGAACTGGGATTTGAACCCACACTCTGGGATATGGAGTGTGGGTGGACATCTCAAGTGGCATTTTAACCAGTAAGCTGAACACTCACCCAAGAGTGATTTTTTAAAAAGATTTATTTATTTATTTATTTATTTGAAAGTCAGAATTACACAGAGAGAGAAGGAGAGCAGGAGCAGAGAGAGAAAGGTCTTCCATCCTCTGGTTCACTCTGTAATTGGCCACAATGGCTGGAGCTGCGCCAATCCAAAGCTGGAATCCAGGAGCTTCTTCTGGGTCTCCTACACAGGTGCAGGGGACAAAGGACCTGGGCCATCTCCTACTGCTTTCCCAGGCCATAGCAGAGAGCTGGAAAGGAAGTGGAACAGGGGCCGGCACCGTGGCGTAGCAGGTTGATCCTCCGCCTGCAGCGCTGGCATCCCATGTGGGCGCCAGTTCTAGTCCTGGCTGCTCCTCTTCCCATCCAGCTCTCTGCTGTGGCCTGGGAAAGCAGTAGAAGATGGCCCAAGTGCTTGGGCACCTGCACCTACGTGGGAGACCCGGAAGAAGCTCCTGGCTCCTGGCTTTGGATCGGTGCAGCTCTGGCCGTTGTGGCCATCTGGGGAGTGAACCAACAGAAGGAAGACCTCTTTCTCTGTCTCTCCCTCTCACTGTAACTCTACCTCTCAAATAAATAAATAAAATCTTTTAAAAAATTGGAGCAGCCAGGACTCTAACTGGTGCCCATATGGGATGCTGGCACTGTAGGCAGCGACTTTACCCACTGCGCCACAGCGCCGGCCCCAAGAGTGATTTTGAAACTGCAAAGTTGGGCAGGCTAATTCCGGCTGAAAAATCTCCCAGAGCCTTTGCTGATAGGGTCATGGTGTAGAGGTCAGTCCCCAGCCCTCTGCTGCCCACACAGATGGCCCTGCTGGCCTCTGTAGCCCTGTTCCCACCACTGCCCACCCAGCCACTCTTTCAGTCACAGTGGCCGGTGGCCTTCCCTTGGTACTTGACTTGGGTTTTTCTTGGCACTGTGACCTTTTACACAAGGTCGTTGACTGGCCTACTGGCCTGCAAGCTGCTTGAGGACAGGTGTCCCGTTTTCCCGGCACCCACGGTGCCCGCTAAAAAATGAATGAAATGAACAAGAGCAGCCAGGTAGCTGCTAACAGGTTATCAAAGAGAAATCAAGACCACGAGTGTGGTGCCGATGCAGAGGGGTTTGCTGGGGCCTGGGGCGGGTGTGCCCGAAGCCAGGCCTTTGCAAAGGCGAATGCCCGTGGGGCAGTGTTTGGCAGGAGAGAGTTCATCTAAGGCGGTGACTCAAACCCCTGGGAAGGGGGTAGCCAGTGGAGGCCACCTCTGGACGTCCTTGAGTGCCAGGCTGAGCAACTGACGCTAGAGACACTGGGAGGCTGTTACTAGTTGGGGCAGGAATGGTAACCCCTGAAGTCAGTGGCATGAGGAATACTTAGTCCTCTCCACCACCATCCCAAATAAGCTTACCTGGGAAGTCCAGGAGAGACTCCGCTTCAGGCCCGGCTTGATCTAGCAGCTCGGAGGGTGGAACTGGTTGGGTTAGGGTAGGGTTCTACACCTCTGGGGTGGGCTTCTTTCTCAGGCAGCTTAGCCCTCACAGTGACAGAATGGTTGCTGCAGCTCCAGGATCACATCTTTCAAGACGGAGGTCTAGGGGGAAAGAGGTCATCGGCTTCCCCAGGGTCTCCAACAACAACCCTGGAATTGAGTCCAGCCGGCTGGGACAGCCTAGTTTGATCCAGGGTTATTACCGGAAGAATGAAAAGTGCCAAGTGGCTTAGGCCTAGTCTTAATTCACAGCACCCTTTGTGCAGCTCAGCGCGGGGTCAGCCCCGAGCAAACCACACTGAATGAAATCCACAGAGGAGTGAATTTCCCAGGGAAGATAGAATTGATGCTGCAAAGGGTCCTTGGCGGCTGGGGCCGCAAACCGACCTGTGACCACGACGGCAAGGATGGAGACCCTTGCGATGTGGACAGGCCGGAGCAGGAGGCCCCCACCGCAGGGGTCGTCCGTCGTTCTCCTGTCTCCTGCAGTCGCCTGCCACTCGGTTCTTTGCAAGCACCACAACCCCTCTGCCCGGCGCTTTGCCTGCCGAGTCTGCCCGGCGATCGATCCGCTGAGTCATGTCCGTGGCGATCAGTCAGCCGCGGCCATGGAGTTAGCGTGGCTCACTGGTGTCTGGGAGGCTGGACACCACCCGCGGCCGCTCGGGAGGCAGCAGAGCCTTGTACTTTTCTGTGTCTCGGTGAGCAAGGTTGCCAGTTCGAGGGCTTACTCATCTGGCCAGGTTCATGGTGATTTCACTCGCAGTCCGAGGAAGGGAGTGATCACACCAAGGAGGAGGAGCTTGAGCAGGGAGAGGTAAGAGGCAGCAACTCCTGTAGGATTTGCCTTTTATAACGTGCGTTTCCCTTTTGCTGGAGTCACTTCCTTGTGTCCGCCGGAAGGGAAGGCAGGGTCTAGACCCCGGGCGGCTGCTCACGTCGGTCGGTCCTCGAGGTCGTGCTAGGCCACGGGGCTGCTGAAAACCCCACGGAATCCAGAGGTCCCACATGCGTGTTTTTGGGGGAGGGCGATGGGTTGCTTGATTCTGGCCTTGCTGAGGGGGAGGGGCGGTTTGGCGTGGGCCTGTCTGGTGCTGGCATTGCCATCTGATGGACCGGCCTACCTGGAGACAGACTGTCCGCCCCCGCCCCTGCCCCAGCCCTAAAGTCATTTTTAACAGTTCTCAGCCACTCTATTAATTTATGATGGAGACACATGTTGAATGCTCCCATTTTCAGATTGTAATTGAAAAAATATCGCTTTTCTGAGTCTCTGGGGACCATTAGTGTTTGCCAAGCCTCTGGCCAGCGGGACTGTGTGACAGATGAGTAGGTGGTCAGTTGAATAAATAGGATCTATCATGTGTTGGAGAGTGGTTTCTGCACATACGAAATTAGCGCTGCCCGGTGAGTCAGCTCCCGAAGAGCGGTGATTGAGACGGTGGCCATTGAGACGGTGGCCGCCTGCGCAGGCATTTTAAGGACAAAGTCGGCCGCTGTTAACCCTTTGCAAAATGCAAAGTGGTGACCCGGAAGCATTCTCCGGCCCCTGTGGGTCCCATTGCATGAGGCACACCCAGGCCAGCTCAGCCGACAGCCAGCAGCTTCCCAATTCCCGGAGCCCTTTCCCGGCGGCTTCTGTGGAACCGCCTTTGCCCCGCCCCTCTGACACCGGCTTCCAGCCAGGCCGCTGCCTCTCCGCTGGAGATGCCCCTGCCATCGCCCGTCCTAGCAGAGCAGAACGGGGCACTCTCCCTCCCGCCCTCTCCAGGGCCCCCAGCACCTGGGGCCACCTCTAAATGAGCCCCGTCCTTTCTCCCGTTTGCAGCTTAGTTTCTGGGAAAAGGGCAAGACGATGACCAGCGCGTGGAAGCTGCAAGCGGTCTCCCTCCTGGGACGTGTGAAGAAGCCCAGGCGTGCAGTTGTCACACTGTGGTTGACTGCACAGCCACCTGATGCATGGGAGCAGCCCCTCCCCCTCGCCCTGAAACCCCAGTTCTCTGCTGCCCTGGCTGCTTTTTCTCGTGTGCAGACAACAGTGAGTGGCACCTGCGATCGCTTGTGTCTGGGTTTGGAGCTGCGTGCTGGGGTTGGGGGGCTCCGACTGCAGCCTGGCCTGGGCTGGCTGGGCCTCACGCAGCCTCTGCCTGCTCAGCACCCTGCAGCCTGTGCTGTGCGAGGCAGTCCCTGCTCTCCTGCCAGCCCCGAGCACTGACCGTGAAAGCATGGCCGGCAGTGGCCTGGCAAGTCGCCAGGGGAGTGAAGTTCTGCAGATGCCAAATGCTGGAGTCCACGGCCTTGACTTCTCCTTGTAGCGGATGCTCCTCCTCCACCTCTTTCTTCTTTTATTTTTTTTTTTAAGATTTATTTATTTATTTGAAAATCAGAGTTACACAGAGAGAGGAGAGGCAGAGAAAGAGATAGAGGTCTTCCATCCACTGGTTCACTCCCCAATTGGCAGCAATGACCGGAGCTGCCCCAATCCGAAGCCAGGAGCCAGGAGCTTCTTCCGGGTCTCCCATGAGGGTGCAGGGGCCCAAGGACTTGGGCCATCTTCTACTGCTTTCCCAGGCCATAGCAGAGAGCTGGATTGGAAATGGAGCAGCCGGGACTCGAACTAGCACCCATATGGGATGCCGGCACTGCAGGCAGCAGCTTTACCCACTGTGCCACAGCCCCGGCTCCCTCCTGTCACCTCTTGAACCCAGTTTCAGAGAAGTGGCATTCGTCGGGTGCCTGTGCTGGGGATGTTCTAAGCTTACCGAGAACAGCCATTTATCCAGCGCCTGGCACGAAAAAGGCCCCTCCCCCTTACTCCAGCTTCCAGTCCTCACGGGAAGTCTGGGCGGCAGGTGCCGAGTCGGGCAGCCTGGGCTGGAATGCTGACGCGGCCATTCCTGGGCCGTGTGACTTGAAGGACCTCGCACGACTTCTCCGAGTTCTGTTTCTCCGTCTCTGGGAGGAAGGTAGCAACATCTCCTGGGTGTGGTGTGGGATTTCAGCATCAGGGCTGGTGGAGGGCCCTCGGTGGCCCGTGGCGTGCAGAACGTGCTGAGTAAAGGCGGCTGTGTTCCCAGAGGCTCGGAACGTGGCCGGCTCACGGGCTTCTCCAAGGTTATACAGCCTGCTGGGGCGGCCGGGGCTGTGGATTCCAATCATGTGAGATCTGTTTCCTTTTCTCCCCTCCTCCCTTACTAGCAAAAAGGCTGTGGGTCTGCCAGAGCACCATGAGAAAGAAGTCGGAGCCCTTGGGTACGCTGGCAATGAGCTGTGCAACGAAACTCCAAAGCGGATATTTCACAGTCCTAACGCGACAGCCAGCACCTGCTGCGCATCCGCCGCGTGGTCAGCAAGCGTTACGCAATTGGCCTGCGTTCTCGCATCTTCTTAACAGTGCCCATCAAAATTCAGCTGTCAGGGTCGGCTCTGCCTGCAGTGCTGGCATCCCGTATGGGCGCTGGTTTGAGTCCCGGCTGCTCCTCTTCCAATCCAGCTCTCTGCTGTGGCCTGGGAAGGCAGTGGAAGATGGCCCAAGTCCTTGGGTCCCTGCACCCGTGTGGGAGACCCACAAGAAGCTCCTGGCTCCTGGCTTTGGATTGGGGCAGCTCCAGCCATGACAGCCATCTGGGGAGTGAAACAGCAGATGGAAGACCTCTTTCTCTCTCTCTCTCTCTCTCTCTCTCTCTCTCTCTCTTTGCCTCTGCCTCTCTGTAACTCTGCCTTCAAATAAATAAACAAATCTTTAAAAAGAATTCAGTTGTTTGTGGCCTATCTGCACAGTTTTCTGCCATGTCTGTGTCCCCTGTACTGCTATTTCACCTAACAATTTTATTTAAAATTGACTCCCATTATTATTTTTTTTTTTTGACAGGCAGAGTGGACAGTGAGAGAGAGAGACAGAGAGAAAGGTCTTCCTTTGCCGTTGGTTCACCCTCCAATGGCCGCCGCGGCCTGCGCGCTGCGGCCGGCGCACCGCGCCGATCCGATGGCAGGATCCAGGAGCCAGGTGCTTTTCCTGGTCTCCCATGGGGTGCAGGGCCCAAGCACTTGGGCCATCCTCCACTGCACTCCCTGGCCACAGCAGAGGGCTGGCCTGGAAGAGGGGCAACCGGGACAGAATCCGGCGCCCCGACCGGGACTAGAACCCGGTGTGCCGGCGCCGCTAGGCGGAGGATTAGCCTAGTGAGCCGCGGCGCCGGCCTTCCCATTATTATTTAAATACATTTTTTTGTTTGAAAGACAGAGTTATAGGGAGAGAGGGAGAGGCAAAGATATAGATCTTTCATCTGCTGGTTCATTCTCATTCCCTAAATGGTCACAATGGCCAGGGCTGGGCCAAACTGAAGCTTCATCCAGGTCTCCCATGTGGGTGCAGGGGCCCAAGGACTTGGGCCATCTTCCACTGCTTTCCCAGGCCATCAGCAGGGAGCTGGAAAGGAAGTGGAGCAGCTGGGACTCAAACCGGTGTCTATATGGGATGCCCGTGTTGCAGGCCTGCTATGCCACATGCCAGCCCCTAGATATATGCATTTTAAAGGCAAAGTTACCACCACAGTAAATAGAAAGCACCATTTACCATAAGTAAAAGATGACCAGGAAAATAAACGCAATTAAAATAAAGCAGTGTTGACAAGTTCCAGTGAGTTCAAGGCAGTTGGTGGGGGTGGGGGTGGGTGCTTGGCTTAATGGTGAAGTTGCCTGTGTGCCCTATCCAAGGGCCTGGGTTCAAGGCCAGACTCTGGCTTCCAGTGCAGACCCTAGGAGGGCAGCAGGTTTGCCCCAGGTAACTGGCTCCCTGCCACTCAGGTGGGAGGCCTGGATTGAAGTCTTGGCTCCTGACTTTGGCCAGGTCCAGTCCTGATCTTGGCAGACCTTTGGGGAATGAAGCAGAAGTGGGAACTCTCTGTAT
Organism: Oryctolagus cuniculus; assembly: GCF_964237555.1. NCBI lineage: Eukaryota > Metazoa > Chordata > Mammalia > Lagomorpha > Leporidae > Oryctolagus > Oryctolagus cuniculus. Next base: position 150,474,457 of record NC_091438.1, read on the forward strand.
CTCAAATGGGAGTGAAATATAATGAAAAATCAAATGAAAAAAAAATTCAAACCAAAATGGAGGTTAGCAAGGGTTAAAGATGCATGTGAACCACGCAGGAATCCTGGGGCGCAGGCAAGGGGCCTGCTGTCACGTGTTGCTCCCCGTTGTTGAGTGCCCTGTCCCCGTGCCCCCTGCTCTGTTTCGTGGGTCTCTGCTTCCCGCCCAGGGCAGTGCCGCCCTGTGGCAAGACCGCAGGGAGTTGGGCTCACCCATTTGAGAGGGGAAGGAAGCTGAGCTCCCAAGGTTGGTAAGCACAGGGTCAGACGGCAGGTGTTTCTGAGGGAACACACAGTGATGACTTCTCTCCCCGCCTCCACAGTGCGGGACACTCAGGCTGCGCACTGGGCACCCCGAACCCGAAAATCCCAAATCCTCCAAAATCGGGAATGTTTTGAGCACCGACACGACACGTGGAAAATTACATGTGTGACCTCACGTGACAGGTCGCAGTCAAGACTGCTGGTGTACCACAAGTGTGTGATGAGGTGCACAGGAAAGATAAAGGTTTAGATGTGGGTCCTATCCCCAGATGTCACGTGTATGAAAGTATTCCAGAATCGGTGAAGGGTACTCAGCCTGCACCTTAAGCCCTCCCTCTCGGCCCTGGTCCACGGTCTCCGAACCCGATAGAATCTTCCCGAGGGTGGGAGTCGGGACCAGTATGTGCCAGGTGACGGGTGAGGGATGAGACTATGATACCCTGAACACACCAGAAGGGCCTTAACCACTTGCCAGTGTCAGATTCCCCAGTAAAATCCCGGTTCCTAGCCTGGTGTGGGTTTTGTTTTGTTTGTTGCTTCGGGCTCTCTGCCCCCCGCCATCCCACAAGAGCACCATGGCGGCGGACACTGCTGAAGCCACCCACCCATCCTGCACAGCACCGCGGGTTTGTCCAGTGTGGGCATGTCCCCTCCCCTGCGCTGTGGGAGGTCAGGGTACAGAGACGGGGAGGGGCCGGGGGAGGGGTTGCCATAGTCTTTTCCCGGCAGAAAGGAAGCCATTGTCTTTCACGCCGCAAGGATAAACTCATACGGCCCGAACTCGATGTTTCCCCAATTGCTGTGGACAGTCTCGTGTCTGCTTTCCAGCGGGGCGGGGAAGAGTTACGTCATAGCGTGGACGTTATGCCTGCCCCTTTGTGTAATTCCGCAATGATCTACCGAGTAGGCACCGTCACCTTTCTGGGACAGATGGGAGCCTGGAGTTGCAGAGAAGGTAAGCGAATGACGGAGATTTTGCATCCAGTCAAGGCCTGGGCAAACCCTTCCTTTCCCCATGCTCTCTCACTCCAGTCTCCCGGGGACTGGTCAGTGGCCTGAAAGCCCCAAGCCCAGCCCTCTTCCAGTGCACTGCATTATGGGGGGGGGGGCTTCAGAAAGTTTGTGGAAAAGCAGAATTAAAAGATAGTGCAGGGGCTGGCATTGTGGCAAAGGCGGTTAAGCTGCTGCCTGCAGTGCCAGCATCCCGTACGGGCGCTGGTTCGTGTTCCAGCTGCTGCTCCACTTCCAATCCAGCTCCCTGCTAGTGGCCTAGGAACAACTGCGGTGATGGCCCAAGTGTTTGGGCCCCTGCTGCCCACGGGGAGACCTGGCTCCTGCCTGGCCCGGCCCTGGCTGCTGTGCTGTCTGGGGAATGAACCAACAGATGGAAGATCTCTCTCTGTCTCTCCCACTCTTTCTGTAGCTCTGCCTTTCAAGTAAATAAATAAATCTAGAGAGAGAGAGAGAGAGAGAGAGAGAGAGAATGCAATAGTGGCTGTTGGGGTGCAGTGGGATAAGCTTCTGCATCCTAAAACCGAGTGTCTGGTTCAAGTCCAAGCTACACCACTTCTGATCCAGCCTCCTGCTGATGCACCCTGGGAGACAGCTGGTGATGGTTGATGGTTCCAGCACGTGGGTCCTTGCCAAACACTTGGGAGACCCAGATGGAGTTCCTGGTTCCTAGCTTTGGCCCTGTGCAGTCTTGGGTGTTGAGGGCATTTGGGGAGTGAATCTTGGATGGAAGACCTCTCTCCCCAGCCTTTTGGCCATTTGCTTTGCCTTTCAAATAAATACAAATAAATAAGTAAACTTTTTAAACAAGAGAATGACTAAGACACTCTTGTCTCCTATGGGAGTACCTGGGTTCAGTTCCCAGCTCTGGCTCTTGATGCCAGCTTCCTGCCAGGCAGACGCTGGGACACAGCAATGATGGCTCAAGTCGTTGGGTCCCTGCCAGCCACATGGGAGACCAGGATGGAGCTCGTGACTGCCAGCTTTGGCGTGGCCTGTCCCAGTCATTCGCTGCATGCACGCAGGGAGTGAACCAGCAGACGCGAGCTGTCACTGTGTCTCTCTGCCTCTTGAATAACTAAAAATATTTTTAAACGCACATTTCTCAAGAACTCCGCAGAGCTCATTTGTGTTTGTTAAGCGACGCGGCTTGCAGGGAGGAGGGGCAGAGCCGTCCTTCGAGCGTCTCCCAGCGGAAGTCGGTCCATCAAAGCTTGGCAGTCCTATTAGCAACGTTTGCCCTTGAGTAAGGGCGGGTGCCGCTGTCTCGGCTGCTGCTGCAGGAAGGCCGGGAGGAGGCGCAGAGATGGGAACTACTGAAGCTCGGTGACGCGACAGCGCGCAGGACCCCTGGAAAGCGCCGCGGGAGGGAGGAAAACTCCCTCGATGCCCCATGACGCCCAGCTCCGCTGCTCCCATGGCCCAGACTTCCAGGGGAGCATCGCAGCCCTGGGAATCTGGACAAGACATCCTCACAGGTACCACGTTGCCATTCGACAGGAGGGTTAGGTTCTGGGGCGCTGCAGCACAGAGCCAGCTGACCAGGCTTCACCAGAATTGTGGATTTCGCAAGAGCTGGGGGAGAGGATTTTTATTGTTCCAGATTGAAGGAAGTGATAAGCGTTAGAGGTGAGGGAGATGCCAGTTACTCCGAATGCATCATCACCCATTGTGTCCGTGTATCGGAATAGCACACCGCACCCCATAAATCTGTATAGTTATTATGGATGGAGTAAAAAAAAATGGAAATTTTACCGATGTCCTGTGTTAGGGATGCAATCGATCTACAAACTCAACGAATGAAAAAATAATAGCTTCTGACAGGTCAGGGTCAGGTGAGGCAAAGTGCCTGTAGGTGAGGAAGAGGAAGAGAGCGTTCTGGGAGAGGAAGCTGCCGATAGTGGGGAGGCAAGAGGGGAACAAACGCGCATGCGTCATCATGGGGGTGCCCGGCACTGCACAGACGCAGGCTCTGTAACATCCTCAGGGCCTGGAGGTTGGTATCCCCAATTCACAAGTCAGGGAATGGTTGGGGACAGAAGAAAAACCCTTCCTAAGGCCACATCAGCATTGCCTGACCCAGAAGCCCCTGTCCTTGGCTGCAAGGGCTGGGCTGGGGGCGGGGCACTCTGATGCCAGGACTTTGGGAGGGTTGGGGTCCAACTTTGATTTGACGTCACCGTTGTGACATCAGGGGACCGTGCTACACTGAACCAGATGGTGTGAGCAATGACCTTGGTTTGTCTCCAACACAAACCAGGGCAAGTCTGTGATGAATTGGTACACCCACAGCTCTGATCGCCCCTTCTCTCTCTCTCTCTCTCTCTCTAACACATTGCCCTTAATTCCGAAAACTTTTGAAGAGCTTCAGTTCTAACTGTTAATTTCCATGCTATTGAATTCACTGTGATCAAAGAGATTGAACCTACTCTGGATCAACTTTCTGCGCTTAGAAAATTCTGGAAGCAAGGTGGAATTATATTTGGGTGCTAAGATAAGGCCCTGGGTTGGCCATCCGGAGAAATTCTGTGGTAAATCCTTGCGTAGGGCAGGCACGTGGCTTCGTGGTTAGGAAGCCACAGGGGATGCTGGCATCCCATATTAGAGGGCCTGGGTTCAGGTCCCAGCCTCACCCCAGTCCCAGTTTCCTGCCAGTGCACACCCTAGGGGCCAGTAGGTGACGACTCAAGTACTTAGGTTCCTGTCACCCACTTGGGCGACCCGGATTGAGTTCTAGGCTCTTGGCTTCAGCCTGGCAGAGCCCCAGCCATTGTGGACACTGGAGAGTGAATGAACTTACTCATCTGTCTGCCTGTCTCTCACTCTGTCTCTCTCTGCCTTTAAAATCAATCAAGTGAAATCAATGGCTTGAAGAATCCTTGCTTATACCAACAGCCACACCAAAAAAATGCCTTCTCAGATGCCCTTAACGATTTCTGCAGACAGGAAAAGAGGGAGAATTTGTTTTGAAGGGGAGAGCTTGGGAAAGAAATGGAAAGGTTTCCTCAGGGCTTGCTGTTGTTTGAAAAACAAAACAGAGCAACTCAGCAGTTGAAATTTGGTGCTGGGGTTTGAAAGTTAAAATGCCCAGGCCTGCAGCTCAGACTTGGCTGAGTCTCTGGCTCCGTTGCAGCCCCACAGTCTCTCCACCAAGGTTCCCAGAAACACCTGTAGGGGCAGAGCCGGCGCTGTGGCACAGGTCAAACATCCGCCTGCAGGCCGGCATCCCACATGGGCACCGGTTTGAGTCTCAGGTGCTCCACTTCCAATCCAGCTCTCTGCTTATGGCCTGGAAAAGCAAGAACTTGGGCCCCTGCACCCATGTGGGAGACCTGAAAGAAGCTACTGGCTCTTGGCTTTGGATCGGCTTTGGCCATTGCAGCCATTTGGGGAATGAACCAGCAGATGAAGACCTCTCTCTCTCTCTGTCTCTCTCTCTGTAACTCTGCCTCTCAAGTAAATAAATAAATCTTGAAAAAAAAAAAAAGACAAAAAAAAAAAAAACCACCTCGGAAACCAGGCGCTTCTCAGGGCGCCGGGAGCCCCGCGCTCCTCTTCGCGGCGCTACAAGCACTGATGCTGGCTTGGATGAGGGTCGGATGTGAGATCCCGCCTGGCTCCCTGAAGTCCCCGGATTCCACGGGGTCAGAGGTCATTCTGGGGGACACAGGAGGACAGACGGAGCAGCAGCACCAATTCCTCTTTCTCCCTTGTTTCCTGCCTGTGAAATACTTGCCAGTTATTCCCCCAGGTGATTCTTCAGCAAGCAGCCCTTTGTGGGTGTGGCCCAGACTTTCTCAGCCAGGGGTTGCACCGGCCCCTTCGCTGTAGGAATCCCGCTTGCAAGAATAAAGGCAGAATCTTGCCTGGGCTTAAGAAGCCCACTGGCATCTCCTGCCATCCTGTCCACCTTGCCCTCACCTTCACCTCCCAGTTCACACCCTTTCCTGGTTTCAATTTCAAAGCCATCATTAAGGTGCTAATTAGAATCTAATCCGCTGCTAATGGAGCCGTTGACAGCCCAGATCCCTTAAAAAACGGGGAAAACCTCCCTGGCCTTTTGTTTGCAGCTTGGACAGGAGGTGGCATGCTCTTTAATTGCTTTGAAATGGGCTTTGCTGAACAAACCAGACGCTGTCATCCACGCTCAGTTCTGGGTCACATTGCCCGTGCCAGCAAGAGGGGTGCCGTGTGCATGCGAGAGCAGGGTTCTCTTCTCTGTGCCCACTGTGTGTGGGTCTCACCCGTCCGAGGGGCGTGCTCTGCTCGGCGAGCCCCCTGGGGAGCACGGGGCTTCTGAGACAGTAGCTGTAAGTCGTGACTCTTGAGTTATTTCATCCCCATACACACCCCGTGGTGTGCGCACACACACACATACACATCCGTGCACGCGTGCACACACACACACGTGCACATACACACAGGTACTTCACAAAGTCTGTGGGAAGTGGAATTAGAAGATAAGTTTAGGGACTGCACTGTGGCATAGCAGGTAAAGCCTCTGCCTGTGCTGCTGGCATCCCATGTGGGCGCCTGTTCAAGTCCTGGCTGCTCCACTTCCAATCCAGCTTCCTGCTAATGCGCCTGGGAAGGCAGTAGAAAATGGCCCAAGTGCTCGGGCCCTGCGCCCACATGGGAGACCCAGAAGAAGCTCCTGGGTGCTGGCTTTGGCCTGGCCCAGCCCAGGCCGTTGCAACCACTTGCAGAGTGAAGCGGTGGATAGAAGATCCCTTTCTCTCCCTCTTTCCTTCTCTCTCTGTCACTCTGCCTTTCAAATTAATAAAATCTCTCTCTTTTTTAAAAAAAAAAAAAGTTAAGTTTATTTTTGTGCAAAAAGTGTTTGAAACCCTTGCATCTGAAGGGGTCTTGTTAAAGTTCGTGAAAATACATATTATGAAAAACTATGTATGACTTTCATAGTTTTGCACCAAAATAAGCTTACCTTTTGACTTTTTCCCATGAACTTTTGGAAGCATTCTTGTGCGTACACACACACACACACACACACACAAGGGTTTATGGTGGGCTATCTGCTGGGAGCCGCAGTGGCGGAGAGCGTGGAGCGGGGGTGAGGACGGGCAAGCGTGTGCTCAGTTTCAGCCACAGGCAGTGCCTGGCACCAGTGGTGGTGTGGCGGCGTCACGGAGGGCGGTGGGACTGCTAATCTGGAGCCTGCAGGGGCTGCAGAGTGGGCCTCCCGGCCACACAGGTGAGCTGTGGTCCAGGGCTCCATGCATTGCCCTGGGGGTCTTGGCAGCCTGAGGGGAGGGGCAAAGCCAGAGCAGGGCCCGGAGGGGCTCCAGCCCTCACCCGTCCTCTAGAGGCCACGAATTGGGAGTCTTCCCAGGAGATGACCAAGCCTCTGCCAGAGACAAGAGCAGGAAGCCGGGGAGGACCCTGCCTGTGACAATTTGAGCTCCAGGCTTTGGGGGAGGAGATGCCCATGACCTGACAGCCATGGGGAACTGAGCGCACCAGCTTTCAAAGCAACACCCACCCTTGCAGGAAAGACTTCTGTGGACGACGTGGGCCAAGCTGGAGGCTGGACTTGAGGCCCTGCTCCCTTGGCTTACACGGCAACCTGCCACCTCCCAGCCCCACGGCTCCCAGGGAGGACGGAGGGACAGCCCTGCCCTCCAGGAAGCCCGCATGGCCTGCCGTCCTTGGGGCCACTCCACACAGAGGGACCCTGGGTTCCGTCCCAAGGCTGCACGCTACACTGCCCCATATGGCTGCACGCTACACTGCCCCATATGAATCTCAGGCCTGTGTCCTTTGCACCCAGCAGCCCGCGGGTCTGGTCCCCAGATGGCTGCAGGTTAGGGAGCGTCAGGGAGCCATTACCCAGCACCTGCCGCTCCCGGCCGCCCCAGCGAGCGCCCCGTGTTCCCCCCAAAACCCAGCTGGACAGCACTGACTTCATGCACCCGCATAGGCCCCTGATCCAGCCTCCCCAGGGCCGCGTCGCCCCTGGAACGTGCCCGTGGCACCCCTCACACTCCACACTCGCTACAACTTTGGGACCCCACTGGGACGCAGTGCGTGTGTTCGATCAGCGTTTGCCAGGGTGGATGAGATCACATCGGGGCAAAGCTGGGAGGGACTTTGGTGGGCCGTGGTCCTTCCTCTTGCACGCGGAGGTGGAGAGAAGTCCCAGCCCATCCCTGGAAGAGCTGACCCTGGGATCCAGACTCCTGGCCGAGCGTCCCAGGGCCTCCGCAAGAGCTGACGGCACTGAGTCAGGGCGCAAACACTGAAGGAAGCTGCTCCGTCTTCACGCTGCAGGTGGCCCTTGCTGGTTTCTGTGGGGCCAACGCTCGGTCACTCACCAGGCCCACGGCGGGAAGCGACTTTCTCCGCAGCCATCGCTGTCAGTGGAAGTGCGACCGCCAGCGCTGCCGGTCCTCACCACCTGTCACCACCTGGCTCCTTTGCAGATCCCCCGTCACTTCTAATTCTTCCCGTCAAAGGCGGGCTGCTTCTCCTGCTTTCTAGTGGAAACGTGCTGTTTGCTTCTCATCTCCTCTCGCAGGATCTGGCCCTGGGATGCTCCGCCCAGAAGGCTTGAGGCCTTTTCTCAGTGTGGACGAGGGCTAGCAGATTCCTGGGGCAGGTGAGCTAGCCACGCCCCTGTTCACCCGAGTCTCAGGACTTCGCGCAGTTCAAACCCCAGCTCTGTGCCTGACCGGGGTCCATCGTCGTTCAACCTCTGTGGGCCTCAGTTTCTTCCTTTGAGAAATGGGACTAGGGACAGCTCACCAGCAGGGGCCTTGAGAGGACCCTGGCAGAGCACGTGGCCCATGGAGTCACCTAAAAACATTTGTTGTTAATCAATCAGTTTCATAGGTGAGACCCTCACAGTTTTCCTGCTTTAACCCCGGGATCGCATCAGCTGTGACTCACTCCTCTGTGCGCCATTCCGCGACAGGGAGCGGCGGACGCAATGAACGGTTTGCTGCTTTAATTATTGTTGTTGTCAGGATCACTGTTGGGGTGGGTATTGACGGCACGGCCTCTTTCAACGAGAGATTCTTAGGTGAGACAAACAGATCTTTGGAGCTGAAGGCAGACAAAGCATCAATTCTGGATTGCTTTCATGCATTTTGTCTGATTGGGGTTTGAAAAATATGAATTAACCTGTCATAATAAAGGGAAAAACAAATGTAACCACCAGGGGCCTCTCGGTTCATCGAGGCTGGGTTCAGGCGCTGCCGGGGTATCCTTGGCAACTGTTTAGGCAGAGCTGAGGTTCCCGGAGCTGTGTCGGAGAGGGCGGACGCAGATGGGGGGAGCTCTGTGGGCCCCTCCCACCCAGCGGCTGGAGTCTGCAGGCAGCGTGTGCTCAGCAGAGAGCCCGGGGGTGACGAGGCAGGCGTGTGGGTGGGCAGTCTTTCCCCTGAATACAAAGAAACTTTGGAACCCGGCGCGTGGCCTTGGTTAAGTAGCTCTCTGGTGAAGAGGCTCTCTTCACCCTGCTTGAAGAGCACCCTTCAGGGTTCTTCTCCTCTGTGTTTTCCACGAGAGCCGTCGCGTTTCCGCTCCCAGGCACTCCCGGGAGCAGTGCTGCCACTCAGCGCAGACCATGCGTGCCCTCGGCTGCTGCGGCAGGATCGGCTCTTCCTTTTTGTGCAAAAGAGGAGTATTTGCTGGAGCCCACTGGTGCACAAACTGCTTATGCATGCGACTGCAGCCTAAGAAATTATCAGGAACACTCAACCAAGCCAAAGAAGCTCAACGAAGCGTCACCCATACGTGGAAAACGTCGGAGACACCTGCAGCATCCAGCCACGAGGGCGGCGCTGAAGAGACAGCACAGGGGTGCCTGTGGCCGTGAGCAATTGTATTTGCTGGCAGTCTCCATGTTCATGATCTAAGGCTCACGAAGCACATAAAATGGCGTGTTGAGCCTGACCTTGACCCTGACTGAAATCCAAAACGAGGTACTGATGAAAACACTGGAAGGGTGTGCCCAAAGCTGATCATTGTACCCACGAGGTCGCTTGGGGGTGGGACTGTGGTTTTCTTCTTTTCTTCTTTATATTTCTCCATTTTTCTAATATATCACAGTACACAAAAGTTACTTCAATTTTGGGGAAAGTACCATTTAATGAAAGCAAAGACAAAATCCCCTGAGCTCAGGGAGGTGACAGGGTGGAACCATTAGGTTAGACATCAGTAGCATGTGGCAGGTGTCAGGTAGCCATGTTTGGCACTTACGTAACTTCCTGTGGGAGGTGCTTAAGGTATTCTGTAGCACCTGAGCTCATTTTCATATCCTCTTTGTGCAGAAGGCAGCAGGAATTGCAATGATTTTACTGAAAAAAAGAATCGGGGGCTGGCACTGTGGCATAGTGGGTAAAGCCGCGGCCTGCAGAGCTGACACCCTATGTGGACACTGGTTCGAGTCCTGGCTGCTCCACTCCCGATACATCTCTCTGCTATGGCCTGGGAGAGCAGTAGAAGATGGCCCAAGTCCTTGGGTCCCTGCACCCGCGTAGGAGACCCAGGAGAAACTCCTGGCTTCAGATTGGCACAGTTTCAGCCGTTGCAGGCATCTGGGGGAGTGAACCAGCAGATGGAAGACTTCTCTCTATCTCTGCCTCTCCTCTCTCTAACTCTGCCTTTCAAATAAATAAATAAATCTTTAAAAAAATCAGCACAGAAGGGGCATTGAGTTTTGTGGCTGTGGATTAGGGGCCATGCGAAGACGTGGCTTGGCAGGGAACTGAGGCACAGTGCACCACCCTTTGGAGCGGGGAGGCTGAGGGAGGCAGTAAGTTGGCCTCATGTTGGAAGAAATAACCCGCGTCTGTTCAGGATGCTGACTTGGTGGGGAGCCTTGTGGTTTCACACATAGCACGAGTCCTCCTGAGGGCCTTTCAAGAGAGGCCCTGAATTATTACAGATTGGACAGGGTAAGGTGGGAGGGGTATTGGTGGCCAAAGCGGCCCTGGGCACCTGCTGGTCTCCCTGCCCCCGCGGCGAGGGGCCCAGCATCCTGGTCCCTCTTCCTGGAGCCTCCCGGCTCCTCCTGCTTCCTGGATTTCAGTGCCACTGGGTGTCTCCCACTCCTGGGCCCATCTCTAACAACTTTCAAATTTAGGATTCCGGGTATGCTGCCCTTAGGTGAGAAAAGAACCCCAAGCCTCATTCCCCCCAACCACCTGCTGCAGGTTCTCGAGTGGCCACAGTCCAGACTGACAGGAGGCAGAAGCACACATCACCCGATGGTTCATTATCCCTGCTGCTTACATCCGCGCTCAGCTGAGGCTGAGTTTTTTTTTAATATATTTTTCATCACAAGAGCTCACAGGGATCCGAGAAAAGGCAAATATTACTGGGATGGTGTCACTTTCAGAGGCAAATCCAGGGCTGGGCTGCCGTGGAGGGTCTTCCCTTGGCTGGGCGACCCCCTGCTTCTTCAATGGAATGAACAAGGGGCTAAGGATAACAGTCCAGGAGCTGTGCTGCTCAGCCAGGGCGAGCCCTGCAGGAGCAAGCAGATCTGGACATCTGTGGCCCAGGACAGCACAGACGTTTTGTCAATGCAAAATCCGATGTGCGTTCCTGGGACCGCCTCACCCCTCCCCAACTCTGGAGACACGGGGATGCAGCTTCCTGCACTCGTGTCGCCACCATCTCAGCACTCGGCTTCCAGGGCCACCGAGGCCGGCAGGAGCACCACGGAGGCCATGCAAGGGCTCCTGCGTGCTGTGTCCAGAAAAGACATGTGTCACCTCCAACTCGAATCCCCTTGACTCAACCTGGTCCCTTGGCAAGGCCTGCGATTGAGAGCAGAAGTGCGGGTGTGCGTGTGGGTGCCTCACGGCTCTGCCACCTTCTGCCCGCAGTGAGCCCTTCCTGTGCCTCCCGCACTGTTCGCAGCACCTGCCATGAGCCCTCAGTCTTCTGCAGTAGTTGCTGGCTCAGCTCTCCATTCCGCAGATGATAAACTGAGCCACAAAGGGCCCAAGTCACTCTCCGGTGTCTCCCAGCTGGTACGAGATGGAGTCAGGTCCACAGCCAAATTGCCTGACTTCAGGGCCCAAGTTTTCAACCTCGACCCCTTGTTGCCTCCCTAATGACACCACGCCTGGAGGGCGCTCTGCAAAATTGCAGCTCCTGCCCCACGGTGTCTGCCAGTTCATCCTTACTCACTGGTGGCGGCTTCTTCTCTTACTGCTGTTGTTGGCTCCGTCAAATCCTTTCTGAGTCAGGGCAGGGTATAAATAGATGACGATGCGATAAAGCTTTATTAAAAGGTGTCTCTTTTATCCTGGCATCTGGGGTTACAAGGAATGCTTTAATAGAACCTCACAGAGAAGGATGGAGTCATTGCCCTTACACAGAGGTACTGTAGCAAGTCACGCCCACTCTTACCCTGTAATGGCTTGAAAGCAAAGTCTGCGTTTTAATTGCTGGCCTGCCATGGCTCATTATTGGTATCTGCAGGTCTGCTCTGAGCAAACTTGAAAGCCACAGCAGTAGTTACTTTGTATTTATAAAACACTGGGGGTAGGGGGAGGAGGTGGGCTGGCATTTGATGCTGCTCCAGAAACCACGACCTGAATCAGAGCACCCGGGTTCAAGTCCTGGTTCTGTTTCTGATTCCAGTTTCCTGCTAATGGGAGGCAGCAGGTGACGGCCCAGGTAGCTGGGTCCCTGTTACCCATGTGGGAGACCTGGACTGAGCTCTAGGCTCTTGGTTTCGGCCTAGCCCAGTCTTGGCTGCTGTGGGCCTTGGAGAGTAAGCCAGTGGGTGGAAGACCTCTCCCTCTCTCTCTCTCTGTCTCTCTCTCTCTCTCTCTCAAAGGCAGTGATAGGCAGATAGAACTTGAATTCATTGGCTCACTCACTATCCAAAATGACGGGGGCCGGGTTAACCAAACCACCCGAGCCATCACCATGGCCCCGGTCAGCATTAGCAGTGAGCTGGCCTCAGAAGTGCAGCGCCCATCCCTGGTGCGGGCTGTGGGCATTCCTAACCACCAGGCTAAATTCCTGCTCCCGATTTTGTCTTTGTTTTAATTAAACATGAAAGCAAAAATGTAGTGCTGTAAAGTGATTTCTGAGACTGTGTAACCAAGGAAATGTTCGGTCTCCAGTGTCCCCCTGGCCTCTTCCCATGATTCAGCTGATGTCTCGCCACTCCCTCCTGGAAGACTGGACGGCGGGAGGCGGCCTGACACGGGGTGTGTGTGTGTGTGTCTGTGTGTGTTTGTGTGTGTGTGTCTGTGTGTGTGTGTCTGTGTGTGTGTGTCTGTGATGTGTGTGTGTCTGTGTCTGTGTTTGTGGGTGTGTGTGTGTCTGTGTGTCTGTGTGTGTGTGTCGGTGGGTGTGTCTGTGTGTGTGTGTCTGTGTGTGTGTCTGTGTGTGTGTCTGTGCGTGTCTGTGTGTGTGTCTGTGTGTCTGTGTGTGTGTCTGTGCGTGTCTGTGTGTCTGTGTGTGTCTGTGTGTGTGTCTGTATGTGTCTGTGTGTGTGTCTGTGTGTCTGTGTGTGTGTGTCTGTGTGTGTCTGTGTCTGTGGGTGTGTGGGTGTGTGTCTGTGTGTGTCTGTGTGTGTGTCTGTGTGTGTGCATCTGTGTCTGTGTGTGTCTGTGTGTGTGTGTGTCTGTGTGTGTCTGTGTCTGTGGGTGTGTGCAGGCAGCACCGGCCCAGGAAGAGGAGCTGCTCTGGATTTGCTGGATGCGGGGACATCAGTGAGCTGGAAAAGGGCTGGGGCAACCGCTGGGAGGCGTGAGCCTGTGTGATTGCGCTGGGCGGTGCCGTTTCTTCTCGCCGGACAGGAGATGGGAGGCGAAATCATGACACTTGCAAAGTGTCTCTAATTCTGCCGTGGCACTGAGAACGGGGGATGGCTCCCTCTCTACTCCTCAGGTTCTTTGAAGGAGCCCGGTGTCTGCTGTCCGACAGCAGGTGGCCCTAGGAACCTCTGCCATTCATTCTCTAGGGTGAGGTGCCCACCACCCCCTGCCCCGGGCAGGTGACCAAGAAGCTTCAAAAACGCTAACTGGAGATGCCCGGGGGAGTGGTGCAGGAGGGGCAACTAGCGGCAAGGGTGGAGCTGAGCGCAGCGGAGTCACACACGTGGACGCCTCGGGGTCTTGCACAGGCATTTGCCGTTCCTGGGAACTAAGTGGGTCACCTTGGGTAATGCAATGCCCGCTGTCATTCTGCTTTTACACGGAATGTCACTTAGAAGGATTGACAGATGGGGTACCGAACGTTTTAGCATTGGAAACTATGTCGGCTAGACCCTGGGTACGACGTTGGGCAGGACTTTAACAAGCTGCTCCGTAAGATGACATGTGTGCGGAGGTACTGTAGGATGACACGCGTGTGGATGTACTCTGCAATGACACGCACATGGAGGGGCCCTAGGATGACACGCACGCCGTGCCCACAGCTGGAGAACAATGTGCTCATGAGCCGGCAAAGCACCACGGGAAGGTGATTTCAAGTGAACTTTCAGTGAATTCATTTCAACCCGACATTGTGTCAAATGTAAAGAGTAATTATTGTTGTAACCAAAACACCGCATTAGAATAAACCAGTGGGAGAGGCATTGGTGGGGGAGTTCAGGAGTGGAATCTTTAAAGTCACTCAATTGTCACTGTTCATGGCAATTCAGACCTTTGGCAAGCAGTTCCGAAGTGGAAAGCCATTTTTTAGAAAGCTAGAAGTTAGCAGATCTACCTGTCCAGCCTTCACCAAGCTTTGCCCTTTTAAAACCAAACTGCTCTTTAAGCCTCAGCGCCTGCCCATTTCCCGTCCTGCCCTGGTTCAACCTGCAGAGCCGGACTGCACCATCATGGTTTGGTCCTCGGAGAGCTGCCGCCGCCAGCGCCTGGGCTGGGCTCAGCCAAGTGGAACCCGTGCACGGACATCCGGGTGCCCACCCCCCGGCCTGGCGGCCGCAGCTGGACACACGACGCCACCTAGTGGAAGGAAGGGAAAAGCCCCCTGCGCCACTTTATTCTACGGTTTTTAGTGGGGGACCATGGAGAGGGACACTTGACACCAAAGGAGCCTGGGGCCAGAGCAAGCCCCGAGAAAGCAGTGGACGTCCCCAGTGTCACACAGCCAGCTGACAGCAGCACGGACGCGACAGACCCTCGCCGTCTGAGCCCTGATTGTGTGTTCTTGCCATGATCACATGATCACATCAGAGGTTGGAAAGGTTTCTGATTGTAGTTGAGTGGCATCGGACCCCTGCCCAGCTGGGGGTGTGCACACGCTGGGTGACGTCTCAGCAAAGGCGTCTGTTGTGGGCTGCCCTCTCTCAGACACGGTGCAGGACCCACCACCCCTGCAACCCCAGTGGGCCCTGATTCTCCCTGCGGGATGAGACTGCCTAAGCCTGGGTTGTGGAGCAGGCGGTGCCACTGAGAGCCTGCTGTGCCCAGAGCGTGGAGAAGCGGCGGCGGCTCGGGGTGTGCTGCCAGTCCTAGCTTCCCCCATCCCTGCTCTGCCCTTGGGAGAAGTTTGAAGCTCGGATCTCAGTCCTCCGTCCTCTCCCGCTTTCGGGAACCTCCTGCAGCCCTGAGTGGCGGGTCCCCAGGTGCACAGGCTGGCAGACGGCAGACGGGGGCGGGGCCGCACACTGGTGTTCTGCTCTCTGGGGAGTGCGGGGGCACTAACTCCGCCGTGTACACTGTGGCCCGTGCGTGTGACGGGGAAACGCACACTGCATTATTCAGTGTCAGTTTCGGGGCGGAGGGAAAGGTTAAATCCAATGGCTGGCTTCGTGCCTTCCAAATAAAACCCTAAATGTTGACTCACAGCAAATGGCTGTGCTTGGGGGTAAATCCCCGTCTGGTTGCTCATGGCTGTCCTAACCCAGATGTCCCGGCTGTACCCTCTTCCTTCAGAGCCCTCATCCTGGGAGGAGGAGGGCTGAGCCCACCCTGCCCTAACCAAGAGCCTGGAGGGTGATCAGGGCGCAGCGAGTGTCCTGACCGGAGCGTCCTTCCTGAGCTGAGCTGAGCTGAGCTGCCACACCTGCCGCAGCCACTTCCCGTCCCCGGCGGGCCTCGCTCGTGGGGCTGGTCCACGCTGCTGCCTCTTCTTTCTCCACTGAATTCCTTTCATTGAAAGACCTTTGATCAATGCACATGTTCATTTGCCCCCCAAGTCCCATGAGGATGGATCCCACGCTGTGTGAGCAGCCCCCCCCCAATCGTGGTAGCAGCATCCTGCCCCCATCATCAAACCTCAACTGTGCTTAGCCCGAGCCGGAGCCCCTCCAGGGCATCCCGGGTCAGAGCCAGGAGCTGAGTCCATGCTGTGTTAAGGGGAAGGGGCAGCCTCACGGCGCATTCGTTTTGCGACAGATACTTGTTGAGTTCTTTGCATGCGCCGGGCACTTTCCAAGGCACTCAGGACACAGCTGCGAGTGAAACAGGCAGGCTCCCCTGCCGCACGGGGGCCTGGAGGGGAAGACAAGCAGCCCTCATGGCGCGGGCGGAGAGTCAGCAGGCAGAGATGCCTCTGTGAGCAGCCCACGGCTCCTCCCTCCCCAACAGTCACTGCGTGTGAAGTGTGGAAGGGCTGGGCTTGGCCGCATTTGTGAGCTCTCTGGGGTCACTTTGCTCTGTGCCCCTCCTTCTAGGATGGAATCCTGGGCTTCTCAGCCAAGAGACGGGAGTTCCCTGTTCTCTCCTCCAGGGGGACATCCGGGCCAGCTCCCTGTTCTCTCCTCCAGGGGGACATCCGGGCCAGCTCACTGCTCTGCGTGGAAGTTCTCTTCTGCTTTGATCTTTACTCGGTTGAAAGAAATGGGGGAGGGGGTGGGGAAGGAAGGGAGGGAGGGGAAGAAAGAGAGAGGGCAGGAGAGAAAGAAACAGAAGGAAGGAAAGAAAAAGAAAAGAAAGATGGAAAGAGAAAGAGCGGGAAGAATGGGAGAGGGAGAGAAAGAAGGGAGAGAGAAAAAAGAACAAAGGAAAGAAAAAGAGGGGAGGGAGGGGGAGAAAGAGAGGAGAGAGACAGAGGGAACCCTCCTCCATCGGGTTGACCTGCTGCCTTCCCCTCCTGTTCCCCCTGCACCCCCTCCTCCATTCCCACGTGGTCACAAACGGGCTTCAAGAACAAAGTTCAGAGCTGGGTTGTGTGGTGGGGCGGGGGAACGCCCTTTGGGGGTGTCTGTTCCCTGGAGTTTGCCCAGGGACGCCGGGGACGGATCCCAGGCACGGATTCAGCAGAGCTCCTGGAAGCCAATGAGCAGGCTGACAACCCGTGGGCGGATGGTGGCCAGGAGCAGGCCCCCCGTGGTGGACAATTACCTGTGCGGCCAGGGACGGCCAGATAGGTCAGCGCTCAGCCAGGAAACCGCTTCGCGAGGGCACCACGTGCCTCCCTTCTGGAGGCAGAGTCCGGGGCAAGGTTGTCTTTCTGTATCTGGGCCGATGGCCACCTGGTTGCCCTGCCCGTGCCTTCTGAGACGGCCGGCCTTGGCCTCGGCGGGGGTTCAGGGCCCCGTGGCTCTGACCTTCCTCTGAGAGCCATGAGAGAGGACGCCACTTGCTTCTTTTCAGACTGGATTTGGGCTTCCCCTGCACGGTGAGGACACTGGGTATCTCTTGGCACAGGCAGGGGTGGGGGTAGGGAGTGTTTTTGTTTTTCGAGAGCTCACCTTGCAAAGCTTTGCCCAGCCAGAGGTGAAGGGCTGGGAACCTGCAGCTGAGATCCACACACAGGCCTCCCCCGCAGGGATAGCCCGGCAGGAGCAGGAGGCTTTGGGGCTCAGCCAGAGCTGCTGGGAAACCAGTGGAGTCCCACGAGCCCTTGGTGCCGCATCTGGAGGCCCCGGCCCCTGGCAGCCACAGCGACCCTGAGGTTCCCGACCCCGCAAGGGCACAGGCTCTGGTCCACAACGTGCTTTTCCAAACTTGTTCTCTCTCTGTTCCTCACGAAGCTTCTGGAAAGGGGGCATAGCCGGTGTTAACATTACTACTTTTTCAGCTCAGCCAGTTGAGGCTCCAAATAGCTACGGGCCGGGGCCAGCGCTGCGGCACAGATGGCCAAGCCGCCGCCTGCGATGCTGGCGACTCTGGCATCCCGTACTGGACTTGGGGTTCCAGGCTCGGCCGCTCCGCTTCCGATCCAGCTCCCTGCTGATGCGTCTGGGAAAGCAGCGGAAGGTGGCCCAAGTGCTTGGATCCCTGCACCCACGTGGGAGCCCCGGATGGAGCTCCAGGCTCCCGGCTTTGGCCTGGCTCAGCCCCAGCCACTGCGGCCCTCTGGGGAGTGAACCTGTGGACGGATCTCTTTCTTCTCTGTCTCTCCTTTTCTCTCTGTCACGCTGCCTTTCAAATGAATAAATAAATCTTCATTTCTTAAAAAAAAAAAAAAAAGCTAGGGGCTTCCACGCCAGGGCAGCTGGGGGTGAGGTGTCCTGGCACAGAGGCTGGCGTCTTCCCCTGGCTGCACAGCTCTGGGTCATCTTCCGCCAGGGCCCTGGGCAGGCAGAACAGCTGTCCTCAGGGGAAGGTGTCTCTGGAATCCAGATCTGAACCTTCTTCTAGGCAGTTCTAGGGACTGACAGTAACTCCTGGGGCTGGTCCTCCACGCGGCTTGGAGACCTATTTGGCCTGCTGAGACCACTGTCCACAGGGGCTGGAGCCAGAGGCCAGACAGGCAGTGTTCTCCATGTCTCTGACCCTGCTTGCCCAAGACCAGAGAGGAACTGCATCTCCCACGCACCCTGGGGGCCCCAGAAGGGCCTCTGAGCCTCCTTCCTGCTGCCCACTCCGTCCCTGGTGCATGGCATCTGCAGGGTCGCTGACCCCGGGATCCCCTCCTGCTCAGGACACATGGGGGCGCCCAAGGCCACAGCAGTGGTGAGACTTCTCTTGGCCTTTTCATAGAGAAACAAAGAACTGTGGTCCTCCACTTCCCAACAGGAGCCCCGTTCCCGGCTGCGTGGTCAGCGTAGTCACAGACATTTCTGATAGACTGACAGCATACAACAGAGGCCTTAAAAAAATCCCTGGGTTCAAAGAACAACAAAACAGGGGCAGGTGTCATGGCACGGGGGATAAGCTTCTGGCTGCAGTGCTGGGACCCGGTTCAAGTCCTGGCTGCTCCACTTCCGTTCCAGCTCCTTGCTAATGCACTTGGGCGGTATTTGGGCCCTGCCACCCATGTGCAGACCTGGATGGAGGGGAGATGGCTCCTTTATGTGAGTGGGGAAATAGGCAGAGGTCAGGGGCAGGACAGTTGCCCTTGGCCACTGCAGGGGTCCCCCCCCACCCCGGGCATGCTGTTCACCTGCCAGTCAGACTCAGGTGACAGTGTGGGGGCGGGACCGCAGCCTCCTGCTGGCCGCGTGGGTTGTGGGAAGGCAGCAGCACTGACTGTAGCACGCCTGTAAATGCGCACGCGCCAGCCCATCACGTCTGATTGCTTTCTGGCTCAGAGTGTGTACTGCACACTGCGGCCACCTCTGCCTGGGTGCCCCCTAGGGACCGCCCCTTCCGGACGCTCTCACCCTCATCTGCCCCTTGGGCAGCCGTTCCTCCTGAGGCCGACTTCCGGTCTGGGCCGTGCCACAGCCTTGTCGTGGACCCCCACTGGCCTTCCCATGGCCTGCAGGGTGGAGTTCACACAACGGATTGGGCCCTGCAGTCCCCACACCGAGCACTCCCACGGGAGGACGTGTTCCAGCCGCGTTTCCCTCACCTGCCTCCAAGCCCAGGACGCGCCCTTCCCACTGCCCCCTTCTCTGCCCAGCAAAGTCGTGTTTCACCACGTGATGCTCAGACACAGGGTGACTTCCGCCGTGTGGCTTTCTCTTGGTCCCTGCCCTCATACTGGCTCATGTCCTGTCTGTCTCCCTGGTGAACAGTGAGCTCTCTCGGGATGGATCAGAGTCCCCAAGGTGGAGCCTGGACCAGGATGGAACCCGAGGGCAAGGCCAGGCCTCCAAGCAGTGTTCTTGAGGTCTGACAGGTGGGTAGGACACATCGCTTGAAAAGGGTAAAAGAATTAGTTTTCACCTGCAGCCTGCGTGATGGGCAGGAGGTGGCGGCCAGGGAGTTCCTCTTCCCAGTGTCAGCCCGTCAGACCCACGTGCGTCCCAGCTCTGAGGAGCACCCAGGGCGGGTCTGCCTCTGAGGTGCAGACTGGACAGTGGATGTGAACCTGGCTGAGTCCATCCTGTATGCACACCAGGTGGCGCTGTGGAGTGACCAGGAGGACCCAGGGACACAGGACTGTGGACCCCGTGCCCACACAGCCCTCTAGTGAGCTGCCAGCGGCTAGGAGAGTCCTCTTCCTCCAAGATGGCACTTGAGCACACGGCACGTGCCTCCGTCCTCGTTTTAAAAACTGGGCATAAAAGCTCCCTTGCCGAGTGGTTGACGAGAGTGCTCACCAGGTGCTGTGTTCCAGTGTTGGTTCAGTTGCCAATAACTGCTCTCGTCGTGAGCACTGGGAGAGGAAGGCACAGAGCGGGTGAAGTACCAGGGGCCTGGCCCAGGAGTGGAGCCCTGGGGTGCTGGCCTGGCCCCAGGGGGCGTGCACTTCATCACCCGCCGTGACCGTGCTGCCCACAGAGCTCCCTCGGCCTTTGCAGTTTACACGGCTTCCTGTGGCTTCTCTCGTCTCCCAGCAGGCGAGCTTAGGTCAGTGGCGCTGGCTTGGAGAAGGCACTGCCAGGAGCTGGGGATCACACTTCCTCTAAGACAATGCTCCTGAGCTCCCGTCCTCCAAACCCAGCGCACCAGGGCTGTGTCCGGAGCCCGTGAGCATTATTGCTTCTGCACACGTGGCTCAGCCTGGCACTGGATGCCAAGGGTACAGACAGGCACGGCCCCGGCTCTCCTGGACCTTAGTATACTGGGGTTGGAGAAATGGCCGATAAACAGATAATGTCCACAAGGAAGACAATTTCAGGTAAAACAGAGGATTAAACAAAGTACCCCGGTTAACGGGGGTAGAGACTGAGCAGTAGCTGGGGAGAGGGAGGGGCACCGCTGGCTGGGGTAGCGGCAGGGTGATTCTGTGTGAACTTTGAACCTGACCTTTCCTGATACTACAGAGAACTTGCCCTTGGACTTGTCCAGCAACCTCTGCACCACCCCCTTGTACAGCAGCACCATCCTGACCAGGCGCCGTTTCAGGCACAGAAGCAGCATTAATGAAGGCGGGGGGCGGCTTCTCTGCATGCCAGGGGCCCTGCAGTGTGGTCGAGCTGCGGGGGAACCTCACTCACGCACCTGCGCCCTGGTGTGAATTGTGCAGCAGGGCTGCGTCGCTGGCTGCATCGGAGCCTCCATAGCCGTGAACTTCGGAGTTGAGAGCTTTGCAGAAAGAAGCCTGTTCCTGCTCGTGGCTCTGCCGTTGTCTTCATTGTTAGCAAAATCTCATCACAACAGAGACCCAGCCCAGGGGGTCATGGAGTGACGGAACTGAAAACCTCAAGGTTGCCAGCAGCCTCTGTCCCAGACGCGTGTGTATGAACCACCCTGGTCTCAATTCACCCGACGTCCCCGGGGCTCAGAGCTCGCTCTGAGATCCGGTCCCCGAGGCCAGCTTGTGGAGCTGTCACTCTGCGATGTGAGGCCCCTCACGAGGGCCATCGGCTTCCGTCGCACCTGCAGACTGGGCTTCTGCTCCTGCGTCAAGTGCACTACTTAGGGAAGAGGATCCCACGTGTGTGCACAGCCCCTCGCGGCACACAATGTGCTGCCTTGATTAAGGCAGTCAGACACTCGCTCTGGATATGTGGACAAGGACCAGAGCAGATGGACTGAATTAATCTGTGCTTGCCAGCGCCACTCAGAGCCCTGCAGGGAGCCTGAGCTGCGTGCCAAGCTCTCAGGACTGGCCCCACCACGAGTCACCTCACTGAGGACCGGCCCCAGGGCCCGGGTGACCCCAATAACCCACGTGGGGGGTTATGCCTGTGATGCTGGGTTGCTTTTGTGCTCTTTAAAACGAGGTCCCTAACCGTTTCCTTCTGGGAAGGTTGACATTCTGTGTGTGTGTAGAGCCCGTTGCTGGGGACTGAGGGGGACACTTAGCAGGGACCTCACGGCCTTGGGGACAAGGGCACTGCTTTCCCCCAGGCTGCTCCTCTCCTGCCCGGCCCTGTAAGCCTCAGCTCCCATGTTGCTTTGCAGAAGCCTCCCCTTTAATGTATTCATTGGCACACACAGCGCTGGCTCTGTGCCAGGCAGCGTTTTAGGCCCTAGAGGTGCACCACTGATGAGAGCAGACAGTCATGCCGAACGCAAGACAGAGGTGACAGCTCTCTGTGCACCTAGCCACCGCCCTGCACCGGGCAGTGAGTGTGGCTGCATCGTGCATGTGCAGGGCCCAGTCAGGAATGGTCTATGGCATGAACAGAGAGAGGGAGGACAGCACCATGAGACAGGGAGTAGCTAAACTACAATTGCCATTTGTTCCTATTGTACAGGTGGCAAAACCTTGCCTGTGCCCACGATGTACAACAAAGCCCTTGTGAAGTCGTTGGTTCACTGTGTGGGTGGCGAGACAGGTCCTTGGGGAAATTGTAACCCACCCAGGTGCACACCGGGGGACTTCTGACTCCGAATCCCCCACCATTTCTACCCCACAGGAGTGGTTTTTTCCTTATTAAAAACTTGAGGGAGAGAATGAGTTGCAGAAACCCAAGGGAGGGAGGGGTCACTCTGGCAGAGAGCCGTGGGGAAGGCTGGTGCTGACGTCTCCACACGAGCTGGGATTGGGGCCCCGGACAGGTGGGGCTGGCCAGGTGACACTGAGAGAATGATGGGACACAAGCCTTGGAATGGAGCCGGGGTACATGGGCCAGCCCCGGAGTCCCCAGCCTGGCTCTCCTGAGCACTCGCTGGGGAGTCTCTAAACGCGGGGTTCCCAGGGAGAAGACGGGGCCAGCGCCTGACACAGCTGGTTAAGCTGCTGCTTCGCCAGCCTCCCTTACCGGGGTGCGGCTGGGGGTCTTGGCTTCCCTGCCTCTGACCCAGCGCTCTTTGAGTGCACAGAGCAGCAGATTTGTTCCAAGGAGAGAATTCAAAAGACGTGTTTGGGCCCCTGCCACCCACGTGGGAGACCCAGACGGAGTTCCTGGCTCCTGGCTTTGGCCTGGCCCAGCCCTGGCTGCCGCAGTCATTGGTGGCGTGAACCAGCAGACGGAGGGCCTCTCTCTCACTCTCCCTCCCCCCTCCCTCCCTCTCAGGAATTCTGCCTTTCACAAAAAATAAATAAATAGGTTGTTAAAAACGATAAAGGAGAGGTTCCCAGCCTCCAGCCCCAGACCCTTTGACTCAGGAGCTCTGGGGAAGATCATTTCTAACGGCTGCAGGGTGTTCCCAATGCCGGTGCCCACTTTTAAGATCTATGATTCAGCTTGTGCTTACCGGACGCAGTCTTGCAACTCAAAAGCCGCTGGGAGGCGTCTCTGGCTACGCCGAGTCCCAGGTGACCCGGCCCCACTAAGGTGTATCCCCAAGGGTCTGAGACTCCCAGCCCCCACCCCAGTTTATCCCCTGCTCCTGCCGGGAAGGGAGGGGCAGCCTGGGTGACTGCGAGCGAGCCGTCTCTCTGTCGGCTGCAGGGGTCTGTGGCTCACTCCCTGGACTTTCTGGAGGGTGGGACTGATGCGTTTGGCCAGGTTGGCAGGCTGGTCCCGCATGCCTTGGCAAGCTCAGCCCGGCCAGCCTGGGCCCAGTCCGAGAGCACTTTCTCTATGTCTCAGGAGTGTCTCGTCCGCGGCCCTTGCCCGTGTAAAGGGCAACAGATGCAAATAGTGGTGGTGGAGCCGACTGGGTCTTTCCCTCCATCAGCCTCTTGTGCCTTTTCCACGCTGTCCTTTGAAACCTGGATTAAAAGGCGTTAAAAGACAGTGGCTATTGCTAAGTGAGATAAGAGGCTGCTACAGGACGCACCAGGCATTCAAGGGTATTTCAGAAGGTTCGTGGAAAATGGAATTCAGAGATAGGTTTGTTTTGGTGCAGAAGATTTTGAAATCTATGAATGTGAGGGGTCTTCAAAACGTTCATGGACAATGTGTGTTATGAAACAAAAACGGTGCATGGATTTCCAAGTATTTTTGTACCAAATTTTATTTTACTTATTTGAAAGGCAGAGTTACAGAGAGGCAGAGGCAGAGAGAGAGAGATAGAGTCTTTGATCTGCTGGTTTACCCCCAAGTTGGCTACAATGGCCAGAGCTGTGCTGATCCAAAGCCAGGAACCAGGAGCCAGGAGCTTCTTCCGGGTCTCTCATGTTGATGCAGGGGCCCAAGGACTTGGGCCATCTTCCACTGTCTTTCCGGGCACATTAGCAGAAGTGGAACAGCTGGGACTTGGACAGGTGCTCTTACAGGAGCCAGTGTTGTAGGTGGTGACTTAACCCACGGCACCACAATGCCGACCCCCATGTACCCAAACTTTGTACCAACACTTTCTTTTTTTTTTTAAGATTTATTTTATTTATTTGAAAGACAGAGTTACAGAGAGAGGTAGAAACAGAGAGAGAGGTCTTCCATCTGCTGGTTCACTCCGTAGATGGCTGAAACGGCTGGAGCTACACCAATCCGAATCCAGGAGCCAGGAGTTTCTTCCGGGTCTCCCACACGGGTGCAGGGGCCCAAGGACTTGGGCCATCTTCCACAGCTCTCCCAGGCCATAGCAGAGAGCTAGATTGGAAGGGAAGCAGCCGGGACTAGAACTGGCACCCACATGGGATGCCGGTGCTTCAGGCCAGGGCGTTAACCCTCTGTGCCACAGCGCCGGCCCCTGTACCAACACTTTTTGAAGGGTCCGCGTACTCACCCCACCTGCCATTCCCTAACTCACAGGGCTCTTCCCGCCCACTCTGAGTCCTCATCAGGTCCTGTGTCGGGCAAGTGCATGTCCAATGTGTTGGCTCAGTGCAGTGACATTTAAGTGGGACTTGATCCATTGAAAAGTTATACGAGAACAGGCACTCAGCTCAGTGGTTAAGACACAGCTGTGTCCACACTGGAGAACCTGTGTTCGATATCCTGCTCCAATTCCTGACTCTTGTTTCCTGCTAATGGGGACTACGGGAGGCAGCAGTGATGGCTTGAGTGACCAGGAGCCCTCCGTCCACGTGGGAGGCCTGGATTGAATTCCCGGCTCCAGCATCAGCCGTGGCCAGTCCTGGCTGCGGCAGGCATTCGGGGAGTGACCTAGTGAATGGGACCTCTCTCTCTACCCTCTCCCTGCCTCACATAGACAACAAAAATTGAGGTTCAAATCTGACATGCATAGAAGACCATTTATATTTTGAAGAGTGTAATGCTTTCTAGGAATATGAATAATAAGAGCAAATACATTTCTTTCTCAATCCGCCCAGCTGTCCCCAGCTTTCATCAGAATAGTGTCCCAGGTTACGGCAACAAATATGTTTTCAGTTTTTCATTCTAGCATTAAAAATGTGTTGAAAGTCATGGAAAACATTAGTATTTAGAAGTACTGAATGACAAGCAGAATTTTTAAAGATTTCAATTTCTATTTTCAATCAACAAAATTGGGGGAAAATTATAAAAGGCAGCAAGCTTAGCATTGAAGATACCACAACAAAATTGTTAGGTGCCTTGCTAAATAGCCCTTTGAAGTACTAAGGAAAATGCATAAAAATTTTCACAGAATTTGACCTCCAATCCTATTCCTGGGCATGTGCTCTAAGGAAAGAATTCAAAAGATGCAAAAAGCTATGCAAGTGAGGATTCCAGCATTGACTTCTTGAGCAACACCCTGGAAACATGTAGACGTGTGCCATCAAAGGGAAGTCATTGAATAATTCTGGGAGCCACCGTACCGAAATATTACAAATATTACAAACAATTACGAAGATTGGAGACACGCTGAGGAAGGGCACAGATAATCTATATAATCCTGTCTTTGCCAGGATTACAACGCTGGGAGCGTGCGTGTGACTGTTGGTGAGGAAACCACGTGCAATACGCACCTTTAACCCTGTAAGAACAAAAGCACCTGTGCAAAGGTGAACAAACGGTGCGCTCCAACAGAAAGGGCCGTGGAGCAGTTTTATTTTCCTCTTTAATCTTCTCTAATTTTCTACTGAAAGGAGGGCATTTGTTTGGTTTGGGGAGCAGAATGTAACGGATTCTATTCTAATGAGCTGTTTCGGCCTCGAAAAAGAATTTGGGACGATGAGGTATAGCAAGATGGAAATTAAGTATCCTGTCCCCCCCCCCATTTAAAAGATTTACTTATTTATTTGAAAGACAGCGTCAGAGAGGCAGAGGCAGAGAGAGAGAGAGAGAGAGAGAGAGAGAGAGAGGTGTCTTCTATCCGCTGGTTCACTCCCCAATTGGCCACAATGGCCAGAGCTGCACCGATCCAGAGCCAGGAGCCAGAAGCCTCCTCCAGGTCTCCCACGTGGGTGCAGAGGCCCAAGGACTTGGGCCATCTTCCACTGCTTTCCCAGGCCATAGCAGAGAGCTGGATGGGAAGTGGAGCAGCCTGGATTTGAACCGGGGCCCACATGGGATGCTGGCACTGCAGGCGGTGGCTTTACCCGCTACACCACAGCGCTGGCCCCCAAATATCCCTTTTAAGTAAACAGATTCCACACTCAGAAGCTGGGAACTTCTCACAACACCTGTGGCCACCGTCCCGGTCCCCAGCCCTCACCTGGTGCCACCGAGAAACCGCCACTTGGCCTTCTGCTTTCTGCGCCTGGACCACCCTGCACGCTGAGCTGATCTGGACACGGACATCACGCCTCACCCCCACTCAGCACCGTACAGCTCTCCTGAGACCCAGCGTCACAGTGCCTGTTGCCTACCCCAACTCTGACAGCGCCATCTGTCCCTTGCCCCAGCCACACCGTGGCCACGCTAACCGTGGGGACTTCTTTGTCCCATCGGCCAGGAACTCCCTTCCCCCCGCCCCCAGCCATGCCCTGGCTCCCTCATCTCCTTCACAGACTCACCTCTGCCAACCTCCGCCTGCCCGGGCTGCCTGGGACCCCCCTCCCCTCTGCGCTGTGCGTGGTGCAGAGCTTTCGGCCTCTGCTCACCTGACCGGCACGTGCCCTCCATTTGGGGCCTGATCTGTTCACTGAGGAGCTCAGCACGTGCCTCGCATCCCGGGGCTTCCTAAAGACTATTTGTTGAAAGGATGTGTTGCAGCCCCTGCGAATTTGAGGAAGGCCAGCTGGGAACTCAGTTCAACAGGGAAAGAGCAGGCTGAGGCTGTGGCCCCTGCACAGAGAGCCCAGGTGTCCAGATCCGGGGTCCTCAGGGCCTGGTGGGCTTAAATCTGGCCTGGGGTGACACCCACGGCACCCCTGGGGCTGGGGGCAGAGACAGCTCCCACGCTGTGCTGCCCTGTGCCCAGGTGCGTGGGAGGTGCCACCCTGTCAAGTCTGTCTGCAGGTGTCAGGTGCTTCCTGGTACCCATGGGGAGGCCCTGAGCAGGCCTGGCTGACATCCGGGTACTCACCAGCCAGAGTGGACCCTGGATCACGCCCCAGTCTCCCGTCAGAGAGCAGATGTCAGACAGGAGCCTGGGCACCAAAGACCAAGGCCTCACCGTACAGACCCCGTCGTTGCAAAGATCACCTGGGCATGGAGATTATGAAAGTAGCAGGTTAACTGAAATTTTTTTTGAAAGGCAGAGACTTGGCCGGCGCCGTGGCCCACTAGACTAATCCTCCGCCTTGCGGCGCCGGCACACCGGGTTCTAGTCCCGGTTGGGGTGCCGGATTCTGTCCCGGTTGCCCCTCTTTAGTCCAGCTCTCTGCTGTGGCCAGGGAGTGCAGTGGAGGATGGCCCAAGTCCTTGGTCCCTGCACCCCATGGGAGACCAGGAGAAGCACCTGGCTCCGGCCATTGGATCAGCACGGTGCGCCAGCTGCAGCGCGCCGGCCGCGGCGGCCATTGGAGGGTGAACCAACGACAAAAGGAAGACCTTTCTCTCTGTCTCTCTCTCACTGTCCACTCTGTCTGTCAAAAAAAAAAAAAAAAAAAAAAAAGGCAGAGACTGAAACACAGAGGCGTCTTCTGATTGTTTGTTCCCTCCCCACATGCCGGGCCAGGGGCTGGGCCAGGCTGAAGCCAGCAGACAGGAACTCCATCCGGGTCTCCAACAATTGGCAGGGTCCACAGTACGTGAGCCATCACCTGCTGCCTCCTGGGGGATGCACAGTAGCCGGAAGCTGGACTTGGCAGTGGAGCCAGGACTTGTGCGCAGGCGCTGCGGTACGGGGTGCACGCATCCCACCGCTGTGCCACCTGCCTGCCCCGGGAGCTTGGTTAATCAGGCCACAGGACGCCGCCCTGGTTTGTCCTCTGCCTTCAGATCTGGGGCTGGGCTTGAGCAAGTGGACTGAAGGGCAGCGGCCAAGGGAGGGCGAAGGAGGCAGGACAGGAACGGCGAGTTCCTGCCACGGAACCAGGGCTTCTCACCACGCCAGCGGGATCGGCGGCCGCACCCCCACAGTGAGATGACAATTAGTTCTAATTAGCCCACCTCGACCGCAACAGCTCGTGAAACAGTGACCTTTTCAGCTGTGGCTCCTCTTAATTAAAACAATTAATAGCTCTGCTTTTCTCTGGATACCCTGTCCAAGACCATTCATGCATCTCCTTCCTACGGCTGCTGCTGCTGGCCGGGGTGCCCCTGGCTGCCACCTGTCTTGTTGCTCTGCAGAGATCATGTGTGTTGGGAATACCGGTCAAGCTAACTCTGTCTGATCGATCCCAACCTGCCGAATTTTCCTCCATTTTGTTCCTGAAGGAAATAAATTGCACAAGGGTACTTAAAAAAAAAGTTTGTGGAAAACGGAACGGGAAGATGATTTTATTTTGGTGCGAAACATTTTAGAAATCCATGAGTATGAGCAGCCTTCACAAAGCTCCCGGAAAATGCGTAGTAGAAGAAAGTAATGCATGGATTTCAATTCTCTTTGCACAAAATAAACTTCTCTTCGAATTCCATCTTGCATAAACTTCTTGAAATGCCCTCGCGTGCCCGGAATCGGGCCAGCACGCCTCCTCAGGTGACACGGCCAGCAAGCTCCCTTTGGTGCCGGTCACATCGGTTGTTCAACCTCTTGGGTTAGGATCTACCCGTGTCCAGAAATACCTCAAGACTTGCTCTTCCCAGTCCACAGCTCAGGGGTGCCGCTGCTTCCCAAACTGCGAACGCAGAGGGGCCCTGAGGAATGTCAGGAAAGGGAAAATGGCACATTGCCAGTATAGAAAAAAAAATACAGCACCACACAGCACCCAGTGTTATTTTTGTCATGTGAGTTACAGTCTCGCGTGTTGGCAACTGATGGCTGATTCCCTCACCGTGGCCTCTGACCTTTCCCGACTCCTGCGGTGGGGTCTGGTTGGTCCTGGTTGCTGGTGGCCAGAGTGGGTGGACTCAGGGACCTGAGAGCCGCTGTGCTCTCTTCACTTTAGTGGATCTGCCTGCGTAACTGTCAGAGTGATGTCCACACCAGTGCCGGTGCCAGGGGGAAAAGGATCGGGCCATCTCTATGGTTCTGTTTCGAGAAAGCAAAGAGCCTGTTTCCAAGTAAAAAGCCGCTCTACGCCACGCCCAGACGGCAGGAAACCCACACTCCAGTATCTCCACTTATTATAAAGACCTTCATCCCGCCGGTGCTGCGGCTCACTAGGCTAATCCTCCGCCTTGTGGCGCTGGCACCCTGGGTTCTAGTCCCGGTCGGGGCGCCGGATTCTGTCCCGGTTGCCCCTCTTCCAGGCCAGCTCTCTGCTGTGGCCAGGGAGTGCAGTGGAGGATGGCCCAAGTGCTTGGGCCCTGCACCCCATGGGAGACCAGGAGAAGCACCTGGCTCCTGCCTTCGGATCAGCACAGTGCGCCGGTTGCGGCGGCCATTGGAGGGTGAACCAATGGCAAAGGAAGAACTTTTTCTCTGTCGCTCTCACTGTCCACTCTGCCTGTCAAAAAAAAAAAAAAAAAGACCTTCATCAAGCCTGGGCAGAGTGCCCTGTGTGGCCCCTGGGTGTTGGGTGGCCTCACCAAGCACCAGGAACCCACTGAAAATGGCAGGTAAGAGCACGGACCGGAGCGGAGTTTCATTCCTCCAACACCAGCCTTGGCAAAGCTGGCAATCCTGCAGGCGTCTTGAGGTCAGTACCTGGGCTGGAGCCCCTTGAGCCTTGCCTTTGTTTCCTTGTGAAGTGTGTTCCGTGGGAGCTCTGGGGTGGCCGCTGGCCCCCAGGCAGGCTCAGGGACCAGCTCTTCAGCAAGATACCCTGGCTTCACGGATGCTGGCTGGGTCCCCAGGTACTTGAATTCAAGGCCAGGACTGTTGTGTTAAAAACACCTGCCATCTGCTGGTGCTTTTTTTTTTTTTTTTTTTTTTTTGGATTCTAAATCGTGAGTCACTTATTTTCTCTTGCTGTTCCTTCAGCTGCCAGGACTGATTTACTTACTGGGCTTTGTCAGGGAATGTACTAGAATAACTTGCCATCAAGTGTCAGCCCATGCAACGTGCACAGTCCTAATGAGCAGTCTTCCCGGCGCCATCACTGGTAAAGGTGGGGGCGGGAGGGGGGCGAGACACAGCAGTGGCACAGAGCGATCCTCGCCCCGGGTACTGCATGGCTCCAGCGGCAGCCGCCCACTCCGGCCGCTCTGAGTTCAGAGTCCAGCAGGGCCTCCATATGTTCTCACCAACATTTCTCTTGCCGGCTGGGGCACCAGAGCCTGTCACCAGGCGTGGCACGGAACAGATCCTCAGAGAACACAGGTGAGATGGATGACTGAGGTCTGTGACATCAAGACAGGCGAGGCTGACCCATGCAGGGGCCCAGCGAGCAGTGGCCCAGGTGCTTAACTGGTGTTCCCCAGGTGCAGGGCCACCAAGGACTCTGCATTCTGGTAAGGGTCCGTCTCGCCAACCCTCAGAATCAGAGTGCGAGGGAGTGAGCACTCAGGAGCCGCTTCTCCCAGAGAAAAGCTAAATGCTCAGACAGGAGCTGGGGCCTCTGCAGCGGGCCTCTGAGTGTCCTGGGAGGGGGGACCCGGTGGCAGCCAGAGCCATAGCCTCGTGTTCCCAGGGAGCACCCAGAGGCTCACGTAACCGTGCCCCTCTGCCCACTAGGGGGCAGCAGCTGGAGTCTTGGGCCAAATACAAGCTGTGCTTCTCCACTGACGCGGTTCACGAAAATCAGATTTTATTGTTAGTACCATCATCTTATATCCCCCCCCCCCAAAAAAAGTTGGTGATGAGGGTTCAAATCTAGCCATAATCATACACCCCGAAACACCGTTATGCCTTGCGCCTTCCATTTTTTTTAACGCTCCCGAATTCTAAGTTAAATAAGAGCCGCAAACTCCAAGGCAGATCTGTCTCCACGCATGCTTCTTTTCCCTCAGGTTCTCCGGAGCTTTCTGCTGTGGAGACAGTGCCAGGTCCCAGGTGGGTGGGATTTTATTCTTACCACTGAGTAGGTGTGAGCATGGGAGGCCCTCCCCCAGCACCTCCCGATCAGGAGCGCAGTCACGTGTGCGAGTCCCGGTGGGAGGCAGACTCCTGTTCTGTGGGCCCCAGGCTCGAGCCACCGGCCCCTGCTGGCACGCTCAGTACCTGGAGGAGGTCGTTGGCTGCTCAGGCCTGCCTGCGGCACTGCCAGCCTGGCTGACCTTTCTGGCCCAAGGAGAGGCTCACCGAACTAGTCCAGTATTGAGAAGTCAGGCAAAACGTCCAGAAACAGCCTGTTCTCGAGAGATCCGCGTGGCGTGGGGTGCAGGCAGGACCGGGGGAGCCTCCTGCAGGGCACACAGTCGCGGCGCTAGCACGGGTGTGCAGAGGCAACATTTGCGCTGCCCGCCGCGTCGGTGCACAAGCAGCGGCATCTCACACGCTTCCAGAACCCCCGACTCCTGCCTTCTCTGGTGCCTGGAGGGGGGGCGCATGGCAGCACTCAGGGCTTCATGATGGCTGCGCCCGGGGCAGGGCGGGGGACGGCAGATGCCAGACCATCTCCACGTTCCCTACTCTGGGCGGTGATTTGGCTGTGGCAGGGATCCACGCGAGCCGCAGGAGTCTGGCTGGACTCACAGGACAAGAGAACTTTGGCAAGTTGTCCACGTCACCGCTTCAGAGTGGGGAACACAAGACTCAGTGGGCTTCGAAGCAGCTCGGGCTCAGGCAGGCAGGTGCAAGGAGCGTGGGCACCTGCTCTCAGCACGGGCACAGCGAAGGAACCCAAGTGAGGTGCCCCCCCTTCCAGAAGACTCGCAATCAGACAACTGGGGGCACTGCTGTCATCGCACCAAAGGACGGCCATGTGTGACGTAGGCAAGGCACGGATGCGACTTATCCCTGCCCAGACAAGCCGCGGGGGCTGCTGGCACACATTTGCACACATTGACAGGTGTGTGCATTTCAAACACAAAAGACTGCATGGCTGACAGAAGCCAAGGGGAAGCAGGGCGCGCTGGCTTTGCTGTCTGGGAGGCATTCTGCACGCAGACAGCAGCTCCCGGATCTGCAGACCCCGTCCCTCTCTACGGAAAAGCAGCAGTCCGCTGATCCGGGGCCCCGGAAGCCACGCCCTTTCCAGCGCTGGGACTAACTTAGGAATGCTGACCTACTGAGGGAGCCAGAGGTGTGCAGGACCCATCGGCCCCCGTGTGGTCCCCTCTCCCAAACAGTAACTTCCCAAGAATCCGTGGCCCCACCGAGCCCAGCAGAGGGGGTGCCTCCAAAGACAGGATCCACAGCCTGCTGCTCCCGGCTGCACGCGAGAACTACAATGCCAGGTAGGCCTCGCCTAAACCCTGGCTACTGACCACACCAGATCCTCTCCGGGAAGTGTTTAATCCTGCACCAAATACAGAAAGGCGAACCAGCGGTTTCAGGACAAGCAGAGTTCTGTGTGAAGGCAACCAGAAAGGGCAGCTGTTTGAGCAAGACTCGCCACCCTGGAGAGGAGTCCTAGCCACAGGGGTCTCCGGGAACAGCCTGGATTCCCTGCCAGTTCGCTCCAGGGCACCAGCAAGCTGTGAGCCCGGCACACGCATGGACCCCATAACCTCAGAGGAGACGGATCACCAGGACCACAGCGGCCCCAGGCCTGCCTGGCACTCGGATGCGGAGGTCCCAGCACTCAGCCGCGTCCCTTGCTCGGGGCCCCAGGGCCCCAAGGCCGCAGCTGGCTGTTGCGGACTCAGGGCCAGCCCTCCTCCTCTTCCCGGGAGATGCTCAGCACTGACTTGTGGGGGATTCTGCACTCCTGCAGGGACTTGGTGAGGTCGGGGAAGCGTCTCCTGGGCACCTCCACGGTCTCGATGCTGCAGGGGCGGTAGGTGGCCTGGTTCTTCCGCTCAGCCACGGCCACCACGGTCTGTAAGTCATCCGTTGGCCGGAAATAACGGATGAACCTTTGGCCTGATGGTGATCTGATGGCAAGCAGCAGCCTGGGTTCTTGGTCCGATGGTTCCTCCAGGTCCCCAGCCCTGCAGAAAGCCTGGGTCTTGGGCTGGGCGCTGAAGTTCCTCTCCAGGGCTCTGGAATCTTCGCGAGTCTTCGCGGCGTAGGAGTCCTCTGGAGCGTAAGGAGCCGGGACGCTGTCCAGCTGCAGCAAGCGGGCCTTTTCAGCCACTCTGTCCACAGCCCCGGCCGCCAGGTTCTTTCTCATGATGGAAGGAAGGACCGGGTACCTGTTGAGAGAGCAGGAAGTCCCAGCAGGCAGCTGCTGCCGCCACTCGGGGAGTCCTATGGGGGCTCCCTGGTTTGGAGACCTGGGTGCACAGGTCCCTGGCTTCTGGTTGCTCAGCGACTCGCAGGGCACGGCAGGAGGTGGAGACGCCGGGGCGCGGTGAGAGCTCGCCTCCGTGCCCTGGGCTCGGGGCAGACTCGGCCGTGTGCGGCCCTTGGCGGACTTGGGCCTTGCCACGTGCATCTGGAGTGAGTCTGGCTGCCAAAGCAGGCCGTTCGCGGCGGGGCTGACAATGGTGCCGCGCTCGGCTGCTGTGATGTTCACAGGGGCTTCTGTGGCCATCGCTTCTCAAGGCCCCTAAGGGAGCAGGAAATAAAAACACAACAACAATAAAACAGAGGAGGCCATGGTTTCACCTTCCGGGGAGTCCTGGACCCAAGCCAGTCACTCCCCAGGTACCTGGAATAAGCAAGGAGGGGCCACAGCCTGGGGGCCTTCTGTCTGGATTTCTGGCATCTGGAGAGAGACACCAGCTGCAATTCATTCATTCATTCTAGGCACTTGGACTGTATCAGTGAGCCGATGGCCATGAATCTTAAATTACTCCAGTGGGGAAAGACGGGGGAGAGACCTGGAGAGACGTTGGTGTTGTCAGTGAGCAGTCACTGCTTGGAGGAAAATCAAGTACTGCACCAGTACTGCTATTCTCACGAGGCGGGGCCTTCAGGAGGAAGGCACGTTACAGCCAGAGCAGGGGCTGGCCAACTCTTCCCACAATTCCTCTGGCTTTGGGAACCCCATGGTCTCGGGTGCAAGGCCCAGCCCTGCCGCCGGAGGTGGAGACGAGCGTGGATGGCCCGCTGAAGAAGTGACCGTGGCCTGTCCCAGCACAACTTCAGTGTGCGCCCAGCCCTGAGCCAGAGGAGACGTGTGCCTGTTGTGGGGAGGGCGAGGGCACGAGGAAGACCTGGACAGGTGGCGCGTGGCTCACCCCAGGGAATCTGCAGGCTCCCAGCGTGGGCAGCCCCCCACCCTCCCTCCCTTGGGGGTGGCCGTGGAAGCCTGCTCAGCAATGGTCCCTGGGGAAGCTACAGGGAAATGGGGTTCAGCCCCCCATTTGAGCACCACTCAAGAGCGCAGAGGCAGGTGGACCAAGTCCCCGGAGAGCCTCCCTGGCGAGGGTCGGCCTGCCCGGCCACCCCGTTTCCCCTTCCCGTCTCTCCTGCTCTCCACAGCCAGCCCCAAATTCATTCTCCTCCCTCCTGTCCTTCCTCTCAGCCTCGCGAATCACAGAACAGAACGGGGTGGGGGGCACCCCTTCACCGCCCTGGTAGTGTGGGAAGGGGCGGCGGGGTGGGGGGAGCGGAGCAGGAAGCCTCCATTGCTGGGTCTGGCCACCTGCGCTCAGATTCTAGTCCAGGGGCCAGCAAAGCGCCTGTGTCACAAGCCGGAGCCTGGCTGTGTGTGGCTGCGCAGGCCGCATGGCCTGCCCACTCCCTGCGGTGCCGCAGCAGCCGTACCCAGCACAGAGAACGGGGTGTGGCTGTCTCCCTAAAACTTCATTTATAGCCTCCAAATTTGAATTTCATGTAATTTTCCTATGTCACAGAATATCGTTCTTTTGTTCCCCCCTCCCCAAGGATTTAAAAATGTAAGAGCTATTCTTGTCTCATGAGCCATACACAGCCAGGTGCCGGGCCCAGATTTGGACCACGGGCTGTGCATTTGTCAAACCCTGTCCCAGCCAGCTCTGCGGAGGGATCTGGACACGGGCTGACTCTCCAGGAGGGCAGGGTGCCCGGCGGCGGACCACACAGCTAGCAGGTGGCAGAGCCGGACACAGAACCCAGGACTTGTACATTTAGTCCTACGTCCTCTGCACCCAGCGAGAAACCATCTCCGAGTGGCCCACTTCTCTATTCTACCTCCAAGCCCCCTCTGCCAAGATCCTGGTATCACACAACCCTGAACTAGGCATCATGGTACCACCGTGGCCTAATTTTAGGGACTACCCTCATCCTCCCCACCAAAACCGAAACCCATCACCACGCAGTGTCCCGCCTGCTCAGCTCCAAATCTACGCACAAAGCTCCCCTCGGTCCCTCATTTACTCGCGTCTACTCACAACCCGATTCCTTCCCTACTCTCATTTCCCACCTCTCCCTCGTCTTTCACACCCAATCTGGCTGCTGGTGGTAGAGGAGCCTGCTCCTTAGCAAAGCTCTGGCACCCAACAAGCCTGCCCAGCTCCATGTTAACCCAATGCCTTTGCCCATCAGCTGTGAGGGACGGCTCCCTCCCCTGGGGATCCAGTGAAGTGGCTCTGCAACTTTGGCCCCGGATGGCAGGAGGCAGCCGTAACTGTAGGCAGCCGTTGGCTTCGGCTCAGCTCTCTGGTAAAGCAGCCCCCCTTCTGCAGCCTGCAGTGGCCATTAATTTGCCACAGCTTTTCCAGATCCATCACAGGCTTGGCTCCCAACACCCACACCCGCCTCGGGAAGCCTTAACTGTCAGTAAGTTTGGTAACTTAGAAACCTCTTCCTTACAACTTCCACCATGCGTTCGCACAGGCCCCTCTGCCGGGTTATTTTTAACAGCAACACTTGAGTGTGTGCATGCACTCCTGTACCTCTCGCTCCTGTATAATTATCCGTGCTCAGGGGGAGTCATGTTCGAGCCACCCTGGTCCTAGGAGAACATGGCTGTGAGCCATCGCGGAGAGCAAGCTCAGTTATGACTAATTCCCAGGAACCCACTCACTGTTATTTACAGACCAATGTGTCCCTCAGGTGAAACAGTTCCATCCAACCTGCTTTCGCAACCCCCTGCCTCCTCCCCAGGGACCATCTGTTACCTCGACTGTCCCCCCAAGGAGGTGGGGGGGGGACAGGTGCCTGGGGATCCAGGCCAACCGCTGCCTTCATACTCACACCCGACCTCTGCCGGCCGCCCTCACCACCCCCACTCCGCTCACTTCACCACCTCCAGGCCTGGCACAGGCTCAAACACAGAGCGATCCGAGAAGATCCTGGTGGCGGTGGCGGAGTAGGTGGCGGCACATCCATCAACCGCCCGCCGCACAGGCAAGTGGCCTGTTTGCTCAGACACAATCGCTGCACCCCACGGGCTTGCTAGGAGGCAGCAAACAAACACAGAGAACTGTATCCAGGAAGCTGCCCGAAGGGCAGGTGCTCGACCCTCAAGATCCATCACCAAAAACCACAAAGCAAACTCGAAGGCAGAAGCCGAAGCCAGGGGTCAGCGTCCCGAGGCTGCCCCCGGCCACCACAGCAGGGTCAGATCAACCTGTTCCATTCGCAGCCCGACAGGAACCCTACAGCAAAGGCAGTAAAAATATAGCCACCCACACGCCATCTGCTGTGGTACACCAAGATGCATACATTCGAATTGGTCTTTTAAATGTTTATCTGTTAATACCTTCCCCCTGCCAACCAGCCCCGCTCGCGTCCCCAAAACACGCAGAGGAATCAACAGGGTGTGGTGTTGACCCAGCTCAGGGAAAACTTTGGGACCCAGCCCAGACGAATAAGAAACCACGCTGGCCTCTGCTGGCCCCAGCGCTGAGCCACAAGTGACCAAGGGGCTGGGGAGGGAACGGGCCAGTCCCAAGGTAAGAGGCAGCCGAGAGAAATCTTCCCAAGTACCGGCAGCCAGAGAAGGGACTAAGCTCCAGGAACAGAAGGAATGGCTGGGGGTGGGGCAAGGAAAACTCGGGGACGTGGGCAGGGACCTGGGTGACTGAGCGCAGGTCTGGGGGCGGCGCCATCTGCTTCCGGAGCTGGGCCGTCCCTTCCTCTCCCTGGGTCTGTGGCCCCATCTGGACAGCCCCGCCAGGCGGGCATGGCCCAACAGCCCCGGGGGTCCCTCGGCTTCTGCAGCGCCCGGGCAGCATCCCATCTCGGCCACGGTGAGCTCCGGCCCAGCTTGCTTTGCCCTTGGGGCGCAGCCACTGTCCTGTGTCCCGGGACACTCCTGGGGCCGGGTCTGGGGAGGCTGCCCCCTGGGGACACCTGTGAACTCCGGAACTGGCCTCTCCTCTCCTCTTCCAGGCCAGGAACCCCTAGGGGCAGGCGGCCCGCACTCACCTCACCGCTCCATCCGCCGCTGGCCTGCGCCCCGCTGGGTCCCGCTGGTAAACAGTCCCGTCTCCCGGGCAACCGCTGCGAGGTGGGTGGGGGCACGTGCTTCCGGCCTGAGCGCCTGACCGGAACCTTGGCCGGCTCGGGTTGGGGGAGCTGGATCTGCAAGGGCCACAGGCAGGCTCCCTGTCACAGCCAGCACCTCTCCTGGTCCTCCTTGGCCTGCATCTATTTCCATCCCCTGGGGCGGGTGGGTTTGAGGAAAAGACAGCTCTGGACAAGGGGTAGGGTAGGATTCCATCTCAGGGTCTCCAGTTTTGAAATGAGGCTGTGGGACTGGTTGATTCCTGCCGGCTGCAGCATCTGCATTTAGGGTACCCCTTTCAGCCCATGCCTCCCACCCCTCCCCTGAGGCCACATGCTGGACCTTGTGGTCAGTGGCACCCACACCTCCCCTGGTGTCCAAACTACAACTCATGCGCTTGAGCCATCTTTGGGACTTCCAGCCGCCTGGTCTGTTGAGAGTCTGGTGGTCCACACCTTAGCCCTCCTCTTGGCAAGCCTGCCCCTTCCCTTGTCCTGCTAGCTTCGCGTCCCAGTCTTGACTGGTCACTAACGCTGGTGCAGTAGACGAGGGTGGGGGGGTGATCTGCAGGCCAGCCGGACTGTCCGCCCTACACAGCAAGCCTGGCAATACCCGCCACACCCACACCCCCATCTAGTTCTCTCTCCTTTCGGCTCAAAAGCTGTCAAACCTTGACCTCCTTCCTGAAGTCTCCCTCCTGTCCCCGGTCTTGGAGAAGAACCTCAGTGCTCGGTGCAGAGAGAAGACAGAAACCCACTTGCCCAGCTTTGCCATGGAACCTACGAAGCTGCCTGCTGGTGTCCCCCCTCCTCCCTGTGCCATGGGAAGGGGCTGCCCACTGGGCGGGCGCAAGGTTGACCGCCCCTGCTTGGTGCTCAGAGCCGTCTCTGTGCCACAGCCTCACATCAGCACCTGGAAGGTTCTCTCCCCCTCCCGCCAGTCTCCTCCCCTTCATTCCCATCCCCTCTTCAACCCCAGCCTAATGAATGAAGCCTTTCTTCTCAACTGAAATTAAGACCGTTTCCAGCAGGCTCCTCACAGGACTGCTGTGTGCCGGTTGTGTTCTGGACTCCTGGAGTATGCAGACAAATTAATCTAGCAATTGTGTTACTAGAAGATTAAAAACTAGGCCTTTATTGTCTGGCCTTGTTGGCAAAATATTTGCTCTCTGGTCTGCCCCAGACAGAGGGTTGCCGTAGGCACCCAATCCCGCTGGTCTTCCTGCAAGGCGTTTGCAGTTGGCCTGGGAAGATAGGCTGTGTGCTGATAAGGCGCCACGAGTCAGATTATTTTTAATACAGTTTCAGCCAAGGCTAGAGGCGCAGGCACAGGCTGGACGTGAGCATGTGCCAAGTGACTGAGCAATCGGGAAGTTCTTTTGGGGCTGGAACAGCCGGGATGGGTTCCGTGGTGGTGGTTCTGTCCAACGCAGGGAAGCGGCTCTGGGCTTGGGGTAGCGCTGGTGACCCTGGGGCGGCCTCCTGCTGGGGCTGTCTCCCCCCTCCCCCACTGGGGACCTCAGGATGCTCTGTGGCCCCAGGATGGTGCGGGAGCTGGTGGTTTGGCAGCTTAGTGCGGGCGGCTGATTTCTTGTTAATGATGCTGTCAGGAATATCTAAGCGCTGCTTTTCAGCCCTGCAGCGCCCACCCGAAAAAGATGAAAGTGGATTCTTCCCCAGCTATTTTAGTATCACCTAAGAATTATGCAATCGTTTAGAGATTCACACTGGCTGCTCACCCTGTGTGTGCATGCGTGTGTGTGTGTGTGTGTGTGTGTGCGTGTCTCAGCACAGTGGCAGAGGCCGGGCCGAGTCTGTGTGGTGTTCCGCAGGCGATGCCTTCTGCTCTCCAGGTCGGTGGAGAGCACTGCCCCGGCGGGCGGCTGCAGAGGAGGAAGGACGGCCACCTTGGCTGTTGCTGCAGCCCTGCAGCCTTTATCGTCCGGCCTTCTTTAAAGAAAAAGCCTCCAGCGCTGGTCTGTGGCGCACACGCAGTGGCCACGATGTGTGTGTCACCGCCCTGTCCGCCGCACGGTGGCCTCGCTCTTCCTTACAGCCGTGTCTCATTCTACTCCCCATCTCTCTCTCTTTCTCTCTCTGGGCTCCAGCCAAACTGTTCCCCAAAGGGACTCATGGCTTTTCCAGCTCCAATGTCTGCTCATGTCTGTCCCTTATCCTTGATGTTAATCCAAGTGATCCTTAAAAGCCACGTCCTCCACGAGGCCTCTCCTGACCATATCCCCCCCACCCCAGCAAACCTCCTGTGCTCATCCTGGTCCCTTCTGGTCCAGCGGGTGGAGCTTAGGCTGGCGCCACACACCCTTGGTACTCAGCACTGCTGGTGACTCTCCCGGTGGAGGCTTCCTGGGCCTGGATTCGTAGCAAAGCCGAGCCCCTGCCCCCCCGCGTCCCCAGCGAATAAGCAGCAGAACCGTCTTAGAACTCACATCCAGCTGGCGGGTCTGAAGCCCACCCTGTACCCCAGAGTCCCACCTCAAACCCCTTGTTCCTGTCTCTTAAGCTGTAATCATAGGGTGGCAGGCCTGGCCTCTGGGGACCAAAGCTTGAACTTGAATCCTGGCTCTGCCACCTGCCAGCCGAGGGCCTTGGGCAGCTGATTTAAGCTGATTTCTCTGGACCTCGATTTCCGCATCTGTGGAATGGAGAGGCTAACGAGAGGACGGGTTGAGTGTGAAGGGAGAGATCGTGTAAAATGACCTGCACAGTGCCCGGTGCTGGGGAGTGCATCGTGAGGGCTGACGGTCATCGCGTGTGTTCAGCTCCAGGCACCTGTCCTGTGGTTGGTCATGGTCATGAGCGCCTCAGGGACAGGCATCCCCTGATTTGCCCCTTAATGTCTGCATAACGGTTGGCACTCAGCCCGTGAGAATGAGATGTGTGGTGACGATGATGCTGATTCCACTGCTGGCTTTCCTTCTGGGGGGTCCCAGCAGGCTGCCAATTGGTGACTGTCCATCGGCAGCTGGCTTGACCACACCCAGCCGAGCTCCCGTAGCTGGGCAGCGAGTCTCCAAGGAGCATTTGGCCCCAGTTAACATCAGTGACCCGTAGTGCCAAGAGCACCTCCAGCCTCCCGCTTTGTCAGTCCCTGAGCCATTGGATGTGTCGGGTTGAGGTCATGGATGACCCTGACACAGGAGATGAACCCAGGGAGGCCAAGAGACTGGCACTGTCCGCCACGCCTCCTGGGTGAGTGTGCTTCCCGAGGGGACCCACAGGAAGGAGGTTTCTGGGTAAGGAAACCTACCCCTGGCAGCATCGCCGTCTTTTGTTATTTGCTCCTCATTACTGGAAAATTTCTGAAATGTATTGTCTTCTTTTCAGTCTTTTTAAAGATTTATTTATTTGAAAGGCAGGGAGGGGGAGAGAGAAAAAGAGAGAGAGATTGAGAGAGAGAGAATCTTCTAAACACTGGTTTACTCCTCAAATGGCTGCAACAGCCAGGACTGGGCTGGGCTAAGCTGGGAGTCAGGACCTCCATCCGGGTCTCCTATGTGGGTGGCAGGAACCCAAGGTCGTGGGCCCTCACCTGTAGCCTTCCCAGGTGCATTAGCAGGAAGCCAGGACTCAGCCGGCACTGGGGTGTGGGATGCTGGCGGGGCAAGCAGCAGCTTAACCCACTGGGCCGCAGCGCTGGCCCCTTTCCAGTGTAATTGGTCCCGACTGCTGTTAGGAAGTGTTTTATCTTCATGAGCTGCTGGATGCTTGCCAGCACTCCTCGGGGGCCGGGGCCAGGTCTGCGGCCCACAGATGAGGCGGCCAAGGCTCCGATGGCTGAGATGGCTCTGTCTGGAGCCAGCGGAGCAGCTCCAGCCCTGCTCTTTGATGTAGAGCCCGAGTGACTTGCTCCCACCTTTGCCACGGTTTGCACAATGCAGCCTTGTCTGCACGACCACAATTCTGCTCCCGGTGCAGTCCTGTGGAGGTGGGTGAGCCGTCTGCCCCTGCACTCCACGGCCTCGGGTTCCGAGCTTTGCTGCTTCGTGTTCTGTGTCATTCCTCACTTTTCCTCCTAAGAAAGCCACTCCAGCTCCCTGCCTCTTCACCTGCTGGGCCGGAGGCGCAGGGGCCGAGCCGCCTGTTAGAACTGTGTCTAAAATAAGAGCTGTGGAACCCGGGGAGCTGCCTCAGTCGATCTGCGCTTTGTCTTCTGGGCTGTGTTTTGGATACGCACAGCCCTTGGGTGGGTGACGCATACGTGGATGCTTCAGAAACTTTGGAGAAAGGGGCAGTTGTGGCCAGCTGATTGAGGCCCCTTTGTGAAGCCTGTGTCCCCGAGCAGAAAGCCCGTTTGAATCCCAGATGCTCTGCTCTGATCCGGCTTCCTGCTAATCGCCTGGGAAGGCGGCAGGTGACGCTCCAAGCCCTTGGATCCCCGCCACCTGCGTGGGAGACCAGGGAGGAGGTCCTGTCTGTTCTGGACGTTGGGGGACTGAATCAGTGGATGGAGGAGCCCTCTTTCTCTGTCTCTGCCCTGTCACTCTGCCTTTCACATAAATAAATACAAAAGTAAGTAAATCTGTCAGCAGTTTTGTGAAAGAACAGGATGAAAAGCTGAGTTTATTATGGTGCTCTTTTTTTTTTTTAATCCATTCCTAGCTTTTTCATAGTCCTCATTTTCTGGGAACTTTTTGAAGTCCCCTCCTATGCATGAATTTCAAACTCTTTTGCACTGAAGCCGACTTATCTCTTAATTCCATTTTTTTCCAGGGACTGTGTGCGGGGTTGGAAAGTGAAGTGTGACCTGTAGGTGGCCCACCACTGCCACTGATGCTAGGCTCTACGCTGGGAGGGCCCGGAGATGAAGAGGTGACAGAGTGGGTGTGGCCTCGTCCTTACAGATTTTGCTGGCTCTTTCTCCTGGAGGGGAAGAGCCAGCCCGTGCTCCATCGGGGGCTCCTTGCTGCCCTCTGCACCAGGGAGGCCACCCCACGCTCCCTGCCACGTTTCCACACCCCGCCCCCCGATTGGGTCTCTGGTCCTCTGGCCCTGTGCTGTTGGGTTGATTTCAGCTCAGTCCTATGAGCCCCAAGCACTA
This sequence comes from Oryctolagus cuniculus, assembly GCF_964237555.1. Classification (NCBI taxonomy): domain Eukaryota; kingdom Metazoa; phylum Chordata; class Mammalia; order Lagomorpha; family Leporidae; genus Oryctolagus; species Oryctolagus cuniculus. The sequence continues at coordinate 150,516,654 of NC_091438.1, forward strand.
ACGCACGTGGAGAGAGCCGCGGCCGTCTTGCTGAATCGCGGCTGGTCTCCGTGAGGATGCGCCGACAGCTTCGGAACGCACGGCAGGCAGCGAGAGGTCCTGGCGGCGACCAGGGAGGGAAGAACGGCGACTCGGCGCTGGGGACCCGAGTGTCCGCCCTAGGCCTCCACCGCAGAGGCTGTGTGAACTTCTTTCTTTTATAAGATTTTTTGTTTATTTGAAAGAGTTACACAGTGAGAGGGAGGACAGAGGGAGAAGTCTTCCATCTGCTGGTTCACTCCCCAGATGGCTGCAACAGCCGGGGCTGGGCCAGCCCAAAACCAGGAGCCAGAGCTTCATCCCAGTCTCCCACAAGCACTAGGGCCTCTTCCACTGCTTTCCCTGGCCATTATCAAGGAGCCGGATCGGAAGTGGGGCAGCCGGACACGAACCGGCGCCCAGACGGGATGCTGGCACTGCAGGCAGAGGCGTTACGGGCTGCGCCACAGCGCCGGCCCCTGTGTGGTCTTTCTCAGGCCACTTCCCTCCAAGCCGTGGAATGTGACAGTCCCGCCACCTCCTGCCGGAAGTGTCTGCTGCCCTCTCAGGAGGCTTCTGAACTCAGGGGCACTCACTTTCACAAGCACTCGGGGCCCTAATGGGCACCACACGGAGCCCCTGGGAACAGACTGGGAGACAGAGACAGAGACAGGCGTGGCTGGGAGGCCCGGAGATGCAGGAAGTGAGCACTGGGAGACTGAGGAGAGGGAGGGGCTGGCACACGGTGGAGAAGCTGACCTGGAGAGAGAAGCTGACAGAGAGAAGCTGGCACAGAGAGGAGCTGGCACATAGTGGAGGAGCTGACCTGGAGAGAGAAGCTCACAGAGAGAGCAGCTGGCACAGAGAGGAGCTGACACATCGTGGAGAAGCTGACCTGGAGAGATAAGCTAACAGAGAGCGCAACTGGCAGAGAGAGGAGCTGGCACACGGTGGAGAAGCTGACCTGAAGAGAGAAGCTGACCTGGAGAGAGAAGCTAACAGAGAGGAGCTGCCACATGGTGGAGAAGCTGACCTGGAGAGAGAAGCTAACAGAGAGGAGCTGCCACATGGTGGAGAAGCTAACCTGGAGAGAGAAGCTGACAGAGCAGCTGGCAGAGAGAGGAGCTGGCACACGGTGGAGAAGCTGACCTGAAGAGAAAAGCTCACAGAGAGAGCAGCTGGCACAGAGAGGAACTGATGCACGGCTCTAGAAACTGACACCCCATGGGAGAGGCTGAGGTTGAGGGAGAACCTGACACACACAGGTGGCTGCTGCTCCAGGGAGCCCTGGAGCCAGAAGGAGCTTTGAGGATGGATGGACGGAGTGAGGAGACGGCCCCACCTCAGGCAGGCGCGGGCTGCAGCCACCACCCCTCCGCCCCTGCTCCGAGGGAAGGTTCGTAGTCTGGGTCGCACCGTCCCGGCTGCAGGGAGCGAGTGTGGGGGAGGGGAGCACCTGGCAGACCCTGTGTGAGCACTCCTGCGGCCGGGTTCTCTTGTCGGGGCCGAAGCTGCCTCTGGCCCAGACTCCCATCTTGGCTCCCCAGCCGGCTCGGAGCCTCCCTCGGCCAGAGTCCTGTGCTTGGAAGAGCGTCTGCCGTATCCCCGCCCACACGTGCACCCTGCCCCTCTCTTGCTGTCTCTGAGGTGTCACCGTCCCCGGCTTGTTTGAGAGACGCGAGTCCCTTCATGGTGGACAGCACCCGTGCAGATGATGGGGCGGCGAGCCTGTAGGGCCGGGGCCTCCCTGCAGCCTCCTGCCCAGCAGCCGCAGTGAAAGCCGGCCGGGGCCAGGCCTGCTCAGGACCCAGGCCTGCAGTGCTCCCCAGAATTTTGCCAGAGGTGGTGAAGAGAGCCAAGACACCGGGCTAACTCACCCAGGGTCCAGCAGATTTGCCACCGGCTGCAGCTCTACCTGCGGCTCCGCACCTGCCAGTTTCTCTGGGCTCCGCTGAGCTGTTCAAGCCCTGATGTGACCAGATTCTGCCTGATGTGTGATGGGGCCTGTAACTTGTGTGTAAAGAAAGCTGGCGCCCGGGCCTGTGACGGCTCCCCGGCAGGGACCCAAGCCCGCCTTCTCCTCTGCTGTCCCACAGTCGCAAGAATGGTGCTTTTTCCTGCGGCTGCAGTTTACCATATAAAGCAGTGTTCCTTCAGTATGACAAATGCCCCCCCCCCCCATACAACTGAGTGACTGAGGGATTTACTCAAGCTGTCTGGCCTCAGTTTCCCCATCTCTAAAATGATCATAGAGACTCAAGTTGCAGTGAGAATGGCCGAGCGTGATGTGCGTGGAGCCCTCGGCATGTCCTACAACGGTTTTGACGGCGCTGGTGGGCGTTTTTAGCGTCACTTGCAGGGGCTGAGTTGATGCGTAAGAGGAACCGTGAACCAGGAAGGAAATCTGTGGGATTGTGGTGCAAATGCCGTGGGCTCTCCCAGGCTGTGTTTTATTCTGCGGTTTAAATGTATTTTTTAAAAAAGATTTACTTATTTATTTGAAATGGAGGGAGAGAGGGAGGGAGGTAGAGAGAGAGAGAGAGAGATCTCTCATCTGCTGGTTCACTCCTCAGGTGGCTGGAACAGCTGGGCTGGGCCAGGCGGAAGCCAGGAGCCTGGAGCCCCATCCAGGTCTCCCACATGGGTGGCAGGGACCCATCTTCTGCTTTCCTAGGGTGGAACAGGCAAGACTTGAACCAGGCAGTGGCTGAACCTGCCATGCCACAGCGCCGGTCCCAGGGTAAATGTCTATGGCTGGGACAGACAGAAAGGGGGTGAAAAAAAGATGAAGGGATAGAGTTGCCCAAGAAGAAATTAAAAGAAAAAAAACTTACACTGTCCGAATAATGGAGCCATTTTTTGTTATATTTAGGTCTAGAGACCAGCAAGGACATCACGTTCACCGATAGTTAGCTTTGCAGAGGCTCTTGTTGAGCCCCCTGCCGAGGGCACGACAGTTGAGGTTTCGCACCCAAATGGCTTTGCCTCATTTTGCTCCTTGCCTGCCCAAACAGGAGCTCAGCCGGGAGCCTGCTCACGCTCAGACCACGGCAAGACCCTGGCGCCTCAGCGCCCGCCCGTCTCCCCGGGAATGAGGCTCCTCGCCGTTCTCGCCATCTTTGTGTCCTGCTGTAAGTAGCACGTCACCTGGGAGAGGACCAGGAGCTGTCCTGTCTCTGCCGGGGGGTCGGGGGGCCTCCAGGGCTGGTATCGGGTGCGGGGAAGGTGTAGCCACTCGAAAGAGAATCAGCAGTGTGGCAAAGTGCCCCTGCTTCTGCCGGACGGGGGCCGGTCCCACAGACCACGAGGGCCGCCGGACTCCTGGCCTTCTCTGCGAAGCGGGCTGTGTGACGACAGCCCTGCCACCCTCGAGGGCTGCCCGGTGCAGAAACACGGATGTGTATCTAGCTGCACTGGGAACAGTTCCTTCTTATTGGGAAGTCGTTGTCGTGGTGACTTCGGACATGAGCAGTGATTGCAAGGTGCTGCTGCTGGGAGCCCAGCTGCCGTCCCTCTGCGGGAGTGGGAAACAGCCTGGGGTCCGTGGGAGACTCAGGCAGGTGTGCAGGATCAGCGGAGGAGCACGGGAGTGGGAAACAGCCTGGGGTCCGTGGGGGACTCAGGCAGGTGTGCAGGATCAGCGGAGGAGCGCGGGAGTGGGAAACAGCCCGGGGCCCGTGGGAGACTCAGGCAGGTGTGCAGGATCAGCGGAGGAGCGCGGGAGTGGGAAACAGCCCGGGGTCCGTGGGAGACTCAGGCAGGTGTGCAGGATCAGCGGAGGAGCGCGCTCCCCACACCCCTCATTCTGTCTGCTTTGGCCGTGGAGCTGTAACTTCTGGGTTTGTAAGTCAACACTGCCCCAAATGGGCCTCCCTTCCCCCTTCGTCAGTGGTCTGGATGCCCGGTCCTCAAGCTCACGGTGCAGGGGCACGCAGCCACAGGAAGGGCCACTTCTGCAGCCCCAGAGGTTGACGTGTGCAGCAGGGGCCACCCTTGGGCTCACGGCCCCCCCTCTCTCCCCACTGCCCTTCAAGACAACAAGGCACCTAAACCCCAGTGAGACCAGAAGACACCAGGGAGAAGTCCCTGAATGCCCTCTCTCTTCTCCAAGTTCATGTTTTATTGCAAAACTCATATATGCTGGTAGTGAAAAGGGCCAATGCATGGGCACAGAGTGAGAAGACGGAGCCCCTCCCTGACCTTCCTGGCCCTCAATTCTGCCCCTGCACCCAGGTGTCACTGCTCCTGAGAGTCGGGGACCCATTCCCCTCAGGCTTTATACTCGCACGGTTAAACCCGCATAATAGAAATATGCATCATGAAAAAATCGGACGGCAGAGAAGTACACAAAACAGCCTTGCCTGTCCCTGCCTCCCAACCCTGCTGCCTCGGCACGTTGTCAAGACTCAAGGTCTTGCCGCTCTTCCCTGTGGGTGCTTTCCAGTTTTCCGCTATCACAAGTTATGCTGCAGCCAGCGCCCTGTGCTTCTGCTCGTGTCCACTTTTGTAAGCGTTTCCGAGAAGGGAAGATTGCTGGGTCCAGGTGTATTTGTTTTAATAAAAACAGACCAGGGGTGGGGATGACCTTCCTGCCTCCAGTATTTTGCTTTTCCCGCAGGATTGTTGAGCCTGTGGGGACTGGCACGTCTGGCTTTGGACTTCTCCTGTTCACGTCGCCCCAGACCTGGGGGCATCTGTCCGGCCCGGTGGTTTCCTGCTTGCAGGGGGCAGACTGTGTGGCTGGCATCCAGCGTCGTCCTAAATGGCATTGAACGGGATGTTTGTGCTGGGCTGGCCAGGAGCTGGCTGTGTCCCTAGGGAACACCTGGCCCCGTTGTCTTCTCCCCCTCCCCCACCCCAGGCAGGGCTGAGGACCCCACCACGCCCACTCGATTTGCAGCCCCCGCTCACTGCACCCTCCCTCCTCCTTGTTTGCTCGTCGGCAGGGGCAGCGCCGGCACACAGCAGCTTCTGGCAGTTTCAAAGGATGGTCAAGCGCATCACGGGGCGGAGCGCCTTCTTCTCCTACTACGGCTATGGCTGCTACTGCGGGCTGGGGGGCAAAGGGACCCCCGTGGATGACACCGACAGGTGGGTGCAGAGGCCCCGGGGCCGGCCAGCACTTGACGTGCGTTGAAGTCTACTTGGAAGCTGGAGAGGGGAGTCAGCACTCCTGCGTGGCCGTAACAAAAGCTGCTGTTGCTTCGCCTAAGAAAAGACGGAGGGGGCCTCGCAGGGGGTTGGGTGGGTGGTCTTGAGGAACCTAGGTCTGGGGCCAGCCTCTTTTGAAAAATTTTAACTATTTTCATTTTAGTTGTAAGAGAGAGAGAGAAAGAGAGAGAGGGAGAGAGAGAGTCAGTCTTTCATCTGCTTATTCGCTCCCCAAATGCCTGTAATAGCCAGGGCTGGGCTAGGCTGCACCCAGGAGCCTAGAACTCGATCCATGTGGGTGACAGGGACCCTAGTACTACAGCGTCACCTGCTGTCCCCAGGGTGCATATCAGTGGGAAGTTGGATCGGCAGCAGAGCCGGGACTTGAACCCAGGCCCTCCTATAGGGGATACAGGTGTCCCAAGAGGTGACCCTACTGTTGTGCCAGCTTCTGACTGTGTGACCGGCGGTGTCGCCCGGGGCCCGGCATGCCGAGCCCACTGCTCTGCCATCACAACATGGAGATCCTGACTAGCGGGCTCCGCATTCTCATTTTGCGCTGGGCCCTGTGGGTCAGTCCTGCCCAGCTCTCTAGAAATCTCTCACCCTTATGGCAAACGGGCTTTCTCTTGGCTCTCCGGCTTTGAGGGTTGCAGGTGCAGCAAGACTGCTTTGAGGCCTCGCAGTCCTAATACCATATTCTAGGACAGAGAGTCCAAGTGTGGCCCAGTTTGGAGAAGTCCATCTGGGCACAGTCACATGGCACAAACCTGGCTTCCAGGCCTCCTCTTAAGGATGGAGCTGGGGGAGTGTGAGTTTCTGGGGGAAGCGGAGGCTGCTCCAGTCTGGGCAGGGCCCAGGGAGGGAGAAACAGGCCAGTCTGTGTGTTGTTTGTGATGAAGAAATAAGAAAGAGAAACGCTGCTGGCTGCAGTCAACCCAGCGTGGATAAATCCGTCCCCACAGCAAGGACTAACAGTGTTCTTGATGCTCGGGTCTCCTGGGGTCATGGGATCAGGGAATGTTCCAGCTGGAAGTCCCCAGGGCCCTGGAAGGGTGCTGCTGCTTGCAAGACGCCGGTAGGTGTTTGGCACTGGCACTGGCAATTTGCACACGGCTGTAGTCCAAGCCTCACACTGAGTGTGCACGGCACAGTCCCCACCTCCATTTCACAGGTGAGGACTGTGAGGATACAAGACCAAGTCACCAACCCACACAGCTCCTAGGAGGCGAAGTCGGGGGCTAAGCAAAATTTGCTTCTTTCAGTCTCTCCCCTGTCCAAGTCCAAAGGAAGATCAGAAACATAACCCTGTTGGCCAAAAATACTAGCTGGCAAAGAGTGTGCCTAAGGGTAGGAATGAGAGAGAGAGAGAGAGAGAGAGAGAGAGAGAGAGAGATGGGAGTGGTTTTCCTGGCATTTCAGCCCTCTGTTTTGCTACCCCTCGTTCAGCGGATTAAAAATATTTGGAAAAAAGTTGCATCTGTACTGAACATGGGCAAGCATTTTTCAGTCACTCTCCCCAAAACGGTACAATGCAAGAGCGATTTCTGTAGCATTCACATCACTCAAGGGTACTTCAAAAGATTCCTGGAAAAATGCAATTAAAAGATAAGCTGCTTTTGTTGCAAAAAAAAAATGTTGAAATCCATGCATCAGTGAGGTCTTCAAGGAGCTCACAGAAAACACGTATTATGAAAATACTATGCACGGACTTCACAATTTTTGCCCTGAAACAAACCTGTCTTTTAGTTCTATTGTTCCACAGACTTCCTGAAGTTCCCTCGTAGTAGGTGTGATAAGTCATCCAGAGAGGATTTAAAATAAACGGGAGGATATGCGTGGGCTGCGTGCAAATACTGTGCCATTTTATATAAGGGGCTTGAGCGCCTGCTGATTTTAATAACTTTGGGGGGTCCTGGAACCAACCTCCCTCCTGTGGCTGTGGAGGGGCGACCGTCTCAGCCACCCCACCGGCAGTGCCTTCTCGCCTGCCCAGGGGTAGGGTGCGTCCCCGCAGGCGCAGCCCCTCACCCCCTCCCTCCTGGCCCCAGGTGCTGTCTGGCCCACGACTGCTGCTATGAGAAGCTGAAGGCACTGGGCTGCCAGCCGGTGCTGAGCGGCTACCAGTTCCACGTGGTCAACGGCTCCGTGGTCTGTGAGTAACCTCGCATGTGGGAAAGCACCTCTGAACTTGGGCTGTCCCCTAACACTCACCTGCTGCTTAGCCCGGGAACTGTTCACAAAATGGGATTAACCCCCCCCACCACCACCTCCCCGAGGGTTCTGAGTCACAGAGGGCCAATTCCAAGAATGAGAGCTCCTTGGGCGGCCCTTGTCTGGTCTCGCCCGGTGTCTTCTGCCCACACCAGCTGCCCGCAGCCCCTGTGAGCTGGGCGCCTGGCACGTGGCACGGACTCAGTGGCGATCGGGGAGGACACGGAGGTATGCAGCCGACCCCAGCAACCGTGGCCCTGGGGGATGTTGTTCCTTGTTCCTGCTGCGCGTTAACAAAGCAACACAACTGTCTTTCCGTTGAACAAATATTTAGTAAGAGCTAAGTGCTCTGCTCCGCGTTGTGGGGGACACAAAGGTAACTAGGAGGGGAGGGGCAGGGGGCTCGCGTGCCACTGAGGCTGTTTGAGGAGGAAGGGGAGAGCCGGGGGAGCAGGTGCACAGTGTGACCCCCCCCCCCCCGCCCTGCAGGGAGTGACCCAGGCACCTGCACGTTCTGGGGTCGGCAGGTGTGGGCGACTGTGGATGAAGCCACCTGGAAGGGGCTGGGCAGTAGCCCATGGAGAGGCTCTTCTGTGTGGCATGATGCCCTTTATTATTTGTGTATTTGAAAGTCAGAGTTACAGACAGAAAGAGAGAGAGGGAGAGGTGGAGGTGGAGGTGGAGGTGGAGGTGGAGGTGGAGGCGGAGGCAGGGGGTGGGGGAGGGGAGAGGAGGGAGAAATCTTCCATTTGCTGTTTCATTCACCCAAATGGCCACAATGGCCAGGTCTAGGCCAGGCCACAACCAGGAGCCAGGATCTTCTTCCAGGTCTCCCACGTGGGTGCAGGGGCCCAAGCTCTTGGGCCATCTTCTGCTGCTTTCCCAGGCCATTAGCAGGGAGCAGGATTGGAAGTGGAGCAGTCTAGACTTAAACTAGCTTAATCTGCTGCAGCACAGCACCAGCCCGTGGATGCCCTTACTGACTGCAGCTCACGACCCACCTGGCCTTGTGGGGTTGCACGGGGCATACCCACCCCAGGGGTGCTTACTCACACCTGTGAGAGCCTGGGCATTGGGCTGACTCCTTCCCTGCACTCATCTGCCAGGGCCCCTGGGGGCCTCAATCCCCTCCTACATGGAACGTTCTGTTCTCAGATCCCGGGACACCGAACAGGCCCTGGAGTCTGTGGTCTCTTGGAAACATCGGAGCTGAATGCACCCTGAGGGACGCTCCACACCAACCCCGGGTGTATAAAGGGGAGACTGAGGCTCGGGGGGCAGGGTCTGATCCGAGTAACAGGCAAGAATAAGACACGTGTCTTGAGCACACATCGGCAGGCCTAGGTTTCCTCATCCATGGAGTGGTTACCATGGCAACTGCTGTGGTTCATCTCTCCTATGAGAGATGCTTTATACACAGTGCCTTGAGACCTCAGGACAAATCTCCCAGGGGCACCTGAGGCTCAGAGAGGTTGAGTGAGTTGGCCAAGGTCACATGGCCAGGCCAGGGAGAGATGGGTGGGGATTCAGACCCGGCTCACTCTGCGTTCACACCAGCCTGCCCTGTGGGGGGCTCTCGCACCACCACAAGCCTCCCGGCCTGCAGCCATCTGGCCACCGCGTCCCGCCCTGGCTCAGAGCCAGCAAAGAGAAGCAGATGGAGTTTGGTCCCGTGGAATGATCTAGATGGCTCAGAGTCAGGCAGAGCTGGATGGGATCTCAGCTCCCGCCCTCTGCTGGCATGGCCTTAGTCTCTGCATCTGTAAAGAGAGCTTGTCACCTGCACCCCAGGATGTTCCTGGAAGAAGGCACTCAAGCAACCCCGCTAAGGGGCCGCCCTGTGGGCGCCTGGCCCACGCCCTTCCTTCCCTTTCCTTTGTGGGAAGAGCGCTGGCGTTTTCTTCCTGATTGTTCAGAGGCTTCTTGGAGGAGCTCAGTTACACCTCGGATCAAAGAGCTGCCCTTGCGAGGGTTAACCGCCTCCCCAGCCTCCCCCAAGTTCCCAAATCAGCTCTGAAGCCCAGGCCCAGGTTGCCTGGCAACCAGCAACCAGCGCTGTTCTGGGATGCGCTAGGTGAGCAGGGGAGGGAACGAAGGAAAACAACACGGTCCACCTAAATGCCACTGGGACTCCAGGGCAAAGAAAGGCCGGAACCCAAGCCCAGGGGCCAATTTGCCTGGGGCAGATGGCTGCCCAGCTGCCCGAGGGCCGCCTGGGAGGTGCTTGCCTGTCTCTGAGTGGGCTGATGGAAGTGCCTGGCCTGGAGAAAGGACATTAAGATCGCTGGGCAGTGACACCCCCCTTCCACCCACACAGCTGCTCATGAGTCCTGGGGGAGGAACTGGGTGTGGGAGGTGGAGATCGGGTCCCAGCCAAGTGTGCCACTGTCACCCCATCTCCAGGCCTCGGACGCCTCCCTCCGCCAGAGGAGGAAGGCAGCAGAAGCAGCCGGTGGAGTGTAGAGTTTGCCAGTGCCCCATCGCAAAACTCTGAGTCCGTCCATTCGCTGACAATTCACCTTTGTCTTCCTGAAGTCATCTTTTATATTTTAAAAATGTGTATTTATTTATTTGAAAGGAAGGGAGAGACAGAGAGAGAGATCTTCCATCCACATGTTCACCCCACTAATGAACACATCAGCCAGGGCTGGTCCAGGCCAAAGCCAGTCTCCTGCTCCATTCTGGTCTCCTACGTGGGTGGCGGGGGCCCAAGCACTTGGCCCTTCCTCTGCTGCCTTCCCGGGAGCATTAGCCAGGAGCTGGATGAGAAGAGGGGCAGCCAGGACTGGAACAAGCGCTCCGATGTGGGATGTCTGTGTGGCTGGCAGCAGTTCTGTGCCCTGTGCCACAACGCTGGCCCCACTCCCGTAAGTCGTCTGGTTGCCTCTGGCATCCAGTCTCCCCAGCCAGAGCGTCACTCCTCTGAGAGTCTTTCTGGGGTGCGTGGGGGACACTCACTCTCCCAGAGCTCACGGAATCCATGCCTGGACGGAGGCCACGCGGACTCAGCGTGCTCAGACCTGAACCCTCAGCTCCCGACACGTGGCCAGGCACGTTGTGGGAGCCTCGTTGTTTGCTGAATGAATGAACGCAACAACTTCATGAAATAGGCAATGCCCAGGCCATCATCTCCATTTGAAAACTGAGGCTCTGGGCTTGGAGGGGCGGGGAGAAGCACCCTGCCCGAGGTCCTGAAGCATCCCATGGTGCATCTGGAGCTGGAAGCTGGCTTCCCAGGTCCAGGCGGTGGGCTCCTTGCTCTGCCTGTCTGCAGACCAAGTAAGCGCAGCGGGTCACGACATGGACAGCTGACGACGGAGCAGTGAGTGAGCGCTTGGAGCTGGACGTCAGTGAGGAGAAAGACACGGTCGGGAGCTTGTGTCCCTTGGAGGGAGAGACCACAGCGTGTGCACTCACAGATGTGGACAGGTTACGGGATGCACAGGTGCTCCGAAGCGCCTCCACCAAGGGGATGAGCCAGGAATGATGAGGCCGAAGGAGGAAGGCGCCTACTCTAGGTGGTCCAGCAGGGCCTCTCCCAGGAGGTGGCCTTTGCCCCGAGACCTCAGAGTCAGTGCGGCAGGAGCCTTGGGAAGCAGCGAAGGGAGGCTGTGGGCGCTTCCATGGTAGAGGAGCCGTTGCAACGGGTTAGGCAGGGGATGGGCTGGTTTTGCTTTGGTAAGATCGCTGTGGCCGCTGTGCAGAGGAGTGGGGGAGCCAGGGAGGAGAGGGCAGGGCCCCTGAAGGCTGCTGCGGAGCTGTGGGGAGGAGTGGCCATGGTGCGGGCCAGGGTGGTGTCATGGCGTGGCGCAGGCCAGGGCATGGGGAGGGGCGCCGGATGCTGGGATGTTTGGAGGCAGAGGTGCAGCTGTGTGGAGGGGGGAGGGAAGGAGAGAGGCTGAGCTTGTGAAGTGAGGGAGAGCGGTGTGCACAGCCGCAGCTGTGGCATGTCGAGTCTGAGCTATGCCAGGGCTCAGCTGCGGTTGGCAGTGTCCCCGCTGGCTTCCCCCGCGGTGCGGTGGTGCTGAGAGGTGGTGGGACCTGGGGGGAGGCAGTTAGGTCACTGGGGCGCACTGCCCTTGGGAAAGGTGAAGGGGGCTCTCATCAGGCCCTAGAGAGCTCTTGCAAGGGAGCTGGTAGCCAGGAGCCCACTGGCCTCTCCCCATCTCTCTGGCCCCCTGTGTCTCACCCTGAGACTCCTTCCACCCTCCCACGTGAGGTCTCTGTGAGCTGACACAGCTGGGGGACCCTGGCCACATCCAAAGCCATGCTCTCTGTACCTTCAGCCTGCAGAACGGGGAGCTGAATAAGCCTCTTTACAAATCACCCAACTTCAGGTATCTTGTTAGAGCAACGAACAACTACTACACGATATGGGTCAGACTCGCAGGGCGGGTGGCAAGCAGACATGGGCATGGAAATCTGGGATGCACAGAGGGGCTGGGCTGGCACTGAGGACTTGAGAGCATTTAAAGTCCTGGAACCGAACAAGATCCCAGAGAGGGAGGATTCGGGGAGGCCCCGTGGAGCCTGGCAGGGTCTGGGCTGGCCACAGGCAGGCCTGCTGCCTCGTCTCTCTCGTGCCGCTGCAGCTCATGGAATGAGCACTAAGACTCGGAGCTGCCAGTGCGTCTCTTCATGCCTCAGTTTCTCCATCCACACCTTGGAGGCGGAGGCAGGATCTGGTGCTGGGCTTGTTTTTTGAAAGGTGGCTTCCGAAGAGGGCATTTCTTGGGCGGAGGTCGCCTCCGCTTCCAGGTCACGACAGGCCACGGAGAGGACAGTGCCCAGGGGAAGACACGGCTCAGAGGAGTGCTCAGAAGAACTGAAGACAGCAAAGCAGGGAAGGGCAGGAACAGAAGGAGGACGTGCAGAGGACTGTGGGGCGAGAACGAAGAGACGGCAAGGAGGAGAGGAGCGGACGCTAAGGAGAAAGGACGGGAAGGAACGGGAGGAAAGTGTCGAGGGTCAGTGTGTGTAGGGGGGTGGCGTCACCACGGAGCCACCAGTATGGGAGGAGCCTCCTGCAGGAACGTGCCTTCAAGAGGGATAGCAGCGAGCCAGTGGGTGTCGGGCCCAGTGGGAGACAGGGCCACCCATCCTGCCCAGGCCAGCGGCAGTGGCGTCTGTGGAGCCGTGCCTGGGCCCCGGCACAGCCAGGCCACCCCTCCTGTCGCCAGCAGCAGCCTCCCCACAGCCCTAGAATGCTGCGCGAGTGCGGGGCTGCCACAAGCACGGGTTAGAGTCCTCCCTTCCCCACACCCGACTCTAAGAAGAGTGGAACTGGTGTGGGGTTATTTAGAAAGGAAAGCTATACCTTACACAGCCCCCCTACATGTACATATGACACATGCACGGGCACACGTGTGTACACACAGACCTGGGCATGCACACGCAAGGCACTTGTGTGCACACAGGCACACACGTGCACATAAATGCACATGCAGGCACACACATTCTCACACAAGCATTTGCACACACAGGCATACACATGCACACTCAGGCACACATTCTCACATTAGCATACACACAGGCATGCACACACACGCACACACAGGTACACACAGACATGCACAGACACACACAAGCTTGCACACACACGCACACACAGGTACACACAGACATGCACAGACACACAGGCATGCACACACAGGCATGCACACACATGCACACACAGGTACACACAGACATGCACAGACACACAGGCATGCACACACAGGCTTGCACACACAGGCATGCACACACACAGGCACATACAGGCATGTGCACACACAGGCACACACAGGCACACACACACGCACATATAGGCACACACACGCTCACACAGGCATGCACACACACAAGCACACACAGCACTACACCAAAGGCCCCATCTAGTGGTGACTCATCCAAAGGTGGACGTTTGATTTCAAAGGTCGGAGAGGTGCCCTTCAGTTGTCCAGCGGCTGTTCCCCAGCACCTGTTCTGAATGCTGGGGAGACTGCAACGTGCCAGAGACCAGGTCCTAGCCTTGCAGAGTTCACACCCCACTGGGGAGAAGCAGACTCCGGCAGGTCAAGGAGGAAGAGAAACACAGCTTGTGGACACTGCAGCCCATGGACTTCCTGGGGGATGTGGGAGAGAGGCAGAGCGGATGAAGGGAGGAGCGAGCCAGGCCCCTCGCTGTCTGGCTCGAGCTGGTCATGGTGGCCTTGGCTGAGAGCTGATGGAGGACAGGCTCAGTGGGCAGAGGGAGGACCCCTACCACAATCCCCCTTCATCCATGGGTGACACGGTCCAAGACCCTCAGCGGATGCCTGAGACGGCAGACAGAACCAAACCCTATCTACAAGGGTGTTTCCGTTTGTGGGAAAATTGAACAAAAAGATAAGCTCACTGAGCCACACAAAACTCTGAAATCTTTCCTATAAGGGGTCTTCAGGAAGCTCATAGGAAACGCGTACCATGAAATAACTGGGCATGGATTTCAGCATTCTTTGGCACCAGCGTGAACCTCTTGAAGTCCCCTCACAGCTTATGCATGTCCCTACACATCCCCATCTAGGATGTACAGGAAACTTTATCTCTATGGTAAAGTTTCCTTTATGAATGAGGCAGGGGGCAGAGGAACAACATCCCGCAACAAAATAGAACCATTGCGACAGTTACTGGAAAAAATCAAGACCAATATCAATATTTTTAGGCCACAGTGGACTGTGGGCAACAGCAACTGTGGGAAGCAAAACTGCAGGTGGGGGCCTCATCTGGTGGAGAGGCTCCCTCTGACCAGCTCACATCAGAGATGCCAGAGACATCCGAGTGAGAGGTCAAGCAGTCAGTTAGAATTACAAGGTCAGCTCTGAGAAAACAGGTCCCAGCACCCTGGCCAGTGCACCGTGGGTGTGCAGTAATTCACGCCCCCTCCTTGAAGCCCACCCACTCTTCTCTCCTCTTTCTGTTTCTTTCTAGGCTTCTCCTCACCCCAGCATCTGTGGGCTGAGCAGGTGCAGCTGGGTGAGGAGAGGCTTGGGGGTCAAGGAAAAGGACTCCCTGTTTCTTTCTTTTGTGTCCTCAACCCTTGTTCCCCTGTAGCGAGCTCCCTGCTCTCCCCAGCCTTGCAGCCAACCCTGGGAGTGGCCTGGGAGCCCCAGTGACCCTGTGTGTCTCCACAGGTCGGTGCACCCTTGGTCCTGGGGCCAGCTGCCTCTGCGGGCTGAAGGCCTGTGAGTGCGACAAGCGTTCTGTGTATTGCTTCAGGGAGAGCCTGCCCACCTACGAGAAAACCTTCAAGCAGGCCTTCTCCAGCCGGCCACAGTGTGGCAGGCCTAAGGTCCAGTGCTAGGGGGCCTGGGCCCCCCTGGGTGTCCGCGTCTGCTCCAGCATCACTGTTCAGGGAAGGCGTCTCAAATCGCCATGGAGAGGCTCTGGTCCCTGCAGCTCAGCTCTGAGTGCCCTGGCCTGGGGTTTGTCTTGTCATTCAGCACCTGAGCTGGAGATCAGAGATGGAAAGGACAAAACTGCCTGCCCTAAGGGAGCTCACATTCTATGACATTCTACGAGGGACACGGCCCACAAATGTCTACATGTTGTAGCCTTGGGAGGATGAGAACCAAGCTGCCTCTGCCTATAGATGTGTGAGGGAGCTGAACTGACAGCTGCAGAGCCAGCCCACAGCTGCGGATGTGTGAGAGAACCCAGCCGAGACCAGAACAACCGCCCGGCTGAGCCCAGCCTAAACTGATGATGTGCAGACTGTGAGCCTATTAAATAAAGGCTGTGGGTTTAAGCCACCAAGTTTTGGTGTGGTTCGTGGTGCAACGATAACTAACTGGTGTCACAGGTCTTTAATATTCATTGAGGGTCCCATGCTCTCAGCATGGCGCCTGACTTTTGGAGGTCACCAAAATGTGGTAGCATGGCCCCTTGTCCCTGCCCTCGTAGGCATGGAAGGAGAGAGTCAGACTCATGTATTAATGACAGAGAGCTGTTCTCTCAATCCTCTGCACACCTGGCTGAGCAGCTGCAATGTGCTGGACCGCGGGGATCCACAGAGTTAAAGAAAACTGACAGAATTGGTGTAAAGATGCTGCGGAGAACCCTGACAGCTGTTGCAGCTCTTAGGAGTTACGGTACCTGGAGTCAGGACTGAGACAGGGGCAGAGGTGAAGGCAGAAGGGGGTGCAGAGGGTCTGGGAGCCAGGGCTGCTGGGCTCTGCCCACTCAGTGTGCACAGTCACACGGCCTGTAGTCTGCTGGTTCCCTACCCACACATGTGCAGGGATTTGCAACTGCAGATGCGGAGCCCGAGGTCGGCAAGCATGAGGCGCATCTGAGCCATCTGTGAAGGGCGTGGTTGGAGACAAACAGGCCTGGAGCCGGGGTGGCCAGGCCTGAGCCAGCGGGCATCTCCCTCCCTTGGTCCTGACCTCAGCAGAAACCAGCCCGGGACTGGGAAGCACTGGCTAGCACGGTGGAGGGAGAGAGGCCAGGCTGGGCTCTGTGTGAGGCACAGGTGTCCTCACGTGAGGTCCGGGACATCTCTTCCACTCCCTGGGCCCCAGCTGTAAGGCAGGCCCGTAGAGGGATTGGCGTTGTGTTTCCCCGGGGATGTGGTGTGGCTTGAATGTCTGTCCCCACCTCCCGCCCCTTCAGCGCAGGAGGGCAGCCCCACAGCCCTATGTGAAATGCTACTAGGAAGGTGGAAACTCATCCAATTGTGGTGCCTCCAGAGGGCCTTTGGGAAGTGGCTGGCCTGGATGCTTAGGGCAGAACTCCACGACTGAAGCCGGTTGGCTTTGCAAGGAGAGAGACTTGGACAGACACACGCCCTGGCTTGCCACGTGACTTTGTGCATGCTGTCCAGGCTCAGCCACTGGGAGCTGCCTGAGCCAGAGCCACACGCCTTCCTGAGAAGGTCAGCTTGCCCGGGGAATCTCAGTAGACTCCAGGCCTGGCCCTGTGCTGGGTACAGGGGAGTAAAGGCGTAGCAGACTCCAGGAACTCTCGAGACGAGGGGGAAGGAGGCACCTGCGGAGCAGCCTGGGAAGTGCTGGACTGGGGCCAGCTTCAGGACCACCCAGGAGGGTCGGGGAAGGGGCCTGGAAGAGGCAGAAAACTTGGGGCGGCCTGGGGAGGGGGGTGCACAGAGGGAGGGAGGCCAGCTCCACACAGGCAAAGGCCGGCTCCGCAGCCACCTCGCCTCTCCGATCTTGGCCCCTCCAGGCCAAAACCCTGAATGTCAGATTCTTCTTCTCCAATCCCACATCCCACATCCCACATCCCATCTGTTGCCACTACCTTCAAAGTATATCTAGATGCCGTATTTATAAAGTGCATCAGGCAAGTGTTTCCATGAAAAAAATAAAACGGGGCTGGGGGGGAGGGAACAAATCTAGAATCTGGCCGCTTCGTATCACATTCACTGCCATCTGCCGTCGGCACCTGTTCTTGCAGCTTTTCCTCATCCACCCTCGGCCCCTCCGTCTCAAGTGACCCTGCCCCTCCCTACTCACCCTCTGAGGCCGTATCTGCCCAGCGCCACCCCCGGCCCCCGGCCTCGCTGTAGCACTGCCCCCTGCTGGGCTTACGCTGACCTCTTGCTGGTGTATCCGGTCCCCGGTGGCCCCCAGGTTAGCTCCAGCCTTCACCACCAGGGCCCACAGTGCTTTCCACTGATGCTCCTGGCCTACAGTCCCCCCCACCCCACTGGAATAGCCACACCTGGGCATCCACTCTCTTCCTCTCTGTGGGTGACTCGAGGTCAAGAGAGCTTGGAAATGTCAAGGAGTTTGCGAGGAGCTCCGGGTAGGGCCCATGGAACGTGGAGGGCGGTGTTGAGAGCGAGCAAGGGAGACAAGGGTGGGACGGTCGGGTGCCGGAGAAGCCCGTGGGTGGTCCCTCTGAGAAGGCTGCCCTTGGTCCTGGGAGCAGGAGGGGTCGGCAGGGTTCCCAGTGACGCATCGCCCTCCACCTGCATGGCCTTCATCTTTTTTTTTTTTTTTTAATTTATTTGAATGGCAGAGTTACAGAGAGGCAGAGGCAGAGAGAGAGAGAGAGGTATTTCATCCGCTGGTTCACTCCCCAAATGGCTGCAATGGCTGGAGTGAGGCCAATCCAAAGCCAGGAGCCAGGAGCTTCTTCCGGGTCTCCCACGCGGGTGCAGGGCCCATGACGTGGGCCATCTTCCACTGCTCTCCCAGGCCAGGTGCTATGCCTGTGGCCCTGCCATCCCTAGGCTTGTCCCTTCTTCAGAAATCCAGGAATGCAGAGACTTGGGGCTGGGGTGACCCGGGGGCTTCGCCCAGGGGTTTAGTGCTGCCAGGGAGGGAGCCTCGGTTCTGGTCCTGGCTGGGCTGGGGAGCCCGGGAGGCGGGGGAGGGACTGGAGAGCAGGCCTGGCCCGGTGAAGGCAGCAGGAGCCAGGACGGCGTCACATGAGCATCTCGTCTCTCCGGGCCTCAGTTCCCCCAGCACCCGGAGCAGCAGGTGCTTGGGCGCCCCTGCCCCTCGCCGAGGCTCTTTCTCACCTGCTGTCTTGCAGGCCACCTGGAGGTCCCCCGACCTGCGCATCCCTGAGCCACTGAGGCAAAGGCAGGCCAGCGAGGGCCAGCGACTTGTTGCGGGCGGCCAGCAGGTGCACGATGGGGCTGCAGTGGGAGCCAGGCCTGACTCTGGTCTCCTGTCCCCGGCTCTCTGCGGAGAGGCAGTGCTGCAGGACTGTGGTCGTTGGCCTGGCTTCCCGGGGAGGCAAAGCTCACTGGGGTAAGAGGGTCAAAGAGATGACACGGGGAAGCTCCCACACAGCGCTCAGCCCACAGCAGGTGCTCAGCGAATCTTGCATACGGGGCCCCCGCAGCAGGGGGATGACTGCACCCCGCCTCTGCCCACCGGCGCTTGGTGCTTGTCTCTGGCTTTGCTTTCCTGGACAAGGAGTGGCGGCTCGCAGGCCCTGCTGAGACCAGGGCTGGGCAAGGCTCCTGGCTATGATTTGGGGGCGACACCTGCCCAGGGAGCCCCTCTCTCCATCTCCTCCTCCTGCCCCTCCTCCCTCGTCTCTCTCCTGCTCCCCCTCGTGCCTGCGTGCAGGGAGATTTTCCCCCGAGCCACAGAGCTGCTTCTGCCAGGTTTCCATGTTGGGGACATGGTCACAGGCACCCCACAGCCCCCAGCCGCGCCTCCTCCTGCCGGCCTGACCAGAGGCCCTGCCGCTCCACACGCGAGCCAAGGGCAGTGTCTGTTCCCCAGGCCCCGGGTTGGGGGCCGTCTCCTCCCCCACTTCCTGAGACCCTCCCATGCACACTCATTCCTTACCCCATGGAGGGAAGGGGCAGGGATGAGACTGGGGCATGATGGGACTTGCCGGAGATCATGTGGCCTGCAAGTGACCAGCCAGGTGCCACAGTCTGTGCCATGGCTTGGCAGGCTGCTCCTTCTAAGGCCAGGAGGTGACCCCTGGCCATTTCCGTCCTGGGCCTTCTCCGCCAGGTGTGGAGCAAAGAGCCTGTGCTGACACACAGTGTCCACCAGGTGTCGCCCACGTTCAAGACAACAGCCAGGCCCTGAAGGAGGGGCCTGGGAACTGGCAGAGGGGAAGGGAGGGGCCAGGAGTCACCAGAGACTGGGATGCACCCAGAGCCCGAGGACCCCCGCCAGGGAGGAGCGGACAGCGCCCTCAGGCCCTAGCGCGGAAGACCCCCAGGTTTCAGACGTCAGCAGGGGTCCCGAGGGACTAAAGGCCTCCAGGTTGCCACCGCTGGGGGTCCCACCTCGAACACAGGACTCCTGCTCCTAACTCCCCCCTGCCCTCAGCTGCCTTCCCAGCTCCCCACAGCCCTGTTGGGGCACCCCATGCTCTGTGCCCTTCAGTGGTCCCCCCACTGTCCCCCACACCCACTGTCCCCTCACACTCAGTGATCCCCCACTGTCCCCGACTCCCACTGTCCCCCCACAGTGATCCCCCCACTGTCCCCCACTCCCACTGTCCCCCACTCCTACTGTCCCCCCACACTCAGTGATCCCCCACTGTCCCCCACACCCACTGTCCCCCCACACTCAGTGATCCCCCACTGTCCCCGACTCCCACTGTCCCCCCACACTCAGTGGTCCCCCCACTGTCCCCCACACCCACTGTCCCCCCACACTCAGTGATCCCCCACTGTCCCCCACTCCCACTGTCCCCCCACACTCAGTGATCCCCCCACTGTCCCCCACTCCCACTGTCCCCCCACACCCAGTGGTCCCCCCACTGTCCCCCACTCCCACTGTCCCCCCACACCCAGTGATCCCCCACTGTCCCCCACTCCCACTGTCCCCCCACACTCAGTGGTCCCCCACTGTCCCCCACTCCCACTGTCCCCCCACACTCAGTGATCCCCCACTGTCCCCCACTCCCACTGTCCCCCCACACCCAGTGGTCCCCCCACTGTCCCCCACTCCCACTGTCCCCTCACACCCAGTGGTCCCCCACTGTCCCCCACTCCCACTGTCCCCCCACACCCAGTGGTCCCCCACTGTCCCCCACTCCCACTGTCCCCCCACACCCACTGTCCCCCCACACCCACTGTCCCCCACACCCAGTGCCCAGGCACCGCTCGTGAAGGGGTGAGTTCCCCGCCTGTCGCACTCCCAGGCCGCAGGCCCCGGGACGGAGGCCCCAGCTTGCTCTCGGAGTAGGGTCACAGAGCGAGTCCTGCCAGGGAGTTGAAATCTTTTTCCTTTTTTTTTTTTTTTTTTTAATTTATTTGAAAGGCAGAGACAGAGGGAGGGAGAGAGAGAGAGAGAGAGAGAGAGAGAGGTTGTCCATCTGCTGGTTCACTCCCCAAATGGCCGTAACAGCCAGGGGCTGGGCCAGGCTGACGCCAGGAGCCAGGAGCTCCTTCCCTGTCTCCCACGTGGGTGACAAGGACCCAGCTACTGAGGCGTCGCCTCTGCCTGTCAGGTGCACGCTCCGGGCAGCTGGACCAGGGCAGAGCGTCCCGAGCTTGCCCCGGGCCCCGACACGGCCAGTGACTTCCCACGCAGTGCAGCCACAGCGCTCCCTCCCGCCCCGCCCTTCACTACAGGGGGAGCAGAGTGGCTCAACTCAAGGCGGGGTGGGGCTCCTCCTCCCCAGGTCACCCCGGGGGGCTCTGGGAAAATCCATGTTTTGGTAGCAGCTGCTTGGTCTCTGCCCGCAACTGAGAAGGGGCAGGGCTGTGACCCGGGGCCCGGCTGCCTGCTGAGTTCTCCCACGGCTCCCACCCCACGTCTATATTATTGAAGGCACATCCTGCATGCAAACTGAATCCTAAGGGCGCTGACATCCAATCCCCCCCCCATTCACAACCTCACCCCTACTCCTTATCAGTGGCTCTCATAACAAGCCCATGACACTTCAGGCCTAAGACATAGACCCATTTCACAGACAGGACAACTGAGGCTGTGTGCATCACAGGCAGAGCACACACTGCAGGCTGGGGCCTTGGTCACTTGGTCACTCCTGCCACTGCTCTGGCTTGCCTGGGTCATCACTGGGGCAGAGGTGTGGGGGACCCTGCCCGGCGCCATGACGTCGGCGAGTGGCTTTCCCTCTCTGGGCCCCAGTTGTCCACTCAGAGGTGGACGCCGGTGCCTGTGGCCTCAGCCCCACCTCAGTCTCTCTCTACTGGGGTAGGACCATGGCCCCTAGGCTGGGAGCAAAAGGGGACTGGACCTTGCCGGCCACTGGGTATCAGGGAGCCTGCTTCCCCCAGCGCGGGAGGCTGGGAGGGGAGTGAGTGGCCACAGGGACGCTGGAGCCGGCCAGGGAGGGCGAGTTGGAGTGATGGCCCGGGGCCGAGGGGGCTGGGCAGGGCCCCCAGGGCCCCCGAGCCTTAGTGCTGGCCTGGGCTTTGGGAAGGGCACGGCTGGAAGCCTGGGCCCTGCAGGAGGGCCTGGGCACCCCATGCCAGCTCCACCCTGGTTTGAGGGGTTTGGTTCAGATGGCGTGAGCTGGAGCGGGGGGGCTGGGGTACTGGGAGCTAGGACCAGGAAGATCCCAGGGCCTGGCAGGCCGGGTCAGGCCCACTGGTGACCACTGTGGCCTCATACCTGGGCCGGCAGGAGGTGGCTGCTGAAGGCCCCTGTCTCAGTACCAGAGCTGCCCTGTGGGCTCCTGGGCCCATCCCACCTCTGCCTCCACCCTGCTCGGTCCTCCCGCAGCCCCTGGGGCTACGGCCTGCGGGGGCACTGCTAGGCAAGGCCCCACCAGGCAAGCCTCCTGGTGGCCTTTCTCAGGGTCTGGGGCTGGCTGGGGGTGGGGGAGGGGGCGTGGGGTCAGAGTGTCCTCAGGGCTGGCAGGGGACGAAGGCCGAAGGCCGGAGGCGGATGCAAGGCCGGGGCCGGCTGCACGGAGGCCATGGCCGCCCGGGAGGTCAGGGTGGGCGGGGCGGACAGGAAGGCGCACTGCGGACCGGCGGCTCCTGGCGGAGTGGAGAAACTGCCTGCTGTGGTCGGACCCCCACCTCTGCCCGCCGTGCCCCTTGGCCCCTGCCCCCCAAAACGCCGTCCCCTGCCGCCATCCCTTGCTGCTACTCGAGACGGCCGCCCTGGCCAGGTCTCCCCCACTCCCGACTTCTCCCCTTTCCCGCTTCACCACCCGGCCCTGCTATCTTCTGGAATGTTCTGCACAGCCTCCAGCCTTGACTCTCCCCTCCCCCCTTTGGGACGCTCTTCACTAAGGTGGGTCCAGCCCTTGGCCTCTTCCCAGTGGATAGAACTCCTGGTGTCTAGAGCTGGCCTGGCCTCCCCCTGGCAGGGACATGGGGTCCTTGCCCATTCCCCAGGGCCAGAAGGTCTGGGGAGGGCAGGGGTGTTCCCGGGAACCAGGCGGTGTTGCAGAGCAGGGTGGGGCAAACCTGTTACATGGGGGGGCCTGCGAGGGCTGGGGGCCGTGCTTGGGTGGGAGTGTCCCTGGCCACATGACCTCTCAGTGCCTGGGAGCCTGCTGTGAGGCATTCTGGGTAACAGGGCTGGGACACAGGCTGCTGGGTCCTGCCCTCCAGTGCCACCTCAGCCAAGGCCAGGTGGGGCCACCTGCTGTGCAGGGAGTTCCTAAGCAGAGGTCACCCTGAGCCACGCTGAGGGTCAGCCCGGGGTCCCTGGGGCCCCAGCTCATGCCCACACTCTCTCTCTCTCTGGGCTCTTGGCCCTAGGAGGCATCCACGCTTGGCACCTGAGCTGGCAGCTCAGGGGCTGGGACCTGAAGTCCCCAGGGAGTCAAGCTGGCACCACAACGGAAGCCCCGCCCCTTCTCTCTGGCCTCGCCTTCCCCAGCCCCCAGGAGAGACCCCCGGCCAAGCCCCACGCTTCTCACCGTGCCTAGAAACAGAGACAAGGGCACGGCCACGCCTAGCGCAGGACTGGGGGAGCCGTGGTCCTGCCAGGGCCCAGGATCTCCCTACCCCCACCTGCTCCATCCATCCGGTCTCCAGCCAGCCCGCCAGCCCCTCTTCTCTCTCAGACCTCCAGGGGGCTAGGGCGGGGCAGGGGTGGGCAGGAAGCCCAGCCCGCAGGCCACCTCCTCGGGCGGCGGGTCGTAGATGCTGCAGCTGGGCGTGCGGCCCTGGCAGTAGATGTTGAGGTAGCCGCGGTACTGATCCCTGTAGATCTGCTTCTGCAGGCACAGAACCACGCTCTTGTCACACTCGCACGTCTGCTTGTCACACTCGGTCTCGTTGAGCTCGCCTGGGGGGCGGGTGGCAGAGGCTGTGGGTAAAGGGCCACCCCCACCTCCCCAGACGGGGGGACGAGGAGCAGTGCCTGCCCTCTGGGAGCCCCCCTGGGCCAACCCACACCCCCCAGGACCCTCTCTGTGCTGTGACAACCTCTGCAAGCTGACTGTGCACCCTAAAACTGGAGAGGCAGTAAGGGAAACTGAGGCAGAAAGGGGGTGGGTTTGCCCAACTCACCCCGCCCCCTGCCAGTCTCTTTCTGCTCTCCCAGGCCCCTCCCTCTGTCTCACTCCGGGGGAAGAAAGGACTGGGAGAAATCAGTACTGACGCTAACTGCTTATGCAAATTCTTAATTGTAAGCTAATATTAATTAGCTTCATATTACCAGCTGCATTTTAGCATGGGTGTGTCGCACGCGGTATTTGGGACAGACTTCTACTAAAGCGGTGCCCGGCGTGTGCCTGCAGCCTGTGCTCTCTGGCCAGGCTGGGGGTGGCGGGGGCGGGGGAGGCACTCACTGCACAGGATCTCAGTGCTGTTCTCGATGGTGTAGTCATAGTGGTCCACGTAGGGCCGGCAGCCTTGGTCAAAGACCTTCTGGTAGCAGCAGTCGTGGGCGTGGCAGCACCTAGGGGCAGCAGAGGTGAGCGGGCAGGTGTGGCCCCGGCTGATGGAGTCCCAGTCCCTCACTGCCTGGCCGTCAGACTTCAGAGAGAGGCAGTTACTCATCTGAGATCACATGGGTTCTTGCCTGGATCCTTGCTCTTTGTTCTCACCCTTGGGGCTCCCGGCCTGCCCCCCTGGAGCCCTGATGTAGCCCGGGGGGCGGGGGTGGATCAGGTGGTCAATCAAGGGGCCAGCGTAGGAAGGGGGCTCTGTGCCTAAGTCAGTGTCAGAAGGGCACTGGCTGCACACAGAGGTCACATCTGGATGTGCCCGGCGGCCAGGGAGGGACAGAGGTGGGAAGGGTCAGTGGGTGCTGGCGGGAGGACAGGCAGGGAGGCAGCATGGCTGTCCCCTCGCCTCTGCAGGTGCCAAGGCAGTCAGTCCACATGCACCTAGCAAGCTCCCAGCAATGCCAGACTTGGTGCTGCTACTGTTAGGGAGATAGGAGCAGCAGTCTAGTCTGATGGAGGAAGCACAGCCCTGCCCTTCAGAGCCCCCTGTCCGGTGGGGGTGGCCCTCACAGCCCTTGCCCCATCGCAGAATCAGCTGCATACTGTCGCTGCCCTGTATGTTTGGGGCAGGTCAAAGGTCCCTTCCTGGAGAGAGGAGAGGGTAAGATACTCCCAAGGCCAGGACCCTGGAGATGGGCAACCGGAAGTGGCCGGAACAGGTGGAGAGGCTATGGTCAGAGGGCAGGCTCCTGGCCGCTAACTTGTCAATCAAGTCCGGTCCTCCGTGGAGGAGAGGTCGCTCTAACCTTCAGCTGTCTGCCCACCTGCTGTCCCTGGCCTGCAGTGGGATCCCAGATCTCCAGAACCTACCAGTCTACCTCGTCCATGGGCTGCCCGCGGCCGCCCAGCCCACAGTAGCAGCCGTAGCCCACGAAGGACAGGATGGCGTTTCTTCCCGTGATGGTTTCCACCATGGACTTGAGGTTCAGCAGGCTGCCGTGGGCAGTGGACAGAACTGCAAGAGAACCAGGGGCGTGTGAGGCCCTCGTTGGATGCTCACTGCGACTCTACGAATGCTGTTGTCACCCCATTTCCCAGGGGAGGAGACTGAGGCACGGAGCACTTAGTAACTCGCCCAAGGTCAGGTGGTCAAGAAATGATGGAGACAGAATTCGGATGCCCTCGGCCATGTGTCTGCCCACCCTTCCCAGGGGGCTGCCCAAGAACCTGGTGTGCAGAAAGGGGCTTTGCAAATGCCAGTGCTGTCATGAACCACAGGACTTGGACCTGGTCACCCTCTGCTTCCTGGCCTCTGCCCCCTCAGGGACTCAGGGGCCCCACCATGGTCCAGAGCTGATGCAAAGCAGGGTTAAGGCAGACAATTCAGTGCTGTGGTCTCTTAATCAAGATACAGAAAAGCCTCTATGTTACAAGCCAATACTGGCTGTGGGTTGGAAAACGGACACACACGTGTGTCACACACACACATACATGTGCACACACACAGGTAAAGCAATAGTGCAAGAACACTTCCTATCCCAGCAAAATCGCTTCCTGGCACCTGCCGGGTCTGCTGGGCTCTCTGAGCTGCCCCTGTGTTCTCCGTGTGTCTCCTGGGCTCAGTGAAAAGGAAGGCACTGGCATTCACACCCGTATCTGGGTGGAGCCACCACACCCACCAGGAGAGCTGCGCTAGTCCCATTGAATGGATGATGAAACCGAGGCTCGGAACTGGGGACGGCTTACCCAGCTCATGCAGGCTGGAAGTGGCAGAGCCCGGACGGGAGCCCTGGCTTTTGTAGCCCCGAGCTAGGAGGCTACTCAGCTTGCAGGCAGCCCCTGCCAGCACCGCCCCGTCAGATGGGCCCAGGGCGAGACGTGCAGCTCCGTGCCCTGCCCCCAGCTCTCTCCACATCTCCACTGCCCGAATGAGCAGATGTACCGTGGACGGGAGGCAGCCGAGGGACTCAGACACCCAAGGCTGAGTAGCATCCCAAGGCCACTCTTGCTTGCTTCTTGAGACTTGTTGTCTCCTATCAGTGACGGGGGGCTCACCACCTCAGGTCATGCATGGGCCCCTCTTCTGGCCTCTGTTTCTTCTCCTACGAGTGGGCTGTGTCCCTGCAGTGTCTCATAGTTTGCATGAAAAGCCAGAGAGCAATTCTGTGACAGTCCCCATGGCTGAAACACTCCGGCGTGTGTTGGGGGACAGAGGGGCTCATGCCAGACTCAGATCCCGAGCTTGCCCCAACATCCCTGGGGCGGCTGCCCCAGGTCCCTGGAGGCCTGAGCACCAGCCTTGCCCATCCACTGACTTCTGGTACCCACACGCTGTCTCCCTCTCTGCACACACCCCGTATGTGCCCAGCTGGGTGCACAGCCACAGCCATGGCCACGGGTGGACTCACAACTCTGACATTTGTTTTGTTGGTGTGTGTTGCACAGGTACACACTCCAAGATGGTCATAGCCACCTACACACAGACGCGTGCAGCTCCCTACACAAACTCATTAACTCCGTCTCACGCACACACACACACAGCACCACACACTCTGTGTACACAAACACCAGCCAACAACACTGTTTTACGATGCTTGCTCAGCCCCCGCACCCTGTTCCCTCGAGGCTCGTAAATGCCACTGAGGGTCCCTGGTGTGTTTGCAGGTGACCAAGGAATCAGCAACCCTCCGGGGTTAAGGAGGACAGGGAAGTGGAGGCCCAGGGAGAGGACGAGACTGGCCCAGGGGGTCTGGGCTACTCAGGGTGGGCAGGAACCAGGTGCCCAGGTGGCAGGAGAGAGGCTGGGCTGTGGAGGAGGAAGTCTGTGCTGAGCCTGGACTCACCGCTGCTGGCCAGGATGCTGATGGTGAGGAACCTCTTCATGCCCAGGCCGGACCTGAGAGAGGAGGAAGCCGGGAGCCTCAGTCTGTCCCCTGCACCTGTGTGGCCCCAGCCCCATTACTGTCCCCTGATGCTGTCCCAGCCCTGTGATTAGCATCCCGCACCTGCCCTGCTGCTCCTGCAGGGACACACCCCAGGCTGGCAGAGCCAGGAGGCCCCAGCACCTCCTTCCCTCCCATCCTACTTCCACTGTCTCAGATCAGAGCCTCCCCAACTGTCCCCCACCCCCGATCTGCCATCCACTCGCCAGGGAACCCTGGCACAGAGCCACATGACCCAGCCTGGTGCTGGGTCTTGAACCCAGAACCTAGCAACCCGGGTGGTGGGCTGCCCTGCTCCCCAATCAATGCTGAGTGACTGCAGGCAGAGCGTTGGACCTCTCTGGGCCACAGGTGTCTCAGAAGAGCTGATTCTATGATTCCTATGCCTCTCCTCCGGCTAGAAAAGCAGAAACCTGTCTCAGTGCACCTCACCTTCACCCCTGCCCCTCTCCCCACAGGACCCCATCCCGGGACAGCGGGCACCTACCTGGAGGTTCTCGGAGGAGAAGCGGCCGCAGGGCTTGGGCCCCTCCGCCCAGAGGGCTGTCTAACCAGCACCTTCTTCCTGAACCCTTTGTGGTTGGCCTGCGCCCCATCTGCCATGCTCTGGGCTCTGGGGGGCCAGCGACATAGGTCTCCGAGAGTGTGTGGGGTGCTCTGAAGGTGGCAGGGAGCAGGCCCCAGCTTCACGCTGCCACGCACGCTGGCAGGGTAGTGCCCAGGCAATGGCCCTGGGCAGAGGGCAGGTGACACATATGCCCTAGAAAAAGGAGGCTCCTCCCCCGACACAGCCCCGCCCCTGCTGGCTGCAGAGTCCCCGCCCCCAGTGTGCCCTGGTCTGCCCAGCTGGGGGTTTATGCCTCTGGCCAGGTGTTGGCCTCTCCTGAGAGACACTGACGAAGTAATGATTTAGTGATGCTTGGGAAAGCAACGATGGGGTATTGCAGGGGGGAGGAGAGAGCAGGCTCAACCCCAAATGCAGCAAGTCCTGCAGGTTGCAAGCACCAGGGGGCGGAGAAGGCCTGAGAGGAGACACCAGGAGGGAGAGGGGCTGCTGTCCCCGCTGCCCTAACAGGAGCCTCAGCGCGGGCGGCCAGGGCGCTCGGACGTCACTTGGGACACAGATATGGAGGATGGAGGGCGGGGTCTGCTGTAGCCACTTAGCAGGGTTCTCTCCAAGCTGGACAACACAGAGAGGAACATGGAAGTCCAGCCGGGAAGGCCAGGGCAGAGGGGGCTCAGGGGAGGCTGAGGGCAACTTGCGGAGGGAGATGTCCCTGCATTCAGGAGGCGGCTCGGTGTGGACATGCCCGTGTCTGTGGAGGACCCCGCACCCACGTCCGGAAGGGGACTGCATGCATGGGGAAGCAGGTCGGTGCCCACGTCTGTGGGGCCACCCAGGTTAAGAGTGGAGAGGCCTGGGTATGCACAACCAGCAGGAAGCCCCCCCCAAAACCGGCCCTGGCTTCCATCTGGAGGAAGGGGTCCCAGCCGGGCTGCGGCATGGCCTAGCCTATGGGTGGGGACCTCCTCGTGCACCCCGGGGTGTTGAGTGGCTTCTTCCAGCTCCCCCTGAGTTGTGGTCACCACGAATGTCTCCTGAGGTTGGGGTGGGCTCCCTTGCCTCTGCTTGAGGACCTGGTGGGCCTGGGAGTCAGTGCCACTGGCCTCTTGTCTGGGGCTGGGGCAGGACGAGTTCCAGGAGCCAGGTGCTGGTGGGTCCCTGCTTCGTGGCAGCAGGGCCTTGTCAGGCCTGTGCCCTTCCCCGGCCTCTGTGTGCCCCGCTGTGGAATGAACAGGACGCAGCCACGCGAGTGACGAGTGTGCTAGCGAGAACAGACATCACGTGGGACACGGGAAAGGGGCTTGGCTGGAGGTCTGACGGTGAGGCGCAGCCTTGGGCGTGGCGGTTAAGATGCGCGCATCCCACACGGAAGCACCCATGCTCCGCTCCTGGCTGCAGCTTCGGGCATTTGGAAAGTGAACCAGGGGATGGGCGCTCTGTCTGTCTATCTCTCCCTGTCTCTCTGCCTTTCAAGCAGATAGAAAGACAAAAAGACAAGATCTGATTGGGACAAAGTCGGAGCTGGACCTCCAGCTTGGAGTGAGCTCTGAGATGGAAGTGGGGTGAGGGATGGGGGAGGGAGAGAGCTCTTGGAAACTGACACTCCGGGTGCACCCCTCAGCTCACACTCACCTTGCTCTGCTCACGTCCCACACCTGCTGACCAGGGCAGAAGACATCCCAGCTTTGCCAACTTCCCCTTCTGCCTTCTCAAACCCGTGAGCCAGCCCTTGCCCGGCCCCCACCCTTCCTCTTCCCAACTTCCTGTCCTGGGATCCAGGCCTCTCTTTCCAGGAAGTCACCCTGGAATCCCCATCACACCTTACACGGGAAGGTGTTTATTTGCCCTTGCTGGCGCGTTCCTTCCTGGAGACCTGCGCGTGCCTTGGCTCACGGGGTCTGACTCTGCACTCGGATGGGCGACCCTGGAGAGCAGGGGCCTTTGTGTTTTCAGAAGCCCAGGGCTTCCCCATGGAGCAAGGGCTGCAACTGCCTTACCAGACTGGGAGTACGGGAGGACCAGGCCCCTGGTCTCACTTGTCAGCGCAAAGCCTGCTTCCTGGTTTTGCTTCTATTTTTTTGCACACACCTCTTCGTGATATAATCGCACTCCAAAGAAGGAAGAATCAAGAAGAAATGCCCATGGGGTCGGCGCCGTGACCCACTAGGTTAATCCTCTACCTGCGGCGCCGGCATCCCATGTGGGCGCAGGTTCTAGTCCTGGTTGCTCCTCTTCCAGTCCAGCTCTCTGCTATGGCCTGGGAGAGCAGTGGGTGATGGCCCAAGTGCTTGGGCCCCTGCACCCACATGGGAGACCGGGAGGAGGCACCTGGCTCCTGGCTTTGGATTGGCTCAGCTCCGGCCGTTACAGCCATTTGGAGAGTGATCCAATGGAAGGAAGACCTTTCTCTCTGTCTCTCTCTCTCACTGTCTGTAACTTTACCTGTCAAATAAATAAAAATCTTTTAAAAAAATGAAGAAATGCCCAGTACAGTCCGTATACTAAAGAACAAGCCTCCAACTGCAGGATCTGGGAGCCACTTAGGTCCATGTCCAAAAGGCCATGGTCAGGGCCAGCACTGTGATGTTGTGGTTAAGCCACCACTTGCAGCACCGGCATCCCGTATGGGCACTGATTCTAGTCCTGGTCACTCCACTTCTGATCCAGCTCCATGCCAATGACCTGGTAAAGCAGCAGAGGATGGCCCAAGTGCTTGAGACCCTGCACCCATGTGGGAGACCCGGATGAAGCTCCTGGCTTTGGCCTGGCCCAGCCCTGGCCATTGCTTCCACTGGGGAGTGAACTGGAAGATGAACACTCTCTCTGCCTCTGCCTCACCCTCTCTGTAACTCTGCCTTTCAAATAAATAAATAAATTCTTCTTAAAAAAATAAAATAAAATTTTAAAAATAAAGTTTGAAAAAGGCCCCAGTCAGGGAGGGCCAGGGACCCCAGGAGTCTCTCAGCAGCACCATTGCTGCTTTCCCATGGCCAATGCCCCCTGGACGCGCTGGCTGGCCCCGTCTGCGGAGAGGCCAGATCTAGGAGGGGAGGACGGGCTCATCCCACTCCCCTGCCCTCCCTCTGCCACGCACATGTGCTCAGCAATGGAGTCAGCACTAAACTGGTTGGCCCAGTAATTCCGCTTCTGGGACTGGAAACCAAGAGGCAAACCTGAGCTGTTCCCAGACAGAGGCAGACCAGAGACGGCACTGGTCGGGGTATTTCTCTGATGCCCGCCCCCTCCCCAGCTCCAAACAGAAGCAACTTAAAGTAGGCATTAGTTAAGGAAGTTATTAACCCTGCATCCATAATCATGTTTTCGAAGAATATTTGATGCTACAAACACACACACACACACACACACACACAACTATGTTTATATGGGGAAATAGTAATTAAAATAAAAGGAGGGTATGGGAGTGCACAGGTATGGGATTATCCAGAAGGATCTACTGCCCGGTATTAGTTGCGACCATCTTTCGGCTGCGGCATTGCTGGTGGTCTGTTTCCGTAGCTGTAACTTTCGGGGCTACAGTGAATGCCCTGGCTCTCAGTAACTGAGATGAGGTAATCCGCCTTCTTGGAAGGCATGAGCCTACTCCTCAAGGGAAGAAGCGGAAGCCATGGTTCAAGTTTAAGGAGCAGGTGCCTGCACTGGAGAGCTTGGTCACTCACCTAAGGGGAAAGCCTGGTCGATGGTATCAGTTTGCTAGCGTCACCGTGACAAACAGCACAGACTGGGAGCATCTACTCGCGTTTCTCACAGTCCCGGGGCTGGACGGTCAAGGTCACGGTGCCGGCAGGGTTGGGTCCACTCTGAGGCCCCTCCTGGGAGGGGGTGCTGTCTTGCTATTCCCTTGTGGCTCTCTCCTAGCTGCGTGGACATCCTGATTGTGAGGACGCTTGTTCCACTGCAGGACCCCCTGGCTATGACTTGATCGCCTCCCAAGAGGCATTATCGCCAAAGGCAGTGCCCGGGCTGCAGCCTCAGAGTTTGGAGCCTGAGGGGGCCCAAGTTGGCCCCAAATACCAATTAGACACAAATTCCTCCGAAAATTTGAAACGCAGGGAATATTTCCCAACTCATTCTAGAGAGAGAGATCTTCCATCTGCTGGTTCACTCCCCAGATGGCTGCAACAGCCAGGCTGGGCCAGGCTGAAGCCAGTACTGGATCCCTCATCCACACTCTCCCAGGCGTACTAGCGGTAAACTGGATCAGAAGCGGAGCAGTGGGGCCAGTGTTGTGGCATAGGGAGTGGAGCTGCTGCCTTCCACGTGGACACCTGTCCCTGTCCTGGCTGCTCCACTTCCAATCCAGTTCCATGCTAATGGCCGGGGAAAAGCAGCAGAGGATGGCCCAAGTGCTTCTACGTGTTCACAAAGAATAATTATTAAACATTCTTAAATGCATACAATAAACATATACAAACTTTACAATAATACCCCCAAATAGGAAATATTTAGAGATAAAACTGACAAGAAATGGGAACTCAAATACTGAAAACTATAAAATGATGCTCAGAGAAATAAAGGCAGACAAAAATAAGTGGAGGTAAATACAACGTTAATGAAGCGAAAGACTCAATATCATTAAGAAGTTAGTTTCTCTGTGTGCTCTATAGGGTCAGTGTACTCTCAATCAAAACTAACAGACTTTTTTTTTTTATAGAAATTGACAAGCCGTTCCTAAAATTCATAGGGAAATTAAAAGAATCTAGGATAACCAAATCAGCTATTAAAGGAATAAAGTTGCAATACTACTTGATTTTAAGACTTATAAACCCTATAACCCAAACACTTGTGCTGTTAGCATAAAGACAGAAGAATAAGGCCAATGAAATGGGATAAATGAATCCGAATCAGACCTGAACATGTTTAGAGAATTTGTTTCTGATAAAAATGCCAAGACAAGTCTATAGAGGAAGAATTGTTTCTGCCATTGGAGGGTGAACCAACGGCAAAAGGAAGACCTTTCTCTCTGTCTCTCTCTCTCACTGTCCACTCTGCCTGTCAAAAAATAAATAAATAAATAAAATAAAATAAAAAAATAAAACAGATCAGGACCTAAATGGAAGCCATAAGACCGACAGGAAAACACACGGGCACGTCTTTGTGACGCTAGGTTGGACGGTGGGAGTCAGTGCACAGAAGTCGCGGGCTGCAGACACACCGAAGATGATTTGAACTTCAACAGAACCAAGAATTTCGCGCTGTGAACTATGCCGTCAGGGAAGCTACAAGACAGCCCTCGGAGTCATTTGTGGATGAAATGTCTGAGCGGGAACTCGAAGCCAGAAACATTACTGAACGGTCCAACTCAACAGCAACAAGCTAACGATGCAGTTTAAAAACTGGCGACGCAGGGAGTCAGCATTTGGCATCATGGTCAAGGTGCCCACATCCTGTATTGAAGCTCCTGGGTTTGAATCCTGGCTGTGCTTCCTGCTACTGTGCACCCATGGGGGGGGCAGCAGGTGAGGGTTCAAATAGTTGGGTCCCTGCCACCCACGTGAGAGACCTGGGTTGAGTTCCCTGCTCCCAGCTTCCACCTGGCCCAGCCCTGGCTTTTGTGGGCATTTGGGGAGTGAACCAGCAGATGGGCAACCTCTCTCTCTCTCTGCCTTTTAAATGCATACACACCTACACACATAGTTCAATATAGGCAAAGGATTTAAATAGACATTCTCCGAAGAAGGATAATGATCAAAAAGCACCTGAAATGATGTTCAACCTCATCTGTGATTAGGAGAATGCAAATCCAAGGCACAATGAGATACCACTTCACACCCACTAGATGGCTTCAACAAAGAAAGGTGATAAGAGGATTGGGGAAGCTCTGCGGAAATTGGAGGCCTCATCTGTTCTGATGACAATGCAAACATGGCGCAACCCTGTGGGAAGACAATCTGGCAATTTCTCATAGAGATCGACAGACACCTGCCCCCGGATGCAGCCATTCTGGTCCTGGTTATTTATCCAGGAGAAAAGGAAGTGTGGGTTGATACAAAGACCAGTTTATTCACGAATGTCTATAGCAGCCTGAGTCATTGTAGCCCCAAACTATAAACAATCCCGAGTCCAACCACTGAAGAAAGGATCAACACCCTCTGCTCTCTCCATCCCACAGGACGCTTACTCCGCAACACCACGCACCACGCAACAGCACGGGCAAGTCTCTGAGGCAACAGGCTCGACCAAAGAATCCGGCCGCAAACCCCTGCATGTTGTTCAATTCCCTCTGCAGGAACTGTTGTCAGCCACAGCTGCCCTGACCCCGGGGGTGCGGATGGGACCGCTTCCAGGAGGCTGTGGGAGGACCCCACAGCAGTGGGCCAGTGTCATGGTGCAGCAGATTAACCGTCCGGCTTGAGTCCTGGCTGCTCCCCTTCCTATCCAGCTCCCTGCTGATGGCCTGGGAAAGCCGCGGAAGATGGCCCAAGCACTTGGGCCCCTGCACGCATGTGGGAGACCCGGATGGAGTTTCTGGTCCTGGCTTCAGCCTGGCCCAGCCCTGGCTCTTGCAGCCATTTGGGAATGAACCAGCAGATGATAGATCTCTCTCTCTCTCTCTCTCTCTCTCTCTCTCTCTGCCTTTCAGATAAATAATTTTAAAAAATAGAGAAAAGCAATATATATAGCCATTCATCAAAACTCACCAAGCTTCAAATGGGTACATTATGTTGTATCAGTTCTACCCTGAAAGGCCGATTTTAAAAGAGACCAAATGCTGTTTGTAATAGATGTTTGTCTAATGATTGTTTTGCCAACAATCCCTAATCATTAGCTCTGGAGGAGGGAGGTATCATTATTCCCATTTTATGGAGGCAGAAACTGAGGCGGTGAGCCAGGAAGCCACTGGCCTCGGCCTGTGAGCTCAGGCCAGCCCTGGACAAGGTCTGGGTCCCTTGGGGACCCCACTGCCTACAGTGCGGGGAGGCAGCAGCTGAAGACAGCCAATGCCCTATCAGCCGCTTCCTCCAGGAAGCCTCCCCGTGTGTTCATTCTTTGCTCTGGGCTCTCGCAACATCTGCGTTGGTTGGCCAGCACTGCCATGGCACAGAGCACAGACCCCGGGCCAGGACAACAGCCGTATGTTTTCTCATAGCTCAGAGGGCACACGAGTGACGTGAAGACGTGGGTGGGGCTTCTCCCCTCTCCACTGATCTCATCCTGGTCACCTCTTCCTACAGGGACACCGGGTCTACTGAGTAGGGCCCATGCCAGAGCCCGCGGCACCCCCACACCGCCCAGCCTGTGGCGAGTCTGCATCGCGGTCTGAGGAGTCGGGAACCCTTCAGAGCCCCAGCGCGTGGCCTGTGCACAGGACAGAGGGTGCCCAGCACGTGCCAGGCGAGGGGCCCTCAGGAAGCACGTGGAAAAGTGGAATTGGGGGCTCCACGTTGGTGCAGAAGCATTTGAAATCCACGCCCATTTTTTTCACAGTAAACACTTTCTGGGAACTCTTTGAACACCCTCTGGCAATCCTGCTTGAAGACTGAGCGGGACAAAATGCCGTATGTGCGGGGGTGTCACGATTTCCCGTGGAGTGAATGCTGTGTCCCACTGGGCTCGCCCCGCCCCAGATCTCACGCGCCTGTGGGTCCCAGTGGGATCATATCAAGCGGAGGGAACGTCCCTGGCCTCCTGTCCCGTCTGCTGAAGTCAGCGTCCACCGGGTCCCCTTAAAAAGGTGAAGCCTGAGTTTGCAGGGGGTGTGGGGAGCTCTCCGTCGCTCCGTTGCTCCCCCACTCCCCCGCCTGCCGATGTCCACTCACAGCTGTTGTTGGAGGCCCCGGCACCCACACAGCCTGGGCCAAGTCCAGCTGCAGACGCACAGAGGGCCCAGTGAGGCTGCCTGACCGTGCAGGTTCAGAGCTGCGCCCCAGCCGCAGCCGCAGCCCGGGTATGTCTGTAGCCTTGGACCCCCGTGCCTTGCAGGGCCCCTACCCAAGCCTGGGAGTTTACCAGGGCTGAGGGCTGGCCCACCTGACAACCTTCTTGATGGCTTCTAACACAGGGGCAAACCAACTGCATGAACATCAGAGTGAGGCCCACCCCCACCCACTGGACAGGCAGACGGGGCCGCCTGCAGCCCAGGTTCCAACCAGCGCCAAAGTGTCTGGTGGCTCCCGGGACAGGACACTGTCTGCTCAAGCAGGCGGGGACTTGTCCTGTTCTCTCTGCACCCTCAGCACGGTGCTGGGTGTGGCTGGGTGCTCAGGGAACACCTGGGGAAGGCGATCCTTTGCCGGGTCACTGTGGGTTCTCAGAGGTGGGCTCTCTGCTCTAACAGCGCCAACCCACCTCACTGGGCTCTTCTTCTTTGAGGCCCACGGCCAGCACTGTGCATGTTGGGGTCCTCCCAACAAGCCCACCAGGAGCAGAGAGGGAGTCGGGACCCAGGGCAGGGCTCTGTGAACCTCAGACTGCCTTCCGGCCGCCAGGCCCTGCTGCCTCCCAGCCTGGTGAGGCTCTGGGGCAGACAGCTGGGGTCTGGGTTAGACCTCCAAAGAAGCAAGAACCCAGGGCCGTGACCTCGAAGCGGGGATTTCAAGGGATGCGGAAAGCACCTTCTTGTGGTCTGGCTTTGAGAACTGAGAGGTCAGAGTGGAAATCCCGCTGCGTGTGTGATGTTTGGACACAAGGCTGGGTGGCGGGGTTCGGAGGGAGGTCAGGTTGCCTGCTCCTCGCCTCGGCCAGAGCCCGAGACCCTTTCTCAAGGCCAGGGGGTAGCCAGGTGTCAGGTGTTTGCTGACCACCTACAGTGTGCCATGTGCCAATCAGTGTACCTGTATCCATGGCAACAGGCCTGCGGCACCTCATGGATCCTATTATCCAGATGGGAAACCCAGGGCTCCAGGAGGTGAAGCGACGCGGCCAGAATGTGCAGCGGGAGCTGTGTGGTGTCGAAGCTGGGCTCTCTTCTGCGACACAGCCTCGGCTGCTCGTGGTCTAGGATGCCCAGGAATCTAGAGGGAAGTCTGCAATAGTCCCTGCAGGTGTTGGGTTCTTGTTGCACCTGTCCACGCATTCTACAGCCGACAAGCATTTGAGCCCTTCCTAGGGTTTGGCTAATCTCCTTGGGCTCTGCCTTGGTGCAGGAGGGCAGGGCATCGCCGTCCCATCCCCAGTCTCTCCCGCCACGCCCGTCCCCACCCTGGGAGGCCCAGCTCCAGTGCTTTCTTTGGATCTGAACACCTGCGCGGTTCTGTGCCTCGTCTCTCACCCACTCCGGCAGGTTGCTCCATCCTGGATCAGGGGTGTGGAATGTCCAGCCCGGGGGTCCTACCAGACCCGCCAAATTGTTTGGTATGGCCCTGCCAAGGCAACCACAGGTGAAACTCGAAATGCAATCCATCTATGGCAGGCTAATTTTTTAGTTGATAATTTTATACGGCCTGCGAATGATGTTGTAAATCTCCAAATGGCCCTTGGCGGAAAAGGGCTTCTCCGCCCGCCCCTGACCCTGGGTGGAATCCAGGGCGTGGAACTCTTCTGGGAAGTGGAGTTTGCAGGGAGAGGGGGCTGGAGGGAGGACTCTGGCCACTGGCCACTGCCCTCCATCCACAGGTGGGGCTCTTAGGAAAAAGGGGTCCTGTTCTTTTCTGCAACAACGCTGGGGGCAGCAGCTGTGAGCCCCACTCAGCTCTGTGGGTGCCAGGAAGGTGAGCAGGTGTGCAGAACAGAGCTCCGGGGCACAATGACTCAGCCCACAATGGGGATTAGGTAAGTGCCTGCTTACACGTACAGTGAGTGGGGTGCTTGGAACCATGCCCTATATGGGAAAAG
This sequence comes from Oryctolagus cuniculus, assembly GCF_964237555.1. Taxonomy (NCBI): domain Eukaryota; kingdom Metazoa; phylum Chordata; class Mammalia; order Lagomorpha; family Leporidae; genus Oryctolagus; species Oryctolagus cuniculus. Next base: position 150,553,620 of record NC_091438.1, read on the forward strand.
GGGAGGCTCTGGCCCACCTGTGAGCTGATTGGAACTCTGCTATGTGGCCCTGGTCGAGTGTCCAGTGTCCTAATTGGCAAAATGGGGATAGCAGTGCGGCCGTCGTGATAACTGAGATAACAGCCGGTCCCGGCAGATGGCAGAGGCTGAGACAACAGTCACTTCTTCTTTTTTTTTTTTTTTTAAGATTTATGTATTTATTTGAGAGGCAGAGTTACAGACAGAGAGAGGGAGAGACAGAGAGAGAGAGAGGTCTTCTCTCCTCTGGTTCACTCCCCAGATGGCCATAACAGCTGGAGCTGGGCCAATCTGAAGTCAGGAGCCAGGAGCTTCCTCCTGGTCTCCCACATGGGTTCAGGGGCCCAAGCACTTGGGCCATCCTCCACTGCTTTCCCAGGCCATAGCAGAGAGTTGGATCGGAAGTGGAGCAGCAGGGACTTGAACCGGAGCCCTAGCCCCTGTACCGCAGTGCCGGCCCCAGTGAGAACCATCACTAATGGAATTTGTTTTCCAGCATCTGAGTCCTTCCTGCCCCTCCCACCTGCCGCCTGGAGTGCGGGGTGTGGGGGGGCGTGACCCTGAAGTCTCATCCAGGATTTCTCCCACAGGCCCCCAGGAAGTGAGAGCACTGAGCCCTGCTGATAAATCTCACGAAGCCACCAAGCCGCGTGGATGCTCAGGCTCCGCTGCCAGGGCATCCGGGGGCTTTAGAGGAAGGCAGGGCTGGAAAGGCCCCCCCGTCTTCAGACTCAGCGTCTCACTTCTGGAAATGATTCTAAAAAATCCCCGACAATAACAAAAGATCCAGAGATGAAACAGCTGATCAAATTAGTACACACCGAGAGTGGCATAGTAGCCGGATCGAGTCCCAGCTCCTCCTCTTCCGATCCAGCTCTCTGCTGTGGCCTGGAAAAGCAGTGGAAGATGGCCCAAGTCTTTGGGCCCCTGCACCTGCATGGGAGACCTGGAAGAAGCTCCTGGCTTTGGATCTGCTCAGCTCCGGCCATTGTGGTCATCTGGGGAGTGAACCAGTGGGTAGAGGACCTTTCCCTCTGCCTCTCCTTCTCTCTGTCTGTAACTCTGCCTCTCAAATAAATTAATAAAATCTTAAAAAAAGGACACTGAACATGGTTAACTATATTCTCTGTGTTTAAGAAGAGAAGAAGGGGCCGACACTGTGGGGTAGTAGGTTAAACCTCTGCCTGCAGAGCCAGCAACCTATATGGGTTCAAGTCCCAGCTGCACCACTTCTGACCCAGATCCCTGCAAATGTGCCTGAAAAGTAGCAGAAGATGGTCCAAGTGCTTGGGCCCCTGCCACCCACGTGGGAGACCCGGATGAAGCTCCTGGCTGCTGGCTTCAGCCTGGCCCAGTCCCAGCCATTGTGGCCATTTGGGGAGTGAACCAGCAGATGGAAGACCTCTCTCTCTCTCTCTTTCTCCCCCCTCTCTTCTCGTTCTGTATCTCTGTCTTCCAAATAAATAAAGTGAATCTTTAAAAAAGAGAGAGAGAGGCCGGCGCCGCAGCTCACTAGGCTAATCCTCTGCCTTGCGGCGCCGGCACACCGGGTTCTAGTCCCGGTCGGGGCACCTGATTCTGTCCCAGTTGCCCTTCTTTCAGGCCAGCTCTCTGCTGTGGCCAGGGAGTGCAGTGGAGGATGGCCCAAGTGCTTGGGCCCTGTATCCCATGGGAGACCAGGATAAGCACCTGGCTCCTGCCATCAGATCAGTGAGGTGCGCCGGCCGTGGTGGCCATTGGAGGGTGAACCAACGGCAAAGGAAGACCTTTCTCTCTGTCTCTCTCTCTCTCACTGTCCACTCTGCCTGTCAAAAAAAAAAAAAAAAAAAAAGAGAGAGAGAGAAGAGAAGAGAAGAGAAGAGAAGAGAAGAGAAGAGAAGAGAAGAGAAGAGAAGAGAAGAGAAGAGAAGAGAAGAGAAAGCTGGGACATGTTCAGAATGAGCACGGGAGATATAAAAAGGCCCAGGCCAGATGTACGGAGGGCGAGCCGAGCAGAGCAGAGCAGAGCCGAGGTCAGCGATCCATTGTGCTTCTCACAAGCTGTGCCGATGAAGATGAAGATGGGGCCGGTGGTGGAAGCAACCACGGCCAGCATTTAGTGGCCTCCAGCTGTGGACCGAGCCCGGTTCCTGCAGCGTCTCCTTTAATCCCCGTCCTTCTTCCACATTGGAGGAAGGAGCAGCCTGCCGCGGGTTAAGCGGCTGGGCGGCGGGGAGGCCACCTGTGGCCCCAGGCAGTCAGGGTTTGAGTCCCATCTTTCTTTAACCCCTGGGTCGGGCGGCAGCACCCGTGTTGCGGTGGCTGCGGTGGCGTCCTCTCGCTGGGCGAGGTGTAACGCCGTGTGCTTTGTGTGTGTCATCTGCAAGCCCCAGAGCAGTCAGAGAAGGGAGGGACCACTGGCCTCGTTGTGCAAAGGAGAAACCCGGGCTGGGGGCGGGGGTGGGGGTGGGGTGGAGTGCCCAGCAGCGCACAGCTGGCAGGAGAAGGAACCAGGTCTGATCCCAGCCAGCTGGGTGTTCCTTGGGGCCCCCAGCCATGGCCAGGATTTTTAAGGCCTCTTTTGGTGCTAGGATTTTATGGCCTCTTGGCAATGTCAACACCATGCCTGTTTTCCTGTGAGGGAAAAGGCTCTTGGAATCAACAAAGAGTTTGTGCTTCTGGCTGCTTATCTTATTAGTTTTTTTTTTAATTTATTTATTTATTTGAAAGACAGAGTTACAGAGAGAGAGAGAGAGAGACAGAGAGAGAGAGAGATGTTCTATCCGCTGGTTCATTCCCCAAATGGTGGCAACGGCTGAGGCTGGGCCAGGCTGAAGCCAGGAGCCAGGAGCTTCATCCAGGTCTCCCACGTGGATGCAGGGGCCCAAACACTTGGACCGTCCTCTGTTGCTTTCCCAAGTGCATCAGCAGGGAGCTGGGTTGGAAGTGGGGCAGCCAAGACATGAACCAGCGCCCACATGGGATGATGGCGTTGAAGGCTGCGGCTCAGTGCACTACGCCGCAACACCGGCCCCTGGCTGCTTTTGCTCCTGCCCAGGTGGTCCCAGAGAGGAAGGGCAGGGGTCCTGGAGGTGGCCACGTGCCCCTGTCAGGAGCCGAGATCTAGAAGGCGGTGCTCAGGGTAAAACACCCCTTGATAAGAGTGTCCAGGGTGGCTACTGAGGGCAGGTGAGGGTGGTGTGGCTCAGAACACGCCCAGCGGAGGGCACTCTGCAGGTGAGGGGTGCATCTGTGATCTCAGCAATGGGGATGGTTATCGCCAAACCCCTTGGCTTGTACCCATGAAATACACATCAATCACACTCAGTAGCGAGGCTGTGTTCTAAAAGACTTTATTTATGTGTTCATTTATTAGAGAGAGAGAGAGATCTTCTAACTGCAGAGTCACTTCTCAAGTGCCTACAATAGCCAGCACTGAGTCAGGCGGAAGCTAGGAGCCTGGAACTCCAGCTGGGTCTCCCATGTGGAGGCAGGGACCCATGTCCTAGAGCCATCGGCAGGTACATTAGCAGGAAGCAGAGTACCCAGGACTCCACATGGCATCCTGACATGGGATTCGGGTGTCCCAAGCAGTGGCCTAACTCACTGCACCACAACACCCTCTCCTCAATAATGAGGTTTTCCTTTCCTTTTTTTTTTTTTTTTTTTTTTTTTACAGGCAGAGTGGACAGTGAGAGAGAGAGACAGAGAGAAAGGACTTCCTTTGCCGTTGGTTAACCCCCGGTGGCAGGCGCACTGCGGCCAGTGCACCGCGCTGATCTGAAGCCAGGAGCCAGGTGCTTCTCCTGGTCTCCCAAGCAGGTACAGGGCCCAAGGACCTGGGCCATCCTCCACTGCACTCCCGGGCCACAGCAGAGAGCTGGACTGGAAGAGGGGCAATCGGGACAGAATCCGGCACCCCGACCAGGACTAGAACCCGGTGTGCTGGCGCCGCAAGGCGGAGGATTAGCCTATTGAGCCACAGTGCCGGCCATCCATTTTTTTTTTTTTTTTTTAGACTATACTGTTTGATATTGTCCTGTGGATTGCTGCATCACAGATGAGGTGGTCAGGTGCTTGACTGATTCAAGGAATCGAGGGGGAAATTGGATTTAAAAAGGAGAATAGAGTGGGAGAGAGAGAGAGAGGGAGAGAGAGAGAGAGAACCAACTTCCAGCAGAGACTCTTGCTGGTGCGGTTTCTCGGTGGACTGACTGGCTGGCAGCAAAGGGTCAGTCTCGGCATTGGCCTTGAACAGTCCTGTACAAGCCTCAAGAAACAAATCCCATCTTCCGTGCTCAAGGTCATCCATGGAGTCCCCAAGGCTGGTGTCTCTGAACATTGCCGATGCTATCAGCTCTTCCTCCTGGCCTGGGCTGGGCTGCGTCCTCTGCCTCGTTAGTTTTCCCACGAGATCTTCCGCGGGCTAAGGTGCCAGCACACATCAGTTGCTCTCAATTATTCTTTGACTCAACAAGTTCATGTTAGGAAACAACTCAGCTCGTGCACTGAGATCTAGAACAGTAAAAATTGTCAACAGCCCGTCTGTCCGTCACGTCGGGATTCATTGGAAAAACCGTGGAATATAAAGTGCCTTTCATGATCTTGCTGCAGAAGAACATTGAATGAAATAGAAATATGTTCAGGTTATACCCGTGATGAAAGACAGGCTACAAAGCACTACATGAGGGGCTGGGGTTGTGGCGCAGTGGGTTAAGCCACCGCCTGCGATGCCGGCGTCCCATGAGGTTCAAGTCCCTGCTGCTCTGCTTCTGATCCAGCTTCCTGCTAATGCACCCGGGAAACTAAAAGAAGATGGTCCAAGTGCTCGGGCCCTGCCACCCACGTAGGAGACCCAGATGAGGGTCCAGGCTCCTGGCTTCAGGGGAAACTTGTGGCCATTTGGGGAGTGAATCAGCAGATGGAAGAAGATTCTCTCTCTCTCTTTCTCTCTCTCTCTCCCTCCCTCCCTCCCTCTCTCTGTGTTACTCTGCCTTTAAATAGATAGATAGATAGATAGATAGATAATCGCTTTTAAAAATACTACATAAAGGCCGGCGCCGCGGCTCACTAGGCTAATCCTCCGCCTAGCGGCGCCGGCACACCGGGTTCTAGTCTCGGTCGGGGCACCGGATTCTGTCCCGGTTGCCCCTCTTCCAGACCAGCCCTCTGCTGTGGCCAGGGAGTGCAGTGGAGGATGGCCCAGGTGCTTGGGCCCTGCACCCCATGGGAGACCAGGAAAAGCACCTGGCTCCTGGCTCCTGCCATCGGATCAGCGCGGTGCGCCGGCCGCAGCGCGCCGGCCGCGGCGGCCATTGGAGGGTGAACCAATGGCAAAGGAAGACCTTTCTCTCTGTCTCTCTCTCTCACTGTCCACTCTGCCTGTCAAAAAAAAAAAAAATACTACATAAAACATTTCCTAATGTGGTCAGGGGAAAATACAGAGATAGACAGCAGACAAACATGCATGCATATGGACACAAGGGCTTTAAAAATTCGTGGAAAATGGAATTAAACGATGTTTATTGTGCTACGAAAATGTTGAAATCCACACATACAAGGAGTTCTTAAAATGTTCACAGGAAAATGCATATTATGAAAGAACTATGCATGGATTTGGAAAAATTTTGCACTCAAACAAACTTACCTTTTAATTCTATTTCCCATGATGTTTTGAAGTACCCTTGCGTATGCTACAAGTGGACCGATGGCAATGGAGCCAGAAGAGTACATAACAAAATGTTCACAGGTGCACAGGTGATTTTAAATTTCTTACTGATCATGTTTTCCACATCTTCTATACTGCAAGTATGTTTCTTTTATCAAAAAGGAAAAAAACCCAGATGTTAACATTTAAAACTCTAGCCGCAGGTGCGTGGCCTGGCAGTGGGATGCTGGTGCTGGTGCCCGGGTCTCCTCTGAGTACTTGGGTTCGATATCCAGCTCTGGCTCCCAATTCCATTTCCTGCCCGTGTAGACCCTGGAAGGCGGTGGTGTTGGCTCAAGTAATTGGATCGCTGCCACCCACACTGGGAGACCCGGAGTGAGCTTTGGCTCCTGGCTTCAGCCCTGACCATCGAGGGCATTCAGGGAGTGAAGCAGTGGACGGCAGCTCCCCACCCCCTTCTCTCTCCTCCTCTCAAATAAATAAGTAAAACTTTTAACAAGTTGCCAAGATTCCCTGGCACGGGGAAAGAGGAAGCAGAGGAGCAGGTCGCTCCCCCTGGAGCTGGGGCTGGGCCGGATGCGGGCTTGTCTGCTATAAGAGGCTGCCTATGTGCAAGGGGACTTCCAGCGGCCACTGCACGGCTCGGCGCCGGGGTCATGGAGCTTCCTCTGCTGTGCGGGCTACTGGTGATGGCTGGTGAGTCGGGCCAGGACCCGCAGCTGGGAGGGGAAGGCGGGATGCTGGGAAGCCCTGGGTTCGCTTCCCTGGACTGGGCTGCCGCTGCTCTGGTCCCCAGTGCCCTGGTTCCCTAGACCCGACACTTCTGCTTCTCATCCTGATGCCAGGCCCCTGGGATGGTGGCTTCGGCCAGAGAGCTCTGGGGGTCCCTCTGGCTGCCGTGATGGCGGGGAGCTGGGAGTCCAGCCCCTGGGCCTGCTGGGCTGCTGGTTGTGGTGCCCGGGACACAGATTACAGAAATGGGTGCCCCATCTCCCCTTGCCCACCGTCTCTCTGCCCATTTTACAGATGAGAGTATAGAGAGGTTGGGTGTGATCCTTCACATTAGCATAGTCCTCTGTTTCTAGGACCCTTTCATGTTCATCGTCTTTGCACCTAGGAAGAGAGTTCTTTTTTCATTTTTTTTCAAGATTCATTAATTTATTTGAAGGGAAGAGAGAGAGAGAGAGAGAGAGAGAGAGAGAGAGATCTGTTCCATCCATTGGTTCACTCCCTAAATGGCCTCGATGACCAGGGCACATCCAGGCAGAGGCCAGGAGCCAGGTGACAGGGGCCCAGCACTCGGGCCATCTTCCACTGCTTTAGCAGGGAGCTGGGTTGGCAGCAGAGCAGCCAGGACTGGAACCTGTGCTCTGATATACGGGATGCTGGCGTCGCGGGCGGTGGCTTAGCTTGCTGTGCGATGACCTTGGCTCCTGGGAACAGGGTTCTGTTGGTCATTGTGGGAGGGGACAGAGTGCACTCCGTGTTTAGCAGATGAGATGGAAAATTGTGGTTGCAAACTGGCTTACTCATCTCTCAAAACAGGAGCTAGTTGGAGAGATTTGCATTGGTAAAAAGTGGTCTAGGACTCTCCAGAGAAAGCCTTCTTCAGAGGTGTAGTGAAATCCATTAGGAGATTTGCGGTCAGTTACAGAAATTCATCCCTCACATGTAAAGAGAAAGTGCGCTGTGGTGTGGCCTAAGCTGCCGCCTCCGATGCTGGCAACCCACAAGGAAGGGCACCTCTTGGAGTCCCAGCTGCTGGGGTTCCCATGCAGCTCCCTGCTAATGTGCCTGGGAAAACAGCAGAGGGTGATCCGAGTACTTGGGCTTCTGCTACCCACAGGGGAGACCCAGACAGAGTTCCAGGTTCCTGGCTTCAGCCTGGGCCAGCCCTGGCTGTTGCGGCCATCTGGGGAGTGAGCCAGTGGACAGAAGATCTTTCTCTCTGTGTCTGTCTCTCTCTCTGTTTCTTTCACTCCCACTCTCTCTCTCCCTCTCTCTCCCTCTCTGTCTCCACCCCCTGCCCCATCCCATCTCTCCCTCTCTCTGTAACTCTGCCTTTCAAATAAGATAAACCAGTCTTTTATAAAGAAGAAGCAGCAATATGCCACGGGGACTCAAATGCATTGGCCCTATAGTCATCTGGCAGTGTCACCCTGGCCAAGACACCCAACCTCTCTACATTCTCATCTGTGAAATGGGCACCATTGCATGCTGTTCATAGGATTCTAGGAAAGGCTCTCCTGAGCAATCAGATGCAAAGAGCTGAGCAAGTGTCGGGAACGGCAAGGGGGCAATGGCTTCTCACGTGGCGCTGCACAGAAAATGGTGGTGACCGCCTCTCTGCCCTCACCGGAGAGAAGGGGCTCCGTCCCGCGGAGTGGCAGCCAAAGGATGAGGAAAGCACCCGAGGCAGGAAGCGCAGGCAAGCTCAGCCAGCGCCCCGAAGGCTGCGTCCCTTGCTCAGGCTGGGTTCTCCTCCCTCCGAAGTCACGAGAAGCGAGGCCACCCCACAGCACCCTGAGCCCAAGGCTGCCGCGGGCGGGCGCCTCACTTTGCTATGAGTTTGGCGTAAGTCTCCGAGCCGTGATTGAAGGGGTGAGATTATAGACAAGAAGGGGGACGGGGCACCCGGAAAGGCAAGGTTCTGCACTCAGGTCTCTGGTCTACAAGACAGGTTCTCACTCTCTCTCTCTCTCTCTCTCTCTCTCTCTCTAATTCATTTTTCCCTGGAGTTCCTGAACACGGAACGCAGGAGACTCCAGCGGGCCTGGGTCGTCAGCGCCACAGTCAGGCTTGGCAGGGTTTCTTCCTAATGTCCCATGCAGCTGGAGCCACCACGCCAGTCGGGGGTGGCGATGGGAGGCGACACGCCGGTACAGCTGTCATGTGCAGGCCAAGGCCACCTGCCCGGGATCTTGATCTCTCTCTGCCCTGGCTCGAGTCACTCCCCATCTCCGCCTCCGCCAACCTGGGGCTCACCTCCTGCTTCCTACTCACTTGGTGTGAGGCGCGCTCAGCATGACCTCCTGTGCCTGAGCTTGGGGGCGGGAGGACGTGCGCGCCCCGTGTTCTTGAAGAACCTCTTGGGTTCCGTGTCCAGCCCCTTGTCGCCTTGTTGTCTGTTTCTCCAACCTGCCTGGACCCCTTGATGCAATATCCTAACTCAGCACCACGCACGCTTCCCTCCCACGAGGTGAGTTCTCACCAGCAGCTGGTGGGTCTGGAACGCAAGCGCTGGTTCCCAAACCCTGCCGCACAAGGCCATCTTCAGCACTGGGCTTTCCCTGCAGGATGGGACAGGGGCAGGAAGAAGAGTGGAAGGGGTGTTCCTCCTGTGATGGGCGGGCAAGACCTCCATGCTCAGAGACAGAGGGACCTGGCCTGCCTTGGGTTCCAATTCTGGCTCCATTATCAGTCACCGTGACCTTGAGCGAGATTCTGAGCCTCTGTCTGCTCGTCTGTAGCAAGGGAATCACAACTAGCATCCATGCCTCTGTCTCTATCTCTGTGCTTTGCAAGAACAAAGCAAAACACAACGGGGCAGGGCAGGCATCAAGGCTTAGAGCTGCCACTTCCCATATTGGAGCGCCTGGTTCGAGTCCCGGTCACTCTGCTTGCAATTCAGCCTCTTGTCAATGCTCCCAGGAACTCATGAGGGAGACCCAGAGGAGCTCCCAGCTCCTGGCTTCTGCGTGGCCCAGCCCCTGCTACTTTGGCCACTTGGGGAGCGAGCCAACAGATGAAGATCCTCTTCCCTTTCTTCCTCTCTCTCGGTCATTCTGCCTTTCAAATAAAGCTTTTGTAAAAAGACAAGGCAAGGAACAGACAGGGTAGGGAATTGGCCTCGTGCTTAATGTGCTACATCTCCTATCTGGGGTGACGGAAACTGAGTCCCAGTTCTGTGCCCAATGCCAGCTTCCTGCGAATGGGCACCCAAGAGGCAGCAGGTGGTGGATCAAGCAGCTGGGTTCTTGCCACCCCTGCGGGAGACCTAACTCGAGTTCCTGGCTCCTGGCATCTGCCTGGCCAGCTTTGGCTGTTGTGGGGATTTGGGGAGCAAACAGCGGATAGGACATCCCTCTCTCTCTTCCTCTCTCTCTTTCCCTCTCCAAATAATAAAAAAAATTTTAAAAAACCAATGGTAGTTTCTTAGTTTTCACAATGCACTGTAATTATGTAGGCCAGTAACACTAAGAGAGACTAACACTAAGAGGTGCGTAGGAGCTCTCTGTGTTATCTGTGTGAATTATCTGCACATCTAGAATTATTTAAAAAGTTACTTGTTCTGAATAAGTTCATTTAGAAGTTCACTTATTTAAAAATAGTATTTATCTCATAGGGTGATGTCAATGAACTTACAATGCAAAAAGATCCATACTGAGCACTTGATAACTCTCACTATATATTTTTTAAATTCAAACACTTTTTACTTATTTATTTGAGAGGCAGAGAAACAGACACACACACAGAGACAGAGAGTGCCCATTTGTTGGTTCGCTCCTGAAATGCCCACAGTGGCTGGGATTCCAGCCTGAAGCAGGAACCTGGAATTCAATGCAGGTCTCCATGTTGGTGGCAGGAATCCACATGAGCTATCACGTGCCGCCTCCCGGGGCTCAGAGCAGACTGCTGGAGTCGGGGACTGGAGGCGGGACTTGAGCCCAGGGCCACTGGGCCAAGTGCCCAGCATCACTTTACTTTTTTCAAAATAATTTTTATTTTAGTTATTTGAAAGGCAGAGTTACAGAGAGAGACAGAGAGATAGATCTTCCATCTACCAGTTCACCCCCCAAACAGCCACAAGAGCCAGGGCTGGGCCAGGCCAAAGCCAGGAGCTTCTTCTGGGTCTCCCATGTGGGTGCAGGGACCCAAGGACCTGGACCATCTTCTGCTGCTTTCCCAGGTGCATTAGCAGGGAGCTGGGTTGGAAGTGGAGTGGCCAGGGCTTGAACCGGCGCCCATACGGGGTGCCGGCACTGCAGGTGATGGCTTAACACGTTACACTACAGCGCCAGCCGCCATCCTCTATTTCTAACAGCCGTAGTAGTTGTCATCGTTCTGTCACCATTCTCACTCGAGACCCCTCATTTGGGAGGGCAGAGCAGCAGTGCCCCCTGGCCCTCCCAGAGACTCACCCCTTCCCTGGCCCCTTGGCTGCCTGGCAGGTGTGATTCCAGGCCAGGGAGGGATCCTGAACCTGAACAAGATGGTCAAGCAAGTGACCAACAAGACACCCATCCTCTCCTACTGGTCCTACGGCTGTCACTGCGGCATCGGTGGCAGAGGCCAACCCAAGGACGCCACAGACTGGTAACCCCTCCCCAGGCCTGCCCCCAACCCTGGGACTCGCTCCCTTCCTCTCCACTCCTCCATTCACTGAGCGGATTCATGCTGACCCTGGGGTCAGCCAGGCCTGGCCCGCTCCCCTGAGCTACAGCTCACAGGCCGTGTGAGCTGGGGCAAGTGGCCTGACCTCTCTGTGCCTCGGTTTCTTCATCTGTGAAATGGAGCTAATACCAGCACCTGCATCATGGGGTGGTTGTGAGGATGAGAGGGTGCGTGGAGAAAGCAGAGGCCTGGACATTCTCAGTGAGTGTTAGCTCCTGGCTTCATGGGAAGGCTGGACACCTGCAGGCCTTGGCTCTTCTCCAGGGGGCAGCTGGGGGCAGACAGAGCCCCGAGTCGGCGGGGGACCCTGCTTCCCCCATACCCACGCTCCCCTTGCAGGTGCTGCCGGGTCCACGACTGTTGCTATGCCAGGCTGAAGAAGACCCACGGCTGCCACCCGCTCGTGGACAGCTACAGATACACCTTTGCCGAGGGCCACGTCCAGTGCTGTGAGTGTGGGGCCCTCGTTGCTGGCACAGGCTGGGTGACCGTGCACAGGCCGCCCAGCCTCTCTGTTCTCAGGGGTTCTGGGGCAGCAGCTGGCCTGGGTTGGGCGATGTAGAGCTGGGGAGAGGGCCTCCAGCATCCGGAAGCCAGGCCCACCACCGCCAGCCCTGTGACCACATCGTCATCTCCCTCGTCGAGTTATGGCAGGAATGAGCGGGAGACCGGAGTGAGCCTCCCTGGGGGCATGGGCGCACTCTGAACCACAGAGGGGCCTGGGTCGTCGCCTTCGCTTGCCTGGGTGTCAGCCCTGGGAACAGCCCAGCGAGGGTGCAGCAAAACCTTGGGGACCTCCATCTTGTACACCAGGAACCCAAACCAGAGTGGGGGAGTGTTTGCTGAGGTGTCACAGGCCTGCAAATGACAGTCTGGCCCCGAACCCAGGTCCCCTAGTCTCTGTGGCAGGGCCGGCCTCGGCAGCTTGGAGAAAGGCAGCGGGTCCCAGGGCTGGGAGTCCGAAGGGCCCATCGCAGCTGGCCGCTGTCCTGGAGGGCGTCATAATAATGTCCACACTTACTGTGAGCCTAGAGTGTGCCTTCCTACCACAGCCCCTAGGGGGAGCTCTTATCCCCACTTTGCAGAAGCTGGAGCTCCGGGGTCCCCCTTCCCGGCAGTCTTTGCACACACTGTTCCACTAGCCCGGAACCGCTCGGCCTCCAGCCCAGCCCAGCTTTCTGGAGGACCCTTCAGATCTCAGCTCAGCGGCTCCCTGACGCACTGGCGTGATCTCACAGCCCTGAATCTTCCCTGCTTCTCATGGCCCAGGTTGCTTATTCGCAGGGCTCCAATATCTGCTTCCCGCCCCACCCCCACCCCCGTGTCCCTTGTGTTGAGTCCTCCTGGGTGCTCTATAAGTGCTCAGGGAATGGGGAGTAGCTAAGCAGAGGAGCAGGGGTGCACGGGGGGACCAAGTGCTTGGGCCCCTGCCACCCATGTGGGAGATCCACATTGCGTTCCTGGCTCCTGGCTTCATCCTGGCCCAGGGATGTGCAGCGAGAGTCAAGGCTGCTGGGCTGGGTTCTTCCAAAACTGAGTGGGGGCTGCACCGCCTCCAGAGGTCTGAGCCCTGCCCCAGGGAGGGAGACAGACACCAAGCCCGCCCCTCCCCCCACAGCGGACAAGGGGAGCTGGTGTGAGCAGCAGCTGTGTGCCTGTGACAAGGAGGTGGCCCTCTGCTTCAAGCGCAACCTGGACACCTACCAGAAGCACCTGCGTTACTACTGGCGGCCCCGCTGCAGCGGCCAGGCCCCTGAGTGTTAGCAGGAGCCGCCCCGTCTGCACCAAGACCCACTTCGCCCCACGCCCGCCTCCACCTGCCAGGGGCCACCATGGCCTGCAGACAGTAACGCCGTGGCGAGGCGCAGATGTGTTGCAAGGGTTCAGCCTCCACTTGCGACGCTTGCATCCCATTGCCAAGCCCCAGTTTAAGTCCCAGCTGCTCTGCTTCTGATCCAGCTCTCTGGGTACTTGATAGCCGAGTACTTAGACCCCTGCCACCCATGTGGAAGACCTAGATTGTATTCCTGGCTCCTGGCTTCATCCTGGCCCAGCCCTGGCTGTTGCAGGCATTTGGGGAGTGAACCATGCAATGGAAGATCTCTCTCTCTGTGTCTCTCCCACTATCTCTGTCTCTCCCACTCTCTGACTCTCAAATAAATAAGTAAAGCACACACACACATGCACACACACACACAGGCACCATGAGAGGGGTAACTGCCCAGCCCCTCACCTCTGGGCAGGAGCTCCTGGTGCTGCAACTTCCCAGAATTCTCCCGGGATCCGGCGCCACCACGCCCCAGAGGCTCCTCCTGGAGCCACCACTCGGCTTCCTGTCTCCCCCTGGCCTGGCCTGTTTTCCTGGTTCCCTGCCGGTTTCTGTGGAGAGCACTCCCTCAATAAATCAATTGCGTAAGACGCTCTCTGGGGCCTTATGTACCGGGCACTTGGCTTCCGACGGCTCCCTGTCTCACCGAAAGACCCACACTCTGTCACTCACACTGGATGAACTGTGCTGCCAGTCAGAGGACAGAGACGCCTGGGACCACCCACACTCTGCCGTCGGTGACACACATCCGTGTGACGGCTGACGGAGCTGTTGTCCTGAAACTCGGTGGCTTGGGGGAAGCAGTCTAACAGGAATTAAGAACTCTGGGCTCTGGGTTCAGATTCCCGTTCTGTGTCGCACTCTCGGGGCGGGGTGGGGGGATATTGGTACGGAGGGAGGGAGGCTGTGCTAGAATCTATTTTTTATCTATTCTTCGAGTTATACCACTGACTCCCCATGGACCTTACACAAGGAAGCTGCTTCCTTGTGTGGAAGGCAGAGATGAACATAAGAGTACTCAGCGTGAGTACTGAATGAGATTTGTGAAGATCAAGCTCTTAGCTTGCCCAGCAGGGCTCAGACCCCTTCCATGGGCCCCACAGGATGAGTGGCGCTGTTACGTAGTGACCACCTCCGTCGTCACCTCTGGAGAGGCCAGGAGGAGAGAGTAGCCGATCAGTGGTGCCCTCTTCCCACCCAGCTGTAGAGGAGTAAGACTCCACTCGTTCACGACACGACACAGCACCAGGAGCGGGTGACTCCTGTCTGTCCGCCAGAGCTCCCTGGGGCTCAGGGACATTGTCTTCTTTCTCTCAGTGCTGGTACATGTGGCATTATCGTCCCCATCTTAAAATGCAGGGACCTGAGGCGCAGAGCATGGAGGCGGAGCCACAGCTGTGGCCCAGCCTCTTCCCGCTTTGCTGCCAGATCTCATCCCGTTGGGTCAAGAAGTGTCCATCTGAAAGCTGGAGTGATGAAGACACGTATAACCTCCCGTAACAAGGAGTCCAGACGAGAGCACCAAATACGGTTCTGCCACAGCTTGGTGGGGTCATCGAAGCCGGTTCCCTTCCTGCTCCTGGCTGGGCCACCCGCGCTGTGTTGGTTCTGCCCACGGCTGGCTTCCCTCATGGCTCCAAGATGGCAGCCGTGGTTCCAGACCTCAGGCCACAGCACCCGAAGGAGAAGACGCTGTCTCTTCCTTGTATCCCCTCACTGATCGCAGGCCACCCTCAGGACTGCTCACCCTAAACCAGCGGTGGCCCAAGACCACGGGGTGACCCTGGCTGGTTGAGATTCTTCGGGCTTTGTTTCCATCTGAGACAGAGCAGGGTCGGTGTCCGTCCCCTGGGAGGGGGCAGCTGAGAGAGTCCATGCTGGGGGGGCAAGCCCAGGGCTGAGGACCGAACATGCCTGGTCCCAGGTGGGCACGGTTGGGCGGGGAGCTGGGCAGTGCTGTGACCACCTCATCGCCTGCCGCAGGCTCAGCACCCAGTGGGTGACCAACAGGTGCTTGCTGAATGAGTGAATGAATGAATGAATGAATGAAACTCAGATTGCTGAAGTCGTGGAACCTGGGGTCAGGAAGCAGAATGGTCCAGTGGGGTCTCAGGCAGCCAGGTCGTGGGTTCCCCCAGCCCTGTGACTTTTGCACTGAACCAATTCCTAGTTGTTGAAATCGGACAAGAGGCACCAAGGAAGGAGCGAGTCCCAGGAGAGCGTAGGTGCTCCACCTGCCTCACCCAAAGACCCCGGATGGGAGCTGGTGCTGTGGCATAGCCGGTGAAGCCACTGCCTGTAACGGCAGCAACTCACTTGGGCACCGGTTCGAGTCCCGGCTGCTCCGCTTCCCATCCAGCTCTCTGCTATGGCCTGGGACAGCAGCCGAAGATGGCCCGAGTGCTTAGTTCCCTCCACCCACATGGGAGACCTGAATGAAGCTCCTGGCTCCTGGCTCTGGCCTGGTCCAGCCATGGCCACTATGGCCATCTGGGGAGTGAACCAGCAGATGGAAGACCTCTCTCTCTCTCTCTCTCTGTCTCTCCCTCTCTCTGTTTCTTCCTCTCTGTAATTCTGGCTTTTAGAAATGTTAAAAACAAAACAAAACAAAACAGGACTGAGGGAGGCAGAGCCGGGAGGATGCCGCAGCCCTGCTTCCTGCTGGCTCGGGGTCTCAGAGACCCCTGGGGCTGGGGAGGGGGCAGAGGCCACGGAACACCTGCGCTGTGCCCCAGCTTCCGCACTGCCTCAGGACGCTGGGGTTGGCGCCCGCGTTTTGCAGCTGCAGAAACGGAACCTCCCCAGTGAGTCACTTGCTGATGGGTGCCAGGGCTGGAATTTGAACTCAGGTCTCTCTGGCCCCAGGGCCGTGTCCCACCCTACCTCCCACACTCCTTCCCAGCCTGTCCCTGACTCAGTCCTGGGGGCCCCTGGAGGGGGTGGGGGATGGGATGCTCTCAGGGACCACACAGTGGGGGTGGGATGTGCAGAAGGCAGAAAGCTGGGGGAAAGGGTGATCACCCCCACCCCAGGAGAGTCCTCAGGGCTAGGAGACTTCCTGCCACCCTTGGCCCCTTCCTACCCATGGGCCACCGGGCCCAGGGCGCACTGTGGGGACAGAGTGGTGGCCAGGGCAACTCGGCGTCCAGTTCGGTTTGTGCAGCTGGGTCCTGCTCTCCAAACCCCATGTCCTGTCACCCTCCCGGCCCTGGCAGGGGTGTGTAGGGGAGGCTGGGTGCCACTGCTGCCCACACCTGCCTCAGTGTCTCCGCGAGGGAGACCGGGGGACAGTCACACTCGGGTCCCTGGCAGCCTTGCTCACTTCTGAGGTCAGCCCTGGAGCCACCCTGACCCCAGTGCCACCAGGACAGCCCAGCGTGGGGACTTGGCTTGCTCTCTCCCACTTGCAGTCTTCTCTTGCTTTGTGTGTGTGTGCATGTGTGTGTATGTGTGTGCATATGTGTGTATGTGTGTGTGCATGTGTGTGTATGTGCGTGCATGCATATGTATGCCTGTGTGTGTGTGCGTGCGTGCGTGTGTGTTTGAATAAATAAAGAGGCTTTGAGATAATTCGAGAGAGCTCAAAGCAGGTCTGAGAAGGCAGCCAAGGGGCCTCCCTGTCCCCTTCAGCTTCAGGTTCCCGGCCAGCACTTCCTCGGGGGCAGCCTCTCTGGCAAGACTGGCCCCGCCCCCTCCAGAGCTGGTCACTCCCCATTGCCTTAACCTAGCTTACTACATAGATAGATCGATAGAGATAGATAGATAGATAGATAGATAGATAGATAGATAGATAGATAGAGATAGAGCTATAGATATAAACTTTCAGAGACAAGGACAGATACACACACACCAAGAGCAAACTCCCACCCAGCCCTCTCCCCGTGGAGTGTGGGCCAGCAGCCCTCTGCCCGGCACACCTGCTCCCAGGAGACCCCTGCAGTGAGAGTGTGTCCTCCAGGTGGGCTGTCCCTCCTGGGGCTCCCAGCAGGGCCTGGGCCCGGGCTGTGGCTGGAGGGAAGCCATCCCTTCCCCTGCCCAGGAACTGTGGGCGGTCCCAGCTCTGCTGCTGGCCTCTGGGGAGTGGCCCTCCCCAGCCCCGCATACGGGAACTGCAGAGAGGGAGGAGGAGCCGGCCCGGGGCCCTGCCAAGACCCTCACATTCATCACTCCTCTGAGCTTCGCAGTGTGCAGCTCCGGCGGATCAGCGCTCTTGTCCCCATTTCGCAGGTGGGGGCACAGGCCCTGCACAACAGCCCCTCAAACCTCATGGGAGGTGTGGCTCTAGGACCCCTAAGCCTGGGTCTGCTCCCCCACAGCACAGAAAGCCAACAGCTGGCATCGGGGTGGCACAGGACAGGATTGTCACCTGTCACAGGCAGGGCAAGGAGCCAGCAGCTGTGGCTTAACCCTGGGCTCCCCGAGGGGGTGGGGGAGGTTCTTGTATGTTTCCATGGGGCTGAGAGGGGCTCGCCCGTGCAGCATGGGGGTCGGAGCTGGAGGCCTCCAAGAATCAACAGCGCAGCAGCAGTCTGGCCCTCCCGGACCCGCCTAAAGGCAGGGCGGCAGGTCCCCCGGAGGGGCTCCCCCTGCCCTCCCGAGTCCCGGGAGCGGAGAGCCATTCTCGTCATCAGAGAAGGGAGTTGGCTCCACGAGGAGTTTGCATAAACAGACCTCACATCCTCCATTTGTTCCCATGTGTTTCCTGCTCATTTTCTGCGAATGCCCGCGCACATGGATATTAATAAAAACTGCGTAGTTTCTCTTTTCTTAGTTTAATTTGCAGGCCCCCATGACTAAGCCCAAGAGGGTGGAGGGAAACTGTTTCCTCCTCATCAGCGGCCAAAGTGAAAAGGCTCAGATAACGTGAGAAAAGAAAAAACTGGCGTGGACCGCAGCCTGTCCGTCTTAACTCTGGGGAGGAAGGTAGGCGGGAGAAGCACTCTACATCATAACAAAGAGTGTGGGCTGCGAGCCCCACCCCCAGGGCTGCTGGAACCGGGGTCCCCTGACTGCTGGCCGTGGGTTCTTGGGGACAAGCATGGCAACTCTTGAGCCTCGGTTTCTTTACCTGTGCCGCAGGAAGCATCGCGTGGTCTTCACGGGGTGTTGTAAGGGACGAGTGACAGATGCCTGTGAGCGCTGGGCTTGCTGTCGGGTGGGGAAACAGACCCAGTCCGGGGCACTGTTCTTGCAGCAGCGTGGTTCTTCTGGGTACGACCACAAGTGGCAGCAGCCGTGGCCGCCGTGGCACAGCAGCCGTGGCGGCAGTTACTGATGCTCCCTGCTTTGCCCCTACAGAGCTCCTCCTCACCCAGGGCACGATCCAGCAGAGGCAGCAGCCCCTCCTTCTCTACGTCGCCTAGGGGTGTCTCTGTGGCTCGGGGGCCAGGGCAGCCTGTGGGATCCCCCAGCCAGGAGCTGCCCTGCGTGGGACAGCAGCCACACTGGCTGAGGTTTCGCCTGGGCCCCGTTGGGGCAGGGGTGGTCCCTGCCCTGGCACAGCAGGGTGCTCTGGGGTTCCAACTCTGTGCTTAGCAGCCACGGCCCCAGGAACAAACTCCCTGCCCTGAGCCTTAGTCTCTTCACGCCTAAGAAGGGACACCCGTAGCACTCCCGCACAGGGTTAACACAATCCGGGTTCAAGTCCCACCTCCAGCACCGGGAGGGGGAGCCTAAGCGGGATGCTTGCTGCAAGACTCGACATGGGGCCTGGGTTTGGAAACCCCGAGACTCATCACGTGTGGACAAGTCTGGGGAGCTCTACGCAGAGGGCAGGTGCACGAGCCAAAGTTCTAGAACTCTCCCTCGATGTGCCAGAGGACAGCACAGCCATCGGGAGGAGGAGGGGCTTCGGGAAGGTGACAGCAGGCTCCAGGTTCACACCTGGAAAGTTTATTTGAAACCTGAGTAATCTCGGCGTCCGGAAGCTTTTATTTGTAGGAAACCAGTGACGCAAAATCCCGAGTTCCCTCCATCAGCAGTTAGCCACAGCAGCTGCACAGATTTCAGGTTCTCCGAGTCAGGGCTGCTCGAACCCCAGACGTGGGATGTTTGCAGGGTCTTAGCATCTGCCACCGTGGAATCGTGGTGAGGCGAGACTTTGAGATGCAACTTCTCTCTCTGTAAGGTGCACCTCCCCCCTTTCTCCAGCTCTGTGCTGGGCCAGGAACAGGGGCAACTGTAGGAGGGTGCGGGGGTCCTACCACAGTGACCTGGAGTCATCCAGAAGACGGTCACACAGTGGCAAGGGTGCTCAAAAAGTAGGGAGGTGAGTGACATGTGTTAGGAAAACGTCGTTATAAAAGGTGAAGAGACAAGGCTGGCACCGTGGTGCAGTAGGTTAATCCTCCCCCTGTGGCACTGGCATCCCATATGGGCACCCGTTCAAGTCCTGGCTGCTCCTCTTCTGATCCAGCTCTCTGCTGTGGCTGGGAAAGCAGTAGAAGAAGGCCCAAGTCCTTGGGCCCCTGCACCCGAGTGGGAGACCTGGAAGAAGTATCTGGTTCCTGGCTTCAGATTGGCACAGCTTCGGCTGTTGTGGCCATTTGGGGAGTGAACCAGCAGATGGAAGACCTCTCTCTCTCTCTCTCTCTCTCCCTCTCGTTGTCTGTAACTCTACCTCTCAAGTAAAATAAATAAAAGGAGAAAGTTACAAAGAGCATGTATGTTGGGCAGATGGTGATGGTGACATGCTCCACTCATCGGGAGGACACGCCTCCTGCGCCTTGACCCCTGGGACCCTGTCCCAAATTTAGAAATCTGGAAAACCAGGACTGCAGGTGGCCTCATCCTCGGATGGCGATTCTTGCGGATCTCAGCAAGGGTGTCAGGTAGGCCTCACTTACCTTGGGGCCGGCAATAACAAAAGAGCATGCCAGGGGCTGGCGCTGTGGTGTAGTGGGTTAGGCCGCCACCTGCAGTGCTGGCATCCCATACGGGCAGTTCAAGCTCCAGCTGCTCCACTTCCAATCCAGCTCCTTGCTGAAAGCCTGAGAAAGCAGTGGAAGACGGCCCAGGTCCTTGGGCCCCTGCACCCACATGGGAAACCTAGAAGGAGCTCCTGGCTCCTGGCTTTGGACCGACCCAGCCCCAGTCATTGCAGCCATTTGGAGAGTGAACCAGCGGATGGAAGACCTCTCTCTGTCTCTCTGCCTCTGGCTCTCCTTCTCTGTAACTCTGACTTTCAAGCAAACAAATGACCCAGACAGCCTCCCCGCACTGTCTCTGCCCCCGGTGCCCCTACGGCTGACCGCTGTCTGCATTGCTGGAGTGCTGCTTTAGAATACAGATCCCAGCCCCTGTGGCAGCCACGGCTCTGATTCACTGGACTTTCCAAGGCAGTCCTTCTCTGGACAGGGCTTTCCCTCTCAGCACCGCCCCCATTCTCCACCCTCTCCGTGCCAACAGAGATCGTGCCATGCCCTTGAACTTGGGTTCTCTGAGCAGGACAGACAGTGCTGAGACCGTGGGTCTGGGCCTTTCCTATGCAGTGCATGGCACAGCTTGCTGCAGCGTGATGGGGTACAGGGCACCTGGCGGGCACCTGTAGGCGACAGCCTTGGGGTCCAGCTCAACATTCCTTGGCCACAGGAAGGTACTCGGGTGTCCCCCGTGTGTCCTTTCCTTAGACTGAGCCTCTTGAGGGGTGACTGATTGGAAGTGGGGTCCCCGGGGCCTAGCTCAGGCCTCGCACGAGCAGGTGCATAAGACACCTGTGTTGAAGGCCTGACCCTGGGTGTTTGGGAGCTCAGTAGGGGCAGAGCGCCCTCTGCTGGGGAAGCTGGAAAAGACCGTTGAGGAGGAAGATGGGGGCCGGGCCAGGTGCCCGGCAGGGTTTTGCAGATGGGGCAGATGCTCCCTGCTTAGGGCACCATGCAGGTAAAAATGAGAGGTGTTGTCCAGAGAACAGCTGTGGGGACACTTGCCCGGGCCTGGTTAGGGTTTCACTCCTGAGGGCCCCGCCCCATGCTCCCCTAAATGAGGCCAATACAATGATATCATCGACAGCAGCCCCAAACAGGATGGTGGTGGTTCATGGGGCAGCCAGGAACTCCTAGCTCGGCTCCTAGGTTTGTGTTCAGGGCTGAGGGCTGGCGATCCTCTCCCCGGACATGTGTCATTCGCTGAGTGCCCACAGCAGGCCAGGCACACTGGGCCGTCAGGGTCCTCTCACTCCACACTCCCCACGGTATCCTGAGGAAGGTGGTAGTAGCCCCTTTGACAGCTTGGGAAACCGAGGCTGCAAGAACTGAAATCACAGGCCTGAGGTCTCACGGCACGAAAACATCTAGAAGACCGCGTCTGAGTCTAAAACTGTGGTCCAGCAGGCTAAGCCCCGACCTGTGATGCCAGCATCCACTATGAGTGTCAGTTCAAGTCCCGGCTGCTCCACTTCTGATCCAGCTCTCTGCTAATGCTCCTTGGGAAGACAGCGGAAGATGGCCCAAGTGCTTGGGTCCCTGCCACCTTTGTGGGAGACCTGGATGGAGTTCCAGTCTCCTGGCTTCGGCCTGGCCTAAGCCTGGTTGCTTCAGTCATGTGAGGGATGAACCAGCAGACGGCAGACCTCTCTCTGTCCCTTTCTTTCTCTCTCTCTCTGATGCTCCACCATTTAAATAAATAAAAATTTAAAAGTAAAATAAAATGTGCACCACACAAGCTCTGCACAATTCAACTCAGGGGCTTGGATCTCCGTCCCCCTGAGGATCCAGGCCCCTGTGTTCACCTCCAGTCCCTGGGTTGGGTGGTTATTGATTATGTTGGGACTGAAGCTGTCGGAGGCTTGGAGACCCCCCAGAGAGAAACCAGGATCTGATCAACGTTTGGAGAGCAGGGTGAGGAGGGCCCAGGGGAGCCCTGGATGTGGGGTAATTAAGGCCCTGGTGCAGAAGTTGCTGACACCTTGAACTTGAGACAGAAAGGCCGAGAGAAACTCTGGTGAGCTCAAAGGCTGCCCAGGCCCGGGCAGGTGGAAGGACTGCCTTGGAAAGCCCAGTGAATCAGAGCCATGGCTGCCACAGGGCCTGGGAATCTGTATTCTAAAGCAGCACTCCAGTAATGTAGACAGTGCACTGAGAGTCATGCAAACAAGGGCTTCTCAAAGCCGTTCTGATGGCAACTCACAGAATGTCACACACACATGCACACACACGCACACACACACGCACACACGCGCACATAGCCACGACAGGCACGGCTGCGGGAGCAGCACTGTGCTGTGGTCGTCTGTGGACTCAGACACACCCACACACCCACGTGTACACACGGGTACGGCCCTCTAGCCAGGGCTGGGGAACCTTTTGTCTCCCATGGGCCATTGGGATATTTATAACATTCACGGGCCACACAGAATGATCAACTGAAAAATCAGCCTGCTGTAGATCTGCTGAATTTTGCGTCCTGCCTGTGGTTGCCTTGGCAATGCCACACCCAGTGATGTCCTGGGCTTCCTGCCGGACAGCCCCTGGGTTCTATGCCCACTGCTCTGGTTCTATGACCCACGAAGGGACCAGGACTGCAGCCTGAAAACACTGTCCCCGACCCATAGCGCTTGTGCAGGTGGAAATGCAGAGGCCCAGGAAGGGAAAGGGGCCTGCAAGTCCACTCCAAGGTCAAGGTCATGACCAGAACCCAGTGTCTAGTTCTTCGTACTTGTACTGCCCCACACTCTGATCTGTAGAACACCTGTGAGGGGTGTGTGCGGTTTCTGGGTGAGGTGGGCTACGAGACCCCACGCTTGGCCCCGCAGCTGCAGAGGGTCTCCTGGGCTCTGGGAGCCGGGGTCCAGAGGTCCCTGAGATGCCTGGGGCACCTCCAACAGCCACTGGCTTTCACAGAGGCCAGGCTCCCCCACACCACACTTTATTTTCATTTTATCTTTTTAGAGATTCAGGGGTCAGACTTGCTCTTCTTATATTATTTTTTGAAGATTTATTTATTTGGGGGCCGGTGCTGTGACATAGTGGGTAAAGCCATTTTTCAAAAGAGGAAACCAAAATGACCAACAGACACATGAAAAATGCTCAGGATCTCTAGCCATCAGGGAAATGCAAACCAAAACCACCATGAGGTTTCACCTCACCCCAGTTAGAGTGGCTCACATTCAGAAATCAACCAACAACAAATGCTGGTGAGGATGTGGGGGAAAAGGGACCCAAATCCACTGTTGGTGGGAATGCAAACTGGTAAGGCCACTGTGGAAGTCAGTATGGAGATACCTCATAAATATGAATACAGACCTACCATACGACCCAGACATCCCACTACTGGGAATTCACCCAAGGGAAGGGAAATCAGTAAACAAAAGTATTATCTGCACCCCCATGTTTATTGCAGCTCAATTCACAATAGCTAAGACATGGAATCAACCTAAATGCCCATCAACCGAAGACTGGATAAAGAAATTATGGGATATCTACTCTATAGAATACTATACATCAGTAAAAACAATGAAATCCAGTCATTTGCAACAAAATGGACGAATCTGGAGAACATCATAATTAGTGAAATAAGCCAGTCCCAAAGGGACAAATACCGTATGTTCTCCCTGATCTGTGATGACTAATAGCACACCTAAAGCAACATTTGTAGAAGTGCAATTGACACTTTGAAATAAAATAAATAAATTTTTTAAAATATTTATTTGAAAGGTAGAGTCACAGAGAGGCAGAGGCAGAGTGAGAGAGGTCTTCCATCTGCTGGTTCACTCCCCAAATGGCCACAGCACCCATGACTGGACTGGTCTGAAGCCAGGAGCCAGGAGCCAGGAGCTTCTTCCAGGTCTCCCACACAGGTGCAGGAGCCCAAGGACTTGGGCCATCTTCTACTGCTTTCCCAGGCCACAGCAGAGAGTTGGATAGGAAGTGGTGCAGCTGGGACTTGAACCAGTGCCCATATGAAAAGCTAGAACTGCAGGCGGTGGCTTTACCTGCTATGCCACAGCGCTGGCCCCCGGAGTGTGTTGATTTTTTTTCTAGCAACAAAACCACACCTGGACCAGCAGCTGCGGTGGGAGGCACTGCTGGCTGGCAGTATTCCACTGTCTTTCTCTCTCAGACATCTGCCTTCTACACAGGCGGCCAGACGCATTCACGTCCTCGAGTGAGAATTTAAAGCCCCAGACTCATCATTTTCTCTTCCAAGTTCTCCAAACCCTTAGTGTTCTTTCTTTCCACTGAAATGCACTGTGAATCATTTCCGGTCAGGTTTGGGGCTGTGAGGACAAGGCACCTGATAGGGTGTGTAGAAGCATTCACTTCGGTAGCTGTTTTATTTCAGCAGGCCTGAGACAGGCCATGCCCCCTTTGCCACCAAAAGCCAGTTATAAATGCTTTGAAATCAGAAGAGATAAGAAAAATGGTCCCAGAGGACTCAGAAGTGAGGCAGAGAGCCCATCCTGTCGCCCTGGTCCTCAAATTCTGTGGTAGCCGAGGGTTCAGGCCGGGGCAGGGCTGCCCAGTATGGAGCTCAGCCTTTACAGACGGGACTTGACCTTGAGCAGGTGGGGGAGCAGGGTTAGGGCTCTACAGGAAGCGGCTTCTTCTGTGTCTGGGGCTGCAGCGTGAAGTTAGCTGAGCACCCTGTCTGCAAGGGAATACGGGTGTTGGGAGGATTGGGGGAGAGAGGACACACGGAGACCCCAAGGAAGAGGGGCCGCACGGGGTGAGCCAGAGCCAGGTGGATCTCAAGCCTTGGGCTCCCTACTTCATCACCCTGCAGGAGAAGCCGGCCCCCTCACTTCCCGAACTAAACTCCCCTGGCCCCAGGGGAGGAGATGGTGAAAGCAGAGATCAGCAGGCTCCCTCCCGCCTGGCCAGCCAGCAGGTCCTGGACAAATGTGCCTGAGCCTCAGGCAGAACTGGGGCCCAGCTCTGGCTTCCCGAGTGTAGACAGAACACAGCTGCGGCTTTGCGGGTGCCTTCCAAACCTCACACAAGCACCCCCAGGGCCCTGCCAACCCCGAACTCGGCACGGAAAGAACTCTGGGAAGCAGATTTTAGCGGTGGTTACACAACCCGAACTTACCACAGCCACCCCGAAGGAACCAAAACGTGTTCTTGTCGCAAGACCTGGCCCGGGCTCCCCTCGCGCCATCTGTCCTGCAGCCTAAGAACACGGCTCCGCCATCAGGCAGCCGCTTCCCGCCCACCTGTCTTCCTTATCACCTGTGTGGTCTCAGGCAGAATACTTCGCTTCCCTGAGCTTCAGTCCCACTCCTCCCTGGGGTGGAACACCTGCCTGAGTGGGTAGTGGGGCGGCAGAGTGAGGATGACCTTGTCTGTGTGGTGGCCCGCACAGGGAAGGGACCCAGTGCACCTGCTACTGCGTCGTTTCTTCTCTCTCTGCCCTCACTCCTTCCGCCTGGACCCGTGCGCTTCCCCGGACTCCTGTTCAGTTTGGTAACAGCTAGGAGCGAACTCCTCCCCCTCCCGAAGCCACGCCCTCATCATGATCGCTTTGCACACCCTCAGAGGAGCACATTTGTATCGGAAGCCTGGTCTCAGACTGCAGCAGAGAACCTCAGACAATCTGTCCATGCAGTTTGTGTTCTCTGCCTACTCTTACACAGAGATGTGGCTTGGAGGCATGGTCTGTGCATTGCAGCACTTTCCTTTATTTTTAAAGATGCATTTATTTAGTTAGAGACACAGAGAGAGAAATCTTCCACCCACTTCTTCACTCCCCAAGTGGCCGCAATGGCTAGGGCTGGAACAGTCCAAAGCCAGGAATCTGGAACTCCGTCCAGGTCTCCTATGTGGGTGCAGGGGCCCCAGCGCCCAGGCCATCACCTGCTGCTTTCCCAGGCACATGAGCAGGGAGCTGGACCGGAAGTGAAGCAGCCAGGATTGGAACTATGGGGCTTAACCCACTGCGCCACAAGGCCAGCCCCTGCAGCAGCTTCCGGAGAAGGGCAGCCACGTGGCTTTGAGAGGGACCCGCCTTCTCCTGCCATCCCCGGCAGAGGCAAATCAGCCGGTTTAGAAGCCTCCTCCCAGTCTCGGGCCTCGCGTAGCTTTCCCGGCTTCTCCAGAGCGGCTCACGGCAGCAGACGTGGGTCCAGGGCAGCAGCAGTGGGGTCCTTCCATGGAGGACAAAGCTCAGAGCCCCGGCCAGACTGAAAGCCCAGGGGTGGCCCCTGGCCTCCGGAGAGGCAGTTAGAGCCGAGAACGAACGGAACTGCAGTCGGAGGGGTCCTCAGGGGTGGGAGTGGGAGACAGGTGAGTCCCTGAATGGCTCTGGGTCCCCTTTTCTCTTTTTGTGGTCAGAGTTGAAGGTCGAGAAGGTGGTGGTTTGGAGCCACTTCTGCTGTGAGTGTGCTGAACAACCTGGGGAAAGTCTCCCAACCTCTCTGGACCAAATGTTTTGGACTTAAATAAAAGTTCTCCATGGTTCCTTCCAGCTCAGATCCCCAGGGGTCACAGCCTCCCTCGCCTGTTTTGGCACGATGGCTCTAAGCTGGGGGGCTCTAGCGAGAAGGGCTCCACAGCCCTCTCCTGCAAAAGGAGCCAGCGAGACCACCCCACTTGCCCCTTGACCCCTATGGGGGGAGAGAGAAGCCCACCACCCAGAATGCTGAAATAGGAGAGAAATGGCTTTGGAACAAAGCTTCTCACTTGCCCCACCCACCCATGCGAAGTGATCTGGGGGACGGCTTTGATCTTAAAAATTGCCTGAACAAGTCGGGTATCAGAGCCCCACTTCTGCTGCACAGGCGGACACAGATTCTAAAGCTGCACCGGACACCTCTGAAACACCAGGGCTTTCAAGGCCATCTCAGACAGTCTCATCGCTGGAGGCTTTTAAATACAGCCCCCATGTTCTTTAAAAATTGAATTATATGTCTGCAGTCTTTTTCCATTTTTTGAAAGATTTATTTATTGGAAAGTTAGAGCCAGAGAGAGAGAGAGAGAGAGGTCTTTCATCCACTGGTTCACTCCCTAGAAGGCTGCAACGGCCAGCGCTGAGCAAGGCTGAAGCCAGGAGCCAGGAGTTTCATCCAGGTCTCCCCTGTGGGTGGCAGGGGCCCAAGCACTTGGTCCATCTTCCATTGCTTTTCTCAGATCTTTAGCAGGGAGCTGGATCAGAAGTGGGGCAGCCAGGACACGAACCAGTGCCCATGTGGGATGTCAGTGTAGCAGGTGGTGGCTTTACCTGCTACACCACAATGCCGGCCCTACAGGGCCCATGTGTCACGGGGAAAGTCTGGGGTCTGCGGGGTGCAGGAGGTGGGGGGCCTCTGCTGGGGGGGACCCTCCACCATTTGGGACTCCTTCTTCTTCCTGCAGCCTTGGTATCAGATGCCCCTTTATAAATGGTAGATGAGCTGCGTCTGTTAATGTCCTTACTTGGTAAAGATAAACCCTGTCACAGAACCCTATTTTTTTTTAATTCCTGCTCAATGCCATGCCAGAAGCTCTGCACCCCCCGGGTGGGCCTGAGGTGGGGTTCAGGAGTTTGATCTCGTGTTACCAGGAACATGATAAATTCTGCTGTCAAGCAACCGAACTTCACCCGAGAGGTTTGGGAACAGCCCCAAGGCCGCTCGCACAGCAGGGGAAGCCAGAGCTGGGGTTCAAGTGCCACCCTCTCTGTGTGAGAGCTGCCACCCTCTCTGTGTGAGAGTTGCCACCCTCTCTGTGTGAGAGCTGCGGCCACCAGGGTCACCCATACATGGAGGACGTGGCCAGGGCTGCAGAGGACCCCAGTGGCAGGGCGGTGAGCCCAAGAGGAGGCCACGTGGAGGACCTGGGGGTATCCGCCGCCACCTCCGACTCGGTCGCTGCAGGCCATGTTGGGCTCCTGCCCCGGCAGCACAGGGGGACAGTGCCTGTGTGGATTCCGCCAGCCACGGCAGTGAACTTCATCCAGCCTCTGTCTGGCAGGTGTCTGCAGCCACAGTTGCTTCTTCTTCTGGAAAACTCCTCTGGGGAAGGGGTCGAGGTGGGTGCAGGCCAAGCCTGTGGTCCGTCCCAGGACAGACCCTGCAGGTAGGTGGGAGATGGCTGCCGGTGGGAGTGGAGTGCACCCAGACCCAGAGGTTCCAAGTTCAAGTCCAGGGACCAGAGTCACTCCTGAGGGGCCCTGGGGTGGGGATGCTGGGTGGAGCGTGGCCCTGGGGCTCCTCCAAGCCCAGGATATCCACGAAGAAAGCTTGAGGGCACAGCCACGGGAGCCGGCCGTGAGAACCCCGGGGGCAGCCAGGCGGCGGGCAGGGTGGAGGAGGCGGCCTGGCCGGGGCTGGTGGAGATCAGCTAGGTGCAAAAGAAATTGGGGTAGTAGCGGTAGTGAGGGTTGTAGCTCCAGAGGTTTCTCTTCAGGCAGTAGACGAACTTGCGGTCGCAGGTGCACAGTAGCATCTGGCACAATGACCCCAGCTCTGCAAAGGGGACCCCAGCACAGGGTGAGAACAAGATGAGGCTGCACCGACTGGCACTCCCTTCTAGCCTAAGCAGGCTCCCCAGGCCGCTGCCTGCTCCAGGGAGCTCTCTGTCTAATGAGGGAGGCATGGCTGCCAAGCTAGGGAAACACATAGTCTGATGGGAGAGGCACTGCTGCTGCCCAGGGTGAGGTTTCAGTCCAGGGACACACAGCTCCTGCGTTTGGAGCTGATGGAAAAACACATCCTCTTCCCCTTGGTGGGGTACCCAGCCTGATGGTGGAGACAGCGTCTGGGCTGTGAGACTCCTGGCGGAGACACCATCCCCAGGCTTGGAGCTCAGCTCAGCCCTGGCAAGCTTTGGGCTTCAGGGCCCTTTTATGTAAAGCAGGGGCAGGGGGAGCGGGGAATGAAACTGACTCCAGGATGTGCTGGGGAGGAGCAAGTGAGAGAACCCAGCAAACGTGGCCCCGTGGCAATGGCGGGTGGCAGAGGCTGCACCACCCCTGGCAGCAGGAGTGCTGGCCCTCATCCCCGGCTCTGCCCCTCCACACATGGGCTGGCTGTTACCCAGAGCAGCTGGGATCCCGCTCTGCCAGTGGGCTGGGCGGGAAGGCAGGGGCTTACCGCAGGTGACCAAGCCCCGGGCAAAGCGGTACTTGTAGGACTGCGTCCGGATGTTGCAGGCTCTCTCCTCCAGCCGCCCGTAGCACTTGTCATGCACCCAGCAGCACCTGGCGACACAGGAGACTCAGATCCTGAGGAGGGAGGACACCCCCGCCCGCCTCGTCCCGGTGAAAGTCACCGACACCGAGATGAAAGCCTTCTTGTCAGACCCGCTTAAAGGGAGAGCTGGGGTGTTACAGAGACAGAGGGCTCACGCCTGCCTGTCTGGGTTAGCGACGCCCTAAAACCCCGCAAGAAATTCCACGCGCCTGTGCTTTGCACGCCTGGCACAGAGCATGCACAGCTTTCTGGAACAAGGTGTATCTTTAGCAGTCTTTATCCCACACCTGACTCGGAGGACACACCCAGGACAGAGCACCCGCCCCGCGATGGCACCCACATCAGTGAGCTGACGCCAACCCCTGCCCTGGCTCTCCAGGGATTTGTGGCCAAGTAGGGATGCACCCCTTCTCCCTGTTTGGCTGATACAGACTCCTGCCCTTTTCCTCAGCCTCCCAGTGCCCCACAGTTAACTGTAGCACACGGATTCCCTCTGCGGGGCCGGTACTCTCAGAAAGATCGCCCTGCTTATTATTGAGGCTGATGGGGCGGGGTGCAGGAGTGGCCCGAGGCGAGCCCACCTTCAGAGAGAACTCAGCCCTGCCCTCCCGGCGTGCACCCCCACCCTGCACAGAGGCTCCCAGCTGACTTCATCTGGGAGCTGGTTTAGCTAAAGTCACCTTCCATGGGAGGGGTCTTCAAAATGCATATTGTGAAAAAACTGTGTGCAATTCAAGCCTTATTTTTATGCCAAAATAAACTCACCTTTAAATTCTACGTTTCCTGGAACTTGCTGCAGTGCCCTCGCACCCCTCTGGGGACCATAAAGGCCTCGTGGTTCCCGGCCAAGCCCTTTCTGATGAGAGGGCAAGAACTCTGCCTCTCACCCAGCTTCCCTCTGTCCACGCAACTTGGTGGATTTCAACTGTTGTGTGTCAGGCTCTTTATAAAGAGGATTTATGTATTTATTTGAAATGCAGAGTGATAGAGAAAGAGGGACACACACACACACACAGATCTAGCCTCAATGGCCAGGCAGAAGCCAGGGGCCTGAACTCCATCCAGGTCTCCCACACGGGTGGCAGGTGCCCAAGTTCTTGGACCACCACCTGCAGCCTTCCCAGGTATGTTCAAAGGGAGCTGGATCAGCAGCAGAGCAGCCGGGACTTGAACCCGTGCTCCAAGGTGCGATGTCAGTGTTGCAGGCAGCAGCTTACCCCCCTGCACAGCGACGCCAGCCCCATGCACATGTCTCGAAATTCAAAGGATTGCCAAGGCAGCGCGAACCTTGGGGACTCGAGCCGGCTCTTCATCAGACATCTGGGGGATCGTCTGAACTCCGAGTGTTTGTTCATGGCAGCACCAATTTAAAAGCCCATGACTATGAGGTCAAACAATCAGAACGAGACACGTTTCTCAGTTGGCATCCTGGAGCTTTAAAATGCATTCAGGACTCAAAAAAAAAAAAAAAATGCCTCACTGCAAAATACCCACCTCCAGGTAAAAAAAAAAAAAATTCCCTGCTTTTCCCCCCTTCCACCCGGGGACTCCCCCGCCCCCACCATGAGCCTTCTCTAAGCTGGACTTGGTAACTTTCCCAAAACTGCTCCCGGGCTAACCCGATTCCTCCGTCCACAGAGGCCAGCTCAGCTCTCCGCAGGAGACCTCTCCGGAAATTCCAGGGGGAGAAAGCGAAAGTTAAAATGCGCTGGTCTAGACTATCGGCTGTCCAAGTAGAAACACTCAGAAGGCAGCACACGCAGGGGTGAAGTTGTTCTGTAAAAGACCCCGTCCTCTCACCGTCTCTGTCTCTCTCACACACAAATTTCTTTTCTGAAAGAGACAGACACCCTGTCTTCAAGGAAACCGAGAAACCATTGCACACGTTGTGAAAATGACTCCGCCCACCGCCATCCGTTCACAGTGGAGCGCTCCGTGTGCAGTCCAGGGGCGCCCCCGCCATGGACCTGCCTCCCCGGGGGTCTCACTCCCACAGGCGGCTTTCCACCCCACGGACAGCGCTCCCCTCCCCCGGTCCTGGAGCTTAGGTTCGATTTAATTCTCTGACCCAGCCGGGACCCTCAAAAGGCAGACAGTCCACGTAGGAACCTGAGACCTGACACAAGTGGCAGAAACGCTGAAAATCCCTTTCCCCAAACTGGCACCCCCAGATCTCCATCTGTAACACCCAGTGGAAAGAAAAGGGCTTTTCCTTGAAAACGCCTGACACAAATCGACTTCTACTTGTTGCATGTCCATGTATGCGTGCAGTATACACCCAGGCCTCCTGTGGATTTCTTTTCTTTTCTTTTCTTTTCTTTTCTTTTCTTTTCTTTTCTTTTCTTTTCTTTTCTTTTCTTTTCTTTTCTTTTCTTTTCTTTTCTTTTTTTTAACAGGCAGAGTGGACAGTGAGAGAGAGAGAGACAGAGAGAAAGGTCTTCCTTTGCCGTTGGTTCACCCTCCAATGGCGCTGCGGCCGGCGCACCACGCTGATCCGATGGCAGGAGCCAGGTGCTTCTCCTGGTCTCCCATGGGGTGCAGGGCCCAAGCACTTGGGCCATCCTCCACTGCACTCCCTGGCCACAGCAGAGAGCTGGCCTGGAAGAGGGGCAACCAGGACAGAATCTGGCGCCCCGACCAGGACTAGAACCCGGTGTGCCGGCACCACAGGCGGAGGATTAGCCTAGTGAGCCGCAGCACCGGCCTCCTGTGGATTTCTAAGAGGTCTGTTTTTCATTGGCTTGGAGATAAATGGGCGCTTAGAACCTGCCAAAAATACACTGGACTTAGCCCAAACACCTTCCGGTTCATACAACGTAAAGAAACCTTTGATGTAAATTTCTTGGTAAAAGGAAAGTGAAGATGCTTTCTGATTGCTAGTCTGAAGTTCCGCCCGGCTTTGCCAGGGCGATATTTGTCTCCACGAGATGTTTCACGTTCTCACCGTTTGACACAAAGGTCATGCAACTATAAACTCAGGGGCCAGCATCGTGGCACAGCTGGTTAAGCCATAGCCTGTTACCTGTATCAGAACAACAGCTAGAGTCCTGGCTGCTCCGTGTCCAATCCAGCTCCCTGCTAATGCACCCGGAAACGCAGCAGGTGCTGGCCCAGGGGCTTGTGCCTCTGACACCCACATGGGAGACCCTGGAAAAGCTCCTGGCTTCTGGCTTTGGATTGGCCCAGCTCCAGCCATTGTGGCCGTTTGGGGGAGTGAACCAGCGGATGGAAGATCTCTCTCTCTCTCTGCCTTTCCTCTCTCTGTGTAGCTCTGACTTTCAAATAAATAAATAAATCTTAAAAAAATAAAACCTTAATTACAAGCAGCCTTGATGTTTAACTCTGAAGTCTGACGATTTTTTGAAATTTTCAACTATCTTATGCAGCTTTTTCTTATTTTACAGTTTTCATTTAGTTTTTCTTTAATTATTATTTGAAAGGCAAAAAGATAGGAAAGAGAGAGAGAGAGAGAGAGAGAGAGAGAGAGATTGGGAGAGAGATCTTCCATCTGTTGGCTCACTTCCCAAACGCCTGCAACGGCTTGCCCTGGGCCACGCTGAAGCTGGGAGCTGGGAGGGCGAGCCTGGGCTTCCAGGTGGTGGCAGGGACCCAGGGATGGCGCCATCAACAGCTCCGTGCGGGCTGTGCATTGCCAGGAAGCTAGAACTGGAAACAGAGCCGGGACTCGAAGTCAGCACCCCCACAAGGGCCGCAGGTGCCCCCAGCTGTGCCGCACGCCTGCCCCCTCCCCACATCTAACTTCCTAATCTGAGTGCTGACTCTGTCCGTTTCTGTCGACTCCTGCGGGTTTTCTTTCTCCCCAGCTCTGACCTGCCTTCGCGGCCTGACACTGATTCCTCGATTCTTGTCCTTCCTGGGTGTGTGTGGGTTGCTCCAAGTAACCAGACAATTGTGTGTGCTGCTTCCAGCAGCATGCGTTCCCCCGATGGAGGGCCTGGTCTTCGTGTCCACTTCATCTATAGCACAGTGTGTGCTCGTAACCACCCTCCCAGCCCCTGGTAAACTCAAGTCCCTTTGCTCAGGTTTGACTTCCAGGTTATCCCAATGGGATTCCTGTAAGGAGAGACAATTGCGTCATCAGGGTGTTTTCTTGATCTTTTGGAAACGGGCCTCGGAAAACAAAGATCTTGTGCTTCATCAAGACAGCGTCAGCATTTCACATCGCCTTTATGCAGGCCTCGAGTGCTTGGTAAAACCGAAACTTGGAAGCGTGCACGTGGTTTCTGTTTTGTTTCTCCTTTAGTTTTTGCATCAATTGGCTATCGAAGCCTTTTAGGGCTCACTCTGCCAACGAGTGACTACTGTTTCGTGCTGGTCAGAGATCCTGTTTGGGTCAAGCAGGCTTCCTCGGGCTCCAGGTTCTACATTAAATCTTTCTGACTCAGAATTAGCCTGGAGTTTTTTTTTTTTTTAAAGATTTATCTGTTTATTTGAAAGTCAGAGTTACACAGAGAGGAGAGGCATAGAGAGAGAAAGAGGTCTTCCATCCGATGGTTCACTCCCAGATGGCCGCAATGGCCGGGACTAGAACCGGCACCCATATGGGATGCCGGCGGGTGCTTCAAGCCAGGGCGTTAACCCGCTGAGCCACAGCGCTGGCCCCAGCCTGGAGTTCTTCCAGTCGGGCCCTTTCTAAGAGAAACCCAGAGGATGGAGCTTTCAGAGTGCAGGGATGACAAACGGGCTCAGCTTCCCTGGTATCTTGGAATGCATGAAACATTATCAAACAATGAAGTGATGGCAAATCTTTAAGCTGTATTCTGGAGCGGTTGTTGACTTGGATGTTCTAGAGATTACGTGAACTTCGTAAGTCTGATCGTCCCAGGATGAAGCTGTCAGTTACAATTCTTATTTTCAATGAAAGCAACTGAATTTTGTGGTCAGTTGCTGAACTCTTTTCAGAATTTTCACCACAAGGGGGCAGTGTGGCAAAGCGGGGTTAGCTGCCACCTGCGATGCCGGCATCCCATGTGGGTGCAGGTTCCTGGCCAGGCTGTTCCACTTCCCATCCAGCTCCCTGCTACTGCACCTGGGAAAGCAGCAGAAGATGGTCCAAGTGCTTGGGCCCCTGCCACTCATGTGGGAGACCCAGATAAAGCTCCTGGTACTGGGGTTAGGGCTACGCCAAGCCCTGGCTGTTGCTCGTCCTTAAACATTCTTGTCTCGGAGGTTCCAAGAAGCCTCGATCCCAAACCATCTGTAGCCGACGGCAATTTGGCAAAGCGCACTTCTGTGAACAAAGTGAAGATGCTTGCTTTCTTCCTCCTTCTCAATTACTCCAAATTAAAACAAATCTCTCTGTTGTTTTGTCTGTCTAATGGCACTATGGTTGCTTGCATAGGTCCAGTAACAATCTGCTTGCTTTATAACAGGAAACAACTGGAAACGCTGGCTGGAAATAGGAGGCTGTATTGTAAAATGTACATAAAACACCTGGCTTCCAGTAAGGGAATAGAAGTTGTTGATTCCTGGCAGGCCCAGGACTTCAGGCAATTAAGTGCTACAGGTAAAACTGAAGTCTGCCTGGCTTTGGCTTTCTAGTCTGGGGAAGATTCTACATCTGAAATCATCATATGGAAAATCACTTTTCCTCGTGTGTAAACAAAGTCATTTTCTAAACAAATTTATTTATTCATCTCTGATTATGTTTGTTAAAAATATAATAATAAAATATGACTGCAGGGAAAAAATATTAGGTATCTAAAAAAACACCATGCCTGGGGCTGGCATTGTGGCGCGGTGGGTTAAGGTGCTGCCTGCGACGCCGGCATCACAATCAGAGCACCAGTGAGCCCCAGCTGCTCCACTTCCAATCCAGCTCCCTGCTAGTGTGCCTGGGAGAGCAGGGGAAGACAGCCCACAGATGTGGGCCCCTGCCAGCCACATGGGAGACCCAGATAGAGCTCCAGGCTTCTCGCTTAGACCTGACCTATCCCCAGCCATTGTGGCCATTTGCGGGAATGAACCAGCAGATGGAAGACCTCTCTGTATCACTTTGCCTTTCAAATAAATAAAATAATTTTTAAACCTGCCTTCCCCCAACTATACTAATCTTGCCATTAGATTGTAGCTCCGGTCATTGTTTTTGAGGGTATTTTTTTTTTTATTTGACAGGCAGAGTTAGACAGTGAGAGAGAGAGACAGAGAGAAAGGTCTTCCTTCCATTGGTTCACCCCCCAAATGGCCACCATGGCCAGAGCTTCGCCTATCCTAGCCAGGAACCAGGTGCTTCCTCCTGGTCTCCCATGCAGGTGCGGGGCCCAAGCACTTGGGCCATCCTCCACTACCTTCCCGGGCCACAGCAGAGAGCTGGACTGGAAGAGAAGCAACCGGGACTAGAACCTGCGCCCCAACCGGGACTAGAACCTGGCGCCCATATGGGATGCCAGTGCCGCAGGTGGAGGATTAAGCAAGAGAGCCGCAGCACCGGCCCCGAGAGTATTTTTTTTATTATTATTATCGATCTGTAGATTGTACTGAATTCTAAATTCTTCCAGTTTTCTCTAATATCTGGCTATAACTTTGCAACTAAGGACAGGAACTGCTCTGTTCTTACAACCCTACAAGCCAAAACAGGATAGAATAATGTAGGTTTCCAAGAAGTCTCACGTCTGATGCATTGGCCACAACAACCCTCTGGTGCTACAACCAGAGACGTTTGAACTACAAACCAGGATGGAGAGTTGACTCAGAACTAGACTCCAAATCATAATAAACTCATATGTCTTTAGCTTTCTTCGTTTATTCCTGCCTTTCTTACATGACAGGATGATGGGATTGTTAAAATTTCATTAGTCCACCTAGTGGGTGGATTCGGCAACACCTCCATGTAAATCTTCAGAAAGAACGGCTGCAACAGGTTTCACCTCGTTCCTCCTGATCATTGGATGGATTCAGTCGGTTACCTGCAAGCCTGGGTCATGGCTCAAAACCATCAGGCAGATACTGAGGCTGGGGTATAATTATTAATGCCACTTTTTTATTATTTCCTTTTAAAATTGTATGTGCTGTCTGAAGTCTCTGTGGAGGTATAAATCCTCGCAAAAGCCCCCTGGCCCAGCACTCCGAGATGACAGCCAGTGCCTACAGAACAGCTCAGCAGGTCAGGCTGAGTGACGACCCGGGGAGACTCAGGCTGACAGCTCAGCTCCGGCTTCCTGGATGTTCAAGTGGGGTTAGGGGGCTCTCGACATGGACTTCCATCCGTGAATCTCTTTTCCCCTGACGTAGGCCGTGACTGACCACCAGGACAGGTCCATCCCAGCACTGGGGGACACTTGAACCCTGGCCATAAGGTCACTGATCAGGGGCCCTTTTGGAGAAAGGTCATGATCAAAGGAGGGAGATGTGAAAGATGCTGACACGGGATGAAATCCTTCTTGTTAGACCCAGACCAATGAGAACTGGGAGGAAGCAAAGGGGTGCAGCCATGCCTAGTTGCCTAAGTGCTTTCTCCAGGACCATCTGAAGTCCACGGAAACTCCACGCACCCGTGCTTTGTGCACAGACTCCCGCCACCAACCTGCCACATTGCTTCACCCTGCAACAGTGCAGGGAAGGCACAGACGGGGCCATAGGAACCAGACCTCACCACGGAGCCGAAGCCACTCCAGTCCCCAGTCTCTGTGACCAATAACTTTGCATCCAAGCAGCAGTTCATATAAACAATTTCCTTCTTCATTTTTGGCTGATAAAAACATATTTGCCCCAACTTCCTTGGATGCACCCATGGTTTACTGTGATACATGTATTCCTATTGCCATGTACCGCCCATCCCAGATAAATAGCATTATTCTTTGGAAAACCTCTCTCTCTCTCTCTCTCTCTCTCTCTCTCTCTGTTATGTAGGTTGACATCCCTAACAGGAGTCACAATTCAAACATGGCGCTTCAGCAAAGGCCCCCTGGTGGCTGTGACCTGGCTGAGAAGGAGCCTGGCTCTGGGTGGCACCAGGGCATCTGAGACCCACTCTCTCCGCCCGGCTCAGGATCTAATTGCTTCCCAGCCTCCCTATCAACAGGTGCAGCCCCAGGACTAGGTTCTGGCCAGGGGGCTGCACACCGCGCCCATGCCTCCCACGAGAACCTCCTGCAGTGCCCTCCACGTTCTCTCCTTCCCTATCTCCCGGTTGAAAGGCGATGTCCTGGGAGAGGACCCTGAAGCCAAAGGAGACGGCAGTGCCGCAAGGCGGGCAGTGCCACAGTCCCTAAATCAACATCTGAAGCGCCTTAAACTCCTCTCTGAGCCAAAAATGAACTTCTGTTAGCCAGATTGCATTACCAATTGTTTTTCAATTTACTGAAAAATTGAGGTGATACAGATTCTTAATGTCTCATATTGGTATGGTACATTTACTGCCATTAATGAGCCCAAATGGGCATATTACTAATCAAGCATCTAATTATTAGTCAATTGCCTATTTGATAGTGCAGCGATATGATTTCATTCATTGTAAGCCTAGATTCCTTAGTCACCACCTCATGTCCTATTTCTGCTCCAGGGGCCCACCTGTGACACACGTTACACCCAGCCGTCCTGTCTCTGGAGGTTCCTCTAGGTTGTGACAATTTATCCCTTGTCTCTGATGACCTTGGCAGTTTTGAGGGTTCTGGTCAGGTCCTTGAGGGACGCCTGCTATTGGGATTTGTCTGATTTCTTGTTTCCTGTTAAGACCAGGGATGTGGTGATTTTTGTAGTTGTTGCTCAGGATGTTCTATTCTAGCTCCTGGGAGCCCTCAGCTGGCTCCTGTGCCCCTTGGACACAGCCCTGGTGAGGCGGGATCTCGTGTCATGGGTTTGTTGGAGCACTTCGTTCGTTGTCGGCAACACAGCAGCTCTCTGTCAGTCTGTGTACGCCCTACCTTATTCCTAGAGTTGGCCGTTTCTTCGAAGGAGCCCCGGATCCGGCCCCTGAAGGACGGTGTTAGCAACCAGCCCCAGGCAGCACCTCTGCGACGCTGTGCAGTTTTGCCACTTCCCCTGACGGAGCACAGCATGATACGTTTTTATGCTGACTCAGGTACAGACACCTACGTGTCAGTGAAGGCTCTTCAGGGAGTTCATGCAAAATGCATATTACGGAAAACCTATGCACTGATTTTTTTAAAAAACTTACACCGAAATAAACTTCCCTTGCAACCCTGCTTTTCCAAAACCTCCTGGCAGTACCTGCGGATGCATATTTCCCTCTGTAGCCATCTGCAGCTGTATGAAGCTAGACAGGAGTTCACACGGCTGTCTCCAGCTGCTTTCCACGCCCACATGGCTCCTCCTTGCTCCCCCCACACCACCCTCTGGATGATTTCTAAACTCCCACGCCAACAGCGAGACGCTGGGCCCAGCCACCTGCCTTCCGTTTGCTCGGCTGCCCCTTCCGCCCCACGTGCCTCGCAGTAGCAGAATCGTTGACCCAGCGATAAGACCTCCCACATCACCTGCTCATCTAGAACATTGGCTCCTCCCAGGCAGAAGGTGGAGTCTTCTCTGAAAGCCTTCTCAAAACTGCCTCAGCTGACCAGAAAAATACAATATTCTTTATCCCGTAGCTTTGGGACACTCGCTTTAACACCCAAGAGTCGCCATGCTGTGAGGTGTCCAAACAACCCTGCGGAGGCCCAGGCGAGAGGGACCGAGGCCCGCAGCCCCCAGCTCCGCTGAGCTCCCTGCCGGCAGCCAGGGGCAACGTACCAGGCCCAGGGGTGAGCCCTGTGGACAGTGCAGCATCCGGCCCCAGGGCGGCTGAAGCCGGGCAGAGCAGAGCCAAGCCACCCCGGCAGACCCTGCCCCGTTGAATGTCTTGGTCCCTCAGGATTTTACACCGGGACGTCTGTCACACTAGGTGACACGTTAGCCACCGCCAGCATCTCGGGCTGTCTGGGAGTTATCTGGTGATGCTGGTGTCTCTGAGACTTGGCGCTCAGCGCTCATCTTGCAGCACTGCCATTGGGCTCCAGTGAGATGACGTGAGTGCAGAGGCGGGGTCTACCCAGGAGCTCACCAATCAGTGCCATCCATGGGGGTGCCTCGGCCGCCCCAGCCACAGTAGCAGCCGTAGAAGCCGTAGTTGGTCAGGGCGTTCTTTCCAGTCACCTTCTCGATCATGGACTTCAGGTCTAACAAGCTCCCTGGCACGGCAGGCACACCTGAAAGACAGTCCGTGTCCCCAGGTGACCCTGGGAAGCCCGCTCCGGGTCTTCTTCCCAGTACCACCTGTCCTTTCCCCAACCCTGGGGGGTGGGAGTGGGGGGAACAAAGGGAGGGCAGGCAGGAGGCTGGAAGTGATTGAGTTTGGACATGGAAAATGGGCAGACCAGGGTTCAAATCCTGGCTCTACCTCTAATTAGAATCTGATGTTGGGGGCCGGCACCGTGGCTCACTTGGTTAATCCTGCGGCACCAGCATCCCATATGGCCACTGGGTTCTAGTCCCGGTTGCTCCTCTTCCAGTCCAGCTCTCTGCTGTGGCCCAGGAGGGCAGTGGAGGATGGCCCAAGTGCTTGGGCCCTGCACCCGCATAGGAGACCAGGAGGAAGCACCTGGCTCCTGGCTTCAGATTGGCGTAGTTCCGTCTGTGGCAGTCATTTGGGGAGTGAACCAACGGAAGGAAGAGCTTTCTCTCTGTCTCTCTCTCTCACTGTCTAACTCTATCTGTCAAATAAATAAATAAATAAAGAATCTGATGTTGAACAGGCAAGGGACCATTACAGAGCCTCGGTCTCCTCATCCAGAAAATGGGCGTCTATAATCAGCGCCTACCTCTCAGCAGTGTCAGGAGGGTTAAAATAAGAGAAAGTGCGTGAATTTCAAGCACAGAGTAAGTGACTGAGCAGTAGTCGGCGTCATTCATAGGATCTCTGCAAGAAGCAGGCAGAGAGGAACTTCCCGTCTCTCCGGCATTAACACCCTTCCCCCTGCCACCCTCACGGGCACAGACTCTTAATTATAAGGCATAGAATCTCCAAGCAGGATGGGGCCCTTAGCCGCCCCCACAGAGAGGCTGTTGTGACTCAGCGGCGTTAGCCGTGGCTTGTGATGCCAGCATCCGGTACCACAGTGACGGTTTGAGTCCCGAAGGCTCGGCTTCCAGTTCTGCTTCCTGCTAATGTGCCCAGAAGGCAGCAGTACCTGGGTCAATGCCACCCACATAGCAGACTGGGCTGGAGTCCCTGGCCCCTGGCTTAGGCCTGGTCCCGCAGCCCTGGCCGTTGTGACCATTTGGGGAATGAAACAAGAGATGGCAGATCTCTCTCTTCTCTTTCAAATAAATAAATAAATAAATAAATACTAACTGTACAATAAACAAATCCCACCTTACAAAGTGGGAGACCGAGGCCGGGAGGGAGAGTGCCCTGTTCAGGGATTCAGAGTGGGTCTCAGGCTCTCCTGCCCCAGGCTCTCCTGCCCTGGGGGCTTCTGGCTCCTCCATGGCTCTCCCCTGATGGCACGGGGTAGACAGCCTGGCAAGGGTTGAGTCCTGGGTTACAGAGCTGGAGGGACAGGGACTGGTCAGCTCTGGTCACCTCCCAGGTGGCAGGCAGCCCTGTGTGGGATATGCGGAAGACCCAGGCAGGCCTGGGTGGAGAATGGCCCAGGGAACACGGGCTGGAGCCCTTGGAAAAGGGGCGTGGTCTCTATTTTGCTCTCCCTGTTCTGTTCTGGCCTCCTCTTGCTTGCGTACTGGGAAGCAAATATGCCACGCGTGCCCCACACCTGCAACCTGGGCCTGCTGACATTTGTCTCCGAGGACCCTGCCTCGGCCCTCCCCGGCCGTGGTACCGTCCCACGGAACACGGGAGACCAGGAGGCTCAGAGACCCCGCGGCTCCTGCTGACATCCGCGTCCACGCGGTGAGTGCGGAGCTGAGATGCAAAAGCCGTCTCTCTGCGGTCTCCAAGACCCTTCCCCTTCTCCGTCTCATGCCCACGGGCGGAAGGTCACTCAGAGGCCACGGGGCCAGCACTTACCACAAGCCAGGAACCACGCCAGCGTCAGGAGGCCCTTCATCTCTGGGGTTCTGGAAAAGAAAACACATCCATGACACGACTGTCCTCCTGCCCCCCAACCTGGCTCCCACCAGGCGCTCCCCGCCCACCGCTGGGGTCTGGGCCTGCTGGAGCCTCTGTGTTGAGACTTAAAGAAGTCTAAGGGTGGGGGCGGGAGCCCTGGGGAGTGACCAGGGTTGGAGGAATCCATCACGGGAGAGGCCCCACGACGTGAGGCTGTGGACACACACGGACAGGTCCCGGCCCTTGCCACGTGATGCCCTGAGCCACATCGGGGCTCTGTCGGCAAGAAGGCTGTCACGAGACGCAGCCCCTTGAAGTGCACCTCTTTTCTCCAAAATGTTGGGCAGCAGCTTGGTGTTTAGGCACAGCAGGTTAAGCCACCATCTGTGATGCCAGCATCACAAATGAGTGCCGGTTCTAATCCCAGCTGCTCCATTTTCTATCCAGCTCCTTGCGAATGTGCCTGGGAAAGCAGTAGAAGATGGTCCAAGTGCTTGGGCCCCTGCACCCGTGTGGGAGACCCGGAAGAAGCTCCTGGCTCCTGGCCTTGGATCGGCCCAGCTCCGGCCAGTGTGGCCATTTGCAGAGTGCACCAATGATGAAGGATGTTTCTCTCCGTCTCTCCCCTTCTCTCTGCCATTCTGCATTTATAAATTTGTATATAGAGTTTCCCAGCTTCGGGTCTTTAGTCATAGGAAGGAGAAACAAACCAAGCACCAGGTGACCCTAACTGGAAAAGATGAGACAGAAAGCTCCAGGTGGTGACCAAATGGGGTCCCTGGAGGCAGAAGGGGCACTGGAGGAAGGCTTTGTGGGGACACTGTCCCCCCCAGAGCTGGGGGAGGACGAATGCCCGGACACACCCGCCCCTACACAGGAAGGGCTGAAAGCACCCAGAGACACGGGCCGTCTCCAGAGGAGCTGTGCAGGTGCGGGTCGAAGGCAGGGTCTGACGCACCTGGACCCAGCCATTGACCCAGCCCAGAGCCCATCCTGGCCAGAGAGAGCACGGGTGGGGGCAGGGAGGGAGCAGGTGCAGCTCTGTCTTAGGTTCCCGTATCTCACGGTGCTGCCAGCACCTGCTTTTGAGACATCACCTCTGCTGGTTCTTTGGGAGCAGAAGCTGGGCAGATTCACCCCCTCATCTCCACGCTGCTGCAGGGGGGTCAGGAAGGGCACACCAGCACCCCCGAGGGGTCAGTGGCTTCTAGGGCCTCCCTGGGGCTTCTTGGGGCCCCAAGCACTTTGTTTCCTTTAGTTTTTTTTTTTTCTTAAAATAACACTATATATGTATGTACATATGAAATTATGCTCGACATTTACACTGGCCGGAAGACACACACACACACAAACACACACACATACATGCACAAAACCCAGGCTGGGTTAATTATTATATATCCATTATTCTATTAATTTTTTTCTTCCTGATGTTGAAAGACTTTAAAATCAAGACACTTCCCTGGACCTACGCACTGTGCCTACTTAGAAGATACACTGACCCTGGGTGCTCCCAAAGGCTCTGCAGAGTCATTGTACCCATTTTACGAAGGGGAAAACCGAGGCTCAGAGAGCTCAGTGAGTTTGTCAGAAGTCACATAGCTGGTAAGAAGTGGAGGCAGGGAGCTGGCGCTGTGACCTAAAGGTAAAGCTACCACCTGCAGTGCCGGCATCCCATATGGGCACCAGTTCGAGTCCCAGTTGCCCCACTTTTGATCCAGCTCTCTGCTTTGGCCTGGGAAAACAGTAAAAGATGGCCCAAGTCCTTGGGCCCCTGCACCTGCATAGGAGACCTGGAAGAAGCTCCTGGCTCCTGGCTGCGGATCAGCGCAGCTCCTGCCACTGTAGCCATCTGGGGAGTGAACCAGTGGATGGAAGACCTCTCTCTCTCCCCATCCCTGCCTCTGCCTCTCTGTAACTCTGCCCTTCAAATAAATAAATAAATAAATAAATCTTTAAAAATAAAAAAAAGTGGAGGCAGGATTCACACCTAGGCCTTGAGGGCCTCCCTGGCCCCAAGCCCCCCACCCCCCAGGGGCGAGGACTTTGACCCTAGGGCGCTGTGTCC
Organism: Oryctolagus cuniculus; assembly: GCF_964237555.1. Taxonomy (NCBI): domain Eukaryota; kingdom Metazoa; phylum Chordata; class Mammalia; order Lagomorpha; family Leporidae; genus Oryctolagus; species Oryctolagus cuniculus. The sequence continues at coordinate 150,596,702 of NC_091438.1, forward strand.
CTTCCACGGCTCCACCTCATAACATTTCCATCCCAAGAATCCATCTTTGGCAAATGCCCTCATCCCTTGAGTCCAAGGCCAATCATTGCCCGGCGGTGGAAGAAATGTCATGCCTGCTCCTACCGCGGCCTCCCTGTTTCCTGCCCTCCCTCCCAGGACCCCACAGGCCCGGCTCCTCCACGGCTGCCCAGCTGAGAGCACCCCTGCAGTGCCCTGCTGCACCAAGTCCCCAAGCAGAGGGGTCATTGGTGCCAGTGCGCAGCCGCCCGCCTGGTACCTCCCAAGGCCTGGCCTCCTAACACAGACCTCGGACTCCCGGGATGCCCTGGCTGCTGGGCTGGCCTCTGTCCACAGCCCTTCAAGCTCTGCGGACATTCCCAAGGGTTCTGTCCACCCCTGCTCTGCATGCCAAGGGCTCCAAACAGCCAGGGCAAAGGCCTTGGGCTCTACTCTTCCAGGCCACCCCTTCCCTGTGGTCCCTGACCACTTGGTGGGCAGTTCCAGGGTGCTGTGATCGTCCACTGTCCCTGTAAGCCCACAAGGACCTTGGAGGTGCACATGGATCAGTGTGCTGGCCGGGGATCTGCCCTCCGAAGCCGTGGTTTGCTGAATGAACTTTGGTTTTAGGGACACGAAGAGCGAGGCTCAGGCAGTCCCGGTTAGTCGGGGAAACCGACTGTGACCTTGACTGAATCCGCTCCTTGGCCTCTGGGCAGCCCCCGGGCACTGCACCTGCTCTCTCCCGTCTGTGTCTTGTTGATGCTTTGACATCCTGAGGGGCCTGCTGTCCTGGGAGACTCTGCCCTTCTTACCCTGTCCCCCAGGGCTGGCGAATTCCACCCCGGCCCCTCCAGAGAGCAGGCCCTTCCTGTGCAAACCACCCAGCCCCCTCTTTGCCCTAACACACCCCAAGCCACTGTTTCCCCTGCCCTCCATCGTGGGCCAGGCAGCAGCCAGCATCCACCTGCCCGCCCTGCCGTGTGGACCACAGCCAAGGCCCCACACTGTACTTTCCTCCTGCCTCCAGGCCAGCCCTGGCCCGTGCCCGCACGCCCGTGGCCTGCACGCCAGTTCCGTCTCCTGGGAACCCTGAGTAATGAACTCTCTTTCAAACGGCAGCGATTTCCCGATCCAATGCCCCCGCCCGCCCCTCCCCCATACATCCGGGTGCAGTTTAGAACACCTGGGCCTGCCCCTGCCCGTGTGAGGGAGCAGCAGGAGGCTCCTGCAAAGGAGTCTGGGAGAGAAAAGCCCACGTGTCCCGGGGAGGTGGCCTGGAGTCAGCACTGCCCCAGGGAAGGATGTGGCCAGGGCTGTTTTTATCCGGCCACCACAAAGAGCCGCGTGCTCAGCCACAGGTCATTTCCAAGGGAGCGGTGGCTGTAGCAATGGGCGGCGGCAGACGGACGGATGGCAGCACAGGACCTGGAGGCCGGGGAGCCACCGATCACCCGCGGGACAGCTCCCTGCGTGGCCACTGGCAGGGAGGATCAGCAGGCCCCACGCCCCTCTGCACGGAAGGCAGCGCTGAGACCCCCTGCAGACTGCGAGGGAGGTGGGGCCTCTCCACGCCTGGTCCCTGCACCAAGTGGGCCAGGGTCTCCCCTCGCAGCTGCCCACCCCCCGGGTCAGGCAGCCCCCAGAGACAGAGCCCTCACCAGTGAGACCGTCCGTGACCCTCAGGCTGGAGAAGAGGCTGCAGCTGGGCCCGGCTGTTTTTAAGGGCCTCTCTGGCTGCCTCCCATATTCCTGCCTGGGCCTGCTCCCAGATTCCCCTCTCCCCCACCCCCACCCCCAAGACCCTCGGGGACTTTTCCATCTTGCGTTCATGAGTAGCTACTTCCTGCGCAGGTCACAGCCTGGGTGACTCTCAAAGATGTGGAGGAGGGTCTGGCTGGGCCATCCACTGTCGGAGACTCTCCTCCACCAGGAACGGAGCCCTGGACCCCCCTGTGGGGGAACAGCCTCCCTCCCTCCCTCCCACCTCAGCAGGTCCCCAGCCCTTGGCAAGCGTCCTGGTTCTGCCAGCCCCTGGCTCCTGTTTCATCCTGTCTCGCTCAGCCTGAGCCAGGGACAGCCTGGGGAGCCAGGCAGCACTACCCCTGCCCGGACCGAAGCTTTGCCCCGGCCCTGGTCCTGTTGTTCCCAGGCTGGGGCGACTCGGGAGCCCATGAAAAGCCCACCCTGGAAACGCTTCGAAATGCTGCCTCCCCGGGTCCAGCAGGCACTGGCCTTCTGTCATCTGAGTCCCCATCAAACTCCTGCATTTTTTCCCTCAGGCACACGGGTAGAGAAGCAGTCACATCGTCGCTGTGTGACCCCAAGAAAGTTACTACACTTCTCTGTTTCTTTGCAGGAAACATGAAACTAATCACTCCCCAGCCCCAGAGGCTCCTGGTGAGGAATCCACCATGTGAAAATATCCACAATTATTATGCGTGAATCAAAACTTCGGCTTAAGGAAATGGAAATGCTGGCTACTGTGAACATTAAACATTATATATGCATCATGAAGGATCACACGTTAGCCCATAAAAACACAGTAATAAATAAGGGGGCGGGGTCAAGCATTTGGTGCAGTGGTCAGGTCATGGCCCGGGACACCCACAGCACACAGTGCAGTGCCTGGTTTGGGTCCCAGCTGCTCTGCTTCCAATCCAGCTTCCTGTCAATGAGCAGCCAGGAGGCAGCAGGTGTTGGCTCAAGTACTTGGGCCCCTGCCACCCATGTGGGAGCCCCGAATTGAGTTCCCATCTCCTGGTGCTGGCCTGGCCCAGTCCTGGCTGCTGTGGACATTTGGGGAGTAAACCAACAGAAGGAGGATCTCCTCTCTCTCTCTCTCTCTCTCTCTTGTTCTCGGTGTCTCTAAAATAAAACAAAAATCAAATATTTCTCAAAGGTATATAAAATACCGTCAACAGGGCTCTGGGTCGCATGGGCGTCGACGCAGGCTTCCGCACTCCTGGCCGAGTCGCCCCAGTGTGACCAGGAGTGCACCTGCCTAGGATTTAGTGAACTTTTCCGTTTGTGGCACCCAGAGCGGCGACAGGCAGAAGCATGCTGGTGAGTAAGTGGCAGCTGGCTTTCTAGAATGTTTTCTCAGGACCTGGGGAGCGCCTCTTGTTCTCCATTGGCCGCTTCTGTCCTGCCCCAGGCCTGCCTCCATCGGGACCCCTGCCTCTACTGTCTGCGAGGCCAGGGGATGGGAGCCCCTTCCTCCCCCTCCGCTGACTTGCTTTTCTCTCCCTGGCACTGGGGAACTCCCGTGAGCTACAGAAGAGTCTTTACTGAGTGTGCACTCAGGCAGGCACTGCTGGACCGAGCAGCCCTGCCTGCTGGGACAGAGAACAGCAGACGCGTGCCCTGGGCTCAGTGCTCCTCCTCCTCCTCCTCCTCCTCCTCCTCCTCCTCCACCTCCTTGCCGCCCCAGTGCTAAACCAAACTAAACCGGGCCAAAACAAAGAACCCGCCCTCCCTGGCCTCCGATGACCTCGCTCTGCTTTCGTTTTCCTCTAAAAGCCGGATTTCTAGGCAGAGGCCTCCTCCTTTCAGAGCTCCCCCCCTTGGCCGTACCAGGTCAAGGTCACAGTGTAATGTGTGGCTGCCCCCCCTCCCCCGCCTCCTAGATGCAGGTGTGCGCCCAGGGGCCTGCCCTCGACTCACCGTCCCCCATCCCCCGCCCCAGGTGCACCCATCTGGCTTCCGGGATTTCCATCCTATTTCTGTGCAGGCATTGAGCAGGTGCCCCGGGCTGACCCGTGTTTGGCTCTGGCTTTGACTTTCCAAGTATCACTCAGTAAAGGGACAACTGAACACGCGAGTGAGGAGAAGGCTCAGGCCAGGTACAAACTCCTGAGCTTCAAGTTGGCCCTGCATTCGGCTGGGTCCTGCCTCGGGCTCCCCGTGTCCCCTGGGCAGGCTGTTGAACCTCTGCGAGTCAGATAGGACCTGCTGGAGCCAGCCTCGCTCAGCAATCGGGATCAGTCCAGGAGCTGCACGAAGGTGTCTGGGGTCCATTTTCTCCCCAGAATGGGAAATTACTGTCAGCCGCCTCGCAGATGTGGCCCAAACTCACCAGGCAAACAGGATGGTGTGGAGGAGCCCGCTCACAGGGAAGATTAGAGTGCAGAGAAGGAAGGAGGAAGGTAGCTTCGTACATTAGGTGCAAGACTGCGCTCTCCGCAGTACTCAGCCGTAGTACTCAGGACACAGGGAGGGACCTGGGTGCTGGGTATAAAGTACTTGTGGGACTGCTCTGGGTGCACCTGCTCGTTGGACACCCGGTATGACAAGGCACACAGTGAGGATTCACCTCCATGCATTTCCGGAGTCTGAGTCCGTCTCTCGTGCGGACAGGTGAGGCTATTCCCCGCCAGGTGAGCCAGCGAGGGGCCCAGCACCGCCAGGGGCCCAGCCACCCAGCAGAGGCTGCTGCATGGCAGCCGTTCTAAGTAGTCTGACCGCTGTGTCTTCGAAGTGAACTCTGAAGGTAGGCTCGCTGCCTGCTCTGCCTCCGGGAGCCTGGCACTGGGCACAGAGCAAGTGCTCAGGGTTTGCTGAGTGACTGCCTGACTCCCCCAGCCCTAGTGCCACTTGCACCCCCATAGCCCCAGCTTATCCTTGAAAGATTAGGCACACACACGTGTGTACACACACATGTACACAAACACACGGAATACATGTGTACACACACATGAGATGGAACTGGAAAGTTAGCTTATTTGGGTGCTAAAATTTCTTTGGAATCCATGGCCAAAGAGGCCTTGTAATATGCACTTCGAGGAAAGCGCCTATTATGACAAGCATGGATTTCAGGATGATTTTTTGCACCAAAATAGACGCATCTTCTCATTTCCTTGTTCCGCAAACTTTCTGAAGCACCCTCATGGTTGCACCTGCCATATAACCCAGCTTGGAGACCCTGGGAACCTCAGAACCAAAGCTGCTGTCCCCTCCCGGTTCCCCAGTCCCCATCCTGGTGATGTTCAGCCACCGGGCTGAGCAGATCCGCAGTCACTTCAGCCCCACCACCAGGAGACTGCGGAGGGCAGAGTTCTCAGATTCCGCTCTGCTCCCAGCACCCAGAGCACCCAGACAGGTGCTCGAGAAATCAAAATTCCCACCCACCCGCTGCTCCCGGCACCTGCTGGGTCTCCCAAGACCAGGCTTGTCCCAGGGCTGAAGTCCGCCAAGGGCAGCCACAGAAACCTGGACACACGCTCGCCCCCGGGAACCTGAGCTGAAACGTCCTGGCCCCGCCAAATGCTTTACTGCCCTCCTGGACGTTGGCATGGATGACAGGATTGCCCGGCCCTCACTGGCAGCACCAAGTCTATATTGAGTCTTCCTCCTCCAGAAAGTCTTCCGAGATTCCTCCTTCTGCGGGGAGCTTGTCTGAAGTCATGACACCTTGCACACACTGTCCATCTAGCACTTCCTGCCTCCACGGCCCCACTGCCCCACAGCCCGTGTTGTGGAACCACCTAGTTAGCTGTGTGACCTCAGACGAATAATGGGTTCATGATTTCAGCTGCCTTGAGCCTGCATTCTGAGTTGATCCACAGCAGATGCTGGGCACATAGTGAGGTCAGGGGAGACACGCCCCCACGTGACTTATGAGGAATTCAGGAATAATGGGGAAGATTGAGCAAAGAGATACAGCGGGGTCAGCCAGAAAGAGGGCGGGGTGTCAGGCAGAGGCATCTGGGCTTTGGTCCCAATTGCATTCTGGAAAGATCTCAATCAACAGCAAGATGACCCAAGTTCAGTATGAAGATGGCAAACAGGCCCTGGCCTGAGAACCCCGCCCCCAACCCACCCACAGTGGACATGCACAGGACAGGATGGGAAACAGCCCAGCCAGCCTGTGTGGCCCCAAACCCGGCTGTGCCGGTTACGGGTTTTTAAATGACAGTTCACCAAGATCTTAGCACAGAAGAAAAATGGCGAGCCCTTCTGCTGTCCTGTGGCATGGAGGGAGCCGATGGGTATTCTGCGCTCCCTGTCCAACAGGTGCACCTCCACTGGAGTCGTGCCCAGGGGTGCTGCCGAGAGCAATGCCTTTTGCGAGAGATACGGACCGGGTGGGCTCAGGTGTCCACCAACCAGCCACCCTGTGGCGGGTCGTGCCCTCAGACTGACTGCCCTTAGACACCCCAAGCCTCTACGTAGAGCTGGGTGCTTCTGCACTTACTCACCGCCCCCACATACCCAGCAAGTCCTCATTCTCCCGACTCCTTGTCCTCAGATCTCAGCTTCAGTGACACTTCTCCCAGGAGGCCTTCCCTGACTACCTACCCAAGCTCACCCTGGTTTTTTTTCGTTCCGATCCCTTAATTCCTTGTACTCCTTGTTAAGGCTTACATCTCCCTCCGCTAGACCATAACACCCAAGGGCGGGAGACCCCTCCGTCTTATTCTTCATGCTCGCCTCAGCAGCCAGCACACCGTCCATACAGGGTTGGCGGCTGGAACTTATCTGTGGGGTAAGAGAATGGAAGAAGGAAGCAAGGACATCCGGAGGGAGCGGCGGCCCCGCCCAGGTGTCCGCTCGCTGTTGGGGTCCTCACCGGCAGGCATCGTGGCACAGCAGGTTACGCGAGTGCTCGCAAGGCCAGCACCCCATATTTTAGCTGAGGTTCCAGCCCCTGCTGTTCAAGTGCAAATCCAGCTCTCGGCTAACGCACCAGGGAAAGCAGCAGAAGATGGCTGACATCCTTGACCCCTGCTACCTCCATGGGAGACCTGGACAGAGTTCCAGGTTCCAGGCTTGGGCCTGGCACAGCCCTGGCCGTTGCGGCCATTTGCGAAGTGAATCAGCAAGTGGAAACTCTCTCTCCCTCTCTTTCTCTCTCTCTCTTCTCTCTCTCTCTCTCTCTGCCTTTCAAATAAATAAAATAAATCTTAAAAAAAAAAAAAAAACAGCAGAGAAAGATGCACACAGCTGGTCCTGGCTGGTGGCAGCCGACAGCCGTACGTCGCTGGCAGTTCTCGGTCACCAGTGGTTGGTTCCCTGTCCACATCTCCCCAGCGCTGCGGCTGACAATGAAACCCAGACACTGATCTGGGGGCCGGCACAGGCTTTGTTTCACCTTTGAGCACCGTAATCGGTCACACTGTTCACACCCCAGGGCTCTGCTGACCGGCTGCCCTGCCTGCCTGGAGTTCTGCCGTCCGCTCCGCCTAGAACGTTCTCCACTGTCCTTCTACCCGATCAAAGCTTTTCCAAGCAGTAGCGCCCCCTCGCCTTTGGAGGCAGGAGGAGCCCTGGAGCCTCCTGTGGTCTGACTCAGCGCTCGCCGAGGCGCCCGCAGCTGGAATGCCCGGCTTGTCCCAGTTCTTGAGCAAATCCTACACAGCAAACAAAGGCAAGCCAAATCCCCCGGTCCCTGCACTTCACAGTTTGTAATCCAGCTGTGTCTGGGAGGAAGGGCAAACGGGAACAGTGTCTGGAGTGTCGTTTGCACCCAGAACAGCCTTGAAACGTCTCCCTTGGACCTAAGGGGAGGGGGGAGTGTCATCTCTTCCCAGATGCCCTCCCTGATACTCCCTGCAGCATCCACGGTTTTCTCCTCTTCTCCTGCCTCAACTCTCCTGACCCCCACGACAGCACAAAGCACCCCCATGACAGCTGAATCAGAGGCGCCTGTCGCCCCGCCGCCCTCCCCACAGTCTGGGAAAGAAGGCTGACACTAGCATCCAGGCTCTCTCTTCCTCCCCCCTTCCCTTTCTCCTCCTCCTCCTCCCTTTCCTCTCGCCCCGCTCAGCCCTGTGTTCCTACTGCTCCCTGGGCACCCTTTTCCACCAAGCTCCTCCTCACCCTTGCAGACACGGCTTGCCTCTTACCCCGCAGCCACCCAGAGCGGCCCTGCTACTTGCCCAGCCCCGTTCTGGACACGGGGGATACAGCAGGGCACGGGGCAGGCAGAACTCTGCCCTCGGGTGACCTCCGTGCGAGACCACCCTGAAATCCTCGGACGGTCTCTTTGGAGTAGACGTCTCGCTGCTAGGAGCAGCAAGAGGGTGGATTTTCATAAGGACTCAGCTTAGCCGTAGTCCAGCCATGATGGCAGAGCCTGGTCCCCGGCTGCACAGGGGCCTCCGTGTGCAGCAGGGCTGGGGAGGGAGCTAAGGGGGAAAACTACGATGCAGGTTAGTAGTTGAGCTTGCTGACGGGTCTTGTCCTTTGCCTTTTTTTAGTTACCAACTCCCCCAACTGTATCTATAACCAGTAACCACAGGACCCCTGTCTGTGCCACATCCGTCTGAACCAAGAGCTGTCAGAAGCACTCTCCCAGACATCGCCGTCACCACACGTCCCCTCCCTGTGCTGCCCTAACCCCAGCCTCCCCCACTCTCCTCCCATCTGCCCAGCAACAGGCCTGGGTGCCCATCCCATCTCTGACACCATCCATCCGGGCTCAGATTATAACCCCCAACTTTCTCAACCAATGAGAAGCAGGGAAAAGGGGTCTTTGCGTGGCAGGGATAAGAGGAGCCGAGAACCCAAGACCGCCGGACGCTCACCAGGAGAAACCGGGAGAAATAAACGCCTTGCTTTCTGCTTCTGTCGTGTCTCTGAGTCCAGTCTTTGGTGGGCAGGTAGTCTCAGGAGGGCTCATCTCCCACAATCCCTGAACCCTTTGAAGACCCCTGTACTTAGCACAGGGCTAAACTGCCTTCCCGAGAGGGGGGTCCCGGGGAGAGGAGGGAGGAGACTGCCGGAGAAAGCGCCCGGGGCAGGGGTGGGGACATCACCATAAAAGCACGGGTACCCCATCTTACCAATGTCTGGCACACAGCAGGTGCCCACAGAGCTTCAGGGAGGCTGAATGGATGTTGATGACGCCTTTTCCCAAAAGGGAAGATTTGCTTGTGGTTTGGGTTAAAGAGAAATCCAGACGAGCCCTCCAGATGAAGGGCAACAGAAACGAAGGTCTGATCTCCCCGGTCGCAACCCTGCCCTGCGTTTGCACCACGCTTTAGGGGCGCTCTCCCAAGTGGCCCTCGTCTTCCCTTTACCTGTGGCCCGGCTCTTTTAGAGCCACAGCAGCTTACAGGGTTGGCCCCTGGCAGCCCTGGGGAGACCCCGTGACAGGTGCCCCGCCCGCCCGCCCCTCCTACGGCCCCTCTGGGGCACAGCAGAGTCCACCTGCTCCCTCCTCTCCCTGTCCAGCTAATTTGTGCAGCCCCCATGCCAGTAACTGACCTCTTTGGCCTGGCTCAGCTCCTGCTCCCCAGGCCTGCCCCCACGAGCAGCCACGTTGGCAGAACCTGGTGCCCGGGCCCTGCTGGCTCCCTGCCTCCCGCCAGCCTGCAGGCCCCCAGGGAGCAGCCCAGGGTCGCTCTTCCAGCTGTGACTGGCAGCCAGCTATGCAGACAGGCGCGGCGGAGGTGAGGAGAAACGTCTGCAGGGACCCAGCCAGCGCACAGCCCTTTGCACATGCAGACACGGAGCGGGCTCTGCTGCCCCAGGGGCCTGGGCGGTCACCCAGAGCATTCCAGCGTGGGAGGCTGGAAGTCCACAATTATCCAGGTCACGGCCTGAGCCACTGCACGGGCTTTGTAATCCCTTCAGCCCCGGGCACCTCACCCCGGCCCTGGGCTCAGAGCGTTCTTAGGGATCTGCCTGCCCGCTAAGCACCTTGACCGTGAGAGTGCCAGGGCCTGCTCGGTTGTGGCTGGCAGAGGAGGACGACACGCCCCGGGGCCCAGGTGGAGGAAACCAGACGAGGGGAACTCGCTCAGATGGGAGTTAGCGGAGTCACCACCAGGGAGGCCAAGGCGTTTCTGGAAGCGAGTTCTGAGAGAGGGGAACCAGTGGCCGGGATGCACTGGTGTCATTCATTCCAAAATCATTTCCTGAGCACCCGCTGCGTGAGACACATGGAGCAAGGTGCTTGCCCCTGAGGGGTTTCACGGTGGGGATTGCTCCCGGGTGTGCCACCGAAGCCGCTGTGGGAATGCGGGGAGCAGAGGCGTGGGCCCCAGAGCAGGCCAGGAGGGAAAGGACGGCAGTCACAGCCCTGCCCCACGCGCGAGTCCTAGCAAGTAACCTTCGTGGGCACCTGCTGTGTGCCAGGCACTCTGCTACACAGACACACGATTAGCCCCGTGCTCTGCGTGCCCAGGCCACGCGGCGACCCACACGCCCCAGCCTCTTACAAGGACTCTGCTCATTCAGAATGGCAAGCCGGCGATTGATTGACACAACACAGATGTTAGATCTTTCCTTCTCGTGCTCAGGGAGGAGGCAAAGCCTTAAAAACAATCCAGGGCGCCGCAGCTCACTAGGCTAATCCTCCGCCTGCGGTGCCGGCACACCGGGTTCTAATCCCGGCTGGGGCACCAGATCCTGTCCCGGTTGCTCCTCTTCCAGTCCAGCTCTCTGCTGTGGCCCAGGAAGGCAGGGAAGGATGGCCCATGTGCTTGGGCCCTGCACCCACATGGGAGACCAGGAGGGAGCACCTGGCTCCTGGCTTTGGAGTGGCGCAGGTGCCAGCCATGGCGGCTACTGGGGGGTGAGCCAATGGAAGGAAGACCTTTCTCTCTGTCTCTGTCTCTGTCTCTCTCACTAACTCTGCCTGCCAAAAAAAAAAAAAAAAAAATCCAGGAAAAAAGTGAGAAGGGGAACCTCTGGGTCAGGGTTTAGCCTAGTGGTTGTGCCTCCTGTCCTGTCTGAGTGCCTGGGTTCGAGTCTCAGCTGCAGCTCCTGACGATGCAGCCCCTGGGAGACAGCAGTGACGGCTCACGTAACCGGGTTCCTACCACGCACGTGGGAGACCTGGACTGTGTTCCCAGCTCCCAGCTTCCACCCCCACCCTCCCACAGCTGCTCAGGCATGGGGGAGTGAATCAGCAATAATAGGAGCGCTCGCTCACTCGCTCGCTCTCTCTCTTAAAAAAAAAAAAAAAAAAAAAGACCTCCTATCATTCACCCAGATAGGCTCTCTTAAGAATAATTTTTATCTCCCTTTCTTTTTGTTTTTGTCCACGTTGGCTTTTGCTGCCTTGTTTTTAGAAGCACGGCTTCACAGATGACGTCAGAATTCTCCGCGCCCTCTCCTGCCCTGCCTCCACGCTCCCTTCCTCCGTGTGCAGACGGCCAGCAGGAAACGGACCGCAGTCGGGTGCAGACCTGGCCCCCGCGCATCCACAGGGAGCTACCTCGCGGTTCCCTCTTTTTACTGGGCGTGAATGGAAGGACAATGTCCTGGACCTCTTGCAACCTATTCACTCTTCACATGAGACCTGGCACAGCAGGTGCCACGAAGTCCTTAGGGATACGCTGAGAAATGAAGTGGTGGCTCATAGCCACATTTCCCCCAAAATCTTATTTTAAAGAATGTGAACTTGACAGGAAAATGGCAGGATTGAGGCTACAGTCAATACCCATAAGCCTCTAATTCGCCAGTTGCTAACAGTTTGTTACAATTGCTCTACCTCTCTCACACACCATGACTTGAGGGCAAGCTGCGGACCCTGGTCCCCAAATAATTCTCCTTTTCTTACAGGATCCAGCACAATTAGACACGCAAGAAATTCGACACTGCTGTAGTGCTGTTATCCAAATCCAATTATCTAATGTCTGACATGCAGGTTCCCCCTGTCGTCCGGGGAATCCTCCTTATATCCGGTTGGTTTGCTTTTTCTCCAACCCAGAATCCGACTGAGACTCGGGCACTGCACTAATTGTTGGGAATCTTCAGCCTGCTCCATCCAGGAAATTTCTCAACCTTGTTCTTGTTTCCTGTGGCACTGACTTCTGAGTCCAGGCTGTCGGGTGGAGACTCCCTCCGTGGATTGGTCTCCTTGTGATCGTCAAGTGTGAAAGTACAAATGCAGGGCCAGCGCTGCGATGTAGCAGGTAAAACAGCCACCTGCAGTGCTGGTATCACATATGGGCGCCGGTTCAAGTCCTGGCAGCTCCACTTCCGAACCAGCTCTCTGCTATGGCCTGGGAAAGCAGTGGAGGATGGCCCAAGTGCTTGGGCCCCTGCGCGTGGAGGTAGACACGGAAGAAGCTCCTGGCTCCTGGCTTCGGATCGGTGTAGCTCTGGCTGTTGCAGTCATCTGGGGAGTGAACCAGCAGATTGAAGATCTCTCTCTCTCTCTCTCTCTGCCTCTGCCTCTCTGTAACTCTGTCTTTCAAATAAATAAGTAAATTTTTTAAAAAAGAAAGAAAGTACAAGTACTACGGAGGCCAGGTGGGGGTGGTGCACACATTTCTAACACGCCCCCTCGGCTGGTATGCCAAGCATACCAGCATGGCTGACAGCACTGCCGCCAACACCTGACAACAGTGCACCTGTCAGTTCCCCAGGGCCGATGAATGCTCAGGGTGTGTGTCACGGCGGCTCTGGTCCTCGCCAGCATCCAGTGTTGTCATGTTCTGAATTTTCGCTATTCTCACACATGTGTGGTGGTCGCTCATTGGTGCTGCTCATTTTCTCAGCCATCACTGTGTTATTTACATGTAAGTTTGATGTTAATCATTATACCAAATTCTGATTATTGGTACAGTCTAATAAAATATTATTTTAGAAGTAAAAAGCAAGTTTAGATATAAATTTAATAATTGAATGTAATTGAATTAAGCCAATTTCATAAAATATATCATGCACTCTTTTTAAAAAGATTTATTTTTTTCTTTGAATGATAGAGTTGACAGAGAGAGAGATCTTCCATCCACTGGTTCACTTTCTAAACGGCCACATTGGCAGGGCTGTGCTTGGTGGAAGCCAAGAGCCTGCAACTCCATCTGAGTCTCCCGCACAGGTGGCCGGGGCCTCGGTACTTGGGCCATCTTCTGCTGCTTTCTCAGGCACCTTAGCAGGGAACTGGATTGGAAGTGGAGCAGACAGGACACCAACTGGTGGCCGTACGCGATGTTGGTGTCGCAGGCAGTGGCTTAATGTACTGTGCTACAGTGCCGGCCCTGAGATAATACACTTTTTTTTTTTTTTTTGACAGAGTTAGGAGAGAGAGAGACAGAGAGAAAGGTCTTCCTTCCGTTGGTTCACCCCCCAAATGGCCGCTGTGGCCGGTGCCCTGTGCCGATCCAAAGCCAGGAGCCAGGTGCTTCCTCCTGGCCTCCCATGCGGGTGCAGGGCTCAAGCACTTGGGTCATCCTCCACTGCCTTCCCGGGCCACAGCAGAGAGCTGGACTGGAAGAGGAGCAACCGGGACTAGAACCCAGAGTGTTGGCGCTGAAGGAGGAGGATTAGCATAGTGAGCCACAGTGCCGGCCCTGAGATAATACACTCATAACTTCAGAGAACTGCTTTTGTTTGAAAATACTTAAAATCACTCATGACTATCAATAGTAATTCTATTTAGAGACTTTTTTCCTAACTAAATGCCAAGTATGAAATAAAAATTGATACGATGATAACCCCCTTACCCCATGCCTGGGAAAATACCTGTAATGTGGTAGGCATTGGATACACGTATGTTGAAATAGTGAATCAGTTAAGATCAAGAATGTGATAGACATCTGCCGACACATCTGGAGTTCAATATTGTATCAGTCATCTTAGCCAATGGATTAAGACAATAAAAATAAATAAGCATAAGATTGAAGGAAAAAAGACAAAATAGTAGACACTATCATTTTCTCTGTAGAAAACCAGAGACAATTAGTGTTATAAACTAATAGGAGAGTTTAACAGGGTTGTAGGTATAACGGCCATCTACAAAAATCAAAGGTGTTCCTACATCCCACTAATATCTGCTTTAGAAAATATAATGGGGAGATGCACTGTGGCGGAGCAGGTAAAGCGGCCACCTGTGTCACCGCCACCCCATATGGGCACCGTTTTGAGTCCCAGCTGCTCCACTGCTGATCCAGCTCTCTGCTGTGGCCTGGGAAGGCAGTGGAAGATGCCCAAGTGCCTGGACCCCTGCACCCGTGTGGGAGACCCAGAAGAAGCTCCCGGCTCCTGGCTTGGCTCTGGCCATCTGGGGATTGAACCAGCAGATGGAAGACTTCTCTCTGTCTCTCTCTGTCTCTCTCTCTGTAACTGTCTTTCAAATAATTAAAATAAGTCTTAAAAAAAGAAGAGAAAATATAATACACAATACACAGTCGGGTTGGACACATTTGGAGCTCTGTTTTAACCGTGCCTACAAACCACCCAGGCATCTAGCCAAGGTGCAGAGTTTGATCCACTAGGCCTGAGAGCTTTATGCTTCTAACAAGCTCCTCGTGACCCCCAAGGGGCAGCTCCACTTGGAGTAGCAGGCCGTGCAGAGAGATGGACAGGACTAGAGGCCCAACCCCGCCCCCGCTCCGCTCCCCAATCTGTTCACTGAATAAGGAGGAAGAAGTATGTCATTTCGTGGCGATGCTAAGCCCTGCTTATTTGTTTTAATCCACCTTTCAGGAGCTGTTTTCCCTGGCCTTTCTCCCTGAGCCCTGTACACGCTGTCCTTCCAAAGAAGCAGGGGACGCCATGCTCCGAAGAGAGGAGTCAGCTGAGATGGACGTTCAGCGGACACGAGGCCAGTTTGCTCGGTGACAGCCACCGAATCAGAGCGCTTGGGTAAGTCAAGGGCATGTGGCGTCACCGCAGCCGTGCTGGTCACTGCAAGGCCGCTCTGGGGTTCGTAAGGACACCGCTTTCTAGAGGGAGCGTCGTAAGCAGGTGCAAACATGAGGAGAAGAAATGGCTTCCTTTCCAAACTTCTCAGGCAGCCACGGCACAACGCGGACACTGAGGGGACTGGAGGCCCAGGTCTGCCACAAATCCCTCTGAGCCTCAGTTTCTCCATCTGTACAATGGGACAGTCATGCTCCAGCTTCATTAAGGATCTTTTTTTAAAAGATTATTTATTTATTGAAATTCAGAGTTACACAGAGAGAGAAGGAGAGGCAGAGAGTGAGTGAGAGAGAGAGAGAGAGAGAAAGGTCTTCTATCCACTGGTTCACTCCCCAATTGGCCACAATGGCCAAAGCTGCACTGATTTAAAGCCAGGAGCCAGGAGCTTCTTCTGGGTCTCCCACATGGGTGCAGAGACCCAAGGACTTGGGCCATCTTCTACTGCTTTCCCAGGCTATAACAGAGGGCTGGCTCAGAAGCGCAGCAGCTGGGACTTGAACCAGCGTCCGTATGGGATGCTGGTGCTGCAGATGGCTGCTCTGCCCACTATGCCACAGCACCGGCCCCTCATTAAGGACCTTGTTGATGGTGCATTCTCGTTATTTTCCTAGGCACGTCCATTTCAAAGCAGGCCCTGGCTCTTCTAGTCCAGGGCAAGGGTTTCAAGGTTCCGACTGCGTCTCCTCCTCCACACCCCATCCCAGCTCGTCCCGTGGGACAGGGGTCAGAGGCGGCCTCCAGCCCTCCAGCTCCCTGGCTCCCAGTCTCAAGGCTAGGCGGCTCAGTCCCGAGCAGGCCGGAAGTAACCCTGGGCAAGGCCAGAACTTGTCTTCCCTGCACCTCTGACTGCAGTCCTCGCTGGCCTCAGATGGCCTCGGGGACGGCTGCCCGGAGGAGCTT
Organism: Oryctolagus cuniculus; assembly: GCF_964237555.1. Classification (NCBI taxonomy): domain Eukaryota; kingdom Metazoa; phylum Chordata; class Mammalia; order Lagomorpha; family Leporidae; genus Oryctolagus; species Oryctolagus cuniculus. Next base: position 150,612,200 of record NC_091438.1, read on the forward strand.
CCGGTTCTTCCCTGTTGTCGGCAGCTGCATGGTCTCACGGGCTGAGGACATGGCCGACGGGGTGGCCGGCGCTAGTTTGCTGTGAGGAAATCCAGCTCCTGAATTAACCTGTCCCAGCTGCCAGCAGCTGGGGGAGGAGGTGAGGGGAGCAGGGGGGAGGGGCAGGGGTGCCCCTTCTCAGGGCTGGGTCCCGGGTTCTGGATGCTTGGGCTGCGTGTCTGCCCAGCGGTGAGTCCATCGGCCCCTGCGGTGAGCAGCTGATCCGTCAGCTCAGAGCCGCGCCAGGGCCGAGCCTAGAATTCACCCCGCTGCTGTGGGCCTCTGACCTCCAAATTTCCCGTTTCTTCATTTGTTCAATCATTCATTCAGTTAACACCATCTGTGGAGCCCCCTCTATTCAGCGGGCCCTGTGCTACGTGCCAGGGGGCCGGGGACACTGGGTTGTGTCTCGCCCTGTCATTGCAAAGCAAAGCTCCTCTGAGCTTTGAGCTCAGAAGGCGGGGGGGGGGGGGGGCTCCCTTTAATCCCCCAAGGCCATCACAGTTTTTCCCTCGGGGCCTCCCTCGTGCACCCCCTGGGTCCTAGAACCCCACATTGGGTCTGAACTGAAGTGCACGGTCTTGCTCCCTCTTGAAGCATGGCATGGAGAGAAAGTCGAGCCCGAGGTGCAGGGAGCGCCCCCTTCCGAGGGCCCAGCCCGCTCCGTATTCTCGAGGGGCTCTTGGTGCAAAGAGGGAGAGGCAGCCTCTCCGCTCCCAAAAGCCCCTCGTCTGGGGGACAAATTGCAGACATCAATGCTGATGGCCACGGACTCGCGAGCCCTCCCAAGAAGCAAGGGGCTGGCAGGAGGTGGCTGCCCCAGGGGTGGCCCTGAAGGTAAGCCAGGTGCAGGGAGAGGGCCCCTCTGGGGGCAGGAAGAGCCCACGCTCACGGCCATCCTGGGGGATGCAGCACATGGGCGGGGCCGGCAGCAGAGCAGAGCGGGGCTGGCCTTTCTCCCTCAGGAACCAGTCTCCACGGAGAAACCGGAAGAGGTGTGCTCTCTGTCAGTGATGATGGGATGCATCTGTGTGTGTCCCGGTGTCAAGCCTCAGAGAGAGGGCGGCGTGATGGAGGGACGCAGGCGATGTGGAAGGGGGGCCTGGACTGGGTCCAGAAAAGGATGACCTCCCCAGGACCTGCTGCGGTGACGCTCCTGTCCCACCCAGCTCCCAGACGGACTGCCAGCCTCGTCCTGAACAAGCTGCTCGTCTCTGGAGCTTCAAACCGTTGGCCAAAGGAGGCTCCCTTCACGCCTGGCCTAAAGCTGCCGTGGCCCTGAGATCCGCTCTCTTGCAAGTGCTGACTTGATGGTCCCACGATATTCCATCTTTAGAGCGTGGCTTAACAAACAGTGCCATGGGGCAGGCGTTGGTTGTAACAGTGAGACAGCACGTGGCACACCTGTATCCCATGTCAGAGTGCCTGGGTTCAAGTCCCAGCTCTGCTTCCGATTCCAGCTTCCTGCTAAAGCACACCCTGGGAGGCAGTAAGTGTCGGTGCAAATGATCGGGGTCCCCCTGGAGACCTGATTGTGTTCCTGGCCCCCGACTCTGGCTGGGCTCAGCCTCAGCTGCCGTGGGCATTTGGGTGTGAACCAACAGATGGTGGATCCGTGTGTGTGTGTGTGTGTGTGCGTGCGTGCGTGTGTCTTTCTGTCTCTCTGTCTTTCTGCCTCTCTGTCTTTCTGCCTTTCAAATAAGTAAAAATGAAAAACAAAGCCAAAGCCAGTGCCATAGACTGCACCAGGGAGGCCAGTGCCCCTAGGACCTCCACGCCCTCACTCCCCAGTGGGCGCTGGCCAGCAGGCCCTTTCTCACTTCCCCTTGACACGCAGGTGTCACACTCACAGCTTCCTCCACCCTCAACAATTTCTCCCAGGGCACAAGTCGGGGCTCGAGGTTGAAGAAGGAGGAGATCCACAGAACGGCAGTACCTCCCACAGAATCCCTGGGGGCCCAGAAAGAAGGTCCTAGGCTTCCAGGTTCCAGGAAAAAAAAACTCCTGGATTCACATCACTGTACCGGTCTGTCCAGGGAACTGCTGCTTCCGGCCCCACCTGGCTGCTGAGCGCCCACCCCCGGACCAGGCCTCTGCCACCCAGCAAGCCCCTGCCTTACACCTGCCCCTCAGGTCGGATTTCAACTCCGCAGTGATGCATGTGACGGGCAGTCCTTGGGTGGCTGGGACTTGCCCTGCAAGGAGGCTTAGAAATGTATTGTGAGACTGGCGCGGTGGCGTAGCGGGTAAAGCTGCTGCCTGCAGTACCCACATCCCACATGGGCGCCGGTTCGAGTCCTGGCTGCTCTACTTCCTATCCAGCTCTCTGCTATGGCCTGGGAAAGAAGTGGAAGACAGCCTGAGTCCTTGGGCCCCTGCACCCATTGGGGAGACCTGGAAGAAGCTCCTGGCTCCTGGCTTCGGATCGGCTCAGCTCCAGCCATTGCGGCCAACTGGGGAGTGAACCAGCAGATAGAGGACCTCTGTCTCTCTCTCCCTCTCCTTCTCCCTCTCCCTCTCTCTCTCTCTCTCTCTCTCTCTCTGCCTCTCCTTCTCTCTGTGCATAACTCTGACTTTCAAATATATAAATAAATCTTAAAAAAAAAAAGAAATGTGCCATAAGCTCTCTAGTCCCGCAGGACTGTGGTAATCTAACCATCCAGTTCAATCCCACTCGTTTTGTGCACCCTACTGAAGACATTCCTGACTTGGTTGCTAATATCCTTGACCACACCCCCCACACACACACCCACACACAACTAGGTCACAGAAGCAGCGGCTCCCCTGGACACAGTTAGGAAGCTGAGCTGTCAAATCAAGCGGCTGTTGCTGGAGCGACAGCTCCGGATTCTCAGTGCCTCCTCCGCGCACGGCACCAGAAAACAGACTTCTCCAAACCCGCCTCCCTCTGCCACTAAGTCAGTTCAAATGCAAGGGTCCTGTGCGTGTGTCTCCTTGTGGAATCGCACTCAGAGACCTAGCTGTAGGGTCTGAGTCTCAGCTCCTCCGCTTCTGATCCAGCTTCCTGCCAATACACTTGGTAAGGCAGTAAATGATGGCTCAAGTACTTGGGTCCTTGCAACCCATGGGGGAGACCTGGAAGGCATTCCTGGGTCCTGGCTTTGGCCTGGTCTGTTGCAGCCACTGAATCAGTGCACTCCCTCTCTCTGTCTCTCTCTCTCTCTGCCTAATACTCTGCCTTTCAATTAAACAAATAAATCTTAAAAAAAAAAAAGGCATGTAGTCTAAAAAAGAAACCCATTTTAAGCATAAAGACAAACACAGACTGAAATTCAAGAGATGGACAAAGTTGCCCCATGCTAACCATAATCAGAAGAGAGTGAGGTAGCTACAGGAACTCAAGGTTGACTTTAGAGCAAGGAAGGTGATAAGGGACAAAGAGGGCCATTCACATAGTGACAGAGGGGTGGCTATGGTTTGAAACCTGCTCCCAAGTTCCTGCATTGGGAACTTAACCCTCAAGGCAGTGGTGTTGGAGGTGGGGCTTAACCAGCCGTAACAGGCCTTCACAGCATCAGTGTAAGTAAGGCCGAAGCTGACAGAACTGCATGGAGTAGACGGCGGAGACTTGGCTGTGGACAGAACCGGCAGGCAGCCTGGATCCGAGCAGCACTATTCACCAACCAGGCCACGGCAGTCACAGAGCACTTCACCCACAGCGTTCTTCTCAAGCACACGATGAACACGCCCCAGGACACACCACAGTCCGCTCAGACAGCATGCCTTCGCAAATATAAGACTAGAATTCCTCCGAACTCATTCGATGAGCCCAGAACTACCCTAAGTAAACTAAACAAAAAGACATCGTAAGAAAGGACAACACAGACCAACATCTCTTATGACTACAGGTATAGAAACGCTCTACAAATTTCCAGCAATTCAAGTACATAGTCCCTAAAATGAACTGTACACTACAACCAGGTGGGATGTATTGCATTTACGCAAGGCTGATTCAACATTTGAAAATCAGAGAATGTATTCCATCCCATCAACAGGTTAAAGAAGAAAACCCACAAAATCCAATATTTACTCATGAGTAAAAACAAAAAAACCTCAGCAAACCAGGAATAAAGGGGAACATCCTCAACTTGATAAAGAATACCGACAAAAGGGCCAGTGCCGTGGCTCAACAGGCTAATCCTCCACCTTGCGGCGCCGGCACACCGGGTTCTAATCCCGGTCGGGGCACCGGATTCTGTCCCGGTTGCCCCTCTTCCAGGCCAGCTCTCTGCTGTGGCCCGGGAGGGCAGTGGAGGATGGCCCAAGTGCTTGGGCCCTGCACCCCATGGGAGACCAGGAGAAGCACCTGGCTCCTGCCATCGGATCAGTGCGGTGCACCGGCTGCTGTGCGCCAGCCGTGGCGGCCATTGAAGGGTGAACCAACAGCAAAGGAAGACCTTTCTCTCTCTCTGTCTCTCTCTCTCTCACTGTCCACTCTGCCTGTCAAAAGGAAAAAAAAAAAAAGAATACCGATAAAAAACGTGCAGCCAACACCATGCTTCCTGGAGAGAAACTAACTGCCTTCCTGTTAAAATCTGCCACCAGACAAGGACGTCCACTCTCCGCATTCTTGCTCAGCCTCATGCCGAAGCCCTAACCAAGGCAACAAGGCAGGGCAAGGAAAGAGAAGGTTACTGATTGGGAAGTAAGAAATAACACTTCTTTTGCTGATGATATTATTATCTTTGCAGGAAATCCCAAAGAATCAACACCAACGAAATGCTGGAATTAATAATGACAAAATCAAGGATTTGGTATGCAGGATACAAGATTAGCATACAAAAATAAATTGCTTTTCTGTATTGCAGTAATAAACAATGGAATTTGAAGTTAGAATCACTATCATTTATTTAGTACCCTCAAACATGAAACACTTAGGCATAGCTCTTACAAAATATTTACAAGATCTATGAAAGGTAAACTCTAAAACTCAGATGAAAGACATCACAGAAATAAATGGAGACACCTTCCACATTCATAGATAGAAAGACTCCATATTGTAAAGATCTCTGTGTTCCCAACTTGATCTACAAACTCAACACAATCTCCACCATAATCCCAGCCAGTTATTTTATGGAAATCGACTAACTGATTTTCAGGTTTATATGGAGAGATAGAAAGACCCAGAACAACCAGTACTTCATGGGAGAAAGAGGGTTGACACCACTGATCAAAGACTTGGCATAAAACTATAGTCCTCCGTTCACTATGATATGGGCAAAGGAATGAACCAATGGATCAACTGGACTCAAACAGAAAGTTCAGAGACAAACCCCACAGAAATGTAGTCCACAGCCATTGAGGAAGGAGCAAAGGCAACTCACTGGAGAAGGAACAGTCTGTTCACCCAGTGGTGCTGCAGGGTCTCTCCAGCTGGCCAAGTAGGGATGCCCAGCACTGACTCCTCCACAGGGAGCAGCAAAGTGACAAATAAACAGCTGCATTTAGAAGTGAGTGTCCAAGAATTCAGCAAGAGAGATAAAGGAACTCCACAGGACAGGGAGACCTGGGATGGGCACACAAAGAGGAGAACAGAGACCACTGTCCAGGGGGACCCTGGCCCCAGGGCTCAGAGGTGACAGGAGGAAGCCCCCTGGCTGCGGGAAGGGGAAACGGGAGAGCCCCCACAAAGCCCAGGATCCATGGGCATCCCAGGAAGGGGAGTTGCCCGGGATGCTCTGCTTCCAAGAAGGACCTCACAGTCTGTTCCCCTCCACCTCCGGAGCACAGGCAGTGGCAAGGTGCCATCCTTTTGAGAAAGGAGGGGCTTTTGACTTCATACTGCCTTAGGAGAGCCAACCCTCTACAGAGCCCCAAGCCTGGAACCCCACGATTCCAAAGAGACCCAACAGAGCAAGAGTGACCCGAGCACGCAAGCCCACACAGGACTCAACTGTTCCAGGAAGAACAGCAGGGAGATCCTGCCCACAGGATCCTAAAAGTAGGGGCCCACTTGCACCCTCAGACTTGGAGACATCCCCCCTCTTCCCACCTGGACCATTGGCTCACCACAGCTGGGACCCACGCACCCTGGAACACACAGGCAGGGCTCCTGCACTCCCAGGTCCTTGGCTGGCTGTGGAGACATGTGCTCCACCTCGCCTGCCTGCCAGTGCTGCTCCCTTGACCCAGCCCCTCAGGCAGCTACTGGAACTGCGTGCCCTACCCAGACTGCAGGCTACAGGTGCTCCTGACCCAATTGCTGGACTCCTGCAGCCCTCAGGGAATGAGGAGCAGCCCCAGGCCCTTAGCACCACTGCCTGTGATTACAGCAGAAGGCGGCTTAGGGGGGAAGTGCCGCGGTGTGCAAGTGGAATGAAAGCCCAGGCGGCCTGCCCCACTGACACCCAAAGGCGTGTCTTCAGGGAGAATCTTTCAATCCATAAAAGCCACTTCTTAAAAGCAATAGAGATACTGAGCCATGAGACGTGCAAATATGAGCATAGAGACACAAAAAGTGTGAAACAGGCAGTGTGGTGCCTAAAAGGAACACCATAATGATTTTTTTAAGATTTATTTATTTACTTGAAAGTCAGAGTTACACACACACACACACACACAGAGAGAGAGAGAGAGAGAGAGAGAGAGAGAGAGAGGTGTTCCATCCACTGGTTCACTCTTCAGTTGGCCGCAATGGCCGGAGCTGCGCTGATCTGAAGTCAGGAGCCAGAAGCTTCTTCCAGGTCTCCCATGCGGGTGCAGGGGCCCAAGCACTTGGGCCATCTTCCACTGCTCTCCCAGGCCACAATGAAGAGCTGGATAGGAAGTAGAGCAGCCGGGACTTGAACTGGAGTCCATATGGGATGCTGGCACTGCAGGCGGTGGCTTTACCCACTATACCACAGAGCTGGCCCCCACAATAATGTTTCAGTAACTAACCCCAAAGGAAAAAATATTGACAAAATACTTAATAAACAATTTCGACAAGTGGTTATTTTTACTCAGAGATATAAGAGCACACAGACAGTTTATGAAAATCAGGAGGGGCCGGTGCTGTGACACAGAGGGTTAAAGCCCCAGCCTGCAGCGCCGGCATCCCATATGGGCACTGGTTCATGTCCTGGCTGCTCCTCTTCCCACCAGCTCTCTGCTGTGGCCTGGGAGGGCAGTAGAAGATGGCCCAAGTGCTTGGGCCCCTGCAGCTACATGGAAGACTCGGAAGAAGCTCCTGGCTCCTGGCTTTGGATCAGCACAGCTCCAGCCGTTGCAGCCATCTGGGGAGTGAACCAGTAGATGGAAGACCTCTCTCTCTGGCTCTACATCTCTCTGTAACTCTGTCTTTCAAATAAATAAAATAAATCTTTTTAAAAAAAGAAAATCAGGAAAACTATACATGATATGAGAAAGGAATTTAGCAAAGAGATAAGGAGCTTGAAAGAAAAGCAAGCAGATGCTTTGGAAATGAAGAACTCAATAAGTCAAATAAAATTACAGTTTGAAACCTAAGTCATACAGAGAAAAGGATGTCTGAATTTGGGATATCTGGATAAAGGAAATAAATAACAAAGATCCAGAGCAAAAATAAATGAAATAGAGGATAAAAAACAATATAAAGGACTGGCGTGGTGGCACAGGGCGTTAAGTTGCCTGCACACTGGCATCCCGTATGCTAGTTCCAATTCAGTTCCCTGCTTTAGCGCCTGGGAAAGCAACAAAATGCGGTTCAAGTGCTTGGGCCCCTGCACCCAGGTGGGAAACCCTGATGGAGTTCTTAGCTCTTAGCTTTGGCCTGGCCCAGCCCTGGCCGTTGAGGCCATTTGGGGTGTGAACCACTGGGTTGTGATTCAAATAAATAAAATTTCAAAGGCAGAGTTACAGAGAGAGGGAGAGATAAAGAGAGAGATCTTCCACGCATTAGTTCACTCCTCAAATGGCCACAATGGCCACAGCTGGGCCAATCTGAAGCCAGGAGCCACGAGCCAGGAGCATCTTCCATGTCTCCTACGTGGGTGCAGGGGCCGAAATACTTGGGCCATCTTCTGCTGCTTTCTCAGGCCATAGCAGAGAGCTGGATTGGAAGAGAAGCACCCGGGACATGAACTAGCACCCATGTGGGATGGCTTTACCAGCTACACAATAAAGCTGGCCCCAATAAATAAATAAATCTTTAAAAAGAAGGAAAAAAAAACAATATAAAAGATCAATGAAATGAATATTTGGTTCTTTTTAAAGATAAGCAAAGTAGACATTTATTTAGTTAGACGAAACAAAAAGAAAAATGCAAGACTCAATGAATACAATCAGAGATGGAAAGAGAGACATTGCAACTGACCCCACAGGAATAGGAAGATCATTTGGGACTGTTATGAAGAACTACGTGCCAACTAACAGGAAAACCTCGAGGAAATGAACAGTTTTGGACACACAAAATCTACCAAGGGGCCGGTGCTGTGGCCTAGCAGGTAAAGCCGCTGTCTGCAGTGCCGGCATCCCATATGGGCACCGGTTCAAGTCCCAGCTGCTCCACTTTTGATCCAGTTCTCTGTGTGGCTTGGGAAAGCAGTGGAAGATGGCCCAAGTCCTTGGGCCCCTGCACCCATGTGGGAGACCCTGAAAAAGCTCCTGGCTCCTGGCTGCAGATTGACGCAACTCCAGCCATTGTGGCCATTTGGGGAGTGAACCAGCAGATGGAAGACCTTTCTCTCTCCTCTCTCTCTCTCTCTGGCGCTCTCTCTCTCTCTCTCTCACTGTAACTCTCTCTCTCAAATAAAATCTTTAAAAAATATGGAATCAACCAAAATTCCCATCAAAAGATGAATGGATAAACAAAATATGGTACATATACATAATGGAGTAATTTTTGGCCATTAAAAGAATGAAATCCTCTCATTTTCAGCAAAATGGATAAAGCTAGAGGATAGTATGTTAAGTGAAATAGGCCAGACACAGATAGACAAGTGCTGTTTGTTCACCCTCATATGTGGAAGCTTAAAAAAACCTCAGTCTGGGGGCTGGCCTTTTGGTACAGTGAGTAAAGCCACCGCCTGCGATGCCAGCATCCCATATGTGTGCAGTTTGAGTCCCAGCTGCTCCACTGCTGATCCAGCTCCCTGCTAATGTGCCTGGGAAAGCAGCAGAGGATGGCCCGAGTGCTTGGGCCCCTACACCCTCTTGAGAGATGCAGAAGAAGCTCCTGGCTCTGGCCTGGCCTGGCCCTAGCCACTGTGGCCATTTGGGGAGTGAACCAGCAGATTGGACGCTCTCTCTGTCTCTTCGCTTCTACCCCCACTCTCTAACTGTGCCTTTCCAATAAATAAAAATAAATATTTAAAAAAAAAACCTCAATCTGAACATAGAATAGCAATTACTGGAGACTGGTATAGGAGTAGTGGAAGAGGGAAACTGGATGACAAGAGCGGAGCCGGATTCAGACGGAAGGGTTAAATTAAGCTCCTAGGGAGACACAGCGCAGTGGGGTGACTATGGTTCACAGCAACCCCCCATATGCTTCATGAACAAATAGAGGAGAGGAAGGAATTCCACGCCTCCAGTAATACAGGTGACATTAAGGAGGGGAAATGCTGATTGCACACATTATGAACACGGATTGAAATGTCAGGCTGTGCCCCAAAAAGATGCACAGTTATTGTTAATAAAAATAACACGTTAGTGAGGGTGTGGAGGAAAGGGGACTTTCATACCTCTGCCGGGGGGAATGGGAATGAGTGCAGCCCTTATGGAGAGAAGGATGGAGGCTCCTTAAAACGCTAAAAATGGCCGGCGCTGCGGCTCACTAGGCTAATCCTCCACCTGCGGTGCCGGCACACCGGGTTCTAGTCCCGGTTGGGGCGCCGGATTCTGTCCCGGTTGCTCCTCTTCCAGGCCAGCTCTCTGCTGTGGCCAGGGAAGGCAGTGGAGGATGGCCCAAGTGCTTGGGCCTTGCACCCGCATGGGAGACCAGGAAGAAGTACCCGGCTCCTGGCTTCGGATCGGTGCAGCGCTGGCCGTAGCGGCCATTTGGGGGGTGAACCAACGGAAGGAAGACCTTTCTCTCTGTCTCTCTCTCACTAACTCTGCCTGTCACAAAAAATTTTTAAAAAAAAGCTAACAATAGGCCTCCCACATGATCCAGCTGTCCCACCTGTGCGTATGCATCCAAAGGAAACGAAATCAGCGTATCGAAGAGATACCGGCGCTTCACATTTACTGCTGCACCAGTCACAGTCGCTGAGATACGGAATCAACCTAGATACCCGCTGACAGATGAATGGACAAGGAAAATGTGCCATCTATACACAATGAACTATTCTTCAGCCACAAAAAGAATTATAGTCTATCATGTGTAGCAGAATGGATGCAACAATGGATAGAATTGGAGAATATAATGTTAAGTGACATAAAAGAGACTTAGAAAAACAAATAGTACATGTTCTCTCTCATGTGGAAACTACAAAAAAAAAAGCACTCTGAGTGTAGCAGAGTGATTATTAGAGAGTGGGGAAGAGGAAGAAAGAGGATAGAGAGAGGTTAGACAACGGAAACCAAAACATGGTTAGATAGAATAAGTTTTAGTGGGGCCGGTGCTGTGGTGTAGCAGGTGAAGCTGCCTCCTGCAGTGCCAGCATCCATTATGGGTGCCAGTTCGAGTCCCAGCTGCTCCACTTCCTATCCAGCTCTCTGCTGTGGTCTAGGAAAGCAGTGGAAGATGGCCCAAGTGTTTGGGTCCCTGCACCCACCTGGGAGACCTGGAAGAAGCACCTGGCTCCTGGCTTCAGATTGGCTCAGCTCCAATTGCGGTCATTTGGGGAGTGAACCAGCTGATGGAAAACCTCTCTCTCTCTCTCTCCTCCCTCTCTCTTCCTGTGTCTCTGTAACTCTGCCTTTGAAATAAATAAATAAGTCTTTAAAAAAAAATAAGAAGTTCTAGTGTCCTACAGCACAATGAGGTGACAAGATTATACCAGCCCCTTAGGAAACGTCCTTGTGTGATTCTCTGAAGCTGGAAGGTGTCATCAGACCCCGAGAGCACAGCTCCTTGTGTTGGCCGCGGGCTTTGTGTGATGGCCACATGTCAATGTTGCTTGGCTGGTTGTAACGAATCCGGTTCAGGGTGTTGGTGGTGGAGAAGCGGTGTGTTGGGGTCGAGGCGGTGGCTGTGTAGGCCTCTGTACTCTCAGCTCGAGTTGACTGTGAACTTCACTGGAGAGACGGAGAAGGAGGCGCAGCGTTCCGTCTGCCAGCCTCTGCGAAGCAAGGGAAGCAGCAGGAGGCCGGGTCACTGCTGCGGGAGCTCACCTGCGAAGCGGCTCACCTCACCAACTCCTCCAGCTAACTCTCTGCACCTGAGAGGGCCAGCTCCCTCGGGAAACCGCTGCACCTGGAGTGCTTGAGCGCTCTGTGTCGCACAGCAGTCAGCATTCTGTTGGGAAAGCTCTGATGCTCCGAGCTTGGAAGGATGAGTGATGCATTGTGGGAAACAGACCTCGGACGTGTTTCGGAGGAGCTGAGGATGCCACAGCTCAAAAGAAAGAGGGAGTTAGAGGATGGGAGAAGAGTTCCTGCAAGGCCGCCTAACCCACGGGGCAGAGGGTGAGTTGGAGCTTCCAAGGAGATCTGAACAACGTTCTCTAACTGCCTACGTGAGGTGGCACAGGGGCTTCTGGAGAGATCACGGGGAGCTGTCATCCCGCTGCACCTCCACCTCTAAGTTCTGCAGCCAAAACCAGGTTCTGGGCCAGGGCTGCTGTCGGTGATCAGAAGGAAAAGCTGGAAGCAAAGTATATGAGGACGAGCCCTGAGACATCTGAGTACCCGCCCTGCTGGGACCCTGACCATGAGGAAGTGCAGAGAATGAGGGTCCCTGGCTTCCTTCTCCCCTCTAGAATTCACCTGTTGGCTCTTGCTAACCCAGAACTAGATAAGGGAAAGAGACAAAGTTCCCAGATCAACCCAACAGATGGCAGGACACAATCTTGTGTAGCTGTGTGTGTGTGTGTGTATATGTGTGTCTCTGTGTGTGTCTGTGTGTGTGTCTCTGTGTGTGTATGTGTGTGTGTCTGTGTGTGTCTGTGTGTGTATGTATATGTGTGTCTGTGTGTGTGTGTGATTATAGGAGTGATGCTGGTCTCCACTGCTAGGCTGAAATGGCATCAGAGGAGACACTGTTTCTCTTTTGCTCACCACCGTCTCCCCCCATATCGTACTTGAATTGCCTGGATTATTGAGTAGGTCTTCAACAAACACCTGTTGAGGTAACAGTGCTGTTTTATTTATAAGAACACATGCAACATTAAAAGTCTAGCAAAATCTTCTGTTGGCATGGCATGGAGGAGCAGGCATTCTCATACTGGTCACAGGAAAACAAACTAGTTCAACCATTCGAGGAAGGAATTGGGCAGTCCCGGACAAAACTACACATGTACTTCCCTTTGACCCACTAATCCTACTGCTAGGACTCCTTCCAGGAGACACGTGTGCCATGTTCAAGGTCGCCCACTGAAGCACTGTCATCGCAAAATGTTGGGAACGACCCAAATGCCAATCCCTGGGAGAACGGTTGAGAAATGACGGTCCATCCATGCAAAGGAGCAGTAAAAAGAGAGAGTAAAAAGAGTAAAAGGAGAGTAAAAAGAGAGCAGTAAAAGAGAGAGAGGCAGATTCCTATCTGTTGGAAATCACTTCATATCAGAAGCAAAGCTGTGTGGTGAACAACACAAACTGAGAGGGTGTCCAGCAGGGGTGGGGACCGCCCAGCCCGTGGACCATATTAAGCTGGCAAATCATCTTGCCTTGCCCACAGGTGGAACTCCAAATTCAATACATTTATAGCAGGCTACTCTTGAAGTGGATACTTTTGCATGGTCTGAAGATGATGCTGTAAGTATCCAAACAGCCCAAGGGTTCCCCTCCACAGGAGAAAAAAAGTAAAAGAAAATACGTAGGCGTCTGCTCATTCATGCAAATGAATCTCAGCAAGAACCAATGAGAAACTCATTGGCTTCTGATTGGCCCAGCTCTGGCCATTGCAGCCATCTGGGGAGTGAACCAGCAGATGGAGAATCTCTCTCTCTCTCTCTCTCTCTCTCTCTCTCTCTCTCTCTCTCTAACTCTGCCTTTCAAATAAATAAATAAATCTTAAAAAAGAAAACCTGGTATACACCACCTTCACCAAGTGATCGAGGTCAACCTCAGCAGTAACAAGACTTATCATAATCATGGGCCATTGATAAGATCCCTGAGAAGGGCACGTATCATTTCTGTGATACTGCTAAAAAATTGTCTCCCCTCAATCCAATTGTGGGAACATATCATGCAAACTCATATTGAGGAATATCCTGGAAAAAAAATCCCTGAAGTCCATCTTGCTCCTCGGCCATCTCTACCACTGCTGTGGGTTGGGGACTGCCTCACACCTATCATGGGAAGTCGGTGGTCACAGAGCAGGTGGCCACAAAGTCGCTGGTGTCAATCAACTCCAGCCTTCCATGTGCTATGAAACGTGGGCCGTGTGAGCTGTCACAAGCCAACGCCAAAGCCCATCATACAAGGCAAATGGAAAAGTCACCCTCGCCTACAGCTGCCCAGCTCTGAGGCTGTCCGACACGGAGGACCACGCCATGGTGGCCAACACCAATGTTCATCAGGACGGTGACAATGACACGGAGCTGGCACCACGTGTGGAAAATGCTACAGAGTGTGCACCCTGGTGATCACTGATCCAGGAGATGTTGACAGCATTGGAAGCATGGCAGAACAGATGGAGGAAAGTCAACCAGGCAAAATTTTCCTTTAATAAAACCTGCCAGAGGTTGTTTTTGAAAAATCCTGAAAAGGTGTGAAATGGAGAACTCCTGGCTGAGGTTCCCAGGGTCCCTGCGTGTTGGAAAAATGCTATCCCCTGAGTCCTGGACCCGATACTGGCCTGGGGCTCCAGGATCTGTGGCAGGAAGGGCGTTCTGCCTATTGTAGCTACAGGTGCTACAGGTGAGGTGTTTAGCCAGCGGGGCTGGCCTGGCCCCGGGCTGAGCCCTCTGCACCCTTGCTCAGGCATGAAACCCACAGCTCCAGGAGGGGAGAGCAGAGGGGCAGGGAGGGAGGCTCCCAGATTCTGAGGCTGAGCTTGCTCACCCTGGTTTTCTGCTGGGTGTTGCATTCCACCAGCTGCGGGCTGAAGCGATGGAAGCTGATGGTCTCGCAGCTGTGGAGGTCAAAGGTACAAGCTAGGGTGGTCTCATCCGAAGCTGCTCCAGGCTCTGCCCCGGCTGCTGCCGGCCGTGTGGCCTTCGCGGCTCTTCCTGGGCTTGCAGCAGCGTTGCCCATCTCCGCCTTCGTCTCCGCCCGTCCTCCTCCCTCAGTGCGTGTGTCTGTGTCCTCACAGAGAACCCCAGTCGGGTTGGATTGGGGCCCACCCCAATGGCCTTGACTTGCCTGCCTGTACAATGGCCTATTTCCAGAGAATTCACATTCTGAGGTCATGGGGATGAGGACTTGAACACAGGAAGGGAACCCAAGTCAACCCATAACACTAGCACTGAAGTGAATTCCCCTTCCGAGAGGGAAGCTTCCTGGATGGCTCTCTTTTTAAGATTTGTTATTTATTTGCAGGAAAGAATTACGGGGGTTGGGGGGGAGATATGAAGAGAGGGAGAGAGAGAGAGCGAGAGAGAGGCTCTTCCATCTCCTGGTTCACTCGCCAAATGGCCACAATGGCTAGGACTGGGCCAGATGGAAGCCAGAAGCTAGGAGCTTCTTCCAGGTCTCCCATGTGGGTGCAGGGGCCCAAGCACTGGGGCCATCCTCCACTGTTTTCCCAGACCATTAGTAGGGAGCTAGATCAGAAGTGGAGTAGCCAGGACTCGAACCGGCACCCATATGGGATGCCAGCATTGCAGGCAATGACTTTACCTTCTACCCCACAACACCAGGCCCTGGCTGGCTCTTAGGATAGACCAACTACCATTCTCTTCCGGACTGTGGATTCCCTAGGGGCAGGCCTGGGGATGGCCCCGCAGGTGTCCTGGTTTGTAGGGGCTCTGGGTGTACTTCCTTTGAACAAATGATTGAGAGACTGAATGAAGAGTACGAACAACCTCTTCCCTGTTCCCAGATGGCCCACTGAGTGATGCTCCCTCAGTAAAGGGCCCCCTTGTCTGTTCACGAGTCCACAGCCTGCCACCACAGAAGGACCTTGTCACCTTGAGAGTGGCCGCAGAGAAGCACTGCCCGGTGGTCACACTTAAAGCCAGTAGCGGAAATTTACTGAGTTAGAAGCTAAGCCTTTCGGCTTCGAGATGACCTGAAATTTATTCTGGCGCCAGCCCGTGACACGTAAGGTCTCAGCCTGCAACTCTGTTTTGCCAGCTGATGAGGGGAAGACAGGGGATTACTTAGAGGCATGGGTGAGCCAATCACAGAGTCCACCAGTGGACAACACCCATCCCCATCCGCTACCTCACCCACACCCAGCGTCCTAGACGGAGCAGCTACTTAAAGGGAGCTGGAACTCAGAAAAAAAACCAGAGAGTCACACGGAAATAAAATAGCAACTCCAGCATCCTCCAGAGGTAAGTACCCAGAAATGAAGCCTAGTCAAGAGCAGGAGAAAGCCGGCACCGCGGCTCACTAGGCTAATCCTTCGCCTGCGACACCGGCACTCTGAGTTCTAGTCCCAGTTGGGGCGCCGGTTGCTCCTCTTCCAGGCCAGCTCTCTGCTGTGGCCCGGGAGTACAGTGGGGGATGGCCCAAGTGCTTGGGCCCTGCACCTGCATGGGAGACTAGGAGAAGTACCTGGCTCCTGGCTTTGGATCGGCACAGCGTGCCAGCTGTAGCGGCCATTTGGGGGATGAACCAATGGAAGGAAGACTTTCTCTCTGTCTCTCTCTCTCTCTGTCTCTCTCTCTCTCACTGTCTAACTCTGCCTGTCAAAAAAAAAAAAAAAAAAAAAAAGAGCAGGAGAACTCCTGGCCTTTGGCTGACTTTGAGAACATTTGTGTCGTTTGTGAGTGTGTGTGCATGTGTGTGTAAGCATGTGTTGATACATGGGCACAAGAAAGCCTGGGCTTAATGTGGTGTGCACGGGAGACTGAGTGTGGGAGTGTGTGTGTGCATGTGTGAGCTACTGAAGGAGAGTGCGTTTGCACCAGCTCAAGCATGTGTGTGTGCAGGCATGCGTGTGTGTGTGCAAGTGTGCATGAGCATGTGTGAACAGGGTGGGAGCATCTAGCAGGATAGGATGCTGCTTAGCGCTGAAGTGAAGTATTCTGGAAGTTTCCAAGCCTTGACTCCCACGTGCAGACACGCAAGCTACATCCAATGGGAGACGCAACCTCTGACCACAGGAACCTCCTGCTTTTCTGGAATGAACTGGGGTTCCAACCCACTAAGGGTTTTCAGTCGTCAGCCTATCGTATAGGGTCTCCAGGGGGCTGAGGGACTCGCGTGGATGACACTGATCCCCAGAGCTGGGAAGGGTCAGGAGGCGGAGTGTGTGTACAGCGTTGGAAGTCACTCCATGTGTCTTCCCTGAGGACAGAGGGGGCCACCCTGCACATGGCTTTGGAGGGGGAGGAGCATGTGTATGCTCTCTGGGGTTGGTGGGTTGGGCGGAGAGCAGGGGCCACGGCAGAAGCTGAGGCCTCCTAGGAGAGCAGTGCAGGCCAATCCATGCGCACTTGTCCCTCACAGGACTCTCGTCATGAAGGCCCTGCTGCTGTTGGCAATGATCATGGCCTTTGGTGAGTGTTGAACCTGACCTCAGCAGACGTGGGGCAGCCCAGGGAGGGAAACACCCCAGACCCGTTTTCCCACCCATTGCTGCTGTCCTCTGTCAGGGGGAGGAGTAGACACTTCGGGGTTGGGGCAGGAAGTTTGGAGAGTAACAGAGGAGGAGGCCACAGGGCCCCGTGCCCCATGCCCAGGCCATTTCCCAATTTCTTTTCAGGCTTGTGGGAGGCCCATGGGAATCTTCTGAATTTCCGGAAAATGATCAAGTTCACGACGGGAAAAGAACCTTCAACCACTTACGGCTTCTACGGCTGCTACTGCGGCCTGGGTGGCACAGGGACCCCCCTGGACGCGACAGATCGGTGAGGCCCCCAGCCCTCCCTTCCCTCCGCTGACTTCCGGCCCCAGCAGGGCTGGTGCTGCCCGCGCTCAGGGGTCCCAGGAGGTGCCAGCCGGAAAAGCTGCCAAGGTGTTAGACTTCTGCTCTAGATGATTCCAGAGCCACTGAGTGTCTCCCCGGGATCCAGGGGGTGACACCACAGGGCACCAGGTCCCCTGCAGCTGTGGGAAGCCCCCCAACAGGATGTGTTCCTCCCCAGGTGCTGTGCTACCCATGACTGTTGCTACACCCGCCTGGAGAACAGTGGCTGTGGCACCAAACTCCTGAACTACCACTACAGCCTCAGCGGGAACACCATCACCTGCGGTGAGTGAGGGCCGGGCCGCCGCCAGGCTTCTCCCATGGGTTCACTGAGCGCACGGTGTGCTGGGCGCCGCAGACAGACACAAAGGGACATGGTCCCTGCAAAAGAGGCTCCGAGATGAGTGGGAAGGAAAATGAGAACAGTACGTGTGAAACACTCCGGAAGGAAGGAAGCAGAGGAAGCGCTCAAACCAGGGCCAGACGCTTGTCAGCCCCGGAGAGCAGCACCATCTCAGCTGGGCTGGAGCCATGCTGCAGACAGCCAGGGAGGGGCACTGCGGGCATGGCAAGGAGAGATCACAGCCCGGACATGAGGGACCAGAGCAGGTGCAGACGCCACCCTGTGCTGCCCAGGGAGACTGAGCAGGAGGGGGAGTGGGGAGCAGTGACGCTGGGGAGGGAGGAAGGGGCTGAGGCAAGCCAGGCCCTGAGCCCGGGAGGCATCTGGAGTTTGTCCCAGAGCAGCAGGGAGCAGGTACGCACAGGAGTGAGGGTCACCTGCACTTCAGGACTGGCCCCGCCTGCAGGGTGGATGCGACAGGAAGGGGAGGAGTGAGGGGGCGGGGCATAGAGCAGACAAATGCTGAGAGCAGGTGGGGGTCAGGAGGGAGGAAGGGGTGGAGAATGAAACCAAGATGCATTTGAGGCAGCGCCAGCCCAGTGTGGCGATGGCCTGGGTAGGGGTGGGGTAGGGAGCGCCTGGTCTGTGACTGTGGGGGCACCACGGAGATGAGGGTGGCAGGAGCCAGGGTGGAGTGTGGGGAGGGGCAGTTCTATCAGTGCACAGGGGCAGGTGGAGGGGGACTTGCAGCTGGTGGGGGGGGGGGGCTCTGGCCTGGGCCACACTCAGAGGCAGCAGCAGGGAGCTGCAGGGGGTCTGGCGCTCCCCCACTGGGTGGCTCAAGGCCCAGGAAGGAGACAGAGGGGGATGGGCACCCAGAGATGAGGCCAGGTGGGGGAGCAGGTCCGGGTGTCAGTGAGGAGATGACTGATAACACCCGCTGGAGTGGGGGCCGGCCATGACGGGGCCAACAGCGCTGCTCGGACCGAGAGGCAGGCAGGCCCCCAGGGGCACAGGGAGCTCTCCAGGCAGGGTGACGACCAAGGCAGAGGAGAGCCGGCCGGGCAGAGGGAGAACGCGAGGACGGGACCGGCAGTGGAGACTCTGAGTGGAGAGCCTGGCGCTGCAGGGAGCAGAGAGCTGGCGCTGCAGGGAGGGTGCTGGGGTCCTGCACAGGGGATCCAGGCTGGGCGGGAGGGCGTGGCCTGCGCCCACACCCCGAGTCCTGGAGGGTCAGGAGCTCTCTCTCCACCATGGCCTCTCCCTGCGGGCAGGTCCCAAGCAGCAGGTGCCGACTGACAGTGGCTGGGAACGCGGCCCGGCCGACTGCCGTGTAAGGATTCTGGGGGAGGCAGGGCCGGGCCTGGGGCAGCTTCTCAGCCCCAGCATCCGGGACCCAGGCTTCCCCAGCCCTGGGCTCTGCTGTCCTGGCAGCATCCACGCAGGGCCGTGCAGGCAGCGGCTGGGGCTCCAGCACAGCGGCCCCACCCTCTCGGGCGGCTCTCCCACTGCTCAGCTCTGTGTGGAGGCAGGAAGTGACTCCTTCCCAGAAGTCCTCACCGGCCTTCCCTCAGTGGTTCATTGGTCAGCACCAGGTCACATGATCCTAAAAGACCAAATATAACCAAGGAATAGAGGGTTCATTTCCAACCCAACCATTCACAGTCCACTTGCAACTCCGAGGGGTGGGACCTTGCCCCTGTTACATGTCTACTAAGAGGAAATGAGGATGATTTTTAGGAAGACCTGTGAAGACTCCCAGTGCGTGACTGCTGGGAGCTCACGTCCTGAAAGCAGGAATTCTGTCTCCCCCTCCATCAGAGGATCTCCCGTGTGGGTGTTGGTCTGACCCTGGAAGCTTTGGAGGCCTAGGGTCCATGCTGCACCCCACAGCAAGCTGCGGACCCCCATGACCCCCTGTCCCGTGTTTATTTCCTTGTGATTGCAGAAGACACAGACTACTGCCGGAGTCAGCTGTGTCAATGCGACAGGACCGCTGCCTACTGCTTTGCTGCCAATCAGAATACCTATAACAAGAAGTACGAGTACTATTCCAACAGCCGCTGCTCCCAAGTCAAGCAGACTTGCTGACGGGCCCTGGACACCTGCTGCCCCGTGCTGAATTTCCTTGTCTCACGCCCACTCCCACCCTCACCCACAAGACCTGGTCCTGGGGAAAACACTCCTGTCCCACCCTGGAGACAAGGCAGGAGCCCTTCTGTGGCCACCCAGGACAAGAAGCGCCTGCCTGGGGTGGGTCTGACCGGGCCCCTTTCCCTGCTTCCTTGGGCAGCTGGGCATCTCCCCAGGTCCCGCACTCTCCTCCAAGGCCACTCCCTGCTTAGCACTCAGAGCTCCACCCTCTTCTGAATAAAGCGATTCCCCAGCAAACCTTGTGTGTCTGGGTTGGGTTGGGTGTGCAGGGGCACTCTGCTGTGTGGGCTGCTGTCGGGCAGGACAAAGTGGTAGAACACAGTACAGCGCGGGAGTGAAAAAGGCAGGCTCAGGGGCCAGGCGGCTCTGCGCTAACCCCTCTACGCCACCACCCTGGCACCTGGTGCTCTCTGTAAATGGCCGTGAGGTGGGTGCCTCCTGCAGGGGCTTCCTTGAGAATGCAAGGGGGTGCAGGGGTGAAGCGCTGGGGTCCAGCTTTCTGCAGCTGGCATGGGGCACAAGTATCCCCTCCCTTCTGCATGCCAGCGCACCTCCTGTTGGCCTCCTGGGCTATGTGGAAGTTGTCAGAATCAAAATGGAGTCACTCATCAAGGCCTAACTAATGCATGCATTCCTGAGAAGTAGTCACTGAATAGAAGTATCAATAGAATGGAAGTATTCAGTGTCAGAAGTGACAAGGGCTGTCCACCACACATAAGAGATCCCTGTGCCAGATACACGTGCTGGGGCAAAGTGCTTTGTCCAACACCTTAACATTCCTCGTTAGAGCTTCTAGAATGTTCTTTGCTCTCCAGAGATAGATAAGAAATGAACTAAAATTCTAAAGCATGAAAGAAGTTTACCTTGGAGACCCAGACCCAGAGGTAATGGCTCTATTTGGTCCATGTTCATGCATATTTCATGCATTTTCTGAATCAATTGGAAAAGCAAAATCTTAAACTGCAATTAAAGAGTTAACATTTAAAAATTTTTAGCTCTTGGTGTACCTATGTTGCATCTCCTTAGCTTTATATTACAATAGATAATTGAAACAAAAATGGGGCAAAGTCTGTTTAAAAGCTTGGCTTATGGTATCTCAGCCAAGGGAGGAACAAAATCTTCAAGGGGTTTTGCAATGTAGACTTACTCAATGGCAACCTGGACCCTAAAAGTCATCCACTTTGAAAACAAAAATGTGGCCTTACCTGGCTGAGAGTGGCTTAGGGTGTGAACATGTCTGCCTTTTTCACCACCCCCATGACTTGATCAAAATCTTGAGCGGTAATAACAGAGCTGTCTGGCCTCAAACTCAGCTTTGTCTACTGCATGAGCCAGGAAGCACCAAGAGCAATCGCAAATCACCTTTGAAACCATTTTGGAAAATGTTCCCACCTGCACTGATCCATCAAACAAGCCAGACCAGTAAACCAAAGAAAGGATTTTGTGGCCGGCGCCGCAGCTCACTGGGCTAGTCCTCTGCCTGTGGTGCTGGCACCCTGGGTTCGAGTCCCAGTTGGGGTGCCGGATTCTGTCCCGGTTGCTCCTCTTCCAGGCCAGCTCTCTGCTGTGGCCCGGGAAGGCAGTGGAGGATGGCCCAAGTCCTTGGGCCCTGCACCCACATGGGAGACCAGGAGGAAGCACCTGGCTCCTGGATTTGGATCGGCACAGCGCGCAGCCGTTTGGGGGGTGAACCAACAGAAGGAAGACCTTTCTCTCTATCTCTCTCTCTCACTAACTCTGCCTGTCAAGAAAGAAAGAAAGAAAGAAAGAAAGAAAGAAAGAAAGAAAGAAAGAAAGAAAGAAAGAAAGAAAGAAAGAAAGAAAGAAAGAAAGAAAGAAAGAAAGAGATTTTGTTATCAAAGTCAAGGTTGGTGGGAGGGTGGTGGCTCCAGCCAGTCCTGGCGAAAATGAAAACCTGTAAGAGTGAGCCCTGAACTCATTTGAGATTGAAAAACCTGGCAGAAATAGTGCAGGTGGAGAGTGAAAAAGCCTTGAAAATCTAGCTGCTGTGTGAACTGGCTTCCTTGAAAATGTGGCTCACAGCCTACAAACAGCACCTGTCAGGGTGGGTGAGAGTCTTCAAGTGCAGCCCTAAAATCAGGGAACCTTTTTGTCAAAAACGTCTCATGTTGTCGAAAGACATAATTTGATTTCAATCATTCTTTATAAACTGCTGTTTTTATATTACCCCCCTTTTCTGTCTCATAACTAAAATTCTAAAAGGAAAGCGATACAATTTTTGTCTAGACAGGCGTTTTTCCTCCTGTGCATGTTGTCTGCTGTGTCTGTGTGGTGAAATTGCTCATGGAATTCTACTCAGATTGCCTTTCTGTAAGTTAAAAGTGATAAGATTATAGTAATTTGGCCGGCGCTGTGGCGTACCAGGTAAGGCTGCCGCCTGCAGTGCCAGCATCCCATATGGGCGCCGGTTCATGTCCCGGCTGCTCCACTTCCAATCCAGCTCTCTGCTATGGCCTGGGAAAGCAGTGAAGACGGCCTGAGTCCTTGAGCCCCTGCACCCATGTGGGAGACCTGAAGAAGCTCCTGGCTCCTGGCTTCGGACTGGCTCAGCTCTGGCCATTGCGGCCATCTAGGGAGTGAACCAGCGGGTGGAAGACTCTCTCTCTCTTCTCTCCTCTCTCTCTCTGTCTCTCTGCCTCTTCCTCTGCCTCTCTGTAAATCTGCCTTTCAAATAAATAAATAAATCTTTTTAAAAAGATTATAATAATTAGCCCAAATACCTTCTAATTCACCTTCCTTAAGTAAAATTTTCTGCAAATATTGTTTTAAATTTGTTAGGAAGCAAATTAGAGTTGCTAGCCTGTGCTCTGGCTGGGCCTACTGGCCAGGAAGGGGTGCCTGTGTTTCTGAGAGGTGAGAGGGCAAGAGAGCGTGACTGTGACCTAGGACAAGTGACTGTGACCGAGGACAAGTCTGCCTCGGGAGCTCCGGGCTTCTGTGTCTCGCCTCAGCATTTGCACTCTCCGCGTTTTTCTTTGGCCAAGAAGTAACTTGAAATGATGACTTCGCTTGCCTAATACCTCCGTACTCATCCGCGATCTAGTGTTCATGGTTAGAATGAGCAAATTAGGAGAAGGTAAAAAGGATAAATATGTATATGTATTCAATTAAAATTTAAATTTATAATCATAAATTAGGTAATACATACAAAATATCTCAGTCATTACTGAGTAAGTGAAATATTGAGGCATTGATTGCTTCGTAATAAATTCAAGTACTCTTGGCTTACAGAATTCTACCAAAAAGACAATATATTTGAGTATATTAATAGTTACTATTCTATGTTGAAAAATGTTTGCTCTGTTAGAGAGCACATGTCTTTACAAATTATAAAATACAGTTGGGGTGCACTGTGGCGCAGTAGGTTAATCCTCCACCTTGCGCCACCGGCATCCCATATGGGCGCCAGTTCGAGTCCCGGATGCTCCTCTTCCGATCCAGCTCTCTGCTGTGGCCTGGGAAAGCAGTGGAAGATGGCCCAAGTGCTTGGGTCCCTGCACCCACTTGGGAAACCCCGAAGAAACTCCTGGCTCCTGGCTTTGGATCAGCCCAGCTCCAGCTGTTGCAGCCATTTGGGGAGTGAACCAACGGATGGAGGACCTCTCTCTCTCTCCCTCTCTCTGTCTGTAACTCTACCTCTCAGATAAATAAAGAAATAAATAGCACACTCACACATGGTGGATCATGTCACAAACACCTCATCACTTCCATCCTCGCGTTCTGAGAGTTAAACTGTACCTATATAACTCATGACACAAAGTACACTGGAAACCAACGTGGGAGAGGTTTTTGAGGAACGCAATTGAACAAAATATTTGTATTAAAAACCAAGTAATTGTGTCTCGGTCAAAAAAAACCTGTAACACCCTTTCGAAAAGTCACTTGCAGAAAGGAAATGACAAGAGGACAGATAGGAACACGCACCCAGAGGGAAAGACGCAAAGGAGCCGATAAATGTGACCGCGTGGTTTGGGTAAGGAAAGTTTAAAACGGGAGAGCGACTGTTTGTCTACGAGAAAGAATGCTGTGAGCTAGAACAAAGACTTCCTCGGAAAGCGGGATGACTGGGCTCCTCCGGAACAGGAAAAAGCGGAGAGCGGGCAGCCCAGACGGTGCGGGCAGAGCGCACAGGGTCGGAGCGGGCGTGCAGCCTGTGAGCCTCACGCCCTGTGCGGCCGTGGCGATCAGTAGGAAGAAAAGACAAGTTTTACTAAAAACTGAGCTTCAGTCGACTGATGTGAAGCCAGGCTTTAATTCTGTTTCGGGGAGGCAGGTTTTCCTGCTAGGAGCTTTTTCCTCTCCGGATCCCAGTTTACAAGTCTGACGCTGGAAACGTTTGTCCTCGGTGGATGTGGACGGTCCCGTGTGGGTCCCGCGTGTTCACCTTCCCAGGGCGCCCGCCCTCCTGCTGCAGGTCCTGTCTGTGCACTTGCGTTCTGCCGCGTAGGATGCGCACGCGCAGCCCGGCCCAGACGCCCGCAGGTGCAATTGCGATCCAGCGCCCCCACCACGGCTGCCCACCAGCTAGGCCCTGGGCTGCCCGCCAGGAGAAGTGACCATAGGGCGGGAGGCGTTCCTTTACCTTTAGGCACCTGGCCCAGCATAATTTCCTGTGCTGATGGGATCTTCTAGGTTTTCTATTACTTCGTAAAACTGACCTGACCGGAGTTTAAGAATTATGTTGCTTCCATCTGCTTTTGAAGTTATTGTAGTCACTCTGATTAGATGAGTGACTGTTACTTCATGAAGATCTGAATCCTTAATTAGACGTTTTAAGCCTTTTGGCATTTTTGTCATTCTTCCCTGGAGGTCAAAATTCTAAACTCAATCTTTTTTATTTTAGATTTTCCAGTGGGTCCCTGGACATTCCCCCAGCTGCCTCTCACCATGGGAGATGAGGAACTAAGCACGCGTACTTGGTGTGATGGGGTGCAGGGAAGCTTTGCCACGTGATGAAGTGAAGCTAGGTCTGGGTACTGGTGTGAATGCTCTAAAGAGTGTCTGAAATTCACAAATCTGAGGCTCCTGGTGTGACACTCTCAGTTCAGACCACCGTCTTCGATACTGTTTGCAGCGAAAGCAGCTGCACTTTCTTGTTGAACTCTGATCAGAATTTCTCCCGTGGCTGTTCCAGAGTGGACTCTCTAAAAGCATTCGGAGTCATGTACTTTTTTTAATTAAAAAATCTATTTTCATTTCATTTGAAAAGCAGAGAAACAGAAGCACAGATATGGGCGGAGGGAGAGATCTCCTGTTTACTGGTTCACTCTCCAAGTGATTGCAACAGGCAGGGTTCCGCCAGGCCACAGCCTCATGGAAGTCCATCCAGGTCCCCTACATGAGTTACGGGGACCCAGGTTTTTGAGCCATTGTATGCTGTTTAAGTCATAAAATCATTCATGGAGACCAAACCAGGCGAGAGCTACTTATATGAGATGGAATGAGCTGGTAAAGTTTATGGAGTCTTGTATTTGATTTAAAATGGTGTTGGTTCTTCACTATTTCTGTTTTCTGGATGTAAGGATTTCTCTTTCTTAGCCTATTTTCCCAGCAAGTTTTGTAGACAGTAACATCAGTGTTTACTTTTCTCCACTCTGATGTCTCCAAAATTCAGAAACCACTCGTGACTGTTTTGATTTTCCATGGAAACGTGGTTGTTTGCATACATTCAAGGGCGGTTGCGCTCTTGTAACTGCATGCAATGACAAACATTGCTTTTAAATCTTTGATCTTTAAAATTTTGGACGAGCATGAAATACTCCTGTACTTATGGGGTATGGTGCAGTATTTCAACAGACACAGACAGAATAATCCACACATACCAGCCTGTTAGTCCTTCCTCTTCCCTTATACTGGACAGCAGTTACCCCACCGTTCTGTTCTGGCCCATGACCTTCACCCAACAGCACTGTGGCATCGTTGTCAGTCTCTGGCCATCATTATAGGATGCACGTTGAATACATATGTTTACTTCCACGTGAGAGACAACGCATCGTGTTTGTCTTTCTGTGTGAGTCCCGCACACCTCACTTGGCATAATGATCTCCAATTCTGGCCCTTTTGTTGCAAGCATCAGGATTTCATTCTTTTTGATGGCTGAGTAGTATTCCACTGGGTATGTATGCCACATTTTCCTTATGCATCCTTTGATGCACATCTAGATTGCTTTCGTCCCTTTGTTCTCGTACATGAGTCTTCAGTAAGCTTGGGAGAGCAGGCCTGTCTCCTGTGCTGACTGTGTCACAAGACTTTCCCAGAAGTGGGAGGGTAAAGTCACATGGTGGACCGACTTCCAGTTATTGGAGGAGTCTCCATACTGGTTTCCATAATGGCTGCACTAATTTGCATTCCCACCCCAGCATAGTAGGGTTCACCAAGGTTTGTTAGGTTTTATCTGTCTCACAACAGCTACCCTAGCTGGGGTGAGATGATACCTCACTGCGGTATTTATTTACATATCCCTGGTGACTAGCAATATTGAGCATTTTTTCATGTGTTGGAAAGAATGTCTATTTAAATCCTTTTCCCATTTCTTAACTGCATTTCTTGCTTTGTTGTTCTTGAACTTCGTGAGTTCCTTAGATATTCTGGACATTAACCCTTTACCAGATTGTTATACGGGGTGAAAAGTGGGGCCTTGCTCCAACTCGTGGAAATCTAGTTTTCTAAGCACTATTTGTTGAAGAGGCTGTCATTTCTCCAGGGAGGGTTTTCAGTGCCTCGTCAAAGGTAAGTTGATCATAGTGGATTTCGTCTGCTGTTTCTTGCTCTGTTCTGTTGGTCTAAATGTCTATGTTTATGCCAGTACCAGGCTGTTGTTAAAATAGTCCTGTAGTGTGTCTTCAAATCAGGCATGGTGATGCCTCTAGCTTTGTTACTGTTGCTCAGCATTTCTT